>NC_084486.1:102084026-104584026 GCF_030035675.1 Rhineura floridana
TTTGTAATTTCTTCCTCATAAAGAACATAAATTAGCTAGTTCTGGACTGTGAACTGCCAGTATTAACTGAAGACCTGCAGAGGAAGGAAATGTAATATATAGTCTGCACTGTATATATTAATTTATTGCAATGAAAGCAAAATCTAATAATAATGAAATTTTGTCTTCACTCTTGTGATAAATTCTACTGCAACAGGAGAGACAAAATTTCATTATTATTTTTTGTTTTTTATTTCACAACAAAACACTACTCGGGGACCAGCAATATTGCATATGCAGATGGATTGTATGTATGCTTTAAATAAAAAAGGTGCCAGGGGTACTTAAATCCCCTCCCTGCTCATTTTTCTCCAGATCTACTCTACCCCCGCCACCAGAACTCCCAGAACTTTGACTGTACAGAGCTCCAGATGCTTACTTACCCTTATAAACACAAATCGGGAACCTGGTGAGAGCAAAATCAGCTGGGTGATTTGATTTTAAGTAGAAGAGAAATGGCTGACAGGGAAAAGGTTAAGCAGCATTCTCTTTCCCCTTATACTATCACCCTATTTTCTAGCTGAAGAGATGCTATGCCTTCAGAAAGAATCCCATTTGCAGTGTTTTTCTGTGACAAAAAAAAGGGTGACTGGTAAGGCCTATTTTAAAAACTGCATACGTTCACAGGAACAGAATGACTTACATTATTTAAATTAATTGGAATTAAAATCAATTTCAATGGGCTACCATTCCCATTAAAATCTGCCACATTAACCATGTTCACAAGCTTGTATAAAAATGTTATAGACAAAAGGGCATTTTTCAAATCTCTTGTGAAAGCACAATATATTTTAAAGATGTAGGGAAAAATTAAAAATTGTAAGCAGCCAAGAGTTTCATCTATTGAGTATTAATCATACCATACTGAAAATATTCAAACGGTTTACATGATATATACCAGAATCACTTTAATTCCATTCAGATTAAAAATGTTAGTGATTTAACAGCACACACCACATTATTGTGTAGTACAAGAACCAGTCCAGCTGTAACTTTCCCTACAAAGGCTATAAATATTCAAATTGTTGGTATTAGAGCCAGGAGTTTACTTACCACTAACAGTCACCTCAGTAGTTAGGTGTAATTATATCATCTACTGAACCACCAACATCACTTTCCCTCCCCCAGTCCAACTGATTTCAGCCTACAGAATTAAGCTGCAAGCCTTTGAAGAACAAATGGGTGTGTGTTAAATTTCCCACTGATGTACTAACCTAACAAACAAAAATGCAGAGAGAACTCAGGAGATCGTTATATGAAGAAACTACAAAGTAATTTCTGACTAAAAATAACACATAATAATTCCAATAACTGCTTATGATCTATCAGGATCAGATGGTAAAAACACTTGGTTTTAATAGCTTAGTCTCACTACTAGAAGAACTTAATAAAAATACTTCACATACTATATCAACCTTACAGCACAATCCTATGTTTGTTTATTCAAAGGTAAGTCCCATGGGGCTTACACCTAGGTTAATCTGGATACAATTACAGAGTAAAAGGTCTATCAATGCCAAGTGTGCAATGATTAGGCCCAACTATATGTTCAATGATGTGTGAACTTGTTTGTATTCTGATAGAAATTATCACAAGTTCTAATGCTGGAAGAGAAAGAGACAGATAAATGTTGAATACTCAATTCCAAGTGGAGTTAGACAACATCAGTTGTTTTATTTCCCCTTTTTGTTTACATAACTGTTGTCTGCAGATTACTGGTAGTGTACGATCTCTATTCAGGTGGTCCACAGAAAAGTTACTTGACTCTGCACTTTATTTCTTTCTGATGATGGAGACTGAAGTGGGTCAATTATGGAACAAGCTAACAAGACCCTTGGCCGAGGACACATGATTGATCATAATACACCATTGGGCTCCTACTGGGAGAAAGAGAGGGATATAAATCTAATAAATAAATAAATACACCATTGGTGCATCCACTGATTTCCCCCTGAAAATTAACACTTAAAGGACCCTTCTTAGCAACCTGGTTAACAGCCTAGGATTTTCATAATATGGCACTGGTTTTGGCAATGATACTGGCACTTGAGAAAAAAGTTTATGACATAGTACACAGAGATCTTCAGCAATTTTTAAGTGGTTTTCAAAAAAAGAAAATTGAGAATCGGTGATTTAAGAAATATTCTTGAGGAACACTACCCTTACTTGCACACACCCTTTGTTGGCTGTACTAAATGTGTTTGTTAAAACAGAAAACACTATGTGCTGAATTTTAATTACATTTTCAGAACACTATCTATAGTTGTCTACACCTAAAACGCCAACATCGTAAGTCTCCTTCATGCATTATTTGAGTAAGACAGTCCACACACACACAAAAAGGGGGGGGGTGAGCTGTGCCACTAGTCCCATTTCCAAAGTCACATACAAAGGTTAGGCAAGAACATTTCAGCTGGGGAAACAAAAACATGTAGACTTTTACACATATAGCCTTCCACGGCAGTGTGTAGATCAGAGATGGGGAACCTTTTGGTTCCACAGGCCAATCCTTATCAGGATCTGCCTTGCATGCCATATTTGACAGGTGGGCAGGGCCCACTAGTGACATCAGCTGGAGGTTCCCACCTCTGGTCTAGTCTTTCCCTGCTAATGTCAGGGGCTGAGTTGTTTGGTGGAAATCATGTAGACTTGGGTTATGTGGTCCTGCTCCCCTTTTCTACACATTAAGGTTGTTACAAACTATAAATACAGCTGAATGAAAAATGAAATTATCCTTGTACTATTAGGTATTGATTGCAGTAGGTGATTTGTGATGCTGAAGGGGTAAACATGCCCAGCAAAGGGGAAACAGAGCAACATAATACAACCATCTCTCCTTTTGCAAAAGTATCTATTGGATAACATATAAAAGAGGCCCCGGAAGTTGCTATTATACTCAGTTCATGGTCCTGCCCCCATGGACACATATGCATACTCTTTTTCAGCCCTTATAGAATTGTTGGGTTAGATTTCAAGAAATACATTTCATTTCTGCAGTACCAAGCTGGTTCTCTTCTGTCTTATTCTCATTCAAACATATAACAGATCCTACCAAAGTTTCACTGGCATAAGCATGACATATTTGTAGAGCTCACACATTTATATCAAATATGCTATCCTTTATGTTGTTTAAAATAAAAAACCATAAACACCAGTATATGCACAGAAGTGACAGTAGGGGACTGACTGGGTGGATCCAGGGAGTGATTAATACTTTGCTGGAAGAGGGGAAGGTACCATCTGCCTTGAAGGAGGTGGTGGTGCTTTCCCTCCGCAAGACCTCCCTGGACTCAGAAGTGTTAACAATTATTGCCCAGTGGAAAATATCCCCTTTTTGGGCAAGGTGCTTGAGAAGGTGCTGGTGGTCTAGGAAACTGATTACTTGGATCCATTCCAGTCTGGCTTCGGGCCTGGCCATGGCATTGGCACTGCCTTGGTTGCCCTGGCTGATGACATTTGTCAGGAGAGAGATAGAGGGATAGTGACCCTGCTCATTCTCCTTGATCTCTCAGCACCTTTTGATACTGTTGACTAGGAGGTGGGGGTTGGAGGCACAGTGCTTCAGTGGTTCTGCTCATACCTCCAGAGCTGCTTCCAAAAAGTAGTTATGGGAGGCTACTGTTTAGCACCATGGGAATTATCCTGTGGTGTACCGCAGGGTTCCATCTTGACCCCCATGCTATTTAACATCTATATGAAGCCACTGGGAACTGTCATCAGGAGATTTGGAGTGAGGTACCATCAATATGAAGATGGCACCCAGCTCTACCTCTCTATTCCATCTGAATCAGGAGAGGAAGTAGAGGTGTTGAACTGGTGTTTGGAGCCAGTGATGGACTGGATGTGGGCCAATACACTGAGGCTGAATCCAGAAAAGACAGAGGTGTTTTGTGTCCAGGGTTCTCATGTCCAGTGTTCTGGAATGGGTTGCTCTTTACCTGACACCTGGGGGTACTCCTCGATCCAACACTGTCACTGGAAGTTCAGGTAGCCTCAGCAGCGCCTTTTTCCAGCTCTGGCTGTTTTGCCAGCTTCAGTCTCTTTTGGACAGAGAAGCCTTGGTCACAATGTTCCATGATCTGTTAACAGATTGGATTATTGCGATGTGCTCTATGTGGGGCTGCCCTTGAAGACAACGTGGAAATTTCAACTGGTCCGAAATATAGCACCCAGATTACTGGCTGAGGATCCCTTTTGTTGGTGTTATGTGCCTCCAAATCGATTACAACTTATGGCAACCCTATGAATCTGTTAGCTCCAACAGCATCTGTCGTGAACCACCCTATTCAGATCTTGTAAGTTCAGGTCCGTGGCTTTCTTTATGGAATCAATCCATATCTTGTTTGGCCTTCCTCTTTTTCTACTCCCTTCTGTTTTTCCCAGCATTACTGTCTTTTCTAGTGAATCGTGTCTTCTCATGATGCGTCCAAAGTATGATAACCTCAGTTTCCTCATTTTAGCTTCTAGTGATAGTTCTGATTTAATTTGTCCTAACACCCAAGTATTTGTCTTTTTTGTGGTCCATGGTATGCGCAAAGCTCTCCTCCAACACCACATTTCCAATGAGCTGATTTTTCTCTTATCTGTGTTTTTCACTGTCCAACTTTCACATCCATACACAGAGATCGGGAATACCATGATCTGAATGATCCTGACTTTGGTGTTCAGTGATACATCTTTGCATTTGCAGACCTTTTCTAGTTCTCTCATAGCTGCCCTCCCCAGTCCTAGTCTTCTTCTGATTTCTTGACTATTGTCTCCATTTTGGTTAATGACTGTGCCGAGGTATTGATAATCCTTGACAAGTTCAATGTTCTCGTTGTCACCTTTAAAGCTACATAAATCTTCTGTTGTCATTACTTTAGTCTTCTTCATGTTCAGCTGTAGTCCTGCTTTTATGCTTTCCTCTTTAACTTTCATCAACATTCATTTCAAATCATTACTGTTTTCTGCTAAGAGTATGGTATCGTCTGCATATCTTAAATGATTGATATTTCTCCCTCCAATTTTCACACCTCCTTCATCTTGGTCCAATCCCGCTTTTCGTATATGTTCTGCGTATAGATTAAATAAATAGGGTGATAAAATACACCCGTCTCACACCCTTTCCGATGGGGAACCAATCAGTTTCTCGATATTCTGTCATTACAGTAGCCTCCTGTTCAGAATATAGGTTGTGCATCAGAACAATCAGATGCTGTGGCACCCCCATTTCTTTTAAAGCATTCCATAGTTTTTCATGATCTACACAATCAAAGTCTTTGCTGTAATCTATAACACATGGGGTG
The DNA here is from genome assembly GCF_030035675.1 of Rhineura floridana. Taxonomy (NCBI): domain Eukaryota; kingdom Metazoa; phylum Chordata; class Lepidosauria; order Squamata; family Rhineuridae; genus Rhineura; species Rhineura floridana. The sequence continues at coordinate 102,089,354 of NC_084486.1, forward strand.
ATTTCCTTCTAAAATTCCTTGGCCCATTCCATTATCCAACATACGTTTGCGATATGATCTCTGGTGCCTCTTCCCTTTCTAAATCCAGCTTGCACTATGTCCCTTTAGAACTCATAGAACCCCTTTTCTAAAACAGCTGCATTGGTTGCCAGTTCATTTCTGGGTCCAGTTCATGGTGCTCACGTTAGTGTTTAAAGCCCTAAATGACTTAGGTCCCAAACAGGTGAAAGACCACTTCCTTTCCTACAGACTCTCTTGGGTGTTGAGATCAGCAGAGGGGGGCTGTTTGGTAATTCCGCCACCTTCTGAAGTTTGGGGTGTGTGTGGCCTGGGAGAGGGCATTCTCTGTGGCAGCGCCTAAACTGTTTTTAATTATGTGTTTTAAAATTGTTGTAACCCACCCTGGGACCTTCGGGTGAAGGGCAGGTAATAAATTCTAATTCTAATAATAATAATACCCATTGATTCAACTTATTAAGATTCCAGTACTTATAAATGCACGAAAACATGCCTAAATCAATCTGCAGGGCTAGATTAATATTACACATGGGCTAAAGGCATTAACAAATCTAGTGGTGTCTACCTCGCTTTTGGTTTATACTGTGGATTGAGGATTAGCAGCAATCAAGAGATCAAGTCGCAGTTTCCTCACTCATCAAGTGTATGTATGCTCAGGCTACCAATACTGCCATTACAATGAAGAAGGATATTTATTTATTTATTTATTAACTTATTTATTTATTTATTATTTGATTTATATCCCGCCATTCCTCCCAGCAGGAGCCCAGGGCAGCAAATATTTATGTCCCACAAATGTTATTAATCAGCTTGCATGTGCACCATGTATCTGGTAGGCACGCCCTCTCATCTAATGACTCTTAAACCCAGGGTGGTGGTGGTTTGGAATATGGTCAATCTCAGATCAGGGAAATATGCTTGTCACCAGGGCTGTGGAGTCGGAGTCGTGGAGTCGGAAGCAATTTTGGGTGGAGTCGGAGTCGGTAGAAATGTACAGACTCCGACTCCGGCTTCAAAATAAATTTTGACTGACAATTTTTTAAAAATATAAGTTCAAAATGTCAAAGAAGCTTCTCATGAAGTCAGCTGTAGTTGAGCATTTCACCGTAACTCAAGATGGAAAACATTTTGTGTGTCAGTGTATGTCACAGGACCCAGATGAAGACAAATGCTGTGATGCCAAGATCAGCACATATTCAGGCAGCAATAAAAATGCTCCTATGAGAGCTTCCAATTTAAAAAGACATTTACAGCCCTTTGCAGGGCTGTGGAGTCGGAAGCAATTTTGGGTGGAGTCGGAGTCGGACAGTAGAAAAATAGAGGAGTCAGAGTCGAAGGTTTGGCGTACCGACTCCACAGCCCTGCTTGTCACATGTGTAGCATCTCACCTTTTCAAGCAATTCAGGTTGTTTCATGTGAGAAGCAGATTTGAATGCTCCAGTAAACACTATCATGAGAACAGTACTGCTAGCTGACCAAAGGCCCATCTACTCCAGGTTATGATCATGTTAAAAAACACTGATCCTTTGGGGACCCCACCCCCCTCCATTGTAAGAACTGCCCATTCATCCATACTGCTTCCTGTTCTTTAATGAGTTATTGATCCATGAGACCTTTTTATTTTATCCCACAACTCCTATGCTCATTCAGGACACTTTGATGAGCACCCTTATCAAAAGCTTTTTAAGTCTAAGTAGCACACAAGTATGGAAGTGCACAAGCTGCTTCCAGTGTTTAATATGTATGAAACTGAACTGGGACTCAAGAGGATTGCCAAGATTTGCACCAGCCCCTGTACGTAACCCGTTCACAGTTGAGTAGTGAGATCAGCTCCAGAACATAAAGAAAAACTTTCACTTTCAGTGCACAAGAAACCTCCGTTTAAGGCAGCGCCACCAGCCAGTTAATTTTGTTCTTTTTCTGGCTCGTCGGCAACCCTAGTCTCAAAGCCAGCCAATTTCTCACACTGCCACAGAACTGGAAAACCATCCTAAAATGAAAAATGGGAACTAACACTCAGGGATGACGAAAGGGTATTTGCCACACACTCAAGAACCCTCTTTCTGCGTACATTTAAAGCACATATCCCCCCGCAAAAAAAAACTGTCGCTAACCCCTCCCAGAGTTACAATTCCCAGCACCTGTAACAACTACAGTTCCCAGGAGTCTTTGGGATAAGTCATGTGCTTTAAACGTACGGTGCATACGCAGGCTGATAGTCTTGCTGTGCGGGACTGAGCCTTTCCTCGCACAATCCCTATCGCTAGCCTCACACGAAGGGTGGGGGCACAGCCCTCAAGGTTTTGTGCGCTGCCCGCGTGACAAGCCTAGGGAGCACAAAATCCCACACGTGCACGCGCGAGCGACTGGGGCAAGCACGCGAACACGCTCCAGAATACACGCCCCCTCTCATTCCCTTTCTGTGTCGAACTTTCCCACTCACTCTCTTGTCTTGTCCTTCAGCGTCCGCCTGTACTGAGAACTAGACCGTCGTTCCCCTCCTCCCTTGCCCTCAACAGTCGGCAACCTCCGACCGCCCAGGCTTGCTCGCCTTCCTGATTGATTGACTGGCTGTATCCCTGTGAGGGCGGAACTTTGCCCGGACAGCCTTCTCCGGAATGGAGGAATAGCGATGGGGATTGGCTGAGGTGGGACTGGAGAGCGGAACTTGAATAGCAGCCCTTGACGTTAGAAGACTAGCTACGCGTTACACGTTTTATCTCCCCGCCCGCCCCGACTCTTCTTGGGTGATTTGTTTCTAAAAGGAGAATTAACAAGGTATAACTTGTGGAGTGGGGGTAGTTCGTGGGGAAGGTCCATGCCGCAGTAGCAGAGCACCTGGTTTTCATACACAAAGTTCAGTCTAGACTAGAGCATCTTTGACAGCACCTGCATTCAAACAAACAAACACCTTTGACTGTCCTGGATAGCCACTGCCAGTCAGAATAAAGACAATAATTGTCTGACTCAGTACAAGGCCGCTGCGTATTTTCACGAGAGAAAGCACTTTGCAGAGGCTTTCTTCTTATCCCCCATGTTCCAGAACTAAGGCTGCAATCTAATTTCACTTACCCTGGGAGTCAGCCCCACTGAATTTGTTATGTGCCTCCAAGTCAACTATGACTTATGGCGACCCTATGAATCAGCAACCCCCAAGAGCATCTGTTGTGAACCACCCTATTCAGATCTTGTAAGTTCAGGTCTGTGGCTTCCTTTATGGAATCAATCCATCTCTTGTTTGGCCTTCCTCTTTTTCTACTCCCTTCTGTTTTCCCAGCATTACTGTCTTTTCTAGTGAATCGTGTCTTCTCATGATGCGTCCAAAGTATGATAACCTCAGTTTCCTCATTTTAGCTTCTAGTGATAGTTCTGGTTTAATTTGTTCTAACACCCAATTATTTGTCTTTTTCGCGGTCCATGGTATGCGCAAAGCTCTCATCCAACACCACATTTCAAATGAGTTTATTTTCCTCTTACCTGCTTTTTTCACTGTCCAACTTTCACATCCATACATAGAGATCAGAAATACCATGGTCTGAATGATCCTAGATATCTTTAGGGTTGCGCTGTAAAGCAGTAAATTTATTGTGTGAAGTTTGGGGGGGTTGTGTAGTTTATTTTTGTTCTGTAAAGCAAGAGCCTGCTTCATGAGCTGCATCAAGTGCACAATGGAGGTGCTGGATATTATATGTGCATGGGATCAATGGTGGCCCAGTTTACTTTGCAGAGATTATTCCTTTGTTTGATGACAGGTTCCAGGGTTGTATCCTCAGCTCAAAATCAGCTGTTTATTCTGTAGGGGTGTAGGTTGGTTGGCATGAGAGAAAGGCGCACTGCACACGTTCAAAGGAAATGTTCTCTGTGTTAACTTCATGTGTTTGAAAGTTTAGAATAATGGGCTGTCTTGGTGTGGTTTGGCTCACAGCCCCACATCCATCCCATGTACATGCTTGTACCCTGCTACTCAGTCATAGCAAATACCCTTTAATTTATTATCCTTTTGTATTCTGTGTTTGTAACTGATTTGTGAAAATATGGTGATGTGATTTTGTTCTATTTCCCTTTCTCTTTCAGACATTTCTCACCATTACTAATATCCAATCATAGACAGTGTTTTGTAGAAATTTATAGTTAAAGCTTTTAATTTTTAATCTCTAATTTTTAGGATTTTGATTATGTCTATATGGAATGTACTTGTGTTTGGTTGTAAGTCGCCCAGAGTGGCAGATTAACCTCTGCCAGATGGGCGTCTAACAAACAAACAAACAAACAAACAAACAAACAAACAAACAAACAAATAAATAAATAAATAAATGTCCAGACCAGTGTTTCGCCACAGACTACTTGAAAATTGCCAAGGATGTAAGTGGTTCCCCTGTCTGGGAGATAGGCAGGTTACCTGTTCTGGATTGGGTCGCGCTGCCTCTGAAGGACCAGGTCCACAGCCTAGGAGTACTCCCTGATTCTGTTGTAGCGGTGATTCCAGCGTATGCCCAGAGACCAGTTGTACCCGGATGTGCCCAGCCCAGCCGTGTGCCCAAGACAAATAGACAAAGTCCGGTATAGGTTTAAGAGTCTTTTACTGACTAGCAGTTACACACATTAATGCAATCCTGGCTTCTCCTTACTTCTAACAACACCCCCACACTCTGTGCTTCAGCTATCAAGATTATATAGCTTACACTGCCCTTCGCCAGCCGCATCTGCTGTGAGCTGACCTTGGCAGTCCTGCACACAGTTTAACTCCTTAGTAGTCATTTCTATCCTGTCTTTCTGGAAAACTCTTCTTCTTACACTTCTGAGCAGCCTACAGATTCTTCTTTGTTACAAGAGGCCCAAGTATCCTCTGTGACTAGGAGTGTCTTTTACAGCTTTGTCTGGTTTGTCAACTATGGCCGTTCCTAGGCAGGGATAGCCTGACCTCTGTAGTCCATGCTTTGGTATCCTCGAGGCTGGATTTCTGCAGTGTGGGACTGCCCTTGGCCCTGGTTCGGAAGCTGCAGCTGGTGCAAAATGCAGTGGCCAGATTGCTGATGGGGGCACATGGCCAACAACATGTGACACCACTTTTCAAACATCTGTGCTGGCATCCCATCTGCTACCGAGCCAGGTTCAAGGTCCTTGTATTAATGTACAAATCCCTGAACAACTTAGGTCTAGGGTATCTTAGTGACTGCCTGAACCCTTATATCCCAGGCTTGATCACTGAGATCTTCTGCAGAAGCTGCTTTGGTCGTCTCCAGAGTTGGTGGGCTCATATAACTGACATGAAATTAAGCCTTCAGTGTCATAGGCCCAGTTCTGTAGAATGCTCTGCCAAGAGAAATTCAGCAGGCACCTTCTGTTTTAAGTGCCTGCTGAAAATCTTTCTGTCCTGCCAGGCTTATGCAGGCAATTAAGGAGATGCTTTTTCACAACAGCTGACCTTTTTTTTTAAGTTGTATTTTTAATGTTTTTATTCTATGGGGGGTTTTGTGCATGTTTTGTTTTTAATGTGTTGTAAACTGCTTTGATGTTTTTAATGAAATAGTGGTATACAAATATTTTTATAAATAAATAAATGTTAGTGGACTACTTAATTATTTTTCTGTCTGTTGTAGCAATTGTAATTCTATAGAATTCTATAGAATTGTAATACAGTAAAGTAGAATATAAGAAATAAAAGAAGCAATAAAATGCAATTAAAAATCAATATGAATATTTAACACAGTGGATGTGCCATCTCCAGTCTTCAGCCATAAATCCACAGACGCCATGGACCACCTGGAGGAAGCATGCAGACCCCTGATTGCCCACCACAGTTTGAGAAACCCTGGCTAGACTCTCTGTTTCCTTGGACACAAGGATATGCCTCCTGCAGTACACACTGCATATATCTTCTCATGCACAGGAAAATGTACGTTCACATCCTATGAATATGTGTCACTGACAGACATAGGGAGGAACCCACACTACACACGCACACACATACGCACACACACAAAGTTGCTTTCCTCAACACACAGATGTCCAGCCATCCTTCCAGGGTAAAGGGGAACACCTACAAAACAGTAACCACAAAGAAAAAGACCAACAACACCACTGAATGTTGTCCCTTTGCAAATGTGTCATTCCCGAAAACATGGCAAAATTGTAAAAAATAGAAATGTCACAATGCAGCTCATTCCCCGGTGTGCTAAGAGATTAAGATAAGTGGCTAGTAAGGGAGATTGGAGAAGGTTGCTTGGCAGATGCTTTATTTCCTCTTCCTCACCTTCTGTCTATCTAGCAAGACTAGTAAATGGAGATCTGCTTTTGATTCTGCTTTTGATGAAAAGAGAAAGAGCCAATGCTCTTGCAATCTAAGACTATTCAAATCAATTGAAGTTGGTTTGGCTATTTACTTCAGTGGGATATGTGCTTTTATTCATGATCATATGTTTTCTTTCTCTCCCTATTGAACAGGTAAGAGACAGAACATCAATTTTAATTTCTTTAATCCGCAATTTAAGAGCTCATGGGGGTGGTCTAATGTCATCTTGGGGAAAAAATAATAGCTTCCCAGTTGGCACCTAAACAATACCTCCCTATATGTATATGGTGCGTTTCCATTTAGATGACCTTGCATTCAAGGGCTGGTTTTGATTTTTGCAGTTGAAATGTTTGTTTTTCAGAATGCCTTATTATAGTTCCTACCACATTTCTGTCGCAAATATGATTAATCACAGAGAGGAATATGAAGCGTTGAGAGAAACAGAAAACGTTGAAAAGGAAAATGGCGATTTCTTGAACAATAATCCCATAAATCTGTAACAAACTTTAAAAAATCTAATTAGGTTTATGTTGCCGCTTTTGCCATTAGTTTTAAAGTTATTATTTTAAAACTTACTAATTCTTCAACAAAGCAATAATTTCCTTCAATAAAAGCAAATATGAAGGTGCAGTGTATATGAATAGGTGCTGCTTATGAAGCTACTGGCTGGGAAACAGTTGGCATGATGAATGTATGAAAAAAGTTGCAATGTGTAATTCCATAGTGACCAATGTAACATTTGTAAGCTTTACATACTATTTTCTAATATTTTGTTTTGCTAATATTCCATCTCCAATTAACATGAAACTATTTGTGTGTTAACTTGGTTGATCTTGCCTACAAAAATAATCAAGAAGTATGCCACAGGTAGTTAAAAAAAATAATTTCTTTTTTTTTTTTACAATAATTTTTATTCAAATTTTCATAAAACATACAAAACAAAATCATAAAACATTCAAAGACAAAAAACAAAACAAAACAAAAATGATTAAACAAAAAAATAAAATGTTGACTTACCATTTGTCGCAGATCAAATCAGTTATAGGTCTACAATATATAACAATCCTGTCTCTTAAATTATATTATAAAATCACTTTCCTCCAGTAGTTATCTTAATTAATCATCAAATCTCATAAACATTACTTTATTCTTTCCACAAAAAGTCAAAGAGAGGTTTCAATTCTTTAAGAAATATATCTATCAATTTTTCTCCAAATAAACATGTCGATTAATCCATCTCGTTAATAATAATAATAATCTTATTGTCATAACCATAGTCCAAATAAACATATTGATTAATCCATCTCATCAAAATCTGTTAGGTCCAATAATTTCAATAGCCATTATTCCATTATCCCTATTAATTCCATCTTCCATCTTCAATAGTCCTGTTAAGTCCAGTAATTTCAGTGTCCAATCTTCCATTATCAGTATTCCATAATAATCTTGCTGTCATAGCCATAGTCATATAATAAGAGTCTGATGGGAATTTCCTCTATCCCAAATATTTTCTTGCCATCAATTCTGAATAAGTTGCTGAAATATTGTTGTAAAGTCATATCTCTGTTCTTCTTTTTTACAAAATGCACTGGCTCATCTCTTGAGAGTTTTTCCATTGTCACATGGCTGCAGTTAATTCCATAGATTTTCTCTATATCAAGCTCCATCACGTCATTCCAGTCCACAAGATTATCCAAGCCACTGATAACTTTATCTCTAATATCTTCATTAATTTCTTCAGAGATAACGTTAAATTCCAAACAGTAGATTTTATTTCTAATATCCATAAACTCCAGATCTTTTTCCAATTCCACATTTGTTCCAATCTCCAGGGCTTGTATCTTCCCTTTATTTTTTCTTTTCTCATCTCTGATCTCATTCTCCTCTCTCACAGGATCCCCTATTTCTTTAAGCTCCTGCGTCATTTTGCTCAGTTCAATTTTCAGCTCCTTACTGCCCTGTCGCAGGGTTTGTTTCGTTATCTCAATCTCATCCATTATTTTCTGAAACATAATTACTTCCAGATTCTCAGCCTCTTTCTTGATTGCCATTTTTAAAACCACGAAAACAAAACAAAACAAAAATAAAGAAGAACCACTTCTTATTTCAGCAACAATTGGGTTAATATTCCAGGCTTGATGACATCACAGTATAAACAGAGCAGCCTGCCTTATCTCTCTATGTTCAAGAATACAAAACAAATTTAGTTCCCAGCATCAAAACAGTTAGTGGCGTCGTGAAGAAGCAGATTCGTCAAAATAAAATAGACCAAAAAGAGAATAGTCCCAGACAATATTATTATTATTATTTATTTATTATTATTTATTAAATTTATATACCGCCCGACTAGCGATAGCTCTCTGGGCGGTGAACATAAAATAGTATAAAAATACAATGAATAACAAAATAATATTAAAATACAATCAACAATACAATAAACATTATTAAAATTAGATCAATGTAACTTAAAATGCTTCAGAGAATAGGAAGGTTTTGACCTGGCGCCGGAAGGAAAGCAGAGTCGGCGCCAGGCGTACTTCCTCAGGGAGACTGTTCCATAGTTCGGGGGCCACCACTGAGAAGGCCCTAGATCTTGTCATCACCCTCCGGGCCTCCCTGTGAGTTGGAACCCGGAGGAGGGCCTTCATAGCAGAACGTAGTGCACGGGCCGGTTCATATCGGAAGAGGCGTTCCGCAAGGTATCGTGGTCCCGCACCGTATAAGGCTTTATAGGTTAATACCAACACTTTGAATCTAGCCCGGAAACATATTGGCAACCAGTGCAAGCTGGCCAGAACAGGTGTTATATGCTCGGACCGCTTGGTCCTTGTCAGCAATCTGGCCGCCGCATTTTGCACTAGTTGTAGCTTCCGAACTGTCTTCAAAGGTAGCCCTACGTAAAGCGCATTACAGTAATCCAAACGTGAGGTTACCAGAGCATGTACCACTGATGTAAGGTCCTCTTTACTCAAATAGGGACGTAGCTGGGCTACCAACCGAAGTTGGTAAAACGCATTCCTAACCACCGAGGCTACTTGAGCCTCAAGTGAGAGGGAAGAGTCTAAAAAGACTCCCAGACTACGAACCCGGTCCTTTAGGGGGAGTGTAACCCCGTCCAGGACAGGGTATATATCCACCATCCGATCAGAGAACCCGTCCACCAACAGCATCTCAGTCTTGTCTGGATTGAGCTTCAGTTTGTTAACTCTCATCCAGTCCATTGTCGAGGCCAGGCAACGGTTCAGCAAATCGACAGCCTCACCTGAAGAAGATGAAAAGGAGAAGTAGAGCTGCGTGTCATCAGCATACTGATGACAACGCACTCCAAAACTCCTGATGACCTCTCCCAACGGCTTCATGTAGATATTAAAAAGCAGGGGGGACAAAACTGACCCCTGCGGGACCCCATATTGGAGAGCCCGCGGTGTCGAGCAATGTTCCCCAAGCACTACCTTCTGGAGACGACCCGCCAAGTAGGAGCGGAACCACTGCCAAGCAGTACCTCCAACTCCCAACTCCGCGAGCCTCTCCAGAAGGATACCATGGTCGATGGTATCAAAAGCCGCTGAGAGATCAAGGAGAATCAACAGAGTTACACTCCCTCTGTCTCTTTCCCGACATAGGTCATCGTACAGGGCGACCAAGGCTGTCTCAGTGCCAAAACCGGGCCTAAAACCCGATTGAAATGGATCTAGATAATCAGTTTCATCCAATAGCGCCTGGAGCTGGCCAGCAACCACCCGTTCCAAGACCTTGCCCAGGAATGGAACATTCGCTACTGGACTGTAGCTGTTAAAATTGTCTGGATCCAAGGAAGGCTTTTTCAGGAGTGGTCTCACCACTGCCTCTTTCAGACAGCCCGGGACCACTCCCTCTCGTAAAGAGGCATTTATCACTTCCTTGGCCCAGCTACCTGTTCTATTCCTGCTAGTTTTTATCAGCCAGGAGGGGCAAGGATCCAGTACCGAAGTGGTTGCACGTACCTGTCCAAGCACCTTGTCCACGTCCTCGAGTTGAACCAACTGAAGCTCATCCAACAAAACAGGACAAGACTGTGCTCCGGACACCTCACTAGGATCTACTGCTATAACTTGAGAGTCTAGGTCCCGGCGGATACATGAGATCTTATTCTGGAAGTGATCGGCAAACTGATTACAGCGGGCCTCCGATGATTCCACCCTGTCCGGAGGGTTTGAATGGAGAAGCCCCCGGACAACTCGAAAGAGCTCCGCTGGGCGGCAAAGAGATGATTTAATAGTGGCAGCAAAATGATGTTTTTTAGCTGCCTTCACTGCTCCTACATAGAGCTTAGTCGAAGCACTAACCAGCGCATAATTGTATCCGTCGGGAGTTCGTCTCCATTTCCGCTCAAGCCTCCTCCTATCTTGCTTCATCGCTCACAGGTCCGGAGTATACCATGGAGCTGTATGAGCTCTACACAGGAGAGGGCGTGCAGGAGCGATCGTGTTTACAGCCCGGGTCATCTCCGTATTCCACAGAGCGACCAGGGCTTCAGCAGGAGCGCCAGTCCTATCAGCCGGAAAATCCCCCAGAGCCCTTTGAAAACCTTCAGGATCCATTAGTCTCCGGGGGCGGACCATTTTAATAAGTCCCCCACCCTTGCAGAGGGAAGAGGTTACTGAAAGTCTAAACTTCAGCAAGCAGTGGTCTGTCCATGACAAAGGGAGTGTTGTAAAACTCCCCACATCCAGATCACTTTCCCCATGCTCAGTAGCAAAAACAAGGTCTAGAGTGTGCCCCGATACATGTGTTGGACCACTAACATATTGAGACAGCCCCATGGCTGTCATGGAAGCCATGAAGTCCTGAGCCGCGCCAGACAAAGTGGTCCCGGCATGAATGTTGAAATCCCCCAGTACTATTAGTCTGGGGGACCTCAACAATATATCCGAGACCACTTCCGCCAGCTCAGTTAGGGAAGCCATTGGGCAGCAAGGTGGGCGGTACACCAAAAGGATTCCCAGCCTGTCCCTCTGGCCCAACACAAGGTGTAAACACTCCAGGCCAGTAACTGAATGAACATGGTGCTTGGTGAGTGAGATGGAACTCTTATAGACGACAGCAACCCCACCTCCCCGACCCTCAGATCTACCATGATGCTGGACCAGGTACCCCGGTGGGCAGAGCTGAGAGAGACCAACTCCTCCCTGCTCACCCACCCAGGTCTCGGTTATACATGCCAGATCGGCTGCCTCATCCACAATCAAATCGTGGACGAGGGAGGTTTTATTATATACCGATCTGGCATTTAATAACAGCAACTGGAGATCTGAGAGTTGGCTGATAGGACTACCAACGACCTTGCGGGTGTGGGAAGGACCGGAACAAGGCACAGCCACAACATGTCTGGACCGCGTTCCCCTTACCTGGCACGTCCTTCTCACAGCGCCATACCTTCCTTTGCCCGTCACTACGGCAATTTGGGCCCCCTCAAGTCTCCCCGCCTGATGGATAAAACTCTCTCTGAAGCACATAATACAACTAAAATATACAACAATTAAACGTATAAAAACAGCTATATATACAGCCATATATACAGCATATAAACAAACATACATTCATATAATCAGGCACCCATTCATCTCAAATTGCATCAACACACCAACAAAAAGTAAAAAAAAAAAATATAATGTTCCTCGGAATTGAAATCCCTCTTCTGTTTATATCTTTAGAATGCACTTCCAGGACAGCTTTTTGCAATAGAAACAGAGATAAGCTGTTAATTTCGTGAATAACAGAGAAGAGTTATAGCTCACCCAGAAGTTCTTTAAAGCTGATTCATTTGACAAATCTCTTTTTGCTGCAACAATTTAAACCAAGTAAAAAAAATAATAGAAAGAAGGGTGCTTGCCTGTTAGTCCGTTTTCTCTTTGAAGAAAAGATAAACGTATCGCATTAATCAGATAGAGCTTGTTCGGAAGTCCGTCCGGCATTGCTGGCTGGACCTTTTCTCATAAATTAATGAAATCCAGTCCTCCCAACAAAAACAGGCTTTTGAAGTTGATCTCTACGTTTCTTCCTGCCCGGGAGAAATTTCATCAGTCAAAAAAAAAATGTTCTGACTGATTTATATCTGAATAAGCTTCTTTTGAGGCGGGAGCCCGTCTCACAAGCAGGCACAAGCGAAGTCACCCTTCCCGGAAGTAAAAAAAAATAATTTCTTTTTATTGTGTTTTGAAAGATGTGACCGACACAACAGTTTAACCACCTCAAGAATTTATCAGTAACTTGGATAATTATATTTTCTAAAAGTATGAATAGTAATAATTAAAAATCCATCTGCAGCAATATACACAAAGAGCTAATGTTTAATGGGCAAGTGTCAAACTTATGTGGAAAAAAGGTTTTCTGGGAAATGACCTGTGACCACCATACGATGATGGGGGGGGGAACAAATGCAGGGGGGAGAGAGAATGTTCCGTTGCACAAAGAGAAATCCTTGCCCTGACAGAACGTTCTCCTCAGCGCAATGTTAAATCCAACCCTGTGCTTGTAGTGTTTATTTTAAATTATGTGAAAAATGCATTTATGTTCAAGACTGCCTTTAACATTTTACAGGCTAATGTTGGTCCTTGAGGCAAGTTAAGAGACCTTCATCTCCTGAGGTGAATCTTTTTATCTCTAGATGAGCCCACCTATTCAGCCTAGCTAGGGAGAGCCAATCAGGACGGGCCTGCCTCCTTGATACATCTGACAGGAAGCTGGTAGGAGCTTCTACATGCTTCAAGAAAGGGGGCGTGGGTCTAGTAGAGAAATATGAAGTCTACAGTTTTCTAAACCACACCCAGGTTGAAGTTTACCAATAATCAGTAGTGGCAAATTCAGAAGTGCAGAGTCCCTTCATGATAGTCACAGCCACGCCCCTCCCTCTTTTTTTGCTGTTGATTGAGACTTCTGTTAATGCCTTCTCCCACAACAACAGATGGCCGTAGGAGCTGATAAGCATGAAAGAGGAGAGTGTTAGCTACTAAAAATAATCATCTCATTGGCTGACTCACTTCCTTTCACTCTGATTGGCTTCATTTTGTAAAACTCTGTAAGATGCCCTACGTTGATGGTATGGTACGAATAATATTAACTATTAAATTCTCAAGAAAGGAATTATGACAGTCTAAAAAGGGATTGAAATAACACACATGACAACAACACATGTATGCTATGTAAATGTGTATGCAGTAGTTGATCTCTTTTATACAGTATTTTTAATGGTTTTTACTGTAGAAGTTTTTTTAAAACTTGTTATAATCCACTTTGATGTTTTTAAATGAAATGGCAGTATACAAATATATTTATAAATAAATAAATATAACTGTCAGTTGCACATTGCGGTGTTATGTTGGTCACAAGAACTGTTGCATGTAAAACACATTCTCTTAATGCTAACAAACTCAAAGAGAATAAAGTAAAAATATGTTTTTTTTATTTGAGTGTATAATCACCATTATACACTCAACTAATATAAGTTTTATTGTCCTAAGCTCATCTGAATTTGTTCTTAACATAACATTTCTTCTCAGTGTACCATAAGAAAGCAAAATTACAATATAATAAAGGTTCATTAACCTATTGTCTATTTTCTTGGAGAGCTCTTTAACTGAAGATTAGAAGGCGGGGGGGGAGAGAACTTCTGAGCTTCTTGCTGTTTTATCCTTGTGCAAAATGACATTTTGAAAAACTGTTGCCAGATAATGAAACTTTGGGAAATTATATTTACAACTATATTTAAATATGTTTGAAATGATGACTGCCCTTGGGAGTGGTCATTGGGATATTTGGGGCGAGGTGTCAGTAGTATGCTGGTCATACCCAGCTCTATTTCTCTGCAACATCTGAATCAGGAGAGGCTGTGCAAGCCCTGGACCAATTCTTGGACTCGGTGCTGAGCTGGATGAGGGCCAATAAACTGAGTCTGAATCCTAGCAAGACAGAGGCACTGTGGGTTGGTGGTTCCCGAGTTCAGATAATTGGTCAGTTGAAAGAGCAGGTTCATGGTCTGGGGGTGCTCCTGGATCCATCTTTGTCACTAGAGGCCCAGATGACCTCAGTGGCTAGGAGTGCCTTTTACCAGCTTTGGCTGGTGAGACAGCTGCAGCCACTTCTGGACTGGGATAGCCTGACCATTGGTGTCTACCCACTGGTAACCTCAAGGCTGGATTACTGTAATGCGCTCTATGTGGGGCTGCCCTTGAGATTGATCCAGAAGCTGCAGCTGGTGCAAAATGCGGCGGCGTGACTGCTCACTGGAGCAGTGTATCACCGATATGTAACCCTGCTGCTGAAAGAATTGCACTGGCTGCCCATTAGCTACCGGGCTAAGTTCAAGGCCTGTATAGCTTGGGACCAGGCTACCTGAAAGATCTACTTACCCCTTATATACCCAGTTGATCACTATGCTCTGTAAGTGAGGGCCTCCTGCAGATAACATCTTATCCAGAGGTCTGTTGCACACATCATACGAAGCAGACCTTTAGTGTAGTGGCACCTACCCTTTGGAATTCCCTCCCTTTAAATATTTGACAGGCACCATCTCTGTTATCTTTTTGGAGCCTCCTGAAGACCTTCCTCTTTCAACAAGTCTTTTAAGCAGAGACCTTATCCCAGTCTGCATCTGTGTTTGAATTGCTTTTGAAGATGTTTTTAAAACTTTTTTTAAAGATGTTTTTAAATATGTTTTGTTTTAATATATTTTAAAGTCTGTTTTTATGATGTTTTAGAGCAGCCTTTCCCAACTAGTGGGCCACCAGGTGTTGTTGGACCACAACTCCCATCAGCCTCAGCCAGCATTGCCAATGGTGAGGAAAGATGGGAATTGTGGTCCGACAACATCTGGTGGCCCACTAGTTGGGAAACACTGTTTTAGAGTGTTTTTATTGTTTTTGTTTGCTGCCCTGGGCTTCTACTGGGAGGGTGAGATATAAATTTAATAATAAATAAATAATTATGAAAATGAAAAATGGGTCTGTAGATTGACATTGTCATTGAATTACCCAATCAGATAAGGGTGGGTTAATTTTACTGAGCATCCAATTAAGGTATACTCTGTGTCACATCAACAAGCTATATCTGGATTAAAAATACTTTGTTTCTGAACAATTACAATGATTTAGTTGCACTGCTTGGGGAGAGGAGGGGAAACTATGAACCCATCCTAAGCTCAGGTTGGAATGTGTGTAAATAAAGAAACCATATTTCATAAAGACACCACAGTCTCCACTGACCTTATTTCCAAGGAAACCAAACTATGGGCGAGTGCAGGGACCCCTGGAAATCTCACCGTTCGGAGATTGGGGTGGCACACAACACTATTTTCTTTTCCTGTAAACAATGGGCAGCATTCACATCCTGGGCCTTCCTTGAAAGCCCACCCAGAATAAGCCCTGCTAATATTGTTGACACATTTCCCATTACGCAGCATGCATAGTTCATACTGAAGCATTCCTTTCATGCAGACAAAATAACATATCCAACATCTGCTGGAGACCCCAAGGAGATCAGGCTGTGTGAGATGGCATAGGGATGGGATGGCATAGGGGAACAGGAGCGACCAGCCCAGGGTTCACGATTATTTCCCTTCATCCACAGTTAGACAGAGATGCCATAGACTGTGAAGCTAAGGCCACATGACAGATACCATGGCAGAAAGCCACCTCCTGATGTGGGTGCAAGATCTCCAGAGCACCATCAATTATCTGTATTGGCCCTGCTTGGTTGAGTTACTGCAACAGGTGCTCAATATGACATATTTTCACAGGCCCATGTAAGTGCTGTGTTTCTCTCCATAGGACCCCAAGGCCTAGGAGCCACAGGAAGTAAGCCACCCCTTACCACCCATTGTGCACAGGGACCCATTGTGCACATGCAGCCCTGACTGGGAGTTTTGGAGGTGTGAGGGATGATAAGCTTTCATTGAGCTCTGTGTCTTTTACTATCTTTCCAGTAATGTGTAGTTTCACACAACTCATGACATGCTGTTCTCATGCTGTTGTTTTGCCAAAGGATTTTGCCCTTTCCTGAGGTAAGAGGTTTGAGATCTGAATGTCCATTAAACACACTGAAGAGGAAGAAAAATGTAGTGGTTTTATTGAAGCAACCTGTACAGCTGAGACTCCTAATAAGCAGGCTCTAATCTCTTACATTTAAGCAGCTGATGATGACAGCTTTGGTCTTATGCTTGCCTCTGTTTCTCCCTGATGGAAACCTCATTATTGGCAACAGGCAGAGGGATCCCTTTGGCCCAGTTTTACACTGAACTGCATGCCCTTGCAAGCCGGTGCCAAGGCTCATATGCCCAGATCAAGGGTCCTATATTTATACCTAAAAGACCCCTTTGGAGGAGCACTTTATACCTATGAGATCATAATCTTCCCGGCACCCAGGTTGCTGGGTTCTCACACAGGTGACTTTTGTTTATCTCTTCTGACCCTGTGTTTGCTACACCCTAGCCTGGGAATACAGCCATGACACTTATTCCCAGCTTTTGCCCGTGCTCTCCCTCTGTTACACTCAATTCTGAGGTTCGTACCGCTGGATGAGATCCCAATACTCAAACAACGTGAGACTCAAGGTTTCAGACCAAAGCCTTCTTTATTTCATTTGCAAACGGGGACCCACAGACAGCTCTTGCCAGTCCAGTGAGGTCTAAGAGTTACAGTTCTCACAAGCATAGATATATTCTTCTATCACTAGGCAGATTGCACAAAGCACAAAGGTGGGAGTGGAAAGGTGGGAGTGGAGAGAGTCTTGGAAACCTCGGCCTGGCGTAGTTATGCACAGCACACAAAATGATACAGTTGTATGTGAATCTCACTTGTTCCAGTGTCGACCTTCATCCCTTAACCCTTGCATGTCTGACAACTTAACATTGACTTTTACTAAAGATCTATTTCACATGGAACAAATAAATGTTGGCTTACTAGGCCTTACTACCAATGTGTTTTTTCATCAAGTCTGAAAATGTCTCATGAAGTTTGGGAAAGGAGAAGCAGCCTTATCTGCTGTGCCTAGCCTGAGAGAGACATCCAAGGCCAGACAGTAGTTGTCATGGTAATGGGAGATAACAGCTGGGAAAGTTGTAACAGCCTGCTGTTAGTTCTTCCTTCTTCTGTGTGTGTCTTTGAAGCAAGCAGTTCTATCCTTGAAGGGGGGAGAAACTCTACATGTATCTTCTTTAAATGCCTTTGGCCTTAATGTCTTAAAGTAAAGACTCTTAAACCTTTCTCAAGCCTCTGTGAAGTTTCTTGCTCAGCTTAACTCCAAAGTAACGTGTTGTTTCACGCAGCAACGCTCACACATCAACAATAAATTCAAAATTTTCCATCCTAACACCTCCATGGGCATAGCTGCTTTATCTTGACTAACAAGAGTCTTTTTCTGACTCTTGTTTACATAAGCAGGGTGAGAACATTTGCAAACCCTTCTCAGCTTGGGAAAGCTGTAAACAAGTCCACCTGGGCAAGCAGGGGTGTGAGATGAGCTCATCTGGATTGTTTTGGTTAACTGAACCACTTTTCCCAAGCTCTGCTTTTGAACATAGGCAAAGTGAAAACTTCTTTCTCAACTTAATATAAGCAATGTCAGAAAGCCTGTGCTTTGAGCTCTCCAGACTCCAGTAATACGTCATGACAGTGGGCAACAGCAATAAGCACCCTATAAATCAGGGGTATGAGACATCAATTATAGGACAGAGGGAATGGGGCATGCCATACTATCTCCTCGGCCCTCGCATCAAGATGTCTTCTGGAGATATTTGGCACTACAGCTGTATGTCTCTTTGCCTACACCTTAGACTTTTGGTGGAGCAGGGAAACACATAATGGGATGACAAAATAGATGTTACCTGTAAGAGAACAGAGACAGAGTTGTGGCAACTCCATATCTCGCATAATGAGAGCTATTGCCTGGTGAAAGTGCCCCTTCCCATGGCTGTTTCCATGGAGCCTTTTACAAACTTTTTGGTGCCAGGCAAAGACCTTCCTTTTATCCCAACTGTTTAGCTATTTTGTAAATTTTAACATTTTTTTTATTTGCCAGGGTTTTCTATATTATTTTGGCCATTTGGCATGATTGGGGGTGAGGGTGGTCCGTGCTAACAAGTGGGTTTCTGCCTGTATAAGATATTTGTTGATAGCTCCTGTTATATTTTAATTATAGTGTTCTTTTGACTGTGTTATTATATTGTACATTGTTGACTTGTTTTATACTGGATACGTCACCTAGAGTAAGGATTCCCAAACTGGTCCACCAGTTTCATTCATGTGGTCCACAGGATATCTGTAAGTACAGAATTAAAACTCATACCACATCTAGCACAGTGCATTGCAATTGCTACAACAGACAGAACAATCATTACGTGGTTCATCAAGACCCTCAGCAATTTTCAAATGGTTTGTAGGAAAAAAATATTTGGGGATCACTGACGTAGAGGCTTTTTTCATAAGTTTAATAAATTAGTAAATAGCTGAGAATTATTTGATGTTTGATTAGCTGATTAAAATTACATAAATAGGCATGTGAACAAAACAAATGCTGAAGAAAAATGTCCTTTTTCTGTTTTAGGTGACACACATGAAGCAAGTCATTTCTCTCTGTGAGAGACAAAAATAGGAAATACCTCCAAATATGGAATTTGCCTCCCACAGTTTTAGAAGACCCTTGTATGACTTTTTAAAAAATTCTGCCATCTCATTAATCAGCAGCTACCTTTTTAGCAATCAAAGGTTTTGTAATAAATAAATCTAACCAATTCATTGCCTAAGTGCTGCATTTAGTCTTACAGTCTCATTTAACCCTTAGAATAACAGGATGCAAAAAATTCACCAAAGATCCCCAAGTAGTATAAGGCTATAGCAAAATTAATAATGTCACTGGGACTCTTATTTCTTTACAATTATTTATTTAAAATATTTATATCATGCTTCTCCAAAACTCGAGGCAGCTTACAAAAAATGTTAAAACAAAACCACATGCTGATAATCTTCCTAAAAAAAACAAATACATTCCTATCTCCACACATGCTCAGAACATCAGGAACTGTATATTCCATAACAGCACTTGGGTTGTATCCAGTGGCTGTGTACGTGGGAGACAGCTTGCACAACTTTTTTTTCCTTCCCCTCCTTGGACTTGCAGTCATTTGTGCCCCCAAAAAACTCTCCAAAGAATGAGGCCCCTCCTGAAAAGTGTAGACTGTGTCATATTTATTTATTTATCTGATTTATATCCCACCCTTCCTCCCAGTAGGAGCCTATAGTGTCATGTGGCATTGTGGTGCAAAAGGGGGAGATTACTCAAAATCAGGTGACAAGAAATTGTCCCAGCTGAGCTCTGCTCTGTGCAAGGATCCTTTGCCTCGTTCAAGCCACCCCCACTCCTATCCCCACCCCCACTCCCTGCAATACCATGTGACACAGCCCACAAACTGTTCAAGAGAGAATCCTTTGATCTGGAGAGGCTCTTCAGGGGAGAGGAGGGGAAAGAATGGCTTCCACAGCCATTGGATAAAACTAGGGTTTCCAGGTCTCTGGTATTTGCCCAGAGACTCTGGTTTTTGGGAGTCCTCTCCTGGTCTCCAGGTGAGTCACTTTAATCTCCGGTCTCTTAGCATTCATTTTAGAAAAAAAGTAAGTTTCTAGGTTGTCTGGTTCAAAAGATAAAACCAAAATGTCAGCCCCCCCCACAACTTCTATTAGTATCGGCTGTTCTAATCCCTGCCCTTTCAGGTTTTTAGCCAATAAGTGAAGTCAGGGCTGTGATGGACAACATTTGTTGACCCCCAGGCAATAACTAAACCCACAGTTTCCTTTTTCTGCTTGCCTCACATCAGGAATTCAGTAAATATATAGCTTTCAGCAGCATACAGAGTACTTTCTCTGTACAGCATTGGGACTTGCTTCTGAGTAACCATGCATAGGATTGCTGTACCACAGAAGATCACAGCAGGATCTTGGCAGGCATAAAAGTGTACATGAAGGGTTTTTTAATTACTTGCAAAAATGGCATATTATAGATTTTATCTTTCAAATAATTTCTGAACAGGAGTTTTAAAAAGTGTACATGCTGAAGTGTTGTACTTTCCAAATCAAGGAGTCAAACAACTTTAAATTTTACTGGACAGTTGAAGAGGGCACAAATTGCCTTGTTCATAACCTGTTCTGAAAACTTTCCCAGTGTGAAGTTTTTCTGGGAGTAAAGCTGCAATGCTAATTTCACATTGAATTCAGTAGGACTTTTGAGTAGATATGGTTAGGATTGTGCTGAAAATCAGTGGGACTTTTGAGTGAACACAGAAAAGGATCGTGCTGAAAATCTCTCCCCCTCCGATCCTTTTTTTTTTTAAAGCAGTTAGGCAGGACTTACTTAGGTGTCACTGGTTTTATTTGGCAGGAAACTAATACTTATTTTTGTAAAAAAAAAAGAATGTTCTGCAATGGCCAACTGGCTTTGACAATAAACTATTATATGGGATATATGTATTTTTACATCTCTAGTGTGTTTGTATATGGAATATTTCCAACAACCCTGTAAGTTAGGGTTGGAAACCAAGGCAGCTCACAACAAGAAATAAAGCCATTTAAGATCCAATAACCATAAAACAAGTATAAAACAAAACAGCTTAAAGTGGCATGATTCTGAATTTTGGATTGAGTGAGTGAAGTTCCTTATCACTGAATTGCAGTCCTATGCATGCTTCTCTGTCTGAGTAAGCCTTATTGAACATGTTGGGACTTGCTTCTGAGTAAACATGCATAGGATTGCGCTATAAATATATTTACAGATTGTGTAAATAATAAACATCTTTGACATTCATGCTTATATAAATATTTCTTCATACTATGTCTTGATATGTATCTGATTTACCACTATGGTTGTACATTATTATTTACAAATTATTATTTCCTCTACATTTTATGTGTGCCCTTCTTCCTTGGGGCGGTGATGGTCTCCCTCTGTTGTTTTCACCCTGAGGGGCAGATTAGGCTGAGAGATGGTGAGTAGCCTATGGTCACCAAGTAAACTTTGTAGCTTATTTCCATTTTAGAATTTAATTAAAATGATTTACATGCAGGTGAAGTTTTTGAAGTAATGCAGAGCCACATAATACATTTAAAGCACATCCATCTAACATTTAAAGCACATGACTTCCCCCAAAGAATCCTAGGAAGTATAGTTTCCCCCTCGCATGATACTGTGGTGGGACATACATATTGGAGGATATCTAAAGAACAAATGTAATATATCTTGAAAGGGATGCATAAAACTGCTCTTTGTGGCTTAGAGTACACAGATACTGTGCTTCAGAAGAGAGCAAGAGTACAAATGAGAAGCAAAAGGCTGCCAATTACAGTCTCTCTGGAAGATGCTAGAGATCAGCAGCCTTGTCAGAAGCTTGTCCTTTTCTGTGATCCTTCTCATTCAAAGTTCCCTTGAACTTCAATAAGAGTTATGAATATAGAAATGCTGCAGAATTTAGCTATGAATTTCTAAGATCTGCCAACAAATCAGCAGAATCTTTGGTCCTTACCTTAGGTCCTTATCCTAACATAATGCATACATCTGGTATGAAGAAATGTATTAGGAAGACGGAAAATAATGGCACAATTTCTTTGGTGGAAAAATCATTAGAAATATAATAATCTGCTTTTTTACAAGCCTACTGTTTGAATAGGAGATGAAGAAGCAATCACACAGGAAGGTGGTCATAAGCCCGATCAGAACATAATTTCTATATTTCTCCAAATCAAAATTGGCTATCTCCTAGGCAGATTCAAAAAGATGCTTTCAGATTTATTTGCACACACTCTTCCAAGTAAACCTTGTTTCAGCTCTCAGCCTGGCAGACAGATGTGACACATTCCAGCTGGTTAGAAGGGCGATGGACATTCAATGCTGTATTATACAATTGTGGAATAATGACACTGCCTGTTCTGCAGAACAGTCTCCAATGGACATGAGTAAAGTGTCTCAATTTGCACAAGATAAAACAGTGGATGGTGAATATATGCTAGCAAATTTCTATGTGTGCTCATGACCATGACCACCTCTCCTTAAATGAAGTGGTTGAAGCATAACACCTGAAAACATGCATCTTTGGCAGGCCAAGTTTGTTTTTCCAATAGCTAGAGTCATTGCTTAAGTAGCAACATATTGTAATCAGTCTGATTTTACATCAAACTGCAGTTTCGGATTCAACTGTTAATGCATCCAAAATAGAAATAGAGCCTAAGCTCCAGTTTGAAACACAAAAGGCTGTCTTCACCATCATATGACATTGACCAATAAAAATACTTTGAAATTAATAAAATTGAATTTGACACAGATTTCTAGGCTGAATAATGAGATATATATAATTTAGAAACATTAGTAACACAGAAAAGAAGCAAAGTAAGAAGAACACCAACAAACATACCAAAATGTAATTCTCTATGTTTGGAGACGGCAGGTGTTGCCATCACTCACCATATACTCAGAGGCACATGTTGCCAAATTCTTCCCAGCTACACAGCAAGTGGATTGGACTGTGAAAGACCAACCCAAATTGTGTTTGCATTTTGACAAATTTGTAGGGCAATGCAATATCTCAGAGAGGAGGTCAGGTCTCCTGCTTCTCTGGTACATTCACTATAGCTGCCCAATTTCCCTGCTTTTTAAAGTTTGATAGCAATATCTGTTGACTATAGGTTCGTTCTTAAACTGCAAGGTTTTTTGCTTATTACTGAATTGTCACAAGGGATGGAATGACCTGTCAATTTCAGTTCTCTCAGTTTCTTATTTTTCTAATCTTAAATTCAATCCTCCATATTTCTGTAGCAATTTGAAAATTCTTCAGCATTTTAGTGTGAATTTCTTTTAATAAATGCATTTTGTATACAGCTTTGACTATTTTACACATTTTTGCATGCAATGTATCCTAACACAATAAATTTTGTATGTTATTTTCACCAATATATTCATTTTTGTTCACACTTTCCCCTGATATATGCATTATTGTAAACATTGCTTGGTTGGAGAACTGCATCACAAAATTTGGATAAGTGAGAATTTCAATGGATGGGCATGTTTTGGTTCTCATATTGTTTCAGAAAATGCATATTTGATAAATTCGGCTTTAAATGTCATCTGAATTGAATTTCTTGCCCATGCCTGATTGTCACAAATCAAAAATTAGGCCAGGCCTTGGCACAAAGTAGATTTGGATCTATTTATAGATCTCTGGAGGATTTGCAATTGTACTAGATCAGCAAGAGTTTCAAAATTCCAATTGTTTAACATTACGAAAAGCAAAATGACTCTTATCTCTCTCTACACACACACACACACACACACACACACACACAGACAAGCTGAAGTGAAGAAAGCTAGAGGTAACCAGGAATGGATTTCTGTGTACAATGATTGTGAGGTCAGCTCAGTATTCCAAATAAATCCCAGGGCTCAGCAGCTGCAAATGAGCCATGGTGGGGTAGTCACTCAAATAGTTTTTAAAATCACGAGATACCCCTATTAACTATGGGTTGTATTCAACTAAGTCCTACTGAAGTAGTGGAAAAAATGGAAATGGACTGCCTTCAAGTCGATTTCGACTTATGGCGACTCTATGAATAGGGTTTTCATGGTAAGTGGTATTCAGAGGTGGTTTTACCATTGCCTTCCTCTGAGGCTGAGAGGCAGTGACTGGCCCAAGGTCACCCAGTGAGCTTCATGGCTGTGTGGGGATTTGAACCCTGGTCTCCCAGCTCATAGTCTAACACTCTAGCCACTACACCACACTGGCTCTCTACTCAGAGTAGTAGACCCACAGAAATTAATGAACCCAGGTTAGTCATGTCTATTAACTTCAATGTGTCTACTCTGGGTAAGATTAACATAGAGCAATTTGGCTTCCTCGCAGTCTAAGCATACATAAAACCACCCCCATTTATCATTCTCACAAGCTGCATGGTTTTTGGACAGGCCCTCTGCCAAAGACAGGGAATCTCTGGGCTCCAGATATTGGGCTACAATCCCCATAATCCCTGACTACTGACCAACAACATCTGGAAGGCCACAGGTTCCTTATTCCTGCCCTATGCCGTTAAAATTTATTTATTTTATTTATTTCATTAAACCTATAGACCGCCCCATAGCCGAAGCTCTCTGGGGGGTTCACAAGAACAAGAACAACATTAGAAATACATAAACATATACAATAAAAGAAAAATCAAACTGCACTGTACATCTGCTTTGCTTTTTAGAAAGCAAAACTCCTTTCATGTTTAGTAGAACTTTATCATAGGGTTAATATATTAGCTTATCCATTTTATCTCTCTCATAGCCTTTGTCTAAACATGAAAATAGATCTAACTAAAATGAGGCTTCATCATCAAAAGAGCATGTGAATATTAATTTCCCATGAATAAGAATTATTCCACTGTCTGGTTAGTATTAGGTTTGAAGTAAAACATTAACTCGCTGTTAATAATACAACCAAGCAGAAGCTAGAAGGCTAAGGTGCTGCAGCAAAACAGTATGAAGCAAGTGTAATCCTCCGAAATTGCGGGAGGGGGTGGTGGAAAGGGAAAGATAAGGAAACGGTAGAGATACAACGCAACATAAAGCTCTATTTTATAAGCCAGAAGGAAAATGTGGCTCAGATACAGGCACTCTCCAAACCTGTTTTTGAAAAGCTTGGCTGTGCAGAACATTTCTCTAGAGCAGTGATAGCAAGCACACCACAAGTCAAATCTGCAGTACAAGATAATGTCCTTCCAGTATGCATTGCAGTGCATGTCTCTATTGTTCCCTGAAGTAATGTTGCTTCTACCTTCTCACATGCTGCCCTTGGATATTTGCAGATATCCATACAGTGACTTGGATCTCCACATAGATCTGAATCAACCTTATGCATGGATATTATTTTAATGTGACAAGAAGGAAACAGAACTTCTGATGCTGGATATAGGTAGCACTAATAAAATGGTAAGAGACAAAGATTTTCCTACTGAAGCTGCCCGTGTGTGTTGCATGTGTGTGTGCGTGCATGTGTTGGCCTTCATACCAATCCAAAGGAGTTCATGGCAACAACCTCTGTGCATGAAACAGGGCTTTGGAGCCTTCTGTCAGATAATCCAATTCCAACAAGCCTCTTAAATTGAGACCTATCCCAGTCTGCGTCTGTGTTGGAATTGCTTTTTAATATGTTTTTAAACCTTTTTAAAATGCTTTTAATCTTAGAACATGTTTTGAAAGCTTTTTTTAAGAAATGGTTTTAAAGATATTTTGTTTTAATGTGTTTTAAACTTTGTTTTTATGATGTAAAGTTTTTAGTGCTTTTGTTTGCCGCTCTGGGCTCCTGCTGGGAGGAAGGGCAGGATATAAATCAAATAATGATAATAAATAAATGTTGTTGGGGTAGTATCTGAAATGACCTCTGACAAAGTGTGAAGAACTTACAAGGAGAATCTGAGCCTTGCAGTGCATTCATGTGCCATCCTCTGCAAATGTCTAAATGAGTTTTTCAATCATGGCCATAGTTTCTAAGAAGTTGTCAGGATCAATTGTAAAAAGAATAAAAATAGTGCTTACCTTAGGTGTTATAAGCTTGGTATGGGGGTCAAAGGTAGGAATAGGTTACATTTACTTCCTTATACCTTTAATCCCCCTTTCTCTGAACACTTTGGCTTAGTAAACACCACTTAAGGATATTTCAGAGGAAAACATGAAGGGAACATCAACAAGAAATGTGTCACTGAAAGAAAGCCGTTCTTCTCCCAAACCACTTAAATCCTTGTTTAAATAAAAAGGGCTTGTGAATTGTTTCTAGAAGATATCCAGGTCTCAGGTTTGTTGGATCTCAGGTGAAAGTCATTTGATGTCCCAGAGCTGTGAGTAGACATTCATACCACTTGCCTGTCTTCCTCACATAATAAGGGTCCACAAAAAGGAATTTGTTTTGAAGATGCCCAATGGCTTGCATTCCCTTGTGGGAAACCTCCCAGGGGCTGCATGTCAGTGGTAGGTGGGGGCAATAGATGGGACTCATCTTTGTTCAGTAGGATGCAATCCATCCACACAAAAGTCAGAGGATTCTATATGTACATCTTTCTTTCCAGGCAAGCAAGAGTCATTTGCATAGTTCAGGGATCCATTCCGAGGAAAAAAAGGAGGGCCAGTGATGGGTGTGGTCTGGGTCAAGACATAGCCTGGGGAGAGTCCTGAAGACCTGATAGAGGGGCCAGGGGGGCTCAGTTCACCCATCAGGCCTCAGGTTCACTACCCCAGATAGATAGATAGATAGATAGATAGATAGATAGATAGATAGATAGATAGAAAGCAAGCAAGCAAGCAAGCAAGCAAGCAAGCAAGCAGTGGGTTGAAGAAGAGTTGAGGGCAGACTGAATTTAGTAGAAAAAGTGAAGGAGTAATCACATTTGTAAAGCAAATTTAGGGTGGCACTATCCCATATAAACTGACCAAGAACTAAACATTGCTGCCATCTGCAGATGCAGAGGGAGACTGCCATCACCTGCAGATGTAGTGCAGATAACAGTTTTGCCATAACTGCCTACAGAATTTTGTGAGAGCACAGTATGCCATTGTTGTCTATACTATAGAATCTGTAGGAAGGGGAAAGTTCTTTAGCGCTGACTGAAGGGTGTTTTAGAGCAGCCTTTCCCAACCTTTGGGTTCTCAGGTGTTGTTGGACTATGTGAGGCGTCCTTACCTGGCTCTCCCTGTCAGGTTCCTACCTGCTCGTGGTTACTGCCTGTCTCTAGGCACCACCAGGGACTCCACCAGTCCGGACCGCACTCTCTTATGGTTTCTCTCCCCGCTCTAGCACAGATCTCAACAGATCCCCCTGCTAGGCAACCACCAGTAACGTCCCAATACTAGTATTCCCAGAGACTCTGAATACTGGTATTGTTATTCTCTTCACCGCTGCCACCATTTGTTACAGTTCCCCTTCAGCCTTGGTCATGACCTTACCCTCCCTTCTGGTCTGTGAAACCCCAGCCAAGGATCAGGCCTTTGGTAAACCAAATTATTTATTACAGATAACAAAGCTAACAAGATTAACAAGATTTCTTCTTAAGGCACATAAGCATATGGTTTTACTCAATACTAATCCGAACTCCACCTCCCTCCTGGTAAACAACTCTCTAAACCCCACCAAGCAACCCACTCAGTTCTCTTCTCCCCCCCCCAGATTCCACTCTCACTCTTCCTTTTATACATTCAGCCATTTTAAACACTCAGCCAATCATCTCGCATTCTACCGCCCATTCACTCCCCCTCTTTCACTCCACTTACCATGTATCTTCTAAACAACCAACACTTACCATATATACATTAATATAGGAACATCACAGACTACAACTCCCATCAGCCCCAGTCAGCATGGCCAATGGTCAGGAATTATGGGAACTGTAGTCCAGCAACATCTGAGGGCCCACAGTTTGGGAAAGGCTCTAGAGAGAGGGCTTTTTCGGTGGCGGCCCCCACTCTCTGGAATTTCCTCCCGTCTGATCTTCGGCATGCCCCTTCCCTAGACACCTTCCGCTGAGCCTTAAAAACTTGGCTGTTTGGACAGGCCTTTGGGACCACCGGGATGGGCTAATTACATACTGAATGCCCGTTGTTTTGTACTGTATATGCTGTTGTTTTATTACTGCTGACTATATTGTATTTTATTGTATTTACTGTATTTTATTGTATTTTATTGAAATTTGATATGTACGTCGCCTAGAGTGGCTTTGGCCAGATAGGCAACCTAAAAATTAAATTTACATTTACATTTTTTTTGAGAGGGAGGACCTGAGTTTGCTTCTGGAGTGGCCTGTCTGGAATGTTGAAATCTTTCTAAGGTTGCCTCATTGCTATCCTAGTCATTGACTCTGACTTACAACATGGCTTTTTTCACAGACCACTGCCACTGCATCATGAATGTACTACCATTGCAGCAGCAACAGTTGCTGATGGTGTACTGTCCACCCTACTGACCAGCAGCTTCTTTGACTGAGCTGGTGCAGGCAGTCTCAGGTGTGATGTCGGAGGAACCCAGAATGATAATTCTGGGTGATTTCAACATCCATATTGAGGGTGCCTCTAGTGTTCCGGCTTAGAACATCATGGCCTCTATGATGACCATGTAGCTATCTCAAGTTGTCATCAATCTGACACACAGGACCTGGCATATCCTTGACTTGGCATTTGCTCCAGTTAGAGAAAGGGTTGATCTAGAAATGGAGTGGTGGAGGATGTCATCCTGTTGTCATTGTCATACCACTACCTGGTGAAGCTTTGGACTTATGGCTCTGGTCCCCTCCCCCATGACAGGGGTGGTAGACTGATTCGGATGGTCCACCCACTGAGACTAATGGAATCCAATGGATTCCTGAATGCCCTGAGGGTTTTTTCCCAGTGGATGGAGCAAGTGACCCTACTGAAGACTTTGCTGTCCTATTGAATAATGAGACATGTCAGGTTCTTGACATGGTTACCTTCAAGCACCCTTTCCATCACTTTGGAGCCTTTTCTGCATCTTCATATACCAGAGACCTGCCACTGATGAAACAGACTAGATGATAACTTGACCACAAGTGGCAAAAGAAAAACTGTGAAACTGATCAAACACAGTGAGAGCACATAATCTTGTCTACTGCGTGGCAGTGAGGATGGGCAAGAAGGCCCAATTCTCTGCCTCCATTGCATCTTTAAGTAGCCATCCAGCAGAGCTTCTTTGTATTGTCTGGGGTCTGTTGATATCTACTTGAGGCAACTGAGTTTTAAGATCCTTTGGAAGCTGGCTGTGACTTGTTTGCAAGCAGCTTTGAGGATAAAGTCATTTGCCTATGTAGCAATCCTGATGCCATATCCACATTCACTGCAGTCTCCAGAGAGATGTCCAGTGCAGCATCTGCTACAACACCATAGGATCAGTTTCAGTTGTGGACTGATGATTGCTCCTGAAAAAGCCCATCCTGGATCCATTTGTCTGTGACAACTACTTCCTGGTCACAAATACCCCCTTTTTGGGAAAGGCGATTGTGACAGTTGTGGCATAACAGTTGCAAAAAACTGAGTATCTTGACCAGGGCCAGCACCAGGCATGCCAGGGCCCTTGGGCACCAGCCTGCCCTGGGCCCCGGCACCTGCCCCACCTACCTTTCCCTTCAAGTGAATGCTGGCCGCGCTGTGTGCGCATGCCTGCCATCAACCAAGATGGTGGCAGGGGCATCAGCCCCTTAGGGAAGCCTTGGCCACCAACTTGGTTGATGGAAGTCATGTGCCCGCAGTGCAACCAGCATTTACTTCAAGGGAAAGGTAGGTCACAGGCCTATGAGGTAGTAGAGGAGCGCCTGGGAGTTCCCTCTCTGCAATCCACAGCAGGGTTGAGAGCTGACACTGCTGTAGATTGCAGAATAGAACGCTACCCACCCACCCTAAGGAGGGCCCTTCAGGGGCCCTCAGCCAGGGCCAGATCTGGCTGCTCTCTGGTGCCAGCACTGATCTTGACCCATTCTAATCAGGATTCAGGCTTGGTTATGGGACTAAATCGCCATTGGTCACCCTGATGAATGACTTTTATTGAAAGAAGGACAGTGGGAGTGCACACTGTTATTCTTACTTGATCTTGAGCAGCCCTATCTCCAGGGTTGGTTTCAGAGAATAGCACTGGGTGATTATCTCTCAGCACCCTGGCAGTTATGTTATGGGGTGCCACAGGAAGCCATTGGGAGCGGTCATTAGGAGGTCTGGGGTAAAGTATCAATATGTTGTTGATACCCTACTCTATTTTGCTGTAACATTTGAATTGGGTACAAGCCGTAGACCAGTGCATGAACTTGGTGGTGGGCTGGATGAGGGTCAAGAAACTGACTCTGAAACCTAGCAAGATGGAGGCATGGCAGGGGAGTGATTTCCAAATCCAGATAATTGGTCAATTCCCTGATTTGGGTAGGATCATACTGCCCCTGAAGGAGCAGTTTTGTAGTCCGGGTTGCTCCTGGATCCTTATCTATTGCTAGAGGCCCAGCTGACTCAGTGGCTAGAAGTGCCATTTACCAGCTTTGGTTGGTAAGACAACTAAGCTGTTTCTGGATCACCCATGTGCTGACTATTGTCATCCATGAGATTTTAACCTTTAGACTGGATTACTGAAATATGCTGTATGTACTGAAGTTGACCAGAAAGCTGCACCTAGTGCAAACTGTGGCGTCTCCATTGCTCATTAGGGCAGAATATCACCATCATATTACGCTGCTACTGGAAGAACTGCACTGGTTAACAATTAGCTGCTGGACTAAGGTGCTGGTATTGGTGTGCAAAGCCCTATAAAGCTTGGAACCAAGATACCTAAAAGTTCATCTCATCCCCTACAAACCCAACCAATCACTGTGTTCTGCACAACAAGGCATCCTACAGATACCATCTTGTTGGGAGGTCCATATATCCAGTTGGTATCTTTATTGAATTTGAATTGATTTAATCTATGTGCTATTGATGTTTTTAAACTGTGTATATACACACACACACAGTCTACTCCCCTGCTTGCTTCGCTCGCCCACTGTACCACCTAACCCCCTCACATAAACCACCTCCTTCCCTTAGAGCTCACCCAAACCACCCCCGCTTCCCTTAGAGCTTGCCAATAGCCTTTGACAATCCTCCCCACTTCTTATTCCCCTGATGTCAGAGAGGCAAAGGAATGCCAACCCCACTTACCCCCCACTCCCTCTCCAAAACCCCCACTGTTCCCAGGCCTTGCCAAACTTCCCCTCCCCTTAGACCTATCCTTCCTCCCGACAAGCGACCAAGCCTCCTTTCCCCCCACTCCTCTATGGGTCACCCAGCCTCCTTCCCCAATCTACACATCACCAAGCCTTCTCCCCTTTAGACCTTCTCCCATGAAGACAAAGAAAGCAGAATAGGGAGGAGGTTGATCGAGGCATGCTGCACAGGAATACTTATGACAGGTCAGGGCAGCTCCTCAGCCACCATACTGCTGTTCCGATACCCACTACTTACCTCCTCCTCACCCTCCACTGCTGAGGCTCAAAAAGCATCATTGGTGAGGTGGATGGTGGTGATGGTGGCGGTGGTGGCGGCAGAGGTGAACAGGATGGGTGCTGAGGAGCTGCCCTGGCCTCTCATGATTTCTTCCACAGCTTGCCTGGGCTGGCTGCCCAATGCCCTCCAACGTTGCTGCAATGGATTGGCAGCATTTGGAAGGCTATTGTCACATGGCCAGATGGTGCTGCAACCTACAGTGTGACATCAGTCTTAGAAAAATATTATATGCAAGATTTTTATATATATATGTTTTTATATATGCAGTTGTTTTAACTGTTTTTATACATGTAACTGTTTTATATATATATATATTTATATATTGTAGATTGCTTTCGGATGCCTCATGGGAAGTGATTCATCAGTGAAATAAATAATAAATAAAATAACTAATTGCTCTGATCATCCAGAGTGGTCTGTTTATATTTTGGGTGGGGATTTGCTGGCAAGATGTACCTGACATATAACAAATGACTTTAGTATTATATACGTGTAACCATATAGTTTGATGTAACATTGATCAAAACGTCGAGTCTTTCCATGACCCCATTTTTAACCCTTATGATAAATGCCCAGTTTTTTATATGCAGCCTACACCCTGTTGTATTGAAAAAAGGGAGGAATAGCTTTCCATGTTTATGTTGTCCAGATTTCTGGGTTTCCAGGTGAGGGCTTCTGCCAAAATTGATAAAGATCTAGCTCATTGTTGCTGCCATAGACATCAGCAGATGGGTTGCACTTGGATCCCATGTGTCTTCCAGTAGCTCATGAGAGCATTTTATCATAGCAGCATTAGAAGTTATCCTGGAAAATGGTGAGTGGCCCAAGGCCAGTACCATCATCAGTGATGGGCCTGATAGTATCTTTCTCCTTACACATCACAAGCAGGACCACGTCTCTTACATTAACCTAATTTGTTTCTTTGTCTTCAACTGTATAATACCATAAAAATAGGTCTAAAATACAAATTCCAGAAAATATATGAATCTGGTCTCTCTATTTAAGAAATAAAACCTATCAGGTAAACTAAAGTTATTTGTGTGATTAAGCTGGGTTTTTCTCCCATTTGGCTATAAAATGTTGAAGGCTCTAAGACAGTTTGATGGATGATATGATAAAGCGGACCCAGAGTAACCTTGAAATATTGTTTTGCATCATTTGATACACAGAATCCTACAAGAAGTGGCCATTGGCTGAACAAATAATCAAATCTCCCATCCATCTTTATTGTTTTGCATTTAGGCCTAGATCCCTGCTCACATGCCAAATGGCAACTGCAGCAGAGTTTCAAGTATTAGCTGAAGCAGATGAGATGATAACTGCCTCTTGAGGACAAAAGCCAGATTGTATATTCCTTTTAGTAGGTGACTTATTGGCAGTCCTTAAGGCTCTGGTCCTATACATACTTACCTAGGAGTAAGCACTATTTGAAACAATGAGACTTACTTCTGAGTAGGAATGTACAGGATTGTACTGTACATGGTTTGTCTGTATGTAACTAATTCAAAAGCTGATCGTAGCGGCTAACAAGTTCAGCCTAATTATTTTTTCAGAGATCACCGGTGAAATGAACCTTTGAAGCATCCTGCATAAAAAGAGCTTCAGAAAAGCCAGGTGAATGTTACATTCTTTTTCATCAGTTCTGTCTCAGGGTTTTATGTTTGAGATGAGCCAGAGTAAATTGCATAGTTTGGCAGCAAAATCCTGTGCAGGTTTACTCTGAAGTACGTGCCACTGTGTCAATGGGGCTTGCTCTCAGGTAAGAATGGAAAGGATTGCAGCCTTAGGTTGGTTTTTTTAAAGGGACTGGATACAGTTTATCCAAACCACCCACCCCACCCCCACAAAAAAAGAAAAATGAAAAAAAAATTACATGGGAGTTAACCCTAGCAAAATAAAATGAAATCTGCACTGACTTAAAAACAAACAAATGAAAGAGCCTTCCGAAACTAGGGTACAAAACATTACAAAGTAGATCTATTCAATTTTAAAAGTAGATTTAGTCACATTTACAAAACATCTATAAAATATAAAATACTGTTTGTGGGCTTCCCAGAAGCATGTGGCTGGCCACTGGGAGAAAAAAGGTTGCTGGACTAGACAGGCCTTTGGTCTGATCTAGCAGGGCTCTTTTTATGTTCTTAAATAGAAATAATATGCTAACATACAAGTTGAACACAGAGCATTATCTAAAACAAGTAAAATCAAGCAACTGGAAAATCAAATGCTGTTAAATGTCAGAAAGAAAAAAAGACATTTTTAACATCCATTTAAACCATTAGAGAGGGGACTTGAACAGTTGACAAGGAGTTGCTCAGGTAAGGCACCGTAACTGAGAAGACCCTGCTCTTCAGTGCCACCCATTGCACCTCAAAAGAGGGGACACTCTGACCTGGGCCCCTAAAGAAGATCTCAATGGTCCTGCAGGGCGAGATGGAAGTAAATGGTCCTTCAAGTATCTTAGGCACAGGACATTCAGGTATAAAGGCAAAATTAGCACTTTGAATTGTGCCTGGAAACAAATTGGTAGCTGTTGCAACTCCTGAAGCACTAACAAGATTATGGTTCCATTACCTGTATCACTGAACAACCTTGTTATTGTATGTCAAAAGAATAAATGGGTTCCAGTCCAGCAGTTGGCAGGACCAGAAAGAGTTTCGGAAGTGCCACTGAAACAGCTTACAATCCAAGTGCATCCCAGAGATCTTTTGCAATGGTACTAGGGCATGATTTGAAAACATGTGATACAGCAGTGCTGAGCCTAGGCACTCTGACTCTGATCAGTAACGGGATGGAAGATTGCTTGGGAACTCTCTGGAAGCCACCTTGACTTCCAATGGAAAAAAGGGAGAGATTATAACTAAAATAAAGAAGTAAATGATACAATAATGCTATTGATCAACTGTCAGATTGCAGACAGGTGTACATGATCCAAGACGTGCTCCTCACCATCCTCTGTAATATTGCAATGGACTGTGGGATGCACCCCTCACCTCCTGCTATGCAACCGGCCCTGAATGCATCCCCTCCACCCCT
This sequence comes from Rhineura floridana, assembly GCF_030035675.1. Classification (NCBI taxonomy): domain Eukaryota; kingdom Metazoa; phylum Chordata; class Lepidosauria; order Squamata; family Rhineuridae; genus Rhineura; species Rhineura floridana. Next base: position 102,123,765 of record NC_084486.1, read on the forward strand.
GTACATCTGATCTCTGCAGATCACACAGCATCTTGAACTGGTTCCCTTTCCATTGCAGTCCACATAGCTGAAGAGGCACTGTCGGAGCCTGAAGTCTCATGGGATGATTTCCTGGTTGATATTAGGTAGGCACCAACTGTGAACTGTGGATGGCATCTGCTGGAAGTTAAAAAAATTATCTGTTTGTCTAAGTATTCTCCTGACTATTTATGCTGTTTTATAGTGTCAATCTTGTTATTATTTTGTATTTTCATTTGATTTGCTTCTAAATATCAGTTGCTGCTTCGGAACACCAACTGCAGGAAACCACAGGAGGGAGAGTGCTCTTCCACTGAGGTACTGCTTGCGGGCTTCCCAGAGGCATCTAGTTGGCTGCTGTGAGAACAGAGTGCTGGACTAGATGGATCATTGGCCTGATCAGCAGGCTCTTCTTATGATTTTATTAACTGGATTTTACTTTATTGTATATTATATTGTATATAATATTGTATATTATATTATAACTTTATTCTGTAAGTTCTTCACGAAAGTGAAAAATGGGATATACATTTCCTTAAATCAACAAATCAATAAATCTTGTACTGCATTATACCTACAGCTCTTAACTCAGAAATGCCCTAAGATCTGCCCACAAACATTACAGCATTTGGCTAGTGTGATCAGAGCTTGGAAGTAACTCGTTAAAAATAATGAGTTACTTGTAATTTATTACTTTTTTGAGTAACGAGTGGGTAACTTCGTTACACTGCTTATAACAGAACGAGTGGTAATTTCATTACTTTTCAGCTGCAACTGTAATGTTTCCGGTGTTACTTTTGGATGTTACTTGTGGGGGGAAAAGCAGGGGATGTCTTCTGGTGTTGTAATTGGTGGATGAAAGATATATACCTCATACTGGGCTTCTGCGCAGCGTGCTCTTCCCTCGTGCTTTGTGGTAGGAAGCCAAGAGGGAGGAGGTGGAGAACCAGATGGTGTGGAGTGGAGAGACAGAGAGAAAAAATGTGGACGGTGGTGAAGAAAGGAGTGGAGGGAGAAAGCCTGACAGCAAGGATGAAGGAGGAAGAGACAGCAGCAGAATTGAGGTGAGGAGCTCTGTGTGTTAGGGTTACCAGACTTTTCCAGCTTTCAGGAGTGATCTCCAGACTCACTCCGGATCACTCGCCCTTGCCCCGCCGCCTGCCTGCTAGCACACTGGCCCTACCACCCCCCACTCGCTCACTCCCTCACTCGTCCTACCGCCCCCACTCTCTTGCTCCCGCTTGCTCAGCCAACCCTGCTCGTTCACTCCCTCACTCCCTCACTCATGCTACCACCCCCACCCCCGCTTACTTGCCCCCACTCACTCAGCCACCCCCTCTTGCACACTCCCTCACTCGTGCTACCGTCCCCACTGTTTTGCCCTTGCTCACATGCTCCCTCACTCATCCTACCGCCCCCATCCTCACTCTCTTGCCCCCACTCACTCGGCCACCCCTGCTCGCCACCGACCCCACCCTGCTCTCTTTCTCCTACTCGCTTGGCCACCCCTGCTCGCTCACTACCTCACCCCCACTGTCTTGCCCCTGCTCGCACACTCTCATTCTACCACCCCACCCCTGCTCTCTTGCCCCTGCTCGCTCACTCCCTCACTCATCCTACTGCCCCCACCCCTGCTCTCTTGCCCCAGCTTGCTCCAGCTTGCCCCCTCTCCCTTAGCTCCTCAGAGAAGACTGCAAGCCACCAGCTTTTGAGTTTGTTTGGGTTTGAATAAAGAGAATAGTTTCCTAACCCACTGCAGGTGTTAATTAACTTAACACAACCAATCAAACTTTGCTATCACTAATTCTGCTGCTGTTAATGGGCTCTCTGATAATTATGCATACATTTAGGCTTACATTGCATTTTAGGTACTTTTTGGAATTTTCTGAAATTTGACTACACAGTTCCCCACCACAATACATGTGTACATATAGTATGTACACATTTTAGCATGTGTTTTTAAATTGCTTTTGTATATTTGTTTTTAATGTTTTTAATTGTTATAAACTGCCCAGAGAGCTTCGACTATGGGGCGGTATATAAATGCAATAAATAATCTTTACTCAAGGGAAGGATAAAGTCTGTTTGCTCCTCCCCTCCAATATCCTTTCTAAAATGGAACAGGAATAAAACCTGTATCCTTTTTTTATTGTAGTTTTCCAGCTAGTACAAGCATTCTTCTACGAATACAGCTGGATCTTGCCTTTGTGAATTAACAATTAACACATTATTATTTCACATAACACCAATATTCTCAAGATAGATAAGAATTCTGTCATCTTACTTCAGTTTTGGATCTCAGTTTCTTTTGTTTGACAACTCAAAATATTTCCATGAAAGTTAACAAAACTTTTAAACACTTGCTGATGATCAGAGATACATAGGCATATGGGTAATTTAGGCTATGTCCCTAGGGCTGGGGTAGCCAAAGTGTTGCCCTCCAGATGTTTTGGACTACAACTTACATCATTGCTCACCACTGACTATGCTAGCTGAGGCTGATGGAAGTTGTAATCTAAAATATCTGGAGAGCACAATATTGGTTACCCCTGCCCTGGGCCATATAATGATTTTTTTATATATACTGGAAGGAAAATCTTGTTTACTCTGAGGATCACTGTTATAACTAGTCAGGGTGTATTCAGTTCAGAATTAAACTCTGCATTCTCTCCACCCCCCTTAATCCAGCAATGTAGCTACATCCCAAGCACAAGAAGTCCTGTTAGGCATCCTGGAAATTGTGTACCAGGCTCCCAAGGTACCTGGAATTCTTCCATGGCAACATTCAGTAGTGAGATAGGTAGAGTGAGATGCAGACCAGCTTGGATTAAAATCTGAACCAGAGAATAACTTTTGAAGAAATAGTTACTCACATGCTATTGCGTATTACAAGCATGACCAGATTGTATTAGGAATTAGAATTCATTAGTTTATATTTAGAATTAGAATTCATTAGTTAAAAACTTCAGCCTCATCAGTATGAGGGCACTATATTGCTTGCAAATTTTGTTATTGTTATGAGCCTTCAAGACGATCAAAACTTATGGCGACCCTATGAATCAGCGACCACCCATAGCATCTGTCATGAACCACCCTGTTCAGATCTTGTAAGTTCAGGTCTGTGGCTTCCTTTATGGAATCAATCCATCTCTTGTTTGGTCTTCCTCTTTTTCTACTCCCTTTTGTTTTCCCCAGCATTATTGTCTTCTCTAGTGAATCATGTCTTTTCATGATGTGTCCAAAGTATGATAATTTCACTTTCATCGTTTTAGCTTCTAGAGACAGTTCTTGTTTAATTTGTTCTAACACCCAAGTATTTGTCTTTTTCTCAGTCCACGGTATGCGCAAAGGTCTCCTCCAACACCACATTTCAAATGAGTTGATTTTTCTCTTATCCACTTTTTTCACTGTCCAACTTTCACATCCAGACATAGATATTGGGAATACCATGATTTGAATGATCCTGACTTTAGTGTTCAGTGATACATCTTTGCATTTGAGGACCTTTTCTAGTTCTCTCATAGCTGCCCTACCCAGTCCTAGCCTTCTTCTAATTTCTTGACTATTGTCTCCATTTTGGTTAATGACTGTGCTGAGGTATTGATAATCCTTGACAAGTTCAATGTCCTCATTGTCAACTTTAAAGTTACATAAATCTTCTGTTGTCATTATTTTAGTCTTCTTGATGTTCAGCTGTAGTCCTGCTTTTGTGCTTTCCTCTTTAACTTTCATTATCATCATGGTCTGTGGGTGGGTAGCAGGCAACAAAGGAGGAGGTGGAGAGTGAGACAGGGTGGAGTGTAGAAAACAATTGTTTAAAGAAATGGAGTGGAGGGGAAAAGGAGCCAGAGGGAAAGAACATGGATAAAGGAGGAGAAGGAGGCAGCAACGGAATGGAGATAAAGAATTGTGGAGGTGAAAGATGACATGTGTGTGCTTGCACTTGGAACACAAAATGGCCTCCACCACACTCTCTGGCTATTATGCTGCATTTGAAGTATTTTTGCATCTTAGGGGAAAATGTTTGCTTGGGTGAGTGTCCCTTAGTTGGTCACAGGGCAGAGTCTAGGAGGTGGTTAAGTGAGAGAGATTATGCTTGCTGGCTGAGTGGGGAGGTTGCGCTTGGTTTGATGTGCAAAGATCTGAGTAGTGGCCTCTGCCTCCCTCCCTGCCTCCCTTACCAGTGGAGAGACCGTCATTGCTATCTTATGGATAAAAAGAATTATTCTATTACCTCTGTATGTGTGTGTTTCTTTTCAATGTTGTTTTAGGCTACTTAGATGTGCAGCAGCCAAGGCCAGCACCTGGTAGGCGTTTTTTTTTAAAAAAAGTAACTGAAATGTAACTGTAGTGATTACATTTGAGAAAAGTAATCAGTTACTTTCAGAGCAATTGTAATTGTAGCAGTAATTACTACTTTTTTGGCCATGTAACTATAATTGTAATTTATTACTTTTTAAAAGTAATATTCCAAGCTCAGAGTGTGATATAGGGTTGCCCTATGTTTTCTGGCAGGGTTCCTGTGCCTTTAACATTAATTGGAATAAAGTCAAGTCCAGCTTCAACTAGGGTAGAAGGAAATGCCAATTTTGGTTCTCTTGGTTTCTCATTTTTCTGATTTTAAATTCAGTTCTCCACATTTCTGCAAGAATTTGTGATTTTTTTAAAAAAATCCTCATGAAAATTCTTCAGCATTTTAGTGCACATTTCTACTATGCACATTTTTGTATGCAGTTTTAACTAATGTACATATTTGTGCAAGCAATTTCTCCTAATTATACAGCCACAAGGGTGGCTGTATACTATTGCCAGCATGGATTTTTCACATTCCACAATGTTAAACTGAAAATACTCCTGTGCCATTCTGCTGCTTCCCATAAGCTCATTTCAAAACAAAACTTTACAAAACTTATAGACCTGAACTCAGAAATGCTTGCTTAACAACCCTGTAAGTTTTCATGGTGATACACAAAACACTTAGTGAGAATCCAGAGTTCAAAGTCTAAAACAAGAGGAAAAAATGCAGACCTCTGTTGGACTTTTTTCTGTCAGTGGTCTCATAATTTGTTGAAATTAACTAAAAATAAGCCATGTTAACAGAATACCTGTAATCCTATTACTGACCTTGCCTCATATGCCAACATTTATCTTCTGCAGGTTTAACATTAAGAAAGGCATGGCTGATTTTTAATTAATTTAAGAAATTTAACATTGGAGTCTATGATAGTGCAGGCATGCTCCATAAGAACCAACTGTCAGAGTTCTAAAAGACAGACTCACAGCTGTTTGGCTTGGCTAATCAGGGGGCCACACCCATGCCAGACCTTTATTCTGCTTTCAACAGTCATGGCTTCCCCCATAGAATTCTGGGAAGTGTAGTTTGCGAAGGGTGCTGAGAGTTGTTAGCAGACTCCTGTTCCCCTGACAGAGCTCCAGTGACCAGAGTGGTTTAACAGTCAGCCCCTCTTCTGGTGATTGCAGCTCTGTGAAGGGAATACGGCATGTCCTAACAACACTCAGCACCCTTCACAAACTACACTTCCCAGGATTCTTTGCAGGAAGCCATGACTGTTGAAAGTGGAATAAATGTCTGGTGTGGATGTGGCCAGGAACAGCTTTAGGTTAAATTTGTGCGGGAGACTACATGTGTCTGCTACAGAATAAAAAGTTGGGGGAAATGCTGAAAAACAATGATACTGGAAAGGAAAGGGGCTTTCCCTCTGCCCATTGCCCACCCACCTGGGCAGATTGCAGGTGTTGCCACCACTCACCATATTGCAATGTAAATCAAACATATTTAAAGTGACTATCTGAACTATATCAGCTATCTTAATATTGTTGCTTCCTCCCTGCTAAAACAAGATCAACACAGCACATATCTTGTTTCTGTTATTTGGGCTGATTGCAGGTGTTGCCACCACTCACCATATGCTCAGAGGCACATGTTACCAAATTCTTCCAAGCTATACAGGAAATGGATTGGACTATGAAAGACGAACCCAAATTGTGTTTGCATTTTTACCAATTTGTAGGGCAGTACAATATCGCAGAGAACAGGTCAGGTCTCCTGCTCTCCTGGAACATTCACTATAGCTGCCCAATTTCTGTGCTTTTTAATATTTGATAGAAATATCTGTGGACTATAAATATGTTCTTAAACCACAAGAGGGTTTTTTTTGCCTATTTGTGAATATAATGTATTTTCTATGTTATTCTAATATAGTGATTTAAATGCAAACTTTCCCCTAATATATGCATTCTGTAAACATTGGTTGGTTGGAGAACTGCATCACAAAATTCAGAGAAGTGCAAATTTAACAGGATGGCTGGGTTTTGGTACTTATACTGTTTCAAAAAGTACATATTTGGGATTTAAATGAGAACTGAATCAAATTTCTTCCCCAACCCTAGCTTCGACCAACATAAAAATGAAGTGATTGAAGGAAAGTATAATCTTTAAAGTATCTGCCACTCAGTTGCTAAAGAAGTGAAAGGCCTGCCATAAAAGAAGTGGCAGGTCTAACACAATGTCACAATTCATGAGTCATACCTGCAGTGAAGAAGCCTTCACTTGGTGGTACAGGCAGATATAGGAAGATTAGTGCAGCATAGTTTATAACAACAAAATAATTTCAAAGTTATTTGTTGTTCATAGAACAATATTTCAGTATCCTTTTTCCTATCACACTTTAACCATTTCCCAAAGGCATTCCATTTAAAGTATTTTCTCTTGTTTTTCTTCTGTTTCTCCCAGATTCCTTGGTGCAAGAGAGAATTATTTGCAAATAGATGAAAAACACCTGGCTAAGCTAAAAATAAATACAATTTACAGAATATAGTCTGCATAATTAAGGCCTTAACATGTATGCTCTGTGTAACACAGGCATAACAGGATCAGACTGAAACTGATAACACAACCTGTCCTGGTGTGAAAGTACAGCAGATCAGAAGCTGTGATGCTAGAAAAAAAAATGAAGTTCCTTGCTAAATAAATATAAGGTGCTGTTAATCAATAGGCATGAATAGTGTTTGCCAAAGAGTGAGAAGAACAGCATACAGGAAAAACCTGCTAATGAGAATGTACAAGAGCATGATAGCAAGGTTCACTCAGAGCTTGGAAGATAACTTTTAAAAAGTAATAAATTACAATTACTATTACATGTCCCCAAAAAGTAATAAATTACCATTACAATTATAATTGCTCTAAAAGTAACTGATTTCTTTACCGTTACTCAAAAGTAATCACAACAATTACACTTGTTACTTTTTTAAAAAATGGAGTGCCTACAAGGCCTTGGCTGCTACACATCTAAGTAACCTAAAACAACATTAAAAATAAACACCCTCCCACACAGAGGGTAGTAGAATAACTGTTTTTATCCATAAGATTAACAGAATGGCATAACAGAATCTCACCCCCCACCGCAGCAATGGTGATACCTCAACACACATATGCTTTCACTCGAAATCAAATTTTACACTTGAAATGCTGCTTTTGCAATACATTTCTGTTATGTCACATCTTTGCTCAAAGAGCACATCAGACAAGGAATGTCTTTTCGCAGTCATTATGTTGCCACCAATAGTGAACAGGCATTTTACTGAGGTGCTTGAAGGTATGCATGTGTTGTCCTGCAGCCTGCAAAAAACACTGCAGCACCCCTTTCAACTTAAACACATTTTTATCAATATGGTAATCCCCTATCATCAAGGAAAAATGCAAACTTCAGTACTTTATTTATTTATTTATTCTTGGATTTATTAGTCGCCCATCTGGCTGGTTACCCAGCCACTCTGGGCGACGTACAAAACAGAATAATACATTAGACATTAAGCATACCATAAACATTAAAATATTAAAACATACAGTAAAAGTTTCAACCCATCCCAAAAGCCTGCCTGAACAGCCAGGCCTTTAAAGTCCGGTGGAAGCTCATCACAGAAGGGGCATGTCAGAGATCATTTGGGAGGGAGTTCCATAGGGTGGGGGCCAATATTGAGAAAGCCCTCTCTCTGGTCCTCACCAGCCTAGCTGATTTAACCGGTGGGATCGAGAGAAGGTCTTGAGAGGCTGATCTTGTCGAGCGGCATCTCTGACGGTGCTGGAGGCACTCCTTCAGATAAACTGGGCCCAAACCGTATAGGGTTTTAAAGGTCAAAACCAACACCTTGAATTGGGCCCGGTAAACAACTGGTAACCAATGTAACTCCTTCAAAACTGGAGTAATATGATCTTGTCGGCGGCTACCCTTGATCATATGAGCCGCCTTTGTAATTTTTTTTGGTCAACGGTATAATTTAGAGGTAACTTAACCCTGTAATACCTGGGAGTAGGGGTGAGGGAGGATATTTGCTGCCACAATTAAGGCATCTCTCTCCCGCCCGGCGGAGCTCTTTAAAATCGTACGACGGCTTTTACATTCTGGCCCTCGGGACATCATAGATTCATCTGTAGCCTGCTGTGATGAGTTCGCAAGGCACTTCCAGGATAAGATCGCATGCATTTGCCGGGACTTAGACTCCAATATTATGGCAGTGGGATCTAATGAAGCATCCAGAACACGGTCTTGTCCTTGTTTATTGGATGAGTTTCAGTCTGTACAGCTTGAGGATGTTGACAAGATCCTTAGACTGGTGCGGGCGACCACATCTGTGCTGGACCCTTGCCCCTCTTGGCTGATGAAAGCTGGCAGGACCGGAACCGCTGGCTGGGCCAAGGAGATAATAAACGCCTCTCTGAGAGAGGGAGTGGTCCCTGACTGCCTAAAAGAGGCGGTTATGAGACCGCTCCTGAAGAAACCCTCTTTGGACCCAGATAACCTGAACAATTATAGACCTGTGGCGAATGTTCCGTTCCTGGGCAAGGTGCTAGAACGGGTGGTTGCCGGCCACCTACAGGGGCTCTTGGATGACACTGATTATCTTGATCCATTTCAATCTGGTTTCAGGCCCGGTTTTGGCACCGAAACAGCCTTGGTCGCCCTGTATGATGACCTTTGTCGGGAGAGGGACAGGGGGAGTGTGACTCTGTTGATTCTCCTTGATCTCTCAGCTGCTTTTGATACCATCGACCATGGTATCCTTCTGGGAAGACTCACGGAGTTGGGAGTTGGGGGTACTGCTTGGCAGTGGCTCCGCTCCTACTTGGTGGGTCGCCACCAGAAGGTAGTGCTTGGGGAACACTGCTCGATGCCCTGGACTCTCCATTGTGGAGTCCTGCAGGGATCGGTACTGTCCCCCATGCTTTTCAACATCTACATGAAGCCGCTGGGTGCGGTCATCAGGAGTTTTGGGGTGCGTTGCCATCAGTACGCTGATGACACGCAGCTCTATTTCTCCTTTTCATCCTCTTCAGGTGAGGCTGTTAACGTGCTAAACCGCTGCCTGGCCGTGATAATGGACTGGATGGGAGCTAACAGACTGAAGCTCAATCCAGGCAAGACCGAGACGCTGTTGGTGAGTGCCTTCTCTGCCCAGATGGAGGATGTTCATCCTATTCTTGATGGGGTTACACTCCCCTTGAAGGAACAGGTGCGTAGCTTGGGGGTTCTTTTTGATCCTTCCTTGTCACTTGAGGCCCAGGTGGCCTCGGTGGCACGGAATGCTTTCTACCATCTTTGCCTGGTAGCCCAGCTACATCCCTATCTGGACAGTGACGACCTCGCCTCAGTTGTTCATGCTCTGGTAACTTCTAGACTGGACTACTGCAATGCACTCTATGTTGGGCTGCCCTTGAAGACTGTTCGGAAACTACAACTAGTCCAGAATGCAGCGGCCAGATTGCTGACGCGGACCAGAAGGTCTGCTCATATAACACCTGTTCTGGCCCGTCTGCACTGGCTTCCTGTTTGTTTCCGGGCTAGATTCAAAGTGCTGGTTTTGACCTATAAAGCCCTACACGGCATGGGACCGCAATACCTGGTGGAGCGCCTCTCCCAATATGAACCTACCCGGACACTGCGCTCAACATCTAAGGCCCTCCTCCGAGTGCCATCCCATCGAGAAGCTCGGAGGGTGGTGACTAGAACCAGGACCTTTTCTGTGGTGGCCCCCGAACTGTGGAACAGCCTCTCCGATGAGGTGCGCCTGGCGCCGACGCTAGTATCTTTTCAGCGCCAGGTGAAAACCTTTTTATACTCCCAGGCATTTTAAAGTGTGTTTTAATGGTATTTTCATCATTATTTGTGTTTTTGGATGTTGTTTGGTTCTTTTATTGTTTGTTTTGTTTTCTTGATTTATTGTATTTATTGTATTTATTGTATTTATATATTGCTTGTTTTTTATCTTTTTGTACACCGCCCAGAGAGCCTTCAGGCTTAGGGCGGTATATAAATTAAATTAAATAAATAAAATAAATAATCTGAATTCCAGCTGAATTTGATAGTTTGCCATGTTTTCATACAGTCACCTATCTTTTGCTGTGGGCTGCAGCTGTAATTGGCATAGATTCTGTGGCCGCGGCTGTAATCAGCAAGAATTTATTCTTTCGAACTCCCCCCATTTTACATTGAGTTATTTTTGTAATGCTCCATAAATGGTGCATTTCCATTAAGAAGCCAGTGTTTCATGCCCTTGTGACCTCCGTCACTTGTCAATCAACTGCTTGCCAAGGCCCAGGTGTTGCTAACAAGGAAAAGCAGCTTCAGTTAGCCAATTTAAAACTGCATTTCATCATACTTGCAAATACCCGTGCCATGAAGCCTCCTGGGTTCATTCTTTAGCCCCCTGTTTCTCTGCTCTCATGCCCCCTCACTTCTCCAAATGTTAGGAACCTCAATATTTTACAGGAATGTTCCCATGAAGCCAATTTTGAATCTAGATCGTCTAAAGGCTAACCCGTTCATAAGCCTGACACCATTTGGCTCCAATCAGGTAACCTCTGAGGCTTTTGCCTTGGCATTGGAAAGCCCCAAAAGGTCCTTCGGGATCCGCCCTTCTTTGGTAAAGAATAGATGAACAAACAACACATATGCAGACATTTAATATACATTATAATACCTTGAGACCTCCATGGCCCCTGACATTGATAACTATGAAATGTTGGACACTGAAAAAAAAAAACCATGGATTGAATCACCCAAAAACGCGCAGAGCAGATTGAAATGGCAAGTGCGAGAGCAAGCAGGAACAAAAAAATGGCAAATTGGGATTAAACAATGGACTATCAGAATGCAAGTGGATCAGAACCATGCAGCGAACCCCATTCATACCTGGGAGTAAGTCCCATTGAACTCATTGGGTAGACATGTACACACAATTGAACTGTCAGAGGTAGAACTTAAGAGACTTAATGTAGGTAAACAAAAAATGCACATATCAAAAGTAATCTACCAGAATAAATGTTATCCCTTCTCCTGTAATTAAAAATGTAGTATTGCACAGCATATAGTGAAACTACCACAAGAAGCTACCACAAGAAGCAGTGATGGACACAAACTTGGATGGCTTTGAAAGAGGTTTAGACAAATTCATGGAGGATAAAGCTATCTGCGGCATCTACCAATGATGGCTATGTTCTGCTTCCACTGTCAGAGACAATATGCTTCTGAATATCAGTTGCTGGAAATACAAGTGAGAAGAGTGCTGCTCGGACACTCAGGTCCTGCTTGTGGGCTTCCCTTTAGGGCATCTGACTGGCAGCTGCGAGAACAGGATACTGGACTAGATGGGCCACTGGTTGGATCCAGCAGGCTCGTCTTATGTTCTTGTATGTATTGCAACAAACAACAAAAGTAACTTGTGGGGTCTTATAGATCAGGGATAGCCAACATGGTGCCCTCCAGATGTTGTAGGACTACAATTTCCATCATCCCTGATAATTGATTAAGTTGTCTGAGACTGATGGGAGGAGACTGATGGGAGTTGTAGTCCAACAACATCTGGAAGGCACTATGTTGAAGACCCAGTTAGATTAACACAACTCCCTTCCCACCTACCCACCTGTTTCAAAGATGCCCAGAAAAGTATGTCTCTTAAATTCTATGTCTGACAGCGCATTCCTTTCCGAAGTAAAATTAATCTGCAATCCTATATACTTATCCATTTAACTAAATGAGGCTTAATTTGGAGTAGACATATATAGGACTGGACTCCACCCGAACACATTTCAGGGACTATATTTTATTAATGCTGTACCAACTACAACTCCCAGCTGCTGCTTATGTACATATATTGTCTCAGCCTAAGCTACCTCACAGGGTTGTTGTAAACATAAATGGGGGTAGGGAATGGCAATGGTCATGGCATTCACAAATCAAAAGTAAATCTGGGGAGGGGGGCACACACAAGTAATAAGGTGTCTGACAGACAGAATGTTAACAGGAGAAGCTTTCCCCATAATTGTATTTCCATAGTAGAAAAGGCTCACTCCATTTAATTTCTACCTGCCCTACAGCTGTTAATAAGAGCCTGATCTGCTGCAGTGCCAACCCTAAACCATGCAAAGAACTCAAGTTAAAAGAAAATAGCAACCACAGAATTTGGGCAATTTCTTTTTAAAAAAGAACATCTGTAACTATGAAATATGATATTCTCAGGCAAAAGGAAGTTATGAGACAGTAGACATAAAAACATACACACAAAGCCTTGACAACAAAAATACTTTGAGCATGAGCATTTTCACATTTTAAATTTTTACTCATCATTGGTTTTGCTTATTTACCGTCTTGGGCCAGACCCTAATTCTCAGCCTAACCTACCTCACATGGCTGTTATGAAGATACAGAAGGCAGAATTAAAATGGATGCAAAAGGAAATTAAGGCTGCAATCCAATTCATGTCTACTCAGAAGTAAGCTCTATTGGGTTCAATGGGACTTACTCCCAGGCACGTGTGTACACAATACACACTTGCCTGGGAGTAAGTCCCATTAATCCCAATGGAATTTACTTCTGAGTAGACATGTATTGGATAGCAGATTAGCCCTTTATTTATTTATTTATTTATTTATTTATTTATTTATTTCTATCCTGCCCTTCCTCCCAGCAGGAGCCCAGGGCGGCAAACAGAAGTGCTAAAAACACTTTAAAACATCATAAAAACAGACCTTAAAATACATTAAAACAAAACGTTAAAAACAAAATCTTTAAAAACGTCTTTTAAAAAAGTGTTAAAAACATTATTAAAAAAACATTAACAAACAATTACAGTAGGGCCCCGCTTTATGGCATTCCGCTTTAAGGCATTCCACTGATGTGGCGCCTTTTATTTTCAATTTTAAAGTTTTTCCGCCCCATTTTGCGCTGTTTTTGCATCATTTTCCCGTCATTTTTGCACGACGCAGCCCATTAAAGAAATGGGGTTCTGCTTTATGGCGTTTTCCGCTTTATGGCGGGGGTCCGGAACGGAACCCGCCATATAAGCGGGGCCCTACTGTATAGGCATCAAATTTTACTTGCCTTAACCAGATTGATGCAACTTTGTACTATAAAGTGTGATACTTTTTCTCTTCTCCCCGCAAATTAGTATAGCTTCAAGGCTTCAACCAGTCATCTTCCCTGATTAGTGCGATCCTATACCCAATTTGATTTACCTGAGTGCAAGCTCCATTAAACATAAAGCCACTTACTTCTGAGTAGATTTGTATATATTGTATTGTAAGTTAACTATACAATGTTTTTTAAAAAATGCCTGTGTGGAACTCTTTGCTATTGCTATGGGGAGGGGGATTTTTTACTTTGCACAAAAGAACTTCCAGGGAATACCTTCCTCAGACAACAAAGATACATCCTGGCTGTTAGGAAGAAAGAAAGGGCAGGAAAGAAAACTGGAAGCAGCAGCTCTTTAGGACCCTGGCTGCTTGCTGCTGCAACTTCTGCCTGCCCCTCGCTCACCCTGAAGGCTGGGCTGTGAGGAGGCTTTTGGCTCTGCTCCTTGCTCTCTCAGCAGCCCTGCTACTTCTGGACAGCTACCTAGCAGTGATGGTCTCCCATCTCTCCACTGGTAATGCAGCAAAGTAGCCAGGGAGGGCGACTCCCTCGCACAATGTGCAAACACAGTATTAACACACACACAGTTCAGCATCTCTCGCCTCTGCAGTTCTTCATGTCCATTCTGCTGCTGCCTCCTTGCCCCACAGCTCCTTTCTCCCTCTATTCTTCTCCACCACCATCCATTTTTAAACCATTCTTCTCCACTCCACCCCTGTCTCACTCTCCACCTCCTTCCTCATCACCTCCTAAACACCCATCGAGCAGGAGGGAAGAGCAACACTGCACAGAAGCATATGATTTTTATCCATAAATCAGAGGAGCAGAATGTTTCTCCTGCTTCCCCACCCCTAGTAATGCCCAAACATAATGCTAGAAATGTTACAATTACAGATCAAAAGTAATGAAATAACTCCTCATTCTATTACAATCAAAATGTAAAGAAATTACCCACTCGTTCCTCAAAAAAGTAATAAATTACAAGTAATTCATTTTTCCGAACAAATTACTTCCAGGCTCTGGGTTCATTAACATAATGAAATAACAGAACATAGCTAGAAATCTAAAGGTTGATACACACTGAATTTGCTAAACTAGGGGTAGCCAGCCCGTGGACCTGATGCAACCTGTTGGACCTCTCCTTCTCAGTATTGTCCCCTCCTGCAGCAAAGGAGGCTGTTTTTTTTAAAGTCATCAATCAAATGAAGAACAACAAAGCTAGTGGACCTGATGGGATTCCTGCTGAAGTGTTTAAAGAAGGTGGGCCTGAACTTACACAACAACTTCATAAGCTCATTGAAAAAATCTGGATCAGGGAGGAGATTCCGGTAGACTTTAGGGACGTCATAATTATCACCCTTTTTAAGAGGGTGATAGAACAGTTTGGGGGAACTATCAAGGCATCTTTCTTCTTGCTACCGCAGGTAAAACCCTTGCAAGGATCCTCGCAAATAGCCTCTTGCTGATCTCAGAGGATGTCCTCCCCGAATCTCAAAATGGTTTCTGCCCTTCCAGGGAGACAGTGGACATGATCTTCACTGCATGACAGCATCAAGAAAAATGCCGGGAGCAGAATCGACCTTTATATAAGGCGTTTATTGATCTGACTAAGGCCTTTGACACTGTGAATCGAACTGCTCTCTGAACCATCCTTCTGAAAACTGGATGCCCTGATAAATTTGTGAATATTTTGCAACTCCTTCATGACAACAACAATTTTGGACAACAATGGCTTTCAGAGTGACCCATTCAGAGTTGGATCAAGCGTGAAACAGGGATATGACATTGCTCTTACCTTATTTGCTATCTTTATTGTTATGTTTCTACACCTTATTGAGGGGAAACTTCCTAGTGGTGTGCAAATCATATATCGAACAGATGGAAAGCTTTTAATCTCAGTAGGCTGAAAGGAAAAAGTAAGGTAATGTCAACCTCTGTTGTAGAACTTCAATATGTCAATGATAATGTAGTCTCTGCACATTCAGAGAAAGATCTTCAAACCATCCTAAATGTCTTCACAGAAGCATATTGTCAGGATGCAGGATTGGGGCCCTGAGGTTTCAGAAGATGAGGAGAGAGAGGGAATTGTTTGGCCAGAGTTGTGGGAAGAAGAAGCAGGAGAGGAGGGGGAGGAAATCCCAGAGATAGAACTGTCTAGCAGCAAAGGCCTTGAAAGTCTCACAGACACCGGCCCTTCCCTTGAAGTTCCCACGCATCCTTCCCCCTCAAGTTCAGAGCAGTTGGAGAAGGAGGGAGGGCCTCCTGAGTCAGGGAAAAGCAAAGAGAAACCGCCAGACGCCCCCCCGCTTTCCCCCAAACCTGAGTCAGACTCTTCAGAAGGGGAGGGGGCCGTGCTTCCCCCTTCCCCGTGTACCAGAAGACAGCTAAAGCGAAGGCAAAGGAGGGAGGAGAGGAGGGCGGTGGATGAGAGCATGTTGAGGTGGAGTGAGAGAATTCGCGCCCGTTTTCCCCCTTCTTAAAAGACAGGAGAGATAGTGGCTCCTTGTTCTGTCAACTCTCTTGTATGTCACAGGATATGTTTTGTAGTGCAACTTCATGAGAAGACGTAGTTTGTGTCTGGATATTACTTTAATAAAGACTGAATTGCTTTCACCAACTGGCCTGGTTCCTGAGTCCCATCCTGGATACGACAGCTTGACAGAACCACTTACCCCATCCTCAGCGCTTCCACCACTTGAATGTGACAAGATGGAAAAGGGAGCAGCAGGGGGGACAAATTCCACTTCTGAGGCGGAAGAAGTGCGACTGTTGAGGACTAACGTTGCAGACTTGCAGGCAGATGTCCAAACCTTGTTGGCGGCAGTTAGGATGCTGAAAACTGACAATCAAGCCCTGAAAACCACGATAGATCAGATGCGGTCAGCCCCTCCAGCCGGTGTGATGAAGATCCCTATTGGATTACCACCTAAATATGCGGGACAGAGTGACCAGCTCTCCACCTTCGTGGCTCAATGTGAAATGTATCTGGACATTAGAAATGCAGAATTTCCTAGTGATGTGGCCAAGGTGGCCTTCGTGATCAGCCTATTGGAAGGGGAAGCTGCCAGATGGGTCACTCCATACCTAGTAAGAAAGGATACCCTTTTAGGAAGGTATAGAGGATTTATGCAAGCCCTGACCAAAATGTTTCAGGACCCTCAAAGAGCTGAGACTGTGGCGAGGCAATTGGGCGGTTTGAAGCAAGGGAGAGGAACTGTTTCAGAGTACACTAATGCCTTTAAAATTCTGGCTCAAGAAACCGGTTATAATGACTCAGCCTTAATGTTTATGTACCGGAGTGGATTGAATGCTGAGATCTTGGATGATCTGGCCAGAACTACACCCCCAACTAACCTGCCTGGGCTGATTCGACTGTGTCTGCAGATCGACCACAGGTTGGAAGGAAGACGCCTGGAGAAGAAACAGGAGGCCCAGAGATATTCTGCTTCAGCATTGCGCAGCAAAATCCCTTCAACCCCAGGGATGTCAGGTAATGCAGGAGAAGGACAGGGAGGGGCTCGTCCGAAACTGTCAGAAGAGGAAAAAGAAAGACGTTGTCGGGAACGTCTCTGTTTTTATTGTTCAAAGCCGGGCCATGTGGCTAGGGAATGTGGACTGAAAGGGGAGAAAACAGGGCCGTCGGAAAACTAAAATACCCAGCTCTCGCGAAGGCCGGAGGGCTGGGGGCAGCTGTTTATAAAGGGCCTCCAGTAGTACAGCCCCCCTCCAAAGGGGTACTGGTGCTACCTATTCGAGTTACAACTTCCACGGGAGTAATGTTTAACTCCACAGCGTTGATTGACAGTGGAGCCTCTACCAACTTCATTGACGCCAAGTTGGCAAAACGTCACAGAATCTCCCAATGGAAACTGGACACCCCCTTGTCAGTGGAAACCATAGATGGTAGGCCTTTGAAATCCGGAGGAGTGACACGAGCCACAGAGGTATTGAAACTAGAAATTCCTGGGCATGAAGAGTTCATTTCCTTGTATGTGTCAGATCTCTCGAACTTTGATGTGATTCTGGGAATGCCCTGGCTAGCAAAGCATGACCCAAAGATAGCTTGGAAGGATGCGGTGGTATGGTTCACTTCCCAGTATTGCCATGAGAACTGCCAACCAGAAATCACCGCAAAAGCTCTGGCAGGGGCAGTGCAGGAGGTCAAGGAAGTGATCCTTCCCTCGAAATATGTGGACTTTGCGGATGTGTTTGAAAAGGAAGTGGAGTCTTTGCCCCCCCCATCACCCTTATGACTGTGCGATTGATTTAGTGCCTGGAGCAAGCATCCCAGCTGGGAGAATCTACTCTCTTACAGAGCCAGAGAGAGCAGCTTTGAGAGAGTTTTTGGGAAAGAACCTGAAGCGAGGATTCATCCGTCCCTCACAGTCCCTTGCAGGGCCCCCCCCTGCTGTTCGTGAAGAAAAAAGGGGGGGAACTCAGACCCTGTAATGACTACCGCGCCTTAAACCAAATTACTATCCCTAACAGCTATCCGTTGCCCCTGATTCCGGAGTTGTTAGACCGACTGCGTTCTGCAAAAATCTTCACGAAATTGGACTTAAGAGGAGCATACAATCTGATTTGAATGAGGGAGGGGGATGAATGGCAGACGGGCTTCAATACCTCCTATGGTCAGTTTGAATATTTGGTGATGCCTTTCGGACTATGTGGAAGTCCTGGCATGTTTCAAAAGTTTATGAACGAAGTGTTTAGGGATCTCTTGGATCAGTATGTGATTTGTTATCTGGATGATATTCTGGTGTTTTCTAAGAACCAGGAAGAACATGACCATCATGTGAAAATTGTGTTGAAAAGACTGAGACAGAATCACTTGTATGCTAAGTTGGAGAAATGTGGGTTTGACCTATCATCTTTGGACTTTCTTGGATACCGAATCTCAGCAGGAGGAGTGGAAATGGATCCGGGAAAAGTGAGTTGTGTATTAGAATGGGGACAGCCAACCACAAAAAAGGACATACAACGTTTTTTGGGGTTTGCCAATTACTACAGAAAATTCATCCCAGGCTTCGCCAAGTTAACAGCCCCCCTTACTGACTGTTTAAGGGGAAAGGGGAAGTTTCAATGGACAGAGAAAGCAACAAGAGCTTTCGAGGATCTGAAAAGAAAATTTGCGTCTGAGCCTATTCTGCATTTTGCTGACCCTACCCGCCCTTTTGTCGTGGAAGTGGACGCTTCGGACCTAGCTATAGGGGGGGTTCTCTTACAATTAGATATGGAAGGAAAGGAATTGTATCCTTGTGCGTACTTCTCCAGAAAGTTAAAGGATGCCGAGAGAAATTATACAGTGTGGGAGAAAGAGCTGTTGGCCATCAAGGACTCCTTTGAGAATTGGAGACAGTATTTGGAGGGAGCCCAGCATCAGATAGAAGTGCGCTCTGATCATAAGAACTTGGAAAGTCTGCACACGGCTCGAAAGTTGAACCAGAGACAGATACGTTGGTCGCAGTTTTTTGCCAGGTTTAACTTCAGGATTACTTATCATGCCCATGCAAAAAATCAGAGAGCAGATACTTTATCCAGACAACAGCAATACAAAGGAGACGAAGCTGACAACCCTCCCCAGCACATCATCCCGCCGGAGAAGCTGATGTTGGGATTGTGCCAGCCTTCATGGGAAAAGGAGCTCAAAGAGGCACAGCAGGGGGATCCAGACATGCAACAATATATCCAAGAAATGGAACAGGACCAGAATTCAGAAGTAAGTTTCCATTGGAGGGATGGATTGTTGTGGTTTAAAGCTGCCAGATATGCGCCAAAGGGAGACCTAAGACTCAGAATTTTGCGCCAATGTGATGATTCTATCACAGCTGGGCACTTTGGCATCTTTAAGACCATTCAGAATGTAGCCAAGGACTTTTGGTGGTGTCAAATGCGTCGAGACATTGAGAACTATGTAAAATCCTGCTCTGTCTGTATGCGGGCAAAGACAGACACAGGAAAACCTGCTGGACTGTTGGAACCCTTACCCACCCCAAACGAACCCTGGAAGGAACTTTCCATGGATTTTATAACTGATTTACCAAAGTCACAAGGAATGATGGCTATCTTGGTAATAGTGGATTCCTTGACCAAAATGGCACATTTCCTTCCTTGCTCAGCTAGAGAAACAGCAAAGCTATTCATAAAGGAGATCTACCGGCTACATGGTTTGCCCAATAGCTTAGTTTCGGATCGAGGAACTCAATTCACAGCAAAGTTTTGGAGAGCTGTTTGGAAACAGCTACAGACAGAGTTGAAACTTTCTTCGGCTCACCACCCCCAGACGGACGGACAGACTGAGAGACTGAACGCTGTTTTGGAAAGGTATTTACGCTGTTATGTGTCTTACCAACAGTAAGTATCATACTTGCACTTTGCAGAATTTGCTTATAACAACTCCTTGCATACCAGCACGGGACAAACACCCTTCTTTGCTAACTATGGATTTCACCCCAAAGCTTTCCCCAGCAGCACAGGGAGTGTGCTTGTATCGGCTGCAGGGGAATTTCTGCAGGAGCTTCAGGCAGTGCAGCAGGTATTGAAACAACAACTAGACGAAGCCAAAATTGATTATAAACAAGTGGCTGATCAGCACCGACGGCCAGGGCCCCCACTTCAAATAGGAGACAAGGTATGGTTGTCTACCCGCTTTCTCCAGATGCCGGGCAAATGTAGGAAGCTACAGGATAAGAGAGTGGGGCCCTTTGAAATAAAGGCGCAAATCAATCCAGTGGCTTACCGTCTGAAGTTGCCAGCTACTTTTAAAATACACCTGGTGTTCCATTGCTCCTTATTAATGAAATCAGCCCCTCCCAGTGATTTAAGACCAGAGGAATCTCTAGGGGCGCCGCTCATAGTGGATGAACAAACTGAGTTTGAAGTGGCAGAAATTCTGGACTCCAGAATAAAACATAACAAACTGCAGTATTTAATTCACTGGAAAGGTTATGGGTCAGCTGACAGATCTTGGGAAGATGAGATCGATGTGCATGCCCCAGATTTAGTAAAACGTTTTCACCAAAGGTTCCCTCATCGTCCCAAGCCAACAAGCTGGGGGGAGGCACAGCATGAGAGAGGGGATGGTGTCAGGATGCAGGATTGGGGCCCTGAGGTTTCAGAAGATGAGGAGAGAGAGGGAATTGTTTGGCCAGAGTCGTGTGAAGAAGAAGCAGGAGAGAAGGGGGAGGAAATCCCAGAGATAGAACTGTCTAGCAGCAAAGGCCTTGAAAGTCTCACAGACACCGGCCCTTCCCTTGAAGTTCCCACGCATCCTCCCCCCTCGAGTTCAGAGCAGTTGGAGAAGGAGGGAGGGCCTCCTGAGTCAGGGAAAAGCAAAGAGAAACTGCCAGACGCCCCCCCGCTTTCCCCCAAACCTGAGTCAGAGTCTTCAGAAGGGGAGGGGGCCGTGCTTCCCCCTTCCCCGTGTACCAGAAGACAGCTAAAGCGAAGGCAAAGGAGGGAGGAGAGGAGGGCGGTGGATGAGAGCATGTTGAGGCGGAGTGAGAGAATTCGCGCCCGTTTTCCCCCTTCTTAAAAGACAGGAGAGATAGTGGCTCCTTGTTCTGTCAACTCTCTTGTATGTCACAGGATATGTTTTGTAGTGCAACTTCATGAGAAGACGTAGTTTGTGTCTGGATATTACTTTAATAAAGACTGAATTGCTTTCACCAACTGGCCTGGTTCCTGAGTCCCATCCTGGATACGACACATATGGAAAACTTGGGCTCTCATTTAATATTAAAAAAACCAAAGTGCTTCATCATCAGGTGACAACTAGTCCCTCTGTAGCACCATCAATCCAGCTTAATGGTGTGGCGTTGGAGAATGTTGATCACTTCCCCTATCTTGGCAGCCATCTCTCTGCAAAAGCTGACATCAATGCTGAAATTCAGCATCGTCTGAGCTCTGCGAGTGCCGCATTCTCCTGAATGAACCATAGAGTGTTCGAGGATCAGGATATTCGCAGGGAGACCAAAATGCTTATTTACAAAGACATTGTACTACCAACCTTACTGTATGCCTGTGAAACATGGAACATCTATAAACATCTATAAATTCTGTTCTTAAATATGTTTTATAATCCACACTTGTTCGTATTTTAATTGTGGTTTTATCTTGTGTACACCGCCCTGAGAGCTTGTTGCTATAGGGCGGTTTAAAAATGCAATTAATAAATAAATAAAATAATAAATGCCACTCCCAACTTCTTGAAAGATTCCACCAACGCTGCATCCGGAAAATTCTGCAAATTACTTGGGAAGACAGATGGACTAATGTTAGCATTTTGGAAGAAGCAAAGACTACCAGTGTGGAAACAAGGATTCTTCAACATCAACTTAGCTCAGAGCTTGGAAAAGTTACTTTTTTGAACTACAACTCCCATCACCCCAATCCAGTGGCCATGCTGGCTGGGGCTGATGGGAGTTGTAGTTCAAAAAAGTAACTTTTCCAAGCTCTGACTTAGCTGGACCAGCCATGTTGTTCGAATGCCTAATCACTGTCTTCCAAAGCAGCTACTTTACTCCCAACTTAAGGATGGAAAACGGAACATCGGTGGACAGCAAAAGGAGTTTAATGATGTTCTTAAAGCGAATCTAAAACAATGTAACATGAACATTGACAACTGGGAAGTCTTGGCCCATGAGCATCCCAAATGGAGGTCGGCTATTATCAAAGGTGCTGTGGACTTTGAAGAAGCACGAATACAGGATGAACAGGACAAACGAGCTAAGCGGAAGGCACGTCAAGCAAATCATCATCGTGACCATCTTCCATCTGGAAACCTATGTCCTCACTGTGGGAGGCTGTGTGGATCCAGAATTGGCCTCCACAGTCACTTACGGACCCACTGTTAAAGACCTTATCTTGGAAGACAATCTTACTCAGCCACGAGTGATCGCCAATGAATGAAAAATGTTTCAGACAAACCAATCTCATGAGACAATTGCACCAGAGGAATTGGGACACACACACACACACACACACACACACACACACACACACACACACACACACACACACACACACACACACACACACACACTCTTGTTCTGGTCATTCAAGGTCCCTGTGCATAAAGACTGTACAAATCCCTTGAATGTGTGGAGTTTTGGAGCAGAGCCAGCAAGTAGGACCTCCATTCCTCTGTTCACTGGTACAAAGGTAAATGAAAGGACAGGGCTAAAGAGCAAAGAAGTGTTCATAGAATCACAGACTTGGAAAAGGTGTTGTAGGCCATTTAGTCCAACCCTATGCTTGATGCAAAAAATCTAAAGTGACTGTTCAGCCTCTGCTTAAAGATCTCTGGTGAGAGAGTGCCCATCATTCTTCTAGTTAACAGGAAAACAGAGAGAGTTTGTATATAGACAGAGACCAGATATTAGGGATGTGCAAAAGAATCAAACAAATCTTAAATCAAGAACCAAAGTGTGGGTGCTTCAGATAGATTTGGAGCTTTCTAAGTTAAACCAGGAACTGTCTAAACTGGGGATCTGCAAAACGGTTTAGGGAATTTGGGAGAGTTGGACGTTTTAAAAAACACTATGGATAGTGTGTCTGCCAAAATGGAGACCTTTCTTCCCAATCTATAAATGAAACCATAGGTGGGGAGAAGCGGAGAGGTTTTTTTGTGAACCCTGAGCTGAATTAGCCCACAAAGCACTTTTAACCATATATCTTGCTCTTTAGCACAGCTGTGGAGTCTAATATGAATCTTGTGGTTGGTACACACCCCTTCCAGATATAATGGAAGGCTGAGCTCCTTTACCTTTAATTGTGGTACAAAAGAGGACATTTTAGTAGATGCCAATTTATTCAGCTCTGTATGGCAAGCTGTAACTGGCAAATTAATGCAATTATTAAAAGTGCAAGAGTCCTGTCTGCCTCTGCACCTTGCCTCCCATTAAAGAGAAGATGGGGGGAGTTGTAAAAAAGATGTAAAAAGACTGCTGCTTTACCTAGACCACACTTTGTTCCATTTTAATTTACTATCCCTGTGACAAGACCTTCCTTATGTAGCTATTTTTCTTACATCTAATTAGCCACAACCTTTTATGCATAACACTTATGTAAAAAGAGCATGTGATGCAGGCCCAACACAGTGCCTTTGACTCAATCTCTATAACATAGGGAAGTCCATATGCAAATCACAGAAGCATCCAGATCTCCCAATTTTTAATGAATTTCAACATACAAATTATTTTAATCACAGTACTGTGATCTAAATGTTAGGGATCTGAGAAAGGGAAGCCTGCAATGCTTCTCTCAAACATTTGGAAAGCTGAGTCATATCTTCCCATCTTTTTGTAAATGGGGAGAAGGTAGAAAAAGAAATTCCCATCCCTTTTCAGAGTAAATAAAAATGGATTCCATTCCTCTGTCCTCATTGCAGAATTCACAAAGATTGTAGGATTCCACTCTAGCTATGAAAAGGAAGATTAGTAATGAAGAAATTGTCAATTGCATATTCTTAATATGTGGGATTCAAAACCACAAAAGATAATTAAGGAAGCAAAAATACTGTGCATGAACTGTTGAAAGGGGGATGAGTGCTTTTATGTTCTTTTATTGCAACATTTATGGCCTTGCAAGTGATGATAAAGGTAATCAAATCTCATGCTTCAGAGCATATATTCAAGAGTCATTTTCTTTCCTCCAAATGCAAAATTTGGCATTCCACAATGAGCTGGATTCTGTGTTGAGTAATTGCTTCCCTCAGAATCATCATTTACTGGCCACAGGTGAATGCAATATGATGCAGTGTCTGGTCTCTTGTAATAACCTTGAAACCAGGATTTTAGTTCTTACAGAATGTGGATTAGCAGTGAAATATTTTGTTAAAATACCACAATCTCTGATACGTACACACTGCAGACACAACTCTTCCACTATTTTAACTAAAGCATCTCAGCTTTGTTCGGAGGAAACAATAAAAGTGAAAGAGTTTGGTCTCCACCCTGCCAACACTTTACATCTGCTCCTGCTTAAGGTGATAGTTTGTCTTATACGTGACATACGCTCCACTGAGACATGAATTTACATGAGTAGGTTCAGTATACAAAGGTTACCCATATATAAGGTACCAAGTAAATAATTTTGATAAAGGTCTAGGTGCTATAGAATACTGGTTTAAGGGTGGGGAAGATTAATGTGCGTGAGATACTCACTAGAGCTGTTCTTTATCTTATCCTAGCACCCACCTGTATGACAGGTTGTAATTTACTTTCTTCTATAGAAATCAATAGGAATCATTCACTCCAGTGAGAGGGAATAAAAGGGCTGTAGTTGGAAATATGGTGGCCTCGTTGTCCCAGTTTCACAAAACTGACTCCCACTGAATTCCAGGATAGAAAGTATATGAGCTGCAATCAGGACACAGTTGAGCCTGTCTCTGATGATCCAAGTATCAGTAGATGGAATAAGCTTTGCTCTCCTCAACCATCATAGCTTTCCCGGTTGAAGCCCTATAAATTGTCCCATGATATGTGAGCAGGAGATGTAGCACAGAAAGCTAGGTAGCTTGGCATCAATTAAGCCAGCATGTGGCAGTGCTCACCCCTCTGATACTGCAGTGGTGATAGTGATGAAAGGCAATGGGTCTCTGTGTGCTTTATTATAGCAGTCCCATCTTTTCATATTTTAGTACGCAAGAGAGCAGAGCACACTTTGTACCTGAGCCAGAGTATAGCCTGACCATGACTCTTGGGGTACCTTATTCAAGGAAGAAGATTGGGACTCTGTGGAGACCTCCAGTGCCACTAGGGGCTCAAGGAGTCTACTGTCACAACTGAGCAACTCTAATTATCCAGCCTCTGAGACACTTGGCCTGCAGCCTCCAATGACCCGTTCATCAGGGCTTCACTATCAGGAATCTAGTTAGAAGGAAGGAAAAGTCAGAGAAGGACCAAGTGTGCATTGAGACCCAGCAAATAGCCAAGAATAGAGAGGCAACGCTGGAGATGAAATAAACCTTCCAGTTTCTCCTGGGAATTTCCAGGTTTGATAGCTTCTTACCAGGCTCCCATAGGCAATTCTGTGCTCACCCTTGCTCCAGCTGTGCTTTGCCCTGTTCCCAGGGGCCAGGAATGGCAGAAGCCCTGTTCAGGAGCTCTTAAATTGTATTCATGGAGGAACTGAGCTCACTGTCCCATCTCTTCTGGCCCCAACTTTTTTGCATTAAGCAGAAAGGTTGGAAAGGAGGTTGTAAGTGTATACAGTTGTCACAATACTTCCCAGGATTCCCAATAGTAGGGAAGATTGTAACCACATTATGAGGCATGTGCTTACAATACCCCTTAAGACCTTTCCAAACAATCAGGGGGCAATGGGAGTAGAAGGGGGTGGCACCATCCCCACTCCACAGATATAATTTAAGAATACCTGAATAGAGCTCAAGTGACTTTTAGAACAGAGTTTTATGCATAATTGCTTGGGCAGGGGAAGTCCTGCTCATTCCTCCCTCTAGGCAGGCTAGCCCTAATACATAATAGTGATTCCCTTTGGGGTGACACTGAAATCAGTTTGGCTCTTTAATCACAGCAGGATGCTTTTGGGGCTTTGGCCTAATGTTATATGAAGAACATTTTAAAGTACTGTTGTTAATATATAGATAACTCTAGTTTGAGAGCACAGAGGTGATTAACATTTGAAGCAAAATGCTGCATAGCTGTAAATGGCCACTGGATGTGCTGATTCTGCAGCATCTCAAAATATTAATAAACTGTGATCTATAAGCTTGCGACATCTGATCTATAGAATACAACAGGGACTTTCCTTTGAAATGCGGGAAGATTTATATGTGTGGCTAACATCCTATTGGAGAGTTGGTTCTGCTGCCAATAGTATGGCTGCCAATAGTATGGCTCTTAGCTTTGCTACAACATGTCAGTAGGTACTGAGTTGCTGCTTGGGGGCCGATAATACACTGACTTTATAGCTGAAAGTCCAAAGCCTATGCTGATAAATCACATACATTAATATATAATTCTTTTACATGCACTAGTTTTAAGATCCTGTTTTCCAAGCCACACAATGGGCCTAACTGCATTTTTTCACAAACCTGGATCGAATATAGCACACAGCCTTGAGGCACTTCAGAAGATCATGCCTGTAATTCATTGCGTGAACATGCTGATGCACAGACAAAGGTGAATTAGCTCCAGATGAAAATGCTTCAATGCTCTATTGAATAGTCAATTATTAAACACATAATGGGACCTGTGGTTAGCGGGGCATATAGTGGAGGTCTGCGCAGTCTGCAAAATTTGATTCTGAAAAGTAGTAGCATTGGGCAATACTTAAAAGGCAGAGAATGAAAATCATACTTGCATGGACTTTTAAAAATGTCTTCATTGGAGCTACTTTTTGCCATTACCTTGGATATTACTTTGGCTTCCTGCACTATTGCAATAAAATGTATTTTATTGCATTTGCAGAAGAAATAATGGACAACACTTTTTCTGAGACACAAATATTCGTACATCAATACATTTTACCTGACAAACAACTTGCACTGCTTCTTAGAACTTGTTGAATTAAACTGAACAGGGAGTGATTATATGTTAAGTAATGGGGAAAGGTTACAGAATTCCTCTGAATAATAAATTATTATGTGCTAATGGATGGGTGAAAGGTTGTGGATAATTTCTTTGATAACATAAAATAGTTTCATTTTTTACTTTGTATAAATAAAAAAGTTGTTCATGAATACTTCACTGTCCCTTCAAGAAGAAAGAAAACAAGAAGGCAACAAGAGACTTTTACTACTTTTTGTCTGTTTCAGAAGCTCTATCATAAGGACCCCTAGGTTTTATTACATGCACACATTACTTTATTTCACATAAGACTGTGCAGTTTCTGAGTCAGGAAGGAACTGGAAGCTTTCAGAGACTGTAGCCTCCTCAGGGCACAATCCAACTTGATGGAGGCTGACAAAAGCGAGCAGGCAGAAGGGGCCACCACATCCAACCTCCGTTCAGGGGCTGGTGGGAGGGGAGGAAGCTGGCTGTTCCAGCAGGGCTCACTGGAAGGAAAAAAATGTATGTTTCCTGCTGCCACCCCTTTTCCCAGTGTATTGGCTGACAGGACTGAGGGCCGCAGGACCAAACTGAATAGGCTCAGGTCGGGATGCGATGTAAATCCTCCTCCCCTCAGTTCCACCCCAACACACCCTTGGAATGCCCCATTTGGGCTTTTGGTTCCAGATAGCAGATCTTTAAATAATTGATTACTGGTGACAGATTAGCACCTTTTAAAAAAAGGTGGTCTCTATATTAAAGTGGGATTTCACTTTCAAACATATTTTTAAAATATCCTTACAAACATCTTAAAAAGCAATACCAGCATAGAGGCAGACTGGGATAAAGTCTCTACTTAAAAGACTTGTTGAAAGAGGAAGGTCTTCAATAGGAGCTGAAAAGAGATGGCACCCAGGGCCGGCTCCAAAGGGTGGCTAGATGGGGCCACAAGGAGCCCTCCGCTCCCCTTCCATGATCTGCAGAGTTTCTGAGCTGCCCGCCATTCCCTCGCTCCACCTGCCTTTCTGTGCTGACTTCTTTTGAGGCTGTGGCAGTGCACGTGCAGCGCTACCATTAACCAAGATGGCGGCCAAGGTTTCCCTAAGGTGCTGATGCCCCTGCTGCCATCTTGGTTGATGGCAGAGATGCGCACGCATAGCACACATGAGTGCCATCAACCAAGATGGCGGTGGAGGCTTCAGCCTCTTAGGGAAACCTTGGCCGCCATCTTGGTTAATGGTAGTGCTGTGTGTGCAGCCCACAGAGCCGCAAAAAGCAGTAGGTGGGGCGCGTGTGCAGTTGTGTGTGTGCATGTGTGTGCGTATGCACATGCTGGGACCCGGGGCAAGCTGGGGCTGGCCCTGATGGCACCAGTTTAATATTTAAGGGGAGGGAATTCCAAAGTGTTGGAACACTAAATGTTTGCACTTCCTATGTTGTATGGAATGGTCCCCATCTGCAGAGCGTAGCGATCAACTGGGTATATAAGGGGTAAGACAATCTTTCAGGTATTAGCCGCTGAGAAGAGTCTCCTAACATGCTTCCTTGTCCTTTCCTGCTGATGAGAGCCAATCAGAGTGAAAGGAGGTGAGTCAGCCACTGAGAAGAGTCTACTCAGTAGCTAACATGCTCTTCTTTCATGCTCATTGGCTCATAGGAACATCTGTTGTGGTGGGTGAAGGCATCAACAAGGATCTCATTCTCAACCCAGCTGCAAAAAAAAGAGAGGGAGAGGAGGAGGCATGGCTGTGACTATAATGAAGGGACCATGCACTTCTGAATGTACCACTACACTACTGGCTGTGGGACACCCTCCACACTGAAGTATCTGCCTAGTGTCTATTTTCTGGCATCAGCTGAGGTTAGGTCTCTTTCTCCAGGCCTTGGAATAAGCTTTTTGATTATTTGGGAGAGATATGATGGGTAGAGCAATCCTACATCAAGGAAACTGGCATAACTTAAGCCAGCTGACATTATGATGGCCTCAAGTAAGCCGGATCCTACTTCCATTCAGGAGCCCTTGGGAAGGGAGAATGGTGGCTCAGCTGGCAGCCTTTCTCCTGGCTTAATTTAGGCTGGGACTTGAGATCACATGACTGAGTTGAACAGATGTAGGATATGACATAAGTCCTCCTCCCCTCAGTCCCATCCCCACCACACCCCTGGAATGTCCCTTTTGGGGATTTATAGTATGCTGGCTTAATTTATGCCAGAAAGACCCACCCAGGCACTAACACTGTTATTTTTTTGGCACCAGGCAAATGTGTTTTTATTCTCTCTGAATTTTTAATGTGGGTAAATGTATTTTTTTACATTGTTATACTTTATTTGTGTATCATATTTTGTTTTGTAAAGCACTCTAGAAGCTCTGTGAAAGGCAGAATACCACCCTTTTAAATATATACATCATATATATGTGCAAACCTTTGATGCTTGGGACAGCAACCTATTTAAGAAAAGAAAAATAGGTGAGAAAAAAGTCTCCCCCAATTTGTTGCCCTGGCTGGCACCAGCTTCTCCCCCATGAATATTCTTTCTCTCCCCCCCACCCCCAGTCTCCATAAGATTGCTCAGTTAAGGTATTCCACTTAGCTTGTTCTTTCTTTGCTCCTGAAGATGTAAACATTTAACAAAACTAAATATTATTTATTTGTTTATTTTTAAAATTTATATCCTGCCCTTCCTCCTAAAGGAGCCCAATGTAGCAGACACACCCATAAATAAATAAATAAAGACACACCCATAATAAAATACAATTAAAATAAAGATATGTGTAAACCATTTAAACAACTGTTAAAATAATATAAGAACAATAAAACATTAAAACTAAGAACAGATCTAAAACAAATGTAAGAAACAAATGTTTTCAGCAGACGTCTAAAAGAGTACAATGATGGTGCTTGCCTAATGTCAATAGATAGGACATTCCAAAGTATAGGTGCTGTCACAATAAAGGAATGACAAATGCAGAACAATCATTATGCGGCACTTGTAGAAGTGCATGTTCTGCAGATCTAAGTGACTGAGTCGGCATGAATGGGGTAGGGCATACATGGGGTAGGGCAATCCTTTAAGTAAATTGGTCCCAAGGCGTTAAGGTCTTTAAATATCAATAGTAACATCTTGAACACAACTCAGTAGTGAACTGGCAGCCAGTGCAGATCTTTATGCACAGATGTAGTATGTTGATAGGCTCTCCTGTTATCAATCTTTCTGTACTAACTGCAGTTTCCAGACCAAATAATTATGTAATAAAATGTGTGTGTGTGTGTATCTCAGCCCCCAGCTTGACACCATCCAAACATTGCCCAATTGTAATGTGGTTTTTAAGCAGAAGTGTAGTCGTCCAGGGGCTTGGAGGGTCTTAGACCCTTTGCTGGTTTTAGAGCAGGGTCCCTATGACTCCAGCATCCTATGAGCCAATCAGCAGGAAAGGGGAGTCTGTTAGTCACTGAGAAGAGTCTTCTAACATGCTTCCTTGTCCTTTCCTGCTGATTGGTGCCAATCAGAGAGAAAGGAGGTGAGTCAGCCACTGAGAAGACTCTTGCCAGTCCCTGACTCAACATTCCCAGTAGCTAACAATCTCCCCTTTCACTCTGATTGGCTTCTAGGGACATCTGTTGTTGTGGGAAAAGGCACTAACACTGATCTCATTCTCAACCCAGCAGCAAAAAAAAAAAAAGGATGGGAGTGGGCGTGGCTCTGACTATCATAAAGGCTCCCTGCACTTCTGAATTTGCCACTACACTGCTGTTTTTAAGATGCGCCTGCTTAGGATTCGGAAAACATTCAGAGGAATCGATTTCCAGAACTGAAGAATCTTATCTTTGTGCAGTACACATGTGTACTTGATGCACAGAAGCAGTGTACAAGGCCATTCTGTTGATCATAAAGAAAATGATAGCAAGAGAAAACTAATTATTTTGCATTCACTCTTGAGCTATCAGCATAGTTTCAAATATCTGCAATAATGTTTTTTCAAGCTTCAAGCATGTGTTAGCACAGTGGAAAACACCAGTACTAACATGGTTAGTTGGACTTGCACACTTTTAAAAAATTGTATGAATTAATTCAAAATCAAGGGTTAGATAAAATTCATGGATCCAGTTATAAGACATTCTTCAGTCTCTCTCTCCATACCTTCCACCTTATTTATCTTAGTAACACACAATATTGTTAAGTTATATTCTGTAAGTCAACAAAGGAAACTTATAGTATTTCTGCTCTTTTAATAGTTATTTTGTTCCCAGACAATAAACGTATTCCAAACTTTCTCTGCCACACTTATTGGTTCTTATCTAAAATTAATAAGGTGTTTGAACTTTGACATTTCTGTAATACCCCACGCTTTATTTAGCAGTATATCACTAGTTCCTGTGTTATCTCTGTTCCCCAACATTATTCCATGAGAAATCATTAGCAGCCAGTCAATGTTTTATTAGCAATATATTATTCAAATATTTTTTTTCTGGAAATCTCAAATGCTCTAAGAGCTGACTACCTGGATCTGTACCTAAATAGACTGGAGCAGAATAATGAGAAATTTCAAATGTATATTTTTTGGTAGATAACATAAAACTAATTTTCTAATTCTGGCTGATTTGCTGGTGTAAAGCACTTTTTTTTTTAAACTTTGACCTATGCTGAGATGTTCATTGCATCTGGCTTACTCTTTTCCAAGGCTGTTACAAAATGTCAGATTTGCAACATTCTCATCTCTTCAGAACTGTGAAAATTAGCCCCGTGGTAAAACTCAGCAAAGGTCAAAGGCGATACAGTGGAAGACACTGATGTCTGAGACAAAAAATATAAAATATACCCTTCCTCCATTGTAGTAAAAATATAATAGTAAGCTACCAGACAATTTATTTGAATAGTACCTCTAAATCTGCCTCCTAATGGTAAGGCCAGCCCTAGGTCAAATATTTATTTTCCTATCTGGATCTAGTACTATACCAATGGCTGAAACTGGCGTGGTTTATAAGTCCATAAGATCAACACTTCCTATTTTGGCATGTAATTCAACTTCAACATGGCTAGGATAATATTGAAAGAGCATAATTGTTTTTGTGGGAGATTTTGAGGGGGAGAGATCATTGTTTGCTAATTTCTTCAAAAATCTTCTTCCAGTAGTAAATAAATATGCAACAACTTCCTGGTCTCCTCATCACCTTAAGGTCCTTCATCCTGCCTTATTAGAGACACCTACTGTCTCATGATTTTATCCTTCCCTCTAGCAACTTCCTACTTCCCAAATTGAAATACTTTAACGTGTTAAATTTTGTATCAGGAAAAATACATTTTATACATATTGCACAATTCTTACCAAATGTGAAGAGCTTTAGTATCCTCCTCCAAATATCCTGAGACCTCTTCTCTTTCTTTTTCAGTGACTTGATTAGTAGCATCACATTTGTGAGGTGAAATGGATTTAATTGGGAGAAAAGAGTAAAGCATTTGTATCCCTGATATGTAGTTGCTGCTGACAAAAAAAAATCTTCTGAATAGTCCAACTAATTTAGGAAAGAAAACTGGAACAAGACAGCTATAATTGAGAAGTAATACACCACTTGCTGGGTTCCAGCAAGTCTTGGATGCAGTTAATGAAACTGAATACTGCCATATTTAGAATGGCCCCAAACTGTTACGATTTACAAAAAGAAGCTCCACAGGACTGAAGAAGTGAGGGAAAAACTATTCACAGAATGACAACAAACTCATATTTTTAGAAAAGAAGGGTAAAAAACAAGGGAAAGTAGTTCTGTTCTTCCAAAAGACTGACAAGCCTGCAGCCAAGGTTTTGGCTGATAAAAAGGTCATGGCTCAGTGGTAGGGCACATGCTTTGCATGTAGGAATAGAGCTGCTCCAAATGTTTCAGTCTCCTGAGTTTCTCCACATTCAGGGAGCTCATGGGGCATATTGATCTTTGGGTGGAGAGTGAAAATTCAGGTAGGTGAGGCAGTGGTAGTTACACCCTAAATAATGAGATGGTCTGAGGGCTTCTTAATTCCCTCTTATTTTTCTAATCCTTTATTTATTTATTTAATTTTAGTATTTATAAGTGGCAGTATATCAAGGCAACACTACAAAAATGTGACAGAATTAGAAACCAATAAAAACATTGTTAAAAACAATAATGACAGCATCAGTAAGTACTGCACTGGTTGGAAAAGAAAATTCATATTAAAAGGCCTGTTTAAAAAGTTCATTTTTCAGGAGACGCTTGAAAGAAAGAAGGGATGGTTGCTGCTGAACCTCTATTGGTAGGGAGTTCCACAGGGCAGACCCTGCCACACTAAAGCCTTGGTCCCTGGTGGAGGCCAACCAAACTCGGGGGCATGAGGAACCACTAAGAGTGCTCCATCAGAAGATCTCAGTGATTGAGAAGGAACATAGTGAGTCAGGCTCCTGAAAGTACTTTGGTCCCAAGTTGTTTAGGGCCTTGTGAATTAACACAAGTGCCTTGAACCTGGCCCGGCAGGAAATTGGCAACCAGTGCAGCTCTTCCAGTAGCAGGGTAACAGGTTGCCAGTAATCTGCTCCTGTGAACATTCTGCACTAGTTGCAGCTTCCAGTTCAGATAGAGGGGCAGCCCCACATAAAGTGTGTTACAGTAATTAGGCCTTGAGTCATGGACCACTGTGGTCAGGCTGTCACAGTCCAAAGTTGGCAGAAAGCACCCCTGGCCACTCCTCATTTGAGCGTCTAGTGACAAAGAGGGATCAAGGAGCACCCACAGACTGCGTACCTGCTCCTTCAGAGGAGGTACAACCCCATCCAGGACAGACAATTGACTTATCTCCCAGACATGGGCACCCTCCATTTTAAGCACTTTAAGCACTGCCATGGCTTAGGTGAGCACCCATTAGCTGCATGGTTTCCATGCACTTTGAAATGAGAAAGATGCTTTGGATAATGCTGCATCATACCCAGGCACTGTGTGAATAAAAGATGGCTGCCTCCATGGGCCTTGACTAATATCCTTCAATGAAAAATTGTGAGTTACCACTGTACAATTACCACAGCACCATTCCAGGTGGCAAGCTGGGGGTTACAAGATTGAATGCTCCTTCATACCAAATAAAATAAAAAATCCCTGCATGGATTATTTATTATTGGATGTCAATAAACAGGGTACACATATGTGGTCTTTTCCCTGACATGCTAGTTTTCTATGTGCAAGGAACCTATATTTTGTTTTTGGTTTGGGATGGGAAAGGGTACAGTCATGTATGTTACAGTCCAGATATAAGTTTACCACCTTGCCTCTTTGTTTATGGAAACTAGGCTTTAGTAAGAAGCTTCATTGTGAACACAATTTTATTTGAGCTTTTATATCAGAGTGGAAGGGGAAGGGGAACCTAGTAGTACTAAGTGGCGCCATAAATCTTGCTGATGTTGCCAAGTTAATAGCAAGACTGTAGTCTCCAGCCTGTAACGAGATGGGTTCAGATACTGATTTGCCATCAGATCTTTCAAGTTTGACTCACGCAGGAAGTTCTATTATAGTGAATGTCAAAACCTGAGCTACTGAGGATTTCTCAAAACATAATAGCAATGCAGGAACTTGATCTGGATGACAAATGAAAATTAGTTTGTGATCTCACACAAGTTCTATACTGTTATCTGTAAACTTTTCCTGAAAACTTCACTCACATGCTTGAGCAAGTGTCCTAGAAGCAGAATGCAGGCTGTAGAAGCCTCTGCACAAGAACACCAAGCCAAGCAGACCCACATATTATATCCATTGTTTCTTCCCATCATCATCATCATCATCATCATCATCATCATCATCATCATCATCATCTTTGTATACCACTTCATATTTCAAAAGAAACCTCTAAGTGGCTTACAGTATAATCAAAAATCACAAACCCTATTACCCCATCACCATAGAAGCATTTTGATCAAGCTGCCCAAGATTTAAGTCCCTCTGGAGAGCAAAAATGAGGTAGCATTGAGCAAGCATCACAGAACCAACTGTGTCAAGAATATGTTGTCGAATACACCCACAATAGAACACCAGTCTGGAGGGCCACATCACTCAAAAATGCTTGGAAGTTGTTTAAAAAAACTATATTAGAAGCTCAACTGGAGTGCATACCACAGATCAGAAAAGGTACCGCCAGGGCCAAGAAGATGCCAGCATGGTTAACGAGCAAAGTCAAGGAAGCTCTTAGAGGCAAAAAGTCTTCCTTCAGAAAATGGAAGTCTTGTCCGAATGAAGAAAATAAAAAAGAACACAAACTCTGGCAAAAGAAATGCAAGAAGACAATAAGGGATGCTAAAAAAGAATTTGAGGAGCACATTGCTAAGAACATAAAAACCAACAACAACAAATTCTATAAATACATTCAAAGCAGGAGACCATCTAGGGAGGCGATTGGACCCTTGGATGATAAGGGAGTCAAAGGTGTACTAAAGAACGATAAGGAGATTGCAGAGAAGCTAAATGAATTCTTTGCATCTGTCTTCACAGTGGAAGATATAGGGCAGATCCCTGAACCTGAACTAACATTTGCAGGAAGGGATTCTGAGGAACTGAGACAAATAGTGGTAACGAGAGAGGAAGTTCTAGGCTTAATGGACAATATAAAAACTGACAAATCACCGGGCCCGGATGGCATCCACCCGAGAGTTCTCAAAGAACTCAAATGTGAAATTGCTGATCTGCTAACTAAAATATGTGACTTGTCCCTCGGGTCCTCCTCCGTGCCTGAGGACTGGAAAGTGGCAAATGTAACGCCAATATTCAAAAAGGGATCCAGAGGGGATCCCGGAAATTACAGGCCAGTTAGCTTAACTTCTGTCCCTGGAAAACTGGTAGAAAGTATTATTAAAGCTAGATTAACTAAGCACATAGAAGAACAAGCCTTGCTGAGGCAGAGCCAGCATGGCTTCTGCAGGGGAAAGTCCTGTCTCAGTAACCTATTAGAATTCTTTGAGAGTGTCAACAAGCATATAGATAGAGGTGATCCAGTGGACATAGTGTATTTAGACTTTCAAAAAGCGTTTGACAAGGTACCTCACCAAAGGCTTCTGAGGAAGCTTAGCAGTCATGGAATAAGAGGAGAGGTCCTCTTGTGGATAAGAAATTGGTTAAGAAGCAGAAAGCAGAGAGTAGGAATCAACGGACAGTTCTCCCAATGGAGGGCTGTAGAAAGTGGAGTCCCTCAAGGATCGGTATTGGGACCTGTACTTTTCAACTTGTTCATTAATGACCTAGAATTAGGAGTGAGCAGTGAAGTGGCCAAGTTTGCTGACGACACTAAATTGTTCAGGGTTGTTAAAACAAAAAGGGATTGCGAAGAGCTCCAAAATGACCTCTCCAAACTGAGTGAATGGGCGGAAAAATGGCAAATGCAATTCAATATAAGCAAGTGTAAAATTATGCATATTGGAGCAAAAAATCTTCATTTCACATATACGCTCATGGGGTCTGAACTGGCGGTGACCGACCAGGAGAGAGACCTCGGGGTTGTAGTGGACAGCACAATGAAAATGTCGACCCTGTGTGCGGCAGCTGTGAAAAAGGCAAATTCCATGCTAGGGATAATTAGGAAAGGTATTGAAAATAAAACAGCCGATATCATAATGCCGTTGTATAAATCTATGGTGCAGCCGCATTTGGAATACTGTGTACAGTTCTGGTCGCCTCATCTCAAAAAGGATATTATAGAGCTGGAAAAGGTTCAGAAGAGGGCAACCAGAATGATCAAGGGGATGGAGCGACTCCCTTACGAGGAAAGGTTGCAGCATTTTTGGCTTTTTAGTTTAGAGAAAAGGCGGGTCAGAGGAGACATGATAGAAGTGTATAAAATTATGCATGGCATTGAGAAAGTGGATAGAGAAAAGTTCTTCTCCCTCTCTCATAATACTAGAACTCGTGGACATTCAAAGAAGCTGAATGTTGGAAGATTCAGGACAGACAAAAGGAAGTACTTCTTTACTCAGCGCATAGTTAAACTATGGAATTTGCTCCCACAAGATGCGGTAATGGCCACCAGCTTGGATGGCTTTAAAAGAAGATTAGACAAGTTCATGGAGGACAGGGCTATCAATTGCTACTAGCCATGATGGCTGTGCTGTGCCATCCTAGTCAGAGGCAGCATGCTTCTGAAAACCAGTTGCCGGAAGCCTCAGGAGGGGAGAGTGTTCTTGCACTCAGGTCCTGCTTGCGGGCTTCCCCCAGGCACCTGGTTGGCCACTGTGAGAACAGGATGCTGGACTAGATGGGCCACTGGCCTGATCCAGCAGGCTCTTCTTATGTTCTTATGTTCTTAGGGGCTGTGTTTGAGCAACTTACTTGCCAAGAAGGAGATGGAGAAGCTGCTGACCGCCATCGGGCAAGCCCCCAAGGCCTTCTCAGCCGGCGGCAGGGACAACGGAGCACCGGGTGAGACAGAGAGGAATGGCCACCACA
The DNA here is from genome assembly GCF_030035675.1 of Rhineura floridana. Taxonomy (NCBI): domain Eukaryota; kingdom Metazoa; phylum Chordata; class Lepidosauria; order Squamata; family Rhineuridae; genus Rhineura; species Rhineura floridana. The sequence continues at coordinate 102,161,148 of NC_084486.1, forward strand.
GCCTGCCTTACCTAAGCTGGAGGACACATCACTCTCCCCGTTGAGGCTTAGCTTGGGGCGCGTCTCCTCCACAGTCACCACCTCCAACCTGCACGAGCCGGGCTGCTCGTGGGACTACCTGCCACTTGCCATCTTCTCATGCTTTTGCCCCATCTGGCCCCTTAACATCCTGGCCTTTGTCTTCCTTATCATGGGAAGAATCCAATGATGTTGGTAAGCGAATCCTTTGCAACAGCTGCTCAGTGTTTGAGGACTAAAATTCCTGAAGTGGCAGTACTACATTTTAAGGACAGATTATCTCCAGGCCTGTAAAGAACCTTGCTTTCTTAACAATGTTAATATTTTGTTATTTAAATTTTTGTGCACTATATATTTTTTCCTGATATGTATTTTGTATTTGTGTTCATTTTTTTGTGAGCCGCCTTGAGGGCCTTTTGGCCAAAAGGTGGCATAGAAATAGAATGAATGAATGAATTAATAAATAAATAAATATAAAGCCAATAAAACCAAAATTGCACATTTAAAACAATGCAAAACATTTTAAAAGATCATCATAAACATCAGTATAAACTAAAACAACTGGTAATAGTAATCACAATAACTACCGTGGAAAGGACAGACCATTCCAATACAAATTAAAAGAAAGAAACAAAAGGCAGTAGAGACTATGGACGGGAAGGACACTCCAGGTCACTGTGGCCTGTGGGTCTCTTTCCTCTTTTGTACGGAGTAAGGCTAGTTACAAATAACAAATTACTTGTAATTTATTACTTTTTTGAGTTACAAGTGGGTAACTTAATTACATTTTGCTCGTAATAGAATGAGTAGTGACTTCATTACTTTTGAACTGTAACATTTCCAGAGTTACTTTTGGGCGTTACTTGTGGAGGGGAAACAGGGGAAGTCTTCTGCTCCTCTGATGTGTGGATAAAAATCATATGCTTCAAATTGGGTTTCTGTCCAGCATCGCTCTTCCCTCGTGCCCTATGGGTACTTAGGAGGTGATGAGGGAGGAGATGGAGAGCGAGATGGGGTGGAGAAAACAAATGTTTAAAAATGGACAGGAGTGGAGGGAGAAAAGAGCCAGAGGGCAAGGAGGCAGCAGAAAAATGGACATGAAGAACTGGGTTCGGAGGTGAGGGACGATGATGTGAGTGTGTGGCGCACAAAGCTCGAGGTGGCTTCTGCCTCCCGCCCCACCTCTCCTCTCTTTACAGCAGAGAGAGACGCATGCCAAAAGCCAAAAGCCACGGGTTCAGAGACATGTTAACTTTCCTATGGAGTTGCTGTAGCTGTGAACTTTTCTTGTTTTTTTAATGTTTTGAACTTTCAAGAAAATAAGGAACTAGGAACCAACTTCAGCATCATGACAACATAACCAACATCTGGAGGGCACCACGTTGGCTATCCCTGATCTGTAAGGCCCCACAAGTAACATTTGTTGTTTGTTGCAATACATATAATAACATAAGAAAAGCCTGCTGGATCCAACCAGTGGCCCATCTAGCCTAGCATCCTGTTCCCACAGCAGCCAATCAGATGTCCTAAAGGGAAGCCCATAAGCAGGACCTGAGTGCACGAGCAGCACTCTCCTCACTTGTATTTCCAGCAACTGATAAAGCATATTGTCTATGACAGTGGAAGCAGAACATAGCCATCATTGCTAGGTGCCACTGATAGCTTTATCCTCCATGAATTTGTCTAATCCTCTTTTAAAGCCATCCAAGTTGGTGTCCATCACTGCTTCTTGTGGTAGTTAATTCCAGAGTTTCACTATATGCTGGGCGAGACCACATTTTTAATTACAGGAGAAGGGATAACGTTTATGCTGGTGGATTACGTTTGATATGTGCATTTTCTGTTTACCTACATTATGTCTCTTAGGTTCTGCTTCTGACAGTTCAATTGTGCATACATGTCTGCCCAATGAGTTCAATGGGACTTACTTCCTGGTAAGTATGTACAGAATTAAGTTACTTCTAAGTTATACTGTTGACAAAAAAATTACAAAGGCAACTAGTAAAGTACTAAAGTTTGCATTTTTCTTTGATGATGGGGTATTGCCATATTGATCAAAATGTGTTTTAGTTGAAAGGGGTGCTGCGTTGTTTTTTGCAGCACAACACAGGCATGCCTTCAAGCACCACAGTAGAACACCTCTTCAGTACTGTAATCTGTAAAAAGACATTCCTTGTCTGATGTGCTCTTTGAGCATCCTGTTCTTTTGAGACATAACAGAAATGTATTGTAAAAGCAGCATTTCAAGTGTAAAATTTGATTTCAAGTGAATTATATGTTTGTTGGGATATCATCATTGCTGGAGGTGGGATGGGGGATGTGAGATTCTGTTATGCCATTCTGTTAACCTTACAGATTAAAAAAATATTCTACTCCCCTCTGTGTGTGTGTTATTTTTAATGTTGTTTTAGGCTACTTAGATGTGCAGCAGCCAAGGCCAGCATCTTGTAGGCAATATTTTTAAAAAGTAACTAAAATGTAATTCTAGTGATTACTTTTGAGTAAAAGTAATAGTTATTTTCAGAGCAATTGCAATTGTAACAGTAATAACTACTTTTTGGGCCATGTAACTGTAACTGTAATTTATTACTTTTTAAAAGTAATCTTCCAAGCTCTGGTACTGATGACATGGGCTAGCATTGGCTCTCCAGGATTCCAGGCAATAGTCTGTTCCAGAGATTGAATTTTGGACCTTTGCATGCAAAGCATGTGCCCTACCACTGAGCTACAGCCTTTTAAAAAAATGTATCTTTTAAAATTGTTCTTTTAAATTCACTAATGAATGCACAGCATACTAGGGCAGATCCACACAATGCATTTAAAGCACATTCAACAGACATTTGAAGCACATGAATCCCAGTACAGAATCCTGGGAACTGTGGTTTGTTAAGGGTGGTGAGAACGATAACTGTGAGGGGGAAATTTCACTTCCCATGATTCTTTAGGGGAAGTAATGTGCTTTAAATGTGAGTTGGTTGCACTTTGAATATATTATGTGGATCCCCATTACCTCTTAAACTTTGCCTACGTATAAATCATTTTAATTAAATTTTAAAATGGAAATAAGCAACAAAGTTTACTTGGTGACCATGGGCTACACAACATCTCTCAGCCTAACCTGTCCCTCAGTGTGAAAAGAACAGAGGGGGACCGTGACCACCCAAGGAAGAAGGGCACACTTAAAATGTAGAGGAAATAATCAATTGCAAACAATAATTTACAACCATAGTGTGACCTTCACTCACCCAATCCAACATTCAGAATCATGCCACTTTAATCTGTTTTGCAACTGTTTTATATTTGTTTTACAGTTATTGGATTTTAAATGGCTTTATTTCTTGTTGTGAGCTGCCTTGGTTTCCAACTCTACCTCACAGGGTTGTTGGAAATATTCCATATACTCCCACACTGGAGATGTAAAAATACTTACACCCCATATAATATTTTATTGTCAAAACCAGTTGACCATTGCAGAACATTTTTTTTAAAAAAATAAGTATTAGTTTCCTGCCAAATAAAAGCAGTGACACCTAAGTAAGCCTTGCCTTGCTGCTATTTTTTAAAAAGGATTGGAGGGGGAGAGAAAGTTTACAACACAATCCTTTTCTATGTTCACTCAAAAGTTCCATTGATTTTCAGCACAATCCTAACCATGTCTACTCAAAAGTAAGTCCTACTGAATTCAATGGGGTTAGCTCCCAGGTATGTGGAATTAGCACTGCAGTTTTACTCCCAGAAAAAAATCATATTGGGAAGGTTTTCAAAACAGGTTATAAATAAGACAAATAAGCTGCCCTCTTTGCCTTCCTTAATTAGAAAAGTATGACACTGAAGCATGTACACTTTTTAAAACTTCTGTTCAAAAATTATTTGAAAAATAAAAGTATAATATACCATTTTTGCAAGTAATTAAAAAATTACATGTACACTTTTATGCCTACCAAGATCCTTCTGTGATCTTCCATTGTAGTGCAATCCTCAGAAGCAAGTCCCCATCCTGTTCAGAGAAAATACTTTTTCTGCTGCTGCAAGCTGTATATTTACTGAATTCCTGATGTGAAAGGAAAGAGGAAAAGGAAACTGCTCTCAGACCCTGAAATGAGGCTTAGCTCTTACTATTGTCAATCACAACCCTTATTGGCTAAAAACCCGAAAGGGCAGGGCTTGGAGCACAATTTAGAGCAACTAACAGAAGTTGCGGGGGTGGTGGTGATGTTTTGGTGTATATCTTGGGAACCAGACCCCCTAGAAACTTAATTTTTTTAAAATGAAAGCTGAAAGTCCGGAGATTAAGGTGAGTCCCCCAGAGACCCAGAAAGTATTATTAAAGCTAGATTAACTAAGCACATAGAAGAACAAGCCTTGCTGAAGCAGAGCCAGCATGGCTTCTGCAAGGGAAAGTCCTGTCTCAGTAACCTATTAGAATTCTTTGAGAGTGTCAACAAGCATATAGATAGAGGTGATCCAGTGGACATAGTGTACTTAGACTTTCAAAAAGCGTTTGACAAGGTACCTCACCAAAGACTTCTGAGGAAGCTTAGCAGTCATGGAATAAGAGGAGAGGTCCTCTTGTGGATAAGGAATTGGTTGAGAAGCAGAAAGCAGAGAGTAGGAATAAACGGACAGTTCTCCGAATGGAGGGCTGTAGAAAGTGGAGTCCCTCAAGGATCGGTATTGGGACCTGTACTTTTCAACCTGTACTTTTCTCCTTTAAATCTTCACCGGAGTTGGCTGTAGAGACCTTGTCCAAGTGCCTGGAATCCGTGAGTGGGTGGATGGGAAGAAACAGGCTGAAGCTCAATCCTGATAAGACCGAGGTGCTACTTGTGGGTGACAGGGGAAGGTTGGGTGTTGCTGACCTGAATCTTAATGGGGTAAAATTACCCCTGAAGGATCAGGTCCACAGCCTCGGGGTTGTTCTTGATTCCAAGCTGTCCATGGAGGCTCAGATTTCGGCAATGAGCCGGGCAGCTTGGTATCAACTACACCTCATACGGAGGTTGCAACCCTACCTTCCTATTCATCAGCTCCCACAGGTGGTACATGCCCTGGTCACCTCTCGATTAGACTACTGCAATGTGCTCTACGTGGGGTTACCCTTGAAAATGGTCCGGAAACTACAACTGGTGCAGAATGCGGCGGCACGCCTGCTTACAAACAGCCGCCGCCGTGATCACATCACGCCGGTGTTATTTCATCTACATTGGCTTCCAATTGTTTTCCGGGCCCAATTCAAGGTGTTGGTCTTAACCTTTAAATCCCTATACGGTCTCCGCCCAGTTTACCTGAAGGAGCACCTCCAGTACCACCAACTAAGCCGCCCGACCAGATCAGCCACACAGGGCCTTCTCTCCGTCCCACCAATGAAAACAGCTAGGTTGGTGGGGACTAGAGAGAGGGCATTCTCAGTGGCGGCCCCCACTCTCTGGAACTCCCTCCCGTTCGATCTTCGCCATGCCCCTTCCCTGGATACATTTCGCCAGGCCTTAAAAACATGGCTCTTTGGACAGGCCTTTGGGGTCCCTGAGGTGGGCTAATTTCTTTATATTGTTTTAAAATGTCTATTGATGGCCCTGTACTGCCGCTTTTTAAAATGGTTATTGTTGACTGCACTGTATTTTATTATGTATCTATATTGTATTGTTGAATTTTAATGTTGTACGTCGCCTAGAGTGGTTTCGGCCAGATAGGCGACACAAAAATTAAATTTATTATTATTATTTATTATTCATTAATGACCTAGAATTAGGAGTGAGCAGTGAAGTGGCCGAGTTTGCTGACGACACTAAATTGTTCAGGGTTGTTAAAACAAAAAGGGATTGTGAAGAGCTCCAAAAAGACCTCTCCAAACTGAGTGAATGGGCGGAAAAATGGCAAATGCAATTCAATATAAACAAGTGTAAAATTATGCATATTGGAGCAAAAAATCTTAATTTCACATATACGCTCATGGCGTCTGAACTGGCGGTGACCGACCAGGAGAGAGACCTCGGGGTTGTAGTGGACAGCACAATGAAAATGTCGACCCAGTGTGCGGCAGCTGTGAAAAAGGCAAATTCCATGCTAGGGATAATTAGGAAAGATATTGAAAATAAAACAGCCGATATCATAATGCCATTGTATAAATCTATGGTGCAGCCGCATTTGGAATACTGTGTACAGTTCTGGTCGCCTCATCTCAAAAAGGATATTATAGAGCTGGAAAAGGTTCAGAAGAGGGCAACCAGAATGATCAAGGGGATGGAGCGACTCCCTTACGAGGAAAGGTTGCAGCATTTGGGGCTTTTTAGTTTAGAGAAAAGGCGGGTCAGAGGAGACATGATAGAAGTGTATAAAATTATGCATGGCATTGAGAAAGTGGATAGAGAAAAGTTCTTCTCCCTCTCTCATAATACTAGAACTCGTGGACATTCAAAGAAGCTGAATGTTGGAAGATTCAGGACAGACAAAAGGAAGTACTTCTTTACTCAGCGCATAGTTAAACTATGGAATTTGCTCCCACAAGATGCGGTAATGGCCACCAGCTTGGATGGCTTTAAAAGAAGATTAGACAAATTCATGGAGGACAGGGCTATCAATGGCTACTAGCCGTGGTGGCTGTGCTCTGCCACCCTAGTCAGAGGCAACATGCTTCTGAAAACCAGTTGCCGGAAGCCTCAGGAGGGGAGAGTGTTCTTGCACTCGGGTCCTGCTTGCGGGCTTCCCCCAGGCACCTGGTTGGCCACTGTGAGAACAGGATGCTGGACTAGATGGGCCACTGGCCTGATCCAGCAGGCTCTTCTTATGTTCTTATGTTCTAGACCTGGAGAGGGACCCCAAAACTGGAGTCTCTGACTGAAAGCTGGAGATCTGTAACCCTAATTGAAACTGGTTCACTGCATTTGTGGTTCATGCTTTACTGCAAGAGGGGGTGGTCCCTGCGGCCTTGAAAAAGGCAGTGGAGAGGCCACTCCTCAAGAAACTGGCCCTGGATCCCTTGGATAGGAATAACTCTCAACCAATCTCAAATATCCCCTTCTTGGGGAAGGTGGTAGAAAGAGTAGTGGTGGGGCAGCTGCAGGCATTTTTGTATGACTCAAATTATCTAGATCTGTTCCAATCTGCATTCAGGCCTGGCCATGGGACTGAGTTAGCCTTGGTTGCCTTGATGGATGATCTCTATAGAGAGTGGAACAGGGGGAGTGTGACCTTGCTCCCGCTTCTTGATGTCTCGGTGACTTTCAATATGATTGATCACGGTAGCCTCCTGGCTCCATGGAATGGGATTGGTGGCACCGTGTTATGGTGGTTCCAGCCCTACCTACAGGACCAAGTCCAGAGAGTAGCACTGGGTGAATGTTTTTGCCCTCCTGACAGTTGTGCTATGGAGTGCCGCAGGGTACCATCTTATCCCCAGTGCTATTTAATATCTATATGAAGCCCCTGGGAGTGGCTGTTAAGTTTTTTGGTCAAGGTGCCATCAGTATGCTGATGACACTCAGCTCTACTTTTCCATAACATCTAGATCAGGAGAGACTGTGCAGGCCCTGGACCAGTGCCTGGACCTAGTGGTGGGATGGATGAAGGAAAATAAGTTGAGCTTGACTCCTGACGAGACAGAGGTATTGTGGGTGAGTGGTTCCTGTACCCATGACATTGGTCAACTGCCTACCTTGGACAGGGTTATACTCCCCAAAGGAGCAGGTATGTAGTCTTCTACATGTCTGCTCCTTATGTATCCAGCTCTGTCACTGGAGGCCCAGATAGTCTCAGTGGCTAGAAGTGCCTTTTATCAGCTGCACCTAGTGAGACAACTATGGCCATTGCTTGACCGGGAGAGCTTGGCCACAGAATAGTTCAGGCATTAGTGACTTCAAGACTGGATTACTGCAGTGCACTCTATGTGGGGCTTCCCTTGCACTTGACCCATAAACTACAATTAGTGCAGAATGCCACAGCCAGACTGCTGACACTGGTTACCAATTTGTTACCTGGCCATGTTCAAGATGTTAGTACTGGTATATAAAGCCCTTAAAAGCTCAGCTTACTTGTGAGTCTACCTTACTCCACATGTGCCAGCTCAAGCAGTTCAATCTGCAGAACAGGCATTATTATTAGGTGCCACATAATACTTCAAGAACCCCTGTGTGCTAAACCTTCTGAATACGATCTTGATCAACCTAGTATTTTGGTTTCCCCACAACCTATAGACCCTACCCCAAAATTTGTGCAACATCTACAAAGAACCATCTGACACAGATCGAATTCAGCTGCTTCTATTTTAAAGGTTCTCTCCTGGAATATTGCGGGATGGAGAAACATAATTGCTGACCCGGCATGTACTTTATTTTTAAAGCAACATCATATCTTATTTTTACAAGAAACTTGGTCGATGAACGACCTTGGATTAGATGGCTTTTCGACATATCAGTTGAAGGCGGCCCCTAGTAAGAAAGGTGGCCGCCCGAGGGGAGGCATTTCCCCATTCATTTCCATTGCATTACAAGTTTCTACAATTGTGGCAGAGCCATTGCCTGAGATGGCATTAGCTGTAATTGTAAGATTAGCGTATCGCTCTTTACTTCTGGTGAATGTTTACTTGCCACCCTTTAAAGATAAAACAAATGCTGCTACTAAGATCAACAACTTAGGAAAATATATATTGAAATTAATTTCACTCCATCCAGAGGTGATGCTAGTTTTATTGGGTGATTTTAACGCTAGAATGGGTCCATCAGATGAGGCCTTATTTGCTAAATTCCATCAGGTGGTCCCTTCCATAGATGACTTTTATGAATTCCCCATTAGGCAATCGAAAGATATAGGTACAACCTATGCAGGCCTCTGTTTAATACAAATGATTATGAGGCTGAATTTAATTTTACTTAATGGGAGAACCAATGGCGACAGAGAAGGAGAATATACATTTTTATCAAGCAGAGGAGCATCGGTAATTGATCTTGGGATTGTATCTCATGAATTATACCACTCAATTAGTTCCTTTAAATGTATCAAGAGACCAGAAAGTGACCATTCTCCTATTGAGATGGATTTGATCTGGGACTCCCCTCTCCAAATTGAGCCACAGACCTTTCCTAAAACAGCTTATGAAATTCATCCTAGAAGGGTTAAGTGGATACCTATGCTTGAGAGAGTCTTAAAAGACAGACTTCTCGACCCGGATATACTTGTCTTAAAGGAACAAATACTCACATCCACTAAGGCTCAAATTTCTTATCAATGGTTCTATAAATTATTAAATATATTACAATCAATACTATTAACTAATTCTAAAATTAAATCAACTAATAGAATTACAAATTCAAAGTCGTGGTTTGACAAAGAATGTGTGGAAGGGAAAAAATTATTAATAACTAAACTTAAGGCCTATAAAATGACTCATAAACCAGCCATGCTGCAAGCATATTGCGAAGAAAGAAAATTGTTCAAACACCTGATAAAAAAGAAAAAGAAAGCAGGTCTGCATGAAATTTGGATGCGCTTATCACATGCCTCGCGACTGAAAAACTCTAAATTGTTTTGGGAAATTATTGCAAATAATTGGCCAAAACCTTGTCCTAATATGGGCTGTTATGTACAACCAAGAGTATGGGAAACTTATTTCTCTAAATTATACAACCAGGATGCAGATTCTGTTAGATCCACAGACCTACCAACTGCCATTCCTGAATGGGCTCCGGTTAATGTCAATGAAATCATTGAACTTATATCTAAATTAAAAGTCAATAAAGCCCCAGGTTCTGACAATATTCCAGCTGAAGTGTTTAAATCCAATGTGGAATGGTGGGCCCCACTACTTGCGGCCCTATTTACACGTATTGATCACTCAATGCAAATACCCAGTGATTGGGGAATAGCTATAATTGTACCAATCCACAAAAAAGGATCGCTTCACAATCCTGCTAACTTCAGAACTATCAGCTTATTGAATATTGTCAGTAAACTTTATGCGGCTCATCTTTATGCAAAACTAAGTGATTGGGTGGACCAACAGGAAATACTTGCCACAGAGCAAGCAGGCTTTCAAACTGGACGGTCAACCTTGGATCACGCACTGGTGCTCCAGCATCTAGCCGATAAATATAAGGGCGGAACCGGGAATGTGTTGTTTACTGCATTTATTGATCTAAAAACAGCTTTTGATTCTATTTCGAGGGATAAACTTCGGACCAAACTTGCCTGTACCAATACTGATATCCGTTTACTGGCATTAATTCGAGGCTTATACGATAATACCTACCTACGTGTTAGATGCAATAATATGGATCAGTTAACTAACCCCATTCCTACCTATAAAGGGGTAAAACAGGGCTGTATTCTGGCCCCGTTATTGTTTAATATCTACATAAATTCAATCGTCCATCAGATGTTATTAATTACTTCGCATTCTCCTAAATTAGCAGAAATTTCGAGACCCATTCTGCTGTATGCGGACGACATCGTGTTAATTTCAAGAACATCCGTAGGTCTGAGATGTTTGTTGTCTGCTATGGCCGCGTTCTGTTCTGCCGAATCCTTAACAATAAATTACGAAAAAACCAAAGTAATGATCTTTACTAATAAAAGAATTAAACACGTCTGGAGGATTAACGGTCATACAATTGATCAGGTCAAAGCATTTAAATATTTGGGGCTGACCTTTCAAGCAAGTGGTTCATGGTCCTTACATACGAAATTGGCAATTTTAAACGCAAAAAGAACCATGAAAGCTTTATTATCCTTCTATTATAACAAAGGGGGCCAACTCCCTATACCAGCCATAAAAGTTTTTAGAGAAAAAATAATTCCCCAATTATTATATGGCTCCCAAGTAACAACTTATGTGAATTTCACGTAACTGGAAGTAGTTCAAAATACTTTTCTTAGATCAATATTCGCAGTTCCTACCTGTGTCCCTAGTTTTATTTTATGAATGGAAGCGGGTCTACCCTCCCTAGAAGCTCAAATTTGGTGCCTTAGAATTAACATCTGGCTCAAGATGGTATTTAGCCCAATAGGTCTGGCGCCCTATATCCTGCAGGACAAATTTCATTCATCGTGGGAAAAGATGATTATTAATAAAATAACAACCCTGGGGTTTTCAATCCCCATAGTTTAAACCATGGGTTTAGCAAAAGCCAAAGAGCAAATTTTTCAACGAGTTAAAGACGTGGATCTTCAACAGCATTTTGTACTGGTAAAAAAACACATGTTTAACACCAATCCTCAGTTTCCTATGCCATATCTGTCAAATCTATCTATACCCAAATATCGGAAGGCATTTGCGCTGGCTAGGTTAAATTGCTTACCATCTGCGATCTTGGAGGGCAGATACAAAAAAATACCATATAGCGACAGGAAATGTCCTTGTGGTGACGGTGAGGTAGAATAATTAATCCACGTCTTCTTACATTGCACATATTATGGTGAGATTAGAAACCAACTGATAAGGCCTCTAATTACCTATTTGCCAGGAAGAAGCGAGGCTTTTTATGTTAAGTATTTTCTTGCTGACCAATCTGCCCATGTAACTGAATCTGTAGGAAAATTCTGTGCTATAATTATTTCCATTAGGAAAAGCTTTACTTCTTTCACTTAAATAATAATAAATCGGAACTTTATTTCTTTGAAAGAAGTGTATATATTAAGTACCCCTGCTCTTTTTAACCAGTATGTTTAAATCAAAATTGTAATTAAATATTGTATCCCTCACCATTTCTATTTTAGAATTTTAACTTCATATTTTAAAATTTTAATGAATTGTTATCGTTTTAATTGTTTGTATGTCTATATATTTGTATACTTTTTGGTCTGTGACTGCAATAAACTGATCCATCCATCCATCCGTGTGAGTTAAGGTCATCATGCCACATGCTCCTTTCCTTACAGATGGTGGTGAATGTCACCAAGGTGGATTATGGATGAAGAAATTCACATTAGCCCTGATTCCTGAGATGTGATATGGCTGGAGGAGGTGGGGGAATCTGCCAGTTTCTATACTGAATGTAACAATTAGGGTGGTTCGTTCTTTCTTTCTTTCTTTCTTTCTTTCTTTCTTTCTTTCTTTCTTTCTTTCTTTCTTTCTTTCTTTCTTTCTTTCTTTCTTTCTTTCTTTCTTTCTTTCTTTCTTTCTTTCTTTCTTCTTCTCATTTTTGTTGTTGTTTAGATTTTTTAGTTGCTTGATACCCAAAGGTCCCCAGTCAATTTACACAATATTAAAACAAAACAAATAAAATACACTATAAAAACATAACAATAAACAACAACAAAACAATAGCAATACCACCCCCACACAGCCACAGGAAGGTTTGGCAGCATATTAAAAACAAAACGTTTTTACCTGGCACTGTGAAGATATCAATGACGGTGCCAGGCAAACGTCAGTGGGGAGCATATTCCACAGATGGGGAGCCATAACTGAAAAGGCCCTCTTTCTTGTCACAACCCTCCGAGCTTCCCTCAAAGAGGGGACCTGGAGATGGATGAGTGTATCACAGCAATGTGTACCACCAGACAGGCTGGTGCAGCACTCTGACCATCATATTGTTATTATTTATTCATTTATATACCACTTAATGCCAAGATGGCTTCTAAGTGGTTTACAAAACATAAAAACCAATTGCACAACATTGTTAAAATACAGAATAATTATAAATGCACCAAAATTAAAATACACAACAAAACCATCCCATTAAAACATTACACTATAAACTTCATGATTGAAATAAGTAATAAAACCACCCCATTAAAACAGCACAGCAATTAAAATAGGAGTCTCAGGTCAGGGGATCAAGAGAATGCCTGTGTAAACAGGTGTGTTTTCAAAAGCTGGAGAAAATGCCTATTCAGATAGGGCCTCATATATTTCAGCAGAGAGTGCATTCTGCAATACCAGTGCCATCAGCTAAAAAGCCTGCCTCTGCATCAGTAGCAACATAACCAGCCTATTTTAAAGACCATTATAATAGCCCATTGCAAGACCACATTCAAATACATTCTCTTTTTTGGTCAATGACCGCAATAAATTTATCTATCTATCTATCTATCTATCAAATACATTCTCATTGAGAAACCATCTCATCACAAATGACTGAACATATCTCAAAACAGAATGATCTATTGTTAATACACAGAGACAGCATACAAATATTGAAAATCCATACATTCAAGGGATAGTTGATGTCTGTCTAAGTTTATTCACTTCTATCAACATTGCCATGTTACCTTTTATATATAGGAAAGATGCTCAACTGTCTGAATGTAAATGTTACAGATTGTTTACAAATGTGTTGATACTTGGTGTGGCATGGAAGTTCTCTCTCAATGTAGAAGAAATCTAATCTAATCACATAGTGCTGAAATGTAGAACACCAGGCTTTGTGCAGTAATACTCCCTGTAGCTGTACTCTGAAATTCTACATTGTTCTAAATCTCTTCCAAACATCTACAAAAAAACCCCAATATTTCAAATGCAACTATGTGCTGGGAATAAATCCCTCTTGCTCTGAAAAAGAAATTTGGCAGCACATGAAGAGAATTCCCAAGGCCCATAATAAAAATGAAAAACTTTTGCAACCATAAAGTTGGACTTCCTGCATTTTTTGAAGTAATTTTCACAGTGTATTCATTTGGGCCTCACATGGTAGATTTTTTTTCTTGGTGAATGACTGTTTTCCCCGAATTCTTCCTAGCTGCAGATGTTTCTTTTACACTCGCCATTTAAACTGGCATTGCCATCACTTGTTCATTCGCTTTTTTAAAAATACCTTAAAAACCCCTGAAAGATGCATTAAAGGAAAGCAGCCATCTTACATAAAAAGGAACAAAAAAAATCATGAATATCAAAATCACATGTTAATGATAATACAAATTGTTCACCTTATCCAACCTATAACTAACGGATTGTTGGAGCTAATCTTTATTCACTTTATATAACGTAATAACTTACTCAGAACAACATAAATCCTGAATACAGCTCAGATCTGGACCATAATTTTGAATATATTCAATAAACCTTTGCCATTTATCCAAAAATCTATCATTCCTCCTCGTTCCTTCTTGAAGCCTCAAAAGTTCTTTAACTAATACTGCATAATCCCAGACAATAATCATTAGTACTGCACTCATTTTCCAGGATTTAGCTTATAATATCCTTGTTCATTCACTTTTGATGGAGATTCCAGATGATGATATTGCCAAACCATTGCGTTCCAGTGTGTTATCTGTTGTTCTCCTGCCTTTTCCAAATCTGATCTGTGGTGATCCCCCCCCCAACACACACACACTGCAAATGCAACTATGATGCCAAGTTATCTGTGGTGGGTTGGCAAAATGCTACTGGGGTTTGGGAGGACTACTGTTTCTTTGATTATATGACTTTTCTTTACAGCCCTTGCCTCCTATTGCTTTGTGTTCAGCACAGATAAAGCATTATGGACAAACTGTCCCATAATTGTCTTTTAATTAGTCAGTTCTTGTTCTTCACTTCACAGGGGAATCACTGTTTTTTTCTCACAATTGTGCAATAAATAAGAGAAAAATCAAGAGAGAAACAGTAATTAAATTCTGTCCCCACCTCCCCAAATGGGGAACAAGGTGACCAACTCAGGAGAAATTCATCAGTAATGTTCTGGCTGCATCAAATAGAAAACAATTAGAGTCAGAGAAGGCACAAGGAGGAAACTTCCAGTTAAAGTTATAAATGACCTTTGCTGAATGGGACAAGCAAGTACATTATAGATAGATTTTGGTCATGGGAATGAACTGTGCCAAATAATATAGTGCTATTGTAATTCTAGTTCTAGCAAACTGCAGGAAATACCTTAATTGGCTTAAATGGTCAGGTGAAGAATCAACCAAGAGAATGTTTCCACGGCACCTAAGACTTAGCCTTGTATATTTCCATCCAGCCACAATTACAATATAAGTTGGCAGTCATCAGCAAACCCTCCCAGGTGTTAGAGAGCGAGAATGGCAAGAAATATTTTTTCTGGATGAGTACTTCAATGAAAATCCATTTTCTCATCTTTTAGTAATGTTATTGAACAGGTTATAGGCTACTACTGACACTGACTGAATTATATATTTATTTAGACTGTAAGTGAAATGATGCAAGAGACTTTCACCGTTCCTGATATTTTCCCACTGGAGGTCTAAACTTAATTCGTGCCTCCTTTCTTTTGTATACAATTCACAATGCGATTCTAAAGACTACTCTGCACATTACCACTACTATTCCTGCACAATATAATGTCATTATGCATGTAATATAGAAGTGATGCAGTTCTCACCAAGAGAACTGACAGACTGGTTAGATGAAAAAGGATGGGATGCAAGGCAATTTCAGAGACAGATGAAGAGAATCAGCTGGTTGTGGAGGAAGAAATTAAGAAGAGGGATACTTGATTGAGTTCTCTAACCATAATCAAGCCTAAGTATATATAACCATATCTGCTCATATGCATCCCTCATTGCTACAACCAACACTGACTCAGTTCATCCCTCTCTCCATGTAGTCTTGCCTATTGAGAAAGGCAATTGTGAAAGGTAGCCTATCAATACTACTACTGCTGCTGCTACTAGTCCTACTCCTACTAATAATCACAATACTATCAACATTTACATCAGGATAGGACAACTCTTTTTTGCTTATGTCACTCATAAAGCTCTATGTAACCAAAGGCACCAAGAAAATGTAATAAATAATTTAGAAACACATGAATGCTTAGATGAGTAAATTCCATTGAAATGTAGCAAGATGTTTTTGACAGCAGATGGACCCTGTGTGCTGGACTGCAACATATGTGTGAGTCTACCAAGATAGCCCTAATTTCCTGTCCCTTCTTCTTGAGTTGATATTATGATGCTTTTCTGTGGTCTGCTGCAATTGAGATGATCAGGTATTTTCTGCTCCACTCCTTCCCTTCTAGAGCCTTAGCAAGGACAGTCCTCTGGCCACTGGGTTTGCCACCGTTATTTTCTCCATGAAGAACACATTTATTTGCTGCTTTTCACATCTTCTCTTTAATCAGGGCAGCTTTGTTGGTGCATCTTGATACAATTTTAAACACGCCTGTCTGTTAGAAAAATTAGTTATGCTGAAAAATTAGTTATTAACAGCATGTCCACATCTCATGAAAAGACACATGCACACATCTTTCTTGTGGTATTCCTTTAGCATGAGCTGATATAGGAAGCTGTGTTGGCTTGTGTCTCTGGATGAGGAGGAGGAGGAGAATTGTCTTGCTACGCAGGGGAAGTTCCATCTCTCAAACCTTGGTGATGCTTATCACGAAATTGGTTATCATAGGCTATCTTGTAAATTATATAGAAGTAACTTTTCATTTTTTCTGTTATTTAATATAAAGTAAACTTT
Organism: Rhineura floridana; assembly: GCF_030035675.1. Taxonomy (NCBI): domain Eukaryota; kingdom Metazoa; phylum Chordata; class Lepidosauria; order Squamata; family Rhineuridae; genus Rhineura; species Rhineura floridana. The sequence goes on from NC_084486.1 coordinate 102,177,520, forward strand.
TAAACTAACATTCATAAATTACACCTGAAGTGTTTATTACTTCAAGATTTTTATAATGCCTTCTTCTGATTAGGTTCATTCCCATAGATACAGAGCCTGAGGCGATCTCCGTCCATTATTTTTTAAGGAGTTAATAACTCCACAAAAAGCCTGACACAGTTGCATAGTATCGTGGTTTAATAGTGCAATCCTGTGTACGTCTTACTAATGGGGAATACTCAGATAAAAGATAATCTACATAAAAAGTTTCAGACCTACCAGGGAGATCTTGCAAAATGGGAGAAATCAGGTGAAGTCTAAGATCCCGATAAAAAGGACAGAAGAGTAGTACATGTCCGATCGTTTCTACTTCTTCATTACCACACGGACACAATCTATTTTTATAAGGTATTTTTTTATAACGCCCTGAGTGATGGGTTTATAGAAATACAGTTAAATCATTTGACAAGAAGTGTTATATTTAAGGAAGTTCAGATGAAAAAGTATTGGGCTGGAACCCTGAGAGAGCTTTTCTTGTACCAGCAGAGGGAGCCTTCTAAAAGCCATAGTAAATTGGACTTCACAGTAGAATACACAAGTCTGTAACATGAGCAGTTCTGATTTCCATAACTTTTTCAGTATCAATATACCATGAAATGAATGAGATTGCTCCTTTTTGAAGTTTGCTATGGATTTATGTGAGAATGCAGATTAGAAAGTCTGTTTCCGTACAGATATACTCTTAGATGTCCCCCCCCACTCAAGTCACCAACTGTGAAACAGAAATCTGTTTATTTATATAACAATGGACACTTAACAAGAGAAAATCTCCCTTGACATGGAATTCTGGGACTCAGTGATATTGTCTTGCTTTGATTGTCAGCATCTTACATATAGATCAGGATTTTAAAAAAAAATCTGAAAAGAAGCCAAGCAGTGACTAAATATCTGTGGCTGGTTGAGTCATACCTGTCATATTTTTTTCATTACAGAAGACACAGCAGTGTGCCAGAAATCTCATTTTTCCCCTGTGAAGGACAGCTTATTTCATTAGTAGTAGCAGCTGACTGCACATTTAGTGAACACATCAGATCTCTTTGTTTCCATACCCAGGAATAAAAGAAAGGACACAAGTGAGAGAGTTAAACTATGGCTACAACTATCTTGAGTTCCACAAGTGTGAAAAACTGATTGCAAAATGTAAAAAGTGAAGTCCTACCTTAATTGCCAAGCTCCAAATGCAAAGCAGGTAGAACAGGTCTGATATTCTCCTAGGCATAGGAATCGAGTGGCTTTGACTCAGTCATACCTGTGTTGAGTCCCTATATCCACTATGAGATCTGTCTAATGTATTCAAATGACGATGTAACTGTGCTTTGATCTAAATCGTGCATCCTTGACTGGCTCTGGCTATGTAGTTGTGAGCTACAATTTGGTTCGTAGACTGACATCAGAATTAATTATTCATAGCATTTTGGGGGAAATTGTACTCAAGATGACCTCTGCAAAGACTTTGTCAATTACAGCAAACACATCTCATTGGCTTCCTTTTTTATTGAAAATGTTTTAAGATGAACTTTCCCTGAATCAATCACCCTGAGGCATTTTAAATGCCATGACTGCTTTCAATAATGTCACCTAATTTAATTAAAAAAGGATACTAATTAGACAGTTACAAAAAGACTAAAGTCTATAGGTTGCCTTTTCATAGGTTTTCATGAAGCAACTTTGTTGAGGTGAACTTTGAAGCACTCAGAATTTTTACAGATGCCTCTGAGGTTTGAAAAAGCTCAGATAATCTTCCCCTGCATGTTGTTGTATGATTAGGTAATTTTTGATTCTGGACTTAGATGACCTTACCTCTCTTTTGATAGTATCATGTGATAATTGGTCCTGCTGCCTTGGGGCAGGGCTGGCCCTACTATTAGGTATTCATTTCAGGCAGCATATGTTTGGACATAGTGGTGGCAGCCTCTCAGCTGTTCTTCCTGAACTTCCAGTCATTCTCCTCTATTGGTGACAATATACCTCCTAAACTATCCTGCTGCCCACAGGTGCAGTGGACGGTGCTATCCCATTGCCAGTACTGAAGTAAGATTCAACTGCCAATCCAGCCAGCTTCTGTACATAGATGGGGTTTCATCTTGTCCTTTGTCTCTAGTAGCAAAATGTGTTGGGTCATCTCTGGTTTGGAAAGCCCTCTTGCTCATTCAGTTGACTGGGGCTCTGTACTTCTGTCTTGAAGTCCTGTCCTGAATGCACCACAGTTTGCATGACTTTAGAAATTTAATTCTTCTGGGCCCATGATAAGGAACCACCTCCCCCAGTAATACCTGTTTTTTGCTTTGAAGATCATCCTTACTGTGAAAGCATATATTCCTTTATTTGGCCATAAATCTGCATATATTCCTTTATTTGGCCATAAATCTGCATGTCCATGATATTTGTCAATATCATGTGGATTTGGTACAATATAGCAGCCAAGTAAAGCAATTCTCATTTGAAAGTGATTTGGTGAGTTTAATGTGAGTTAGAGGTCAGAATGGCTAGTTTCTATAAGAAACTCCAGCTAGCATGCTCTGATGAACCCCCTCCTCTGTCAGGGGGATTCAGGCTTACCTGGTTGTGATGGCAGTGATCCAAGCAGTACCAGACAACTTGGTCTCCTGCCCTTTTCATTTCCCACCATATACTATACTATAGTATACTATACTGGTCTTGGAAGTGTGACACATCTGTTTTTAATAAGACTCATTGTGTTAGCTGCTTACAATAAACAGAGTGAGTGGGCCATCTCCATTCATGGTCCCAAGATGGTGATGAATAATCAACACTATTGCCTCCTTTGAATTAGCTACCTATGACTGTCAAGGAGAGGCATAACTCACAGTTCCTACAACATGGCAGAATCACAAATGCAGTTCAGACACTGTTCAGACACACTGTTTAACTGCTCTTCCTATTTACTTTCAGAAGAGTTCTCAAAGCCACAAGAAGGCACAAGAAGCTAAAACTTAACCCAGACATGGCAGAAGTACTGCTGGCTGGGAATTCTGATGAGTTAGCTATTCAACCTGTTCTCAGTGAAGCTTCATTTCCTCTGGAGCAGAGTTTGCAGTTGCAGTTGGCATCCAGATGGCCAGGTGACAGCCGTGGCCAGGGCCAACTTTTGCCATCTTTGCCTTGTATACCAACTGCACCCTTTCATGAAGAAACCAAATTTGGCCTCCATAGTTCATGTTCAGGTTAGATTGCTATAATGAACTTTAGATGGGGCTGCCCTTGAATATAGTCCAGAAGCTTCATTTGTTCCAGAAAGTGCCTGCAAGTCTCCTGTTGGAGCTGCCCATTTGGATCACATTTCATTGATCCTGAATTGGTTTCACTGGCTACCAATTTGTTTCCAAGCTCAGTTCAAGCTGCTGTCTTAATATTTAATGCCCTAAAGAGCCTGGGACTAGAATATCTCAAGAAACACATCCTCCTGTATAAGTCTGCCCAGGAATTACTTTGAAGACCCTCTTTAAGATTCTGTTGTATTATTTATTTATTTCATTTCTATCCTGCTCTTCCTCTCCAAGGAGCCCATATTTTGCCATGGTGGTTGTGTATACTGAGCATAGGGCCATTTCCAGGGTTACCTGAGAGATACTATAGCAGGCCTTGCTATAGGTAGGCAATGAATATATAGAGCAGTTACTCATCCTAAGATTTAAAGATAGAATAGGTTCAAAATCTAAATTTAAAAACTAAAACTAAAATCAACCTTATGTAGAGCAGATTATTTTTTAAATACAGTACAGAGGGTTGTTTGAAATAAATATGTGTGCACTGCAAATTTGTTGTTAGGATAATCTGTCTATAATAATATACTCCATTTTAACACTACACTGAGCATACTGCAAATGGCATAATTGTGGAAATATACCAACTGCATATGAGAAGTATGTAGAAAATTGGAGAATTAGAGCCAGGGATGAGCGATAAAGAGACTTAAAATAATATATTTTAATTGAAAAGGATATATATGAAGCCATCAATAATGTTGGCCATCTATAACACCTATACGTGTTTTGAATCTCCAAACAAAAATCAAAACAGCAGGGAATGATCACTTTTTAACTGAACATCAAAAACTTAACATTTGAATTTTTAAGAAAGAAAAGTATGAAACATCCTGTCTCTAAGCATCCGTTTTCTTCTGGCATTTAATTTTGATGCATATTAGGGGAAAATGGGTTTTTTTCTATTTCCCAATTCTGCTCCAACATATTAGAGCCATGTTTGATTTTTTAAAAAAAATTAAATTTAAAGTTGGGTTTTGTTCTAATTTAGGTTCACCAGTATTCTCTCCTCCTACACACAAACATACACTGAAATCCTATCAAGAACAAGTCTAATTGAACTGAAAGGTACTTACAGTACAATCCTACCCTCACTCTCTGATGTTAACATAAGAACATAAGAAGAGCCTGCTGGATCAGGCCAGTGGTCCAACTAGTTCAGCATCCTGTTCTCACAGTGGCCAACCAGATGCCTTTGGGAACCCATAAGCAGGACCTAAGCATAAGAGTTGATGCTGGTGGCCTGGCTGGGATGGTGGTGTAGGATACTACCTAGCCTCCTCTCCTTTGGCCTCCATCAGTGGAGAACACCACAGTTGGCCCAGGCATGTGGAAAACCACCATAAGCTAATGGGTTCAGGATAAATAACTGGATTCCTTGCTTTAAGTGCTTCTGTTTAATTGTTAGCAAATGATAAATTTGTCAAGTCTCTACATTAGTAATATTACTAAGTGCATGATATCTAGTATCCTTGAAGGTCTGAGACTATTTAAACTAGTTGTTTAAAGATTAAGGTTTCATTCATGTACAGGGCCGGTTCTAAAGGGCGGCCAAGTGGGGCACTGGCCTGAGGGCCCCTGGAGCTACAGGGACCCCTGAGGGAACTCTCCGCTCCCCTTCCGTGATCTGCGGCTACAGGTTTCCCTAAGGTGCGGAAGCCCCTGCCGCCATCTTGGTTGATGGCAGAGTTGCACGTGCATAGTACGCACACGTGCCATCAACCAAGATGGCAGCAGAGGCTTCATCCCCTTAGGGAGACAGTGGCTGCCATCTTTGTTAATGGCAATGCTAAAAGACAGGAGATAGGTAGGTGGGGCAAGGGAATGGTGGGCAGGTGGAAGCTCCTGCCCTGCGATCCATGGCTGTTGCCACAGATAGCGGAAGGGGAGCAGAGGGGCCCTTCAGAGGCCCCTGTAGCTCCAGGGGAAGGGGAAGCGGAGACAGGTAGGTGGGGGAAAAGGGAGTGGAGACAGATAGGTGGGGGGGTGCACGCACCCACCTGCACATGTGCACAAACCAGGGCCCTGGGCAAGCTGATGCCCAAGGACCCCGGCATGCCTGGGGCCGGCCCTGTTCATGTATATGGATATTGTTTATGTATTTTGCTTTGTAATTTAATTTGATTTTTTATTGTACCTTGTGTATTCTATTGTAAACAGCTTTGAGATCTTTTAGATAGTAAGCAGTCTATAAATGGAAATAATAGTAGTAGTAGTAGTAGCAGTAGTAGTAGTAGTAGTAAGAGATATGTGGAAACTTGACAAAAACCACCTCTTTGTAGTCTGGATGTTTCTTTTCTGTGTTGCATAAGACATCAGATACTATTACTAAAACCATTTAAAAATCTAAGGACCATTCTTCCCCTGTGACAAAGTTTTGATAAACTTACACAATTAAACACAACAGTAATTTCTGTTGAAATTTTATCTCAGTACCTCACTGGTACTCTGTGACCACAATCCTGTGCATACTTACTTACCTAGGAGTAAGCCACAGTGAACTCAGTGGGATTTATTTCTGTATAAACCTCTGAGTAAGCCTTGGCTGTAAATACAATTGATCTGCAAGTGTCCATTCAATTTATTTCAGAAATGACCTAGGCTGAAATACAGGGATGGTCAGTCTCAAATTCATTGTTTTTCAGATCTTAATGTTGACATTATTGACTGAATAGTTTAGAACTGGCAAGTGTTAATATTATATTACCTGACAGGCTCATGAAAATATGTCTGGGAGTTCATTATCAACAGTCTATTAAAAGTTTGCTGCTAATATTTACTATTCAGTGTTTTCTTCTCAAGTTGGAGAAGAGCTGTAGCTCAGTGGTAAAAGGGATGCCTTGCATGAAAAAGACACTAGATTCAGTCCACGATATCTCCAAGTAAGGCTAGAAGGACTCCTGCTTAAAACTCCAGAGAGCCACTGCCACTCAAGTGTCAATAGTACTGAGCTAAAAGGACCAGGGATCTGATATGGTGTAAGGCAAATGGTCCTATGCTCCTATGCACTTTCCTTTGCACCAATATGATTAGCAAGGTCTATTTATTCTACAAATGTCCAATCTTATATAGTTCTGTAAGATACCAATAGATGTGTTGTCGCCTACAGGTAGGAAAACTGTTAAACTATTCCTAAAATGAACAGATTGATGAAAGCAAGGCTGAGGCCATGGGTAAAAAAAATACTAAGCTGTAGGAGGAAATGTCATTGTGAAGATATACCACATTTGTCAGGTTTGTAAATCATGCGGCCTAAAAGCATTTCAATTATACCTGGATATGTGAGTTTGCTCTGCTCTGGGAAACAAAATCAGTTTCACACCTTTCCTAATCCACACAGTTTGTAGCCTCAGACCATATTTGAACAAGTAGTTACTTCTGTTTTTTTAATAGTTTCTTCCATTTTCAATATAACAATCATTTAATGCATGTAAAAGAAGCTGTGATCTCTTCATTGACAAGTACATATCACCAAGTTCTATGTTCTTAGTGTTTGGTACTCTCATATTTCCTTCTTTTTCCAAGGTGCGTTGAAGAATATTTTGACATATTTCCACAGCATTCTCATAAATATGAACTTCCTTGTATGCACTTTATGTCCCTTCTTATGTATTTTTGTACGTAAAGAATATCTGAGCAGGATACATACTCCTGAGTATCTCCTAGCAGCAGAACAAATGCTGCCAGAAGGGACAGGAAAGTGCATGAAGCCCCCTTACTCCTGGGAATATTCTCTGTAAAGGTAGCTGGCACTATTTGTTCTTGTTCCTCCAGTTGCAGCCTGATGTTTCTCTGTCAGCTAAGGAGTGTTGCATGGAACCTGACATTCAAAAATATATAAAAAGCCTCAATTGCCTTTATTATTTAATGATACTTTACAGAATAAAGCACAGAAACTTTACAGAAAAGAACACACTCCCGTCCTGCAAAATATATGGTGTAGACAAAATGTATGGTGTAGGGAAACCTGTGGACTTCCAGATGTTGCTGGATTACAACTCCCATCATCCCTGATCATTGGCCATGCTGGCAGGGGCTAATGTGAGTTGGAGGCCAACAACATCTGGAGGGCCACAGGTTCCTCACCCCTAGTGTAAGGTGTGTGATGGGGTTGGAGGGGAAGGGAACCAATCATGACAATAATAACAAACCAATAGAGATATGAGCAGAATGGGAGGAGCAAGGATAACAACGAATGTGTGCAACCGAAGACAGTTGCATGTTGTGACAAAGGAGCACTCACTTTCACTTTTTTCCTTGTGAGGTACAGAGGTTGTGAGGTATGCCCTCCTGAAATGCAGTAACCATCTTCCAATTTGCTTCTAAGTTAGGATTCCTTAAGAGCTGCAGAAATTAATTGGAAGGTAGAATGGTGTTATTAGTAAGCTTTCTGGTCTGGTCAAGCAAGAGCCCAATCAGTACTTTTTTCTTTCGTCTCCTTAAAAGCCCGGTGAATGATTAGGCAAGTGGGGGAGGCAAATCCTGAGTTAGCAAAATACTTAATCGACTCCAGAGTTCTAAATCAGGCCTTTTATTACAAGATTGAAGATAGAATGAAAGACACATGAGGGGGCACTGAAATAAAAGTAAACAGCATTTTTAATTAGCCCTTTACACTTGATATTGTATTTATTTATTTATTTGATTCCACTTATTAATCACTTCCCATAAAACATCTTGAAGCAATTTAATAATAAAACATCAACAATAAAACCTATTCCATATGTAAAAACAATTTCATATATAAAGCAATTTAAAACAATTCCACATATAAAAACAATTAAAAACAATGTTCATATGTAAAACAATTTCAAATCCAATACACATACAGACTGGGATAAATATCTCCACTTAAAAGGCTTGTTGAAAAATGAATGTCTTCAATATGCGCCAAAAAGACAATAGAGATGTTCCTGTCTGATATGTAACAGGAGTGAGTTCCAAAGGGCCACCACACTAAAGGCCTGATTCCTGTACTGTGCAGAATGGACCTCCTGATGATGGTATCATAAATTCATTTTCTGTAATTTTTATTTATTTATTTATTTTATTAGATTTTTATACCACCCGACTAGCATTAGCTCTCTGGGCGGTGTACAACAAAATATAAAAATACAAAAACATCTCAAAATCTCATAATAAAATACAGCATAAACATATGTAAAAACAAGAAATCAGAAACAATTACAACAAAATTTAAAACTAAAACAAGTTACATATTAAAACGCCATAGCAAAGAGGAAGGTCTTAACCTGGCGCCGAAAGGACAACAATGTTGGCGCCATACGCACCTCTTCGGGGAGACTGTTCCACAATTCGGGGGCCACCACTGAGAAGGCCCTAGATCTTGTCACCATCCTCCAAGCCTCCCTATGAGACGGAACTCAGAGGAGGGCCTTCGATGTAGAGCGTAGTGTACGGGCAGGTTCATATCGGGAGAGGCGTTCCGACAAGTATTGTGGTCCCGCGCCGTATAGGGCTTTATAAGTTAGAACCAGCACTTTGAATCTAGCCCAGAAGCATATTGGCAGCCAGTGCAAGCGAGCCAGAACAGGTGTTATGTGTTCCGACCGCCTGGTCCCCGTTATTAATCTGGCCGCCGCATTTTGGACAAGCTGTAGCTTCCGAACTGTCTTCAAAGGCAGCCCTACGTAGAGCGCATTGCAGTAATCCAGTCGCGAGGTTACCAGAGCATGTACGACTGATGTTAGGTCCTCCCTGCTCAGATAGGGACGTAGCTGGGCCACCAGCCGAAGCTGGTAGAAAGCATTCAGTGTAACTTACATATGAAAGTTATCTTCATCTATCTTCATCATATCCTCAACTTGCCATCCAATGGAGCTTTTTCATATTGTCTGGAGTCTTTTAATGTCTACTTCAGGGAATGGAGTTTTAGACCATTCGGAAGCCCACTATGAATTGTTTGCAAGGCACTTCAAGAGTAAAGTAATTTGCCTCTGTAACAATCTTGCCTCCACATGCACATTTACTGCAGTCTCTAATGAGGTGTTCAGTGCAATGTCTGCAACGACTTCTTGGGATCAGTTTCAGTTGATGCAGCCTGATAACATGAACAAGATGCTTGTGACGATGCAGTCAGCAATGAGTCTTATCATCCCTTGCCCTTCTTGGTTTATTAAAAACTTGCAGAGGGGGTATGACCTAGTGAGTCCAGGATGTGGTCAACACATGTTTGCAGGAGGGAGTGCTCCCAGCTCCCCTAAAAGAGGCAGTGATCCAACCACTTCTGAAAAAGTCTATCCTGGACCCATCGGTTTGTGGCAACTACCACCCGGTTGCAAATAACCTCCCCATTTTAGGGAAGATGATCCAGAGGGTTGTGGCACAATAATCACAAGTACTCTTGGATGAAACAGATTATCTTAACCCAGTTCAGTCTGTGTCCAGGCCTGGTTAAGTGTTGAGCCCAGGGGTGACGGACCCAGCCTCCTTCCCGAGGAAGGAGGGGGGAAGGCATGAGTTTCAGAAGCCTCAGCCGTTAGGGAGCATGGACAATCCAGCTGTTGTTGAGTCTAACCCTAACCTTGGGGAAGAGAGCCAAGTTCCCATGGCTGGTCCTGCCCCTCAATGAGACAGCGCTCAGCCCCCCAGCACTCCCACGGGACTGTTGGGGGATGCTCCTGAGAGAGCAGACACTCCTCCTTCACCAAGCAGTATCTTAGAAATGCCCAACGCTTCCCCGCCCCTCTGCTCTCCCACCTGCCGATCAGGAACCTGTGCTTTCCGATGAGCCCTCGGAGCCTCGCCCCCACTCACCGCGCTCACGATGTCAGGAGAAGTGGACAGGGCAGAAGGAGGCATGTGTGCAACAGACTGAGAGGTTACGCCCCAAGACCTCTCCTATTTGAGGCTACTGCGCCCAGAAGTGGACGCTGAGTCAACTTTCCTCACAAGTTGCAGAGCATGTGTAGAGTGCAGTTAGGGATTGTAGTGAGTTAGCATAGGGGTTACTATGAGGCTCACAGCCTTTGATGTATCCATTACTTTAATAAAACAAGAATTGATTGCACCCTCATCTCTGACTGGTGGTTCTCGCTCTGAACTGGACATTAAGGGACTGAATTGACCTTGGTCACCCTGATGGATGATCTTTATTAGGAGGATGGGGGAGTGCAACTTTGTTATTCTTACATGATCTCTCAGTGTCTTGTGATACCATGGACCATGATATCTTTCTAAGTCAAGTTAGTGAGCTCAGTATTGGAAGCACTGTTTTACAGTGGTCCCAATCCTATCTCCAGGGTCAATTTAGGAGAATAGCATTGGGTAACTTTTTTTGGCCCCCTAGCAGTTCTGCTGTGGGGTGCCACAGGGTACCATCTTGTCTCCAATGCTGTTTAACATCTATATGAAACTGTTGGGAGTGGTCATTAGATTTGGGTGATGTGTCAGCGGTACACCGATGATATCCAACTCTATTTCTCTGTAACGTCTGAGTTGGGACAGGCTATGCAAGCCCTGAACTGATGTTTGAACTTGGTGGTGGGCTAAATGAGGGTCAATAAACTGAATGAATCCTAGCAAGATGGAGGAGATGTGAGTAGGTGGTCCTGAGTCTGGATCAGTTGTCAATAGCCTACTTTGGATGGGGTTATATTCCCTCTGAAAGAGCAGGATAGTAGTCTGGGGATACTCCTGGATCCATCTTAGTTGCTAGAGGCTCAGGTGACCTCAGTGGCTAGGGGTGCCTTTTACCAGCTTTGGATGGTAAGACAGCTGAGGCCATTTCTGGATTGGGATAACTTGTCTACTGTTATCCATGCACTGGTAACCTCCAACCTGGATTACTGCAATGTCTTCTATGTGGAGTTGGCCTTCAGGTTGGGCCAGAAGCTGCAGCTGGTGCAAAATGCAGTGGCTCAAGTGCTCACTGGGGCAGGATATCACCAACATATTACTCTGCTGCTGAAAGAATTGCACTAGCTGCCAATTACCAGGCAAAGTTCAAGGTGCTGGTTTTGGTGTATAAACCCCTATACAGCTTGGCACCAGAATACCTGAAAGATCTTCTTACCACTTATATACCCAGTCGATCACTGCACTCTGCAGGACCTCCTGATATAGGAATCAGACCTTTAGCGTTGTGGCACCCATACTTTGCAATTCCCTCCGCTTAAATATTAGACAGGTACTGTTTCTGTTGTCTTTTCAGCACCTACTGAACACCTTTGTCTTTCAACAAGCCTTTTAAGTAGATATCTTTATCCAGTCTTCATCTGTACTGGAACTATTTTTAAAATGTTTTAAAGATATTTTGTTTTAAAGATGTTTTAAATATTTTTTTAGATGTTTAAATTGTTTTATCACGTTTGCCACCCTGCAGTCCTTTTGGGAGGAAGGGCAGGATACAAACTGAATAAATAATTAAAGCATAATATCTGCCTACATACACTTCATACGTTCTATCCTAGCAGAGAACCAGCAGAGTAAAGACAAAAACAAGTTTAAAAAACTATCAATTTTATGTTGTTCTTTAAGGGGCTGATGACAGACAAGGGGAAGAGCAAGTAACCCATCAGATGAAGTCCTGGGCTCTTCAAATTTCACATGTATGCACAGATGCAATACTCAGCAATGTTTAACTCATAAAAGTAACTTTTAAGAGGTGCCCTTGAGGAAATCTCTCTGTTTTCTTCCTGCTAGGTAGAAATCCACAATCTTGTGAATTTATGCAAAGTTCAGACTACATGCATCAGTCACCTTGCTGTAATGGAAGGCCAGAGTCCTTGGCAAATATAGCGATTCTTAAGCAGAAAAGGTCAGAGGTTTGGATTCTGTTATATATGTCTTTGATTGCATCTTTTCACGTAGGGATTAAGACTGACGGGTTTAAAACAAGGCTTCAGGGAAGTAACTTTGTCTTCCAGAGAGATTGATTAACAATACTACTTTGTAAGCTTTCCTTTGCTCTTTTACTAATATACATATACCAAGAATTATTTTGGTAATTTAAAAATGTGTGTGGCCTTTCTCTTTTTGTGCCTGTTAGCTAGCAATTTGCAATAGCTTTTAAGATTTAAATGCAGTACTCACTGTAACTTCCAAACTGAACCTGTATGTCTATCCACAACCACTCACACTAGTATCCCTCTCTGGTGTCTGCAAGATCTCTCTGGTCCTCCTTCCCTTGTTTGAAGTACATTAGAAGCAGAGCTCTTCCACTGTCTTACTCCTGTGGTTTTCCTGTGGTTTCTCCAGCTGTCTGGTTACAAGCTCATATGTGTAATATCAGCCAATTGCCAATTGTTACTCCGCTTAGTTTTACTGCCTCAAGTTTGAGGCAATGTTTCTAGTTTTTAACCTCAGTAAAAGGTAAAGGTGTCCCCGCACTTATAGTGCGAGTCATTTTCGACTCTTAGGGTGATGTCTTGCGACGTTTACAAGGCAGACCGTATATATGGGGTGGGATTGCCAGTTCCATCCCCAGCCTTTCTTTACCCCCCAGCATAGGCTGGGTACTCATTTTACCAACCACGGATGGATGGAAGGCTGAGAGGACCTCGACCCCTTTTACTGGAGATTCGACTTCCTCCTTCTGTTGGAATCGAACTCTGGCCATGAGCAGAGCTTTGACTGTCTTTCTTTTATTCCTAGTCTTGCTTCTCTCTGACTCCAGACCTCTCTTCTTTTGTTTTAAACCTTTGTTATTGCTTCTTCAGAATGTCAAACAAAAAACTCGTGTCTTTTTCCCGTTCAGATAGTCAAAATGTAGACTTTGTTCTGAATTTACCACAGACAATGACATAAGTCTTGTGATTAGCTTCTTTCCTCTATGCTATAGAGGCCACTGTGTGTACAGGGCAACTCAAATCAATAGAGCATAGTCTGGAAAAAAGTGCTTGTGGACTTGTTGTTGTGCTATGCAGCATGGAGTACAATGTTATTTCAAATTGTTCCTATTAATTTCCACTCCCTGACCTCAACACTTTTGCAAAAACTATCTAGAACACCATAATAATGTAAGCAGTTGAATGGAGCATTTCAATGCACAGCCATTGTAAAGGGTTTTGTATTACAACAGGGTATGCCAAGGCAGAATATGAAAAATGTTCTATTCCACACATTTTTATTCACTTTTAGCATTTTTCTTCAAAATTGCATGAGAATTGATGAAGCTAGATACACTGGGATGTGTGCACTTAAGTTCACAATGGCTAACAATGGGCTGTTCCATTGAGTTCAATAAATCTCTTGGTGGTGATAACTGGGTCATCAGGCTCTTAGGTGAGCACAAGAGAAAATCGTTGTGCATATGCACAAAGCCACACAACAGCTATTAAACACTGTGGGTTTCAACTCTGCTAAGTCAGTAGTTCTGAATTAATTGCCATGTCTATATGTGCAGAACATGGGGACCATAATCAGATCTTGAAAACTGAATGGCAGAAATTGTATTGGGCTTTTCTGCCCAAAAAATGCCATATGTCGAGTGAAAGCGTCTCTTGTACTGGTGTCTTCCATGCTCTTTTCTCATGACGTAAACATTAGTTTGAAGGCTAACTATCCCCCAATGCGGTTATTCTGAACTTTGTAGTTATATACTGGCATGGCATCACATCTTGACATTTCCCAGGAAGAATGGAAAACTGATCTCTAAAGGCATATCTGTTGAAGAGAGAGGTTTGGCGTCAGAAAAGAGAACCCTACATGCTTTGCTATTTGAAGGTCCCCACTACATAAATGCTTTGAAAGGGCTTCAGCACCTGCGAGAGCTCTCATATGTGGATGCTGTTCCAAGTTCTCCTCCAGAATAACAAAACCATTAATCTTATAATTCTTATCTGCTCCAAGGAAAAGAAACTTAACAGTAGAAATTGAAAGGCCAATATCAAGGTAGCTGAGGAAATGTGCAGCTTTTCTGTTAATATTATCCCCCTGAATCTAATTGCTCCAATCCTAATGGGAGCAGACAATTTAATTGAATGGCACAAGAGAAATCTCATGAGGAAAGGTTTATGCACAATCTGCATTTGTTAGCTGTGTCAGTACAATTTCCTGCTAAACATTTTCCATATATTGCTCCTACAAAGTGGAATCTTAATAATAAATACTCAGCTACCATTATGATTATTCCCAATCATTGAATAATACAGACAACACAATGGTAGATAAGATGTTACTTAGTATTTAACTTGCCAGGTACACATTGCTGTCCCTTAATTAAACTGTTGGCTAGAATGCAATTAGAAACACTAGAACTGAAGTGGTTCGTGAGTTCAATTCTTAAAGGATTACGAATAAGACTTCCGCTTTAATTTCATCAGGAAAAATCTTCACAGGGACTTTGCATATAATTGTTCTGTCACTTGCACCATATATTTATTTCATAAGTACAAGCAGACTCAAATGTTGCTTCAGCAGCAAGCAAACCTTGACTGCACCTTAAATAGATCCATCTGGGTGGTTTGCTCTCCGTTTGGTGAGTAAAGCCTCTTCCGTAAAAGGGGCCTAGCCTGCTTCAGCAGTCCCTGACTCCAACGATGCAGGGAACATCTCAGGCTGGAGAGGTGCTGGGAACATGGGTCAGTTTTCTGCTTGATCTTCCAGGGCACTGGGGACATCTGGACAGCTCTGTGAGCAAAATCAATATTTACTCTGTATCCCCAGCCTAATCCATCAATGACAGGCAGCTGGATGTCAGGTCAATGATACGTTTTGCTTCTTTGATTGTTGTCAGATTGCAAGCACATTGACAGGTTGGGGCCTTTGTTTCTGATCTTGTTTCTTTGTTATACCTTTGGAACATGCTAAAGTGAAGGGAGAAATAGAAAAAGTGTGGCTGGATTTGACTGCATTCTTAATAACATGTTTCATTGGGGCTTGAAGGGGTGGCTCAGGCTCTTTAATAGTCTTAAATCGTCTTGAAGGGAGTGCTGATCATTCTTTATTCTGGCCCAAGGGCAACCCACATAGAGAGCATCGCAATAATCCAGCCTTAAGGTTGGCAATGCATGGACAACAGGGGTCAGGCTATCCCTATCCAGAAATGGCTATAGCTGGCAAACCAGACAAAGCTAGTAAAAGGCACTCCTAGCTACAGAGGATACTTGGGCCTTGAGTGACAGAGATGTATCCAAGAGCACGCTCAAGCTACAGACCCGCTCATTCAGAGGGAACACAATCCCGTGCAGAACAGGTAACTTGCCAATCTTCTGGACATGGGAACCACCCACCCAAAGGGCCTCCTTCTTCCCAGGATTCAAGCACAGCTTATTGCCCCTTATCCAGTCACCACTGCATTCAGACACTGATTCAGAACTTTCACAACCTCTCCTTATTCAGATGTTATGGAGAAATATAGTTGCGTGTCATCTACATACTGATGACACCTTGCTCAAAAACTTCTAGTGACTGCTCCCAAAGGCTTCATATAGGTGTTAAATAGCACCAGGGAAAAGATAGCACCTGGCAGAAGCCCATAGCACCAATGCTAGGAGGCCAGGATGTACTCACCCAGTGCTACTCTCTGAATGTGGCCCTGTAGGTAAGAATGGAACCACCATAATACAGTGTCCCCAATACCCATCCCACTGAGTTGGTCCAGGAGCATACCATGGTCAATGGTATCCAAAGCCACTGACAAATTGAGCAGAAGTAACAGGATTGCACGTTCACTGTCTCTGTCGTGATAAAGGTAATCCATTAGGGTGACCAAGGGTGACTCTGTTTTGGAACCGGGTCTGAACTCAGATTGTAGTGGATCTAGGTAATCAGTCTCATTCAGGAATGCTTGCAGATGCTCCACAACCTCCTCCTACTGATAATATCAGTATAGGATGAAAAGTGCTTCTGATTTGTCTTTAGAAGTCTTGCATATAACTTTCAATACTTCCATTTACCAGGGCATAATCGCTGAGTACTTTTAGATTTTTAACACCTGTAGAGAAAGATCCTATTGGGCCAATTACTTGTTATAGGCTCCCTTTCAAAGTTATAGTCTAATGAAAGCCAGACATTGGGGTCCTGCTCTCAGTTTTGTCTCTGCTTGTACTCAAGATATTTTGGGTCACTCTAGACTATGGTTCAAGTAACCATTTCAAATTTGTTGTATCTGGAAGCTATATCCATTTCTAACCATGTACACCTATGTACAAATTATGTACAAATTATGGCACATTTTGGCAGTTTGGAATGCCTTGTATATGCTTTTTATTAACAATGCTTAATCTTATATAGCTCTCTAAATTGTAGAATGCTTAAATGTCACTGTCCTTTGAAAATTTATATACCTTCTGGGTCCTAAATGCTGAAACAAAATCAGGATCAGGCAAGAAAAACGAATTCATGACAAAGAAGAGTTTAAAGTTTAAAGTTTGCAGAGGAAAGTGGGAGGACATAATTTACTTCATGCAGAAGAGATATTTATGCTATACTAGGTATTGCTGTAGCAGATTGTCTCATAACGCTAAGCAGGTGAATGATTTTTTTCATCTCAATCAACACTTTGAAAAACTCTTTCAGCTAACTTCCAATTTTAGGCCTTCTACACAAAGAAAAATCTGTATAGCAAATAAAGGGGGACATTGAACCCTATCACTTGCAAACTGGAATGCACATCAGATACACATCATTTTTCCAGCTTCCTACTTTGACTCATTTCTTAGAAATTGCTAAATTAGTTTGATTTTAAAGAAATGCTTTCCATTTCAGTTCTTGCCAAGCTCTTGCTGGGGGTGGGGGCAGGGGGGGCAGAGAAATAGTAAGAGAAAATAAGACCTGAAACAAACTTGTGCACTGTGTATTGTTCAGTCCTGCTTTCTCTCAGCATGCACACAGAATAATCTTCAGCTTTTATATATATACCAATAATCCTTTTGTAGAGGTGTTGAGTCTATAGGCAATGTCAATTTGCTGCAACACCCAAGGCATTCTTTAGATTACTCATCTGAAAGAAGCATAAAACCAATAAAACAAACTTTTCTTTCATCTTACCACTATAAATCTGGAGATGTATCCTGATGACATTCTGGTCCACTCAGTCCTTACATATATGATTATAAATTTATCTAGCAATGAAAGATTTCTCTAACAATGAAAAAAGAGTAATTATTTTAAACCATAGACATATTTATTGTACAAAGATATAAATATATGTATCTGGAAAGTAGTCCCCCCCCCAAATCAGGCACCAGTTCTCCTTGCTAAGGAAAAAATGAAGTGGAGCCCCTAGTAGCGCTGTAAATAGCAGGCAATATATCTGATCAGTCAGCAACTCCTCTTGCTAGGAAAACTGATCTGATCTAAACTACTTCAAACTGGAGTGGGGAGGGGGAGATTGCATGCTGCCTTGTTTTAAAAAAATAATCCTTGCACACAGAGATTGCTAGAGAAGGACCCTTGGTGCTGAAAGCTAGTTTTCAAGATGAAGGGAGATATTTGTATGGAGGAGCAATCTATCATGCGAGGTCCTACCTGCAGTCTGAAGTGGTACAGCCGACACATTTACCACCTTAGTGTGAACCAGGCCATTGTGTAACCCACAAAATCACTTGGGGTTACTTGGGAGCTCAGTGTAATTCTAGTAGGCTTCAAGAATAATGAGCAAGCTCATGTCTGATTGACAGTGTAATTCCTATTCATGACTGACTTATATTTATTTTATTTATTATTTGATTTATATCCCGCCCTTCCTCCCAGCAGGAGCCCAGGGTGGCAAACAGAAACACTAGAAACACTTTAAAACATCATAAAAAGACCCTAAAATACATTAAAACAAAACAACATTAAAAACATACAGAATGAAAATTTGGATTACTGAAGCTTGAGGTATTGCAAGGCATACATAAATAAAGACAAGGAGAGTTACAATTTGATCAGAAAACAAGGTATACAAAGGACACACAAAAATGTATTTTTAAAATAGCTATCATTCCAAATATATACCTCCCCTCAGCCAGTTCTGAGCAGACAGGCCTCAGTGTTCCCTGATCCAAAAGCAGAGCTTGGAAGTAACTCATTATTTTTAACGAGTTACTTTTAATTTGTTACAATTTTAATTAACGAGTGGGTAATTCTATTACATTTGGCAAGTAATGGAACGAATAGTAATTTCCCTACTTTTCAGCTTCAACTTTAACGTTTCCACGTTAGGTTGGACGTTACTTGGGGGCGGGAACAAGGGGAAGTCAGCTCCTGGCTGTGATTGGTTAACACAAGACATGTGCCTCACACTGATTGGACCTCTGCGCAGACTGTCTCTTCCCTCGTGATCTGTGTTAGGAGGCACGAGGGAAGAGGTTGAATAGGCAGGGGGAGCCTGCTAGCATCTGACTCTGAGAGGAAAAAATGGACGCCGGAGGAAAAAGCCAGGGCACGGACAACAATGGAGGAGAAGGCTGCAGCAGAATGGCGAAGAGCTGTGGAGGTGAGTGACGATGATTTGTGTGTGTGTGTGTGTGTGTGTGTGTGCCCCCATGTGTGTGTTTTCGGCTGGAGTCTCTGGTTTTGGGGGGGGCTCCGGCTCTCTGGCTACCACCCCTTACTCTCTGGACTCTCCGCTTCAATTTAAAAAAAAATTAAGTTTCTAGGTGGTCTAATTCCCGAGATATACACCAAAACGTAAAACCCCCCTGCACAACTTTTTTTTAAACAGATCATGCTCTAGCTACAACTCCCATCAGCCCAATCCAGTGGCCATGCTGGCTGGGGCTGATGGGAGTTGTAGTTTAAAGTAACTTTTCAAAGCTCTGGCTGCAACCCCGCCCTTTCATGATTGTGAGTAAAGTGCAGACTTGTGTTTGTGTTGTAAATCTCTCTCCCTCCAACCCTATTTTTAAAGAAATTAGGCAGGGTTTATCACAGTTTTTATTATGTAGGAAACTAATACTCATTTTTTTAAAAAATGAATGAAGTTTACTTATTTATTTTTATTATTTTATTTATATCCCACCCTTCCTCCCAGTAGGAGCCCAGGGCAGCAAACAAAAGCACTAAAAACACTTTAAAAATCATAAAAACAGACTTTAAAATATATTAAAAGAAAACATCTTTAAAATCATTTTTAAAAGCTTTAAAAACATTTTTTTAAGAAAAAGTTTAAAAACATATTAAAAAGCAATTTCAACACAGACGCAGACTGGGA
Organism: Rhineura floridana; assembly: GCF_030035675.1. NCBI lineage: Eukaryota > Metazoa > Chordata > Lepidosauria > Squamata > Rhineuridae > Rhineura > Rhineura floridana. Next base: position 102,196,945 of record NC_084486.1, read on the forward strand.
TAAGCTCTCAACTTAAAGGACTTGTTAAAAGAACAAGTTCCTTATCACTTGAGGCTGCAGTTTTCCCTGGTTGAGTAAACCCCATTGAATACATTGGGACTTGCTTCTGAGTAAACAAACATAGGATTGCATTATAAATATCTTTACGGGTTATATAAATAAACATATTTGATAGTCATGCTTATATAAATATTTTCATAGAATCATAGAATAGTAGAGTTGGAAGGGGCCTATAAGGCCATCAAGTCCAACCCCCTGCTCAATGCAGGAATCCAAATCAAAGCATTCCCGACAGATGGCTGTCCAGCTGCCTCTTGAATGCCTCCAGTGTCGGAGATCCCACTACCTCTCTAGTAATTAGTTCCATTGTTGTATGGCTCTAACAGTTAGGAAGCTTTTCCTGATGTCCAGTTGAAATCTGGCTTCTTGCAACTTGAGCCCATTATTCTGTGTCCTGCACTCTGGGATCATTGAGAAGAGATCCCAGCCCTCCTCTGTGTGGCAACCTTTCAAGTACTTGAAGAGTGCTATCATATCTCCCCTCAGTCTTCTCTTCTCCATGTTAAATATGCCCAGTTCCTTCAGTCTCTCCTCATAGGGCGTTGTTTCCAGTCCCCTGATCATCCTTGTTGCCCTCTTTTGAACCTGTTCCAGTTTGTTTGCATCCTTCTTGAAGTGCAGAGACCAGAACTGGACACAGCACTCAAGATGAGGCCTAACCAGTGCTGAATAGAGGGGAACTAATACTTCACATGATTTGGAAACTATACTTCTGTTAATGCAGCCTGATATAGCATTTGCCTTTTTTGCAGCCACATCACACTGTTGGCTCATATTCAGCTTGTGATCAACAACAATTCCAAGATCCTTCTTGCATGTCGTACTGCTGAGCCAAGTATCCCCCATCTTATAACTGTGCATTTGGTTTCTTTTTCCTAAGTGTAGAACTTTTACTTCCACCCAGTTTTGTCATGCTGTGTCCCTATAAGTATCCAATTGCATACTATGGTTGTACAATACTTCCTTTACATTTTAAGTATGCCTTGGGGTAGTCATGGTTCTCCATTGTTTTCATCCTGAGGGGCTGATAGGCTGAGAAATGGTGAGTAGCCCATGGTCACCCACTAAACTTTATAGCTTATTTTCATTTTGAAAAATTAATTAAAACAATTTACATGCAGGCAAAATTTATTAAGCGGATTCACACAATATGTGTAAAGCACATCCAACTCGCATTTAAAGCGCATGACTTCCCCTAAAGAATTCTGGGAAGTGTCATTTCCCCCTCACAGTTATAGTTCTCACCACTCTTAACAAACTGCAGTTCCCATGATTCTGTGGTGGGATTCATGTACTTCAAATGGGTGTTGAATGTGCTTTAAAGGAATGGTGTGGATCTGCCCTAGGTATGATGTTCATTCAAGAGTGAATTGAAAAGAACAATTTTAAAAGATACTTCTTACTCTTACTCATTTTTCAGACCTCTTTCTGAAGTAAAGGGTCAAATCTGTAAAAACATTTGGAGCAGCCACATTAAAAGATAAGGCCAGGGTATTCCAGGCAGGGGGTTGCCAACCCTGCTTGGATATGGATGTCTTTGCAGAAGAACCCTAGTCAAGGTTTACCAACAGCACAGTCCAAACTATATCTACTTAGAAGTCAGTCCTGTTGAGTTCTATGGGGCTTAATCCCTTAGTAAGTGTGTTTAGAATTGCAGCCTTCAGGAGCCTCCATCTTTACTCCCCAAAGCTCCCATCTAACATCTCCACAACACTAGGCTCCTTTGTCTCTGCTGTGGCCTTCTGGTGACTGCCCTAGCCTGAAGGCACTTAACCCTTCTTGCTGAAAGCAAGTACGCTAGATTAAATGTTCCCTACCCAGGCTCATATATAAAAGATAAACGGCATTTTGTCAAAAGTATTTTTGTCTACATTTTATACCTCATCCTTGGTTTTCCAAGCTTGGCATGGAATGCTTCTCATACAGAATTAATTTGAAATGCTGCATATTTATTATCATAATCATCATATTCAAAATAAAAAATATATGTACCGCCTTCAAGTTGATTCCAACTTATGGTGACCCTATGAATAGGGTTTTCATGAGGCTGAGAGGCAGTGACTGGGCCAAGGTCACTCAGTGAGCTTCATGTCTATGTGGGGATTTGAACCCTAGTCTCATTTTGTTCTCACAACAACCCTGTGAGATAGTAGGTTAGACTGGCCCAGGCAGGGTTATTCAGTGAGCAAAAATGATGCAAATAGGATCTCTTTTAATTGTGCTATCGACCTGCTTACTTCCACTCTGACTGGGGGATCTTGCAGCATGGGGAAGAGATGGGGGCACATCACAGCTGAAGTTCACCCATATAGGAGCATTATCTCTTGTTTATTACAGAGACGCCTGTTGCAGGTTTTGCTGCTGAGAGCAGCAGTCAGTTAGTGCGGCCACTTGAGTCACAGCTTGTTGATCCTGAGGAGGCAAAACTAGAAAGTGAGGTTCAGAAAGGAGACCCTGTGCACGAGGAGGAGGAGGGCATGAAGCAGTGCCAGTTGCCCACAGCCACATCTGCAGAACAGCAAGTACCATGGTTTGGCTTTGAGAAAGCTTGTACATTTGTGAGCCAGAGTGGGAAAAATGTTGTTGTACGATGCAATTACTGCCTTCCAAGGATCAAAAATCTGAGATCAGCTGTTTCCTCCTCATCCAATGTGAAGAAACATTTTGAGGTAAGCCTTTGTCATGCTGGTCCTCAAAGAGTGTCCATTGTCTATTGATGTTTAAATTGTGAAGTTCCTCTTCCATTTTTTCTTGGATTCATGCTTTGTTCTTCTTCCTCAGAGGGCACACCCTGAGAAGCTGAGAGCAATTGAAGAAGCAATAAAGGCAAGGAGACGTGGCCTTCCTGAACCAATGCATGACACCCCTCCTCCCAAAATGCTGAAGCAGCAGCAGACAACCCTTGAGAGGTGGGGATCTGGCAGGGAGCCTGTCACCCGGAGCAATCTCAACAGGAGAATCATTGATTTCATTGTAGAGGAGACATTACCACTTCAGACTGTGGACAAACCATCATTCATTAATCTGGTTCGCATTGGACTCCCCAAAGATCTCACCATCATATGTGCCAAGACTCTGAGAGACAGAATTGAGAAGAGAGCATGCCACATGAGAGAAACTCTTGCAAACCGAATGGGTGCTGTGGCATATATAGCAACCGCTGCAGATTGTTGGACCAATGGCAAGAAGAGTTACTTTGGGGTAACAGCCCACTGGATCAACCCAACTACCCTGAAATGTGAGGTCGGGGCCTTGGCTTGTAAGTGTCTGAAGGGGCGCCATACATACGATGTCCTTTCAAAAGCACTGCATGATGTACATGTGCAGTACAGGATCCACAACAAAGTTATGTGCACTACTACAGACAATGGCTCCAACTTTGTGAAAGCGTTCAGAGTTTTCATGGCCAAAGAACCAGTGGAAGCTGCAGGCACCAGTGACGATGATGGTGATAACCAAGAGGAGGAGGAGGCTGAGGTGGAGTTTGTGCCTATCTGTGAGATCCTGGACACAGGACCTGAGGCAGAGGAAGAAGCTGCAGACTCAGGAGAGGATTTTGTTTTACCACCACACCAGAGATGTGCTAGCCACACCCTCAACCTTGTGGCAACACAAGACATAGAGGCCATGCTTTCTGACTCCTCCAAAAGTAGTCTTCTTGGTCCTTTCAAGAAACAGTTTCGTTCCTTGATGGGAAAGTGCAGCAAGTTGTGGTCCAAGCAGAACCAGTCAGCCCAGATTGCTGAGTATATCCATGTGCAATGTGGTGTGTATCTGAAGGTACCGAATAAGACCAGGTGGAATTCCACCTTTGATGCGTTGAAGCAACTACATGAGCTCCTGTCAACTGTGCCACTAAAAATGCATGCCATAATGGACCGCTGCTCCTTGTCCAGGATCACAGCTGCTGAGATTGAAGTGGTACAGGAATACACAGAGATTATGGAGCCACTAGCCCAGTCCCTAGATATCCTGCAACGGGAGAACGGCATGTTCATGGGGTATTTGCTACCAACGCTCTGCAATCTGGACCGCAAGTTAGAAGGACTGGAAAACAAACCTGAGAGGTACACATACTGTTTCAGCTGCTGAGAGGTGTGCGCGAAGCCCTAAGAAAGCGGTTTGCAGCTATCTGGGAGGACAAGAGGCTTCTTCTGGCAGCCTGCCTACACCCTCGCTTCAAACTAGATTGGCTGGAATCGTGTCAGGCCACCACCCATACCAACAAGTAAGAACATTAGGGAAGCCCTTTGGGTGGATTACTCCAAGGGAAATGTTGTCTCAAGGGAGGCATCAGAGGGCTTAAGGTGGTAGGCAGGGGCTGGGCCTTTTCTTCCTGGGGCTCCTCATCACAACCTTGGGTTGCTGCAGGTAATCCTTAAGGGTCTGCTGTGCTGCCCCATGAGTGTGGTGACTTGGTCACCTTCCTACCTTCCATGTCATCATCCACAGGCTCAGGCTGGACCCTGAACCAGGGGACATGACAAGCATCAGGAAATGAAGAGCAGATGATGGTTTCCTAACATATATATGTTAACATATCCTCTCTCTTTCTTAGATACACAATGGAAGCCTTGCTGAAAGCCGAAATAAAGATGGGTGTACTTAATGAGGACAGTGATCAGTCTTCAGATAAAGACCAGGAAGGAGATGACTTAGAAGATGACTTCTTTAACTTTCTGCCCCAGGGCAAGAAGTCAGCAGTGGACACTGCTGAGGAGGAACTGGTGAGGTACCTGAGGTCTCCCAGCAGGGAAGTGTCATCACTCCATGGCTTTCCACGTGTGCTGCGGTGTTTTTTGCAGCACAACACAGGCATGCCTTCAAGCGCCGCAGTAGAACGCCTGTTCAGTATTGGTGGCAACGTAATGACTGTAAAAAGACATTCCTTGTCTGACATGCTCTTTGAGCATCTTGTTCTTTTGAGACATAACAGAAACATATTATAAAAGCATTTCAAGTGTAAAATTTGATTTCAAGAGTTGGGGTATCTTCATTGCTTGGGGGGATGTGAGATTCTGTTATGCCATTATGTTAATCTTATGGATAAAATTTTTTATTCTACTACCCCCTGTGTGTGTGTGTTTATTTTTAATATTGTTTTAGGCTTCTTAGATGTGCAGCAGCCAAGGCCAGCACCTTGTAGGAGTTTTTTTTAAAAAGTAACTGAAATGTAATTGTAGTGGTTACTTTTGAGAAAAAGTAAAGTAATCAGTTACTTTCAGAGCAATTGCAATTGTAACGGTAATTACTACTCTTTTGGGCCAAGTAATTGTAACTGTAATTTATTACTTTTTAAAAGTAATCTTCCAAGCTCTGTCCAAAAGTAAGCCTCCGATTATGTGAGACCATCTGGACACCACAGCATCAATCAGAGGTTCCCAAATTTTTTCCCCATGGACCACTTGAAAATTGTTGAGGGTCTTGGTATTGTAATATATTACAACCCAATATAAGAAATAAAAGAAGTAATAAAGATACAATAAAATCATTATGAATATTTAATGTGGACATGCCACAGACCACCTGAATGAGCACACTTTGGGAACCCCTGGCATAGATAATTTACCCTGTGCTTGCAAAACAAAAGAAGAGTGCTGGCTACCAAGTTTGGATATTCACAGCTCAGGACATTGACAAACTGAAGCATGTCCAGAAGGGGTGACCAAGATGGTGGGGGTCCTATAAGGAACAGCTGGAAGATCTGGGTATGCTTAGCCTAGAGAAGAGAAGATTAAGGGGAGACATGTGATAGTGGTCTTCAAATATTAGTAAGGCTATCTATCACACAGAAGGTGGAGCATATTTGTGCTCTGGTGCTCCAGAGGGCAGGACTAGAACCAATGGGTAGAAATTCTGAGGAAACAGATTTCAACTAAACAGTAGGAGAAGCTTCCTAATGGTAAGAGGTGCTTGACAGTGGACATGAATGATCTACTTCACTGGAGGTATTTACAGAGAGGCTAGATGGTCATCTGTCAAGGACAGTGTACTTGTATCATACTCTGCGCAAGAGGTTGGACTAGGTAACTTCCAAGGTCCCTTCCATCTCTGTGCTTCTACTGTTCCCTACAGATGCATTCAGCCCTAAGGCAGGACAGTGTTTATTCCATGCTACCACGTGCTGGTACAAAATTCCCTTGGAATCTCAGTGGGTTTTTTTATTAAGCAACGGCATGATCCTTTCAAACTCATTTAAATCTGTGTCATAAAAGTACTTGATTTCCTGGTTTGTGCCCCAGATTCTGATCCCTTACGTCTGTAAAGATAAGCTTGAAAGCATGTGTCCAATGAAATATTAGAAACCACAAGAAAACAGAGCAACATGTTCAGTGGGACAGAGTGGGTGGGTATACAATAGCCTGCACTGTTCATTGCGTTTCGCATGACTAGTACAAATGGACTAATAGATTATAGCATTTATGTGGACTAAGAGATTATGTGGACTAAGATATTTTTTTATTTTTTTTAAAAAAAGCAAATGTTACATTAAAGCAAAAAGGTTTGCAGGTGTGACACTAGGAAACTAAGAACCTGTGATTTCCTAATTTAATCTAGTAAAATAGTGTCAGCTAATTGAAAGCCTTTTTTTGCTCTAACATAATAGAACAAATTGGACAAGAATCTCATGCCTGAATATGAACGGGGAATCTGATATTGAGCAGACTGGGAAAGGTGACACTGTTTACCAAGTTTTCTAGCAAAGTGCCATTTTGGAAATGATAGCTGCAGACTGTAGGGGATTCTGCTGGTTTCTTTGTCAAATGCCAGCACTGTGGGTCACAAAGAGAATTAGAATGAAAGAGGAGCGGTCTCAAAAGATGTAAGACCGTGTCTTTCCAATGTGTATGCCAGAACATGAACAAAGCTTTGATAGTTGTTGGATTGTTAATTAACTTACCATCTCTGCTTCTTCAAGCATACCTAATAGAATATTTGTTTATTGGGAATCAATTAGTGAATGTGTCCGCATATATTGTTACAGAGAAATGTGATTAGGGTTTTGCCTCTCCTGAAGGGCAGCTGGTGCCTCCACAGATTGGAAGTCCTACAGTCTCATCCAAACCAATCCCAGTATACCTCATCTCTGCTTCACCACTCAAAGCTCTTCCTATCTGCTCCACCCAAACTTTGGGGAAGGGCTGTTGCTCAGTGGCAGAGCACATGCTTTGCATGCCAAAGGCCCCAGGTTCAATCCCTGGTGTCTCCAGATAGGGCTGGCAAAGTCTCAATTGGAAACCCTGAAGAGCTGCAGCCATTCAGTGCAGACTGATAATGCGGTATGCTTTCCAGAGGTATTCAGCTGATCATTGAATCAGAGTGCTGTACAAGGTGAAGACATGTGACTTGCCCAAGCCCACTGAGAAACGGAGAAAAATGCAGTTGTGGGATCTGATCCCCAAAAGCAAAGCATTCATTTGACCTCCATCTTTGTAGACCATAGAAATGTATCGTTTGAATTGCTCCTCTCTCTGACCTGACTTCCCTATGTTTGCAGAGACAACACACAGATCATCTGCTGCTAAAATGCTAATTGCCACAAAATTTCCAACTCCTTATCTTTCTTTTTTTAAGATTTGGAATTTAACTTTAATGAACAAACTGACAATAAATTTACCTTCGTCATGATAAACAGCAATATGAGGTATTTAGAAAGACTTTTATTTTATTTTATTTTCATTTACACACTCAGAAACAATACCAAAGTGTTCCACAGTATAATAAAACATAACAATATCCAATAAAAGACTTGGGAACTCTGTTATTTATATGGGTAAAGTTATAAAAATGGGTTTTAAGTCTTTCTGCTGTTGCTGTTGTAAATCTGTCTGGTACTCATTATCTCTTACTTGGTTAACTAATAGGCAAAAACCCTTGCACTTTAAGAACATACCTGTAGCTAGCAGGTATTTCTATCAAACTTAAAAATGCAGGAAAATTGTGCAGCTATAGTGAATGTACCAGGGGAACAGGAGATATGACCTTCTCTCTGAGATGTTGTACTGCCCTACACATTTGTAAAAATGCAAATACAGTTGGGTCCATTTTTAAAATTCCAATCCACTTCCTGTGCAGCTTGGAAGAATTTGGTAACACGTGCCTCTGAGCATATTGTGAGTGGTGGCAACACCTGCAATCAGCCCAAATAACAGAAACAAGACATGTGCTGTACTGATCTTGTTTTAGCAGGGCGGAAGCAACAATATTAAGATATAGTTCAGATAGTCACTTTAAATATGTTTTATTTAGTTTAGTGAAGTTTCTTATAGTAAATTATTTTCTTTTGTTTCTCTGTCTGTAAATATATGAAGTACAACGACACTTTGCATAATTTATACTTAAAACATACCCACAACAATTGTGGAATAACGGCACTGACTATTCTGCAGAATAGTCTCCAGTGGACATGAGGAGTTGTCTCAGTGGGAGGTGAACTATATTCTAGCAAATGTCTAGGTGTGCTCTCTGTTTTTAATTGGCCATGCCCACTCTTCCTAAAGTGGAGTAGTTTAAGCATAGCTGGCTGAACACATACATCTTCGGCAGGCCAAGTTTGTTTTTTCTAACAGCTAGATTCAAGAAGCAACATATTTTAATCAATCTAATTGTACATGTTAATGCACCCAAAATAGAAACAGAATATAACCTCCAGTTTGAAACACAAAAGGCTATCTTCAACATCATATGACATTGACCAATAAAAAGGCTTTGACAGTAATAAAAATAAATTTGACACGGATTTCTAGGATGAATAATGAGAGAAATATAATTTTCTAGGTTAGATTTTCTGTAGAAACAGTAGTAACTTTCTAATTTTCTATTTTTAGAGATGCAGTCCTGATTGCAGATTGGGTGGGTGGGCACTGGGCAGAGGGAAAGCCCTTTTCCTTCCCAAATTGAAAACATTGTTAATAGTATCATTATTGGGGGGGTCCCCCATCTTTTTCTTGTAGACACATGTAAGAACATAAGAACATAAGAACATAAGAAGAGCCTGCTGGATCAGGCCAGTGGCCCATCTAGTCCAGCATCCTGTTCTCACAGTGGCCTGGGGGAAGCCCGCAAGCAGGACCCGAGTGCAAGAACACTCTCCCCTCCTGAGGCTTCTGGCAACTGGTTTTCAGAAGCATGCTGCCTCTGACTAGGGTGGCAGAGCACAGCCATCATGGCTAGTAGCCATTGATAGCTCTGTCCCCCATGAATTTGTCTAATCTTCTTTTAAAGCCATCCAAGCTGGTGGCCATTACTGCATCTTGTGGGAGCAAATTCCATAGTTTCACTATGCGCTGAGTAAAGAAGTAGTTCCTTTTGTCTGTCCTGAATCTTCCAACATTCAGCTTCTTTGAATGTCCATGAGTTCTAGTATTATGAGAGAGGGAGAAGAACTTTTCTCTATCCATTTTCTCAATGCCATGCATAATTTTATACACTTCTATCATGTCTCCTCTGACCCGCCTTTTCTCTAAACTAAAAAGCCCCAAATGCTGCAACCTTTCCTCGTAAGGGAGTCGCTCCATCCCCTTGATCATTCTGGTTGCCCTCTTCTGAACCTTTTCCAACTCTATAATATCCTTTTTGAGATGAGGCGACCAGAACTGTACACAGTATTCCAAATGCGGCCGCACCATAGATTTATACAACGGCATTATGATATCGGCTGTTTTATTTTCAATACTTTTCCTAATTATTGCTAGCATGGAATTTGCCTTTTTCACAGCTGCCGCACACTGGGTCGACATTTTCATCGTGCTGTCCACTACAACCCCGAGGTCTCTCTCCTGGTCGGTCACCGCCAGTTCAGACCCCATGAGTCTCCCATACAAATTTAAACCAAAGCTGTCACTGGCTACATCCACATCAGACATTTATGTGTCTTTAAACAGTCTTTAAATTTATGTGTCTTTAAACAGTCATGGCTTATTCCAAAGAATCCTGGGAAGTGTAGTTTGTGAAGGGTGCTTAGAGTTGTTAGGAGACACTATATTCCCCTTACATAGTTACAATCACCAGAAGGGGAGTTGACTGTTAAATCACTCTGGCCACTGGAGCTCTGTTAGGGGAATAGGAGTCTCCTAACAACTTTCAGCACCCTTCACAAACTACACTTCCCAGGATTCTTTGGAATAAGCAATGACTGTTTAAAGTGGAATCAATGGCTGGTGTGGGTGTGCCCCCCTGATTAGCCAAGCCAAACAGTCTGGCTTTTAGAACACTGACAGTTGGTTCTTATGGAGCATGCCTGTGCTATTATAGACTCCAATTAATTTCAACCAGTTCTGAGACTACTGACAGAAATAAGCCCAACAGGGTCTGCATTTTTTTCTCTTGTTTTACACTCTAGATTCTCTCTGAATCTTTTGTTTATCGGATCCATGAAAACTTAGACGGTTTTTAAGCAAGCATTGCTTAGTTCAGGAGTATAAGTTTTGTAAGATTTTGTTTTGCAATGAGCCTATGGGAAGCAGCAGAATGGCATGGGAGTATTTTCAATTTAACATGGTCAAATATGAAAAATCTATTTTGGCTATAGTATACAGCCACTCTTGTAGCTGTATAATACAGTGCTTTTTTGTGACAGTACTCACTGGAACAGAGTACCCTCACCTCTTTTTTGCTCCCCATGAGAACCATTTTGTGCTAGCACCCACAGCACTTTTATCAAGTTAGGAGGACTGGCCCCTCCTTTTTTAATCAAGTAAGGAGGACCGGCACTTCTTTTTTTTACCAAAAAAACCCACTGGTGATATAGAAATGATTTAAATAAATTACCATAAATAATAAGCACTAGGCAAGCCTCTTTGGGGAGGACATTCCATAATTGGGCCACCATCCCCCTTTATAACCACTTGTATCCTATTCTCTTATTTAGGCAGGAGAACCTGGAGAAGGGTATGAAGGGTTGATTCGTGTGACAGGGTTGTCAGCAATGTTTATTTATGCAGATACATTTCTGTACTTCATGCTTGTACTTCTTCGATTCCAGAAAAGGGGAGCATTGGCAAAAATGCTAGGTCAATTTATTTATTTATTTCATTATGCAAGAAAATGTTGGATTGTGGGACATAAGAATATTAATTATTTTTTGAATAGATTAAGTATTTTTAGCTTGCAAGATCATTAAAATGTAAAATGTTGAGATTTAAGTCATATTCACAATAGATGTGTAGATATATTTATGGTTTTCACTGAGCTTATGTACATGGGCAGTGTTTCCACTGCTGGCAGGGATGGATAGAGGTGATTTTCCTCCATTCTCCTTCCCCTCACACACCACTGTGCACTGAAAATCTGGTCCAGTGGGGTGGGACACTCTCTGGAACAATGTTGGAGTTGGTACAGGGGACTGTAAAGGAGTCAGGGAGGAATCAGAAAAAGAGGAGAGGAAACTCAGGAGCCAAGCTTTTAAAAAAAACAAATTAATTACTTTTCCATATTCAAAATAGCTTTGCATATTTCTGGTCAAGTCTTTCTTTTCTTTTCATTTTGGAAATAAGAATCTCTCCTGCCTCCTCAAATGGCATAAGATGAAGCTGAAAGTGAAGGCGTAGCTAAAGTGTTTGATAGGAAATGAGACAGCTTCCTAGAAGCATTTTCCTTGGCAAATTAAATTTTCATCGGGGTAGAAGAAGTGAAATGAAGAATTCCTTCCTCCCCCCCCAAACAAAAAACTCCCTAAGGGATGACCTGGTTCATTTCTAAAAGCTCTCTACTTAAAATGATTAAATGCCTAGCAAAGCACTATTAGCTACAACTTTAACTTCCCAATTGAAACTTAGGAAACTCTGTGTTCTACACATCTACCTTAATAGTTTGGGGGGCTCTCCATAACACTGTATGTGTATTTGTGTGCGTGTGCATACACACGTGTGTATGTATTACACACACGCATACCCATACTGTCCCATGGAGATACCTTTTAACTATATATATGGATGACTGTGATGGGAACATGTTGTTCTGTCATCTAAAAAATACAGAATGGCTACATTTACATATGCTATATGCACAAGCAGCTGTGAACCTTGGGGCTCATATGCACCCTCTACCCTCCTCCTGCAGCAGGACCACAAGGAGGATATTGGAAACTGCACAGGGCGTGTACTACCCATGTCCTCTTCACACGTTATGCTAACTCACATCTCTACACATGTAACTATGGAGGCATGCTATTTTGAGATCTTTTATACAGAGCTGTTGAACACCAAGGAGGAAATCACACTGTACCTTTAATCACCATACAGTGCAATCCTATACATATCTACACATAGGTAAGTCCTGTTAAATCCAGTGGTACTTAGTTCAAGGTAAGTAGGTATAAGGCTGCAGGTTTTATTACTGTGGGGGAATGGAAAAGAACCACTGAGACCCAACTCTGAATTTAAAGAGAACACTTTGTATTTATTTACAAAGCCAAAATGATGTTTTCTTAAACAATAAAATGGCTTTGCAGCTTGAATCATCAAATACAGCATTTACAATGGTAAACTGGTCAGTGAGGATAAGGCTGTACACAGGCTAACCAAATCTATGTTGCTTGAACCAACAATTTGCTCTTTACTTGTTTCTTACGATAGAGGCAAAGGCAGCCAGAGGTAGGGAGCTTTACTGTTGGTGTTTCAGGGGTGGGGAGTGATGCTAGGAATCCGATGAGCTGAAATGAAGGCCTAGATGCACCAGGAAAATGCTCAAATACAAATAACATGGATTTGGGCCATGTGAGGACAGAAAGATAGCAATATTTAGGAAACTGAGGAGATTGAGAGAAGTGGAAGGAACAGAATAATAGTTACATGTTCCAGGGAGAAGAGAAGGAAAGAGCAGGTTTCCTGAGTTTCACCATCTGGGTAAAGGGTCACCCTGGTATAATGGAATTCTCAAAGCGGCTATGCACAAGCCTCCTGGATATATGCTATAGTCTATCTCTCAATGTTTGCAGATTGAGACAGGCCTATGCTTCATCCAGTAGTTTACCAATACAACTATGCTGATGGAAAATGAGGACCCTTCAGGGGATGAAAAATGGAGAAAGCTTCCTTATGGAAAAACATTTGGCTTATGTTCCCTTAAGGTTCCTAACCAACCTGAGAAAAATAAACATGGGGCTGGTTCACACGGCAACTTACTGTGAGATGGGTGCTATTTGCATCCCCATTTAATTTGGATGGTTCACATGATGTTGAAGGCAATCAGCAGCTATCACACAGTTTCCCCGTATCAAACCAATACATTTATAATCCGAAAAGGGAAGAAAAAATGTCTCCAGTTCGTATCTCTAGGGCTTGCAGATGCTTTCCACCGATGCATTTAGGTGGGTATGTCAATCATTCCCTTCTCCACGCCCACTCCCTCCTCCCTTTGTTCATGTCATTTTCTGCTGGCTCCCATTCTGCAAGCCTGCTACAAACAGTGCTTTATTTTTCTTTTCCCCCTGTGCAAAAAAGCATAACACTGTTCAAACAAATATTTGAACTTCAGGATTTTTTTTTAAGAAACGCTGGAACAAACTGAGCATGTTCAGTTGCCAAGGTAACCAGAGGAAGTGGTAGTTTGACCTTAAGGGGGCGTGGTCATTAGGAAGCTGCATGATTGATCCTTTCCCTACCGTATGAATGGAAAACAGCAGATTGGAAGGTAGGAGTGTAAATGTTGCAACTCTATCACGAAGGCAACAGCTTCATTTTGGGATGGAATGATCTGTCAGTTTCGGCTCTCTCCATTTCTCATTTTTCTACTCTTAAATTTCTGCAGCAATTTGTGAATTTTTTTTTAAAATCCTCATGAAAATTCTTCAGCAATTTTGGGCATATTTCTCTTAATAAATACTTTTTTGTATATAGTTTTGACTAATATACATATATTTGCAAGAATGTTATCTAAATATAATGCATTTTGTAATTTTCACCAACATATACATTTTTATACACATTTCCCTGGAGCATTGGAGAACCACAACGCAAAATTCAGATAAGTACCAATTTCAAAGGTTCTCATATTATTTCAAAAAAGTGTGGATTTGATAAATTTGGCTTTTAATGTGAACTGAATCAAATTTCTCGCCCATCCCCAGTACTCAATAACAACAGCCATACCTTTCCCCCATCCCCTCCTGGGCTTCTTGGTTAGGTCATTTGTCGTTTTGTATAATACCAGTCAGAACCTAAAACCTCATTGCTTATAACCAGTGCACAGACTGTGAATTAGTATTTTACCACACATACAATTGTATTTCCATATCAGAATATGAGAAAGAGAATCTTCTTGCTAAATCAGCTGGAGTTCTTCAAAAGTGTTTAAGTTTACTAACCACGAAGGCTTCTTTATTGTGTGCAATACAATGCAATTACCCAGAGATAAAATTAAAAATGGCTTATTAACCTTTCCATGCTTCAAGGCAAGCCATTGGAGTGCTTTAAAAAGAATGATTAAATTTGATCAGAGACTGAACCTTTTCTCACAAACAGCAGACAAGGAGTCAGTCTATGCTAGGAATGGAAGAAGAATCCATTTTAAATGGATTTATACATGGAATTTGGCATTTCTGACCTGATTGAGCTTTCCCCACATTGGACCACCTCTTGTATCAAGCATCTGCATATGTTTGAACCACTTGTGTATTGTTCCTGCTTTTTTTAAATGGACTAATTATATGCAAAATTATATGCAAAAATGTATAAAAGAGTCAAGCCTCATGTGGTACTGCAACACAATTTTATAAATATAAATGTATAAGTATTTAATACATGTACGTGCATCATTGTATATATCTGTTATATCCTAGTTATTTTACTCAACTCACTTCTCATCAAGATCAAGGAGCGAGGCAAGAATGAGAAAAAAAAGTGAATATAAGACCAACATCAAGATTTTCAGAAAATTCTAGCCCTGGTCTCAAATGTTCTTCAGACTTCAGGAAGGGCTTGCATAATCAAACGTTCCTCCATACAAACAGACGCTACTGTACATCTAAAACTAGGTGTAAGGGATAAGGCTAGAGTCAAAACCCTTCTCACTGAAACACTCATTTCCCTTTCCATGTGCAGGGAATTCTTTGCACAGAGAAGAATCCAATCAAATGAGTCTTCACTTGCAGTCT
This sequence comes from Rhineura floridana, assembly GCF_030035675.1. Classification (NCBI taxonomy): domain Eukaryota; kingdom Metazoa; phylum Chordata; class Lepidosauria; order Squamata; family Rhineuridae; genus Rhineura; species Rhineura floridana. The sequence goes on from NC_084486.1 coordinate 102,212,099, forward strand.
GAAGTGAATATAGGAAGCTGCTTTATACTGAGTCAGATTGGTGGTCCATCTAGTTCAGCCTTTCCCAACCAGTGTGTCTCCAGACGTTGTTGGACCACAATTCCCATCTTTCCTGAGCATTGGCAATGCTGGCTGAGGCTAATGGGAGTTGTGGTCCAACAACATCTGGAGGCACTGGCTGATCTAGTTCATTATTGTCTATGCTGACTGGCAGCAGTCCCCGGACTTCAGACAGGGATCTTTTCCATCCCTACCTAGAGATGCTGGGGATTGAACCTGAGATGTTTTGCGTGCAGAGCATCTGCTCTACCACTGAGCTACAGCCCTTTCCCTAAGTGCTGTTTGTGAGATAAGCTAAGATCAACAGCGGTCAGTGGGGTGATGCAGGCATTGTGACATTGTATACCTGGCTTTCCAATGCCAAGCTTTGGTGCTGTTTGCCAAAAGGGAGAAGCGGAGGTTTGAGGTGCAGGGAGCTCAGTGTGGTTTACTGTGTTAGTTTTACTGATTATAATGGTAGCACTTCTGATTTCTAACATTCCTTTCACACTGCAATACCTGTTGCATTATGGAACTGTAGCTTTTGGACCAAATATAATGCCATGCTATGCTAAATTTTGTTCACACTAGTAGGCATGGTGTGACACAGCAATGAGTGTCATTAGACATGTTGCTACCTCCCCTTTCTAAAGTACATGCACATTTCTGTTCCCTCATGATTTCCACATGAAAACAGAAGGGAAGAACTGTGTGTCAGTAACCACCCCAAATTTCATCACTTTATTCCTGCAATTTTATAGATTAATGGGGTTGCAAACAGATTTTTTTCTGGAAGCAATTAACATGGAAATGAGCACTAAACTTCCACTGTGTTCTGCTAGATTTCCAGAAGTGGTTTTTAGGTTGTGTGAAAGATCAAATAAAATATGGAACATAACAGGTAAGGAAATGTTGCGGAAATGGAACAAACTGCTATCTGAATGCAGCCTAAGATTGTGTCAACTGAGTTAGAATTCATTCGGTCTAACTCAGAGAAATCTCTTATGGCTTAACCATATCCCTGAAGCTAAAACAGATCACCCAACCAATGGAGCTTTATTAACTTAACAAGGTGAACATGTCAGTGGTAGGGAAGGACAAGGACAAAAGTGAATGTTTGTACACATTCACACACACATGGATCCTCCATCCAGACAAGCAAGCCAGTTCAAGACACATTCCAGCCAGGGGAAAAATGTACTCAGGTATGGGGTGAAGCAAGGACTCATAAGAGGTGTTGCCTGGGGAGAGAGTATGGCCTGAGGGGAGTCCAGAGGACCAGATATAGAGGTGTGGAGGGCCTCATTTGGTTCCCCACACCTTCATTTGGGAGTGTGGTTTTGAAAGGTCTCATATGAAAATTAGAGATTTCTGCTGTGGCACTCAGCAAGAGCTTGGAAAGATACTTGGAGTATTAGGAATGGCTGCAGCAAGCTCTTTCTCCAAATGCTGTAGGCAAACTGCTTTTGCAAGTCCTGCTGTTGTGTTAAAGAAAGGGGAGAGAGATTTCTTTTGCTTTTGTATGGCCCAGATGATGTAAGCGTTAATGGATAGTTGGCTGTTCCAAGCACCTGGAATATGTCACACTTGCCTGGTGATTAAAACCAGCTTGTGCCTGGCAGAGTGTGCGAGCAGAGGCTGGAAATTACAGTAGGGTGCATGTTTTGTCTTGGAAGCCTAGCATCTGATGAGATTAAGGTATTGCAGCGCATAGCCGGGAAATGAAGAGGCAAGACAAGATGAAGTGTGGGTGAAGGGCCACATTTATTGGAATAAAAACAATTACATGCTTGATTGCATAATAAAATGATCCGCAGAGACAAGTGTGGAACCGAACTCATCCCCAATCGGGCGAGGGCAACCTGCCATGGGAAAGAGGGGTGGTCCAATCCCAATCCCCTCTTCCGGGCCCCATCCCCACAGGGTGGTTAGGGAGGACTTCCTGCTCCACCCCCCCTCAGGGCAGCACATCTCTGAGTGGGTGTTACAGGTTAGCCCCAAAGGGGAGCCTTATCCTGCCAACCGGCCACATAACCTAGAAGGCAGGCCTCAGAACCCACCAATCACCTTAAGGGTGCCTAAGGGTGGTCACCAAATGAAATTCCGCACATATCCACCACAGAAGAGAACAAGCCTCAGCTTAGTCCCTCTTCCCCCACCTGCGGCAAATTATTTCATGCAGGGCACTCTGTAGATCAGAAAAAAACAGATCGTTACCCAGGTCAGACATATGAACACTGTCTGGCCGGTAAAGATCGGTCCTGTCACACCTCACCTCCAGGTGATGTATTACCTTGCCCTGCTTCACAGCAAGGGTGAGCTGGACTTCCCTATTTACCTTTTGACTAGCCTTATTCAGGCCTCTGGGATCATTCCTACCCCTCCAAATTCGCCTCTGGAGGATATCGGACCAAACAATCATGGTCCCAGGCTGCCTGCTGTGTATGGCCTCAAAGTCCAGGCAAGCCTGAATGACAAGGGCTTTCCCCTTCAACATTCCCAGGTCATTGTCACCCAAATGTATAATCAAAACCTGTGGAGGGTGCTGCACCAACGAAGCGTCAAACAGTGTTGGTAGGAGGCGTTCCCACAGCATGCCACATCTACCCAGCCACTGGACCGAAGCACAATGGCTGAGCCCCAACTGGGTTCCATGCCTGGTCTATGATGCCCTCCTCTTGGCCCAGAACACCATGCTGTGGCCACAAATGAGTACCTTGACTCTCTCCAGCACCCTCCAATCTGTTAAAAAAGAAACAACACATAACAATATGCTCATTAGTGCAACAATCGTGGGCCCTTGATTGGCCTAACATATGCACAGAAAGCACCTGATTGCCAGCGCCCCGCTGCCTGAATCGCTGTGCTTTCAAATCCCAAAGTAGCTGCTGTGGAAGCCACATCTATCCTAAAAGAGTGCATACCAAACAGCCCAGGGTCCAAACCCAAACATGACAAAGCCCGTCTGGTGATGGACCAGAACTGAAACTTAGTCAAAGGCTGACCATCGTGATGACAAAACAGGAAGCCCTCAGCCTCACCCCTGACTCGCAAAAATGAACCCAAGGTCTGAACTGGACACAGTCCACCTACCGAGAAAGAGACCAACATAATAACAGCTCCTCACCCCCTCTGGTCAGTCTTTGACCTGCACAGATGAATATGCATGCCACTATCTCCTACCATCACATCACCTACCTCCATAGCCCGATCAGACCTGTCAGTCCTTGAAGAAGCAAGCAGCTCTCCCATGCGAAAAGCCCCCCCAAAATGCTAGAACAGTAACTGCATGAAATAAAGCTGTCTCATAACTAGAACTACATAAGGACAGCCAAAGCCCATGAAAACCCAACAAAATCTCAGGTGTAATGGGGCTACGAGTGTCTGGTGCAGGAGAATGGGCGCTAGACCACCCCTCCAACATCTCCCTTATCCTAAAGTCCCTGGAGGAATCAGTCACACCCCTCATTTTAGCCGGGAATCCAATTCCCGCTAACTTACCTCTAATGGTCTTCATTGAAAGTCCCTGGCGGTGCAGAGCCACACAAAATTCCATCAACCGGTCCACAGGTATGGGCCAGGGAAGAGAATACCCCCTGCTCAGACAAAACTATCAAACTCCCTACCTGCTCTCAAATAGGAGTTTCTTGTGCTGGTGGCAAGGGATAGCATTATGGCCTCCTCAGCTTCAAGCTGCCAAGTTCCCACAATGCCACTGGCATTGGCTCCAGTTGAAGCCTGGCCAAAGGGGCCAACTCCCAAAAACGCATAATCTGATGGTGAGACAGGACATCAGCCACGCCGTTGTCCAGACCAGGAACATGGCGAGCAAGAAAAAGAATATTAAATGTAAGGCACTGAGTTAGAAAGGCACCCACCAAAACCATCACTCTAGCATTCCTAGATGTAAGAGAGTTGATAACGTGTACTGTGGCCTGGTTATCACACCAGAAATGCACCACAGAGTTAGCCAACTCAGCTGCCCATAGATGCACAGCAACCACTATTTGGAAAAACTCCAAAAATGTCAAATCCCTAGTGATGCCAGCTTCCGCCCATGCCACTTTTCATGTCTCAGTACACCACCTATCCCTGAAAATAACCCCAAAGCCTAAAGCCCTAGAGGCATCAGAGTGAACTTGCAACTCTGCCTCCCTACGCCAAAATGAAGCTCCATTTACCTGCCCCCAAAAACGTGACCAAACTAGCAAATCCTCCCTCATGTCCCTAGTAATTCTGACCTGATAATGAGGCCTTCCTCTTTTTCTGCTCCCTTCTGTTTTCCCCAGCATTATTGTATTTTCTAGTGAATCATGTCTTCTCATTATGTGTCCAAAGTATGAGGGGAGAGAGACTCTGTTGCCATCAGGGGAGGCTGCTTCCACCTGCCTTGCCCCACCCTCCAGCCTTCAAAAGGGAGCTGCCTCAAGAGAAGGACAATGAGGGGAGAGAGACTCTGTTGCCATCAGGGGAGGCTGCTTCCACCTGCCTTGCCCCACCCTCCAGCCTTCAAAAGGGAGCTGCCTCAAGAGAAGGACTATGAGGGGAGAGAGACTCTGTTGCCATCAGGGGAGGCTGCTTCCACCTGCCTTGCCCCACCCTCCAGCCTTCAAAAGGGAGCTACCTCAAGAGAAGGACTATAAGGGGAGAGAGACTCTGTTGCCATCAAGGGAGGCTGTTTCCACCTGCCTTGCCCCACCCTCCAGCCTTCAAAAGGGAGCTGCCTCAAGAGAAGGACTATGAGGGGAGAGAGACTCTGTTGCCATCAGGGGAGGCTGCTTCCACCTGCCTTGCCCCACCCTCCAGCCTTCAAAAGGGAGCTTCTTTAGGAGGACTTTCTGATCTTTGGGTTGGGCTGTGTGGGTTGGGGGATAGCTTCTACTTTGTTGTTTAGTTTTATTGCTTCTTTTTTGATGTTTATATACTTTTATGTCTGATGTTTATATGCCTTTATTTTGTACGTTGCTCAGAGTGGCTGGGTTTCCAGCCAGATGAGCGACTAATAAATAAAATAAAATAAAATAAATAAATAAATAAATAAATAAACCTCAATTTCATCATTTTAGCTTCTAGCAATAGTTCTGGTTTAATTTGTTCTAATACCCAATCATCATTATTATTTTGCACTCCATGGTATGTGCAAAGCTCTCCTCCAACACCACATTTCAAATGAGTTTTTCTCTTATCTGCTTTTTTCACTGTCCAACTTTCACTTCCATATATAGAGATTGGGAATACCATGGTCTGAATGATCCTGACTTTAGTGTTCAGTGATACATCTTTGCATTTGAGGACCTTTTCTAGTGATAAAAGGCATATGTTACCAAATTCTTCCAAGCTACACAGGAAGTGGATTGGACTGTGAAAGACCAAGCCAAATTGTGTTTGCATTTTGATAAATTTGTAGGGTAATCCAATATCTCAGAGAGGAGGTCAGGTCTCCTGCTCCCCTGGTGCATTCACTACAGCTGCCCAATTTCTCTGCTTTTAAAAGTTTGATAGAAGTATCTGTGGGCTATAGATACATTCTTAAAACGCAAGGCTTTTTGCCTATTAGTGAATTTGATCTTTATATTCTTCTGGGTTGTTATTTAAATTGTACTTTGGCATTATGATTTCTTTGTTCTTCTTCTTTAGCTTTACTCTGATTTTCGATATGACCAGTTCATGATCTGTACCACTGTCTGCTCCTGGTCTTGTTTTTGCAGAAAGTATGGAATTTCTCCATCTTCTGCTACCAATTATATTATCAATTTGATTCCTATATTGACCATTTGGTGATGTCCACATGTACAGTCATCTTTTCGGTTATTCAAAAATGTGTTTGCAAGAAACAAATTATTTGCTTCACAGAATTCAATAAGTCTTTCTCCTGCTTCATTTCTATCTCCTAAGACCCATTTCCCCACAATTCCTAGTTCTTCTCTGTTCCCCACTTTTGCATTCCAGTCCCCCATGATTATCAGCACATCTTGTTGTGTGATCAATTTCTTCCTGTAGTTCTGCGTAAAATCTCTCCAATTCCTCTTCTACATTTGCCATTGGAGCATAGACTTGGATGATGGTTATGTTAATAGGTTTCCCATTAAATCTCATTGATATAACTCACTCAGACCTTGTGTTATAGCTCAATTGTTTTTGCTACATCACTTCTCACTATTAAAGCAACCCCATTTCTTCTTGATTTCTCATTTCCTGCATAAAATATTTTGTAGTTGCCTGATTGAAAATGTCCCATTCCTGTCCATTTTAATTCATTCACGCCAAGTATTGTAATGTTGATACATTCCATTTCTTGCTTGACAATTTCAAACTTTCCCTGGTTCATGCTTCTCACGTTCCATGTTCCTATTGTGTGTGTTGTACAACTCTGGACTCTCCTTTCGCATCTGTGCACATCAGCCTCTGGGCTTCCTTTCGGCTTTGACCCAGCTGCGTCATTACTCACAGCGCTACTCGTACTTGTCCTTTGTTAAAAGCAGTACAAAATCATTAAAATGATTGGCTACTCAAGAAAATTTTAAACAATCGCATAGGTTTGATTAAACATCTTAATGATTAAACATATTATTCATGGTTCAAGAACTTTGCTAGAATATGTGTGGGACTGACTTAAAAATCAAAATGAAAATTAATAGAATTCAGTTAACTAAGTACAAAACAAGAGGAAAAGCCCATTTTTCCAGTATTTCTTCCCTGTCCTCTCCTTTACTGAAGCCTGAAAACAGCAATGGATAATGGTGAGACAAAGTGGAAAAAATCCGTCTGCAGACTGATACATACTCTGAATCACCTTATGATGTGACATAAGACAGCACATCATACACTGAGAAAATTACAGCTTCTTAAGTAGGGCACGGAGAGCATTCCTGATGATATTCATTTAGTCCTGAATTAGCAAATACTGCCATTTACTGCTATCAGGTCTCCTGTGCCTGGAAGGACAAATCTACATTTTGGAACCATGATCCTCTCACAATGAATTTTTGAAACTAGATACATACTGAAGAAGTGATTGTGGGAAGAATACATGACTTTGGGCATAAAGAATGTGATGCTCATCAACAGCATCAGCAGGTATTAACGTTTATGTCCTGTAATTTGACCTACAAGGAACAGACTGGTCCCCAAAAAAATGGAAGCAGAGAGAATTTTTAATATATATATAAATGCCAGGCCTTTCGTGGAATTTAATTGAAAAACTTTCTCTTGGCTGCCTTTTAGAAGTGCACATACATCAGTCTAGATCTCAGATAATATATTGACTTTCACATGAATATTGTATAACAAGAACAGATGGTGATGCATCTACATACAGGCAGCCAGGGATGGAAGAGAAAATCTGTTAATTTTCATTATGGCTTCTTCTGTGGAAGTGATGTTGCACACTAATGAGTCCTTCCCCTTCCCAGTCCCCTTGATCTTTACCAACATGTCTGTTCTGCAGCTAAGTGGGGTTTTCAGAGAACCCAGTCCACGAGAAAGCCTTCTTGGGACTTTTCTGATACATTTTGATTGTAGGTTCTTATAACAGGGTAGGGTTACTAGGATAGGGTCCATATTGCTTGGGCACAGGTGCCTCAAGGAAGAGAAAATAGCCCACTTCACACCTTCAAAGTGCACTAACTTGCCGATGGAGCAGAATCATACTCACTAACCCCTCTTTGACATCTGTGGATTGAGGTGGGATGAAGTGCTACACACGTATAACTGTAACTGTATACATGTAGTCTCACCCATGCAATCACAAACTCTGAGTAATTATGCCCATCAGATTTTTCAGTCGACTGTCTTTCTGCTGTTGTCAGACTACAACTCCAATCAGCCCTAGCTAGCGTGGCTAAAGGTCAGGGATGATGGAGGTTGTAGTGCAGGAACATCTGATGCCACCAGATTGAAGAAGGCAGAACACAATTGTTTTTACAGAGCCATTGGTGTATAATTATTTCTTTAACTTTTCTTCCACCCTTCTTCCCATGGGAGCCCAAGGCAGTGAATAAAATAGAAAAATACAATCCATAAGTAACCCATGCTTCAGTTATTGTTTCCAGTATTGTTTTTTAAAAAAGATAAATACAGCATGCCTGTGTTTGCTGGCATTGGGTGTGGCTATTACCCTCCCCCTCTCTTTCTAGAACCAGCTATAGGAGCATGCTCAGTAAGTAACCTTCAGGGTCGGCTGGCTTCTCTGAGAAGATTCTAGCAGACCAGCCCAACTCAAGAAGAAGGAGCTGCTCCAGAAGGGATGGGAAGGTCAGCAAACTTTGTGTTATTCACAGGCCTGCTTTGATTGTTTTTAGGAGCCAAGCAGCGACGAGAGAAGATTTTGTCTCCTGCACAAGGAACTAGCAGCAAAGCAAAAGGACTGTGAACTCATTGTTCTGTTTGGGGGTTATTTTTTTCTCTTCATATCCTGTTAATTGTTGTAAAAGAAAAATTGTAACTTCTTCACTGCTATGAAGCAATAGCAGCCAGACTGTTAAGAATATTAAGATTATTATTTATTTGTTCTGGTAATATATGAGAACTAATTTTCTTCAATATATATATTTAATTTTAATCCTTGTGGGTTGTTTTTTTACTGCAACTGTGGAAGGGAATCACACTGTCAGAAAAGACTGAACTCGCCCACTTCTCCTATTTAATGTAGGGATATTTGTGGACTTACATACAGGAATTAAAAGCATCTAAAATATGTCTCTAAAACAAGAACAAAATGTACAAAACCAGGATCAGCTGCTGAAATTCCAACCAACATTTAAGTCTCAAAAGCCTGGATAAGCATATATATATACAATTTGGGTCTAAATACAAGTTGTGTGTGTGTGTGTGTATGTGCATGTGTGTAGAGTTTCATTCATACTTTCTGATGACCACATACAGGTTGGAGGCAGAGCCTGTGCATTATCTTGCCTTTTCCCCTCCCTTACAAATGCATTCAATACATGTCTAACGAAACCTGAGTATGTGTACAACACGTTATTGATGTTCACGTTATTGGGCCCATTTGTCAGGGCCAGGCTGGATAACCTCTTCAGACATAAAAACAGTCAACTTGAAAGGCAGTCCAGGGTTTCTTGCTCAGATCAGGGGTTTCCATCAGGGAGCAATCACAATCTCCTGCTGGGAGAGGAAAGAGATAGTTTCTATAGAAAGTAGATCTTCAAGCCCAGTCCTGGTGAGGGAGCTAATTCCTCAGTGGAAAGGCAAGCAACAGTTGCAGTGACCACCACCATACCAAACTTCCTTCTCCTCTTTTAGTGGCTCTGCTTCCATCCCCAGTTCTGACTTCTCCTGCCTAGCCAAATTTGAAACCCTAGACTCTGCCACTTCAATCTACGGCAACTAACTGGGCACAGAAAGTTGCCATGTTGCACGTAACTCTAAGCCAAACCATGGCTTAGCACAAATACACAAACATGCTGGCTTCTGGGCAAGTGATCACAGCTGCTTTGCTCCCCCTAGTCCTTTTACCTCAGTGTGGTGTGGCAATTGAGACAAGATTTGACTTAGTATGTCATCCAAATCTGAGATCATGGTTAAGCTCTCTCCTTCTTAACCATGAGCTGTAGTTGTAGCCCGATCCCAGGTTTGGATGATACTCTAAGCCAAATCTTGGCTTAACTTCTGTGCTGTTGTTGTTGTGTTGTTATGTGCCTTCAAGTCGACTGCAACTTATTGTGACGGGTTTAATTTGTTCTAACACCCAATCATTGGTCTTTATTGCAGTCCATGGTATGCGCAAAGCTCTCCTCCAACACCACATTTCAAATGAGTTGATTTTTCTCTTGTCCGCTTTTTTCACTGTCCAACTTTCTCATCCATACACAGAGATCGGAAATACCATGGTCTGAATGATCCTGACTTTAGTGTTCAGTGATACATCTTTGCATTTGAGGACCTTTTCTAGTTCTCTCACAGCTGCTCTCCCTAGTTCTAGCCTTCTTCTGATTTCTTGACTATTGTCTCCATTTTGGTTAATGACTGTGCCAAGGTATTGATAATCCTTGACAAGTTCAATGTCCTCATTGTCAACTTCAAAGTTACATAAATCTGTTGTCATTACTTTAGTCTTTTTGACGTTCAGCTGTAGTCCTGGTTTTGTGCTTTCCTCTTTAACTTTCATCAGCATTTGTTTCAAATCATTACTGGTTTCTGCTAGTAGTATGGTATTGTCTGCATATCTTAAATTATTGATATTTCTCCCTCCAATTTTCACACCTCCTTCATCTTGGTCCAATCCTGCTTTCCGTATGTTATGTTCTGTGTACAGATTAAATAAATAGGGTGATAAAATACACCCCTGTCTCACACCCCTTCCGATGGGGAACCAATCAGTTTCTCCATATTCTGTCCTTACAATAGCCTCTTGTGCAGAGTATAGGTTGCGCATCAGGACAATCAGATGTTGTGGTACCCCCATTTCTTTTAAAGCATTCCATAGTTTTTCTACACAGTCAAAGGCTTTGCTGTAATCTATAAAACACAGGGTGATTTTCTTCTGAAATTCCTTGGTCCTTTCCATTATCCAATGTATGTTTGCAATGTGATCTCTGGTGCCTCTTCCCTTTCTAAATCCAGCTTGGGCGTCTGAAATTTCTTGCTCCATATATGGTAAGAGCCTTTGTTGTAGAATCTTGAGCATTACTTTACTTGCATGGGATATTAAGGCAATAGTTCGATAATTACTGCATTCCCAGGGATCCCCTTTCTTTGGAATTGGGATGTATATGGAACGCTTCCAGTCTGTGGGCCATTGTTTAGTTTTCCATATTTCTTGACAAATTTTTGTCAAAATTTGGACAGATTCAGTCTCAGTAGCTTGTAGCAACTCTATTAGTATGCCATCTATTCCTGGTGATTTGTTTCTTCCCAGTATTTTGAGAGCAGCTTTCACCTCTCATTCTAAAATTTCTGGTTCTTCATCATACGGTTCCTCCGTGAATAAATCTGTCATCTGGGCATCTCTTTTGTAGAGTTCTTCTGTGCTGTAGTGTACCAGGGAGAAGCCAAGTGGGTGGGAACCAGTACATTCATGTGGGTCCAGTAAACCATATTTTGCCTTACCATAGCATGTGAACCAAGCCAGTGAGCTCCTTCTTCAACTGTTGGGATCTCTAGGTTTGTGTTTCTCTTTGGGACTCAGAAATGTGAGTTGTACAGGCTGTAGACTCACACAGGGCTTTGCAAACAGTGTTATTTCTCACAGTAAGCTCTCAAGCACTGTATAGTCATGAATCCCATCAATGCCCACAACAAGACCAAGAGCTGTTCCTTTCTTTTATTCCAAGATCTCCATCATTGAAGACATTCACATGAATAGGACAAGTCATATTTTTAAGGGTGTCTACTTTTATGGATCTAAGTTACTTAGCCACACAAGGCTTTCTCTCAGTCCCGCCAACCAAAGCAGCTAGGTTGGCGGGCACTAGAGAGAAGGCCTTTTCAGTGGCGGCCCCCACCCTCTGGAACTCCCTCCCACAAGATCTTCGGCACATCTCTTCCCTGAATATGTTCCGCAAGGCCTTAAAGACCTGGCTTTTTCAGCAGGCTTTCGGGACTTCTGGGGAGGCTTAATATTCTTCTGTTTTAAATGCCTCCTATTATGTATTGTTTGCTCTTATAATTTATATATTTCACTGTATTTTTATATTGTATTCTGCTATATTTATTGTATGTACGTCGCCTAGAGTGGCCACTGGCCAGATAGGTGACACATAAATTAAATTTATTATTATAATTTATTATTCTCAGGTTTCACATATCTTACTCCGTTTCCATTGCATTTCAAACTTCAAAGAGTAAATATTTCTCTAGCACAATACAATAATGTCTGTTCAGAAGAAAGCTCCATTTAACAAACATGCATTGGATTGCTGTCTTAGAATTTCTTCCTGTTAATTGTGGACTATCTGTCAGACCATCTACAATGAGTTTCTAATTGGCTCTGTGAATGGAATACCTCTCATAGGTAAGGTGCTCCAAGGACTCTTTGCACAAGCTATTTTTCCTGCAATTTCCTGCTATAGAAGGTGAATCCAACAGAAAAAGAGTTTCAAGCCCGTTCCACACAGACACCTTTTGTATCCCTTTAAACCCAGGGGCTTCCATCTGTTAAGTTCTATAAAGTTAGAGCCTAAGAGGTCTAAAGATAGTTTAGTCCATGAGTTTACATCTCTGTGAACCTGATTCCTAAAGGGAGGAGTACAAACCCACCCAACTTAGGCCAATTATTATATATTTGGTTTAATAAGCCATTAACCAATAGTAGGCTTGTCTTGTCTGGATTTAGCTTCAGTTTATTAGGTTTCACCCATTCCATTTAGTGACTCCAAAAGCTGTTCAGGACATCCATGGTTGCACCTAGATCTGATGAAAAGGAGAGGTAGAGCTAGGTGTCAACTGCATATTGAATGCCCTCAAGTGCAGCCAACCTCTCCCCATGATCTAATGTAGATATTAAATATCATAGAACCCTGTCACTACAGTACATGTGCTCTGGCACCAAACTACAATCCTGCAAATGCACCTTCTGAAATCTCTCTGTCAGAAAAGAGTGGAACTATTGAAGAATAGTGCCTCCAATCGCCATGCTGTATAGGCGAGTTACAAGGATATCATGATAGATGGTACCAAACACCACTGAGAAGCACTGTTCAGATAAGACTCTCATTTACAAGTGAAATAGCATTTCTGGGTGCTGCTCATTGACCAGAACTTCTGGGTACCTAGGTACAAAGAATTGCACAGGCACTTGTACAAATGCAAGCAAGTTATCATCGCATTACAAGGCAATATCCTGTAATGTTGGGACCTCAACTGTTGCTCACGCTTGCAAGTTAAGTGTGGTCTCAGCATCCTGCTAGTGCTGCTTAGCCCTGTTGACATGATAGGATTGGGGTTAGGGTTGCTACTCCAAAGGCCAGCCCTATCCAATGCATGGTGCTTGGGGCCTGTACATCCCAATGCTAGCATTGCTGTTCAATAGCATTAATCTCTGATTTAACTACACTGGATGTTTTGAGCCTTGATTGGATAACAGGGACTGGACAAGTCCCAAGAATAGCAATAAAAATGATTTAAGACTAAGTAAATCTTGCTTACATCTAATGTGAGACCACAAACACTGTCATATTGTGGCCTTCTCATCAACAAAGGCTCTAAATATCATTATCCCTTGTTCTGTTGCTTTTAATCTAGCCAAAAGAAAAGCAGTGAGGAAAATTGATAGGAAGCAGCATTCACCAATTAACTATGAGTGCATACATAATTAGAGCAGTCAAGCAGAACTGAAGATACCTCTTTTAGTTAGACCTACAGTCAACTTTCAGTCTTTCCTGCTGGATCAAGCTCAGGAGAAACTGCACAGGACTTATGGGCCTTTCTAGCATCACAAAGCCATCTCGTCTCCAGCAGATGCATATTCTGGAGTTTGGATACAGCTCCATCCATTGATTCCACAGCGTTTACAGAAACTTGCTCTCATGACCAAGGGGAGCACAGTAACATCTGCCCATGGTGGCATTGTGAAGGTCACTGGTATAAGGTAGAATCTATTTGTATTGACTGTTGTGAGTGGATGCTTTCAAGGATGGGTCAAAAAGTCAACGCAGACTAATGCTGGCATGCACCAACCACCCCCACACAACCACCCCCACATGGACTAGCATGTGGGTTGGAGTCAGCATTAGCAACAGTAGTTGCCATGTTGCATGTGGTAATGAGAATCATTCCTATTGAAGTGTCAAGCAGAGATCCAAATTTAGTTGAAAGGGTACAGAACAGGCATTCATATCTGCCTGTTGTGCTTTGAGGCATTGTTTTAGGTCCAGAGCTCTATACTTCAGTGTATATTCTCTCTTCTACACCATTCTACATGACAAAACCATAGAGACCTCCTCAGGGAAGAGTTCAGTAATGCTTAGTGAACTTTTTTCCCCCCTGAAGGAGTGAGAAAGTAGTTAATAATCACTCTACCATACTTTAATGTAGGGAAATGATAAAATATCTGACCTTATAAAAAACATATTAACAGATAAGCTATGCTTCATTTACAATTGGAAAAATCACAATTACACAATTTGAGGTGCCTTTTATATTTTGATACATTTGTGCATGTACAATGCAGCTTTGTCACATGCTAAGCCATTACAAATATTGAGGACAAAACATTTTAAAAGGAAGAATAAATCAAAAAATGTCCAGCTTCTAAAAATTTTAGTGTTTCACATATCTAGTCATGAGGAGCGAACACAATTTTGTCATTTGTCTCACAAGTATATTCAGCATTTTATTCTGCTTTTATTCATTGCACAACTCAGTTCCAAAAGGTGCTTGCACACATACCCTCCAACCTCAGGGATATGATACACCAGAACACATGTGGTAGATTTTATGAAAATATCAATCCATGGGATAATTATAATAAAGCAGCACAAACTTCTACATGTTATATCAAAAAAAGTTCCCATGGAGTTCAATGGGGCTTACTCCCAATAAGCTGTGTATAGAAGTGACAAAACTATTCTGAACTGGAGAAACATTCAGAATTTGGGAGGGAAGAGGGTGCACAGGCAGGGAGATATTATGTTGTGATGAATAGGTCTATCTTTTAATCACAGGGAATTATATTCCCAGGACACTCCAATCACAGTGATTTGGAGGAGGGATTAAAAATGGTTTTTCACATGGATGGGGCCTTCTCCTATGCCTCTCAGTGGAGAGATCCTCCATTGTAGCCCACTTCACCACCACCACCACCAAGGCCTTTGGGGTAACAGGGTGTTTGCTGGGTGTGGTGGTGATATTTTTCCCATCCTTTCAAAAAGTAAAAATGCTACCTTTTATTTTAATTTTGTAGGTCCTTCAGATTGTTATTTTGTACTTTGTTTTGTTTTTAATATGGAAACTTTTTGTATTAGCAGCCTATTGTAAATAAATACATAAATTGTAAATGCAGGTGCATGTGTGGGAGTATCCTCCATGAAATTCACATTGTCTACAGGAAAGAAAAGGTATCTGTCATTTAAAATATTTGTAGGCACATATATATCTTGCTTGTTGGCAATGCCATGCATAATGAGTCTCAGTCATTTGTGTTTCATATCGGTGAAGGCAGTTATATTCTACAGACAAAACATACCCATGGAGAAGTTCACCAGTCATCTTTTTCACTGTAACTTGGTGAATTGACATTCCTACAGCTACCTGTTGTAGCAGGGCAAATGTAGACTACAGGATTTTTCTAATTTAATGCTTGACTTGCCTCTCACTGAACTTTGTGACAGTAGCAGTTTGTGATATGCTCATTGCTGCTCTCTTGACACGTCATTTCTTTCTGAAGACGTATCTTCCACCTTGCCACAAACAAGCCATCTAAAGAATAAATACACCTTAAGTAGAATATGCTCCTTGGTCACATCCAGGGACTCCATGAACACCCACCTCTGCTTCATCACTGACCTGCAAAGGACATATGCTGCATCACACAAACACCTCATGTCCACCTCTTCCGTTATCCTACAGTGAGCCACACCCATAGATTTATTTTTCTAGCCAAATTTGATTGAGGCAACAGCTGAGGTGCTATGTATAAAGAAACACTGTAAAAAGCTAGGTTTCCATGCCATTTTTTTACTTAGCATCTTAACAACTATTCTTATTGATCCAAATCTAGTGCAAAGTTATAGAGCATAAAGCTATGTTTAATTTGAGTCATGATGGTAGATATTGCCAGTTTTCTGGATGAGGTGGTGGCAATTTTGAATGCCCTCTCCAGCTCCCCTCCAGCACTTGTGGACATGACAACATGCGCATTCCAAACCATAGGGGGAACATCTTCAAGGAAAAAAATGCCCCAATATTATACCACACATTTCCCATGGATCCAACAAATATAACCATTTGCTCTTGATTATGTGGTGGGAAAGGTGACTTTGACAACAGGATTTGCCAGGAGGTCTTTGAAGACTAGAAGTTGGATTTAATTCTTTTTACTTCATTGTCCCTCTGACCAGGGTTCATTGTTTCATAAAGAATGTGAATGTGCCTGAATTATCCTATACCCAAAAATGTGTTCTCACACTGGACTATTCCTCAAATAATTTATTACAAAGAAATAAAAGATATGTTAACAATACATTGATTAGTGCGGTGCAGCATGTACATAACATCACAGTTGCATTTAAACTAATATCCTAGCACATGGATTTACTAGAGATCTGTATCTTCTTTTTAAAACAGAATTATAGATGGAGAAGACCTAGAGGCTTTTTGAAAACAACATCCGAGCCTTGTTCAGCTTGTGCTCTGCATGGAGCTATCCAGGGTACCACTGAAGCCTCACCTTTGTACTGCTGAGTAGAATAGCCCTTCTCATTGTCCTGTCTGGGAGGGTAACCTGCTGTACAGTACTGAATTACATGTGTACATCAGAATCCCAGTGACTCTTAAAACACATTTCCCTGCAAGTTGAGATCCTTTGCTGGAATCATTTGTGTGCTACTCTGTGAATGTGTCTGAATTATCCTATACCCAAAATATGTTTTCACACTGGACTATTCCTCAAATAATTTGTTTATTACAAAGAAATAAAATATATTTTAACAATATGTTGATTAGTGCGGTGCAGCATAAATGTAACATCACAGGTGCATTTAAACTAATATCCTAGCACATTTAAATTTGTGGTCTAGAGAAAGAAGAGTTCCTACACTATAAGGGGAAAATAAAGCAGTGCAGCATAATAATATGTTATATAATTCCTTAGAAGATAGTGATAGATTGCAAAGGTTTTCCAATCCTGGTCCTGCCTAGAGCAATCCTACAGCTGTGTGGGTATAAGTATGAGATGAAACTGGGACCTGGGAACAGGATCAGGAAATAGGAATTCCATGCCTGAAGTGATTTAAGTTCTTAAAGTCTATCTGGGGATTTGTGCTGCCAGGCAAGAGAACCATCACCAAGCTTCTGGGTCTATTATCCCATGCTGCACTGAATATGTTATTTGAGAGCAACATGAAGATGCATGAAAGGTCATTAGAGCTACAATAGCTCCAGAAGACTAAAATATATTCTTAAGTAGATTTTTGGGCCTCATAGGTGTGCATGTAAAAGGAGTGTCATGGCTCATGTATCCAGCAGTGATCTAGACAAAGAGTCAGAGGCTTCAGGAGTACCAGATGAGGAGCTAGTTCAGGATCAGGGTTCAGAGCTGACCATTACACCTGAGGCTGTTGGATAGGAACTCTGAGGAAACTCCAAGAACACCAGGGCTTATAGGGCCAGAGCCTGGATCCTCATGCATTCTTTCCCTTAGCCTAGAGGACCAGTTGTCTCCCACTGCACATCACCAGTCCAGCAGTGCAGGAAGCACACCAGAAGAGAGGCTATGGAATGGAGGAGTGCCCATTTTCAGGCCAGAGGGTTGGCTCTTTAAGGTTCTGAAGTCTCTCAACTCTTGAAGGAAGTGGTCTGGAGGCCTGAAAGGCTTCAGTTTGCTCCTAAACTTTGTCAGAGCAAGTTGGTCACTCAGAGCTGTCTGTGGTCCAGCAACCAGCCTCGCCTCCGTTAGAAATGTGATAACAACTCTCATTTGGTTCTCTTTGCACAGGAGAGAGATAGGATAGTCCTCCTAGCTGGCTAGACTGCCACTGACCTGTACTCATCTTTTCTGTCTGTTTTCCTTCCATGTAAACTGATACATCTCATAAGGTTGTTCTCACCTCTGATTCATCTTCCTGTTTACTCTTCTCTGTTGACTCATCTCCTCTAGCATGGGGGCAATGTTCAAGTATGGTCATTGTATCCTCCAACTTTGCTGGATAGAAGTAGCATCTGTCCTATCAAGTAGGTATGTCTATTGATAAAGTAGCCTTTTCTTATTTTGAAACCAAGTCTAAGTCTCAATAATTCAGAGCAAAGAAAAAGCTTGCTTTCTCTCAGATAAAATCAACCCACCCTGCACAGAGCAATGAGCAAGCTACACTAAGCTAACTCTGCTAATTCACTAATACCCTACACGGCATGGGACCGCAATACCTGGTGGAACGCCTCTCCCAATATGAACCTACCCGTATACTGCGCTCAACATCTAAGGCCCTCCTCCGAGTGCCATCCCATCGAGAAGCTCGGAGGGTGGTGACTAGAACTAGGGCCTTTTCAGTGGTGGCCCCCGAACTGTGGAACAGTCTTTCCGATGAGGTGCACCTGGCGCCGACGCTACTATCTTTTCGGCGCCAGGTGAAAACCTTTTTATACTCCCAGGCATTTTAAAGTGTATTTTAACAGTATTTCACTATTATCTTGTATTTTGGATGTTGTTTGGTTCTTTTATTGTTTGTTTGTTTTTGGTTCTTGATTTATTGTATTTATTGTACTTATACACTGTGCTTGTTTTATCTTTTATGTACACCGCCCAGAGAGCCTTCGGGCTTAGGGCGGTATATAAATTAAATAAAATAAATAAATAAACTCTAACTGGTCTATCTGCCATTAGAGCCAAGACCCTCCAGCCTTGTCACTTTTTCCATGGGATCCAGCATCTGACCAGAACTTGACAAAGAGGGGTCAAATGATGTAATAAAGAGGGTTTCATGATGTATAGATGGATGTGCACAGTGGACGGGGCTGTATGTGTCTTATATGTGAGGAAGTGTAGTTAAAAAAGATAATCTCTTCAGTATAACTCTCCTGAATAGATTTCCTGCCTAAAAAATTTTTTTTGCATGCTGTTTCTTGGCTTGCAAGAACACTTGGAATGCTATTGCTTTACTCATCATTTATTTGCATCTCAGTGTACCTGAATTTGACTAAAGAAAGTCTGTCTCTGGAGATCAAGATAAGGATCTCAGATTTGAAAGTCTGCATCCAATGACCTTTTTATTGCCAGTGCATTTTATTATTGTCATCATTGCAACTCAGCATTTTTGATAATTTAATCATTAAGATGCCTATCACAGAAAGCCTGTCAGTAAGAGGGTCAAAAAAGAAAAAGGTGGGAGGAGGTGATTTCCCATCGAGCCACATTGCTTATGTCAACTTCTGGTCCAGTTATGGACACAAAATGGAGGTTAACCAAGGGCACTCATAACAGCAGTGACATGGCATAGAGTCTTCTCAGTAGTAGCATCCCAATTCCTGAATTTGGAACTCCTTTCATCTGGAGGTGTGGATGACCCTTTCACTATGGGACTTCTGCTTCAAGTCAAAGCATATGTTTTCACCCAAGTTTGGGTGGAAATTGATTGCTTAAGGTCGGGGTAATTATGATAACTAATAATACCATTATTATTTTAAAGTTGCTGTTTATTGTTTACTTAATTATTGTGCTTATGGTCATATACTAAAATTTTATTGTCTTGCTAAATATACTGTAAATTTCCTGGGATCCTATTCAGTGCAGGGTGGTTCAAAACTGGAATAAATAAATGATTAATTTGTGTCATGATAAGTTATCACTTAGTAAATCAGAGTGATCTTTGGGCATAATGTCAACCATATTTCCATCCATTGCAATTCCAGGTTGAATTGGAAAGGAGGTGTGCACAAAAATTACAGATTTCAAGATAGAAGCCATTCTGTGGACTAATGTAAACTTTAAGCTTTTGTACCAGCACAATTTTTTAAGATTCTGGCTCACACTTTATGTTTTCCAAGCTTTCACAGTGAAAGCTTGCCAAAAGCTTTCTGAAAGGTCATCTGGCTATGAACCCAAGTTCAACTAATTAAACTGAAAGATAGTTTTGAAGGTCAGAAAAGACATATAGGCCATTATTGATAAATATCATCTACTAGGTCAAGACAGAACTCAACAAGGGTTAGTGCCAGATGTTGAATGATGACAGATTAAGGGGGATATCATGTACCAATGCTGACTCTAAGCAGTAGCAAAATACATCTCAAGGAAATCAATTAGAGGATCAATTTTCTTCAATATAAATAGCAAAACAGACATGGTGTGCTAATATTATGTTTTTGCCTGTATTGGCCTTTTTATTTTTATTTTATGTATTTATTTGGCATTTCTCCCTTGTCATTCTTCTGACTTAACATTATGCTAACTTTACCAATCAGGATATACTGTATGTACCACCTTAAAATGGGGGAGGGGGGAAATCTAATCATCTGCCTCTGCATGGCAACATGTTAGTATGTGATCTAGCAGCATCAGTGTCATAAGCTGCCTTTATTGCTCAGTTTCTCAGGGCAAGGCCTATGTTGTCTTCTGTATCTCCAAGTGTACCATCTGTACACCAGAAATAAAAACTAAAATCAGAATTAATAAACCATAGTAGCATCTGGGAGTGCAAATGCAACTACTGGGAAAAAGGAGCAAGAGATGAGAGAATAAAATTAATAAGAAAAAAAGGCTTCCTAATTATTCAATAATAGATTTTTTTCCTGCAACCTACCCTGGAGAAAAGAACTGGCACTTTGGTTTGATCACCCTATAGTCCCTCTCTACCACACATTCAGAGGCATATTTAATTTAACTGGGTACCAACTTTTGAGGTGAGAGGAATGATCCTTTGAACTGATGTTTAGAAGGACTGAGATCAGTCACTCACACAGCTAAGGATACTTGTTCACTGACTCAGACTGTGATCCACTGAACCCAATTCTGAGTAATTGCTCTGCATGTCTTGGCAATGTTGCTCTGCTTTCCGATTTTATCATTTAACCATAACCATGTGAGAATAAACACTTAATATCTGTCTTCAACAATTCTCCTGACACAGCAGAGTAGAATTGTAATTTCTGGTGTGTGATAATGATGTGTAAATCAGTGGTTCTCTGATGGAAGTGTGTGATTATTGGTGGGCTGCAGAATCCTTATGATAATTATAATGAATATTGGAGATCATGGGATTAATAGTCTAGTTGCATTAGTGGCTTGCCATAGATCAGTGGGATACATAACTCTGTCTTTCTGAACTGTGTTCACAACCATCTAAGCATAATTAGCCATTCAAATATATATAGTTAAAGAGTGCAAAAAGGCTTTTCTGAGGAGTGGTTTAAATAACTGCTAAGATGCTTAAACAGAAGGTAAATCTAGTAACATTCCAACTCAGATGCAAAATCAGAGGAAACCTAAAAAGTTGTCCTGTATCAGGACCAGCCCAGTACTATCTACTTCAGCCTTTGCCAATCTGGTGTCCTTCAGATGCTTTGGATTACATCATCCCTTCCCACTGACAATGCTGATTGGGGCAGATGAGGGTTGTAGTCCAAAGCATCAAGCAGCAGCAGCTCTTTAGGGTCTCAGGTGGAAAGAGGTCTTTCCCAAAACCTATTATTTGATGCTTTGTAAACTGGAGGTGACAGCGATTGAATCTGAGACCTTCTGCATTCCAAACATGCACATTTCTACTGAGTTATGGTATCTCCCAATACAAGGACATGTTTGAGCTGGAATTTGAAATTTCCAATCTTAATTGGCAGGAAGAGATGTTTCCAAAAGGATTTTTTTTTAATGCTGGGGGGATCAGCCATTGAAATGAGAAATCTTAATAGAGTGCCTATGAACCATTGCAGAATGTCATCCTACTATGGAATCGCCACGTAAAATGTATCTAGAGTTGTGGGTTGGGGCAGTGTTCTCAGAGAGTGTAATTTCAAGACAGGCCTTTCTCTTTATAAAACTGCTCTGTGAAAGGATTCTTCTCTGCTTTACAGAGGATAGTCCTCTGTTTTAAGGGCTGTCTGGTCCAAGTTCAATTTAAAAATAAGTAAGAACCTAGGAAGGGAGAGCAGTTGCCTTGAAATTGCCCATTTAGGTAGCACCTAGATAGCAGACTAAGCAGGCAAAAAGGTAATCTAGCCAGAGTCTTCTTCGCTAGTAGGGTGAGATGCACTGCATTTATTTTTAAATTATAGTAATAATTTGCAAATTAATTTCCATCTGTTCTTATAAATTAGCATAATCTTATGCAAATTAGTGTCCTCTTTTGTTTTATCTTTTGGCAATGCATAAGTGGTCATCCTGTTTCTCAAGCTACTGCAGTAATTCACCCAACATAAAACATAAAATATTTCATTCACGAATACATTAATTTGAACATAACAAATTTGGACATAATGATTAATCAGATTTTTTATGAAATATTGCACTATTGATATATTATGCCTCTTTGCACTATGAGTTGTAACTGCACACTGCTTTCTTCTGTGTTCTTGCTGGTTTTGCAGATTGACTGCTCCATGTTTTAATATAATTCATCTTTCCAGACAAGCTCTTGTATAGCCATAGGGAAAATTTTTGTGATAACATTATTTGCATTCTTCCTATTGTACCGGGCAGTGTACAGTTACCAAATACAGGCTTGCTAACAATGTCTGAACAGAAGGTCTGGTCATCAAAACAAAGAAATGCAAGCAAGTAAAACAGATAAACTGACTGGATACCTAAAATCTTTGTTTATTTAAAATATTTATATCCTACATTTCCAAAAAGTTCAAGATAGCTAATGAAGAAAAAGAAACACACTATGAATTTAGGGTATAATCCTATGCAAATTTACATGAGCATAAGTTCCATTGAATTCAGTAGGACTTACTTCTGAGTCGATATTTATAGGCATTGTTAAAAATGCAGTACAATGCAATCAAGATTCAATAAAACACTAAAAGGTCATTACTGAAAAGGAGAAACAGAGCAGCAAAAAAAGAAAGGTGAATCTAGAAGAACCATAAACCTGTAGTTTTTACTAGGGATGTGCACTGGCTACAAGATTTGACATTTTCTTGGATCTGTAGCTTTGAGAAACAATCCAATCTGTTTCAGAGCTTCTATATGTCTTTTCAACACACTACTGGGATTGAACTAAATCTGTTAAAAATGACCCTTCCCCCATTCTGTTTCTCATTCACTATAATGAAGAAAATAACAACAGCTTTAACTTTTTTCATTTTCACGGAAGTGGATAAAATTTGCAGGCATAGTAGCTCCACCAAATTGGAGGAACAGTACCTTCAATTTTTTAAGAAAAGGAAAAGTCTGTCTTTTTCATTTTTTGCCAGAATTGGATGCAATTGGCAAGCACAGCAACCCCCTCTGCCAAATTTTAGAATGCAGTCTTCTGGCCACAAGGGCAGACTTTAGGTTGGGGAAACTATGAGGTGGTTGGAAAAAAGAATAGAAAAGAAAGACTGGTGTAGGTAAAATCTCATTATCCCAGCAAGGGCTGTTACCCCAAGGGTTATTGGTAGGGGTGGGCTTCCCCTAGTTTTGGGGGGATGCACCCTCTTCTCTCTGAGAGAGAGAGATCTCTCCATTGACTTGCATAGAGAAAGGGAGTGGTGGAAAATAGCATAAACCCCATAAAAGACTGGGGTGGGGGAAATTTTATCCCCCAACAAGGACCCTGCTATCTCATGGGTCACTGGTGTGGGCTTCTGCCCCCCCCAGATTTTTAGGAATGCAGCATTTTCCTGGAAGAGATAGATCTTTCCATTGACATGCATAGGATAAAGAGAGTAGGAAAATAGTGTTGCGCACCTCACTATCTCTGAGCGGTGAGATTTCTGGGGTTCCTGCACTCATTCAGGGTTTGGTTTCCTTTGGGAAGAAGGTCAGTGGAGACTGAGGTGTCTTTATGAAATACGGTTTATTTATTTACACACATTCCAACCTGAGCTTAAGATGGAGGGGGTTCAAGACATCAGCAGTCCAATATCCAGCTTTTCCATCTGTATCACAGGAGGCACCCCAAATGCCATGGTGCAGACAGCCAGTATCTCTGCCTGCCTCCAGTCTCCAAGCATTCTCCAGACACAACTAAAACTACAAGCCTCTCCTGGACTCTGGGGAGGGGGAAGCTCTCTTGAAGAGTTTCAATGACAAAAGGGTCTTCCTGGCCCATTCAACAGTTGCTGGGCAACCGATAATCCCATCATCCTACCTGGCCACTCTATTTGTTTAACAAAGGAGAGACTCATCTGACCAGCAGAGTGAGTTTCTTTCCCCCCAGGCACAAGTCTCCAAATCAGAGGCTGGAAAGGGGACCCACAGGGATCATCCATTCCAACCCCCCCAAACTCATAACACTAGCATAGATTCCCAGGAAAAACTGGGGTGTGAGATAAAGGTGGTTTGTCAGAGTACCACTGATGGGTGGTAAAGCCAAAGCCAGCTTTCTGCAGGCATCAGCTGTGCAACAATCGGTTTTCCATGGGAAATTTATGATACAATGCTGGGGCATGGCTTTTCTTGAAGATCTTCACTTTATGGTTCAGAGTCCACATATTCCCACATCCCCAAAAGGTCAGTCATTTGGTCAAATGACTTCGTCACACATTTTCCTGCAATACTGGCATTTGTTGCTATAGATCAGGGGTTGAGAGCCTTTGGCCTGTGAGCCAAACCTGGCCTACAAGGGGTTCAAGTTTGGCCCACAAGGGTGACATCAGGTATGGGGCAGGAAGAAATGTGGCTGAAAGCACACAACTGGGACCTTTAAAGTGTGCTGCTAATAGTGCACTGGCAAGGAAAAGAAGGCTTCAGTTCTACTGACCATCAGCTGATGGACAGTAAAGCCAAAGCTCACTGGATCAACTGTACTAGTTGGTCCACTGAGGTTCAGTGGCAAGGTCCAAGAATGGCTATAGCTGGCAAACCATTCAGAGCTGGAAGCCTGGGCATCCAATGAGATACCCAGGGAGAGTGCAATTCAATCTAGAACAGGCCATAATTGCAATTCCCAGACATGAGAAACACCCACCAACAGCACCTCCATTTTGTCAGGATTCAGTTTCAGCTTATTGGCCCTTATCCAGCCCATGACTGCCAGATACCAGTTCAGCACCTGCCCAGCCTCACCTTTTTCATTTGATATGGAGAAATAGAGCTCCAAATCTACTAATGACTGCCTCCCAGTGGCTTCAAGGAAACATGTAGTTAGCTAAAGTCCTTCAAGCACCCTGTCCACATTCCCAGGCTGCAAGGAGCTAGAATTGTTTCCAAATAATATGACTAGACAAGTGTTTGGGACATGTCCCCTAGAACTGTACCAACAGTGGAAACAGAGCAAATATAAGGACCTTTCCCCCCCCAAAGTGCTTTGCAAATTTGTCACATCAGGTTGCTAAATGTTCAGATAATTTTCATTTGGAAAGCTATTGCCTGTAACTTTTTACCAAGGAGAGTTGTACAGTATGTGAGCTGCAGATGTGTGATGAAATGGTTATTTGTATTGACCCAAAATTCCTGCCGGATTGAATGAAGTTATGGTTTTCTTGTCTCACTTCACATGTTTGTGACAATGTGGAGAGCACCACATTAGCTATCTGTAGCCTGACATGATCCCTAGAAAACCAATTGCTGGTCCATGCACTATGATGTCATAACCAAGACACTAATAAAAGGTTATAATCAAAAGAGTAATATCAGTATACTCACATTGATTTCAAAATATGAGGAATTTACCTAATGAAAGTTTAAATATATAAGTCATTTGCATTGAGGCAAAAATATCAGGGAGACATGATTCAAGAGTATGAATCTCAGGTCATGGAAAGACTTGAGTGTTTATTCATTTGCAGCTGCAGCTTATCTTTTTTTATAGTCCCAAGTGATAGAAACAGTTTCATTGCTTGTCTTGATTCTGTTTGGTTAGCTCATTTGTGAATTTTTCCAAATCTTAATGATGTAAAATGGGTATAATCAAATGATTACAAAGCAAAGGTTCCAGTTGCAATCATATTAAATACACAAAGACATCCTGCTGAGATAAATGTAGCACAATTCCTACTAACTCAGCCAGAGGAAGGACTTCCTAGCTGACATGAAGGTGAAGCCTTCCTTTAAACAACTAGTAGTGACAGAATCAGGACAAATGGACCATTATACTTTGACAATAATTGCCCTGATTTTGTCAGTACATTCTTAAGTTGGACACCTTATATGTAACTGCAATACATATTGCAATGTTGTTTTTAGAAATGTACAGAAATGATTCATTGGACTTACCTCTCGTTGCATCATGTGGCATTAATGTAATGTTTTTAGGTGTATTTTTTTTTGTTTAAAGCATTTTCCTGCTCTTCAGCCTAAAAAGACTCCCAGAGCAGCTTACAAATGCCAATGACAATAATAGAGTACCCTCTGTACTCTTTAGTGCAGTGGTAGGTGTCAAGAAAGAACTTTCTTTGGTTCAGAAAAGCGGTTCCTTTGCTCAGACTTCTGGGTAGAGAGTGGGGCCTGCGTGAATCAGTTTCCCACTAATTGGAAATGAGCTCATCCTTGCATCTGTGTTATCTGGTACGAGCTATACTACAAGGCCACTATAGCGGTTCTGCTAATTGGACTGGATGCCTCTGTAGTAAGATTTCACGTATACACTCCAGTTCTAGAAAGTTACAGCCAGCTAGTCTTCTGATTGGCTGGGAGAGTTGGTTCTTTGTTACTGGGCCTTTTCCTATAAAAGTAATTTTTCTCCTTTGTTTTATGCCTTGTATCTTGGATCCTGACACCTGTGGACATGCTTGTGCTACTTGCTGGTTTTCTGTGGGGTCAACTGCTCTATTTGGTTTATATTTAGAGTTAGGCAAGTTAGCTTTATTTTTATTTCTTGTTTTATAATTCTCTAAATGTACTTCTGTACTCTTAATAGTCTTTTATAATTGTATTTCTTACTGGTATATGGGCTCTTCATTGGTGCTGCTACTTTTAAATAATTACTAATACATCTATCTCCTATATTTTGGTGTGTTTTCCTGGAACAGAGTTTGCTGCTAAACCAGTTCCTGGCCAATTGGTGAAACTGCTACTGAGTAACTTTTGAGGCCTTGGGACTCAAGGGACTGAGAGCCTGACTTTTAGCATTTGTCCTGATTGAATCTCAAGGACATCCAGAGTACATCTTGGGGAGTCTCCTGATCCAAGTTGGTTGAACTTAAGGAGTGGTGGCAGGATTCTACCTTGCAGCGTTGGTTTTTTACTCTGGTACTTTGGGACCTACTACACCAACAAGATTCTGGTCTCTAGGTTTTGAGGCTTGCAGTCCTTGACAGTACAAAATCTATGCCCTACAAAAGTTGTTGGACTTCAACTCTCATTAGCCCAAGCCAGCATGGCCAATGGTCAGGGATGGTGAGAGTTAGTTGCAGTCCAGCAACACCAGGAGGTTCATGGGTTCCCCATCCCTGATATAAAAGATGAACCTTCATGAGTTGCAGTCTTGCCATCCCTAAACTATTACTGCACCTGACAAAATGACCTTCTTTTACACAACTATCAAGGCTATAGGAACCTTGTTGTCTGTTGCATCTGATCATCATACTGGAGATCCACAGTCTTTGAACAGGTTCAACTTCATGATAACCACATGTCCAACAGTTCCAATGTGCTGGTCTTCTTGAGTGATTGATGATAAAATATTTCAGCACACACTGAATCCATTCACAAGAATGGGGTGCTCATATGTTAATGGGCCATGAGTCTTGCCACCTAGGATGATCTCTCTCAAACAAATGTTAGAATGTCAACCTGATTTTATAGGGAGTGAACTTATTCATGATTCAGGAGAGTCTTGCTTAATTGCATTCATTGCCAAAGGCCTTATGCTTATTCTTGGATTAAGTTATTTGGTTTCCCACAAGCCTTGGGTGGTTAGTAGTTTAAGCAGATTAGAGATTAGGCCTCAGGTGCAATATTAGGAAAAGCGCATTATAGACAGTGAAGTCCACAGATCTCACAGTAATGTTGAGCAGTACTGTGATATTACAGTAATGCTGCAAGCAGTAAAAGCCCTTGAGATAAGTAAATAGACTTTCAAAATTGCCTACAAAGCATCAGCTTTACAAGCCTCATTTCCAGTCACATGAATCTAAAACATATTCTTGAGTATTTTCACAAATTCCAATGGAAAGTCACTAATATGAGTCCAGAATAAAGAGTATGAAGGCTATGTCCAGTAACAATTCTCATCAGCTCAGCATAGGCTGGAAATGGTTTCTATAAATGATTGCAAATGTAAATTAACTTATATACTGAATAGTAAGTATTTCCACAGGGGTAGCTGTGTTAGTCTGTTGCAGCAAAAACAACAAATGGTCCTGTGGAACCTTTTAAGACTAAAACATTTTATTATGGCACAAGCTTTCATATGCTAAAATCCAAATTGTCAGATGCATGAAGTGCAATTTTAGTTGTCAGGCTTTACAAGAATGCAAAGGAGAAAAAAAATATAAAGCAGGGATTGAATGACAATGAAATGAAAAAAGTGGTAATTCAGTTAATGCTTAAATGGATGCAAAATAGGCACAGTAACCTTTTAAAGCAGTATGTTGGGGTTAATATACTCAGCAATGTTACATGTTAACACCTGTAGTGGAACAGGAAACCATAGTCTCTATCCAGGCCCAAATAAATAGTACTGAGTTGCAACTCAGCAGTTTCTGCTGGAGTCTCCCTCTGAAGTTCCTATGTTGAAGGATGGGCACTTTAAGGTCAACAGAGTGAGCTGGGAAGTTGAAACGTGAAGATGTGAGGACAGAGTTGGTATCTAAGTTTCTTGTAAGGTATAATGCCTGGTTTGTGTGTCTGTTATGTAGCCTGTTGTTACTGGTGAGTAGGTGTTTTAGGTTTTGGGACTGTCTCTGAGCAAGACTGGCCTACCATGTAAGGCCCGTGAGAGGGAAGCATCATTGTCCAGAAAGGACTGTGGTTCCTTGATGATAAGTGTTACTGGTTTTATCTAGGAGCTATAGATGAGAAAAAATGTCCTGTTACTTCCTCACCTGGGTATGTCCTATAGTATATTATTCCTGGGAACCAGTCTGGCATTGTTAATCTGTTGCTATTTTTACTTTATCAGATGGATATTGTATCCTGAGAAATGCCTGATATAAATCCTTAAGTTGTGAGTCTGTGTCCAATGGGTGAGAACAGATGCTGTTATCTCACAGGGCTTGGTTATAAACAATGGATCTTGAGGAAGCTGGAAGGATGTAGTTATGTATAGCAGTCACACAGTAGGTGTATTTTCTGGACACCATTGTTAAACTACATAATGGACATACGCACCTTACCTTATATCAGAAACTTACTGACTGCTGTGGAATGAATCTCAGGTTAAATGTAAAAAACAAACAAACCATAGCCTACTTAAAGCCTGGGTTACATAACTTCATCAAACAATTCTCTGCTACTAAATTAATACTGTATAATAGTGTCACACTATCATGATAGCTATAACATATCCTTGCAGTTTTTTATACTGCTACTTGCTTTGTGTCCTAGGAACTGGATGCACCAAAACCTCAAGAAAATACAGGAAGATGAATGGCCTAAATATGGTGATTCAACACTTCAGTTGACATATTATCTGGGCTATAGATTTCATGAGTTTGAATTTGTGTAAGTGTTTCTCTAATTAGATAGCTGGAACTACAAATGAATTAATATTTGAAAAAAGTAATTATTTTAAGACACGTGTAAATTTTGTGGCTTTTTTACTGTTGATCTAGTGAAAGACTGCAGTGAATAAATGACTTTAGATAAAGTTACTTTTATAAATGTAAAGATGTTTTGTTTTAATATATTTTAAAGTCTGTTTTTATTATGTTTTAAAGTGTTTTTAGTGTTTTTGTTTGCCGCCCTGGGCTTCAACTGGGAGGAAGGACAGAATATAAATATAATAAATAAATAAATAAAGTATGCATGAGATTCAAACCCACACATTTTATGCTAGACATTGTACCATTTACAGTGTAATGTGCAGGGTTTACACAATACATAACTATAGTGGTACATACATTTAGGACATTGAGAACTTTGTAGCAACTATTGCCCTCTATGAAGATTGCATCAGCAAAATTGGTTGGATGCTCAATCACAAAGAATTGAAAGATTGTGGCTGATGACCTGATCTTATGAGTTACTATTGCTGGTTCCCCTAAAAGGGTCTTTTTAAAGATGTTGTATAAATATTATAACAGAATAAATAAAAATAAATATACAGTTTATGTAAATTAGGCATTTCACACAGTTTTAGTATGTTCTAACTATTCCATAATGTGGATAGACAACAAATATTTTACAGCATGTCAGTCACAGAAATACTCTGGTTTGTATCCAGCATAGTGTCAGTACAAGGATGTCTGCTTGTGCAATGGAACTTAGACCATCTCCTCCTCCTGTGCACGCAACACACCCTACCCAAATTTGCTCTGGAGGGTTGGGGAAACCCTTAGGACAGATTTAGGGGGCACACAGGGAGAGGAGAGGGGGAAAGTCCTGTTGTACAAGCAGAAATCCTTGCACTGACAGACTGCTTACTTAGCACTACGTTGGCTAAAACTCTCTGGAGAGAGACGTATGGCCCCAGTTTCTTGAAGAGAGTTTACTTATTTACAAATGATACTTGTGTCCCACTAAGAGGCTCTCAAGGTGGCTTACAAGAGATTGGATGGAAAATGGACTGCCTTCAAGTCGATCCCCACTTATGGCAACCCTACAAATAGGGTTTTCATGGTAAGCGGTATTCAGAGGTGTTTACTGTTGCCTTCCTCTGAACAAGAGGATTATCATGATGAAAGACATATATGAGATTAGTATGTGGTGGGAGCAGGGAGTGCCTGGGGTGGGGATTGTGTAAGTTTGCACCAACGTTTAGTGTGAGCTTAAGGTCACATCCACACCATAGATTGAAAGCACACTTATACCCAGTGCTTTTTTGGGGTGTGTGTAAAAAAATGAGGTGCTGGTACTAATATCGTGATAAGAGTGCTGTGGGTGCCACCACAAAATGGTTGCCATGGATAGCAAAAAAAGAGGTGATGGTGCTCTGTACTGGGGAGTACCATTACAACAACATCAAAAAGCACTGCTTATACCACTTTAACAGTCATGGCTTTTCCCAGAAAATCCCAGGAACTCTCATTTGTTAAGGATACTGGGAACTGTAACTTTATGAGGGGTTTCATAATAACTCTCAGCACCCTCAAAAATTACAGTTATGGTCCCCATATGTTAGTTGTTTTGGTTTATTTTTATGTTTTAAGAGCATTGGTGGTTTAAGGGGATATCTTATATTATTTTCTGTGCTGCTTCGAAATGGGGAATTCTTATTCTATTTTAATTATCTGGTGTTTTTTATGATGTTGTAAACAGCTAAGAGTTTTTTTAAAAAATATGGAACAGTATATAAACAGTTATATCAATAGTATGGTGCCCCGATGGTGCTAGGATTATTCAAATGGCATTTTCTGCTCTCTTGCTTGATGTTGCCCTCTGATCTCTGCCTACTAGGCAACAACTCTCACTGGTGTCCTCTGAGGCAAGGGAGTGGGGCTGAGAGGCTAGAACTGACTCAGCCCATGATGGAGGCTTGCTGATACTTGGCAGTATGTGCTCAGAATTAAATAAAAGAGTGTGTGTGCCTCACAGGTTACATAACACAAGAGGATACCAGCTAAAACAGGCAAATGAGACCTCAGTAGTACTACCAACATCACATTTTTGTTCATTTGTTTACAATTCTTGCCAGAGAGTTTTTTCTCTTTCCAGAAATGTGAAGCTTCAAGTGAAAAAGCTAATAGTAGTTAGCCTCAAGAGTTAAGAGACTATGTAGAGTCTATCATAGTCAAAGATATAGACAGAGACTATGAAAATTATGGGAGCAGAGATATCACAGTTTGTACAGGTAATGATGTAGCAGAGGAAGAATATGGAGGAGTGCAGGACTTTTTTCAGATCCAGAGTGATGGCACCATCTTCTGGAGCACCAGGCCCATTGAGAGGCCCTTATTAGTCTGACAAGTGAATGAGGGGATAACGAGGCTTTCAACCTTTACCTGTGTTTGTGACACATTAGAATAGAGGAAGGCATAAGAAAATAACCAAGCAGAGGCTTTCTTTCTTTCTTTCTTCATTGATGGGGTTCTTGCATACCCTAATCATTTAAATAGGACAGTTCTTTGCAAGATTGTTGCCATTTCTAATTAAAAGCTAAAGGTTACGTTTTAGCTGGCTGAAGATCTTTTGTTAAAGCCCAATGTAGTTTGAAAGTTTAACCTATGTATTCAGAAGTACAGTAAGCAGCACTGAACTCAATAGAACTTTCTCTGAAGAAAGGACTGCAATCTTGCTGATCCTAATAAACTTGATATTACAGTAATCATTGGTGGTGGTGCTGTTGCAGCTGCTGTTGCTGTGTGTGAGTTTAATGGGTCAACATAGCATCCTGATGTGGACTTTCCTTAGCTGTGTGGCTCTAAGACTTCCCTGGGGCCATGGCTATCAGGACTGGCATCATGAGCTCCTACACTTCAAAATTTACCACTGCACCACTGTGTACAGGGGATGAGAAAAGAGCACTATCTGTGTCTAACCTCAGTTTGACAAACAGCTGGTAAAAAATTGTTCATCTAATCTAGCGTCTGGCATATTTTGAAACAAAAATGTTTTGAAACAAACAAAATACAACAAAGCTTGTACAGGAGATGATTGTGGTTGTGATTAATTTCACTACAATGAATGGCAAATTAATAATTATAAGTTCAGATAGCTTACATTCATCTTAGTGATGTAATGTTCCAAGCAGAAAAAAAAATAAGTCTGAAGCATTAAACATTGAAATTAGAATTTTGTAATTACATGCTTGAATGGTACATAAACAGATGCTGATATATAAAGGGATTCGGAAATGGGCTCTTTCCTCCCCTTTTAAAGGGCCTTGTTTTCCCCCAATGATTTTACCTTGCATGGCTGTATTGTAGTTCATCTTAATACAGGCAGAGCTGGCACAGATAACTATAATTGAGGGTGCCTATTATAAAACTGTTTTCAGGGACAAAATTTAATCATTTGGGCTGAGATTTTCCATGCCTAGTTTATGCCTCAGGGTGAACATTTTTTTAAAGTCTCAGCAAAAATGGTCGAGCCATTTTTGAAAAGCAGCTGAAGAAACTACTCTATTTTGCTTGTGTATAGTGAAGGACACCTGGCACTTATTGGAGGAAAGACATGAAAATAGCCAACAACTATGTGCCAACAATGTGTTGTTCTCCCCACCCCTTGCTCCTGACTATAAAAGGTCCACTCAAAAACTGGCTAAATACAATGAAGCAGAGAGTAGGATTAATGTACAGTCCTCACAATTCATTTCCATAAGATGTAGTCCTCACCTCTTGCAGGAGAGGATGCAATTTTGCTTCCACCCCTGAGAGGGATGGAAGAAAACTAAAAGACCAGACCAACTGTGCGGTTGTATGCACCCCAGCCAGTCAAGGGCAGGGATAACTGCACCTGCCTGAGGACATAATTCCTCCTCCAAGACAAACATCAGTTCCCAACACAGCCCACCCATTTGATTTGACAGGGCAAAACTAGGGCCAAACTGGACAGCGGCATCACTAGTGGGAGTGCGGGGGGGGTGCGGACCTCCAGCACGCACCCTCCCAGGGGCATGGACAGAGGTGGGTGGTTGTGCACGCATGTGCGCATGCGCGCCGCACTCCACACTGACGGTAGAAGGCCCGTCCAGGCTTCACCACCAGCGAGCAGGCGCCTACTTTCGGCGCACACCGGACCAGGTGCCGGGGGCCCCTGCAGCCTGAGGAGGAGAAGCGCAACTCAGTGACAGTAAGAGAGGAGCTGCCGCCGTCTCCAAAACCCCAAGTCCCCGCCCTCTCCCTCCCTCCCCCCTGCCGCTCCACCACTCTCAGCCCCCTCCCCAAAGGAAGGATCAACAAACAAACAGAACAAGCTGGAGAGCCCTGAAATTCACCCGGGGGAGGTGGGTGGAAAGCGGAGAAGGGGGTGGAGTGGTTGGTGAGGAGAGGGGAGGGACACGGACTGACGGGCTGACAGTCGGGGGGAAGGCAGAAGCATGCCGGGTGAGGAGAGGAGCCACCTCTCCTCCGCGCTCTGCAGAAGGGGTAGGCACCCCCTCATGGTGTCACCCGGGTGTGATCCGCACCCCGGTAGTGACACCCCTGAAACTGGATTATTATTTTTTAGTTCCCATTCTTTGACTGACTGCAGGTACTGACCATTTATATATTTTTATATTATTATTTTTTGCCTTTCTCCTGGTGCTGTTGCATTGTTTGGATTCAATAACTGGACTTAGTCACCCTTAAATCTTCACCAAATAAATAGATCATAACTGACAGGTTACAAATGGATCATAAGTGGAGAGAAAGACAGATATAGGTGAACTTGATGAACCAATATCACACAGCAAACCAGCTTGAGGAGACCTGGGGATATAATTAGGGCTTTTTTGGTGACAGTACTTACTGCTACAGAGTACTGGTACCTCTTTATTTTTCTCCCCTTGGCAGCCATTTGTGCTAGCACCCACAGCACTTTTAGCTGTGATATGAGTACCAACACCTCATTTTTTTTTACTAAAAATGCACTGGATATAATAAACCCATTCTTGAGCCATTGGGTCTCATTGACCCCAAAGGTCACTAGCTTGTGGGCTGATGATACTGATTTGGTATCCAAGGCATACCTTTCAGGTGTATTGAAGAGCCAAGACCAGTTACATCACTGCTTCAGTGCTTGATTTCTACAGTAATATAGGAGCAGGTATAATTATGCTGAGATTGAGTCTTCCAGCCAATATAGTCCTATACTTATTTGTCATTCTGTGACATTTTATTCACACAGCCAAGCCAGTAGATATTTGGTTCCTTTCCAATTCATCTTGCACTATGACTAAAGTAGTCCTGGTTCCACATCAAGCCAATTATGATTCAGTAGCCTCAAAACTGGGTATAAAATAGCACATTATGACAGTATTGTTGTAGACAGCACAACTAAAAGCATCTGAATTTGTCACAATGAAGCATGCCTTCAATTGCATAATCAATAGATACTCAATAGTAAATTTGTAGTGCTTATTATTTATTTGTGTAGAGGCAGTTTGAAATCATAAATCATCACTGCATACATAGGATTACATTCAACTATCTGAAAGGGCACCAATGGCTAATTATCAATGGGACAGGTGCAGGGATTCCTCATTCCTGTTTTAGACAAAGGGGAAGTAAAGCACAGACTCCTCCTACCACCACCATGACCTATTTGTGTGCATCAGAGGAAGAGTTACAGAAACTATCATATGGCTGCAGTATGTAAAATCCACTTAGCTGCCTCTTTATTTAAATAACTCTACCCCATCCCTTGGGGTAAGCTTTGGCAAATTTGGGGGTATCATTAAATGGCAGAACATTCTTATTTATTTGTTTGTTTATTTATTTCAGAAGTTTCAGAAAAACCATCCAAATGGTGTACAGAAATAGAATACAAAACACGATACGGATCAGAAAACAGTATTAGAAGATAAAAACCAACAAGAATGAACAGCTGCAGAAATACCACTATGGAGATGCTATTTGCATGTTCTTGCTTCAGGCCATCTCTGGGTAGGAACACAACAAAAATTAAAAGTAATGATTTCCTCACATGATGGTGCCCATTGCCTAAGTGGACTATTTCCTCAAGCTGCTTGAGACCCAGAGCAGCAAAGAGGCAAGCAGCTGCTCCCTCCCCTTGACATGAGAGATCTGGACAATGGCCTCGTCCCCTTTCCCTATAGTGGTCATTTTACAGTTGGATCACAGTAGCAGTGAATACCACAGTGCAGAAGGCCTTTGTATGCAAGCGGTCCCACATTCATTCCTTGCAATCTCCGGTTACAAAGGACAGCAGGCAATGGGAAGAAACTCCTGTCTGAGACCCTGAGAAACCATTGCCAGAGTAGACAATACTGGGCTAGATGGATGAGTGGCTTGACCTGCTATATGGCAGCTTCCTCTGTTCCTAGCCCTTTAGTCTTTGCAATGGCCTGGATTGCACAGCACAATAAGCCAAATTATGGCTTCCTAGGAACAGACTAATCTGGGCTCCCAGAGAGGAGCTTGCAGCTGTTTTGTCCCCAGTTCTTTTTGCTCTCACACTGCACTGAGGTAGGGATGGGTGAATCTGTCAATTTTGGCTTCTCTCTGTTTATCATTTTCCCAGTCTTAAGTTCAGTTCTCCATATTTCTGCAGCAACATATGATTTTTTTTAAAAAGTCCTCATACACATTCATCAGCATTTTAGTAAAGATTTTTCCTAATGTACACATTTGCATGCAGTTTTTCCTAATATCTGCATTTTTGTATGTTATTTTCACTGCTTACGTGTTTTTATGTACACTTTACCTTGATATATGCATTTTTGTAGACATTGCTTGCCTGAAGAACTGTATTGCAAAATTCAGAGAAATGCAAATTTCAAAGGATGGCTGGGTTTTGGTTCTTGCAGCTGAGAGCTGACACAAGACACAGACACCAAGGGATAGGGGCCACTTTATTAAAACTTTAAACTAAATATGTAGAGCTGAAATGCTATGCGCTAAAATGCCAAACTACAGCTATGATCCAAAAAGTAGACTTCGCCCATAAGATCATGCTATGGAGCAACCTGCCAAAAGAAAAGAAAAATTACAGCAGAATCACACATCAAGGCCCTGAGGCTTGCTAAAAGTCTGGATGTACCACTTGTAAGCAGCTGACCACCTACCAATGGCATGGAGCCACTCCTATAAAAACCACAGTTGGGCAGCTGTGGAGGCTGCACCAATCCTGAAGGTGTGGGTACCAAATCCACCAGGGTCCACCCCCAGGCTCATAAGGGCTGCCTTGGCCACAGCCTAAAACTGGTATTTCATGGGAGGGGAGCCCCCCTCATGCATGAACAGATAGCCTGGCCCCAATCCCCAAGCAGATATAAAATGCTCCAAAGCCCAGATAGCCTTGGGTGAAGGGAGATAGAACCACTGTGTGGCCCCTGTGCCACTGGTCAGTCTTCAACCACTATAGCCTAATATTGGTACATCCTTCAACAAAACTAAGATCCGAAACTAACAGGGAGACCTAGGAAATATCTAACTTGGACCCAGCCACCACTTTCCCAATCCGGAAAGCTCCCCAAATTAGCATCAGGACAGTAGCATGGAGCAAACACACTCCAATAGGGGAGGAGCAGAGGGCCTCCCATTGACCTTGCAAGCCTCAGAGCAGGTCAGGAGAAAAGGGGGGAAGAGGATTTGGAGCTGTGAGATGCTCTGGAGCCCAGCCATCCAGCATATGTCAGACCAAAATGTCATCGCTGAAGCCTGGAACTCTCAGAACATAGCTAAAAAGGAAAGATTTGTGAGCTTACCTCTGTGAGTTCAGACAAGCCTGTGACCAGCAACCATTACACTTGGAATTACCAAAGATAATCTCAAAGCCAAATGATCCTGAAGTATCTGAATGAATCATCAATTCAGCCTCAAGGAGGCTGACCTCCCAACAAAACTCTGTTGCCGCTGGTACTGCCAGGGGGGAGGTAGATGTGGGGAAGGCTCAAGGGTGGTAGCCAAAGTTGGCGAAAAAGGGAGTTTGCTGGGTAGAGGCATGACCCAAGTTATTGTAGGCAAACTCAACCACAGGCAATAGAGACATCCAATTCTCCTGCTGGTAGTTCACATAGCAGCAGAGGTACTGCTCCAGGGTGGCATTCACTTTCTCAGTTTGCCCATCTGTCTGGGGGTGGTGTGAGGACAACCATTTTAGTTCGCTCTACAAGAGCTGCCACAAGGCGCACCAGAACCGGGCCATGAACTGTGGGCCCCAGTCTGAGATGAGGCTGGTCAGGAGCCCATGTAGCTGGAACACGTGTTGGATGAACAATTGCACCATCTGTCTGACTGTCAGAAAGCTGGCACAGGGAACAAAATGGGCCATCTTGCTAAAGGAGTCCACCACCACCAGGATAGTGGCTTTCTCCTGAGAGGAGGTAAGTCTGTGATGGTCCAGTGTGACCATCTGCCAAGGACCCTCAGGTGTGGAGGGCAGCTCCAACAACCTGGCCAGGTACCCAAGGGCATGCTTGGCTCTCAGGCAAGTAGAGCAGGAGTGGACATACTTCTCGATGTCATGGTTCATTTGTGGCCACCAGAAATCTCGTGCCACCGCCTGCAAGGGTTGGAACACTCCAAAATGGCCCACTGTGGGAACGTCATGGCATTGGCTTAGGACTTTGGCCCTTAGCTCTCCCAGAGGAATGTAAATGGCTTCAAAGTGATGGAGCAGCCCTCCCCTCTGGGTGAAGCCCAGGGGGTGGTCTTGTGAGGACTGCTGCAGCACTCATGCCTGGGCATATGGGTCTTGTTCCTGTGCTGTATGCAATTCCTCAAACTATGGATCAGGACAGGCAGCCACTACCATCTTGTCTAGGGGAATGATGTGGGGCAAGGAGGGTTCAGGCTGGGTATCCTGATATTTGGGCTTATAGGACAGGGCATTTGCCCTGCAGTTTTGTGTCTGGGGAATGTAGTTGAAGTGGACATGAAATGTTACCAAGTGCACTTGCCGTTGGTTTAACTTTCAGGCTGTTTGCAGGCTCTCAAGGTTCCGATGATCTGTGCAGACCTCCTCTCCATACTGGGCTCCCTCCAGTAGGTGTCACCAGATCTCAAATGCATCTCAGATGGCGAGCAGCTCCTACTCTCAGACAGTGTAGTTTTGCTCCAAGCTAGATAACTTTCGGGAAGCAGATCCCCCCCTTTTTGGGGGCATAACAGCACTGCTCCTATGGCTACGTCCGATGCATCTGATTCCACCACAAATGGATGGTGGGGGTCAGCATGTTGCAGGAGACCAACACCATTCAAAGGGATATACCCAGCTCTATTTCTCTGTAACATCTGAATCAGGAGAGCCCATGCAAGCCATGGACTGGTGCCTGGACTTGGTGATGGGCTGGATGAAGGCCAATAATCTGAGTCTAAATCCTAGCAAGATGGAGACGCTGTGAGTTGGTGGTTCCCAAGTTCGGATAATTGGTCAGTTGCCTGCTTTAGATGGGGTCGTACTCCTCTGAAAGAGCAGGTCCATAGTTTGGAGATGCTCCTGGATCTATCTTTGTTGCTAGAGGCCCAGGAGACCTCAGTGGCTAGGAGTGCCTTTTACCAGCTTCGTCTGGTAAGACAGCTGTGGCCATTTCTGGACCGGGGTAACCTAACCACTGTTGCCAATGCACTGGTAACCTCCAGGCTGGATTACTGTAATGTGCTTTATGTAAGGCTACCCTTGAGGTTGTTATGAAAGCTGCAGCTGGTGCAAAATGCAGTGGTGAGACTGCTTAGTGGGCCAGGATATTGCCAACATGTCACCCCACTGCTGAAAGAATTGCACTAGCTACCTCTGTTATCAGGCTACGTTTAAGGTTATAGTTTTGGTGTACAAAGCCCTATACAGCTTGGGACCAGGATACCTGGAAGACCGTCTTATCCCTTATATACCCAGTCGCTCATTGCGCTTTGCAGGTGAGGGCCTCTTGCAGATACCATCTAACCAGGAGGTCTGTTCTGCACAACATAGGAAACGGACCTTTAGTGTAGTGGCACCTACCCTTTGGAATTCCCTCCCCTTAAATATTAGACAGGCACCATCTCTGTTATCTTTCGGCACCTACTAAAAACCTTGCTCTTTCAACAAGCCTTTTAAGAAGAGACCTTATCCCAGTCTGCATCTGTGCTGGAATTGCTTTTTAATATATTTTTAAAGTTTTTAAAGCTTCAAAAATGTTTTTAAAGATGTTTTAATATGTTTTTGATGGTTGTTTTGTTTTAATATATTTTAAAGTATGGTTTTATCATGTTGTAAAGTGTTTTTCATGCTTTTGTTTGCTGCACTGGGCTCCTTCTGGGAGAAAGGATGGCATATAAATGTAATAAATAAAAAAATATTCGCCCTGCCAAATTTTCTCTTGGTGAGGTGCAAATAAAATCCTAATGGGGCTGATGTCTCTCCAAAAGGAATGGTGTCAGCCTTAACTGTGCTTAACTGGTCCCTAGCAGCTGAAGGAACTACTGCCAATAATTGGTTGGGAACAGGAGGAAGCACAGCTTCCTTCCCATATGGCTCTGACATGGGGAGCTTCAAGCCTGATTGCATGCCAAGAACAAAGGAGGCTGCTGGCTGCCGGGTGCACCCTCTGCATCTGCCAATGCCTCAGAAGGTGAACCTGCATCATTCCCAAAGGGAGAGGAGAAAGGCCAACCTTGCCCAGGCCCCCCAAAAGGAAAGTCCCCTGTGACATATTCTAACCAGGCTAGCTTCACCGCTGATTTGACAGAGCAGACTTATCTAGAATGTTCTCTCATGAAGCCTCCAGCAAAGGCTGATGATCCAGAAGTGACAGTGTTGTTTCTTCATCAAGTGGCAGAACTGAAGGCCCCCTGCTGGGTCCTGCTTCCAAAGCATCTGAACAGGCTAACATGAGGTCAATAGTGGTCTGTTTAGCATCTCTATGAACACCTTCCATATTAGACTTGGCCCACTTAGCTGGGGGTTTGAAGGAGGCTTGAGGGTAGGCTTAGGTGGAGCTTTAACTTAAGCTTTGAGCTGTTCTTGCACATCCAAATGGGCTAAAATTGCTGCCCACTGCGGCTCCTCATCCTCATCAGAGGAGAGTGGCACTGGGGGAATTTAGGGGAATGGGACTTAGTAACCTTTCCCTTGCAACATACCCAGTAGACAAAACCGCTGGACCAAAGAGACTCAGAGAAGCGAGTATCGAGGGAATTTGGTAAGCCCAGAGGCCTAGCAAGGCTTAGGGGCCAGGCAAGAAAATAAATGCCAAAGAGTCTATAGGATACCCCACAAGGTGGAGGACAGGATATGGCTTGTGGATGCAGGCTGATGGGCCCAGATGCTGACAGAGTGGAATGATGTACCAGAGCAGTAGGCCTAGTAGAGCCTAGAAGCTCCATAAGGCCAAGGAAGATTTGGTGCACAAACCTGCTGGAAGGCCATGCACTCCAAGTGCAGCAATAAGGCCAGGGCCAAAAAAATGGCACAAAGGCCTATGAGAAGCCTAGGCCCACTGGGGGTATGTAGACCCACGACCTCCACCCACCACCAAACCTGAGGCCCACATGGGCCTAGACGTCATTGTTGGTGCCTGAGTCTGGGTGTGAGAGAGGCACTGCAGCAAAGAGGGGAAGTGCCAGAAGAGAAGCCGCCAGCAAAACCTGCTACTGCATTGACATGGCAAAGGCAGACCATGATGCTAAGATAGCAATAAGAGGCCTCCCCACACCCAGAGGGTGGTTGACACTACTCTCCCTGACTGTTCCAGGCCAAAGAGGGAGGACTGTGTGCAGAGTGGGCTTAAATAAGCTCAGCTGCTCCTCCCCGATGCTGCCATGCTTGGTGCACACATGGACATGGATGGCCTTCAAGTCGATCCCGACTTATGGTGACCCTATGAAGAGGGCGTTCATGGTAAGAGGTATTCAGAGGGGGTTCACCATTGCCTTCCTCTGAGGCTGAGAGACAGTGACTGGTCCAAGGTCACCCAGTGAGCTTCATGGCTGTGTGGGGATTCGAACCCTGGTCTCCCAGGTCCTAGTCCGACATTCTAACCACTATGCCACACTGTGCGCCACAAATATGTGCCAGCTCTTTCTGAAGACCGGAGCTTCAACCCCAAGCTAGAAAACACGCCCCATTCTGCACCTGGGATACAGAACGGAAATTGTAATGTGAATTGGGTATGTTTGCCTTTAAATGCAAACTGAATAAAATTTCTCTGCCATTCCTATGCTGAGCTAAGCCAAAGTTTGGCTTAAGTGT
Organism: Rhineura floridana; assembly: GCF_030035675.1. Classification (NCBI taxonomy): domain Eukaryota; kingdom Metazoa; phylum Chordata; class Lepidosauria; order Squamata; family Rhineuridae; genus Rhineura; species Rhineura floridana. The sequence continues at coordinate 102,253,767 of NC_084486.1, forward strand.
GTCATCCAAACCTGGGTTCATGGATAAGCTCTGTCCGCACTAACCACAAGCCAAACTTTGTTGTAAATACATTAAGCAAAGAAGACCTTCATATATAGATAAAATTATTTCTTAAAAATGGTTATAAACAGCTAAGCTCAACACAGTTTGCTATAGTTTATTTATTTTCAACTTTATTTTTCAATTTTACTAATATTCACCCTGCACCCCAATCCTAAACACATCTACCTGGAAATAAATCCCACTGAAATCATCAAGTAATATGTTTAGAATATCTGCCCAAAGGCTAAAGATAATTAATTCATTAGTTACCAACAATAATGTGGTATTAAAATAGCTATCTTTGCCCTTTTAATTAAAGAATGCTCTGTCCAAGTTTAGTGAAGCTTTAATTGTTTTTTCAGTATTATCCTGCAAACATAAAGACTTCTTAAAGTCCAATTAATTGCTTCATTATTTGAGTATTTACGTTAGCTTAGCACCCAACAGAAACACAACTGCCTGCACCCACAGGATTGTCTATATCACCATAAGAAAATAAAATCCAGCCATTTTCAGGGTACTAATTTTATGTCAAAATGAAAAAGACAACTGACATTTCTTTCAGATTAGGGTACAATACTAGCCCTATCTATGAATTCCTCATGTAAAGGGCATAAGTATGTAGAGTGTGAAGCAGGGCACATTTTTTGCCCCAACCCTGACTTTGCATCTTCTTTCAACAACCACATGTTTTTATTATATTTATTTATTAATTAAACTTATATACCGCCCAACTAGCAATAGCTGTCTGGGGGGTGAACATCAAAAAATACAATAAAATTACACAATCTCATAAAACAGAGTATATAAAAACTGTACAAACTGAAATCAGATTACAACAATTTAAAATTAAATTAAATTAAATTAAAATGCCTCAGAGAAGAGGAAGGTTTTAACTTGGCGCCGAAAAGATGATAGTGTCAGCGCCAAGTGCACCTACTCGGGGAGACTATTCCATAGTTCGGGGGCCGCCACTGAGAAGGCCCTAGATCTTGTCACCACCCTCCGGGCCTCCCTATGGGTTGGGACCCGGAGGAGGACCTTCATAGTAGACCGTAGTGAACGGGCAGGTTCATATCGGGAGATGCGTTCCGACAGATATCGTGGTCCCGCGCCGTATAAGGCTTTATAGGTTAATACCAACACTTTGAATTTTGCCCGGAAGCATATGGGAAGCCAGTGCAAGCGAGCCAGAACAGGTGTTATATGCTCAGATCGCTTGGTTTTTGTTAGCAGTCTGGCCGCCGCATTTTGCACTAGCTGTAGCTTCCGAACCGTCTTCAAAGGTAGTCCTACGTAAAGCGCGTTGCAATAGTCCAGACGCCAGGTTACCAGAGCATGTACCACTGATGTGAGGTCTTCCTTACTCAGATAGGGACGTAGTTGGGCTACCAACCGAAGTTGGTAGAACGCATTCTGGGCCACCGAGGCTACATGAGCCTCGAGTGAGAGGGAAGAGTCTAAAATGACTCCCAGACTACGAACCTGCTCCTGTAGGGGGAGTGTAACCCCATCCAGGACAGGGTATATATCCACCATCTGATCAGATAAACCATCCACCAACAGCATCTCAGTCTTATCAGGATTGAGTCTCAGTTTGTTAGTTCTCATCCAGTCCATTGTCGCGGCCTGGCAATGGTTCAGCACATCGACCGCCTCACCTGAAGAAGATGAGAAGGAGAAGTAGAGCTGCGTGTCATCAGCGTACTGATGACAACGCACTCCAAAACTCCTGATGTCCGCACCCAGCGGCTTCATATAGATGTTAAAAAGCATGGGAGACAAAACTGAACCCTGCGGGACCCCACATTGGAGAACCCACAGTGTCGAGCAATGTTCCCCAAGCACTACCTTCTGGAGATGACCCACTAAGTAGGAGCGGAACCACTGCCAAGCAGTGCCTCCGACTCCCAACTCCACAAGCCTCTCCAGAAGGATACCATGGTCGATGGTATCAAAAGCCGCTGAGAGATCAAGGAGAATCAGCAGAGTTACATTCCCCCTGTCTCTCTCCCGACATAGGTCATCAAACAGGGCGACCAAGGCAGTCTCAGTGCCAAAACCAGGCCTGAAACCCGATTGAAATGGATCTAGATAATCGGTTTCATCCAATAGCGCCTGGAGCTGGTCAGCAACCACTCGTTGCAAGATCTTGCCCAGGAATGGAACATTTGCCACTGGTCTGTAGCTGCTGAAATCCTCTGGGTCCAAGGAAGGTTTTTTCAGAAGTGGTCTCACCGCCACCTCTTTCAGACAGCCAGGGACCACTCCCTCTCGTAAAGAGGCATTAATCACTTCCTTGGCCCAGCCAACTGTTCCATCCCTGCTAGCTTTTATTAGCCAAGAGGGGCAAGGATCCAGTACCGAAGTGGTTGCATGAACCTGTCCAAGCACCTTGTCCACATCCTCGAACTGAACCAACTGAAACTCATCCAACAAAACATGACGAGACTGTGCTCCGGACACCTCATTTGGATTAACTGCTATTAAGTGAGAGTCTAGGTCCCGGCGAATGCAGAAGATCTTATGCTGGAAGTGCTCAGCAAACTCATTACAGCAGGCCACCGATGTATCTACCATGTCCTGTAGGCCTGGATGGAGTAGGCCTCGAACCACTCTAAAAAGCTCCGCTGGGTGGGAGAGAGATGACTGAATAGTGGCAGCGAAATGTTGTTTTTTCGCCACCCTTACCGCTCCCACATACAGCTTGGTAGAAGCACGAACCAGCTCATAATTGCATTCGTCGGGAGTTCATCTCCATCTCCGCTCAAGCCGCCTCCTATCTTGTTTCATCACTCTCAGCTCTGGAGTATACCAAGGAGCTGTATGAGCTCTACAGAGGAGAGGGCGCACAGGAGCGATCGTGTCAACAGCCCGGGTCATCTCTGCATTCCACAGATTAGCCAGAGCTTCGACAGGAGCGCCAGTCCTATCAGCCGGAAAATCCCCCAGAGCCCTTTGAAAACCTTCAGGATTCATTAGTCTCCAGGGGCGGACCAATTTAATAGGTCCCCCACCCTTGCAGAGGGGAAAGGCCACTGAGAGTCTAAACTTCAGCAAGCAGTGATCTGTCCATGACAACGGGAGAGATGTAAAACTCCCCACATCCAGATTACTATCCCCATGTCCAGTAGCAAAGATAAGGTCAAGAGTATGCCCCGATGTATGTGTTGGGCCACTAACATGTTGAGACAGCCCCATGGTTGTCATGGCGGCCATGAAGTCCTGAGCTGCCCCAGACAAAGTAGCCTTGGCATGGATGTTGACATCCCCCAATACTAAAAGTCTGGGGGATCTCAACAATACCTCCGAGACCACTTCCATCAGCTCAGTTAGGGAAGCCATTGGGCAGCAAGGTGGGCGGTACACCAAAAGGATTCCCAGTCTGTCCCTCTGGCCCAGCACAAGGTGCAAACACTCCAGACCAGTAACTGCATGGACATGGTGCTTGGTGAGTGAGATGGAACTCTTATAGACCACAGCAACCCCGCCTCCCCGACCCTCAGATCTACCATGATGCTGTACCAAATACCCCGGTGGGCAGATCTGGGAGAGACTAACTCCTCCCTGTTCGCCCACCCAGGTCTCGGTTATGCATGCCAGATCGGCTGCCTCGTCCACAATCAAATCATGGACGAGGGAGGTTTTATTATGTACCGATCTGGCATTAAGGAGCAGCAACTGGAGATCTGAGAGTTGGCTGAGAGGACAACCAACAACCCTGTGGGTATGAGAAGGACCGGAACAAGGCACAGCCACTACATGTCTGGGCCGCGTTCCCCTTACCTGGCACGTCCTTCTCACAACACCATACCTCCCTCTGCCCATCACTACGGCAATTGGGGCCCCCTCAAGTCTCCCCACTTGATGGAAAGACCTCTTCCCCAGGCACATAGTAAATTATAAATACAAAAAACTCATATACATAAAAATACACACTCTCTCACAACATACACTCATACAAACATCCACTCATCCAATTCAGGCCTGCACAACAAACACAGTCCCGCACTCTGTGCGCACAAACGCCAGCTCTCGGACCGTTCTTCTTCCCGGGAAGAGCGCCGCCTTCAGAAGGTCCAGATGACAACAACGACGAAGAGGCAAGGGCCACCAAGGCAAGTGCAAACCGCAGAGGCAGAGATGGAAACCTGAGCTCCTGGTGATAAGGATCCATGCTATCAGGACATCTGATTGCAGAAGTGTTCTAACCACATGGAATTCTTACATGTGATCAGGAGCTTGTATATTGGGCTTTCCTTACAAACAACTATGCACAATAGGTCATTGTTGAGAGAAGGTAGCACAATGTCAGGATTGAGGCTAAAAGTGCAGCTGCGCTCGATTTGCTAAACCAGGAATGGGAAACCTGATGCCCTCCATCATTCCTGACCATTGGCCAAGCTGGATGGGGCTGATGGGAACTGGAGTCCAACAGGATCTGGAGGGCCACAGATTCCCCATCTCTGCTCTACACACTTATGCCTTATATGTGAGTAGTCCATGAACAGAGCTGCTGACTAGTATAAAAGTGATGAAAAAATTTAAAAGAACTGAATATGCTGCCTTAGTATTGCATTTGATGAAGTAGACTCCACAAACATGTATGCTACGATAAACTTGTTAGCACTTTACTGTGTTACAAGACAAGATCCCAAGGACTGAGCTTGGCAAAGTATGTGTTCCACCACTGTGCTACAGACCTTTGCCACTCAGAAGAGCTGCCTTACATGAACCTAAAACCACAGCTAGGCATGGAAGACTCTGTCAATTTTGATCCTCTCTGTTTCTCATTTTTTCCAGTCCTAAATTCAGTTCTCCACATTTCTTGTCCAATGTATACATTTTATTTATTTATTTGATTTATATCCTACCCTTCCTCCCAGCAGGAGCCCAGGTTAGCAAGCAATTTCTCCTAATATAGTGCAACATACATATTTTCACTAATATATATTTTTCTATGCAAACTTTCCTGAAATATATGCATTTTTGTAAACATTGTTGGAGAAGTGCCTCGCAAAAGGTGGATCAGTGAATGTTTTGAAGGATGCCTGTATTTTGAGTCTCATATTGTTTTGGAGAGTTCAAATTGGATACATTTATCTTCAAATGCAAACTGAATCAAATTTCTTACCATACCTAAAGGTAAAGGTGTCCCCGCACATATAGTGCGAGTCGTTTCCGACTCTTAGGGTGACGTCTTGCGACGTTTACTAGGCAGACCGTATATATGAGGTGGGATTGCCAGTTCCTTCCCCGGCCTTTCTTTACCCCCCCCAGCGTATGCCGGGTAGTCATTTTACCGACCACGGATGGATGGAAGGCTGAGTGGACCTCGACCCCTTTTACCGGAGATTCAACTTCCTCCTTCCGTTGGAATCAAACTCTGGCAGTGAGCAGATCAGTTTCAAATGCAGATTACCATGCAACAGAGGACAGGACTGGTGGCAATGGGGATAAACAGTTGTTCAAGTAACACAATGCTAAAGTTCTCTTAATATACAAAATGAGTTTCAGAATTTTTTGGGTGCTGGCCCAGAATTTTAAACTACCATTGATTATAGTCCAGTTTCCTTCCAGATCAAAAATACTTTTTTAAAAGGCACAAAATATTTTCAGGGCAATTCAGGTACACAAATTGTTACAATATGAATTAACGATACCAAGGTTGGGATCCATGGAAATCTTCTATGTGTGCTGTGAGGCTTCCAAGATTTCCTTTCCAATTCCTTACAGCTGATAATAAGGTGTTCCCAAACTCTGGGACTTTTGGTAATGGTCTCTGATGTGGCACAAAGGATTCTGAGCAGCAGATGAAATGATGACTGCCTCATTGGGCACACAGAAGCTCTTGTGGCTGTCCACAAGTCTCTTTGGAATTTGTCCTGAAATATTAACTGCCTATATTGACGACCTGCATGCAATCAAAATAACTTTTTCCAATCTTCATTCACAGTATGGTAAAGCCTCTTACTAAAACAAGTCAAACATGGCAGAAACATCCAGCAAGAACATATTGATCACATTATACAGTGACAGAGCCTTTACAGTGCTTGTTTTGTTTTTAAAAAAATCAGGTGTCCGTACGCATATTTTGATACATGTGCCATGAGTACCAGCACTAAATGGCTGCCATGTGCAGCAAAAAAAGAGGTGCCGGTACTCTGTACCGGTGAGTTCTGTTAACAAAAAAGCCCTGACAGTGGTGGCCCTGAGCTTTGAAAGACTCTCCCTGTGGAGACCTGACTAGCTTGCTCGTTACTCTTTTAGACAAAAAATGAAAACAATTTTATTTCAACAGACTTTAAATCTGCAAGTCCTCTGCTATTTTTCAATGGATTTATAGTCATATGAACCTGCTTGCGTAAGCATGGTTTAGGGCAGCCTTTCCCAACCAGTGTGCCTCCAGATGTTGTTGGACCACAACTCCCATCAGCCTCAGCCAGCATTGCCAATGGTCAGGAAAGATGGGAATTGTGGTCCAACAACATCTGGAGGCACACTGGTTGAGAAAGGCTGGTTTAGGGGGTCACACAGATTAGTCCTGCCCCCTGTCCATATGTATGCAAGCCATGCTTCTACTGGCAGTGTGTTCACCAGCTGTGTGAAGTGACCATATGCACATATAGAAATGCACACATAGTAATTTTCCATATGAGAGAAAATCTACACAGTGTGTGTGTGTGTGTGCGTGTGCGTGTAGAGCTAGCCAGCATGTACACCGCCCAGAGAGCCTTGCTATGGGCGGTATAAAAATTGAATTAAATAAATATAAAAATTGAATTAAATAAATAGTCCTAACCAAAAGAACAAACCTCTTCTTGGTTTTTAAAGTAGAGAATTCAGCAATGACGTTTGATAATAGAAAAGCTGTTATGAAAATGTCTCTGTTTTAAATCTGTGAAATCTCAAAGGGTATGTATTTCCCTGGATTTCTGTTTCTTGTGGCTAGAGAAACAGTATTCTTAGTAATGCTTCCCCCTCTTTTGTGCCAACTGGCTCCTTTTATGTTTTGGCAGTTAGTTGAGTTGATACTCTCAGTCTAGCACATTTATCTTACCTGCCACAGTCCAAGCATTTCACATCTGATCAGCAACGACGCCCTTAAAGTGCATTTGGCAGCCTCAGCTTGTGCTTGGGGTTACCTGCTGCAGGAGTGAACTTGAGGAGGCCCTTCACAGCACACCCACAACTCCTGGAACTGGAGATAAGGCTATAATGAAGCTGGAATAGTGCAAATTGTGATTTTAAATGAATATCACTACAGAGCCTCTCTACAATGGAAAAGTACTAAAAGCATTGATGTAGTCGAGGTGGGGAGTGGGAATACCATGGCATATACTATAGCACGTAGATACCATGCTCTAGTTTTATGTATTTATTTATTTAACACATTTATAGACCACATCACAGCTTAAAGTTACTACAGATTTTTTTAAAAAAAGAATAGCACAGGGAATAACAACAATGCAGTAAGTTACCATAATATCTTTTCATATTATTGGTTAATACAATTTTCATTTTTTATCATAGAATTTGGAAATATATGATCTAACATGCCATAAACTATGCTACAGCAGGGGTGTCAAACTGAAATGGGCTGGAGGACAAACTTAATAACTAGCAAATGCCCAGAGATTACAACTACAATTTCTCATATAATTTTCCCCTCATCTTGCCAAGCAAAATTCTGCTGGCCATCAAAATCTCTTCACTAGCACCCTCCGCTTCCTCGGGCTTGCTGACTCCCTGTAGCTCCCAGTAGTGGAAGCTGGTGGCTCCGATGTCAGTGGGGCAGTTAATTTGTGCCGGGTTTTAGTCCAGACTTTCAAGGAGCTATCTGCGGTACTGAAGCCCCCAGTGCCCTGCCATCTGAGATCCTTCTGTGATGAACAGGGCTAAGTCCCTCCCTTTTCCATCATTGGCCAACCCTGACATTGGAATGTTGGGGGGAGGAGTGTAAAAAGACTTCTGTTAGTTAAGCAGGGAAGCTGAGATTGGGATTGGGATGAAGTTAGATGACAGTTAAAATCAGACTGGGTTGGGATTAAAAGTAGAGAAGGGAACAGGCAGAAATGTTATGAGGTGCTAAGAAAGGAGAAAGGTTTTTAAAAAAGAAAACATTGAGAGAGAGGGTTCAGGGAAAGGTTGAATCTGTAACAGTGTAACCATCATGTTCATGTGCCAAGCTATACATGCTTGTCCTACACAAGTCCTTGGTTTAAAATACAAGTTTTCCTCTTCATTTTACTATACTGTCTGGATCTTGTTAAACTTGGGGTTTAACAAGTTTTAATAACATTACTGGGACCCATATAGACTTGGTCACACACATAAAGACATAATGGGACCCACACTTCACTCATTTAATTTACTGCTCCTATTTTAGGGCAATCACCTCATGGGCTGTTAGTAAGTTAAAAAGAGTTACAAAAGGCAGGTGAGGTGGGACAGCCAGCTCCAGAGCTTGGAAAAGGGTGGTCACACCTTTTTTTATTGCCTACCAAAATTGTTGTATCCCCCCCAAAAAACCTGTTTGCCTGCACTCAAAGCCGTATTCAGACATCACTGTCATCAGATTTTGATGACAAAATCTCTTTCCCTACTGACTATATGTCACAAATACCAAAAGGTCAATATATACAGCTTCTAGGATTTAACCCCAAATATATGGGATATTGATCAATGTTTATGTTTATGGAATAACTAGGTGCAATGCCGTTATACGACAGAGTGAGATCAGTAAATTCTGGGATTAAGGGCAGACATGCATTATATTTTCAAAATTAATGCAAAAATGGGGGCACCACAGAGGAGTATCAATGGGCAGGCAGGAATTGTGCCCCTCTCATGCCCACTGATTCTTCTGTGCAAACAGCAATAGCTGTCCCACCCACTAAGCTTATGCCTGATCTTTGCATATTTTTAGGAAGAAGGGGGGCATTTGCAGGGGAATGTTGGCAAGTGGGGAATAGTTAAGTACCCCTTCCCATCTATTTTTCATGAAGACACAGAATCATAGAATAGTAGAGTTGGGAGGGGCCTATAAGGTCATTGAGTCCAACCCCCTGCTCAATGCAGGAATCCAACTGATGCCTGTCCAGCTGCCTCTTGAATGCCTCCAATGTTGGACAGCCCACCACCTCCCTAGGTAATTGGTTACATTGTAGTACTGCTCTAAGTTAGGAGGTTTTTCCTGATGTTCAGTTGAAATCTGGCTTCCTGTAAGTTGAGCCCATTATTCTCTGCCCTGCACTCTGGGATGATCGAGAAGAGATCCTGACCTTCCTCTGTGTTACAACCTTTCAAATACTTGAAGAGTCCTGTCATATCTTCCCTCAGTCTTCTCATCTCAAGGCTAAACATAGCCAATTCTTTCAGTCTCTCCTCATAGGGCTCTGTTTCCAGTCCCCTGATCATCCTTGTTGCCCTCCTCTGAACCTGTTCTAGTTTGTCTGCATCCTTCATAAAGTGCAGAACTGGACACAGTACTCAAGATGAGGCCTAACCAGTGCCAAATAGAGGGGAACTAGTACCCCACACTATTTGGAAACTATACTTCTGTTAATGCAGCCTAAAATAGCATTCACCTTTTTTGCAACCACATCATACTGTTGTCTCATACTCAGCTTGTGATCAACAACAATTCCAAGATCTTTCTTCCATGTAGCATGGCTGAGCCAAGAATTCCCCATCTTATAACTTTGCTCGTGGTTTCTTTTTCCTAGGTGTAGAACTTTGCACTTGTCCCTGTTAAATTTCATTGCGTTGTTTTCAGCCCAGTGCTCCAGCCTATTAAGATCAATTTGAATTTTGTTTCTGTCCTCCAGGATATTAGCTATCCCTCCCAATTTTGTATCGCCTGCAAATTTGATAAGCGTTCCCTTCACCTTCTCATCCCCTGAAAATGTTTCCATCCCGACAGAAGCATTACAGTGAAACATGGGGTTGCTTTTGCTGCCTTTTAAGTGAGAGTATTTGAGTTCTGAACATGAATGTAAAGTTGTAGCTATAGAACTACCGAGCTATAAATTCCCTGGAATCAAGAATTTATTCTTCCTTTGCCAGTCCCCACATCTGAATATCCCTTTCTGTTCCAGCTTTGAACCTTCCAAAGAGAATATTTTTGTTATTTAGATAAGAGGAGGAGGAGGAGAAATGGGGTTGGCTGCAGCGCTACACAGATATTTAGTATCTTCTTAATCTATATCGAGACTGTGGCATGCTGGGTATTTTCCAAAGCATTTCATCAGAATCAAATTTGACAAGGCTAACTCACAGGAGCAAAGAATTTATAAATAGGCAAGACCAAGAATACTCTTCCTTGTCCTTATTCATTCATTGGAAAGTCTTGGGATGATATTATTATAACCAAACAGGTGGTGATATCACTTGGGAAGTAGGAGAATCCAGTACGTCTGTGCTCAACACTACAAATTACTAATTATAATTTGCTTTGTTAATAACAAAAGTACTCAGAGATGGAGTCTGCTCAGGCATATTGACTAGCATCAGGTTAAAGCAGGACCAATATTAGGCTAGATTTTATTCAGGAAATATTGTGCATTGGCATTACTGTTTTGCCGAAGAAAGTCAGGAAAGGTTAAACTATTTATAAGAACAGAGACTAGGATCTAGGATCTCTTTTATCTAGATATTTTGAAATAACATATTCTATGAATAACAGAGGTAAGATATAGTTCAAATGAACGGCCCTACAGTAACGTTGCCATGTAAGGTCTTGTCTGTGTGACACCTTTGTAGATGTTTGCTCCCCTTTCCTTTGAACTTCCTGCCTGTTTGCTTCCCTCCAAGTCTTCCGGCTATCTACTTTGCCCACCTGCCTGACTGTTGTTATTCTCCATCTCTCATCCAGTCTTTTCGAATAGATTCCTCAGCTTAGACCCTGGACTGCACTTGCCTCTTCCCTTCTAAGTTCTGCCTAGCTCCTCCTGTGTGATCTGGCTGAGCACCCCATTCTAACTACAGCTTCAGTCCTGCTGGTATTCATACACTTAGTGTACTGTGTAATATTCTCCTTGTTATCTAGTGCTGATAAAGCCCAGCCAGTTCTGGTTGCAGCCTCACTGCAGTCCAATTGGCAATCTTACGGATCCCTTGCATTAAACAGAGATAAGCCCTGGGACACCCAAGCGTTGTCATCCCATCACTGAGACTTAGGGGAAACAATAAAGGAGTGCACCCAACTCTTCCTGATTGCAGAACAGGAGCATTCTGCTGGGTCCAGGACCCCCCCCTCCATTACCCACAATGTCTCTGATGAAGTGTCACTCCAGGACATTGTAACTGGAAGCTACCATTTAAATTTCCCATAATGCCCCCAATTGAATATTGCTCTGGGATATTATGTCAGGGCTAGTGCTATTTCAGTTTCCCACAATGACCTGGAAGATGGCCAAGATGTATGCCTGCCAGAGAAGGGGGCACTGAGGTAGGGGTTTCTTTCTGAGGCCACTTTGCTGGGGGAGGCAGCTCCAACATATTGTTCCCCTAGAAATTAAGCACCGTCTTGGTTTCAGTACACTAATGATCCAAGACCCATGCACGAAACAGATCAGGTTAAACAAACCCCCCACTGGGGTGGTGTGCGGAGATGTAGAGATTTTGGTAGCGGAAGGTAACATTAACAATAAATGTTCTTCAATATACTTAAGATAAAACAGCTGTGTGTTTTAAGAATTTTATTACATTTTGTATGTCATAATAACCAAATTTATTTACACACACATAATAATCACATGAAGCTTGAAAAATATGGGAGGGCCAGTGCTCTCCCTGCCCTCTCTAATTAGCCCCCTGCTGGGTAACCTCCCCCTTACTTTACCTTCTCCAGCTTTCTAGGTTTCACAAAACTGCATTTCTATCTTCTGAAAATAATTTTGTGGTTGATGTTGGCCTCCCTCTATTGATCCTATTGATCCCCCTATCATCTATTGATGATAAAGGCAAATGTTTGCAATGACACATATCAACCTAACAAAATAAAAATAAAAATTGGAATATGGGCTATTTGGTGTTCACTAGACAAGGAGATCATGCTTCCCTGTAATTTTCCTGACATCAATTTCTTTAGCAATTTTTTTTCTCAAAAAGCAAAGTGTGCTAGACTTTTAGGAGGTACTTTGCACATATTTCCCCTCAAGCAGCCCCAGATCATAATTTCCTCCTGCAGCTGGGAGAACATGACAAGGCTTTTCCCAAAAGCTTGTCAGTGCTGATCATTTTTCTCAGCCCAGATGGGGCTCACTCTAGCAGAAGTGTGAAGCACTGGCTCCCAGTGGAACTGCAAATGTTGCCTTTCCAGCAAAACTCAGATGCATTCCTTTCATAGCTATACATAGAGTGCAGCTACTTTCCCCCCCTGCTGCTATCCCTCTGCTTCTCAAATATTCACTTTCATTTCATTCACTTTTCTAGGAACAAAATGAAATTCCCCACATAAATCATTGGTGGCTGACATTATGGAGTGATGAATAATAATAATAATAATAATAAAATTTTATTTTTAGGCCGCCTATCTGGCTAAATGAACCATACGATGAGCATGTTTCAAAAGGGACAGGCTTCTTTCCCTTTAAGACAAAAGATGTATAGATGCAGCATGTTCTATTGAGAGCTGAGCTGAAATTTCTCAGAAGTCATTTTTTTTTCTGAGAAAATTTGGGATTTGCTTTTCCCCTCAATCCAATAGAAAAGAAAAGCATTTTACAAAGTTTACTGCAAATATTCTCCACCATTTTGTGGTGGTGGCTTGCTACCACTTCCCCCACAATGGAATGACACGGTCTGGGACATTGTGGAGGATGCAAAATAGTGGGCAGGCTGTTGCTGCCACTTGTGGTAGTAGTGGGGTGGCATACAGAAAAAGAGAGAAGCTGTGCTGCAGCTATTGCTCAGGAAAGGAGAAATTCATTTAGTTCGCATTTAAAACTGCCATTTTTCAAATTAACACTTTCCAAAAATATATGAAAACTGAAACACAGCCATCCTTTGAAATTCACACTTATCCAAATTTTGGCTTTTCCAAGCAAGCAATATTTACAAAATATATGCATTAGCTGAAAGTGTGCATTAAAATTAATATATGTGTGAAATAACATACAAAAATGCATTATATTAGGAGAAATTGCTTGCAAAAATGTGCACATTAGTCAAAACTGCATACAAAAATGTGTTTATTAGGAGAAATCCATACTAAAATGCTAAAAAATTTCCATGAAGATTTTTTTTAAAAAATCATACGTTTCTGCAGAAATATGGAGAACCAAATTTAAGATTGGAAAACTGAGAAACTGAAACTGACAGGTTCTTCCATCCCTACTGCCTGCTATTGTGAGTTCCACCCCCAAGTGACTGTTGGAGAAATGTGATGAAATGGTTCCCCTCACCTCCCAATTTTTCCGGCTACATAGGGTGGAGAGTTTCAAGAGCACCATTTGTGCACTGCTGTGGTTGAATTGCATCGTTCTGCAAGGATTATTATTACAACTACACATGCTTTAGAGTTTTTAAAAGGGCAGAAGTGTCCATTCTGGAACACAGCACTTCCAAAAGGGGATCAGAGCATACCTTTTACAACCTCAGGCTCCAAATGCCTGTCAATAGTAGTTTCTTTATGTTTATGTTTTTAAAAGAAATTCTCCTTCCTCGCATATTTGTCCCCCTCGGCCATCTATGTAATGTAAGTAACTTGCATTGTGTGTTTCATGTTTCATGCCTTTTCGTAACTTCCAAAATAGAACTTTTACACCTTCCCTCGCAGAGAGATGCACAAGCTGTCTCTACATTGCAAGTCAGCGTATCATATCATGGGGAGAGAAAAATGTAAGCTCCACTAAGAAACATGGAGAAGAGGAAACACAAGTGTCCCTTAGTCAAATTGTTTAACGCCATTCTATGATTACCAAAATCATCCCAACACAGAGATAATCATCCTGACACAGAGTGTTTCTACACCAATACCAGCGGCCTCCTGGGAATGATAATTCTAATATAACAGAAATGGTCGGCATTATACATTATGGATGCAGTAGAGTTAATCTATCTCACAGAGAGAGACTGTTCTCAGTAGTGTCCATGCAATGTTTGTCATATCTAATGTCTGAAATGCAATAATCTGTCAGAATAAAAATATATGTAAACAAGGGGTAGCCAATGTGATGTCCTCTAGATGTTGCTGGACTTCAGTTTCCATCATCCATGAACACTGGCCATGTTGACTGGGACTGATGGGAGTTGGAGTCCAGTGACATCTGAAGGGCACTATTTTGGCTGGCCCTTAAATAATAAAGGAAGTGAGTGACAGTGTATTCTTTCTGTACTATTATTGTATGACAGCTCTGAAAAGTATTTATTCCTACAAGTGACACAGTGGCTCAGAGTCTGTTGCTAATGTCTAACTTGTCTTATCCCCAAGCACATTAATAATTTGGAACTGATACTGGTTCATTCATACACTGAAGCCAGAACTAAAACCACCAAGTGTACCACTGTCTCATATACATGTTTTACTACCTCACACAAAGTTCTTTTGTAGAATACCAACATTATCTAAATATCATTACCTGTGTTTTTAATCTCAGTTCATCATCAGAGCTGTTACTAGGCACATGAGTTGCAAAACCTTAAGTGTGCCAAAGGCAAGCCAATCTTACATTTTCCATTTCAAACACCATCACTTTATCCATTAGAACAAAATTATATTTGCCTATTTAATTTGCTGAATGCTATTTTCTGACTATTATAAAAGATAGTGATGCCAATTTTCAACTAAATTGCTACATCTCCACAATTAGCAATTAGAGCTTCTGTTCATCAAGGCAGGTTGTGAGGAAGATATGGTCTTATGGAGCATTTTGTCTCATTCAATTTGCTGTTAAAACAAGTGGTTTGTCTTAGTGCTGCATTTTTGCATACATCTTAGAACAACCTGCTGTATTTAGTATTAGACTAATTTGCACTAATGTAGGATATTTTGAGGTGGGTGCGCACTCATGTGGATGGCAGAAGCAAATTTTCTTCTGAGCATATTTCCCATAGTACTTAATGGAGCTTACCGACAGCTAAGTGTGCATAGGATTGCACATGAGGATGAGATGAGGGACAGGATTCCAAAAGAAAGAAAACAGACAGACAGACAGAAAGAGATATGAGAGGCGCAGAGTTATCTGGGAACACATACGTGCATGAATATGAAGAGTTCAGAGGGGGATTAGCTGAAGTGCAGCAAAGCAAAGTGGGATCTCACTGGGCAGGTCAGTGACATGTACCTGCCTTCTTGGCTTTCATAAAATCTAGAGAGAAGGTTTGTTCACCAGTCTTGGATGTATGGGCTCCAGAGAAACAACTCCTCCTGGCTTGAGTGGGGAGAGGCTTTGAAGCACTCTGATGAGTCACTCTGCCTTAATTTCCAGTATGCTTCAGTTGATAGGCCTAGGCCAGGAAGCACCTTGCACCTGATTCTCTACACGTCCTTGAGTAGTTCATTAGTGCCCCGTTGCTGCTCTCTTCTTTGCTGATAGAACCTGATGTCTCATCGCACACGTCTTCTTTTAAAGGTAGGTGTATCTCAAATGTGGAGTCATCCAGTGAGTTTTCTGAGCAGGGAAGCAACTGAGGACAGATGAAAAGAAGATGACCTTCCACAAAACACACCAACTTTTTGCAATTTGTTGCCACCAGATGTGATGGCCGTTGACTTGAGTGGCTTTAAAGGGGAATTAGATAGATTCATGGAAGGGGGATGTCTAGTGGATATTTGCCATGACAGATAAATGGAACTTCTATGTTTGTAGTAGAGACGGGAGAGAAATTTGATTCAGTTTGCATTTTACGCCAAATCTATCACACTTTTTGAAATATGACAACTGAAACACAGCCATCTTACGAAATTTGCACTTTCCTGAATATTGCAAAACAGATTTCCAACCAACCAATGTTTACAAAGATGTGTATTTTAGGGGAAACTGCATAAAATGAATATATGAGGGAAAACAACATACAAGAATGCATTATATTATGAGAAATTGCTTGCAAAAATTTGTACGAGTCAAAACTGCTTATAAAATGTTTTTATTAGAAGAAATTTGCACTAAAATGCTGGAGAATTTCATGAGGATTTTTTAAAAGAAAAATTCACAAATTGCTGCAGAAATGTGGAGAACCAAATTTAAGACTGGAAAAATGAGAAACAGAGAGAACCAAAACTAACAGAACTTTTCATCCCTAGTTTGCAAGTGGTATATCTGAGTACTAGATGCTGGGGACATACAGTGGGGGAGAACGATTGCCAAGTGGAGTCTTGAGGGATGAAAAGCAGGAGGACAATGGACCTTTTGGTATGACCCAGCAGAGAAAGTGGTTGGTGGCCCATAGGGTGTCCCTTCCCTCACACACCTTAGCCACTTAGATCACCCAAGTGATCTGTACAATAAACATCAGGGGTTGAGCTTCAACAAGGAATTAAGTTGCAATTAGAGGCTGCCTTAGTTCATGTGCAGAGTGCAGATCCTGCAACTATGTGTCCAGATAGAGTTTTCTCCTGTCTGAATGTGTGGTGTTGGTATCTAGTACTTGAGCCTTATGGGGTGGTGGTAGCGGCAGCATTTTAGCTCTCCTCCAGGTAGAAAAATGTCTTGCACCAGTCATGCTGGAGCTTGCCATAAGAGGATTGAAAATGTGTGCAATATACCAAAAGCTATAGGAAACAGAATGAGACGCAGCACAGCAGCAAAATCCTATGAATATCTGCTCAGAACTAAGGAAGTTCAGTCTAAAGAGATAACAACAATAATAAATGAAGAATGAATAGCATAAAAGTGTGGCAAAGGAACAAATCACTAAAATTATATAAATACAGTAGTTCATTTCTCAAAGCAAGAGAAATCCTAGAGCTGGCCCTATAATCAGTTCTTTAGTTTTTTTGGACCTTCTGTGTATTCAATATATGCATGCTTAATTTGCATAGTATAAATAGGGATTTTATTTATAACTCTTAAGTCTCTACACTCAGACAATATTGGCTTTCCTATGAATATTTAGTTTAATTCTGTGCAAACCTATATAATACAAAAGAAATTAAAATTAGTATTTATTCTATGGCTTCACAGATTTTAATGATGTCCTAGTTACAAAGATTTCCTCTACAGCAAGGGCAGCTACACAGCTTTTGCTTAAATTGCTTTAATTTGTTAGAATATATCAAATAGTTTCAGTACAGCATTTGAACTGTAATATCAGACTTTGTTTCCATTTTCATGAAATTGATTATTTAATGCGAAAGCAGAATAATATGATTGCACTGGAAATGCCAAGAGATGGATTTAATCTCTTACTACATGGGGGCAGGGGGAATAAGCAAGTCCAATTTTCTAGAATATGAACTAGTAAAAAAATCAGCAAAAGAGGGGGGGTTGTACTAAATGGGATTGAATGAGATGATAGTGATTTCCCCCCCAGAGACTTAAAAGTAGTATGGCAGAGAAACACTCTTCCTGTATCATGACTGTTCAGTTTACAGGTTTTGCACATTTTTGTAACACTTTACAGTGTACTTTTGTACATCTCAACTCAGAATTTAAGTAAACCGAATTGAGTTCAATAGAGTTTATAGCCAGAATGTAGGAACAAAGGTGTTATACCAAGTCAGACCAATGATCCATTTATATCAATATTGTCTACAATGACTGGCAACAGCTCTCCACAGTTTCAGGCAGGAGACATTTCTAGACATACTTGGAGATGCTAGGGATTGAACCTCTACCACTGAACTATAGCTCTTCCTTGACAGGTAGGTGGGTACAGGATTGCAGCCTTAAAAACCTGTTTGACCAAAATGAGAGTAGGGCAAAATTGGGGCCAATGAAGCATTTCTTCCCAACCTGAACATCATCTTAAAGGAGCAATTTGCATCAGAACCACCACAGCAGAGGAAAGGTAATGTGGCCACTTACATATTGCCAAAAAAAGAGAAAATGCATCACCTAGCAGCAGCTGGCATGGTGGGCAGGTTGGCGTTGCTCACATACATTCCCAACGCTGCATCACTGGTGGCTACTAAGAGGGGCAAGGCAACAGGGAGCTCATGGTGAGGGTGCCGTGGCGGGAGCATAAGATTGGCTCTACCATTGCACCCACACTGCACCAAGGTCCCTGCTGCCTTACCCCTCCCCTCTCTGTAACTGGCAGTGATGTGCAGCATTAGGAAACCAGGTGAGAAACACCATCCTGCCCACTGCTACCTAAGCTTTATAAGCTGCCTTATGATTCATTCGATCCCCTGCTGGCTACACAGTTAAAATGTAAATTACTGGATAGGGTACCTCAGTAACTTCAAGTCTTGGGATGGAGGACATTGGCACTGATTATGGTTGGGTTAGGTTCTCTGATCACTGCTAAATAGAGAAGAAAAAAGATAAACTATCTGGAATACTATATTGACAGTCAGAATGAAAACCATTTTATATCTGTGAAAAATACACCAAATATTTAGGACACATTGAAAGAACTGCAAAATAATTGAAATGTCAATAGCTCTACTTTAGTGAGGTTGCAAAATTGCCTTAACATTTGATTGATTCAGAATTGAAAAGAACTGTGTGGATGGACAAAAAGTTCAACTAAATGGAAGAAATAATGGGAAGAAAATTGCATCCATACAGATATTCATGTGTTTTCCTTCCAGATGTCTGCTATAAACCTCCAGTTTTTGAATTGTTTCTAAGACTAATCCAGTTATCTACCAAGCAGCAATTAATTTTCTTGTGCAATGTTGCTCATGCAAAATATAATTCTCAAAAGCTAGAATAAGCCATTCATTGTCCAAATATGAACTAGCTGAAGCAAACAAAAGGAAGACTTTAACATTCCTATGTGTTTGGAGTATTAGCTGACCCTGAAGAGGCTACACAAATATTTATAATACTTCCCCCATACCCACGTATTTTTTTATGGTGCTTCTAAATTGGCAGTTCCTAGCACTACATAATCATTGTTCTTCCTCTATAAGCTACATGTTGCATTTCAAATAACTTTCCACACTTTGGGGAGATTGGCATTTTCCCCATGCATCCTGATCCAGCCATACTAGTAGACATGGCATAGCAATATGAGCAGAAAAATATGCAATTTTAAAATAAATTCTAATCAAAACATTGAATTAATACATTAAAATGTAATAGTGATGGTAAGCCAAAGTAGATGCATGGTGATAGGCCCACTGCATATGTCAAAACAATATCCTTAACAAGAAGGAAGACTAGAGTGAAGATTATCTACACCTTTTGGGATTGCACTACTATTCTGTTTTTTAAAAATATGGATTTTCTGTGATCTGAAAAGAGAGAGAAGAACCACAAGGAAAACATTCAACAGTGATTAGATGGCAATATCATGTAGAGTCATTGCAGTAGTGAATGAAAAAATGTATTTATTCCAGCGTAAATGCTTAGTATGGAAGCACTCCTACAGCAAGGGAATGGACTATCCCATGTTATTCCAAGCCTTCAGTTCTGCTAGAGTTTTAATTACTTCATTAAAAATACATTGGGGTCAGAGCTTAGAACTCAATCAAAGTGAGTGGGAGAAATGAAACAATCAAAGCCAGCCCCAGGCATGCCAGGGCCCTTGGGTACCAGCCTGCCCTGGGCCCCTCCGCTCCCCCTTCGTGATCTGCGGAACATAACCATCCGCGGACCACAAGGCAGGAGCTTCCGCGCTGTCTGCCATCCCCCCACTATCTCCACACTTCACCTACCTTTCCATTGTTTTTTGCGGCGCGCACAGATTTGCCATCAATCAAGATGGCGGCTGAGGTTTCCCTAAGGGGCTGAAGCCACTGCCACCATCTTTGTTGATGGCAGCAACGCACGTGTGTAGCACGCATGTGTGCCATCAGCCAAGGTGGCAGCAGAGGCTTCAGCCCCTTAAGGAAACCTTGGCCGCCATCTTGATTGATGGCCAATATGCATGCCGCAAAAACAATGGAAAGGTAGGTAAAGCGGGGGAATAGCGGGGGGATGGCAGTCCACGGATGCTTCCACTGATCGCGGAAGGAGAGCAGACGGCCCCCTGTAGCTCCAGGGACCCTCGGGCCAGTGCCCCACCTGGCCGCACTTTAGAACCGGCCCTGGAACAACATATTTGCTTTATGTAGATGCAGAATTTAAGTAGGTATTTACCTTGGCCTTCAGTATTAATTTTTTGTTCACATCTTCAAGCAGGTTGACTTGCAAAAAATTCATCAGTAAGGGATCTGTGGTCATACTTGATTGCGACCCAGGGGTGAAATAAGACGCAGACACAATATGATGGGTTAAATAACGGGCCATTTTATTAAACCAAATTCATATTATGACAATGAACCTGCACAGGGGAACATAAGTGCAGGATTCAACTGGTGAGTCAGGCAAAGCCTGCTTGCAGCTATTCGGGCGACCCAAACCCCTGTCGGGCAAAGGGGTGCAATCTGTCAACCCCTTGCCCTGACCACACTCCAATTGTGCATAGGGAGGCCAACCTGCGTCACCGCCCCCCGGTGCTGTGAAACTCCGGGTGGATGAGACCTGTTGGCCCCAAAGGCGACCCGTATCCTGCCCTCAGGCCGTAAAACCCGGAGCTGCAGGCCTCCGGAACCGCCTATCACCTCCAAAGGTGCCTAAAGGTGTCACCTAGCTGCCCTTCACCTTCAACCTTTCCCGCACTTCCTCGCCACAGAAAGGGGACAAACCTCTGTTTAGTCACCCTTTACCCCACATTCAGACAAGATGTCCTTCAAGCCCCTCTGCAGGTCTTCTAAAAAGATCTCATTACCTACATCGGTCATATGAACGCCATCTGACCGATATAGCTCAACCTTACTGCGCCTTATCTCTGGATGGTGAATGACAAAACCACCAGAGTCCAATAGAGCAAGACGGAGCTGCCTATTTACTTTTTTGCGGGTCCTATTTATCCCCCTAGGGTCACCCATACAGTTCTAGTGTCTACAGGGTAAAATATCGGACCAAATCAAGTGTACCCCCGGCCAACGCTGCATAATGGCCCGGAAGTCAGCAGTCGCCTGTTCAATAAGGGCTCTGCCCTTCAACATGCCAAGGTCATTCCCTCCCAGGTGAATGACCAAAAACTGTGGCGCATTCCGAACTACTGCCGTCAGCAGTCGCCTGTTCAATAAGGGCTCTGCCCTTCAACATGCCAAGGTCATTCCCTCCCAGGTGAATGACCAAAAACTGTGGCGCATTCCGAACTACTGCCGTCTGGAAGAGCGCTGGAAGGAGCACGTCCCAGCGCATCCCACGGCGGCCCAGCCATTGCACGTTAGCCCACCGGCTAAGCCCAAGCTGCTTGCCCACACGCGACTTCGCCGCCTTGCGGCCTGCCCAAAATACCATACCATGGCCTTAGAGGAGGATGTGCACTCTTTCATCTCCCTTCCAGCGGCCTGTCAAAACAAGCAATGGAAACTCATAACAGTGACAGAAACAAGTCACAAACTGGTTTTTGGAACCCCTCGAAAAGGCCGAATATAGGACCTATAGGCTGTAGAACGCCATCTGCCCAGGGACTGTAACTGGCCTTGGGAAAAACCCAAGCAGGCAGCCGTAGACGCTGCGCCAATATGAAAAGAATGTGTCCCAAACTTGTTGAGATCGAGTCCCATATGCCCAAGGGCTAACCTAGTAACCGCCCAAAACTGAAATCTAGAAAGGGGGAGGCCATCCTTATAAACAAATAAGTATCCTGGCTGTTGTCCACGGACTGTTAAGAACGTAGCCAATGCTGTTACATGGCAAATTTCGTGCCTCCGTGAGGGGGAAAGAACCACCATATGTCCCCTCTTGCGCTGATCAGTCTTTGACCAGCGCAGCTGGAGGGTAGCCTGTCCCTCCCTCCAACTAAAGTCAGACAGCAAAAGGGGGACAGGAGGATAGGTCAGTCCTGGACCCCGCCAGCACCTCACTGATCCTAAGAGCTCCGAAGAACAGTGTAAGTGCGGCCGCATGAAAAAGCAGGGCCTCAAAAGATGATGAACATATACGTTCAAATTGGGACAAGAGCCCTAGCAAAAGTTCTGGGTGAATAGAGGAGCGAGGATCAGAAGTGGCGGGGTGTTCCCTTGCCCAGCCTTCCAACATCTTACGAAGTCAGAAGTCATCAGAAAAGTCCCGCAAACCTCGGGACTTGGCCAGAAAGGATAGGCCAGAGAGCTTACCTCGAATAGTCTTAACGGCAAGGCCCTTCCTCCTGCCTTCCACGCAAAACTCTATGAGGTCTTCCACTGGGATGGGCCACTGCTGTACGTAACCCCTTTCTACCCTGAAAGCCAATAGCTCCCTATCTGCTCTCTGGTAGCTGGCCATAGTACTGGGCGCAATGGACAGGCTTATCACTCTCTCCGACTCAAGTTGCCAATCTCCCACAGATCTGGCGGGACCACGTCCGGCCAAGCCTTGGCCCACGGTGCCAGGTGGCGAAATCTCTCCATCTGGTTCCGTGACAGAGCACTGGCAAAGAGCCAATCTTGATACCCAGAAAGGTGAACAATGGGACAGGATCCTCCATATTCCCAGTTTTCAAGGGAACCCCCCCGTTACATATCCATACTATAAGCTGTGACCTCAGGTGCTAACATGCACCCCAAAATCTGCCCTACCAATGAACAGCCCATCATACAGATAGTGCCCCACTGTTTCTGAGTCCACTTGTCTCCTGACTGCCCCTTACCAGAAGGATCTGAAGCACTCCATGCGAGAAATATAGCAGTCCATAGGCAATGCTCTGACAACTGTGCGCACCATGTTAAATGAAGCATAGAGCACCGTTCCTAGACTATCAGGTATGAACCCGTTACTGCCTGACCCCTTAAACCTTCACTGGTTGTGAATCAGGCGTAATTTGCCCACTGCCTTTTAAGGCCCTACCCGACTGGGGTGGCCAGGAAGGGGCCAAGAACTCTGCCCAACTGTACATCTTTACACTCTGTCCCTGGCAATTACCGCCATAACTAAAACAGACTGAAGATTGTAGGCCATGAAGGCCAGCTGGGAGTTGGAGGCCATGACTGCCCCTCCCAGAAGGAGCTGAAGCACTCCATGTGAGAAATATAGCAGTCCATAGATAATGCTCTGCCACATAAAAATGCATAAGGCATCTCTATCATAGGCGTGCACCATGTTGAATGAAGTGCAGCGCACTATCCCAGACTACCCAGTATAAACCCATCACTGCCTGACCCCTTAAACAGGACTGGTGGTGAATCAGGTGTAATATGCCCTCTGCATCCTAGGGCCATAACTACGACAGATTTAAGACTGTATGCCCTGAAGGCCAGCCGGTAGTTGGAATCTGGGATCAGGAAACCAAAAGAAAAACACCATAACACAGACAAACCTCCCTTTAAACCGGGTAGCCAGTAAGCGAAGTTCGTAGTACCTCAAGTCTAACTGGGGAGGGACACATGTCTCTGAGCAGCTTAAGCTGGGGGCTTCCTCTTACCCCCTTGAAGGCCTCCGGCCTAATATCTCACTGCTGTGCATATCCTTCTGCAAAGAAAGGAAGTAAATCATTTATGAGTAAGTACACTTTACCAACTACTATTCCTTGGCAGCTAATCCAGTTCCCCTAAAGCACAGAGACTGAGGATATGCTGCTGTCACCAATATTTGGACCCACTGCATCTTTCTCCTAGTGGGTTTCCAAACAACCATCATAATAAATGTTCAATTGCAAAATGTGCATGCTACATTGATTTCAAGTAACTGATATCAAAATAGAAGTGCCAATATAAAAGTTGCATGCTATATATGACTGCAGGTAAATGATATCAGAAATCCTAACAAAGAAGGTTGTTTTTTGTCGTTGTTGTTGTTGTTACAAAATCATCAGGAAAGGGTAAAGAGTCTGCCTGGAACTTAAAAGGCAGCCTCTATGTCAACAGGAATCTAAAATCCTGTCAAGGCAGCCCCTGCTTTAGTAAAGTCTAAGATCCTGGAATTAGGATAAGAGCCTTATAAGCAGTCTGGCTTTCCTTGTTATTCCTATCCTCCCATCAAGCCACATTATAATCTGCTAGACCTTCAATTCCATGCAGAAGTTTACATGTCCTTCTTTAATACAACAAATGCCATATGCTTTGTTTTTGATACGAGACTAAATTCAAATAAATGCAACTTCTGTCTCAGAGGTAACAATTAGCATGGCACTGACACTTGAAAAAGGATCACTGTCAACTAAGTTATGGAGATTTAGACATTTTCTAGCAAAACCTTGTCATCTGTGCACACCACTAGTATCTAAACAGGACAGGCACAAAGTCCCAGAAGGCTCACCCGGCCCCACCAAGGCCACCATATAATGTAATGATAATAGAATTAATTACCTCAACCTAATATATTCTTGGGCCTAGCAAGAAGTCGGAAGCTTAGCCAAGAGCTCCGTATCCCCCAACAGCCACCATGTAATAAATTAATAGAATAAAGTACCTGCAACCTAATATAGGCCCGGGTCTAGGAAAAAACTGTAAGCCTAATCAAAGAGCCCTGCACAATTGCCAATAGAGGCTGCCAGGGCCTCACCCACATCCCTCACTGTGTGTCGCCCCCTACCTAGGCTGAATTCACACCCAGCCTTGGCAATCAAAGGGGGAAATAGGGCCTGTGTTGGCAGGCTCAAAAAGCCTGTGCAGCTGTCTTACTGGCTTGTTGTAAAAAGTGGAAAGTGTAAAGAATCTTGTTATAACACAGCCTCCTCCCATAATTTGCTCTGAGCCTGCAGTAACTGGCCCAAGGTCACCCAATGCGACTCACAGCAGTTGGGGAGACTCGAACCCTGGTCTCCTGGGTCGCAGTCCAACACCCCAACCACTATACTAAACCACCTTTTCTCCCACAATCTGCCCTGGGCTAAGGGTTTGTGTGTGGTTTTAAATGCCCAAAGGCCTAGGGAGCAAGGGGTTGCCAAATACATATATAGCATGTTTGTTAGCTTGATATGTTTATTCTATTTTACTTTATTTATAAATGTGTTTCTTTCTTTTACCATTATCAGCCCAGACGCTTCCTGCCTGCTAGGCCCTTTTAATGAGGCCTGCTGGCTAGGCACATGCCCCTTTTGGCCCAACTCTCTCCTTCTTAGGAGGCATTGGGTTCATATCTATTTATCATTAATTATTTAATATTTAATCTGAATGTTCAATATATCTAAGTGGTACTCTTATATTACCTTCACCCCCTTCCCCTTTTATGGGGGGGGGAGAAAACAGCAAC
The DNA here is from genome assembly GCF_030035675.1 of Rhineura floridana. Classification (NCBI taxonomy): domain Eukaryota; kingdom Metazoa; phylum Chordata; class Lepidosauria; order Squamata; family Rhineuridae; genus Rhineura; species Rhineura floridana. The sequence goes on from NC_084486.1 coordinate 102,279,092, forward strand.
CCACAGGGATGCGTCTCTCTCTCTCTCTGTCTCTCTCTCTCCCTTTAACTGCCTAAATGTATGTGGTTGTAATCCTTGTTTAACATCCACTCCTTCCTCCCTGTATAGGGGGGGGAGGATGTTTGTGTAATCTTGCTTAACTTGGCCAGGCCTCACCACCAGGCCACCTGCAGCCACACAGAAGCATTAACAGTCATTGCCCTCATGGCTGCAACCTTAAATGGGCTGATCAGGCCCAAGCATCGACCATGCGGCCAGAAAATGGCTGCCACTCTCTGTCCCTCGCTGTTCAGTAGCTCCGTCTGTCCCACGCCGTCATTCTTCCTCTCTTCACATTGCAATCAGTTGAGCTGGTGGCACATCCTGTCAGCATCCTCCATCTCAATGTTGCCTTTGTAGAACTCAGCAGTTTTCCACTGTCCATGTCCCTGCCACAATTATGAAGAGGGAGAGGGGGCGGATGGCACGAGCCTAAATAAGCTCATATGCCCCGCCCCCTCTAGAAGCGCGCCGTTACTGCATCACCCCAGCCGGCGCGCTTGCCCTTTCCAGGCATGGAGGCTCAGGCTTCACCCAGGCCGCAAACACGCCCCGCAACCGGTAAGTCCCGGGTGCGAAGCGGGGTTGCATTGACATTACTGTAGACTCTGGAAAAGAATTCTGTGTACTTGGACCACTGCAGAAGAAGCAATAACCTTAAATAAAAGTTCAAATTTTTTCATTAAACCAAAGTCATAGTAAATACATTATATAAACATAAAAGTGAGCTCTTCAAGAAGAAACACAATTGCAAAGCATCTTTCTTGAGCTAAAACTAAGGCTTTGGTCCTATGCACACTTATCCTGTAGGAGTAAGCCCCACTGAATCTGGTGGAATGTTCTTCTAAGTAAGTTCTTCCAAGTCCACAGCAAAGGATTATGGGTTGTATTCAACTAAGACCTGCTCAGATAAGACCCACTGAAATGAATGAACCTAAATTAGCACATCTGTTACTTCAGTGAGTTTACTCTGAATAGGACTAGCATTGAATACCATCCTTTAGGATAAAATTGAATGAAAAGTTGGAAAGAAGAGCAAACGGCATTTAGCCAAAGGTGCAAAGCAGAGCACCTGCATCCACCCCCATTTTTGCCATTTCTGTCATCTTTTTCTGTCCTGTAGTTCACAGGTAGTGCCATCTGATACAATCAACTTTAATAACAGGCTGATTAAGGGAGACCCATAAGGCTGGATCCCTCTGAGAACTGTAGATGGGCTTTATTCCTGGAGTCTGAGGAAAGAAGCAACTGACCACATCAGAGCCCCTGTTTCAGCTGGTGTTGCTCTGTGAGGTTTGTGTTGCCCTGTCATAAGAACAGCTGCTGGACAGTTGCATATTTGAAGTTTTCAAAGAACAATGGCTTTATTGTACTCTATGGGTAATAAAGATGACTCCTCAAAATAAATTGTGGGGACTGTGATCAAGTCCTTAGAAAGGAACAGCGGGCTTTCATCTGAGTTTAATTAATACTTAGCTGAAAATGACTAACAGATAATAATTAATGGGTAGTAATGAAAGGATAATAAGAGGACAACGGAATTAAATAGTTGTATATGTGACAGATTTGAGACACCAGAAGGATAGTGGGTTTATGTAGTGGGGGAAAGGATGGGAGAGAGAGAGAACATCTTTTAAATCCAGGGGTGGGGAACCTGCACCCTCCAGCAGTTGCCAGACTACAGCTTCCAACATCCCTAACTATAGGCCTGGCTGAATGTGTTGGGATTTCGAGTTCAACAATATATGGAGGACCACAGGTTCCACCCCTGCTCTAATCAGAACTAAATTCTGTTTTTAGAGATTATGAGTGTAATTGGCTGTACTAAGATCATTCAGAATATTCACTAATATTCAAGAATATGTTAAATGTTCACATATTTCAAGTGACTATCTGAACTATATCAACTGTTTCAATATTGTTGCTTTCTCCCTGCTAAAACAAGATCAGCACAGCACATGTCTTGTTTCTGTTAATTGGGCTGGTTGTAGGTGTTGCCACCACTCACCATATGCTCAGAGGCACATGTTACCAAATTCTTCCAAGCTACACAGGAAGTGGATTGGACTGTGAAATAACAACCCAAATTGTGTTTGCATTTTTACCAATTTGTAGGGCAGTCCAATATCTCAGAGAGGAGTTCAGGTCTCCTGCTCCCCTGGTGCATTCTCTACAGCTGCCCAATTTCCCTGATAGAAATATCTGTGGGCTATAGGTACATTCTTAAACTGCAACTTTTTTGCCTATTAGTGAATTTCTCTGCTTTTTAATCTGAGAGGTAAGAAATGGGATTCTGTGCAAGTTTGCTGAGTTGATCAGTTGATCAGTTGCATGCTTACTGAGTTTAATGGGATTTACTTCTGTGCAATCATGCTTAGGATAGGTAATACTGACCATGGGGAGGAAGGCCTGGAGTGGGCAGGGGAAGAGGAAAAGAGAAAGGAAAGGGGAGGGAGCAGAGGGGAAGGCCCTTTACTTTCCAAAAGGAAAACAGTGTGAACAGTATAATTCTATTTCAGGGTTTCCCCCACCTTTTTATTCTACAGAGGAAGAATATAGAGGAAGGCAATGGTAAACCAGAGGAAGGCAATTGTAAACCACCTCTGAATACCACTTACCATGAAAACCCTATTCATAGGGTCACCATAAGTCGGAATCGACTTGAAGGCAGTCCATTTATTCTACAGCAGGCACAAGTAGCCTCCCACTCAAATTTAAACCAAAGCTGTCACTGGCCACATCCACACCAAACATGTATTCCACTTTAGACAGTCATGGCTTCTCCCAAATAATCCTGGGAAGTGTAATTAATGAAGGGTGCTGGGAGTTGCTAGGAGATGCTCTGTTGCCCTCACAGAGCTTCAATTAGAGTGGCTGACTGTTAAACTATTCTGGCCATTCTGTCAGGGGAATAGGAGTCTCCTCTCAGCATCCTTCACAAACTACACTTCCCAGAATTCTTTGGGGGAAGCCATGACTGTCTAAAGTGAAATCAAGGTCTGGTGTGGGTGTGGCCTGTGACAGCCAAGCAGCTGTGAGTCTGGCTTTTAGAACACTGACAGTTGGTTCATACTGAGCATGCCCAGCCTTATCATTGAGTTCAATGCTAAAGTTCTTAAATTAATTAAAAATCAGCCAGGCATTTTTTAAAAAACTTTTAAACTGCAGACGATGAAGCTCAGAGTATGGGGCAAGGTCAGTAATAGGGTTACAGGTACTCTGTGAACATGGATGATTTTAAATTAATTTCAACAAATTATGAGAACTCTGACAGAAAAAAGTCAAAAAGGTGTCTGGTTTCTCTCTCTCTCTTTTTAAACTTTGAACTCTCGATTCTCTCTGACTGTTTTGTGTATCCCCATGAAAACTTACAGGGTTGTTATGAAAGTGTTTCTGAGCTCAGGACTATAAATTTTGTAAGGTTTTGTTTTGAAATGAGCTTATGGGAAGCATCAGAATGGCATGGGGGTATTTTCAATTTAAATTTGCGGAATGTGAAAAATCCATGCTGGCCATAGTATACAGATACTCTTGTGGCTGTATAATTCAGAGAGGAAAATGAGGGAATAAGGTCAAACTATGGTCCAAGTCAGGGATAGAGAACTGCTGTTTCTCCAGTGACACTCCCATAATCCCTGGCATCTATAGGACCACAGGTTCAGATGAAAGTCAAGCATCAAACAAGGGAAACATTTTTTCTGTGTCCATAGTATCAGCTGTTAGTATAAAAGGGTCCAGTGGGCAACTTGTCATTTCAGATAACCCTTCTCTGATATTTAGTACATTGTTTTTTTTCAGTTACAAATCTGTTGCGATTTCCTTTTCTCTAATCCAGGTGGTAGCAGACAACAGATGTTATAAAAATAGCTTTTTGAACACTATGCTTTAGCTAAGTCATTTGTAAACTACTGTGGTGATAATCACTTTAAGAAGTCATTTAAATGTAGTCATATGATTCATTTATATATTCCATACTTATCTCATTTGACCAAATGTTTTGGAAGGCTGAGCCTTCCAACTGTAGAGACTCTGATGCAATATAAAGCAGAATGTTGAACTCATTTGATATTGTATCCAAAAACAATTTCATTAAAAGAATCTGGCAGAATGTCACTACCTTGAAGCAGGGACTGTTCGGCTGGCATTCAAATTCCTGTATGCTTTGAGAGCAAGTGGGGATATTTGCCAACGTATTCTATCCAATGTATTGGCTTTTCCACTTTGACCAAAAAAGCAATTTTGAATGACCTTCATGTTAGATCCCAGAAAAAAGAAAGAGATTAGAGAAGTCCATGTTGTCTGAGTACATGTCATGGTAATCAGACCTGGGTTGACCCAAGCCATACACATTTTGGAAACTGAGAGAGAGCTCTTAACCTTGAGCCGCTGCACTTCTGTTGACAAATCATGTCACTTTGGGGACCACAGATTTTACTGTACATGTGATTCTGAGGGCTGGCCCTTTGCATCTAAAATGGCTTCTGATACTAGATTTAAAATTACTCATGGAGTGTCAAACAGATAAGTCCTCTTCAGGAGTTCAATTTGGATTCACAAGAGCCAAACAAGGATGAGCGCTTCAGTGATGCTGTGTACCAATCCCTGGCCAAGGCAACATTAATGTTAGGCTATTTTGGGTAAGGCATCCTCTTTCAGATTATTGGTGGGAAACTGAATCACAGGGAAATGGAGATAAGATCGGGATATAGGCTTCTATACCTCCAAACCAGGTGATTGGTGTTATCATTGCTAAGTGCACTTGGGAAGGCAGCTAACTGCATCCAGATGATCAGCTATGCATACATCTCTTTGGATTGGGGACTGTGTGTTTGTAAACTTATTTTTTTTAACCACATCATTCTTCAAAACCACCAGGAATTCAGTTGATCCAGGAACATGAAGAGCATCCTGTCACTGTATTGTGTCCTTATAGTGATAATGCAACTGTGGACTGCCAGCTCTTTAAAAAGACATTCATGTCTTATTAAAAGCTTACTGAGGAAAAAGGACAGGCATATTTTAGGTATCAATAAATGTGGTGATTGTCACTAGTGGGCTGTATACCTGTTCTTCAACAATTACTAAATGAAATATTTTCTGGTCTGTACGGTTATTGCCATGCACTGAAGAAGTCCTGCAGGATCAAGACCTCTCAGGGGAAGAACAGAGGAACCTGAGTATTTCAACCAAGGCAGTTATGCTAAAGTGACTGAGGAGCAAGATGAAATGATAGGTCAGAGAAGCAAGCTGAGTTCAGTTTAAAAAAAATATCCAGGCAGATAAAGCAAGTGCAAGGAGAGAAGCAAGGAGCAAGGGATGAAGGTGGGTTGGCAATAGAACACATGATTTGCATGCAGAAGGTCCCATGTTCAATCTCCAGCATCCCCAGGTACAGCTGGGAAAGACTCTGCCTGAAACCCTGGAGAGCTGCTGTCTGTTAGCATGTTCTTACGAATGCCCTCCCACTTTCAGTCTTTTCCAGCTCCGTCTGCCATTTGCAAAAATATTGAAGGGCATTTTTGCCAACTTTCTTGAAGGAGGGAGGAGAAAACTGACACATTTTCAGGGTTAAGGGTAGACCTGTAGCTGGGGACAGAGTGGGGGGCCTACCCCACCTAGAGCTGTGCTTTGCCGCCGCCCCAGGATTTGGGGGGCAAATTGTCTTGTTTTTATTTGTGACATGACAGACAATGACAATCTCCATTTAAAGAATGATAGCTCGCTTTAAGAACAGGAACAATTTAAGAATAGGACCCCTGAAAAATTCAGTGAATAAGACAGGGCAAGTGCACAACAAAATCCTAATTTTGAAGAGCCCCCCCCCAAGTCTGCTCACTAAAGACTTTCCCTGACTCATATATTCATATACAGAATACTGTCTATTCTGGTGATATACAGAAGTTTCCCAATGGCTTGTCTGTAGCTCTCATGGTCTTCTCATGGTTGTTTGTTGTGGTCCAGTTTCAGGTATCCTACTTCAATTGGAGTAGTGGATGTGCATCCTTCAGTTCTAGACTCTCAAAAAGGTCTTGGATCTTTTGTTTGACTCAGCAAGAAGGATCCATCATCTTCTCTTTCAATTTGTATTCTGAGATAGTGAGTGACATCACCTAGGCACTTCACTTCAACCTTCTTTTTGAGATGATTCACTAGCTGTTGCTTGTCCAGTGGGTCTTGATAAGCCAACAGTAGATCATCCACGTAGATCAGTAAGTCAGTCATCTGTTGTTCTTGAATCTGCTGTACAGGCATGGCTTTGCTCTGCCTTGTACAAAGCCTTCTTTGAAGAGCATTTTGCTCAGGTTCTGATTCCAGACTCTGGCAGCCTAAGTCCATAGATGGATTTTTGAAGTTTACACACTAGGGTTTCCTTTCCTGGAACTTCAAACTCTGGTGGTTGTTGCATGTAGATTTCCTCTTCTATTTCTCCATGCGAGAATGCTGTTTTTATATCCATGTGTTCCACCTACATTTTCTTGTTATCAGCAACACTCAATTCTGATGGTAGTAAATTTGACTACAGGAGCAAATGTTTGATAGTAGTCTTGTCCATATTTTTGAGAGTATCCTTTAGCTATTAGTCTTGCCTTGTATCTCTCAGTGTTTCCTTCAGAATCCAGCTTTTTCTTGAATATCCATTTTCAGCCTACAGCTTTCCTTCCTTGTGGAAGCTTGGTCAGTGACCAAGTTGTATTCTTGTGTAGAGCTTCCAGCTCTTCCTTGGCTGGCTGCCTCCACCTCTCAACTTCAGCTTTGGGTAAGACTTCAATCTCTTTCCAGGTCTCTAGCTCTGGAAGTTCATCTCTCATGAGTTAAGCAAATCTGTCTGGTGGTACACCTTTGTTGGTGTGTTCAGAGCATCTGGGTGCTGGTGGTTTGGTTGCCTCTTCTGGCTCTGATGCTTCTTCTGGCTCAGACTCCTCATCTTCCTCTGCTGGTGTGTTACTGAGGTCCCTTCTGTTGTGGAGGAATAGCTCAGTTTCTTCTTCCATTTTGCTGTCATCTGTTTGGTGTGGTGCCCATTCTGGTAGGTGTGCACACCTTCCTTCATCAAAGTGGACAACTCTGTATAAGCTAGTTTTGGGATCTATGACTCAGTATCCCTTTTGCATTGAAGAATATCCAATGAATATTCCTTCCTTGGCACTGTAGTCAAATTTTGACCTCTTTTGTTTCAGGATATGTACAAAGGCCTTGAAGCCAAATACACGAAGGTGGGACACACTTGGTGTACAATCATGCTATAGCTGAAAAGTGTCTTGTTGGTTGCAGCTGCTGGAAGTTGGTTCTGCAGATAGGTGGCCGTAACCACTGCTCCCCCCCCCACCAGTATTTCTGGTAGCTGTGCATCTTCCAACAAGGAACAAATCATCTGTCCAAGAGTCCGGTTCATGCTTTCCACAACCCCATTTTGTTCTAGAATATAAACAACAGTAGTCTGGTGCACTCATGTAGAAAGTCTTGCATAGCCCTGGACACAAATTCTCCTCCATTGTCAGATCTTATAATTTGTGGCTTTCTGCCAAATTTGTTGGATATAATTCTGATATAGTCTTTCAATTTTTGAAATACTTGACTTTTTTCTCTCAGTACGTACATTGTAGTATACCTTGAGTAATCATCTATGAAAGTAAGCATGTATAAATTTCCACCCTGTGATGGTGTTCTAATGGATCCATGAAGGTCTGTGTGAATTAATTTTAGAGGTTTTGTAGTTTTCCGTTCACTTTTCTTAGGAAATTTTGGTTTCACACTTTTTGTCTTTATACAACTTTTCTGTGAATTTACACTGTCCAATTGTAATGCCTCTAGCCAAATGTTCCTTCTCTAGACCATTGATTCTGGCTAAGCTTGCATGTCACATACTATGATGCCAAACATGGAGACATACAGAATCACAGTTTTCTTTGGCTGTATTTGCATGCATAGTTTCAAAACATTCCAAATATAAAAGGCCATTTTTCAATTTTGCAGTACAGCATACTTCTCCTTCATCTAAAACTTGACAAATTTTGTCTTTTAAATAAAGTTGACCTCCAAGCTCCATTATTTTAGTGGCACTTATTAAATTATCTTTAAATGCTGGAACAAGTAGGAAATTTTTCAGTTGAAGAAAATCACATGATTTTTAGATTTTCTCTGATACACTTTTTCAACCTTTTCACATATTTTGTTAGCATTTCTACAGCCCATGCAAACATTTAGTGCCTCATCTGATAAAACAGAAATAAGAAGAGACTTAACTTTGGCATGCTTGCACTTCCAGGCTGCAGTGGCTGCTTCATCTGCTGCTGGGGTTCAGGATCAGTCAGTACTCCATGCAGATCCTCCCCTTCCAAAAATGCTGTCATTCAAAGACTCCAAATCACATAATTGTCCTTCTCCAGCCTTGGGATGCTTGTCTTAAATGTTGGTTCTTCAGCCATGGTTTTCTATCTTTTGTTCTGCTTTTCTTTCTCTAACCTGAAGTCTTCTTTTGATCTCTTATGTAAATCGCACACAGTACTTAGCTTTTTAGCGTTCAAGCACAACTCACAATTCAGATTAGTTTACTGGGCTGGCATAACCGTTTGTTATGGAAATATGCAAAGTAACTCAGCAGTCTGAGCTGCGTGTGCCAGTGTGTGTATTTACCTTAGAAGCAGGCTTTTACCCTACATTTAGATCACTGAGACTTAAGAGTAAAATAAGAAAAGCTACTTTATTTATAGAAATACATAGTAGATAGGAAAGGCATACCTAGTTCTAACTAAGTAACTAAGTTGCAGGTGCAATGCCCACACTTGGGTATTACCCTCATGGCTTAGGAGACAGAACAAAGACAAAGATGTCTCCTCTCTCCTCAGACAGTTGAAGAAGAAGACAAAGGAAAGAGGGGCAGGTCAGCTTCCCTGAGCGTATCAGTTTATGAGAACCTGAGAAGAGCATACGTAAAGGTAGGCAAGCCTAGCCAGCTGGAGGACTCTAACTCTAGCTTCCTTCTGGAATACAAACAAAAGAACCCAAGCAGGAGTTGGTCTGCCCCGCTTCCAACAAAGCAGCCAGTTAAAAGGAGCCAGGAACAAGACTAGAAGGAAGGACTCTCAAGGAGGAGTTCACAAACACACTCTATAGTATTTATTTTCTGTCTGCCCTTCCCTAAACTTGTAGTATGGACAAGTTTGATTTTTGGGTGGAATCTAAAACTGAGATATCTAATGCAGCCAAACTCAGAAGCTCACTATCACTGCCAAAGTAGTTCAGTTCATGAAGAATCAGAACATGGAGACAGACAACAGATGAAATGGGACTGTAGCTATAGGCTAAGTCAAGCTTTTGAGTCTGATATTCCTGGGGATCTTTCAAAAAAGAGTGAGATAATTCAACAGATTAAAGTTCATTCATGGAAGTTAACACACTATCTGAATAGAGGAGGGGTGTGGGGGAAGGTCACTGCCTTTCCCTTTCCCTGGCCCTCACATCCTCTCCCCCAGTGAGGTGGGGGATTGGCTGGCGCTATGCACCTCCCCCCAATGCCCCACCTAGAAATGTGGCTGCCACACCAAACAAGGAAAGCTGGCTATAGGGCTGGTTGAGGAGCTCTTATCAGTAAAAGCCATGGAGGCAACTTTAATTTCTTTTTCTTTCTTGAAAGCATTTCCCCATAGCTTCAGGTGTGTCAGAACTACTTCAGTCAGCATCCAGGCAAGCTGCCATGTTCCTCCTCAATGTCCAGGTTGGAATGGTGCTGTTCTATCCAGGGCATTGTGTGGAAAGATGAAGGCCCACCAGGCCAATGACTGCAGTAGTTCTGTACTGTTTTGAAGTGGCAGAAAAACTTTATTTTAAAGCAAGAAGGAAGGGGGGGTGCTTCCACTTTTCTAAGTACAATTATCTCTAAATTTCTCATCTTCTCTCTGGAAACCAATTCATTTTTTATTTGTTTTGTCCAACTTCAATCCACCCACCCCCACCAAATTTGCCAGAAATATCTTTGAATCAGCACTAGAATACAGATATTTATAAGTATATACATAATGCAGGGAAAATAACTAGTTGGTGTGTGAAATTACCCTCAGTTTGTTCATCTGGTGTGCTGTTAATATTAAAAGCATTGTTTATTACTTTATTATAGCCTGCCTTATCAGAAAGTGACATGCCATTAAGGTAATTGTGTGTGTGTGTGTGTGTGTGTGTGTGAGAGAGAGAGAGAGAGAGAGAGAGAACTTTCCTATAATAATAAAGTATCAAATAGGAAAACAGCATTAAAAAAAATCACCAGCATGAACCTATCCCTCTCACCTCATCTGCTAAGATTATAAGAGATAACAGCTTCCCTGCATGTTTTTGTTAGCTTCAAGCAGGAGCAGTTCTTTACACAGCTGCTCAGCTAATGCAAATGTATCTGTTTATATCTGTTTCACTTCCCCTCCTTCTTTCTGTACGTTGTATCTGTAAGGAAGGGATGGGAGAGAGTTGCATTGCTACTATGCTCTTCCTCCTCCTTGCCTTCTGCCCTCCCCCAGTAGATAAAGCCACTTTGATTAGTAATAGAATAGCAATGGGAGGGCTTCCATTTGCATTTGGGACAAATTTGTGGAATCTGACCCTATGATTTCCTTAGCAGGCAAATATGTATCATGTATATCTGCCTTTATTTAGAACAGAGAAAACTGTGCTTAGAAAACAAAGTAGTAGTCTCCCCTTTGTTTCAAGAGGGATTTTAAAAAAAACAAATACCATGTTGCATTGATATGTTCTTCTACCCTGAAAGGCATGAAGGCCTTTGAAATAGTGCAGGTAAAATGATTATTTTCTTTGATCATGTCCTGTGTGTTGAAGATCTAATTCTATTGGCTGTGGAATGTAAAATCTCCAGACTGAATGCTATTGGGTGCTAAAATTACATTATTATCCATAAGTAGAATGATACTGACATGCGAGCTCAACACAGATTACTTCACTAAATATAACTGTGAAAAATATTGGCTATAGTATCTCTAGCAAATAGTCTGTAGAGAAAGTGATTTGTCAATTGATCTGCACGCTGCCCAAACTAGCTTTATCAATGGTGGAAATTTCTCTGGCAAGATAATATTCTGACTTGATAGCATGAACTTCTATATAAATCACCATCTTCCCCTGCCTTTGGTTCTATGGCAGTAGGCAACTGATTTCAGAAGCCTGGACTAGAAATTTACAATGTGAGTCAATCAATTCACAATCTGGGAGAAGGTGACACACTAGAGATGGTGACACACTTTGTTATCCATTCTGGTTACATGCCACACTTAGTTCACTTTAGCCAAAAATACTGAGAAATGTTTGTTTAGCCTTTTTATTTTCACACTAGTTATATTTATCAGCAAAGCTGCTGATATTGAATCCAATAATAGAACAAAAGAGAAAACATATATTGGCACACACATGTTGCACGTACTATGTTGGGTGCTTATAAAAGTAGTTTGTGAAGTCATGACCAATATAAATCCTGTCTGTTAGAACTTCCTAATGTATTTGGCATCTGGGTCCCAACTATACTGGGTGTTCCCAGAGAGAAGTTTATTGTGGGACTGGTGCTTCCCATGCATGCAAGTTCTTTGCAGTGTCCACACTATAACATCAAAATGCCAGGCTGTATTTCCTACCCCGTTTAATCCAGATTTATCCTTCCCGGGAGGAAAAGTCCATTAAATTAAAAATGAAAAAAAAAAGTTGTTGCCAACAACTTATTTGCAGTATCTGAATCCCATACAATTATAATGAATTGTATTCAGCTAAGTCCTACTCAGAGTAGACCTACTAAAATTAATAAATTTAAGTTAGTCATGTCTTAACTTTAATGGTTCTTCTCCTCTGAATAGGACTAACATTGAATGAAAATGGAAATGGACTGCCTTCAAGTCGATCCCGACTTTTGGCTACCCTATGAATAGGGTGTTCATGGTAAGCCGTATTCAGAGGGGGTCCTTGGGACTATGCAGCTTGCCCACGGCTGCACAGTGGCAGGGCACATAACCCCTGAGCCACTCACTGTAGGAGTGATCATTAGCTGGCTTTTTACACCCAGGAGACACGAGTGGGGATTTGAACTCACAGACTCTGGACTCCCAGCCAGGCTCTCCTCCACACTGTGCTATACCAGCATAACATTGAATACCACCCAATATTAACAGAGCAAATCAAACCATAGGAAGTCAGTGTAATTTACAAAAACAAAACGTATTTAGGAAGATCTTAAAAACAACACATAACTGTGTTTTGCCTTTCAGCTACTAGCTACCTTCTCAATCAATTCCCAAGGAGTTCAGCATGTAGTGAGGGAGGAAACCAATCAGGCTGCTCCCGCCAGTACTCTGCCCTCCCCCCCCCACACAATTGGCTTTCTTTTCTGGCTCAAGAGGAAGAGAATATGGTCCTTTATCAGGGACAGACAAGGCATGTTCCTTTTTAGCTTTGGCTCCCCACCAGTCTCCATTTGAGCTTCCAAGAACTGCCTCCCCATTGTCTAATTAGGGCAGCAGTGCAGCATTCCAGAGCAAAACCAGCAGTGTCATCCTCCTTGCACAACAGGGTTGACTGTGAGTGGGAACCCTGTAGCCAGCCTTCCTTGTTAGGTGGGACAGCCACCTTTCTATGTGGGGCATGGTGGGGGGAGAAGTGCATAGCACCAGCCAATCCCCCCTCACTGGTGGAGAGGATGTGAGGGCCAGGCCAGGGGAAGGAAAAGGCAGTGACCTTCCTTGTCCCTCCTCCTCCATCCAGATAGTGATTTAACTTCCATGAATGAAGTTTAATCTGTTGAATTGTCTCACCTTTTTTGAGAGATCCCGAGGAATACCAGACTCAAAAGCTTGACTTTGCTTATAGCAACAGTCCCCTTTCACCTGTGGTCAGTCTCTGTGTTCTGATTCTTCATGGACTGAACTACTTTGGTAAAGGCAGTGAGCTCCTGAGCTTGGCTTTGATTCTGCCTTATATATCTCAGATTCCATATGAAAAACAAACTTGTCCATACTACAAGTTTGGAGAAAGGCAGACAGAAAATAAAAACTGAACTTCTCCTTGAGAGTCCCACAACTGAAACTGAAAAGGAAAGGAAAGTCCAAGGGATGGAGTCTAACTCTAGCCCATAATGCAACGTTCTAATATTTAAGGGTCATGTTCCTATACAGGCTGTTTTTTCAGGATCACTTAAGTAAAGATTAAGATTATGAAAAATCTACTCTCAGTCCAGGAAAGCTTTGAGTCTGCAGATTCTTGGGGGCTCTTCCATAGGAGGCTTTTGTTATGCACTCACCCTGAATTTCTCAGAGGGTCCTATTCTTAAATTGCTCCTGTTCTTAAAACAAAGGAGGTTGCCATTGTCTGTCATGTCCCAAATTAAAAAGAAGACAATTTCCCAAAAAAATCCTAGTGGGGCAAAGCACAGCTCTAGGGAGGCAGCATCCCCATCCCCCCAGCCACAGGCCTGATGAGTGGGGCAGCTATACTACCATTGGATTTTTAATTGGAGGTTTGTTTGTAGTTTCTGGGACTGTTCCTAAGAATGCATTTCACTGTTCATATCTTTTAAGAGAAACCCAGCTTGCGGACAGGCCATAGCTCAATGGTACAGCATATGCTTTGCATGAAGAAAGTCCCATGTTCCCTGATACATCTGGAGAGCCACAGCCTGTCAGTGTGGAGTAGAGATTGGAAACCTCAGGCCTGGAGGCCACATGTGGCCTCTAGGCCTCTCTTATCTGGCCCCCAGGGTCTCTCTTATCTGGCCCTCAGGTCTCACCCTAGGCCATGCTCCCTCTCCAAGCCACACCTCCTCTCCCCAGGACAGTGACCCTTTTCTGGCTTAGCTACAAGCTCTCCTTGAGTGTTTTTACCTAGATGGAATGGGTCCTTGTGGTGTGTTAATGTCCCTTGTTTGCCTGGACAATGACTGAAGAGACTGTCTACATGATATGCATGCAGAAACCTCTGACTTTTGTCTGCAATGCAACCCACTTCCAAAGGGGAGAGTCACATCCATTGCTCCACCCACTTTTTCCTCTGACACTGCCCACTACTGGCATGCTAAAAAACATTCTTCTTGGTCTTAAATAATGAGACCATCAGATGAGTAACTTGCCTGAGTTTCTGGGGTTCATACTCTTGTCACTGGACTATACAGAGCTTGGAAAAGTTACTTTTTTAAACTACAACTCCCATCAGCCCTAGGCAACATGGCCACTGGATTAGGCTGATGGGAGCTGTAGTTCAAAAAAGTAACTTTTCCAAGCTCTGGCTATAATATGAAACAATGGAGCATAGGTCAGCTTAACTTTGATAACTTACATGGTCTGAAGAGTAACTGTAAATCTGAAAGTCTTTCTGAAAGTTTCACTGCTGTGCTGACAGTTCTGGAATGTATAGAAAGCCCTCTATAAACTCACCTTCAGAAGCTTGAAAGGATTCATGAGGCTCAAAGGACCCATTGAAAGTTTAGGATGTTTCACGAAACCCTACAGTCCAGCTGGTGCAAAGGTTCTGACGACCTTAAGAGAATTAAAGATGTCAGGGCTGTTGTATGTAAGGAACAGCCGGGCTCTTATGGCTGAATTATGGCAATAAATTAATTCACTACAATCTGCTTGCTTTCTTAAAGGCTCATACAAAGTCATATATATTTACATGGTAATATGCATTTAAAAATCTGTGCCAACTAAAGACATTTTCAGACAGATGTCACCTACTGTTGTTCACTCCAGTCTTGAAGAAGTCATATCTGCAAACCAACATACTATTGCATGTAGGTGTACTATGTTAAAATCTCATTAAAGTCAATGGCATTAAACTGATTAAGAAAAACCAGACATTCTGATAACTAGTTTCAGGATTCCTGATACAAAGTCTGGTTGAAATATTTAAGTGTCTGACTCCAGTAAAAACAAGGATGGGATTCTGGATGCACTGGCAATACCTGTACAGATTTATGTGACCTGTACTGTGTTACTCATAAATTATTCAGTTGCCAGTGGCCTTGTTTAAGACATGGTACCTTTATTATTTGAAGAGAAAGCATGTGCCCTAAAGTCTATCTAACCAGCATTTTTGACTATATCTTCTTAGCTAGCATATTAAAACCATTTTCTTTCTATTATCTTTCCAGTCTTTCCATTAACAATTGTACTCAAAAACCACTGTTTCAGCAGGGTAATGCCCAATGTCTGTTAATACCTTCATTTAAAAGCTCTTTTCTTAGATAGTAACGAACATACTGCATTCTTTCTAACACGAAAAACAGGAAAGTGTGGCTTTGGAAATGGTACGTTGCTACATTCTCAGATCTCTGTGCTGGTCTTCATGCCATCTTTTTACTTTGATTTTTGTTAAAGTTATCACATTGGGGAGATTTTTATTGTGCCCATTTTAGTGTTTCTAATAAAGCACTGAAGTTAAAAGCCTCTTTGGGTGCAGCCACATACAGCCGTGCTGACTCTTGATTGAACTGAGAAGCAACATTTTTCTAAGGACTTGTCTGCTAGCAAGCAGTTTCTGTTCACTTAGAGAGAGAGATGGGAGAGGAAATGGCTGTGAAAGAATTCCCACAGCAGGAGAAGAGATGGAGAGAGGGAAGCAGCAGGAGAGAAAGTGGAAAAGAAAAAAATATATTATACAAAAAGCATATCTATGCAAAGCGTCCATAGAACCACAGTAGAAAAATATTAGGTTACTCTCTTGGTTGTAGCCTGGTTGCTATTACAGCTGATGGGGTGTATCTGTAAAACTGTGGTTTCTAAAATAAGTACTTGATTCAATAGGAATGGCTCTGAGCACTAGCCTTTGCAGCACTGATTCTATTACTATTCTTAGTACAAGATACACTGGAACCCATCTTATTCGCCAAGCTCAGGGTACCCAGACCTATTATATAAAGTAGCCTGCAGAGAAGTACACATTTAATGCTAATCAGCTGCTTAGTTCTGCCTCTGTGCAAATCAGTTGGTAAAACTGAATGCCTACTGTGCAGTGATTCAGAAGAGAATCTGTGTTAGTGAACAAGTAAGGGTTCATTGTGTTGCAAGCCAAAGTACCCCAAATCATTTGAAATGCTTTAAAAACATTCCTGAAATGAAACAAGTGTTATTTGTAATTTTCACTAGGGTTAAGTGCAACTAGCAATAAAACAACAGGTTAGGAATTATTCAGCTTTAATGCATCCAAGATCAATTGGCAAGGTGACCTATGAGTAGGGATGGGGTTCTATGAGTAGCCTAAGTGCTCATCACTGAAGCCAAACCAGTAATTATTTCGGTTTTCCATAAAAAAAATTCCTTATATACACATTAGAGACAAATAAAAACATATAATATTGAATTTTAAAAACATGGCAAACAACACTTCCTGTTTATGCTATTCCTTCTACATGTTCCATTCTGTCATTTACTTGATTTGGTCTGATTCAGGTACTTTGGAAGGAAGAGAGAGATTAGAAGATTAGATGGATCCAGGAGCATCCCCAGGCTAAGGACCTGCTCTTTCAGAGGAGTACAACCCCATTCAAAGCTGGCAACTGACCAATTATCTGACCTTGGGAAACACCAACCCACAGCGCCTCCATCTTGCTAGGATCCAGAGTCAGTTTATTGGCCCTCATCCAGCCCACCACCAAGTCCAGACAGCAGTTCAGAGTTTGCTGCTCCCAATTCAGATGTTACAGAGAAATAGAGCTGCGTATTGTCAGCGTACTGCTGACACCTCACCCCAAATCTCCTGATGACTGCTCCCAAGGGTTTCATATAGATGTTAAAGAGCATGGGGGACAAGATGGTACCCCGCGGCATCCCACAGCACAACTGCCAGGGGGCCGAAAGACAATCACCCAATGCTATTCTCTGAAAATGACCTTGAAGATAGGATCGGAACCACTGTAAAACAGTGCCTCCAATACCCATCTCACCAAGTCAGCCCAGAAGGATACCATGGTCAATGGTATCAAAAGCAGCTGAGAGATCAAGTAAGAGTAACTGTTGCACTCTCCCTGTCCTCCTGATAAAGGTCATCCCAGAGCTTGGAAAAGTTACTTTTTTGAACTACAACTCCCATCAGCCCCAGCCAGCATGGCCACTGGATTGGGCTGATGGGAGTTGTAGTTCAAAAAAGTAACTTTTCCAAGCTCTGGGTCATCCATCAGGGCGATTCAGTCCCATAACCAGGACTGAACCCAGACTGGAATGGGTCAAGATAATCTGTTTCATCCAAGAATACTTGAAATTGCTGCACCACAACCCTCTCAATCACCTTCCCTAAAAAAGGGGTGTTTGTGACCAGTCGGTAATTGTTGCAGACAAATAGGTCCAGGGTGGGCTTTTTCAGGAGCAGTCGGATCACCGTCGATAACTTTTCAGGGTGGCTGGAACCACTCTCTCCTGCAGTGATGCATTGACCACACCCTGGATCCACTCAGTCAAACCCCCTCAGCAAGCTTTAATGAGCCAAGAAGGGCCAGGGTCAAGAGAACACGTTGCTGGCCACATAATTGCAAGCACTTTGTCTGTGTCATCCATGGAGAAGTGCAAATCAGATCAGGACAGCAGTGCCTCCAACATATACACATTTCCCCCCAATTTATATCACCTGAACTTTCTTTGCCCCTTTGGGGAAGGGCCGTAGCTCATTAGCAGAATATCTGCTTTGCATGCAGAAGGTCTTCAGTTCAGTTCCTGGCATCTCCAGACGGAGGTAAGAGAGACTCCTTATTGAAAATCCCGGTGAGCTGCCACTAGGCAGTGCAGACAGTACTGAGCTAGATAGACCACTGGGTCTCACTCAGTATAAGGCAGCTTCCTACATTCCTAAATCTTGCAGATACAGAATTGGTACCTATACATTGTTTCTTGTGGGGCAAATACTAACTGGGGAGATATTTTAATTAAGAAAAACAGCATGGGGAAATGGTTATGTATTGCAGTCTCCGAAGAATCCTCCTAAGCTGCTACTAATTTAAAAATAACAGTGCAGAAGATCATAATCACAGCTGCCCTGCATCCCATCTAGGCCTTCCAATCAAGCTTATACATGAGGCCATTTTCTATGGATTTCCATAAGTAAAAGATTTCTTCAAGGACCTTAAGGACATAAGAAGTGCCTGCCTATGAGGCCAATGACCCATGTAGTCCAGCATCTTGTTCTCACAGTAGCCAACCAGATGCCTATGGGAAGCAGGACCTAAGCATCAGAGAACTCTCTCCTCTGAAGTGTCCAGCAACTACTATTCAGAAGCTTACAGCTAACTGTTGAGGTAGATCATAGCCATCAAGGCTAGTAGCCATTGATAGTCTTATTCTCCAGGAATTTGCCTAATCCTCTTTTAAAGCCATCCAAGTTGGTGGCCATCACTGCCTCTTGTGGGAGAGAATTCCATAGTTTAATTATGTGCTGTGTGAAGAAGTACTTTCTTTTGTCTGTCCTGAATCTTCCAACATTCAGCTTCACTGGATGTCCACATGTTCTAGTGTTATGAGAGAGGAAGAAAACTTCCTTCTATCTACTTTCTTCAAGCCATACATTATTTTATATATTTCTATCATGTCACCTCTTACTCGCCTTTTCTCTAAATCAGTGATTCCCAACCTGGGGGCCGTGATCCCCAGGGGGGGCATGAAGTAATCCAGAGGGGGCCACGAACAGTAAAGAAATGAATTAATTTTTAATAAGTTTTCACTCCCTGTCTGCTCCCCACTGTCGCTGCAGACAACACCTCCCCCTTACTCCAAATGAGAGGGGTGGACTTTTGGTGAAGCAGCAGGGCATCTGTCAGGCGCGCAGAGGACAGGCATCTGCCTATAAAACAGATGGCAGACACTGAAGGAGGTTGAGGATGGAGCTACCAGGAAGGAGATTACTATCGCCAGTTCCTGTCTCCTCACACTACTGCTGCTGACAATGCCCTTGCTCAGAATGAGAGGGGATGGCTTTTCTTGAAGCAAAAAGAAGCAAGGCTGCAAGGAAAGGCTGCTTTCCCCCTTCCTTCTTGGCAGCAAGTCTGCCTGCCTTTCTTGGCACCTGCTTCATTGCCACCTCCTTTTAAAAATTATTTGCGAAGCTGCCCAGATCTCGCCTTTGGCCCATAGAGAGCCAAGGAGCAGTTAGGAAGCTCAAGACTTGCTCGTCTCCCCCATCTCTGAGGCTAAGTCTGTGTGCCAGTGTCCCACCTACACTTCACCCCCAATCTCTCTCTTCAAGATGCTACAGCAGTTGAGGGCTTCATCCCTCCCACTTGCCCAAATGCATGCATGCCTACAGAAGCTTGAAGGAGGGGCAGGTGTGTTTATGTATGTGCTTGTGCTCATCTGTTTTCTGTTCCACTCTCATTTCCCAAGTACACTCTAACCAAGTCATCAGTTCTGATGATCATCCCAAGGCCTGAAAGCACTAACCCCCTCCTCAATTTATCCATCCTTTTGTCTTCACAATCTAGCATCCCCACCACTACCACACTGCTGCTTCTATTATTATTATTATTATTAATAATAATAATAATAATAAAGCTCAGCAGGTTGGCTGAGGCTGGGGTCCACATACTGCAGCTGAAACGTATTTATTTATTTAATTATTATTGCATTATATCCCACCTTTCCTCCAAGTTGGTCAAGGTAGTGCACATTGTTCCCCCCCTTTCCATTTTATCCTTGCACCAACCCTGTGACATATGTCAGGCTGAGAGACTGTGTCTGGTTGAAGGGCACCCAGTGGACTTCATGGCTGGGTGAGGATTTGAACCTGGATCTTAGTCCAACACTGTAACCCACTGATGTTGGGGAGATAGGACTATACATCTTCAGATTGTGGGGGGGAAGGGGGATACCAATTTGATTGGACCATTGCATTAAGAAAAGCAAGCAACACCTCCCTGTTTTCAGGGAGCTTTTTATGGAAAGGGATATTTGGAGATATCTGATCATTTTGGTTGCCCTTTTCTGAACTTTTTCCAGCTCCATGATATCCTTTTTGAGGTGAGGCGACAAGAACTGTACACAGTATTCCTGTACAGTGGCATTATATTGGCAGTTTTATTTTCAATTTCCTTTCCTAATGATCATTTGCCTTTTCCAAAGCTGCCACGCACTAGGTCAACATTTTCATTGAGTTATCCACTATGACCCTAAGGTGTCATTCCTTGGTCAGTCACAGCCAGTTAGGGATGGAAAGATGTGTCAGTTCCTGTTCTCTCAATTTCTCATTTTTCCAGTCTTAAATTCAGTTTTCTACATTTCTGCAGCAATTAAAAAAATTCTCATGAAAATTCTCCAGCATTTTAGTGTGAATTTCTCCTAATAAACATGTTTTGTAGGCAGTTTTGATTAATCTACACATTTTTGCAAACAATCTATCCTAATACAATGTATTTTATGTTATTTTCATTGATATATTCATTTTTATGCACACTTTCCCCAACATAAGCATTTTTGTAAACATTGGGTGGCAAAGTGCATTGCAAAATTCAAATAAGTGTGAATTCTGAAGGATGGCTGTGTTTCGGTTGTCATATTGTTTGACAAAAAGTGCAAATTTGATAGATTCATCTTGTCCTGCCCAGAGTGCGAGACACGAGACAGAGGCGAGACTGGAATTAATTCTTGTTTTTAATAAAACAAGTAACGGTTACATCAAAGGCAGTGCGCTTCATAGACTTAACTATGCGAACTCACTACTGACCCTAACAAAGCTATCTAGACATACAATGCAGTGTGTGAAGAAAGTTGACTCAGCACCTCAATCAGGGGGGTGCCGCCTTAAGTAGGGAAGGTCTTCGCCCATAATCTCGGACTCCTCCGAAGTTCCACCTTCTGACCGACCGGCTTCTCGCAGCTTCTCATGCTGGACGAGGGGGGTGAGCCTCTGCTGGCTCCTCTGACAGTACAGGCTCAATAGGTGCTGGCTCGGCTTCAGGGGACAGGGAAGTGTTAGAAGTGCCAGGCGGAGAGTCCTGAGGAGGTGGAGTTGGTGCGTGCGCCAGGTCATCCCTCAGCGGCTCTGTTGGGGCGTCTGTAGGTGGAGCAAGGTCTGCTTCAGCAGGAGAACTGCCCGTGGGAACTGGCAGACTGTCAACTACACCCTCTCCCTCATTGTCCTCGACAGCCTCAACACCTCCTCCCTCATTGTCCTCGAAAGCCTCATCTGCCTGTGATTCCTCTTCCTGCTCTAACTGGGGAAGCTGGGGCTGAACTGTCTCCCCTCCCTGATCCTCCTGGGAGAGCTGGGGCTCAACACATCCTGAAATGCAAACTGAATCAAATCTCTCACCCATCCCTACCACCAGTTCAGATCTCATGAGCATATATGTGAAATTAAGATTTTTTTGCCCCAACATGCATCACTTTACATTTGTTTACATTGAATTGCATTTGCCTTTTTATCACACATTCACTCAGTTTGGAGAGCTCCTTTTGGAGCTCTTTGCAATCCTTTTTGTTTTAACAACCTTGAACAATTTAGTATCATCAACAAACATGGCCACCTAACTGCTCACCCCTAACTCTAGATTGTTGATGAACAAGTTAAAAAGTTCAGGTCTCAATACTGATCCTCGCCGGAGTCCATTTTATCTTCTCTTCATTGGGAGAACTATCAGTTTATTCCTGCTCTCTGATTCCTGCTACTTAACCAGATCCTGATCCATAAGAGGACCTCTCCTCTTATTCCATGACTGCTAAGCTTTCTTAGGAATCTTTCGTAAGGTACCTGTTGAAAGTTTTTTGAAAGCCCAAGTACATTATGTCAACTGGATTGCCTCTGTCTATATATGCTTGTAGACACTCTCAAAGAACTCTAATCAGTTAGTGAGACAGCACTTACCCTTACAGAAGCCATGCTGGTTTTGCTTCAGCAAGGCTTGTTCTTCTGTATGCTTTGTAATTGTATCTCTAACAATACTTTCCACCAGTTTTCCTGGGACAGACATTAAGCTAACTGTCCTGTAATTTCAGGAATGTTCCATGGATCCCTTTTTAAAGATTGATGTTACACTGGCCACTTTCCAATCCTCGGATATGGAGTGGATCTGAGGGACGTTACATACTTTTGTTAGAAGATCAACAATTTCACATTTGAGTTCTTTGAGAACTGTCAGGTGGATGCCATCCTGACCAAGTGATTTGTCAATTTTTATTTTGTCTTTTAAGCCTAGAACATCATCTCTGAAAAAATACATTGTATATAAATGTTTATATGCTAATACTAGAAGCCTCTGAGCCAAGATGAATGAATCAGAGTTAAGGAGATTGCAGAGAATCTGAATGAATTCTTTGCGTCTGTCTCCACAGGGTAGGATATATGGCAGATCCCTGTGCCTGAGCTAACTTTTGCAGGAATGGAGTCTGAGAAACTCAGGTAAATTGTGGTAATGAGAGATGATGTCTTTGAAGAGATGTGGTACTTTGGCGTCTCTGAGTTGCTATCCTGTGTCCCTGCACTCACAATGCCTAGTTCTATGCCTACTCAATTTAAATTTTCATGTTTTTTCTTGATCCCAGGGCGGAGAATTGTTCTGAACCAGGCTCTCCTCAGCTCCTGTCAGCTTTTCCCCCTTAATCAGTTTAAAAGTTGCCCCCTTTTAGCTTTTAAGCACCAACAGTCTAGTTCCAAAATGTTAAAACCTATTGCCTTCCTTGTTCCTATTCTCTACCATCCCATGCCTCTAAACCACAGAGCCTTTTGAGTTTCTATACTTGCCTTTGCAATCTGACTGCATAATTTCATTGATACAAAACAGAAAACACTTAAAAGCTGTTTCCTTTCTTCCCTAAAGCCAAGAAGCACACTCCCCCGCTCACCCATCTCACCATCAGCTTCATAAAGAATCATTATACTTATTACATTTATTACATTTATTATCATCATCATCATCAAACTATACAATTCATGAAGTCTTACTGTAACTGCATAACCATGCCTTCTTATAATTATAGTTCATCTTCCACACAAATTACCATTACAAAATCATTCATATCTCCATCCAGTTTTTAAGATTATACTTATTACTGAAGCATCTATATTGCAAGGTATTTCTTTGCATTTCCCCAGAGAAGGACAGATCATTCTCACAAATCTCTTACATTTTCAGATGTATATAGATCCAGTCAACGTGGTGAATTAGGATAGAACACTACTGAACAGTTGAGGCATTAATATCTGTGGACTACCTGCAAACTTTTCAGTTAACAAATTATGATGAAACTGTGCACATTAAGTTCAAAAATCCCTTGTCTAGAGATTTAATTCACACAAGATAAGTGGAAATAAATTTAAAGCTCCTATTAATGCACTGGGTTTGGGGGGAAAAAAGGTAACGGCTTTTCTGCTACTTTTGGTGCAGAAAAAATAAAGTCAGAAGCAATATTTTAGAAGCTCTCTGCCAAGATTTTCTGTACAACCCTGCATAGTGCAGTATTCCCGGTATTTTAGGAAGAGATCAAAGTAGGGAGAAAGCATAATCGGATGAAAGGCATTTGTGCCCTGGGATAAAATGGAGTTTATGAAAGAAGATGACAAGGATGTAGCAGATGCCCTCATCAGAATCGACACAGGGTCTTATAAAAAACAAACAAAGCAAGAACACAGATTTTGACAATCAGCCTAGTTGTCCTATCCTGAAGAAAAGTCTGAATGGATCTGGGGGCAAATGAATATCTTGTGAAATTCACAAAAGAAGCATTAATGTGGAGCTCTGCAGAAACATTACAAGCATAGCTGCCATGAAGCTTAATGTGCATGCCATAAAAGCAAAGGAACAGACGTTCAAATCAAGTATTTTAATTGAAAAGGCACTGAAATGCAATCAGAGGCTGTTTATGTGCTACAAGAAGCTTTCAAGCTGTGTATGTGTGTGTGTGCATGTGTTTAATAAAACATAGATGTCAATGCCTGATATAGATTTCCAGGTTTCTCTAATCAAATTAATCTGAGCTCTCATGGGTTAGGTAGAATTCATTTCACATAGCAGCTGGGATAAAAGGCCATTTCAGCAAGTTAAGTTTAGAAATAGTTTATTAACTTGAAGCTGTTATCCAAAAAAAAGGGAGCTATGTGCTCTAGAAACTCAGATTTGATGCTGCACAATGATAGAAGCCTATCATATTATTGCTTTATATAGTGCAGCCATATGTAGACTCTGGCAAAACTGTGTATTCAATGCTTTAGAAATAGGTGAAATATTTTGCCACACAGACACACACAATGAATAAAGACAAAAGACATGTACTGGGGTAAATGGGCAACAACTTTATGAACTTAATAAGATCTGCAACAAGCACATTAGCAACAATCAAACTCCTCCTCAGCATGGGTCCCTGATCTTTAGGTGAGAGTTGGGAGAATAAATTCCCCACTGTCTACCTGGCAGGGGCAAATCC
The DNA here is from genome assembly GCF_030035675.1 of Rhineura floridana. Taxonomy (NCBI): domain Eukaryota; kingdom Metazoa; phylum Chordata; class Lepidosauria; order Squamata; family Rhineuridae; genus Rhineura; species Rhineura floridana. The sequence continues at coordinate 102,303,499 of NC_084486.1, forward strand.
ATCTCTGGCTCTGTGTACCAGACCAGTCTGCTGAATTATCTGTCCTTGACCTTGCCTGCTTACCTTAAAGGTGTGTGGAGGAAGCACCTGATTGTCCTGTACCATTGTAGCTGGTCAGATGTAGGTGTGATGAGACAAACAGAGCCCAAGGACAGATATAGCCCTTCCTGCTCTTCATCTATTAGAGGTTGGTTGGATAAGCACCCCTTCACCATAAAGATGCCTGAGGGTGCTCACCAGAGTACCCTTCTCTTTAATTCCCTCCGTACCTTATCCATTCTTGCCTAGCAGTAAGTCCCATTGATCTCAGTGGCACTTGCTTCAGTATGCTTAGGATTCCTGCACCTGCCAGCTGTGCCAAATTTATGTTGCATCAAATCAGCCAAATTTCCATTTTCCCTCAAAACTACTAAAGTATGGAGTAGGAATGGTGGGAAGAGTTTTACATTTCAATTTAGCCCCTAAAATTGCAACTGACTAATCCCATACTTTAAATATAATGCGGGGGGGAGGGACTCTGGAAAAGCAGTCATTCATTGGCAATCACTCGTGGCTGAGTAAGATTGTCTTCCAAGATAAGGTCTTTAACGGTGGGTCCGTAAGTGACTGTGGAGGCCAATTCTGGATCCACACAGCCTCCCACAGTGAGGACTTAGGTTTCCACATGGAAGATGGTCACGATGAGGATTTGCTTGACGTGCCTTCCGCTTAGCTCATTTGTCCCTTTCGCCCTGTACTCGTGCTTCTTCAAAGTCCATAGCATCTTTGATAATGGCCGACCTCCAGTTGGGACTCTCGTGGGCCAAGGCTTCCCAGTTCTCGATGCTTATGTCACATTTTTTTAGATTAGCTTTGAGAACATCTTTAAACCTCTTTTGCTGTCCACCGATATTCCATTTTCCATCCTTAAATTGGGAGTAAAGTAGCTGCTTTGGAAGATGGTGATCAGGCATTCGAACAACATGGCCGGTCCAGCAAAGTTGATGTTGGAGAATCATTGTTTCAACACTGGTGGTCTTTGCTTCTTCCAATACGCTAACATTAGTCCGCCTATCTTCCCAAGTAATTTGCAGAATCTTCCGGAGGCAGAGTGGAATCTTTCAAGAAGTTGGGAGTGGCGTTTATAAATGGTCCATGTTTCAGAGGCGTATAGTAAGGTCAGTAGTACAATGGCTTTGTAAATAAGCATTTTGGTCTCCCTGCGAATATCCCGATCCTCGAACACTCTACACTTCATTTGGAAGAATGCGGCACTCGCATAGCTCAGACGATGCTGAACATCAGCGTCGATGTCAGCTTTTACAGAGAGATGGCTGCCAAGATAAGAAAAGTGATCGACATTCTCCAGCGTCGCACCATTAAGTTGGATTGATGGTGCTACAGAGGGATTGGTTTGCACTTGCTGATTAAGCACTTTGGTTTTTTTGATGTTAAATGAGAGGCCAAGCTTTTCATATGCTTCTGCAAAGACATTTAGGATAGTTTGAAGATCTTCCTCGGAATGTGCGGAGACTACATTATTATCGGCATATTGAAGTTCTGTGACAGAAGTTGACATTACCTTACTTTTTGCTTTCAGCCTACTGAGATTAAAAAGCTTTCCATCTGTTCGATATGTGATTTCCACGCCAGTGAGAAGTTTCCCCTCAACAAGGTGTAAAATCATGGCAATGAAAATAGCAAATAAGGTCGGAGCAATAATGTATCCCTGTTTGACGCCTGATCCCATTTTGAATGGATTACTTTGAGAGCCATTGTTATCCAAAATTGTCGCTGTCACGTTGTCATGGAGGAGTCGCAAAATATTCACAAATTTATCAGGGAATCCACTTTTCAGAAGGATGGTCCAGAGAGCAGTTCGATTTACAGTATCAAAGGCCTTTAAGGCTGCCCATGTTGCTCCTCTGATTGGATGGCATGTCCTACTTGCCACAATCACCCCAGCATCTCTGTCCTCATCCCTCAAAGGTGATGGGGACAAAATCTTCCTTCACCCAAAACAGAAGAGGAGGGAACAGCATTTCCCTGGAACTGAATTGGGGGAGGGCTTGAATTTTTTGGAGGGGTGAGAGCTGAGGGGTGAAAAACCTTTTCCTTTTGACAAATGTGGACTCTGTATGGCACCACAGTATTTTTTTAAAAAAAGTTTTACAATTATGACTATTTCACTAAATTTAACAAGCTAATTTTAATTACAGTTAGCAGCATTTACATCCTTGTTTTTTGGTAATTTTGCTCAGGTCTGTTAATGAATGAAATATATCCATATTCTTCTTATATGTCTTGTTACTCTAGTTTTTCAAGTGATGTACATCATCGGGCAAAAGATAACTTCTTTCAGAACATGCAATTCTGTTGAATGATGAGAGAGAATAATGAACTATAACTGTTGTGTCTGGGAGTAGCCAGAGATGAATTTGTTCTTTGTTCATTCCAGGAATCATAGCACCAAGATCAGGTCAATATGAACTTTTTTTCCAGCTAGAAAATTCATCTCTACTGGTCTAAAACAAGGATATAATGGATGGACAAAATTGCCTTCGTTGGGATGATAATCCTGCCAAAAAGTTTGTTTCTCCTCTTAAACATTCCTCTTCATGTTGCATCATTAACAATCGGCAAAAACTAATTGATGCTTTTGTCTAGAACAATAAGAAAGCCAGGGTCCATTTTAAAACCATGTCAAAAAGCATTGATGAGTCCCGCACTTCCAGATATCAATATTATCAAGCTGCTATTCTTGCAAGTATGTCATATTGGTTTGATTCTGATAGCTCGAAAGCATGGAAGAAGAAATATTATCTGTAGATTTGAAAAATATGTTATGGTATACTGCACAAGCACATAAGGTTCTTTTAAAAACTAACCTCTGTGTCAGACCCATCTTCACCATTTGGAATAAATTTAGAGCCAAATTAAGTCTGAATTTATCCCTATTAAAAACTTTGATTTATAATGAAGAAATGACGACTGTCATGCTCTGGTAAACATTGATTTATGCAGGAAATGACTTAAGTTAAAAAACTGGTATTTAGATGTAGTAAAATCATATAATCATATTCTTAATGAAATATCCCATGTTCTATGGTCCTGCCCTAAAATCAAAACATTCTGGGAAAAGATTGTCATTCAGATAAGAGATATAACTGGGTATGATCTTCCCATGGAACTTCTCATCTTACTTTTTGGTTATCTTAAGGATGCTATCCTATCTGATGATAGAGAAATGGAGCTTATCTGCAGCATATTAAAATAATATGGTTCATTATGATATCAATCCTTATAAGATCCTGGGAACTCTTTGAACAGATGTTATAAACTTCACATTTTTCTTTTTCCTTGATCTAATCTATAAAGTATTTGTTAACCAAACTTGTAAAGCACCGCAATGTGCCTACTAGAAATTTTATATATATTTCTTTTTATATATAATAGAACATACATATATCTGATCATTGTTTTCTTTTTTTGTAAAACCTTTGTTAGCCATGACAGTTTTTTATCTATTGTTATTTTTGTATTTGATTTTTTAAAATAAAAATTAAAAAAGAAAGAAAATTCAACTCTGCTTCTGACAGCACATTAGCGGTGGTGGAGTTAGCCAGAAAATTCAGTGTGTGTGTGTATGTGTGTGTGTGCGCGCATGTGTGTACTTGATTCCTGGGGCATAGAGTTGCCTCTGCATTTCACTTTAAGAAAAATTGTTTGTAAATAGGAAAAATTTGAATAAACCAAAGCTGCAATGCTTTATACACTTTCCTAGTAGAAAGCCCTATTGCATTCAATGGGACTCGACATGAAAAGGATTGCAGAGTCAGAGCACAATCCTATGCGTGTCAAAAGTAACTGCCACTGAGTTCGATAGGACTTACTCTCAGGGACGTATGGATAAGATTGCAGTGTAAGATTATGTTACTCCTTCTGTTAAATTTGTTCGGACAATTACAGTTGCCTCCTAGATGTGGCATTGTTTCTCTGATTGAAACACTCTCCCTGGCACAAATACAGGTAGGACTCTACAGTGCTGGCTGCTTTGTTCTAGTTTCTATTAAATAAAAAAAATGTTCATAAGAGTGTAGAAATAAGGCTTCATAGTAGTCTTGGGATGATGTTAAACTCTGCAGGTAAAATAATATGGATGCCAGAAAACACAGATTACACTGCAGCCTTGAACTATTGATAAGGCAGAAAGTACATCTGATTGCTCTAGGACACTGATTATTTACTAATATTTAGGACACATTTACAATGGAATTTTCCCTAATACAATACATTTATGTAAGTCATTGTCACTAATATATGCATTTGCAGTGGTGTCACTAGGGTTGGTATCACCCAGTGCAGTAACTCATGGTGTCACCCCCATGGACCTCCTCCTGTACCAGACCATACAGAATCCTTAGTAATGTTTTTTGTACTAATATTACTCGTAAATCGTAATTCCCGTATATCACTGAATGTAATGGCAATAATAGTGACATAAACAACTAGCAAAATTAAAATTACACCTTTAAATTACAATATCATACGCACAGTCTAAATGTATTTACATTTATACATAGTTTCATGTGGTTAAAGTGAAAATTCGGTAAGAAAACAATAGAATTCAAAGTAAAAACGTTTAAGAACTACATCAAAATTATGTTCATTTTAACACAAACACAATTTTTTGTTATGTTCACTCAGAAGTCCCATTAATTTACAGCACAATCCTAACCATGTCTACTCAAAAGTAAGTCCTAATGAATTCAATGAGGTTTACTCCAGGTACATGGGATCAGCATTCCTTTACTCCCAGAAAAGCAAGTATTGGATTAAAGCTTTCATATTGGAAAGGTTTTCAAAGCACTGCCCTCTCCAACAGCCCAGGGTCTGACTGCGTGCTACACACAAGAGAAAAAATACCTTTAACCCATATTCTTATTATGTGGCCCTGGGAAGATCTATTGCCTTGTTAAGCTGAGTTGGAACTCTGAAAAATGCTTGTCAGAGTTGACTTTGAAAACTGGGCAGCACTTGACAGTGAAGAACTTGGAGGTGTGTGTCTCTGTGTGGTCACTTCTACTCCTTGTTTTTGAAGTATCCTGACAAAAGTGGTGACTTCCTCTTCAGTGCACAGTTAAACTATGGAATTTGCCCACAGATGTAGTTATGGCCATCAACTTTGGTGGCTTTAAAAGAGGATTTGACAAATTCATGTAGGATAAGGCTGTCAACAGCTACTAGTCCTGATGACTATTTACCACTTCCAGTATCAGAGGCAGTATGCCTCTGAACACCAGTTGCTGGGAATCACAAGTAGGAGGAGAGGGCTACTGCAGCCAGGTCCTGCTTGTGGGCTTCCACTAGGGTTGCCAGGTCCATGGCCTGAGACTGATCCTGTATCCTCCTTTTCCAACTAGTGGGCCACCAGATGTTGTTGGACCACAACTCCCATCAGCCTCAGCCAGCATTGCAATGGTCAGGAAAGATGGGAATTGCAGTCGAACAACATATGGTGGCCCATTAGTTGGGAAAGGCTGCTTTAGGAGAAGAGAAGGTCAGCCAAGTGCAGGTGTTCTTGCAACTCTGTAATGGGAAAAACCACAAGGTGGTCTCCCTCTCCCCTCCACAACTTTTAAAGATACAGAAGACCTCTTGGTTGCCAGGCCCGGCCTCCAAGAGGTCTTCTGTATGTTTAAAAGTTGTGCAGGGGGGAGGGAGAATTCCACCTTGTGGTTTTTCCCTATACAGAGTTGCAAGAACACCTGCATTTGGCTAACCTTCTCTTCTCCTAAAGATACAGGAACAGTCTCAGGCCATGGACCTGGCAACCCTAGCTTCCACAGGCATCTGGTTGGCCGCTATGAGAACAAGATGCTGAATTAGATGGGCCTTTGCCCTGATCCAGCAGGGCTCTTCATATGTTCTTTTGTTGTCCAACCAGCAAGCAAGAAGCAATCATCAGTTTTTCTGGGGTCAGAGCACCTCAGACAGCCTCAATCATGAACTTCTTAAGATGTACTGATGTCTGGAGCTAAGCTTGGAGTTCATTTGTTTTTTCATATTCTTTCCTGCAGTGCTGTCCCATAATGGCCCACTTGCAGCTCTCAGAAGTGTAACCCTGCAAAGAGACTATTAAGTTGCAGAAGCCCAAGGCAGTGCCTAGCAACCATCTGCTGTACCCTGCGAGTACTTACCTGTTTTTATCGGCCTACCTGCTTGTCAGTCTGTTTTCAGGCAGAATTGTTTCCACCTGCAGCTCTCAGAGGTGTGGCCTAGCAAGAGGATATGTAGCTGCAGAAGCCCAAGGCAGTGGCTAAATGACAGTGCCTGTTTGGTGCCAATGAGGGACCATGCTTATACAAAGCTGGCAGGGTCTACCTCAGCTGGGGTGAGGGGCTTCTGCTGGTGTAGGTATATCCTAGTTCCCTCAGCCTGGCATAAATACAAGTTGGATTGCACTTTAATTTGTCTGAATGTATGTCCATTTAAAACTGCCTTGAATATTGAGGATAAAAAACAAGCAATAACAATGAGGGAGATAAAGATGAAAAAGAGGGCAGACCTCCTGTACCTTTAATTAATATCATTTGTAGACCACTTCCCATCCAGGATCCCAAAGTGGCATACAGAATAAAATTCAACATTAACATGTTAAAAACATATAAAATCAAACAAGTACTGAAATATATATAATATTAAAATATCAACAGCAAAGAACAAACAAATGCCAGGTATATGCAGAGTATCTAAAATGGGCCAGTGACCCAGCTGGGGAAAGCCTGAGCAATCCAATGTGTTTTTCACACTTTTTCAGAAGCACTCTACTGTGGATGCCTCCCCTATAGGAGTGGGGGAAAGAGCATTCCAAAGAATGAGTGCCACTACAGAGAAGGCTTGTTTCTATGTCATCAACAAGCAACACATCATAAAGCGGGATGACCCTAACAAGGCCTCTTCTGATGACCTTTATGTCCTAGCAGGTCTGTATAAGGTGCTCTTCTAGGTATCCGAGTCCCAAGTTCTTTAGGGCTTCATACATCAGCAACAAAACTTTTAAAATAGTTCAATAGCTAATAGGCAGCCAGTGCAGTGCTTTTAGCACAGGCGTAGCATGTGCACGACTGGATTACAACAAACATCTTGTCTGTGCCCTCAAGCCTCAAAAACTGAAACAGATCCCATAAAACTAGGTAAGACTCCATTGGACATCCATCTGATACTGCATCAATAGTATCAATTCAAGTTGGCATAGGTTTTATCTTCAAAGTGTTTTAAAATTTGTCACAGCATGACTCAGGAGTGCAAGCATTCAATTTGCTGGGGTATATGAGAATAATCACCGCACCACTCAGAAAAGCAATGCTGGATGGCTACTCAAGGCTGTGATAGAAGCAGCAAAACAAGCTTCTCTTCAGCCTTCACTGCCATGCAGTAGGTGCAATTATGCGCTCTAGCACATGTCCAGTTGGCATCACTTTGAATCTTACACCACTTGCACTTTAGTTTTTGTTGTCCTGGTATACCGCAGAAAACCAGGAAACAATCTGGGCTCTACAGTGCAGGACAGGACAATTGGGAGTAATCATGTCAAGTGCCCACCCCCATCTGCATTCCATAGTGACACAAAGAGTTCAACAGGATCACCACCAGCTTTGGTTTTGGATTCCATAAGTCTCCAAGGGCAGACCATCTTAATAGGTCCCCCAATTCTACCAAAGGTGACTAGTACTATCAGTCCAAGCTTTACCAGAGAGTGGTCTGACAGTAACAATGGGGTGAGTTAAGCCCCCCTCAATGTCCAGATTGCCCTGTTCACACACTGAGGCAAAGACCAAAACAAAGGTGTGCCCTTCCTTACACTTTGGCCCAGACAGACAGCCCCATGGTTGCAGGCCATGAAATTCCAATGCATCTTCAGTGTGGATACTGAAGTCCCTCAAAACAAATGTAATGGGGTTCTCAAGCTTGAGACCATCTCTGCTTGCTCAGTTAGGGTGGGCAGTACACCAACAGCATCCCCAGTCTGTCTCATTGCCCCAGTGTCATGTACAGGCGGTCATAGCCAACAGCAAGCCGCCGCCCCCACCTGTGTCTCTCTTACAGCCCTGCCTCCAACAATGGCCCAATATAGAGGGCTGCTGTAAACTGCTGATTCACTTGTAGTCCCCTCCAACAGAAGCCCTCTGATCAGTTCAGTAAGTCTACTCAGGAGGAAGAAGATGCCACAAAGAGGTAGCAAGCAAATAACAACCACAGTCTCTCAGTTCAGGCGGCTGGTCTTACTTCTTTCCCTCCTGCTGCTCTGGCTTGAAGCTACACCTGCTGAAATTCCTTCTTTTACACAACTTTTAAAGGTGACATAACCTTTCCCTTTATTTTGGATCTGGCCACTCTAGCGACAAATTGTAATGTAAAAATCAAACAGATTTATAACTGGTTTTCAAAGCACTGCCCTCTCCAACAGCCCAGGGTCTGACTGCATGTTACACACAAGAGAAAAAAAACCTTTAACCCGTATTCTTACTTACTCGAACTGAAGATCTCAAAACCACCATTTTGACGTTGTAATGAAGCCTAAGCACTGCCTGGGTCAACAAATCACAAGCCTGGCTCCCCTTATTGGCTACAATCCTGAAAGGGCGGGATTAGAGGCCAGAGCCTGGAAAAGTTATTTTTTGAACTATAACTCCCATCAGCCCAATCCAGTGGCCATGCTGGCTGGGGCTGATGGGAGCTATAGTTTAAAAAAGTAACTTTTCCAAGCTCTGGCTAAAAGCTGCTATACAGATCGGTTAAAAAACAGATTAAACAGTCGTGGGGGGGCTGACGTTTTGGTGTATATCTCAGGAACCAGATGACCTAGAAACTTAGGTTTTTTTTTTAATTGAAGCTGAGAGTCCGGAGATTAAGGTAGGGGCAGCTCTGGGTGTCACCCCCCTCTTGGTGTCACCCGGGTGCGGTCCGCACCCCCCTCACCTGCTAGTGACGCCCCTGTGCATTTGAATACACACTTTAATTACTTGGCTGGAGAACGGCAATGCAAAATTTGAAGTGCCAAGATGGCTGTGCTTTGGTTGGATTTTTTTTTTTGAAAGCGGGAATCAGGTAGATTCACCTTTAAATGCAGACTGAATCAAATTTCTCTCCCATCCCTAATTCTATGATTTAGTTGGATATCAATTATTATCACCATACTCATCTAGCACCATCTCTGTGTGTGGCACTTTACAGAGTAAGATTCCTACCTTGAGGTACTTACAATCTAAAATTTGACACAAGAAAAACAGCAGAGGAAGGGGAGAAAAATACCCTGCTGGATAAGACCAAATGTCCATCTGTTTCAAACAGTGGTCAATGAAATTCCCATGCCCCATCAGCATCTTCTTCCAGTACCAAATGAGACTTCTTTAGTGGAGGAGAACCCCATTGCTGGCCTTAGTATGTCTGATGCACTAAGGGACTCCATAGAAACAGACAAATGTTCTCAGATTACCATCAAAGCAGCAGAGATGCCTCATTTAGGGAGGCTATAGATTCAGAGGTCCAAACACCTCTGACTGGTCTCTCCTTGCACATTCTGATAATCCAAAGTCATCACATCCAGGATTCTAGCAGTAGAGATAGTGGTGGATCTGAGTAGAGACCCAGACCAGAAGGCAGCAGTGCCAGTTTGTCACTGAGAACCTTCCCTTCCCTGAGCCCTACTTGGAAGTAGGAAAGCAAACCAGGTACATATGGCTCAAGGCCCTGCTTCATGAAGGGAAGACCTTCTTGGGCAGTTATGAAGTTACCTAGCCTCTGCTAATGTAATGCCTTATCTAGTTCAATTCCCAAGCTCTTTATGAAACCTTGTTCCCCAACCTGTAGGCCAGCTCCCCAAGCCTTGATGATAAGAGGAGAATTTAAGTGTGCAATCCTATGCACCAGCCTTGCCCAGCCTGGTGCCCTCCATGTTTTGGACTACAACTCCCATCATCCTGACCATTGTCAAACTGGCTAGAGCTGATGGGAACTGTAATCCAATAACATCTATAGAGCACCAGGTTGGCGAAAGTTGCTATTCAAGCTTTCCTGGGAGCAAGTCCCATTAAACTCCGTGGAGCCTACATCTGTGGAGATGTGTAGGATAACACTGGAAGAAAATGTGATAGAAATAGGACACAGAAGCTTCTGAAAAGTCTACTGCCCTCCCTGCAGTTTAGCCCTCAGCATTTATTTATCTGCAGACTTATAAACTGCTTCAGAGCCTAGTTACTGAAGCAGTGCATAATAAAAACAACTCACCTGTTGAAGACCAGTGCACTGAACAATGAAGAGTTTTCTAAAACCTACTCCTGAGACAATCACACATTGTAGTATTCCATTATAGCCAAACTTTCCATCTTTCTTGTTTTCTTCCAAATATAAAATAGACTGCAAATTCTTATTACAAATGCCATGCTTTTAATTTTTATTATTTATTAGATTTATATCCTGCCCTTCCTTAACCTTGTCTAATATTGTTCAGCTTTACCTTCTTTACTATGTCAGTCTTTGCTTGTTATCTCTTCATGTTATGGAGCTTTATTGTATTCTGCATAAAAATGAAGTCAAAATAGCCAAAGAAACAGAGAGAACATTATGTGAGCTTGTGTTTTTAAAAATATCTTTTTAAAAAAATCTATTTGTTGTTGTTTTTAAAGTCAGAATCATAATTGGAATTGAGTAATGTTATTTATCTGTGTTTGTTTTAAATGAAAAGCATAAGTGTGTTCATTGTAATATGGAGAGCTGATTTTTATGCAACACTGTTTAACTACCCAGCATGTTCAAGGAGAAACTTAAACAGATTGCCAGGGGCAGACTCTGTAAACTGGAGCTGCTATGAGAACCTGCTATAAATATTCTGCTTCTTCTAGTGACAACACTGAATTCTGGCACAATGCCATGAAAAATGCTCAGGTATGAAATAAAATGTGGTCATGTATTAAAGGCGCATTTCTTTGTCCTTTTAGATCTTTATTTATTATTTGTAGTTATAGCCTGCCCTTCCCCAGATGGCTCCAAGCAGGTTACAAATGTTTCAATAGTACAATAGTCAATCAAAATAATTAATCACACACACACACACACACACAAAAGCCAGTATCAGAATAACAAAACAGCTGCACAGAACTACAATGCAAAGTTATGTTAGTGTAATAAATATAATGAAGAACTGCCGAGTAATTTGGTGATGAGTATTCTTTCTTTAGTAAATGATGGGTATTACTTTTATTACAGGGAATAAGCTGTATGAAGTTGGAAGTTTGCAAGCCAAACTCAGTTTTCTAAGCAAAATATTTCAACAAAAACACAGTGGCTTGTATCTAAAGGTCTCTTGTACCATCATTCTTCTTCTTCCTCTTCTTCTTCTTCTTCTTCTTCTTCTTCTTCTTCTTCTTCTTCTTCTTCTTCATAATAATAATAATAATAATAATAATAATAATAATAGCCTGATCTTCAACAATAGGTCCCAGGGAGGGTTACAAAATCTAAAATACAATATTAAAAAGAATTAAATCACATTTCAATCACAAGAATAGGTTGGGTTCTGAAAACATACAGCTCAGGAGCTGAAGGTCAGGGCAAAGAGATGTGTCTTTAGCATTCACTGAAAATGTTATAGTAAAGGTGCCAGACACACCTCAGTAGGGAGGGAATTCCACAATTTAGAGGCTGCCACAGAGAAAGCTCTCTCTCAGGCCACCATGCCCCAAACTTCTGAGGGTGGTAGAACTACCAAGAAGGTCCCCTCTGCTGATCTTAATACCAGAGAGTGTCTGTAGGGAACAAGACAGTATCTGGGATATTTTGGGTCTTAGTCATTTAGGGCTTTAAATACTAATGTAAGCACCTTAAATTGGGCCCAGAAATGAACTGGCAACCAATGCAACTGTTTTAGAACAGGAGTTATATGAGATCTAAAAGGAACCTCAGCCAGTAATATGGCCACTGCATTTTGGAGCAATTGAAGTTTCTGACTCATCTTCAACGGCAGCTCCAGAAAGAGTGCATTAGAATAATCCAATCTAGAAGTTGTCAGAGAATGGAGTACTGTTGCCAAATCATCTCTGTCCAAAAGGGGCCATAGCTGGTGAACCAGGCAGAGATGGAAATAGGCACTCCTAGCCACCAAGGCCACCTGAGCCTCCAGTGGCAATGCTGGATCAAGGAGTATCCCTAAGTTACGAATCTGTTCCTTCCAGGGGAGCGCAACCCTATCCAGAACAAGCCGTCTTCCCATCTCCTGGACTTGAGAACGTGGAACACATAACACCTGTCTTTTCAGGATTCAGCTTTCAGTTTGTTAGCCCACATCCAGCCCATCACTGCCTCCAGACACCTGCCTAGCACCTCCTGATTCAGATGGCACAGAGATGTAGAGCTGAGTATTATACAGCCACAAGAGTGGCTGTATACTATAGCCAGCGGAGATTTTTCACATTCCGCAATGTTAAATTGAAAATACCCCCATGCCATTCTGATGCTTCCCATAAGCTCATTTAAAAACAAAACCTTACAAAATTTATAGTCCTGAACTCAGAAACGCTTGCTTAATAACCCTCTCAATTTTCATGGTGATACACAAAACAGTCAGAGAGAATAGACAGTTCAAAGTATAAAAAGCGAGAGAGAAAACCCAGAGCCCTTTTGGACTTATTTCTCTGAGAGTTCTCATAATCTGTTGAAATTCATTAATAATCAGCCATGTTCACAGAGTACCTGTAATCCTAATACTGACCTTGCCCCATACTCTGACCTTCATCTTCTTTAGTTTAAAAGTTTAAAAAAATGCCTGGCTGATTTTTAATTAATTTAAGAAATTTTGGCTGGCAGCCTATTATAACGTAGGGCACCACTCACCATATGCTCAGAGGCACATGTTAACAAATTCTTCCAAGCTCCACAGGAAGTGGATTGGACTGTGAAAGAACAACCCAAATTGTGTTTGCATTTTGACAAATTTGTAGGGCAGTCCAGTATCTCAGAGAGGCGGTCAGGTCTCCTGCTCCCCTGGTGCATTCACTATAGCTGCCCAATTTCCCTGCTTTTTAAAGTTTGATAGAAATATCTGTTGGCTATAGGTATGTTCTTAAACTGCAAGGTTTTTTGCCTATTAGTCAATCATCCATATATTTGTGACACTTCACTCCAAAACCCCTGATGACTGCTCCCAGCAGCTTCATTATACAGCCACAAGAGTGGTTGTATGCTATAGCCAGCATGGATTTTTCACATTCCACAATGTTAAATTGAAAACACCCCCCTTAGCATTCTGCTGCTTCCCATAAGCTAATGTCAAAACAAAATCTTACAAAATGTATAGTCCTGAACTTCGACATGCTTGCTTAACAACCTTCTAAGTTTTCATGGTGATACACAGAATCCTGATTTTAAAGTCTGAAACACAAGTAAAATAATCCAGACCCCTGTTGGACTTTTTTCTGTCAGTGGCCTCATAATTTTCTGAAATTAATTAAAAATCTACCATGTTCACAGAGTACCTGTAGTCCTATTACTGACCTTGCCCTATACTCTGAACGTCATCATGTAGTTAAAAAGTGGTTTTTTTTAATTTAAAAATTCATGGCTGATTTTTAATTAATTTTTAAAAAATAATATGGAAGTCTATGATAGCGCAGGCATGCTCAGTAAGAACCAATTGGCAGTATTCTCAAAGCCAGACTAACAGCTATTTGGCTTGGCTAATCAGGGGGCCACATCCACACCCCACTCCTATTTCCCTGACAGAGCTTCAGTGGCCATAGTAGTTTAACAGTCAGCCCCTCTTCCCAGAGAATTCTGGAAATTGGAACTCTGTGAGGGAAATAGGGCATTCTGGGAATTGGAGCTCTGTGAGGGGAACAGGGCATCTCCTAACAACTCTCAGCAGCCTTCACAAACTATACTTCCCAGGATTGTTTGGGGTAAGCCATGACTGTTTAAAGTGGAATAAATGTTTGGTGTGGGACAGCTTTGGTTTCAATTTGGGTGGGAGACTGTATGTGTTTGCTGTAGAATAAAAATGTGGAGGGAACTGCAAAACACAATGATATTGTTAACAGTGTTTTCCTTTTGGAAAGGAAAGGGGTTTTCCGTCTGCCCAGTGCCCAAACTCCACCCCTCACTCTCCTTTCCCCCTTCTTCCCTCCCCCCTTCCCCCTCCTCCTCCAGGCCAGTTTCACCTATCCTAAGCCTGATGGCACAGGGTAAATCTCACTGAACTCAATAAGCATGCAAAAGATCAAACCTGCCCTCCTCCTCCGCAATGCTATCCCCTAACTCCTGCCCCTCCCCCTTCCTTCCCCACCCAGTCAACCCCTCAAAGGCTAGATCTAAGAAGCCAAGATGGGCAAGGGTGAAGGGGGCAGGTGGTCAGCCACACTTCTTCAAGCAGCTTGTCTGCATCCTCAGGCCACAATAATCAAAGCTGACCCAGTACAGATGGAATAGACAGTGCTCTGGATGCCCCTACTGGACTTGCTCTAACCATGGCATCCAACTCGTTCAGAGTGATTTTGTCCCAAACATGCCTCCCACAGATGTTACAGCTGGCTTCCAAGGGTATCAGAAGAAAGCTCTGTTGACAGGTAGCTCCTTGTAGACACAATGGCAGCTGTGAAGTTGGTTTTCTTTGCCGCCGCCACTGCTACAGTAATGTAATCTCACACATGCTCAGTCAGGTTCAGACCAAGATTTATGCCACTGTGCTCTAGCTGTCTACTCCTCCTGTTTCATCACTAAAGTACCAAGGTGACCTATGTGCTCCACAGCAACGGCGAGGGCACTCAACAGCAATCATGCCAATGGCTCTGCGCATCTCACTATTCCCCAGTGTGATGAAAGGAAAGGCATGCCTGCTTGAGAAAGGCAGCTAAAGCACAAACATGCAAGTAAATACATTAGAAAAAGCTTCCAAGTATATTCATTTATTTATAGAATCTGCATCCCATTCTTCAGCCAAAATGTGCTCCCACAGTGGCTTACAAATAGCTATAATCTTGAGGCTTACGATTTAAAAAGACACAATACCTACCAAAGGAACATGGATGGGGACAAAGGAGAAAATAAGCAAACTCAAGTATAAGTTCTTCTAATGACCGGCAGCAGAGGAAAACGTCAAGAAGAGGAGGAGCCAAAAGTTGCTGATCTCTTTGCTACATGAATGGAGTGGTCCTACATCCTTTTTCTCCTCTCCTCTATTACCAGATTGACTGGCTGTTGCCAGGTGACTTTTTAAAATATAGAGTGGCTTTGGAAACAAACCTTCTAAACTTTTGGCTAATATTTTGAGGAATGTACAGGAAAAAAACCTTAGATCCCACTATCAGGGATTCCCCTGGTTCCTCAGCCTCACTTCATGCAAAACAGGATTCTGTAACCCTTTGGCTGCCACCAATTCACACAGAATAACTCTTTAAACCTTCCTAGTAACATATATAGAAGTCTTTAGGCATGAGATACCACTACTAAGAGCAGAGCTTGGAAAAGTTACTTTTTAAAACTACAACTCCCATCAGCCCCAGCCAGCATGGCCACTGGATTGGGCTGATGGGAGCTGTAGTTCAAAAAAGTAACTTTTTCAAGCTCTGATTAAGAGACAGTATGAATCTTGAACTATGTTGTAGGTTTATTAAAGGGATATTATTTACAAAAGGGAATAGGGTTACTTATTTTGGGACTTTATAGATACAGGTTCTAAAGTCTCCATTGCTGTTACCAGCCTCCAAGTGGTCTCCCTATAGGCCAATTTCCTAAACCTCCATCCCAGCCAATTACTTCCACAACCCAGTCCAGCTACTGGACCCACTGCCTCTATGCTCCAAAGCTCCTCTGATTGCACTCCTGGCTGTGGGACAGTTTAGCCAGTATTATACCCCAATTTGTCTCACTTCCCTCTGGCAACACCTTTCTTCAAGGCAGCCTCTCAGTCACTGGCTTCCTTCTGATCTTCACCAGACCACTATTAATGACACCCCGAGTAATGATATATAGGCATCAGACCTTCCCTCAGCTATTCTCACCAACCAACTCCAAAACCAACTCTCACCAACTCCAGCTATTAAGCCCTAACTGCTAAGCTGACTGACAGTTAACTCTCAACTACCTGGATCCTCCAGTCAATCAAAAATAATTTACCTGATCAGGCCACATCTACTAGAATTTTAAAGCAGTTGTGTCTCTCTTCTCCCAGAACCTGTCACCAAGCCACAACTTTCAAGCAGACGTGCAACAATGTACCAAAATAAGGCCTCATGGCAGTCACAGAGAATATACAGTAGGGCCCCGCTTATACGGCGGGTTCCGTTCCGGACCCCTGCCATAAAGCGGAAATCGCCATAAAGCGGAACCCATAGACTATAATGGGGCCGTCGTGCAAAAATGACATGAAAACGTCGCAAAATGTCGCAAAAGAGCAAAAATCGGCTTTAAAATAGAAAACGAAAGCAGCTGCGTTAGCGGAATGCCGGGAAGCAAAGCGCCGGGAAGTGGGCCCCTACTGTATAATATTTTTTAAAACACAAACATATACATAGGTAGCATTTCTCGACACCCACCAATGACATATGAAGGTTCAATAGCTAGAATTGTGTAAGAAATTTCTAACCAATTCAGGTTGTTTTCAATCTCAAAACCCATCATCACATTTAATTTGTATTTTTATAATCAAAGTTAAATGTTCCTAAAACCATCTGATTTGGAACAGAACAAGATGTAATGGTAATAACTGTTTAAATAAATATCCAAAGCCAGACAGTTTCACAATGGAATCTTATAAAATCTTTCTGGATTGTGCAAGCCAATTACTGAGGCCAGCGACAAACCCATACAAAGTAATTCTATATCTAAATCTGGGTCAGATGCAAAAATTATTGTAATACCAAAGACAGGGAAAGACCATTTGAGGCTCATTTCTTACTAACCATTATCATTACTTAATCTAGATTTTTGAATCTGGATATAAATTATTGGTCAGATACAAAAATCATTGTAGAACAAAATTCTAACTTTTGTGACAACTCAACAGCCTCTGCTTCGAATTAGTGTGTCATTGGTGAAAAGACCCTCGGTAACCACAAGGCAAATTTCAGCCAGTGGATTACAAAAAAAATACATGGCCCTGTTTGTTTCTTCCTCTTGATGCCCACTCAGGAAACAGTGTAGGCGGAGCTGGTCACTGTAAATGGGGATATGTATGGGGTTTTTTTTTTCAATTCACTGGCTTAAACTGGCCATGTGGCAACTGAGGGTCTTTTCACCCATGACATCCATGACTTGAAGCAGAGGATGTGGAAGGGTTATTATTACAGTAGTTAAGTGAGGCATGTGAAGTGCAGGTTCAAAGGGGAATAAAACACAAAGCCAAAGATCTGGTGAGCCCTCTGAAACATCTTTGAAGGTGAAGGCAGGCTTCCTCAGAACTTCCCCTTCAAGGTTCCCCCTAAAGTGGGGAACCTCAGGCCCAGGGGCCAAATCCAGCTACCCAGGCCCAGAGCTTGGAAGATTACTTTTAAAAAGTAATAAATTATAGTTACAATTACATGGCCCAAAAAAGTAGTAATTACCGTTACAATTACAATTGCTCTGAAAGTAACTGATTACTTTTTCTCAAAAGTAGACATTTCAGTTACTTTTTTTAAAAAAAACACCTACAAGGTGCTGGCCTTGGCTGCTGCACATGTAAGTAGCCCAAAACAACATTAAAAATCAGCACACACATACAGAGGTAGTAGAATAATTCTTTTTATCCATAAGATAGCAATGGTGGTCTCTCCGCTGGTAAGGGAGGTGGGGAGGGAGGCAGAGGCCACTACTCTTGCAATGTCAAACCAAGTACACCCCCCCAGCCAGCAAGCATAGTCTCTCTCACTTAACCACCTCCCAGACCCTGCTCTGCCACCAACTAAGGGACACTCACCCAAGCAAATGTTTTCTCCTGAGATGCAAAAACGTTAAAGTACTGCAAATACAGCACAGTAGATAGAGAGTGCAAACACAGTATTCACACACACACACACACACACACACACACACACACACACACACACACACACACACATTGTCATCTTTCACCTCCACAGTTCTTTATCTCCGTTCTGCTGCTGTCTCCTTCTCCTCCTTTGTCCTCCTTCTTGCCCTCCGGCTCCTTTTTCCCTCCACTCCATTCTTCACCACTACCATCCATTTTTTTAAACAATTGATTTCTCCACTCCACCCCCATCTCGTTCTCCACCTCCTCCCTCGTCGCCTCCTACCCACCCACAGAGCATGAGGGAAGAGCGAACTGCACAGAAGCCCAGTTTGAGGCACATGATTTTCATCCACAAATCAGAGGAGCAGAAGACTTCCCCTGCCCCCCAAGTAATGCCCAAAAGTAATGCTGGAAACATTACAATTACTCCACAAAATAATAAAATTACTCCTAGTTCTATTACAATCAAAATGAAAAGGAATTACCCACTCATTCCTCAAAAAAGTAATGAATTACAAGTACTTCGTTACTTGTAACTAATTACTTCCAAGCTCTGCCCAGGCCTCTAAATCTAGCCTTTGGGACTCTCTCTACACCATGTCCTTCTCAAGGCCACACCAAGTCCTACTTCACACCCTCCTTCAGTATTTTTACCTGGCTGGAACGGGTCCTTGAACTCTGATAATGGCTCAATCTGAACCTACACATTTAAATCACTATGATACTACTTTAAACAGTCATGGCTTCCCCCCAAAGAATCCTGGGGACTGTAATATGTTAAGCAGAGGAAACCCTTATTTCCCTCACAGAGATACAATTCCCAGAATGATTTAGTAATCAATTCCGCTTCCCAAGGAATTCTAGGAAGTGTAGCTCTTTGAGGGGAATAAGGGTTTCCTAACAACTCAGGGATGGGAAACCTGTGACCCTCCAGAAGCTGTTGGACTCCAACTCCAATTAGCCACAGTCATCATGGCCAAGGATGGTGGAAGTAGCAGTCTAACAAAAAATGGAGGGCCACAGGTTCCGCATTCCTTATGTACCACATATTTTCCATGTTCCAGTGAGTGAATTTCCCAGACACATATAATGAAAAAAACTGACCACCCAAAAAGAAATTACAGCCGGAGGTATAGAAACAGATACAGTGCCTTTATTGAGAGTTGTAAACAAGAGTGTGATGGGTGGATGCCCATTCAAACAACATACAAACTGCTGCTATTTTTTATTATACTTGATGGTACAAGGTAAGGTAAAAGGAAGGATAATAATGATGATACAGCACTTACAATTTCAGCCAGCAGAAATGAAAAACTCACAGTAGCCTAATTCGTGAAGAGATGGCCAGTTACATCACAATTTTACTCCTGAGCAGAGATATTATTAACTGGTTTCCCTGCAAGCCAGCAGCTGTGAAATACTGTACCCATTAAAGATACAGGCAAGTTGAACATGTTGCTTATAAAATATTTATCCACAGTTTAACACATTTTAAAGTGTGTTTCTTATCAATGACTTTGAGAGACTGAGTGCAGAGCTGGGAAACTATGAACTTGAAGCAGAAAACAGATTCCAGTGAAAAGATAGTTTAGCATATACAATATCACTATTAAAAGCAATGGAAACACTATCATCCTAGGTATTATATCAATCTCTTTACATTTTGACTCTCTTTGTGACACCTTCTCAAGACTCAACATTTCCAAATCCAAAATCATAAATGTAAGTACAAACAATAATTCAATACAGTGGAGGCCGTCTCAACTGTGGTAATGGAGGAGCCCAGAATGATAGTCCTGGATCATTTCAATGTCCATGCTGAGGCTGCCTCTAGTGTTCTGGCTCAGGACGTCATGGCCGCCATAACAATTTTGGGACTGTCTCAAATTCTCACCAGTCCAACACATAGCACAGGGCACATCCTCAATTTGGTTTTTGCTCCAGATGGAGGAAAGGATGGTCTGGAGATGGGAGGGTGGATGTCACCCCATTGACTTGGTCAGATGACTTCCTCGTGAAGTTTAGATTTATGGCTCCAATCCCCCCTGCAGGGGTGGTGGACAGATTAAGATAGTCCACCACCGAAGCCTAATGGAATCCACTGGAGTCCTGAATATCATGGGGCACTTTGTCAAAAGCTTTGCTGAAGTCAAGATATATTATGTCCACAGCATTCCTGCAGTCTACCAGGGAGGTTACCTAATTAAAAATGGAGATAAAATTAGTCTGGCAGGATTTGTCCTTGATAAATCCATGTTGGCTTCTCTAATCACTTCATTGTTTTCAAGGTGCTTGTAGATTGACCACTTTATAATCTGCTCCAGAATTTTCTCAAGGATTCATGTCAGGCTGACTCATCTGTAGTTCCCATGTCCCTCCTTTTTGCTGTTTTTGAAGATAGGCACAACATTAGCCCTCCTTCAGTCATCCGACACTTTGCCCATCTTCCACAATTTCACAAAGATAATACACAGTGGTCCTGAGAGTTCTTCACCCAGTTCCTTCAGTACTCTAGGATGCAGTTCATCAGGCCCTGCAGATTTGAACTTCTTCAAAGTGATTGGGTGTTCCTTGACCATTTGTCTATCAATATCAAGCTGCAACCTGCCCCTTCAACTTCACATTTCCCAGGAAGGTTTTGGACCCTCTTTTCAGAGAAGACTGAGCCAAAGTAGGAATTGAGCATTTCTGCCTTTTCTTGGTCATCTGTTATCATTTTGCCATCCTCATTGAGTAGCTGTACCACCATTTCTTTTCTCTGTCTTTTACTATGAATGTACCTGAAGAAAGCTTTTTTGTTCATTTTGGCATCTTTCGCTAACCTCAGCTCATTCTCAGCTTTAGCCTTTCTAATGCCATTCCTGCAATTCTGTGCTACCTGTCTGTACTCTTCCTTTGTGGCATGGCCTTCCACTTCCTGTATGTGTCCTTTTTTTGTTTTCAGGTAATCCCTAAGCTTTCTGTGAAGCCATGTTGGCTTTTTCTGCTGTCTTCCCCCTTATTTCCTTGATAGAATTGCCATTGTGCCTTTAGAACTTCCTTTTTTAGAAACTCCCACCCATCTTGGTCTCCTTTTCTCCTTAGGGTTGCTTGCCATGGAACCTTACTTACCATTGTTCTGAGTTTATTAAAATCTGCTTTCCTGAAGTCCAGGGTATGTGTATGGCTACTCTCAGCTTTTGCTTCCTTTAAAATAAGAATAGTATTGCGTGGTCACTTTTCCCCAGAGTTCCTGTAACTGCCACTTCATCCATTAAGTCATCTCTAATGGTTGGAATCAAGTCAAGGATAGGTGATCCTCTAGTTGCTTCCTTCACTTTTGGTAGGAGGAAGTTATCTCCAACACAAGTCTGGAATTTCTTGGAAGGGCCATGTTTGGCAAGATTTGTCTCCGAACAGACATTAGGGTAATTGAAGTCCCCCATCATGCCTCCTTGAAACATTGGCAATTTGCTTGTCATGCCCCCCTCAAAGGACTCATCCAAGGAGGAAGAGGAATGGGAGACCTAGGAGAGGGGACAAGCAGGGAGACAGCACCTGAGGGAGCCCACCTGTCAGAGTTGGGAAGCGACCAGGAGGCTGCCCCTTCCCCAGCAGAGAGAAGACGCCAACAGGTGTTGCAGCAATGAAGGCAATCAGCTCGATTAAGGAGCAGGAGAGCTCACAAGAACACAGGCTTGGGGAACATTGCTCGATACCCTGGACTCTCCATTGTGGAGTCCCTCAGGGATCGGTTTTGTCCCCCATGCTTTTTAACATCTACATGCAGCCTCTGGGTGCGGTCATCAGGAGTTTTGGAGTGCGTTGCCATCAGTACGCTGATGACACGCAGCTCTACTTCTCCTTTTCACCTTCTTCAGGTGAGGCTGTCGATGTGCTAAACTGTTGCCTGACCGCGATAATGGACTGGATGAGAGCTAATAAACTGAAACTCAATCCAGACAAGACCGAAACACTGTTGGTGAACTATTTTTCTGCCCAGATGGTGGATGTTCGACCTGTTCTAGATGGGGTTACACTCCCCTTGAAGGAACAGGTTCGTAGTTTGGGTGTCCTTTTTGACCCTTCCTTGTCGCTTGAGGCTCAAGTGGCCTCGGTGGCATGGAATGCGTTTTACTATCTTCGCTTAGTCGCCCAACTACGCCCCTATCTGGACAGTGACGATCTCGCCTCAGTTGTTCATGCTCTGGTAACCTCTAGATTGGATTACTGTAATGCGCTCTACGTAGGGCTGCCCTTGAAGACAGTTCAGAAACTACAGCTAGTGCAAAACGCGGCAGCCAGGCTGCTGACGAGGACCAATCGGTCCGCGCATATAACACCTGTCCTGGCCCGTTTGCACTGGCTACCTGTTTGTTTCTGAGCCAGATTCAAGGTGTTGGTTTTGACCTATAAAGCCTTACACGGTGTGGGACCGCAGTACCTTGTGGAACGCCTCTCCTGCTATGAACCTACCCGTCCACTTCGTTCAGTATCTAAGGCCCTCCTCCAGGTACCAACTCATCAAGATGCCCGGAGGATTACTACTAGATCTAGGGCCTTTTCTGTGGTGGCCCCCGAATTGTGGAACAGCTTACCAGAGGAGATACGCCTGGCGCCTTCGGTATTTTCTTTTAGGCGCCAGGTTAAGACATGGCTATACTCCCAGGCATTTTAATGTTTAATGTTAATGTTTAATGTTAATGTTTAATGTTAATGTTTAATGTTTATGTGAATGTTTTAAATTCTCCTGTTATTTGGAATGGATTTTACTGTAACATTGTATTTTAACTCTGTTTTTGTACACCGCCCAGAGAGCTACTAGCTATGGGCGGTTTAAAAACGAAATAAATAAATAAAATAAATAAATAAATTATAAGCACCTGGCCTCGCATGCCAAGCATAAAAGACTGGAAGGAAAGGGAGAATCCTTGCTGGAGTCAACGTCAAGCCTTGCTGCAGACATTACTCCAGCTCTCCTGTTAACCCGTGCCTTGGACCCTGCCCTGCCTGATAGGATCTCTTGGTTTCTGGACATTTGGACTATCTTAAGGACTTAACTTCTCTGCCTCCTCCTTCGGTGCCTCCCAAATGGTAAACACGCTGGCTGGCCCTGGTTCCTCCTGCCTGGCAGATTTATGGTCTGGCCGGTGGCTGGTATCTGTTAATTAGTTGCTAGCCGCTGTGAACCCACCACATTTGGCATTGCTTTTCAAAAGTTTCATCCTTGTGTTCTCCTTGATTGGGTGGTCAGTAGTAAACTGCAACCACCATGTTCCTTTTATTCCTTGCCCCATTTATTTTAATTCAGATGCTCTCGGTGGAGCTACCAAACTCGTCCTCCTGTATTTCTGTGCAGGGATATATATTTTTAACATATAGCATGACTCCACCTCCTTTTCTGTTCCTTCTGTTCCTTTTCTGTTCAACTATTATTGCTCTGTGGTACTCTGTTCTACTACTGTTGCTCTGACACTGTTGTATTGATTGCTGGGGATGCTCTTTTTGTTAGGGTTTCCTTTGGGAAAGGAAAGCAGGTTATAAATATTAAATGAAATGAAAGCCATTTGAGAGAGAAGATATAACAGGAGGGAAAGACAGCAAGGGAAAATCAGAGAAAAGGGAAAGACCTAGGAAAGTCCAGTAAGGAAATGTTAATGGGTAGACCAGTACCCAGGATTGTCCCTGGTGGCTTAGTCTCTAAGCAGGTTATAAATATTAAATGAAATGAAAACCATTGGAGAATGAAGATACAGTTAGAAGGAAAGAGAGGAAAGAAGAGGTTGTAGGATTCTAGTAATCAAGCTCAAGTTCTGAAGTCTGGCATATTGAGCCTCCTCAAGGATAACTATGGATAACTAATATAATTTACAAAAAACAAGACAGTATCCATTTTTCCCCATAGGTTATATTGCTTTTGCATCTCTGTTTAGTTGTTTCTTTTTTCAATCTTCTTTTTTTTAAAAAGTGCAAAGCTTCAAATCAGCTCTTCTCTTGTATATGAAGCAAAACTCCCCAAACAAGGGGTTGCCAAATGGAACATAATGGAACCTGATCTTTAATTTGTGCTCTGGGGTGGTTGCTGTGTCTTATTAGTAGCATGTGAAGCAGACATTAAACAACATAGGAAACAAGATATGAACATGTTTTATTATGTGAAAGGGAATGTTGTTGAAATGTCTGTTCTGTGTGTCAATAACTATTCATCATCTGTAAAGGTAATCAATGTGATAATTAAAGGGGATTATAAAACGGTATATGTGTCAGATCTTTGTTAACTTCAGGGATGCTCCATTGGTTTCCATCAAGTTAGATTCTTCAGTCAGAAGTTTTAAATTGAATACTTTGGCATTTTTCATGTTGAAACTGCCACTAAGATCCATAAGCTCAAATCAATCTTCTCTTGAACACTCATTGTATGTATAAAACTTCAGGACACCTTGGTTTCAGCAGCAACACTCACATTATAGCAAACAGTCTCTGGTTCTATTTCTGTGATGGAACGTTTCATGCATGAGAATTTTTTTCAGGACAACAGTGGCATTGTAAACAGAGAAGCAGTTACCATTACCCCCTCTGTCCTTTTTACTTAGCTGACCTCCTGCCACAATATTATGTATAAACTATGTGGCTAGCAATAGTGGAAAGATAAATATAAATATGTGTGTGAGTATGCAGTTTCCACAGTCAGATGGTTATTCACAAGAATTTTTTTAAAAAAAATTTAACAGAAAGGGGAAATGTTACAGAAAGAACTTGGAGGCTGCTTCTTTTCTTCAGCACAAAAAGAATTCATGATAATAATGAAGGAATCTGCCATTTGTTACCCTCTATTTTTTGCTCCAAAAGAATTCTAAGCAGCCTGTTGGCTGTACTTATGGCACAAGTCAGTCTCTGATTTGGTCAACTGCATTGTGCTAAAATGGAAGCAGCCTCTGTTTTAACAGTTGCTAGTCATTCTGTCCAAGAAGAAATATGTAGCAATAACAATTTTAAAAGATGTGAACTCCATTTCACTGCCACTGAATGGTGCTGCATCACCATGAAGGGCAGTGGTGCAGTGATGAGAAACATTGTGACAACTTTTCTCTTACTGTTGTTGATTGTGGGCATACAATTTATTTACAACTAGCAACCGCATACCTGCCATTGCTTGGGAATTCTAAGAAACCCAAAAATCAGTGCAGTTTTGAAATCAGTGGTTAAAATCAGTGCAGTTTTGAAAGGTTCAGTCTGCCATCTTGCTTCAAAATGGTGTCCAATTGCATCCAAACATAGATGAAAACCTGCTCCTTGATCTCAGACCATTATGCAAAATTTGGTTACAATCAGTGCAGTTTTGAAAGGTGAACCATTATGCAAAATTTGCTTTCAATATCTTTAGAGGTATCCAAATGCATAGCGAACAGAAAAACAACTTTCCAAAATATACAGTAGATTTATAAAAGTTAGTCTATACCCTATTGGGATTAGATCAAATACACTGAGTAGAATACACTGTCCCAGAATTTAATGTTTGATAAGTCATTTATTGATTATTGGACTCAATACTTAAATCTAATAAACAGTAACTGCTAAACACTTCTTAGCAGAATTGGGAAAGTAGAAGGATGACTAAAAAGACTACCATATCATTCTATCCATTATGCTTGAACTCCTTTGTCGTTCATAATGACCATTAATACACATTTTACTGAATTTTTTTTACTTTATAGACAGTGTTGAGGGCTTGTTTAATACATTCTAAGATATTACAAAGCAGCATTCACAATTAAATCATATGTAAATAAAATGGTCTTTAAATACTAAAATAGGGTCTGGCTAAATAACGTGGACATATTAGTAAAGCAAAAATAGTTCATTTCAGTCCACAGCTATAGTGAATCAGCAGTGCATGTGCCATTGAAAGAAGTTTGCAATTAACCTTTGTTGGCCGAATTTCTACAAACGTATGGCCAGATAATATGCTACAAATAAGTGCTAGGTCCAGATTTGAGTGAGCCTGTAGCATAATGCTGCCAGTGCCACTCCCAGAACCATCAGTCCCCCCCCCAATCCTCCTAACACTGCTGACAGGGGCATCTCCTGGGGAGAGATCTGAGGGCCAAACAGAGAGGCGTGGTGTGCTGTGTTTGACCTCCAGGCATGAGGTGCTGTTAAGTGAGCATAGAAAGGGCAGTGTCCTTGCTCAGAAATATTACAAATCCACATTACAAGCTTTTAGTGTATGGTAAATCTAGCTTAACATTAACATCTAATTATTTTAAAAATAATTCAGGATAAAATATAGTAAATGCAAATAAAGGGACATGCACGCAAAAAGAAAAGTTTAGAACAATGTTCAGTATTTGATTTGGAATATACCATTCAGAAATAGAGTACAAATGGATAGATAGATATGTAAAATGTATAAAGCAGAACTTAGTTTCTGTTCATTATTAGTTTTAGTGTTGTTAAGCAATGTTTATCAGATCTACCTAGAGTGCGTTGATCATAAACTGAAAGAAAGTTCTCCCTGGCCATACTAGGAAGAGGCTGAAAACAGACTGCCTACTGATCATTTGTCAGGTCCTTGGAGAAACTGACTGCAAGGTCAAGGACGTACTGAAGATAACTCCCTTTCCTCCATGCTTAGATTGTTTCACTCAAGGACAATTAGGAGCAGTGTGTCTGCTTTTTACATACAGCAAGATGTAATCTCTCAAGACTGGAATCCAAACTATATCTTTATTTCTAGATCAGTGGCAAACCTCATTCTCCAGACAAACAGAAAGTTTGTGTAGATCTCACAATACGTGCAAATCCTTGTCTGTGGCTTCTGCAGGTAGCAGTTGGTTAATGAAGTTCTCTTTCTGTACTGGTAGACTCATTTGAGTGGACTGTGTTCGAGTTCATGGAATGCTTAACAGTTAATCAGAAAATGCTCTCTAGTATTAATACTTTCCCACTTTTAATATGCATCACCACAAGACAATATGGAGTTTTAGTAATTGGTTGTGTGTGAATAAAATATGATTGGAAGTGTTTAATTATATATGTGTTCATGTGTGCAAGAGGTAGAGAACAAAAGTCATCTAAAAGAAACACGATACACACAAGGGAGATGAACTACAAAGATATTGCTTAGAGCTAAAACCACAAAGAGCTAGGCATTTCTGTGATTTGTCACCTCTGCATTAGCCACTGACTAGAAGCATTAATGATAAAAGCAGATAATAATAGTGGCGTCTGCTAGCAAGGGAGCCATTACCACTGGGTAAATAATAGTCACTATAAAATGGTTTTAAGCTTGTGTTTGTATAACAAAGCTCTGTGTTCTTGTGTATGTTGCCCTTACTTTCTTTTTGTATATTTTATTATACCACATCGAAGCAAGATTCAAACTAAATTAAGATGCTCAAAAAAATAATAGTTTCAAAGGCCCAGCATACTTTCTCCAATAATTGAAGAAGCTACCATATTTTAGGGCAGAGATTACAACAAAACAACAACAAACTTTATTGCAGACTAAGCCATAGGCCATGTGCAAGGTTACAAATGTACATAGAATAACAAAAGATAGAAGTATTTTTAAAATCAGTGTCTTGCTAAAATAAATGGGTTAGCTTTTCAGGGCGTTGGCCCTTTTACAAAAATTTTCCTTAGTTTTTGGGCCGCCAAGGCAAAGTTGGCGACTGCCAGGGTCACTGAATTGTTATTATCGCATAAAAGAAAATTGACCTTCTCTTCGTCTGTATGGCAGGTTAAAAGGGCTAAAATTACGGATAAAAATTTTCCTCTGGGGTTTTCGTGTAGAGGGCAGTAAAGTAGGTAGTGGACTAAATCTTCTATTGCCTTACATCCATAGACGCATTGACGTTGAGCCACTGGTATACCGCTGTACCTACCCTCTATATAGGCCGTGGGCATAGTTTGGAATCGGAGGGATGTAAAAGCTCTTCTGATGGGGGCGGAGTCGAGGGCGTCTAAATAGTTAGACATATAATGGTTAAGTTTGAAAGATGGGAACCAAATTGAGTAAGCAGCCGCTTCTATATGTAGACGATCCTGCTCAGCATCCTTATCAAAAATCCAGTTACGGAGCGCAATATTGTTTAAATCCATTAACTTTTCCAGGGGGAGGTTATATTTAGCTAGAATCGTCAGATAGATCTTTGCCCAACCTCCCACTCGCATTTGTTCATACCAGCAGTGTTTCACTAGGGTTGAATCCTCCGTTTTTAGGATTCGGATCCAGTATCTTAGAAATGCCAAGTCAATACGTGCCCCGACTGAAGGAATCCCCAGTTCTGCTCTGAGGTGGGTAGCCGGTGTTCCTGGGGGAAGGCCTAACACTTGTTTCATAAAGCTATTTTGAATAGTGTCTAATTGAGTTTTTGCTGTAGCCCCCCATAATTCTGATCCGTACAGGATCTTCGGTAGTATTTTAGTTTTTAATATTTTTAACATTGGGGGGACAAGTTGGCCTCACTTTGTATAGAAAATTTTTTTCATTAAACCAAGGACTCGGGAACCAGTTAAGGACATGGCCTTGATCTGGGTTGTCCAGGAGAGTCTATTTGACAAATGTATACCCAGGTATTTAAAATTTGAGACTTGTTCCAATGGAGCCCCATTTATTGACCAGCTATTCTTTGAATTCCTAAATTTGCCACATACCATGATTTTAGATTTGGCTTGATTGATTCTTAGCTTCTGGGAGTGGCAATAATCTTCCAATTTTAGGAGCATTCGTTTAAGTCCTATTTTTGTTAATGAGCATAGAGCAAGATCGTCGGCATATAAAAGCATTGATTTTTTTGTGTGTTAATTGAGGGGGAGGGAAATCAGGCGATGATAGGGACTCCACCATATCATTAATAAAAAAATTAAATAAAAAAGGGGCCAGCAAACACCCTTGTTTTACTCCCCTATATACTGGGATTTTAGATGATAGAACGCTATTAGTCCCTTGACGTACCTGTATGACGTTTGATTGATAGAGAGCTCTTATTAGCCATAGCAGTCTTTGATCTATGTTTGTTTGTGACCATTTTTGCCAGAGAAGGTCTCTGTCTATTGTATCAAAGGCCGCGGCAAAGTCTATGAAGGCAATATATAAGGATTGATTCGCTTTGGCTTTAGTTTTGCTTATGAGATGTTGCAGAATAAATGTTTGGTCTATTGTGCTCATGTGTGGCCTAAACCCGGCTTGTTCTTTACAGATTATCGAGTTTGTTTGCTCCCAAGCCATGAGTTTGTTAAGGAGCATACGGCTAAACAGTTTCAATGTTATGTTTAATAGGCTTATGGGTCGATAGTTTGACGGAATCGTTGGGTCACCTTTTTTAAAAATTGGGACCACAATGCTGGTCAGCCATCCCTGTGGAATTAAGCCTGTATTGATTACGTAAGTAAAAAGTGAAGCGAGCAGAGGAGCCCACCATGCTAGATCTTGTATGATAAATTCAGGTGGTAGGGTGTCTTCACCTGGTGCTTTGCCTGCTTTTAAGAGGAATACTAACTCTCTAATTTCTTCCGGTGTTACCGGAGGCCAGGGGGGAAGGTCCTTCAGCTTCTCGGCGATATTCTCCGGTTTTGGGGGGAGGAGGCTTCCAAAAATTGAGCTAAAGTGAACCGCCCATTCATCATTTATTATCGGGGGAAAAT
Organism: Rhineura floridana; assembly: GCF_030035675.1. Taxonomy (NCBI): domain Eukaryota; kingdom Metazoa; phylum Chordata; class Lepidosauria; order Squamata; family Rhineuridae; genus Rhineura; species Rhineura floridana. The sequence continues at coordinate 102,333,107 of NC_084486.1, forward strand.
TAATGTGAGTTATTGGGGTTATCTTTCCCTGAAGAAATCTCCAGAATTCTGTTTCGTTCTTCTCACGGGTTACTCTTGTTAGAGTTCTCCAGTTTGTCTGGTAAAATTTTTTTTTCTTTTGTTTTATTAGTTCTTTGTATGTCCTTCTTCGTGTTATTAATTGCTGGAGGGTATCTGGGGAATTATTTAGGTGAAATATCTTAATTAGCTTAATAAGTTGTTTTTTGGAGGTTCTACATTCCTTATCAAACCAGGTTCTAGGCTGGGGCGGAGCTGAAGTCTCCGTAAGGTCAGCAATTCGTGGGCTTAACTCAGCTAATAATAATTCATACGCCTTTAAACAGTTTTGGGGATTTGTTATGGTCATTTGGTGTAACTGGGCTATGGGTTGGCTGGACAACAATTGATGGGCTTTTGTCCCAATTTCTTGCGACCATTTTAGGCGCCTGCGCCTACAGGTGGACTCATTTTGGTTGTAACTTCGTCTTTGGGTGGCCTGCAGAGTAACCTTTATTGGTAGATGGTTACTCTCTGGTCTTGATAAAACGTTAAATTCCTTTATTCTGTTTAGCAAAGGGTAGAACCAAGAAAATAATCGACTACGCTAGCCCCCGTTCTTGATAGGTATGTGTAGGCGCCCCTGGAGTAGTCCCATGAGGAGCCATTTAAACATACCAATTGGAATTTTAGGATCAACTGAGAGAGAGCTGTACCGTATTTGTTAACTACTTGGTCTTTAGTACTTCTATTTAGAATTGGGGGGTCTGCAATATATTTATTTAAAGAATCTTCATTCGATGAGGAACAAGGACCCATTCTGGCGTTAAAATCGCCTCCAAGGAGAAGCTCATGAGATATAAACTTAGATAATAATGTTTCCAAGCATGTATCTAACATCTGCCATGGGGAGTCTTCGTGGGTAGAGTTTGCCAGGGGAATATATATATTTGCGCAGATAAAGGGTGGTAGGCCAGGGATCTTTATACCCAGGGCTATGAGAGGAGTTTGTGTCTCTACAGTAAGATCTGTTATGTAGCTAGTAAGGTGAGTGGCCACCAGGGTGGCTATACCACCCTTAGCTCTACCCTTATATGAGATTTTAATGGCTGGTTTTAGCCAAGTTTTATACCCTATAAGTTCAATAGGCTCTCCTGGTGTTAGCCACGTTTCCTGCAAAAGAATAATTTCAAAAGATTGTAAAAATTGCATTAGAGCCAAGTCCAATATTTTGTTTTTCCAGCCAGCTATATTCCACGATATGATAGATATAAGGTAGTCCTTTTGAGAGGTGTCCAGAAGGTTATCACTTTTGCAATGACTAGATGAAGTTATTAAATTGTTTGTATTGTCTATTGCTCTTGGCTGTTGTCATGGGCAAGGGGTTATAATATTCACTGTTGGCATAAGTGTACTCACATTAGACGATACTCTATAGGTTGGTAGTGTTCTTTTGGAGAAGTCTGGATTAATAATTTGGTTTTGGACCGGGGATCCCATTTCTTCCGGTTGTAGCATTCGCATCTCTAACCAAGTAGGTTCTGTTGGTGGCCTCTCTTGGTCTGGAACTACTTCTCTAGGTTGTGGGCTGGATAATCTCCCTTGTTTTCCAGGTGGAGAGGAGTTAATTTCACTATTGGAGGTCGGATGTTGTGGTAGAAGTTGTTGAAATAGGTTTTTAAGAGAGAGGACTTTTAGGTTGCTTGGGGTCAACATCTGGTCTGGGGAATAATTATCTTCATTTGGCTTGGAGCTTTGCTTCATTAGATTATGTATGAGGTTGACCAAACTGAAAATTATGTCGTCTTGGTCAGGTTTCGATAAGCGCTCGTACGATTCCATAAGGAAGCGTTCTTCTGGGACAAGTCCTTCTTGCCTCAGATTCCGATACTCCGGGGCATCATTTATATGTCGAAATTGGCAATGGGTTTGTCCGGTAGAAGTGATTTGTTGTCCTTGATTATTCAGCCCCCTAGGGGTTATCTGAGTTCGATGCTTCTTAGTCTTTGTCTGTGAAGAGAACTGTCTACACAGTGGCTTGGGTGGAGCATTATTTGCAAAATAGCGTTGCAATGAAATACCATTTGCAAGGAAATCTCCCATGAGCTTGTAAATACGGTCAGCCAACTGTGGTGAATGTAAGGTAAAAATAGCCCGCTTATCTGGCTCCATAGAAAATAAGTGGGTCACATGTTTAATGTAAGTTTTATACCGGATATCTGGTAGAAGGGTCTGTAGGCAAGTATCAAAGCATTGTCTTATTGAAGTAGTCCTCCATCGATCCAACGTTGTTACTGAGAGAGATACCACTAGTTTTTCTCTTTGTAGTTGTAGGTCCCAGTTCCCGTCATTGCGATTATTTGGGGAGAAGTGAAGTTTTTGTTGCGAGTTAGTAGTATCTTTGGCGTTGATTCCATTGGGTGGTAGCTCTGAGGCTAGACTAGCTACAGCTTTATCATTTCCTACAGTGGTGCTTGTATGTGTAGAACTTGTGGGGCTTACTCTTTGTGATAAGTTTTCACCTTCAGGGGGTAATTGATGAGTTTTAGATGGAGTATCTAGTAATTTAAAAAGAGGTTTGAAATTCATTTTTCTATTTGGAATCGGTTTGGAGTTTTTAACATTTTTAGATTTTTTCGGTCTTTCCTTTTTTCGGTTATCTGGACATGTTATCTTGGAGCCCTTTGCCTTAGTCCTCATCCATGGTTTCTGTTTCAGAATCTCCTTATTTTGAAAACTGTTAGCAGGTTTATCTTGATCAGGAAGAAGAGTCCCCATAGACTTAATTAAGGTGGTTAATAAGCTATTTGTTTCCGTTATATATGCCTTTATTAAGCCTAGTTCCTCAGTTACTGCCCTGCCCCATCCTATAGAGAGTAAACTGAGACCAAGATTTTCCTTATTCGGGATAGAGTTGTTTTTAATGCAGTTATCAGAGTCTCTTGATTCCTGGAGTTCTTCCATCGGGTCGCTAATAACTATTTCTGATGGGAGATCTTCAGCCCTTGGTGTTAATGAGCAATTAAGGCCAGCATCTTGTAGTTCTTCTGCTAGGCTTCTGCCATGTGGATTTTCTTTGAAAGGTCTAGTTGTTAGTTGCCGGTCTAATGACCATTCGTGGGGGGATTGATGTTGTGGAGTAATCTCAAGGTTACTTAAAGGTGCAGGCAAGGCTTGGGTCGCTTCCATTTGTGTGGGAAAAAAATGGGTTATTTTAGTTTGAGAAGTTATTGGAGAGAATATCTCATCTTCAGGGACAATGCCCATTTCCTTGCATTTTTTCCTTGTAAAAACCATCAGTTTGTAGCTTAAGTAGCTTAAGTAGAGATCTTTAGATACGCTCTCTTCCCGTAAGCAGAACTCTAGTGCAAGGGCAGCTTATCGGCTCAGTTTGTAATAGAAGATATCTTAATTAAGCCAAAGTTCATAAGTTCATAAGTTATACGAGTAAGTTGTAAAGTTCGTTCGTTGTTCACCAAGCTGGGGGTTTTTTTTGGGGGGGAGGGATAAATGTTTCTCTTGGCGTCCTCTTAAGTCAGCTTTATTTGCTACTATTTGCTACTATTCCGGTTGGAGTACAGCGAGGTATCTTGATTATTATTAAGTTTGTAGCTTTGAAGCAGCTTTGGGAAGTAATAACATCGTTAATGAGTGCTCCTAATCTTTGCCTTTCATAGAGGGAAAGTTTTCGTTGTTTAACTAGTTGATTAAGTAGTTTATGGAATTTCTGAGTTTTATGTTTGGAAGAGCTGTGTAAGAAACGTTCTTGCCGGATGCTGCCTCCCGGAAGTTATCGGCAGAGATTAGGGTTCTATTCTTTTTGGATTTCTTCATAGCTGTATACCAGCATAATGTTGTGGTTTTGACACACATAATTAATGTTGTTAATAATTAGCAAACAACAAACCAAGTATATATAACTATACAAACTACAGTTCCTCACATACATATTTCCTTTTCCAGTTGGGATCAAAGATATCAGAAACTGAACCTCCCAATAGGATGGAAATCTTCATTCTTGATAGGAGCTCAGTACCTTAGATTGCTGCAGGAAGGGCAAATGAATGCTCACAGTCTTGCAAATTGCATCCTTCCTTATGTGATCCTCCTTGCAAATCTCACTGTTTTGTTATTATTATTATTACCAAATATTATTTAAGACATTTTAAGAAAATCCAAAGACAATAACAAACAAAACAACTCTCTAGGCTGCAACTAAAATCTAAACAATACAAGAGATTTGCTGTGCAATCCTATACATGTCCCACTGAATTGTACACACAAGGTTGCACAGTAAATCCAAAGTAAAAATGATTAGCAATGCAAGGGATTTAAGTTATGCTATCAACATGTATTCGGTACAAGAATCATATAGCTCCTTGTTCATGGTCTCCACAACGCTGAGGAAGCCATAGTCCCCAAAGCACTTATTTTTGAAAGCAATTCTGTTTATTAATCATCTCCACCCCCCCAGCAGCAAATTTTATGTTGAGTGCTTGGAAAATCTGTGATTTCCTTGCCAGAGAAGTCAGAGAAGTAATACTTTGAGAACAGATGTCTAGATCCTCTGGAATAAATGAAGTATTGCTGCAGATTCTTTTGGAGCCCCAAATCCAAATTTCTATTACATTACTCTTGGAGGTGGGAGCATAATATTTTGCTCTGATCTCCAATAGGAAGGGAAAAGTACAGACTTGCTGACCTATATCTCAATGATATAATGATGATCTTTGGAAATGGCTGTAACCCTGCTTGAGTCAGAGCTGCACTGATACTTCTCATAGTATGTGGTTGACATGCCTACACGGCTTGGGACCACAATACCTGATGGAACGCCTCTCCCGATACGAACCCACCCGTACACTACGTTCAAGATCAAAGGCCCTCCTCCGGGTGCCTACTCCAAGGGAAGCTCAGAGAATGGCAACAAGGGGGAGGGCCTTCTCAGTGGTGGCCCCCAAATTATGGAATGATGTTTTTGACGAGGTGCGCCTGGCGCCAACACTGTTATCTTTTTGGCGCCAGGTCAAGACTTTCCTTTTCTCCCAGGCATTTTAGCATGTGTTCTATATTGTTTAAAATTTTTAAATTGTGTTTTAAATTGTTTTTTAAAAGATGTATCTTAACTTGTATTTGTTTTTAGTTACTGTAAACTGCCCAGAGAGCTTCGGCTATGGGGCGGTATACAAGTATAATAAATAAATAAATATTAACAAATTAACAGTGCAATCCAAACCATGTCTATTCAGAATCAAGTCCTATTGAACTCAATGGGGTTTATTCCCCCAAGTAAGTAGCTTCAGCTATGGGGTGGTATACAAGTTTAATAAATAAATAAATAAAGGTCTGCTCTCTGAATCCTCACAGGGCATGGGGATGACTTTGTACCAACAAGAAACCTTAGCTCTGATCTGGAGCCTTTTACATGTCTGGGAATCACCTGACAATTGTTCTATGACATTGTTCTATGTGATGTGTCAATTGTCAAATATGGCAAAATGTTATTTCTAAACAGATCTGAAAAGAGATCCACGGAAGATGTGTGTGATTCTGTTTGCCTCTAATCTTAATTAATTAATTAATTAATTTCAGTGACAACAGAAACACTAAACATAAAAAAAAAATTCCAGAGGGGGAAATTATCAGATCAGTAAAGGCTGTTAGATAAAATAATAGAAGTGCCTATTTAAATGAAGATATTTGAGAAATATGGTTATGTTCACGAATAGGCAAAAAATCCTTGCGGTTCCAGAATGTACCTGTAGCCAACTGATATTTCTATCAAACTTAAAAAGCATGGAACTTGGGCAGCTATATTGAATGCACCAGGGGAGCAGGAAACCTGACCTCCTCTCTGAGATATTGGACTGCCCTACAAATTTGTCAAAATGCAAACACCATTTGGGTTGGTTTTTCACAGTCCAATCCATTTCCTGTGTAGCTTGGAAGAATTTGGTAACATGTGCCTCTGAGCGTATGGTGAGTGGTGGCAACACCTGCCATCTCCAGAGATGGAGAATTATATATTTGTATGTTTGTGTTCTTCTTACTTTGCTTCTTTCCTATGTTACTACTTTTTTTACAGAGAATCTAACCTAGAAAATTATATTTCTTTCATTATTCATCCTAGAAATCTGTGTCAAATTTATTTTTATTAATTTCAAAGCCTTTCTATTGGTCAACATCATATGATGGTAATGACAGCCTTTTGTGTTTCAAACTGGAGGTTATGTTCTATTTCTATTTTGGGTGCATTAACAGTTGAATCTGAAACTGCAGTTTGATGTAAAATCAGACTGATTACAATATGTTGCTAATTAAGCAATGTTGGAGGGGAAAACTTGGCCTACCCAAAGTGCACATTGGGCTCATCCAGACGACTGCAAAATGTGTGACACACCCGCTATGTGTGTTCATTATTTTTCAGTCATCCAAATGACGTCTCGCGCTGTTACACATTTTCGCGGGTTAAATCCGCTCCTTGCTATACCAGCAAAAATGCGATTTGCTGTTTAAAATCAGGAATCATCCGCTGTGCCTTCAGGAGTTAGGATGCAATACCGCAGACTTTACAGCTGATGGGTGGTTCTTGGGCGTTTCCCCTTGCCCCTTCTCCTCATTCCAGCCAATCACATATCTGCACTTTTGCACATGTGCGAGAATAAGCCTGGGAAAATTGAACCAATCATCGCAATGGTGGGGTGTTGGGGGGGGTCTGCAACTACTGCGCAGATGCATTTTATTTTTCGCCAGCCTGCAAACTGGGCGGCCGCTCTGGATGAGATCTGCAATGCACAGCAAGCGAGAAAGGGGGGATGGTCGGTTTCAGCCTGCCTCCCAAAGCCTTGTCAATTTCATTCTACTTGCTGGGGTTTTTGCTTCAAATCAGAAAAGCATACATTTGTTTAAGTGTAATATCGCAAATGCAAACAAGAAAAAGGCTTCTAGTCGGTTTCAAGCCTGCTCCAGAAAGCTTTGTCAATTTTATTCTCAGTAGGAAGGCAGGCGTGAAACCGACCAGCAGCCTTTCCTTCCCAGGCGAGAACTCCTTTACAGCCATATTGTGCTTCGTTGCAAAGGGGGAGAGGAGCATACGTAATTTTTTTGCTGACCAATTGGTTGATAGGGGGAGGTTTTAGAGGCGGAGGTTGGAAAAAGCGAAAAGAATGTAGGAGTCTTACCGCTGCGGGTGCGGGTGCAAAAAAGCGTTTTTTTTAATTGGGAAAGAGCGAACTAAAAGGCAAAGTGAGGACTATCAGATGACAAACCGAATATGGAAACCGTGGATTATCCTGCTCCATTTGGATAAGCCCATTGTCAGCCTGTTATGCTTAAACTACTTCACTTAAGGAAAGGTGGGCATGGTCAATTTAATACATAGAGCACACCAGAAATTTGCTAGAATATATTTCACCTCCTGCTGTTTTATCTTGTGCAAACTAAGACACTCCTCATGTCCATTGGAGACTATTCTGCAGAATAGTCAGTGCCATTATTCCACAATTGTTTTTGGAGTTTTTTAGTATAAATTTTGCAAAGTGTTGCTGTACTTCACATATTCAGAGGAACAGAAGCAAAAGAAAATCATTTACTATAGGAAACTTCACTAAAATTGCAAAGTAAATCAAACATATTTAAAATGACTATCTGAACTATATCAACTATCTTATTAATGTTGCTTCCTCCCTGCTAAAACAAGATCAGCACAGCACATGTCTTGTTTCTGTTATGTGGGCTGCTTGCAGGTGTCGCCACCACTCACCATATGCTCAGAGGCACATGTTACCAAAGTCTTCCAATCTACAAAGGAAATGGATTGGACTGTGAAAGACCAACCCAAATTGTGTTTGCATTTTGACAAATGTGTACAATATCTCAGAGAGGAGTTCAGGTCTCCTGCTCCCCTGGTGCATTCACTATAGCTGCCCAATTTCCCTGCTTTTTAAAGTTTGATAGAAATATCAGTTGGCTATAGGTACATCCTTAAAGCGCAAGGAGGTTTTTTTTGCCTATTAATGAATTTATCTGCTTTTTAATCTGAGAGGTAAGAAATGGGATCCAGTGCAAGTTTGCTGAGAATGGCTTGATTATTTGTATGCTTATTGAGTTAAATGGGATTTACTCCCTGGCAATCATGCTTAGGATAGGTGAAACTGACTACGGAGGGATGGGGAGGGGAGCAGAAGGAAGTGCAGGGGGAGGGAAGGAGGGATGGGGAGAAGGAAGGACAGAGGGGAGGAGGGGGATGGGAGCAGGGGGAGCAGGGGGAGCAGTGGGATGGGAGCAGGTGGGAGGGGGAAGGGAGGGGGAGGGCAGGTTTGATTTGCATGCTTATTGAGTTCAGTGGGATTTACTCCTGTGCAATCATGCTTAGGATAGGTGAAAGTGACCGTGAGGAAAGAGAGGAGGAGAAGAGGGAGGGAGCGAGGGCTGAAGTAGATGGGGGGGAGGAAGAGGGGAGGAGAGGAAGAAGGTAGGAGGAAGGGAGAGGAGAGGGGAAGGGGGGAGAGGAAGGAGAGAAGGGGAAGGAGAGGAAAGAGGGGAGGGGGAAAGCACATTTGATCATTTGCATGCTTATTGAATTCAATGGGATTTACTCCCATGAAAATGCTTAGAAGAGGTAAAACTGACAATGGAAGGGGAGGGAACAGGAGAGGGAAGGAGGGAGGGAGGGAAATAAGAGGGAGGGGGAAGAAAGGGGAGGGGATTGGAAGAAGATGAGGATGGCAAAGGCAGGGGGAAGGAAGGGGCAAAAGGGGGATAGGAGGGAGGAGGGTAGGTTTGATCATTTGCATGTTTTTTGAGTTCAATGGGATTTACTCCTGTACAATTTTGCTTAGGAAAGGTGAAACTGACCTGGGGGAGGAGCAAGGAGCGGGAGAGAAGGGGAGAAAGGGTAGGGGTAGGGGAGGAAGGTGGAGGGAAGATGAGGGGATGAGATTGGGTGGGTGGGCACTGGACAGAGGGAAAGCCCCTTTCCTTTCCAAAAGAAAACATTGTGAACAGTATCATTGTTTTTCAGGGTTTCCCCCAAATTTTTATTCTACAGCAGGCACATGTAGTCTCCCACCCAAATTTTAACCAAAACTGTCCCTGGCCGTATCCACACCAGACCTTTATTTCAGTTTAGACAGTCATGGCTTCTCCGAGAGAATCCTGGGAAGTGTAGTTTGTGAAGGGTGCTGAAAGCTGCTAGGAGATGCCCTCTTCCCCTCACAGAGCTACCATCCCCAAAAGAGGGGCTGACTGTTAAACCACTCTGACCACTGGAGATCTGTCAGTGGAAAGGAGTCTCCTAACAAGTCTCAGCACCCTTCACAAACTACAAACTTTCCCCTTCCAATTTATTGATATTTTAGGTGTAATAGATACAAGCCATCATCTTCGCAAATATGAATTCTGCCTAGAAATGTTACAAACGATGTTCATTTGTGCACGTACATACACCATTTTGAAGTAAAGCTAGAAATGTCAAAAATCCATTAATTTTGCAAACTCCTGTCTCCGCTGCTCAACCTATTTTTACCAAAACGGGCAACAAAACGTGGGTGTATGGAGTTTCCCTTTAAGTCTTCTTTTAAGACAGCTGGGGATATTAGCCAGCTGAAGGGAATCAGCCTATAAAAAGATATGGAAAGTCACAATAGGGAATTACTAGGCCTGTTTGTTCAGTTGTGTTAGGGTTGTTACTTCCTATTTTAGAATGAAGCATTCTTGGACACAACATTTATGGTGACTAGGGATTAGGGTTGCCAGGTTTATGGCCTGAGACTGATCCTGTATCTTTAGGAGAAGAGAAAGTCAGCCAAGTGCAGGTGTTCTTGCAACACTGTAATGAGAAAAACCACAAGGTGGAATTCTCCCTTCCCCCTGTACAACTTTTAAAGATACAGAAGACTTCTTGGTTGCCTTGTGGTTTTTCCCATTACAGTGTTGCAAGAACACCTGCCCTTGGCTGACTTTCTCTTCTGCTAAAGATACAGGATCAGTCTCAGGCATGAACTTGGCAACCTACCAGGAATAGCTCTTTTACTCTTGAATGTACCTGCACTTTTTCTTCAAAACCCAGGTGAGTCTCTGTGTTTGAATTTGGATGTTTGAAAGTTGCAATTAATGATTCAGAAATCTTGTTATTTCTCACTGTAGAATAAAGCATTTGTGATTGACTTGTGCATTGATTGTTGGACACAATATAAAAGCCCACTGATTCCTTCAGGATTCAATAGCCTTTTTCCACAGAGCAAGCCTACAAAAGGTGGTCTTTATTATCTCCTATGAGTGGAGCATAATAATTTCCATTGTGTGCTTCATACCTGGAATGCATTTTCTGTCCTTTTTTTCTTTTACTGCTACAGGAGCCTTAATCCTTTTTTCTCCTTCCCCCACCATGTGACTTTATATCTTTTTTCAGTGCAGTGCTCATTTGGTTTCTCTTCTCTGTACCTTCCCTGCACTATGTCACAACACAGGTGAGGCATTTTTGTTGTTGTTGACATCTGTGGGATGAGATACAGCAATACATTATTTTTCTGCAAGCTTTTCTCAAGGGATTATCCCTCATCGGTGAAATGATTGTGTTTTCCCCCCTTCTGGATTAGATACCTTAGGAAGGAAATATTTCATACTTCGTTACTACCATTCATCTTACAAGGTGCCCCTCTGAATAAAAATCCATTGTTATGTTGAACTGGTAAAGACACTAATACATGTACCTAATCTAATTGTGCTTCTAGCGGATGCATCTGTTTTTTAGCTTAATGTTAATTTTGTAGCATAATACCCTTGAATGTTTCATTATATTATACATAACCTTTTCATCACAGTAGATGGACATGTATCTCCACTTTCTTTTAATCTTAGAGATGGTGTAACTGTATGTATTCAGCTGGCATGCAAAAGAAGACCTCTTTAATCTTTTAAACTAAATTGCACAGAAGGAGTCAGACTAGCTAATGAACAACAAATATAAGTCCTGAGGGACAAGACAAAATGAATAAAAATAGAACTAAAAAGTGAATGCTCATAATGTGCATATGTTTGGAAGTCACACTATAAAGTGCTCCTAGGGCTGTGCTACATGATTGCAGCTGAACATTTTTGGTACAGCAATGCAGCTTCTGAGTGGGGGAGAAAGAGGGATAATGTTATCTGAAAGCCCTCCAAATATATCTTTCACGCTTATTCAGAACATCTTCATGGTCTTGACTATGCTCTCAGCACTGCCCTTGTTCTGAATTGACTTAATTGCTCTCATTGATATTGCCACATAGCCAAATCTGGTTACATCTTGATTCATTATACAGCCACAAGAGTGACTGTATACTATAGCCAGCATGGATTTTTCACAGTCTGCAGTGTTAAACTGAAAATACCCCCATGCCATTCTTCTGCTTCCCATAAGCACATTTCAAAACAAAACCGTACAAAGCCTATAGTCCTGAACTCAGAAACGGTTGCTTATAGGGGCATCACTAGGGCGGTGCGGCAGGTGTGGGCCGCACCGGGTGACACCACCAGACGGGGGTGACACCCAGAGACACCCCCCCAGGCACCGCCTAGGCACCAACGAGAGCCTTCGTGTGCCGTGCCGGCTGCCTTCCTCAGCTGTTAGAAGGTAGAAGTGGCGGCAGCGAGGCGGTGGCGCGCTCCCGGGCCCTGTCGTTCGGCCGCGCGCTCCTAGAGGCTGCGTGCACACTGCGCGCATGTGATCGCTCACTGTCTCAGAGAGAAGGCGCTGCGGGCCGCACCGGGTGACACCAACCCTAGTGACACCACAGATTGCTTAACAACCCTGTAAGAATCCATGGCAATACACACAACAGTCAGAAAGAATCAAGAGTTCAAAGCGTAAAGCAAGAGAAACAAAATCCAGACCCCTATTACACTTATTTCTGTCAGTGGTCTCTTAATTTGCTGAAATTAATTAAAAATCAGCCATGTTCACAGAGTACCTGTAATCCTATTACTGACCTTGCCCCATACTCTGACCTTCATCTTCTGCAGTTTAAAAGTCAAACAAATGCCTGGCTGATTTTTAATTAATTTAAGAAATTTAACATTGAAAACCATGATATTGCAGGCATGCACAGTAAGAACCAATCAATCGATGAATCAGTCATTTATTATTACAGTCAAAGACCAGCACTATAAAATATTAAAACAATAAAATGATAAAACATATCAATATTATACAGAGAAGGAAACAAACAGCAGCCGCACGATATAATATGGCACTAATAGTGTTGAATAAATACATCAATGTGCAATAGCCCCCCCCAAGGTTATCTATTATTGTTATTTGCCGTCATCTCTCTCCTACAGGTAACAGCTGAAGCACAGAATCTTGCCACATTAACAGTGACACGCGGGTTCCTATCTGAGAGTAAATTTTCTAAATAAAATGCATCAGACCTCCCTGGTAATTTTTGAAGAATTGGGTTAATAAGGTCAAATCGGGAGTCTCAATAAGAAGGACAATACAGCAACACATGAGCAGCAGTTTCCACATTTCCCATATCACCGGGGCATAAGCGCTCCTGTACTGGCACCTAACGAAATCTACCTTCTAAAAGCACAGAAGGTAAAACATTGAGTCAAGCAAGCGTGAAAGCTTTTCTATACTTAGGAATTGACAAATTGACAGTAAGAACCAACTGTCAGTGTTTTAAAAACCAGATTCACAGCTGCTGGGCTTGGCTAATCAGGGGGTCACACCCACGCTAGACATTTTTCCTACTTTAAACAGTCATGGCTTCCCCAAAACAATTCTGGGAAGTGTAGCCTGTGAAGGGTGCTGACAGTTGTTAGGAGACTCTATTCTCCTGACAGAGCTCCAGTGGCCAGAGTGGTTTAACAGTCAGCCCCTCTTCTGGGGACTGTAGCTCTGTGAGGACAATAGGGCCATTCTCAGCACCCTTCACAAGCTACACTTTCCAAGATTCTCTGGGAGAAGCCATGACCGTCTAAACTGAAATAAAGGTCTGGTGTGGATGAGGCCAGTAACAGCTTTGGTGTAAATTTGGCTGGCAGACTACATGCGCCTGCTGTAGAATAAAAAGGTGGGGGAAACCCTGAAAAACAAGGATACTGTTCACAATGCTTTCCTTTTGGAAAGGAAAGGGGCTTTCCCTCTTACCAGGGCCCACCCAAACAATTTCCTCCCCTCCCCTCCCCTTCCCCCTCCCTGCCCATCCCCCAGGTCAGTTTCACCTATCCTAAGCATAATTGCACAGGAGTAAATGCCTCTGGAACTCAATAAGTATGCAAATGATCAAACCTGTACTCCTCCTCCCCACTTTCTTCTGCCTGCTCACATCTCCCTCCTCTGTCCTTCCTTCTCCCCTCCCCCCTCCCCTCCCCTCCCCTCCCCTCCCCCTGCGCTTCCTCCTCCTCCCCTCCCCATCCCCCTGTGGTCAGTTTCACCTATCCTAAGCATGATTGCACAGGAGTAAATCCCACTGAACTCAATAAGCAAGCAAATCAAACCTGCCCTCCTCCTCCCTTCCCTCTCCGCCTGCTCCTAACCCCCTCCTCCTCTCTGTCCTTCCTTCTCCGCCTCCCTCCTTCCCTCCCCCTGCACTTCCTTCTCTTGCCCTCCCAATCCCTCCATGGTCAGTTTACCTATCCTAAGCATGACTGCAGGGGAGTAAATCCCTTTTAACTCAATAAGCATACAAATAATCAAGCCATTCTCAGCAAATCTACACAGGTTCCCATTTCTTACCTCTCAGATTAAAAAGTAGATAAATTCATTAATAGGCAAAAATAACTCCTTGCACTTTAAGGATGTACCTATAGCCAACAGATATTTCTATCAAACTTTAAAAAGCAGGGAAATTGGGCAGCTATAGTGAATGCACCAGGGGAGCAGGAGACCTGACCTCCTCTCTGAGATATTGTACTGCCCTACACATTTGCTTAATTGCTTAATATGTTTTTTAATAATGTTTTTAACCCTTTTTAAAAAGTTTTTTGAATGTTTTTAACACTGTTTTGTCTTAATGTATTTTAAGATTTGTTTTTATGATGTTTTAAAGTGTTTTTAGTGCCTTGTTCGCTGCCCTCTCCGGCTGGGAGGACAGGAGGGATACAAATTAAATGAATAAAATAATAATAATAATAATAATAATTTGTCAAAATGCAAACACAATTTGGGTTGGTCTTTCACAGTCCAATCCATTTCCTGTGTAGCTTGGAAGAATTTGGTAAAGTGCCTCTGAGCATATGGTGAGTGGTGGCAACACCTGCAAGCAGCCCACATAACAGAAACAAGACATGTGCTGTGCTGATCTTGTTTAGCAGGGAGGAAGCAACATTAATAAGATGGTTGATATAGTTCAGATAGTCATTTTAAATATGTTTGATTTACTTTGCAATTTTAGTGAAGTTTCCTATAGTAAATGATTTTCTTTTGCTTCTGTTCCTCCGAATATGTGAAGTACAGCAACACTTTGCAAAATTTACACTAAAAAACTCCAAAAACAATTGTGGAATAATGGCACTGACTATTCTGCAGATATAGAATCAGCTGGTATAGCACTGTGGGGAGAAGAGCCAGGCTGGGAGTCCAGAGTCTGTGAGTTCAAATCCCTGCTCGTGTCTCCTGGGTGCAAGGGCCAGCTAAAGATCACTCCCACAGTGAGTGGCTCAGGGGTTACGTGCCCTACCACCTGTGCAGCTGTGGGCAAGCTGCATCGTCCCAAGGAGCCCAGTTGCCCCCCAGCTGGCAGTTGTGGACAAGGAAGGGGCTGGCTTGTGTATCGGTGGCAAGCTGAACAGGCCCTAGCCAGCTGAGGAAGACTAGCCTCAGAGGAAAGCAATGGTAAACACCCTCTGAATACCACTTACCATGAAAACTCTATTCATAGGATAGCCATAAGTCAGGATTGACTTGAAGGCAGTCCATTTCCATTTCATTCTGCAGAATAGTTTCCAATGGACATGAGGAGTGTCTCAGTTTGCACAGGATAAAACAGTGGGAGGTGAAATATATGCTAGTACTCTCTCACCACATGCACTGGCATTTCGGGGTTCCAAGAAGTAGATCAAGACATAAGAACATAAGAACATAAGAAGAGCCTGCTGGATCAGGCCAGTGGCCCATCTAGTCCAGCATCCTGTTCTCACAGTGGCCAACCAGGTGCCTGGGGGAAGCCCGCAAGCAGGACCCGAGTGCAAGAACACTCTCCCCTCCTGAGGCTTCCAGCAACTGGTTTTCAGAAGCATGCTGCCTCTGACTAGGGTGGCACAGCACAGCCATCATGGCTAGTAGCCATTGATAGCCCTGTCCTCCATGAATTTGTCTAATCTTCTTTTAAAGCCGTCCAAGCTGGTGGCCATTACTGCATCTTGTGGGAGCAAATTCCATAGTTTAACTATGCGCTGAGTAAAGAAGTACTTCCTTTTGTCTGTCCTGAATCTTCCAACATTCAGCTTCTTTGAATGTCCACGAGTTCTAGTATTATGAGAGAGGGAGAAGAACTTTTCTCTATCCATTTTCTCAATGCCATGCATAATTTTATACACTTCTATCATGTCTCCTCTGACCCGCCTTTTCTCTAAACTAAAAAGCCCCAAATGCTGCAACCTTTCCTCGTAAGGGAGTCGCTCCATCCCCTTGATCATTCTGGTTGCCCTCTTCTGAACCTTTTCCAACTCTAGAATATCCTTTTTGAGATGAGGTGACCAGAACTGTACACAGTATTCCAAATGCGGCTGCACCATAGATTTATACAACGGCATTATGATATCGGCTGTTTTATTTTCAATACCTTTCCTAATTATCGCTAGCATGGAATTTGCCTTTTTCACACCTGCCGCACACTGGGTCAACATTTTCATCGTGCTGTCCACTACAACCTCGAGGTCTCTCTCCTGGTCGGTCACCGCCAGTTCAGACGCCATGAGCGTATATGTGAAATTCAGATGTTTTGCTCCAATATGCATAATTTTATACTTGTTTATATTGAATTGCATTTGGCATTTTTCCGCCCATTCACTCAGTTTGGAGATATCTTTTTGGAGCTCTTCGCAATCCCTTTTTGTTTTAACAACCCTGAACAATTTAGTGTCGTCAGCAAACTTGGCCACTTCACTGCTCACTCCTAATTCTAGGTCATTAATGAACAAGTTGAAAAGTACAGGTCCCAATACCGATCCTTGAGGGACTCCACTTTCTACAGCCCTCCATTGGGAGAACTGTCCGTTGATTCCTACTCTCTGCTTTCTGCTTCTTAACCAATTCCTTATCCACAAGAGGACCTCTCCTCTTATTCCATGACTGCTAAGCTTCCTCAGAAGTCTTTGGTGAGGTACCTTGTCAAACGCTTTTTGAAAGTCTAAGTACACTATGTCCACTGGATCACCTCTATCTATATGCTTGTTGACACTCTCAAAGAATTCTAATAGGTTACTGAGACAGGACTTTCCCTTGCAGAAGCCATGCTGGCTCTGCTTCAGCAAGGCTTGTTCTTCTATGTGCTTAGTTAATCTAGCTTTAATCATACTTTCTACCAGTTTTCCAGGGACAGAAGTTAAGCTAACTGGCCTGTAATTTCCGGGATCCCCTCTGGATCCCTTTTTGAAGATTGGCGTTACATTTGCCACTTTCCAGTCCTCAGGCACGGAGGAGGACCGGAGGCACAAGTTACATATTTTAGTTAGCAGATCAGCAATTTCACCTTTGAGTTCTTTGAGAACTCTCGGGTGGATGCCATCCGGGCCCGGTGATTTGTCAGTTTTTATATTGTCCATTAAGCTTAGAACTTCCTCTCTCGTTACCACTATTTGTCTCAGTTCCTCAGAATCCCTTCCTGCAAATGTTAGTTTAGGTTCAGGGATCTGCCCTATATCTTCCACTGTGAAGACAGATGCAAAGAATTCATTTAGCTTCTCTGCAATCTCCTTATCGTTCTTTAGTACACCTTTGACTCCCTTATCATCCAAGGGTCCAATCGTCTCCCTAGATGGTCTCCTGCTTTGAATGTATTTATAGAATTTTTTGTTGTTGGTTTTTATGTTCTTAGCAATGTGCTCCTCAAATTCTTTTTTAGCATCCCTTATTGTCTTCTTGCATTTCTTTTGCCAGAGTTTGTGTTCTTTTTTATTTTCTTCATTTGGACAAGACTTCCATTTTCTGAAGGAAGACTTTTTGCCTCTAAGAGCTTCCTTGACTTTGCTCGTTAACCATGCTGGCATCTTCTTGGCCCTGGCGGTACCTTTTCTGATCTGCGGTATGCACTCCAGTTGAGCTTCTAATATAGTGTTTTTAAACAACTTCCAAGCATTTTCGAGTGATGTGACCCTCTGGACTTTGTTTTTCAGCTTTCTTTTTACCAATCCCCTCATTTTTGTGAAGTTTCCTCTTTTGAAGTCAAATGTGACCGTGTTGGATTTTCTTGGCAATTGGCAAGACATGGTGGTTCCTGAGACACCGTCTGGCACTTTTCATGGCATTTATTATATATAAAATCTATTCTTTCATAATACATTCTTGTTATGAATGGCAGGTATGATGCCTTTGAAAACATCTTTGTACTGAATTGGGTGACAATGATGTAGCAACAGTGTGAGTATTTGAGGGAGAGATTTCATGGGATCATAAAAGTAAGATGTAAAATGTAGCATTCAGGCTGGGAACACTTTGGGGGGAAATAGGAAAAGAGAGATAATGGCAGTCACTGTGTTGGTGGACTTTTGGGGAGGAAGGGCAGTTCATATCTCAGGAGTAAAGCACCTGCTGTGCATGTGGAAGAGCCCAAGTTTTATTTATTTAGATCACAGTCTTCCAATGCACTTGCATTGCTCAGGGCAGCTTATAAGCAGACAAGGCAGGCGGCTGAAGCAAGTGAACTGCAGCATGAACACTTCAGCTGCCCATGGCGACAGCGGTGGCAGCAGCAGCAGCAGTAATAGTTAAAGATGGCAACAGTGGGGAGGCTAGGGTGGTAGGTGAAGGCAGGCATTCCTGCAGGACAACTTCCCTGCAGCATGAATGCTCCAGCCACCTGCCTTGGCAGCAATAATCAAGGGATGTTAGACACAGGAGGCAGGCAAGGGCAGCAATTGAGTCTGGGCCTCCGTATGAACACTGTGTAAAAGGCTGTGGCTCAGTTGTAGAGCACGTGCTTGGCATGCAAGAGGACACAAGTTCAATCCCCAGCATCACCAGGTCAGTAGGAGTGACCTTTGTCTGAAACCCTGGAGAGTAGGTTGCCAGGTCCAGGTCCATGGCCTGAGACTGATCCTGTATCTTTAGGAGAAGAGAAAGTCAGCCAAGTGCAGGTGTTCTTGCAACTCTGTAATGGGAAAAACCACAAGGTGGAATTCTCTCTCCCCCCTGCACAACTTTTAAAGATACAGAAGACCTCTTGGAGGCCGGGCCTGGCAACCAAGAGGTCTTCTGTATCTTTAAAAGTTGTGCAGGGGGGAGGGAGAATTCCACCTTGTGATTTTTCTCATTACAGTGTTGCAAGAACACCTGCACTTGGCTGACTTTCTCTTCTCCTAAAGCTACAGGATCAGTCTCAGGCCAAGAACCTGGCAACCCTACTGGAGAGCTACTGCCAATGACTGTAGATAATACTGAGCTAGATGGACCAATAGTATAGACCAGTTCTCAAACTTTCTACCTCCAGGGCCCACTTGAGACAGGTGAAAATTACTAAGGCCCACCAGTGACAAAATGGTGGTGTAAGGGTAGAGTCAGTCACAAAATAAAAATGAAGAGAGTTTGGCATAATCAGCTGGCAATTACTGGCACAATTTTTTACTGATACATAATCCAATTTCTCACGGTGTTTTCCTTGTGGCAAGTAGTTCCATTGCTCAGCTTTCCTTAGCCTACATTTGCTCTGGAGGTAGTGACAGCTTCTCCATTTTAAGCAGAATATGCTGACCTGGGAGTCCAAGTGGAGATAGCTTTTTCTTTTATATTTTCCCTTTTCATTCCGATATACCTCTCAAAGTAATTTTACCTATCCCCTGTATTTTGTTTTCTCTCATTCTCCTTTTACACTCAGCTTTTACCTTATCCTCCCTGGTTCAAACGGCCTCTTTCATCCTTTTCCCTGGTCCTTTTATATTCACTTGTTTCTTCTGTAACAGCTTTCCTCCCCTTTACTATTACCAGTTTATTTATTTATTATTAAATATTAGCCCTTGTTCTCACTTTCTAATTTACTTTAACATCTCCTCTCCACCCTTTCCTCTCAGAGGAGGGAGATCTTTGTCTCCCAGCAACTTTTACTCCGCCTGCAAGGAGTTGCTGGGACTCATCTAACCAAAAGGCTATGGCATATTTGGCCCTCCAGACAGGGCCAGCTCCAGGCATGCCGGGGCCCTTGGGCACCAGCCTGCCCCGGGCCCCTCTGCTCCCCTTCCGCAATCCGTGGCAGGAGCCGCAGATCACAGTACAGGATCTTCCGAGCCCCCCACCATCCCCCCGCTTCACCTACCTTTCTCTGCTGTTTTTTGCACGCACAGGGTTGCCATCAATCAAGATGGCAGCTGAGGTTTCCATAAGGGGCCGAAGCCTCTGCCGCCATCTTGGTTGATGGCACGCATGCACATTGCTGCCATCAACCAATATGGCGGCAGAGGCTTCAGCCCCTTAGGGAAACCTCGGCCACCATTTTGATTGATGGCAACCCTGCGCGCACTGCAAAAAACAGCAGAGAGAAAGGTAGGTGAAGTGGGAGGATGGTGGGCGGCTCAGAAGCTCCTTCTGTCCTGCGATCCATGGCTGCTGCCACGGATTGCGGAAGGGGAGTGGAGGGGCCCCTGTAGCTCCAGGGGCCAGTGCCCCACCTGGCCGCCCTTTAGAACCGGCCCTGCCTCCAGATGTTGTTGAACATTGGCTATGCTTTACAGGGCTGATGAGAGTTGTAGTTCAGCAACCACAACTCTCATCAGCACTAGAAAGCCAAGCCAATGGCCAAGAATTATGGAAGTTGCAGTTTAAAAACATCTGGAAGGCCAAAGGCATTTCTAGGAGGCAGGGCAGGGAAGTGAGGATGCACTGGGCAGTAGGGTTGCTAGGTCAGAAGCATTCCTAACCCTAGTGATGATGTCATGGGGGTGGGCCCTAACCCTAGTGATGTCATTAAGCATGACAAGCATCAGCCACAATTGCTTAGAGCATACCACTCAAACAAAAAATGCTCAGATTGGAAATTAGGATAGAAATCTTAGCTAAATGAGGGTGTTCCAGGACCAGCTGAAATGACGGGATCATTCCTTCTCACCTGTTTAGGGAGCCTGGGTAGGGAACATTTAATCCAGCCTATTTGCTTCTGGCAAGAAGGGTTTAAGTGCCCTCAGGCCACACCAGGCCAGTCACCAGAAGGCCATTGCAGGAAGAAAGGAGGTGTGTCATGGAGGTGTTAGATGGGAGTGCTCAGGAGTAAAGACAGATGCCCGTGAAGGCTGCAATTCTAAGCAAACTTACTAAGGGACAAACCCCCATTGAATTCAATAGGACTTACTTCTGAGTAGATATGGTTAGGATTGTATTGTTGATAAGGGTTAACAAGGGATCCTCTGCAAAGATATCCATATCAAAGCAGGGCTAGCAACCTCCTGCCCAGAATGCCCTGCTTGCTTTTTAATGTGGTTACTCCAAATGTCTTTACAGACTTGACCCTTCACTGCAGAGAGAGGTTTGAGAAAAGAATAAGAGTTAGGTCTCTTTACCCATTCCTGCCTACTCTGTGGGCTACTATATACTCACTTTGACAGCCAACACAATTCCAGTAAGCAATAATTGACAGAAAGAAAATAGTAGTTTGGGAACAACAGCAACTGAAGCCTTACTTCCCAATATGTGAATTCTCTTTTACCACTATTGGGCAAGAAACAAACGGTCATGCAACCAACAAGATTTAAATGGGTTGAGCTGAGTGCATGGAACCACTGTTGTTGCTTCTATGGATATTAGGGAGTAGGTCAAAGGTAAATTAAATGCAAATAGAAAAAGAAAAGACAGTTGTGATTTCCTACATGCAATATCGTATCACCCACAACAAGATTCCTATGAATAAAGCAGAAAACTGAGCATCCCACAACCAGTCAGGGTTCCTAGCAAAAAACCAAAAGTAAAAAAAAACTTGGCAGCCAGTCAGCCAAGGTCACAGAAATCCCCATGCAGCACAAGCTGACCCAGGGGCTACAGTTAGTGCAGAATGCTGTGGCACATTTGCTGACATGAGTGAGGCCTTATCAGCACATAATACCGCTGCCCTGAAATCTTCACTGGTTTCCAATTGCTACCAGGCCAAGTTCAAGGTATGCTTTCCATATTACAAGTGCCACATGGTACTTGTTCTGCTCTTATAAGAAAACTGATCCTTTAGTGTAGCACTTTGGAACTGCCTGCCTATTGACATTAGGCAGGCACCTTCATTGTACTCTTTTCGGCACCTGCTAAAAACATTTTTGTTTAGGCAAGCCTAACCAGGCATGTAGAAGTTACTATGCTTTTAATCTGTTTTTTACTCATTGCTGGCTTTATTGTTTTGAATGTTTTTAAATAGTTGTTTTTAACTGTTTTTGCCAATAATTGTTTTAATTCCTTCTGTTAACCGCTGTGAGAGGTTTTTTTTTACAATAAAGTGATATATAAATGTTGTAAATAAAATACATAAATAAATTTCAGAGTCACTGTGGCCCTTGGGTATCTTTCCTCTTTTGGGAACAAAGAAATTTGCCTTATACTGAGTCAGGCCATTTGGTACCATTTAGTTCAGTACTGATGACATGGACTAACATTGGCTCTCCAGGATTTCCGGCAATAGTCTTTTCCAGAGATTGAATTTTCAACCTTTGCATGCAATGCATGTTCCCTACCACTGAGCTACAGCCCTTCCCCTGTTTAAAAAAGTATATTTTAAATTTGTTCTTTTCAATTCAGTAATGAATGCACAGGATAGTAGGGCAGATCCACACTGTGCATTTAAAGCACATGAAACCCACCATGGATTCATGGGAACTGTAGTTTGTTCAGGGTGGTGGGAACTACCCTTAACACAGTCTGCTTCTGTGTTGGAATTGCTTTTTAATGTTTTTTAAACCTTTTTTTTTTAAAAAAAGTTTTTTAAAGCTTTAAAAAATGTTTTCAAAGATATTTTGCTTTAAAGTCTGTTTTTATGATTATTTAAAATGTTTTAGTGCTTTTGTTTGCCGCCCTAGGCTCCGATTGGGAGGAAGAGCAAGATATAATTCAAATAAATAAATAGAAAACTATAACTGTGAGGGGGAAACTACACTTCCCAGGATTCTTTGGAGGAAGTCGTGCACCTTAAATGTGAGTTGGATGTGCTTTGTATTGTGTGAATCTGCATTACTTCATAAACTGTGCCTGAATATAAATAACTTTAATTAAATTTTAAAAAGGGAATCAGCTGCAAAGTTTACTTGGTATCCATGGGCTACTCACCACCTCTCAGCCTAATCTGCCCCTCAGGGTGAGAACAACACAAGGGGGTCATAACAACCCTAAGCAAGGACGACAAGTTCATTGACAAGTTCAATGTCCTCGTTGTCAACTTTAAAGTTACATAAATCTTCTGTTGTCATTACTTTAGTCTTTTTGACCTTCAGCTGTGGTCCTACTTTTGTGCTTTCCTCTAACTTTCATCAGCATTCGTTTCAAATCATTACTGGTTTCTGCTAAGAGTATACTATCGTCTGCATATCTTAAATTATTTATATTTCTCCGTCCAATTTTCATATCTCCTTCACCTTGGTCCAGTCCCTCTTTCCGTATGATATGTTCTGCATACAGATCAAACAAATAGGGTGATAAAATACACCCCTGTCTCGCATCCTTTCCGATGGGGAACCAATCGGTTTCTCCATATTCTGTCGTTACAGTACCTCTTGTGCAAAGTATAGGTTGCGCATGAGGACAATCAGATGCTGTGGCACCCCCATTTCTTTTAAAGCATTCCATAGTTTTTCATGATCTACACAATCAAAGGCTTTGCTGTAATCTCTAAAGCACAGGGTGATTTCCTTCTGAAATCCCTTGGTCCGTTCCATTATCCAACATATGTTTGTGATATGATCTCTGGTGCCTCTTCCCTTTCTTTTCAGTCTTCTGCTCTTCATTATGAGCATAGATTCCCCAAAAACAATCACAGCTATCCTTTCTGTTCTGTCATCACACTCTAAATAGATAACTTCAAAAACTAGGAAAGATGTGTCTCTTTACACAGAAGCAGTATGATTTCCTACAGTGATCATCATTATTGCATAATATCTATACAGTATTAGAAAGAAAATTGACTTGGGGATTCTAATGTTAAGGAAAATTAAAGAGCAGTGAGTACAAGTGAACAAATTACTAAGTCAAAGCATATTCATAGCATCTTGAAGTATGATAGTCTGATGCTATCACAAGTACAAGATAATGCAGAATTGGAATT
This sequence comes from Rhineura floridana, assembly GCF_030035675.1. Classification (NCBI taxonomy): domain Eukaryota; kingdom Metazoa; phylum Chordata; class Lepidosauria; order Squamata; family Rhineuridae; genus Rhineura; species Rhineura floridana. The sequence continues at coordinate 102,356,527 of NC_084486.1, forward strand.
AGAATACAGCATTTCCTCATAGCTTGCAGGGAGTTATAGCTAATTATGATCACTTTAACACATTCCGCACAGCAGATTTAGAGGACCAGAAATAGCACAGATGTAAAGCTAGTACATGTTAAATAACCCCAGTGCTATTCTAACATTATTATGATTTTGATCTTTTAATAACTGAAACTATTCTTTAACAAAAGTTTTGTCAATATTCTCCGTCTCTTATACTTTTCTCATCCCCATTAATTTCCTTCTATGCACTATTTTTCTAGGTTGCCAACTCTGTTGTAGTTTCAAGGCAGAAGTGACATAAAATCCACACACACATGCAAAGAACTGACTCTTATTTTTGTGTGCCATATGCCAGTGCTAATTTGGGGCACATCCAGAGCACACCTGATCTATATTCATCTGCTCTGAAATCATCTAAAACACACTGCTGGGGCTCCTTTTTCCTAACTCAAAATGGCATAATTGTAAAGTAGGAAAGAATTTCCTATTCCAACTTACCTTTGCTATTAAGCAGAATTTCAGAGGTGCCATACGAGTAATGGAGTCAGTCCTTTGAATATATAAGATTTGAGGTTCAATCCTTGTCCTTTTTTTTAAGGGATCTCAGATATAGGAAATATGATTGCTTATGACCATGGAGGTCCCTTGTAGTCAGGGAAGACAACACTGGACTAAATGTTATTTAACATCTGCATCAGAGATAGGGAACCTAGAGCCTTCCAAGTGATGGTGGACAGCATGACCAATAGTCAGGGGTGATGGGAGCTGCAGTCCAACATCATCTGAAGGGCCACAAGTCCCCCATCCCTGATCTACATGGTGGTTGTCTGGAGATTTGAGGTGGGTTGTCATCAGGGCCACTCTTACCACTAGGCAGATGCTGAGGTGGCTGCCTCCCCCCAACATTGACCTCTATTAAAGGGAAGAGCTCTATATGTCACAGACCCTGTCCTCAGTCCCCAAACTATTTTTCCTACCTCAGATGCAGTGGAGGGTGTTATCCTGTTGCCAGTGTGGAAGTAAGATGTAACTGTTTACCCAGGTATTTGATGGCTGAAGGAGACTGTTCCTGGATACATGAAGATCCTTGGATGAAAGAATATATTGGAATCATAGAATAGTAGAGTTGGAAGGAGCCTATATGGCCATTGTGTCCAACCTCCTGCTAAATGCAGAAATCTAACTTAAAGCATAGCCAACAGGTGCCTGTCCAGCTGCCTCTTGAATGCCTCCAGTATTGGAGAGCCCACCACCTCCCTAGGTAATTGGTTCCATTGTCGTACCACTCTAAAAGTTCTTCTGATGTTCAGTTGAAATCTGGTTTCCTTGAGCCCATTATTCTGTGTCCTGGATTCTTGGATGATCAAGAAGAGATCCTGGCTCTCCTCTTTCTGACAACCTATCAAGTTCTTGAACAGGGCTATCGTATCTCCTTTCAGTCTTCTCTACCAGGGAGGTTACCCAATCTAAAATTGAGAGAAGATTAGTCTGGCAGGATTTGTCCTTGATAAATCCATGTTGGCTTCTAGTAATCACTGCATTGTTTTCAAGGTGCTTGCAGCTTGACCGCTTTATAATGTGTTCCAGAATTTTTTGACAGATTGATGTCAGGCTGACTCATCTGTAGTTCCCATGTTCCTCCTTTTTGACCTTTTTGAAGATAGAGACAACATTAGCCCTCCTCTAGTCATCCAGCACTTCACCCATCCTCCACAATTTTGCAAAATTAATAGACAGTGGTTCCAAGAGTTCTTCAGCCAGTTCCTTCAATACTCTAGGATACAGTTTATCTGGCCCTATAGATCTGAACTCATTCACACTGAATAGATATCCCTTGACCATTTGTCTATCAATCTCAAGTTGCAATCCTGCCCCTTCACATTTGCCAGGAGGGTCATAGACCCTGTTCTGGGAGAAGATTGAGTCAAAGTAGGAATTGAGCATTTCTGCCTTTTCTTTGCCGATTTTGCCATCCTCATTAAGTAGCTGTACCACAATTTCTTTTCTCTGTCTTTTACTATGAATGTACCTGAAGAAAGCTTTTTTATTGTTTTTGGTATGTCTCACTAACCTCAGTTCATTCTCAGCTTTAGCCTTCCTGATGCTATTCCTGCAATTCTGTGCTACCTGTCTGTACTCTTTTGTGGCTTGGCCTTCCTTCCACTTCTTGTATGTGTCCTTATTTGTTTTCAGATAATCTCTAAGATTTTTGTGAAGCCACGTTGGTATATTCTGCTATCTTCTATGTTTTTTCTTTGTTGTAATCGTACCTTTAGAATTTGCTTTTTTTAGAAACCCCCACATATCCTGGACTCCTTTTCTCATTAAGGTCACTTGCCACGGAACTTTGCTTACTATTTTTCTGAGTTTATTAAAATTGGGTTTCCTGAAATCCAGGGTACGTGTATGGCTACTCTCAGCTTAACATTATCACTTTCCCCCAGAGTTCCCTTAACTGCCACTTCATCCACCAAGTCATCTCTATTGGTTAGAATTAAGTCAAGGATAGCTGATTCTCTATTTGCTTCCTCTACCTTCTGTAAGAGAAAGTTTTCTCCAACACAAGTCAGGGATTTCTTGGAGGGGCTGTGATTGGCAGAATTTGTCTCCTAATAGTTATCAGGGTAATTGAAGTCCCCCATCATGCCTTCTCAAAATATTGGCAATTTGCTTTTCAAAACCTTTATCTCAACTTCTCCTTGATTGGATGGTCAATAGTAGATTCCAACTACCATGTTCCTTTTATGCCTTGCCCTATTTATTTTAATCCAAATATTCTCAGTGGGGCTACCAGGCTCATCCTCCTATATTTCTGAGCAGGGATACATAGTGACTCCACCTCCCTTTCTATTCTGTTTGTTCTTATATCCTTCAGTTGCTGTATTCCAGTAATGGGAGTCATCCCACCAAGTTTCAATTTCAGTAACAGTCTTTAATTGTAATTGTGTTTTTAGAATTATTTTCTTTTTGTTAAACTATGTTGTTGCCGCATTTGGCACTCTGGTCTCCTTTGAGTGGAAGGGCGGGAAATAAATAAATTGCCAGTTCATCCAGCATCTGTTTGTGCAACGGCAAATAGGCTTTGTCTTGTCCTTTACTTTAGGCAGCCAAATGTCATGGGCCAACCTTATTGTCATCAATATGCAGATGACATACAGCTCTGCCTCTCCTTTTCATCTGATTCTAGTAAAGCTGTTGATGTCATAAACTGGTTCCTGGATGCAGCAGTGGGCTGGATGAGGACTAAGACACTGAAGTTTAATCCCAACAAAATAGAAATGTTTTTGGTGGTGTGGGGGTAGCTTCTCCTGATAGGGTGTTTAGACTGTACCCAATGGGGAAGGACTCCTCTTGAAAAATAAGGCTTGGTAGTCTTCTTGCATCTGGCCTGCTGTTGGATGCTGGGATAGCAGCCTTGGTTAGGGATGGGAGCAGGAGGGCGAACAGGATTTCCTGGGCCTGGTACACTGTATGTCGATTGGGCCCCCTACATTCCCATCCACCCCTGTCTCCTGGCAAGCTACTAGCAAGAACTGCTGCTTAGGTACATATATTACCAATATGAATAGTTATGCTGAATCCCTGATAACAACAACAATAGGAAAAAACATTTAAAGTATGTACAGTTTCACAACACTGGTGACAGAACCAACTTTTATCCTAACTTACCTCACAGGGTTGTTGCAAAGATTAAAAAGGAAGGGAGGACCCAGGAAGAAAAGTGAGGTACAAATATGTCCTATTCATAGACCATGCAGTGAGGGAGAAAGACATGCACAAAGCCACCCCCCATTGCTTAAATGACTACATCCCACAGTTCTGATATTTTACAGCAAAATATCAATAAAAAAGCTTGTGTGTGCACGCACACACACACACAAAGCATGTACACCTTCACTGAATCAGATCTCAGCCTAACCTACTTCACAGGGTTGTTGGAAAGACTCCATACACACACACCAGATATGTAAAAATGCATACACCCCATATAATAGTTTATTGTCAAAACCAGTTGGTCATTGCAGAATATTTTTTTTTAAATCAATATTAGTTTCCTGCCAAATAACAGCAGTGACACCTAAGTAAGGCCTGCCTGATAGCTTAAAAAAAAAAGATGGGGTGAGGAGAGAGATTAACAACACAAACCTATGCAATGTCTACTGAGAAGTTCCATTGACAATTCTAACCATGTCTACTCAAAAGGAAGTCCTGTTGAATTCAGTGGGATTTACCCTCAGTCCCAGGTGTGTGAGATTAGCATCGCAGCTTTACTCCCAGAAAAGTGAATATAGGATTAAAACTTCATATTAGGAAGGTTTTCAAAACAGGCTATGAATTAGACAAATAGACTGCCCTGTTCAGCAGCTCAGGAAAATATAAACTTATATGACTCCTTATATTTAGAAAGCTCTTAACACATTGAAATGGCATCATAAGGTATATGTACATTTTATTTCTGTTCAAACATTATTTGATAGATAAAACGTATATGCATTTGTTTGCAAATAATAAATATGTGCAGGCACATTTTTTATTTTCATCAGTGAAACTGCTTACTGTGCATGCCTACCAAGATCATGCTGTGTGTGCACTGTGATGCCCCTGTAAATGTATTTACTGTAAATATGGTAAGTGTGGGTTTATTAGAGTATATGTGGTAAGTAGACTGAGTGAGCGGGGGGGTTACATGGGTTGGAATGTTGATGAGTGTTGTATGAAGATTGGCTGAGCGTCTGGGTGTCTGAAGGTATAAATGGGAGGATGACAGTTGTGAGAGGTTCGAGTTCTGAGAGGGGTTTTTGGAGAGGGTTGGTTGGTTCTGGGTTTTGGAGGGGTGGATTGGATTTAGGTGGGTAGTGAGGCAGGTTATTTATGACTAAGAAATATCAAGAGTAACACATCTTATGAAACCACACATGTTGACTGAACCTTTAAGTAATCTTGTTATAATGTAAATAAATAGCTCTTGGTTTACCAAAACACCTGATCCTTGGCTGGGTTTCACAGACCAGAAGGGTGCGCAGGGCATACACCAAGGTGGGGAAACAGTATGAATGGTGGCAGCAGTGAAGAGACAGTGTAACATCAGCAGGTATCCAAAACAACCCCGGGCTGTAATCTTTATAGGCACAAAGATACAGGGGGGTTGTGACCTGCAAGTGCACCCAGACACAACATAGCAATAGGCCAGGAGAAGACTAAGGCACAGTCTCAAGGCTATATTGTTTACAGAGAGTGTTAGGTGGTGGTGCCTAGCAGTGGGATCTTGAGAAATCTTTGCTAGGGCCAGTAAGAGAACTGTTTAGGGAGCAGGACCCTGAGGTGGGACTGTGACAGGGTGGTGACCACGGGAAAGGTCCTGACATGCACACACACCATTAACTAATATGCAAAGACAAGCAGGAAAAGGCAAGTCTTTTCAGGACTTGTAAGGCCCGGGTTCCAGGAGGTCTTCTGTATCTTTAAAAGTTGTGCAGGGGGAAGGGAGAATTCCACCTTGTGGTTTTTCTCATTACAGTGTTACAAGAACAGCGCACTTGGCTGACTTTCTCTTCTCCTAAAGATACAGGATCAGTCTCAGGCCATGAACCTGGCAACCCTAATCCTCGCTGATGCAAAACCCTGCAATGAGCAGAAGGGGAAAGACACAATCAGGCAGCTTTGCACAAGGTCTCCAGGCAAACTAAACATCTGCACCCGGCACCAGGGGTCATACGCCATCAGAGCTGGGCCGGGTGAAAAAGCAATCCCCCCTGCTCCAACAGCAAAGCTGGGGGAGGGGACCAGGATCGCCGTAGTGACTATTATAATACTCTCTACATGGGATTGCTCCTACGTTAAATGATTGATTCTAAGGGTTTCACATGGTAAAGTTGGTGAGGGTAGGTAGACAATCTAACTATTAATTGTCAAAATAGTGTATTTGTTGTGTATTGGTATAAGATACAAGAAAATATTAATCCATACATATTATTAGGGTATGACTCTATACTTATTATGTATGAATTGTTATGGACTTTATCGCTAATCTGATTTTTTCCCTTTAATTGTTCCTCTTGATATACCTTTTTCTTATGCTATGTAAGTTAGTCATTGTAGTATTATAATAATAAAACAAAACATGTCAGGTGGGCTGCAAAAATATTTGCAAAAGCTAACATCTGGCAGCTATGTGTGGAACAGAGATCCTTCTCCAAAATTTATTTGTGTGAGTTTCTGTGCGATTCCCACCATCACTGAAAGCTTTTTTTAATTACACAATATTCAGAACTAGATGTCTGAAAAACAAAATGCCTAACATAAGAATGCTCAGAGTCTCATAAAGACCTGTGACTTTCTGATGAGATCTTGCCCAGAATAACTTAAAGAAAGAAAAAAAGCAGGAAGATAAAGCAGTAAAGAGAGAATATGGTGAAAGATGAAATATACAGAAAAATGTGCAGTATATGAAGGAATCATCAAGAAAAGAAAATGGTGTAGGGATTGGTACAGCTGCATGCAATTGTATTATCCATTACCATTATATATGAAGAACTGTAGTTAAGTGGTAGAGAGTTAAGTGGAAGAGCTTTACTTGCAGGAGGTTCAGGGTATCTGGTATCAAAGAAGGATACCTTGGGTATCATGGCTAGGAGCACAAATCTGCCCGAGAATTTGGAGCCAATCCTGATTAGAATAGACCATTGGTTATGCAGGCTGGGATTAATGGGAGCAATAATCCAAAACATCTGAATGGCACCAGATTTTGGGAGGCTGAAATACACAACAGAGAGATAGATGGCCCAATTATCTGATTCAGTATATAGCTGCTAGAACAGGTATTACCTGGATGTGTTGGAAAGACCCTGATTTCTTAGCATCTATGGTTTTCATTTAAGATGCATTCCTGCTGTACTTAGTATTGAAGCTAACATACTCTAATGAACGGACAGAATGGAAGGCTCTGACTATTTTACCTGTAGTTGTGAGCTGGTATGTTTTCCTGTTACAAGCCAGTTATAGTCAGTTGGTTTTAAAGGCAGATATTAATCCTTATTCGTGCATGTTATAACACCTCAAATCCGGCTCTTATGGTAAAGCAGTCAAGGTCTGATTTCTCTTAGCACCTCTTAATCGAACCAACCATTAACATTTAATTCCTTTGAAACATAGTATGCTCTCTTTAGTAAACTACTTTGAAATTAGATCAATAAATTATGGGTCATATTCTATGCTTCTGCTAGTCAACATGAATTCAGATAGTTATATCTATCTGGCTCTGTCCACAACTTGATGTATAATCTGTTCTTTATCCAGTTCCTTTGTTCAAGGGGTTGAAGCAATCCAATAATATGCATGTTCTTTTACCAACAGAAGGTGTTTCTTTACCTATTTTCTATTAATGTCAGAGATGAGCACAACAATGACTGTCTACAAAGGTAAGATGGCAGATGTGGAAGGCTGAGTTCCTACAATACCTCTGTATCATGAAATTAATGAAAGGCCAGATATTCAACTAACTGGATTTATGATGTTAAGTGGTGCAGGTGAAAGAAATCATGGCCATTGTCTTGATCATATCTGTTCTCTTTCAGAGTACATACTCATTGCTATTATTCCTTCCATCTTACAGCCTTCAGGCTGACACATCATTAGCTCATTCTTTTTTTAAATTTTTTGGAATACTCCTTACAACAATTGCTCTATTTTATCTCCCCTTTTTGTTAGCTTGAAATAATTAACTTGTTACATATGTAGTAATTAGCATTCAAAACATTTATTTCCATTGCATGAATGTTGGGGGACTTTGTTCTTTACTCCATTGAAATATATTGCTAGTAGTTCATAACATATAAATCTTTTAAGTGAAGAAAGTAAGGATGCCAAACAATTGCTAAAGTGCTGTATTTTTCTTGCTTTGGCAGAAAAATTAAAGAACACTACATTCCTTGAAATCTTGGGCACGTTCATATAGAGAAAGTATATCATGTCCTCAGCCTGATATATGGAACCACTGCAAGGAACAGTGAGTAATACTATCCCTCACTATAAAAAAGCATCCAACCAAGAAAGGCAATGATGGGAGAAAGACATAATTATTGAACTCCTTGCTGACTCTTGGTAATTTTAATCTTTGCTGGTGGAGCGCATATGGTGAGTCATAATTTATAATACCAAGTCTGAGAAAGAACAAATAAATAGCATTTGTTGTCATAAACTGGGCCAGCTGTATTAATAGTCAGATTTAATACAATTTATGTGAAATATGTTTACACATACATACATTATACATATGTATTCTTCAGATGTGTATAAATGTATTTCTGATAGATGTATAGATTCACATAATGCTATGTATTCAAAGACTTATTTATTTACTAGGAATAAATCATTACAAACAAATTGGAGACAGGAGGAATCTTGAATTATGCTCCTTTTTTGTGGCACATATTTCTTCAAGAGCAATTCCATCAGACCTGTCTTGTAAATATTAAGCAAACCAATCAATAGTTTTATTGCTTCTTTAACAACTAAGAGTTAGTTTTCCGTCTGCCACTTTTAATCTCTTATAAGATCTCCCCAGTTATGGTACAAATATTCAAATGTGCTTGTTTTTCATATAAAGTATTGCTCAGGGTTTTTTGAGGAACAAGAAGACTAAAGTAATGACAACAGAAGATTTATGTAACTTCAAAGTTGGTAATGAGGATATTGAATTTGTCAAGGATTATCAATACCTTGGAGCAGTCATTAACCAAAGTAGAGACTGTTGGGTATGGAAATATTACTGACTTGATATAAAGTAGATATCGGTTTATTTCCCGATGACCTGACCCCAAACATTCCAGTGGCTAAGTGAATAAAAGCGTGATTGAACTGGAGATGTATTCCCCTCCCATTCCCTTGTGCATATCTATACTTTATGTCTTATATGATGTTACCAACTGTATCACAAAATAATGCCTATACTTCATTTACATGGTTGTAGACCTTGACACGCATACGCTTACAAATGCAGAAATGTAACCTGAGTGTAATTCTTTGTTTAATGATCCCACTTGTAACTGAACCTCCCCTGCTCCTATCTACCCTTTGTTCCTCTGGCTCTGAGTGCTTATCTCAAGGTCGTGTAAACTATGCAAGACTATGCCTGAAGAAAGGAAAGATGTTCCTGGCTTTTGTTATCCTAAGCATCCCATCTCCCTTATCGAAGATATTACTATGTCTAGTGATGTTTTTCTTGTAGTTTATGATGTCTGCTCCCCATTTCTGTAACCACTGGGGAATCTATATAATCTACTGTATTTCAATAAATGGGGTTCCCACTTCTGAAAGGCATCTTGCTAGCAGGTTTTGGGACCCCTTTGCAAAGGTAATATTGTGTGTTATTTCCTGGCCTCTGGCAATAGATTCTTGCTCTCAACTTCTCACCTTCCTGGGTGTATGTGAGCTGAGTAGACAGTGACGGCTTGCGTGTTGGGTTTGGACCTAACAATTGGGGGCTCGTCCGGGATCTCCTGTGCAAACCGCGTGCTGCCGGTGTGTTTCTCCCCTCTTGACAACAGGCGCCATGAGAGATATTCTCTCGGTTGTCCTGGGAGGTGGATCGGTTGACAGCATGTGAGTAAAGTTGCAGTTGAGAAATCGTTGCCAGACGCTATGGGGCAAAAAGGGAGCGTTCCGGTGGAGGACGGCCCTTTGGGAATAATGTGTAAATTATGGGAAGAGAAAAAGTTGCCGGTGTTAAAGGGCATGAAAAAGAAAAGGATGATTGAGCTCTGCGCAGAGGTGTGGCCGCGGACAACTGCAGTTTCGGCCCCCGGTTGAAAGGTGATCGAGAGGTGGTCCCTTTGAAGCCGCTCCATTACGAGGAGTTAGGAGGCGTATTGAGGTAAACCACCCAGATCAGATAGATTTCTGGCTCCTGTGGCAGACCGGAGCACAGAAATGGAAAGGATTTACAGTAATGGCAGTGAGAACGTTGACCAGTGAGGATCCCCCTCCCAGTTATTTTGCTGATGATGAATCAGATAGAGTAATGATTTTAAGTCGTTCTTTTATACCTTCTGCACCGGTTCCACCTCACAACCCCGGAGGTGGAACTCCTCAACCGAGGCAGAAAGATTTCCCTCCTGACTCAGATGATGAGCTAGGAGAGAAGGGAAAGGAGGAGGGGGCCTCAGGGGGAATGGTCATGCGCAAGCGAAAGGAAGAGGAAGAGAGAGAAAAGAAGGAGAAGGAATGGGAATTAGATTTGCTTTTGACCACAGAAATGCCTTTGATTGTGCGCGACCAACCGTATCTGGATGCTGCTGGACAGGTCCAGCATACAGAGGTGGTCGAGCACAAGACTTGGCTGGAATGGGATCTTAAGGAGTGGAGTAAGTTAGCTGGAACTTTTGGAGAACAACCAAGAAGAATAAGGGAACTGCTAAGCAGACTGTTTGAGAGCCACAATCCCACGTATGGGGATGTGGAGCATCTGCTTAGGAGAGTTTTAACTGGAGAAGAGCGCAGTAGATTGTGGGTGCTGGAGGCTGCATGGGCGGCTGAATCTTTAGCACGAACGGTTTGGGCGACCAGAGCGCAAGCGGCAGCGGCTTGGAGTGCGGGGGACTGGACGCAGCCCCACCGCACTCAGTTGCAGGCCGATAGGGAAAGGATTTTGGGATATCTGAGACAAATGTCACAGAAGCCCCCTAAGCAAGCTAAATTTATGGCCATTAAACAAGAAGCCAGCGAATCCCCAAGGCAATTTTGGATGCGCCTGTTGGAGGGAGCGCGTAGCTTCACTAATTTGGACCCAGAAAAAGTACAAGATCATCCTACTTTGATTTCTTCATTTGTCCATCAGGCACAACCGCCTGTTCGTGACTATTTTCTTAATTATCGGCCAGGATGGGGGGGGGGAAAGCTGTGACAGTGATTTTAGAGGTAGCGGATTTCATCTGGGATAAGGAAAAAGAACGAAGTAAAAAGAAGGAGAAAAAGGAGGATTTTCAGATGTTGGTGTGACGCCCTTCCCTGGCTCTCCCTGTCAGGTTCCTACCTGCTCGTGGTTACTGCCTGTCACTAGGCATCACCAGGGACTCCACCAGTCCGGACTGTCCTTTTTATGGTTTCTCTCCCCGCTCTAGCACAGATCTCACCAGATCCCCCTGCTAGGCAGCACCACCAGTCATGTCCTATAACCCGTATTCCCAGAGACTCTGCCTGAGTCTCTCTATCAGGTTACCTCTGTGACTGCATGCTTAAGCTGTCCCAATCCCTTTGTATCAAGGCAAATGATTCTGGTTTGCTCTGAATACTTGTGGTGTTATATTATCCCCTTCACCGCTGCCACCATTTATTACCCTTCAGCCTTGGTATTTACCTTGCCCTCCCTTCTGGTCTGTGAAACCCCAGCCAAGGATCAGGCCTTTAGTAAACCAAATATATTTATTAAATAACAAAGAACAAGATTACTTTAAAAGGCACTTAAGCATATGGTTTCATCTATTCCTGAGGTACTGGTCTTAGTATTAATCTGAACTCCACACTCTCCTCTCATAAACCCACTAAACAACCCTCTAACATCCACCTCACATCCACCTTCCACCTCACATCCACCTTCCACCTCACATCCACCCAGATTTACCTGACATCCTTCCATTTATACTGTCAGCCATTTTAAACATTCAGCCAATCATCCAGCATTCTACTGCCCATTCACTCCCCCATCCTCTTTCATTCCACTTACCATGTATCTCCTATACAAACAGCACTTACCATATATACACTAATAGAGGAACATCACAGTTGGCACTGGCAATCTGAGGCCAGCGATTGGGTAGAGGTTTCTGAGGCAGAGGGAGAGGGTTTCCAAGGGGACCTCGGGCGGGAGATCAGAGAGGAAGGGGGCAGTCGCGCCAGTCCTAGCAGGGAGATAGGGCGTGCTACCAATGTGGAGATTTTACTCATTTTAAACGGGATTGCCCGTGGAGATCGGAAAACTCCGATCAATCTCAGCAATATTCTAATACTTCATATTCAGATTTTTCAGGTGTGCCTGCGGACTTCCCTTCCCCGCCACCCCCAGTGCAGCAGCAGCAGCGGCTGGTGGCACAGCAGCAAATGCCAGCTGCATGGGCGCAGTATAATCGCCAGCCACCTGCTTCTCAGTGACTAAGCGTGGAGGATGGCAATGTAAATGCATGAGGATTAATGAACCTTATGTCTTTAGCTGGTCTTTTTCTTTCTTTGTCTTCCCCCACCTCAGAACCGCGTCTCTCTCTTAACATACAGGGTATCGATATGTCTTTCCTGATTGATACAGGAGCCACTTACTCCCTGGTTAATATAGCACTGCCGGAATGGTTGAGTAATGATGTGAAGTTAACCATGGGAGTGGATGGAAACCCTACTTCAATGTGTCTTACCTCCCCCTGACTGTTACTTATAAAAACAGAACTTTTAATCATGTCTTTTTGTATTCTGCTTCTTGCCCTATTCCTTTGATGGGGTGTGATATGTTATGTAAACTTGAGGCCACTTTAACCTGCACTCCTGAAGGGGTGGAGTTATTAATGAATATGTTAGGATCAGCCGATACTCAAGTAAGGGAGAAGGTGAGGGGATACCAGCTACCAGACGATTTGGCTGGACTCCCAGTGGAACTTTGGGGCACGGAGGAAACCGATGTAGGATTACTTCGGTCAGTGTATCCTGTAAGAATACAAGTAAAGCCTTTTCTTCCCCCGCCACGAGTTGCACAATATCCATTATCATTGGAAGCAAGAGAAGGTATAAGACCCATAATAGAAGGTTTTATGGAGAAGGGCATCATCCGGCCTCAAAGGACTCCATGTAATACACCTATCCTGCCAATAAAGAAACCCCCAAAGAAACCAGGGGATCCAATTCAATGGAGATTTTGCCAAGATTTAAGAGCTGTGAACAGGTATGTGGTCCCTTTGCATACAATCGTACCAGACCCAGTGACTATTATCAGTCAGATACCATGGAATGCCAAATGGTTTGCTGTTATTGATCTGAAAAATGCTTTTTTTAGTATTCCTTTGCACCCAGACTCTCAGTTTCTTTTCGGTTTTGAATGGGACCAAAAGTCGTTCGTCTGGACCCGAATTCCACAAGGCTACTGCGATTCACCCGGAATCTTCAGCCAATGCCTACAATAAGATCTTGAGGGGTTTGTTCCGGAACAGGGTTCGACCCTTGTTTTGTACGTGGATGATATTTTGATGGCAAATGAACAACAAGAAGGGTTGCGACATGACGGTAAGATCTTTTTGCTTTACTTGCATTCAAGGGGTCATAAAATTGACCCGAAGAAAATACAGTGGTTGTCACAAAGAGTGAAATATCTGGGCTTTATTCTGACTCCGGATGGATGACAAATGGACCCAGGATGAGTAGCCACGATACAGAACTGCCCACTTCCGCAGACGAAGCGCCAGCTCAGAGGTTTTTTGGGGCTTATTGGATTTTGTAGGCCGTGGCTGCCCTCCTGTGGTGAGTTGAGTAAACCACTCCATGTGTTAACTGCGAACAAGGCACCAGATCACATACAATGGGATCGGGACACTGAAAGGGCATTTCAATTGCTTAAACAGAGCGTTGCCACATCGATGTCTCTGAAACCTCCGAATTATAACAAACCCTTCCATTTGTTTGTACATGAGAGGGTGAGGGTTGCGAGTGGAGTTTTGACTCAATTATATGGCCCTAGCCACTTTCCGGTAGCCTTTTATTCACAACAGATTGACAATGTTGCACGAGGTACACCTACCTGCACGCGCACGTTAACGGCAGCAGCCTTGCTTTTGAATAAAGTAAAGGGGCTCACACTTGGACATTTTATGACTGTTTGGACTTCACACACTCTTTTGGCATTGTTGCGTAAAGGTACCACGCAAGTTTTCTCTGCCCAGAGACAGCAACAGTTGGAAGCAGAGCTGCTGGAGGATCCAAATTTGCGTTTTGAGCGCTGTGGGCCATTGAACCCGGCCACGCTTCTGCCCGATTTACCCACCCCATTTCCTGATCATGATTGCGTACAAGTTCTGCAGTCAATATTACAGATCAGACCAGACCTTTCTGATGAGCCCGATTCGGACCTTGTTCTGTTTACAGACGGCAGCTCTTATTATCAAGATGGGGTAAGGTATACAGGTTTTGCCATAATGACTCAATGGGAGATCTTAGAAGCAGGTGCATTGCCCGGGAAATGGGTTGCACAGGCAGCAGAGATATATGCCCTTGCACGGGCTTGCCAGCTTGCTTCGGGAAGAAGGGTGACAATTTACATGGACAGTAGGTATGCTTTTGGGGTTATCCATTGTCATATACATCTGTGGCGATATAGAGGGTTTACTATAGCGGGGGGGAAAACGATTCAACATTTACAGCTGGTGCAGAAATTGTTACATGTCATTCTTGAACCCCTGGAAATAGCAGTAGTTCACTGCAAGGCACATACCAAGGAGCAAGATCCAGTGACTTTGGGAAATGCCTTAGCCGATCAGGTCGCGAGACAAGCCGCTCTTTTACCGTTGGCATTACCTACATTGGCAGTAGCTACAACCGCTTTTACACCACCTCTAACTGTTTCAGTTCCTCTGCAGGAAACTAAACAATGAGCTACCCTAGGAGCAACGTTGCAACAAGGGCTCTGGAGCATGCTGGATGGCAGAGCGTGTTTACCTCATTCATTATATTGAATAGTGGCTGGATGGTATCACGCTCATGGAGGGCATTATGGTACGCACGCCCTAGTAGAAGCAGTGACCCGGTCCTGGTACACTCCAGGGATTCAGCCAGTTTGTACAGCAATAGTGAAAGCATGCCACACTTGTCAGGCAAACGGCCCAGCTCTCCCGAACAGGGCCCCACAAGGGGGTAGACCGATGCCCGCTGCTCCATTTCTTCATATTCAGATAGACTTTGTTGACTTGCCAAAGGCGGAAGGAAAGCGTCACTTACTCGTGTTGGTTCACCCGCTTACAGCATGGATAGAGGCATTCCCTACAGCAAATGCAACGGCAACTACAGTAGCACGAATATTATTGAAAGAAATTATTCCTCGTTTTGGTGTTCCAGCAGTAATTGACTCAGATCGAGGAACACATTTTACGGGACAAGTTTTGGCAAAAATCGAGGAAGGCTTGGGTATGAAACATCTATTTCATACTCCATACCATCCACAATAATCTGGAACAACGGAGAGATATAATCTGGAAATTAAATCAGCATTGGCTAAGTATACACAGGAAACAGGGTTGAGATGGCCTCAGGTACTCCCTATAGTTTTGTTCCACTTGCGCACGCGTCCTACCCGGGCTTTAGGGCTTTCCCCATTTGAGTTGATGTATGGGAGACCCCCTGTAAAAGGCGGTTCCCTGCCAAGTGTGGATGTTTCACTTTGGGGGGGGGATCATATAATTGTATCCCAGTATCTTTCGTTACAGCAAAAGCTGCGAGAATTGTGGAGAACCACCCAATATTCAAAAACGGTGCCTCTTGAGGACCAGGTGCACCCGTACCAACCGGGAGACTTTGTCTGGGCAAAGAAGTTTGTGAGAGGCGATTCATTACAGCCACGATATACGGGACCACACCAGGTCCTGTTATCCACACAGACGGCCATATTCCTAGAGGGAAGGAAATCGTGGATTCATCACTCCCATTTGAAACCAGCAGTAGTATCGGCTTCACCACCGCCATTAGTCCCTAAACTGTTTTTTATTGTTTTTTATAACTATTGCAAATCGGTTGGTTATTCATCCTCTCATGAACGTAAAACTTACCTCTTGAGAATCCTGGAAAAGGCCTTACCAGACCTTTTAGCAACTGGGGATATTGGCCAAGTTGAATATTTAGATGAGAACCCCCTTTTTGACCGGATTCTTGTGACTTTCAAATTGGCTTGTAAAACAACATTGGTATTCAACAGGAGATCAATTTTGTCCTCAATGGGCATTTTGACATTAAGATTTTTTGATAATGTTGCTCCTCCTCAACCTCTATGTAATTTTCGCTCCTTTTTCTCTACAAAATCACAGACAATATCCGCTCAGGGTTCTGTTGGAAATTTAAGTTCACGTAAAGCTGTCTCTGTGCTTCCTCCTGATCAGCCATTGGATCCGGGGTCAAGGCATTTGAACTTTGCATTGGAAGTTCCTGCCAATTACATCTTACAGTGTTCTATTGATAAGGACAACTTGTGTAAAGAAGAAAAGGAACTGTTTGAAATGTATACGTTATCGTCCCCCCAGGAGCAAGCTGAGACAATTTTGAGACTACAAAAATTAATCTTAAAATTAAAGCAATTACCAGGTGGCGACTTGAACCCCTATAGTCAGGGAGCTCACTTGATTGAGGGGGAGAGGACAACTTCATTTAACGTTCTCCCTCTATTTGAGGCCACAATGAACAATTCCCATGCCCCTTCTTTAACTACTGTTGAAATTAATATTCCATCTCTGAATGTAGCTGAAATTCAGAGCCCTTTAAATATGGGAAATACTTTCACTGGACCTATGAACCTGTTGAGCTCTAGTCCTGCCCAGGCAAAGCAGAATTAGCTTGCTGCACAGGACACAGAGGTTTACAGCCAAAACAGTTCCAGTAAGGCGGCAAACAGGAATGAAGAACTCCGACACAGTCCAGCTTCGTGCCAGTAACAGAAATCTTTATCAACGTGCAGTTAACAAATACATTCACCAACATTACATGCTCCTACTATCCCCCCACACAGCCTGGCTCTCTAGGCTTCTAATTTATAGCCAGTAGAATAGATCAGTTGCAGCTGTGTGTCCTTGACTAATTTCATAGCTTTTAACCCATTCCCAACATGGGGAATGACTCAGCTTAAACATGAGCCAACAGAGCCAGCAAGTGAATGTACCTCAGAAAGCTTCTTCTTCTAATGTCCACTGTACATCTTCTTTTAGACCTTACATCTCTAACGTTAGTCGAATGGATTCAAAGCTAGATTTAATAGATACCGTATTGATTGAATACCCGCTCTCTGATGATAATCTTAAAAATCAAAACCCTTTAGCCATAGGCCAGTCTTCTTTCAACCCTTGACTACACTCTTTAGGGGGGAAGATTTCAGGGGGAAAATCTATAACAACTGTATCTGAAAGAGGGAGATATAATAGGAGGAAACCATTCTATCATCTTAAGAAAAATGCAACTCACTGCTGGTTGATGACCCCTACTCGACTACCCCAGCCAAATAGACAGGTGTACTCAGAAGACAATCCCCCCGGGCTTTTAGTCCTGCTTCTTAATGCCAGGTCGGTGAATGACAAGTCTGTGATCATCCAGGATCTTATCCTGGATGAACAGGCCAACCTGACATGTATTACTGAGACCTGGTTGGATGAATCCGGTGGGGTTAACCTCACCAGTCTTTGCCCACCAGGTTTCTCTGTCCAACAACAGGCTAGACCCGGGGGTCGGGGAGGGGGAGTCGCAGTGGTCTATCGCGATTCTATTTCTGTGACCAGATGTCCTCTCCTGCAAATTACTGGGCTTGAATGTTTCTATTTGAAGTTTGGTGGCAGAGATAGAATAGCGTTTCTGTTGGTCTACAGCTCTCCTCGTTGTCCAACAGTCTCTCTACCCGGGCTCTCTAGGCTGGTCTCGGGGTTGATGCTGGAGTCTCCCAGACTGTTAGTTCTGGGCGACTTCAATGTCCATGCCGATTCATCCCTCAGGGGAGTGGCCCGGGACTTCATGGCGGCCATGACAACCATGGGGTTAACTCAACTAATTTCTGCCCCCACTCATGCTGCAGGACACACCCTTGATCTCATTTTCTATGCAGGATTGGACGAGAATGATCTCGGAATAAGGGATCTTTCAATAGTTCCGCTGTCATGGATGGATCATTTCCTGGTCAGATTTAGACTAACTGCGACTCATACCCTCCGTGAGGAGAAGAGACCTATTAAAATGGTCCGCCCCAAGAGATTAATGGAACCTATTGGTTTCCTGTCAGCTCTTGGGGAATTTCCTGTTTCTCGAGTAAGCGATTCAGTCGAAGCCCTGGTCGATTTATGGAACAATGCAATGACTAGGACAGTGGATTCTATCGCTCCCGAGAGTCCCCTTGTGCGTCTTTGGGCCAGATCAGCTCCATGGTTTTCCAGTGAGCTGATGGCTATGAAGTGCACTTGTAGGGGTCTAGAGCGACGTTGGCGGAAAACTCGGAGCTTATCTGATAGACTTCGTGTTAAGGAATTCTCAAAGATCTATGCAGCAGCCAGACATGGTGCACAGAGAACTTTTTTTTCGGTCTCTATTTCTTCAGCTGACAATCAGCCAGCTGAACTTTACCGGGTAGTCAGAGGGCTGCTTAATCCTGACCACCACGAGTCTATTGAAGGCCATTCACTCATCCGCTGTCAAGAATTTGCCTTACACTTTGAGAACAAAGTCGCTAAGATTCGTTCCGACTTAGATGCCAATATTCATGCAGTCTCTGGGGATGTACCTCTGGACTCTGTTTGTCCTGTTACATTGGATTCTTTTCAGCTTGTTCACCCTGAGGATATAGATAAGCTTCTTGGTGAAATGAGATCTACCACTTGCCTACTCGATCCTTGTCCTTCCTGGATCATAAAGCAGGCCAGAGGGGGATTGGCTAATTGGGTTTGGGCTGTAATTAATGCCTCTCTCCAACAAGGCTACCTTCCTGGATGTCTAAAAGAGGCCATAGTTAGACCATTATTAAAGAAACCCTCTTTAGATCCCCTCTGTCTAGACAATTTCTGCCCAGTTTCTAATCTTCCATTCTTAGGTAAAATTGTTGAACGAGTAGTTGCCACCCAACTCCAACACTTTTTGGATGAAACTGATTATTAGGATCCATTCCAATCTGGTTTCAGGCCGGGCCATGGGACGGAAACGGCTTTGGTTGCCTTAGTAGATGACCTCCGTAGGGAACTAGACAGGGGGAGTGTGTCCTTTTGGTTCTCCTTGATCTGTCAGCGGCTTTCGATACCATTGACCATGGTATCCTCCTGGACCGTCTCTCTGGGATGGGGCTTTGAGGTAATGTGTTGCAGTGGCTCCGCTCCTTCCTGGAGGGTAGGACTCAGAAGGTTTTACTCAGAGACTTCTGCTCAGACCCCTGGCCTCTAACATGTGGGGTTCCTCAGGGTTCAGTGTTGTCCCCGATGTTATTTAATATCTATATGAAGCCACTGGGCGAGGTCATCCGGAGGTTTGGAGTGCGATACCATCAATATGCTGATGATACTCAGCTTTACTTCTCCTTTCCTCCAGATACTAGGGAAGCCGTCCTTCCTTTGAACCAATGCCTGACTTCAGTGATGGACTGGATGAAGGCGAATAAGCTGAAACTAAATCCAGACAAAACAGAAGTGCTCCTTGTTAGTCGTAGGACTGATCTGGACATTGGGAATTTACCTATGTTGGATGGGGTTGCACTCCCCCTGAAGACCCAGGTTCGCAGTTTGGGTGTGCTTCTGGATTCGGCTTTGAACCTGGAGGCTCAGGTCTCGGCAGTTTCCAGGAGCGCTTTTGCCCAGTTAAGACTGGTCCGCCAACTGCGCCTGTTTCTGGAGATATCCGACTTGACGAAGGTAACACATGCCTTAGTTACATCCCGATTAGACTACTGCAACACGCTCTACGTGGGGCTGTCTTTGAAAACAGCTCGGAAGCTTAAATTAATGCAGAGAGCGGCAGCTAGAATGTTAAGAGGAGCCGGCCTACGGGCCCATACAACTCCCATTTTACAACTACACTGGCTGCCGATCTGCTTCCGAGCCCAATTCAAAGTGCTGGTTTTAACCTTTAAAGCCCTACACAGCTTGGGCCCTCTCTATTTGTCTGGGCGTATATCTTGCTATGAACCCTCCCGGCCCTTGAGGTCCTCTGCTGATCCTCCTCTTGTGATTCCCCCAACTTCTCAAGTACATCTAACAGGAACCAGAAATAAGGCCTTTTCTGTTATTGTCCCCAGACTTTGGAATTCTTTACCGATAGAGGTGCGGTCATCTCCTTCTCTTGTTATATTTCGTCGCCAGGTCAAGACGTTTCTTTTTCATCAAGCATTTAATTTGAGCGATATATAGGATGTTTTTATTGCTTGACAGGCTCTTGCTGCTGATATGCTTAGTTAATATTGTTTTTATCATGCTAATTTTAATTTTTATATGGGATTGTTCTCTGCTCTTTGTTTTTTGTTCGCCGCTCTGAGTCTCCGGAGATAGAGCGGGTTATAAATGTTTTAAATAAATAATAAAATAATAAACTCCGTTTGCGAAGAAGCGGAGAGACAGGACAGTGGCACGCGGATCAGCTTCCGTTTCAAGACGCTGATATTGACTGATTTCTTTTTTAACCTGCCATGAGACTTTTCCACGATACAAAATGTTTTTCTCTCTATTTCAGTTTTATGTATTACTCTCCTTTTTTTCTTATGTAAGATGCCTGTGCTGCCCGCCAGGCATCAAGATTTGTGATGACTCAGATTATCACAAACTTGTGGGCTGGGGAAGAACAGTCCCAAAGACACTTGATTGCCTGGACCCCTTTTGGTACAATGTAAGCATGATACCTGAAGGCTTGATAAAGGCGGAGATAGCTGGCCGTTTGTGCAATAAAGCAGCAGTGGTGTTACAACACAATCACACGGGGAAAATGGCCACACATTGTATACGGGTAGAAATAGAATGGCCGATTTGGCTAGCACTAAATTGCAAGAAATTACGTATGCCGCCTAATCAACAGGGCTGCCTCCCCGATGTGGACGAAAATACTATAATGAGAGAATATAACATGATTTCTTACAGGTCTAAAAGAAACAACGCGGTGAAATTTTATATAGGTATTGGTGACTTAACATGTTATAATGAGTTAAAGGAGAAGCTTGAGCAAAGAGACAAGGTGAAGTCTTTGTCAGACCCAGCCCTTTCGAATACAAATCTCAAAATACTGCAAAATACAAAAGCAGTTACAGGTTGGGGCGGAAATACTTTTGTGGCATTATTGGAAGTGACAGCACCAAAGCAAGGCACCTGTTATGTTTGTGCTCATACTCCGCCACATGGGCAGGCGGGAGTCCCCTTAACAGGGGCCCCTCTGCCGCTTAAGGAGTATGTTTCTTTTGCCTCCCATTCTAGCTCTAAGGTACTAGAGGGGGGCCTGGTTATCAGTGGGTCTGTGAACAGCTAGGTCTGTGTGAGCAGCAAAAGGCAAGTACAGGGGGGTATGGTGTGTGATAATGTAATATTCCTGCTTGGTAACAGCAATTGGACTTTAATGAATAGAACACGTTCAGTGGGCAATATGATGTGGCTTTCAATTTGGCAATATTTATTGCAGTTAACATTTGCCGATCACCAAGTGGTTCCCTTTTTGCTAGATTTAGCAGATCACCAAACACCAGCTGGCCTCTGGTGGCTTTGCGGGCATTCCACAGTACGAAAGTTACCCGAATACGGCTTGTGGACATGCACGCTGGGAAGGGTGGTCCCAGGGCTTCGAGTAACTCCCCTACTTCCGATATCGCAGCACAGGAATTGGAGGGGAGTAGGGGAAGCAATAGCAAGAGGAGCTTTCCCTAATTATGGTGCAGCCCAGAATTATCAAGAATGAGTACAACTTTCCCAATCCTTTGAGCGGTTCATGAATGAATCTGCTATCTCGTTTTCTGATTTAACAAATGAGCAAGGACAAATAAAAACGGTAGTTTTACAAAATCGATTACCCTTGGACTTTTTATTAAGTTCCCACGGCGGTGTATGCGCGTTAATTGGCAACGAGTGCTGCACCCATATTACAGATAGTAAGGCTGACGTTTTGAAACATTTAAATAACATTGGGAAAATTTATCATGATGTGGAAGGCATTGAAAAGTTCTCTTTGTTTTCTAGCGTGTCTGACTGGTTTTCTAGTTGGCCCAGTTGGCACAAAATAGTGTTTTATATAGTTATTGTAGTTGTGTTGCTTATAATGGGCTGCTGCTGTCTTCAATGTATTCCTAATATAATCCAGATAGTGTCTACTTGCATACGCAGGTCTTTGGTTTTGTTTTCTAAAAGACCAAAGTCGTCCCTAATGGAGATGGCATTAAGACCGCTCTGGGAACAGAAGGAATGTGTCCAGCTAACTGAGTGAACATGGGTTCACTCAGTGCTGAGAGGGGGGACTGTTGGGTATGGAAATATTACTGACTTGATATAAAGTAGATATCGGTTTATTTCCCGATGACCTGACTCCAAACATTCCAGTGGCTAAGTGAATAAAAGCGTGATTGAACTGGAGATGTGTTCCCCTCCCATTTCCTTGTGCATATCTATACTTTATGTCTTATATGATGTTACCAACTGTATCACAAAAGAATGCCTATACTTCATTTACATGGTTGTAGACCTTGACACGCATACGCTTACAAATGCAGAAATGTAACCTGAGTGTAATTCTTTGTTTAATGATCCCACTTGTAACTGAACCTCCCCTGCTCCTATTTACCCTTTGTTCCTCTGGCTCTGAGTGCTTATCTCAAGGTCGTGTAAACTATGCAAGACTATGCCTGAAGAAAGGAAAGATGTTCCTGGCTTTTGTTATCCTAAGCACCCCATCTCCCTTATCGAAGATATTACTATGTCTAGTGATGTTTTTCTTGTAGTTTATGACGTCTGCTCCCCATTTCTGTAACCACTGGGGAATCTATGTAATCTACTGTATTTCAATAAATGGGGTTCCCACTTCTGAAAGGCATCTTGCTAGCAGGTTTTGGGACCCCTTTGCAAAGGTAATATTGTGTGTTATTTCCTGGCCTCTGGCAATAGATTCTTGCTCTCAACTCCGCACCTTCCCAGGTGTATGTGAGCTGAGTAGACAGTGACGGCTTGTATGTTGGGTTTGGACCTAACAAGACAATAGTCAAGAAATCAGAAGAAGGGTAGGACTGGGGAGGGCAGCTGTGAGAGAACTAGAAAAGGTCCTCAAATGCAAAGATGTATCACTGAACACTAAAGTCAGGATCATTCAGACCATAGTATTTCCGATCTCTGTGTATGGATGAGAAAGTTGGACAGTGAACAAAGCGGGTAAGAGAAAATCCACTCATTTGAAATGTGGTGTTGGAGGAGAGCTTTGTTCATACCATGGACTGCAAAAAAGACAAATAATTGGGTGTTAGAGCAAATTAAAGCAGAACTATCACTAGAAGCTAAAATGATGAAACTGAGGTTATCATACTTTGGACACATGATGAGAAGACATGATTCACTAGAAAAGACCATAGTGTTGGGAAAAACAGAAGGGAGTAGAACAAGAGATGGATTGATTCCATAAAGGAAGCCACAGACCTAAACTTACAAGATCTGAACAGGGTGGTTTAAAACAGATGCTCTTGGAGGTCGCTCTTGGAGGTCGCCATAAGTCATAATCCACTTGAAGGCATATAACAACAAAATATCATCATGCCATTATACAACTCTATGGTGAGACGACACTTGGAATGCTGTGTACAAAAACCATATTGTAGAGCTACAAAAGGGCAATGAAAATAATTAAGGGGTTGGGGTAACTTTCATATGAGGCAAATATATATTTGGGACTTTTTAGTTTAGAAGAAAAGTTAGTAGTGGTGGGGGGAAGTGTATAAGATCATGTATGTTGTAGAGAATGTGGATAGTGAGAAGTTTTTCTTCCTATCTCATAATACTAGAACTTGGAGACATCCAATGAAACTCAGTGTTGTAAAAGTCAGAACACACAAAATAAAGTACTTCATGCAACACATAGTTAAATGATTTTTGCTCTTGGAAGATATAGTGATGGTCATCAACTTGAGTGGCTTTAAAAGAGGATTAGACAAATTCATGGATGATCAGGCCAGGGCCGTCTCCAGGAATGCTGGGGCCCCTGGGCATCAGCCGGCCCCGGGCCCCTCTGCTCCCTTCCGCAATCTGTGGCACGAGTTGCGCTGCAGATCGCAAGACAACAGCTTCCGAGCCACCGCCGCCCGCCACCATCCCCCCCTCCACCATCCCCCCCGCTTCACCTACCTTTCTCTGCTGTTCTTTGCGGCTGCGAGCACTGCATGCGCAGGGTAGCCATCAATCAAGATGTCGGCCGAGGTTTCCGTAAGGGACTGAAGCCTCTGCCGCCATCTTGGTTGATGGCACGCAGTGCGCGCATTGCTGCCATCAACCAAGATGGCGGCAGAGGCTTCAGTCCCTTACGGAAACCTCGGCTGCCATCTTGATTGATGGTAACCCTGTACGCGCAGTGTGCGCAGCCACAAAGAACAGCAGAGAAAGGTAGGTGAAGCGGGGGGATGGTGGCAGGCGGTGGCTGGTGGCTCTGAAGCTCTTGTCTTGCTATCCGCAGTGTGGCTTGTGCCACGGATTGTGGATGCGGAGCGGAGGGCCCCTCAGGGCCCCCCCAGGGGCTCCTGTAGCTGTGGGGCCCTCAGGCCAATGCCCAACCTGGCTGCACTTTGGAACCCGCCCTGGATTAGGCTATCAATAGCTGTGTTCTAATTCCAGAAGCAATATGCTTCTGAATACCACTTTCTAGGAATCTCAAATGGGGGGAGTGTTCTTGCACTCAGGTGCTCCTTGTAGGCTTCCCATAGGCATCTGACAATAGGAGGCTGAACTAGATCCAGAAAAGTTCTTATGTTCTCTTGGTGTATTCTCTCTGTATCCCAAATACCTTTTCAGACTGCCACACAGCCATTGCCCTTGCTCCTATTTTGTTCTTAGACTGTATTAATGGTTCTGACCTTCTTAGATTGTTTCAACATGCTGGCTTGCATTCTCTTTTCTCATCTTTCCAGGAAAATCTCTGTCCAGTGGTACCTGTGGTTGGGTTTCTCATTCTGGGTACTGACTTAATTCACTGGATGCTCAGACTGGGTCAATTTTTGTCCATGCCCCAACTCCAGAGATCCTAACGTTACATTGGAGAGGGATCGTAGTGCTGCACTTCAGTGCCTCGTAGAACTGGATCCTTCAAGCAAGTTAAAGTATTCTCAAGGGGCTCCTCATGATATGGTCTTGCTGTCCCTAAAAATACATTCATGTAAAGAATAATATAATCTTCTGAAGCTGATCTGCCAAGTGTCGGATTCCTATCTAGCCATTCTTATATTACAAGGAACCATTGTTTATCATGTCTCTTCCAATTGCCTTGAAGTTCATCCTTTTATGTTCCCATCATACTCAAGGAGACACCATATACCACACGACCAAGGTATGTAATAAAACACAGGTACATGTCACAGGGAACCGCAGGTAATTGGGAACTCTGATCACATGTTTTAAGGCACACGTTTATAAAGATTACATGCTACATTTGTGGTCTGAACAATAAAGGTACACCTTTTAAAATGTAAGGTATGAAAAGGTCCAAAGTCCTTTGCCTGAAATGGGTTCCTTCCCCTTGCAGAGAAACATAATAGTAAGCTATCATGGAAATTCCAGACTATCAAATGCTTGTACCACAGTGATGAAAAGTTCTGCATTTGGGAACATTATGTCATCTGCAGTAATTAAATTAAGAAGTGTCTAAGGAGAGAATAGAATGAATTGGAAGAAGCAAGGTACTGTCAGGATGAGAGTGGAGATGGACAGATATGTATGTACAACAGGAATAGGCTTTATTGTGTAAGCTATAGTGTGTATAATTAAATATTGATTATTTAAGTCTTCTGAGAAGAAACTGTTTAGCATATTTTTAAAAAAGAAAATGATGTCCCCATTGTACACTACTTTAACCCATCACCTTATAATAATGACTAGTAGAATGAAATTATCATCTTCTGTAGATCTCTTCCTAGTACAGCTCCTTTTTTGTCATTCATAAATAATGTAATGGAACACAATGTTATGGCACATTCATAAATAATGTAATGGCAGTGTGCTATGTGTATTCTTAGGGATTAGGGCACAATCCAACTGGTATTTGCGCCAGGCTGGGGGGAAGTTGGATGTGGTGGACCTCTGGCTCAGCCAGCAGGCTCCCAGCGGCGCCAGGCTCCACTGGCAGAAGCCCCACACCACAGAGCCTCCAGGACCCTGCTGGCTTAGCCGGGGATCTGGTAGGAATGACCAGCCTGGTGAACAGAGAGCTGGCAGAAGCCCCCAAAATGGGGCATTCTGGAGGGGTGGCGGAGGAGAAGCTGAGAGGGGGACTTACAAGTCATCCTCCTTGTGTTCGGAGCACTCCTGTGGGTCTTGAACCAGGTAAAATTTCCACCAGCCAATAGCCTGGCAGAATAAAATAACTTCCATGGTGGTCAATGGGGAGTGGTTACTCCCTGGCAAGGTATTCACATGAATGGCTTTTGCTTTTCTGGCCTCTGCCCATGGCTCCTGACTGAGCTGGCATTCAGCCCGCCTGGCGGCTCCTGAAAAGGGAGTGGATGCAACCTCCTCTTCTTCCAGCTCCCCCTCCCACCAGCTTCCCATGCTTTGGATTGCTCTGGCCATTAATTTAGGATGTATATAGACATGGCTCACCATGCTTTTCCTGATAAGCCTGGCTTTCACTTATCTTTCCAGGGAAAAGGACAGGGATGCATGCCACCACTATGAACAGAAATTCCGTCCCTTGATTTGCCCTGCCATCCATGCTTCAGGTTTTTAAACTTTAAAGGCACTGCATGTACATTGATTCTGGAATCACCAATGAATGTGTCTGTATGTGAATGTGCCATCATGGATGGCAGGGTGGCTACATAGCGATGAAGGAGGAAACTGGAAGAGCAATGCTCTTTCCTACTTTCTCTTTCAGCTTTATGTGGTTTTCAAGGCTCAGATTGACACCTGAGAAGCTGAACGGAAAAGATAGAAGGGAATGGGGGACAGGATGGGAGGAAAAGGGGAACAATCTGGAAGACTGGAGGGGAGGAAAACAGAGTGGCCAGTGGTGAGGCAGGGGGGGAAACTGGGGTACTGTAAGAGAAAGGCGGAAGCCAGCAGGAGGCTAACACAGCAGGATGGATGTGTCTCCATGAAACAGATTGCAGAGTGTACGTCCCCCTTTGCATATATTCCGTAAGCTCTTCATTGTAGAGGTGTACCCAATGTTTGGGTTCAGTTCATTGAATGTAATTGTAATATAGAAGCAGCTAACCTTAAAGCCACACATTCAAACTCCATAGAAATAGATATCCAATACCATAGATTCCTGTCAAACATTTTGACTTTTCAGTTTCACTGCAAGAATATGGATGAAATATTGTCAACCTGTGCATCAGCAATCTTTTCAAATGAAGGCTACCAAGATTTAGTTACTTAATTTTAAAAAAAATGAAACTAGGCTAAGTAAAATCCAGAAAATGTGCCTAGAGCTTCTTCATTATACTATGTCTTGGACAAGACATTTAATTGCTTTAGCATTATGTGTTCAATTTCTGGCTAATATTAAAACTGTATTTCCTAACAGGCACTGGTCTGACAAACAGGCTGCAAAGAAATCAGGGGCAATCATGCCATTGAGCAGGTCAAACCAACTTGCTTCAGGTGGCACCATGCATGAGGGACAGATGTAGACAAAAACTGGTGTCTGAATGGACTTTTTAACGTGTTGGCCTTAGTTGGGGAGGAGTGTCATTTGGGCTATGCTTTGGGCAATAAAATATCTTGGTCCAGAGCTGACTAGATGTGGTTAATTTTCAGGCCTGTTGGAGCTGTAACAATGCTTCATGGAAGAAGGAAGCTTATATCTCCTTTAGAGTGCTGAATTCTGTGTTTGAAATAAAAGTTGTGATTTACACCTTAGCCATCTTAAGCTGGACTGGAAGCAGCTGAACTTTATCACTCACTTATAGCCCTGGAAGCCTCTCATCCATGTGATTTGATGGAAGCAGTTGGCAAAGTTCTTCCTTGACATTCTGGAAAAAACTGAAAATGTTCATCAAAAAATAAGATGTGCCAGCGAGCAAACTTGATGTATTCCACAGATGACCAGAAATGAATTGATATCCACTGCTGCCGTTTTATACCTAACCTTTACTAATGACTTGATGTAAAAGCTATGAAACTGTGTAAAATATATGTATAATAAATCCTCACAGCCTTGGATTTAGTGTAAACTTTTTAATCTTTAATGGGACCACTCTAACAAATCTTTGAAAGTTGTTTGTTTGCTACACATTTGGATACCTCCTAATATATTGTAACCAAATTTTGTATAATAGTTCCTGAGATCAAGGAGCAGATTTTTGTTTGTTTGGATACCATTTTGAATCAAGATGGTGGACCTGAACTTTTCATAACTGCATCGCTTTTAACCACTGATTTCAAACCTGCACTGACTATTTTGGTTTCTTAGAATTCTTGACCAATGACACATATGAAGCTGTTACTAGCTCTATGAATGCTATAACACTGAGGGCACAACAACCCATTACGTCCAAATGCATGTATCACAATCCCGACAGACATTTCTAGGAAATACAGCTTTGGGAGAGATAAGGGGCATAGAGAATCCTTAACCTACTATATAGTCACCTTGGAAGGCATAGTTCAACCAAAATGGCTCACAACATTATTAAAGCATCAACAGTTAATATCATAAAAGACATTAAAACCATTTAGCCGGAACCATAGACTAGACATAAAACAACCAAAGTCACAATGGCTGATTAATGAACAACAGATATAAAAACTGGACTATCTGATAAGAAGACTTTCAATTGCTTCTTTTATTCTCTGCTTTTTTATTTATTAGATGGTATTATGTCAAAGTCTGCATCAGAGTGAAACAGTTGATTCAGGCTTTCTAAAAGGCTCCTTCCTCAGCCGCTGACATTATCAGCATCAGTTGTAGCTGGGAAGATGCATTGTTTACAAAGCAACTGTTGCCTATTACTTATTTGTGATAGCACAGCATGGGAGGGGACAGAACTAACAGACCCCCCCCAATACAAAGAACTGTTGTACTATGGAAGTCTAAAAATGCATTTTACTGAACAACTGCTCAGCTGCCTTGATATTTCATTTTGCTGTTACACTGGCTTCAGTGCTTTTGTAACCGATAGGGTAATGTACTTGCTGTGCAGCCAGTACACACAAGGAGTTCAGCAAAAGTTTATATTCCTTACAACAAGAAATGTTCAGCAGTCTACAAAACCAGCCAGTGCTCCATAAACTCTAACAAAACATAATTTTCCAAACCAAAGCACTCCCACTGCTTATATTCTTCAGGCAAAAAAAGAAAAGTTTTTTCAGGTTCAAACTTGAGTGTGTATTGCAGAATGATGGGGTGAAGACTGGAGGGAGGATGGCAGGACTTACCAAGCTATTCTCCAAGCAGCAGGGTAGTAGCTTTTCCTAGTGCTTGAGGCTGTACTGGCAAGTGAGGTTAACTTGGCCATATTTTTGGTATAGAATTGGAAGCACTGTCTGCCTAGGAGGCTCTCAGCAGGCTGATGTCATTCATTTTTACTACAGAGCATCTATAAATGCAAGGAACTAGATGGAATCTTTGCCTTAGAAGTGCACTGAGATGGTAGTTTTTTGCAGAATCTCAGAAATGTTGTAATTCTCTGTGTATGATGCATAATCCCGATATACGCTAGGAGCTGCCTTATAGTGAGTCAGACTATTGGTCCATCAAGCTCAGTACTGTCTATACTGATTAGCAGCAGCTCGCCAGGGGTTCAAGCAAGGGCATCTCTCTGTCCTACTATGAGACGTTGGGGATTGAACCTGGGACCTTCTACGTGCAAAGCAGATAGTCTGCTACTGAGCCACTGCCCTCTCCCCCCCCCCATTCTCTCTCGATTCTGGTGTAGCACAGTTTCATTTCTAAAAGGTCCAGCAAAACTACTGGTAATTTAAAAAAAACACCCACATAGAGAGAGGCAGCTTCATTTATGAGGAAGCAGGGAAGAAACGGATTGGAGCATTTGGAAAAACTGCTTAGCTGTCTTGGAAGAATTTTGCCATGAAATCTTTCATTGTTCTGCCATTGGCAGGGTGGGGTTGCTGAGAAGGAGGAGTTTGCATGTAACTATGATGGGGAAGGGGGAACTAACTGGAGGAATTTTATCTCTCTGGGAAACTGTGGGCACCTCAAACTCATCATGAGCATGGACAGTTCAAAGCTGAATCAATATGATGAAAGGAAGAGCAGGTTTAGAACCTCAGTGTGGTTTCCAAACGATTTGAACCTCTAATTATGACATGGAGTTTATAAAATTAGAATAAAGGTAAATCTGTTTAGTCCTACCTTCTATCTGTTTAGATATTAGACTATTAAATTAAAGACTGGAGAGTTTAACGTGATTATGAATCACTGGGGTTTTAAAAAATTGCTAAAGGGAAAAAGGATTATCTTTATCTTTGTTTGAAACAATGCATTTTCTCTATACACTGTTTTAAGCTACAACCCAATACATGTCTATTCAGAAGTATGCTCCATTGGTTTCAATAGGTGTTATTCCCCAGTAAATATATATTGGATTGCAAACTTTGTGGATTATTATTCACATACCAAGTCAAAATGGGAGTTAGAGTCATGGGCAGAACAATCCTACATCGAGGAAACCAGCATAATTTATGGCAGCTGAAATTACACCGGCTTAAATACACCATATTCTAACTCCATTCAGGAGCCCTTGGGAGGGGAGAATGCCAGTTCAGCCGGCAGAGCCCAGTGCAAAGAATATAAAAGTAACGAAAAACAGAGGTATTGTGTGTTTTTACGTAGACCACTCCTTTTTCCAGCTTGATTTACACTGGGACTGGAGGTCACATAACCCATCTGAATGGATGTAAGATACAGCATAAATCCCCTTCCCCTCCATGCTACCATCCCTTTTTGGGGACTGAGCCAGTTGAGCTGGGAGCAGCGGTGGCTCTAGAGTTAGTAAGGCCCTAGGCAAAAGTAATACATGAGACCCCTTGATGTGAGGAAAAAAGCACAGATTTTTTTTTAAGTGAAATAAAAAATAGTAGGATCACAGTTTATTGCATGTATAGGTACAATTATAATTTAAATACATTTAATACTTTTTTTTACTTTTGCAGTGCTAAATTCATTTATAACAGAACTATTTAATTTTGAAAGCAAATTATGCTCAATAGATAGAATTGACAATACACATAATCTCTCTTGACACACAGTAGATCTTAAGTAAGCTTTTACTAATTTCAGCTAGATGAACCAGTTGATCTGGTTCAGTCTAAGGTGGCTTCCTGTGTTTCTAATTATGTTCCTTTATTTCAATGGGAGGGACTTAAGCATGGGTCTAGTTTTGTCAGGGAAAGCAACAGGCCTTAAAAACAGTGAGACAAGATCTCAGAAATGCCTAAACATCCTTTGCCTTTATTTTACGTTTGAAGGCAGCAGTTTCAGAACAGGAAAACTACAATAAATAAATATATCTTATGCAGCCATTGAGGGTTGGCAGATGCTAAACTGGCAAAGTTAATATGCCAAGGATATGCAACACAACATGCAATTTTGCCCTGACGTTCAAGAATTGTGATACATTTCCATTTGTGATCCTGTCCTCCTGAAATCAAAGGAACATCATTAGGAACGTAGGAAGCAGCCTTATATCAAGTCAGACCAATTGGTCCATCTAACTCAGGCCTGTTTATACTCACTGGCACTCTTCAGGATTTCAGAGTGGGGTCTCTCCCAGACCTTCCTGGAGATGCTTGGGATTTAGCCTGGGACCTTCTGCATGCAAAGCAGATACTCTACCACTGAGCTATGCCCCCTTTTTGCTGGTTTGTGTACATCCCCAAGTTCTGTCCCCTCACTTCTAAGCTGCTCTAAAGCCCTTCCTCCTTGTCTGCTTGCATTATGTTATTCATTTTTTGTACTTTGTGGGTTACTGTGAGACTTTGGCTGACACCTGGAGGGGGAATGGGTTGATCTGTGTCCTGCCCGAAGTCAAGGCATTCAGACTCAGACTTGGCTGCTGCTTTTTCTCTTTTTATTAAAATAATAGATACATACAAAGCAGTTCGCCTCATTAACCAAACTATGCTTTCTAGGAACTCAGCTCTGCTCTAACTCTAGCTATGACTAAGCATGACTTCATGACTCTAAGGCGTTGACTCAGCAACCTGTCCCCCCCCCGAGTCAGCTTAAGTGGGCTTGGATTGCACACACAAATGAAGACTCTGCCTCAGCTCTGACTGTTGAGCTTCCCGCCTCAAGTGCCTCCGAGCGCGGGGTGAAGGTGGTTTGATCTTGACTTCCCCCTCTAATAGAGGGAGGCTGCTAACAGTCAGTTCAGGTGTGGGAAGCTGGGCAGCACTTGGCTGGGAAACGTCTGATGTGCAAGGCTGAGCCTCTGACGCAGGTGGCGGAAATGAGTCC
Organism: Rhineura floridana; assembly: GCF_030035675.1. Lineage (NCBI taxonomy): Eukaryota > Metazoa > Chordata > Lepidosauria > Squamata > Rhineuridae > Rhineura > Rhineura floridana. Next base: position 102,388,855 of record NC_084486.1, read on the forward strand.
AATTGAAGGGGAGTCAGGAACTGAGGGGATTGAATCATAGAATCATAGAATCATAGAGTTGGAAGGGGCCTTGTAGGCCATCGAGTCCAACCCCCTACTCACAGCAGAAAATCCACAGCTAGAGCATCTCCCACAGATAGCTGTCCAGCCTCTGCTTGAAGACATCCAGCAAAGGGGATCCCACCACCTCCCTAGGCAGTCGGTTCCATTGCCGAATTGCCCTTACTGTCAATAATTTCCTTCTAATGTCCAATCTGAATCTACGCTCCTGCAACTTAAAACCATTAGACCTAGTCCTACCCTCTGGGGCAGCAGAGAACAAATCTGTACCCTCCTCTATGTGACAGCCCTTCAGGTACTTAAAGAGTGCAATCATGTCACCCCTCAGCCTTCTCTTCACCAGACTGAACATGCCAAGTTCCTTCAAGTGTAATGTAGTTAATGCAGAAATGGAACCTAGCAAAGAACTGGGCCGACCGCACCTGCCGCTGGTTCAACTTGCGGGCTGTCTGGAGGCTCTTTAGGTTCCGATGGTCAGTGCAGACCTCTACTTCATGCCGAGCTCCCTCCAGGAGGTGCCACCAAGTCTCATACACATCACGTTTGGTGAGTAACTCCTCCCAGACTGTGTAGTTTCTTTCCACGCTAGCCAGCTTTTGAGAGAAGTAAGTGCAGGGTTGTAACACACACACTCCTTTTGGTCTGGTGATAATAAAACAGCTCCAATGGCTACGTCCGACGCGTCAGTCTCCACCACAAAAGGGCATTGGGGGTCTGCATGCTGGAGTATCGACTCTGAGGAGAACAGCAGCCTTAGATCCTTGAATGCTTGTTGAGCCACTTTGGTCCGTCAAAAGGGGCCAGGTCCTTTTAGGCAGCCAATAAGCAGAGCCTTTAAGTTGGAGAAGGCTGCAATGAAACATCAATAATAGTTGGCAAATCCCAGAAACCACTGCAGGTCTTTCTTGGTTTGGGGGGAATCCAGGAGACATGCAACGCACCTTCCCTGGATCCATTTCGATTCCTATGGGGGTGATACGGTACCCAGAAAGTCCAGGGTGGTCAAGTCGAAACCACACTTCTCCAGCTTGGTGTACAGGTGATTGTCTCTCAGTCTCTGAAGCATCTCCCACTCATGCAACTCATGCTGCTGTGGGGAATCAGAATAAATAAGGATATCATCTAAATAAACTATCATAAAGCAGTCCAGGTAGTCCCGAAAGATATAACTCATGATATTTTGGAAGACAGCTGGAGTGTTTGATAGCCCAAACGGCATGACCAGGTACTCAAAGTGCCCATACTGGGTCTTGGAAGCAGTTTTCCACTCATCCGCCTCTCTGATTCTGACAAGGTTAGAAGCTCCGCATAGGTCTAGCTTGGCCGTACACAGCATCTCGTTGATGGGAGGCAAGGGATAGCTGTTGGGGATGGTGATCTTGTTAAGCTCCCTGTAGTCATAACTAGGATGCAGCTCCTGACTTTTGTTCTTGACAAACAGCAGTGGGTCCCCGGCAGGTGACTTGGATGGTTGAATGAAGCCTCACTGCAAGTTAGTGTTCAGGAACCCCCTCAGTGCTGCCAACTCTGGCTCTGACAGGGAATAAATGTGACCCGAGGGGATGGTAAACTCCGGGACCAAGTCTATAGCACAGATGTAAGGACTATGGGGGGGGCAGCTGGTTAGCTTCCTTTTTATCAAAAACGTCCTGAAAGTCTTTGTATTTGTTAGGCAGGTGGGTCTCCTAAGGTGAGAACGTGGCAGCCAGCATTGCTGGGATGGCCGTCCCTGGAGGCTGGCAATGCACCCACAGTATGGAAGGTCACCATAGCTTTTCCTCAAGAGCTGACAGGATCATGCTGGGCCAGCCCGGTCTTTCCAATACCACCAGGAATTGAGGCATATCAGCTAGATAGAACAACATCCTTTCCACGTGTCCTGGTATCTCCACTCTCAACTCCGCTGTGGCTTGAGTTACTGTCCCTGATGTCAGGGGCTGCCCATCAATGGTTTCCATGGAAAGTGACGTCTTGAGCTTGATGATTGGCACACTGTGGCTCTTGGTGAAGCTCAAGTCCATAAAGTTGCTGGATGCGTCTGAGTCTGCCATAGCAAACACCTGAACTTGTTGCCCTGTGGGCAAGCCTAGGTGGACTGGCAAATGTTGGGCAGACTTTGGCGGGAGAGGCTTAACTTGAAGTTGCTGACTCATGGTCGATCCCAGCTCCTGGACCTCTACAAGAGCTGGAATTTTAAGTTTTCCTGCACCTGGCCTTTTCTGACTTAGAGGGGCACATCTTAGCCAGGTGCCCCACCTTCCCACACTATAGACATAGTCCCTCTTTCAGACATGTCTCTTTCTCTGCCTCTGTCAGGCACAGCCATGCCCCCCTATCTGCATGGGCTCCACCCCCAGTGGCATGGAGGTTCCCATGACGGGGGAGATGCGGGTGCAGAGGAGTGGTAAGTGAGACAAGGATTGAGTCATCTCAGCTTTGCACTCCTGGTGTTGACCTTCAAGCCGGCTGTCTATCTGCAGGAACAAATGGACCAGCTCTGGGAAAGTACTTGGCTCACACCAACTTGTCCAGGACCTCCACTCTGAGCCTATTGCAGTACAAAAACATTAAACCAAAATTGTTAAAGTCCGTTTCCTGGGCAAGGATACAAAAGGTGTTAGTGTAAGTCCCAACAGAGTTTTTCTGCTGTTGCGGTTTCCCAGTTGGAGGGACATGGTTTCTCTCTGCTGCGGGTCTTGAAAAATTTCAGCCATGGTGTCAATGAAGGTGGTATACTGGGACAACACAGGGTTGTTTCGGAGCAACAATGGGGTGGCCCACTGGGCAGCCTCTCCTTGTAAGAGACTGATGATGAATGTCACCTTCACATCATCATTGAGGAATTACGACTGCTGCAGTTATATATAAAGCTCGCACTGGGCTATGAACGTGGCAAATTGCTCTACTTTCCCACCATAGTGGGCGGGCATTCCTTCCAGCAACTTGACTTGGGGTGCTGGCATGGGCAGGACAGGCCCCTGTCCTTGCTGCGTGGGGATCTCCTGAGTCACCTGCTGAGTCATTTGGAAGCACAAGGTTTGGTTCTTGGTTCGTAGAGACTGGGTCTCTGTTCAGAGGGTCTGAACTTCAGTTATCAGGGTTTCAACGTCTCTCTGTAGGTCCTCCCCTGCTCTGCCGCTCGCTTCCATTCCTTCCATCATGGGGGCATCAGTTGGAGGAGGTTGTGGCTGAGTCAAACTGTCCTGTCTGAAGTCGAGGGATTCAGACTCAGACTTGGCTGTGGCTTTTTCTCTTTTCATTAAAGTAATGGATACATCTAAAGCAGTTCACCTAATTAACCTTACTATTCTTTCTAGGAATTCAGCTCTGTTCTAGTTCTAAGTATGACTTCGTGACTGTAAAATGTTGACTCCATAGCCGGGTTCCCCCCCGGGTCAGCTTAAGTAGGCTTGGATCGTGTGCACAAACGAAGACTCTGCCTCAGCTCTGACTGTTGAACTTCCCGCCTCAAGCACCTCCAAGTGCGGGGTGAAGGTGGTTTGATCTCAACTTCCCCCTCTGATGGAGGTGAGCTGCTAACAGTCTTCGGGCATGGGAAGCTGAGCAGTGCTTGGCTGGGAAACGTCTGATGTACAAGGCTGAGCCTCTGGCACAGGTGGTGGAGACGTGTCCAATGGAAGTGTCCAACAGGCCAGGTGGTGCTTCCACAGGGGGATCAGGAGCTGAAGGGGTTGAGCTGGGAGCTGGGGCGCCCTGTGAATCCACCCCTCTGCCTGCCATCTACCCTGGTTCCCAGTCCAAATCCTCATCATCTGTTTCGCCCTTGTCTATCCGCCCCCTCCTTGCATGGCTCACAACAATCTGCCAATAAGTTATGAAATCTCTTTGAAGCTGATTTTTTTAAAAAATGCACTCAAGCTGCTCCCACCAGGCTTTACAGTAAAAAGGGGCAGGCATCGTGTGCCCCATTTTCAGAAGAGAGAGATGGAGAGGCACACTGGAACCAGCAGAGCAGTGAGTGTTTTCTACCCTTTACCACCAGCAGCTGCAATAAAAAAGTGATGAAATTTAATTCGGTTTAGACAGGATTTGCCAGAAAGTTTGGTGTGGCAACCGAGGGGCTGCTTGCCTTGAATTACTCCTGGATCTCATAAGGTTGTTGCTTGTCTATTGCTGCTATCTAGTTATCCAGTAAGAGAGGTGTGTGTGTGTTTGTTTTAGAGAGATATATGGGGGTTATGCCTAGATAAAGGAAAGAGAAAAAAGCAAAATATCTCCTCTTCCCCCCCCCCATATTCTTGATGGCTACCAAATACTGGGAACTTGGTGGATTCTGGGAACCGAGGGATTTGTTGGGGGGCAGATTTGCCTACATGCACACAGGCAGAGTGTAGGTGGGTGCTGTGTATACTGTTTGCTAGGCTGGGGGCAGTAGGTGCGGCAGCAGCTGTTGCACTCCTCCATAGGTAGAAACACTCACTGTTCTGAAGGTTCCAGTGTTTCATCACTCATCTTACTGAAAATGAGGGCACACAACACTAGTCAAACCCCACTCCTTTTTACTGCAAAGCCTGGTGGATCAGCTTGAGTGCGTTTTTTTTTAAAGAATCCAGCTTCAAAAAGATTTTGCAACTGATCAGCAGATCAACCAATTTCCCCTCCAGATGTGACTAATGGAAAGTCTTTGCTCTGGTGACTAGCGTGTTCACAGCCTCAGCTCCATCACCAGCCATGTGGAGAGCGAAGGAGTGATGGAGGATTGTGTTTCCAGCTCATTGCAGATGAGTGAGCTGGGATGATAGAGCAGCTACTGTTGCTGCTGACACCACTACCACAGAACCTTGCTTGAATGGGAAGCAACTGCTTCTGCATTTCTCCAGGGAGGCATAACTCTTTCAGCAAGGCTGCATAGATTTGGGTGGGGAATGGGATGCAGAGTGTTTCGCTCCTTCCTCCACAAGTGGTCCTTTCCAAAGTTTGTAACACTCCCCCCCTTTATCCAGCCTGAACGTGGCTGCTCCCCCCAGCCCCTGTCAAGTTCCAAGGGTGGGAGGCCTAATGTGAGGGCCGCCTCTGGCCAGGGTTTTGCTGGCTAAGCGGATGAGGGTCTTGTGCCAGTGTAGCCCAGCTGAGCCAGAATCCAGGTAGCTCAGCTTAGGATCTGCCATATCCTAACTCCCTCAGCCGGGTGTAAATACCTATACGATTGTGCCCATAGTCTCTACTCAATGCTTCTGCTTTTTCTATTCTCTCAATTGAAATAACAACTTATCTTCCCACCCAAAATTATTATCTCGTTTCCCAGTATTTTTTGTCAGAGCTGAGATTGATTTAAACCAGCCTTCCCCACCTGGCACCCTGCAGCTGTTTTGCATTACAACTCTCATCAGTTCCAAACCACGGATAATGGGAGCTATAGTCTAACAACATCTGGAGGATACCAGGTTGGGGAAATCTGATTTTGACAAAGTCAAATAAAGCAGCCTCTAGGGATGTTTCCTAGTTCTGTGCCTAACCCTGTCCTGTAATTTCTTGAAAGTTTTCTTCCCCTGCAAATATGGCTTCCATATTTTTGCCTGTTTGCCAGGTAACTTTAGAATATCTTGAGGATTAATTAAGAATTTCTTTAGAATTCTGATGAGTGTAGGGTCGAACTTACCTTATTTATTTATTTATTTATCCATCCTGTCCTTTCTCCCCGTAGGTGCCCAGGGCAGCAAACAAAAGCAGTAAAAACACTCTAAAACATCATAAAAAGACTTTAAAATATATTAAAACAAAACATCCTTAAAACGCATATTAAACAAAACATCTTCAAGAAAAAAACAACCTTATCACCATGAGGCGAGGTAACTCTTTTTAATGGTTTTCTTTCCATTAAATATTTCTCCTGTAATCTGCAGCTTCCTCTGTTTCTTGATCACAGTAATGGGAGAATTAACCTCATGACGTCTCTTATTAAGCTTTAATTGAAGCATGGGCAGCCAGGAACGCTGGCTCTCAACCACATTGGATCAGTAGGGTTGTTGATTTTTTTTCTAAGGGAAATTCTTCCTTTTACATTTTACATCTTCCTGACCATTGGCAATGCTGGCTGAGGCTGATGAGAGTTGTGGTCTAACAACATCTGGAGGCACACTGGTTGGGAAATGCTGATCTAGATCCATCTCAATCTCGATTCAGACCCGGTTTGGGTAAGTGGTTCCCATGTCTGGGAGACAGGCAAGATCAGAAGGATGGGGTTGTGCTCCCTCTGAAGGAGCAGGTCTATAGCTTAGGGGTACTCCTCAATTCATCTTTGTCACTAGATGTCTAAGTATCCTCTGTGGATAGTAATGCCTTTTACCAGCTTTGTCTGGTTCGTCAACTGTGGCCATTCTTGGATAGCCAGACCTCTGTAGTCTATGTGCTGGTAACCTCGAGGCTGGATTACTGCAATACACTCTGTGTGGGGCTCCCCTTGGTCCTGGTTCAGAAGCTCCAGCTGGTGCAAAATGCAGTAACCAGACTGCTGATGGGAGCGCATGGCCGACAACTTGTGACACTGCTCTTAAAACAACTACCCTGGCTGCCCATCCACTACTGAGCCACTTTCAAGGTCCTTGTGTTAATTTACAAAAGCCTGAACAACTTAGATCCAGGGTACCTTAGGGACTGCCTGAACCCATATATCCCAGCTCGATCACTGAGATCATATGCAGGAGTGGCTTTGGTTGTGCCCCAGGTTGGCGAGGCTCATTTAACATTGACACAACATTGAGCCTTCAGTGTCATCAGCCCAGTTCTCTGGAATGCTCTGCTGAGAGAGATTCAGCAGGAACCTTATGTTTTAACTTTTAAATGCTGGCTGACAACCTTTCTGTTCTGCCAGGCTTATGCAGGCAATTAAGAAGATGTCTTTTTGCAACAGTTGACCTTTATTTTTATTGTAGTGTTATGAGTTTGGGGCTGGAATGGATGATCCCTGTGGGTCCAACCAGATAGACTCTTGCAAAGCAAATTATTATGGCACACAATAGATGTAACTGAGCCTGTAACAATGTACAATGAGCATGGCCCAAGCATCAATTCTTGATATAAGTGCTAGGTTGTTACACAAGTCTCCATTTTCATCTGTGAAATGTTGAACATTATGCACTGATAGAGAAGTCACCCTTTTGGTTTCATAATATAAAACCAATAAAGTATCCTAACTGTAGTTTTAAAATTGTTGTTGTTGAAATGTATTTATAAAATGTTTCCCTACAGCATTGTACCCATAGCATTGCACTCAACCATCTAATCATCAACAAGTAACACAAAGTCATAAAATCATAAAAAATACAAAATATGTTTTAATGCGCAGGAAAAAATGATTAGACTGTATGAAATAATATAGTCTTATCAGCCAGGTGTACGTGTAACCTTGGCCCCAAATTGATATTATCTAAATTAAGTTTACAGTTGTGCTTTATCCAATTTTGCTTTCATTTCAAGTATGCATTTGTGCTGTCTCTCTTTTGTGTGTTTCTTGTAAGCACACTACAGATTCTCAGTTAAGATAGCGAACCAATGTAGCTGGGAACAATCTTTATTGACCATATGGAATTTCTCCCCAAGGAGTCTTTTACACTATCCTGGTTGCAGAAAACAAGAAGTTATTAAAATTTTGTTTTGCCACCCCTTTATCTGCCCCCACTGCCTTGTTATTTGTGGTGCTTTGGTGGCATGTGATCACCTGCCACTAGGAGATGAGCTGCAGTTGTCAACCATTTATTTTAGGCATTTTACTGTGCTTGATTTGATGGATTGCAAGTTTTATTAGAAAGAGAAAATCACTGCTGTATACTTTTCTTCTTCCCTGTTAGGCTCCACTTTTTTATATCCCCCACCTCAAGTTTTGGAAGGGTTGCTCTTTAGATGTTACTCATTTTTCCACAGCCAACATCACATGGCTTTAGAATTGTATCTGCAAAATATCACAGTTGTCCCTGACTATATATAAATATGGCTGCAGTCTCCCACTGTATTTATTTTAGATACTTTCCCCACCTGATTTGGGCATGTAAAATAATGTACAGAATATGTCAAGGCAGGTGCAGTTTGCATAAACACAGCCTAAAACCAATTAAATAGCAAAACAAGACAACAGCAACTTAAATTTTAGAAAATCCAGCCAGCATATGTCTTCATAAATCAAAAGGCTTTACAAGCTGACAGTGAAAACTAAAGAAATCTATGAAGCTGCCTTCTCTTAAGTGAGATCATTGGTCCATCTAACTCTATATTGTTGACACTGACTGGCTGCTCTTCAGATTTTCAGTTAGGAGTCTTTTACAGTCCTTTTACGCCGAGGACTGGACCTGGGACCTGCTGTATGCAAAGCATCTGCCCGCACTATGGCCCTTAGTGGTGAGAGGGCTAGACGAATTTCCCTCAATAGAAGTTTCTTTGGGTTGGTGCCATTGCTGACAAAGTTTGCCTTTGCAAATTTTTAGACCTTACCACAGTAAATTGATAGATGAAGAGAAGATGTTCAGTCACCAATTCCAATGTTTGGAGAAGGCATTCCCCTACTGTGATCAGAAGAACTTCACCAACACCATTTAATCTGCATACCGCATTTAATCTGCATACCGCAGATCAGAAAAGGTACCGCCAGGGCCAAGAAGATGCCAGCATGGTTAACGAGCAAAGTCAAGGAAGCTCTTAGAGGCAAAAAGTCTTCCTTCAGAAAATGGAAGTCTTGTCCAAATGAAGAAAATAAAAAAGAACACAAACTCTGGCAAAAGAAATGCAAGAAGACAATAAGGGATGCTAAAAAAGAATTTGAGGAGCACATTGCTAAGAACATAAAAACCAACAACAAAAAATTCTATAAATACATTCAAAGCAGGAGACCATCTAGGGAGACAATTGGACCCTTGGATGATAAGGGAGTCAAAGGTGTACTAAAGAACGATAAGGAGATTGCAGAGAAGCTAAATGAATTCTTTGCATCTGTCTTCACAGTGTAAGATATAGGGCAGATCCCTGAACCTGAACTAACATTTGCAGGAAGGGATTCTGAGGAACTAAGACAAATAGTGGTAACGAGAGAGGAAGTTCTAAGCTTAATGGACAATATAAAAACTGACAAATCACCGGGCCCGGATGGCATCCACCCAAGAGTTCTCAAAGAACTCAAAGGTGAAATTGCTGATCTGCTAACTAAAATATGTAACTTGTCCCTCGGGTCCTCCTCCGTGCCTGAGGACTGGAAAGTGGCAAATGTAACACCAATCTTCAAAAGGGATCCAGAGGGGATCCCGGAAATTACAGGCCAGTTAGCTTAACTTCTGTCCCTGGAAAACTGGTAGAAAGTATTATTAAAGCTAGATTAACTAAGCACATAGAAGAACAAGCCTTGCTGAAGCAGAGCCAGCATGGCTTCTGCAAGGGAAAGTCCTGTCTCAGTAACCTATTAGAATTCTTTGAGAGTGTCAACAAGCATATAGATAGAGGTGATCCAGTGGACATAGTGTACTTAGACTTTCAAAAAGCGTTTGACAAGGTACCTCACCAAAGGCTTCTGAGGAAGCTTAGCAGTCATGGAATAAGAGGAGAGGTCCTCTTGTGGATAAGGAATTGGTTAAGAAGCAGAAAGCAGAGAGTAGGAATAAATGGACAGTTCTCCCAATGGAGGGCTGTAGAAAGTGGAGTCCCTCAAGGATCGGTATTGGGACCTGTACTTTTCAACTTGTTCATTAATGACCTAGAATTAGGAGTGAGCAGTGAAGTGGCCAAGTTTGCTGACGACACTAAATTGTTCAGGGTTGTTAAAACAAAAAGGGATTGCGAAGAGCTCCAAAAAGACCTCTCCCAACTGAGTGAATGGGCGGAAAAATGGCAAATGCAATTCAATATAAACAAGTGTAAAATTATGCATATTGGAGCAAAAAATCTTAATTTCACATATACGCTCATGGGGTCTGAACTGGCGGTGACCGACCAGGAGAGAGACCTCGGGGTTGTAGTGGACAGCACGATGAAAATGTCGACCCAGTGTGCGGCAGCTGTGAAAAAGGCAAATTCCATGCTAGCAATAATTAGGAAAGGTATTGAAAATAAAACAGCCGATATCATAATGCCGTTGTATAAATCTATGGTGCGGCCGCATTTGGAATACTGTGTACAGTTCTGGTCGTCTCATCTCAAAAAGGATATTATAGAGTTGGAAAAGGTTCAGAAGAGGGCAACCAGAATGATCAAGGGGATGGAGCGACTCCCTTACGAGGAAAGGTTGCAGCATTTGGGGCTTTTTAGTTTAGAGAAAAGGCGGGTCAGAGGAGACATGATAGAAGTGTATAAAATTATGCATGGCATTGAGAAAATGGATAGAGAAAAGTTCTTCTCCCTCTCTCATAATACTAGAACTCGTGGACATTCAAAGAAGCTGAATGTTGGAAGATTCAGGACAGACAAAAGGAAGTACTTCTTTACTCAGCGCATAGTTAAACTATGGAATTTGCTCCCACAAGATGCAGTAATGACCACCAGCTTGGATGGCTTTAAAAGAAGATTAGACAAATTCATGGAGGACAGGGCTATCAATGGCTACTAGCCATGATGGCTGTGCTGTGCCACCCTAGTCAGAGGCAGCATGCTTCTGAAAACCAGTTGCCAGAAGCCTCAGGAGGGGAGAGTGTTCTTGCACTCGGGTCCTGCTTGCGGGCTTCCCCCAGGCACCTGATTGGCCACTGTGAGAACAGGATGCTGGACTAGATGGGCCACTGGCCTGATCCAGCAGGCTCTTCTTATGTTCTTCTGTTAGGGTAATCTTAATGCTATGCACATTTACCTGGAAGTCAGACCCATTGAACACAGTGGTGCTTACTTCAAGTAAACATGCATAGGATTGCACTGCAAATGACAAAAACATCCATGACAATTGCTGATACAATTACTCCTTTGGGACAAAGGGTGGGATATAAATTTAATAATAATAAATACTGTTTAAAGGTGACATGAAAACAGAAACTCACCAAAATGTCAACAAATATAATTTTCTGTAGTTGCTATTCTTGTTCAAATTTCCTTCAGTTCTATCTTATTTAAAGCTCTGGAAATACAGAAATATCTTCAGTTGCATTTTGCAGATGATGATGAGACATTAAAATATTGGTATATAAGTAGGCATTATATCCCAAATATGGGAGGAAAGCTGGGATACAAATTCTATTATTGTTGTGGTTTGTTGATAAAAATAACAATCAGCATAGCATTATATGACATATCTTAAGAAGTACCATTAGTCCATCTGTCTCAGTAGATTCCCTAACTTGGTGCCCTCCAGATGTTTTGAACTACAGTTTGGGCTGATGCTCCAAAATATTATGGTCTAGGCCTCAAGTAGAGGTTTTTCCCATCCCTACCCAGTGGGGAGGAGAGCCTGGCTGGGAGTCCAGAGTCTGTGAGTTCAAATCCCCGCTCGTATCTCCTGGGTGTCAAGGGCCAGCTAAAGATCACCCCCACAGTGAGTGGCTCAGGGGTTATGTGCCCTGCCATCTGTGCAAAACTCAAAACAAAAAGGTAATTACAGTGGCTGAGTAGATCTTGTACAGTGGTTATATTGACTGGGCAGCCACTGTCCTTCATATTTTACAAAATACTTTTTCCTATACAAAGATTAAATTTCTGTTTATGAAAAAGTAATATACGAAGTGGTCTCAATAGTGAGAACAGTAAACAAGTGAATGGTGATCCAAATGTTTTTCATTCTCACGTTATGAAGCTAGCAGCCAGATGATGTATCACCTTCGCTACGCATGCAGCATAGACTGAAAAAACAGCACCCAAGCCACCATTCAATACGTGCACGTGTTCTTTCCAACATGAATCTACAGGTCTCAAAAAGTAATGTGTGACAAAGTCCTCAAACACCTTATAACATGCCTCAAACATGGTCTCTTGTTCTACCAGCATGCCTTCACACCATCACTTTGCCAAAACATAAGGATAGGTAAATTGCTTTTAGGAAGGTTCACAACTATGATTTCCTATTTATTTCATCTAAAAATATTTAAAATACATAAAAACAACCAGGGGAAGATATTGGAGAAATATAAAATAAATACAAATTAAAAAGGGGGGGGAGGTGAAGAGACCTTAAATGTGCTACTCACCATCTCTCTGCCTATCCTCCCCTCAGGATGAAAACAATGGAGAACCATGACCACCCCCAGGAAGAAGGGCACACTTAAAATGTAGAGGAAAAAATCATCTGCAACCATAGTGTGAAATCAAATACTTACTGGGACACAGTATGAAGAAATATTTATATAAACATGACTATCAAATATGTTTATGAATTACACAATCTGTAAAAATATTTATAGTGCAATCTGATGTTTGTTTACTCAGAAGCAAGTCCCAATGTATTCAATGGGGCTTACTCAAACTGGGAAGTGTGCAGAGCCTCAAGTGATAAGGAACTTGTTCTTTCAACTTGTTCTTTTAAGTTGAGACCTTATCCAAGTCTGAGTCTGTGTTGGAATTGCTTTTTAATATGTTTTTAAGCCTTTTCTTTTTTAAAAAAAGATGTTTTTTTAAAGCTTTTAAAAATATTTTCAAACATGTTTTAATATATTTTAAAGTCTGTTTTTATGATGTTTTAAAGTGCTTTTAGTGCTTTTGTTTGCCGCCCTGGGCTCCTACTGGGAGGAAGGGTGGGATATAATCAGTCAACAATCAATCATTCAAGGCTAAGGTTTCTGCATTTGTTCCTCTTAATCCCATTATGGAGATATTCCCACCTATCTCAGGACCACTGAATAATAATGCTAGTGACTCCAGTAAGCAAGTATCACCTCCAAAGTTTGGAGTCTTATTCTTCCTCCAACATTTTTTTTAAAAATCCCTACCACCCTTCTTCCAGGACGGTGGGTGGGTGGGGTGTGCCCATATATGTCTCCCTCCCAGCTCACGTGCCTACATTATTCCTGATAGATATCAATCACCCCTTCTCCACCTAGCCTCTGGACCCCGGGCCAACCTCTCTCCCCATATGGGCAGGGCTCCCTTCTCTCCTACAGTAGGGCAGCTTGCGTGACCAACTCTTCTCAACCCTTCAGGTCTTTCCCTTCGCTCTTCCCACAACTGCAGGCAGTTAAGTTTATGCTGGCTGCCACCTTCTCTCCTGGACTTCAGCCCTGGGGAGGAGGCCGGGTCGTTGCTCCTCCTTATCCTCGCCTCCGAAACTCTCCCTTGAACTGCACCTCCCCTGTTGCCCTCGGCGGGCAGGTTCCTCAGCAAGATCTTGCTCCTATTGCTCAGTTCCCATCTTGCGCTGTGGGGCCTGCTGGTGATCTCTTCAGGAGAGCGAGAGCGAGGCATCACTCCCGCCCCCGTGACGGACTCCCCCAAAGTCAAGGGCAGCTCTGTGGTGGACCCCGACATTGCTGCCATCTTGCCGGCCCAGATGCAAATGCAACTCTCACACCACCCGGGGGTGGGATGCTTCCCGGCGGTGCCTGTGGGGCGGCGGCTCATGGTGTCACCCCCATCTCAGGGTGTCACCCAGTGCAGCCCGCACCTGCTGCACCGCCATAGTGACGCCCCTGCCTGGCGGTGCCTGGGGGGGGCGGCTCATGGTGTCACCCCCATCTCAGGGTGTCACCCGGTGCGGCCCACACCTTCCGCACCGCCATAGTGACGCCCCTGGCCTTAGGCAGCTGGGGAGGACTAGCCTCAGAGGGACGCAATGGTAAACCCCCTCTGAATACCACTTACCATGAAAACCCTATTCATAGGGTAGCCATAAGTCGGGATCGACTTGAAAGCAGTCCATTTCCATTTCACTACTGAAGATGCCAGGGATTGAACATGTGACTTTATGTATGCAGAACATGTGCTCTGTCATTATGCTATTTCTCTTGATGGGAGATATCCAGTGTTAGTCATACTCAGGTAGGTCCATTGAAATCAATAGACTTAAATTCACTGATTTCAACCAGTCTTTTCTGAGTATGGCTCATGTTGTATATTTCTCCTGTCTTTACCACCATTAAAATTAACTTGCTCAGGTCTTATTACTGGATCAGTCATAGCACTTTGACTTAAACTAAACATATTTCCCTGTATATGATATGCGCAGTTCAGAAAAGATTTGAATGTTTAGATTTAAGCATTCAAAGCCCTTAGATTTCAAAGATTCTAGATATCAACTTTTTGGATTATTCTCATTATCCATACTTTTGATACCAATTAATGTGCCAGTTTGTTAGCTGACAGAAATTGTGATACTTCTTGTGTTAAAAGTATAAATATTTTATATTAAATGGGATCTAACACATCTAATTGATTAGCGTATGCTCCAAATCCTTATTGCTTTTATTTATAATAAATTATAGAAATTTTGGCTTACACCCACAATGTACAATTAATTAATTCACCTTGACCTTGGCAACACCCAAATGTGTTCAGCAGGCTGTTGATCTCTAAGGATAAATCCATCCATGCAACAGATATCCTGAATCTATTACTTGAGAAATTATGATTAAGACACACACACAAAAGGGATAAAAATCGAGCTTTTAGATTGTCACTGATGTCAGACATGTCGATAACTCTTAAGTAAAAGCAGGAATGTGACCTTTTCCCTCTTATATTTTAATTTCCATTTCAAAAAAGTAACAAGCCATGTCAGATCAAAGTGAAATTGCACACCTCTCTATATGGGGGTTATTTTTTTTTACTCTTTTTAGGAGGTAGAAGTCATGTAACCTAGTGACCCTTGAATGGGAAATAAATCTTCCAGGAATAGCCTGCCTTGAACCATGTTGTTTATTAACAAAACTAAGGTAGGGGATTCAATGATTTTTTTATTTTGGGGTTGTCACCCAATTGAAGGCATTTTACGGGATTAATCATATAGAATTATTTATTAAGAATTTTTCTATCCCTCCACATACTGCAATGAGACTTTTGGGAGAGCTCACAGCTGGGAAAGGAAGGGTTAGCCCTGTTTTCCCCATGTGCTGCAACCATCTCACCAAAATTGCCTCCCCCCACACCAGTAATTACACTTTAAAAGCCTCCATTGGTACTAAGGGGAGTTTTAATTTAAGCCCAAGTGGTGCTAAGGAGCAGAAGCAGATGGGGGGAAGGGGAGAGAGAGGCAGTGGAGGTGAAAAGGGGAAAAAATGGTAGGGTGGGGAGAGAGAAGAGAGAAAACTGAATGTAGAGCTAGGAAATGTGAATGGGTGTGGGTGGGTAGACCCATAGGAGTGTGTAATGAAAAAAATGTGGGATGGTTCTAGTCACATCTGCTTTTGGATCCCACCCATCCACTGCTTGCATGTGGTCCCCAGAAGGTGTTCCAAGTGGGAATATGACCCTTGGGCTGAAAAAAGTTCCCACTCATGACCTAACCTAAGCTAGCCAATGTGGTGCCGTTCAGTTGATGTTGAAATACAACTTCCATCATCCCTGCTTATTGGCCATGCTGGCTGGGGCTTATGGGAGTTGGAGTCAGCAATATTGGCTACCCCTGCTCTAACTACTATACCACACAGTCTATCAATATGATGAAACATCAATGTACTGATCTGAATCAAAGATGATAAAAAAATATTGTTTAAGATTGGAAGTTTGGATAGGAGATGGTTAATGGAATCAGAAGCACCATCGGGGACTGCATTAAAGGCCCTGGCAAAAGTTGCCAAGTATTCCTTTTGCTAAATAAATTACAGGGAAATATCATATAATGATAGTTATGGACCTTGCATTAGAGGATAAAATCATGAAACTTCTGATCTTTCCCAAGCAAGGCCAGCACTACTTTTAGGGGGGGTCAGTGGAGCAATATGCATCCTGAGAGGTACACTCCAGCATCCCCCATGATGTGGCAGATGGTGCAGTGCTATTTTCTGATTGTGGACAACCATGACAAAACTGATAACAGTGTCCCACCATCCTTCAAAATATTGCAAAGATGGGATTCATTTCTTGGACTCTTGGAAAAGGTCCATAGCTTACTGGTTACTGCTGGCACGCAAAGGTCCTAGGTTCAATCTCCAACATCTTCAGTTAGGGCTGGGAGAGACCCCTGCCTGAATCCCTGGAGAGCCACTATACTGAAGTGGGTGAAACAACAGTCTGACTATATATATGTATATATAGGCAGTATAAGGGAGCATCATTTATTTCTACAGATTATGTGGTACCATGTTGGGCAGTAAAATGTTTTAGAGTGGCCCAGAAACTGCTACCAGGAGGGCTTCAGGTGTTTCAATTAGTCAAAAGGCTCATCAATGAGCACAGGGGAGGGAGTTCAACAGACTTGTTCATAAATCCCAAATTTGACCTTTCAATTCCCCACAGTGGCTACTATTAAATTGGCCCAAACTTGGTTTTGATCTAACCCCATCCTATGTTGGTTTTGCTTGATCTGTGAAGCAGCATTCAGCCAGGCATCCACTATCTGCACTTCCCATAAACAACTGAAGATATTTTTGTTCCAATGGGCTTTCCCTGCTGGATAGATGGGTTTCTGCCATGGATGTCTGTTTTGTTTTTAAATATATCTGCTGGTTTTGTGTGCGTTTTCAAACTGCTTTTTTGATGTTTTTATCACTTGAGACACTTGTGTAGAAGAATTATCATCATCATCATCCTATCCAATGCATGATTACTGAAAAGCAAATCCCATGCAGTTCAATGGGACTAACTCCAAGGTAAATTGGAATAGGGTTGCAGCCTAAAGCAAGACATACTTCTTTGATCCATTATCCAAGTGTGTTTTGGGTGATTGTAACATTGCTACATTTAGCTTAGCTTGCCAATAAAGGAAGAATTAGTTATCTTTCTTTGTGTGTGCACGTGCATACACACGTATACACACACATGCATGCAGAGCATTGTCTTTTGATGATCTTGTAGGTCTATGAGTATGCGAACGAGAGTTATGGAAAGCTGAGAAACTGAGTTGTGTGTGTGTATGTTTTTAGAACAGTCTGCTGCTCATTTTAAAATTGGCAACAGGTGCGGAAACATTTTCTAGGATAATAGAGTGGCCAAGGTCAGTGCTAGAATAGCATCTCATCCCACTCTGCATAAATAACATGAGAAACGATATTGATGGCCTGAATGGTAAATTCATGAATTCCTTTCTCCTTGTCAACAATGGGATCTTTAATGGAGAGGTTACACTAGCATACAGAACCTCAACATGTGTAACCCATCTGTAAAAAAGAAAGGTGCGTAAGACTGGGAGCAGAAAAATGTTGCCCTTTTATCTCTCTCTTTCTGTAAGATGAAACAAGCATGCTAATTTGGTACTGAGGAGGGGTAACACTACAAGTTAGTGCAGAATATTATATACCAACAACCCCATATTCAAACACAATTTCTATACCTCTCTTGTAACAAACAACCATTTTGGATGTGGCAAAAACGATACCACAATTGATTTGCACTTCCCCATGCTTCTCAGTTTTACTCTAAATTCATCTTGCTCATCTCTTGCAATTCAAAAAGCAACAGTTCTGCTGGAACTCATAAAAGCGGTACAGGCATTAGGGAATATTAGGAAGATCTATGAGGCTCTCTATTGGAAGCAAGGAAGCTCTGGAGCTTTTGTGAATCCTTTCCTGCGCCTGGGCAGAAATAATGAGAATAAAATGAAAAGGGGAGGATCCCAGGCTCCTCTGAGAAAGTAAGGTGAGGCTTTGGCCTTTCTTCTCTAAGTAGGTAGAACAGTAAAGGAGTTTTGTGGCATCTTAAATGTTAATAATTTTATTATGGCATAAATTTATGATGGGAAATTTATTAAATTGTCACAAAATTCTGATTATTATTATTTTGCTGCAAAAGACTAACACAGTTACTCATCTGAAAATTTTTAAAAATGTAATTGCTTGCTTTATCTATACCATTATTTTCTTACTTTTTGTGGACATGCTCAGATATAGAAAACACAAATATATATATAGTTGATTGCTGTCCCAAGTGTCTATGTGCCGATTAGAATTTGTATATGCAGACAGTCAATGCAAATTTGTGCCTTGGAGAAACAGTTAATAGCTTTGCTAATAGCTTTGACTTTCTCTTGAGCATTGGCTAGTTTGTTAACAGCCATTAGAGAAGAAGGCAAGCAAGGAGGCACCTCCTGTTTATATGGATGCAGCCATTTAGGAGCAAATGATTTGTGACAAGTCTGGGGAGTTGAATGAGTTAAGGAGGTGTTCATAGGGTGGTCATCTGCCAGATTTCTCAGGGCAAAATGATGGCTGGATGTAAAGTCTGGCAAGGGGCCAATGGGCAGGGCTGGATGGACAAAGCATGCAGAAAAGTAAGTGGGATAGTGGGCTGTGTGTTTAGTCAGCATGCATGAGCAGTAATTTATCATAAGTGTATAGAGTATATAGTTCATTTGTACAGGGAGGATGATACATATTTATCTAAACAACAATGTTGCTCTGAAGGAGTTTCAAGACAGGGTTTCAAGTAATGCTTCTGCCTTAAAGGGTAAATGGAAGGGTGTGCAGACATTGCAAGACTCCTTCCCATTAAAGAGAACCCACTGCAGAAGTTGGTGTGAGAGCTTAAAGGACTAGCATTATGAGTAGTCAATAGTGAGGAAAGGCATTATTTACATGCTCAGTCTTCTTTATTACTTTTTCCAAGGCTGAGCTCTAGAACAGAGATATGCTGAAGGCATCTATCAATGGTCCACTAATGGCCAGTTTTTGATTGACCATCTAGGACTGGTTGTTGGAATTCTTGAAAAGAATATTGAATTGGCTTGATTTGGAAAGACACCATTTATGTTCTTAAGTAGAAGCAGGGGTGTAGTTGTTCAGGGTCTTGGGACACTTTACTTTTCTGGGAGCAGGGTCCCAATGTCTCCAGCATCCTATAAGCATGAAAAGGGAGTGTCTTAGCCACTGAGAAGAATCTTCTAACATGCTTCCTTGACCTTTCCTACTGATTGGAGCCAATCAGAGTGAAAGGTGAGTCAGCCACTGAGAAAAGTCTTCTCAGTAGCCAACACTCTCCCCTTTCATGCTTATTGGCTCCTAGGGGTGTCTACTGTTAGAGAAGGCATTAACAAGGATCTCATTCTCAGCCCCACAGCAAAAAGAAGGGACATGGCTATGACTAACATGAAGGAACTCTGCACTTCTGAATTTGCCCTTACACTACTGAGCAGGAGCGCATACTCAGGTCACTTAACACTATTAGCTATGTCTTAATTATTGAGAGACCTCAGATATGTATGCACTCTTGTTTTGCAAATTTAAATGCACAGTGGGTGTGCCACTGGGAACACAGTAAAGAAAACCAGAGCGATGCACAGGGCATAGCCTAAGGGAAAATGAAGTAATAACACTGTTGAAGCTAAGGAGGCCAGAGTCTGCTTGGATAGAAGACTGCCTGGGAACACCATATATTTTGCTCTGAATATTATAACGGACAATAGGCAAGGTATAAAAGTAACAAGTAATAATATTAAAGGAAAAAAATAGACCAGACAAAAACTGAAATCATCCCTTACCTGTTCTCAAGGTTTGTTTGTTTTTTAATTAAAAAAACCCCTCCTGTTCTGGAAACAAAGCCCTATGAGGAGAGACTGAAATAACTGGGCATGTTTAGCCTGGAGAAGAGAAGACTGAGGGGAGATATGATAGCACTCTTCAAGTAACATGAAAGGTTGTCACACAGAGAAGGGCCAGGATCTCTTCTCGGTCATCCCAGAGTGCAGGACATGGGATAATGGGCTCAAGTTGCAGGAAGCCAGATTTTGACTGGACATCAGGAAAAACTTCCTAACTGTTAGAGCCATACGACAATGGAATCAATTACCTAGAGAGGTAGTGGGCTCTCTGACACTGGAGGCATTCAAGAGGCAGCTGGACAGCCATCTGTCAGGAATGCTTTGATTTGGATTCCTGCATTGCGCAGGGGGTTGGACTTGATGGCCTTATAGGCCCCTTCCAACTCTACTATTCTATGATTCTGACTAGGGTTAAACCAAAGGCTGGTTAACCCATGCATGTTCAAAACTGAAGCACGTGCAATATAAATGGGACATGATTTGCCCAGCTTTCATAATCAGAAACAAGAACATAAGAAGAGCCTGCTGCATCAGGCTAGTGGCCCATCTAGGTCAGTATCCTGTTCACACCATGGACAACCAGATCCCCAAGGGAAGCCTGCAAGCGGGATCTGAGTGCAAGAGTACGCTCCCCTCCTGCAGTTTCTAGCAATTGGTATTCAGAAGCATACTACCTCTGACTATGGAGGCAGAGCATAGCCATCATGGGTAGTAGCCACGGATAGCCTTATCCTCCATGAATTTGTCTAAGCCTCTTTTAATGCCATCCAAGTTCGTTGCCATCACTGCCTCTTATGGGAGCGGATTCCATAGTTTAACTATGCGCTATGTGAAGAAGTACTCACCATATATTCATATGACTGTGCATAAGGAGGGAAGGGGATTATGCCTGCAGCTGCATAATTTCTTTCACACCAACCTTGTGTATGGGGCAGGGCTAGTGCATGTAATTCTGTTTCCCCCTGGGCAGGCATTCATTCAGTCATTGTGCAGGCAGGTATTCATATTTGAAAAGTATATGAATGACTTGCCCCATTTCCACAATGTTTCACAAAGGGGTGGAAGGAAATAAGAAGTTAGGCACATTCTACCCACATGTGAATGCCATGCTTATGTGTGTAAGAGATCACCAAAACCGCTACTATATGAACCATTTCCAAGTGTTATCGGGTTATATGTATGCATGAGCAAACTAGCTCTCAAGGAAGTCCTGCTTCTATTCCATAGGTGTAATGTACAAAGACCACACAAAAGAAGTTTGAAAAGTTCCTGTTCCATTGTTTTGGAGGAAAAGATCATGAAGGTTTGTCACTCTGATCTCCAAACCGTCTAACCAAACTTCAGCTGCCAACACTTTTAGGCCCATGGGCACATTTTGATTTTTGAGAGAGTGATCTGGGTGCCAACCCTTTGGGTCACTTCTGTCCCACACCCTGAAAGGCAGAAAGGAATCTGGGTAAAAGCTGGGTCCAGTAGAATTAATTATTGAAAAGTGCATAGTGCTGGTAGAGGAAGTATGAAAGAGTATTCTACTCTTCAGTTCTAGGTACTTTTCAAGGGACAAAAAGGTCACCACCCCCCATTAACTCATGGTCAAGGGCTTCACAGGCACTAGGGAAAGACCTCAAAAGAGTCATTGTGCCCGTGCCACACTGGTGACCACTGCATCAAGTTAAGAATATTTGTGCTTTTTAAAAACATGTGCTTAATCATGCCACTTTTATTTTGAAGCTCAAGCAGCCACTTAGCAGTAAAGGTGATCAAATAATAAATAACATCTTCCTTCTTGTGCCCTACAGGACAGGCTGGTGGGAGTGATGCCCTCAGCCAGGAAGCCCCATAGGACCCTTGACAACAACTTCTGCTACTGTGAGGGCTGGGGATAGAATGTCCAAGGAAAAGAGAGTAGCTAACTCCTCTCCCTTGTTCACCTTCTCTGGAACAAAGCAGAAAACATGAGAGAAGGTATAAGCAGCTCCCTCTGCCTGCTTGCTCACCTACCCTCTCTCTGGCTAGTGCAGCACCTAGGACTCACCTCCAGACTGTCATTATCCGGTGGGAGGGATTCAAGCACATACTGAAAATTTAAGTTTGCACAGTTAAAGTGCTCTGTCACCCTAGTGCAACAAATCCACTTTTCTAAAAAAGACTTTTTACAGTTAGGAAAGTAATGGGGAAATGCACCGAAAAATGTGTGATGAATGAATGGTTAACTGGAAGACCCATAAAACACCACACAAGCAAATCAGGAAGAATGCTCGTGGTCAAATAGAATCTCTACAAACAAATCAGAACAAATGCTCAATAAATACTGCACATAGTCTAACTTTTGTGTAACCTGTGGGTAAAGAAATCAGGATGACTACTCAGTAAATAGTCTGGAGGAGCTGATGGTGGACTGGCCATGGAAGCAGCAGCCACTTCCAGAAGTGCACTTCGTGATAGTCACAGCCATGCCTCTCCCTTTTTGCTGCCAGATTGAGAATGAGATCCTTGTTAATACCTTCTCCCACAACAACCAATGTCCCTAGGAGCCAATAAGCGTGAAAGGGGACAGTGTTAACTACTGAGAAGACTCAGTGGCTAACTACCTAATTTCATTCTGATTGGCTCTAATCATCAGGAAAGGATAAGGAAGCATGTTAGAAGACTTTTCTCAGTGGTTAACAGACTCCCCTTTCATGCTTATTGACTCATAGAATGCTCAGACATAGGGACCCTGCTCCCAAAGAAGTAAGGAGTCTATGACCCCAAACCCCAGATGACTACACCCCTGACTACCTCATCCTCCCACTCACTCAAATTGTCCAGCTGAGAAGTGGGGACTGAGTTTAGAAAGCCCAATCCCTCACCAACATGGTACCCAGAGAGACAGGGTGAGTGACTAGGCAGCCACTTCCTCCTTTTGGTCACTCATCTCCTCTGAATAACTCTACCTAATCCTTCCCACTGCTCTTCCCAAAAGACTGAGAAGAGGGCATATCATCAGGAAGAGTCTAGTTCTAGCGGGAGAAAGCAGCTAGGGGACCAGAGGTAGTGACGACCATTACCTGCCTAATGCTTGATGCCTAGAGGGAGAAAGAATGAGAGATCATGTAAGGAGCACTTCCTGGTTCTTCTCGGTTGCCCCCTGCCTCGGCCAGGGAAAATCTAATCCCCGCTGCTTCTCCACCAAGAGAACTAGTTCAGGTGAACAAGTGAGAGGATAAGGCGTCTGCCCTTCCATGAGCAATCTCCTGTGCTGCACCAACCCAGCACAGGAGGCAGGCAGGTGAACAGCAAGAGGTGGCTACCCACACCTCTCTAGGCAGCACCACGGGCCCCCTCTTCCCGGCTGCAGTATTCATAGAAGGGGAGCGAGAGAGGACAGGGAAACGCGGCTGCTTGCTACTCCGTCTTGCCTCCTTTAACTCAGAAGCTGTGGGTTTTTTTTTTAAAGCGTACTTTCCTAAACCGTAGTCTACACGCGGTTGTGAAGGAAACAAGCCGCTGAACCTCCTTCCAGCAGTGTCTCTTCCCCTCCTCCTCCTCCTCCTCCTGAATATTCATGCCTCTCCTCCCAGTGACGTTGCAGCAGTCCCGCGTTGAAAGCTTGAGAGCTGTTCTGGTCCTGGCAGTCAAGACTGTGAATGACTGAGCAGTAGCGGCAGTAACAATAATAGCGGACGCTGCGGTGCGGCTGCTCTCGCGCTTGCCTTGCCTTTCCCTCCCGTTGCTACAGCTCAGAGACAGGAGCGGACTCCGAGGGAGCGCGGCGCAGCTTAGCCCAGCGCCTCCTGTGCCTTGACAGCTGTGGCCGCGGTAGTAAAGCCCGAGAATAAAGCGCGTCGTGCTGCCCGGGTGCGGAGAGGATGAGGCAATGCTGGGAGTGGGTGTTGCTCCTGTTGGAGGTCGGCAGTTTCTTCGCCGCGAAAGGTAAGTGAAGTTTTTTTCTCCCCTCTTCTCTTTCCAAGCAAAGCAGGCGGCGCAGGTGTGAGGGGCGCCACCTCGCTTGCCTGGTGTGAGGAGCTTCCTGGGGCAACTCTGAAGGGCCCCGAGGCGGAGGGTTTGTTGTGTTCGAAAGGCTCTGGTGCCACATAGGCGTATTGTGGGGTTTTGCTTGCCTTTCCTGTATGTGTGCTTGAGGGAGCGGCTTCATTTCCTCTCCAGACGGGATGGAGCGGCGTTCCTGGATGCCCCACAAAACTGCAGGTGGAGATGGGGAAGCTTGCTCGCCTCAGAGAATTGCAGGGAGGGCGTGAAGGAAAAGGGACCCCCTCACTGTTACGCACCGGAGTGGGGAGAGTCTGCGAAAGTTTGAGGCGTCATGAGGAGAAGGGCGAGGGGGAAGCAGTTGGAGTTTGGGGGGAATTTGGCAGGCGCGTTGCGCTCCCCTAACGGGATTATTTTTCAGTCTCTGCCTCGAGCACGTCTGTCTTCGTAGACGGATACTCTGACCCTGCTTCGCGGGTAGTTGAAACGAATTGCTTTGCTGAGCTAAGGACAGCCAGTGGCTGCACATTCACGCCCTGCAGAGATTGAAGGAAATGATCAGCATGCCACATTGGGGCGGAGTGTTTATTTGCCTTCTAGATATCAATCTGTAAAGGAGTCTGTTTTGAGTGGATCTCTGGCCGAAGGGCTTGTTTAAAGGGGATATTTGATTACAGATAGAACATTGCCTGTGTGTATGTGTACACACATACAAATTTGTTACTTCAGTTTTTGCATAAGCGAAATTTAAAACACTTTAACACTTATGCAGCCTGCCTAACACATAGAGATGTTAGTCTTTCAGTTTAGCTGGGATAGTCCGCCCAGCTATGGAATTTTTGTTCCACTTTGTGGTTCTCCTTCTTGGTCCAGTTTGAAACACATTAGGGTGTTTAATTGAACCTTTGATGCCATGTTGCTTCAAAGAAAAGCAGAGTTGTTAAAGGAAAAAAACTTGTAGGAAAGGAATCATAATCTCTGTAGCATTAAAGTGTTTTGATAATCCCAAGTGGCTTTTGGTATTCCCGTTATGATGAAAGATGTTATTCATAAATTTATTTTGATTGTATTAGTAATTTCTGCTTTTAACACATCCAGTTTTGCTCTCTGGACATCTGATTTGCCTTGGTTCTTAACAGTTAATTGATTTTCTTTTCTTTGTCTTGCATTTCTGTTGTAAATCTTACTCAAGCATGCCAACTGTTCAGTGTTAAGCAGGAAAAACTTTATTATGGGCTGTTGTAAAAATGTGGTTTCTTACAAAAAGTAAATGCTGTGGTTAGGATTTGAGGTAGAAAGCTCACATGCATTGCTGGTCATGTATATCTAGGACAGTAAATTAATATTAAATTCATTCATGGAAAATTGAAGGACTATGAGAACCCGCACAAATATAGATTATTTGCACATAAGACACATAGGTCATTGGCCCATGTACTATAATCTTCCTGTGGTTCACATGTGGTTTGATTGCAATATAGATGACACTGATGACAGGCTTATTCTATTTCTGTATACACTTTTTTTTGCTTGTATTTACCTACTTTAAAATAACCCCAATACTCTTTTTCTTACAAATGTGTGAGTTCTGTTTGTAGGCATTTGGGAAGTGTTATACCAGAAAGACTAGTACATCTGAATTGTGTCAAAGTTACGAATTCTACTTACCACTGGAGGGCTGCAAAGTGCATTGTTAGACTTCAACAATTTTACATGTTTAATGTTTGATATGAAAAGACTTTTTATGAACATTATAGAGACACAAGCAATAGATGTCAACAAAGTATTAAGCTTTCATTCTTGATGACAGATATGGTGAATCTCTGCAGTTGACACTGGTTACTTTCCCCTTATGATTTTGTACTTGTAAATTGGAAAAATGTACATGAAAATGTTCAAGTTTGGTATGTTTCTTCACAAAGTTGTTGTTTAAAGGGTAGCTATGCACATCTAAGTGAAAGGCAATATGATTATAGAACATACTTGCTATGTTTCATTGATTTGCTCACAATTTCCCCCCCACATGATATATTTAGGATCAGCTATTTAAATCTGGTTGCTTGGTAGCTTGAAGGAGGATGTAGCCTGTTTTGAGGTCTTGGTATACAGCTGATGTGTCATTTTTGGGTATCTAGCAAGAGGCAATCCACCTATTGATTCAGCTGTTTTTTCACTTTGCTGAAATATGCAGAGGCTTCAGGATCAAAGGAGAAGATGGAATGTAACTGAACAATGCCTTGTTGGCTACTTCTATTAGCTACTGGACAGGCTATTTACTTTGTTCTATGTGGGGGCAAGCACATCTCTCTAACTGTTGTTGTTTTGGGGTGAGACCATTTGTGCTCTTCCTCGCTGTCATTCTGAGTATATCCTTTTAACACCTTGTCTCCTAAAGCTTTGCTCTGCATTTGACTCTGCCGGTAAGACACAGGAAGCAAACTATGGCACAAACTGGCTATCCTCCCTGATTTAGGTGTTTGGCTTATCCTCGTCCGTGAAGTGCAAGGACTTCAGATGTATGCAGGTACTTTACACCAACTCCTTTTGCTCAGAGATACCACAAACGTATGGATCTGTTCATTCCATAGCTGAGAACAAAAAGCACCCTCCCCCCCCAAAAACCCCCCCCTCCATTATGTCTATAAGTAAATTTTGGTACTGAATTCAGTACTGAATTTTATTATGACATATGTTTAATTTTAGTTATTGCGAATCATGTTTAAATGTTTGTGTGCTGCCCTGGGACCTTTTGGGTGAAGGGCAGATTGCAAATATCTAAAATGAGTAAATAGGTCCATAAAGTATAACTGAGGGAGCCAGTATAACTGTGCCATTGGAGATGAGTAATATATTAAAAGTTCTGTCCATATATTCACACACATTTATTACAAACATTTTATTTGACACCAACAATGTAGATGACATTTCATTACTATATTATTCAATATAGTAAAAAAGACACATTTCTCTTTCAAGGAACTTGCAGGCTGTATGTCAATAAACTAGAAGATGTGTCCTCCTTATGCCTTGGAATAAATCTGTATGCAGGGCATTTCATTAACATTACAGTGAACTGTTCACAGTAGAAAAATGTTCTGCTTAAGATCACAAGTCTAACGTTGCTATGATAGATGCTGCTAGTTGTCACTATTAGATGACACTAAGAAATTGGCATTAAGGTAGAACATCAGGTCTCGATAATTAACAAAATATTTGAGACAACATGACTTACACTGAGCTGCCTGATCATAGGATGCTTCAGATAAGGCCATATACTCCTTTGATTTAGATTAGTGGATATTTTGTTTATGAAGTCAGCAGTATATAAACAACTAATAGAAAGGGTTATGTTTCCTTTTTAAAAAGATAATGGTGCTTGAAGAGCTTAATGCACATTACCTAGTTTATGAATAAATATGTGTTTAATATGATCCAATCCATGGCAGTGAATGTCTCACTGGCTTTCTGTGGCAAATGAACCAGGCCATTGAGAGCCTATTATTAAAATGTGAAGAAGTATTAGGAACATAGGAAGCTGTCTTACACTGAGTCAGCCATCTAGCTCAGGATGAGCATCAGCTCTCCAGAGTCAGGGACTGAACCTGAGGCCTTCTGCATACAACACTGATGCTGAGCTTTGGGCTTTCATTATTACTGGGACTACTGAAAGTTATTACAATACTTGGCTCATGTGTTGAGTAGCTATAGGTTCTTACAGAGCTTCTAATGTGGTTAAAAAAAGAAATCTCAACCAAGCAGTGAAAATTTCCTCTGTCACTATTTTCCCATCTAGGAAGCCAAGGAGGATATTGATGATTTTTTAAAAAGAGTTCTAGTAAGTAAAGTTGCTCTACTTCATGGCTTGCATTCATTGGGAATCTTTGTATAAGAAATTATTATTGCAACTCATTTTGTACTGGAGATGTGACCTTGCACTATGAATCTTTTCCCCTGCTTTGTAAGCTATACAAAAAGAAAACTCCTAGCGGGAGTTACTGAGCACTAAAGAACATCTGATATAAAGTGACAGTCCTTAAGACAGCTTACAATATTTTGTATCAGATACTGAAGAAAATACTTAGATTTGCTAAATCCTTATTTCAGTTCTCTTAAATGGCCAGTTCGTCCTTGCCCTCTTTCTTAAAGTGCGTAATTCAAGGTCTCTTGAATAGTAACCTCAATTTTGCCTTACTTGCCTCAAAGAGAACCCCTCTTACTTTAGAGGATTGTATTAAGAAAATATATAAATTTAGCTAGCCCAGCATAGGGGTAATATGGAATAGCTACCCTTAATAACAAAATGCCCTCAACGTTCTTTCATAAGATCTCTTTCAGAAGAATGGATACAGTTTTTAGTAGCAAACTGATTGGAAATGCAACTAGTTTCTTTATCTGGTCAAATAATTGGCTAAACTGTGAAATATTAATACAGCCTAAGGTTATACACTTTTAAATCAAGTATTACCTTTATAATAATGAGACTTGGCTTAGATGAAAATCAACTATCTGTAATTTTCCCCCTTACCTAGATTTTGATGTGCCTGCCTCTAATTAGATTTTTTAATATATCTAATCTCTTTTGTGCAAAATGTTGCAGAAGCAACTGTGCACACCAGCCTGGTCAGGCTGATACTGAATGGACACTGATGTTCTAAATACTGATCTCTAGTGATAAGCAATATTGGATCTATTGCCAAAGAGTAGATTTAGCTAACATGATGCAGGTGTGGATTCTAAACTGGAAACATTGTCCCTCTAGATCAGTAGAAGAACCTCTTCTGTCAAATCCTAATAACTTTATGGGACTTGCGTTTACTGCTTATTACAGTGTGCTTCATTTATTTTCCTGCAAACTATGGAAACTATGAATACCAACAAATCATTGTACTGGTGTCGAGCAAATTTAATCTGAACTATGATTGTGGTAGTTCTTTGTTCCTAACAGACTTTGCAGTGAAACTCTGATTTAGTACATCATGTACACTTGTTTTATGGCACCTTAGCTGTGATCCAAGTTGTGTTTGTGGTGGAGCAATGATGTAGCTTGTTCCCATCCAGCAACGTTCAGTTCAAAGAAGTCATGTCAACTTGTCTACATGAATTGGTTCTTAGTGGAACAATGGCTAGATGGAAATATGGCTATTAAACATATGAAAAGCTGGAATACATAACTGATCAAGGAGGGTTTCATCAGCATAAAGATGATAGCTGAATCCATAAACGCTAATAAAGGTATATAGATTGTAGTCTGCAAAATAGCACTTTTGGGAAGAGAGGCTGGAGTCTCTCTAATATTAAAGGAATATGCATATACCTAGTCAGTCTTGTTAGAACAACCTTCACCAACTTGGTTTCCTCCAGATGTTGTTAGATTACAACTTGCATCAGACCAGCCAGCATGGCCAATGATAAGGGATGATTTGGAGCTGTAGTCCAGCAACATCTGGAGGGCCCCTGGCTGGGGAAGGCTGTGCTACAGGAATTAAATTAAATAATATTTCTAACCGTTCTTGTTAATAAATACAACAGTAAAACTTTTCAAATATAGCATTAAAATAAAATAAAAATATAATAATAAAATACCATTAAACAACACACTGCCATCAGCAGTGCAGTACCATAAAACAAACAAGCCCACCTATGCCATGTTCCAAAGGCTTGTACGAGCAGATAACCTTTAAGACATTGTCTGAATAAACACAAAATGGAGGGCAGCCAAAATTGCAGTGGGAGAGATGCACAAATGGGGTGCTGCTGAATATCACAATATTCTATCTCGGATATTTCAGGTACCTTAAAAAATAATCCAGTAAAAATACTATAAAACAGCACATTCATCATTAAAATAAAAAGCATTGATTTCCTGCAGGATGCCACAGCAAGCCTGCCTTATCCAACCATGCTTGGCAACATGATTGGAGCACTGCAAGGCTTTCAGATAGTGGGTGAAATTATACAGCCACAAGAGTGGGTGTATACTATAGCCAGCATGGATTTTTCACATTCCGCAATGTTAAATTGAAAATACCCCCCATGCCATTCTGATGTTTCCCATAAGCTCATTTCAAAACAAAACCTTACAAAACTTATAGCCCTGAGCTCAGAAACGCTTGCTTAACAACCCTCTAAATTTTCATGGAGATACACAAAACAGTCAGAGAGAATTGAGAGTTCAAAGTCTAAAAAGAGCGGGGGAAACCCCAGAGCCCCTTTGCACTTTTTTCTCTGAGAGTTCTCATAATCTGTTGGAATTCATTAAAAATCAGGCATGTTCACAGAGTACCTGTAATCCTGTTAATGATCTTGCCCCATACTCAGGTCAGTGTTGGACTATGACGTGGGAGATCAGGGTTCGAATCTCCACACAGCCATGAAGCACACTGGGTGACCTTGGGCCAGTCACTGCCTCTCAGCCTCAGAGGAAGGCAATGGTAAAACCACCTCTGAATACCATTTACCATGAAAACCCTATTCAAAGGGTCGCTATAAGTCCAGTCAAAGGCAGTCCATTTCCATTTTCAGACATGATTGCACAGAAATAAATCCCATTGAATTCAAAAAGTATACAAATAATCAAGCCCACCGTCTCTTCTCCTCCCTCCTAGCCCCTCCCTCTTGACCCTCCCCATCCCCTTCCAATCCCCTCCTTCCCCTTCCCCTTCCTCCTTCCCATGGTCAGTTTTAACTATCTTAAGCATGATTGGACAGAAGTAAATACCACTGAACTCTATAAGCATGCAAATGATCAAACCTGCCTTCCCCCTTCCTTTGCCTCCCTCCAATATACTTCTTCCTTTCCCCCCCTCCTCCTCCCCCATAGTCAGTTTTTCCTATCCTAACCATGACTGCATAGGAGTAAATCCCATTGAACTCAATAAGCATGCAAATGATCAGATCTGCTTTTTTCCCTCCTTCCCCTCTCCTCTCCTTTCCTTCTCCCCTCCCCTTTTTTTCTTTCTCCTCCCATGCCCACTCTAGCCCTCCCTCCTTCCTCCCTGGTCAGTTTTACCTATCCTAAGCATGATTGCACGGGAGTAAATCCCACTGAACTCAATAAGCATGCAAATGATCAAAGCTGTCCAATCCCCCTACTCCCCTTCCTTCCTTCCCTCCCTCCTCCTCCTCCCCTCCCCATCCCCTGTGGTCAGTTTCACCTATCCTAAGCATGATTGCAGGGGAGTAAATCCCATTTAACTCAATAATAAGCATGCAAATGATCAATCCATTCTCGGCAAACTTGCACAGGATCCCATTTCTTATCTCCCAGATTAAAAAGCAGAGAAATTCACTAATAGGCAAAAAAACTTGCGGTTTAAGAATGTACCTATAGCCCACAGATCTTTCTGTTAAACTTTAAAAAGCTCCACAGTATGTGGATTGCAGTGTGAAAGACCAACCCAAATTGTGTTTGCATTTTGACAAATTTGTGGGGCAGTACAATATCTCAGAGAGGAGGTCAGGTCTCCTGCTCCCCGGGTGCATTCACTATAGCTGCCCAATTCCCCTGCTTTTTAAAGTTTGATAGAAAGATCTGTGGGCTATAGGTACGTTCTTAAACCGCAAGGTTTTTTGCCTATTAGTGAATATAAATCAGTCCGTATCAGTTTTGTTACCTATTTTTTTTTACAGGGAAAGCACTTTATAATCTTGGATAAATATTTGTAATAATATGAAACTAGGGTCCTGAGCCAGTGGCATTTTGGGTTCATTGCCTGCCTTTCTCGTTCCTAGCAAGTCACTTTGGTTTACCTAATCTATATTTCAGGGTAAAGTGGAGTAATTCTATGTATGTCATTCTGTCTGGCTTGAAATCAACTTTTGGGAATATATATTGGTATGTTTTCCTTCTTGCATGGACTCGAGGTTGAAATTGAATGGTTTATAAATTTTGTCTGGATTGCTTGCAGTTGTTGGGGGTAACATCTTGTATTTTGTCTTGGGCCAAACCACTGTGGGCTTGCTGTGATCTGTCATCAACACAGGGAGAACCTTGTTGTGTTAACTTTTTCCTCTGTTGAGATAATCTCTATGTAAGTAAACTCATGCCCACTATAACATTTAAAGCATCATTGTTGGATGGTCACAGATGACAGCTGTACATACTGGATGCTTGACTGATGCATTCTCATCACACTTGAAATGTTATGTCTCTTTTGTTAAATGGTCATGTCCCTGAAAAGCAAAGGTTGTCACTGTACAAGACACTTTACACTTCAACAACATCTGTTGCAGTGCTGGTGTAATGTGATTGTTCAGACTGCATTAGTTGGAACATATGATTACATGGTGTTGGATTGAGGCTTTGCTCCTGACAGTGGGAGCATTCTCTGAGATGAGCTCAGCATCGCTTCCCACAGTGTTCTGGAGGTTTACCAGGTGTTATAGTGGGAGGGGGAACTGATGAAAGTCATTATCTTCCCCCCACCTGTCAGAGGAATCTCATGGATCAAAATCCTTTTTTAATGTGAGCAGTGATCCATGCTTTGGTAATCACCAGACTGAACCATTGCAACGTGCTGTACTCACTGCTTCCCTTGAAGATAACAATTCAGAATACTGTAGCTAGTGCAGAATGCAGCAGGCTAGAGTATTGACCAGCTTGACCAGAAGAGCTCATATTAAACTATTCACTATTCCTGTCTCAATGCAAAGTCTTGTCTTTGACATATAAATGCTAAACAACTTGGATCCCAAATAGCTAAATGATGCCTTCTCTATAAAGGCCTATGATTGTGGTGGCATGTGAGAGGGCCTTCTCTGTCATGATCTCCAGACTTCAGAAATCCCTACCTTCGTAATGTATGCCTAGTGACAACTAGCGAAGGGCTCCATTTCTGCAATAATTGGACTTGCCATCAGATTAATTATTACTTCTGATATTCTCCATCTTTGCAGAGAATTTTGAAGTAGCAACTCTTCATGCCTGGTTTCCGATTCATTTGTTAGCATGGAATATATTAGTGCCTCAGAAATAATTTTACTGGATCTAAATCTTTCCCTTTAAGACTCTATTCTTATGAAATGTGCTTCTCCCAAGACTTTCTCAGTGTTGTGCAAATTCCTCATGTAAATTCTGTGTAAATGCACTGGCAATTAGGAGTCATTGAAGTTGCCTTCCTCTCACTGGAACAAAGGCAGGGGATGGAATGTGTGACTTGCAGATACGCATTTCAAAGGCTTATCTAACCCTGGGAAATAACTAAACATGCTCTTCCACTGTACTGATCACAGAAGGGGTGATAACATTAGGGCAAGATCTAACAAGAACAGGAAGACAGAAAGGATGAGACTTCACCTTCTGTTTCTTTTGAATACATATGTTCCCTATATTACGTCTGTTTACATCCTTGTTTGATGACTCTGTCTTTTGCAATGTTTACTGCTTGCCATGCCATGTTGATCTATAAATTGTTGCTGTTTCCTGAATAAAGTTGTCTTTCTGACCAAGGTTGCACTCTTGGTTGGACTGAGAGCTTCTTTGGGACAGTTAGAACCTTTGATCAAAGTTCTATTGTCTTTGGATGTGTTTTCCTTCCTCACTCAATTCAGGGTCCAATTGCAGCTCATGTCCTACCTGAGGAAGGTGGCACAGCGAGATAGCCATTGAGATCTCACCCAACACATTCCTTTTTTGATTTGTTTTTTAAAAATTTGCTTTGAAATCAATAGTGTGAGTGATATTTATAGCTCTGCTTTCTTTTTTACAATAATTTTTATTCAAATTTTCATAAAACAAACAAAACAAAATCATAAAACATTCAAAGACAAAAAACAAAACAAAACAAAAATGATTAAACAAAAAAAAACATGTTGACTTCCCATTTGTCGCAGATCAGTTATAGGTCTACAATATATAACAATCCTGTCTCTTAAATTATATTATAAAATCACTTTCCTCCAGTAGTTATCTTAATTAATCATCAAATCTCATAAACATTACTTTATTCTTTCCACAAAAAGTCAAAGAGAGGTTTCAATTCTTTAAGAAATATATCTATCAATTTTTCTCCAAATAAATATGTCGATTAATCCATCTCGTTAATAATAATAATAATCTTATTGTCATAACCATCGTCCAAATAAACATATCGATTAATCCATCTCATCAAAATCTGTTAGGTCCAATAATTTCAATAGCCATTATTCCATTATCCCTATTAATTCCATCTTCCATCTTCAATAGTCCTGTTAAGTCCAGTAATTTCAGTGTCCAATCTTCCATTATCAGTATTCCATAATAATCTTGCTGTCATAGCCATAGTCATATAATAAGAGTCTGATGGGAATTTCCTCTATCCCAAATATTTTCTTGCCATCGATTCTGAATAAGTTGCTGAAATATTGTTGTAAAGTCATATCTCTGTTCTTCTTTTTTACAAAATGCACTGGCTCATCTCTTGAAAGTTTTTCCATTGTCACATGGCTGCAGTTAATTCCATAGATTTTCTCTATATCAAGCTCCATCACGTCATTCCAGTCCAGAAAATTATCCAAGCCATTGATAACTTTATCTCTAATATCTTCATTAATTTCTTCAGAGATAACGTTAAATTCCAAACAGTAGATTTTATTTCTAAAATCCATAAACTCCAGATCTTTTTCCAATTCCACATTTGTTCCAATCTCCAGGGCTTGTATCTTCCCTTTATTTTTTCTTTTCTCATCTCTGATCTCATTCTCCTCTCTCACAGGATCCCCTATTTCTTTAAGCTCCTGCGTCATTTTGCTCAGTTCAATTTTCAGCTCCTTACTGCCCTGTCGCAGGGTTTGTTTCGTTATCTCAATCTCATCCATTATTTTCTGAAACATAATTACTTCCAGATTCTCAGCCACTTTCTTGATTGCCATTTTTAAAACCACGAAAACAAAACAAAACAAAAATAAAGAAGAACCACTTCTTATTTCAGCAACAATTGGGTTAATATTCCAGGCTTGATGACATCACAGTATAAACAGAGCAGCCTGCCTTATCTCTCTATGTTCAAGAATACAAAACAAATTTAGTTCCCAGCATCAAAACAGTTAGTGGCGTCGTGAAGAAGCAGATTCGTCAAAATAAAATAGACCAAAAAGAGAATAGTCCCAGACAGTATAATGTTCCAAAGTTCATATTTTTTATTTTTTTCTCCTCGGAATAGAAATCCCTCTTCTGTTTTTATCTTTAGAATGCACTTCCAGGACAGCTTTTTGCAATAGAAACAGAGATAAGTTGTTAATTTCGTGAATAACAGAGAAGAGTTATAGCTCACCCAGAAGTTCTTTAAAGCTGATTCATTTGACAAATCTCTTCTTGCTGCAACAATTTAAACCAAGTAAAAAAAAGAATAGAAAGAAGGGTGCTTGCCTGTTAGTCCGTTTTCTCTTTGAAGAAAAGATAAACGTGTCGCATTAATCAGATAGAGCTTGTTCGGAAGTCCGTCTGGCATTGCTGGCTGGACCTTTTCTCATAAATTAATGAAATCCAGTCCTCCCAACAAAAACAGGCTTTTGAGGTTGATCTCTACATTTCTCCCTGCCCGGGAGAAATTTCATCAGTCAAAAAAAAATGTTCTGACTGATTTATATCTGAATAAGCTTCTTCTGAGGCGGGAGCCCGTCTCAAAAGCAGGCACAAGCGAAGTCACCCTTCCCGGAAATCTATAGCTCTGCTTTCTGTGTGAGCTCTTCAACTGTGTATTCCTTTTCGGTGATGTCAATGAAATGTTGATGGTAACTGACAGACAAAAAGTAGGAGGGGGGCATGAGGTATTGATATAAGTAGCAGGGTGGAAGACACTGACTTGATTATCTGCCTTAATCTGTCTGCACTGCAGTGCACTTGAAAAGTAATGTAAACAGGCAATCATTGCAAAGTTCTGAATAAAGATCGATACCAGTGGAGACTCGTGAATAAATGGTGATTAGAATATTGATACTTCTCTGCAAAGCAAAAAAACCACCCAAAACCAAGATCGGAAAAATGAAATTTGAGGAAAAAGGAATTGGACTATTAATGAGCACCGGGAGGGGGGCACACTTAAAAATGAAACTTAAAAAAGAAAGGATTCTATCCCTAGTGCCAACTGCATGTATTTGGAAGGCATGCAGAGGTGCACCTTGCAAACAGGGACCACTGCAGGCTCTCAGGCATCAGCCCACCATGTCCCCCCCACCTCTTCCCTATGTGTGTGTGCGCACATGTGTACGCATGCACACTTAAATACATCCAGTTGTGCTACTTTGTGCATCAGTGTGCATGCCTGTCATCACCCAAGATGGCAGTCATCTAATGCATGCGGTGCACAACCAGGCATATTTAA
Source organism: Rhineura floridana (assembly GCF_030035675.1). NCBI lineage: Eukaryota > Metazoa > Chordata > Lepidosauria > Squamata > Rhineuridae > Rhineura > Rhineura floridana. The sequence goes on from NC_084486.1 coordinate 102,424,723, forward strand.
GTGTGTGCAGGGGATGCATCCATGCAGTCATGGTCTGTAATCCAATGCTGGCAGGAATCATGGAGCAGGAGCTCTTCCCTCCCAGCCCTAGCTGCAGGGGCCCTCAGCCAGTGCCTGACCTGGCCACCTGTTTGTGCCAGGCCTGCTTATTACCCAAGCTTTTGGGAATATTTGATTGTTCATCCTGCTGTTAATGATTGTGTATTGGAAGGTGAAGTCTAGATCCAGCCCATTATCTTCTGCATTCTCTCTCACAGTAACAATTGCATTTGTGCAAAAATGGGTTCCATTTATTCTCCCATAAAGTTGTCACTGTTATTAATATGTACTGTTCACTACACAGGAGAAATCTGATTATTTAGTGAGACTTCAAGCTCCTTCACGCAGCCTTTGGGCTCCCTAAAATCAGTTTTGGATTATTCTTCAGATGCATTTAATAGTTACTTGATTCACATTAGCACTGTGAATCTTTGCCAATTGTAATCTTTGCCTTTTAAATTGCTATTAACATTATATAAAAGATAGTCCCTCTGCTTTCTTTCCAGTTCTAATGGTGAGGTTTTTCAAATCACAGCCTAAGTGCAGACTGAATAGCTTTAGATTTTAATTTTAATTTTGTTTAATTTTGTTTAATTTCAGTTTAATTTTGATTTAGGTATGATTGTCTTTGTAGTAGCATATTTTTACTTGGTTAACATGCAATGTGGCAGAATACAGCGCTTTCACAAATATCATATAGACATGGTTTTAACAATAGATATTTCACTAATATTAGCCTAGATAAAACTGTTAAGTTTGCTTGAGGCAGGCTATATCAGAGACTTAAACATGATAGCTAATAACCTGCTGCCAGCTTTATTCACATTGGTCATGTACTGATAAATTAGACAAATGATGATGATTTTTGATGTATAAATAATGAAAATATAATACATGTGGTGGCTCTTAGCAAACACACCAGTGAAACCTGTTTCAATTATAAAATGTATTGAAAACAATCTCTGAAAACTTGTTGAGAGAGATGGCAACAAAGTATGTTATGTCAGCAGGCCTATACAATGTACTCTAGTTAAATGAAATTGTGGCTTCAAAATATAGATAGGTAGAACAAGTTAAGATGGCTTGCAGAAAAGGTTGATTTACTGTCCTCTGCTAAGCTTTTCAAAAATACTGCCAGAGTTAAATATAGGGTAGAAGGCACAGATATTTATGAGGCAGCTGAATAGCAATCTTATTTAGAGTAAGGCTTTTAAAAGAAGGCAGAGTTAACATATCCTAGCAACTGAAACTGAATAGTAACATATCTATCACTGTTTTTCATCCAAGAAAGAAGTAAATTTTAAAGGTCTTTGTTAACGTCACCCAGTTCTTTCCTTGTGAACTAAAATGTGAAAGGCTCTCTAAACTTCTTTGTCATACTCTGGGCTCTGCATTGTCTAAATTTCCATAAAAACTAGTGAAGATAAGACTGAATATGAAGGCTTTATCAGAGAAAGGAATATGCGATCCTTGATTTTTAAAAAATTCTTAACATTTTAATTAAACAACTAATATACTCCACAGCACACACACTGTTCTGGCCTCAACACACGTTGAGGTGTGTGTCTATCCAGGCAGATAAACTCATGTCCAATCCACACTTTACGTAATTTAAATCTTCTATTTTTTATTGATGAACAATCTTAAACAGCAACCAATAAACACTTAACTGTACAAAGTTGATTAGAGGATCCAGTTGAATAAAGTAGATGGAATGGGTGCGTGGTGAAAAGATAATGCACAGCCAAGCCCTCCAAGCTGAGGAGAACCAGGCCTGAGGGAGGTTGTCTACAAATAGGAATTTGGAAGAAAAAATGGCAATAAAATGGATGCCAGACCGAAGCATGCAAAATATATATTTATGCTAGCATTATCAATCAGTCACAGATTCTTTATCAGAAGATTATATTTGCTTTAAAAACCCAGTAGATTAGATATACCTTGGATATGACCTTGCCTATGGTAGATTAATTAATGCCGCCGCTCATCTTGTTTTGTCATTTTAAAAGGATAAATTGTGACCAGATGGTTAATATAATTTTCATAAGGAGGATGGTAGACCTGAAAAGGGTAAACCTATCTGTATGAATTAAAATCAGCAGGATTTGATGAAATTCACTCCAGGATACTAAATCTCAAAACAGATACTTTATCTGAGAAGTCATGGATAACGGATGAGATCCTAGATGGCTGTAGAGGAAAACCTGGTGCTTGTGTGTTAAGAAACAGGAAATAAAAGCTGCCTTGATACTTTGACATGTTGTTGATGAAAGCTTATGTCAATGTGGGCTCAATGTGGGCTCAATATGGGTTCCTTCTGGGAGGAAAGCTGGGATATAAATTTAATAAATAAAAAAATGTGTGAGCATCCAAAATATCTAAATAGTGAACTAGTATGGGTTTGCATAGGAAAAGTTGGTCAAAACAAAATTTACCTACTAAGCACAAATAACCAAGCAATACACATTCAGCCAATCATTTTTAAGATGCAACAGACTTCTATTTGTAATGAACAGTGTAGGAAGCCTGGCATTAGAAATAGCCATAGTCAATTTAGGACTAAGGAGTAGAATTAAATCCATCCTCCAGTGTGTATTTGTGAAATGATGCTGCTCTAGGCTAAGATGTCATATGTAGTAAGTAGAGAGATATCTCAACACTAGCATCGTCTTGAAGTTTTCTCTAGTTATAGTTAGTTTTATATATCACATTTCCCACAAATACATTGTGCTGAGAGCAGTTCACAGATGACAATTTAAGTACACTAGAGTGAATTCTAGGGGCAGGTAATGGATAATGGATATCCCTTGTTTGATGAAAGAAGGAAGCAGTTTCAGATGATGATATTTTTACTATGTATTAGATTATTATCCTGCACTCCCCCACCAAAAAATGATAAATATTTTAAAAACATTCTATAACACACCAAATAGCCTCACAACTAATTTCAAAGTTGCCCCAAACAATATCTTTCAACAACAAATGCTGGGTGAACAGGAATGTTTTTAAATTCTGCTGAAACATTAATAATGAGGGAGACACATGAGTCTCACTACGGAGGATATTTCATAAGTGGAGCATTACCTTACCTAGAAGTCTATGTCATGGGTCAGTCCCAGTGGGGCAACACCCAGTGGTGGCACCAAAAACATGGCCTTTAGGGCTTGTATCATGGTTCCCTTTGAGTCCTCTGATTTGAGCTAGAAGTGAGGATGAGGACTTGAAGAGGGGGATGAGATTGTACAGCAGAGCCTGCTTGAGGAGGCTCATCCTCTGCCCCCATATGTGCCCATACCTGATAGGGTGGGAGGCCCAGGCACTGCCCCTTCCCAGCCTTTGGAGGGTGAGGGGGGCTCTGGGGCCCAGACTGCTCTGACAAAGTGGGAGAGTTCAGAGGAGGAGGTGCGCCTGGTGATGTCTCATAGTGAGAAGGTGGTATATGAAGAGAGGAGACTCATTGTCCTCCAGGAAGAGTGTCCATCTTCACACCAGGAATTCCTGCAGGAAAAGGGAATCTTGCAAGTAACTGAGCTTTCTCTGCCTCTCTATAAATGGTTGTGGCTGGCCAAACAACCTAAGCTGGGCACAAGCACTCCTAGGCACAGAGATTACTTGGTACTCCAGTAACAGACTGAAATCAAGGAGTGCTCCTAACTATGAGCCTGTTGCTTCAGAGGGAGTGCAACCCCTCCCAGAGCCATTTACCCACAAGTGCCTTTATCCTACCAGGATTCAGTTTATTGGCTGCCATCCAGTCCAACACTGCCTCTAGTCACTGCTCCAACACCTTCATAGCTTCTTCTGATTCAATTAGCTTGATGGATTCTGATTCAATTAGCTTGATGGATCCAGCTTGATGGATCCATAGCAGATTAATTATGCTTTATCCCCACAGAAATCTATTTTTCCATTTTTTATTATTACTGTTTTTATATTGATTTTATTAGGACTAAAGCATGACTAGCTTTGTCTGGATCCAGCCCATTCAGCTGAAATGTTTCTTGGTTGTTTCTTTCTTGTATTGAAGTCCAGTATTAGAAGCAATGTATGCTGCAGGTTCTGGAAACATTAAAGAGGAATGAGCGTGGGAACAGTGGGGAAGGAACTATCCAACTAGTAAAATGGAGAATCTGTGCAATGACTATGTCATGGGACAGTGGGAGCAGAGTTGGTAGGTCTCTCATAGCATATGCAACATCCATCATAGTTGTTTCAGCTTATGAACTTCCTAGTGAGTCTTGACCTGATCACTTTGACATCTATTTGCAAACACAATCACTTTAAATTCATGTTGGGTAATTAACTGAGATGGCAAGATCTAAAGAGATGTGTACAAACTAAATCCTCAAGTACACTTCCTAACAGTTTCCTTTTCAACTATTCACCTTGCAAAAACCCAAGCTTCTTCTAAAGTTCCTGGCCCAGTGTAATGTAGAATTACGTACATTCTAAGTTTGTTGAAAGCAATATATTTATGTATGTCAACTATATATTTGGATTTCAGCCCCACAATTTAAAGCATCTGCATTTGAGAAAATAAGTGGGGGCTAAAAACATATATTTATGCACACTGGCAGGGCCGGCCCCAGGCATACTGCGGCCCTTGAGTATCAGCCTGCCCTGGGCCCCTCCACTCCCCGTCTGAGATCCGCGGAACTTAAGCATCTGTGGACTGCAAGACAGGAGCTTCCTCATCGCTCGCCATCCCCACGCTTCACCTACCTTTCTGTTGTTTTTTGCAGCATGCACAGGTTTGCCATCAATCAAGATGGCGGCCGAGGTTTCCCTAAGAGGCTGAAGCCTGTGCTGCCATCTTTGTTGATGGCAGCAACGCGTGTGTGTAGCACGCATGTGTGCCATCAGCCAAGATGGAGGCAGAGGCTTCAGCCCCTTAAGGAAACCTCGGCCACCATCTTAATTGAAGGCAAATCTGCGCGCTGCAAAAAACAACAGAAAGGTAGGTAAAGCGGGGGGAAAGCGGTCCGTGGATGCTTCCATGAATCACGGAAAGAGAGCGGAGGGCCCCCGGTAGCTCCAGGGGCCCTCGGGCCAGTGCCCCACCTGGCCGCCCTTTAGAACTGGCCTGTCAGCTCTGCACTGAGACAGCAGTGCAGGTGGGGGCTGGAAATTCCTGGGTATTTATCAGGGCGGGAAAGTCCTTAGCTGGCAGTCTGGTCGTAAATCTGCCAGGTTAACGAGGATGAAGCGTGATAAGGGCAAGGCCCTTTCCAAGCTTACGTGCCAAGCCAGAAGTCCAGAAGCGAGGTCAGTAGAGGTCCGGGTTCAATTGCCAAGGGGTCAGTCCAAGATAAGGTTCAGGGAATCTGGAAACACACGAAGCCACGCCTGACGTTGTAGTCAGCAACAAGCTGAAGCCAAGCAGGTTTGTTAGCAGGTGTGAGCCATCAGCGTTTTGGCCTTAAGTGGACAGGCCTGCCCCTCTTCTGCCTGACCTTCTGTTGTCTACGTTCTGCAGGTGAGGGGGGAGTATCCTGTTCACTGTCTGTGTCTGGCTGAAGGGCTTCAGCTGTGTCTGGGATGCTCTGCAGCTGAGGGGGAGAAGGAGCTGGGTTCTCAGGAGTTTCCTCCATTTCTCCTTCTGGGGCTGCTGCATCTGGGTCTGCAGTTGTTACTCCCGAGTCATCCTCGTCTGATGAGTCCTCCGACGGGGCCATGACACGGCCCTGCACACTGGCCTTTGATCAGATGCATGTTGATGGATCATGACCTTAGTCTTGGATAAATTTCATTTGGTTTGTCCCACTGATGCAGAAAGGAGCTTTGGAGAAGCTAATTGAACCCATAGCTAGTAGCTGTCAATGGTGCAGGGTTGGGTCAGGCTGCACTGCTTACCTGGCTTCCTGGTGCTGGGGTTGCTACCAGTTGCATGGCAGTTGGTACACGTCTAGCGGTAGAACCCATCTGATGTTTCCACTGCTACCCCTGCAACATAGTGCTGCAGACTGATCCACCTTGCCCGTCCCCCTTTCCCTCTCTATGACAGTCAGTACCCAGCATTGGGAAGCCATGTAAACAGTGCAGCATCAGAATACCAACCACTAATGCCTATAGCCATTTTAATTGCTGAAAGTAAAGTCAGGAAAAGGTAAAGCCTTTTTGCACCTCTGGACAGTCTTGACGTGCTTTGACTCCTGCCAGTCTAGTGGTGGTTCCAAGTGTCCAATAAACATAAGTGAAATATACTGTCTCATATCTAGAATGTATGCTATTTAACAGGAGTAGCCAATGGTATAGGGCCAACTTGTGGAGTAATGTAATAGCTGCTAAAAATGCTTTCCCATTGTTAAGCGTGTATATGAAGCAGCCTATGTGGTGCTCTGCAGATGTTGTAGACTACAACATAATCTCTGACCGATGACCATGCTAACTGCTGGTGATGAGAGTTGTAACATCTGGAGGGCACTATGTTGTCTAACCTAGCTATTCAAAAACTGGTGTAACTATTCTGGTATTATCTAATCTCTGACTGCAGTGACTCTCAAAAGGCTCAGGGAAAAGTCTTTAGCTGTCATGCTGCTCAGAGCCACTGAGAGATCAAGAAGAAACAACAGGGTTGCACTCACCTGTTCCCCTCCTATCAGGGTTTCAGTGAGGCTGATGAAGCTCATCCAATTTATTCCCAGAACCAGGCCTCAACCTAGAATGGAATGGGTCCAGATAATCAGTTTCTTCTAAGAGCACTTGCAGCTGAACAGTCATTATCTTCTTGAGCAGCTTCCCTAAAAGGGGAATATTAATGCCTGGATGTTAATTACTTCTGGGTGCAGAGCAGTGGGGGTTGTTTTTTTTTAGTGGTTACACTAACACCTCTAAGTGTAGCATGTACCACTCCATCACCCAGAGATAAATTTTTCAGTCTGAGGACCACCCCCTCACCTCCGGTCAACCCGCTAGCTCACTCAAATCAGCCCTATGGGCAAAGGTTGACAGGGCATGTAGTTTACCAAGCAGCCAAGAGCATCTTGTCTACATACCCAGGCCTTAAAAGCTGAAACTGATCCCATAATATCAAACCAGATCATGCGCTGAACAACTCACTTGGATCTGTCACAGAAATGGCATCCAAATCCCTGTGGAGATAAGTGATTTTGGAAATGACTTTTGAAGTTGTCACTGCCAATATCCAAAGACACCAGCGTTTGTTACCAGGTTCAATATTAACAAACCCTGTAGCACCCACGGTGGCCCTGCTGGATGGCTACTTGAGGATGTAAAGCAGGCAGGAAAGTATGATCTCTTTGGGTTGTATCCAACATAGCACTAAATTAGGGTCTCATCAGTGCAAGGATTATTGCTAGTGCTTTTGTGCTTCCATAAATTCATTCTAAGGGTTCCCCTAACACTCCAGAGCAGATCTTGGGAGGAGGGGAGAAGTCCCATTGTACTAGTGGTAATCCTTGTGCTGACATTAGTAGAATACCACCCTTTGCCATTCTCACTGCCATGTCAGAGACATGTTGTTGTTGTTGTTGTTATGTGCCTTCAAGTCGACTACGACTTATGGCGACCCTATGAATCAGCGACCACCAATAGCATCTGTTGTGAACCACCCTGTTCAGATCTTGTAAGTTCAGGTCTGTGGCTTCCTTTATGGAATCAACCCATCTCTTGTTTGGCCTTCCTTTTTTTCTACTCCCTTGTTTTTCCCAGCATTATTGTCTTTTCCAGTGAATCATGTCTTCTCATTATGTGTCCCAAGTGTGATAACCTCAGTTTCATCATTTTAGCTTCTAGTGACAGTTCTGGTTTAATTTGTTCTAAAACCCAATTATTTGTTTTTTTTGCAGTCCGTGGTATGTGCAAAGCTCTCCTCCAACATTACATTTCAAAGGAGTTGGTTTTTCTCTTATCTGCTTTTTTCACAGTGAAAGTTGTTCACATCCATACATAGAGATCGGGAATACCATGGTCTAAATGATCATGACTTTAGTGTTCAGTGACACATCTTTGCATTTGAGGGCCCTTTCTAGCTCTCTCATAGCTTCCCTCCCCAGTCCTAGCCTTCTTCTGATTTCGTGACTATTGTCCCCATTTTGGTTAATGACTGTGCCAAGGTATTGATAATCCTTGACAAGTTCAGTGTCCTCATTGTCAACTTAAAAGTTACATAAATCTTCTGTTGTCATTACTTTAGTGTTTTTGACGTTCAGCTGTAGTCCTGCTTTTGTGCTTTCCTCTTTAACTTTCATCAGCATTCGTTTCAAATGATTACTGGTTTCTGCTAGTAGTATGGTATCGTCTGCATATCTTAAATTATTGATATTTCTCCCTCCAGTTTTCACACCTCCATCATCTTGGTCCAATCCTGCTTTCTGTGTGATATGTTTTGCGTATAGATTAAATAAATAGGGTGATAAAATACACCCCTGTCTTGCATCCTATCCGATGGGGAACCGATCGGCTTCTCCATATTCTGTCCTTACAGTAGCCTCTTGCCTGGAGTATAGGTTGTGCATCAGGACAATCAGATACTGTGGCACCCCCATTTCTTTTAAAGCATTCCAAAGTTTTTCATGGTCTACACAGTCAAAGGCTTTGCTGTAGTCTATAAAGCACAGGGTGATTTCCTTCTGAAATTCCTTGGACTGCTCCATTATCCAACGTATGTTTGCGATATCTCTGGTGCCTCTTCCCTTTCTAAATCCAGCTTGGACGTCTGGCATTTCTCGCTCCATATATGGTAAGAGCCTTTGTTGTAGAATCTTGAGTATTACTTTATTTGCATGAGATATTAAGGCAATGGTTAGATAATTACTGCATTCCCAGGGATCCCCTTTCTTTGGAATTTGGATGTATATTGAACGCTTCCAGTCTGTGGGCCGTTTAGTTTTCCACATTTCTTGACAGATTTTTGTCAAAATTTGGATAGATTGGTATGCCATCTGTTCCTAGTGATTTGTTTCTTCCAAGTATTTTAAGAGCAGCTTTTACCTCACATTCTCAAACCCCCTCACCGCGTTAAGGTGTGCATCCTAGAGAGGGTTATAGACATGACTGTGCTCTAATGGTGCTTTGTGGCATGTTTTATACCATTTGGGCTCCAGCTGTTGCCTGAATTGTTCCATAGTCAGCAGCTTTAAGAGCAGCATGAGCTCCACAACCTTGGAGAGGACATTTAAAGGTTCATATGCTGATAGCCTGACCACCTCACCATTCTGTAGCAAGGCTAGGGCATGTACAGGATTGTCTGCCCCGTGCATGCCAAAAAACCCCACAGAGAATTCAGGAATCCTTCAGATTCCATATGTCTTCAGACGTGGACCCCTGAAATGGATAGCAGTCATTCTAAGATTAACTCGCACCAAGAAATACCTGACCATAAAGGGTTTTGCAATTGTTGCACTTCCAGACTATCCTTGATGCCCTGAGGTAAAGCCTAAATCAAAGATAAGCTCTGCCCTGCATGCTGGACCAATGACATACTAAGACAGCCCCATGATTGTCATGGTTACCATGAAGTCTCAAGTTGGTTCATTCAAGGCCACCTCAGAGGGGATGTTGAAATCACCCAGGACCACGGCCCTCAGATTTTTCAACATCACCCTTGAGACTACCTTGGAGCCAGTTCATTTATGGCGACTGTATGCAAAGGCATTTTTTTTAAAAAAGAACATTTAGTCATGTGAAACAGTTCATCAACTCACTGATAAACTAGACATTTGAGAGATTGTCAGGCTTCTTTAATATCAATATCAGTCTGTTTTGCTGAATATCTTTTGTCTATACATTTGTTATGCTTAAAAGGAATTTTAACAATTTGGCAATGATTTACTTCTATAGAAGCTAATCCTCACCTTAGATTTTGTTTGCTTTCATTCTCTTTCCATGTTTGTGCCCAGCAATTCTTTCACTTCATTAAAACAGACTACATTTTCCTAGCAATCGTTCTGGACAAGCAGATTATTTCTGCTGAGATGGACTTTGTGCTTCCTGCTGCGAAACAAAAACATACACAGCAGGTCATGCTCAGTCAGAACATGCATCTAATCTTATTTCTTTAACTCTTATGTATGGTCTACATAAAATTTAAATTCTATAGCCCAGTTACAAGATTCAGATGGGTACAGTTAGCAGTCTGTAAACTACTTCGATGCGACAAAAATTATGAAAGACCATTCAAAGTAAGACTTAAGATATTGATTTCTCAGAATTGGTGTCCTCCTTCTTACAGTTAATTAAATTTTCTTTGTTTTATAGGTTTAACATAAGATGTGGGTATTCCAGATGGTAGACACTTTCGGTTTTCATTACTGTTCTCTCTTGTGATTTCATTATTTATAGAAAGCAGCACCGTAACCAATTCTGTGAAGTAAAAACAATCACAGCAATTGGTGAATTTCACCAGTGTAGTGTAATTGTTGGGTCCTGTGCAGGTACTACTGGTATTTACTGAGTTTTTGTACATGGATGGAATGCTAAACCATGGTTTGTTTAACTGTGTTGTTTGTATGTTGGAACATGGTTATACTATCCGTGGTTTGTTTGAGGCCAACAAATGAGAATCTGAAACCATGGTTTGGTTTGTGAATGACAACCTGTGCTGCCTGTCCTCTGTCACTATGTCCAAACTTGGTATCCTGGCTCAAACCTAGTTTGTTGTGTCAGTCAGTGAGGGAAGAGGATCTCAAATGAAACCACTCAGGTGACTGTTGCTGATGCTTTCACAGGCCTCTTGTTCCTCACTGTGCCTGGCGACAAGCTGCTTTCCTCACCTACCTCTTCACTAACAAGTCCTTCCTCTCCAGCTTGGCTGTTTAGCTTCGCAGCAGCCATTAAAAGGATGGTTTTTAAAGGGACCATGGACACTTTTACCAATTACCTAACAGTGGATAAATATTTAAACTGCACTTCTGCTCTTATCAAGCTATACCAACTCTTCAACAGATGCAATTGTACTTAAAAGCCTCCGCAAACATTGCTGCAACAACAACCACCTCACTTACTTCCCACTAAGCTCTGTTTCTGCCACCTTTGTATTTTATGATACAAGTATTTACATACCACCAATTTATACAATATAATATGGCAGTGTGCAACAGTATATGCAATAAAAAATAGACATCTATTGAATACCTTTTTATATAGGCAGGTCTATGCAACTGTTTAAATATTTTAATCAGCCACTCATTTTATAGACCTGCCTATGTAAAAAGGTATTCAGCAGATGCCTAATCACCCTCTTTTTTTATAATAAAAGCCCAAATGTTGTGCTCAGAGTCCTGCAACTCTTAGAAATAAGAATCTGCGGTCATATTGCACTTAGTATAATTTTATTTTAGAGTTCGTGCATTGCATACAGCTACATGGAGATTAGTGTTCTTCCTTCTAGAATTCCCTTGCTCTGTCTGCCTACTGTAAATCCTGGGTGGATTATTCTGTGATCTCCAGAGGGGCTGTGAAGTCATCCTTGGGGGGGGGGCTGTGAAGAGCCAACAGAGGAATTTTTTTTTTTTAAGTCTTCAGGACAGCTGAAACAAACTGAGCAAGTGGGAACGACTTCCATTCCCGGCTCCCCGCCTTGCTCAAGGAGACCAGCTGCTGATTGCTCTTCCTGAGCCCCCAGATCTTAAACCCCTTATGGAGAAGGATAGCCCCAGCCTTTGCTACTGGTGGCGGCAGCAGCAATAGCAGAAAGAGAGTGCAGACATGGTGGCAAATATGTACTGAGTGGGAGGTGTGTGTGTGTGTGTTTAGAGGAGGAGGTCCTCTGGCCTTCATGCAACCCCTTCTCATAACCCACCAGATTCCTGCAATGTGAATGATACAGAAAGAGGCATGTAGCAGCACACTCTTCCCTCCCCATGCATTTTCCTGTTGTCCCACAGAGGCCATTACCAGGCTAAGGGGAAGGGGATATTGAAGGGGGGGAGTGAGGGAGAGAAAACAAGAGGAGGCCACTCCTTAGCCCTTTGCCTCAGAAAGAGATGGAGAGAAAGAGGTGGCGGTTGAGGAGGATTCAACCCTCACTCTCACTGCCTACTTCCCTCTTCTCCCTCCCACAGGACACCTTCTTTGGTGTAAGGGGACAGGAGCTGGAAGTGAGTGGGACCATGTGCATTCGTTTTGAGGTCTCATTGCCACCACAGGTCACTCTGAGAAAGGAAGCACCTAGAATGGACACACAGCCCACTTTACTCCAACCCGTCCTCCCTCCCATGTGCCTGCTCCTCTTCACTCTTCCAGCCACTACCACCTCTCACTTCCTGACTTCTTTTGACCTACCAAGCCCCTTCCTCATCCACAACTTGACACACCTTTTCTCCCTCTAACCCCCACCCCTGGCACCCAAGTTTGCTCCTATCTGATTTTGCTTATAGGCTTGTGTGAACTGTTGTTTAAATTTATTACTTATTGATTGGGCTTTAATTTCCTGCCAAGTGGATTTCTCTCTTCTGCCTCTGTTTCTCCACCTGCATGCAAACTGTGGTGATGGCCATAGTAGCAGCAGCAGGAGGAGCAACAATTAACATGTGGGTGTCGTGAAATTTTTTGAGGTTACAGAGGGGGTCTCTGTGACGCCCTTCCCTGGCTCTCCCTGTCAGGTTCCTACCTGCTCGTGGCTACTGCCTGTCACTAGGCACCACTAGGGACTCCACCAGTCCGGACTGTCCTTTTTTATGGTTTCCCTCTCCGCTCTAGCATAGATCTCAACAGATCCCCCTGCTAGGCAGCACCACCAGTCACGTCCTATAACCAGTATTCCCAGAGACTCTGCCTGAGTCTCCCTCAATTAGGTTACCTCTGTGACTGCATGCTTAAGCTGTCCCAATCCCTTTGATTTACTCAGACTGCTTATAATTCTGCTTTGCTCTGAATACTTGTGGTGTTATATTTCCCTTCACTGCTGCCACCAATTGTTACAGTTTCCCTTCAGCCTTGGTTATTTACCTCACCCTCCCTTCTGGTCTGTGAAACCCCAGCCAAGGATCAGGCCTTTGGTAAACCAAATTAAATATTTATTAAATAACACAGATAACAAGATTACTTCATAAGGCACATAAGCATATGGTTTCATCTAATACTAATCCGAACTCCACCCCCCTCCTTCTCCACGCTCTCCTGACAAACAACTCTCTAAAACCCACCAAAACAACCCACTCACTTTCATCACCGTCCACCTCACATCCACCCAGATTTACCTGACATCCTTCCATTTATACTGTCAGCCATTTTAAACATTCAGCCAATCATCCAGCATTCTACTGCCCATTCACTCCCCCTTCCTCTTGCATTCCACTTACCATGTATCTCCTATACAAACAACACTTACCATATTTACACTAATAGAGGAACATCACAGTCTCGTACTCAAAAAGGTTGGGAATCACTGCTCTATACTTAACCCAGAGCATCCGGATATTCTGATCTGGATCAAGGAATGGGTCCATCATAAACATTACACCAAGATAACAGCTATTCTTCTGTTTGTTTAGCACTAAAGCTTTAATATGGAAAAAAAACCTTCTGTATGTATTGAAAGAGTTGCCACTACAAGAACTTTCCTTCAGAAGGGCTAGAAGGAAAGGATTAATGAAGAGAGCAGGGAGGGATACTTTAGGACTGTGTTTAGCTCAACAGTCAGTGTGCTGTGCTGAGAGCATCCAAAGATCTGCTACCAGATCAGCTCATGTGTGTCTACATACCTACATTATGAACATGTATCTTGCATATGTATTTATGAAGCAGTTAATCTGGGATCTTTTCTGGAGACAACTATGTACTACAGATGCAACTATTGTAACATAAAACTATAACCTGGTTTATCTTTGGGGAATTTAGCAATGACCAATAACTGCCAATATTACCCTTCTCCTTAGGGGATGTTAGCAATAACCACAGTTAATTACAATATTCACACAAAATGACTGACAAAGATTAAGAAGAGTATGCAGCTTGAAAGGCTGTTATAGAAATAACAGGAAATGGTTATTTATTATAGATGACATGGGCTACCCACCCACATTTCCTGAACCATGATATGTGCTTTATAGAGTTCTGGGACAGGTGTTAAATCCAGTAGAACCAAAAGGGAGAGGGGAAAGTTCAGGGACAAATAGTTCAGACTCAGGGCTTGCAATAGCTGTAGGTGAGCAAGATTTGTAAAATACAAATGGTAGGGATCACCTGTCCCTGATGTCGGATGAACACAAAGGCAGTCTTTTCACTGTAATGTGCTGGTACCCAGTCATAGCTAGATCTAGAGACTTGACGGGTCCCAATGTTTTCTTCCACTTGTCTTTCTCCCTGTCCAAATAGTGGGCCTTGAAGGAGTGGCCAACAAACTGACCCTGGACTTGGACCTTTTTGTTTGGGTGACTGTGGAACCCTCCTTATACTGTGTTTTAAAAAAATCTCCTTGTGATGTCCTTATATGTTAAAAACTGTAAATATGGTAAGTGTGGGTTTATATAGGGATATATGGTAAATGAATTGAGTAAGAGAGTACATGTGCTAGGATGCTGGAGAATGTTGAATGATGATTGGCTAAGTGTTTGAATGGCTGAAGGTTGCTGGGGGGAGTTGAGAGGAGAGGGATTGGAAAGGAGTTGAAGTGGGAGGCAGTTGGGATTGAGTTGACAGAGTTCCGAGGGAGGTTTGGATTCTATTAGGCTGATATTTGGACAGAATATATATAACTGGAAACATAAGAGTGACACTATAGGAAACCATACGCTTGTTAAACATTCCTAAAGTAATCTTGTTATTTCCTAGTGTTATCAATACTTTTATTGGTTTACCAAAAGCCTGATCTTTGGCTGGGGATATACAGACCAGAAGGGAGGGCAGGGTAATTACCAAGGCTGAAGGGAAACTGTATCTAATGGTGGCAGCGGTGAAGGAAGAAATTGTAACATCGTCAAGTATCCAGAGGAACCCAGGATTGTATGCTTTATAGACAAAGATACAGGGTGGTTGTGGACAGCAAGGGCACCCAGACACAAAGTAACAAGCCATAGGGAGACTAAGGTAATAATAATAATAATAATTAATTTGTTTGTCGCCTATCTGGCAAATGGCCACTCTAGGCGACGTACATTAAAATGAGATAAAATACAACAATAACAATGCAGTCATATTAATAACAGTAAATAAAAATGTAGGACAGTCATCAATACATATAAAAACAATTATATTAACAGCATATGATGACAAGATCAAGGAGATTTACCCTTCCCAAGGACCTCAAAGGCCTGTTGGAATAGCCATGTCTTCAGGGCCTTGCGGAATACCTCTAGGGAAGGGGCATGTCGAAGGTCACATGGGAGGGAGTTCCAGAGAGTGGGGGCCACCACAGAAAAGGCTCTCTCCCTAGTACCCACCAACCTAACTATTTTGGTTGGTGGGATTGAGAGAAGGCCTTGTGTGGCTGATCTAGTTGGGCGGCATAGTTGGTGGCGGTGGAGGCGCTCTTTCAGGTAAGCTGGACCGAAACCGTACAGGGTTTTAAAGGTTAAAACCAACACCTTGAATCGGGCCCGGAAAACAACCGGTAGCCAGTGTAGATCAAATAATACTGGCATAATGTGGTCCCGGCAGTGGCTGTTGGTAAGTAAGCGCGCAGCTGCATTCTGTACAAGTTGTAATTTCCGGGTCGTTTTCAAGGGTAACCCCACGTAGAGCGCATTACAGTAGTCCAGACGAGAGGTGACCAGGGCATGCACCACGAGGTGAAGTCTCTAGCAGTATTGTTTACAGGCAGTGGCTGGTTGTGCTGCCTAGCAGTAGGATCTTGAGAGATCTGTGCTAGAGCAGAGTGAGGAAAAATAAAATGACAATCCTGACTGGTGATGTTCTGAGGGTGGTGCCTAGTGAAAGGCAGTAGCCACAAGCAGGTGGGAACCTGACAGGTGGAGCCAAAGGTGGGATCGTCACATTCCTCCTTTGGGAAGGCACTGGCTTGTGCCTTCTATATATGCTGACTATTCCAAAGAAAGTAATAAATGGAGATCAGAGGCAAGGGAATGGGGATGAGAAGTAAGTAAGGATGCTGGCTGAAGCTAGAAAAAAGTCAGCTCATGCAGCGATCCACATGGATTGGGATGTCTTGAAAGGGGTAGCACGAGGCAACCTGCCAGATCTCTCCCAAAAGTTGTACAATGTGGCAGTTGGGTTTAGTTAAAGAGAAGATGCCTAATGGAGTGCCTCAATTTGTAAAAAAGCTTTCACTGGGGGCAGGCATAGGTAATGTTAAATAAAACAAAAGAAACAGGCAATGAGTTGAAATAAGTTATCCTGAATCACAGCAATTAAGCTTCCTGCCTTAGAGTTGTGATAGAATCACTTAGGCATCTTAACCATCCAGATAATGTTCAATGGGTGTCCCTTTGCCTGTAATAGAAGTTGGTGCTCAGTGCAGGGAAACCATCATTCTCAATAATTAATGGGTGAGATAATGGTTGAATTAGAGAGATCGATTGCATTAGATGTGGCACTGGGTTCAGGAGCAGGGCTGGCCCCAGAGGGCAGCCAGGTGATGCCTAGCTAGTTCTTGGGTAACGCCTTTGGTATAGCAGCTGTGTTTTCACATAAGGTGGCAAAGGGATAACAGACTAACATTAGTTAAAACAAACCATTTTGTTGAATGTCTGTGAGGTAGATCCTGGCTTGTTTAACAAATAATTAAAACAAACTATGGCTCAACACTGCGTTCCAACATAACCACTGTCCATCATTATATTCTGTACTGTATATACATAACTAAGTAGCATCATTTAGATGCATCTTCCATAATATACGAGTATGAGTTACAGCAATAGTTTCATAGTTAATAGATAATTTTGTGGTTAGAGAAGGTGCAAGACACAAGGGTAGGTTTACAATGTAAAACAAGTAAAGTTCTCATCTGCATTTTTAAAGTAAACAGGTCAAGAGAACATTGTTAAAGGGGAATCACTTAGGCTGAGTACACACCATACATTTAAAGCCTATTTCCCCCGAAAAATCCTGGAAACTGTAACTTATGCCACACGCAGCTACAATTGCCAGCACCTTTAAAAACTACAATTTCCAGGATTCTTTGGAGGAAATATGTTTTACATGTATGGTGGTGTATGTAGCCTATGTATGACTTCTGTGAACTATACATTTCTTTTATTTCTGTAGTAAAGATGCTATTTTGGCTGTTAGCTTACCTTACTGTGGATAATGGTTACTCAAAAGGATCATGCTCTCCTCTCCTCTAAAGAATCAAGATAAGTGCCTCTATTCAATGTGGTGCAGATGTTTCATTCTTCTAAAAGGATTTGAGCAGATCTGTGCTAGTTCTTCAACCTTCTATAGACTGTAGATAAATTGTGCAGTTGCAAATATTACCCATCCTTTGTTAGGTCTGAAAAAGAGAATACTAACCAATGTCATGGTGGGTAAACGTACTGTTGTATTCCATTTTAATATAGGGATGTAACTCTAGTCAATCAAATGATAAAATGGAGGCAAAATCCTTTGCACCAGAAGAGGTTTTTGTATTTTTTTAATGGTTGACTAATGTTTCTCGCGTGCTGGTTCTGATTAAGTTGTGCTAAAACCACTAACATTTTTCAGAACACTTGCAGCTGTATCATTACCTACTTTGGGAGGCAATGCTTGACAGTGTTCATTTACATTGTATCCCACCAGGGCTAGCACCAGGCATGACTGGGCCCTTGTGTACCAGCCTGCACTGGGCTCACAGCGCTTGCCTGCATACCACACATATCTCTCCCATTGCCTCAATGTGAATGCCATGTGTGCATGGCTACCGTCAACCAAGATGGCAGCAGGGGGTTTCCTAAGGGGCTGATGCCCCTGCTGCCATCTTAGCTGATGGCATCCATGCACACTACACTACATGTGCACATGTCTGCCATCAACCAAGATGGTGTCAGGGGTGGCAGCCCCTTAGGGAAGCCTCCACCACCATATTGGTTTATGGCACATATGTGTGTGCAGCGTGCACAGCATTCACTACAACAAGAAAGGCAGGTGGGGCATGCAGACAGGCATCACAGACCTGCAGGGCTTGTGGGGGGGCTGGCAGCTCCCTCTCTGTGACCTGTGGCAGAGCCGGGAGTTGATGCTTCTGCAATCCTCCCACTCTAAGGAGGGGCCTTTTGGGGGTCCCTCTAGGCCATAGGGGCTCTTGACCAGGGCCCGACCTGGCTGCCTTCTGGCGCCGGCCCTGTACTGTGCTAAATTGTGTTGCAGTGAAATCTGGATGCTGCTGCTGTGTAAAAAAAAAAAAGCCTAATCTACCTGCCTTCTCTTGTGCATGTGCACATTCAGTCACATGGTTTTGTTGCCCTCCGTTACATTAGCTACACAATCTGACTGGTTTATATTTAGAAGCTTTATGGGAACTTTAATAATCACATAAGCTAACTAGCCCATCACTTTACCTCTGCTAAATGTATTGCTTTCACAAGATGACCAACATATTTCTGTATTCAGGCCAGGTTTTAGCACTGAAATAGTCTTGGTTGCCCTGATTGATTATCTCTGTCAGGAGTGTGAACCTGTGGGGCATCCTGATGGGACCATGTGTGACTGGTCCTGAAAGCTCTGCACTTGCTGCCAGTGAGCTACCAAATCCAATTTAAGGTGTTGATAGGAGCATATAAAGCCCCAAATGTCTTGAGACCCGGATATCTAAAGGAGCAACTCCCTCAGTATAAGCCATCTTGGGTCTTACAATCATCAGGGGAAGCCCTGTTGGTTGAACTGCCTCTGGGTGCTGCCCAGTTGGAATTGACCAGTGATAGAGCCTTCTCAGTGGTGGTTCACCATTTGTAGAATGCCTTCCCTGGTGAGGTGCATCTGTCTCACTCATTATTGACTTTTAGGAGAAATTTAAAAACATTCCTGTTCACCTAGGCAATGTTGAAACTAGTAACTGTGATGTAGCTAATTGCTTTAAATGTTTTGGGATGGTTATGGTTTTAAATGTTTTAAATAATTTTTTATTTTATTTTAAATTTTATTGTTTTAACATTTTAATGTTTACCACCATGGGCTCATTTGGGAGGAAGGTTAGAAATTTAATAAATAAATCAATAAATGTGAAGATTTGTGTTGTATTTTTCCTTTGTTAGTTGAAATTTCATAATGCTAGACCTTGTACCTGAAAAATTGGGTTTTAAACTTGCTTCCAGTATTGGTGCGCCTGACTGGATCATTAAGGCTGCTGCTTAATTACAGTATCAGTTGCATGAATCTGGATGTGAAGCTTAGTATAGTCTTTCAGGTTGATGGATGGGAATTGATCCAGTCTTGACAACTTGGTCAGATAATGAAACTTTAGTGACATTCAATATTAACTGATTGCTTAATCAACTAAGCTTTACTTATGAGTGACTTTTTTTAAGGCAGGTGTTGAGAAATAAAGTTAATCATAGCAGGATTGCTAACATTAAATGCAGGCTTTGGAAGATGAGTAGATTTACTTAAAAAAAAACATTTTAATTGATGCTTGGCTTTCTAAGCCTACTCAAATGCCATACAACTAATTACTTGGGGCAAAGTTCCATCCATGTTCTGTTCATCTGGCTGCTTCTATTTTCTACCGCTGACCCCATTTTTTGCATGAAAGTGCATGGTGAATGCTGCATGTGCAGTAAAGCTTCTGATATTTCATTCCCCATCCTTTTCCTCCAAATAGCAGTTCTCTGTGCTGCATTACAGGGTTGTTGTAAAATTTGGAGATGTTCTGCAAGTAGGGATGGGTGAAAAATTGGATGCAATGAGAATGAAAACTGAATCACAGCGTTCAAAATTTGCAGTTATCCGAATTTTGTGATGCAGTTCTCCAACTAAGTTATATTTGCAATAATGCCTATATTAGGGGAAAGTATGCATAAAAATGTATGTATTAGTGAAAATAACATACAAAAATACATTACATTAGAAGAAATTGCTTGCAAAATGTGAACATTAGTCAAAACTGCATAAAAAGATATGTTTAGTAGGAGAAACACTAAAATGCTGGAGAACTTTCAAGAGGGATTTTTTTAAAAAAAAATTAAAATTTCTGTAGAAATGTGGAGAATCTTATTTAAGACTGGAAAAATGGAAATGAGATTGACAGATTCTTCCATCCCTATTTAAAATGTACTTGTTAATATATGTGCTGTTGAGAAGGGGAGTAATAGGTTTTGCTGCTGTGCACATGGTAAGGCTCCTGGCAGAACTGATATTACAAACAGGCATACATCTAATTGAAAAAATATGAACTAAATTGATTATAAACAGATGGAGATGTTCCTAGAACATGTGGCCTCTGGTTCTATTTGCTACAGTCTTAAAATGAGAATGTGGTACTTTGATTCTGTTTAATGGCACAACAGTGGGATTTCTTTCCTATTTCCTTCTAAAGTTTACACAAATGAGATTGGCTTGCTGTTTGTTGGTTACCTTATGTTAATAAGCATTGTGCAGTACTGCATAGGTTGATATTCCCAGCTATCATAATTTCCTTCAGGAATTCATAACAGTTCCTTTAAATATGGTGGCTATCCTAAATTGCAGAGTTTGGATTGGGAATGAAAAATGAAATACCCTGTGTGTGCTTATCTGTCAGCGTAAATACTATTTCAGTAAGTTGGCCATGAATGCATGCCAATTTATTTCTAGAATTTCCAAAGTAACTTATGCTGTTAGATTGTTGGTAAATGTTTATAGGCACATTTGCTTCTGTCAGATCTGTGTGGGTCATTTGGCAACAAATAAAGAACAAATTAGTAGGAGGGCACATTTTAATGTCTGTCTATCCTATTCAGCAAGCTGCTTTACCTATATTATTTTTTTATATTCAAGAGGGCACTAAGCATTATGCTGTAGAAAGGATGCTTTGAGACAACTTGCTGGGCAATTTGTTAAATGTGAAGTTGTGGTGATGAATCTCTCCCTTTAGACATAATTCAGTCATGTTAATCTTACAAGTTCTGGGATCATACAGTCATCTCAATGTATATGCAGTAAAAATACTAAGCATCCACAGAAGTGAAAATCTGTTTTTTCCCTCCTGCTGAAAGCTACATAAACATTATGACGAGGTGTCCCTGGTGCCAACACTGTTATCTTTTCGGTGCCAAGTCAAGACTTTCCTCTTTTCCCAGGCATTTTAGCATGTGTTTTTAAATTGCTTTTTAAAAATGTGTTTTTAAATTTGTATATTTGTTTTTAAAGTTTTAATTGTTGTAAACCGCCCAGAGAGCTTCAGCTATTGGGTGGTATACAAATGCAACAAACAAACAAAACAAACAAAACAAACAAAACAAACAAAACAAACAAAACAAACAAAACAAACAAAACAAACAAAACAAACAAAACAAACCAACAAACCAACAAACCAACAAACCAACAAAACAAGTAATTGATGCATCTGAATTGTCCTCCTGGATCTCTCGGCGGCTTTTGATACCGTCGACCACGGTATCTTGTTGGATCGCCTGGAAGGATTGGGAATAGGAGGCACTGTTTTGCAGTGGTTCCGTTCCTTTCTCTCTGACAGGCATCAACAGGTAGCATTGGGAGATGAGGTTTCAGACCCTTGGCCCCTCACATGCAGAGTGCCACAGGGTTCTATCCTCTCTCCCATGCTATTTAACATCTATGTAAAGCCGCTGGGAGCTATCATCAGGAGTTTTGGGCTGCGATGTCATCAATATGCAGATGACACGCAGCTCTATCTCTCCTTTAAATCTTCACCAGAGATGGCTGTGGAGACCTTGTCCAAGTGCCTGGAATCCGTGAGTGGATGGATGGGAAGGAACAGACTGAAGCTCAATCCTGATAAGACCGAGGTGCTACTTGTGGGTGACAGGGGGAGGTTGGGTGCTTTTGACCTACAGTTTAATGGGGTGAGTTTACCCCTGAAAGATCAGGTCCGCAGCCTCGGGGTGGTTCTTGATTTCAAGCTGTCCATGGAGGCTCAGATTTTGGCAGTGAGCCGGGCAGCTTGGTACCAATTACATCTCATACGGAGGCTGCAACCGTACCTCCCTATTCATCAGCTCCCACTGGTGGTACACGCCATGGTCACCTCTCGATTAGACTACTGCAATGCGCTCTACGTGGGGTTAACCTTGAAAATGGTCCGGAAACTACAACTGGTGCAGAATGCGGCGGCTCGGTTGCTTACAAACAGCCGCCGCCGTGATCACATCACGCCAGTATTATTTCACCTACATTGGCTGCCAGTTGTTTTCCAGGCCCAATTCAAGGTGTTGGTATTAACCTTTAAATCCCTATACGGTCTCGGCCCAGTTTATCTGAAGGAGCGCCTCCAGTACCACAAATTAAGCCGCCCAACCAGACCAGCCACACAGGGCCTTCTCTCAGTCCCACCAACGAAAACAGCTAGGTTGGTAGGGACTAGAGCGAGGGCATTTTCAGTGGCGGCCCCCACTCTCTGGAGCTCCCTCCCATTCGATGTTCGCCATGCCCCTTCCCTGGATATATTTCGCCGGGCATTAAAAACTTGGCTTTTTGGACAGGCCTTCAGGAATTCCGGGGAGGGCTAACTTTTTTGGGATATTTTATTATCTATTGATCACCCTAACTGATTTCATGCTGCTGTGATTAATGATCGTACTGATTTTATTGTATTTTATCTGTATTGTATTGTAATTTACTGAATTTTAGTTTGTACGTCGCCTAGAGTGGCTTCGGCCAGATAGGCGACACAAAAATTAAATTTATTATTATTATTATTATTATTGAATAAATAGTAACTGCTGCATCTGAATTGCATTGGATTCATTGAAGTGAATTCAAACCAGTCAAAATGCTTTTTAACCAATGTATCAGCAACTGTAATTTGTAAGAGTGAGACATTTCTTATGGACATAATTGATATAGTAGAAGGGAAAATGCAATATTCTGGTTTCAAATTAGTCTCTATTAAATTAATGTAATCTAGTATGATTTATATTGTATGGTTGTTTCAAATGGCTATCCATCAGGTTTCTTTTAATTTATTCACATAGCCCAGGATGACGCCACTAATTCACAGATACTAAAGCTGCCTCATAGATAAAAACCCATTGTATGTTCTTAGTTATTGACTAGACACCCCCTTTAAAAAAATTAAGTAAATTTTTCTTGTTGCAGAAATACTAAAACCTAGTTTCAGCTTACAACTAAATCAAGGTTGAAAAAGCAGAAGGTGGCTGCAGTAATCAATGATCCTCTTGCCCGTCCTCCGTGTCTTGCATTATTTTCTCCACCTCTTGCATGACTGTTGCCAACTTGGGCTAAAATGAACTCTGGTACACCCCTAAACATACTTTGAAAATGTAGGCTGTGAATGCACTAATCAACAGATCAAAGTGTTTCCATTAGCCACATCTGGAGGGCGAATGGGTAGATTTGCCAATCAGTTGTGAAATCTCTTTGAAACTGATTTTTTTTTTTAAAAATGCATTCAAGTTGATCCCACCAGGTTTTACAGTAAAAAGGAGCAGTGTTGGGCTAGCTTTGTGTGCCCCCATTTTAAGAAGAGAGAGGTTGAAACCCACTAGAACCAGCAGAACAGTAAATGTTTCTACCCATAGCTAAAATTAGGATTTTCAGAGTATAAGTTTAAAAATACGTTTTATTTTATTTTATCCTGAGTTGGGAATAGTCATTGGCTGTGTTCATATGCTATAGTAAAATATAGTGAATAGTGTATTGTGGCTGTGCAGATGGTTCCAGCTACACTCCTTCCCTAGCATGATGAAGAGCAACAGATCATGATCCTTTGGGTTAGTGTTGTGTCCAAACCAGGCATTGTGACTTGTTTCACTCTAAAAAACAATGATGGTAAAGCCAAGGTTTGTTCTTGGCTTACGTGGTTAGTTTGACACAAACTACAAACTCTGATTAAGACTTAATACTAAGTCAGACATTGTGGTTTATTGCTTGCACTTTTGCTAGCATTTACCATGACATGTGAACTGGATCATTGCAGAGGGTGGGATGTTCTTCCATCATGTAAAAAACATTTGTCTGTGATTGGCTTCCAAGGGCTTGGAGAACATTTAAATGACTCAACGAAATGGGTTGGAGGCAGTCTGCAATAGTAAGAGTCACATGATAAGGTCATTTAAAGTGTTTTCCCAGCCATGCAGGAGCTGCTCAAGGATATGTGGTTTCTACAAGACAGGAAGAACATCTCAGGACCTAAGTATTTACATGAAAGAGGAAGGGAGTTCATAGCATTCTCTGGCTAATTCCTGTTGCCATGTCCTGTTCCTGAACTGGACCTAGATATTTCAAATCTGTGGAACAGATAAATGGTTCATACTCTGATTCCAATTCTAATAAGCTGTGACTCTATTCTTAACATGGTAAAAAAACCCACAAGTTATGTATATGAGGAACACTGATCCCACTATAAAAGCCCATCTGGAGGCACCTTTTCCCAAGTTTGGATATCACCAGAAGCTATGGTTTGTTTAAAATGAATCTTCTGGCATGTGAAAGTAGCAGGGTTGTTGGTTAGATTAGGTGTTTGGGAAGAGCTGTTTGGGTGAAAAGGGGCATGGGTGTTGCCACCCCCATTTCAGTTATCGTGGCTGGAGGGAGACACTGCCATGGGAAGGTAATAAATCATCATGGAAGGTGAAAGTGAAGCCATTTACACCTTGTTCTTTTCCCCCACCCCTCCCATGGCTGCATTCCTGCTAGCTCACTTGCTGTGGCCACCATCCTGTGTGTACTGCTGTTTTAATACTAGATTGGTATATAATGACACCTCGGCCATCCTGATTTGATTGTGGATCAGAGTGCCAATCTGGTGTGCCTTACTAAGACCTGGGAGGTGAGCTGGGAGGAGCTGATCTGACTTAGCTGTGCCTGCCTGGATACTTGGCGCAGCATCAGCACAAGTACAAGTAGTCACCTTAAAGTATGAATATGACAAAAATAGCAGAGTCAGCTTTGACTTGAATAAGCAAAAGGAAGAACTGCTTGTGATAATTTCTCCCTCTGTACAGAGTCTTCTTGTTCACACAAGTTGTACACATTCATATATGAAAGGAGCCCAAGGCAGCATTTGAAGTAACACATGAAAGCTCTGTTTTGATGCTGTAGAGATTCTACAGCAAAATACAATAGTTCTGTACTTCATATTTAAAATTGTCCATAATGTGTATTATGTTCCCTAAAAACATTTTAATTCCCCTATCCAGTTTCATTTTATTACAGTCACCCCACTAAGTCCATAACATCACACACTCAGCTCAAATTTAGGCTGTTGTCCTATACTCACTAAGGGAGTAAGCCCCACTGAAACCAGTGGGACTTGCTTCTATGTATACGTGTATTGGATTGCTGTGATGATTTATTATTGGTTTTACATGAAACAATTTCTGTGATAAGGAGGATATTGTAGTCTTTAAAATGTGTCAAAGAAAGTGATTTAATTCATTGATTTTAAATCACTAAAAAGAGCAATTGTAATAATAGATTTAAGTTTCCAATTCATACATCTTCTGAGAAAGAACATTCCAAACAGTTGCCCTAACAATTGGAACATAGTAGTTTGTAACAACATAGAGCATTCATGCAATTTCTAAAGTAAAATTATAATTAAAAACCCTTGGCTGTGCAGCCCTCAGGTCTTCTGTTCTATAAAATTATGTTATAGTTAAATCACATGCAAGCATACGAAATAAGATTATTTACTCAAAAGCTAGGGCTTCTGTTGTCAGTGGCAGCCCACTTGAGTTAGTAGGGCTGCTATGGGGGTATGCAGTGGTGTGCTGGTTAATGTTTAACAACCGGCTCTCTGGAAAAAAAAATCCAAGCTGGATTTAGAAAGGGAAGAGGCACCAGAGATCATATTGCAAGCATACGCTGAATAATGGAATGGACCAAGGTATTCCAGAAGAAAATCACCCTGTGCTTTATAGATTACAGCAAAGTCTTTGATTGTGTAGATCACAAAAAACTATGGAACGGTTTTAAAAGAAATGGGGGTACCACAGTATCTGATTGTTCTGATGCACAACCTATACTCTGGACAAGAGGTTAAGTGTAAGGACAGAATATGGAGAAACCAATTGGTTCCCCATCGGAAAGGGTGTGAGACGGGTGTATTTTATCATCCTATTTGTTTAATCTATATGCAGAACACATCATATGGAAAGTGGGGTTGGACCACGATGGTGTGAAAATTGAGGGAGAAATATCAATAATTTAAGATACGTAGATGATACTATACTCTTAGCAGAAACCAGTAATGATCTGAAACGAATGCTGATGGAAGTTAAAGAGGAAAGCACAAAAGCAGGACTACAGCTGAATGTCAAGAAGACTAAAGTAATGATAACAGAAGATTCATGTAACTTCAGCATTGATAGTGAGGACATTGAACATGTTAAGGATTATCAATACCTTGGCACAGTCATTAACCAAAATGGAGACAATAGTCAAGAAATCAGAAGAACGCTAGGACTGGGGAGGGCAGTTATGAGAGAGCTAGAAAAGGTCATCAAATGCAAAGATGCATCACTGAAGTCAGGATCATTCAGACCATGGTATTCCCAATCTCTGTGTGGATGTGAAAGTTGGACAGTGAAAAAAGGAGATAAGAGAAAAATGAACTCATTTGAAATGTGGTGTTGGAGGAGAGCTTTGCACATACCATGGACTGCAAAAAAGACAAATAATTGGGTGTTAGAACAAATTAAACCAGAACTGTCACTAGAAGCTAAAATGATGAAACTGGGGTTGTAATACTTTGGACACATAATGAGAAGAGCTTATTCACTAGAAAAGACAATAATGCTGGGAAAAACAGAAGGGACTACAAAAAGAGGAAGGCCAAACAGGAGATGGATTGATTCCATAAAGGAAGCCAGAGACCTGAACTTACAAGATCTGAACAGGGTGATTTATAACAGATGCTATTGGAGGTCACTGATTTATAGGGTCGCCATAAGTCATAATCGACTTGAAGGCACATAACAAATTTCTGAACTCTCATACCAAACAGTGGTTGCCTTAGAACCACTCTGCAGTCTTCCTCAATGTCGTTTAGCCATACAAGGAGCTTAAAATTAGAGCATTACATTAGAAAATTGACCATGATGTGAATCACTCAAAACTAAAAGAGAGAGCAAAAAAGAAAAGAAAGAAATGATTACAAGATAACAACAAATTAAATATGCCCTTTCTTTTTAATCATTGACATTAGGCAAGTGCCTTGGTTATATTCTTTGCCCTTTCTTTTTAATCATTGACATTAGGCAAGTGCCTTCGTTATATTCTTTTCAGCGCCTGCTTAAAACTTTTTTGTTCAGGTAAGCCTATTCAGATACATAGATGCGGATGTTTGTGGGGTTTTTTTTGTCTGTTGCTGTTTTTAATTCGTTTAAAAATGTTTTTAAGTGTTTTTAACTGTTTTATCGATGATTTTAATGTGTTTTGTAAAACTCTTAGAGGTTTCTTACAATCCAGCAGTATATAAATTTTTAATAAATAAATAAATATATTCATCAGGATGGAAGTTTTCAATAACTGTCAGGGTTTAATTACACAGATATAAAATAACAGAACACAAAGAGAAATTTGTTAGTCTCAAAAATTAATTGAGGTATGCTTGATATATATGACCTGGAGACTTTATTTTTTAAAAAATGAATAATAATTCTGCCACTAGCATAGGATATTGACATTATTTCTTGTAGTTCTCCATTTCCCTTTCTCTAGCAACTCAGTCCAGTAAGAGGAAATGCACATACAAATGCATGCTACATGCACGTTTTCTATCAGTCATAAAGTCCAATAATGAAGCAGTCAGGCTATGCTTGGTACCACTTATCATCCATTTGGGGGGGGGGAAGGGAAGGAAAAGACTAAATCTAGACTTCCATTATGTCCTCTTCTCTGAACTGATGATCAACACTATTTAACATAATAGCTTGTATCCAATGTATTGAGTCATGGTCCCATCAGTGCAAAGATTTTTGCTTGAGCAATAGGACATCCTCCCTCTCCTTCCCCCATGCACCCTCTTAATTTGTTGTAGGGGTTTCCCCAACCCTCCAGAACAGATTTTAGAAAAGGGCATATGCAGAGGGTTGAGGTGGGAGTCTTGTGCAAATGGAAATCCTTGCATTAACAAGATGTGTTAACTGAATACCACCCAATATGATGGCTTCTGAAATGGGCTTCTAAGCCAAGGGAAACACACCCATTTCATCCTATTAGTACTGGAATTATTATTTTTGTACTGTTTCTAGGGAAGGGGTAGCCAATATGGTGCCCTCCAAGTGGTGTAGACTACATCTCCCATGATCCCTGACAATTGGCCGTGCTGGTTGGGGCTCATGGGAGTTTTAGTCCAAAACAATGAAAAGGCACCGTGTTGGCTAGCCCTGTTGACAGACCCTAGGGGGACTGTCAAAATTACTGTTTTCAAACAATTGCCAGTGTCAATTAAATAGTTAGAAACCAGAACCATTAGTTCTAGAAACCTGCCTTTAAAAAAAAAAGCTCTCAGATTATCAAGATTATTTTAACAGCAGCTAGATTTTGCTCTCTAGTTCTGGCAATATTCCACAATCCCAGCACAATTGCAAACCATGCATATTTCCATTGCATGATTGGCCCAGAATGGTTAAAAAAAGAGTCCTGTATAGCACAACATGACAAAGTACATGAAAAGAATTGCTGCCATCTCAAAATGAGTAATGCTAATCACTATAATTATATTTCTTAAAACTACACTGAGCTGAGTCATTTGTAGCCCTACCCCCCAAAAGGAAGAAAACAAATTTGTTGGGGTAGGTCAGCAGAGATTAAAGGAATTGCTTGTTTCATTATTTCCCAGTTTTCTTGCGCTGTTGACAGAAAGAGAGCGGGGGGGGACAGGCAGGGAGGTGAAAAAACGGGGGTGGGGGCCAGTAGGGGAAATGCAAAGTTCACCCCTGCAAGCTGGAAAGGGTAACACACACACATATCATTGTCACTCACCTCCACAGCTCTTTACTTCCATTCTGCAGTTGCCTTCTCCTCCGGCTTTCTCCCTCCACTGTGGTAGCATTTCCCCCCTCTCTCTCCACTTCTTTCCTCATGCCTCCTAACACAGAGCACGAGGGAAGAGCGACGCTGTCCAGAAGCAGAGCTTGGAAAATTTACTTTTTTTGAACTACAACTCCCATCAGCCCCAGCCAGCATGGCCACTGGATTAGGCTGATGGGAGTTGCAGTTCAAACAAATAACTTTTCCAAGCTCTGCCCAGAAGCCCATGCTTCTGGCACATGTCTTTTGTCCACCAATCAGAGGAGCAGAAAACTTCCCCTGCTCCCTCTGTTAACAACCAGCTCGCAAAATTCTCAAAACTTTAACAATCGGCTCTCACGAGCCCGTACAAGCCGGCTCCAGCACACCACTGGGGGTATGGCCAATGAGGTAATAGGGGAGTGGCCAAGTTTTGGTTTTCTCCACATCCTCCTCTCTTGCAAACATACTGTGGATGCAGTACTTAACCATTTGCATATAGCACTTAACTAAACTGCTGTCACAGTTGCTTCTCTGATGGGGGAAAAGTTGTGTGGCTGCCACCTGTTCTGGATCTTTCCCTATATTCCTCCTTTGCAAAGAAGCAGTGGATACTTAAACATTACAGTTTTAGTAATACTTAGCACTTAACAGAGCTGTAGTCCTATGCTTGCTGTCATGAATGTACACACAGTTAATTCATACCACCTCAGCAGTGAACAGAGGTCTCTGCTCATTAAGTAACACTCTCTGTCCTGTTTTTTTAGTGTGTGAGTGTGTTCATGTGCATACACACACACAAAGTGGAGTGAGTTTCTGGAAACTCACATTCAGTAGGCACTAACTACATATAATACATTAGTATTTACTTCTGAATAAGCTGAAGAGGATTGTGTTAGTAACCAGCAGTGCTTGGAAAATTCATTTTTAAAGGGAACAAAATGGTTCAAGTTCATACAAGTGCACTTTTAGTTCATAATAACCTGCCTGCCACATAGCTGTTAGGGGCACAAGAGTGCTGCTCTCTCTCAGTGCCAACCAAAACCATACAAAGGACTCTAGTGAAGAGTAAAAAGAAACAAAATACATTTGGGCAACTTCATAACATATTTTTCAATTAAAGCTTATTTAAAATATCATCTGTAATTGTATAAATGTAATGGCCAGGATGTTGGACTAGCACCTGGAAGACCAGGGTTCAATTCTACATCCACTTAAATAAAAACTCTGGGGCTTACTAGTGGTTTATAGCAGGAGTTAAAACAATAAAATTATTAGCAAAAATAGTTAAAGACAGGTATTTAAAAACATTCAAAATAATAAAACCAACAGAGTTAAAAATAGATAAAAAATAATAGCTTCTACATGCCTGGGTAGGCTTGCCTAAACAAAAATATTTTTAGAAGGTGCCAAAAAGAGTTCAATGAAGGCACCTACTAATGTCAATAGGCAGGCAGTTCCAAAGCATAAAGGATTGGTTTCTTACAAGTGCAGAACAAGTACTATGTGGCACCCGTAACATGGAAAGCACACCTTGAACTTTGTCTGGTAGCAAATTGGCAACCAGTACAGATTTCAGAGCAGAGGTATTATGTGCTGATAGGGTCTCACTCATGTCAGCAATCGTGCCTCAGCATTCTGCACTAACTGCAGCCCATGGGTCAGGTTGTGCTGCATGGGGATTTCTGTGACCTTGACTGACTGGTTGCCAGGGTTATTTGAGAATTTGGTTTTTAGTTAGGAATCCTGACTGATCGTGGGATGCTGAGTTTCCTGTCTTACTCACAGGAATTTTGTTGTATTTGGTATGGTATTGCATTTAGGAAATCATCACTGTCTTTTATTTTTCTATTCACATTTTGTTTACCTTTAGCCTCTCTCACATCCATAGAAGCAACAACAGTGGTTCCATGCACTCAGCTCAACCCCCTTAAACCCACTGATGATGCACCTTGTTGTTTGTTTCTTGTTGAATAGTGGTAAAAGAGAATTCACATACTGGGCACAGTGGCTGCAATTGTTGTTCCCAAGCTGCTGCCTATGAAGGTAGACCAAACCGTGTGCTTTCTCTCTGTCAGTTATATTCAATGGAATTGGGTTGGCTGACGAAGTGAGCTTATAGCAGCCCACAGGGGAGACAGAAAGGGTAGAGAATCTTCTTACTCATTTCTCAGACCTCTTTCTGAAGTGAAGGGTCAAATTTGTAAAAAAAAAAAGGATGTTAAAAGGTAGGGGCAGGGCATTCCAGGCAGGGGGTTGCCAACCCTATTTGGATATGGGTATCTTTGACTTCCGGGAAGGGTGACTTAGCCTGTGCCTGCTTTTGAGACGGGCTCCTGCCTCAAAAGAAGCTTATTCAGATATATCAGTCAGTTTTTTTTTTTTTTTGACTGATTAAACTTCTCCCGGGTAGGGAGAAACGAAGAGATTAACCTCAAAGCCTATTTTTGTTGGGACGACCAGATCTCATTAATTTATGGGACGAGGTCCAGCCGACGAAGGTGGGACGGATTTTCAACAACAAGCTCTATCTGATAAAGCGAACGTTCATCTTATCTTCTAAGAGAGAACGCACTAACAGGCAAGCACCCTTCTTTCTATATTTTTCTTTTACTTGACTCAAGTTGTTGCTGTTTAAAAGAGATTTGCCAGATTGATCGGTTTTTGACATCTCACTGGGGAGCCATAACTTCTCTCTGCTACTCACTAATTAATAGCTTATCTCTGTTTTTGTTGCAAAAAGCTGTCCTGGATTTGCATTCTAAAGATATACACAGAAGAGGGATTTCTATTCCAGATTTTTATTTTGAAGAATATTATATTGTCTGAGACTACTCTCTTTTTGGTCTATTTTATTTTGACGAATCTGTTTCCTGACGACCGCCATTAATTGTTTCGATCCTGGGAACTGCATTTTGTTTACTTAAGCATGGAGAGATAAGGCTGTCTGCTCTGTTTATACTGTGATGTCACCAAGTTTGGAGTATTAACCCAATTGTTGCTGAAATAAGAAGTGGTTTTCCTATATTTTTCTTTTAAAATGGCAATTAAGAAAGTGGCTGAGAATCTGGAAATAACTATGTTTCAGAAAATAATGGATGAGATTGAGATAACGAAACAAAACCTGCGACAGGGTTGTAAGGAGCTGAAAATTGAATTGAGTAAAATGAAGCAGGAGATTAAAGATATAGGGGTCCCTGTGAGAGAGGTGACCCTGGAAGGGGTCCCTGTGAGAGAGGAGACCCCGGAGATTGGAACAAACGTGGAACAGGAAAAAGATTTGGAGTCTATGGACTTTAGAAACAAAATCTATTGTTTGGAGACACAGGAGATTAAAGACATAGGGGTCCTTGTGAGAGAGGAGACCCTGGAGACTGGAACAGGGGTCCCTGTGAGAGAGGAGACCCTGGAGACTGGAACAGGGGTCCCTGTGAGAGAGGAGATCCCGGAGATTGGAACAAACGTGGAACAG
Organism: Rhineura floridana; assembly: GCF_030035675.1. NCBI lineage: Eukaryota > Metazoa > Chordata > Lepidosauria > Squamata > Rhineuridae > Rhineura > Rhineura floridana. Next base: position 102,457,220 of record NC_084486.1, read on the forward strand.
GAACAAGATTTGGAGTCTATGGACTTTAGAAATAAAATCTATTGTTTGGAACTCAATGTTATCTCTGAAGAAATTAATGAAGATTCTAGAGATAAAGTTATCAATGGCATGGATAATCTTCTGGACTGGAATGATGTGATGGAGCCCAATATAGAGAAAATCTATGGAATTAACTGCAGCCATGTGACAATGGAAAAACTTTCAAGAGATGACCCAGTGTATTTTGAAAAAAAGAACAGAGATATGATTTTACAGCAGTATTTCAGCAACCTATTCAGAATGGATGGCAAGAAAATATTTGGGATAGAGGTAATTCCCATCAGACTCTTACTATATGACTATGGCTTTGACAGCAAGATTATTATGGAATACTGATAATGGAAGACTGGATACTGAAATTACTGGACTTAACAAGACTACTGAAGATGGAAGATGGAAAATGGAACTAATAGGGATAATAGAACAATGGCTACTGAAATTACTGAACCTAACAGATTCTGATGTGATGGATTAATTGAAATGTTTATTTTGACTATGGTTATGACAATAAGATTATCATAATTAGTAATGAGATGGATTAATCGATATGCTTATCTGGAAAAAAAAATTGATAGATATATTTCTTAAAGAATTGAAACCTCTCTTTGACTTTTTGTGGAAAGAATAAAGTAATGTTTATGAGATTTGATGATTAAGTAAGATAACTACTGGAGGAAAGTGATTTTATAATATGACTTAAGAGACAGGATTGTTATATATTATAGACTTATAACTGATTTGATCTTTGACAAATGGGAAGTCAATATTTTACTCTTTATTTTTTATTTTTGTTTTTTTTTTCCTTTTTTTCTTTTTGTTTAACTATTTTTGATTTTGTTTTTTGTCTTTGAATGTTTTATGATTTCGTCTTGTATGTTTTATGAAAATCTGAATAAAAATTATTGACAAAAAAAAAAAAGGATATGGGTATCTTTGCAGAGGATCCGTAGTGAAGCTTTACCAACAACACACTCCAAACCATATCCACTGAAAAATAAGTCTTACTGAGTTCTGTGGGGCTTAGTCCCTTAGTAAGTGTGTTTAGAATTGCAGCCTTCGAGGACATCCATCTTTACTCCTGAGTGCTCCCATCTAACATCTCCACAACCCTAGGCTCCTTTCTTCATACAATGGCCTTCTGGTGACTGCTGGCCTGAGGGCACTTAATAAACCCTTTTTGCCAGAAGCGAGCTGGCTAGATTAAATGTTCCCTATCCAGCCTCCATTTTTTAGCTAAGGTTTCTATCTTAATTTCCAATCAGAGAAATATTTTTCTATGAATTGTATGCGCCAAGCAACTGTGGTTGATGCTTAATGTATCATGCTTAATGATGTCACTCAGGCCCACCCCATGATTTCACTCGGGCCTGCCCCCAAAATTTCAAGGTTTGGGATGCTTCTGACCTGGCAACCAGGGCCAGCTCCAGGAATGCCGGGCCCTTGGGCATCAGCCTGCCCTGGGCCCCTCCGCTCCCCTTCTGCGATCCGTGGCATGAGCTGCGCCGTGGATTGCAAGACAACAGCTTCCGAGCCACCCGCCCCCTGCCACTGCCGCCCCCCCACCATTCCCACCGCTTCACCTACCTTTCTCTGCTGTTCTTTGCGGCTGCGCGCACTGCACACGCAGGGTTGCCATCAATCAAGATGGCGGCCGAGGTTTCCGTAAGGGACTGAAGCCTCTGCTGCCATCTTGGTTGATGGCACACAGCGTGCACATTGCTGCCATCAACCAAGATGGCGGCAGAGGCTTCAGTCCCTTACGGAAACCTCGGCTGCCATCTTGATTGATGGCAACCCTGCGTGTGCAGTGCGCACAGCCTCAAAGAACAGCAGAGAAAGGTAGGTGAAGCGGGGGGATGGTGGCGGGTGGTGGCGGCAGGTGGCTTGGAAGCTCTTGTCTTGGTTTCCGCGTCGTGGCTCATGGCACGGATCGCGGAAGGGGAGCGGAGGGCCCCTCAGGGTCCCCCAATGGGCTCCTGTAGCTACGGGGCCCTCGGGCCAGTGCCCAACCTGGCCACCCTTTGGAACCGGCCCTGCTGGCAACCCTAAGTATTCAGGTCTTCATACTTCAGTACTCTTTAAGTTTTTATTCAAAAAGTCTCTGAAGATGAAGACTGTAGATACAAGTGTGTCTTATGGTATTGGGATAGTGATATGATGCTGAAATGCACCTCTTGTGGTGAAATGCATGCATATAATCAATTCTCCTTAATATACATAGTTTAGATTAACCATCCTGCTAGTTTTACTACTTGGCATCTTTTTCAAAAACAGTGACTGTGTTTAATAGCTGATTCAAATGCTCGTGGAAGGTATGGCCTACGTGCTATTACTTTGGGTTTTTCCTACAGTTTAATGGAACCCCAGACATTAATGAAATATCAATGACTCTTCCTGCCAGTTCAGTTTCTGGTTCCATCTAATTAGAATTAAATGCTTTGAGAGGTTAGGCAGACTAAATAAAAGAACAAAGAGTTCATTCTCCCAAACTATGTTCTTGCATTTGCCAAATCAATATTAATTAGCATCATAAAGATCTCCAGGTTGTTCTTTGAAGTACGGTTTTGATTTCCCCCCCCAGTAGAGTGAGATGTTATGCTGCATTTTTTCTTTTTTAATGACACCTCTCCTGGCTGGCTAAAACTCCTCCAAAAAAACTCCCACTTTCTCTCTGGTTGATGACCGAGAACAAAATACATGGAAATCTTTTGCTTATGTTCAGTACATTTTTTTGATTCACAATTAGTTTTTAATTGATTCCAAGGCTTAAAAACTCCTTGTAATAATAAAAAAGGTCCTGATATGTATTTTTATTTTGTTCCAGAACAGTGGCCATGAGTTTTAAACAGCTTGTTATGCATTTTGTTTCTCTTAACTTTAATGCTCAACTTCATATTTTTTGTATGCTGAATAGTCTTCTACTTGGCACACATTTGTTTATTTTAAAAAATTCACATTTCCTTCTCAGTTTTTCTCTCTAACCCCCCCCCCCCAGTTGTTTAAGCCTTTCTTCCAAGGAACTGCCTCTGGCCTTTTTTTGTTTCCTTTTTAGCTCTTCTAATCCTTTAAAAAGCAGGATTGTCCAGAGTTGCTGGAAGTACCCTAAATGTGAATGCAGCATAGATTATGTAAGAGTACAAAAACATATGTTTGCTTCATTTATCTTCTTTTACACTACCACACAGTGATTGTGCTTATTCTCTTACATGGGTTCTGCTTAACACAGAAATATTTATTTATGTCAAGAGAAGTTTTTGTGTGGCTTTGTGGTTGTTATTCATTAATGCAAAATAACTTTCGTGAAGGTCCTTAAAAACAATAATTCTTGCTTCTTTTGTGACTGATGTTTGTTATCTACTTTAAATGATAGGGCAGAGAATATTCTAGATTGGAACCAAAAAATCACTTCTGATGGAACAATTTTTTCTTCATTGGACAAAGGGAATCTTTGGATCAAATCCCATGCATGAAGAATGAAACGGCAGAAGTATCTCCCTTTTCCTCTTTGGTTTTTGTGATCTCATTCAGGAAGAGTAAAGATATGTTTCCGGGGTAGGGCTGTAAAAAAAACCTTCTCCAAACTTTCCCCTCCCTTCTACAATATGGTGGCATTATACCCCCACCCCCCCTAGGGGACTGCTATTGTTCAGGAATTTAGCCAGTCTGGAACCAGAAGCCTTGGTGGTCAGGATTGTGTGTGTGTCGGTGGGTGGATTTCACTTAAGGCTGATAGCAAACTTGGATGGTTTAGTAGCTTCTATTAGAGGGAGTCATGTCTAAGAAGAAAGCATTTTGGAATCCTAAATGTTGCTAAAATCTTTTTTGGTATTTGGTGTACTAGAAATACATGTTGGGTTTCTGTTTCTAGTGTACCATTAGAAATGCAGCAAACTACTTGAATCTTGACATTCATTACAGTAATACCTCAGTTAAATCATTCAGGGAAGAAGCTCCTTTAACAAAGTCTTTTTTGGGTGCAAGGGCACACACTCTGTCATAGTCAGAATGTGGTTCCTTGTCTATCAGATTGTGGCTGCTGCAGGCAGCTCTCTCATGTGTGGCTGAAATGGCACTCCTTGCTAGATGGTGCAGGAACCTCCGCAGTAAACAGTGCTTTGGGTGTCTTGGAAGCACTGTTTACTGTAGATGTGTGTGCTCGAATGTTTGGGTGGATGGCAGAGAGAGAAAGACAGACCAGGCACAGGGCAGCGGCTGCCCCTTGCCTGCCTGCTTGAGTGTATGGAGAGGAGAACTGAGCTCAAAGCTGTAGATTGCTACAGCAAGATGCTATATGGTAAAAGAAAAAAAGACAAGACAGGCATCCCTGGATGCATTTTGGAAGAAGCTTTCAAGTGGTCTGTATGCAAGGCTTACCTGACCTAATGTCAGACATGCATATTGTTAGTTTTGAATAAAACGTTTGCTGAAATATGTTGAACTGCTCTTTTTTTGTAGTGTAGGAACCTATCCCTGTTCTTTCCATGTTATTCCTACCTTTGCTACCAAAGTTTCTGTTGAAGAAGTAATGTATGGGAACACATGTACTTCGTTAATTGACATATTACTTTACTGAGCCAGCTTGAAATTTGTTTGGTGTCAGTTGACTACTCTTTTTCTTGAAGTGGTAGAGACAAGACATAATTAAAAACAGCATAATATAATGTGTGGTTTGCCATTTTCTTTTCCTTCAGCACTACACTTTTCCTGTCAGCTTTATTTTGTGAATTTCAGACTGACACAACTAATAAGTGATATTCCTAAATGCTTATCTCTTGCTGCTTGCAATAGCATACAAAACTGTGAACTGCAGTCTTTATCTAAAGTGACCCAGCAAATTTTTAATTTGAATTTGATTTTGGAGAGAATATGTTCTTGTTTTAGAGTGGTATTTTTCTACCATTCATTCTTGTTAATACTTGAAGGCTGAAAGAGATAATTTGCTATTAGTCACAGACTTTTCCACTATAATTAGTTGAGTCCATCGTAACCATCGTAGAAACGCAATAGATGACAAAAGGTTAGCAACCAATATGCAGGGCTTCCATTAGGGCTGGCCTAAAATGACATGGAACAATTCATTGCTGCTGTACCCACCTCAAAATCTGCTGTCTGGATTAATATTTTTAATGAAATCATTTCTTACAACTGCAGAAATGGAGGTCCAAAAATGGCTGCTGAAATGAAAAATGTATTTGACTGTCACTGGGTGGGCATCGGATTGGTTGGGTTTTATGTGAATTCCAGCCACGCCATCCAGTGCCCATTTGGACCAGTAATTTGCTTAGAATCCCTTCTTTCATTAAAAAACAACACCATAGTTCTCTATTCTCTGTAGAACTAAATACAGATATTATTCTGCCATTTTGTGAGAAACTAACTTTCTCCCACTTTTCAGTGCTTTTAACCAATGACTAAAGTGACAGCAGCTAACACTGACATTTGGGAAAGCAGCAAGTCACTGAATTTCTTAACTCTCCTGCATCCCAAAGCAATACAGATAAACCTTTTCCTGTGTTGCTTGCTAATGCCTTGACAACCAGTCAAAGCTAGTGCCATCTCTGAAACCATTCCCAGGCTGATAGTCATGGCCCAGTCACACTCCTTGCTTATTATTGGGAAACAATTCAGTGTAATTTATGGAAACATTTCTACTTGAATTACTGGCTGAATTTCATAAGTTTTTGGTTGAACCTTAGAAGAAGCCCCTTCAATTTGCATGTAGCATAACCGATTTCTTCATATATATTTGTAAGAGTCATGCTTACAAAAGGGGGAGCTTTGGCGACAGATTGGGGTGGGTGGGGAAGGGCTCTGGCAATTGTAGGTGGGGCTGGTGAGCAAAGCCAGTGGGTGGCAGCCCTTAGTTAACAGAACTGAAGTAACTCTCAAGTGTTGTAAATGATTTAAAGCCATGATTATCAGTTTTATTACTTTCTTTTTGAAAATAAGGTTCCGTTATAATCAAAATAATGTGACATTTTTCCCAGAAAAGAGAATGTTGGCATTGCTTAAAATACTATACTATGGAATGTTGGTTGACACTCTTTCAGCTATATCAGTAATGGTCAAACACACAAAACCCCATTTCTACTGTTGTAGTATTTCCGAGAAGGTCTTGTATTCAATGTAGCACTATGTGAATATTCTGTTAGCGTGAATATTTCTGCTTGCCCAATAGAATATTCTCCCCCTCTCCTCCCCTGTGCACCCCCTAAATATATTCTAGGGGTTCTCCCAACCCTACAGAGCAAATTTGGAGAGGGTGCAGGGTGTGCACAGGGGAAGGAGAAAGTCCCATTCTGTAAGCAGAAATCATTGTGCTGATGGGATGCGTTAGTTGAATACCACCCAGGGTTCAAAAATAATAGGAATACTAGTGGGACCTGAAACAAAACGTGGCAGCATGAAGCTTCTGTTCAGAGTTCCAGTCTACTGCCTGTCTTATTGGGTTTTCCTCCCCCACTCCCAAGAGTCAGTTTCCATTCCACAGCCACTGAGCATGTTTAGTCCTTATTGGATTGTTATCGGGATTTGCCTTTCCATTGAGTTCCCCCTCAATAAATATTTTTTGTATTGCCCCAAGCCTGCTGTATCCTCCCTTTTGTGTGTGGATGGTGCTATTTTGGCTGCATGAGGACCAAGACTCACCTCTGAAATTTGAGAATTGAGTAAATGATAATTTCTTATTTAAAAAGGCACCTGTTCCCTCTGTCCCTTGTAGAAATATTTAAATATATAAATCTTAATATATGACTGAGGGTTGTATCCAACATAGGACCAAATAAGTGTTCTCTCAGCACAAGGATTTCCTTTTGCACTGCAGGACTTTCTCCTTCTCCTTCTCCTTCTCCTCCTGCCCATGCCCCCTAAATCAGTTCTAGGGGCTTCTCCTACCCTGTAGAGCACATTTGTGGAGGGACCAGGGGGAGAAGAAGGGGAAGTCCTGTTGTGCAAGCAGAAATCCTTGTACTGACAGAACGCTTATTCAGCGCCATGTTAGATACAACCTGTAAGTTACCATTTCCTTTGCATTATGGTGATGCACATGTTTTCAATGTTTTATGACACAATTTTAGATGAAATGTTCTACTTTTATGGCAGAAATATATTGATTCTCATTTTACATATAGCTGCCAGACTGATTAAGACAGGTGACTAAGCCCCAAGCCATGGTATGCCTAGGATTATTAAGAAAAGTATGTATCTCTAGTATCATCAGTAACTCAAATATATCAGACTTGCTTTTAAGTGTGTTAAGCCCTGGGACATCAGGGTGGAGGTAATAAATTAAACAACAATCATTCAATGATATTTTAAGGGCCTACTCATGGCAACTTGAGTACAATAGTCTCAGTGTTAACAAGCACTTAGTTACCTCTCATATTGGAGATAATCTTTGCACTGAAGTCTGGACAACATTTATATCTTTTCCTGCAACATCTGCTCTGTCAACTTAATCCACCTTTTGATGCTAAATAACTAGTCCTTTGACAATCAGTCGTGCTTACTATAATCAATCAAATGTTCATCTTTCTTCCTAACTTCATTATCTCAGATTGCCATAAAATTACTGTAACATTCTCAGGATGTAAATCAGATTAAATCCTCAGTTTTAAATTTGGAAATGCCATGGTGATTTCCTTGGAAAAGCAAACAAACCAGAAATTTGAACTTGTTTTCTTCCTGTACTTCTTCTTATGTGCCTTCAAGTCAATTACGTCTTATGGCAACCCTATGAATCATTGACCTCCAAGAGCATGTGTTATAAACCACCTTAGTTCAGACCTTGTAAGTTCAGATCTATGGCTTCTGTTATGGAATCAATCCATCTCTTGTTTGGCCTTCCTCTTTTTCTACTTCCTTCTGTTTTTCCAAGCATTATTATCTTTTCTAATGAATCACGTCTTCTCATTATGTGCCCAAAGTATGATAACCTCAGTTTCATCATTTTAGCTTCTAGTGATAGTTCTGGTTTAATTTGTTCTAACACCCAATTATTTGTCTTTTTCGCAGTCCATGGTATCAGCAAAGCTCTTCTTCAAAGCCACATTTCAAATGAGTTGATTTTTCTCTTATCCGCTTTTTTCACTGTCCAACTTTCACATCCATACACAGAAATCGGGAATACCATGGACTGAATGATCCTGACTTTGGTGTTCAGTGATACATCATTGCATTTGAGGACCTTTTCTAGTTTTCTCATAGCTGCCTTACCCAATCCTGGCCTCGTAGCTTGGAAGTAACTAGTTACAAGTAACGAATTGTAATTTATTACTTTTTTGAGTAACAAATGGGTAATTCCATTACATTTTGCTGGTAATAGAACGAGTAGTAACTTCATTACTTTTGAGGACTAATAGTAATGTTTCCAGCATTGCTTTTGTGCATTACCTGGGGAAGTCTTCTGCTCCTCTGATTTGTGAATAAAAATCATGTGCTTCAAATTGGGCTTCTGTTCTTCCTTAAGAACATAAGAAGAGCCTGCTGGATCAGGCCAGTGGCCCATCTAGTTTAGCTGGCCCTTGACACCCAGGAAATACGAGCGGGGATTTGAAGTCACAGAGTCTGGACTCCCAGCCAGGCTCTCCTCCCCACTGGGTAGGGATGGGAAAAACCTTTGCTTGAGGCCTAGTCCATAATATTTTGGAGCATCAGCCCAAACTGTAGTTCAAAACATCTGGAGGACACCAGGTTAGGGAATCTACTGAGATAGATGGACTAATGGTACTTCTTGAGATATCATAGAATCCTATGTTGATTGATATTTTTATCAACAAACCACAACAATAATAGAATTTGTATCCCAGCTTTCCTCCCATATTTGGGATATAATGCCTACTTATATACCAATATTTTAATGTCTCATCATCATCTGCAAAATGCAACTGAAGATATTTCTGTATTTCCAGAGCTTTAGATTAGATAGAACTGAAGGAAATTTAAACAAGAATAGCAACTACAGAAAATTATATTTGTTGACATTTTGGTGAGTTTCTGTTTTCATGTCACCTTTAAACAGTATTTATTATTATTAAATTTATATCCCACCCTTTGTCCCAACGGAGTAATTGTATCAGCAATTGTCACAGATGTTTTTGTCATTTGCAGTGCAATCCTATGCATGTTTACTTGAAGTAAGTACCTTCCAGGTAAGTGTGCATAGGATTAAGATAAACCTAACATAAGAACATAAGAAGAGCCTGCTGGATCAGGCCAGTGGCCCATCTAGTCCAGCATCCTGTTCTCACAGTGGCCAACCAGGTGCCTGGGGGAAGCCCGCAAGCAGGACCTGAGTGCAAGAACACTCTCCCCTCCTGAGGCTTCCGGCAAATGGTTTTCAGAAACATACTGCCTCTGAGTAGGGTGGCAGAGCACAGCCATCACGGCTAGTAGCCATTGATAGCCCTGTCCTCCATGAATTTGTCTAATCTTCTTTTAAAGCCATCCAAGCTGGTGGCTATTACTGCGTCTTGTGGGAGCAAATTCCATAGTTTCACTATGCGCTGAGTAAAGAAGTACTTCCTTATGTCTGTTCTGAATTTTCCAACATTCAGTTTCTTTGAATGTCCACAAGTTCTAATATTATGAGAGAGGGAGAAAACTTTTCTCTATCCACTTTCTCAATGCCATGCATAATTTTATACACTTCTATCATGTCTCCTCTGACCCACCTTTTCTCTAAACTAAAAAGCCCCAAATGCTGCAACCTTTCCTCATAGGGGAGTCGCACCATCCCCTTGATCATTCTGGTTGCCCTCTTCTGAACCTTTTCCAATTCTATAATATCCTTTTTGAGATGAGGTGACCAGAACTGTACACAGTATTCCAAATGTGGCCGCACATTTAAGTATTTATTAAAGATAGCAAAGCTAACAAGATTAACAAGATTTCTTCTTAAGGCACATAAGCATATGGTTTTACTCAATACTAATCCGAACTCCATCTCCCTCCTGGTAAACAACTCTCTAAACTCCACCAAGCAATCCACTCTTTCTCTTCTCCCCCCCCAGATTCCACTCTCACTCTTCCTTTTATACATTCAGCCATTTTAAACACTCAGCCAATCATCTCGCATTCTACTGCCCATTCACTCCCCCTCTTTCACTCCACTTACCATGTATCTTCTAAAACAACAACACTTACCATATATACATTAATATAGGAACATCACATTTCCCCCCCCTTAAACAACAGCAGAGTATTATTCCTGTTCCAGGATTTATACGTCGCATTAACAAATAAAAGTCTCTATGGGGAAAATGTCTTTCTTTGTTCCTCTGTCTGGTCACGTCACTGCAGTCCCAGCCACTTGCCTGGAAAGTCCATCGGCCAGTACATTGTCCTTGCCTTTGATGAACTGGAAGTCCACTTGATAGTCCTGTAGGGCCCAGGACCACCTCTGCAGCATAGTGTTATGGTTTTTCATAGTCTGCAACCATAACAAGGCCCGATGATCCATAGTCACTGTGAATCTTCGTCCCCACACATATGGGCGCAACTTGTTCAGTCCCCACACGACCGCTAGGCACTCCTTCTGGACCAACGAATAGTTTTTCTCCCTCGGCGTCAGCTTGCGACTCAGGTACGCCACTGGATGTCTAGTGCCTTCTCTCTCCTGCAGCAAGACGACTCCCAGCGCCAGGTCCGACGCATCTGTAGCCACGATGAATGGTTTCTCATAGTCTGGTGCTATTAATATGGGTCCTTGGCACAAGGCTTGCTTCAGCAGATCAAAAGCCTTCTGACATTCATTCGTCCATACCACACGCTCAGAACACTTCTTCTTTGTTAATTCATGCAAGGGGGTTGCTATTTCCCCAAAATTTCTCACAAACTTCCTATAAAATCCAGCCACACCCAGAAATGCCCTTACTTGTTTTTTTGTTAAGGGGATCGGCCACGCTTGTATTGCCTCCACCTTGCTCCATAAGGGGGTGATTTTCCCACTCCCCACCTTATGTCCTAAATAGATTACTTCCTTTAGTCCAAACTGGCATTTCTTAGCTTTTATTGTGAGGCCTGCTTTTCTTAAGGCCTCCAATACTGTTGTCAGGTGTTGGACATGCTCAGGCACCGACTTGCTCTGTTTTCACTGCCCTTGTCTGAGCAGGATTACTAATGGGGTTGGCAACCTCACATTGAAAACGTAGGTGTCCCGGTCTACCACATTTGTAGCATAATTTCTCCTCACTTTTAGGGTACACAGATCCACTCTGGGGTGTCCTGTGCCCTTCAGATTTTAATGGAGGACTCACTCGCTGTGGTACCACATCCCTTCTGCCAGCACTATATGGTCTGGGTTTAAACTCTCTTGATGTTTTCCCCACCCAGCCAGTTCTATTGGAGGCGAAGTGATCCGCCATCTCTGCGGCCTCCTGCACAGATGTAGGGGAACGATCTTTGACCAGGAGCCTTATTTCTGGTGGTAACTGATGGTATAATTGATCCAGTATCATGAGGCTTTTCACCTCTTCCACTGACTGAGCTTTGGCACTACTCATCCACTTTCCAAATATATCCATCAACTTTGCTCCCAGTTCCACAAAAGACCTCCCTGTCTGTATCTGGCAGTTTCTGAAAAGCTTTCTAAAATAATCAGGCCCCAGTCTGAATCTTTTAAACACTGCTTCTTTGAATTCAGCATAGGTGACGGGCCTGTCTGAGGGGAAATATTGGTATACCTCAGCCAATTCCCCTTTAATCAGGTTTGATAAATACTGCATGTATTTACCTTCAGGTAGCCCCCACAACTGAGCTGCTTTTTCAAAGGTGCTGAGGTAAATTTGAGGATCTTGACCAGGCTCATAGACAGCAAAGTCCTTTGGAGTAATTTTTATTTTTGCTCCATCTCTGTCTTTCCTTGTCTCCTCAGAGTGAAATTTCTCTCTATCAAATTTTAACTTTTCTACTTGTAATTCAGCATCCAATGCTCGTTGCTTCTCCCTCTCCTCAAACCCCAATCTCATTCTCTCAATTTCCAACTCCCTCTGTTTTTCCTTCTCTGCACCTTCCATCCTCAATCTCTCAGCTTCCATCTTCAATCTCTCAGCTTCCAACTCCCTCTGCTTGTCTTTTTCCTCAGACTCCCATCTTAACTTCTCTCTCAAGTACTCTATATAAGCGGGATTGCTTAAATATCCTTCTGGGGTCTCTTCCCTGACAGGTTGTTTTTGCTGGGCAGTAGCAAATCCTATAAGTGCTACCCTTAATTCATCTACCCCTTTACCCTCGTGAGGTAAATTGAATGTTATGCACTTCTCCACCAGCTCCTCTCTTTTCATTTTTATGTATTCAGCCATGGTGTTTGAGTTCACTCACTCTTTGCCACACACTCTTTGCCAGTCACTCTCACAAGAAATCTTGTTTTGTTATTTCTGTTTGCCACACCACTGTTCTGGATTCTCTAGTATTCGTATCTGGATTCTCTGTTGTTCGTATCCCACCGCTACTGCCACCACATGTGATGCGTCCTTCCCTGGCTCTCCCTGTCAGGTTCCTACCTGCTCGTGGTTACTGCCTGTCTCTAGGCACCACCAGGGACTCCACCAGTCCGGACCGCACTCTCTTATGGTTTACCTATCCGCTCTAGCACAGATCTCAACAGATCCCCCTGCTAGGCAACCACCAGTAACGTCCCAATACTAGTATTCCCAGAGACTCTGAATACGGGTATTGTTATTCTCTTCACCGCTGCCACCATTTGTTACAGTTCCCCTTCAGCCTTGGTCATTACCTTACCCTCCCTTCTGGTCTGTGAAACTCCAGCCAAGGATCAGGCCTTTGGTAAACCAAATTAAGTATTTATTAAAGATAGCAAAGCTAACAAGATTAACAAGATTTCTTCTTAAGGCACATAAGCATATGGTTTTACTCAATACTAATCCAAACTCCACCTCCCTCCTGGTAAACAACTCTCTAAACCCCACCAAGCAATCCACTCTTTCTCTTCTCCCCCCCCAGATTCCACTCTCACTCTTCCTTTTATACATTCAGCCATTTTAAACACTCAGCCAATCATCTCGCATTCTACTGCCCATTCTCTCCCCCTCTTTCACTCCACTTACCATGTATCTTCTAAAACAACAACACTTACCATATATAGATTAATATAGGAACATCACATCCTCCTCTTTTGGGGTTTCAAGCTTGCTGGATTCAATGCCTTCTTTCACGTATAGAGCCACCAATATGTCCCTCCCTGTCCTTCCGATATAGTTTATATCCAGGGATAACCGTATCCCACTGGTTTTCTCTATTCCACCAGGTCTCCGTTATGCTCACTATATCAATGCTCTCCTCTAAGACCAAGCACTCCAGTTTTCCCATCTTGGTTCGGAGGCTCCTAGCATTAGCGTACAGACACTTGTAAGTAGTGTCTCTCTTCAAGTGTCTTTGGCACTTTTGGTTTGGCCTGTGGTAATTTTGCCCTTCTGAATTGATGTCCTGTGCCCCTGCTTCTAGGCCTACCCCTTTTAAAATTTCCTCATTTATTTGGTCTTCCTTGATGCTCTATGGGTGCTTAGGAGGCAATGAGGGAGGAGGTGGAAAGCGAGACGGCATGGAGAAAACAATTGTTTAAAAATTGACAGGAGTGGAAGGAGAAAAGAGCTGGAGGTCACAAAAAATATGTGTGTTGGGGTATCATCATTGCTGGGGGTGGGTTGAGGGGATGTGAGATTATGTTATGCCATTCTGTTAATCTTATGGATAACAAAATTATTCTACTACCCTCTGTGTGTGTGTGTGCTTATTTTTAATGTTGTTTTAGGCTACTTAGATGAGCAGCAGCCAAGGCCAGCAGCTTGTAGGCAATTTTCTTTAAAAAAGTAACTAAAATGTAATTGTAGCAATTACTTTTGAGCAAAGTAAAGGAATCAGTTACTTTCAGAGCAATTGTAATTGTAACGGTAATTACTACTTTTTTGGGGACATGTAACTGTAACTGTAATTTATTACTTTTTAAAAGTAATATTTCAAGCTCTGCCTAGCAGCCTTCTGATTTCTAGACTATTGTCTCCACTTTGGTTAATGTCTGTGCCAAGGTATTGAACCCTTGACAAGTTCATTGTCCTCATTGTCAACTGTAAAGTTACGTAAATCTTCTGTTTTCACTACTTTAGTCTTCACCTGTAGTCCTACTTTTGTGCTTTCCTCTTTAACTTTCAACAGCATTCATTACAAATCATTACTGGTTTCTGCTAATAGTATGGGATCGTCCGCATATCTTAAGTAAAGGTGTCCCCGCATTGATATTTCTCCCTCCAATTTTCACACCTCCTTCATCTTGGTCCAATCCCACTTTCCATATGATATGTTCTGCATACAGATTAAATAAATAGGGTGATAAAATACACCCCTGTCTCGCATCCTTTCCGATGGGGAACCAATCGGTTTCTCCATATTCTGTCGTTACAGTACCTCTTGTGCAGAGTATAGGTTGCGCATGAGGACAATCAGATGCTGTGGCACCCCCATTTCTTTTAAAGTATTCCATAGTTTTTCATGATCTACACAGTCAAAGGCTTTGCTGTAATCTATAAAGCACAAGGTGATTTCCTTCTGAAATTCCTTGGTCCTTTCCATTATCCAATGTATGTTTGCGATATGATCTCTGGTACCTCTTCCCTTTCTAAATCCAGCTTGGACGTCTGACGTTTCTTGCTCCATATATGGCAAGAGCCTTTGTTGTAGAACCTTGAGCATTACTTTACTTGCATGGGATATTAAGGCAATAGTTCAACAATTACTGCATTCCCTGGGATCCCCTTTCTTTGGAATTAGTATATATATTGAACGCTTCCAGTCTGTGGAACATTGTTTAGTTTTCCATATTTATTGACTAGGGTTACCAGGTCTCTGTTTTTTGGCCAGAGTCTCGGATTTTGGGGGCCCCCTCTGACTCTGCGGCTAGCACCCCTTAATCTCTGGACTCTCAGCTTCAATTTTAAAAAAATTAAGTTTCTAGGTGGTCTGGTTCCCGGGATATACACCAAAATGTCCGCCGCCCCCCACAACTGTTTAATCTATTTAACTCATACGACGCTGAAGTTGGTTCCTAGTTCCCAGTTCCTTATTTGCTTGAAAGTTCAAAACACTAAAAAAGAAGAGTTGACAGCCACAGCAACTTCAGACCAAAGTTAACATGTCTCTGAACCCCAAACTATATGTTGGGGTACCCTGTATGATATATCACTGTGATCGGGGGACTCTCCCCATCAAGAATAACAATACATTTATGCAATCAAAATCATCAGGCTTCTGATATTATCATAAATGCATAATGATGTCATAAAATCATAAAAAATAAGTAACTGGGGTGCCCACCCCAAAATCTGCTCTGGGACAGGACAAATCATATACCCCAGGAAAGGGGAGGGTGTGTGAGATGCCACTGCATCCCACCTGGCCCAGAGCTTCTGCTGGGTGCAGGGCATGGATGAGGGCATCTATGCAAAACCAAAGCAGGAAAAAAAACAAGAAAAAATAAGTAACTGCGGGTCCCCACCCAAAATTCTGCTCTGGGCCAGGATAAATCATATACCCCAGGAAAGGGGAGGGTGTCCTCTACGAGATGCCACTGCATCCCACCTGGCCCAGAGCTTCTGCTGGGCACAGGGGAAGGATGAGGGCATCTATGCAAAATCAAAGCAGACCAAAACATACAGGAAAAAATAAGTAACTGGGGGTGTGCACCCCAAAATCTGCTCTGGGCCAGGACAAATCATACACCCCATGAAAGGGGAGGGTGTCCTCTATGAGATGCCACTGCATCCCGCCTGGCCCAGAGCTTCTGCTGGGCGCAGGGGAAGGATGAAGGCATCTATGCAGACAGAAAGGGTAGAGAATCTTCTTACCGTTACTCATTTCTCAGACCTCTTTCTGAAGTGAAGGGTCAAATGTGTAAAGAAGTTTGGAGCAGCCACATTAAAAGATAAGGGCAGGACATTCCAGTCAGGGGGTTGCCAACCCTGCTCAGATATGGATGTCTTTGCAGAGGATCCCTAGTCAAGCTTTACCAACAGCACAATCCAAACTCAGAAGTTAGTCCTGTTGAGTTCTATGGGGGCTTAATCCCTTAGTACGTGTTTAGAATTGCAGCCTTCAGGGGCATCCATCTTTACTCCAGAATGCTCCCATCTCACATCTCCACAACACTCGGCTCCTTTCTTCCTACAGTGGCCTTCTGGTGACTGGCCTGGCCTGAAGGCACTTAAACTCTTCTTGCCGAAAGCAAGTAAGCTAGATTAGATGTTCCCTACCCAGGCTCCATCTTTTAGCTAAGATGTCTAGCTTAATTTCCAGTCAGATTTTTTTTAATTGTACGCTCCAAGCAACTGTGATTGATGCTTAATGTATCATGCTTAATGACATCACTTGGGCCCGCCCCATGACATCACTTGGGCCCACCCCCATGACATCACTTGGGCCCGCCTCTAAAATCTGAGGTTTTGGGATGCTTCTGACCTGGCAACCCTATTCCTGACAAATTTTTGTCAAAATTTGGACAGATTCAGTCTTAGTAGCTTGTAGCAACTCTGTTGGTATGCCATCTGTTCCTGTTGATTTTTTCTTCCAAGTATTTTAAGAGCAGCTTTTACCTCACATTCTAAAATTCCTGGTTCTTCATTGTATGGTTCGTGAATGAATCTGTCATCCTGGCATGTCTTTTATAGTTCTTCAGTGTAGTACTTCCATCTTCCTTTTATTTCATCTCAGTCTATGGGGCTTAGTTCCTTAGTAAGTGTGATTAGAATTGCAGCCTTCAGGGGCATCCATCTTTACTCCCAAATGTTCCCATCTAATATCTTCACAACACTAGGTTCCTTTCTTCCTACAGTGCCCTTCTGGTGACTGGCCTGGCCTGAGAGCACTTAAACCCTTCTTGCCAGAAGCAAGTAGGCTAGATTAAATGTTCCTTACCTAAGCTCTCTAAGTAGGTGAGAAAGAATTATTCCATCACTTCATATGGACCTGGGAACACCCTCATATAGCTAAGATTTCTATCTTAATATCTAGTCAGATAATTTTTTGTTTGTGAGTGATATGCTTTAAGCAACTGTGGTTGATGCTTAATGACATAACTAGGGCCTGCCCCTATGACTTCACTAGTACCCACCCCGTGACATCACTAGGACCCACCCCTGAAATCTCAGAGTTTGGGATGCTTCTGACCTGGCAACCCTATGCACAAGTTCTGCTTCTTATGTTGTGCGGAATGGACCTCCTGATAAGATGTTATCTGCAGGAGCCCTCACCTACAGAGCATATATAAGGGGTAAGACAATCTTTCAGTTTCTCTGGTCCCAAGCTATCTAGACATTTGTACACTAAAAGCAGGACTTTGAACTTAGCATGATGTGTAAACTAGGCCGTTGTATGTACAAAAAAAAAGTGGTGTACAATGTATTCCTTTGCTAAAAGAAGAAAACAGAGAATATCATATGTACACAGAGCTTTGTACTGGAGCCCCTTGATCATATTAATTGCATTTTTAAAATCAAAGTTATTCTATGCTAATATTTTGTTGGTAATATATTATGTTTGAAATCAGTGGAACACCCAGCAAAAAGCAACTGGATCTGAAATGAATTGGGATTGGAACTCAACCAAATTTTAAGGGTTTGGGACAAACATAAAACATTAAATGTGCACTGCAAATTGAATTTTGTCAATAAATCTAGGGTCACTCTGATAGTTTTCAGTGTAATGTGAATTGTTTTTGAATTTGTTTCCAGACAATCCATGAGCAGCAAGAACAAACCTTGTCTACAGCTTGTGGTTTAGATGTAATGCTAAGACATCACATAGCTTAGCTCACTGTAGCATGGCAACAGTAATTTCTCCCCAAACCCACTTGTTTGTGCTAAACTATGGTTTGGCTTAACATTACATGTGAACCGGGTTTGTGTATATTCATTCATTACAAAAAGAAACAGTGAAGAACTGGAGAGAAAACAGAGAAGGGCAAGTAAATGGTGTGGGATTTGGGATTATTTTCCCTGAAAAGAAAGGATGAATTGGTTATTTTAGATCAGATGGGGCGGGATAAGAAGGGGAAGTAGCTTATAAAAGGGGGACATAATAGTAGCTTATATAAAATAGTGACATATATTAAAAATGTGTTTCAGTACATTAGTTATTTTTGGAATGATGTTCAGTTTAAAATAGCACATTCAGCATTTTTGCACCTTCTGGAAGATAACTGTTTAGCTCTCCATGATGGCTATACAAAGGAGGAGTTTGTTGATGCAAGACATTTGTGACACTCACCAATATATAAGGATGCTGTTGAGCAATTATGAGACTCCCCTGGCAAGCTTTGTGGCATGTGATATTAAGATTGCCAGCTGTGTCTTTTGATAGATGTGTACCATGCACAACACTTTTCACAGTTTAATGTAAGAAACATCTCTTTCTCTCTTTTTGAAATGTCACTGTAGTCAATTAATAGAGAGGACATTTAAGATTTTCTGGATTTGGAAAAAAACAGATTTATGCTGCTAATTTCTTAGCCTCACTTAAAAAAAAAAAAGCCGGGAGTTGAAAACTATAATCACTCCAGATCTGAGGTAGTCCAAAGGAATTGCAAAAGGTAAAGCAATCTTCTACTCACCACAAGATCATAGCTGAACAAAGGCTAATAGGGAGAATGCATCCATGTTAGCGAAGCAGATCCCTGCCTACCTATATCAGATGACCATTTGCAACAGCAGAAAAGAAACAGAAGCACCATTTTGGCTCCAAATTCTAAGTGCACAAAAGGGTAATAGACTCTGAGGTCTTTTTTTCATTTTTGATGGCAGATTGATATTTTAATGGGATATTTTTATAAGAGGGGTTATTCTGACATTGGGCTACTTGTTGTCAGAGAAATGAGCATATTATTACAGGGATGTTTTAAGGAATTCGGTCTTTATGAATTCCTGTATGAAATGTTCTGGTCCTGATCAGAACTTAGCTATCTCACTGGATTTCACACTTCTGTGAATGTTGTGAGGCACTTCTCAGCAGTTTAAATCTATCAGAATATAAATATGAATTTTGAAATGATTTTTTTAAAAAAATACAGATTTATTCAGGGAGTAGAATTATAGATCAAACTATGCAAAAGTGATAGATAAGAAGAGCCCTACTGAATCTTTTCGTACAAAGATGAGTAAAAATAAATCTCTATATTCCAAGGTAGAGGGCCAGTGTGGTGTAGTGGTTAAGGTGTTGGGCTACGACCTGGGAGACCAGGGTTTGAATCTCCACACAGCTATGAAGCTCACTGGGTGACCTTAGGCCAGTCACTGCCTCTCAGCCTCAGAGGAAGGCAATGGTAAACCTCCTCTGAATACTGCTTACCATTAAAACCCTATTCATAGGGTTGCCATAAGTTGGAATCGACTTGAAGGCAGTCCATTTCATATTCCAAGGTGCTGGTTTTTTAACATTGAGTAACAAAATAAATTTGGAAAATATAAATAATTCTTTACAGTAGAGAAAAATACGTAAACAAATCCCTCTCGTATATTCCCAGGGTGGTGCTGGTTTTTTAACACTGAATAACAAAATAAATTTGGAAAATATAAATAACTCTTTACAGCAGAGAAAAACACGTAAACAAATCACTCTCATATATATTCCCAGGGAGGTGCTGGTTTTTTAACATTGAGTAACAAAATAAATTTGGAAAACATAAATAACTCTTTACAGCAGAGAAAAATACGTAAACAAATACCTCTCATATATATTCCCAGTGAGGTGCTGGTTTTTTAAAATTAAAACATAATTAAAACATATGGGTTTTAAAACATAAGTCAGACCACTCTTCTCCCCCCCCCACTATTAAGTGGTCATAGCTTCCCTAGATTCCTGGGAAATTTAGTTTGTGAAGGGTGCTAAGAGTTGTTAGGAGGCTACTATTCTTCTCATAGAGCTGCAGTGCTCAAGCGTTTTCTTGAAAGTGAAAATTACAGTGAAACACTGGAGCTCTGTAAGGGGAATAACAGTCCTGACAACTCTCAGCACCATTTACAAACTGTAATTGCCATGAATGTTTGGGGGAAGCCATGACAGTTTAATAGTGGATTAATAGTTGAAAAAATGAATGGTGTGGTGAGAGAACTCTTATGAAATGCTATGGTCCTTTTATTCACTTCTGTCAGATGCATGTATCATCTCTCTTAGTTGTGTTACTTCATTCCTTATTTGTTCAACTTTGTCAAACAGCATCTTATCTGGAGGGGGAACAGAAAAACAGAAACATTAGAACACAACAAATTCAAACTGAGAGTTGAGGTTTTAATTATAAATTCAAAGCAACATGTGAAATGCATAATAAACATATGATAGGCAACCAGAATACACACTAACATATAGCATTGACCTTGTGATCCAGACCAGTTATATTCCACATAATGCCATCGAGGCTTGTGGTCTGTGTGGATTGATTCACTATAGGTTCAGTTTGAACAGCACTGTCTGTGAATGTATGAACTGCAAATAAATTGTAATGGATATAGTAAATACAATTGTAGAGTGCACTGAAAAATGGGTAAGTGCTAGCAGGACTTAAGGAAACACAATGCATACCTGAGTCAGATCCACTTTCATTGACTTCCTCCAGAGGTTGATGGTGAACAATTAGTCTGGGCACATCCTCATCTTCCTCATTTAATTCATTTTGTGTTTCTTCAGTTATTTTATTTCTTGGAAGTACTCTCCTTGTTGCTAAAAAACAAATGTTAATACATAGGTAAGGCTTGGAACATTAATTCCACTTAGGGCCTTTTTTCAGTGCAAGGGTAATCACAAATTACAAATGCTATTACAAATGGAACAGTGTAAACAAAGTTACTATCAAAGTTCACATGTGTAAACATGCAAGTGTTATGACACTGCAGACTTGGGTAATGTGAAGGAATTAACAACTCTTTCCTACAACTTTTGCAGCAGAAAAAAATTGTTGAGTGTATTTGAAATGTCAATAAATAAATATATTTTTTTGTTAAAGAATATAAAACCTCTTTAAGAGACAGTACTTACTTGGAGGGTGCCTGTCCTCCTAGGATGGCTTCCCACAAGCCTTCCATAGCCATCACATTTGTTTATAGAATGGTGGTCTGTGTTCTCTGGGAATCCCCCCCCCATTTTTCCATGGCATTGAAGAATGCACTCTTTATACTTTTGAATTTGGAGACCACCTGGGCCTCATCCCTTACATAGCCCTCCTGTCTCATTAAGCGAGAGACTTTGACAAAGATTTGAGAATTAGTGATAGGAGTGCTAGCCATTATATGCTCTATACCCTCGGTTTGCAAAATCAGCTTCAAACACAATTCCGTCTTGTTGGTACACTAATACGTTCCGCGTCTCTGCCTCCTTGCCATTTTGGTTATAACGCCACCGGAAAAGACTGCATACCACGTGTCCCAGCACAGGAAGCTGTAGTAATGCAGTAGTGCTGTTTTCAAATAGCTAACTGTGCATGCGGTACAATGATAAACAAATATCCCTGTTTCTCCCCACCCCTGTGACTCACACACAACACAAAATGCACATCCAAAATGTCATGTGATTGTATTTATTGCTAGATCGGCATTATTTTCTTTAATTCAAATTACACCAGCATACGCAGGTATGCAGTTCATCTCCTTATCTTGATACCTGGACAGCTTGCCTAGTGGTTATTAGCAGAAACAGTGGTAACCAGCTTTGATATCCAAACATTGTTTGATTTATTCATACCAAAAACATTTTTAAACAGCTTTTCTTAAAGAACTTATTTTACAAGAAAGGTCAGAATAGCATACTGTGATCATAACAGGTATGTACCTACACATTATCATTATTACGCTCATTTTCCAGGATAAAGAGATTGCATTTCTCACTGCTTCTCCCTCCATCAAATGTCTGTTTTGATGTGGTCTGAACGCCTTGGAATAAGGTGGTAGGATCAGTTCCGATGCTGCAGTTTGCACTTCATCGGGCTGATCTGCACTTGCTGAATGTCCCTTGCACTCACATATGTTGTGCAGCACCACACAAGCAGTAATAACAGCTGCCACATTTTCTTCTGCTACTGGCAGCGTCCCACTGAGACAGCGCCAGCAACCCTTCAAACGTCCAAAAGCTCTTTCTACGACATTACTACATCTATTAAAATTCCTGTTAAAAATCAATTTTCTAACATCGAGATGAGTTCCTCCATATGGTTTCATTAACCATTTTCTAAGAGGGTAAGCACCGTCAGCAAGAATAATGGGTGGGATCCCATGGATTGCTTTTGTGGGTTTCTAGGCACGAATGCCCCCTCAACTATAGCCTGGCAGATGGCTGAATTTATAAAAATGAATGCATCGTGGTTCCTACCACTCCAGCCAACTTCTAGATTGATGAAGCATCCTGTGTGATCCGTTGTTCCTTGCAGTAGCATAGAGTGGAAGTTTTTCCTGTTTATATATTGGTCTGATTGACCTGGGGGAGCAATTATTTTGATGTGGCACACCTCTACCGCTCCAATACAATGGGGAAAACCCATTTTACAGAATCCATCCATGATCTATGAAAAGATTGCAAGAAAGGAAAAAATATTATTCCTCACTTCCTACTGTTATACAGGTGTCGAGCCAAATAATAATACATTGCATTTCTGTAAAGTTTTGTACCTTGTAGTGGTCGCCCAGATTCACAAATCTCTTGAGAAGTACATGTTCAATTGTGTAGCAAAACTCCAGCACCATATTTGCCACTGTTGACAGTCCAACTCCAAACTGAGCAGCCACTTCCCTGTAGCAGCACAAATTAGCTAGCCACCAAATTCCTACTGCCAACCTTTTCTAGAGGGATGGCTGTCCTCTTTAACGTATTATGGCTCTGAAGGTGAGGTTTGAGAAAGTCCAAAATTTTGAACAGGGAGGCTCTACTCATACGGAAATTCCTAATGCAATGTCCATCATCCCACACTGCTATGACAAAGTTTTCCCAGTTTCTCAGATTCTGCTGGGTACACCCTCCAGCATCTTTCCACAGAGCCAAGTTGAAGTGATTTCAGGGCAACAAGCACTGAGGGGACAGTATTTCTTGGGACCTTTGGATCTGCCTCATGAGGGCACGTCTCCTCAAGAAATGTTTCCTCACCTAAATGAGAATCTGATGTCTCCATTCCTCACATAAACAAGAATCTGATGTCTGCCTCTGCTGCTGCCTCCTCTGGTAGAGTAATATGTTGTGGACTGTTCTTTTGGACTGTATCGGAATACACAGGAAATTTTTTAAAAATGAAGGAACCACACTGCGCATGTGCTGCTACCTGAGGAGCTGCAGTGCACATGTGTATAATGGGAGAGGGATGAAAATGAGGCTTTGTTCATTGCAGCAGTGTGAAAGACAGTTGCGCGAGATGCTGCTGTATCGGCTGAAAAATACTGTTTCTTATCGCAAGAGGTACTGCAGGGTGAAAGGAATTTTAGAAATCGGGACAGAAGCGCTACCTTTTTAATCCGTTAAACTAGCACTATTAGCCCCATGTGTGAAAGCAGCTTACGGCTTATGATCCTGACTTGTTAACAAGTTACAGTTTAAATTAACTGGAGCACCCCCAGGTTGGATGTAATGAGTAACTCTGGTTATCTTAAAACAGGAAGTGAAAGGTTCTGATTTCCTCCTCACAGTTAGTGCAGAGTAGGAGATGTGAGGGAGAAGTGAATAAGTGTCATGGCCCCGTCACAGGACTCATCAGATGAGGATGACTCGGGAGTAACAGCAGCAGACCCAGAAGCAGCAGACCCAGAAGGAGAAATGGAGGAAACTCCTGAGAACCCAGCTCCTTCTCCCCCTCAGCTGCAGAGCGCCCCAGACACAGCTGAAGCCCTTCAGCCAGACACAGACAGTGAACAGGATACTCCCCCCTCACCTGCAGAACGTAGACAACAGAAGGTCAGGCAGAAGAAGGGCAAGCCTGTCCACTTATGGCCAAAACGCTGATGGCTCACACCTGCTGACAAACCTGCTCCTTAAAAGTCAAACCTTGGCTTCAGCTTGTTGCTGACTACAACGTCAGGCGTGACCAATGTGTGTGAACCTTGTCTTGGACTGATCTCTCGGCAAACTAGACCCGGACCTTCACTGACGTCTCTTCTGGATTTCTGGCTTGGCACGTAAGCTTTGAACGGCCTCTGCCCTTATCTTGCTTCCTCCTTGCTAGCCTGGCAGATTTATAGCCAAGCTGCCGGCTGAGGACTTACGGCATGGCAATTACCAAGGAATCTCCAGCCCTGCCTGCGTCCCCACCGACACTGCTGTCTCAGTGAAGAGCTGACAGTAAGCACAAAACTGTCTGCTACTCATGCACATAATGCTAAACTGTGGTTAGGGCTGCATTTGAACCAGGCCAATATCTAACATTTCAGAACTCCTTTTCTCTAAATTATAACTGTTGCTTTGTGTCATTTGTTTTGAACTACAGAAGGGCCCCGCTTCTCAGCGTCCCGCTTTTTGGTATTCTGTTAATATAGCGCCAGCAGGGCGATCAGCTGGAGGGGGGGCTGGAGCTCCTCATGCTCCAGCTGATCGCGCCGGAGGAGGGGAAGATCAGCTGTAGAGCGCTCCAGCTGATCTCCTTCTCTTCTGGTGCGATCAGACTCCCGCGCTCAAGCTGATCACACCAGAAGAGGGGAAGGTCAGCTGTAGAGCGCTACAGCTGATCTCCTCCTCTTCTGGCAGGAGCTCGAGCTGATCACACCGGAG
This sequence comes from Rhineura floridana, assembly GCF_030035675.1. Lineage (NCBI taxonomy): Eukaryota > Metazoa > Chordata > Lepidosauria > Squamata > Rhineuridae > Rhineura > Rhineura floridana. The sequence goes on from NC_084486.1 coordinate 102,481,991, forward strand.
GAGGGGAAGATCAGCTGTTGTGTGCTACAGCTGATCTCCTCTTCTGGCACGATCAGCGGGTTAGGTTTCAGATCCCCGCACTACAGCTGACCCGCTTTTTGGCAGAGGTCTGGAACCTAACCTGCCGTATGAGTGGGGCCCTACTGTATAATGTACATTACTGAAACCTAATTTAATTCACTAGATACTTTCATTTTTTGATGTAGCATAAAACAAATCATAATGTTAGACGATGATTACTGATACTATATGTGTTTGAGTTCTGCATGCACAGGGGTGTGGATCTGTAGAAGTTGGGGAATGAGTGTGATCTTGCTTCCCCTCCATTCATTCAATATATATAGTTTCAGCCCATGTGAACAGGTTTTTATTACAATTTTTATATGTCCATCTTATAAAGTAACAATACTGTAAGATACAGAACAGATGAATTTAAATATGCAGAATAACAAAAGGACAAAGCAATTCAAAACAGTGTAAAACTACATGCTGTATCAGGAATTAACCCATAATTCCTACTATGGTTGGCCCACTTACTCCATCTTGCCAAAAAAATCTTGTCCATAAATGATGTCCATAAATCTTGTCCATAAATTCCTCCTCCGTGCCTGAGGACTGGAAAGTGGCAAATGTAACGCCAATATTCAAAAAGGGATCCAGAGGGGATCCCGGAAATTACAGGCCAGTTAGCTTAACTTCTGTCCCTGGAAAACTGGTAGAAAGTATTATTAAAGCTAGATTAACTAAGTACATAGAAGAACAAGCCTTGCTGAAGCAGAGCCAGCATGGCTTCTGCAAGGGAAAGTCTTGTCTCAGTAACCTATTAGAATTCTTTGAGAGTGTCAACAAGCATATAGATAGAGGTGATCCAGTGGACATAGTGTACTTAGACTTTCAAAAAGCGTTTGACAAGGTACCTCACCAAAGGCTTCTGAGGAAGCTTAGCAGTCATGGAATAAGAGGAGAGGTCCTCTTGTGGATAAGGAATTGGTTAAGAAGCAGAAAGCAGAGAGTAGGAATAAATGGACAGTTCTCCCAATGGAGGGCTGTAGAAAGTGGAGTCCCTCAAGGATCGGTATTGGGACCTGTACTTTTCAACTTGTTCATTAATGACCTAGAATTAGGAGTGAGCAGTGAAGTGGCCAAGTTTGCTGACGACACTAAATTGTTCAGGGTTGTTAAAACAAAAAGGGATTGTGAAGAGCTCCAAAAAGATCTCTCCAAACTGAGTGAATGGGCGGAAAAATGGCAAATGCAATTCAATATAAACAAGTGTAAAATTATGCATATTGGAGCAAAAAATCTTAATTTCACATATACGCTCATGGCGTCTGAACTGGCGGTGACCGACCAGGAGAGAGACCTCGGGGTTGTAGTGGACAGCACGATGAAAATGTCGACCCAGTGTGCGGCAGCTGTGAAAAAGGCAAATTCCATGCTAGCGATAATTAGGAAAGGTATTGAAAATAAAACAGCCGATATCATAATGCCGTTGTATAAATCTATGGTGCGGCCGCATTTGGAATAGTGTGTACAGTTCTGGTCGCCTCATCTCAAAAAGGATATTATAGAGTTGGAAAAGATTCAGAAGAGGGCAACCAGAATGATCAAGGGGATGGAGCGACTCCCTTACGAGGAAAGGTTGCAGCATTTGGGGCTTTTTAGTTTAGAGAAAAGGCGGGTCAGAGGAGACATGATAGAAGTGTATAAAATTATGCATTGCATTGAGAAAGTGGATAGAGAAAAGTTCTTCTCCCTCTCTCATAATACTAGAACTCGTGGACATTCAAAGAAGCTGAATGTTGGAAGATTCAGGACAGACAAAAGGAAGTACTTCTTTGCTCAGCGCATAGTTAAACTATGGAATTTGCTCCCACAAGATGCAATAACGGCCACCAGCTTGGACGGCTTTAAAAGAAGATTAGACAAACTCATGGAGGACAGGGCTATCAATGGCTACTAGCCGTGATGGCTGTGCTGTGCCACCCTAGTCAGAGGCAGCATGCTTCTGAAAACCAGTTGCCGGAATCCTCAGGAGGGGAGAGTGTTCTTGCACTCGGGTCCTGCTTGTGGGCTTCCCCCAGGCACCTGGTTGGCCACTGTGAGAACAGGATGCTGGACTAGATGGGCCACTGGCGTGATCCAGCAGGCTCTTCTTATGTTCTTATGATGTTCCTTAAATTGTACAATAAGTTGATTTTGCCTTTAGTGCATATTCCCATACTTTATTATTCCATTATTCAACATGATCATGTTTATAGATAGGAAGGTGTGGGTTTTTTTGGTATAAGGTGACTATTTTTATTTGCAGGGTTCCTAAACATTTTACTTATATTGCAGTTGAGGCAAAAACGAATTTATTCGTTTTTATCCAAGCTTTTAGAAAACAGTAATGTTCTTTAAAAACTCTTTTCATTTTTTAAATGCTTAATTGCTCACAGTATTCAGCTTCCAAGCAGGTGGAGTATTTTACAGTCTTCTATTTTTGTATGATGAGAGGCAGATTTTGGGACAGATGAAAAGGACAGGCAGCATGCATCTTGAGCACATAATATATTGATTTATAGGGAAGAGGGTTGTTTTGGATATGCTGCATTGAATATTAAAACATTTCTAAAAGACGTGTAATGGAATATGTTCATTCAATTTACCTTGACTTATGAAATGATGATGGTATTTTAGAACTGTAGTACTTAAAACTTTCACTGTTGCATAGAAAAGTCCAAGCAGTTTTTCAGAAATTGCAGCAATAAATTCTATATGATAAAAATAGCATAACATGATACTGTGTTTTATTACTAAAATTAACATGTCCAAACATCTAAATCTGCACATGGATGTATCAGTGATTCTGTAACACTAACTTTGCTTACTGTAGATGTTCTGGAGCACTACTTTAGTAAAGCCTTTCCCTACCTTTTGGTCCCCAGATGTTACTGGACTACAGTTCCCATAATTCCTGACCATTGGCTATGCTGGCTGGGGCTGATGGGTGTTGTAGCCCAGCAACATCTGAGGACCCAAAGGTTGGGAAAGGCTGATTTAATAAATATGAGTAGTGCGGTTGGGGTAGGGCTGGAAGTTTAATTTTGTGAATGATAAATGATAATGGAGGCTGGTGCACAGAAAAGCTTGATATGGATACAATTCAAAGTGTGAAATGCTGTACCTCTTCTCCCCTCCCCTCTTCTGGCTGTATCCAGTGCCATTCCCTACTGTATTGTCTATTTCCTGTTTCCTGAGGCCTGGTCCCAGTGGTTGGATATTGAATGATGGCCCTAGGGGCTTCGAAGGGTCCTTCACTGGTTTGACTTGGTCCCTCTATGATGAGCTCCTGGATGCTTTTCAGTGGTGGGCTGTGGTATCACTTTTGAACAGAATGTAAACTCAGCTATCGTCTCTTAATCATTTTAAGCTACCCAAGATGTAATGCCCTGGCATATTGATATATGATATCTAGCTTTCATAGATACATGGGTCAGAACATTGCAATTTGGATAACTTAAGATGGCAGGTGGCCACCATAGATGGGAGCTGAGCTTAGCTTCTATTCAAAAAGACTGCCACCCATCCACTACTGAAGCATGTTTGGGGGCTCAGTGGTAAGTGGTGCTGTGGATGCCACCAAAGCAGTGGCGGCTACCACAAGCAGGGCTGGGCCCTGTTCTAGTTAGGGAGGGTGTTTGTGGCTGCAGGGGAAGGAAATTGTTGGCACTGTGCCAAAGGCCCCCCAAAAATCTAGTGCTGGCCCTGTGTTTCATCCAAGCTAGGAACTGTGATTAGTTTTAACTGTGGTTTGTCTGAATGAACCAGGATCATAAATCATGGTTCCAAGCTGGCTTATTTGGACAAACTGTGGTTAAAACTAACCACAGCTTGTCATTTTTGTAGAACCAGGGCAAACTGTGGTTAGAGAAATTGAAAATGAGAAAGAATGCTTCAATTTCATTCTTATGACTTCACCAAAGGAGGAGAGGAGAGAGCACGTGAGCCCAGGGTTCCTCCTCATAGCATTAAAATATGGCTTAGTTGTGTCTGAATGTATCCATTACCATCTGTATATGAATATCATCACGTGCACTTACTTAAGCACTACAGCAGTGCAAACACCACTTGATAGGAACTTTAGAATCAACCCTTAGTATGAACCCAATTAGAATGATATAGTCTTAAACAATAGCATGGTAGAATTCAATTTTTAAGAAGTCCAGTACAAGATTATGACTGGTTTTCATTTACATTTTATGTGTATTTGCTGCATTTATAAAGCAGCTCCGAAAGTAAAAACAAAAATAAAATCATTAAAACAATTTAAAAAATAGTTTTTCAAAAAAACAACTGAAACACAGTTAAAACAGTTTAAAATGGAGAGGCCCAGATTGTGGAAAATTGTTTAAAAGGCCTGGGTGAATAGAACAGTCTTCACCTGCAACTATGTGTTGCAGCTCCAGATTTTGTTTTAGCAATGGTGGGAGGATACGTGTTCTAACATGATGGCAAATAAATGACCAATATAAATAAATGAAACTATTTAATATTGCTTTATTTTAGTATATAGCTTTTTTCTGTGTCTATGATGGGCCTGGATTATATGGCCAAATGCCAACTGTCTAATGAAAATAAAATGTATAGTTGTATATCTAAAGTAACGCTAGGCAATGTACATTTTTGCAAGTGGGGGGGAGTATTTTTCTGGTGGCTGACATTAGTGGGTAATAGAACTGGCTCACTGGGCATGGAAAGAGACTAAAAAAGGTAGGCCGAAACTCTTCAGAGATGGGACACAGGAAAAAAATCACACTGAAGTATTTAAACACTTCCCATATGTGCATTTTAATGTACCAATCTTGGCCTTTTTGAGACAATATCTTGGCACAGAAGTCATTTTTCATTCTTCAGGTCTGCCACATCTTTTCTAATTAGTATAATTAATAATGGTAACTCATATAAGCTGAATTTGAGGATTCATAGCATATATGTTACCTGATCCTTTTTGATATAGGCAAAGATATTGAAAACCCCTCACATGAACACCTGTGGTGAAGGCTTTGATCCAAAATACTGTGTGGCAACATTATGTGCATAAGGACCTGTGGTCTACACCTGACAATGAGATGGATGGTGCTGTGAGTTCTGACAGTGTGTATCCCTCTTTTTTCTTTGCCTAACTGGTGGTCAGGAGTGTTGGCACAAACTGTCTGAAAAATGAGTGCACAGATGAGAGAGAACTAGTTTATTTATTTATTTATTTATTGAATTTCTGAGTCGCCCATCTGGCTGGCTAACCAGTCACTCTGGGCAACATACAAAATAAGCAAAATAGCACAAAATGACACATCAATACAATAACATTAAAATCTAAAAGCAATGATGTTAAAATCTAGCCCACCCCAAAGGCCTGCCTGAACAGCCAGGTCTTCACGGCCCGGCGGAAACTCATTGTAGAGGGGGCCTGGTTGGAGATCATTTGGAAGGGAGTTCCATAGGGAGGGGGCCACAATTGAAAAAGCCCTTTCTCTAGTCCTCACCAGTCTAGCTGTATTGACTGGTGGGATAGAGTGAAGGTTCACTAAGAATCACAGTACGTACAGTTCGAGATAGAATAAACAGTTGCTGGTTTTTTTAATGATGTGTTGCAGCTTTTTTATTTATGTGGAATCTGTCCAGAAGGCAATCTGCACATAGAAGCCAATTTGCAGTTACAGATTGCCCTTGCTTCATTGGGTCCTTGAATGCAACAAGCCATTAATATATTGTGATGGTTGTTCAGTAGTAACAGCAATTAAAATGCCTTGGAAGTAGCTAAGGAGTTATAAGCAAACAATGCAACACTTTCTTCAGATAATACGCAGGCAATACTGACTTGCATATTACAAGAATTCAACAGGTTGATTCCTATGGAACAAGTCGGGGAACCTTTGGCTCTCCAGATGTTATTGAACTACAGCTGCCATCATCTCTGGCCATTGGCCATGTTTACTGGAGCTTATGGGAGTTGTAGTTCAGCAACATCAGGCGGGCCAAAGGTTCCCCACACCTGCTGTTGAGGTTCCTGCTGCTACCATGAAGGAATGTTGGTGAATTAATTTGTTGGTGTCTACCATTTCTTGTGTTTTTTTTTTTTCAAAGGAAGACATGTGTAGTAGTGTATAATTTCTTTCATCTGGAGCCTCTGTTTGTAATATGTAGTTATTTATGTGTTTAAAGGCAGTCAAGCATTTCTCCTTGTTTTTCTGATAGGTAGTGCACCTGACACCAATTTAGAGTAATTGAACATGTACATTCATTAACTCTTGATCCTCTTTCTTCACTGGAAAAGGCAATTAATCAGCAGGAATTTGGATATCTTAATTTAAACAGATGTCCAATAAGACCCCTGATGTCAGCATATGACAACTTCAGCCCAAGAAAAAGTACTGTTAACATTAGAGATGGTGACTGGAGTGGACTGTACTTATTGAGATTGTCATTGAATCATAACAAATTGATTCCTCCAGCCATCTGGAAACTGACAAATTAAAAAAAAGAAATCAGACAAGCATGGTCAGCAGACAGAAGTAGCCATAACAGAACAGCATAAACATCAGACAAGCACCATCTCAGTAATCTTTTTGGCACCTACTGAAGACCTTCCTCTTTCAACAAGCCTTTTAAGTAGAGACCTTTTCCCAGTCTGCGTCTGTTTTGGAATTGCTTTTAATATATGTGTGTGTGTATGTGTATGTATATGTATAAGGATGGGATATAAATTTAATAAATAAATTAATTAATGATTCAAAGACATTCTACACAATAATAGCTGGATTTATTTAACTGTTATTCAAAGGAAATATAATTATTTATACCTAGTTTGAATTTAAGTTTACCATATTAATTACTATTATTTTTTTAAAGAGAACAAACTTGTCTGTGCTTTCTCTGTTGGCTTCAAAAGAGCCAAACTATTCCCACCATCGTTAGTCCAAAAGGCTTGGGCGAGGGTGGGCCTTTGCAGCCATGCCGGGGAAGACCTGGCATGGCTTCAAACCCCATGTTGGCGTGGCGTGGCCAAGAGCGCCTGTTGCGTAAGGGGCGGAGCAGGGTGGCTATTTAAGCCCTGCTCCGTCTCCCCTTGGCCTCTTTTCGGCCTCACGCAACAGCAGAGCAGGTTGCTAGGCCACATTAGGAGCTTTGGGCCTGGCTGGTTATCTGTTTCGGCAGCGCACAAGGCAGAAGAGAGAGGACCTGGTGGGTCAGCTTCTCAGCATTGGAACGTGAGAGAGAGGCTTGGAGCAGTTGAGGCAGGGCCCCCTCAAGGTTTGGAGTCGGGGCAGGGAGAGTCTCTGCTAGGCCTGCCAGGCCTGCTTCATTTGGAGGCCTCCTGGGTGGCCTGGCTGGCTTGTAATGGCCTGGAGGGCTGGAATCATTTGAGGCCTAGTTAGTGTTGGAGCATGGGTGGTAGTTTGGGGCCGTGTGACTGTGAGGCAGCCATTTTGGGAAGGTTGTCATTTGATAGGTGATTGGCAGCCATTTTGGAAAGGTCATCTGGAAGGTGGCCATTTTAGTAAGGTCTTCAGGAGGGTGGCCATTTTGGTAGGGTTTTCTGGAGGGTGGCCATTTTGGTAAGGTAATTTTTTGGTTGTAGCCATCTGGGTTGTGGGCATGTCTCAAGGCCCCAAAGTAGCCTGCTCAGCAGTGGCATCCTTCACTCAGGACATGTCATCCTCTGTGGATTAGGGCCTTGATATCGTATCTGCATATTCAAGGGCAGTATTTGCTGGATATAGAAGGGGTGTTTCTCCTGCCCAGAAGCAGCCTATGAGTGATGATTGTAGATAGGTTGGGAGCCCCGTGGGCAAGGGCTGCCTACCTCACTGCCGACCCATTGTCTTCTGTCCAGGTTGGTGCAGTTCCATTTGGGCAGATGTCAGCTCCTCTGGGGGCCCATTTGCTGTTGGCAACAAGGGAGCATATGTGGAAGGAAGAATGCATGGATGTGTTTTCCCTGTTATACCGAGAGCCCAAGCAGAAGGAAAGGGATAAGCAGGAGGAGAGAGACAAGGAGAAATTTTAAAAGGAAAAGGTGGATAGGACCTGGGGTAATTGGATGGCAGGAATTTTAATTTATATGGGGGTGGTGATTCAGCGCCAGCCTATGAGGTCGGCAGCTTTGGTGAAATACCTGGACATAATATTTAGGGTGCATACAGAATTCATGGGGTCAGCATGGCTGGCCTGTGATAAATCTTTTAGGATGAGAGCTGCAGTGGATATAAACCTCACTGGGACAGAAAGGACCCTGGTTTGTGGTTGCAGTTCATGATTGCAACCCATGCAAGAGGATAGGGCAGATAGTAGGCATTTACTGGGTCAGTCTGACACTGTGGTGCCTTCCTGTGGGTCCACGGGGCAGGTGTTAAGGGCTTTTGCAACAGGAACCTGTGTAAAGTTAGACATGAGTGTTCCATCTGAACTGGCTCCCATCCTTTTATCAGCTACTTTAGAGCTGAGGGTTTTAAGGGTTTTCAGAAGGGGAAAAAGCTCAGATCTGGAGGGCAGCCTTCAGGTAAGGGGTCCCACCCTGATTAATATTTGTGGGTTTTGCCTTTGCTCCATCAGCATCCTAGGCAGGTGGACACACGCTACATGGGGAAAAGTTTTTGGTTTGGTTTTAGGATTTCATTTGTTGAGGAGCATAGCCCTTACATGTCAGGGAATTTTAAGTTAGTAGTTGGAATGGAGTTAGTGGTGGAGGAGAAAATAGATAAGGATATTTTTTTTAATTGTTTTAAATTTTTAATTCAAGTTTTAAATTGTTTTTAAAAGATGTATTTTAAATTTGTATATTTGTTTGTAATGTTTTTAATTACTGTAAACCACCCAGAGAGCTTTGGGTATGGGGCGGTATATAAATACAACAAATGAATAAATAAGTAGCCGAGAGAAGGGTACTGGATCTATTTGACTACCCTACTATGCTTGCTCACAGCAGTGTTTTGACCTATGTCTGTATTTTGACCAGAGCTTGGAAAAGTTACTTTTTTGAATTACAACTCCCATCAGCCCTAGCCAGCATGGCCACTGGATTAGGCTGATGGGAGTTGTAGTTCAAAAAAGTAACTTTTCCAAGCTCTGATTTTGACTGGTGTCTGCTGAGCTAGGAGTGCCTTGGCCATGGGGAAAACGGAGGGTCCTTCACCTGTACTTACCTTTTTGGGGAATTGAGCTTGACTCAGTGGTGCAAGCTTGCCGTTTACCAGCAGTGGAGTTGAAGTGTAGCGTGGCCAGCATTAGATGCACCAGGAATTTTGGAGCAATTTAATTGGGTTTCTTTTGGCGATGGAACTTATTATTGGAGGTGGAGTGTAAATTCACTCTTTTGCCTCTGGGGTTTTGGGGTTATTTTTCAGGATAACTGGTCTGCAAAGGCATAGCCAGTGGAATGGGCTGAGGCTGTTGGGCTTTCATGGGCTTTGGCTATCTTTATGTAGTTCTAGCTCTGAGGCAGTCTGATTTCATGCAGTGCTGTTATAGCGTGTTTTTGTTTGTTTGTTTGTTTGTTTTGTTTTGGGGCAGGGGACTTTTGGATGGGAGAGTTGCTTTGCCCCCCCCCCTTTTTTTTTAGAAATGACGGATCTGGTCGGGCTTTGGAGGAGGTGATGTTTTGGTAAGTGGCAGCTGTGTTTGGATTTAGTTGCGCAAGTCAGAGACTGACCAGAGAGGCTGAGGTTTGGTTAACACTTTGGCCTCTTCCATGTACACAAGCTGTGTGCAGTCTGGGCTTTAGGTTCATTTTGCGGCTTAGAGCTAAGTCTAGAGGGTTGTTATTTTGCCGCCAGGATGGTCAGCCTTTGACTAAGTTTCAGTTTGGGTCCATTGTCAGACGGGCCTTGTCACTGTAATCTGACCAGTTTCTGAGACGGGAGGAACAGAAATAGCCATCTTCGAGACTTGTATCAGGAGTAGCAAACACACCTGAGAAGTTGAAGGGATAGACTTTGCACATGGTACATTGCGTCCAAGACTGTTGTGGCCATGATTTATTAGGGATCATTTCATCACTTCTTTCCACATACCATATCTAATCCCAAAGGGCTGCTCTGATAAGGATGGCCACAGATGGAGTTCTAGGCCAAAAGGAGGGCGTCGCAGATCAGGCACAAAACCCAGTTGGGGCTTAGCCATTGCACGCTGGTCCAGTGACTGGGTAGACGTGGCATGCTGTGGGAACACCTTCTGCCAACGCTGTTTGATGCTTCATTGGTGCAGCACCCTCCAAAGGTTGTAGTGATACATTTGGGAGACAATGACCTGGGAATGCTGAAGGGGAAAGCCCTTGTCATTCAGGCTTGCCTGGACTTCGAGACCATACACAGCAGGTGGCCTGGGACCGTGATTGTTTGGCCCGATATTCTCCAGAGGAGAATTTGGAGGGGTGGGAATGATCCCAGAGGCCTGAATAAGGCTAGTCATTAAAGTAAATAGGGAAGTCTGGCTCGCCCTTGCTTATCAGCAGGGCAAGGTAATACATCATCTGGAGGTGAGGTGTGAGTGGGCTGAGTTTTACCAGCCAGATGGTGTACATATGTCTGACCTAGGTAACGATCTGTTTCTTTCGGATCTGCAGAGTGCCCTGCGTGAAATAATTTGGCGCAGGTAGGGGAAGAGGGACTAAGCAGAGGCTTGTCCTCTTCTCTGGCGGATTGTGGTGGAATTTAGCAAGGTAGGGTTTGGTGACCACCCTTAGGCACCCTTTAAGGTGATTGGTGGGTTCTGAGGTCTGCCTTCCAGGTTGTGCGGCCAGTTGGCAGGATAAGGCTCACCTTTGGGGCTAACCTGTACCACCCACTCAGAGGTTCTGCATCCCTGAAGGGGGGTGGATCAGGAAGGCCTCCCTAACCACCCTGCGGGGATGGGGCCCGGAAGAAGGGACTGGGCTTGGCTCACCACCCCTTTTCCCATGGCAGAGTACCCTCGCCCAATGGGGGTGAGATAAGCTCCATACTGGCTCTGCAGATCATTCTACCATGCAATCAAGCATGTAATTGGCTTTATTCAATAAATGTGGCCCTTGATTTACCCACACCTCATCTTGTCTTGCCTCTTCATTTCCTGGCTATGCACTGCAAAAATATCCCTAGTTGCCAGGGAACTTATGGGGTCGAAAGTGTAAACTTTGTATCCACTTTCCTATAGTGCTTGAAAAGGAAGCATTTTATATGATTTAATCTTATATGTCAAAAAGCTTGCATAGCAGAATACCATGAACACTCCTTGTTATGACTAGTTCAGGAGAAGTCAACGCAGTACCCTCCAAATGTTTTTGACTACAGCTCCCATTCTCCCTGACCATAAACCACATTGGCGGGGGGGGGTAATGGGAGTTGTAGTCCAAAATACCTGGAGGGACACCGTGTTGGCTATCCTTGATATCTGGCAACAAGGAATATCTTAGTTCTGCTCTTTTAAATCCAATAGATTCAAATTCCCATGCTGACTAATGGGGGGAAATGTCAAACAAACCTTATTTTAATTGCAAGTTCTTCCATAGTAATAATAAACTGGAAGACAGAATAGCCCTGTGTAATTTTCTTCATGGGAAAAGATATTCTGATACTTCTGTAAACTGTAGCTTGAAAGTTTTCAGTGTAGAAGTAAATCAATGTACACGTGTGCTGAACCTAAGCAAGCAAGAGTATCCAAAAGAGAAGCTGAATGAACAAATCTGTCAACTTGGTTCTTATGGGTATGTAAACATGACACGACTAGGTTAGTGAAACTATTATAAAACTGTGGAAGGTAAATTGAGAGGTGAATTTAGAAGCGCTATAAAATTTAACTTTTAAAAGATGTTTTAGCATTATTTCAATATTGGGTTAAGTATTTAGGTCTTATTGAAAAATAGATGCTTTTCAAGGTTTGGATTTTTTTTCTTGAGCGCTTGCTGCTCATTTCCACGATGAGCAGCAGGTCTGTATAACACTCAGTTTTGACTCTCCACATATAACAAATGATTGCTCAATGGGCCTTAACATGGATTTAAACTTTAATTAAGGCTTTTCTACTTTTTAATTTTAATTGCAAGACTGGGCTCTGAAGAGGCTAAGGGGGAAGGTAGCTCATCTAAATAAGATCTCTATTTAATTATTTGTAGTGCATATATGACAATGATATAACTGTAACATAGTATTTGAATATTTTCCCCTACAGATTCAAGATAGATTAATAACATCCTTTGTTTTGGAGTGTCATTTTGATGAAGATCATCTAATGTCTCAGCTATGGTGATGGTACTCAAAGATATTCATAAGCATGTTTCAGTTTGGAACGATTTAATTTATTTATAATTTATATTTTATAAAAGTATTTATATACCACAATCTCATAAAATATCAGGGCAGTGCAAAGCTAAGGCAGCTTGCAAGAAACTTGAAAACTTATGATAAAATATGGTGCAAAATATTTATTAAAATGCCTAGCTAATCAAGAAGATTTTTAACAGTTGCATAGGCTTGTTGGTGTAGATGAGCTATCAAAAGTGAGGATGCCTGTCGAATCTCTGCTGGAAGAGTATTTCACAGCGTAGAACTGGTGACGCTAAATGCCTGGCTTCTGATTGAGGCCAACTAGGCGTTTGTAACATGGGGGACAACTAGTAGCGCTAATCTGAATTATCTCAGTGATCAAGCTGGGATATAAGGACTCTGGGGGTCCTTATGTGATACCCTGGGTTCAAGCTGTTCAGGGCTTTGTATATCTGCAGAAGAGCCTTGAACCTGGTCTGGTAGCATAAGGGCAGCCAGTGCTGATGTTTTTGCAGAGGCATCCCATGCTGTTAGCCATCTGCCTCCATCTACAATTTACCACTGTAATCTGCACTAGCTGAAGTGTCTGGACTAGGCCCAAGGGCAGCCCCACTTAGAGTTCATTTTAATAATCCAATCTTATTGTTTCTGTGCAGCTGACTTTACTTTTTTTTCTTCCTTTTTTTGGATTGCTGTTATACATCCTCACCTTCTCCCCTACCCCAAACAAGCTAGTTAGCTTACAAGAAAGCCTTGTTTTATATATTAATATATTTAAAAGGTAAACATTGGCAAAAATAATGCCAGAAGATACCGGCAAGTTACAAACCATTTCTTTTTTTAAAAATACATTTTTGCATTATCTACAAATGCTTATGAGATTGGCTCAGTCATGTGTTAGCTGTCTACATTGATCTGGGGCTGGGGTTTTGTTCCTGTTCTTTCTTCTCCCTCTCTCCCTGCCCCCACTTCATACATTACATCAGTTTGTATCATGCAGTTTGATTGATTGTGTTTATTTTGGTCATAGACCAGCATGTAAAATACAATATGAAAATACAAAAGGAGTGGAAAACAGAAATCCAGCTAGACAGTTACCCTTTAAAACCAGATTAAAATACTTAAACAAATTCATTTTAAAACCAGTATTGTATCTAAGGTTAGTTATGCATTTATCAAATTACTTCTACAGCGTATGGCAACAGCACAAAAGCTAGCTACCTTTGCTGATATTTGCGGAGCATGATCAGTTAGCAAAAGATCCACATAACAAGCCTCGTCCCTACCGGGCATGTTTCGTAGGATGGGAGTGAGTAAATCTGAGCGGAGATCACAATAGAATATACAATGAAGTAGAACGTGGCCCACTGACTCAACTGCCCCTTGGTCACAGGGAGAAAACCGCTCAGCATATGGAATTTTTTTAAACCTAACATCCAGGAGTGCCAAAGGTAAAATATTGAACTTGGCAAGCGTGAATGCTTTCCTAAACTTCGGGATGGTCAGGGTAGCTAGATAGCATGTGGGGGCAGATGGTCTTGAGTTAAACCTAGGATCAGGATAAAGTGCAGCCTGTGCTAGATGGTTTTGAAAATCTGAGTCTAAGATTCGTTGGAAAATAGTTGATTTTGCTCTCGAACAACCAAGAGTGAGAATAGATGAAGTGGAAAAGCCTAGGCTCAGTAACTTCTTGTTTAATGACCGCATCCATTTGGACTGAAAAGCATCAGACAATGTGAGTGGAGCCAAGCTCACAGGAGCAAACATCATTTTTAACCAGAAGTTTATTCTGGACGTCCAAATATGAGTTTCTAACTTGGTTAGCCCGGCTTCCAAACGCACAATGGAATTGGGTACACATCCCGATATGCCAAGAATAGCTCGCAGAAATTTGGTTTGGACAGATTCTAAAGGAGTACAGTTGTCATAGGCACATATCTGTGATCCATAAAGCAGCTGAGCAATAACTTTAGTTGCGAAGATCTGAATTGCTGAAGGAACATGTTGACCCCCTTTAGTGTAAAAGAAAGAAAGAAGTGCCTTTGTACTTTTCTGGGCATTTATGATGGCGCTCTTTACTTGGAATCACCATGCTCCAGACGATTGTAATATTATCCCGAGGTATTTAAAGGAAGCCACCTGATCTATTGGATGCCCGTTTATCTGCCAACGATGCTTGACCCTTTTTCGAGAGAAGACTAAGACCTTGGATTTATCATAATTGTCAAGATCTCGTCCCTACAAAAGCAGGCAAGAACAGTTAACAAACGTCTTAGTCCAATACATGTAAGAGATAAAAGGACTACATCATCGGCATACAGGAGTATGGAGAGGGGCCTCTGGGACAACCTGGGCTGGTGAGAACAGGCCGAGGTCAAGCTTTCAACCAAAGATTTGATGTAGAAATTAAACGAGGTAGGGGCTAAAATGCACCCTTGCTTAACTCCCCTAAAGGTGGGAATGGGGTTAGATAACTGGCCAGCACTATTACATCTTATTCGGATGAAGGTATTGTCATATAAAGAGCGTATGAGTGACAAAAGACGCCTGTCAATGCTAGAGGACTCGAGCTTTGCCCATAGTCTGTCTCTGGGTATCAAATCGAACGCTGATTTGAAGTTGATAAAAGCCGAGTAAAGGGCTCCCCGTGGCTTAGCCATATATTTTTTAGCCAGATGTTGGAGAACTAGCCCATAGTCCATAGTTGAACATTCCGCTCTAAAACTGGCCTGCTCCTCAGCTAGGATAAGATCTTGCTCTAGCCATGTTTGGAGTTTCTCAAGTAAATGGCGGGTGTACAGCTTACTGACAATATTTAGGAGGCTAATAGGTCTGTAGTTGGAGGGGTCAGATCTTGAGCCTTTTTTGAAAATAGGAATGATTATAGCAAGACCCCAGTCCTCCGGAATGCAGGCCGAATAGTCTATATTTGTAAATAGGGCGGCCAAAGTTGGTGCCCACCACTCCACATTGGATTTGAATACCTCAGCAGAGATATTCTCGACCCCTGGAGTTTTACCTGGTTTGAGATTATCAATAAGAGTAGAGACTTCCCTCACAGTAGCAGGTGGCCACTCAGGATATTCATGTAAGTCAAAATTTTACATTTGATGCCTAGCCTGTTCGCAAGCGTATAGTTTACTAAGTGAGATTCCCAGGTGTTGACTGAGATGTAGTAATCCAGATTGATTGAAGATTTGGGCCATTCCCTAGCAACCAGCTTCCAGAAAGTAGATGAGTCCTTTAGTCTAGAGGCTTCCAGCATTCTTTCTTAGCTAAAATCTTTTCCCGCGCTATTAAATGCTTATAGGATTTTTTTCAGCTCCAGGCATTCTGTGAACAACAACTGAGAGTTCTCAGCTCTGTACTGTTTGTATTTTGCGAGTAATTGTTTTTTCAGAGCTACACAATCTCGGTTGAACCAAGATTTAGATTTAAATTTGCTTGCAGGGAGAAGAGTTTTGCGCCGTGCTTTAATGGTTAAATCGTTCTGTAATGCCAGGGTGAGTTGTTGAAAGGACAAAAGGGCAGTTTTTGGAGATGTCGCTGTTATTATAGCCTCATGGAGATCGAGGCATCTAGCCTAATTTAGTGTGCCTTTTATGTCCTTATCTAACGCGATCGACCACTTGATTAGGGTTGAACGTAATTCAAACTCTTCATTCAGAGTTGGTCTGTGATTGAGGTGGATGGATTGCTTAACGCAATACAGAGAAAGGGCCAGGGGAAGATGGTCACTTTCAGGACGATTGTCTACTTTGCACAAAAGGATTGCGTGGTATAAATCATAAGATACCACGAAATAGTCAATGGTAGATGATCCAGAAGGGGATAGAAAAGTGAATTCCCCAGTGCTGTCACCTTTCGCGTGACCGTTAGCCACAACTAGGTTCAGGTTGTTTAACATCTGCATAAAACATAAACTGGCGTAGTTGTGCCCTTTATCTTTCGAGTGTCTTTCCGGTAAACCCAGGGGCTCCTCTATTAACAGCGGTGACTCTTGGAAACACGAGAAAAGAACCTCGTCATTCTGGCCAGTTCTGGTGTTGAAGTCCCCTGCTAGAATCACTGGGGCTTTGGGATATAAAGCTGTTACTTTGCCAATATATTCTTCCAGCTTTAAAAGCAGCCTTCACTGATGATTTCTGACGACAAGGGGGGGAATAAACATTAACGATCAATAGGGACATCCCATCAAGTTTAATCACTAGAGATGTAGCAAGCTTCTCTAGGGGGTCTGTCTTGATAATAAAGGCACGTAAGTTTGTAGAAACGAGTATACTCAGACCACGCTTAAGCCGTCCCCCCTTAAGGCTTGGAGTAGCTTCAAGTGAGTAAGTTGTAAATCCATTTAAATCTGGGCCTTCTCGTAGCCAAGTCTCTTGAAGAAGGATGATACCGTGTTTCTTTAAATACTCTAGAAAGGACGAGCCTAGGGCTTTACTCTTCCAGCCAGAGATGTTCCACGATAAGATCGATAGGTGGGGGTTGTAATGGCCTGCCATGTGTCAGACTGGAACTGAATGAGTGAAGGATGGGTCTTGCCTTACAGTTGGACGACATATTGACACTGACTCTGCCTCATATGGAGCAATTATCTCGAGGATTGGGTTGAGTCTGCTGACGTTCGACAGTATTGGCTTTGGAGGATGGATTGGATGAGACGAATAGCCACCTGCCTTCTGGGGGGACCCCTTTTCATTTGGGTCAAGACATCTCATAGTCGTCCATAGCGCGGAGGTATAGTTAGTTTTAGCTATATGAGAGGAAGGTGCTGAATCTTTCCTAGTGTAGTCATGTGTGATGGTTGGAGCTGCTAAATTCCGTTCGACTGAAGTCTGGGATGAATGAGAGATGTGGTTAGAGACAAGCCCTCCTTGGGGATCTCTTGTTTGATCTTTAAAGTGGTCCTTGTGTGATGGCTCAGGAGCCCTCTTCCTTCTATGGTCTATCTCAGTACAGGCTCCAGGGCTAGGGGACATAAGTCTCTTTTCTAAATGTGACCTTAATATATGCAGTCGTGACAGAATTTCAGTTTGGGCTGGAAGGGATAAAAGAGATAAGGAGTCCAATAAAATCTTCTCTTCTATCAGTGGCTGCATTTGGTTATTGGGTGCCAAGGTGTGCCCAAGGACATTGGGTTCAATTGACGCTATCATAGGCCGTGGAGCGAGACTTTTTAGATGTAAGGATGATTCCTTAATGTCGAGATCAATCAGGTTGTTTCCTGGGTTATTAGATGTATTTACCAAGCCAGCCTTTTTTAATGGCACAGGATGGATATGCAGTGGCTGGGACAGGGCAATGTTCTCAAAAACTCGTGATACCAGTAAACCTTGCAAAGCTAGGGTATCTCTTCTGGCAAGTATCCGACTGGCTTTACACGGATCAGCAAAAGTCACCACGGTGCGTGCAGTGACATAATTATAAAACAAGTACTCTACTAGAGTTATATCTTCGATGTTTAGCTCACTATGGGAAGTTCTTTCAAGCGTTTTTAAAATATGGATTTTGCGCTCTCTTTGTGGAAGGAAGCCTGAGGGTTTAGGGTAGTTGGATATAGCCAATTTGTGCCGGTTTAAAATTAAGCTCCAGCTCGGAACTCTCATCCGTTTCAGGGAGGATTTGAGTTCAATAGGTATAAGTGATCATGGATCTTGTGGGTCAGTGATCTGGTTCTGCGCTACATCTTTGGGGAAAGAAGGGGGCAGGAAGACGACAAGACCATCTTGAATTAAGTTGGTGTCGGCGCAGTTGTCTTGTTCGGGCTGGGCGGATCTTGTCTCCTTTGACTTTGTTTTCGATTTGGGCGAGGTGTCAAGTAACTTGAACAGTTTTCCAAAATTAATTTTATTGCAGCGAGGGTTCTTTGGGTGCTTAATGTTCTTGATGTTCTTACTTTTTTTTGTTGGGTTTACATTCATACCACGACTCTTCATTGTATCATGCAGTTGTGTGCCTCAAGACTACAATAAATCTAGTGATGGTGGCTGTTCCTGTTGGTGATGACTTGCACAATGTGAGGTCCTGGACTGGTGTTTAACACTAGGCTTTTTCAAGCATTACCTCTGTATGTTATGATTATTTATAGAATTTATATCATGCTCTTCCTCCTAAAGGAGCCCAGGGCAGCAAACACAGTAACAAAACAATTTAAAATCAATAAAAAGGAAATCATTCTAAAAACAGTTAAAAACATTATAAAGCACAATTACAGTTAAAAATGTTGGTTCATCCAGTGATATCTGGGTTGGCAGGAATAGTGCCCTACAACTATAAAAGGCCTGGGTAAGAGGGAATGTTTTCAAATTCCTCCTAAAAAACAATAGTGATGGAGACAGATGCACCTCACTGGGTAAGGCATTCCACAGATTGGAAGCCACCACTGAAAATGCCCTGTAATGGGTCATTGCCAACTTGGGCAGCCTTAAAGTGTAGCCCCACCAACAAGCCTTGCATACCGATTGTAGAGTCACAGATGGTTGATAATGGGGAAATGACTCTTGTAGATACTTGGGTCCCAAGCCATATAGGGCTTTATATTCTCATACTAACACCTAGAATTGGGCCTGGTAGTTCACTGGCAGCCAGTGCAGTGCTTTCAAGACTAGTAACACATGGTCCCATGGGGCTGCACCACTTATCAGCCTAGCAGCTGCATTCTGAACTAGCTGCAGCCTCTGGACTATCTTCAAAGGCCACATACAACACATTATAGTAGTCCAGGCAGGACTACAGAATAGGTTGTATACCTAATTCCCAGACATGGGAACCACCCACCCACATCAGGATTCAGCCTCAGTTTATTGGCTCCTATCCAGCCCATCACTGTCTCCAGACACCTGTCCAACACCTTCATTGGCTGTCCCATTTCAGATGGAACAGAGAGATAGAGCTATGTGTTATCAGCACACTGATGACACCATGTTCTAAATCCCTGGATGACAGCCCCCAGTGGTTTCATATAGATGTTAAATAGCATAGGAGATGGAATGGACTCTTGTGGGACCCATGGCCCAAAAGCCATGGAACTGAGCAACAATCTCCTAGTACTACTTTCTGTTAGTGGTCCCGCAGGTAGGAGTGGAATCACTGAAACACAATGTCTCCTATTCCCACCTCCTTCAATTGCTCCAGAAGAACACCATGGTTAGTGGTGTCAAAAGCTGCTGAGAGGTCAAGGAGGACCAGCAGGGTCGTATTCCTGTCCCAATAAAGGTAATCAATTGGAGCCACCAAGGCTGGTTTGGTGCCAAAACCAGGCCAGATACTAGTCTGGTTTGGATCTATATAATCTGTTTCCTCCAAGCATGTATGCAGTTGGCCAGCCAACATCCTCTCAGTCACCTTTCCCAGGAATGGAATATTATAATAGAATAAACTGCATGGTAGTTTTCTAAAATCTCTGGATCCAGGGATGACCTCTTCAAGAGGGGTCTTACCACTGCATCTTTCAGGGTGATGGGTGTAATTCCTTCTCACAGTGAGACATTGACCACTCACTGGACCAATCCAGTCAATTCCCCCCTACTAGATTTTACTAACCATAATGGGCAAAGATCAAGAGGGCATGTAGTCGGCCTCACTGTTGCAAGCATCCTGTCTACATTCTCGGGCTGCAACAACTGACACTGATCCCACAAGTTGTAATTCAGTGATGCTCCAGGGACCTCCAACAAGCCTGAACCAATTATGGCTTATAGTTCAGTGCTGATGAGAGTAATTTTCCCCTCAAAGTGATTTGCAAATATCTCACAACAGGCTACTGAGTGGTCTGTTTCTGATAATGCAACACAACTCTGATCCAGCTGGTTAACCACTCTAAACAGCTCTGTATGGAGGTTATGCATGGAGTGTAAACAGTTTATGCAGAGAGGGTTTGTGCTTGCTGAGTTGACTCCCAGCTCCCTATCCCCAGGCTTACAATCTGAAAAAGCATAGTACAAAAGCATGTGTGTGTGGAGGGCAAGGAGTGCCTCTTACAAGCTATGGCAGATGTGCCAGCTATGGTCGATCCTGGCTGTGGTGATGCATGCATTGGTAACCTGAAGGTTTGATTATTGTAATGCTCTTTATATGGGGGCTACCCTTGCATGTGTACCAGAAGTTCCAGCTAGTGAAAAATGCTGTGGTTAGACTTTTGATGGGGACGGACTACCATCAGCACATAACATTGGTACTTAAAAGCTTACACTAGCTGTCCATATGTTAGTGGGCTAGGTTAAAGGTTCTTGTATTAATTTGCAAGGCCCTTAACAACTTGGGTACAGATTATTTTAAAGGCTGCCTAATGCCTTCTTCTCCTGCCCAATCACTGAGTTCTGTGGGGTAGTCTTTGTTGGTGGTCCCTCATTGCTCAGCTGCATGACTCAAAACTACCAGGAGCTGTGCATTCAATGTTGTTGGCCAAAGTCTGTGGAACTGCCTCTCAGCTGTGATTAGACAGGCATCCTCCGTGCTGAACTTGAGGTGCATGACAAAGACTTCCTTACGTCAGCAGTTATTGTTTTTGTGATGCATTTTAATTGTTCTTAGTATGCTATTAATTAACATTTTATATCACTTAGCTATTCTGAATATTAAGCAGTATACAAATATCTGAAATAAATAAAATAAAAATAAATAAAATGGTGGGTATGGCTCTCAAGAGTGGCGTTATAGATCACTTCAAAAAAGTCCCTACCCCGGGCTTACAGTTTGAAAAAGCATGATCCAACATTTATTTATTTAATTTATTACATTTATATCCCACTTTTCCTCCAAGGAGCTCAAGGTGGCATACAGACATTGTTTCCCCTTTCCTGATTGTATCCTCGCAACAACCCTGTAAGATAGGTTAGGTTGAGAGACAGTGACTGACTCAAGGTCATCCAGTGAGATTCATAGCTGAGCGGGGATTTGAACCCAGATTCCAGTCCAACACTCTAACCACTACACCACCCTGAAAAAGAGGAGGAAACAAACGCATGTACAGGTCCTTAGTTACAAAAATATGTAAAACAGAATAGAAAAGAACAGTTCACCAGAGCCAACTCACCAGAGTAGTGGCTGGAAAACATTGCCCCATATTCGTGTGGTGTTTGAAGCTGAATGTCAACTGCAGTGTGGAGAAAACTCACCAAGCAGAGTGTTTCAAGTCTAGGGATATCCAGGGAAAAGTCAATTAGTTAACAAGCTAAAAACACCCCAACGTACACCCGCTTAATAACACTCAAAACACAAATAACAGTCAAAATTCCCCCACTAGCCATTAAGTTCACTGCGGAGCCTGGCTCACACATACTTTCTCATTCACTTATAAACAGCTTTACTGTCAATGATTCATGAGGTGATTCAGTGAGCACTTCCCTGTCCTTGCCTTAAATTAAAAAAAGGGAGGGAGAAGAAAAAAACTTACCTCAGTGGTGTCCAAGAATGGAATAAGGTGGTAATTTATTTATTTATTTAATTCAATTTTTATACCGCCCATAGCAAAGCTCTCAAATAATGGATCTAAATTTGTTTTTGTTGTTCAGTGAAGGTTTTGCTACTGCCTCTTTAAAGTTAGATGGGACTACTCTGTCTCTCAAAGAGGCATGTACTACTTCTTAATGTTTGGCTGACCTCAATGGCCAGGGTGAGCAAGGATCAAGGGAGCACATGATTAGCTTAATTCCTCCAAGGTTGCACAAACTGAAAGATGTCCATCAAAGTATGACCAGATGGGTCACTATTCCCATCCATCTCTGACTGTATTAACTATGGAGTCCAGGTCGGTATGGATAGGAATGACCTGTGATCTGCAACCAAGAACCTTCCTATTTGTCCAGCTCTGAGACCCACTATGCTGACAGATATGAGGGAGAGGAACCTTTTTTTTTAAATAGCCCCTCACCTTTGGAATACATATCTATTTAGGTTCCATCAAGCCCCAAACTTTGGACATTCAGGGAAGCCCTGTTTTGCTTGCTGTTTCCTGAGTTGTGTTTTTTCGTACTGCTGATGGCTTTTTAGTTGGAATCAGGTATTGGTTTTTAGCATTTTCTTAGACTGAATATTATTATCTATTGATAATATCTTATTAATGTGATGTCTCTGCTTCTGTTTTTTTCTGGAATCTGCTGTGAAGAGCATCCTAAAAGCATTTTAAATACGCAACACAAACATTTTATCTATTTATTAAAAAATTGCTTTCCCACCCCTCAACCCTACAATAGGGCACTCAGGGCAGCTACAATAAAATTGCACACAATAAAAACACAAACATTACAGTAAATTAAGATGCATAAAATACAATTAAAATACATAAAATGCACTATGCATACACACACACATACAAACATGTATATATGTGCATACACATATGAAGGAGTGAGAATAAAAGAACTTAAAAGATAAAAATAAAAGATAATAAACTTAAAACAGTGTCAGGCTGACCCGTCAGTCTCAACCAAAGGCTCTCCGGAACAAAATAGTTTTTACAAGTTTCTGGAAAACCATCAGGGAGGGAGTAAAGCGGGCTTCTTGGGGCAGGGAATTCCAAACTCTGGGAGCCACAATTGAAAAGGCTCTCTCCCGCATGCCTGTCAATCTAACTTCTTTCATTCTAGGCATGCAAAGGAGACCAGAGGCAGATGATCTTAAATCCAGGGTAAGAACATATGGACGCAAGCGGCCCCTGACGTACACTGGTCCAAGCCCGTTTAGGGCTTTAAAGGTCAAAACCAGCACTTTGAATTGGGCTCAGAAACAAATTGGGAGCCAGTGGAGTCGATAAAGCACAGGGGTGACATGCTCCCTGCGCTGTGGTCCTATTAACATTCTGGCTGCTGAATTTTGGACCAACTATAGTTTCCGAATCATTTTCAAAGGCAGCCCCACGTAGAGTGCATTACAGTAATCAAGCCTTGATGTCACCAATGCATGTGTCACTGTGGTCAACTCAGCTGCTTCCAGGAATGGATGCAGCTGGTAGACCATTTTGAGATGGCCAAAAGCACTCCTGGCTACACAGCCACCTGATAATCCAGCAGCAGGGCAGTATCCAGAACTCCCAAACTGCGGACCTGCTCTTTCAAGGGGAGTGCAACCCCATCCAGAACAGGTTGCAACCCTATCCCTGGGGCAGTTTTTCCCCTGGCCAGCCATACTTCCATCTTGTCTGAGTCTAATAAAAAAGTGTAATAAAGGTCTACAGTTTAAATGCTTGATTGCAACATTTCTTTTATTTGTATAAACAAATATATCGGACTAGAGCTCACAACATGCTCAAAGAAAGACTTATTTATTAAAGGATTCATATTTTGTTTTATCCTTTTTACACCATACTTGGGACTTTTTGCATCCTTTTTAAAAGCATGATATCTTTGGTCATGTCAACACTGCAGGGGCATATATTTGATTACTGCCAATTGTACTCAGCAGTTATAATGCTTTTACTTCAAATATACAATGGTGGGGGGAGTAGCTATTTGACTTTTGATGCAAAGAATTCTAAGGGACTACTGAGCTGCATGTAAACTGTGCCCATACAGAGAGAATTGTTCTGGTCAGTAACAGACCCTTGTCAAGGGTGTCAACAATTATTAAAGTAAGTGGGAACTGGAAGAACACTTGCAGGGTGTTGTAAGAACTATTAGTCCTAGTGAATTGCCTGCCAAGTTATGGTTGACAGCTTTTTGTCAGTGGCTTGCAAAGAATACTTGCTGAGCTGAGAGCAACTATTGTTAACTGCATTTCCCTCCAGAAAGGCTTTAAATGAGATCTACAGTAAATCTACAGTAAATGGATTTAAAGAGGATAAGGCTATGCTTTGCAGTTTAGTGATATTTGGAACTTTGCAAATAATGATTATTTTATAGCTTGAAAAGATTTGCCTGCCCAGTAGACAAAGGTGCCTTCTCACAGGGCACTAGGGTGTTCATTTTGAGACTAAACTGTCATATTCTCATTGTGCCAGGAAAGGGTACTGATATATGTATGCATGAAAGGGTTGTGGCTGAATTGTCTATGGGTAACTTGATATACCTTGTTTGTAGACTTTTCTTTAGATGCCCCAAATGTCAAAACATAATCAGAATATCTATTTTTTTTCAAGAGCTGCTAGTTAACCTACAAACATTTAACTTGGATAGATTGGGTGTGGATGCATCACTGGTCCCTGTGCTAGTAGATCTATTTTTTCAGATAGTTTCCAAGCTTCCCTGATGGTGGTTCTGGAAACCAGTGCAGTACTGTTAAAATAATCCCTACCCTATAGGGATGGGATCCATTTGGCTTGTGCCAATTTGAAAGCCTTCCATTGACCTAAAG
This sequence comes from Rhineura floridana, assembly GCF_030035675.1. NCBI lineage: Eukaryota > Metazoa > Chordata > Lepidosauria > Squamata > Rhineuridae > Rhineura > Rhineura floridana. The sequence continues at coordinate 102,506,566 of NC_084486.1, forward strand.
GGCAGAATCAATTGGAGTTTATTCTTTGTCCGCTATCCATTGCTTTTACCGGCCCAATTTTTTTCCTTTCCCAAAATATTGATAGTAATATCAATGTTTTCTTTCAAAATATCAATATTTTGAAAGGAAATATTGATAAATGAAAGAAAATACCAATATTTTGAAAGAAAAATCAATATTTTAAAAAGAAAATATTGATAAAGGAAAGGAAAGAGGTTTTGTTGCTGCCGCCTCTGCTGTGACTGAGGCTGGTCAGTTTTTATGTTAGTGGGCAGAGGCTAGCTGTTTCCTTTTGGAAAGGAAAGGAGGAAAGCAGCTTTCCGTGCCCTCCATCCTTGCCTTCTCCTTGGCAACCCCTGAGTCCTTAATGTAGGCAAGACTTGGCTTGCTTCCTCACCCTTGGTGCTTGGATCATTTGGGTGGAAGGGGTGGCAGAGAGAGAGAGAGAGTGTGTTGTACTGCTGTACTGTGAGTAAAATGAATAGAAGAACAATATATTCGAGGGAAAATTCAAGGGGGAAAATTCCTGTGTTGGGGAAAAGCTGCTGAAGTAAGGAGCAAACAGGATTGTTCCACAAAGTTAGAGAATATGTGGACCACTGAAAAATCCAGTGCTAAATCCAAATTCAGTGGAATATTTGCCCATCTCTACTACCCTGAAATCTATAGTCATTTGAATTACCCTGTTCAGCTATGGAAAGTGAGGAGATGCATGCAAGAGCATATTAGATCACAGGGGTACCAATTTGTATCCTTGCTTTCAAGCAACTACAAGACAGAGAGCTTTTTCACAAGAGAACGATGTTCAGGAGCTATGAGTCCTCAGGCAGCAGATGTTGGAGGCTGGAGAGTGGTGATGAGCTGTCTGTATTGGAGCTGTGTGTGTCTTGTAGCCTGCCCTGTCCCTTCCTAAGCTCGCTAGCCTGCTGCCCTCAGGTACAGCGGAGGACATTTCACTATTGCTGAAGTAAGATTCAACTGCTAATTTGGCCATTTTCTGTACTTGGAATGAGAGAGGGTCATCTTGTCATCCAAGACAGAAAAATGTCTTGTGCCAACCTTATATATGCTGCTCAACCCAGGCCATATGCAGGTTAGGGCTTTTGTTGTTGTTATGAGGAACTTCTCTGCTACACCCATTTTTATGGCCAGCCCTACCATTAGGCAGAGTGTGGCTCCTGCCTCAGGCAACTGCTTTGGGATGATTTAGGCACCTACTGGGGGGAAGAGTGGGATATAAATGTAATTGATTGATTGAATAATTAATCATCATCATCATCAAAGGCAGGAAATTTTTCATTACTTAATTTATTAGTATTGTATTTTTACTGCCAGAGAGAGGCATTTATAGAATAGTAGAGTTGGAAGGAGCCTATAAGGAGCCTACAAGGCCATCAAGTCCAACTCCCTGCTCAATGCAGGAATCCAAATCAAAGCAAATTTGTGGGATTTTCTTTCTCAGATGCCAAAATAATTTTGCCAGCTTTGGGCAGTATGCACCATGACTTCTAGTGGGGGAAGGAGAAGACATTTGCTGTTCTGCCTCAAGCAGCAAAATGTCTTGGGATGGCTCTGGATGAAGAAGCAGACTACTATGATATGATCCAGGGTTAAGTCCTTTCATTTTAAAAATAAATTCTGTGTCGGAGACATGCATCTTATGAAAACCTGTATCTGAGATCTCTCTCTCTCGTGTTGCAGACCGAAAAACAAATTCTATTTCATAGAGCCAGAGTAAACAATATGAAGCCCTACAGCTCTCATAATCTCTGACCATTGGCCATGCCAGCTGGGGCTAATGTTGTTCCCTTTCTAATGGAGGGAGCAGTGGTATATCTGGAAAAAATGATACAACTTGGAAAAAGTTAAATATATTTGGAAAGTAATCTGAATCTGCTTTCTCACAATGTAGCAGTGCTGTCTTTTTGCTCATGCCAGCAAAGTAGCTGGGGTTGGCCCTGACAACTGAATTGTATGTATCACTGTTTAAACAACTAGTAGGAAGCAATGCATTTGAATTTTGAAAATTGGACAACAAATCTTTTGAGTTGCATTTCAAAAGTTGCTTTGATTTATAGACCTTTACACCACAGCTAGCTTTTCTCTAAAAATTGCACCATAGTGCATTGCTCCATAATCAAAGGATCCCGATGTCCTTGATACAAATTTGCTGAAATGAGCAAAATAACAAGAATCAAGATTAGGCAGTTGAGGAGGCAACACAATAGCAGAGAAAATATAAATGCTTGGATGGATTTAAGTATTTATTTAAGTATTATAAACTCTTGGATGGATTATTTCAGGACTATTGTTTTTTTCCCCTTAATTTGCAACCAGCTGCTGGGATGTAAATATTTGCATAGCATCAATTAGTTCAGGACTGTATTTATGTATTACTCTCAAAATTCAGATTCATCAAATGTTATATAAATATAACAAATATTACAAATATAATAGCCTTTTTTGAGTTATTGTGGATAGTATTGAATCAATTGGCACTCAAAATTATGTGGTACCAATATTTTTTGTAATAATGACATAAAAGTTTAGGCTGCAGCCCTAAGGCTTCCTTATTTATTAATTAAAGTACTTTTATATTGCCCTCTCATAAAATATCAGGGCAGTGTACAACAATATGTATACAATAAAATACAAACTCTGCACAAGGTTTTATTAGTGTATGTGTCATGGGCCCCCAATAAGAACCTTTGGCAAGATTGGGAGGATGAATAATGGGTTAGAGATGTCATGGAGAGGGTTGGGGGAAACACAGGATAAATGTTTCCAGAAATCTCTGGTAGTTCTTAGTCTGGTAAGATACTTCCAGAAGCCTATGGCAACTCTTGCGTTTAGTGAGGTTAATATTTACTTATTTAAGTAATTTTTATATACCGCTTTATATTATTTGCAAAACAAATCTCAAAGCGGTTTACAACCTAGATTAAAATATTGAACAAAACATCACAAAATATTAAAAGAAAACATTACAAATTCAGGCCAAATATAAAAGACATTCAAAACTGCATAATTAACAGAAAAATAAAAATAAAAATATTATCTTAAACATAAACATTATGAATCAAATACAAAATACAAAATACCCAACCAGAATCATCTTATGAAGATAATCATAGGGGACTGGAATGCAAAAGTTGGGAACAGAGAATAACTAGGAATCGTGGGGAAATGGGGCTTATGAGACAGAAATGAAGCAGGAGAAAGACTTATTGAATTCTGTGAAGCTAATAATTTGTTTCTTGCAAACACATTTTTTGAGCAACACATGGACATCACCAGATGGTCAATATAGGAATCAAATTGATTATATAATTGGCAACAGAAGATGGAAAGTTCCATACTTTCTGCAAAAAAACACCAGGAGCAGACTGCGGTACAGATCATGAACTGGTCGTATCGATTCAGAGTAAAGCTAAAGAAGACCAACAAAGCAATCATAATGCCAAAATACAATTTAAATAACATCCCAGAAGAATATAAAGATCAAATAAGGAACAGATCTGATGCTTTAAACTTACTTGACAGAGAACCAGAAGAACTATGAAGTCAGAGACATTATCAGGAAAGAATGCAAAAATACAATACCTCTAGTTAAAAAGAGAGAAAGACCTCAATGGATGACTGAAGAAACTCTTAAAATGGTTAAAGAGAGAAGAACAGGAAAAGGAAAAGGAGATAGAAACACAGTCAGAACCCTAAATGCAACTATCCAACGACTAGTACGTTGGGACAAAGAAAACTATTACAATAGTTATTGTATAGAAATAGAAGAGGACAACAAAAAGGAAGAACAAGAGCCCTATTCCAAAATCTTAAGAGAAATGAAAGGGAAATTTAAACCACTAGTAGGGATGTTGAATAATCAACAGGGGAACACACTGACTGACCAAGATGAAATAAAAGGAAGATGGAAGCAATACACTGAAGAACTCTATAAAAGAGATGCCAGGATGACAGAATCATTCACAGAGGAACCATATCATGAAGAACCATAAATTTTAGAATGTGAGGTAAAAGCTGCTCTTAAAATACTTGGAAGAAACAAATAACGAGGAACAGATGGCATACCAATAGAGTTGCTACAAGCTACTGAGACTGAATCTGTCCAAATTTTGAAAAAAATTGTCAAGAAATATGGAAAACTAAACAATGGCCCACAGACTAGAAGCGTTCAATATATATCCCAATTCCAAAGAAAGAGGATCCCAGGGAATGCAGTAATTATCGAACTATTGCCTTAATATCCCATGCAAGTAAAGTAATACTCAAGATTCTACAACAAAGGCTCTTACCATATATGGAGTGAGAAATGCCAGACGTCCAAGCTGGATTTAGAAAGGGAAGAGGCACCAGAGATCATATCACAAACATACGTTGGATAATGGAATGGAGCAAGGAATTTCAGAAGAAAATCACCCTGTGCTTAATGGATTACAGCAAAGCCTTTGACTGTGTGGATTATGGAATCAATCCATCTCGTTTGGCCTTCTGCGTTGAAAGCATGTTCTTTAACATAGGTGTGGAGAACCTTTGGCCCTCCAGATGTTGCTTGTGTGGGCGACAACAGTAGCCTTGAGCGCAGAGAAAGGAACTGAGCGGGTGGCTGCAGGCACAGGAGGGGCCAGCGTGAAGGTGTCCTAAGAAACGCTGCCGCATCTCTCATCACCCAGTGACCAGTTGGGGCATGGAGAAGAGCTTCGTGGCAGGCTCTTTAAGAGCTGAAGGTTGCTTGCTTGCTTGCCAAAGTGTCCCTCCAGAAAAAAGTGTAGCCTCTTCACCTTAGTAAGTAAACCATGTAAATCCTCTAATAGTATGATACGGCAAATGTTACAACTAGATGTCTGTTTCTTTGAACTTATTATTTATATGTATAGAAAAGATTTAATAGCTTTCTTACTTAATATCTTAGCTTCTTGTTATGAGAGGCTGTCTAGATTAGAACATCTGCCACTGTAATACATTAGAAAAAAATGGATTTGAAAAATGCAACTCAAACCCTCATTTCCGCTGGGCCTTAAAGACCTGGCTCTTCAGGCAGGCTTTTGGGGTGGGTTAGGTTTTATTATTATTGTTTGAGATTTTTAATGCTCTAATGTAATTTGTATGTTTTTATGTTGTACGTCGCCCAGAGCGGCTGGATAATCAGCCAGATGGGCGACTAATAAATTCAATAAATAAATAAATAAATATTTATGATACATTCAGGGTTATTGTCCAGTGTACTTTGTATTCTGTGTTTAATATGTACATCAAACCACTGTGTGAGTCATCGTGGAGTGAGATTAAATCCTCTTTAGCTTTGCATCTCCTTTTTTTTCCAGGTAAGGTTATGGAAGCACTGAGCATTGTCAGTGATTCAGCAGCAAATTTACCCATGCAAAAAGGCGAGGGCACCATTGTGCACAGATATCCGTCTTGGCCAAAGTATACATTGCATGCGTGTTTCTGTCCCTCAACAGTGTGGACATAGAAACTAAGGGACAGACAGTTAGTGAATCTTTAATTCAGCAATATTTTAAGTAGTGAAATCTGAAGCAATTTCCTGTATTGCATAGCAATGAGTTTATGAAACCCTGACTTGAGAGGAAGAGTGCTAGCTTTAGTCGTTGATGTATTAGCCCTCTTTTTGCTTGCTGGTTTTTCTGTCTAAACTGCACATTATCTCATGATTTGTTATTTTTTGACTTGCTAACTGTGCTGCTGAAGCCTCTAGGGATGACATTAGAAATCACTGTATTATCTTCTGAATTAGTTCTTAATGTCTGCTGCAATAGGTCAGCTATTGTATCTTCTATGCCCCAAACCATTTTCTAAACATGCAATTTTGAAGATGACAAATGATAGCCATGTGATATACATTCTCACAACTTTTTATGGGCAGAAGGTATGCTAATCCACACACTTTTGAGATCTAAAGAATAAATAAATGTCAGTTCCAGTTGTCCATACTAAATGTTAACATCTTTAAAAGACAAAACAGCTGTAAATTGTGGTAGTCCTTTTAAGTGTCATACTAGAAATGATCCCTTCAGACATGTTCCACATTTTTAATAACCAGCCTGGCTTATTATAGTTTATTTATAAGATTATTTAAGAAAAAAATATAGGGTATTGTCTTCAGGAAGACAAAGGATTGCCATGTGATATCTACAAAGCATATTAATATTTAGTTTACATCCTTCATTTTCATATCCTTTCTCTTTTTTTTTACAATAATTTTTATTCAAATTTTCATAAAACATACAAAACAAAATCATAAAACATTCAAAGACAAAAAATAAAACAAAACAAAAATAATTAGACAAAAAAAATAAAATATTGACTTCCCATTTGTCACAGATCAAATCAGTTATGGGTCTACAATATATAACAATCCTGTCTCTTATATCATATTATAAAATCACTTTCCTCCAGTAGTTATCTTAATTAATCATCAAATCTCATAAACATTACTTTATTCTTTCCACAAAAAGTCAAAGAGAGGTTTCAATTCTTTAAGAAATATATCTATCAATTTTTCTCCAAATAAACATGTCGATTAATCCATCTCGTTAATAATAATAATAATAATCTTATTGTCATAACCATCATGACGTCACATAGTGTGATGTGTCATAACCATAGTCCAAATAAACATTTCGATTAATCCATCTCATCAAAATCTGTTAGGTTCAATAATTTCAATAGCCATTATTCCATTATCCCTATTAGTTCCATCTTCCATCTCCAATAGTCCTGTTAAGTCCAGTAATTTCAGTGTCCAATCTTCCATTATCAGTATTCCATAATAATCTTGCTGTCGTAGCCATAGTCATATAATAAGAGTCTGATGGGAATTTCCTCTATCCCAAATATTTTCTTGTCATCCATTCTGAATAAGTTGCTGAAATACTGTTGTAAAGTCATATCTCTGTTCTTCTTTTTTACAAAATGCACTGGCTCATCTCTTGAGAGTTTTTCCATTGTCACATGGCTGCAGTTAATTCCATAGATTTTCTCTATATCAAACTCCATCACGTCATTCCAGTCCAAAAGATTATCCAAGCCATTGATAACTTTATCTCTAATATCTTCATTAATTTCTTCAGAGATAACGTTAAATTCCAAACAGTAGATTTTATTTCTAAAATCCATAAACTCCAGATCTTTTTCCAATTCCATATTTGTTCCAATCTCCAGGGCTTGTATCTTCCCTTTATTTTTTCTTTTCTCATCTCTGATCTCATTCTCCTCTCTCACAGGATCCCCTATTTCTTTAAGCTCCTGCGTCATTTTGCTCAGTTCAATTTTCAGCTCCTTACTACCCTGTCGCAGGGTTTGTTTCGTTATCTCAATCTCATCCATTATTTTCTGAAACATAGTTACTTCCAGATTCTCAGCCACTTTCTTGATTGCCATTTTTAAAACCACGAAAACAAAGCAAAACAAAAATAAAGAAGAACCACTTCTTATTTCAGCAACAATTGGGTTAATATTCCAGGCTTGATGACATCACAGTATAAACAGAGCAACCTGCCTTATCTCTCTATGTTCAAGAATGCAAAACAAATTTAGTTCCCAGCATCAAAACAGTTAGTGGCGTCGTGAAGAAGCAGATTCGTCAAAATAAAATAGACCAAAAAGAGAATAGTCCCAGACAATATAATATTCTTCGGAATAGAAATCAGAAATAGAAATCCCTCTTCTGTTTATATCTTTAGAATGCACTTCCAGGACAGCTTTTTGCGACAGAAACAGAGATAAGCTGTTAATTTCGTGAATAACAGAGAAGAGTTATAGCTCACCCAGAAGTTGTCCAAAGCCGATCAATCTGACAAATCTCCTTTTGCTGCAACAATTTAAACCAAGTAAAAAAAATAATAGAAAGAAGGGTGCTTGCCTGTTAGTCCGTTCTCTCTTTAAAGAAAAGATAAACGTATCGCTTAAACAGATAGAGCTTGTTCGGAAGTCCGTCCGGCATTGTTGGCTGGACCTTATCTCATAAATTAATGAAATCCAGTCCTCCCAACAAAAACAGGCTTTTGAGGTTGATCTCTACGTTTCTCCCTGCCCGGGAGAAATTTCATCGGTCAAAAAAAAAATGTTCTGACTGATTTATATCTGAATAAGCTTCTTTTGAGGCAGGAGCCCGTCCCAAAAGCAGGCACAAGCGAAGTCACCCTTCCCGGAAGTCCATTTTCATATCCTTTCTCAATGGCTTTAGTCTGTAGGGTCTGTTCTTTTTTATTTTATTACTTATTTGATTACTGCACATCACCTGTTTTGATATACTTTACATAATGGTAAATGTTAAATAGGAGATTGTTTGAGTGAGCATATATATATCGTTCTTCTAGTGTAAATGCATCACTCTGGGCAGCTTACAACATATAAGATTACCATTTCATTAAAAAAAACTATTAAAATGCAAAAAAAGAAGCAGAGTCAACAATTAAACATTGTCTGCCACATAATATAAATAACATGTAGTCTTACAGACGTTGGACTTCAATTCCAGCGCTCCTTCCCATTGGCCATATTGGCTGGGGCTGATGGGGTCTGTAGTCCCAACATTATTTGAAAGGTTTCCTATCACTGCTTTATGTACTTTGGCCCTTATGCACAGCCAGATATGCCATCAAGTTAGTTGCAGTTATCTCCCAGTTTAAGTCTAATCCAGGGCTTCTTGCTGGCTTGCTCAGTTCTTTCCCATTGACTCACAATTGCTGGATTTCTTTTTTGGATGGTTCTGACCTGTATGGAGAATCTCCATGCCAGCTGCGAGAAGCAATATATTGCAATGATGTGGAAAGTCTATCTATGTATAAGGGCTATTTGCGTTTTAATAAAGGAGATTTAAAATGTTACAGCCCCTGTGTGGGTTATCGCTGTACAGAAGTGTTTCTCAGTGGCCTCCACCAGGGAGACATAACAATGAATTATCCCTTAATTACCACATAATGAAGCCATTTTGACCAACTGGGGCTGTTTACTTGCTAGCCAGTAAGGCAATAGGACTTTGAGGAGTGCTTACAAATTATACTATTTACATTAACTTGCTTGTCTTATAAATATATTTTCTTTATAATATACGATATTTTGTTGGGATTAGCATTGCAGTGTTTTGGGGAAGCCTTGGTTATATATCATTGATTCAATAGGCTTTTGATCAGTCCCACCCAGCATTATTTTCCCCCTGAAGTTCACTACATTCCAGTAATTTGATCTTCGCTGGTGTCTTTCATTCTAATTCTTTTCTAGTCTTCCTATGTTATGCTTTTTCTCAGGCAAAACAACATTATCACAATCTTATTTATTTTACCCTTAAAATGTCCATCACTGACACTAATTCAAGCAAGGAACTAGTGGTGACTAAGAAGTAAATTAAATGTCATTGGTATTGAGTCTCTATAATGGCTTGTTACCATCATTAAATCATTTTAAAATTAAAGGATGGTGAGTTGCATCATTCACTTGCACTAACAGCCTGAGACAATTCAGGATTTAGTTAATAACTAATAACTGTAATTAAATATTATTTTATTTAATTTTCAGAAAAATAAATCATACTTCCATTGAGAGTACGGAGTAAACCACACACACACATATAAAATATCTCCTGCACTTTAATATGCAAGCAAGTAATCAGTTGTTATTATTTGGTCACCTTTATAAGTTCCATGAATTTTGAAAAGTTATGGGAACCTTGTTTTTGTTGTTTGCTACATTAGTATATGTAATAAAGCTCCCCCACTCTGCCATAAAAGAATTTTTACTTTTCTGTCCTTTCACCATCTTTAGCTTTTGCAAAAATTTCTCCAGTAAGGCTAATTGCCAGACTTTACTATACCACAATGAAATAGATGAACCTTTCAGATCCTTCCAAAATCGTGCTATTAATAACCGGGCTGCAACTCCTTTAAAAGAAACCTGATCAATTGGTTATCCTTAAGGGTCTGGTTTCCATTCAAAAATAGATTTAACAGTGCTAATTCTGGGGTTTTATGTATCGCCTGCTTTGTGATTTTTTACTATTTCTGTGAACACCGAATCCCAAAATTCAACCACCTTAACAAATGTCCACGTGTGGGGGAAAGAACCTTTCTCTGAGTATCCTCTCCAGCATAGAGGGGAGATGGTTTTATTAATATGCGACAATTTGACCGGGCTAAGATAACATTTTTGTACCACTTTTAACATTAGTTTCTTTGTGGCCGCTGATATAGAATGGTATGGAAATTTAGTCCACATAGTTGTCCATGTTGCTTCTCCAATCTCTATATTCCATTTCATTTCCATGGTGATTAAACAGATATCCACATACATTGAACTTAATTACTACTTTCTGTAACCGTTAAGGTCCAGCCAGCTATGGTTCAGCACTCACCGGAGATAATGAAATGTCCTGTGTGTGTGCACCATTGCTAAATGATCCTGCATAATTCAGATTTTGTGAAAGGCTCTTGACAGGATCTGCCAAATACACCAAGAAAGTAGCCCTCATGCTATTCACTCTGGAGCACACACACTAACTTTATTTTAATTATTTGTTACTGCCTTTCAACTGAGAAGATCACAAGATTGTTTACAGTATACATTAAAGCAACAACCAACCAAATGATCAATATAAATAAAATATTACAGTATTAGCAAAAGGCATCAATCACTTTCAGTCAGCCTGCTCTTCCACTTAATTCTGACCAAATGGCAGAATAAAAAGATAGGTCTTAAGATGGTGCCAGAACCCCACCAATAAAGGGGCTGTACATAGTTCCCAGGAGAGGGAATTCAACAACAAAAGAAGGCCCTTTTCCACATTTCCATCCGATGGGTTAAATCCATCAATGGACAGAAGAAGGGCCTTCCCTGCAGATCTCAAAAGCTGGGCAGCTTGGTATAAAGAGAGGCACTCCCAAGTATTTGGGTTCTGAGTTACTTAGTGAATAAAGTCTGAGATTTACAGCCCTAGTAATCCATTTCAACAAAGTGGGTCACCAGGGCTGTGGAGTCAGAGTCATGGAGTTGGAGTCAGAAGCAATTTTGGGTGGAGTCGGTAGAAATGTACTGACTCCGGCTTCAAAATAAAGTTTGATTGACAAATTTTTTAAAACATAAATTCAAAATGTCAAAGAAGCTTCCCATGAAGTCAGCTGTAGTTGAGCATTTCACCATAACTCAAGATGGAAAACATTTTGCGTGTCAGTGTATGACACAGGACCCAAATGAAGACAAATGCTGTGATGCCAAGATCAGAGCATATTCAGGCAGCGATAAAAATGCTCCTATGAGAGCTTCCAATTTAAAAAGATATTTACAGCCCTTTCCAGGGCTGTGGAGTTGGAAGCAATTTTGGGTGGAGTCGGAGTCGGACAGTAGAAAAATAGAGGAGTCGGAGTCGAAGGTTTGGCGTACCAACTCCACAGCCCTGTGGGTCACAAATGACTTTTATTAAGGGTACCAGTCAATGGTATTTTGTCTTTGTCAGGAATTTGCAGAAGTCATGTATATTATATTTGCATGGTTATGTTAATCCTCCCCCCTCAAAGTTATGGTAATTCTTGCACGTAGTGTTTATGTGTGTGTCAACATATGCGCTAAATAAAGTCCCTGAGTGCCTTAAATGATATATGAGGAATAAATAGACTCTAGTTATAAGTGTGTCTAGAGGTGCAAGTGAGAACAATACTTTGCTGATGGAGATAATTAAAAGATGCTTGTCTGTGTTGGAAGTGGGGCAAAAGCAACTCCTGTTTTGTTCTTTTGTTTGTGTTCCAGAAGGGAGATAGAGCTAGGGTCCTCCAGATGGATAGGCTTGTTTACCTTTACCTGTGATGCTCTGACTGACTTCCTTCTGTTGCTAGACTGTGACGTCTTTAGGGAAGCTTACCTGCCCCTCCTCCTTCCACCCTTTCCACTACTTTTCCTTCTCCGACTGTCCGGGAGAGTGTCTTTGAGAGTGTCAACAAGCATATAGACAGAGGTGATCCAGTGGACATAGTGTACTTAGACTTTCAAAAAGCTTTTGACAAGGTACCTCACCAAAGACTTCTGAGGAAGCTTAGCAGTCATGGAATAAGAGGAGAGGTCCTCTTGTGGATAAGAAATTGGTTAAGAAGCAGAAAGCAGAGAGTAGGAATAAGTGGACAGTTCTCCCAATGGAGGGCTGCAGAAAGTGAAGTCCCTCAAGGATCAGTATTGGGACCTGTACTTTTCAACTTGTTCATTAATGACCTAGAATTAGGAGTGAGCAGTAAAGTGGCCAAGTTTGCTGACGACACTAAATTGTTCAGGGTTGTTAAAACAAAAAGGGATTGCGAAGAGCTCCAAAAAGACCTCTCCAAACTGAGTGAATGGGTGGGTTGATCGATTGATTTATTATTATAGTCATAGACCAATAATACAGTTATGAACAAATAAAAACACATAATCACGAAAGACTTAAAACATTATTAAACTGGAAAGTTAAAAATTATTAATAAAATTGACATGTAACCTACAAATTTGATTCTCATATATAAGAATCTTATAGTTAAACAGAGATAATTGGAGATTAAAATGTTATGCAGCTTTAATACTAAAAAGGACTTATTCTGATTTCGTCTCTTTTGGGGGCTCAGTTAGAGAGTTTCTAATCGAAATAGCTATCGCACAGAATTTAGCTACTGAGTTGGTAATGAAGGCGAATTGGTCTGCAAGGAGGTATTTGACATAGAAGTCCTCACTTCTCCCTGGCAATGAACTAATTAGGGGTTTAAACAAGCGATTTTTAGGCTCAAGATACAGAATACAATTCAAAATTACATGAGTTAACGTTTCAACCATGCCAGCGTTACAAGGACATATTCGGTCACAGTAAGGTGTTTTATTGTATCTACCCAACAAAAACGCATTTGGTTGGCAATTTAGCCTTGCCCACACAAATGCTTTTCGGAATTTTGGAATGGGTAAGTTAAAAAGATAGGGCATCGGAAGTTGTGGGTTGGAGTTGAAGATATGTTTCCTAACCAAAGCAAAATGTTGTTGGCTATCCACATCTTTGATTCTCTGTAAAATTTTGTTCCTTGGCTTTAGGAAGACCCATATGTAGGATGTCAGGGGTTGAGAAGCCTAAAGTTTTTATTTTATTATTAATCATCAGTTCCCATGACGAATGGACTCTGTCCTGCAAAATATAAGGTGTCAAACCTATGGGGCTGAATATCAGTTTAAGCCATGAACTTATTCTTAGGCACCAAATTCGCGCCTCTATAGATGTTAAGCCCGCTTCCATCCTTAAAATAAAACTCGGGACACAGGTGGGGACTGCAAAGATTGATCTTAGAAACGTATTTTGGACAGCTTCCAAATGTTCAAAATTAGACCAGGTTGTAATTTGGGACCCATAAAGTAATTGAGGGATAATTTTGGCTCTGAAGATTTTAATAGCTGGTATAGGGAGTTGACCTACTTTACTATAAAAAAATGATAGTAACGCTTTAGTAGTTCTTTTGGCGTTTAGGATGGCCATCTTCGTGTGTAGAGACGATGATCCGCTGGATTGAAAGGTCATCCCAAGATATTTAAATGATTTGACTTGTTCGACATTGTAGCTGTTGATTCTCCACACGTTTTCTCCTTTTATTTGTGAAGATCATTATCTTAGTTTTCCTGTAATTAATTGATAAAGGTTCTTCACGACAAAAGGTAGCCACTCCGGCCAACAATCTCCTCAATCCAACAGATGTACGTGAAATAAGTAGAATGTCATCTGCATATAGTAATATGGGTTTCGGAATTTCTGCTAATTTGGGAGAATGTGAAGCAATAGCATTCATCCGGTGGACTATAGAGTTAATATAGATGTTAAACAATAGTGGCGCCAGGATGCAACCCTGTTTTACCCCCTTAAAGGTGGGAATGGGGTTGGTCAATTGACCCATATGATTGCATCGGACACGTAAGAATGTATTTTCATATAGGCCCCTGATTAAGGCTAGTAAGCGCCTGTCCATGTTGGAACTAGCAAGTTTATGCCACAACCTTTCTCTTGAGACAGTGTCAAACGCTGTTTTCAAGTCAATAAATGCAGTATACACCTGGCTCTTATATTTGCCCTTATACTTGTCAACCAAATGCTGGAGGACCAAAGCATGGTCCTTAGTTGATCGACCTGCACGGAAACCAGCTTGCTCAGGGGCTAAGATGTCATTTTGCTCAACCCAGCTACTTAATTTTTTGTAAAGATGTGCTGAGTAGAGTTTACTGACTATTACAGGGCTCTATCCTCTCTCCCATGCTATTTAACATTTATGTAAAACCGCTGGGAGCTATCATCAGGAGGTTTGGGCTGCAGTGCCACCAATATGCGGATGACACTCAGCTCTACCTCTCATTTAAGTCCTCACCAGAATTGGCTGTGGAGACCATGTCCAAGTGCCTGGAATCCGTGAGTGGATGGATGGGAAGAAACAGGCTAAAGCTGAATCCTGATAAAACGGAGGTACTGCTCGTGGGAGACAAAGGAGGGTTGGGAAATATTGACCTGGTGTTTAATGGGGTAAAACTGCCCCTGAAGGACCAGGTCCGCAGCCTCGGGGTGATCCTTGATTCCGGGCTGTCCATGGAGGCTCAGGTTTCATCGGTGTGCCGGGCAGCTTGGGGTCAATTGCGTCTCATCCGAAGGCTGCAACCCTACCTTCCTGTCCATCAGCTCCCACTCGTAGTACATGCTCTGGTCACCTCTCGTTTAGACTACTGCAATGCGCTCTACGTGGGGTTACCCTTGAAAACAGTCCGGAAATTACAACTGGTACAAAACACGGCGGCTCGTTTACTTACGAATAGCCGCCGTTATGATCATATTACCCCAGTGTTATACAATCTCCACTGGCTTCCAGTTGTTTTCCGGGCTCAATTCAAGGTGTTGGTATTAACCTTTAAATCCCTGTATGGTTTCGGCCCAGTATACCTGAAGGAGCGCCTCCAGCATCATAAAGTGTGCCGCCCTACAAGATCTGTCACTTAGGGCCTTCTCTCGGTTCCGCCGACTAAAGTAGCTAGGTTGGTGAGGACTCGAGAGAGGGCTTTTTCTGTGGCAGCCCCCACGCTTTGGAACTCCCTCCCAATGGATCTTCGACATGCCCCTTCCCTAGATATATTTTGCCGGGGCCTGAAAACTTGGCTTTTCCATCAGGCCTTTATGACCTTTGAGACCTCCAAGGTGAACTAATTCTAGAACTGGAAAAAATGAACAATCTACTAAATACTGTAATTTTTGTATTGTACTGTACTGGCTATATTGTTTATTGTATTTTATCATGTTTTATTGTACGCCGCCTAGAGTGGCCATTGGCTAGATAGGCGGCCTATAAATTAAAGTTTATTATTATTATTATTATATTCAGTAAACTAATAGGTCTAAAATTAGCTGGCTCGTGGAGTGGACCCTTTTTGTGGATTGGGATGATTATGGCTGTTCCCCAATCTTTTGGTATCTGCATTGACTGATC
Source organism: Rhineura floridana (assembly GCF_030035675.1). Classification (NCBI taxonomy): domain Eukaryota; kingdom Metazoa; phylum Chordata; class Lepidosauria; order Squamata; family Rhineuridae; genus Rhineura; species Rhineura floridana. Next base: position 102,522,051 of record NC_084486.1, read on the forward strand.
AATGTGTATGAATAGTGTCACCAACAGAGGGGCCCACCATTGAACGTTAGCTTTGAACAATTCTGATGGTAAACTATCTGGGCCTGGCGCCTTATTAGTTTTTAGTTTGGCTATCAGATCAATTATTTCATTAGTTCCCACTGGCTCCCATTTAGGTATGTCATTTAGTATATCTTTGGAGGTTATTAAGTTTGTATCCTGGGCAAAAAGCTTACGAAAATATGTCTCCCAAACTTTCGGTTGGACATAACAGCCTATGTTAAAATGAGGATTTGGCCAGTTATTCATAACCATTTCCCAAAACAATTTGGAATTTTTCAAATGTGAGGCATGCAAAAGTCGATGCCAAGATTCATGCAGTTTTGTTTTCTTTTTTTGTTTTATCATGGATTTGAAAGATTTTTTCTCTTCGCAGTAGCTTTGCAGTGTGGATAGGGAATGCGTCGCCTTATAGGACTTAAATTTAGTTATTAGTGATTTTTTTCTTTCCACACATTCCTTATCAAACCATGCCTTGGAATTAGGATTTCTATTTTGTGGTTTGGGTTTTGAACTATTTTTAAATAATAATTGCAACTTGTTTGATATTTGGAGGAAGCATTGATAAGCAAATGTAAAATTGGTAGCTGTTAATATTTGATCTTTTAAGACAAGTATCTCTGGAGTAGAGAGACTGTCATTTATTTCTTTCTCGAGTCTGGGGATCCACTTTACCCTTCTAGGGTGAAGATCGTAAACTGTTTCATCAAAAGTTTGGGGAGCGATATGTATGCGAGAATCCCAACTTATATCCACTTCTGTGGGAGAATGGTCACTCTCTGGTCTTTCTATACATTTAAATAAACTGATTGAGTAGTAAAGATCAAGGGAAGCGATCCCTAAATCAATCACTGACACACCTCTGGAAGATAAGAAGGTATATTCACCCTCTAAATCTCCCTTAGTTCTTCCATTAAGTATAGTTAGGTTCAGTCTAATGATCATATTTAGTAAACACAAACCAGCAAATGATATACCAGTGTCCTTTGACTGTCTAGTAGGGAGCTCCTCAAAGCCATCAAGAAAAGGAACCACCTGATGGAACTTAGCAAAAAGAGCCTCATCTGATGGTCCCATTCTAGCATTAAAATCCCCTAGTATAAGTAACATTGCCGTTGGATAACGTGTCATTAAATTCAGTAGATATTTTTCTAAGTTGGCGATCTTGGTGGTAGCATCTGCATTAACTTTCGAAGGGGGCAAATAAACGTTCACCAGGAGAATGGAACGATGTAGCAGTTTTATAACTATAGCTACTGCCAAATCAGGCAAAGAGTTTACAGATGTAATGGTAACTTGCAGCGCTGTTGAAATGAATATGGAGATTCCGCCTTTGGGGCGGCCCCCTATCTTGCTAGGGGTCGCTAGCAGCTGATAGGCCGAGAATCCATCAAGCCTGAAGTTGTTTGGCATCCAGGTTTCTTGAAGGAGTAAGATATGATAGTCTTTTAAAAAAGAAAGGCATTCAGGGTCATCGTTTATGGATCTCCATCCTGCAACGTTCCAAGAAATAAGTTTCAAGGTAGCAGCAATTTGATTCCCTCTTTGTCAGATATTTTTCGCATCGGCTTGCATCGCATTGTCATTGCATCCAGGGATTTGTGGAATGGTCGATATTCTAGGTTGCAAGTGACCTTCTTTAGATGGTTTGTCCCCAGGGCGTTTTTGGGGGACCATATTAATAGGTGTAGAGACATTTGCTGTAACTAATGAGCCATTAGGAATGGTTTCAGGCGCCTTCCCTCTTTCTGTTCTTAGTTCCTTTAGGGCTGCACCTAGCATGGATAGTTTTTCTTCAATTTCCATTTGATCCTTTTCCGTGAGTTTAGTATATGTTTCAAGTAATTCAAGTTCTTCAGGCAGGAATCGACATTGGGCCGCGGCTGCCTCATTACGGGGAGCTTGATTTTCACATGCTACTGTCTGAATTCTTGGGGCCAGAATCGAAGTCGCTGAAAAGGGAGAATTTGTTTGTTGAGAAACATTTTTGATTTCCTTTGAGGCCCCAATTTTGAAGAGATTACTATGATTCAGACATCTATTGCAGTCGCTCATCAAGTTCCATGGCTCGGCTGTATTTTCGAAAATCCTCTTAACAGTTAGATTCCGAGATAGCAATGCTGATTTGTGGTCAAGAAGTAATTTTGCTTTATCAGCCTCATAGAAAGTTATAATTGCTGTAGCCTTCTTATAGTTGTAGAATAAAAACTCAATATTGGCTATATCCATGTTATATAGGTGACCTGATGCTAATCTTGGTAAAGTCTTCAGCAGGTGGTGTCTTCGTTCAAATTGGGAAATCATCCCTCTAGGTTTAGGGTAATTTAGTATAGCTATTTTATTATGATTTAAAACCAATTTCCATATGTTATGGTTATTCTTATTAGATATAGGCTGTATGTTTTCCTCCTCCTCAGCTGGAAAGGATCGGTTTTGGATCTCGACCGACATAAGAACATAAGAAGAGCCTGCTGGATCAGGCCAGTGGCCCATCTAGTCCAGCATCCTGTTCTCACAGTGGCCAACCAGGTGCCTGGGGGAAGCCCGCAAGCAGGACCCGAGTGCAAGAACACTCTCCCCTCCTGAGGCTTCTGGCAACTGGTTTTCAGAAGCATGCTGCCTCTGACTAGGGTGGCACAGCACAGCCATCATGGCTAGTAGCCATTGATAGCCCTGTCCTCCATGAATTTGTCTAATCTTCTTTTAAAGCCATCCAAGCTGGTGGCCATTACTGCATCTTGTGGGAGCAACTTCCATAGTTTCACTATGCGCTGAGTAAAGAAGTACTTCCTTTTGTCTGTCCTGAATCTTCCAACATTCAGCTTCTTTGAATGTCCACGAGTTCTAGTATTATGACAGAGGGAGAAGAACTTTTCTCTATCCACTTTCTCAATGCCATGCATAATTTCATACACTTCTATCATATCTCGTCTGACCCGCCTTTTCTCTAAACTAAAAAGCCCCAAATGCTGCAACCTTTCCTCGTAAGGGAGTCGCTCCATCCCCTTGATCATTCTGGTTGCCCTCTTCTGAACCTTTTCCAACTCTATAATATCCTTTTTGAGATGAGGCGACCAGAACTGTACACACTATTCCAAATGCGGCCGCACCATAGATTTATACAATGGTATTATGATATCGGCTGTTTTATTTTCAATACCTTTCCTAATTATTGCTAGCATGGAATTTGCCTTTTTCACAGCTGCCGCACACTGGGTCGACATTTTCATCGTGCTGCCCACTACAATCCCGAGGTCTCTCTCCTGGTCGGTCACCGCCAGTTCAGGCCCCATGAGCGTATATGTGAAATTCAGATTTTTTGCTCCAATATGCATAATTTTACACTTGTTTATATTGAATTGCATTTGCCATTTTTCTGCCCATTCACTCAGTTTGGAGAGGTCTTTTTGGAGCTCTTCGCAATCCCTTTTTGTTTTAACAACCCTGAACAATTTAGTGTCGTCAGCAAACTTGGCCACTTCACTGCTCACTCCTAATTCTAGGTCATTAATGAACAAGTTGAAAAGTACAGGTCCCAATACCGATCCTTGAGGGACTCCACTTTCTACAGCCCTCCATTGGGAGAACTGTCCGTTTATTCCTACTCTCTGCTTTCTGCTTCTTAACCAATTCCTTATCCACAAGAGGACCTCTCCTCTTATTCCATGACTGCTAAGCTTCCTCAGAAGCCTTTGGTGAGGTACCTTGTCAAACGCTTTTTGAAAGTCTAAGTACACTATGTCCACTGGATCACCTCTATCTATATGCTTGTTGACACTCTCAAAGAATTCTAATAGGTTACTGAGACAGGACTTTCCCTTGCAGAAGCCATGCTGGCTCTGCTTCAGCAAGGCTTGTTCTTCTATGTGCTTAGTTAATCTAGCTTTAATCATACTTTCTACCAGTTTTCCAGGGACAGAAGTTAAGCTAACTGGCCTGTAATTTCCGGGATCCCCTCTGGATCCCTTTTTGAAGATTGGCGTTACATTTGCCACTTTCCAGTCCTCAGGCACGGAGGAGGACCCGAGGGACAAGTTACATATTTTAGTTAGCAGATCAGCAATTTCACCTTTGAGTTCTTTGAGAACTCTCGGGTGGATGCCATCCGGGCCCGGTGATTTGTCAGTTTTTATATTGTCCATTAAGCTTAGAACTTCCTCTCTCGTTACCACTATTTGTCTTAGTTCCTCAGAATCCCTTCCTGCAAATGTTAGTTCAGGTTCAGGGATCTGCCCTATATCTTCCACTGTGAAGACAGATGCAAAGAATTCATTTAGCTTCTCTGCAATCTCCTTATCGTTCTTTAGTACACCTTTGACTCCCTTATCATCCAAGGGTCCAATTGTCTCCCTAGATGGTCTCCTGCTTTGAATGTATTTATAGAATTTTTTGTTGTTGGTTTTTATGTTCTTAGCAATGTGCTCCTCAAATTCTTTTTTAGCATCCCTTTTTTACATACGGTATGTTGTATGTAGTTTTTGAATTCTGTACTGTGCCTTGATGGATCTGAACCGGCTCCTCGACTGGAAGACACCGATTTCGGTTTGCAGCAGGTACGTGGAAAATATTAGATGGTATTTCTAGTTTCTGTTCAGAATCTTGTTGGTTATGAACAGAGGATGACAAAGCTGGAGTAGTCTGGTTGGACTTTGGACGGATGTTGGTTTTAAGTTTATGCTTTTTTGATTTCCTTTTCTTTTTTAAGTTATTCTTTTTTTGAGCAATTTTTGGGGATTCCATGAGTCGAAATAATTTACCAAAATTCATGCGAGGTTTCTTACAGGCACGCAAGTTTTTATAGTTTTTGCTCTTTTTCGTTTGCTTCACTGGAAGCTTTGTACCCTGTAACAGTTTTGCCACTGGGGGATGAATTTCGCTATTTGCCTTCGGATTTCCTTGTAGAGATGTTTTAATATCGTAGGCTTCCATATTTTTGGATCCAGAGTTGAGCTGCCCCAGTAAATTGGCAATAAGAGTTGTAAGAGTTGTTAATAAGGCATTGGATTCTGCCACAAAGTTGGATATTTGCTGTATAGATTGGGTCATCGCTTGAGACCAGTTTTTATTCATGTTACAATGGCATATGCTTAAAAGGCTTTGGACTTTAGAGTCTTCGATAACAGATCTGTTATCCAGCTGCCAACTAATATCCTTTAAACCACAGGATGAAGATTCTAGGGGTGGCATCGAACTATGTTCACTAACAGATGAAGATTCTGATTCGTTATCAGGATATAAAAATTTGAGCAAAGCCTCTTCGCCCATTACTCCAGCCATTTCCTGTGCTAAGTTGGTCTGGCCCTCCCAATGAGTTTGTATATTTTCTAACGGGAGAGTATTTATATTCTATTCCTTAGCCTCTTGATTTGGGTCCTCAACATTTATAAGTTCTGTCGTGTCTATATTTTGCTTATTTGACTCCATTCTTTTCCCATGAGAATAATAGTTTGTTATTTTTGACTGTTTCAGGCTATCAGGAGGGCATGATGAGTTTAGGATCGGTGTAAGCCCTAGCTCTCTGTAATTTCTTCTGGTGAGAACCATTTTATAAAGAGTCAAGTTAAAACAACTATTTCTTGTTTAGCAGTACTAGCAATTGCGGATATTTTGTCATGTAGATAAATGGTGTGGATATCTCTTTAATTTCCTAGCGTCTCTGTCATTGGCACAGTTGATAGTTCAAAGTTATACGCCTTTTGTATCATAGCATAAACATAAGTAAAAAGATTTATAGCAGTAGAGACGAATGTAGCATGATAAATCCTATGTTTGTTACTGTCCTTGTGGTTAAATGTTAGCAATTAAAAGTTTTGAGGGAGTATTGCAAGATGTTTTCATTCAGCTCCCTTGATAAGCTTCAAAGGAAGATTCCGAAAGAGCCTTATTAAACAGCCTGTCAGGTTTGCTCCGTAGAATTTTAACTTAATAATAGTTCCATAACAGTTTGTTAATAAGACTTGTCTGTTGGTGAGTCAAATTAGCTGATATTTAGTCAAAATTTGTTGATATAATGCGGAGCAACCAAGGACTCACCCGACGTCTTTAGTAGGCTTACCAGACGTCCAGTGAATGGATGGAAAAATGGCAAATGCAATTCAATATAAACAAGTGTAAAATTATGCATATTGGAGCAAAAAATCTTAATTTCACATATACACTCATGGGGTCTGAACTGGTGGTGACCGACCAGGAGAGAGACCTTGGGGTTGTAGTGGACAGCACGATGAAAATGTCAACCCAGTTTTTGGCAGCTGTGAAAAAGGCAAATTCCATGCTAGGGATAATTAGGAAAGGTATTGAAAATAAAACAGTCGACATCATAATGCCGTTGTATAAATCTATGGTGCGGCCGCATTTGGAATACTGTGTACAGTTCTGGTCGCCTCATCTCAAAAAGGATATAGAGTTGGAAAAGGTTCAGAAGAGGGCAACCAGAATGATCAAGGGGATGGAGCGACTCCCTTATGAGGAAAGGTTGCAGCATTTGGGGCTTTTTAGTTTAGAGAAAAGGTGGGTCAGAGGAGACATGATAGAAGTGTATAAAATTATGCATGGCATTGAAAAAGTGGATAGAGAAAAGTTTTTCTCCCTCTCTCATAATACTAGAACTCATGGACATTCAAAGAAGCTGAATGTTGGAAGATTCAGGACAGACAAAAGGAAGTACTTCTTTACTCAGCGCATAGTTAAACTATGGAATTTGCTCCCATAAGACGCAGTAATAGCCACCAGCTTGGATGGCTTTAAAAGAAGATTAGACAAATTCATGGAGGACAGGGCTATCAATGGCTACTAGCCGTGATGGCTGTGCTCTACCACCCTAGTCAGAGGCAGTATGTTTCTGAAAACCAGTTGCCGGAAGCCTCAGGAGGGGAGAGTGTTCTTGCACTCGGGTCCTGCTTGCGGGCTTCCCCCAGGCACCTGGTTGGCCACTGTGAGAACAGGATGCTGGACTAGATGGGCCACTGGCCTGATCCAGCAGGCTCTTCTTATGTTCTTATGAGAGAGGAGACATCCCTTTTGTCTCTGCTCTCTCTAAGCATGGGGCTAACACCTACACCTGGGTGTTAAGCCTCCAACTTAGCTAGCTAGTTAGAACTAGGTTTGCCCTTCTATCCACTATGTAGTTCTACAAATAAACTAGCTTTTCTTATTTTACTAAGTCTCAAGTCTCAGTGATGCTGAAGCAGGGTAAAAGCCTGCTTTCTTAGGTAAACGCACGCACATGCTGGCACACTCGCATTTCAACATCTGCTGTTAGTCTGCTGCTGTGGTGTTGCTTTAAACTAAATTAAGCACACATATTACACACAGCACAACAGTCTGCAGATATATTGATGATTGGGTTTGATTTGTGATGACTAAATAAAAACTCAATGAGCCAAGTGGTCAGGAGGAAACTAACGCAAGGGCTCAGTTCACTTGACACTGAAGTCCTATCAAAATAAAATGGTCTTCACTAACTTTCTAAAAGTTAGTAGTAAAGAGCCAAGATGGGCGTTCCAGTGGAGTGAGCTCCAGAGTCTGAACACTACAACTAAGAAGGCCCTTTTGTATATATTTTAGCCATTTGTTTAATTATTAAGCTTGGGTATTTTTTTTAATCTATATTAAATATTGGTACACAAGGCTTAAAGAATTAATTACCTGTAGTAAGGCATTCAGAAAAAAGAAGGGTATAGGAACATTGGAAGTGTGATTGCTTTTATATGCAACTATTATGTGAATGCACACAAAAGAACAAGTCTCAATTTAGTCCTTCTTTCCCACATCACTGCTCAATAGTTGACCTCACTCTCCAATGCAAGTCAGACAAGAAAATACCATTTCCAATGTCCGACAAATGGACCCCATTTGGCCTGTAAAGGTCTTCCCTGCCATGCTTAATTTGGGATGGACAGTCACCCCATACCCCATCCTCAACAGTGCTATCCTAATTTCTCTGTTGACCTCCCTCGCAGCCCTAGCCAAGGCCTTGGGGTTCAAATTATCCCTCCTCACCCCTCCTAGGAAGGATCTCAGACCAGAAATTGTAACCCTGGACCACTCTGTCTAATCACAACAAAACCCCAAAACCTTGTAAAATCAGCAACTTACCTTTCAACAGACCAAGGTCACTATCACCCATATGCAATGCAACAATGTGTGGATTTGTCTGTCCAGGCCCTGTTGGAAGATGGTGGGCAACAGCTTATCCCAAGCCAGGCTTCTCCTGCCCAACCAGTGCATGGTGGCCATCCCACTGGGGCCCAACTGTGTTCTCGGCTGTGAGAACATCACTCTTCAACTGGCCAAGAACACCATGCACTGATGTTCTCTTCTCCATCCCTGCCACTTGTTAACAAACGAAACTGAAAAAGAAACTTGTTGGCGATCAGCCATTACTTTTTGTTCCTCAAAGGCCTCACATATACTTTAGGGCAGTGGTGCTCAAGGACATCTATCTGCTGAATATCACCCAGTGGCAAGCCCAAATGGGCAGCAGTCGAAGCCATCCTAATCCAAAAAGAATGTTGACCAAATTCTCTTAGATACACACCCAAGGACCTCTTGATGACAGCCCAAAACTAATACTTTATCAGAGGGACATCACCCATATGGCAAAAGAGGAACCCAGGGGAAGAACCCCTCTTCCTCTCATACTCGTTCATCACCCGAACTGGGCAGATCTGTGTCTCCTCGGAGAGGAATGGCTTAACCACCATACCCCTCTTCCTCTGATCCATCTTGGACCAACGAACCCTAAGCTGAATCCCACCCTCAATAAACAGCAAATCCTGAAACTGCAGAGCTGAATGAGACAAGTCAGACCCTGGCTATGTAACCAGCTGCCCTATCCTAAAAGCCCTGAAAAAGGCCATCATGGCAACCACATGAAGCAATGGCACGTCAAAAGGGGAATCACACAAGCCTTCCCATTGCAACTTCATGCCCCTCAACAAATCCAGAGAGATGGGCTCCCTCTTATCAGGACATGCAGGGCACTCCCTAAACCACCCCTCCATAATTTTTCAGATCTTGAAATCATTAGAAAAATCCAGAACCCCCTTGGCCTATGAGAGAAATGACAAACCAGCCACCTTATCTCTCAGAGTGCCTATAGACAGGCCCTTCCTCTTCAGGTGAAAACAATACTCCATTAACTACTCCACTGGAATAGGCCATGCCTGTGGCCATCCCCATTCCTTTCTGAACACTAAGAACTCCTTACCTGTCCTGTTACAAGAGGCCTGGATACTAGAAGTGATAGACAACCTTATTGTCCTCTCCACTTCAAGTCTCTAAGCTTCCAAAGGATCAGTGGCATAGGTTCTGGATGCTCCTGGACCCAATAGGCTAACTCTCAGAAGCTGCCCATCTGTTTACATGACAAAGCATTGGCAATGCTGTTATCCAGACCCGGAACATGACGTACCAGCAACAGGATATTAAAGTGGAGATACTGGTGGGTAAAAGCTGTTACTAAGGCCATGACTCTAAGATTCTTAGAAGTCAATGAATTAATTACTTGCACCAAAGCCTGGTTATCACACTAGAAGTGCACTGCCTGATTAGCTAAATCCTGATGCAACTAATAAACAGCAAGAACTATCAGAAAAACCTAAGAAAAAAGGCGTATCCCTAGTCATTCTGCAGGCCACTCCAGCACATACCTCTTATCCATAAATGTAAATGCAAAACCACAAATCCCAGCTGCATCTGAACAAATCTGAAGTTCATCCTCCAATAATAACTTCTTCCTCCAAAAAGAAACCCCATTAAACTGCTCTAAAAACCCCAACCAAACCAAGGTCCTTCCTTACCTCAGCTGTGATGCACCCTATGATGCAGAGCCTGAATGCTGTTCATGGTATCATGTGAACACTGTTGGTCAGTGAAGCATGCTGTGAGACTCACAGACACGCCAACAAACACCACACAAAAGCCCTCATCAGTGAAACCACACATATGCAAAATTCAAAAGTTCACTAGGCTCTTAACATCACGTTCCTTGCTACCATAACCTCCTGAATCCTTGCACACAACACCAGTAAGTTGGCCTCTGGCACCCGAGAACATTGCTGCACAAAATCTAACTCAGTGCCCAAAATGTCAACACTGTTCTGGACTCTTCCATTTTCTCTGCTGCTTAAAGGCAGCCCTAGTTCCCTGGCCATAGACTCAAACTCCTGCATCAAAAATGCACACTGGCCAGTCACAGTGGACCAACAAAAAAGAAACCATCCAAGCAAAGAACTACATTATGTGGATGAGCCCATTGCCTCAAAACCCAATCTGAAAAGGAACTAATTGCTCAAAGGCTACACGATATAGAACAACCCATTGGAATGGCCCTATCAATGTAAAACTTACTGTCATAATAAAAACCCAACAACTCAAGATCCTCAGGATGAACTAGAAGGAGGCGGAAAGCCAACTTAATATCACTCTTACCCGTCTCAGCCCCCTGCCATACCTGCACACTATTCCAATGGCACTATCAAATGATGCAAAGATGCTCCAGAATAAAGTCATTAACAGAATCTCCCTTCAGGTACAAAAGGTGGTGCACCAACCTAAACTGGCTAGGCTACGTCTTTGGCACCACAAAAAGTGGGATTGCATGCAAATTAGCCATAGGATGGGCCAAGAAGGGGCCTAACACCCTTCCAGCTTTAACCTCAATCTTGTCTCTAATCACTACAGCCATTCCTTCCACAGACTACACAGACTAAAAAAGCGTGAGACCCATGAACCTTGATAAGGGATCCAAAACCCATCTCTAAAACCTTCAAACAACAAGCATCAAGACACTTCGGGATTTTTTTTAAGATGTTTTGTTTTAATATGTTTTAAAGTCTTTTGTTTTAAAGATGTTTTAAAGTGCTTTTAGTGTTTTTGTTTGCCGCCCTAGGCTCCTTCTGGAAGAAAGGGTGGGATATAAATGTGCCATGACCCCTGGTCTCCTACCTTGTCGATCTCGAAACTGCCTAAAATTCCTCACGCTGGGGCACTCTGTAGAAGGGTATGTTCCCCCACAGATTGAACACTCATGCTGAAACTAGCAAGGGTTCTTCCCACACTGTCCATGGGAACTATATTCCCAGCACAGCTAGTGGGGTTGAACTACCTGGCCCATGGTAGCGTGGGCCGTACCAGCTGATTGCATCCTTGTCATCAGGTGCCCGCTATCCATTCACTCCCCAGTAACTGCAGACACCACTGATAGCCAGATCTCAGAATCCAGCTTATCCCACCTCAAATCATTATCAATGGAAGCCGGTACCCTAAATGCCTCAGCATAGGTGAGCCATGCCTTCCCCAAGAATTCACTGTAAGCCCTATGAACTATCAATATAGTTCAAGGACACTGTCCCCTTAAATCTTAAAGCTCCAGGGGCTCTTGGATGACACTGATTATCTCGATCCATTTCAATCTGGTTTTAGGCCTGGGTTTGGTACCGAAAGAGCCTTGGTCGCCCTGTATGATGACTTTTGTCGGGATAGGGACAGGGGGAGTGTGACCCTGTTGATTCTCCTTGATCTCTCAGCTGCTTTTGATACCATCGACCATGGTATCCTTCTGGGAAGGCTCACGGAGTTGGGAGTTGGGGGTAATGCTTGGCACCGGCTCCGCTCCTACTTGGTGGGTCGTCAACAGAAGATAGTGCTTGGGGAACACTGCTCGACACCCTGGACTCTCCATTGTGGAGTCCCACAGGGATCGGTACTGTCCCCCATGCTTTTTAACATCTATATGAAGCCGCTGGGTGCGGTCATCAGGAGTTTTGGAGTGCGTTGTCACCAGTACGCTGATGACACGCAACTTTATTTCTCCTTTTCATCTTCCTCAGGTGAGGCTGTTAACGTACTAAACCGTTGCCTGGCCGCGATAATGGATTGGATGGGAGCTAACAGACTGAAGCTTAATCCAGACAAGACCGAGACGCTGTTAGTGAGTGCCTTCTCTGCCCAGATGGTGGATGTTCACCCTGTTCTGGATGGGGTTACACTCCCCTTGAAAGAACAGGTTCATAGCTTGGGAGTTCTTTTCGACCCTTCCCTGTTTCTTGAGGCTCAGGTAGCCTCAGTGGCACGGAATGCTTTCTACCATCTTCGATTGGTAGCCCAGCTACGTCCCTATCTGGACAGTGACGATCTCGCCTCAGTCGTTCATGCTCTGGTAACTTCTAGATTGGACTACTGCAATGCGCTCTACATTGGGCTGCCCTTGAAGACAGTTCGGAAACTACAGTTAGTCCAGAATGCAGCGGCCAGATTGTTGACGCGGACCAGAAGGTCCGCTCATATAACACCTGTTCTGGCCCGTCTGCACTGGCTTCCTATTTGTTTCCGGGCTAAATTCAAAGTGCTGGTTTTGACCTATAAAGCCTTACACGGCATGGGACCGAAATACCTGGTGGAGCGCCTCTCCCAATATGAAATTACCCGTACACTGCGCTCAACATCTAAGGCCCTCCTCCGAATACCATCCCATCGAGAAGCTCGGAGGGTGGTGACTAGAAATAGGGCCTTTTCGGTTGTGGCCCCCGAATTGTGGAATGGTCTCCCCGATGAGGTGCGCCTGGCGCCAACACTGCTATCTTTTCGGCGCCAGGTGAAAACCTTTTTATATTCCCAGGCATTTTAATGTGTACTATTAATATTTATTGATGTATTTTGCTGCTGTTTTGATTTTTGTTTACGTCTGTTTGGTTTGATTCCATTGTATTATTGTATTTATATATTTTCTGATTGTTTTATTGTTATGTACACCGCCCAGAGAGCCCTTGGGCTTAGGGCGGTATATAAATTAAATTAAATAAAAATAAATAAATAAATAAATAGGTTGCTTCTCTAAAACTACACCACTATAAAAAAAAACACCTGCCAACCAATTGGACCAGTTCCTATCCATCTTCTTCCTAAAACATTCCTTTTCCTTATCAACTTGCTCAGTTTCTCTAAACAAGAGGGGGAAAATGTCCACATAATCCCCTTTCCACATCTTCTCCCAAGTAGCCAGTAATAAATAACTCAGCCTACTCGAACCCTTTCCAAAAGGAATCTTACCATCCACTACTGTTTCCAACTCATCCACCTTTGCCAACCCATTTGTATCAGCCTGCACCCTCACTGGTTGCGTAGCACCCACTGACTCCTCCTCAACTATCTGAATCACAACACTAACAGTTTTAGCTGTATGTGAAACACAAGCGTATCAAGGTGAAGTAGGAAAAGTGGGATCCTGCAATGTCTGTATCTCAACTCTAGCTCCTTCTGGGAGGAAGGGTGGGATATAAATTTAATAAATAAATAATAACAGGTTTTTGTGGCTACCCAGAGGTCTCCCATTCCACAGGCCTGGAATAAGTCCAAGCCTGCGGAACTGCCCAATGAGGGACGGAGACCAAGAGGACCTTAATGTCCTTCGGCCTGCCCCTCCCACCCCTTGGCAGCAGGGCTGGAAGTGGCTGGAAGTAGCTTCTTGAGAATCTTCTGGTCCTGTTGCAAATGCACTCCCCATTGGACAGCTTTCAGCCCTGGGTGTGGCGGGTGTGGAGTTTTGTACACAGACCCCACAGGAGCATATGACAAAGGGACAGGGTTATGTGTGTACTCTCACTCACACATTGATAGAATGCATGTGGGTTAAGGACCACAGCTCACTGGCAGAACACATACTCTGTATGCAGAAAGTTCTAGGTTCAGTCCCCAGCATCATCAGCTAAAGCATAGAAAGGAAGCTGTGTGAAGTATGGAGAGAAAAGGTTGTGCACAGTCCCCCATCTATCCTGGAGCCTTGATCCAGGACCCTTGGATAAGACCAATCCACCGTGGGACTGCCTATCCTGCCCTGGATAAAGTCCTGAATTAGTTTGTGGGCATGTCTAGTGTTTAACTGTGTGTTGTTTTTCTTTCTTTCTTTTTTAAAAAACCAATTAAACATACAATCAGGAGGAGAGCAGGGAAAGGAGATGTTGGATCTCTCCCCCTCCCAAACCAAGAGCGGGGGGGGGGTCAATTCTGTAGATGCTGCTTCACATACGGCTTCTCTGCAGGGAAGTCATGCGTGAATGAGCATCCTGCAAAATCTACGTCTCCACTCAACAGCTGGCATTCCCTGCAAGAAAGCTGCTGACAATTGAGTGCCCTGCACTCAGTAGGATTAAATCCTCCATGTGGAGGCATCGATCCCCATGGTTTAAGGCAACTTCATATCTGGGAAAGGACTTGTCTTTCTCTATAGTAGGCAATTGCAATGTAGCAATAATCTTCTGAAGTTTTTGAAAGCTGCATATATTATTTGACATTATATGAGAAGTCGATGAAGGCAGAACAGTGTTGCATAGTATCTCTTTGGATGACCTGGCTTCTAGGGTGCTTTGGTGGCAGAGGGCCCCATTATCATAGAATTGAAAATGAATTTGGAGGTCATCTACTCCAACCCCCTGCTCAATACAAGATGCAACTACAGCTTCCCTGACAGATGGTTGTCTAGCTATGCTTAAATACCTCCAACAAAGGAGGGCCTACCATTTCCTAAGGTAGTCTGTTCTGCTGAACATCTGTTACATTTTGCCAAAATCTGCTTTCTTCCACTTCCACCAGTATGAGTCCAGCCTTCAGGAGTAAGAGACAATAAGTGTCCCATATGTGGGACAACACACCTACAACAGGTATGACAATCATGGGGCCTACTTTATCACAGCAGTACCCCCTGCTTGCCTTCCCAACAAACAGACCAAACACAAATTGGAAAGAAGAAACAAGTTTGACAAACTTTTGTTTGTGTGATTTTCTAACGTTACACATATATGTAGTCTGCTGACTCATTATTAGAAAATGTGGCCTCTTTTTTAAAAATGTCAAGATCTCTTTTGCCAGCCCTTGCCTATCTTCATACTTTGCAATGTGATTAAATCTATATGTGAATAATATAACAAAAACTCCTAGGAGCTAAACCAAATGAGATTTCTGCAGCATTGATGTTTTTTGTCCCTCTTGATTCTTATATAGTTCAACCTCTGAGCACAACAGTTTGCCCTACAGCATCTATTCATTTTTAACTGTTCTTCTTGTGGAGCCAACAAGATAAACAGTGTGAACTTGCTCTTCAAGGATGATAAAATGTAATGCTCAGCATGAGAGAGAAATCATTTAGGAAAAGATGAATGAAAACAAAATGAAAGTATTTGCTTACAAGAGAGATTTCTGCCTTCTGCCTAGTAGCACAGCTTCAGGTGTTTTCACACAGACTGGGCCATTTTACCTTTCAACACTGGTCATGTTAGCATAGACTGTGTTGGAATTTATTTATTTTATTTTTTTACAAACTGATAGAATTTGTTGTTTAAAATAGAATGACAGCTGGCAAAGGCACTTCTTTTTTGATGGATGTTTGATACAGCAGTTCCTCACTTTAAAGCATTACTTGTATAATTTGGAAAAATTCAGGACCGTTGTCCTTTTGAGCTATTACCTTGTTCCAAGAAACTGGAAACACGTTCATGAGATGTATTGCTTTGGCTTTGCTCTTGTGGGATTAGGTTTTTAATGTTTTGATTAATGTTTATGTAGTTTAATTGTATTTATTGTTTTAGCAGTTGTATCCTGCCCTGGGCTCTTAAATGATGAATGGTGGCTAATAAACTAAACAAGTATTTCTGGAATATAGAATGTGTATGTATTTATGCTGAAACACCTTTTAGTTTTTGTCTCTAGGTAGCAATACTGATTTATTTGCTATGGCTTGGATCTTATGAAAAGTGAATGGAAGGAAGTTCACAGGAGGACTGTGGAGGTACAAGAGAGGGAAGGTCAGTAGTTCAGTCCTTCTTTCAAGCCTTCTGGATGTTCCAACTGCAGTTTTTCTTACTGAATGCAGGCCAATGTCAAGGCCAGATAAAACGGCACTTGTAGATGTTGATCTTCCCTAAGAGGTTGATAATACTTAAGAATATAAAAAGATCCCTGCTGGATATGACTGAGAGACCATCTAGTCCACTACTGTTTTCCTCACAGTGGCTAACGAGATGCCTATGGGAAGCCCACACGCAGTACTGGAGCGCAACAGCAACCTCCTTAGAAATGCTAATACTACTTCTTCCCTCCCTCCCCAAAGCAATAATTAAAGTTTAAAAGTTTTTTTTTAAATGACCACAAACAGATATATGATTGGATAAAAAGATAAGACTCTAAAAAAGTGGTCATGGGATGGGGGAAGGCAAAGAGGAAACTGGAGGAAATTGGATTCTGAGAGATGTGTCATTTGAGAACTGAACATGGTGGGAATCTGAAAGTATCCTGCAGCAGAAAAAACCCTGCTCTGATTCATTTGTCCCCATGTTGTTAAGAATCCTGTGTGTGTTCCAATGATGTTTGTCTTCAAAATTTTAATCTTGTATTCATATGCATTGCTTTATAACAAAAGCACTGTATCTGAGAGTGTGTATGCAGATACATGTTATGCATTAAATATACATCAGATAAAGACTGCATTTTAATGCCATATTAGAAATTGTTTTTTTTTCTGAAACAGAAATAGGAATGTATTTAAGAATTCAGTTTCTAAGTAGTTTTCAAAGTGTGTCTTGCTGTCTAGCCTGTGCTTTCTCTGAGGATACATCATGATGCATTTTTTTTGCTGGTTACATTCTATCCTAAAATAAACCTTGTTAGTAAAACTATGCAAGAGTCTCATGAAATTGCAGTAATAAATCCCATATAGTTGGAATCTTTGTCTCTACATTTATTTTTATGAGACATGCAAATAGAAAGCCGTTATGAATGTGAATTATTAAATTATCATTAAAATAAGTGAAGGACACTCAGCAAATTGTTCTCAAACGTTTGAGAAAATTGTTTGAACTCAAGCAAATTGTTCTCAGACGTATAAGATTATAGACTCATTCTATGCATAGAATCAAGCTGAAATAATTATTTTAATACCATCATTCCTAACAGTGCCTTACAAATGCAGATCAATATATTTCACCTTGAATTTTAGCCATATACAGCACTCCATTGCCCCTACTGGCCATGGGCAGAAATAAATTCCCTCCATTCCACTTAAAAACAAAACTACTATAATATTTCATACTGATTACATCATGTATCTCCTATTTCTCACCCCCTTTTTAAAAAAAGGGAGGTAACAGGTGCTGATTATATAGTCAGGCTGATATGGTTGCTGCTGGCCTATATTTAGTTATTGTGATATTATGTGCAATGTATACATAGTCTGCACAATATTAGCAATGCAACCAAATTTGTGGGAATAATCTAAAGTGGTAGCCAATACTGCTGGAAATGATTTTCATAAGTACACATCATGAGACTCCTAATAACACTTTGTAACTTCAGATATCCTGATTTTTTGTTGTTGTTACGGCCAAGCTGAAAGGCTTTTTCAGCTTTGCCACCCTTTTTGCATGCTGCAAAGTTGCAGGGCATTTTAGCAGTTTGGAGGAGATATGAAAGGAGACAAAGTATGCAGTGAACCCATCAGTAGTGGTGGTGACAATGCTTCTTGGAGTCCAAGTAGTGGTGGGCACCATCTTTTCTCCTCAGGAGGCTAGGATGTCTTATTCTCACTCTGAGTGGCTTCATGATTGGAAGCTGCTTTATACCATTGGTCTATCTAGCTCATTATTGTTGACATTGACTGGCCAGGTTTTCAAGGAAGGGTATCTTTCAGCCCTACCTGAGATGTCAGGTATTGAATCTGGGACCTTCTGTGTGAAAAACAGATGCTCTACCACTGAGCCACAGCTAGCATCATTACATAGTGCCAGTATGAAGTCAAACAGAATGAGTTAATGCTTCTTGTTCTTGCTCTGGAGTCTCCTGGAAAGAGAAAGTGGTGACTGTCAATTGTTGAGGCTCCTGGGAATACCATCACTGCCACCACCAGGATAACAAAACACAGTAGGGTGCTAAATAGATGAGCTGGGAGAGGGACTGTTTTATGACACTTCTCACCCCTCCCAGAACCATGCCATTTTGAGCTAAAAAGTGCTTAAAACTGATTTTGTCTCTGCCCTTTTTATTATTTTGGATATTGTGATAACTACTGTAGTATGCATTAATGATTTCCCAAGGAGATTGTGATGATCATTTTTTCTTGCCCTCTGAATAGGCTAAACACCGAACTAGATGAGGAGTAATGTGTACTCAAAGGTTTCATATATGGTATCCCAAGCAGTTTCTGATGGTTGTGATTAAAATGGTTGCTCTTGCTGTAACAGGTCATCACCACAAACTTTTCCTTTATTTTGAAAAGGGAAGAGATTTATCTAAAGAAATGTTCAGCTGGCAATGTTGATGGGGAATTTTTATTTTCAAACAATAAGCAAAATATATTCTGTTTTAAGCTATAAAAGTTTATAATATTTTAATGTTTAGTAGCCAGCCAGAACCCTATTCTTCTTGGAGCTGTCTTCCCTGACTATTTTGGTTTGTATGGAACAGCTAGAATTCTATAAGATAAGATAACACTGAACATCTCTGACCTCTCCAAAACGTAGGAAGGATTGCATTAACTAAAATGCTTAGCTCATTAGCTGGAGTACTCAGCTCACGCCGAAAATGTACTGGAATATGAAGTTTTAAACATTGCCAAATTGACTAGAACATAATGCAATACCAATACAATTCTAATGCAATTCCTATGCATTGTCTATGCAATGCCTATGTATTATTGTAATGCCTAGGTAATACTGATGTGTAAGCTCGTATTTGTTTGTCCTGAAGTGTATAAAAATTTCAGGCAACCAGTTCTATGGGGCAGTTCTCCACTCGCTCAGAGGGAGACTGACCAAATGTATGCTTGTCATCCGATAAAGGCCTACCTTTGTGCTGCAAGCCTGTGGCTTCAATTCCTTCAAGGACCCCCAGTCCAATGAACTACAAAATTCCCTGTCAGTGTTTGCTGGCTGAAATTTTATCAAATAGGTGATCAATATGAGCAGGGCCAGTACCAGAGGGTGGCCAGGTCGGACACTGGCCGAGGGCCCCTGAAGGACCTCTCCTTAGGGTAGGTGGATAGAGCTCTCTTCCATCGGCTCTTGACCCTGCCGCAGATTGCAGATAGGGAGCTTCCAGGCACCCCCCCACTACTGCGCAGGCCCGTGATGCCAGCCTGCACGTCCCACCTACCTTTCCCTTTTTTCTGTTCACAAGTTCTC
Source organism: Rhineura floridana (assembly GCF_030035675.1). Taxonomy (NCBI): domain Eukaryota; kingdom Metazoa; phylum Chordata; class Lepidosauria; order Squamata; family Rhineuridae; genus Rhineura; species Rhineura floridana. The sequence continues at coordinate 102,541,259 of NC_084486.1, forward strand.
CACATTTCTGTAGCAATTTGTGATTGTTTATAAGTCTTCATGAAAATTCATCAGCATTTTAGTGAAAATTTATCCTAATATACAGTTTGTTTTAATAAAGCAATTTCCCCTAATGTAATGCATTTTGTATGGCACTTTCACTAGCATATGTATTTTATGCACACTATTTCATTGTATGTAGTTTTGTGCACACTACTTGGCTGGAGAATTGCATTGCAAAATTTGGAGGTGCAAACTTTGAAAGATGGCTGTGTTTGGTTCTGGTATTTCAGAAAGTGTGAATTAGGTAGGTTTGCCTTTTACTGTGAACTGAATCAAATTTCTCCCCCATCCCTAGACATAGATTAGGGGCTGGGAGCATAATTTGTCAAGGCCAGCCAGAGTTGCATGGCCAAGTTAGAACTGAATCTAGGTTGGCTGAACATTTGATACACATGGAAACTGAATTTATCTGAGTAATTTTGTAACAAACGCCCACAATATTTGTTTTATTGTTAGGCGAGGATCCGCTCCCAAGTACAAGGTTTCAATATTACTCAAGGAATGACGAAACGGTCTTAAAAGTAAAGCCAGAGTTTTATTGAAGCACTTGCAAGTGGAGAAACGAACACAGCCGAGTCTGCCCCTACCTGGACGCAGCCAGGTTTTTATACTCTTGGCCCCATATACATCATGCATACATTAACCGTTGGCTCAGCCTACTTCCTTATTCCCAATGTTTTCCATATAAGGCCTTTTTGGCCCTTCGCCACATTCCTGAGACAGGCGTTGTTCCTTCACTCAGCGCCATTGGAAGCACTTGCAAAACCGGTTTTGCAGGCCAAGGTAGTTTACACAAACAAAGAGATAGCCAGGCCAGCTTACATAAACAGTAGCGTACGTGCCTATGGAATGTCCACTAAATCACCAGCATTGTTCTTATTGCCTGCGGCCAAGCGAGTTATTTTACAAAAGCCAAATAAGCATTATTTTCTACAATTCCCCCCTCAAGAGCCCATTTCAAATTCTATTAAATGGGCTCTTCCCTTTTCTCCTTGGAAGGATTATCCCCAGGGTCTTCTCTATATATCCTTTGATACATTATTTTTCCATATAGTTGTATACTGCTCTTGTTTGCTGCATTATCTGCTATACTACGAATGCCATTCATAATTATTGGTAATAAACAGGGTAAGAGCATACATCCTACTAAAATTAACATAACTAGTATAACCATTGTTTTCATTCCTCCGAACCAGTTGAACCATGAATTCCAATCCCCAAGATCAAACCCTTTCCAGGTTTGCACGGGCACATGTGCAAGCTTCTTCATTTTATTTGCCACATCTTTCACAATCTTTCCATTGTCATCTATTTTGAGACAACATTCCGTTAGATTGAGGAGCCCACAGACTCCTCCTTCCTTTGCCAATAAGTAGTCCAGGGCTAACCGGTTCTGGAGTATTCCTTCTCTCATTTGAGTAGACTGATCAGCGAGCAATGTTAAAGCGTGTGCTGTCTGGTTGGTGAGAATTTCTACCACAGCTTGTAACCGAATTAGCCTGTTCAGCATGTAAATGGGGGTTCTGTATCCATAAGTACCATCCTGTGCCCAGGAGGCTGGATCATATGTGGCAATAATTCGCTCAGGTGGCCATGTATCCTCCCATCCATTACCTTGTCCTTTTGCTAAGCTAACATCTATGGACCGTTTTCTCTTATCAGGTTGTTCTTCATCGAACACTGGAATTAGAGGGTTTAAACTGTCTCCTTTTATGGTATACAATGGTTGTATAATTCTGACGTAACAAGTGCCAGTCCAATTCAGGGGAAGAATAGCATATGCCTTTTGGCCGCAAACCCAATAATGGCCTTTCAGCGCGGGTCTAGTAGTATTATATAAAACTGGGGACTTCTGATTATATGGGATGTAATATGTATCCTTTGCACCAAGAGGGCCGGTGACAATACGATATCCTTCTCCTAAAATGAAACTACATCTCCATAATCGGGACTCATTCTTATAACTACATTTGGTGTTGTTATTAGCTTGATTCCATACCGCCCAATAATTTTGAAATCCCATAATAACCGTTCCATTAAGGTGCTTCCATAACCAACCCTGATCCATTAGAATTATAGGGGTAGTCAAATTCCTTTCTTGACATTCATGTACTAAAGTGTCCATGTTTGAAGCTGAACACTTGGTCCTACATGAACTCTGGTTACGTGCATCCGGAGTACATGGACACCATGTTCCATTTTCAAATTGAACGTGTGTGTTATTCCGTTTGGAGGCATACTTAGTACAATTTGTAATTGGGCAAGTAGGAATGAAACAATACTCTCGCCATCCCAAAGTCCAATTACATTTACTGTGCCCCACCTGTTCTCCCCCAGTGATGTTCTGTTGGATACAATATTTGCCTACTCCAGTCTCATGTAATCTCCAGATATGGGGTTCTGTCCAGGTGCTTAAATTAACATGTACTTCACTTGCATTACTTAAGAGCCACCGGGGTGCTATCGGGAATGCAATCCACGGCCACTCTGGAAAACCTTTTGGACTCCCACAAATCCAGCAGTTCGTAAGGTTAAATACTTTGGACACTTGATGGGCAAGTTCAACAAATGCATTCGTCCTTTCCACTGTGATGGGTGTGGACCTAATATCCCTCACCTGTCCAACCTGGAGCCGAGGCTGATGGAAGAAACTCAGGTATATCAATACCATTAAAAGTAGGAAACATGAGAAGACCGTTCCTAGTCTAGATTGCAATACTGGAACCATGATTATAGACTGTCCCTTCTTCTGGAGAACTTGAGCTTCAGGTCAGAGCCCGGCACGACTCTCGAAGACCACTTAGCTTCGGGTTCTTGATTGTTCACCCCGCCAGTTGGAGGGTCCTTCGCTACCCTCCTCTCTGGTTCCTGAATGGTAAGTGGTTCAGATGCTTTCTTTATACGGGAAACATGGATCCATTTGTCGCTTCCAAATACTTTTACTGCTGCCTCCGTCACGAGGGCGACTTGCTTCTCTGGTCCCCAAGTTGGTAGGAGTGGCTCCTTTTTCCACTGCTTGATCCGGACCCAATCGCCTGGACGGTAGCTATGAATTGCCAGATCTAATGGAAGCCTCTGGAATTCTCGATCATGCCTGTGGAGAGAGGAGAGAACATCCTGCAAGGCAATTACATACTCCTTTAACTGTTTTGCACCCACATCCCCTGTTATGGGAACCCTTTCTGTCTGGGGTCGTGACTCAAGGGGAGGTCGTCCGAAAAGGGACTCAAATGGTGTCAATTTAGTCTTTCCCCTGGGAGTGTTTCGCATAATGGTCAGAGTCAGAGGTAAAGTTTGGACCAATTTTAGTGATGTCTCTTGGCAAACCTTGGTCAGCAATGTCTTAATTGTCCGATTGGCGCGTTCCACCTGACCGGATGATTGGGGCCGCCAGGGGGTATGTAACTTCCAGTCAAACCCCAGAGCGGAACTTATGTTCTTCACAATTTGACTTATGAAATGAGGTCCTTGATCTGATTCAAAAGTCTCTGGTAGGGAATATCGTGGGATGATTTCCTTCAGTAGGATTTTAGCAACAGTAGTTGCAGTGGCATTATGAGTGGGAAACGCTTCTGGCCATCCCGTTAGTTGGTCAACGATTACCAACAAGTACTTATAGCCTTGGTTGCGAGGCAGCTCTGCAAAATCGATTTGCAACCTTTGGAACGGATAATACGCCCATGGTCTTCCTCCCATTGGCGTAGGAGGCTTCGGTGCTGGGTTGACTGCTGCACAAATAGCACAGTTGAATACGGCTCTTTTTGTTTCTTCATACAGCCCTGGTGCAACGATCTGACGGATCAGGAGATCTCCCAACGCGTTTCCACCCAAGTGTGTTTGCGCATGTATATCCTGTACGAATTGACGGAGGATCTGTCGTGGGATGATGATTTGTCCCGTTGGTATCTGCCACCATCCGGATGCTAATTTTATAGCCTTTTGACCTTATGCTCTTTCCTCTTCTTTCTGAGAGTATTCTGGTGCCTTGGTGGGAAGAGGCAGTTGGATTGCACACATTGTCCCCGTAGTGCAGTCGTCTTCAAGTGCCGCTTCTTTTGCCTTTTGATCCGCATATTGATTACCCTGTCTCCATGTCGGATTCTTATCTTTTCCATGAGCTAGCACATGCATGATGGACACTTTCTTTGGTTCCTGGATAGCATCTAGGAATTTGATAATCTGCTCTCGATGTTCCACCGGCTGTCCCCCGCTCTTCACGTATCCTTGTTCTTTCCATATCATTGCAAATGCATGGGCCGTCTGGAAGACATATTTTGAGTCCGTATAGATGGTCACACTTTGGTCCTTCATCATTTTTAATGCTTCTATTGCCGCCATTAGTTCTGCCACTTGGGCTGAATACGTCGAGGGTAGTCGGCCACTTTTAAGAACCTTCATGTTCTCGCACACCGCATATCCTGTCTTCCTCTTCCCTTCTATCACCCGGGAACTACCATCAATGAACACATGTCTTCCATCTATTGGTTGATCTGTCAAGTCAATTCTTGGACATAGGGTGGTATCTAGGCTCTCAATGCAATCATGCTCGAGCTCTCCCGGCTCCAGCAAAAGTGTTGCTGGATTCAAGGTGTTACAGGCTTTTAGCGTTAGGTCCGGGCGGCCCAATAGTTGCTGTTCATATTGAGTTTGGCGACTCGGGCTTAAAACCCTTGATGCTGCTTCTCCTAAGATTCTCCGGAGGTCATGAGGGCCAAGGACTGTTACTGGCGCGCCCATCATGATTTTCTCAGCTTTCGTTAACACCACTGCTGTGGCTGCCACAATTCTCAGGCAAGCAGGCCATCCTTGGGCTACTGGATCTAATTTTGATGAGTAATATCCCACTGGGAGGTGGTCAGGTCCCATTTTCTGTGTCAGCACTCCCATTGCCATGCCTTTTCGTTCTGCCACATACAGTCTGTAAGGTTTACTTCCATTGGGCAAGGCAAGAGCTGGAGCTTGTTGCAACACATTTTTAATCTTCTGGAATGATTTTTCACATTCTTTCGTCCAGTGCCACTTGGAGTCCTTCTTGAGGAGTTCATACAGAGGTCCGACATATTCACTGTACCCTGGGATCCATTGTCGGCAAAACCCTGTCAGTCCCAGGAAGGATCTTAAAGTCTTAATGTCCCTTGGTGGTGGGACAGCACAAATAGCCCTCTTTCGCTCATCAGATAGCCGGCGCCCTTGGGATGAGACCTGGTACCCCAGATAGGTCACTTCCTTCTGATTCCATTGGACTTTTCCCCTTGAAACTCGGTATCCGCATTTATGCAAGTAATTTAACAGGTGCTTTCCATCTTCGGTACAGGCTTCTTCTGTCGGGCTACATATCAGCAAGTCATCCACATAAACCAGCAACGTCGATGGTCTCTTTTCTCGGTACCATCCAGCCAGGTCCTTCTGTAGTGCATTGGTAAATTCGCTTGGTGAGCTGACGAATCCTTCTGGGAGCACGCCCCAAGTGAGCTGGCAGGCCCGTGGTTCCTCCGGGGTTTCCCATTGGAAGGCGAATAGATCTTGGCTATCCTCATGTAGTGGGATGGAGAAGAAGGCGTCTTTCAAATCGAGGACGGTGAATGTAGTAGATGTGAAGGGTACATATGACAACAGCGTGTGTGGATTTGGTACAACGGGCGCATCTTCCAGGACTTTTTCGTTGATAATTCTCAAATCTTGGACTAGCCTATACTGGTCTGGCCGTCCTTCCTTGGGGACTCTGAATATCGGGGTGTTGTGTGGGCTAGTGGTCTGGTGTACCCATCCGTATTCCAAAAACAAAATGACCTCCGCCCTTAGGAGAAACTGCTTTACTGGCGTTGGGGCGGCCCCGGGTTTTAATCTTACTTGAACTGGAGTAGCATTCTTTGCCCTTGCCGGATTATCTTTTCTTGCCCATACGTCTGTGTGTACACTAGGAATCATCAAAGGTTCTTGTTGTATGGTCTTCTCCTTTATTCCTGCGAGTGCCATTTGGAAGGCACATTCATTCCGCTTGGGAACCTGTACATGTAACTCGTTGTCCTGGAATGTGATGCGGACTTGCAGCTTACTTAGAATATCGCGGCCAAAAATGGGGAGTGGGCATTCAGATGATATCAAAAATTGATGACTAAATTCTGTTCCTTTATCGTGGAACCTAACGGCTAGAGGTTGCGAGACGGGTATCGTCTGCTTGTTGCCCTCTATTCCCATCATCGTGGCAACTTGAGACGTAAGGGGTATCTTCTGACGGGAACAGGTCCGGGGCATCATTGAGAAAGAGGCGCCTGTATCAACCAGCCCTTGTAGAGGGTTTCCATTGACTGTTAACTTTAGCATTGGTTCTGCCTGCGGACCCCCCTTGTATCCCGTCCACCTTCATTCGGAATCATACTCCTCTGTAAATTGCGCCATCTCTTTGGGCGGGCCCTTCCGTCCTGGTTGTTCTGCCCTCTTACCCTCCTGCCATAACTGGTGGTCAGCTCCCCATTCCCGGTTTTCAGTAGTCCTTACTTTACAATCCCGAGCCCAATGGCCTCTTTTTAGACACCGGGCACACTGGTCTTTCTGTAGTGGGGGGCGGCCCCGAGCCTCATGCTGACTGACGTGTCTCGGGGGTCCATACCCCCCTCTCGTACCTTGAGTGGCTTGGGTAACCCCCTCCACAATTGCGGCCGCCATCATGCCATATTGCTTCTTCATGACTTTCCCTTCTTCCTTCTTCACTTGTTCATCCCTATTCACATATACCTTGTACGCAATCTCTACTATCTGTCCCATACGCATGCCCATCACTCCCTCTATCTTCTGTAGCTTCTTTCTAATATCCGAGCAACTTTGGCCAATAAATAGAGTAATCAGCAGTCTCTGTCTTCCGAATCTGGGTCTAAGGACGTATATTTCCGCATTGTGGTGGTTAATCTTTCGAAAAACACGGAGGGTGACTCCTTTGGCTCCTGCTGTACCTGATACAACTTGGCCATATTCATTGGTTTTGGTATGGCATTTCTCACCCCATAAAGAATGAGTCTTTTGTAATTGGTTAACAGTTGGTGTGCCTCACCGGGGGTAGGTACCCATCGAGGATCTGCTATAGGGAGGACCACTTCAGGTGCCAGATCAGCGGCATTATTTCCTGTCCTTTGGTTTCGGGCTGCCTCCGCCCTTGCCTGGGAAAGAACGAGGCTCTTTTCCTCTTGTGTCAACAACATATTCAAAAGTGTCTGTATGTCCACCCAAGTGGGGTTGTTATTGGCAAAAATGGAGTCCCACATTTGATAATGTTTATCTGGGTCCTCCCGTAACCCCGGCATTTGTTTTTTCCAATTAAATAAATCTGAAGTGGAAAATGGGGCATGCACAAACGCGACCTGGGCATTTGCATCCAACACCTCCCTCATTGGTGCCACAAAGTTTATTTCCGAAATTGAATTGGATCTGTTTCTTCCCTTAAGGGTATTTCCTTCTGGTACTTGCTTTCCCCCTCTTAATGTCATGGGGCCTTTCATTGTCTTTATAGCATCTATCAGTTCTTGCCTTTTTTCTGCAGTAGCCGTGGGTAACTCCCCCCTCTCCCTAACAGCCAGTCTCTCATAGAGTCTTAACATATTCTCGTGCACCGCGTCCCACTCCCTTCGGGTCTGAGCCAGTTCCTCCTGCATTCTTTCCACTTGGCCATGATGCTCAGGCGGGGCCGTTGGCGATGGAACCCTTGGCTGGTTAGCATAAGGTGGCGGGTTCCCTGGTAGTGGCTGCGGAGGGGGTATTACTTGTTGTGGGGCTGGGCCCCCACCCGCACCCCCAGGGGGTGCCGGAGGTACCACAACCCTCCTTCTACTGGCCAAATCATTAAAATCATCGCTGTCCGGTAGGACAGATTTCGCCCCTTTAGACTGAGTCACGACCATTTCCAGCGCACATTCTGTTGGTGAGTTGTGGCTTACCGCCCTCCACCCCCCTGCATAATGCCAAGAGTCGGCCGTCTCTGGTAAGGCATCATACAGAGTGGAAATCAGGCGGCTGATTTTCTTACTGTCCCAAGTCCCACCCGGTGGCCACGAAATTCCCAGCCCCACCCAATCAATGAGACAAAACTGTTCTAATTTCTCCGGTGTTGGTACCGGACCCCCCGCCGAAATAACCCCGATTTTGAAACTCAAGAAGTCGCTCAAGACACATTCAAGTGGTGTTTTACTCATTCTTCCCTTTAACGGTTGTCCACCCCTCTGTTTTGCCTTCTGGGCTGTCCCTTTGGCTATGGCTTTCGACGCACCTTGTCCCATGCTTGGGGTATTTTTGGTGTCTGATACGAAACGCTCGTCCTACAGGTGACAGAACCCACCCTGTCTGTCTGTAACTTATTCTCAGGTGACCCCTCCCGGTCCCTGTAACCCCTAACTTATTCTCAGGTGACCCCTCCCAGTCCCTGTAACCTCTTCTTCTTTTCCCACAAATCAGACAAGGAGTTACAGACAAAAACGGGAAAGGACAGACAACTTGTGCTTCCCTGCTGTCGTGGCCCGGCCTCTCCCGAGGACGCAGAAAACGCACTACTGGCCAGTCCGCTCTCGCTTCAGGATAACCGCTAGGATTCGTCCCGTCTCACGCACACCTCATACACACTCTTTCATTCACAAAGTCTTCAGCCCTGTCCTGGGCGACTTACCCCTTCCGTAGTCTGGCTTTACTCATTTCGATTTCTATGGAGAGGCCTGGCGCTCACCCCGACGTCCCAGCACGCCCGTCAACCATGCGGAACAGGCCTCAACGGGGCCCGGAGCGCTCTTTCCGCTCGGCTACGTCGCCTCCGGAACGCCGTGGGGCGCTCAGTTGCCTGTCCCTTCGTGGTCGCCACTTGTAACAAACGCCCACAATATTTGTTTTATTGTTAGGCGAGGATCCGCTCCCAAGTACAAGGTTTCAATATTACTCAAGGAACGACGAAACGGTCTTAAAAGTAAAGCCAGAGTTTTATTGAAGCACTTGCAAGTGAAGAAACGAACACAGCCGACTCTGCCCCTACCTGGACGCAGCCAGGTTTTTATACTCTTGGCCCCATATACATCATGCATACATTAACCGTTGGCTCAGCCTACTTCCTTATTCCCAATGTTTTCCATATAAGGCCTTTTTGGCCCTTCGCCACATTCCTGAGACAGGCGTTGTTCCTTCACTCAGCGCCATTGGAAGCACTTGCAAAACCGGTTTTGCAGGCCAAGGTAGTTTACACAAACAAAGAGATAGCCAGGCCAGCTTACATAAACAGTAACGTACGTGCCTATGGAATGTCCACTAAATCACCAGCATTGTTCTTATTGCCTGAGGCCAAGCGAGTTATTTTACAAAAGCCAAATAAGCATTATTTTCTACAATTTAAGCCATGCCTTATGAGTGGAACTAGCTTAATAACGTAGGTTTTGAGAGAACATTAGCTTAGTTATGAAACACCAACATTTAGTATCATAGCTTTTCTATATATGCTCATTTTTTAGTTCTCTAAAAGTCACAGTACAAATGGTCCCCCCATATAAAGGCATGGGGTTTATGCTAGGATCCCTTGAGAGCCTGGCATCTCCTACCTGTTCCCCAATTGTCTCTTATCCAAGGAAACCCATCCTCTTCACGAAATTCAGCACAGTCTTCCCAATTGATTAGTGCAGAAATATGCTTCTTTCAAACACCCATACAATAGAATACCTTTCCGTTAAGATGCGAGTTCGTGACATGGATCTCTCTCTGTTGCTGTTTCATGTTGCCAAAAAAAAAAAAAATCCCAATCACATTTATATCCATATCAAAATTATGACATTGAGTATTTTCACAGTGCTTCTGGCTTTTTTTTCAACTTACACAGTTTTTGAACAAAGATTTTGAGACATAGTATGTTTCAGCGCTCTTATCTCTAAAGAAACCTGACCTTATGATCAGAATTGCCAGTGCCTGAGAAAGTGGGAGCAAAGCAAAATGGTGAAAGATTATGTATTACCGTATATTCCGGCATATAAGATGACTTTTTAACCCTGGAAAATCTTCTCCAAAGTCGGGGGTCGTCTTATACGCGGGGTGTCGTCTTATTAGGGTTGCCATATTGCCCGGATAGCTGGGTTTTACCCGGATTCTAAGCATGCCACCTGGCGCCCGGCTAACCCCTTAGGTGGCCCGGATTCTCAGCTTTCATTTAAAAAAAAATTAAGTTTCTAGGTGGTGCGGTTCTCGAGATATATATAAAAACGTCAGGCACCCCCCCCTGGTTAAATCTTTTTTTAAACTACTGTATAGCACTTCGTAGCTTTAACCCCGCCCGTTCAGGGTTGCAGCCAATCAGGGATTGTGTTTCAGTTTCATTGACCTGAGGCAGCATCTAGAAAACAAAATGGTGGTTTCACCCCCTGTTTATCTGAAAATCTCATAAATTGGGTAGGTATATACATTTCAGTTTTTCCCCCTGTTGTGTGTAGGAGTCAGATCCTTGGCAGTGTTTTGAAAACCTTCCCAATAGTTGCTTTTGGGGGTAAAAACAGTGCTAATCCCATATGTCCAGAGTAAATCCTATTGAATTCATTAGGAATTACTTTTGAGTAGACATGATTATGAATGTGCTGAAAATCAATGGGACTTTGGAGTGAATGTAAAAAAGAATTGTGTTTGTGTTCTCTTTCTGCCCCCCCCAGTCCTATTTTAAAGCAAGTAGGCAGGGCTTACTTAGGTATTGCAGTTTTTATTCTGTAGGAAACTAATACTGATTTTTAAAAAACTAATACTGATTTTTCTGCAATGACCACTTGGTTTGACAATAAACTATTATATGGGCTGTATGTATTTATACATCTGCAGTGTGTGCGTGTGTGTATGGAGTCTTTCCAACACCCCTGTGAGGTAGGGTTGGAAACCAAGGCAGCTCACAACAAGAAATAAAGCCATTTAAAATCCAATAACCATAAAAACAAGTATAAACAGTTGCAAAACAGTGTAAAGTGGCATGATTCGGAATTTTGGGTTGTGTGAATGAAGTTGCTTATCACTTGAGGTTGCATTTCTGTCCCTGTTTGAGTAAGCCCCATTGAATACGCTGGGACTTGCTTCTGAATAAATAAATTTAGGATTGCACTATAAATATCTTTACAGTTTGTGTAAATAATAAATATATTTGATAGTTATGCTTATATAAATATTTCTTCATTTATCATATTTTTGGTTTTTGGTTAGGAATCCTGACTGGTTGTGAGATGCTTAGTTTTTTGCCTTATAGGAATCTTGTTGTGGTTGGTATGGTATTACATTTAGGAAAGTGTTACTGCCTTCTGTATTTTTTTTTCCTATTTGCATTTCACTTATCTTTAACCTCACTCCATTACAGCCATAGAAGCAACAGCAGCATATGCAAGATAATTAACTCCCATTAGTGATAAGAACAAGAATTTATAATTATTATTTCAATTAAAACAAGAGGCTTATCAATACTTTGAAGAGGACCAGATATTTATTTTCTTTCTGAGCCCAGGACTGGGTCTTTCATGATGCCCGGTGTGTGTGTGTGTGTGTGGGGGGGAGTAGGAGAGAAGTCGATAAGACAGACATCCTGGCATTGATAATCGAATTAGCAAGGTATGTGTGGGGTTGTTGTACACTTCCAGGCTCAGTTTTATTTTGAGTATGGAGGTGGAACCTGTGTAGATGTGGTGGATCAAAGGGAGAAGAAATTTTGAGTTAAGCAAAGCTCTGCTTTTATAAAACCTAAGAAACATACAGTACTTTGAATGTCTGAGTGCCTGCACCAGTGGAATACTGGAGGAACTTGTAAAACTTGCTGCAACAGTATTTAGAACTGAGCATGTGGTGTGAAAGACTCCTTTTCCTAACATTTTGGCTTGTTTTTCTCTAATTGTGTATTTTTATTGTTTTTACTATATTTGTAAGCTGTGCTGAGCTCTGTTTTTAACAGCAAAAGGGCAGGATATAAATTCTCTTAATCAATCAATAAATACTCCATAGTGTTGGAAACTATTTTTGTGGGCGAGGAGAAGCCGGCCGAGGCTGCCCAGGCGAAGCCGAGCCGAGAGGACGCTCCCACCTGCAGGCAGCCTCGGCCGGCTTCTCCTCGCCCAGGCAGCTGCTTCCGCTGTCTGCGAGCGGCTTCTCGGGGACAAGGCGAGCTACGGCTGGGAGGGCTGAGCTGTGGCAGCTTCCGCTTGGAACTGAGGGCGGCTCGCCACGCCTTGGCGCAGACACACGCAGGAGCAGCACCTGCCGCCCAAAGTTGGGCAGGCGCGACTGGCTCGCTCATGCGCGGCTCGTCCTTCTCTGTCCTGGCAGTGGCGGCTGCAGCAAAGGGGCTAGGCGAGGGGGGGGAAGGAACAGGGCCCAGGTGTCTGGAGTCTCCAGCCTTCTCGCTCCTTCCTCCCCCACCCCCTTTACACGCAGCCACTTGGGGAGGCAAACTGTTACTGGCAAAGGAGGAGGAGGAGCGCTTTATTCGTCCCTGTCTTTCTCGCGGGGAGAGAGAATATTAAAAAACTCAGCGCTCCCCGCATCTCTCCAAAGCGCCCCTTTGATATATTGCCAAGTTCGCCTCCTGGCATGGGAGGGTTTCTTTGCAGGTCTGGGAGGGAGGAGAGGCGAAAGGTTGGCCCGGCTTTTAGCTCCCTGCAAGCTGGATCCGGGTGGAGCGGTGGACATGTTGTTTTTGGGGGGGTTTCCTCCCACAGGATTAAGTTTTGGGTTGTAGGAGTTTGCATGGGGAATCCGAGTGGTTTTGAAGTGCGCTCACGTGGAGGTTTTCCCCACAACCCTTCATTCTCGGTTTTTGTTGTTGTTTGAATTTGCAAGAAGGTGCCTCGTGGTGTGCCGGATTGGCAAATGGGAAGCTTGTTTAGTTTGCAGAGTTTCTCTGTAGATTAGGCTCCTCGTTTTGTTTCTACCTTTATTTGGAGAGCCATTACTGTCACTGATCGGGAGGGTTTTTTCCTGGCACCGGTTGTTGTCGCTTTGAAACAACAGCCCTGTGTGGTAGACTGGAGCAAGAGAATGGCCAGGTTGGGAACTGAACAGGGGTTTGGACCTGGGACTTTTCAGGTGCTAATTCCTTATTCTAGGGCTGCAGCTCTGTGCACACTTCCTTGGGAGTAAGTGCTGTTGAACTCAGCGGGACTTTCTCCTGAGTAAGCTGGTACAAGATTCTGCTGTAAGGCTGGACACTTGCTTGGAAGTAAACAGAGAACACAGTAGGGCTTACTTCCATATAAACATGGGCTGGATCCAGTCGCAATCATGCGAGAACCCTATTACTTGCTTCTCTTGAATGTTGGCAGTTGTCAACAGGGTGAAGCCACTGTGATACTCTGCTGGAAGAATAGGAATATAATTTTTATTTATTTAATTTATTATTGCATGTATATCTCACCTTTTTTCAAAGCATCTAAAGGTGAGGTATATGGCCTCCCTGCTCCTCTCCAGGTTATCCTAACAACAACCCTGCGAAATAGGCTATGTTGAGAGTAAGCCCCATGAAATGCAGTGTGACTTAAAAGCACAGAATTTGGCTGCATGCCATTTTTCAGTTTTTTTCCTGTTAGTTGTGGTGATTGAGGTTGTGGTTAAAATCATACTCGGTGAACAAAAAGTTGGTTTTGAGAATTACTTCGTGTTACATTTTGCTTCAAAAACATGCAACTTTTCATGAAAGGTAAATCCCAACCTGTAATGTGTGAAAGTGTTACCACTAATAGGAATAATAATAGGTATTATTCTTATCCTATTTCCTGATGTTCTGATTGTCTGTGTGCAGGGATTTTGTTTTTAAAAAAGGTGTGGGAGTATTCAAACATGTGATTCCCCTCCCCCCACACCTTGAAGTGGTACAGTCCCAGGAGAGCTGCACCATGCTCTAGTTTCTAATGTGCAATCTGGTTATTTTAAAAATGTTGTTGTTTGACTTGTAATGGTGCCAAAGAACTTGAATCACAGCCACTGAATGCAGTGATGGCTATTTCATTAGTGGACTTTAAAGGGGGATTAGACAAATTTGTGCAGAGATACTCAATGACTATTAGGGCAGAGACACTCACTATTCTGCCGGTTCCAGTACATCTCCACCTCCTCTTCTGATAATGGGGCACACGATGCTAGTCAAACCCTGCCTCTTTTTACTGTAAAATCTGGTAGGAGCAGTTTGAATGTGTTTTTTAAAATTTGCTTCAAAGAGACTTTGCAACAGATCAGCAGATCAATACTGGCCTAGATGCGCTAATGGTCTGACTTGGTATAAGTGTGTTTTCAGTGCTTCCTTAGGGGAGTGGACCTATGCACATATACGGTATCAAAAAGAAATATACTAGTCTGGGATGGGATCCTGGAAGCAAAAGTAGGTAGCCAGTACATGAGATAGTCTCAGTGGAGGCAGAGCAGGGTAAATGGCCCATAATCTGGCTTGCCCCCAAATTTATTTGAACACCTCCATCACAGGGTTGCTGAATCCTATATAAGTCTAAGATGATATGCTGGCACTGCGGTGATGCTCTGCCATGTTGGCCATGCCCCTTTCAACTTGGCAGTATATCAAAGGAGATTTCCTTGCAAGACCTCAGGCCTTCAGTGTAAACTTTGCTAAACCTGAATTGTCATTCTGTTTGGTCTCAAAGCCTGGCTACATGTAGCCTATTTTACTGTTGGCGTATGGTTAGGATTGAGCTGAATGAATGACATCTTAACGTTCCAGACAGTTTCATGGGTGGCCCTGGGGAGGAATAGTTTGATCTGCTTCTAGTAGTGGCATTGGCAGGGTTGTTGCTGACATGTATTGATGAGGAGGGTGAGGCAGCTGTTCCCTCTGCCAGAATGTTAGTACTGGTACTACTATGAGGTAAAGAGAGGAAGGGGAAGACCTGCTCCTTGCTTGCTTTGCTGTTGTGGCAGCAGCATTGCTGCTGGTAGGGATTTGGAGATAATGGGTCCCTCTGTCTCCATGCACAGAGGCGTATTGCTGCCTCCCTGTCTCTTGTTCACACATTGTCCTTTCCAGTATAGAGATGACCCCTGGAGGACAGCAGAAAGCTAGTATGATTTCAGGTTGCAAACCAGACTTTGATGCTTGTCATTGCACATAATGTGTGTCATATATCCCAGCTTTGGGCCAAGTAGTCAGTGCCAGAAGCAAGTAAGCTAGATTAAATGTTCCCTAAAGGCGTTGAACTGTGACCTGGGAGACCAGGGTTTGAATCCCCACACAGCCATGAAGCTCACTGGGTGACCTTGGGCCAGTCACTGCCTCTCAGACTCAGAGGAAGGCAATAGTAAACCACCTCTGTCTGAAAACTGCTTACCATGAAGACCCTATCTGGGATCAACTTGAAGGCAGTCCATTTCCATTTTGCATCACCCTAAGCTTGTGAGAAAGAATGACCTTGTCACTTCAGATGGACCTAGGAACACCCTATTTTAGGTAAGATTTCTATTTTAATATCTGATTAGAGAATTTTTTATTGAATGGTATGCTCCAAGCAACTGTGGTTGATACAATGTATCATGTTTAATGACGTCACTAGGACCCGCCCCGTGACGTCACTAGGACCCGCCCCGTGACGTCACTAGGACCCGCCCCGTGACGTCACTAGGACCCGCCCCGTGACGTCACTAGGACCCGCCCCGTGACGTCACTAGGACCCGCCCCGTGACGTCACTAGGACCCGCCCCGTGACGTCAATAGGACCCGCCCCGTGATGTCACTAGGACCCACCCCCATTTTCTCAGGTTTTTGGATGGTTCCGATCTGGCAACCCTAACCAGTATAGAGCAATTCTTTTGGAGTTTCTTGCAATCGCTTTTTGTTTTAACTGCCTTGAACACTTGGTATTGTCAGCAAACTTGGCTACCTCACTCCTCATCCCTAATTCTAGATCATTTATGAACAACTTAAAAATTAGAGGTCCTAGACCTAATCCTTGCAAGATTCCACTTTCTACATCCCTCCATTGTGAGAACTGTTCCTTTATTTCTGCTCTCTGCTTCCTGTTTCTTAACCAGATCCTGACCCACAAGAGGACCTCACTTAATTCCATGACTACTAAGCTTACTCAGAGTCTTTGGTGAGAGACTGAGCCTTTAGTGTGGCAGACCCAGCCCTGTGGAACTCCCTACCAGTCAGAGGTTTAGCAGGATCCATCTATCTCTTCTTTCATGCACCTTTTGAAAACTATACTGTTTGGATGGGCCTTTGCAGTTTGAATTTTCTCTTTTTAACCCATCTGTATTTATTGGAGTTTGATGTTTTTAATAATGGTTTCATGGTTGTTTTTACTGATTTTATTTTTATGTATATTCTGCCTTGATACATTGTTATGAAAGTGCGGTTTATAAGTATATAAATAAATAAAAGTCTCAGTACACAATGTAAATTGGATCACCTCAATCAATCTCAAATAACTCCTAAAAGGTTAGTGAGACAGAATCCATGCTGATTCTCCTTCAGCAAGACTTGTTCTTCTGTATGTTTGGAAATTCTACCTTTAACAATGCTTTCCACTAGTTTTCTGGGAACAGATGTTAAGCTAGCTAGCCTGTAATTTCCAAGATTTCCTCCTGATCCCTTTTTAGAAAATTGTGTTACGTTGGCCACTTTCCAGCCCTCTGGTATGGAGGCCGATCATAAGGACGTTACATATTTTTGTTAGAAGATCAGCACTTTCACATATAATAATAATAATAAAATTTTATTTATTAGTCGCCCATCTGTCCGACTTAACGGACACTCTGGGCGACGTACACAATATAAAATACAATATCAACATATTCATAACAATCACAGTATTAATATCGTATCATCTAAAAAACCATCCTACACTGATACAGTATAAAACCTAACCCACCCCAGAGATCCCATAGGCCTGCCTGAAAAGCCAGGTTTTTAAGGCGCGGCGAAAGGTCATCAGGGAGGGGGCATGCCGAAGGTCAAAGGGAAGCAAGTTCCAGAGGGTGGGGGCCACGATCGAAAAAGCCCTCTCCCTGGTCCGCACCAGCCTAGCTGTTTTCACCGGTGGAACCGAGAGAAGGTCTTGTGAGGCTGATCTCGTTTGGCGGCATATTTGGTGATACTGGAGGTGTTCCTTCAGATAAACTGGGCCAGGACCGTATAGGGTTTTAAAGGTTAATACCAACACCTTGAATTGGGCCCGGTATACAACTGGCAACCAGTGTAACTCAATCAGCACTGGGGTGATATGGTCCCGGCGATGGGTCTGCTTTATTAAGCGTGCCGCCGCATTTTGTACCAGCTGGAGTTTCCGGACCGTCTTCAAGGGTAACCCCATGTAGAGCGCATTACAGTAGTCTAATCGAGAGGAGACCAGGGCATGTATTACTCGTGGGAGCAGATGTATAGGAAGATAGGGTCGCAGCCTCTGTACCAGATAAAGTTGGTACCAGGCTGCCCGGCTCACTGCAGAAATCTGCGCCTTCACAGACAGCTGGGAGTCCAAAATGACCCCGAGACTGCGGACCTGGTCCTTCAGGGGCAATCTCACCCCATTAAGCACCAGGTCTAATATGAGTGCTTTAAGAAGTCTTGGATAGGTGCCATCTGGACCCAGGATTTGTTAGTTTTTATTTTGAATTTCATCTCTTGTCAGCGCTATTTCCCCCCCGTTCCTTGGATTTCCTCCACGTGAAACTTAGTTCTGGCCTGGCTTGTCCCAAAATATTCTGCAATGCCTAACAAATCCAAAGCCCTCCTCATGACACCGCCATATCATCTAAACATTGAGACTACATAGATGTGCCTGTCTAGCTGGTCCTGTGTATGAAATAGATAGAAGGCTACCTTGAAGGTTCTGGCTTTCAACATCCTATCAGCCTACATTTCACTTTCGGGACCTCACATTTATACTTTCTCACATTTATTGTTGTTGTTGTTGTTGTGTTATTATTGATAATGATAACATTTATATCCCACCCTTCTTCCCAGAAGGGGCCCAGGGTGGCATTGTTTGTGCCAACATGCACCACAACTACACACCCAGCTATCCGTGTCCCCAATAATCCAGTTGCCCACTTTTAGGACCTCCTTCACCTCCTGGAAGACTATCCTCAGCATGAGAAGATAGCTGCTTATCCCCCAAAGAATTGAGTCCCATCTTGTGGCATCTTTTCCTCAGAGTGATGTGCCCTGCCCTATGAAAGCAGGAGAGTCCAAAGGCTTCTGAATATAGAAGTTGGCAATATGGTACCTTTTTAGTACAAATCAGTGAAGGGTCAGATAAGGACAACCACTGAATGGAAAAGGTTCCAGGTTCAATCCCTAGCTCTCATTTGATAGCCTGTTTAAATACTGAGCTAGATGAACCAATAGTTTGTCTTGGTATGAGATGACTTCCTAATTGACTTACAAACACTACCACAGGATCTTCATTCCAGCTATGAAGCTCACCAATGTGACCTTGTATAAACTGATACGACTGACTTCATACTTACCAGGAGTGGCATTGTGGTTGCTGTTCTGTGGTTGTTTATATGATGATCCCTTCTAGGGATGCAGGTAGGTGTGACACGATGGACTGACTGGCTATATAACTGTAATTGTTCTAGATAATGCTGAAAATGCATAGGATGAAGCGCAGGACAGCAGCAATCCGCCATTCGAGGCAATGTGTGAATTGAGCATCTCTCTTAGGGGAATCTATCACATCATATTGAAAAAACATCCTTGGAAAAACTGACATCCCAAATGAACATAGGTAGGTTTGAGTAATAGAAAATATAACAGTAGATTATGGGGAAATGATTATTAATAAAATATTGATTTAATAAAGCAGTGTTTGAATGTAATTCCTGTTATAGAAAGTTTTCTGTATTCTTTTCTTTCTCCCACAATGGTAACATCAAATAAATTGTTATATGTGAATAAAATATTAAAATAGTGATTGAGCTGTAAATGAGTTATGTTTATATTTTACCAAATGCAGAGCTTTCTATAAAAAGTAATTTGTTACATTAAATGACATCTACAATCCTCAAATTCCCCCACCCCCGCTCCCCTGTCAAGAAAACTAGCAGACTGGGCTAAGTGTGGGCTGAGTTTATTCCTTTCTCAGAAATACTTTCCACAGGGAATTTAATTGTCTTCCAAATAGAACCGTAATGATATTTTTAGGGCAGGGATCAACACAGGTTGCTTTGCATTATTAGATGTGCCCCAGCTGTCATTACATTAGATAAAGCTAACCCATTCAATGATAAGATCTGTATTATGGGAGTGGGCAGGCATTAGTTATTTCAGTCACATAGCTGGAATGGAAAACATAATGTGCTGCAGCAAGACTCAAAATTAAAGGTGACTTTTTAATCAGTGATTTCATTATAGCCATCATATGTATCGGTAACTCAACATAATGAGCCTATCCTTTCAGATAAGAGGTCCCGACAAATGGCAAACCACAACCATATTTGGTACAAGAACTTTGAAAACAAACCCTCAAGTAGGTGATCTATTACTGCTGCCCATTCAGGATTAATAAGTAGTGGAAAATAGGTTAGCATATGCTGGTTTATCAAACATGGCTTATTATACAGCAGAATGCAACTGTATGATGCAACTAATATAATGACTAGAATCCAAAGAATTCCCACAGTGCTCCTGGCAAGGCCTGGGACAGTGGGGCAAGTTTGCGGCCCGGGATTGAAGTCCTGGCCTCCATTGATGAGTCTGGCTGATGCGGCCAGGGCCGGCATTTGCGTGCCATGCATGGGCACAGGGTAGGTGGGGCGACGGAGCAAATTTAAGCTCATGCCACCCACGAGCCTCCCTCTTTGGCTTGCAACACCCCTCCCCCCTCCCCTTGCTATGGTGTGTTCAGCTGGTCAATTTGGGGCTGAGTAGGAATTTTTTTCCTGTTGGTGGGCAGATTTTTTGCCTGCTCCACACTGTGGTAGCAGGATGGAATGGAGTTGGAGGGTGTCCTTGTTTAATAGGTTATTTTGGCTAATTTGGTGTACCTAAAGTCTAACTGGATGGTTGTATTCTGTTGTAGTTGGTCACTTTGGCAGGAAGGTGCAGGAAGGGAAGCTTGTAAGGACAGCTAGGTGGCACCATTAGGCACCTTTGGGGGTGATTGGTGGATCTGGAGGCCTGCCCTTCAGAGCTGTACAGCTTGGGGGCAGGATGTGGGCTGCCTTTGGGGCCAACTTACCTCATCCACCTGGAGTTGTACAGCCCCAGGTGGTGGTGATGTGGGAAGGCCCCCTTACTCACCCTTGGGGTGGGGCGGGAGTAGGGGATAAGCAGAATGGCTTGCCCTTGTCCTGGCAAGGGTGGTTGCCCAATAACTGTAATTAGATAATTCAATTATAACCTAGCTCCCATACCTATGTTTTACCTCTGCAGGTTATTTTAAGGATTATGTTTAAAGTTTAATAAAATGGCCCTTTGTTCAACCCAGCCTTTGTGTCTATGTGTTTATTTGAACCCTCGGCCACAAACCTTACAGGTGTGGTCTAGTGAAGTTGGGACTGTTCAGAGGAATTTTTGATATCTTTGCATTTGAACAGCACGCTCTGTGGTTTGTTACACAATGCTTGGTGGAAGTTTCCTCAGTTTCAAAAGTGGTTTGCCATGGGGCATGGGATGCTGTAGTTTAAGAACTCTGTTCAAAGCCCCTTTAGCTCTGTGAATCTCGATGTATGATTTTTGGATCCTAGCCAATATACAGAGCTAGTAGTAGTATTATTTTAATCGCTTTTTACTATGAATATAGATGTATATAGAAGAAGGTACACAGCCGCTGGGCATGCTCACTAGTGATGCCAGGTCTCCGGCAAACGGCCAGAGACTCCGGCCCCGCCCTTGCTTTTCTCACCTCTGGCCAGAATTGCCCCCATGTTTAATCTCCGGCTTTTGTGGACAGCCAGGAGCCAGTCATGCAGACGCCAATTTTCCCCTTGCTTCTTCTATCTGCTTTGCCTCCTCTCTCTCTCTCTCTCTCTCTCTCTCTCCTTTGCATGCAGACATGCACGCCGCAGGGGAAGGACTCCATTCGCCTTCCCAAACACTACCTCGCATTCTCATTGGCTGCCCCGGAGGTCCAATGAGAGCCAAGCCCAGGCTTCCTCCGTGGCGTGGAGCAAATTGGAGCAAGTAGGAGGTGAGTTGGCTGGCTGGCAAATGCCCTGGCTTTGAGGGTTTTAGGGAGCTCTAGCTGCTCTACAGCTGATGAACAGCTGTGGCCGGGGAGCAGTGGCATTCCAAGTGCAGGCAATAAGAAGATGGCACATCGGGCACTGCCTCTTTTCCAGCTCCAGCTCACTCAGGATAGCGTCCCATCTTCTCCCCTCTGCATTTAGAGGCATCCTCTCTCCCTGTCCCTGACTCCCCTCCCTTTTCTCCCCTCTCCCTTTGATTTCTTTGTCTGTTTATTTATTTTTTATTTTGCGTTAGAAACATTGGTATTTCTCTCCCTCCTCCTTCTCTATCCCCCTTCCGCTTCTTTCCCTCACTGATCCCAGGGCTCCCTCACCTCTTCTCCTGCATGCTTGGGAGCCTTTTTCTCCCAAGCACCAGCAGCCTGTAGCAGACTCACTCTCTGCTCGAGGTGGAGATACGTGGGCTGGTGAAACCAGAAATTGCTCTCCATCCCTCTTTCTTTCTTTCTTTCTTTCTTTCTTTCTTTCTTTCTTTCTTTCTTTCTTTCTTTCTTTCTTTCTTTCTTTCTTTCTTTTTGTCTCTGTAAGTGTTCATTTACTCAGAAAAACCTGCTGCAGCCTTGTGCCCCCTTTGGCAACCCTCCTGTGATAGTTACTTCCAAGAAAGCATGTTCTTCCTCCAGGATGAAGACTGCAATCCTAAACATGCTTGGGTGGGAGAAAGCCCACTGAATTTCTTGAGGATTGCTTTGGAGTAACTAGGCTTGGGATGGGCTTTAGAGTCTTTTCCTCTAAAACGAATTGGGTCAACCAGAAAAAAGACTTCATCTTTTTTCTGTTCTAAACATCTCAGGGCAGAGACACGTCTTTTTTACTTGCCATACACTGCATTAATTATTATTTATAATAATCTGCAATCGCTAGGGGCATTATCAGGGGAGGTTGAGCCCTGGGTCTTTTGTGCTAGACCCAGATCTGCTACTCCCCACTTTTTAAAAACACATGTTTATTTTTATTTTGCTCATAGGGCAGCAAACTGCAGTGCCAGTGAGATCCCAGGCTGCATACACACCATACATTTAAAGTGCGCGGCTTCCCACAAAGAATTGTGGGAAATGTAGTTTACCCCTCACAGCTAAAATTTCAAGCACCCTTAACAAACAACAGTTCCCAGGATTCTTTGGGGAAGGAGAAACATGCTTTAAATATATTGTGTGTATACACACTATTTTAACTTGCCCAGAAGCACTGTATACATTTATGCAGATTGCTGCCCAGAGTCTTTCAAGAACCCAGCAACCAGGGGTGTAGTCGTCCAGGGTCTTGGGGAGTCTTAGATGACTTACTTTTTTGGGAGCGGGGTCTCAGCAGAATCCCTGTGTTTCCAGCATTCTATGAGCCAATCAACATGACAGGAGAGTGTGTTAACCACTTAGAAGAGTCTTCTAACATGCATCCTTGTCGTTTCCTGTTGATTGGAGCCAATCAGAGTAAAAGGAGGTAAGTCACTGAGCAGACTCTTCTCAGTAGCTTATACACTCCCCTTTCATGCCTGTAGGCTCCTAGGGACCTCTGTTGTGGAAGAATGCATTAGCAAGGATCTCATTCTCAACCCAGCAGCAGAAGGGGGGAAAGTGGGAGGGGTGTGGATGTGACTATCATGAAGGGACCCTGCACTCCTGAATTTGCCACTGCATTACTGCTAGCAACACCCTTGGCCATTATACAGCAGACACAAGTAACAGTCTCCCAGCCCTTTTGGCTAAAGGGTGGGGTATAAATTCCTTAAATAAATAAACACAGAAAGCAGCCACTCAGAGGAAAGCTTCAGCAGAGGATTAAGGGTTGTTTTCACCGCTGCCATGCAATATAATCACCCCCCACTTCTTGCTACAAACCAATACATATCTACTCAGAAGTAAGCTCCATTGAGTTCATTGCAACTCCCCAGGACCAGAAGCATAACTGGAAGTCCTATGGTTCCCTAGGCCTGGTATATTCCTTCCATGTGTTAATTTTTATTTTTTTGTTTTGCTACTGGGCCCCTACTTGTTAGCTTCCAGAGGAAACTAAGGCAGCTCACAGCAAGAATTAATGCACATCCAACTCACATTTAAAGTGCATGACTTCCCCCAAAGAATCCTTGGAAGTGTAGTTTCCCCCTCGCAGTTAGAGTTCCCGACAGCCATGACAAACTACAGCATCCATCTGTGCTCCCATCTAACATCTCTGGAACACTAAGCTCCTTTCTTCCTATAATGGCCTGGCCTGAGGGCACATAAACCCTTCTTGCCAGAAGCAAGTAAACTAGATTAAATGTTCCCTAAAGGTGTTGAACTATGACTTGGCAGATCAGAGTTTGAATCCTCACACAGCCATGAAGCTCACTGGGTGACCTTGGACCAGTCACTGCCTCTCAGCCTCAGAGGAAGGCAATAGTAAACCACCTCTGAATACCGCTTACAATGAAAACCCTGTTCGGGATCGACGAAGGCAGTCCATTTCCATTTTGCATCCATGCTCCCTAAGCTTGTGAGAAGGAATGACCTTGTCACTTCAGCTGGACCTGGGAACACCCTCTTTTAGGTAAGATTTCTATTTTAATTTCCAATCAGAGAATTTTTTTTTTGAATGGTATGCTCCAAGCAACTGTGGTTGATTCTTAATGTATCATGCTTTATGACATAATTAGGGCCCGCCCCGTGACATCACTAGGGCCCGCCCCTGTTTTCTCAGGTTTTTGGATGGTTCCGACCTGGCAACCCTAATGCTCACAGGCCTAGCATTCCTAAGTTTATAGACTGGAAGCTGTGGTTACGGAATAGCTAACTTTTATTTATTTAAAAATGTTTATAATCCACCCTAGATCAAATTGATCTGAGGGCATAACATAAGGATCCATTTAAAACTATCATTCCATTAATAAATAAAGAGTAAATCAAACAATAGAAAAGTTGTCTTAAAACACAGACTTCTATATTATTATTCACTAACAGGCAAAAAACCTTGCAGTTTAAGAAGGTATCTATAGCCATCAGATATTTCTATCAACCTTTTAAAAGCAGGGAAATTGGGCAGCTATAGTGAATGTACCAGGGGAGCAGGAGACCTGGCCTCCTCTCTGAGATATTGTACTGCCCTACAAATTTGTCAAAATGCAAACACAATTTGGGTTGGTCTTTCACAGTCCAATCCACTTCCTGTGTAGCTGGGAAGAATTTGGTAACATGCCTCTGAGCATATGGTGAGTGGTGGTAACACCTGCCATCTCCAAAGATGGAGAATTACATTTTGGTATGTTTGTTGGTGTTCTTCTTACTTTGCTTCTTTTCTGTGTTACTAATGTTTCTACAGAGAATCTAACCTAGAAAATTATATTTCTCTCATTATTCAACCTAGACGTCTGTGTCAAATTTATTTTTATTAATTTCAAAGTCTTTTTATTGGTCAGTGTCATATGATGGTGAAGACAGTCTTTTGTGTTTCAAACTGGAGGTTATGTTCTATTTCTATTTTGGGTGCATTAACAGTTGAATCTGAAACTACAATTTGATGTAAGACTGATTACGATATGTTGCTACTTCAGCAATGACTCTAGCTGTTGGAAAAAACAAACTTAGCCTACCCAAGATGAATGTTTTCAGCCTGCTATTGTTAAACTACTCCACTTAAGGAAAGGTTGACATGGTCAATTAAAAACATAGAGCACACCTAGAAATTTGCTATTATTCCACAATTGTTTTTGGACCTTTTTTTGAGTGTTGCAAAGTGTTGCTGTACTTCACATATTCGCAGAAGCAAAAGAAAATGATTTCCTAGAGGAAACTTCACTAAAATTGCGAAGGAAATCAAACATATTTAAAGTGACTATCTGAACTATATCAGCTGTTTTAATATTGTTGCTTCCTCCCTGCTAAAACAAGATCAGCACAGCACATGTATTGTTTCTGTTATTTGGCCTGATTGCAGGTGTTGCCACCACTCACCATATCCTCAGAGGCGCATGTTACCAAATTCCTGCAAGCTACACATGGAGTGTACTGGACTATGAAAGGCCAACCCAAATTGTGTTTGCATTTTGACAAATTTTTAGGGCAGTACAATATCTCAGTGAGGAGGTCAGGTCTCCTGTTCTCCTGGTGCATTCACTATAGCTGCCCAATATCCCTGCTTTTTAAAGTTTGATAGAAATATCCATCTATAGATACTTGGCTATAGATACATATCTTGGCTATAGATACATTCTTAAACCACAAGGTTTTTTGCCTGTTAGTGAATTTCTCTGCTTTTTAATCTGGGAAGTAAGAGATAGGATTCTGTGCAAGTTTGCTGAGAATGGACTGATCATTTTCATGCTTATTGAGTTCAGTGGGATTTACTCCCATGCAATCATGCTTAAGATAAGTAAAACTGACCATGGGGAGGGAGGCCTGGAGTGTGCAGGGGAGGAGGAAGGGAGAGAAAAGGAGAAGGAGGGGAAAGGCAGGTCCGATCATTTACATGCTTATTGAGTTCAGTGGGATTTACTCCTGTGCAATCATGGCTAGGATAGGTAAAACTGACCATGGGGGAGGAGAAGGGGGAGGGGAGAGTAGAGGGAAGGAGGAAGGGGCGAGAGGGGAGCAGGAGGAGGAGAAGGGGGATTGGAAGGGGAAGGGAAGGGGTGAAGCAAGGGGGACGGAAGGGGCAAAAGGGAGGTGATGAAAGGGAGGAGGAGGCAGGTTTGATCATTTGCATGCTTTTTGAGTTCAATGGGATTTACTCCCATGCAGTCATGCTTGAAAATGAAATGGACTGCCTTCAAGTTGATTCTGACTTATGGCGACCCTATGAATAGGGTTTTCATGGTAAACAGTATTCAGAGGTGGTTTACCATTGCCTTCCTCTGAGGCTGAGAGGCAGTGACTGGCCCTAGGCCACCCAGTGAGCTTCATGGCTGTGTGGGGATTCGAACCCTGGTCTCATAGGTTGTAGACCTAGGCTAGGAAAAACTGATCATGGGGGGGAGGAGGGGGAGGGGGAGAGCAGAGGGGAGGGGGAAGGAGGGTATCAGAAGGGGATGGGAAGTAGAAGAGAGGGATGAAGGAAGGAGGAGGGAAGGGTCAAGAGGGAGGGGAAAGGAAGGAGGAGGAGGGGAGGGCAGGTTTGATCATTTGCATGCTTTTTGAGTTCAGTGAGATTTACTCATGTGCAATCATGCCTGTTTATTTATTTATTGGATTTATTAGTCGCTCATCTGGGAGGTTGTCCAGCCACTCTGGGTGACATACAGCCAAAATATAAATTACATTAGACAATAAACATAAAAACATTAGGACATCACAACCAATAGCTACAGAACCTACAGAACCTAGCCTAGGATAGGTAAAACTGACATGGGGAGGGGGGGAGAGGGGGGAGGAGATTGGATAGGTGGGCCCTGGGCAGAGGGGAAGCTGCTTTCCTTTCCAAAAGGAAAAAATTGTGAACTTTAGCCTTCTTTTCAGCGTTTCCCCCACCTTTTTATTCTACAGCAGGCAAATGTAGTCTCCTATCCAAATTTAAACCATAGCTGTCATTGGCTGCATCCACAGCAGACCTTTATTCTACTTTAGACAGTCATGGCTTCTTCCAAAAAATTCTAGGAATTGTAGTTAGTGAAGGGTAAAGAGAGTAGCTAGGAGATGTCCTGTTCCCCTCACAGAGCTTCAATCAGAGCGGCTGACTGTTAAACCACTCTGGCCACTGGAGCTCTGTCAGAGGAATGTTCTGGCGAACACTCGTGGCCGAGTAAGATTGTCTTCCAAGATAAGGTCTTTAACGGTGGGTCCGTAAGTGACTGTGGAGGCCAATTCTGGATCCACACAGCCTCCCACAGTGAGGGCATAGGTTTCCAGATGGAAGATGGTCACGATGATGATTTGCTTGACGTGCCTTCCGCATAACTCGTTTGTCCCTTTCGCCCTGTACTTGTGCTTCTTCAAAGTCCATAGCACCTTTGATAATGGCCGACCTCCAATTGGGACGCTCATGGGCCAAGGCTTCCCAGTTCTCGATGCTTATGTCACATTTTTTTAGATTAACTTTGAGAACATCTTTAAACCTCTTTTGCTGTCCACCGATATTCCGTTTTCCATCCTTAAATTGGGAGTAAAGTAGCTGCTTTGGAAGACGGTGATCAGGCATTCGAACAACATGGCCGGTCCAGCGAAGTTGATGTTGGAGAATCATTGTTTCAACACTGGTGGTCTTTGCTTCTTCCAATACGCTAACAGTAGTCCGCTTATCTTCCCAAGTAATTTGCAGAATTTTCTGGAGGCAGCATTGGTGGAATCTTTCAAGAAGTTGGGAGTGGCATTTATAGATGGTCCATGTTTCACAGGCGTACAGTAAGGTCAGTAGTACAATGGCTCTGTAAATAAGCATTTTGGTCTCCCTGCGAATATCCCGATCCTCGAACACTCTACACTTCATTCGGGAGAATGCGGCACTCACACAGCTCGGATGATGCTGAATTTCAGCATCAATGTCAGCATTTACAGAGAGATGGCTGCCAAGATAAGAAAAGTGATCGACATTCTCCAGCGTCGCACCATTAAGGTGGAGTGATGGTGCTACAGATGAATTGGTTCGCACTTGCTGATGAAGCACTTTGGTTTTTTTGATGTTAAGCGAGAGGCCAAGCTTTTCATATGCTTCTGCAAAGACATTTAGGATAGTTTGAAGATCTTCCTCAGAATGTGTGGAGACTACATTATCATCCGCATATTGAAGTTCTGTGACAGAGGTTGCAATTACCTTACTTTTTGCTTTCAGCCGACTGAGATTAAAAAGCTTTCCATCTGTTCGATATGTGATTTCCACACCAGTGGGAAGTTTCCCCTCAACAAGGTGTAGAATCATGGTGATAAAAATAGCAAATAAGGTTGGAGTAATGACACATCCATGTTTGACACCTGATCCCACTTTGAATGGATCACTTTGAGAGCCATTGTTATCCAAAATTGTTGCCGTCAGAGGAATAGGAGTCTCCTCTCAGCACCCTTCACAAACTACACTTCCCAGGATCTTTGGGAGAAGCCATGACTGTTTAAAGTGGAATAATGGTCTGGCATGGGTGTGGCCCCGATTATACTCTGTGAACATGATTGATTTTTAATTAATTTCAACAGATTATGAGAACTCTACAGAAAAAGTCCAAACTCTCTCTCTCTCTCCCCCCCTCTCTCTCTCCCCTCTCTCTCTCTCTCCCCTCTCTCTCTCTCCCCCCCCTCTCTCTCTCTCCCCCCCCTCTCTCCCCCCCTCTCTCTCTCTCCCCCCCCTCTCTCTCTCTCCCCCCCTTCTCTCCCCCCCTCTCTCCCCCCCCCACTTTGAACTCTCAATTCTTTCTGACTGTTTTGTGTATCGCCATGAAAATTTAGAAGGCTGTTGAGCAAGCATTTCTGAGTTCAGGACTATAGGTTTTGTGAGGTTTTGTTTTGAAATCAGCTTATTGGAAGCATCAGAATAGTATGGGGGTATTTTCAATTTAACATTGCGGAATGCGAAAAAAATCCATGATGAGTATCGTATACAGCCACTTTTGTGGCTGTATAATACTATAGAGTTATGAACTCAAAATGCCTGAGAAAATAACCAGGTCTTAACCTGATGCTAAACAAAAACATAATTGGTGCCAGAGAAATTTTGAAGGGGAAGGTATTCCATAATCGGGCAACAACTACAAAGAACACCCTCTCCTGCATCACCACATAATGTGTAGTTTCCAAAGGTGGAACACTCAGAGATCTTTCTGGAAGATTGTAATGCCCAGTCAAGTTAATATTGGAAGGTGCATCCTTGAGTGTGCTCAGGTCCGAAATTACTTAGGATATTATTCTTTATTCATACTATGTTTGTTAGTTTATTTATTTATTTTTATTTATTATTTGATTTATATCCCATCCTTCCTCCCGGCAGGAGCCCAGGGGGCAAACAAAAGCACTAAAACCCTTTAAACATCATAAAAACAAACTTTAAAACAAATTAAAAGAAAACATCTTTAAAAATGTTTCTTAAAAAAGCTTTCAAAACGACGTCTAAGATTAAAAACATTTTAAAAAAGAAGGTTTAAGACCATATTAAAAAGCAATTCCAACACAGACACAGATTGGGATAGGTCTTGTTGAAAGAAGTAGGTTTTCAATAGGTGCTGAAAAGATAACAGAGATAGTGCCTGTCAATTCAGGGTAGAGAATTCCACAGGGTAGGTGCCGCCACACTAAAGGTCCTTTCCCTATGTTGTGTGGAACGGACCTCCTGATAAGATGGTATTTGCAGGAGGCCCTCACCTGCAGAGCGCAGTGATCGACTGGGTATATAAGGGGTAAGATGGTCTTTCAGGTATCCTGGTCTCAAACTGTGTGTATACCAAGATTAGAACCTTGAACTTGGCTTGGTAGCAAATGCGTAGCCAGTGCAGTTCTTTCAGCAGCGGAGTGACATGTTGACGATACCCTGCCCCAGCGAGCAGTCTCGCCACTGCATTTTGCACCAGCTGCAACTTCCGGACCAACCTCAAGGGCAGCCCCACATAGAGCGCATTACAATAATCCAGTCTGGATGTTACTAGTGCATGGACAACAGTCGTCAGGTTATCCTGGTCCAGAAATGGCCACAGCTGTCTTACCAGTCAAAGCTGGTAAAAGGCACTCCTAGCCACTGAGGTCACCTGGGCCTCTAGTGATAAAGATGCATCCAGGAGCACCCCCAGACTATGGACATGCTCTTTCAGAGGGAGTACAACCCCATCCAAAGCAGGCAACTGACCAATTCCCTAACTCTGGAACCACCAACCCACAGTGCCTCCATCTTGCTAGGATTCAGACTCAGTTTATTGTCCCTCATCCTGCCCACCACCAAGTCTAGACAGCGGTCCAGGACTTGCACGGCCTCTCCTGATTCATATGTTACAGAGAAATAGAGCTTGGTATCGTCAGCATACTGCTTACATCTTGCCCCAAATCTCCTGATGACTGTTCCCAAGGGCTTCATATTGATGATAAACAGCATGGGGGACAAGATGGTACCCTGCAGCACCCCACAGCACAACTGCCAGGGGGCCAAAAGACAGTCACGCTATGCTATCATCTGAGAGCAACCTTGGAGATAGGATCGGAACTACTGTAAAACTGCCTCCAATACCCATCTCACCAAGTCAGCCCAGAAGGATACCATTGTCAATGGTATCAAAATCTGCTGAGACGTCAAGTAAGAATAACAGGGTCACACTCCCCCATCTTTCTCCTGATAGAGATCATCCATCAGGGCGACCATGGCTGATTCAGTCCCATAACCAGGCCTGAACCCAGACTGGGATTGGTCAACATAATCTGTTTCATCCAAGAGTACTTGCAATTGCTGCACCACAACCGTCTCAATCACCTTCCCTAAGAAGGGGGTATTTGCGACTGGTCAGTAGTTTTCACAAACCAATGGGTCCAGGGTGGGCTTTTTCAGGAGTGGTCGGATCACCGCCTTTTTTCAAGGTGACTGGAACCACTCCCTCCCGCAATGATGTGTTGACCACAACCTGGGTCAATTAACTTGATTTCTTTTAAAGCATGAAAACTGCCTTCCCTAGGAGTTTTCTCCCTCAGAGTAATAATTTTGAAAAGAACTTTTCAAAACTTTGAAATCTTCAACAACCATTCTGATGTAGATGCACAGCTGAGAGCTTTCAGTCATATCTGTGAAATTATTAAATTGAATGGAAAAGTAAGCACACTTCTTGATATGATTTTTGCTTCTGCTCACTCACTGCAATCAGAATCTGTTGTTTCAACGTACTGCAAGTTATCTTCTGTGATATCTGAAGATTATTAATAGGTGGGAGTACTTCAGTTTTGTATTTATTTGGTCAAATAATGACCTAGACATACAAGGAATGCCTCTTCATAATTTCAAGTCTAAAATACCATTTTATCTTTGGCTAGGATGTGACTGACCTGAAATAATTCACGTCTGATATCTGTGACTTTTATCACAGATTTAATTAAAAGTAATTGCTGTGTTGCAGGTAAAGGCTGCATACACACAAAAATTTATTCTAGAATCAATGGAGATGGAGTGCCTGTTTTTTTCTAGGTAGTACACACACAATTTAGATCCATTGCATATTTTTTGCCCTTGAAAAGAGCTTCATTCCAAAAGTAAAAGCTCATTGCAGATCACTTTTGCATTATGCCACAATGTGTCCATTCAAAAACAGCTGAAAACAGTTGTAGGTGGTCCTGCCAATGGCTGTGTGTGTATCTACACCTGCCCAATGACATTGTGGGTGGGTGTATACCATGATCACAATCAGCACTTCCTTCTTCATGCACCTGGGGCATGTAGGAAAAGGCGTGGATAACCTAATCAAGGGGAGGGGTTTCAAATGTGTATCAAAGAATCACACCCATCCTTGTGGACATAAGAAGAGCCTGCTGGATCACGCCAGCATCCTGTTCTCACAGTTGCCAGCCAGAAGCCCATAGGAAGCCCACAAGCAGAACCATAGTGCAAGAGCATTCTCTCCTCCTGTGGTTTCTAGCAACTGGTATTCAGAAGCATATTGTGTCCAACTATGGTGGCAGAGCATAACTATCAGGGCTGGTAGCTACTGATAGCCTTACCCTCCATGAATTTGTCTAATCATCTATTAAATCCATCCACATTGGTGGCCATCACTGCCTCTTGTGGGAGCAAATTCCATAGCCTAAGTGCTGCGTTAAGAACTTTCTTTTGTCTGTCCTGAATTTGCCAACATTCAGATACATTCTATGTCCACAAGTTCTATTACAAGTGAGGGAGAAAAACTTCTCCATCCACATTCTCCATGCCATGCATAATTTTATACACTTCTATCATGTCACCTGTCACTCTCCTTTTCTCTAAACTAAAAAGCCTCAAATGCTGCAACCCTCCGTATAGGGGAGTTGCTCCATCTGCTTGATCAGGTTATCCTTTTCTGAACCTTTTCCAGCTGTACACAGTACAGTATTACAAATGCGGCTACGCCATAGATTTGTATAACTATAGTATGATATTGGCAGTTTTATTTGCAATACCTTTCCTAATGATCCCTAGCATGGAATTTGCCTTTTTCACAGCCGCCGCACACTGGGTTGACATCTTAATTTTAACTATCCAGAATGACCCCAAAGTCAGTCACCACCAATACAGACCACATGAGCATATACACTATGTGAAATTAAGATTTTTTGCTCCAATATGCATCCCTTTATATTTGCTTACATTGAACTGCATTTGCCATTTTACTCAGTTTGGAGAGGTCACTTTGGAGCTCTTTGCAATCCCTTTTTGTTTTAACAATCCTGAACAGTATAGTATCATCAGCAAACGTGGCCACCTCACTGCTCACCCCTAGCTCTAGATCATTTATGAGCAAGTTAAAAACACATGTCCCAATACCAATCCTTTGCGGGGAGGCTTCACTTTCTACATCCCTCCATTGGGAGAACTGTCCATTTATTCCTACTCTCTGATTTCTGTTTCCTAGACAGTTCCTGGCAGGAGGATGTAGAATCAATCTGGATTGAAAACAGCATGTTGAGGATCAGCATGAACAATTCCAGGTTGAGAAAAACTGCATCTATCCACTACAAGTGGGTTAGTGTGTATGCAGCCATGAACGTCAGCTATCCTTACTGCCTGACCTACCTTTACTTTGCTCCCACCGGTCATTAATATATACAGATTTGTTTGTTTTAAACACACCTCAACTTTCCCTTTTTTTTTTTGCAAAGCAATACTGACATGGCAGATCATTTTCACTATTGTGTTCCATTAACCATGAAAGTGGTATGATTTCTGTTTCTTGGGTGCCCACTCATGCTGTTGCCATTAGATGAGGGTGTTGGAGTTAGAGTTGTACATGCTTTGTACCTATGACTGAATGTACAGCTGTAATAAGAGATTGGTATACTGGAACATTTGCCCTCTCCTGTGGAACCTAGAAGTAAACCCCTCTGCTTTTAGTGGGCCTTCCTTTGAGTGAGTTAGCCTTTTCACTAAGATTAAGTGTAGTGTAGAGTCAACATAAGATATCTCTAATCAAGTTTTGTTATGCCAAGAGTTATTTATAGAATTCTTCTGCCAGATTCTTCCCAAGATTTTGGGGATCCACTTTACAGGAGTGGAGCCAATAAAAAAAGTGTCTTCTACAATTTAAAACATTAAAAACGCAATATATAATTGCCCCCCTCTCTCTCTCTCTGTCTCACGCGCGCGCACGCACGCACGCACGCACACACACACACACACACACCTACCTCTTACTTAAAAACATTACACAATTATTTTTCTTCTTTCTCACCAGAAGTGCAATTTCATTTCTGTACAGTAGTTTGATTTTTTTCCCTTTATGCTTTTTTCTTCAGAAAATGGGTAGGGATTGTTTTGCTTTTGTTGAGTGTGAGGGTGTATGCATATAATATATTATCAGCATTCCAAAATGCTCATTTTGGTAGAACAAAAATCTGTTTATCCTTATCTAAAAGCCAGTCTTAATGTGGCTGCTGGCTTTACTTTTGAATAAATGCCGCCCTGGGCTCCTGAATGAATGCTATTATTCAGGACCAGCAAAGCATCAGACTTGCTCTGCTGTGCTTATAAATTTTAAGCTTTACAGTTCATTTTAAACAGAGCCACCATCTTGTAAAACATATCTAAAATTGCAGATCCCAGAAATATTGGAGTTACTCATAGCCTTTCATTTGCTGATGTTGTGTGCATTCTGTTTGTGTCTGCCCTATTTGTCTCTGTACTATGAGTAACCAAAACAGGTATAGGTGGTTAAAGTGGTGACTTACTGGATACTGAATATTTATTTATTTATTTGATTTATATCCTGTCCTTCCTCCCAGCAGGAGAATATAGAACTAGACTAAGATACAGTGGCTGTGAACACACTAGTTGGCAGAGCAAAGCCTTTCCATTAGACATGCATGGAGGGGAAACAGGTTGATCTGCCAGTCAGTTGCAAAATCTCTTTCTTGTGCTAAGAGCTATAGATGATTTGTACCCACTTTGAACCAACTAAGGCATTTGCAGCTCCTACTTTTTGGCTGTGGGAAAGCGAGCTGCAGTAGCAGATCTGCTTGTTATAATTCTAGCCTTGCTGCTGTGGGTGCTGGAATAAATTCAGAGGTCCAGGTCGAATAAATTCAGTGGTCCTGATTTTTTAAAACACCCACCCACACTCAAGCTGATCCTACCAGGTTTTACAGTAAAAAGGGTGGTTTGACTGGCGTCATGTCCCCCCTTTTTCAGAAGAGAGGTGGAGGTGCACTGGAACCGGTAGGACAGTGAGTGTCTTTCTATCCTAAGACTAGACTAAAATTCTGAATTCTTTCAGAGCCTAAAATTCTGTCTTTTGTAGCATGAGAGACAAAGGAGTATTGGAAATAAGAGGTTTTTGAGAGAGAGGATGAGAAATGGTCATTCCAGGAGTAAAGTGAATAGGGGAGGGAGATTCTTTGTTTGATTCCCCTGGCCTTTGTTTGCTCCCCTGGCTTTTCTTGTCCTGGCAGTGTCCCTGCTCCCCACTCCTTGTCTTTAACCCTGGATGAATAAATGGTCTGGCTATCCTCATGCTGGAGCTCTTTCCTTCTGCTTCAGCAGGACACTGAGAGGTGATGGAAGGAAAGTTTTTGCCTTCTGAAGTAACCAACTGAGGCATTTGCAGCTCCTTCTTTTTGGCTGTGAGAAAACAAGCTGCAGTTTAGCAGATCTGCTTGTTATAATTCTAGCCTTGCTGCTGTGGGTGGTGGAATAAATTCAGAGGTCCAGGTTTTAAATATGTACATATGGAGTGCCCCTTAAAGGAACGACTAAAGAGTTCCATTTCAAGTGGTGGAGCTCAAGTGAGGCTTCCAGTAGGTTTAGGCAAGGATTGAGGTTCAAGCTAGACTGTGGACAGCTTTAAGTTTTGCTCAGATTGGAGATGTGCATGTGGGTATAGCAGGCTCAAATGTTGCTTCAGCAGCAGAATAATCTAGACTGAGGTCTAAACAAGTCCTGTGATTCTGTCTGGGTGGCAAGCTCCACTTCCACTGGGAGAAATCTTGTGTAGTTAAGGGGGCCTTGTCCGATATTAGCAATCATTAGCTCTGACAGCATTGTGACTTCCAGTTTGGAGCCCTTGGATTCTGAAGTTGATGGTAGAGCCAGGCGAATGGTGGCACATAGTAGTAATCCAACTTGGAAGTGATGAGGAGAGCATGTCAAGTGATGATACACTTGTTGCCAGAGAAGAGGGTGACATGCTGCAGTATTCACTTTTGTATCCAATGCTTTGAATCCTGATCAATCCTGAACCTTTATTTCAAATTTCCAGGGTATAAATTTCCTACCACATTTTGATTGTTTGCTTGTTTTTTATGCTATGCTGTCCAACTAACCTATGGTCCACTTGGCTTTGAATATTAAAATTCAATTGATGAAGTAAAATCAAGTCAGATCAATTAGCCTTTTAAACCTTTTCTAAGTTTATCTTCTTCATTTAAGTTAATGTATGATCTGTAAGCTTGTAGTGGGCTGATTAGTGCAAAAAGGCTTCCCTTTCTCTTGGTGGACATGGGACGGCATAGCAGGGTGGCATCAGTCTCATTAACATTTATTACACAGACTTCTCCCTGTTGGTTTGGATGTCTTTGTAGCCTCTCATTCTTTTCCGTCTGAAGAAAACAAACACTGATACAATTGCTTTGTTAAGATAGGAACGTGAAGAGTTTTATAACTGATGAAATGATGGTTTTATAATTCTGTGTCTCCCATTGGAAACATTCTCCATTAAAAGTGAAGATTTAACAGGTGTCTGTTTATAAAAGTGTGGCATTAGTTTTGATAATAAACAATTAATTTCAGCACTATTTCATAATCAGTGTCATTGTTCTTGAAAATAAAGGTAACTGTTGGAACGTAAGGGGGAAAACATCAAAGTGGTTTACAGTATATTAAAAAACAACCACCATAGAATAGAAATATTAAAAATACAATAAAAACAAAGGTCAATTGTTGAAAAAAGGCATCTTCTTAATTACCTGCATAAGCCTAGTGGAACAGAAAGGTTTTCAGCAGGTGCTTAAAAGTTAAAATATAAGATGCCTGCTGAATCTCTGTTGGCGGAGCATTCCAGAGAACTGGGCTGATGACACCGAAGGCTTGATTTCATATTGATGTTAAATGAGCCTTGCTTAGAGCTGCTCCTGCAAATGATCTCAGTGATCGAGCTGAGATACAAGGGTTCAGGCTGTCCCTAAGGTACCCTGGACCTAAGTTGTTGAGTGCTTTGTAAATTAATACAAGGGCCTTGAACATGGCTTGGTAGCAGATGGGCAGAAAGTGAGGATGTTTTAAAAGTGGTGTCATATGATGTCGGCCATGTGCTCCTATCAGCAATCTGGCCATTGCATTTTGTACCAGCTGGAGCTTCTGAACCAGGGCCATAGGCAGCCCCACATAGAGTACATTGCAGTAATCCAGCCCTGAGGTAACCAGCACATGGACTACAGAGGTCAGTCTGTCCTTGTCCAGGAACAGCTGGAGCTGACGAACCAAACAAAGCTGGTAAAAGCAATCCTAGCCACAGAGGATACTTGGGCCTCTAATTACAAAGATGGAGGAATACTCCTAGGCTTATTGACCTGGTCCTTTAGAGGGAGTGCAAGCCCATCCAGAACAAGTAAGCTGCCTATCTGCTGGGCATGGGAACCACCTACCCAAAGAGTCTCTGTCTTCCCAGGATTCAAGCACAGTTTTAAGGCAATACATTAATTAGGACAACCCCCCCCCCAAAAGTCAAACCCCTTCACTATTTTGTTATGGTTAGTTGGCCTAACCCCTCTAGGATGCACACCTTGACGTGGTGAGGGGGTTTGAGAGTGTTGAAGAAGCTGAGACGAATGCCATCAGGAGTCTAGACCAAGAGGCCAGACTCCTAGCAGGGGCACCCAAGGCAGAATGGTCAAAGCTGAGATACCAGACTAAGATGCATCCAAAGTTAGAGGAATGCAATGGTAAACCACCTCTGAATATCTCTTATCATGAAAACCCTATGGACAGAGTATCCAAAATGCAACAAGAGATAGTGCTGGAAGATGAGACCCCCAGGTCAGAAGGCACTCACCGAGCCACTGGGGAAGAACAAAGGACAAGTACGAGTAGCACTGTGACTAATGACGCAGCTGGGTCAAAGCTGAAAGGAAGCCCAGAGGCTGATGTGCACAGATGCGAAAGGAGAGCCCGGAGTTGTACGATGCACACAATAGGAACATGGAATGTGAGAAGCATGAACCAGGGAAAGTTAGATATTGTCAATCAAGAAATGGAATGTATCAACATTAAAAACAGAAGGGAGTAGAAAAAGAGGAAGGCCAAACAAGAGATGAATTAATTCCATAAAGCCACAGACCTGAACTTACAAGATCTGAACAGGATGTTTCACAACAGATGCTGTTGGAGATCATTGGTACATAGGGTCGCCATAAGTCGTAGTCGACTTGAAGGCACATAACAACAAGTTGGCCTAAGGTGTTGCCTTAATATGATTTTTTGTCCAAGCCCCTGTGGTAAGTGACCCCCTCAGTCCCCTTCTTGGCTTTGATAAGAGCCCTGTAATTCAGAGTGTCAGTCATTCGGAGAAAGAAAGGAACCCCCTGCTGAAGAACCCTACCCACCCCCCTCAAGAAGAAATTGCGTTGGAAAATTCGCCCAGTTATGAACTTGCCAAATTTGCGCCGATAGACTCACCTGGATCCTGGACAAGAATGCGCTACTTGGATGCGGTGGAGCTGGGGACGCCAGTTTGCCATCTTGAATCCAGAGTGCCCCAACGCCCATGCCCTTTCCAGAAAACCCCCCTTATGACTACCAAATCTCCAATCTTAGCAGAACACTGCAGACAGTCAGTTTTGCAATCACGTCCTTTGAATGGATGTATTGCTCTCCCAGATACTATTAACGAGATCAGCGCTATGTGACACCTATCCCTATTATCTTGGAATGTAAATGGATGGGGTAACAAGCGACAGGACACTGACTTTTTAGACTATATAAGTAATTCTCAGATTATATGTTTACAGGAAACCTGGGCTACCTCTCTGGATAATCTAACCCTTTCAGGATATCACTCCTTCTCTACCTTAGCGGTAAAGCACTCAACGAGGGATTGTCCTAGTGGGGGTCTCACCACATTTATTTCTAACTCTTGTTCTTCATCAGTTGACTATCTCCTGACATCCCTCCCTCAATTTATTCTGGCGCTCAGAATTAGTGGTGTATGGGCTGCGGCTCTTATTTGCATAAATGTTTACTTTCCTCCCTCCTACGGTTTAACTTCTGTGGGTATTAATGTGTGGGAGAAGTTGGAAGAAACCCTTGATCAACTCGAGAAGCAATTTCCAAGTGACAGATTTATATTAAGTGGGGACTTTAATGCCAGAATAGGCAATGTCTGGTTAAGTAATACTGAATCCTCCAACTGGGAACCTTCATATCAGAAAGAAAATCAATATAGGATTTTTCAAGATCGGAAGACTAATAAAGGAGGCCCCTTCCTGATAGAACTAGCCTCAATACATTCACTTGAAATCCTGAATGGGTCCAGGTTGGACTCTTCCTGTGGCTCTTTCACGTATAGGTCGTCTTTAGGTTTAAGCACTATCGATTATATTTTCGTGTCACAATCATTACTCTTGGACACTATCGACTTTCATGTCGCATGTAGGATAGAGAGTGATCATCTTCCTCTTCATGTAAGCTTTAAAGTTACTAAGAGCACTATCCCCACTACACTACATTTGGGACAATTAGGGTCAGAGAGAAGAGTTCACTGGTCAGGGAAGTTAAGAGATCATTTAGCAGCTCAAATGGGGAGCAATTTATATCAATCAATCCATCAGGGTGTTATAGACGAAACACTGGACCCTTTTCAGGCCTTCCAATTTATTCTTTCCTTACTCAGACCATCTTTGACCCAAAAGAGCCAGGGGTCTTTTAAAAGA
This sequence comes from Rhineura floridana, assembly GCF_030035675.1. Lineage (NCBI taxonomy): Eukaryota > Metazoa > Chordata > Lepidosauria > Squamata > Rhineuridae > Rhineura > Rhineura floridana. Next base: position 102,580,435 of record NC_084486.1, read on the forward strand.
CACCCTCCACACTCCTGGTTTGACCAAGAATTTAGAGCAGTAAAAAGAAAGGTCAAATCTCTCTTACTTCTGACTATTAAGTATCCATCCACACAAATCAATAATCTCTTTAAATCAATGAAGGCCTCATACAGAAACCTTTTAAGACTAAAAAAAGGCAACTTTGTAGACCTTTGCTGGCAGCGACTGGCTAATGCGGTTTCTGGAAATCAAGAGCGCCAATTTTGGAACTTGGTTAATTTAGGGATGGGCTCTTTTAAATCTCTAAATGTGGAGCGAATTTCGACCTCAGCCTGGCATGATCATTTTTATAGGCTTTACTCTTCAACAACAGCATTTCAATGTAACCTATTGGAATCTGACATCTTAAATGTCCCTCCGTGGCCCCCAGTTAATGTTGGAGAAAATATTGACGCTGTTTTACGCTGATGATATGGCTCTTTTCTCACTAGTGCCCATTGGCCTAAGAAAGCTGTTGAGAACACTCCAGACCCTTTGTACGAATGAAGGGCTAAACATTAACTATGGAAACTATGGAAAAATGAAAGGTCTAGTTTTTGGCAAAAGGTTTGAAGGGCACCGATGGTCTTTGGCTGGCCATCAGCTGGAACAATGTCGCGAGTATAAGTACTTGGGGGTATGTTTTTCTGACACGCTCTCTTGGAAAAGGCATTTACAAATTATAAAACAAACAGCCGAAAAAATGGTGGGAGCAATCTTGAAGTTCTACTATTCGGCTGGGGGTAATTTGATCCTTCCGGCCTTAAAAATCTACCAAGCCAAAGTAATACCCCAGGTACTGTACGGCGCATCTGTTTGGGGTTGGGACAATGAAACCATTTTGTCCTTAGAGACAATCCAAAACAACTTCCTTAGGTGTTTACTATCCCTTCCCCCAGGAACTTCGGCGGCCATGCTACGGGCCGAGACTGGCCTCCCCCCTTTGGGTGCCCATATCCATCTAGCCTTACTCAAGTTTAGGAGATCAGTCAATGTGTGCCAGGGCAAGGAAATTCTAAAACTTTGTCTTAATCATCCATTTGCTGTTAATCTATGGGATAGTAAATTAGACGAACTATTACAAAGATATCATCTTACTACTCAGGACTTCCTCACCTTATCAACTAAACAAAAATTACGAGAGGCTGTCTTCCAATACAGTGAATATTTAGATAATTTAACTGTAACTAACTCTAGGGTGGCCCCATGGTATGGAAAGTTTAAGACCGCTCATCACTGTTGGATATGTGTGTGTGTGCCTCACATGAGTAGATGAGCAAAACTGTAATTATGGGGTTAATCCAGCCAGGGTGAGCACCAAGGACGTTGGCAGGCAGCTGTGCCCAGCGAGGCCATCCTTATCTACAAAAGGCTGGAGAGAAACCGAAAGAGGCTCTGTGGGGGGAGAAGTTCTTGTACGAATGTTTTGTAGCTGTGAGGTGAAGAGAAACGTCTTGTGAGCTCTGTGTTTTTTGCTGTCCCTAATGTCCATAGTAAAGGACTCTTATTCAAGTTATCTGTTTGTGCTTGGATCTCTTATTCCTCTCGCTGTTCACCTGTAAAGAGCTGGACACGCAATTCCTACACACACTAACAATCACTGCGCTGCATATCTTGAGCAGCCCCTCCCTATCAGCCTTAGGCATGCATTTACAGCAATACGTTTCTTCTCTTTGCCTAATGCCGATAGAGAGGGACGGATTGTAGGGATTCAAAAGGACTTGAGAAAATGTGTCTGTGGATCTCAAACGGAGGAGGATCTACCACATATACTGCTCCACTGTCCATTATCAGCTTCCCAGAATTAGGCTTCTTAAGAGGTGCATAGATGATTTTGGGCCGATCCCAGAAGATGACAAAATAATTTTATTAATGTCTGATTTTATTCCGGAGGTGACTCATAAAGTATCTTTGTTTGTGTTAGCAGCTCGGAAACTTCGAGCTAACTTCATCTCTGTACATCAGAGGAAATAGTTGCTTTGTAAATGAATCTATGCGTTTTTACTGTTTTGGTGTATTTATTCTGTATTTATTTTACTTTTGTGTCGGCCTTTGGCCCTGCATTTTTTAAATAAACTTTAATATGATTTTTGAGTTTTTATTCTTCTCATTTTGGCGTGCAGAATAAATACACCAAGATGTGTAATTTTTTATGTGACCTCTGTACAAACTTGAACATGGCCTCACAACTGCAATTCAGTTATTGCAGTCCTTGTAATGGGCTACAAATGACTTTCACAAAGGGTCTAATTGACCCTTATCTGCTGAAGTACTGAAAACAGTACTTCTCTGATCTATACATAGACTATCAAGTACTTGGCTCTTTACATGAGAGATTCTTCACCCAGTTTGTGGAGGCTAAAACTGAAATTCCCTTTGTTTTCTGAAAGAGTTTCAAAATACGCCCCCACTCACATTATTAAGAAAAATAAGATTTTACAATCTGAGCCAGAATCCCTTTGAATTCATTTTGGATCACAAGACCACTAGAGAATCTGCTAGATCAGACCAAAGGCCCATCTAGTCCAACATCCTGTTCTCACAGTGGCAAACAAGTTACCTATGGAAAGCCCGCAAGCAGATCATGAGCACAACTGCACTCTCCACACTTTTGATTCCCAGGAGCTGGTATTCAGAGGCATACCATCCTCCCTTACTGGAAGTAGTACACATTTGTTATGGCTAGTAGCCATTGATAGCTTTAGCTTCCATAAATTAGTCTAATCCTCTTTCAAATTCATCTAAATTGGTGGCCATCACTTCATCATGTGGGAGTGAATTCCATATTTCAACTATGTGCTGTGTGAGGAAGTACTTCCATTTGCCTGTTCTGAATCTTCCAGCTTCACTGGATAGCCCCAAGTTCTAGTATTATGAAAGAGGGAAAATCTCTGTCTGCTTTCTCCACATCGTGCATAATTATATATACCTCTATCATGTCTCCTCTTACCTTTTCTTTAAACTAAAAAAACCCAAATGTTGTTATCTTTCCTCACAGTGTAGCTGCTCCAGTCCTTTGATAATTTTGGCTGCTCTGTTCTAAACCTTTTCCAGATCTACAGTATTCTTTTTAAAGTGCAGCAATCATAGCTGAACACAGTATTCAAAGTGTGGTTGCACCATAGATTTCTATAAAAGTAATTTAATATAGGCAGTGTTATTTTTAACCCCTTTCCTAATGATCCCTAACAGAATTTACCTTTTCCACAGCTGCTGCACATTGGGTCGGCATTTTTGAACTATCTGCCATCAAGATCTCTCTTCATGGTTAGTCGTCATCAGTTGAGACTGATAAGCATGTTTGTGAAGTTAGGATTTTTTGTTGTTCCATTGTGCTTGGACACTCCCAAAGAACTCTTAGAGGTTAAGAGAGAGAAGAAAGCTAAGCAGATGGTTCTTCAGCAAGACTTGTTCTTTTGATAAGCTTGGTAATTCTACCTTTAATAATGCTGTCTACTAGATTTGCTGGAACAGAGGTTAAGCTATCCAGCCTTTAATTTCCCATTGGTATTACATTGGTCACTTTCCAATTCTCAGGTACAGAGGCTGATCTTTGGGACAAGTTACATATTTTTGATAAAGGATCAGCAGTTTCACATTTGAGTTTTTAAAGAACTCTCAGGTGGATGCCATCCAGATCCAGTGATTTGTCAATTTTTGTTTTGTCAGTAAGGTCTAGAACTTTGTTTCTTGTCACCACTATTTGCCTCAGTTCCTCCGACTCCCTTCTGAAGAAAGTTCAGGCACAGGCATCTGTACTATATTTGTAGAGATATATGCAAATAATTCCTTCAGCCTTCTTGTAATCGCCTTTCCTCCTTTAGCATGTCTTTGTCTCCCTTGTTGCCCAAAGATGCAGTCATCTCCCTAGCTGTTCTCCTGATGCTAATGAATTTAAAGAATTGTTGTTGTTAGCCTTTATGTTTTTAGTGATATGCCTCTTCTCCTTCTTTGCATCCCTTATTGTCAGCTTGCATTTCTTTTGCCATAGTCTCGTGTGTGTGTTGTGTTCCTCATTTGGACAAGACTTCAGTTTTCTGAAGGGAGGCTTCTTCCCTCTCATAGCTTCCTTATTCTGCTCATTAATCTCATCTTGGTCCTGATGGTGCCTTTCTTTGTTTGTAGTAGATATTTTAGCTGAGCTTCTATCTTTGACTTTTTGAATAAGCCTGAAGCATTCAAGAGAGAGTTGACCTTGACTTTGGATTTTAACTTAATTTTTACCATTCCCCTACTTTTTGGGAAGTTTTCTTTTTTGCAGTCGAAAGTGACTATGTTGAACTTTAAGAACATAAGAAGAACCTGATGGATCAGGCTGATGGCCCATCTAGTCCAGCATCCTGTTCTCACAGTGGCCAACCAGATGCCTATAGGAAGCCCACAAGCAGGATCTGAGGACTTTCCACTCCAGCAGTTTTCAGCAACTGGTATTCAGAAGCATACTGCTTCTGACCATGGAGGCAGAGCATAAGCCATCATGGCTAGTAGGCATTATTGGCACTGTCTGCTTTCATATACCTTGAGTATGATAGCACTGTAGTAACTGTTCCCATTCAGTTCAACAACACTTACATCCCACACCAGGTCCTGGGAACCCCATTCCAGAATGTTGTGCAATGTGGGTGCTTGCAGCTGGAGGTAGATGGTGGAAATCAGTAAACACACCTCTTCTTCTCTTTCCCCTCCCTACCCCACATCAGCCAAAGCAGAAGTGTATAATCTGTTTAAAGGATCATAATGCTGGTGGAGGATAGGAGATAACAATGGACTGTCAAAAAGTATTGCCCATGTTTTCAGTAAAACTATTGCTTCTTTGTAGTGCTCATCTGAATGAAAAACAAACATCAAACACATAAATTACTGGAAGGAAAAGAAAGCTGTGGGAAGAGCAAACTACTTGTGGCAGTTCTGAAAGAGTGCTATCTGCTCTGCCAAATTTTTGGTACCGCTTCCTTTTCTTAATCCAGCTTGGACATCTGGCATTTCTCACTCCATATACGGTAAGAGCTTTTGTTGTGGAATCTTGAGCATTACTGTAACCATTGTAAGAGTTTCTTCAATCATCTATGGAGGTCTTTCTCACTTTTTAACTAGAGGTATTGTCTTTTTGCATTTTTAATTGCTGTAAACCACCCAGAGAGCTTCAGCTATGGGGCGGTATATAAATGTAATAAATAAATAAATAAATAGTTCTTCTGGTTCTCTGTCAAGTAAATGTAAAGCCTCATATCTGTTCCTTATTTGATCTTTATATTCTTCTGGGATGCTATTTAAATTGTATTTTGGCATTATGATTGCTTTGTTGGTCTTCTTTAGCTTTACTCTGAATCAATACAACCAGTTCATGATCTGTACCGCAGTCTGCTCCTGGTCTTATTTTCGCAGAAAGTATGGAACTTCTCTGTCTTCTGCTACCAATTATATAATCAGTTTGTTTCCTATATTGACCATTTGGTGATGTCCACATGTACAGTCGTGTTTTCGGTTGCTCAAAAAATGTGTTCGCAAGAAACAGCTTATTGGTTTCACAGAATTCAATAAGTCTTTCTCCTGCTCCATTTCTGTCTCCTAGGCCCCATTTCCCCACAATTCCTAATTCTTCTCTGTTCCCTACCTTTGCATTCCAATCCCCCATGATTATCAGCACATCATGTTTTGGTGTATGATCAATTTCTTCCTGTTCTTCTGTGTAAAATATCTCCAATTCCTCCTCTTCTGCATTTGCCATTACAGCACTGACTTAGATGATGGTTAGGTTAATAGGTTTCCCATTTAATCTCATTGATATAAGTCGCTCAGACCTTGTATTATAGCTCCTAAACTGCTTTTGCTACATCACTTCTCACTATTAAAGCAACCACATTTCTTCTTCATTTCTCATTTCCTGCATAAAATATTTTGCAGTTGCCTGATTAAAAATGTCCCATTCCCGTCCATTTTAATTCACTCATGCCAAGTATGGTAATGTTGATACTTTCCATTTCTTGCTTGACAATTTCTACCTTTCTCTGGTTCATGCTTCTCACAATCTATGTTCCTATTGTGTACGTCATACCACTCCAGACTCTTCTTTTGCATCTATGTGCATCAGCCTCTGGGCTTCCTTTCGGCTTTGACCCAACTGCATCATTAGTCACAGCGCTAGTTGTACTTGTCCTTTGTTCTTTGTATTTCAGTATAATTTGCTGCTTTCCTTTTAAAGTATGCCTGAATCCTGATCATCTATTTTTCAAGGGAAAAGAAGAAATGTATACACAGGAGACGTATATAAAGTATATTTGCAACCAAGTATAGTGATGCTCCCCTTTTAGGATGCACACCTTAACGTGGTGAGGGGGTTTGAGAGTGTTGAAGAAGCTGAGAGCAATGCCGTCAGGAGTCTAGACCAAGAGGCTAGACTCCTAGCAGGGGCACCCAAGGTGGAATGGTCAAAGCTGAGACACCAGACTAAGATGCATCCAGACTCAGAGGAAGGCAATGGTAAACCACCTCTGAATACCTCTTACCACGAAAACCCTATGGACAGGGTATCCAAAATGCAACATGAGATATTGCTGGAAGATGAGACCCCCAGGTAAGAAGGCACTCACCGACCTACTGGGGAAGAACAATCATGGAAGGGGAGCGCTACTCTCCTGCCCTAAAGAGGGGTCCTTCAGGGGGCCCTGTGGGCCGCAGGACCCTCAGCCAGGGCCCAACCTGGCCGCCCTTTGGCACTGGCCCTGACCTCAATGGATGACTGAAGAAACTCTTAAACTGGTTAACGAGAGAAGGAAAGCAAAAGCAAAAGGAGATAGAAACACGGTTAGAGCCCTAAATATAACTATACAGACACTAGTATGTAGGGAAAAAGAGAACTATTACAATAATTATAGTATAGAAATAGGACAACAAAAAGGGCAGAACAATAGCCCTATTCCAAAGGATTAGAGAAATTAAAGGGAAATTTAAACCAAGAGTAGAGATGTTGAATAATCAACTGGGGAGCACACTGACTCACTGAGATAAAATAAAAGGAAGATGGAAGCAATACACTGAAGAACTCTATAAAAGAGATGCAAGGATGACAGATTCACGGAGGAACCATATGATGAAGAACCAGAAATTTTAGAATGTGAGGTGAAAACTGCTCTTAAAATACTTGGGAGGAAAAAAATCACCAGGAACAAATAGCATACCAATAGAGTTGCTACAAGCTACTGAGACTGAACGTGTCCAAATTTTGACAAAAATTTGTCAAGAAATGTGGAAAACTAAACAATGGCCTACAGAGTGGAAGCGTTCAATATATATCCCAATTCCAAAGAAAGCAGATCCCAGGGAATGCAGTAATTATCGAACTATTGCCTTAATTAATATCCCATGCAAGCAAAGTAATGCTCAGGATTCTACAACAAGGGCTCTTACCATATATGAGCGAGAAATGCCTGATGTCCAAGCTGGATTTAGAAAGGGAAGAGTCACCAGAGATCATATCGCAAACATACGTTGGATAATGGAACAGAGCAATGAATTTCAGAATCAAATCACCCTGTGCTTTATAGATTACAGCAAAGCCTTTGACTGTGTAAAATGTAAATAAGTTTATTTCGGTCAATGACCAGCAAACCTTTGACTGTGTAGATCATGAAAAAACTATGGAATGCTTTAAAAGAAATGGGGGTGCCACAGCATTTGCTTGTCCTGATCCAAAACCTATACTCTGGGCAAGATTCTACTGTAAGGACAAAATATGGAGAAACCGATTAGTTCCCAGTTGGAAAGGGTGTGAGACAAGGGTGTATTTTATCACCCTATTTGTTTAATCTATACGCAGAACATATCACACGGAAAGCGGGATCGGACCAAGATGAAAGAGGTGTGAAAATTGGAGGGAGAAATATCAGTAATTTAAGATATGCAGACGATACCAAACTCTTAGCAGAAACCAGTGATGATTTGAAACGAATGTTGATGAAAGTTAAAGAGGAAAGTACAAAAGCAGGACTACAGGTGAACGTCAAAAAGACTAAAGTAATGACAACAGAAGATGTATGTAACTTTACAGTTGACAATGAGGACACTGAACTTGTCAAGGATTATCAGTATCTCAGCACAGTCATTAACTGAAATGGAGACAGTCAAGAAATCAGAAGAAGGCCTAGGACTGGGGAGGGCAGCTATGCAAGAGCTAAAATGCAAAGATGTATCACTGAATACTAAAGTCAGGATCATTCAGACCATGGTATTCCCGATCTTTGTGTATGGATATGAAAGTTGGACAGTGAAAAAAGTGGGTAAGCGAAAAATCAACTCATTTCAAAAAGGGGTGTTGGAGGAGAGCTTTGCACATACCATGGACTTGTGAAAAAGACAAATAATTGGGTGTTAGAACAAATTTAACCAGAGCTATCACTAGAAGCTAAAATGATGAAACTGAGGTTATCATACTTTGGACACACTTTGGACACACAATGAGAAGACATGATTCACTAAAATAGAGAATAATGCTGGGAAAAACAGAAGGGAGTAGAAAAAGAGGAAGGCCAAACAAGAGATGGATTGATTCCATAAAGGAAGCCACAGACCTGAATTTACAATATCTGAACAGGGTGGTTCATGACAGATGCTCTTGGAGGTCACTGATTGATAGGGTTGCCATAAGTCGTAATTGACTTAAAGGCACATAACAACAACAATAGTGGTGCTAGGATGTTTATACTATGCTATACTTTAAAGACGGTATACAAACTACAGTCCAATGTTCCTTCGTATATGTGTAATGAACACGTGTGTGTATTTTAGTTATTTATTTTTACGGCAGATAAACATGGTGCACATACTGGGAAGCTCTGGACCATTGTGGCTTCCTACCATATTTATATCAGGTATGATAGACATGTGCGTACTTGCACATGCAGTTGTGTATGATGGGTGGACATACTTCAGCACAGGCTTAGAAACCTGACCTTTTTAAAAATTGTTTTAAGAGCTTGGCCGGCAAAACTTAGATTGACATTAAGCATTCCACATTTATTATTCCACTGCAAATTCTTAAAAGGCTAAGACTGTAAACCCTTCTTTAACTGTTTTTTTTTAGATTAAAAAAAAGTTAGTCCATCTCTGGCTGCAGCTAAGTTTCTGTGTGTTTCACAAACTTTGCCTGAGAAGTTAAAATTGACAAAGCTGGAATGGTTTTTCCAGATCATTAAATTTTAACATTTCACATTTTGAAGTGTTTGGTTACTAACATTGCATTACTTTTAATGAGAAAACTCCAAGGCTGATTCCTTGCCAGCTGTCACAGTTAAATAGCTTGACATTAGAAGGTATCTCAAAGAATGAGTGAAGAAAACCATAAAAAGACATTAGTGATTAAATAAGTCGCTTAAAAAAAAAAAAAACACACCCCAATTTGAATTATGTGTGAAGTGTTTCTAAGGTAACTACATCATCCTCTAGGGGTTTTAATTATTTTTTATTGAAATATCTCCAAAGTACTTCTTACAGTCAGGAATTAGTTCTCTTTTTAGATTTGTTATATTTATAGGTCAGGTTGTTCTATGAAAGTAGAACAAAATATGATGGACCCTTTACATATGTGTTCAATATTACTGTATTGGGACTTCTGAGGGTGCTTCCAGATGGCTGTTTCTGGTGGGATGGAAGCTATTCATGCATGCTAATATGTATTCCCTCCTCCCCATTTAAACTCAATTTTCACTTTTTTGAAAAAATCCAGTGGTGTTTTTTTTAAAACAACAACAACCCTATTTCTAGTGACACATTTGTGATACCTGAGTGTGGTAGAGTATGGCTTTGCTCATTAAAATAGAGAGATGCTTGAATGATTCCTACTAGTATCAACTTCATAGGGAGATAGAATAATTTTTTGAAGTATAGCAGAAAATGAAAAGTACAGTAATATCTCTGTTCAGGAATCCTCCAGGAACTAATTTCCTTTTAAGGAAGGCTTTTTCTAAAGGTGAAACTGACCACATTTGCTTTGCTATGGATAAACTTTCAAGCCTGTGCCTTTGCTTTAAGGTGAAACTGTCCAGCATGTGCCTTTGCTTTGCTATCAATAAACTGATAAGCCTGTGCCTTTACTTTACTAGGGTGAAACTGACCAGACTGTGTTGGCTTTGCATTAATGAGATCTCTTGCTTCCTTCCCGGGCTGGAGAGGGAATGATCCAATACCATTTGGAGGAGGAGGAGAAGGGGGAGGGGAGGGGGAAGAAGGTGAAATGGGTGGCTGCCAGGAAGGCATCCTTTAAACCCCCATTGAAGCTGCCCCTACCATCTATGATCAGGTGTAGGAACCTATTTCCATGTTATTCCTACCTCTGGTACCAACGTTTCTGTTAAAGAAGTAATGTCCAGGAACACATCTACTTTCTTAACTGATATATCACTGTACTGGTTTTTAAGACTTAAGGTCCTGTATTGTGATAAGCGACTAACCCCATCATAATTTGCAGTTTGCTTACTAAGTTGTGAAGCCAATGTTAACAATACTGATAAAAGTTGTTATGAGATTTTGAAGTTTCTTCAAATTTAGCTTTTAGAATGGAGCTGGAAATTACCATGGATATTGGTGCTATGAGATCACACAATGTTTCTAGGAGTTATATAGGAAAAAAAGATGGCTGTCCCCATGAACACAATCATATATCTCCATTTCAAGGAACATTCCCTACATTTTTTCCATGCAGCATTATTTCCAGGAACATTTATGTTATATACTACCATTATAAACTACCCTCTTGGAGATGCTTTTATTTTAAGAGATTTAATGAAAATGATGTAATTAGATTTTAAAAAAAATATTTAGAGGATTAGCTATGGAAATGTTGCTATATCCACTTTTCTTTTGGAGCATTATCCACCATCAAGCTGCTGCTGTGTCATGGTAGAGGACATGGAGATTTAGTGCACAGATGAGAGAAAAAGGCAAGGAGTAGCTGGCTTAGTATAACAATGACAGAACCAAGGCAAAGGAGCCCATCATTTTTGTGTGCATGTGGTAGTGGTGGTGAGGGAATGGAGACCAACTGGTTCTTCATGGGAACAGCAAAAACATGGAGCTTGCTCTCTTCATCAGTCATTATCAACTGAACTTAAGAAATTAAGATCCATGTTGGCTATAAGGCTGTGACATATTTCAGATAGTAATTCCACATGATAAAAAGGTAGCAACCCAAAAAGCCCTGCACTGTGTCCCAAACAGCCTCTTAGCACACAGTGAAAGTGCTGTGAGATGCTTATGTTCTCTTATAATAAATGGATAGGTTCCTATAGGGAGAGATGCTGCCTCAGATTTGCCTGATTTTTAGCATGGTGGTGCTGGTTGCTTGGGATGAGAGTTGGTCAAGGCAAAAGGTGTCAGTCAGCTAATTTCATATGTCACTAGCTAGGGATGGGCAGAAAGTAGATCCAGATCTGCTTATAGATATCTGTATCATTTGCAGTTAGCCAGGATTCTGTCTTCCAATTTAACAATAGCAGCAAATAAAATTAAAACAGCTTTCTTTTCTAAACTTTGTTGAAACAAAGGGGGGGGGAAGCTTGGAAGAAAACCAGGAGTGGATTTTTCAAAAAAAAATGTCAAAGGGACTCTGAAGTCAGTTCTGGTACAAAAACAAATTTCTGGCCTGAGTATGTGCACTGAGGCACTATGTTCCTTTATGCTAAGAATTATCTGCACCCTTGAGCTACTCTTTTGCACCTTATTCTGTTTGGACCTTGTGGTTTTAGTAAAAAACAACAACCTACAAAATAAATCTGCTCATCCCTGCCCTCAGGTTTACAATAATACCTTAAAGCACATTTTCCCCATTTCTTTTTTAAAAAAATGAAAATACTTTTTCATCTTTGAAGTAAAATATTGTTTTCCTTTAACTTTTTAAAAAGTTTTTAATTGTGATTTTTCAGTTAATTTGAAATAAGTGAGACAAGAAAGGAGAAAAACCTGCCCGTATCAGACTGGGTCTGAGACTTTTGGAAAATGGGGGGGGGAGGGGAAGCTTGGACTTTTTTTAAAAAAAAGAGTGCTCCAAAAATCAGAAAGATCCAGCCCTCCACAGCTCCTTCATTCTCACCAGCCATCTCATCTGCCAGGTTCCCCCCTACTTTTTCCCAACCTTACTGAAAGAGGGAAAATGGCAACCCAGCAGGCATGCCAAAGCTGTGAATTTGCCCTCACTTTCCAGCATTATGCAATGAAGGCTTCTGAGCATGCTCAAACTCTTAAATGACAGAAATGATGGGAGCTGTATTTTTTAATTGCTCTTGTAAAAGAATTGGAGATTATACTTCCCTGATACAGCAATGCAAGTTCTGAGCTTGTTGCAGAGAAGCTTTTTTAAAAAACCAGTGTGATGTTCCTATATATTAGTGTATATATGGTAAGTGCTGGTTGTTTAGAGTATACATGGTAAGTAGTGAAAGAGGAGGGGGAGTGAATGGGCAATAGAATGCTTGATGATTGGCTGAATGTTTAAAATGGCTGACAGTATAAATGAAAGGATGACAGGTAAATCTGGGTGAATGTGAGGTGGTGAATTGTGGAATCTGGGGGGGAGAAGAGAAAGAGTGGATTGCTTGGTGGGGTTTGAGAGAGTTGTTTGCCAGGAGAGCGTGGAGAAGGAGGGAGGTGGAGTTCGGATTAGTATTGAGTAAAACCATATGCTTATGTGCCTTAAGAAGAAATCTTGTTAATCTTGTTAGCTTTGTTATCTGTAATAAATACTTAATTTGGTTTACCAAAGGCCTGATCCTTGGCTGGGGTTTCACAGACCAGAAGGGAGGGTAAGGTAATGACCAAGGCTGAAGGGGAACTGTAACAAATGGTGGCAGCGGTGAAGAGAATAACAAGACCAGTATTCAGAGTCTCTGGGAATACTAGTATTGGGACGTTACTGGTGGTTGCCTAGCAGGGGGATCTGTTGAGATCTGTGCTAGAGCGGATAGGTAAACCATAAGAGAGTGCGGTCCGGACTGGTGGAGTCCCTGGTGGTGCCTAGAGACAGGCAGTAACCACGAGCAGGTAGGAACCTGACAGGGAGAGCCAGGGAAGGACGCATCACAACCAGCCCTTGGGAAGTGTTGTTTTTTGTTTTATTTTTGTTTGTAATTCCTTCTGGTCAATGAACATATCACTTGTTAGATATTACTCATTAGGAACAGTTTAAAGCATCCTTTGGTTTCGCCAATTTCATTTTTTCCTCCCATCAGAGCTTGGCACGTTTATGGAAGTGTATGAGAGAGGAGAATTTTCAGCTGAGTAGGGTATGCTGAGCTATTATGTGCAGAGATGAAATTTGGAGGGAAGTTGGACTTGCTTCATGGATTAAGGATTTTAAAATTGGGAGAGTCTGTCTCCAAAGTCCCTCTATCACCAAAGTCATTCTTCATCCCTACTTCTGCTACTTTCATAAGCAGTAGTATCTCTTTAAGAACTTCACATGCAAGGAATCAACCTCATGTTTTTGCAGGTTTCTAGAAATTGCCAGAAAAACATAATATTCCTTCACTGGAATGTGCAAAGCTTGACAGAAGCTCCATGATATAAGCCAGACTTATTCTGGTTTCTTTTTCCTTAGTGTTAACTCTGGAGGAGTTTAATATTTATGGAATTATTCAACACTTTGTTTTCTGTTTGAGACCAGATACTGGCTCTTAGAATTTTGAAATCACGTAATAATTCTTCCTGAGCAAATTATGGACTGCAGGGAGTTGCTAGCTACAAATGATAAAGGAAATGTTCTGAAGCAAAAATGAATCTGTTAAATAGATTTTGTCTAGTCGGGGATAGTTCTTCTTTATATTCTGCTAAGCCTTTGATATTGGTATGTGCTTCTTTTCCCATAGACAGCATAATTTCTTTGAATTTCTTCTAATTATGTTTCTTATTGATCACTTTGTTGAAGATAAGGTTAGGTACAGTTGATGAACTATGACCCTCTGGGAGGTATTTTGTGTAGGAATTCAAAGCTCTTGGATAATTCAGAAGCAATAGATAAAGCCTTAGAAGGTTTAGAGTGTTTGTGACAAAATTAATGCACATGACGTTTCAAGCCAGAGGCAAATGCCATTCTTGCTCTATATCACCTTATCAGAAGGCTATAAAATTGCAGTATGTCATCTTCAAATTCCCTTTTTTGCTATTATAGTATGTGGGGTGGTTTTTCAGATGTTAATGACTTCCCAAGTATTGAAGGATTAAATATTGTTTAGACTCAAATTATAGATTACAAAGAATTTAGTCATTCCACCCGCTCATTTTTTTAAAAAATAGCATGGGTAGACTGTTAGTGTGGGTGGAGTTCAGGCAGAGGCTGTGAACACATTAGTCACCTACAACAAAGTGTTTCCATTAGCCACTCCTGGAGGGGAAGTGGGTTGATCTGCCGATCAGTTGTGAAATCTCTTTGAAGCTGAATTTTTTTTAAAAGCACTCATGCTCCCACCAGGTTTTACAGTAAAAAGGGGAGCAGGGTTTGACTGGCATAGTGTGTCCCCATTTTCAGTGGAGACACACTGGAACTGACAGAACAGTGAATGTGTTTCTACCCACTATCTTTTGTCCCTCTTCCTGTAGGTGAGCATGCAGCTCAGTAGAGTGAGCTTTCCTTCTATTCCAATTTACAATATGCCCATGCTGATTTTTGTTTTTTAAAAGACAGAGTTAAAAATACACAGAACTCCATATAGCATTGAAGAGTAGTGAACTTAGCTGGGGCTGAAACAAGTAACAGAATGTGATAAAGGACATAATGTGTTTTTGTTGTTGCCGAGAGTTTAAGTCAATTTGTAGATTTGATAGGAGTTGCATAGCACTTCTCTTCTTGCATTAGTTTCATCTATGGTTCTGCAGTCTAAAATTGATAGCTTGCATAGTTTGGTCAATCTAAGATTGCAAAGCACTAACTTTCTGTGTTTCTTGGTATATGAACACCTTCATACCTTCCAGTGCTGATAAGCAAGCAGAATATAAAAATTTGCATACTGATTCATTATATTTGACAATTGCAGTGGAATAAAATTTTGGAAGATCTTAACATTTTAACACCAAGGACCACATTTTGTAGACTACCTTTCACTTTCTCTATGGCACATCCCCGGGTTGTTTTTTTAAAAAAAGTTCCTGAAAAAAAAATCCCAACAGGCATGTATAATTCTTGGAAGTAGGTGTATGGTTAAATCCTTTTCACAGATATTCCAAATCCAGTGCTTTCCTGCTTCTTCAGGAAATAAATGAAAATAAGTGCTGTTTTTGGACTTCCTGGGTCTGGCTCTCTTCATAGAGCGATATGAGCTGCATGCATAGTTGCAGTCATGTGATTTATTGAACAGATAACTGGTGACATCAACTTTGACCATGCCAGTCAGATGTGTACCAGTTCACACGCACAGCAATGTGTAGGTAGTTTTAGGTTGGGCTCACTCTTTTTAAATAGCATTTTAGACAAGGGAGTGACCCATGGATCCACTTCTGTACTGCAGTCAGATATGTGAACTATACAAAATGACTTTTAAGGGCAAAGGCAAAATATTTCAGTGTTTTATTAGATATCATACAATAAATATCTAGATCAGGGAAAACCTGGTGTTCTCCAGGTGTTGCTGAACTACAACTCCCAGCTGCCTCAATGACTGGCCATGTGGCTGATGCGAGGTGGAGCATGATGACATCTAGAGGGCCACAGGTTTCTCACCTCTGATATAGTGTGAGATCTCTCCTCACCTTCTCTCACACACATAGGGAGCCCACACCCACACACTAGGGAACACACGCTCTGAACACATATTATTTTTTTTTAAAAAAAATAGTCTTGTATATAGTATATGTAGCATCAAAAATGTCAAAAGTGTGAGAAGTAGTATTTATCATAGTTTCCTTCTGTGACTGGACCCAGGAATAAAGAGATGAAACACAGTGATGGGCTAAACTAGGGCTACATTTTATTAATAACAACTGCAGGAGAAATTAGAAGAGTGGGAAGCTAACTTAAACCCCAGCCTTCTGCAAACTCAGCCCTGGTCATTTCAAGGACCATGACAAGGTATAGCCCCAAAGCCTGGGCCCCACCTTATGGTGAGTTTGGAGGCTTTCCTGCCCAACCCCTTCCTGCCCCCCCCAGCTCCAGGTGAGCCTCAAGAACGTTCAATATCCAGGGTAAGGACTCCACGACAGATAGCAGCTGGCCTCCAGAAACGCCTTTCACCATTGAAAGTGACTAAGAGTGCTCACCTGTTGGCTTATCTTGCATTAACCTTTCTAACACCTTTCTGCCAGCAATGTGACCAAATTAACCATGCAACTAAATTACCTATTGAACTGCACCTACCCCTAGACCCTTACATCCCCAAAATTCAGTACAGAGTAGGGAAAATAAAATAAAACCCTGCACAGCTCAGCCAGTTTGCAGGCAGGCAAACATTTTCTATTCAGCCCCAGGGCAGCTGGAAATCTTATACTGGAACAGAAGCTATGCTGGGTGGGTGTGAAAGGTGGCCAAAGCGGTCCACAGGGGTGTGGCCGAGGCCTATAAAGGCTGTGGCCATGCCCCCACATTTGTGCACACACCACATAGCCTTGTTTCTCTTCCTAAGCCAGCCACAACAACACTCCCAGATGAAGTGTTGAATGAATGAGTATTTTTACTCCGCTCTTTTTCCAGAACTGGAACTCAGGGCGGCTGGGTGTTGCATGGCTGGCAGAAGCAAACTTCCTGAGACGTTTTGTTTCTTTGCTTCATTTTTTGATTAACCTTTGCATACTTATCTGGGAGAAAGCAAAATGAACATACTGAGACTTGCTCCTCAGTTAACATACATGAAATCACAGATAATGATTTGTTGTTTAATTTGCTGCTTAGGAAACTTTATCACTATACAGAAAGAGATAAAACTTCTTATAACAGGGGGCGTATCCACATAAGAGCATAACTTCGTGCTAAAGATGTTGTTTTTACCTCCATTTTCTGTTTGCACCGTCCACAGTAAGGGTTCAATGCCAGCTGCAAACACGGTGTTTTCTAGTCACACTTGAGGGGAAGCATCAATCATACAGTTTCCTAAAGACCATGCCCTCCAATTCAACATTTCTGCTCCCTCTGGTTAGTTGGCAGCCAAGCATGCTCAGTTTGTTCTACCAGTAAGATTCATTTCTTTAAAACAACAACAACCTGGAAATATGATTATTTGTATTTTCACTGGTACAATACAGATGAAATACAAATCTTTGTTTGAGCAGTGTTGTGCTTTTGTGAACAAGTTAGGGGGAAAAGAAAAATAAGGCACTGTTGCAGCAACATAAAAAGGCTTGCAGAATGGGAGAGAGCAGCGGAAGTTTCTCTTCAGCCCAAAGGTAATCAAATGAAAGAAGGGAGGAGGAGAGAGTGGGCGTGGGGAGAGGAACAATTGACACACCCACCTAAAGCATTAGAGCACAGCTTCTGCAAGCCCTAGAGATTTGGAGTGAAGATTTTTTCCCTTCCCTTTTCAGATTATCAAAGGATTGGGTTAGTATGGATTTACAGGGCAGAAACTATGTGGTAGCTTCTGTTTGCCAGTAACGTCATGTGAACTATGAGAATTAAAAGGGGATGTGAGTAGCACCAGATACACAGTAAAAGCCTGTGTAGGTGAGCCCAGAGCTTCCTCCTTCTATAAAAAGTTATGAAAGACTTTTGTACAGATAGAATTTTCCTTCATATTTACTTTCTTCCCCATTTTCCAAATGTTTTATTAGTTCACCATGACTCCCTCCCCAATAAAATTTTCTCATTCTTTAAACTCTGCTTTTTTACACCACTTGAAATCTTATTTTGAGATCACATATTTTCTTATCCTTTGGTCAGATAAATTGCATCTGTAGGACAGTGACTGATCTACAGAAAAACACATCAAAGCTCTGCAGTGTTGGCTGCTGTAGACCTTCTAACATCTCATTCTATAAAAGTAGAACTCCCATGCCTATCAGTAAATATATCATTAAACGTAAATCAACAAAGTTCTTTGTATTGCCCTGACAGCTGATCACACCGATCAGGCTTTATCTTAAACCTGCCTCTTCATGAAATCATAAAGCTAGAATCATCAAACTATAATTAATCTCAAAAGGAATATAATTTGCGCTGCAGTGGTTAGCAAGGTTGTAGAAAACACCTGAGGTTTCTTACACGATGCAGCCCTATTCATATTTAAGGGGGGGGGGAATTTGATTCAACAAACCTATAGACTAAGCCCATTATCAGTTAACCAACATCACTGGTGAATAATGGCAACTGCTTGCTATCATATTAAATCACTGTTGCTGTTCATGACTCACTGCTATTTACAGTGTTTTTTATTGTTTTCTTTGTGCCTTTAATTAATTATTTTTTAAAAGAAACTATGATATCCCAAACTGAATGTTGTTTTATTTGCCGCTAGTACCAGTGGTGGTACTACTTTTCAGCCTTGCACAATAGATTTGTGCAAAGAGCCATATCTTCCTCAGCCCTGAATTATTTTAAACAGGCAGAAGTCCTTATTTAAGAACTTAATTCCTAAAGCAAAATTCTAGAACATTACTGAAGTACCAGGACTGTAAATTATATATCAGTTGTATTGCTGGTGAAGCTCATTTGGCAGAACTTTGTTCACTTTTATAGGTACAGGCACTAGATTTGTCTAAAGAAGGCTTCCCCAGCCTGTGGCCTTTCAGATTTTGTTGGACTCCAATAACTCCAGTCAACATCATGAAGAATGATAAGAGCTGTACTCCAGCAACATTTGAAGGTAGAGAGATAGGGGAGAAAATAGCTTCAGTTTGCATTTTAATATGAAATTTCCTAATTCATACTTCCTGAAACAATATGTGAACCAATATTCAGTTATTTCACTCTGGCAAGGTTATCATACTTTGGACACATCATGAGAAGACATGCTTCACTAGAAAAGACAATAATGCTGGGAAAAACAGAAGGGAGTAGAAAAAGAGGAAGGCCAAACAAGAGATGGATTGATTCCATTAAGGAAGCCACAGACTAGAACTTACAAGATCTGAACAGGATGGTTCATGACAGATGCTCTTGGAGGTCACTGACTGATTCATAGGGTCACCATAAGTCGTAGTAACAACAACAATAATAATTGGATGGTTTTCTCTCATTGATGTATAATATTTACAGTATTTATAGTATATTTCTTTCTTTCTAGTAGATTTTATCTTGTATCTTTTTGTACTCTGTTCATGATTTATTTACTTTTAAGAAAAGAAGATCTGGAACAATCCCCGTTCCTTGTTTCCAGTTCTAAGCCTAGGAGAGTAATGGAACTTGGCATGTCACACTGTTCTTCCAAGATGTTCAGAGTACAGTGAGACAGATGAGCCCTAACCTTTGTCATGTTCTTGGAAATGGGGAGGGGGATTGTCCCCACAGTTGCTTCTGAAAGCTATATGCTCTAAGTGACTTGCTACAAATAGCATTTTCTTCTTTTTGTAAAGCAAAACCAGTTGCTGCTTCATAGATATTGACTTTATGTGGGCAGAAGAAACATAGGAAACCTAGTGCTCCTCAAATGTTGTTGAACTACGACTCCCATATCATTGACTGCTGGCTGGGACTAATAGAATCTTACAGTATCTTACAGTATCTGGAAGGCCACACGTTCCCCACCTCAAGCTTAAAGTTTCTTACAAATATGGTCAGGTATTCATTTTTTAAAAAACGACTTGCAGTTGGCTATTGACCTTTTCAAACATTCCCCTCTTTTTTTAACACTTAATTCATGAAGGAGAGAACAGAAAGTCTTTTTGACCTGCTCTCCACGTCATGTACCCAGGTGGCCCTAAACCTTAAGCCTCTGCATTTCATGGAATGTCTTTAAAGGGGAGCCTATGTGCTCGGTGTATATAGGCTCCCCTTTATAGACATTTTGCTAAACACACCTGGGTGGGGGGCTGGCAAGGCATATGATGTTGCGGGCAGTGCCAGAGGGCACAGCCTTACTCTTATCTCCACACATTCAATCTATGACAGAGGAAACATAAAGAGAGCTCAGGGGGACAGCTTCATTTTGAATCAGATAATAGCAGTGACTGCAAAAGCTAAACTTGCTAATAGTAGTGCCAGTAATAACTGTTACCTTTTTGGGAACATGTTTTCTCCATGGAAAAAATATTGGCATTGAATTCTAACTAATAACTAGTATTGATGAGTACATAATAAATTTAAAAATCTATGCTGGAATAGCACATGAGGCTTGGCTGCATGAATTTTCTCATTTTGTGGGTTTAAATTATTTGTGGGTTTTTTTTAAAGAAAGTATAGCTTCAGCTGAAATTATGTTGTGGACTGATTATGAAATTGACAAATAGTATAGGGAAGGAAAGGGTGAAGCAACCTCTCCTGTGACACCTGCAAAAGGCTCCACCACCCCTCAAAGTGAGGGAAAGTGTGCAACTGAGTGTGCATGGTAAGCCAAACTATGGCTTATTGGGACTGCACATGTGGGGGCTCCTAAAGAGGAGTTTGCGGTTGATGTGCTCCTCCCCAATCCATTTTACTGCCATACTGTGCTGAGCTAAACCAAGATCTGTCTTAACATGTCATCCAAACTGGGATTCATGGTTAAGCTCTCTCCCCACTAACCACAAGCTGTAGCCAAGGACCAGGCAGGGGAGAGGGGAAGGAAGCAAAGACCTGGGGAGGAGCAAAATGTTCATATAGTCCTGGTAGGCCTTAGTTTGGCTGACTGTTGTGTGAATTAGGCCACTAAATTGAGCAACTACGGAAGGATTTAATCCAAATACATGTACCATTACAAAATAGTAATATTAAATATTATTTTCTTTTAATAGTGAAAAAGTGATTGACTTACCTATCAGAGACAAACGATGCCTGATGTCAGCTGTGTGTTTGAACAAGTGCACTTTATTTGGCTGTTTTTATTGTTGGAGAAACAACAGTTGTGGGGCCCAATCTCAGATGTGTTCCTGACCCAAACTGGGGCCGTCATACCAGTTGTCTACTAAATATTGTGCCCTCCTGGCTGATTTTGGACCCCCAAAGTGGTGATAGCTATAAATGGAACTTCTACCATTGGTGGCAAAGATTTCTTTGTGTGTAAAAGAAAAAAAATGCTGATAAATCTCCCTACTTTTCTGGGAGAAGAATCATCCCATAGAAGTGTTTGGGGGGGGGGATTTGCCCCAGTTTTAATATCAATATAGGTTTTTTCCTTGTAAACAACAAAATAGTTCTAATTATTCAAAACTACTGGTATACTGTGACTAAGAATGCAATTGCAATAAGCAAATTATTACTAGGAGTAAGTGGAGATGACTTAGATTGATTAGGCAGCTGCTAAAAATGAAGCATTATCTGGTGCTCTTTCAGAATGAGCAAAGTATTATGTCAGAAGAAGATAGGCTTTGGGAGAGAGAAATTGCAACAGGTCCCCTTTCATCATATCTACTTTTTTTTTAAAAAAAAGAAGGTGCTGTTTTTACAGAAAATAATTTAAAAATGAATTAGCTAGCCAATCCTAAAATAAATACCTTGCATTGTGAATATTAACATGCCATCACCCACAAAAAATGCAATGAAAATATGTCCAAAATTTTCACTGTTCTAGATGTGTAGGAATTGAACAGAAAGATCTTTTATGTTATAGCAATGGTTCATTGTCTCTTTTTACTAATCTGAAAAGTAAATCAACTATAGTCCTGGATTCTATAGATGAAAAGCACAAGTCATTTTTTAAGATAACAAAAGCTATGTATGTTGATACTTAACCCATAACACCACAACAATAAAATAATGAAATTTTGGCTGACTTTGCATTCAGTGCTATTCTAAATAAGTGCTAAACTTCTAGCCCTCAATTTGACCATGTGCTATTAATTTGCCATTCAAGACAGGTCTCAGTTGAGCTAGTAGAAAAGTACATTGTATATTCCCTCAAAGATCAGCTGATGTAAGAATATAATAAAGAGGAAAAGGCTGGCATAACTAGTGTGAAAGAAAATTGCTTGATTCTGCTCAGTCATGTGAAACAAAGCATAACAGTTATATAAATACTCGTTTCAATTTGTGATCCTGTGAAGATGTCATTCAAAGAAATATTCCCAATGTTTAAGGAGAATCTAAAGAATTTTGATTTTGAGCAAAGCATGATTATATGGATTGAAGATAGAAGGGGTCATGAAACTCATAAAAGATTTCAAAATGTTTGGATTTTTGGGCAGAGCTTGGAAAAGTTACTTTTTTAAACTACAACTCCCATCAGCCCCAGCCAGCATGGCCACTGGATTGGACTGATGGGAGTTGTAGTTCAAAAAAGTAACTTTTCCAAGCTCTGTTTTTGGGACAAGGAAAAAATAACTTTTTTCTATAGGAACCATTTTATCCATGTGGAAGAAAATTACTTTGTCACAAAGCTGTAAAAATATATGAACAATATATTAGTGAAGAATTCAAACTAGTCTTGTGTGAATTCCTTGATAGTACTCAACATTTTTCTGAACTACTGATTTCTGTGCCCCTTCTGATATGAGCTGGTCTTGGTTCTGCATTAATTCAATGTTTATCAATTTTTTACATTAATATGATCATTTTCTCATTCTTTCATTGTTCCTGTGAATTATACTGTGGTTAAATGTCAGATTACATTCAATCCTGGTTTCAAACTCTGTTTTGTAGTCTGAGATTAATCCATAATTTCCTGATTTGGATGTAACAGGAACCAACAGAGTTTAAGAAATCCCTGCAGTCTTAAATTCTGGTGCATGTACAGAACAAGGGAGAAAAAACATAAGGAATGCATTTTTGGTGTAATAAATCAAGATTGTTACATCTGAACATTTGTGAATTACATTCTCTTCACATGCTATTCATTATTCATATGAAGGAGCCAGTTCACTTCAGGGCACTGCTAAAGTTATTTTGACTTCCTTAGCTCTCTATTTCGTACCTAAATAGTATTGATTTATTTCAAGGATAATCTTAAGTGGTTAATGATAACTTGATGAACCTGAAAAAAGAAAAGTTTTTTGTTAATATATTCTTTGTACAGTCCAATCTAAAACCTGTAAGTAATATTGGTTATAAGACATTCCACAACTTCTCAGTGAGGTATGCCTTGTTCATATCCATGAGTGAAATACCTAGGAGAAAGACCCATGGAGCACTCTTGTGTATTAAGAAAGCACTACAGGAGAGAAATAGATGTGGATGATTATCTGGAAGATTTTATCAATCTCAAAATTATTTTTCATGCCTGAAGTGTTGAATCTGTAAAAAAGCAGGGGAGAGAAAAAGTACTTCTAAACACATGAACACTGAGGAAGAATGGCTAAACACCTTTCTTGCACAGTGAATTGTACTATTTTATACCATCCTTCTGAATTTGAACACGCAAACTGGGTCTTTGCCATGGAACAGATACCCATGCAAACCATGATGTTTCAGTGCAGCTGAAGATTTGTGGCATTATCCCATGTCTTCAAAAAGTAACACTCTAAGCAAGAACTCTACACCCTTGTGGTCCTGAAAGAAGTATTCCTGTGGTAGTAAAACACAGTTCCTGTATTAATTCTTGTTTCACTAGGTAGGATTAAGAAGGGTGCCATAAGCAGGTCATCCATATGATAATTTAGTTAATGAAAGGAATGTTTGGAGACATCAAAAATCATTGTTTTCATGGACCATTGAAGGACTGTTAATATTCACTCACCGATTCTACAGAAACAAGTGCAAATATCCCTCAAATTGAATTGGCAACTCATTTTCAGTTACTTTTGTTGACGTATGTGACTGAATATAAGCATTATCTCTGAGAAGAACTGAACACTGCAGTCAAGATTTGGATCCTCTGAACCACCCATATAAAGTCACAAAGAAAGTACTTTTTCTAATATGTTGTTGGGCATGATAGTGAGACAATTTAAAATGGTGTATTTAATGCATAACAGGACTGACAGGAATGGCCTTTCCTGTCTCTATCTTTCTTTATGCCAGTGTTTTATAGATATGTGGCCCACACTAGACAGAGTTCGCAACCTATTCCAAGCTATATTCACAAACAATCTATTCTAGGTATAACTCCTCCACTGTGCTCATGTCACAACTGACAAGTGCTGTCACAGCTTCAGAGCAAATGTTCTTTTCTGCGACTTGAAATATACTACAGTTTTGTCAAATGTACTATAGTTTTGTCAAATATTGATGATAATTCACTCTGAAGGAAAAAGGCGTCAGTTTTTCGGTAATGTTTTTCTTATCTCTCTCATGTAATGATGCAGAAAACACAGAGCTAACAACTTCATAGCATTCTTATTTGAAAAAGAAATGAAACAGGGCTAATGCAATATAGTTGACTTTCCACAAAACTATGAATGGCCTCTGTACAGAAAACTTGCTTGTTCATTGCCTTTTGGAGTATTAAAGTAATATCATTCCGAGATACCTGCACCAAAGTTAAAGTTAGCGTTTCTGGTCCAGTGACACATTATGTATTTCTGTTTTGCTAAAG
This sequence comes from Rhineura floridana, assembly GCF_030035675.1. Lineage (NCBI taxonomy): Eukaryota > Metazoa > Chordata > Lepidosauria > Squamata > Rhineuridae > Rhineura > Rhineura floridana. Next base: position 102,604,944 of record NC_084486.1, read on the forward strand.
GAAGAGACAAGTATTCCAAGAATAGAATCTAGGGTGCTTCTTTCCCCTGTAAATATGATTCAGAGGAAGGGAAGGGGAGGGGAGGAGATTGGGTGGGTGGGCACTGGGCAGAAGGGAAGGCCCTTTCCTTTCCAAAAGGAAAACATTGTGAACAGTATCATTCTTTTTCAGGGTTTCCCCCACTTTTTTATTCTATAGCAGAGAGCCAGTGTGGTGTAGTGGTTAAGGTGTTGGACTATGACCTGGGAGACCAGGGTTCAAATTTCCACACAGCCATGAAGCTCACTGGGTGACCTTGGGCCAGTCACTGCCTCTCAGCCTCAGAGGAAGGTAATGGTAAATCCCCTCTGAATACCGCTTACCATGAAAACCCTATTCATAGGCTTACCATAAGTCGGAATAGATTTGAAGGCAGTCCATTTCATTTGTTTTATTCTACAGCAGGCACATGTAGCCTCCCACCCACCTTTAAACCAACTGCTGACCCTGGCCACATCCACACCAGACTGTTATTCCTGAGAAGTGTAGTTAGTGAAGGGTGCTGAGAGTAGCTAGGAGATGCCCTGTTCCACTCACAGAGCTTCAATCAGGCTGATTGTTAAACCACACTGGCCACTGGAGCTCTGTCGGGAATAGGAGTCTCCTTTCATCACCCTTCACAAACTACACTTCCCAAGATTCTCTGGGGGAAGCCATGACTGTCTTATGAGAAATCAAAGTCTAGTGTGGGTGTGGCCCCCTGATTAGGCCAGCCCAGCAGCTGCGAGTCAGGCTTTGAGAACATTGACAGTTGGTTCTTACTGAGCATGCCCGACATTATCATTGAGTTCAAGCCAAAATTTCTTAAATTAATTAAAAATCAGCCAGGCATTTTTTTTAACTTTTAAACTGCAGAAGGTGAAGGTCAGAGTATGGAGCAAGGTCAGTAACTTTACAGGTACTCTGTGAACATGGCTGATTGTTAATTAATTTCAACATATTATCAGAATTCTGACAGAAAAAAGTCCAAAAGGGGTCTGGTTTTTTCTCTTTCTTTTTACACTTTGAACTCTCAATTCTCTCTGACTGTTTTGTGTATGACCATGAAAATTTAGAGAGTTGTTAAGCAAGCGTTTCTGAGTTCAGGACTATAAGTTTTGTAAGGTTTTGTTTTGAAATGAGCTTATGGGAAACATCAGAATGGCATGGGGGGTATCTTCAATTTAACATTGCATAATGCAAAAAATCCATGCTGACTATACAGCCACTCTTGTGGCTATATAATTTGATCTTATATGTGCAAGACCTTCAGATAGGTGGTCTTCTTCCTCCAAAAGATGAGATATTAAATCTAAATATTTGAGTATTTTTTTCCAAATTATAAATCTGTGCTGCATTAATTGTGTTAGAAAATAATTTTCACTATGGAAAGTAAACATTTCATGGTTAGAAATGTTGAATTTAAATCCAACTAGCATTCATCTACAATGTTGTCTCCATGATCTTCAGAGGTAGTAATAATATATAAATAATATAAAGCAATATAACATAAAGCAATATATATGTAGTTTAAATATACGCTCTCTGTTCAGGCTGAAATTAGATCACCATTGATGGCATATGTAATGATGGTCTCATCAGAGGCAGGATTTCCCTCTCCTAATAATATTGATAGTTGTTGTATGTGTTGACAGGCTAACACATCAAGAACCATTATATATAATAAAACCCTGAAATGACCAATCACCTTCATGTGATGAACCTTAATTCAAGAGTTCAGAAGTTTCACATTGTTTTTTCACTTCCATCCAACAACCACAAATTGGTGGCATCTAGTGCTGTGCCAGTGGGGTTCGGTTTCCTGTCTGTCCCATGTCCCTTTGAACCTGCTCTGGAGGATCCCTCAACCCTCTGGAGCTGATTTTGAAGACACATTAGAGGTTGGAGGGGACATTTAGGTCCATTGATGATTGTTGTTGTTATGTGCCTTCAAGTCGATTACGACTTATGGTGACCCTATGAATCTGTAGCCTCCAAAAGTATCTGTTGTGAACCACGTCAACAACCCAGACATAGTCTGGCCGCATACGTGTTCCAGTCATGACAAAGAAGCAAAATGTCTAGATATTCTCTGCTCTCTCCTTCTTGGGCTCCTGCTCTGCACGTGGGCACCTTGCAGGACCAGGCTCCAGGTACTCAGCCAGCTGTGCCTGATACTGTTCCACCTGTCCCTTCTCTGGAGGGGATATATAAGCCGGCTGGCTGAGGGGGCTTGGGAGATCCAGTGCCTGCAAGGGAGGAGGACCATCACTGCCCAGGGAGGGAGAGCCATCTGCCTGCTTTGCTGCTGCTGCTGCTGGATAACATCTCTGCTCTCTCCTTCTTGGGCTCCTGCTCTGCACGTGGGCACCTTGCAGGACCAGGCTCCAGGTACTCAGCCAGCTGTGCCTGATACTGTTCCACCTGTCCCTTCTCTGGAGGGGATATATAAGCCGGCTGGCTGAGGGGGCTTGGGAGATCCAGTGCCTGCAAGGGAGGAGGACCATCACTGCCCAGGGAGGGAGAGCCATCTGCCTGCTTTGCTGCTGCTGCTGCTGGATAACATCTCTGCTCTCTCCTTCTTGGGCTCCTGCTCTGCACGTGGGCACCTTGCAGGACCAGGCTCCAGGTACTCAGCCAGCTGTGCCTGATACTGTTCCACCTGTCCCTTCTCTGGGGGGGATATATAAGCCGGCTGGCTGAGGGGGCTTGGGAGATCCAGTGCCTGCAAGGGAGGAGGACCATCACTGCCCAGGGAGGGAGAGCCATCTGCCTGCTTTGCTGCTGCTGCTGGATAACATCTCTGCTCTCTCCTTCTTGGGCTCCTGCTCTGCACGTGGGCACCTCGCAGGACCAGGCCCCAGGTGGCGCTTTTCCCGGGAAGAAGAACGGTTTGAGAGCTGCGTTGGTGCGCATGGAGCACGGGACTGTGGTTGTTGTGTAGACCTGAATGGAATGAGTGGATGTTTGTATGACTGTATGTTGTGAGTGTGTGTGTATTTTTATTTTATTTTATTTTTATTTTATTTTTATTTTATTTTATTATGTGCCTGGGCGGGAGGATAGGGTATTGGGAGGGGGGACCAGAGGGGGCCCCTGTTAGCGTAGTGACGGGTAATGGGAGGTATGGCGTTGTGAGGAGGACATGCCGGTTGAGGGGAACTCGGCACAGACAATTGGTGGCTGTACCGTGTTCCGGTCCTCCCCACATCCACAGGATTGCTGGTAGTTCTATCAGCCAACTCTCGGATCTCCAGTTGCTGCTGCTTAATGCCAGATCGGTAAATAATAAAGCTTCCCTCATCCATGATTTAATTGTGGATGAGGCGGCCGATCTGGCGTTTATTACTGAGACATGGGTGAGCGATCTGGGAGGCATTAATCTCTCCCAGCTGTGCCCACCTGGGTACTCGGTTCAGCATCTGGGTAGATCCGAGGGTCGGGGAGGGGGAATCGCTGTGGTCTATAGAAGTTCCATCCCTCTCATTAGGCACCCTATCCAGGTGGCTAATGGTCTGGAGTGTCTCCATATTACGTTGGGCCAGCGAGACAGACTGGGAATACTGTTGGTGTACCGTCCACCCTGCTGCCCAACAGCCTCCCTAACTGAGCTGACGGAGGTGGTCTCGGGTTTGGTGTTGCGATCCCCCAAATTTATGGTATTGGGGGATCTCAACATTCATGCCGAGACCGCTTTGTCTGGGGCGGCTCAGGACTTCATGGCCTCCATGACAGCCATGGGGCTGTCTCAATTTGTTACTGGCCCTACGCATATTTCGGGGCACACTCTAGACTTAATTTTTGCTACTGGAGCAGGGGATGGTGATCTGGGAGTGAGGGATTTTACATCTATTCCTCTGTCATGGACAGATCATCGCCTATTGAGGTGTAGGCTCACAATGTTTTCTCCCCTCTGCAAGGGTGGAGGACCTATTAAGATGGTCCGCCCCCGGAGACTAATGAATCCTGAAGGTTTTCAGAAGGCTCTGGGGAGTTTTCCGGCTGATAAAACTGACGCTCCTGTTGAAACCCTGGTCAATCTGTGGAATACGGAAATGATCCGGGCAGTTGACACGATCGCCCCGGTGCGCCCTCTCCTCTGCAGAGCTCAATTGGCTCCGTGGTTTACCCCGGAGCTAAGAGTGATGAAGCAAGAAAGGAGACGGCTTGAGTGCAAATGGAGACGAACTCCCGATGGCTGTGGTCTTGCACTTGTGAAGATCTCTACCAAGCTCTATGTGAAGGCGGTGAGGACAGCGAAGAAGCAGTACTTTGCTGCCTCCATTCAGTCATCTTCTAACCGCCCAGCGGAACTTTATAAGGTTGTTCGGGGACTTTTACACTCTGGTCCTCAGAACGCAATAATACCATCAATAGCCCGCTGTAATGAGTTTGCGAGACACTTCCAAGATAAGATCGCAAACATCCGCCGGGACCTTGACTCCAATATTGTAGCAGTTGAGCCTAATGAGGTGTCCGGAGCACAGTCCTGTCCTGTTTTATTGGATGAATTTCAGTTGGTTCAGCTCGAGGACGTGGACAAGGTGCTTGGACAGGTGCGGGCGACCACTTCTGCTCTGGATCCTTGCCCCTCATGGCTAATAAAAGCTAGCAGGAACGGAACAGCCGGATGGGCCAAGGAGGTGATCAATGCCTCTTTACGAGAGGGAGTGGTACCACCCTGCCTGAAACAGGCAGTGATGAGACCGCTCCTAAAGAAAACCTCCTTGGACCCTGAAAATCTTGACAACTATAGACCGGTAGCAAATGTTCCGTTCCTGGGCAAGGTTTTAGAGCGTGTGGTCGCTCACCAGCTCCAGGCTCTCTTGGATGAAACTGATTATCTGGATCCATGTCAATCGGGCTTTCGGCCGGGGTTTGGTACAGAAACAGCCTTGGTCGCCCTGTATGATGACCTCTGTCGGGAGAAAGACAGAGGGAGTGTAACTCTGTTGGTTCTCCTTGATGTCTCAGCGGCTTTTGATACCATCGACCATGGTATCCTTCTGGGACGTCTTGCGGACTTAGGAGTTGGAGGCACTGCTTGGCGGTGGCTGTGCTCCTACCTCAAGAATCGTCTCCAGAAGCTGGTGCTTGGGGAGCATTACTCGAGTCCCTGGATACTCCAATATGGGGTCCCACAGGGTTCAGTTCTGTCCCGCATGCTCTTTAATATCTATATGAAGCCGCTGGGCGAGGTCATTAGGAGATTTGGAGAACGTTTCCAGCAATATGCTGATGATACGCAGCTCTACTTCTCCTTTTCATCTTCTTCAGGTGAGGCTGTTAATGTACTAAACCACTGCCTGGCCGCGATAATGGACTGGATGAGAGCTAATAAACTGAGACTCAATCCTGACAAGACTGAGATGCTGTTGGTGGGAGGGCTCTCTGCCCAGATGGTTGATGCCCGACCTGCTCTAGATGGGGTTACACTCCCCCTAAAGGAGCAGGTCCGTAGTTTGGGGGTCTTATTAGATCCGCTCCTGTCACTGGAGGCTCAAGTAGCCTCGGTGGCACGGAATGCGTTCTACCAGCTTCGGCTGGTAGCCCAACTACGACCCTATCTGGATAGGGAGAACCTTGCCACAGTTATCCATGCTCTGGTAACCTCTAGATTGGACTACTGTAATGCACTCTACGTAGGGTTACCTCTGAAGATGGTTCGGAAACTTCAGCTGGTGCAGAATGCTGCGGCCAGAGTTCTTACTGGGACAAAAAAATTTGATCATATAACACCTGTCCTGGCCCAGCTGCACTGGCTACCAATATGTTTCCGGGCCAGATTCAAAGTGTTGGTTCTTACTTATAAAGCCCTTAACGGCATCAGACCGCAATACCTGGCGGAACGCCTCTCCCGCTATGTACCTACCCGGTCGCTACGCTCGACGTCGAAGGCCCTTCTCCGGGTCCCAACGCATAGGGAGGCACGGAGAATGATAACTAGATCTAGGGCCTTCTCAGTGGTGGCCCCCGAACTATGGAACGCCCTCCCTGATGAGATACGCCTGGCGCCTTCTTTGCTATCTTTTCGGCGCCAGGTAAAGACCTATCTCTTCGCCCAGGCATTTTAAAAATTTTAAAATTTGAATTTAAAATTGAAAATTTTTAATTATGTTTTATTGTGTTTTTGTATTTTAACCTGTTTTATTATGCTGTGCACCGCCCTGGGAGCTTATTGCTATAGGGCGGTCTAAAAATGTAATAAAATAAAATAAAAATAAATAAATAAAATATTCTAAATGACTATTCCCTAGACCAGTTGGTCATGGAACCGACCAGAGGGACGGCAACCCTGGACTTAATCCTCAGTGGGGACCGGGACCTGGTGCGAGATGTAAGTGTTGTTGAACCGATTGGGAGCAGTGACCATAGTGCTATTAAATTAAACATACATGTAACTGGCCAATTGCAAAGAAAATCCAACACGGTCACATTTGACTTCAAAAGAGGAAACTTCACAAAAATGAGGGGATTGGTAAAAAGAAAGCTGAAAAACAAAGTCCAGAGGGTCACATCACTTGAAAATGCTTGGAAGTTGTTTAAAAACACTATATTAGAAGCTCAACTGGAGTGCATACCGCAGATCAGAAAATGTACCGCCAGGGCCAAGAAGATGCCAGCATGGTTAACGAGCAAAGTCAAGGAAGCTCTTAGAGGCAAAAAGTCTTCTTTCAGAAAATGGAAGTCTTGTCCAAATGAAGAAAATAAAAAAGAACACAAACTCTGGCAAAAGAAATGCAAGTAGACAATAAGGGATGCTAAAAAAGAATTTGAGGAGCACATTGCTAAGAACATAAAAACCAACAACAAAAAATTCTATAAATACATTCAAAGCAGGAGACCATCTAGGGAGGCGATTGGACCCTTGGATGATAAGGGAGTCAAAGGTGTACTAAAGAACGATAAGGAGATTGCAGAGAAGCTAAATGAATTCTTTGCATCTGTCTTCACAGTGGAAGATATAGGGCAGATCCCTGAACCTGAACTAACATTTGCAGGAAGGGATTCTGAGGAACTGAGACAAATAGTGGTAACGAGAGAGGAAGTTCTAGGCTTAATGGACAATATAAAAACTGACAAATCACCGGGCCCGGATGGCATCCACCCGAGAGTTCTCAAAGAACTCAAATGTGAAATTGCTGATCTGCTAACTAAAATATGTAACTTGTCCCTCGGGTCCTCCTCCATGCCTGAGGACTGGAAAGTAGCAAATGTAACGCCAGTCTTCAAACAGGGATCCAGGGGGGATCCCGGAAGTTACAGGCCAGTTAGCTTAACTTCTGTCCCTGGAAAACTGGTAGAAAGTATTATTAAAGCTAAGCACATAGAAGATAATACAGATAATACACTTACAGATAATAAAAGAGTCCATTGGCAACTATCTAGATGACAATGCTGTGATTAGTAGGAGCCAGCATGGGTTTGTCAAGAAAAAATCCTGTCAAACTAATCTCATTTCTTTTTTTGATCGGGTCACTAGCTTAGTAGATGGTGGAAATGCTGTAGATGTCGTCTATCTAGATTTCAGCAAAGCGTTTGACAAAGTCCCCCACGACCCTTTGATTAGCAAACTGGTCAAATGCGGACTGGATGGAAATACTGTCAGGTGGATTCACAACTGGTTGGAAAAACGTACTCAAAGAGTGGTCGTCGGTGGCTCTGCTGCAGACTGGAAGGAGGTTTCAAGTGGAGTGCCACAGGGTTCTGTCCTGGGGCCGATACTCTTCAACATTTTTATCAATGACTTAGATGATGGGGTGGAGGGAAGCCTTATGAAGTTTGCGGATGATACAAAACTGGGAGGGATAGCTAACACAATGGAAGACAGGAATAAAATCCAAAGGGACCTGGATAGACTAGAAAATTGGGCTAAAATTAATAAAATGAAATTCAGTAAAGACAAATGCAAGATGCTGCATTTAGGCCACAAAAACAAAATGCATGGGTACAGGATGGGAAATACCCGGCTTAGCAGTAGTGCATGTGAGAAGGATCTTGGAATTGTAGTGGATCACAAGTTGAACATGACCCAGCAGTGTGATGCTGCGGCAACAAAGGCAGACGCGGTTTTGGGCTGCATAAACAGAGCTATAGTTTCCAGGTCAAGGGAAGTAATAGTCCCACTATATTCTGCATTAGTCAGGCCTCATCTGGAATACTGCGTTCAGTTCTGGGCGCCTCATTTTAAGAAAGATATAGACAAGTTAGAGCGGGTTCAGAAGAGGGCGATGAGGATGATAGCCGGTATGGAGAACCAGTCTTATGAGGAAAGGTTGAAGGAACTTGGCATGTTCAGTCTGGTGAAGAGAAGGCTGAGGGGTGACATGATTGCACTCTTTAAGTACCTGAAGGGCTGTCACATAGAGGAGGGTACAGATTTGTTCTCTGCTGCCCCAGAGGGTAGGACTAGGTCTAATGGTTTTAAGTTGCAGGAGCATAGATTCAGATTGGACATTAGAAGGAACTTCTTGACAGTAAGGGCAGTTCAGCAATGGAACCGCCTGCCTAGGGAGGTGGTGGGATCCCCTTTGCTGGATGTCTTCAAGCAGAGGCTGAACAGCTATCTCTGGGAGATGCTCTAGCTGTGGATTTCCTGCTGTGAGCAGGGGGTTGGACTCGATGGCCTACAAGGCCCCTTCCAACTCTATGATTCTAAAAACAAGCCATGCTGAAGCAGAGCCAGCATGGCTTCTGCAAGGGAAAGTCCTGTCTCAGTAACCTATTAGAATTCTTTGAGGGTGTCAACAAGCATATAGATAGAGGTGATCCAGTGGACATAGTGTACTTAGACTTTCAAGAAGCGTTTGACAAAGTACCTCACCAAAGACTTCTGAGGAAGCTTAGCAGTCATGGAATAAGAGGAGAGGTCCTCTTGTGGATAAGAAATTGGTTAAGAAGCAGAAAGCAGAGAGTAGGAATAAACGGACAGTTCTCCCAATGAAGGGCTGTAGAAAGTGGAGTCCCTCAAGGATCAGTATTGGGACCTGTACTTTTCAACTTGTTCATTAATGACCTAGAATTAGGAGTGAGCAGTCAAGTGGCCAAGTTTGCTGACAACACTGAATTGTTCAGGGTTGTTGAAAGAAAAAGGGATTGTGAAGAGCTCCAAAAAGATATCTCCAAACTGAGTGAATGGGTGGAAAAATGGCAAATGCAATTCAATATAAACAAGTGTAAAATTATGCATATTGGAGCAAAAAATCTGAATTTCACATATACGCTCATGGGGTCTGAACTGGCAGTGACTGACCAGGAGAGAGACCTCGGGATTGTAGTGGGCAGCACGATGAAAATGTCGACCCAGTGTGCAGCAGCTGTGAAAAAGGCAAATTCCATGCTAGCGATAATTAGGAAAGGTATTGAAAATAAAACAGCCGATATCACAATGCCGTTGTATAAATCTATGGTGCGGCCGCATTTGGAATACTGTGTACAGTTCTGGTCGCCTCATCTCAAAAAGGATATTATAGAGTTGTAAAAGGTTCAGAGGAGGGCAACCAGAATGATCAGGGGGATGGAGCGACTCCCTTACGAGGAAAGGTTGCAGCATTTGGGGCTTTTTAGTTTAGAGAAAAGGCGGGTTAGAGGAGACATGATAGAAGTGTATAAAATTATGCATGGCATTGAGAAAGTGGATAGAGAAAAGTTCTTCTCCCTCTCTCATAATGCTAGAACTCGTGGACATTCAAAGAAGCTGAATGTTGGAAGATTCAGGACAGACAAAAGGAAGTACTTCTTTACTCAGTGTATAGTTAAACTATGGAATTTGCTCCCACAAGACACAGTAATGTCCACCAGCTTGGATGGCTTTAAAAGAAGATTAGACAAATTCATGGAGGACACGGCTATCAATGGCTACTAGCCATGATGGCTGTGTTGTGCCACCCTAGTCAGAGGCAGCATGCTTCTGAAAACCAGTTGCAGGAAGCCTCAGGAGGGGAGAGTGTTCTTTCACTCGGGTCCTGCTTGCGGGCTTCCCCCAGGCACCTGGTTGGCCACTGTGAGAACAGGATGCTGGACTAGATGGGCCACTGGCCTGATCCAGCAGGCTCTTCTTATGTTCTTATAACCACCCTGTTCAGATCTTGTAAGTTCAGGTCTATGGTTTCCTTTATGGAATCAATCCATCTCTTGTTTGGCCTTCCTATTTTTGTGCTCACTTCTGTTTTTCCCAGCATTATTGTCTTTTCTAGTGAATAATGTCTTCTCATTGTGTGTCCAAAATATGATAACCTCAGTTTCATCATTTTAGCTTCTAGTGATAGTTCTGGTTTAATTTGTTCTAGCACCCAATTATTTGTCTTTTTCGCAGTCCAGGGTATGTGCAAAGATGTCCTCCAACACCACATTTCAAATGAGTTGATTTTTCTCTTACCTGCTTTTTTCACTGTCCATCTTTCACATCCATACATAGAGATCGGGAATACCATGGTCTGAATGATCCTGACTTTAGTATTCAGTGATACATCTTTGCATTTGAGGACCTTTTCTAGTTCTCTCACAGCTGCCCTCCCCAGTCGTAGCCTTCTTCTGATTTCTTGACTATTGTCTCCATTTTGGTTAATGACTGTGCCAAGGTAGTAATAATCCTTGACAAGTTCAATGTCCTCATTGTCAACTTTAAAGTTACATTGATGGTTGGTTATATAAGTCCATGCTGAACTTTGACTGAACAGCTTTCAAAAAGTCAAAAAAATAATGGGAAGAAATTAATAGATGAACTGTGATTTTGTTAAACCTATCATATCTATAGCTGATAAGAGAAAAATCAACTCATTTGAAATGTGGTGTTGGAGGACAGCTTTGCAGATACCATGGACTGCGAAAAAGACAAATAATTGGGTGTTAGAACAAATTAAACCAGAACTATCACTAGAAGCTAAAATGATGAAACTGAGGTTATCATACTTTGGGCACATAATGAGAAGACATGATTCATTAGAAAAGATAATAATGCTTGGAAAAACAGAAGGAAGTAGAAAAAGAGGAAGGCCAAACAAGAGATGGATTGATTCCATGAAGGAAGCCACAGATGTGAACTTACAAGATCTGAACAGGGTGGTTCATGACAGATGCTGTTGGAGGTCGCTGATTCATAGGGTCACCATAGGTCGTAGTCGACTTGGTGGCACATAACAAATCATATCTATATTTTAATCAGATAAGTACAAGACTGAGTGAGCTTTATAGATGATTTCCCCTGTTGTCCTCTGTAAACAAATATTTGGCTGTATATTTAAAATCAGTATGTGAAATTTATACGCTTTGATCTCACTTCTTTGTACTGTTGATGGCTTGGCTTACAGCTGTCCTGGTTTCAGCCTTCTGCTGCTCCATCCTTCCTGCTCCCAGGTCATTGCTTCTCATGTCATCTTACACTATGTAGCTCTTCCTTCAGCCTTCTGTGCCCTTAGCTCCTTTGACTCATGACCAAATTTCAGTCAACTTCTTAGCTCTCATTATATGTTTGCATAGCGGCCCATCTTCTACATCTAAATCTGGATGCTTGGGAAACGAACAACCAAAGAGCTGGGTGCAAACCAGGATTAATCAGGGTAAAAAAAAGGCACCATATCAACAGCAGAAGGGGGACAGTTAACAGAAGGGGGGCAAAAGAACATTGCCCCAGTTAAGGTCTGGAGTGTGAATACTTTCCTTTGCCCCTAAGCATGGATTTCAACGCAACAATTGAAGCAGGTGACCATTCCACACAGACCTAGTTCTCGAATTTGGGAATCGCAAAAAAGATGAAGTTTTTCTAATATGATGATTCTGCTGCAGTATTTTAGAGGATATAAAAGTGGCAGTGTAGCTGTATATAAGTAGTCATTTATGGATCTATAGATACAACATATGCAGAATATTTATTTATTAAAGTATTTATAAACTGTGCTTTTTATACAAGTACATCAAAGCAGCTTACAGCATACAAAGACACAATAAAAATTTAAAACTAATAATAACTTCATTAAAAGCAATAATAAATAATAAATAAATTCATGTTACAAAGGCCTGTCTTTAGAGAAACCTGAAAGAAAGGAGGGATAGTTTCTGCCAAACCTCTATTGGTAGGGAAATCCACAAGGCAGGGGCATATCACACAATAGGCTTAGTTCTGGTGGAGGCCAATTTATTTAATTTATTTATTTAATTAAGCTTATATACCGCCCGACTAGCATCAGCTCTCTGGGCGGTGAACATTAAAAATACAATAAAAATAACACAATATAATATAACACAATGCAAAACTGTACAAAAAACTGTACAGTGTAAAATCAGATTATAATAGTTTAAAATTAACATGAATTAAAATGCCTCAGAGAAGAGGAAGGTTTTAACTTGGTGCCGAAAAGATGATAGTGTCGGCGCCAAGCGCACCTCCTTGGGGAGACTATTCCATAGTTCAGGGGCCACCACTGAGAAGGCCCTAGATCTTGTCACCACCCTCCGGGCTTTCCTATGGGTCGGAACCCGGAGGAGGGCCTTCGTAGTAGACCGTAGTGTACGGGCTGGTTCGTATCGGGAGAGGCGTTCCGACAGATATCATGGTCCCGTGCCGTATAAGGCTTTATAGGTAAGTACCAACACTTTGAATCTGGCCCGGAAGCGTATTGGAAGCCAGTGCAGGCGAGCTAGCACAGGTGTTATATGCTCAGATCGCTTGGTTCTTGTTAGCAGTCTGGCCGCCGCATTTTGCACTAGCTGTAGCTTCCGAACCGTCTTCAAAGGTAGCCCTACGTAAAGCGCATTGCAGTAGTCCAGACGCGAGGTTACCATAGCATGTACCACTGATGTGAGGTCCTCCTTACTCAGATAGGGACGTAGCTGGGCTACCAACCGAAGTTGATAGAACGCATTCCAGGCCACCGAGGCTACATGAGCCTCAAGTGTGAGGGAAGAGTCTAAGATGACTCCCAGACTATGAACCTGTTCCTTTAGGGGGAGTGTAACCCCATCTAAGACAGGGTATATATCCACCATCCGATCAGAGAAACCATCCACCAACAGCATCTCAGTCTTGTCAGGATTGAGTCTCAGTTTGTTAGTTCTCATCCAGTCCATTGTCGCGGCCAGGCAACGGTTCAGCACGTCGACTGCCTTACCTGAAGAAGATGTAAAGGAGAAGTAGAGCTGCATGTCATCAGCGTACTGATGACAACGCACTCCAAAACTCCTGATGACTGCCCCCAGCGGCTTCATATAAATGTTAAAAATCATGGGAGACAGAACCGAACCCTGCAGGACCCCACATTGGAGAACCCACGGTGTGGAGCAATGTTCTCCAAGCACTATCTTCTGAAGACGACCCGCTAAGTAGGAGCGGAACCACTGCCAAGCAGTGCTTCCAACTCCCAACTCCGCAAGCCTCTCCAGAAGGATACCATGGTCGATGGTATCAAAAGCCACTGAGAGGTCAAGGAGAATCAACAGAGTTACACTCCCTCTGTCTCTCTCCCGACATAGGTCATCAAACAGGGCGACCAAGGCAGTCTCAGTGCCAAAACCAGGCCTGAACCCTGATTGAAATGGATCTAGATAATCGGTTTCATCCAATAGCGCCTGGAGCTGGTCAGCAACCACTCGTTCCAGGATCTTGCCCAGGAACGGAACATTGGCTACTGGTCTGTAGCTGCTGAAATCCTCTCGGTCCAAGGAAGGTTTTTTCAGGAGTGGTCTCACTGCCGTCTCTTTCAGACAACCAGGGACCACTCCCTCTCGTAAAGAGGCATTAATCACTTCCTTGGCCCAGCCAACTGTTGCTTCCTTGCTAGTTTTTATTAGCCAAGAGGGGCAAGGATCCAGTACCAAAGTGGTTACACGAACCTGTCCAAGCACCTTGTCCACGTCCTCGAACTGAACCAACTGAAACTCATCCAACAAAACATGACAGGACTGTGCTCCGGACACCTCAATAGGATTAACTGCTATTAAATAGGAGTCTAAGTCCCGGCGAATGCATGAGATCTTATGCTGGAAGTGTTCAGCAAATTTATTACATTGAGCTACCGATGTATCTGCCATGTCCTGTAGGCCTGGATGGAGTAGACCACGAACCACTCTAAAAAGCTCCGCTGGGTGGGAGAGAGATGACTGAATAGTGGCGGCGAAATGTTGTTTTTTCGCTGCCCTCACCGCTCCTACATAGAGCTTAGTAGAAGCACGAACCGGCTCATAATTGCATTCATCGGGAGTTCGTCTCCATCTCCGCTCAAGCCGCCTCCTGTCTTGTTTCATCGCTCTCAGCTCCGGAGTATACCAAGGAGCTGTATGAGCTCTACATAGGAGAGGGCGCGCAGGAACGATCGTGTCAACAGCCTGGGTCATCTCTGCATTCCACAGATTGGCCAGGGCTTCGACAGGAGCGCCAGTCTTACCAGCCGGAAAAACCCCCAGAGCCTTTTGAAAACCTTCAGAATTCATTAGTCTCCTGGGGTGGACCAATTTAATAGGTCCCCCACCCTTGCAGAGGGAGAAGGCTACTGAAAGTCTAAACTTCAGCAAGCAGTGATCTGTCCATGACAACGGGAGAGATGTAAAACTCCCCACATCCAGATCACTATCCCCATGTCCAGTAGCAAAAACCAGGTCAAGAGTATGCCCCGATGTATGTGTTGGGCCACTAACATATTGAGACAGCCCCATGGTTGTCATGGCGGCCATGAAGTCCTGAGCTGCCCCGGACAAAGTAGCCTCGGCATGAATGTTGAGATCTCCCAGTACTAATAGTCTGGGGGATCTCAGCAGTACCTCCGAGACCACTTCCGTCAGCTCAGTTAGGGAAGCCAATGGGCAGCAAGGTGGGCGGTACACCAAAAGGATTCCCAGTCTGTCCCTCTGGCCCAGCACAAGGTGCAAACACTCCAGACCAGTGATTGCATGGTGCTTGGTGAGTGAGATGGAACTGTTATAGACCACAGCAACCCCACCTCCCCGACCCTCAGATCTACCATGATCTAAGACTAACTCCTCCCTGTTCACCCACCCAGGTCTCTGTTATACATTTCAGATTGGCTGCCTCGTCCACAATCAAATCATGGACGAGGGAGGTTTTATTATGTACCAATCTGGCATTAAAAAGCAGCAACTGGAGATCTGAGAGTTGGCTGATAGGACAACCAACAACCCTGCGGGTATGAGAAGGACCAGAACACGGCACAGCCACTACATGTCTGGGCTGCGTTCCCCTTACCTGGCACATCCCTCTCATATCACCATACCTCCCTCTACCCGTCACTATGGCAATTGGGCCCCCTCAGGTCTCCCCTCTTGATGATAAAATCTCTTCCTGAGGCACATGATAAAACTATAAGTACAAAAAAACTCATATACATACAAACACACATTCACTCACAACATACACTCATATAAACACCCATTCATCCACTTCAAACCCACACAGAAGACACAGTCCCGCACTCTGTGCGCCCAAACGCCAGCTCCAAGACCATTCTTCTTCCCACGTAAAACGCCACCTTCAAAAGTCCAGATGATAACAATGAGGTAGAGGCGAGGGTCGTTTAGGCGAAGCGCAACCCGCAGCGTGAGAGATGGAAGGCACGCCAGCAGCAGGAGAATGCCAGCCACAGCTAGATAAAAACAATTGAACCTCAGGGGTGTGGGGAGCCACCAAAAGTGTCCCATCAGAAGATCTTAGTGATTAAGATTAAATAAGAGTCAGGCATTCCTTCAGGTATTTTGAGCCCAAGTTGTTTAGAGCTTTGTGAATTAACACCGTGAACCAAATATAAACATTTGGTGGACTTTGTAAGTCTTTAACACACCAGCTAGGGATCTCAACTGATACTGTGATTATAGGAACCCCTAATGAAGGAGATGACTCCTTCATTATAGCTCAACAGAGAAGATTGATTAAGTGAGTTGAAATGAAATGAGAAATGATAGCATTCCACAGGATAAACTGAGGGTCATATTCTCCACTTTTCTAGCACAGAGTAAGAAATATTGTTAAACAAAAGTTTCACTGTTATTTAGACGTCTGTCATCATGTTTCTGAAGCACAAGTGAACTACAGAATTGCTATACAGTGTTTAAAAAGACAACAAGCAAAAAACAATTTTTATAACACCACAGATTTCTACATTTCATTTTCTATATGGAACCATTTAAAATAGTTATAAATAACATTTGCCCACATGGTATTCTGTCTTTGGTTTGTTTATAAAAAGATGAAAATCTATATTCCAGGCAGAAAATGACATTAAAATAGCTTCTGAAATGTATTTATTCAGAACCTTGTGACAAGGAAAATGTTCATCTAACAATTAACTGTTATTTGGTTTTTTGCAAAATGTAACTTTTCAGATAAGTTATCGCTGTTAGCTTGGTTTCACAAATAATTAGAACAGTGAAATGACACACTGTACAGGTATATATACATTTAGGGTTACCAGGTCTCCTGTTTTTGGCCGGCGTCTCTGGTTTTTGGAGGGTCCCCTCTGGTTCTCCAACTAGCACCCCTTAATCTCCAGACTCTCAGCTTCAATTTCCCCAATGCTCCCATCTAACATCTCCACAACACTAGGCTCCTTTGTCCCTACAGTGGCCTTCTGATGACTGGCCTGGCCTGAAGCAAACTTTTGAAAGGGATATTTATTTATTTATTTATTTTATTTAATTACATTTCTAGACCGCCCTATAGCAGAAAGCTCTCAGGGCGGTGTACAACAAATAAAATCACAATTAAATATGAGCAAGTGTGAAAAATATAATATAATTATAAAAACATTAAACATGATAAAAATCCGAAATAGAATTGCCATTGAGTTTATAAATTAAAATCCATATTAGGTTTAAAATTAAATTTAAAATGTTTAAAAAGCCTGGGCGAAAAGGTAGGTTTTTACCTGGCGCCGAAAAGATAACAAAGAAGGCGCCAGGCGTATCTCGTCTGGGAGGGCATTCCATAGTTCGGGGGCCACCACCGAGAAGGCCCTAGATCTAGTTGTTGATCTCCGGGCCTCTTTATGAGTTGGGACCCGGAGAAGGGCCTTCGACGTCGAGCGTAGTGAACGGGTAGGTACATAGCGAGAGAGGCGCTCCACCAGGTATTGCGGTCCGATGCCGTTTAGGGCTTTATAGGTAAGAACCAACACTTTGAATCTGGCCCGGAAACATATCGGTAGCCAGTGCAGCTGCGCCAGGACAGGTGTTATATGGTCAAATTTCTTTGTCCCAGTGAGAACTCTGGCCGCAGCATTTTGCACTAGCTGAAGTTTCCGAACCGTCTTCATAGGTAGCCCCACGTAGAGTGCATTACAGTAGTCCAATCTAGAGGTTACCATAGCATGGATAACTGAGGCGAGATTCTCCCTGTCCAGATAGGGTCGTAGTTGGGCTACCAGCCGAAGCTGGTAGAATGCATTCCGTGCCACCGAGGCTACCTGAGCCTCAAGTGACAGGAGCGGGTCTAATAAGACCCCCAAACTACGTACCTGCTCCTTTAGGGGGAGTGTAACCCCATCTAGGGCAGGTCGAACATCAACCATCTGGGCAGAGGGCCCTCCCACCAACAGCATCTCAGTCTTGTTAGGATTGAGTTTCAGTTTATTAGCTCTCATCCAGTCCATTATCGTGGCCAGGCAGCGGTCTAGTACATCAACAGCCTCACCTGACGAAGATGAAAAGGAATAGTAGAGCTGCGTATCATCAGCATATTGCTGGAAACGCACTCCAAAACTCCTGATGACCTCACCCAGCGGCTTCATATAGATATTGAAAAGCATGGGGGACAGAACTGAACCCTGCGGGACTCCATATTGGAGTACCCAGGGACTCGAGTAATGTTCCCCCAGCATCACCTTCTGGAGACGATTCCCGAGATAGGAGCAGAGCCACCGCCAAGCAGTGCCTCCCACTCCTGAATCCGTAAGTTGCTCCAGAAGGATACCATGGTCGATGGTATCAAACGCCGCTGAGAGATCAAGGAGAACCAACAGAGTTACACTCCCTCTGTCTTTCTCCCGACAGAGGTCATCATACAGGGCGACCAAGGCCGTTTCTGTACCAAACCCCGGCCGAAAGCCCGATTGAAATGGGTCCAGATAATCAGTTTCATCCAAGAGAGCCTGGAGTTGGCGAGCGACCACACGCTCTAGGACCTTGCCCAGGAATGGAACATTTGCTACCGGCCTATAGTTGTCCAAATTATCAGGGTCCAAGGAGGGTTTTTTTAGGAGCAGTCTCACCACCGCCTGTTTCAGGCAGGGTGGGACCACTCCCTCTTGTAAAGAGGCATTAATCACCTCCTTGTCCCAACCGGCTGTTCCATTCCTGCTAGCTTTTATTAGTCATGAGGGGCAAGGATCCAGAGCAGAAGTGGTCGCCCGCACCTGTCCAAGCACCTTGTCCACATCCTCGAGCTGTACCAACTGAAACTCATCCAGTAAAACAGGACAAGACTGTGCTCTGGACACCTCATTAGGATCAACTGCTACAATAATGGAGTCAAGGTCCCGGCGGATGTTCATGATCTTATCACGAAAGTGTCGCGCAAACTCATTACAGCGGGCAATTGATGGTGTTATTGCGTCCTGGGGACCAGAGTGTAAAAGTCCCCGGACAACTTTATAAAGTTCCGCTGGGCGGTTAAGAGATGACTGAATAGAGACAGCAAAGTATTGCTTCTTTGCTGCCCTCACTGCCTTCACCTAGAGTTTGGTAGAGACCCTCACAAGTGCATGATTACAGCCGTCGGGAGTTCGCCTCCATTTGCACTCAAGCCGTCTCCTTTCTTGCTTCATCACTCTTAGCTCCGGGGTAAACCAGGGAGCCAATTGAGCTCTGCAACGGAGAGGGCGCACCGGGGCGATCGTGTCAACTGCCCGGGCCATTTCTGTATTCCACAGCGTGGCCAGGGTTTCGACAGGACCGTCAATTCTATCAGCCGGAAAATTCCCTAGAGCCATCAGAAAACCCTCAGGATTCATTAGTCTCCGGGGACGGACCATCTTAATTGGTCCTCCACCCTTGCAGAGGGGAGAAGACAATGTGAGTCTAAACCTTAATAGGCGGTGATCTGACCATGACAAAGGAATAGATGTAAAATTCCTCACTCTCAGATCACCATCCCCTAATCCAGAGGCAAAAATCAAGTCCAGAGTGTGCCCCAACACATGCGTAGGGCCAGTAGCAAATTGAGACAGCCCCATGGCTGTCATGGAGGTCATGAAGTCCTGAGCTGCTCCAGATAAAGCGGCCTCGGCATGAATGTTGAGATCCCCCAATACCAAAAGTTTGGGGGAACGCAACAATAGATCCGAGAACACCTCCGTCAGCTCAGTTAGGGAGGCTGTTGGGCAGCAGGGTGGACGGTACACCAACAGTATTCCCAGTCTGTCTCGCTGACCCAACGTTATGTGTAGACACTCTAGACCATTAGCCACCTGGATAGGGTGCCTAACAAGAGGGATGGAACTTCTATAGACCACAGCGATTCCCCCTCCCCGACCCTCGGATCTACCCAGATGCTGAACCGAATACCCAGGTGGGTACAACTGGGAGAGATTAATACCTCCCAGATCGCTCACCCAGGTCTCGGTAATACATGCCAGATCGGCCGCCTCATCCACAATTAGGTCATGGATGAGGGAGGTTTTATTATTTACTGATCTGGCATTGAAAAGCAGCAACTGGAGATCCGAGGGTTGGCTGATAGAACTACCAGCAATCCTGTGGGTGTGGGGAGGACCGGAACACGTCACAGCCACCAGTTGTCTGGGGCGAGTTCCCCTTAACTGGCATGTCCTACTCACAGAGCCATACCTCCCATTACCCGTCACTACACTAATAGGGGCCCCCTTTGGTCCACCCTCCCACAACACTGTCCTCTCGCCCAGGCACATAATAAAAATAAAATAAATAATAAAACTCATGGCATATACACACAATCACACACTCACTCATACAACCCACTCATACATTCAGACAGCACAGCAGCATCCGAGGGGCTTCAGCAACCGGCAGTCCGTAGTAGCTGATATAATAGGGACCCAAAAGCGATGGACAGCAGGCAATGGGTCTCCCAAGCCCCCTCAGCCAGCCGGCTTATATATCCCCTCCAAAGAAGGGACAGATGGAACAGTATCAGGCACAGCTGGCTGAGTACCTGAAGCCTGGTCCTGCGAGGTGCCCACGTGCAGAGCAGGAGCCCAAGAAGGAGAGAGCAGAGATGTTGGCCAAGCAGCAGCAGCAGCAGCAGCAAAGCAGGCAGATGGCTCTCCCTCCCTGGGTGGTGATGGTCCTTTTCCCTTGCAGGCAGTGGGTCTCCCAAGCCCCCTCAGCCAGCCGGCTTATATATCCCCTCCAGAGAAGGGACAGGTGGAACAGTATCAGGCACAGCTGGCTGAGTACCTGGGGCCTGGTCCTGCGAGGTGCCCACGTGCAGAGCAGGAGCCCAAGAAGGAGAGAGCAGAGATGTTGGCCAAGCAGCAGCAGCAATGCAGGCAGATGGCTCTCCCTCCCTGGGCGGCGATGGTCCTCTTCCCCTTGCAGGCAGTGGGTCTCCCAAGCCCCCTCAGCCAGCCGGCTTATATATCCCCTCCAAAGAAGGGACAGATGGAACAGTATCAGGCACAGCTGGCTGAGTACCTGAGGCCTGGTCCTGCGAGGTGCCCACGTGCAGAGCAGGAGCCCAAGAAGGAGAGAGCAGAGATGTTATCCAAGCAGCAGCGCAGCAGCAGCACAGGCAGGCAGATGGTTCTCCCTCCCTGGGCGGCGATGGTCCTCTTCCCCTTGCAGGCAATTGTCCTTGCAATAGGCTTTTACGTCTGGTACAAAGCAGGTGTCAAACCAATCTTCGAAAAGGGCTGCAGTCACCCATGCTTTTCTATTAGACCTCCAATGCACTGGAAGTCTAGTTTTAACGTAGTTCTTCAAAGCTCTAGGGTTTTGCCATCGATAAATTAGCATAGGCTTTAGCTTTAAGGTACCAGAAGCATTGCCACCTAAAAGAAGGGTTATTCTATCTTTAGCTGCCTTGTAGCCTGGCATTGTTCTCTCCTCTCTTGCGATGAAGGTTCTTGCAGGCATCTTTTCCCAGAACAGCCCAGTCTCATCCACATTAAAAATGTGATCCTTGGAGTAGCCTCTGCCTTAAATAATTTTGGCAATGTCGCATGGATAGCTTTCTGCAGCCTCAGCATCTGCAGCAGCTGCCTCTCCTTGCAGTTTGATGTTATGTAGGTTAGACCTCTTCTTGAACCTATCAAACCATCCACGGCTTGCAACAAATTCGGCATCCTTCGCTGCCTCACCTTTCCTAGCCTTCGGGTCATTGAATAGGCTTAAGGCTTTACTTTGAATAATTGCCTGGTTTACAGGAACCTGCCGTGTAGTCTGATTTTCTATCCAGAGTATTAAGAGTCTCTCCATGTCTGCAACAATGCTATCCCTTTTTCTAATTGTGGTTGTGTTAACTGGTGTAGCACTCTTAACTTCCGCAATAATTTTTTCTTTACTCTTAGAACATAAGAACATAAGAAGAGCCTGCTGGATCAGGCCAGTGGCCCATCTAGTTCAGCATCCTGTTCTCACAGTGGCCAACCAGGTGCCTGGGGGAAGCCCGCAAGCAGGACCCGAGTGCAAGAACACTCTCCCCTCCTGAGGCTTCCGGCAACTGGTTTTCAGAAGCATGCTGCCTCTGACTAGGGTGGCAGAGCACAGCCATCATGGCTAGTAGCCATTGATAGCCCTGTCCTCCATGAATTTGTCTAATCTTCTTTTAAAGCCGTCCAAGCTGGTGGCCATTACTGCATCTTGTGGGAGCAAATTCCATAGTTTAACTATGCGCTGAGTAAAGAAGTACTTCCTTTTGTCTCTCCTGAATCTTCCAACATTCAGCTTCTTTGAATGTCCACGAGTTCTAGTATTATGAGAGAGGGAGAAGAACTTTTCTCTATCCACTTTCTCAATGCCATGCATAATTTTATACACTTCTATCATGTCTCCTCTGACCCGCCTTTTGTCTAAACTAAAAAGCCCCAAATGCTGCAACCTTTCCTCGTAAGGGAGTCGCTCCATCCCCTTGATCATTCTGGTTGCCCTCTTCTGAACCTTTTCCAACTCTAGAATATCCTTTTTGAGATGAGGCGACCAGAACTGTACACAGTATTCCAAATGCGGCCGCACCATAGATTTATACAATGGCATTATGATATCGGCTGTTTTATTTTCAATACCTTTCCTAATTATCGCTAGCATGGAATTTGCCTTTTTCACAGCTGCCGCACACTGGGTCGACATTTTCATCGTGCTGTCCACTACAACCCCGAGGTCTCTCGGTCTCTCGGTCTCTCGGTCTCTCGGTCTCTCGGTCTCTCGGTCTCTTGGTCACCGCCAGTTCAGACCCCATGAGCGTATATGTGAAATTCAGATTTTTTGCTCCAATATGCATAATTTTACACTTGTTTATATTGAATTGCATTTGCCATTTTTCTGCCCATTCACTCAGTTTGGAGAGGTCTTTTTGGAGCTCTTCGCAATCCCTTTTTGTTTTAACAACCCTGAACAATTTAGCGTCATCAGCAAACTTGGCCACTTCACTGCTCACTCCTAATTCTAGGTCATTAATGAACAAGTTGAAAGGTACAGGTCCCAATACCGATCCTTGAGGGACTCCACTTTCTACAGCCCTCCATTGGGAGAACTGTCCGTTTATTCCTACTCTCTGCTTTCTGCTTCTTAACCAATTTCTTATCCACAAGAGGACCTCTCCTCTTATTCCATGACTGCTAAGCTTCCTCAGAAGCCTTTGGTGAGGTACCTTGTCAAATGCTTTTTGAAAGTCTAAGTACACTATGTCCACTGGATCACCTCTATCTATATGCCTGTTGACACTCTCAAAGAATTCTAATAGGTTACTGAGACAGGACTTTCCCTTGCAGAAGCCATGCTGGCTCTGCTTCAGCAAGGCTTGTTCTTCTACGTGCTTAGTTAATCTAGCTTTAATAATACTTTCTACCAGTTTTCCAGGGACAGAAGTTAAGCTAACTGGCCTGTAACTTCCGGGATCCCCTCTGGATCCCTTTTTGAAGATTGGCGTTACATTTGCCACTTTCCAGTCCTCAGGCACAGAGGAGGACCCAAGGGACAAGTTACATATTTTAGTTAGCAGATCAGCAATTTCACCTTTGAGTTCTTTGAGAACACTCGGGTGGATGCCATCCGGGCCCGGTGATTTGTCAGTTTTTATATTGTCCATTAAGCTTAGAACTTCTTCTCTCGTTACCACTATTTGTCTCAGTTCCTCAGAATCCCTTCCTACAAATATTAGTTCAGGTTCAGGGATCTGCCCTATATCTTCCACTGTGAAGACAGATGCAAAGAATTCATTTAGCTTCTCTGCAATCTCCTTATCGTTCTTTAGTACACCTTTGACTCCCTTATCATCCAAGGATCCAATTGTCTCCCTAGATGGTCTCCTGCTTTGAATGTATTTATAGAATGTTTTGTTGTTGGTTTTTATGTTCTTAGCAATGTGCTCCTGAAATTCTTTTTTAGCATCCCTTATTGTCTTCTTGCATTTCTTTTGCCAGAGTTTGTGTTCTTTTTTTTTTTTCTTCATTTGGACAAGACTTCCATTTTTTGAAGGAAGACTTTTTGCCTCTAAGAGCTTCCTTGACTTTGCTCGTTAACCATGCTGGCATCTTCTTGGCCCTGGCGGTACCTTTTCTGGTCTGCGGTATGCACTCCAGTTGAGCTTCTAATATAGTGTTTTTAAACAACTTCCAAGCATTTTCGAGTGATGTGACCCTCTGGACTTTGTTTTTCAGCTTTCTTTTTACCAATCCCCTCATTTTTGTGAAGTTTCCTCTTTTGAGGTCAAATGTGACCGTGTTGGATTTTCTTGACATTTGGCCAGTTACATGTATGTTTAATTTAATAGCACTGTGGTCACTGCTCCCAATCGGTTCAACAACACTTACATCTCGCACCAGGTCCCGGTCCCCACTGAGGATTAAGTCCAGGGTTGCCGTCCCTCTGGTCGGTTCCATGACCAACTGGTCTAGGGAATAGTCATTTAGAATATCTAGAAACTTTGCTTCTTTGTCATGACTGGAACACATATGCAGCCAGTCTATGTCCGGGTAGTTGAAGTCACCCATTACTACCACATTTCCTAGTTTGGATGCTTCCTCAATTTCATATCTCATCTCCAGGTCTCCCTGAGCATTTTGATCAGGGGGACGATAGATCGTTCCCAGTATTAAGTCCCTCCTGGGGCATGGTATCACCACCCACAACGATTCTGTGGAGGAGTCTGCCTCTTTTGGGGTTTCGAGCTTGCTGGATTCAATGCCTTCTTTCACGTATAGAGCGACTCCGCCACCAATACGTCCTTCCCTGTCCTTCCAATATAGTTTATATCCAGGGATAACCGTATCCCACTGGTTTTCTCCATTCCACCAGGTCTCCGTTATGCTCACTATATCAATGCTCTCCTCTAAGACCAAGCACTCCAGTTCTCCCATCTTGGTTTGCAGGCTCCTAGCATTAGCGTACAGGCACTTGTAAGCAGTGTCTCTCTTCAAGTGTCTTTGGCACTTGTGGTTAGGCCTGTGGTAATTTTGCTCTTCTGAATTTATATGCTGTGCCCCTGCTCTCACAATGCCTACTTCTAGGCCTACCCCTTTTAAAATTTCATCATTTCTTTGGTTTTTATCCCAGGGGGGAGGTTTATTCCGAACCGGACCTTTCTCAGCTCCTGTCGGGTTTCCCCCCCTCAGTCAGTTTAAAAGCTGCTCTGCCACCTTTTTAATTTTAAGTTCCAGCAGTCTGGTTCCATTCTGGTTCAAGTGGAGCCCGTCCCTTTTGTACAGGCCCGGCTTGTCCCAAAAAGTTCCCCAGTGCCTAACAAATCCAAACCCTTCCACCCGACACCATCGTCTCATCCACGCATTGAGACTGCGAAGCTGGGCCTGTCTGGCTGGTCCTGCGCGTGGAACCGGTAGCATTTCAGAGAAAGCCACCTTGGAGGTCCTGGCTTTCAGCATCCTACCTAGCAACCTAAATTTTGCTTCCAGGACCTCACGGCTGCATTTCCCCATGTCGTTGGTGCCAACGTGCACCACGACCTCTGACTCCTTCCCAGCACTGTCTGCCAAACTATCTAAACGACGGGCGATATCCGCAACCTTTGCACCAGGCAGGCAAAACACCTTGCGGTCTACACGCCCATCACACACCCCACTGTCTATGTTCCTAATGATCGAATCACCCACTACAAGGATCCCTCCACCCCCTGGAGATATATCCTCGGCACGAGAGGATAGCTGCTCATCCCCCAAGGAATGGGTCCCTTCTAAGGAATCGTTTCCCTCTTCCTCAGCTGGATGCTCTCCTTCCCCGAGACCATCGTTGTCCATGATAGCAGGAGAGCTATCATCGTTGGAGTGGGACACAGCTATAACGTCCCTGAAGGCCTCCTCCACACACCTCTCTGCCTCTCTCAGCTTTTCCAGGTCCGCCACCTTGGCCTCAAGGAAATGAAGTCATTCCCGGAGAGCCAGGAGCTCATTGCACTGAGAGCACACCCATGACTTCTGTCCAACAGGCAGATAGTCGTACATGCTGCAGGCGGTGCAAAACACTGGAAAGCCCTCCACCCCTGCTGGCTTCTTACCTGCATAGTTTTGTTTAAGGTTTATTACGTCAATGGGTTGGAGACTGCAGTTTAGTTGAGGTCAGGGAACAGACGGGCAGAGTGGGGGGCCCTGGCCTCCTCACCCTGCTGCCGAACTCGCTCTGCTGCTTAACTCGCCTTGATGCTTCATGACGGTGATCTTCATGACGGTGTTAACTGTACTTCTAGTTAAGCCTAGCCTTTGGCCTATCTCAGCTTGAGAAACAACTTCATCAGACAATTTAATCATTTTAAGCTTCATATCTAAGGTAATAGATTTACGACTTTTCTTTTTATCTGCCTTATGTACTACTGTACTGTATTAAATTGTTTTCTATTTTAATCACAAGACCAGTGCATAAACTAGCAGTTAGGTATTCACTTAGACAATAACACAGAGATGTGTTTGAAGACAAACTGACGGCAGCAAAAACAGTACTGTATGTCAGTTGCCCCCCTCCCCTGCATTGTTTCTGCCTCTCAGGCTTGTTTACGTGAGCCACGTGCATGCAATACAGCAGGGCCCCACCGGAGCAGATGGCTCCAAGCCTATTGCAAGGCCACTATGCGAGGAAAGAGACGAGCGCGCCTTGTGCCACAACAGGAGAGGGCTGTGATGTTCCTATATATTAGTGTATATATGGTAAGTGCTGGTTGTTTAGAGTATACATGGTAAGTAGTGAAAGAGGAGGGGGAGTGAATGGGCAATAGAATGCTTGATGATTGGCTGAATGTTTAAAATGGCTGACAGTATAAATGAAAGGATGACAGGTAAATCTGGGTGAATGTGAGGTGGTGAATTGTGGAATCTGGGGGGAGAAAAGAAAGAGTGGATTGCTTGGTGGGGTTTAGAGAGTTGTTTACCAGGAGGGAGGTGGAGTTCGGATTAGTATTGAGTAAAACCATATGCTTATGTGCCTTAAGAAGAAATCTTGTTAATCTTGTTAGCTTTGTTATCTGTAATAAATACTTAATTTGGTTTACCAAAGGCCTGATCGTTGGCTGGGGTTTCACAGACCAGAAGGGAGGGTAAGGTAATGACCAAGGCTGAAGGGGAACTGTAACAAATGGTGGCAGCGGTGAAGAGAATAACAATACCAGTATTCAGAGTCTCTGGGAATACTAGTATTGGGACGTTACTGGTGGTTGCCTAGCAGGGAGATCTGTTGAGATCTGTGCTAGAGCGGGGAGAGAAATCATAAGAGAGAGCGGTCCGGACTGGTGGAGTCCCTGGTGGTGCCTAGAGACAGGCAGTAACCACGAGCAGGTAGGAACCTGACAGGGAGAGCCAGGGAAGGACGCATCACAAGGGCCCAGCTCAATCAACACCGGAAGGCCGCCTGATGATCGCAGCCCTTCCCGCGAACCAGCTGATTGGTGGGAGGTAAACCACAGCTTTTATTTTATTTTTAGCAAAGCACTCGACCAGCGCAAGAACACAGATCACCAAGCGTGGGCTCCCCCAAAGCCACCGTGGCATCATGCTGTTAAGTATCCATTCTTGCGAAGCAAGCGTACGTAAACAGGAATGGTGATAACGGGGATGTCCGTACTCGCGAGTGTTCGTAAAGTGAAGGTCCGTAGAGCGGGGTATGCCTGTACCTTTGAGTAGACATGTATAGGAGTGTATTGTTAAATTTGTATTACATGATGGCATTCATGGTACATATAGATTGTGCTTTACTGAATACTCAGGAATAATTAATTTGAGGCTGTTTTGCATGTTTACGTTTTTCAAAGCTGAATATTAGTTTTTGCCATAATGGACTCAGTTTAACTGTCCTTTTAATAAGGAAATGAGTGGGTAAAAATCCGTATCTACTTGTTTGGGAAGAAAGGGTATACCTGTCCCCGTCAAAAGTCCCACCTGTCCCTGTTAGCTGATTTGGCATTTACTGGAAGGTTTCTTTCTGCCAGATGAGATCTGATGGCAAGATTTGGATGCATTTCAATTCCCTCCCTTTGAATATTAGGCAGGCGCCATCTCTGCTATCTTTTTGGCGCCTTTTGAAGATTTTCCTCTTTCAACAAGCCTTTTAAGTTAAGACCTATCCCAGCCTGTGTCTGTGTTAGAATTGTTAATATGTTTTTTTAATAATATGTTTTTAACCGTTTTTTAAAAGATGTTTTTAAAGCTTTTTTAAAAACTGTTTTTAACGTGATTTTGTTTTAATGTATTTTAAGGTCTGTGTTTATGATGTTTTAAAGTGTTTTTAGTGTTTCTGTTTGCTGCCCTGGGCTCCTGCTGGGAGGAAGGGCGGGATATAAATCAAATAATAAATAAATAAATAAATAAATAAATAGATGCATTTCTCAGCACTGAATGAATTATTTGTTTAAGGAATTTATACCCTGCTTTTCAATATATGTCTCAAAGTGGCGTACAGGGGGGAAAATGCCATAAAACTTACATACAAAATGTAAAACATGGATTAAAACATCGGAAAACTGAAACTTAAAATCAACTTTCATAGTGCAAATGCCTCCTGATGTGAATTACGTATCTCCGTTCTCCCAGTGTTTTACATCATATGCTAATACCACATATAATGTAAACCATGTGTGCGGAACACTTGGCTCTCAAAATGTTGCTGAATTGCAACTCCCATCAGCCCCAGCAAGCATGGCCAATAGCCAGCCAATAGTTCAGCAATATCTGGTGGGCCAAAGGTTCCCCACGCCCATTGTAAACAATATACAATTTTACCAACATCCTTTGAGGAACAATGTAATTGGCACTAATATAGCAGGCTTGAACCAGGGTATTTTGCTGGAAGAACAATCAGTGCCAAGGGAATGTAATCAAGTGCTTGGTAAAATGGTAAAAACAATACCATTAGTAATAAATGGATCCATACAACGAATGGCATGACTGGACACAATTACATAACAGCTTTAAAGCTTCAAGCTAATGTATTCCCTGCCCAAGAATATCTGGGAAGGAGCAACAAGCATGCAAATAAGACCTGCAGATAGTGCTCAGCTCTAGTCTTGTTTCTACATACTTGGTCAGTGCCTGGCAGTGCAAGATGTCAGGATACACTGGTACAATAAGATCAGCGAGCTCTTGAGTAGTGAGTCAAAGCCCAAGGCTTATCCACATGGGAGCATAACTTTGTACTAAAGACTGTGGTTTTACCTCCATTTTCTATTTGCACTATCTAGAGTAAGGGATCAATGTCAGCTGCAAACACAGTGTTTTCTAGTGACATTTGAGAGGAAGCATCAATCACAGTTTCCTCAAAACCGTGCCCTCTAATTTAACATTTCCACTCCCTCTGGTTACCTGGCAATGGAGCATGCTCAGCTTGTTCTACCAGTAAGTTTCATTAAAAAAAAAATACCTGGAAGTGCAATTATTTGTATTTTCACTGGCACAATACAGATGAATGCAAATCTTTGAGTAGTGTTATGCTTTTGTGCACAAATTAGGGGGAGAAAGAAAATAAAGGCACCATTTGCAGCAATATAAAAGAAGCTTACAGAACAGGAGAGAGAAAAGGAGTTTCTCTTCATCACACAGGAAATGAAATGAAAGAAGGGTAGAGGAGAGAGTGGGTGTGGAGAGGGGAACGATTACCACACCCACCTAAAAGCATTGGAGCACAGTGTTTGCAAGCCCTAGAGACACAGAGTGGAGACATTTTTTCCTTCCCTTTTCGGATTATCAGAGGATTGGGTTAGTATGGATTTACAGGGCGGAAACTGTGTGGTAGCTTCTGTTTTCCAGTAACATCATGTGAATCATGCATATTAAAAGGGGATGTAAGTAGCACCAGGCACACAGTAAATCGCCAGGTCGATAAGCTTTGAGTCTCCTGGTGCTACTCCCTCTTTGTTTCCTGTTTGTTTCCATTCCTAGCAAAGCAACTGATCTGCGGCTCACTACCACAAGACTCTTTATTTTATATGCTAAGATATTTAGGCCATCAGAGGTGCTGTGAAACTAAATTTTTGGCTCAATGAGACTTTTTCTGCAATCATTGTAGTTCTAAGACTAGAAATATAATTTCCTTCCCTTAACTTTCCCTTTTAATTTTTGCCGTGATGGAAATGCCATGTTGGAAATGCATTACAGTTAAGTGCTTTTTCATGGACAACATTGTTGTCCTTATTTTGTGTTGCTGTTATTGTTTACTAATAACCTTTGGGTGCAAGATAGAAGGCAATGCTATTTTTCAAATCAATTTATATGTTCCATACCTCTTTGCAGTCCTGCAGACTGAAGCTGTTGGAGGAAGAGAAAAGGGGTGGGGGTGGAAGTTCTTGAACAACTTTCGCCCCATTTCGAATTTGCCATTTTTGGGCAAGATCATTGAGCGAGTGGTGGCTAGCCAGTTGTCAGGACACTTGGATGAAACGGATTATTTGGATCCATACCAATCGGGTTTCAGGACTGGACATGGTACTGAAACAGCCTTGGTCACTCTGGTGGATGATATGAGGAGGGCATTAGACAGGGGAGAATTCACCTTTCTTGTCCTCCTGGATCTCTCAGCGGCTTTTGATACCGTCGACCACGGTATCCTGTTAGATCGCCTGGAAGGATTGGGAATAGGAGGCACTGTTTTACAGTGGTTCCGTTCCTTTCTCTCTGACAGGCATCAACAGGTAGCATTGGGAGATGAGGTTTCAGACCCTTGGCACCTCACTTGTGGAGTGCCACAGTGTTCTATCCTCTCTCCCATGCTATTTAACATCTATATAAAACTGCTGGGAGCTATCATCAGGAGTTTTGGGCTGCGGTGTCACCAATATGCTGATGACACGCAGCTCTACCTCTCTTTTAAATCCTCACCGGAGTTGGCTGTAGAGACCTTGTCCAAGTGCCTGGAATCTATGAGTGGGTGGATGGGAAGGAATACGCTGAAGCTCAACCCTGATAAGACCGAGGTGCTACTTGTGGGTGACAGGGGAAGGTTGGGTGTTGTTGACCTGAAGCTTAATGGGGTGTTTACCCCTGAAGGATCAGGTCCGCAGCCTCGGGGTTGTTCTTGATTCCAAGCTGTCCATGGAGGCTCAGATTTCGGCAGTGAGCTGGGCAGCTTGGTATCAACTGCACCTCATACGGAGGCTGCAACCCTACCTCCCTATTCATCAGCTCCCACTGGTAGTACATGCCCTGGTCACCTCTCGATTAGATTACTGCAATGCGCTCTACGTGGGGTTACCCTTGAAAACAGTCTGGAAACTACAACTGGTGCAGAATGCGGCGGCTCGGTTGCTTACAAACAGCCACCGCCGCGATCACATCACACCAGTGTTATTTCATCTACATTGGCTTCCAGTTGTTTTCCGGGCCCAATTCAAGGTGTTGGTGTTAACCTTTAAATCCCTATACGGTCTCGGCCCAGTTTACCTGAAGGAACACCTCCAGTACCACCAATTAAGCCGCCCGACTAGATCAGCCACGCAGGGCCTTCTCTCAGTCCCACCAACGAAAACAGCTAGGTTGGTGGGGACTAGGGAGAGGGCATTTTCAGTGGCGGCCCCCACTCTCTGGAACTCCCTCCCATTTGATCTCCGCCATGCCCCTTCCCTGGATACATTTCGCCGAGCCTTAAAAACTTGGCTCTTTGGACAGGCCTTTGGGATCTCCGGGGTGGGCTAATTTCTCTGTGATTGTTTATTGTTTTTGTGAAAATTGTTTACTGATTGCCCTACATAGTTTGTCTGCTGCATTAGTGTTGACTGCATTGTATTTTATTCTGTATTTATATTGTATTTTATTGAATTTTAATGTGTACGTCGCCTAGAGTGGCTTCGGCCAGATAGGCGACACAAAAATTAAATGTATTATTATTATTGTTGTTGTTGTTGTTGTTGTTGTTGTTGTTTCCATTCCCTGCAAAGCCAAAATTAAGGTGGTATTTTGTTCTTTCCTGTGCTAGGAATTTTATTTTCCTGGTAAACCACTGGAGAATAAAGAGAAATGTTGGGTTCAGTCCCAGTATAATGTTTTGAGGGAACCCTGGTTCAGCTGAGATATTCATATTTTTTGTTATTTTTATTGGATTTTTTACTCACCCTTTATCAAAGGCTTGGGGAACCTTTGGCCCTTGAGATATTGCTGAACTACATTTCCCGTCAGCCCCAGGAAGTGTTGTAGTTCAGCAACATCTGAAGAGCCAAAGGTTCCCCACACCTGCTTTATCATAAGGTCCCAGGACAGGTTACAACAATATAAAAATATAATATTAAAATCAGCTAAAACAATTTATAATCAGACAAATAGGAAGTTAACTTCCTAATGAGAATTCTGTGAGACCTGGGTACACTGAACTTGATTTTTTTTTGGTGCTTTTAGTGTATATACTATTTTCATAGACATGCATAACTAAGTGTTAAATGAGTTCCACAAATTTGATGAAATTGAAAGAGTATAAATAGATCCTTTATTATATTTATAAATGTGTTAATGGTTTCTTCAATTTTATGTTTTTACTTGCTTGCTTGGCTTGTTCCAGTCATTCTTTTTTTCCAGCACTGACTGCTCACCCTGTTGTTTAGTAAACTCAACTTGTATACCAAGGTCATTGGTAGACACATTCCATTCAAATGGATTTTGTAAGTGGGTACTTTGACATTCTTGGTTATGTGCTCACATTTTATGGGGTGTGTGAATTGTTTTAATTACCTAATTGCTAGAGTAATTGGGGCTAAGACTCTTATTTTAATGGAAGCCTCAAGCACAATGCATTGGCTGTAGCTTACAAGCTATTGTAGTAAATAACCAAGCAGTGCTGCTGAATATGACAAGCCAATAAAAGTAATTTGTGTCTCTTTCATTTCATAGATCCTAACACCTTTCACTATGTCCTTCCAAATTCCTCACTACAGTTACATAAAAGGTCATATCTAGTTAGATGTGTAGAAACAAATTGGTGTATAAAATTAGAAGTTCATATTTGGTTGAAAATACATTACTTAGAAGATGACTATTTCCTTCCAATTATGAACGTGCAGAGTTGGAGGAAAACTGTTCATCTGACTTGTGAAGGGGGCAAATAGGTCAGCGTAAAGATAGCTGCCACTTGCCATTTGTCTGTGTGTGTGTGGGGAAACATAGCTTACAAAGCCATTGATGCAAGAGGGAAAGAATATTATTGGCCTTTTTTTAGTGCTGCAAATTTTGTATTAAAATGCAGCACTAAAAAAGACCAATAATATTCTATACAGTAAATTCAGCTGTAATGATTTTATAATTATAGGCCTAATTTCTTTTCTATTATGCATTTTTAATGAGATTTCTGTTGCATACTGCTTATAGGAAAATGATACAAAAGGCAGATGCCATTTCATATCCACAGTTTCCTTTCCTCTTGAATAAAGGAATCATAAGAAATATGTAAAAAAGAGAAAGATACATAGAAAATGTAAAGGTAGCTGTGTTGGCCCATAAGTATGATTCCAAAAACCACATTAGGGCAATACCTTTATTGGTTCAGTCAAAATTTTACCAATGCCTATACAAGCTTTTGTTCTCTGGAATGCTTCATCAGGCCAAGTGGTAAACAGCAGGTGATGGTGTGGCAGCAGGTAGGAAAAAAGTTGCCTTATATTAAAACCATGGAGTCTGTATCTGGTCACAGTCTTAAGAAGGAATGGGAGAATAGTAAAAGATATCGAATTGAGGGTCTTTTGGGTGGCATGCAGGTGTCAGGTTTCATCAAAGCCTACTGAGAACGAGTATAACAATGGCTGAATCCCCATCTCTGAAAAAAAAAAAAATTTGCCTCAAACCACTCCTATCCCTTAAATATTTGATTTTCTACAGCATGGATGAGGAAGTGGCATGGATCCAGCCCAGCAGGGCTTTTTGGACCATCCCACCCGCCTTCTCAACGGCAGTTGAAATGAGACAGGAAAAGCACTCTCTTTCAGAACCACCATTTTGAACAGTAGGTGAAGGGGCAAGTGGGCAGAGCACTGAAAACATCAGCAGAGATGAGGAACCAGTGGTTTTCCTTGTCTTCCCCACTAGGGAATACAGCTATGCAGTAGTGTAGTAGCAAATTTAGATGTGCAGGGTCCCTTCATAATAGTCACATCACGCCCCCTTCTAAGATTATGCAACCTTATAAGATTATTTGATTGGTTGAATTTATATCTTGCATTTCCTCCTGAAGAAGCTCAGCGTGGCAATACAATAATATTGTATTTTATTCAATAAAAATAAGCTTTCAGTCTCTATTATTGATAAGTGAGTTGTTTGGACACCAGGAATCCCTGTAGTCCTACTGGCTTCTGTCTCCTTGTAATCTCCATTTGACAACAGGTACACCTTGTAAGTAATTTTCTTCAGATTCTACTACACAGTAAGTGTGGGTATATGTTAAAAAATCCCATGGTATACATGTCTACTCAGAAAATCAAGTATCTTTATGTTTAATGGGGCTTACTCCCATGTAAGTGAATACAGGATTACAGTCTAGGCTTTTTTGTGATGAAGGGGCAGAGAAGGATTCATGGTGGAAGGGCCCCTTGTACACACCAACCTGGGAGTAAGCATACTTGAATACAATTGGGACTTGTGCATGCATTTAAACACATGATAACCATGCCAGATTGGTTGAAGCCTGGAGGTGTACTAAGGGGGGGTAGGGGGTAGAGACAAAAACATGTCCCTTTTTTTATAAAGATTATCATTTTGGTTAAAGGAAGCAAAGTTTGATGCCTATGATACAAGCACTAAGGCTGCAATCCAGTACCTGTCTGCTTAGAGGTAAGCACCATTGGGTTCAATGGGACTTCATCCCAGGTAAATATATATTGGATTGCAGCCAAAGTCCCCCTTTGCAGCCATTTTACACCTCCTTATATATCTTCACAATAAGCCTGTGAGGTAGGTTGGGCCCAAGGGCATCAAATGAACTTCATGGCTGAGTGGGGATTTCAAATCCTTTTTATTCAAAACTGGAAAAAACCTCTGTAGTTATAATGAAGTATTAATAAATAACTACAATAAATGAATCAGTGCTTTATTTTTAACAATTTAAATCTTGAATTTATCCCAGCATGAGCGTCTGAACAGAATCGCTATAAATCTCAGATCACTTTCAACCCCCTCCATCCAAAATACAATGCCTGATTGTGCACTGAATGTAGCATTACCAACCTAAGATCAGCAGGTGAAAGACCTACAGTAACAAAACTTCACCTCCCCAACAGAAACATCCAGACTCATACCCAGCTATATGGGTCTGCGCGCACGCACACACACACCCCACCCCTCCCCCAACCATCAATCAATCAATCATTTATTATTACGGTCAAAGACCAGCGCTATAAAATATTAAAACAATAAAATTATAAAATATGTCAATATTATACAGAGAAGGAAACAAACAGCAGACACATGAGGTAATATGGCACTAATAATGTTGAGTAAATACATCAATGTGCAATAGCCCCCTCCAAGATTATCTATTATTGTTATTTGCCGTCATCACTCTCCTACAGGTAAGAGCTGAAGCACAAAATCTTGCCACCTTAACTGTGACCTGCGGGTTCCTATCTAATAGTAAATTTTCTAAATAAAATGCATCAGACCTCCCTGGTAATTTTTGAAGAATTGGGTTAATAAGGTCAAATCGGGAGTCTCGATAAGAAGGACAATACAGCAACACATGAGCAGCAGTTTCCACATTTCCCATATCACCGGGGCATAAGCGCTCCTGTACTGGCACCTAACGAAATCTACCTTCTAAAAGCACAGAAGGTAAAACATTGAGTCTAGCAAGCGTGAAAGCTTTTCTATACTTAGGAATTGACAAATTTCTCATATAATTTGTTATAACCTTTCTCACATAGTTTCCATAGAGTGCGGCCAAGCTCAAATGAGTTTGTAAATCAATGTCCATGATTTGCTGGGAGACAGCCTTTTTGGCTTGAGTAAAACCTAATGCCATAATAGTGAGAATAGAAAAAATTCAAATACGACAATTTCATTGACAATTCTCTTTTCCATCTAGATTGAAAAGTATCTACCAGAATCAAACCCACTGGGAAAAACATTAGTTTTAGCCAGAAGTTTATCTTATATATCAGTGCACAAGCCTCTACAGAGATTTGGCCCACCTCCAGCCACAAAATTATGTTAGGGACACATAATGGGGTTCCTAATACTGCTCTTATAAATTTAGTTTGAACAATCTCAAAAGAAGCAAAATCATCAAAATCACATAGCTGGGAACCATACAGAATCTGGGCTATGATCTTAGCAACAAAAACCTGTAGGGCCGCAGGGATATATTGACCACTTTGGTGTAAAAGAAAGGAGTGCCTTTGTGCTTCTCTGGACATTCGCAATGGCATTTTTTGTTTGAACTTCCATGAGCCTGTTGAATGGAAGGTTACACCTAGATATCTATAGAAAATAACCTGCTCAATTTGATGGTCATTGATCTACCATCTATGCCTATCTCTCCTTCTATTAAAAATTAGAACCTTAGACTTGTCGTAGTTGATTGCCAGTCATTCTTCTTTGCAATATAAGGCTAAAGCACTTAAAAGATGTCTCAGACTAATACTCGACAAAGATAGAAGTACCGCATCATCTGCATAGAGAAGGATTGACACTGGTCTGTTTGCCAACTTGGGAGGATGTGAATTTACCTTTGCTAAGGTTTTGATCAAAGAATTAATATAGAAGTTAAACAACATGGGAGCTAAAATGCATCCCTGTTTAACTCCATTAAAAGTGGGAATGGGTCCTGTTAAATGGCCAACACAATCGCATTTAAGTTAACCCTCAAGCATAAAGGCTACGCATTAATGTAAGGAGCCTCCTATTGATGTTTGTGGCCTGAAATTTTTCCCATAGTTTGTCTCTTGAAATTGAATCAAATGCCGATTTAAAATCAGTGAAAGCTGCATGAAGCCCCTCCTTCGTTGATAAGGCATACTTTTCAGCAAGATGTTAAAGAACAAGTCCTTGATCAATTGTGGAGCAACCTGTCCTAAAACCGGCCTGCTTGTCATCGAGTATATTTTCCTGCTGTAGTCAGTTTAGTAGTTTCTCATGCAAATGAGAGGCATATAGCTTGCTGATTATACTTAGCAAGCTAATCGGTCTATAATTTGCAGGATCTGACCTTTTTCCTTTTTTGTATATTGGAATATACAGGATCAGTCTCAGGCCCTGAACCTGGCAACCCTACCTCCCACCCAAATTTAAAACAAAGCTGTCCCTGGCCACATCCACACCAGGCCTCTATTACACTTTGGACAATCATTATTTATATATTTATTGCAGAGCTTGGAAAAGTTACTTTTTTGGACTACAACTCCCATCAGCCCAATCCAGTGGTCATACTGGCTGGGGCTGATGGAAGTTGTAGTTCAAAAAAGTAACTTTTCCAAGCTCTGATTTATTGTATTTATATACCATCCCATAGCCGTAGCTCTCTGGGCGGTTTGTAATAACTAAAAACATTAAAAACAAATATACAAATTTAAAAACACATCTTTTAAAAACAATTTAAAACACAATTTAAAACAATTTATCATGGCTTCTCTCAAAGCCATGGCTCAAAGCCAATCATGGCTTATCTCAGAGAATCCTGGGAAGTGTAGTTAGTGAAGGGTGCTGAGAGTTGCTAGGAGACGCCCTGTTTCTCTCACAGACCTTTAATCAGAGTGGCTGACTGTTAAACCATTCTCTCAGGGGAATAGGAGTTTCCTCTCAGCACCCTTCACAAACTACACTTCCCAGGATTCTTTGAGGAAAGCCATGACTGTCTCAAGTGAAATCAAGTCTGGTGTGGGTGTGGCCCTCTTATTAGCCAAGCCCAGCAGCTGTGAGGCTTTTAGAACACTGACAGTTGGTCCTTACTGAGCATGCCCCGCGTTATAATAGGCTTCCAGCCAACATTTCTTAAATTAATTAAAAATCAACCAGGCACTTTTTTAACTTTTAAACTGCAGTAGATGAAGGTCAGAGTATGGGACAAGGTCAATATTAGGATTACAGGTACTCTGTGAACATGGCTGATTTTTAATGAATTTCAACAGATTATGAGAACTCGCAGGAAAAAGTCCAAAAGGGCTCTGAGGTTTTTCTCTCTTTTTTTAGACTTTGAACTCTCGATTCTCTCTGACTGTTTTGTGTATCACCATGAAAATTGACAGGGTTGTTAAGCAAGCATTTCTGAGTTCAGAACTGTAAGTTTTGTAAGGTTTCGTTTTGAAATGAGCTTATGGGAAGCATCAGAATGGCATGCGGAGGTATTTTCCATTTAACATTGCGGAATGTGAAAAATCCCCGCTGACTATAGTATACAGCTACTCTCGTGGCTGTATAATTAAAGCCTTGTATCTCCTCTTTAACTGAAACCATTCAGGAGGTAATGCTGGCAAATTTTGATCCCTGTATAACTGGTATTTCTCAATTAGGAATTTTTTCATATCAGTACTGTTGCGCACCTCCCCAATCTCCGAGCAGTGAGATTTCAGTGGTCCCTGCGCTCATCCAGCGTTTGGTTTCCTTTGGGAAGAAGGTCAGCAGAGACTGTGGTGTCTTTATGAAATATGGTTTATCTATTTACACACATTCCAACCTGAGCTTAGAATGGAGGGGTTCAAGGCATCAGCAGTCCAATATCCAGCTTTTCCATCAGCGTTACAGGAGGCATCCTAAAGCCATGGTGCAGAGAGATAGCCTCTCTGCCTGCCTCCAGTTCCCAGCCTTTCTCTAGACACACTCTACACACACTCAAAGCACAAACCTCTGCTAGGTGCCAAGAGGGGGGAGAGGCTCTCCTGAAGAGTTTCAATGACAAAAGGATCTTCCTGGCCCATTCACCAGTTGCTGGGCACCTAATAGGTCTATTAACAACCTGACCACTCTATCAGCTTAACAAAAGAAACTCTAGCCGAGCCAGCCCCTCATCTCAAGGCACAGGATTCCAAATCAGAGGCTGGAAGGGAACTCAGGGATCATCCATTCCAACCCCCAAACTCACAACAATACATTCATGATCAAACCAATGTTTGGATTTACTAAAATTTAGTCTTGCCAGAATTTTAGCTTTCAAACAATTTTATAGGGAGGAAATCAGTTCTTGAAATAAAATTAGCACTGCTCTGGGAATCTGCTGTTGACAAAACTTCACGATGGCATAGACTATCTTCTGAGTACAACCACTCTGTTAAAATGTGCCCTATCTTGTTTGACCACTTTACATGTGTAACTTTTACCTCTGCCTCAGAGTCTAGCAAGTTTATAATCTGCGTATTTTGAGATCCAAGTTTCAAGGACAAAACCATGGGTAAGTGCTCACTCTCAATACACTTGCCCACCTTGCAACAAGAGACTAAATTTAATAGATCATATGAAATAATGATGTAATCAATTGTAGAGGCTTCCAAACTGAAAGAAATGTAAATTCACCATCAATATCACCTTCTACACTCCCATTTAGTATTACTAAGTCCAGTCTGTTAACTGTTTGCATTAGACAAAGGCCAGCATAGTTACAACCCTTGTCTTTGGACTGTCTAATGCAGCCTTTCCCAACTAGTGGGCCACCAGATGTTGTTGGACCACAATTCCCATATTTCCTGACCATTGGCAATGCTGGCTGAGGCTGATGGGAGTTGTCCAACAACATCTGGTGGCCCACTAGTTGGGAAAGGCTGGTCTAATGGGAACCATATGGGTCTCCTCATAGTTGGGCGGGCATTCGTGGAAGTGAGAATACAGGTCATTCTGTCCTATTCTGGCATTTAAATCACCTGCCACTATTACAAAGGATTTGGGGTACAAAGTGGCCAGTTTGGTAATATAATATTCTAATTTGGACCAATTTCCCTTAATGTGCTGTTTATATCGCTGTGGAAGCAGGTAAGCGTTTATTATCAATAGACTAATCAACCCATACTTGATAACCAAGGAGGTTGCAAGATGGACTGGTATACTAGTAACCACTCGAATGGCAGTAGTAGATACCAGCACCCCGAGACCTCCCTTAGGGCGACCCACCCCTAGAACTGGGGACTGCATCAAGACAATATGCAGCAAAGCTATTTAAAACCAGGCCCTCCTTTGCCCATATTTCTTGCAGCAATATATCATGCATACTTATGAAGTCCAAGAAGGTAGAATCAGCGGCTTTACATTGCCAGCTAGTGATGTTCCAGGACAGTAATGTCAGATGATTCTTGGGCTGCTGTGATTTTTGTCACTGGAGATTTTTCTGGGTCTTCACACTTTGTGCAATTTGGTCTTTGTTCCTAAGATCATCCCTTTGATCCTGTCCACCCATGTTAACTGAGGAAAGGTCCTTCTTTCTCTGTTGTTTCAATTTTTTTGTGGGGGGCATCTCGACAGTTTCAGATTCTTCCTCTAGGTATGCAATTGCTTCAATACTAGAGCTCAGCTTGATGACATTTGAATTCATCCAGGGTGCTTGATTTACTAAGCAACCAGCAGTTAACTTTGTTAGTTAGTTAACTTTGTCGGTGAGCTGCATTTCTCCTCCTCTAGGAATCTCATTTCAAGCCAGGTGGTAGGCTTGTTATTCAGGGTGTTTATAGTTGGTGTTGTAATGATTAGGGCATTCCTAATAGGACTGTCCTTTGGTGGTAAATTGAGTTCTGCAGTAACTTGAAAACTCAAGGTGCATTTCTGTACCCCTTCGGGCCCTAAGGCAGCTTCTTCACTCCTTTTCGGGTTTTCGAGCAGTTGCACTAAATCACCATATTCCTTTCCATTGTTTGAGCAACCTTTTATCCTTAGCTACTTGTCTACTAGATTTGATTTTAAAAGGTCTAGTCTCAACATGATTTCATCTTGGGTCTCTCGGGGCAATGTGCAAAAGGAGTCCAATAACACACATACACCACCCCTCCCCCAACATTTTTTTCTCTTTTTCCCTCCCTAACTCCTGGTTTGGGACTGGAACAACCCCCCCTTTTTCATTTTTTTAAGATAGAGCTAGCAATACACTTCATCTCTCTCAACTCCAAAAGAGTAAAGTACCAGTCCAAGAAGGTTTCTACTTACTGCTTTAGAGTGGAGCTCCCACACACATACAATCAGTCACATGGGCTTTCATTGGCATTGTCAGCGTTTTCTAAAGATCTTCCAACAGTTATTGAGATACAAACTTACCTAGTAGTAAGCCCCACAGTGGGACTTATTTCTGAGTAAGAGTGCATATGAATGGGCTGTAAGGCTGTCATCCAAGGCACATTTGCTTAGGAGTAAGTCCCCACTGAACAAAAGTGTTCTCTCTCTCTCCTTGAACAACCCCCACTTCATAAAACTCCTCCCTGGGGCACGGAAGCACTCACTGACAGACAACAGCATCTTCAGCATGCAGGGACCCATCTACTGCTCCATCTTCCCATCACAACTTTTTTTAAAGCAGACCCCAGTCACTCCCCCAAAGCTTGCTGTTGGCTGGCAGCCTGAGCTTGCAGTGATCATAAGAAAGTAAGTGCTTGGACTTGGCTGCCTACCCTTCTTTCTATTTAAACTTCTATCTCTCAGGTCCTCATGATTCTCTCTTCCCCACAACAACAAATGGTAGGAGCCAATCAGTGTGCAAGGGGGATCCATGCTGACTGCTTATTGGCTGTAGTGACTGCTCACTTCACTGGATTCAAGGCTTATCTTTCCCAAGGCAACTAGAACACTGGCATGCTGGGCACTTAGGAATTGTGCAACTTGATTGACAGAGGGACTCTAGGAGGCCGGGAGGGGTCCATCTGCAAAAAAAGTAAACGGGCTGCATCCCAAGGCATCCCGTTGTGAAAACACACCGGCAGCTGTGTCCAGATCTGCTACCTCAGGGCACCTAGAGTGCATTGCTTAGTGGCTTTCCTTCCTGCCCCCTCAAAGCACCTGGACCTGTGGTTCTCAAAGGAGCAAAGGAAGCAGCTGAGCAGTGGCAAAGAGATGTGTGTGAGCTGGAGAAAGAGAGAGTAGGGTGATCAAACTAGGAGAAATGCATCTGCAGAGTTTTAGCAATAATAAATACCCATATGTTGATTTTTAACTACTCTGAATTTCCATATGTATGCTTCAACAGAAAGTTGATGTATTGCAAGATGCTTCAAAATGTTCTTAATATGTTTTTATGGATCTTTGTCAATTACTAGGATAACAGAAGGGAAATCCTCTGTTGGTGTGAGACTGGTGGGTGTATCTACTGAGTAGAATTAAAAATTAACTTTTAAAATTAAGCACCAGACAGTGCTTATTATTTATTGCTAAGTCAGGGCAATTTAATAGATTATTGTGATAAAAAAGCCATTGGGTATACACCAGAAAGCAACTGGCATCTGTTAATGGAGCTACATCAGCTGCATCTTGAGTGTCTGATTCCTAATACAGTTTTTTAAGTCTGGAGTCTAATAAATTGAGAAATGGCTTCCTGATTTAAGTTCAGTTCTACACAAAACTCAACTTCAAAGCAAGGTGCTCTTTCTGCTTTTGTTCTGCAAGTAATTATAATGGTTATGTGCTGCATATTAAGATCAAATCTGTTTTTTCTTTAGACTTAAGACATTTTGCAGGTGTGAAGGATATTCGTACTCATAAACGGCCTGATGCTTATTCCACTGAAGTTAGCAACAACTTTGTTACATGTGCTGCAGAGAACTGATCCCAATTATGCTCAACTGACAGCCTATTAATTATAGGGTTGCCAAGTCAGGAGCATCCCAAACCCTTTCAGGGGTGGGTCCTAGTGATGTCATTAAGCATGATGTGTTAAGCATCAACCACAGTTGCTTGGAGCATACCACTAAAAAGAAAAAAAAACTCTGATTGGAAATTAAGATAGAAATCTTAGCTAAATGAGGGTGTTTCCAGGTCCAGCTGAAGTGATGGGATCATTCCTTCTCACCTCTCTAGGGAGCCTGCATAGGGAACACCTAATCTAGTCTATTTGCTTCTGGCAAGAAGGGTTTAAGTGCCCTCAGGCCAGGCCAGTCACCAGAAGGCCATTGTAGGTTGTGGAGATGCTAAATGGAAGCACTCAGGAGTAAAGATGGATGCCCCTGAAGGCTGCAATTCTAAC
Organism: Rhineura floridana; assembly: GCF_030035675.1. Lineage (NCBI taxonomy): Eukaryota > Metazoa > Chordata > Lepidosauria > Squamata > Rhineuridae > Rhineura > Rhineura floridana. The sequence continues at coordinate 102,647,634 of NC_084486.1, forward strand.
CACTTACTAAGGGACTAAGCCCCATAGAACTCAACAGGACTTACTTCTGACTAGATATGGTTATGATTGTGCTGCTGGTAAGGCTTGACTAGGGATCCAAAGATATCAATATCCTAGCAGGGTTGGCAACTGTAATGCCCTGCCTACCTTTTAACATGGCTGCTCCAAACCTCTTTACAGAATTGACCCTTCACTTCAGAAAGTGTGAGAAATGTGTAAGAGTTAAGAAGATTCTGTAACCTTTCCTGCCTATCCTGTGGGCTGCTATAAACTCACTTTGACAGCCAATCCAATTCCAGTGAAGAATAATAATAATAACTTTAAACCACCTTTAAAAATTAATCTTCAAAACATTTTTTTTAAAAAAACCTAAAAACAATTCCAACATAGCTGCAGACTGGGATAAGGTCCCTAGTTAAAAGGCTTGTTGAAAGAAGAAAGGCGGCAAAAGACAATAGAAATGCTGCCTGTTTAATATTTAAGGGCAGTGAATTCCAAACAGTGGGTGCCACAACACTAAAGATTCATTTCCTATGTTGTGCGGAGCAGATCTGCTAATACATTGGTATCTGCAGGAGGCCCTCACCTGCCAAGCACAGTGATTGACTGGGCATACAAGAGGTAAGACAATCTTTCATGTGTGTTATCCCAAGCTATCTTGGGTTTTTTATACACTCAAACCAGCACCTTGAACTTAATCTAGTAGCTAATGGGCAGTCAGGGCAATTCTTTCAGCAGCAGGGTAACATGTTGGAGATATCCTGCCCTAGTAAACAGTAGTATTTTGCACCAGCTGCACCTTCAGGACCAAGCTCAAGGGTAGCCCCACATTACAGTAATCCAGCCTGGAGGTTACCAGCTCATGGACTATAGTGATCATGCTATCCTAGTCCAGAAATGGCTGCAGCTGAAAGGCACTCCTAGCCACTGAGGTCGCCTGGGCCTCTAGCTACATTGTCTAGTGACAATGATGGATCCAGGAGCATCCCCCAGACTACAAATGTCCTTTTTCAGAGGGAATACGACCTCATCCAAAGCAGGCAGTTGACCAATTATCTGGATTCAGGAATCACCTGCACATAACATCTCCATCTTGCTAGGATTCAGAGTACTGGTACTGGTCCAGGGCTTGCATAGCCTCCTGTTGCAAATATTACAGAGAAATGTTTATTCTTGAGAAGAGAAGACTGAGGGGAGACATGAAAGGCTGCCACACAGGCCAGGGTCTCTTCTCAATTATCCCAGAGTGCAGGGCATGGAATAATGGGCTCAAGTTGCAGGAAGTCAGATTTCGACTGAACATCAGGAAAAACTTCCTGTTAGAGCGGTACAACCATGGAACCAATTATCTAGGGAGGTGGTGGGCCCTCCAACACAGGAGACATTCAAGAGGCAGCTGGACATCCACCTGTCAAGTATGCTTTAGTTTGGATTCCTGGATGAGGGTTGGACTTGATGAACTTATAGGCCCCTTCCAACTCTGCAATTCTATGATTCTATGAAACACAGCTGGGTATCATCAGCATACAGTTGACACCTCATCCCAGATTTAATGACCATTCCCCAAAGGCTTCATATAGATGTTAAACAGCATTGGCAACAAGATGGTACCCTGAGGCACCCCACAGTGCAAGTGCCAGGGGGTTGAAAGACAATCACTGAATGCTATCTCTGAAACTGACCCTAGAGATAAGAATGGAACCACTGTTACATAGTGCATCCGATACCCATCTCATCAAGTCGGCTCAGAAGGATACCATGGTTAATGGTATCAAAAGCTGCTGAGATATAAAATAAGAATAACAGGGTTGCACTTCCCCTCCTTCTCCCAATAAAGGTCATCCATCAGGGTGACCAAGGCCAATTCAGTCCCATAACCAGGCCCGAACCCAGATTAGAATGGGTCAAGCTAATCTGTTTCATCCAAGAGTACCTGCAATTGCTAAACCACAACTCTCTTGATTGTCTTTTTCAGGAGCGGTCAGATCACCAACTTTTTCATTACAATAACATTAATAAAAACTTTCCATATACAAACTTAAGTGCCTTCCATTCATCTAAGATGTAAAAGAAAATGTGTGAGATGCGAGCATGATGTTGGTGGCCATAGTGCCAACAATAAATCACTATGGGTTGTATCTAATGCTGTGTATACGGAACAGATTTTCACTTGTGGAATTGAACTTCTACCTTCTCTTCCATGAGACCCTCAATGCACATTCAAAATCTGTTCCACAGAATTGGAAGATCCCTTTGGAGCAGACATTTGGAGAGGGGAACTGAAGGAGGGAGGAAAGGGAGGTGAACCGCTGTTGCATAAATGCAAGTCTCCTCTCACAACAATGGACTCTGCCCTATGGAGCACTGAGGGAAAAAAACACAAAATGTAACTATAGACCTTGCCTAGAAACAAGATTTCATCTTCCACTTTGATCTGAATATGATCAGGCAACAGGTACTGTGGATTCCCCGGCCTCTTGTACCAATGAGCTATTCTATCAATGGTTCTGCTATCTTACTAGCATTCTATGTCAAATGTTCCTTCTAACTAGTGGTTTACAAGGAGATTTTGATAGATTACAGTGTTATAATGAAATCACTAAAATGTTATTAAGGCTAAAAGAAGGATTTGGGTGCTCACAGATGGAAGCAAATACAGAGTTTTCTTAGGATTAAAGCTTAGTTTGACGTGAGTTGATAGTATTAAAAAATATAATCTCACAGTGTGCATAGTTTCCTGCCTGAAAATTCAAAATACAAGAATGATCAAAAATACTGGAAACTGTAGTACAAAAATTACTACTACTGATTTTTTCCTGAGATAAGTGTAAATAAATATTTACCACATTGATTTACATAGTTCTACTTTGCTGTTGAAGTCAATCCTGAATTCAGTGATTAAGAAAAAGCAAATAAATATTATTTCAACATGTACTCATTTATTTAGTTGTAACAATTTGTGTCCCATCTTTTCCTTAAATGGTGCCAATTTGCAGCTGTTCTTAAAGGAAGGTAAATCTCAGAATTCCCCAGCATCAATTAAAGTTCTGAATATCTCTCACAGGTGGGCAATTCACACAAAATATTCTGTCCAATCTACATGATTTCTTTTCGCATAAGTTCTGCTTTCATGGATCAATGCTGATGAGCCAAAATGTATAATTCACATCCGAGGACAACACTCAAGGATGTGCAGCAAACAGGATTGATTTAACTCAATTCAAGTTGGCCTACTGAACTGGGGAGGCATATGTCCAGTCTTTGCACAGGGTGATCTCACCCAGCTTCCAAGCACTGGATCAGTGATATTAACTGATCCATGTTTGCCCACTCACCTAAAAGCGGGATGAGGAAGCATCTGATAGTTCCACCCCTCCCCTGCTATCCAGGGTACAGAAAGACAAAACCACCAGGACCCAAAGGATACTCCACTCAAGCCAGTAGTCAATTCAGAATAGGTTAGGCAGCATCCCATCCCCTCACCACATAGAGCCCTTAGGGTGCTCACCAGAGCAAACTATAGAATTATCTTCACCCTGCCCATCAGCAGGACAAGAGTAGGCCAATTAGGCAAACAAAACTCACTGCCCAGAGTGACAGGGAACATGTAGTTGTAGGCAAAACAAAGGGTGAGCAGGTGGATTATTACTAAACACCAAAGAGGTGGGTCTAGCTTATAAAGACTTCTGTACCCAACCAGTGTCATATAGGCTCTGTGTGGCCAAACAAGCAGCACCTTGTTTCCCTCTCTTGCTCGGGGGTGGAGCAAAAGTGTTCCTAGATTAGTCCAGAGAAACATACTTCTTGATAGCTTCAGAAACGGAAATCTGACTCAAATAGTCAACGTTCTGCACACACAAACAAACAATAAATGTTATTGGTTTTCTGGCACTATAAACATTTTAAAGCCCCAATTGTGTTAGTGTAAACATTCCCCAACATCCATAGGACACATTTTAAAATCTTAATTAATTAGAGTTGTCAGATCTTTTGTTTTTGCCCAGAGACTCCAGTTTTGGGGGGTCCTCTCCAGGTCTCTGGGTGAGTCACCTTAATCTCTGGAATCTTAGCTTTCATTTAAAACAAAAATTACAATTATGGGTGGTCTGGTTCAAGAGATATACACCAAAACATCAGCCAGCCACCCCCACAACTTATGTTAAAAGCCAGGTGCTCTAATCCCTGCCCTTTCAGGTTTTTAGCCAATAAGTGAAGTCAGGGTTGTGATTGACAAGGGATTTGCTGATCTCCAGGTAAGAGCTAGAACCCATTGCAAATCTTGAAAACAGTTTCTTGTTCCTCTTTGTCTGCACATCAGACGTTGAGTGAGTGTATAACATGTTGTACTGTTCTAATTATAAGGAGTCAAGTTTAAATTTTACTAGACTGTTGACGACAGCAGTTTATTTGTCTAATTCATAGCCTGTTTTAAATCCTTCCCAATATGAAATTTTAATCCATACCCACTTTTCTAGGAGTACAGCTACAATGCTGATCCCACATACCTGAGAGTAAGTCCCACTGAATTCATTAAGACTTACTTTTGTGTAGACATGGTTAGGATTGTGCTGTAAATCAGTGGGAGTTTTGAGTGAACATAGAAAGGATTGTGTTGTGAATCTTTCCTCCTCCAATCCCCCCTTTTTTAAAACAACTAGGCAGGGATTGCTTAGAATTATAATTAGAATTAAAATTTATTACCTGCTCTTCACACAAAGGTCAATACTTTTATTTGGTAGGAAACTAATACTGATTTTTTTAAAGAAAAAAATCTGCAATGACCAACTGTTTTTGACAATAAACTATTATAGAAGGTGTGTGTGTATATGGAATCTTTCCAACAATCCTGTGAATCCATCCAAGAACCATAAAACAAGTATAAAACAGTTGCAAAACAGGTTGAAGTAGCATGATTCTGAATTTTGGGATGGGTGAATGAAGTTCCTTATCATTTGAGGTTGCAGTCCTGTGCATGTTTCCCTGATTGAATACGTTGAATACATTGGAACTCGCTTCTGAGTAAACATGCATAGGATTGCAGTATAAATACCTTTAAAGGTTGTGTAAATAATAAACATCTTTGACATGCATGTTTATATAAATATTTCTTCATACTATGTCTCAATATGTATCTGATTTCACACTATTGTTGTTGTTATGTGCCTTCAAGTCGATTACAACTTATCGCGTCCCTATGAATCTATGACCTCCAATAGCATGGTTGTACATTATTATTTCCTCTACATTTTAAGTGTGCCCTTCTTCCTTGGGGTGGACATGGTCCCTTCTCCATTGTTTTCACCCTGAGGGGCAGATTAGGCTGAGAGATGGTGAGTAGCCCATGGCCACCAACTAAACTTCCTAGCTGATTTCCATTTAAAAAAAAATAATTAAAATGATTTATATGCAGGCAAAGTTTATCAAGTAATGTAAATCCACATAATACACTTAAAGCACATCCAACTCACATTTAAAGTGCATGACTTCCCCCAAAGAATCCTGAGAAGTAAAGATTTTTTTAGTGTTTTTGTTTGCCTCCCTGGGCTCCTTCTGGGATGAAGGGTGGGATATAAAATCAATCAATCAATCAATTAAATAAGTGTATACCTGGAAAGATCTGTAACTTCTGGTCTCCTGTTGCTAGCTACTGCTTCCTGCAGTACATATCATGCCGTTCATGAGGGTGCCCTGACTCTCAGGGTTACCATTTTTTTCAGGGGATGTAGAGGGAAGGACATTTTTCATGGGATGTTTTGTGATCGGAAGTCCATTCACACATATATAAAATATAAAAATATTAGCCTAGTAGTAACGGAAATTCAGCAATATCGTAACAGAGTTAAGGAAAGAATGAAATATACAAATGCATACAAACAAAGAGTTGATACAAGGCACATTGCTACATTTTGAAAGATGGATACCAGCTTCTCAAGCAGCTTGATATCTTTGAATTTGTCCTGCCTCCCAAGTTTGGTTCTCAAAATAGAGACTCTGATAGGAGGAAGTGAGAAAACAGCAATAGTTCCTTACTACATGATATTCCTCACTTTAATATGCAAATATGGGTGGGTTTTTTTTTCATAAAACTGCTCAAATTCCTCTGAATAGGTTCTCTTAATTTACCTGTAAATATGATATAATTAAGCTCCTGTTTCAAATAAATATTCATCAGTAGCCTGTGTAGAGTCACTACTGGTATGTAATGTTTGACATTTACTTCTGAGGCTAGCTACACAGACTGAAAGATTAATATTGGGGGGGGAAGAAATTCACATATTTTTGTTGAGTACTCTGCTACCATTGAATCTATCACATTAACAAACATTTGAAACATTACACCAAAACCTACCAAGTCTGAAATCCACTTACTTGGGTTTAAGCCCCATTGAATTCACAGTGAATTACTTCTGGGCAGACATGTATAGGAGTGTATCAGAAATATGTTTTAGTATTAGTGCCTAGAAAATATTACTTTGCAACTTTGTCATAAACAATGTTCAATTTTAGACTATTTCCATGCTCTATGTCATTTTTGTTTTCAGTATTATTTTCTTATTGTATCCAATGTATCACAACACCTAGATTTACAGAAATGACTGGTGCTGTGTGGAGGTGTGCAGGAGAACTGCCATCTAGATTCTTGCCTGAGGTGAACTTTGATGTTGATCTCTTAATGAGTATAATGTGCCTATCCTGATTAGCAGAATGACAGCTCATGCATCTTGTGTGCTGTATAAATGTTGCCCACCTAACCCCTGCCTGCGAACAGTAGGATGTGAACAGCAGAATTTATTGCCTGGTTCTGCCTGTGCTGAGTCTAGAGAAATCCATAATGAAGAAACTCAGCAAGTGTCATGTTATTTGTTAGAGAGCTGTATACCAATTGATAACTATCTCCAAAACATGCTGTTTAACTGTGAGTTACACCTCCCCCCATTATTTGTACATTTACAACTCCTGTAGAAACTTTAGGCACCTTCTGAACAGAACATTTTTAATGTGAATGTTTGAACAGTTAGATTTCATTATTGCTCTTTCTACACTGTATCTTTTGGTCTGTATCTTGCTGTGGTAAATTGTATGGTCCTTACACAAAAAAACTTCAGTTGGAATTTGAATAACATAGTTATTTTATTCTGCCATTTTAGAAAAATACTTTGTGTACTCTAATTGGATTTAAATTATCAACAGACTTTTAGAAGAGCAGGAACCCTGCAAGCAATATATGTAGATTGTCCAACTATATATATATAATATAAGACAGTTTTGAAAGAGCAGAGAGCAACGGATTCCGTTTGTGGTAGATTTCCATCCAGCATCTCCTAAGTATCACCGAGCAATCAGAGAGAGCTACCCATTGCTGGCAAACTCTGAACATCTTGCTAGAGCCATCAGCAGGCCTCCTGTTGTAGCATTTCACCAACCTCCTAATTTGCGCAGACTGTTGGTGAGAGCTGTGCTTAAGCCACCTATCACCAATCCAGGGTCTCATCCTTGTCACTCCAAACGCTGTATCACCTGTGTGTACCTCAGGGAGACAGCCACTTTTACAAGCACTAGGACAGGCAGGACACATTACATCAAACAGAACATCACCTGCAGGTCCTGCAATATAGTTTACATCATCGAGTGCAAAAGACCAGGATGTCATATCCAATATGTAGGAAAGACCACAACTGACCTATGCACGTGCTTCAGGAACCACAAGTCGGCCATCTTGACAAAAAAAGTGGAGCAACCAGTTGCAAAGCATTTTAACATCGAGGGTCACAGCCTGTTGGACTTTTCCATAACAGCGATAGAGATGCCAGCAGATCCAGCAGCATTGACCAAAAGGGAGAACTTTTGGATATACTCTCTGGACACATTGGCACTACATGGCCTGAACCTGGAGGACAGTACCACCACTACTTAGCTTCTGCAAATGAAGCCCCTCTGAGCATTCCATCCTCAAAGCTCTATCACTGCCACCTTGGTAACAGCATTTGTATGTTAGCAGCTGATGAAGGCGGAAGCTGAAATGTTTTGTTAATATAATAAAAACCTCTGTTTGGTTAATCACAATTACGTTTATATATATATATATATATATATATATATATATATATATATATATATATATATAAAGTTTCTATTAAATAGAGTTTTTCTGTTATTTTCCATATACAGTATATATGTATATGTATGTATGTGATACACACATGCATGTGTGTACATGTGCATAAACCACTTACCTGAAACTACCTCATTGAACTCATTCAGTGGTGTTCCTGGGGCCAGATGATGGAAATAGGTCTAGGGCTCTACAGCTTGGAAGACTCGCAAACAACTATCCTATTAATGGCTTACTTTTTTTTTAACAGAGTGGGCATGCTATGGAGTAAAACTCCAGACCTTCTTACCTGCCATCTTTGCTTCCCAGAGGACTGTGATTCTGGGCCTATATTGGACTTGGTAATGACAATATTGAACATGACTGTCTGGAACTTTGCTCTCTGCCACTTAAGAGGTTGGAAGCTGGAAGACCAACTAGGAGGTAGGCAGGAGCAAATACCTGTTGCTTTCCTCAATAGTTTTACAGGAAGTTGTTGGGAATGTTGGACTCTGACAAGCTCTGTAGAAAGTTTTAAAGAAAGCAACAGGGACCCACTTCTTCCTTCCCGCTTGCTGCCTGGAAAGCTGGGGTGGTGGAGGGATGGAAATTAGTTCCTTTTTCTTGACTTTGATAAAAGAAATACAAAGGAGAATTTTCACCTCCCCCTGCTGACAAGGCAGCGAGAATGGAACAGGTGCCCCTTTCTTTTTACAAAGTAAAGAAAAAAGTACTCATTCCCTCCTTTCCCTACTTACAAGCAGGAAGGAGCCGGGAAAGTAAGTGATGTGGTGTGGGGGTAGTAGAGTAGGAGGAGGACCCTGGGGGTGGGTGAGGGGCTGGAGAGCATCTTGCCCAGGACCACCTGAACCCTGGTAACGCTGCTGGACTTACATCTGAGTTGACATGTATATGATTGCTCTGTAAATGCAGAAAAGCATAAATCATGTGTGAAACAGGAAATTTGTTTGCTGCATTCTCTATAAAAATAGAGTTTTGCAGACTTTATTTATTAACAGCATTTATATGCCACCCCATATAAGCCACTCTGGGTGTCTTATAAGACTACTTGAATGTGGCCATTTTTCTTTACATATCTGAAGAAAAGTGGGTACATCTTATTGTGCAAACATTACTGTTAAAAGCTTAATTTAACTTAAAAAATGCTTAGCTGCTCTTCTTTATTACTTACTATTACTACAACAGTAACCACCCTCCAGAGCTCTGCAGGCACTTTCCTGGTCTAGGCAGCCACATTTCTTGGAAACCCCCCTGGAGATTGTCCTGCTGTAGCATTCACTATGGGATCTTTGCTGGGGGTCCTTTACGTAATTTATGACACAGGCTTAAAGCAAAAAGGTAAGCCTTTATTCTTTACAAGTATATGCAGGGTCAGTCCCCCAGAAAGTCTGGAGAGGACTGCACTGAGGTATAGTCTGCACAGATCTTTTATACAGTATAGTTACAGCATGTGACAGTAGTTAACCAATCCCGGAGGTTCCTTCCCACATAACATCACAGTTCTTTCCTCTTGCAATATTTCCAACCAACCAGATAACTTTTATTAAAATGAATATATGTATATTCATAATGTTGCAGATACCTCCCATCCCATTGTCTTGTTGTCTCTTTTGACTAATATCTCTAATCTATCCACTGTCTACTTGACCTGGGTTACCACTATTCTCCTGTCTTATGTTAAAAATGATTTTCAGCCATTTTGACACCAGTTTGTACCATACATTCCATTCCATCATGGCTCCTGATCAGCCAAGCTGGCCAGGAACATGTTAGGATGTTACAACATGTTCTTTTAAGTGATACTGTGATGCAAGGCCAAGTTTGGTTCCCCCTAGAGTGACTGGAAGTTCATGGAACACCCCATTGCTAAAAGGCTCCTTATTTTCTTACATTTTCTATTATAAAATACATAGCTTAAAGAAAAGAAAAGGATTCTATGCAAAACACACTGGCCTGCATTTCAGCCTAGAGGAGGCCTAACAAGAATAAAAACTACCCACTCGCAAAGCTGTATTCCGCTTATCAAAAGTAAAAACCCAATACACTGAGCCATTTCAAGAATATGTGCCAAAGCCCAAAGTTACCATTGCTTAAAAAAATACTCAGATTAATGACCTGTCAGTTACGCACTCAGGGCTGGTTCTAAAGGGCGGCCAGGTTGGGCACTGGCCCGACGGCCCCTGGAGCTACAGGGGGCTCCTCAGCTGCCCCTCCGCTCCCCTTCTGTGATCCGTGCCCCCCCACCTACCTGTCTGCTGTCTTTTACCATTGCCCTTAACGAAGATGGCGGCCGCGGTTTCCCTAAGGTACTGAAGCCCCTGCCTCCATCTTAGTTGATGGCAGTGATGCGCATGCCTAGCACGCATGCGTGCCATCAACAAAGATGGTGGTGGAGGCGTCATCCCCTTAGGGAAACCATGGCCACCATCTTCGTTAAGGGCAATGGTAAAGACAGCAGACAGGTAGGTGGGGGGCATCAGGGGGTTGATTGCATGTGCACGTGTGCGTGCACACACACACACATGCCGAGGCGCAGGGGAAGCTGATGCCCAAGGGGCCCGACATGCTTGGAGCCGGCCCTGTACGCACTGGCCAGTTTTGGCACAGAAAAAAGCACAGGAATTCACAGCAAGGTGAACCTGACAATTTCCTGCATTCCTACACACACGGCTGCTTTTAATGCCTGTGTGTGTGAATATAGAAAAAATAGCTCTTCTCCATCATTTTCAAGGGCCTAAATTGCTTGGGGCCAGGATGCTTGAAGGATCCTCCATCATTGGAAGTTAGGGAAGCTGACTCAAAATAAAAGTAAAAGTGGCTAGAGTGGACACCACCAATCATGATGCTAAGGGAGAAGCAACAGTCAAACACTTACATTTTTGTAGTCTTCCTTTCTCCATAAAGTGGAGACATCCCACCCTACTTTTGCAGAGTATGAATAGTTTGGTGAAATGGGGTGGAAGAGGATCAGTACAGCATGAGTGTAGTTAATACTGAGCTAGATAGACCGATAATATGACTTTATAACTATTTCCTATGCTTAATTCTAGTTGAAATACTGAAGTTACAGTGTGTATGAACTTGTTCACTATGTAAAGAAGTTATTTTAAAAAATCTGCTCTTCATTCAATGGCAGTGCAAGATATAGTTGCTGATACATGTTTTTTTTTTAATATTGGGTCATGAAAATATAATTCAAAGACATTTATCTTAATCTATGAGTAGTGGATGTTAAACTTTATAAATAAACATTTTCTTTGATAGCTTTAAAACCTACAGAGATATTTGCATTATTTTGGTTCTGCATCATTTTTTTCATATTAGTCTTTCATTTTCTGACTAACCTCAGAAATAAATGGAGGAAATGAACTCTTTTCACAAAACAACCTTTATTAGTAGAACTGACTGATAATGTCATGCTAATATATAATAGTGTTATCATCATTATGTCAGAGATAAATATTTATTCATAGTTCTATCTAATCATTAAGAATGTGAAGCTTTGGTTAAAGAGTTGTTCAGAATTCTATAGAGAATGTGTATGTTGACTGAATATTAGGTAGCTTAGTTTAGCAGAAGAGGGCATTGCTGCTGCATGATAAATGAGGATCAAAATACATTTACATGAGAGACTGAAATGCTACTTTTCAAAGTATGATAAAGGAAATAGCAATATATCACTCTGTGTGTACCAGTCATGAATGATACATTTTGCATTTTTTTCTGATCGTCCGAAGACCTCTCTGCTGTGCCAAAACCTGGAGGCTTAGTTTATCTGTAATTTTTATTATGTGCATAAAAGCAACTGTCAAGAAAAAAATCTTAAAGATTGCAGCACAAAGTCTCAGTATCTTCTCAAACAAGTGCTCTAGTTTACTTCTGTTGTCTTTTGCTACATGTTTTGCCTCTGGGGCTACTGTTCAGAAAATAAGAACCACACTGCAGGATCAGATCAAGAGTCCATCTAGTCCAGCATTCCATATCCAAGAATAGTCATATGGATTCTTCCAGGAGTTAAACAAAAATGCAACAGCCCTCCCATATTATTTGTTTCATATTTCCCCCCAAATAAGCAAAGCAATATTAGTATTTACAGCCTTCCCTGTTGCCAGTTACTTTCCTCCACCCAGTTTCCAGAACACACCTAGCAAGGGGGCAGGAGCGAAACAGATAGCAGGGAAGGCTGGGCATGCTGTTCTTGTGATGTCAGATGATTGACCGGTGGGTGTTTCTGTCCACCTGTCAAAGTTGGCCCACAGGGGTATGGGGGAGATGAAGATCTTACCCAGCAGGCCAAAAAGGTTCCTGACATAACAAAACAAGAGTGCCTCTCTGAAAACAGTACCAGATTTAAATGGGCCGTGTGCCCTCCCCCAGCACCATGTTGGTGCCCCCTATAAGCTCAGCAAGCAGTTGTGCAGCGGGGATTTGCAGGAACAACACAGCCCAGTACTGAAAAAGAAGCAGCCAGTGAAGTAGGTGCAGCACATGCTGCCATCTTTATTTCTCCAGAATGCCTATAGTCTTCACAATAAACTGAATGCTGCTACCCTGTATTTTTAAAAGAAAGGTGTGTAGGCAATCATCATCAGCTGAGTTCAGTCCTCCAGGAATAGTATTGTCCCCAACATTCTGGGTGCTTGTGGTGGGCCTACATACAGGTTTGTCTCCCAGATTTTTGAGGGTTCTTTGAGGCTGCCCTTGGATCATTCCCAATACCCACTACACTTGTCCCTCCTGGTAGTACTGCAGCCACCAGCCTCAATAATCCCCTCCTATACAAATGACCTTATCCTCACAGCCTCCTGTGCGCAAGCAGGGATGGCTTAATACTGTCACTGAAAGCATTGTAATTGGCTAGTTTGAAGAATCAAGTGGCTACTTTGTTCCTGATCCATTACTGGGTAAGCCCACTCATTTATAACAAGGGAAAGGTTGGTACTGGAGGGGAGGATTTTAAAAGCACTGAATTTGGATGCTGCTCCTCTACTAGTAAACAAGGTCTGATTCTTGTAGGGATTTGTTTAAAAAAATAAGATTATAAGCATATGTATATATTTCAAAAGGTGGCAAAGAGAGCAGAAAATAAAGCATGCATATAAATAAAGCATGCATCATCTAGGACACTTCTGAATAGCTGAAATTAACACAATTTACTTTTAAGAGATCAAAACATAGAATTGTAGAGTTGGAAGGGGCCTTTAAGGCCATTGAGTCCAACCTTCTGCTCAATGCAGGAATCCAAATTAAAGCAAACATGACAGGTGCCTGCCCAGCTGCCTCTTGAACGCCTCCAGCGTTGGAGAGCCCACCACCTCCCTAGATAATTGGTTCCATTGTCGTACTGCTCTAACAATTAGGAGGTTTTTCCTGATGTTCAGTTGAAATCTGGCTTCCTGCAATTTGAGCCCATTATTCTGTGTCCTGCACTCTGGGATGATTGAGAAGAGATCCTGGCCCTCTGCTGTGTGGCAACCTTTCAAGTACTTGAAGAGTGCTATCATATCTCCCCTCAGTCTTCTCTTCTCCAGGCTAAACATGCCCAGTTCTTTCAATCTCTTCTCACAGGACTTTGCTTCTAGTCCCCTGATTATCCTTGTTGCCCTTCTCCGAACCTGTTCCAGTTTGTCTGCATCCTTCTTAAAGTGCAGTGTCCAGAACTGGATGCAGTATTCAAGATGAGGCCTAACCAGTGCTAAATAAAGGGCAAGCAATGCTTCACGTGATTTGGAAAGTATACTTCTGTTAATGCAGCCTAAAACAGCATTTGCCTTTTTTGCAGCCTTTGTTTTTCCCATCCTGGGATGGTGATACTCAAGAAGTGTGACAAAGAAAACTCCCTGGAAAATATTTGATAAAAGAAAACTGAAATAGCTCTCTTGTGGAGGTTCTAGAGAGTTGCCACTTTTCTACAACAGTGATAACGTTACTTGCATGCAGACATACATTTCAGATGGTATTGTATGGACACAAGAAGCAATGGTGTTTCATAAAACAGATCCCATATCTTATGAAGTAATTAATCTATATGGGTAACTGTGTTTTGTTACTCAACTCATTAAGGAAAGACAAGCTGACACATCATATAGGAAGCTGCCTTATACTGAGTCAGACCAGTGGTCCATCTAGCCTAGTGTTGTCTACACTGACTAGCAGTGGCTCTCCAGAGTTCCAGGTAGGGACTTTCCCAGTCCTACCTGGAGATGTCAGGGATCAAACCTAGGAACTTCTTCATGCAAAGCAGATGCTCAACGGCTGAGCTACGGCCCTTCCCCTGAGCTGAGTGTATTGAGGAAACAGATAATTTTTCATCACTCTTGAAACCTTATATACAGCTCACCAGGCACTAGTGGAAAGCAATATGAGTAGAACTGTATGAGACACATCTGAAAGTGATGTGCAGCTCTGCAGGTCAAGATTAATCAAGGTCTGCTGTGAAGGCTTTTATGAAGGATAAACTTGTTGAAAAGGAAGATGTGTTTGTAAGCTTGAGAGTTAAGCATTAACTGTATCCTAAAAACTGATACACGTACTTGGGAGTTTTCATATAAGGGAATGGGAATAATTCACTTCAGTCTGAAGTTGTAACACTTGTTAGAGATTACAAGTTATTATTTAAATAGCCATGTTTTTGTTTGATCTCCCTCCTTTTTGGTATAGCTATCACCTAATATTAAACAGAAAAAAATCTGTTCTGTGAAGCCTTTTATGGGCCCCTACTGGGAGGAAGGGTGGGATATAAATCTAATAAATAAGTGAATAAATAAATACTTAACCAACAACAACAAAACCCAATCTGTGTTGTACTTCATTGCCATGTAAAATTGGAATTTCCAGTGACTGAGACTGTCTTCCTGGTATTACTGTTTTATTTTTGAATAAAAACGGAATTAAATTGGAGAGGGGGAGAATTCCATTGCTGGAACTGATAATAAATCTCAGAAGAGTATATAGGCATGCGTGTGTGGTGTCTATTTGATGAAGGGTGATTGAAAGTTCAACAATATATTCAACATAAAACAATAATTAAAAGCTTCTGAAAGAGAATATATTAAGAGTTTGCCCAAGAGACCTTGTAATATTGGTTTGGTTTATGGGTATAAGACTCAGTATACTGTATTTACTCTAAACATATAACAATGTTAGACATGATTTCAGTGACTTAAAGATTCAAGGAGCCTTAAAAGATTTATCTTGGATCCCTAACAGCTGAAACACAAAGTCATAAAGATGCCTGATTAAAATTTAACTGATGACTGTGCTTCTGTATCTTTAGACAATTTTCTGTAAAAATACACTGCACAATTTTATCAGCATTTAATTTAACACATAAGGAGTTCTATAGTAATGTTTATTTTAAAAAACTTTCCCCCCCTTCCTGTTTGAATTTGTAGACATATCATCGTCTTCAGCAGGGGTGAGGAACCTCAGGCCAAAGGACCAAATATTCAGGCCTCTCTAAACAGCCCTCGGGGCTTTCCCTGAATCACACCCCACCCTAGGCCACAGCCCTTTTAGATGGCTTTTTCCTGGCTAGGACATAATTTTGAATTGTGATAATACCTCCTGCTTGCCTGGATGGAGTTAGGAGAGAGACAGTAACTTTTCATGAGTAGAATGCAGCCTAATGGGAAAAAGGTAAGAGTTGTATGCTTTGCTCCAACAACTTAAGAACAGAAGAAGAGCCTGCTGGATCAGATCAGTGGCCTATCCAGTCTAGCATCTTGTTCTCACAGTAGCCAACCAGATGCTCATGGGAAGTCCACAAATAGGACCCGAGCACTCTCCCCTCCTGCAGCTACCAGTAACTGGTTTACAGAAGCATACTGCCTCTGCCTATGGTGGCAGAGCACAACATTCATGGGTAGTAGCCATTAGGGTTCCCAGATCAGAAGCATCTCAAACCTTGAGATTTCAGGGGCGGGCGTGAATGATGTCATTAGCATGTTACATTAAGCATCGACCACAGTTGCTTGGAGCATACAATTAAAACAAAACCATTTCTCTGATTGGAAATTAAGAAAGAAAATTTAGCTAAAAGATGGAGCCTGGGTAGGGAACATTTACTCTGGCCTCTGGCAAGAAGGGTTTCAGTGCCCTCAGTCACCAGGCCAGTCACCAGAAGGCCACTGTAGGAAGAAAGGAGCGTAGTGTTGTGGAGATGTGAGATGGGAAGACTCAGGAGTAAAGATGGATGCCCCTGAAGGCTGCAATTCTAAACACACTTACTAAGGGACTAAGCCCCGTAGAACTCAACAGGACTTACTTTTGAGTGGATATGGTTAGGATGGTGCTGTTGGTACAGCTTGACTAGGGATCCTCTGCAAAGACATCCATATCCAAGTAGGGTTGGCAACCCCCTGCCTGGAATGCCCTGCTCCAATCTTTTAACATGGCTGCTCCAAACTTCTTTACAGATTTGACCATTCACTTCAGAAAGAGGTTTGAGTAATAATAATAAGATTCTCTACCCTTTTCTGTCTGCCCTGTGGGTTGCTATAAACTCACTTTGACAGCCAACCCAATTCTAGTGAGTAATAACTGACAGAGAAAAAACGCACACAATTTGGTCTACCTTCACCGGCAGAAGCTTTGGAACAACAAAAAATTGCAGCCACACTTCTAAATATGTGAATTCTCTTTTACCACCGAAACAAACTGTCATGCAACCAACAAGGTGCATTATCAGTGGGTTCAAGGGACTTGAGCTGAGCTCATGGAACTACTGTTGTTGCTTTTATGGATGTAAGGGAGTAAGGTTAAAGGTAAATGAAATGCAAATAGAAAAGAAAAAAGACAGTGATGATTTCCTAAATGCAATACCATACCAGCCACAACAAGATTCCTATGAGTAAGACAGAAAACTCAGCATCCCACAACCAGTCAGGATTCCTAACCAAAAACCAAAACTAAAAAACCCTGGCAGCCAGTCAGCCAAGGTCACAGAAATCCGCATGCAGCACAACCTGACCTGGGGACTGCAGTTAATGCAGAATGCTGTGGCACAATTGCTGACATGAGTGAGACCCTATCAGCACATAACATCTCTGCTCTGAAATCTGCACTGGTTGCCAATTTGCTACCAGGCCAAGTTCAAGGTATGCTTTCCATGTTACAGGTGCCACATAGTACTTGTTCTGCTCTTATAAGAAATCAGTCCTTTAGTGTGCCAGCATCTACGCTTTGGAACTCCCTGCCTATTGACATTAGGTATACAACTACATTGTACTCTTTTCAGCATCTGCTAAAATCATTTTTGTTTAGGCAAGCCTATCCAGACATGTAGAAGCTATTGTGTTTATCTGTTGTTGGTTTTACTATTTTGAATGTTTTAAAATACCTGTCTTTAACTGTTTTGCCAATAATTTTATTGTTTTGATTCCTGTAAACCGCTCTGAGTTTTTTTATGATAAAGTGTTATATATAAATATTGTAAGTAAAATACATAAATAAACTTTGGAGTCACTGTCTCTTTCCAGTGTTATGAACAAAGGAATCTGCCTTATACTGACTCAGACCATTTGGTACCATCTAGCTCAATACTGATCACATGGACTAACATTTGCTCTCCAAAATTCCAGGCAATAGTGTTTTCCAGAAATTGAATTTTGGACTTTTGCATGCAAAGCATATTCCCTTACCACTGAATCATAGAATCATACAATAAAATCATAGAGTTGGAAGGGGCCTTGTAGGCCATTGAGTCCAACCCCCTGCTCACAGCAGGAAATCCACAGCTAGAGCATCTCCCGCAGATAGCTGTCCAGCCTCTGCTTGAAGACATCCAGCGAAGGGGATCCCACCACCTCCCTAGGCAGTTGGTTCCATTGCCGAACTGCCCTTACTGTCAAGAAGTTCCTTCTAATGTCCAATCTGAATCTACGTTCCTGCAACTTAAAACCATTAGACCTAGTCCTACCCTCTGGGGCAGCAGTGAACAAATCTGTACCCTCCTCTATGTGACAGCCCTTCAGGTACTTAAAGAGTGCAATCATGTCACCCCTCAGCCTTCTCTTCACCAGACTGAACATGCCAAGTTCCTTCAACCTTTCCTCATAAGACTTGTTCTCCATACCGGCTATCATCCTCGTCGCCCTCTTCTGAACCTGCTCCAACTTGTCTATATCTTTCTTAAAATGAGGTGCCCAGAACTGAATGCAGTATTCCAGATGAGGCCTGACTAATGCAGAATATAGTGGGACTGTTACTTCCCTCGACCTGGAAACTATAGCTCTGTTTATGCAGCCCAAAACCGCGTTTGCCTTTTTTGCCATAGCATTTGACCAGTTTGCTAATCAAAAGGTCGTGGGGGACTTTGTCAAATGCTTTGCTGAAATCTAGATAGATGACATCTACAGCATTTCCACCATCTACTAAGCTAGTGACCCGATCAAAAAAAGAGATGAGATTAGTTTGACAGGATTTTTTCTTGACAAACCCATGCTGGCTCCTACTAATCACAGCATTGTCATCTAGATAGTTGCCAATGGACTCTTTTATTATCTGTTCTAATATTTTTCCCGGTATTGAAGTCAGACTGACCGGCCTGTAATTCACAGGATCTTCTTTTTTACCCTTTTTAAAGAGCGGGACGACGTTTGCCCGTCTCCAATCCTCCGTCACCTCTCCCGTTCTCCAGGATTTCTCAAAGATGATGGCAAGAGGTTCCAAGAGTACATCAGCAAGTTCCTTCAATACCCTGGGATGCAGTTCATCAGGCCCTGGAGATTTGAACTCATTTAGGTTAACTAGGTATTTCCTGACTATCTCCTTATCAATCGTGAACTGCAATCCTGACCCCTTACTGAGATTGCTACCGATGCAAGGCTGCACACTGTTCCCTTTTTGGGAGAAAACGGAGGCAAAATAAGCGTTGAACAGTTCTGCCTTTTCCTTGTTATCTGTCAACATTTTGCTATCCTCATTGAGCAGCAGTCCCACCGTTTCCTTGGTCTTTCTCTTGCTTCGAACATATCTGAAAAACCCCTTTTTGTTGTTCCTCGCTTCCCTCGCCAGCCTCAGCTCATTCTGGGTTTTAGCTTTCCTTACACTATTCCTGCAAGCCCGAGCCGCTCGTCGGTACTCTTCCTTGGTGATGCGTCCTTCCTTCCATTCTTTATACATGCTCTTTATTATTTTTACCTCCTCCACCAGTCTTCCGTGTAGCCACATTGGCTTTTTCCGATGTCTTCTGTTTTTCTTCCTCTTTGGAATTGTTTGCGATTGCGCTTTTTGTAATACGTTCTTCATGAACTCCCACGCTACAATCCTTCCCCTGTTTAAAAATGTATCTTCTAAAATTGTTCTTTTCAATTCTCTAATGAATGAACATCATACCCAGGGCAGATCCATACCATTCATTTAAAGCACATTCAACACATTATTATTTTTGTTGTTGTTTGTTGTTGTTGTTATTATAAATTTATTTATACCCTGCCTTTTGGCCAAAGGCCCTCAAGGAGGCTTACAAAGAAAAATAAACACAAGTATAAAAATACATCAATGAAAGCAATACAATTCACAAAAATCAAACTAAACAACAAACATTATTAAGGGGAAAAAGGTCCAGGAAAAAAACTCAGAGGCCAGTTCAATCTCCCTCGACTCCAAAATGGCACCCTCGATCCCAATTGAAGTTCTGGCTTCAATGGAAAAAGCCCCACTGGTCCCTCCGCTTGGACATGAAAGGGCATTAATCCCACCACAGAATCATGGGAACTGTAGTTTAAGGGTGGTGAGTACTATATCTGTGAGGGGGAAACTACACTTTGCAGGATTCTTCAGGGGAAGTCATGTGCTTTAAATGTGAGTTAGATGTGCTTTGAATGTTTTGTGTTGATCTACTTAATAAACATTGCCTGCATGTAAATCATTTTAATTTTTCAAAATGGAAGTGAGCTATAGTGTACTGGGTGACCATGGGCTACTCACCATCTCTCAGCCAATCTGCCCCTCAGGATGAAAACAATGGATAACAATGATCACCCCAAGGAAGAAGGGCACACTGAAAATGTTGAGGAAATAAAAATCTACAACCATAGTGTGAAATCAAATCCTTATTGGAACACAGTATGAAGAAATATTTATATATGCATGTCTATCAAATATGTTTATTATTTACACAACCGGTAAAAATATTTATAGTGCAATCCTGTTTATTTACTCAGAAACAAGTCCCAATGCATTCAATGGGGTTTACTCAAACAGGGAAGCATGCAGAGAACTGCATCCTCTTTATCCCAGTCTGTTTCTGTATTGGACTTGAAATTGTTTTATATGCTTTTACTGATAAATTGCTTTATGGGAATGGTTTTGAAAAGTGAGTTATGAAGATAATGAAGATTATAATAGCCTATTTAAGGGTAATTCTTATCCACGCCCTAGGGCTTGCATGAGGAAAGTGTTAGCAAAGTAACTTAAATAATACAGAGTCCAGAGAGAAACATTCTGATAACACTTTACTGAGCAAACTGAACCAAAATGGTGTATAATTTAAGAAGAAAGGAACAGGGAGGTTTTGTGTTCCAGTTCAGGTCTTGTACATAGCAGGGAGGCATACAACTTTTACAGAGGAAAACTCCCTCAGAAGTACACAGTCAACTGGAAGATGCCACTCTACCTGGATGCTAAGCAGTGCCTTCACCAGTCCCCCTCTTGGCTAGTTGATTTTAACACTAACCAAATTCATCATTAAGTTACAAACTAAGTAATCACTGCTGTTGCACTTCCAACATGCAGAAGGCCCTCCCAATATCACATCCCCATCTGGAAGCTACAAAAATGGGTGTTCTAATTGGATGATTTATCGAGGGGAGGGGAGAGACATTTTCATTAACTTTTAGGCATGGAGGCTTACTTGGCACAGCAGTGGAAATGGCTTTTTTTCTTTTTAACCGTCCCAAGTTGTGCCATTGCATTTTGGGTAAATTGAGATGGTGGGCAGCTCCCATGAATGGGAATCTAGTTTTCCTTCCTTTCAAAAGCATTACCATCACCTGCTAAAACATTGTCCAGGGCCTGGCAGCAAAGGTGGTTAGTGGTGCTGCTGCGGCCATTACAGTAGCGGCAGAAGTAAAAATCCTGTGGCATTGGGGAGAGTGTTTTAGTGGGGCATTGATAGCACTATGCCAAGGCTGTGGGGCCATCCCTTTAGTATGGGTTGGCATACATGGAATGTGCAGAAGGCCAAGAGTCATACTATGGCACAGAAAAACCTGTTTGCTGGGTAGGGCCAATCTGGTACAGTCATATAGCCCTAGCACTATGACACTATCAGACAGTATGAAAACACCAGGAATGCTGAGTGGTGCTTGCTTGGTTTTAAGTAATCTTATTTATTATTTATTTATTTATTT
Source organism: Rhineura floridana (assembly GCF_030035675.1). Lineage (NCBI taxonomy): Eukaryota > Metazoa > Chordata > Lepidosauria > Squamata > Rhineuridae > Rhineura > Rhineura floridana. The sequence goes on from NC_084486.1 coordinate 102,669,102, forward strand.
ATTTAGTATATTTGTATGCCGCTTTTCATCACCAGGTGACCTCAAAGCAGTTTCCATAGCAAGAACAAAACAATAAAATAAAAACAATTCAGAACATAATAATAAAACTACAACAGAATCAATACATAACACCACAAAATATCACAAAACAGGCTGAAATCTCAAATCAATTTAATCTGCAAGAGAGAGAGAGAAAAATAAATATACAATAAAGTCCATCATTGTATAACAGTCCATAGCCTTCAAAGAAGGCTGAAACAGATTCCTTGGTAGCAGTGACTTCCCCCAGTGTCCAGATAGGCTTGCCTGCATCTCCATGTCCTCGGGCTCGCTCAGCTGCTGCTCTCTGGGCTTCTGCTGCTGTTGCTGCTGTTGCTGGTTCATGTCGGGCAGTGGCTGCGGCAGCTTGGGCTCAGGGGCCTGGGCCTTGCCTAGAGGAGGAGGTGGACATGGCAGCAGCTGTTGTTGTTGAGCCAGAGGCCTCATGCCAGGTGGCAGCGGTAGCAAGGACTGCCAGAGGAGGAGCAGGAGATGCTGCTGCTGCTGTTGGCGGCAGGAGGCTCTTCAGATTGAGGCGGCTGGGCTTTGGGCTGGGCTCCGGCGGCGGACAAGGCAAATCCAATGTGTCCAGATAGGCTTGCTTCCATCTCCATGTCCTCGCTCAGCTGCTACTCCCTGGGGCTGTCATACAGCTGCATGTGAAACAGTGTTGTTGTGGAATAATAATAATTAATATTTGCAACTGTCTCGGGCAAACAGAAGTCATTACTGAGACACCATTTTTGTGTTAACATACACACCCAAGCCAAACATGTCAACTCCCAACTTACTTCTCTGGGCCAGTCCGGGGTCAGGTTCCATGTGAGGTTGAGGAGTCAGGGCCCTGCAACGAGACTGAGGAAGGGCTGTCTGTATCTAGGGTGAGTTCAGGCTCTGACATTGAGAGTGAATGGGTCTGAAGGCCAAGAGATAGGTGCCACCTAAATGCCACCTGGAGACCTGGCCCATCTGAAGAAGTGCCTGACTGCAGGCAAGGTCACCTCAGGAGTAAAGATCTGGCTGAAGGTGGTTGACAGGAATCAGCTGAGGTTGGGGGTCCAGCAGCTTCAGCTCTAAAACCCCAGTGCTAGTCTGGAAGAGCTGCTGGAACAATGTCTATACACCAGTCCTGTTTGTTGATTGGTTGATTCCAGACCTGCCTCTTGACTTGCCCTCCTTTGTCCATGGACTGCTTGGACCCTGATCTTTGGGCTGGTGTGACCTTGTCTCTTGCCTGACCCCTTTGTTGTGTACTCTGCTTGTTTGGAGTGTGACTTTGGACTGGCTCTGGATACTACCTTGGTGTTGCCCACATTGTTGTTGTTGTTGTTGGGAAGTCTCTTGTTTCCTCAGGAGCCTTGGGAGCCAATCTAACCCCCCAGAGCTCTCTTTCTGGCCTTCAGGACTCTCTCCAGGCCACAGCCCTTATTGGCTCTTAAACTGCTTGACATGACTGCAATAAGAATGTAGTACTACTGTTGCTGCAGCCTGAATCTGCAGGGAAGACTTACATTATAATATTGTTTAGCAGTCCAGTCTGTTGCTTTTTCTTCTCTTAATTTCTTGGGAAGGCAAGTGTAGACCTTAAGCTGTTGTGTCACTAAGGGGTAGTGAGTGATTGTGTGCAATTACTGTATCTCGTCTGTAGGATCTGCTGTACTTGGTATCATTTACCATATGCCACAGTGCATCCAGAATTGATTTATTTGACAGCCAAGAGCATGAGGATGTGAGAACAACCTTTGACTAGTGTTAGTTAAATCTTTTAGCATGGATAACAGCATCCTGCTGGCTCTCCCTCGTCTTATAAAAAATAATGAGGATAATATCTGGAGAGATGCACCCACTGTATGTAAAGTAGTCCTTAAACAGTTAATAAATGCATTTCATTGTGAGCCATCCTTTTACCCCTGTTTCTTTCTAAATTCAGAAGAACAATTAGCTAACATTCTCTCTTTGTACTCTATGAGGCTCTAATAACCATATTTTTGTATAGCAATTCGGCATATTTTGAAATATTTTCTGTTCATGTCTTATAATCAGCGGTAACTGCAGTCTATGTATTGCTGGATGAAATTGAAGTTATCTGGAATAGCTTTTGCTCTAAAAATGTGTGAAAGTTTTGTATTTAGAGCTATGCATAATACAGACAGTGTGAACATATCTTTGGCCATTGTTTTATAGTTTAACCAATTCTTCCACCTTCCCACATTTCACATTATGACCATAATTTTCAGCAGAGATCCTTTATGCAGAACCAAAGGGTGATTGGTGATTTTTGGATAAGACTGATATCTATCTATCTGATAAGACTGATAGATATATGTATCTGATAAGACTGATAGATATAGATATATGCACATTATGTGCAAATGGATGACCATGTTAGAACTGGACAGGGGGATTGAGATCTTGATAATTCTTAGTTCACTTGGTGGTCTTTGGTAATGTTCATTTTGGAACTGTTCTGGATAGGGTCTCTGGGATAGGGGAAGCACATTGCAATGGTTCTGTTCCTTCTTGGTAGAACTGCTTCCAGAACATTGCAAACTGCCTTATCACTGGCCCATCTGTCTCAGTATTGCCTACAGTGACTGGCAACAGCTCTTCAGGGTTTCACACAGATGTCTGTAGCAGCCCTGTCTGGAGATGCAAGGGATTGAACCTGGGACTTTTTGCACACAGAAGGTGGTGTTACTGTTTGGCATTGTGATGCTTGTACTATAAGGTCCCATATGTCTTTCTCCTGCCTCCCATTCTTTTCTATATTTATATGAAGTTACTGAGGCTATATGTAAATTTGGAATTGGATGCCATCTGTAATTTGGTGGTGTCCTTTCATGGATTGCTGCAGGGCCGGCCCCAGGCATGCCAGGGCCCTTGGGCACCAGCCTGGCCTGGGCCCTGGCACCCACATGCAGGCATGCACACCCCACCTACCTACCTACCAGGCGGGCGGAGGAGCGGGAGGTTGGACAGGCAAGCGAGCAGGTGGGGGGTGGGACAGCAGGCAGGCGAGCAAGCAAGCGAGCGGGGCCGGGATGGCAGGCAGGCAAGCGAGTGAGCGAATGGGGGGGCAGGATGGTGAACAGGGGGACAGTGGGTGGGTGAGGGAGGGAGCGAGTGGGGGGAGAGTGAGTGAGTGGGTGCAGGAGGGATGGCGAGCAGGAGGGCAGCTCCCTCTTTGCAATGCGCAGCAGGGAACCTGCCACAGAAGGGGAGCGCTACTCCCCCATGATAACAAGGGCCCCTTCAGGGGCCCCTGTGGGTCACAGGGCCCTCAGCCAGGGCCCCACCTGGCCGCCCTTTGAAGCCAGCCCTGGATTGGTGCTGGGTGGTCAAGTGTCATCTTTCTTACCATACAGCCTGGTATGTCTAGTGGTATATGAGTTGGTTGGTCTACTCTTTGCTTGTATATCTGGTAAAATTCTGGTGAACTGGATGCTGGAGAAGAGGGTTCCAAGTGAGACAGGATGCCTGAGGTGATGGCTTTCTTCTTCTTCTTAATTAAATAGTAAGCTGGTAGTCCTGCAGACTGAAGCATTAGATGTCCTGGTAGACAATGGTACATGGTGACATACCGTTGTTTACATATCCAGAGACACTGTATTGGGGAAATGGCTGTTCCATGAGATGTTTTGGTATGCAAAAAGACACCTGGCCATCTTAGCTGAAGCTGTGAAGGATAAGCACCAACACTTTGAAGGATACCTTTCCATTCTTGGGCAAGGTCCTTGAGCGAGTGGTGGCAGGCCAGCTCCAGACACTCTCGGATGAGACCGATTATCTGGATCCATTTCAGTCAGGTTTCAGGCCTGGTTTTGCACAGAAACAGCCTTGGTCGCCCTGTATGATGACCTCTGTCAGGAGAGAGAGGAGGAGTGTGACTCTGTTGATTCTCCTTGAACTCATTTGAAATGTGGTGCTGGAAAGGAGCTTTACAGATCCTATGGACTGTCTTTTCTAGTGAATAATGTCTTCTCATTATGTGTCCAAAGTATGATAACCTCAGTTTCATCATTTCAGCTTCTAGTGACAGTTCTGGTTTAATTTGTTTTGACACCCAATTATTTGTCTTTTTCATGGTCCACAGTATGTGCAAACCTCTCCTCCAACACCACATTTCCAATTAGTTGATATTTCTCTTGTCCATTTTGGTTAATGACTGTGCCAAATTTTTAAAAGTTTTTTTTAAAAAAATTAAAAATTAATTTTTAATTTTTTTAAAGTTAAACATTTAAAAAATTAAAAGTTAAGTTTAAAAAGAACAAAAAAACGTACATACATGCTCTTCTAATCAGTTTCTTATCAACAAGTAAAATGAAATGTGGAAGTTTATAGAGTTCCAAGCAAACACTTCTGCTCAGGTGCCATTTTTCATCTCTTTGCCAATTTCAGTAAAGCCTTTACTACAAGATTAGCTATCTCTTCCCCTTCCTACCAATACCCAATCCAAAGTTCCCAACTTCAGCAGACACTTTTCAAAGGTAGGTAGGCAGATCAAGTACCCGGGAGCAAATTGACTTTTGAATCGAGATATCACAGCGGGGGGGGGGGAGAAGGTGGTAAAGTAGAGGCTGAAGGAATAAAGAAAGTGAAAAGAGGAATGGAACAAGTTGGAGATTGGAGGAGGGACAAGAGTGGCTGGAAGATAGGAGGTTTGTGTGATGGAGTGAATAGAAGCGATGGAGGGGGATTTAGTGCTAGTTGGTTTAAGAAAGAGTAAGGAAGAACAGGTAAAAGATTGCTGGAGGAGAGGAAGGAATGGAAGGAAACTCAGGAACTGGGTTGGTTCCACATTTGGAATGCAACAGGACATGGTTGGAATGAGGCAGGGTGATTGTACCTTGGAAAAGGGTGTTAACAGATTGCCAAATTTATTGTGACCTTGATGTGAGCCACAGGGTGGCTGCTGTGCCTTCTCTGTAATACTATTTGAGACACCTCAAGGGAAAATATGAATAACAGGCCTTGTTGAAGGCAAAGATATAGAAAATTAATTCAGATCTTTTTCATGCTGCTTTCAGTGCTCAAACATTAGCAAGGGCTAATACCTTATTTTTGTTTTATTAAGGTTACAAAATGCTAAACTACTTTTTTTTCCCTACATGATGAAATGGGGGAGGGGGTATAGTCTGCTTAGAGGCTTAGTGAGATGTCTTTTCTTATTTCCACAAGAATTCTATATTTGCATTGGATTGGTAGGTCAGAAGACCTTTCAAAAGTTCAAGCTCTCTTGGGAAAATCATTTTTCATTTTTGCAGATGTCCATTTATGTTAAAAGGCTCTTTATGCACCCATTGCAGGCACTGATGAGTCATCACTGTCACTAACAGGTTGTCCTGCGTTCAAGTTCAATTGATTCTTCTTTTTTAATATGAAACATAGGCAAGAAAATACATGCAGAAACAGAAGATTATTTTCTGTTATTTCTGGCCCTACAGGATAACCTCAATACTTTTCTTATGTTTTGAAAGTTTTGTTAATTGATTTAAATAGGGCAAATCAAAACCATTGGTTGGCGATCACTCGTGACCAAGTAAGATTGTCTTCCAAGATAATTTGATTGGAAGACGCCTGCGCGTGAATTTGTTTTATATGGGGAGATCGGCGCACGACGATCAACACACAATCTTGACAGAAAAAGGCTTTGATCCAATGGCATGGATACCACGACCATTGGAAGTCTTTTATCTGCTGCAGCCTTCATCCGCCTTCACAGCTGTTGTAAGTTACCAAAGTGAGGAAAGTATTTTAAGTCCCAACCTTGGAACTGCAGTTTGTTTTACCAGGGCCTTATGGAACTGTCATACAGAGGCACACTATATGAGAGATGGAAAACCTGTGGCTCACCAGATGATAATGGACTGCAGCTTTCATCAGCCCCAGCTATGATTGTCAGGGGTGATGGAAATTGGAAAACAAACAAACAACCTCATCCTAGCTTTAGAAACATTAGTCTCTGTCAATTCTCTCACTTAATTGGTTAAAAGGAAAAAATATTTTCCTGTGTCAGGAGTTTGGACTACATAACTGTTAAGATCCCTTCCATTTGATCATTCTATGTGGATAATACTGGTGTTGGGTACCTGTAATGGTAGTTGCAGTTTCATGATAGCTTTAGTTGCATAGACTCCCTGTGTCTGTTCCAGTGAACAGTCAAATATGGGTGTTAGGTCCAGCATCCAGCACTCTACCACTGACAGACAACCAGCTCCAAGGTAGTGGTAAAGTTGGAACTAACCACAGGATACGAGACTGAGGTATCCCCAGATAAGCAGCAAAGGGAACTTGACCCTCCAGCAGATCTCCACAGTATCAGTGATCCTGAGGAACCATCGGACATGGACTTGTTCCCACATCAGTTTCCTAGGTTTCTGTCTGGCTCCCAGACCCCCTCCCCCACCTCCCCCATGAAGATAGAGATGCAGGAACTTCAGAGCCACTGCTGAAGCCACTGCCCGTCTAGCTGCATGTGAGGCTTCTCAGGGAGAAAGAAGTGTGTGGAAACATGTACATGGGTCAGAAAGGGGAGCCAGGAAGGGGTGGAACCTCCAGCTCTATATAGTTCCCAGTCTCAGCTGCTTCCTTGCTGAAGTAACAGTTCTCATCACAGCTCCAAGCTTCCTTACCTGGGATACCATACCACATAAATATTGCCTAAATAATGTGTCTGTTAAGAGCATGACCTTAACATCTGTAACTTTCTTGCACTTTGGAGCTTGAGTGAACATGGAAAGCCCTCAACAAAACATGTTGAACTGATTTTACACACACACACACATACACACTTCATGGAGATACCAGGAACTGAACCTAGGAAAGCATGTGCTCTACTACTGAGCCATAGTCCCCCCTTTTTTATATGGGGCTTTGCTTCTCCAAGTATTATTGAAGTGTGTCTAGAATAATCAGCTCAACTATAGATTGTGGCATAAAAACAATTTTAATTTAGCCTTCAACTTCATTTAACAGACAGAAGTTTACAAAACAGGAAAGGACCTGTTGTTGCACTATTGCTTTGCCCAGGTTATTCCCTTAAAGTACTCACCTCAGTTTTAATATGACTCTTCCCATTAGATCTGACCTCTTAATCAAAAAGTGCAGCTGGTTAGAAAACAGCTCAGTGTTTGTCAGGAACAGGATTTACTGCTTGTGATTTTGATGAAATGCTTGGTCATCTAGTTGGTGAGGCTCTTCTGGCATGGTTTGCTGCTAAACTGGAGCTCAGTCATCCATCAGCTAAATCTAATTGAGTTGTGGTAGTTAGGATGAGGATGAGAAATACAACTTCTTTTCCCCTGACAGTTGTGAAGCTGAAAACCATACTATATGTAGCTTGCTGATTTCATTTATCATTTGAAATGTTTTAATAACATCCTTTTGCAAATGTCAGGGATTTCTCCATTAATGCACCAGTATTGGGTGTTAGAACAAATTAAACCAGAACTATCACTAGAAGCTAAAATGATGAAACTGAGGTTATCATACTTTGGACACATAATGACAAGACATGATCCACTAGAAAAGACAATAATGCTGGGAAAAACAGAAGGGAGTAGAAAAAGAGGAAGGCCAAACAAGAGATGCATTGATTCCATAAAGGAAGCCACAGACCTGAACTTACAAGATGTGAACAGGGTGGTTCATGACAGATGCTACTGGAGGTCCCTGATTCATAGCGTTGCTATAAGTCGTAATTGACTTGAACGCACATAACACACACACACACAAACAGTATTAGGGCTCTACAACTGATCCGACTAAATCCTGAACTGAATTAGGCCAATTTGTGCCAAATCAGGAATGGTCTGGATAGGGTTGAGGCAGCTGCAAATCACTACAGAATGGGTCTGGTCATCTCAAATTGATTTGTAGTGTTTTGTGCTGATACAGAGCTCAAAATATATCTAAAAAAAACCCAGGCAGATTGTCTTCAAAGTGTTGTTAATTACAACACCATATTTATTTATTTATTTATTTATTTAAAAAGTTTATATCCCGCTTCAGTTCCAAAGAATTCTAAGCGGCCAAAACAATAACATAGTGCAAACACATTATACAATATACAATATATAAAAAAATATAAATTATCTCTCACATTACAATTCAAAAGCTAACCGAAATAAAAAGGTCTTAACTTGGCGACGAAAACTAATTAAAGAGGGGGAAGAACGAATTTCCTGCGGAAGAGAATTCCAAAGAGTTGGTGCTACCACCGAAAATGATCTATTCCTAATACCAGTCCGATGAATTTGGGAAAAAGAAGGAATATTAAGGCCGGGGTCTAATGAAGATCTTAAAGAACGAGCAGGCTCATAAAACGAAATACGATTTGAAAGATAACTAGGGCCTGAACCAGATAAAGCTCTAAACGTTAAAACCAGGATTTTAAACTGAACTCGATAAGAAATTGGAAGCCAGTGTAGTTGTTTTAGGAGCAGAGTTGTGTGAACTCGCCAACCTGCTCCTATTAACATCCTGGCAGCCGCTCTTTGGACTAATTTCAGTTGACGAAGTATTTTAAGGGGAAGTCCAGTATAAAGAGAGTTACAATAGTCTAACTTAGACGTAACCAAGGTATGGGTAACCGTGGTTAGGTCAGAGAGTTCCAGAAAAGGGCACAATTGGCGAACCAATTTTAGGCGGGCAAAGGCACTTCTGGAAGTTGCTAAGACATGGGCCTCCAAAGTCAAGGCCGAATCCAGAAGGACACCCAAACTATGAACCTGGGTCTTTAAAGGGAGTAAAACTCCGTCTAATAACGGTACATTCCCAATTTCCAACTTGGTTCGGTGCCCAACCACCAGCACCTCTGTTTTATCTGGGTTCAATTTCAGCTTATTCTGTGTCATCCAGGTATTAACTGCTGTTAGACAATTATTTAAAGGAAGGATGGCATCTTTCATATCCGGAGGGAAGGAAAAATAAAGCTGGGTGTCATCAGCATATTGGTGAAACCGAATTCCAAACCTCCGGATGATCTCTCCCAGCGGTTTCATGTAAATGTTAAACAGCATCGGTGAAAGCACCGAGCCTTGTGGTACTCCGCATGACAACGGCCAGGGATCAGAGCTAAAATCCCCAAATAGTACTCTCTGTGCTCTGCCCTCCAAGAAACCGCGGAGCCAGTGAAAACAGTGCCTCGTAAGCCCATCTCGGAGAGGTGGCCCAAGAGAATGTCATGGTCGATCGTGTCAAACGCTGCTGAAAGATCAAGAAGGACTAACAAAGAAACTTTCCCCTTGTCTAACTCTCTCCGGAGGTCATCCACTAAGGCCACCAATACGGTCTCAGTTCCATGACCTGGCCTAAAACCAGATTGAGATGAGTCGTAGTAATCTGTCAGCTCCAGGAAACTCTGGAGCTGAGAGGCCACCTCTTTCTCAATAATTTTACTTAAAAAAGGTAAGTTGGACACGGGACGGAAACTATCTAAACTGGAAGGGTTCAAAGAAGGCTTTTTTAATAAGGGAATGACAATTGCTTCCTTTAGGCTGCCTGGAAGGTGGCCTTGTTGGAGGGAAGCATTGATCACCTCACTGATCCGGTCTGCGAGTCCCTTTCTGGACTGTTTTATAATCCAGGAGGGACATGGGTCTAGTGAACACGTGGTGGGTCTCATCCCTTCCAAAAGATTATCTATATCAGCGGGATGGATGAGGTGAAATGAGTCTAAAGTGGAAGAGCAGATAGTAACTGTAGTAGAGGGCATAGCATCGATTACAACATTATTAGTATCAAGATCAGAATGAATCTGGGCAACTTTAGTACTAAAATATGTGGCTAGTTCTTGACAACGGGAGGCAGAATGATCGAAATTCGGTCTTGATTAAGCAAGTCCTTAACCACCCGGAAGAGTTCTTTTGGTCGGCTGTCGGCAGATGAAATGGCAGCCGAGAAAAAGGCTCTTTGTGCCGTAGATCTAGATGTCATATAATGCTTCAAAAAGTTCTTGGCCTGAAGTTGGTCAAAAAGGCTCCGTGTCTTCAGCCAACGACGCTCTAAGCCCCTGTAAGTCCGTTTCATATCTGCCAATTCCTTAGAAAACCATGGAGCCACCTTAGATCGAGAGTGAGTAAGTGGACGTAAAGGGGCAATAGCATCTATAGTCCTGGACATTGTATTATTCCAAGAATCTACTAAATCAACAATGGAGTCACTAGTTCGAGGAACAAAAAATTTTTCAGCAGTAGATAAGAAAACAATTGGATTTAATAACCTTTTTGGGCGAATCATTTTTAAAGGATTCTTTCCTCTAAAAGGAGTATGTAATGGCGGTATTTTAAATTTAATCAAATAGTGATCTGTCCAAAGTAATGGGCGAATAGATAAATCACTAAGTGCCAAGTCCTCTTCATCCGGGCCAGTATAAAAAACAAGATCAAGAGTATGACCAGCTCTATGTGTGGGTTCCTTAATTAATTGAGATAATCCCAAGGTGGTCATAGTCATCATAAAATCACGGGCCACACCATATAAAGAGGAATTGACATGAATGTTGAAATCTCCCAATACTAACAGGTTAGGGGACACCAACATTAGTTCCAAAATCAACTTTGATAGCTCCTGCAAGGCGGTCATAGAGCAACATGGGGAGCGATAGATCAATAAAATTGCCAAACCATCCTGGCTGCCAGATTTTAGACTAAGAGCTTCAAACCCAGGGAGAGATGGAAACGGCACTCTAGTCAGAGAGATAGTCTCTCTGTATATTATTGCTACTCCACCTCCAGGATCCTCAAGTCTGGGTTGATGTAAGGCCAAAAAGCCAGGCGGGCAGAGACTAATCAAGTTCATTTATAAGGGTAGGGAGAGGGAGAGGCAAAGGAGAAGAGCTAGACTTTGTTCATTGAGAGCTTTAGCTTCCAATCCAGGGCTAGAATTTCACCCAATAATCTCAATCATAGTGTGTGTGGGGATATACAGCTGTGTTCTGTTTTCTGTTTCTCTTTATTAGTAGTTTGTCATGCGTGTGAGAGAGACACAAATGTGTCATATCAAAACTTTGGACAATCATCCATCCCTTCTTCTTTACAGAAACCAGTCCCAGACAGGCAGGCAGTGGAGGAAGTCACAGATACAAGTGGTGAATGATGATCCACTGGGGCACAGCTCTCCCATGGAGAACATCAAGCAATTTTTAACCCCACCCTAAAAAATCTCAAAGCTACACAATCTTTCCTATCCCATGCTTTCTATGTTTCTATTTAAACTTAGGGAAGCTCTGCAAACATTTCTGTCAATCTACTGTTCTCTGGACAATCAGGTCTCTGCAGCACTCAGCAGTCCTAATGCAAATATATAGCTATGACAAAGAGGTCCCTACCATGTGTCTCTAACAAAATTCTCTGGATTTTTTTTTCTTTAGAAGTGAAGCAAGCACCAACATTGTTATGTTTTCACCATTTGTTAAACATCTTCCCTTTTCTGCCAAGGTTTTCTAAATTAGTCTATTTCATCTCTGCAGTTTTTAACTCTTGCTTGCTTTTAATACAGTTTTATTACTGGGTTTTGTGTTCTAATATTTTATTTTTGAATATTGATCATGTATTCCTTGAATGTAGAGTGGTTTATACATTCTGAAATAATAATTCCATAGATACAACTAATATTTTTTACCAGTGCAGCATATTTGCTGGATCTAAAATATATCTGTATGTAAACAATGTGAACTTCTAGTGTACTAGGCTGTGGATGAGTCACCTTTCATATTTGGCTTGTGTTTAATTACCTAGCTCAGTCAGTTCTGGGGCTTACAGCACAATCAAAGAAAGGACAATCCTCAATTTCCTCTAACCATTCTCCCTAAGAGAGAGAAGGCAATGAAGAAATAATCTGCACGTCCATTAGACATGTAAGCAGCTTGTTCCTATCACATGGGCTGTCTCTACTAGAGATTGCATTTCTGACAGCCACTGGATGCTGGTATTATTTATTATTATTATTATTATTTATTTGATTTATTAGTCACCCATCTGGCTGGAATACTCAGCCACTCTGAGCGACGTACAAGGCAAAAACATATAAAACATCAGAGCATCAAAAACAACAAGAGCATGGTATGGAGAATCTCTGTGTGAGAGGGTTAATCTGTGCGTCAAGCCACTTAAGGTGGCCACACTGAAGAGTATAAGAGAAGATGAAGAGTTCTTAGATAGAACGCTGGAACAACAGTGAGAAGTACAGGAGGTGGAAGAACAACAGCAAGTTGAAGCAGAAGAGGAGACTCTTGTGGTGAGCAACAATGAAGTGGAGGAAACTCTGTGGAAAAGGGAGACAGGAGTAGAAAAGCTAGAAGAAACCATTCACTGGTGGGACTATGGAACTGCTTCTAGGCACTTGAGGATGAGACTAGAGGACAGTCTGCAGGGGAAGAATTACAGGAGATCCCATGCAACAATGAGCAAAGGTTAAAGCTCAGTGAAACAGAAGCAATGAAACCATGCTGCATGACAAGAAGAAGAGAAGAGTAGCCGTAGTAGTAGGAGACTCCCTACTGTGTGGGATAGAAACCCAAGTATGCCAAGAAGATCCATGGACTCGCCAGGTATGCTGCCTCCTTGGAGGATGAATTAGAGATGTGACAGAAGGGTTGCCATCACTCTCATAAAGCCCACTGACAGGTACCCTTTCCTTCTTATCCATGTGGAAATTAATGATACTGCCAAGTGGAGCTATGAAGAAATAATGTCAGACTTTGAAGCTCTGGGCAGGAAACTCAAGGACTTTGGGGCCCAGATAAGTTTTCTCATCCATCCATCCGGTACTTAGAAGAGGAGTAGAAAGGGAAAGAAAAATACTCTGGGTAAATGACTGGCTACGAAAGTGGTGCCGAAAGAAGATATTTGGATTCTGGGGCCACGGGCTATACTTCCTGGAAAATGGACAGCTGGCAAGTGATGGGTTGTACCTCACAAAGACTGGGAAGGATGTGTTTGGCCTCAGCATGGAAAACTTCATCAGGAGAGCTTTAAACTGAATCCTAAAGGGGAGGGAGATGTAACCGTGGTGGTAATGACTAACAAAAACTTGTGCACAGTAAGAGGAACCGAAGGAATGGGTCTAATGGGCCCCAGCAATAGTCTTCATAAAAATATAGGAAGCAAGACAGGCCTTAAATCACATGGTCTTCAGTGTCTGCATACTAATGCCCAGAGTACTGGAAATAAACAGGATGAACTTGAACTCTTAATACAGGAGAGTAAATACGGCTTGATAACTGAAACTTGGTGGAATGACTCCCATTAGTAGAGTACATCAATTGAAGGATATAATTTGTTCAAAAAGTACAGAAGGAATAGAAAGGAAGGTGTTGTACTATATATTAAATATATATATCCCTGCACAGAAATACAGGAAGATGAACTTGGTAGCTCCACTGAGAATATCTGGATTAAAATAAATGGGGCAAGGAATAAAAGGAATGTGGTGGTTGGAGTCTACTACCGACCACCCAATCAAGGAGAAGACAAGGATGAAATTTTGCAAAGCAAATAGCCAATGTTTCGAGGAGACATGTAATGTGGGACTTCAGTTACCCCAATATCTGTTGGGAGACAAATTTTGACAAAATGGCCCCTCCAAGAAATTCCTGACTTGTGTTGGAGATAACTTTCTCCAACAGAAAGTGGAGGAAGCAACTAGAGGATCAGCTATTCTTGACTTGATTCTAACCAAGAGAAATGACTTGCTGGATGAAAAGGCAGTTATGGGAACTCTGGGGGAAAGTGACCACACTATACTTGAGTTCTTGATTTTAAAGGAAACAAAAGCTGAGAGAAGCCATATGTGTACTCTGGACGTCAGGAAAGCCAATTTTAGATAAGGTTCCATGGCAAGCAACCCTAATGAGAAAAGGAGTCTAAGATTTCTAAAAAAGGAAGTTCTACAAGCACAATTGCAAATAATTCCATTAAGGATAAAAGGGGGAAGACAGCAGAAGAAGGCAATGTGGCTTCACAGAAAGCTTAGAGATGACCTGAAAACAAAAAAAAGGACACATACAGGAAGCAGAATGAAGGCCAGACCACAAAGAAAGAGCAAAGACAGGTAGCACGGAATTGCAAGGATGGTGTCAGGAAGGCTAAAGCTGAGAATGAGGTGAGGTTAGCAAGAAATGCCAAAAGCAACAAAAAAACTTTCTTCAGGTACATCCATAGTAAAAGACAGAGAAAAGAAATGGTGGTACAGCTACTCAATGAGAATAGCAAAATTATAACAGATGACAAAGAAAAGGCAGAAGTGCTCAATTCCTACTTTGGCTCAGTCTTCTCCAAAAGAGGGTCTATGATCCTCCTGGCAAATGTGAAGCTGAAGGGGTAGAGCTGCAGCTTTAAGTTGCTGGACAAATGGTCAAGGAATACCTAATCACTTTGAATAAGGTTAATGCTGCAGGGCCCGATGAACTGCATCCTAGAGTATTGAACAAACTGGTTAAAGAACTCTCAGAATCAATGTCTATCTTTGTGAAATCATGGAGAATGGGTGAAATGCCAGATGACTGGAGGAGGGCTAATGTTGTCCCTATCCTTAAAAAAGGCAAAAAGGAGGAACCTGGTAACTACAAACCAGTCAGCCTGACATCAATCCCTGGGAAAATTCTGGAACAGATTATAAAGCAGTCAGTCTGTAAGCACCTTGGAAGCTAGCTAAATGTGGGCTGGATGGAACAACTATCAGGTGAACATAAGAACATAAGAAGAGCCTGCTGGATCAGGCCAGTGGCCAATCTAGTCCAGCATCCTGTTCTCACAGTGGCCAACCAGGTGCCTTGGGAAGCCTGCAAGCAGGACCCCAGTGCAAGAACACTGTCCCCTCCTGAGGCTTCTGTCAAGTGGTTTTCAGAAGCATACTGCCTCTGACTAGGGTGGCAGAGCACAGCCATCATGGCTAGTAGCCATTGATAGCCCTGTCCTCCATGAATTTGTCTAATCTTCTTTTAAAGCCATCCAAGCTGGTGGCCATTACTGTGTCTTGTGGGAGCAAATTCCATAGTTTAACTATGCGCTGAGTAAAGAAGTACTTCCTTTTGCCTGTCTTGAATCTTCCAACATTCAGCTTCTTTGAATGTCCATAAATAGTATTGAATAGTATTGAGAGGGAGAAAAACTTTTCTCTATCCACTTTCTCAATGCCATGGATAATTTTATACACTTCTATCATGTCTCCTCTGACCCGCCTTTTCTCTAAACTAAAAAGCCCCAAATGCTGCAACCTTTCCTCATAAGGGAGTCGCTCCATCCCCTTGATCATTCTGGTGTATCCGTAGTTGGCTACAGAATCGTCCTCAAAAAGTGCTTATCAGTGGTTCCTTTTCAAACTGGGGGAGGAAATGAGCAGGGTACCGCAGGACTCGGTCCTGGGCCTAGTGCTCTTCAACATTTTTATTAATGACTTGGATGAGAAGGTGCAGAGAATGCTTATCAAATTTGCAGATGATACAAATTTGGGAGGGGTAGCTAATACCCTGGAAGACTGTGACAACCTTCCCTGGTTCTCCCTGTCAGGTTCCCACCTGCTTGTGGCTACTGCCTTTTACTTGGCACCACCAGGGACACCACCAGTCAGGACCGTCCTTTATATAGTTTCTCACTCCGCTCTAGCACAGATCTCACTAGATCCCACTGCTAGGCAGCACCACCAGTCACGTCCTGTAACCAATACTCCCAGAGACTTTGCCTGAGTCTCTCTCTAGCTGGTTACTTTTGTGACTGCGTGCTTCTGCTGTTCCCAACCCCCTTGTATCTTTATATATAAAGCATACAACTCTGGGTTGCTCTGGATACCTGACATGTTACAATTTCTCCCTTCACCGCTGCCACCATTACATACTGTTTCTGTTCAACCTTGGTAATTACTTTGCCCTCCCTTCTGGTCTGTATATTCCCCAGCCAAGGATCAGGCCTCTGGTAAACCAAATAAGTATTTATTTACTAATAACAGGAAATAACAAGATTACTATAGGAATGTTTCACAAGCGTATGGTTTCATATATGGTTACTCTTTATGTTTCTGTTCATATATATCCTCTTTAAATATCAACCAAATCCAATCCAAACTTCCCTCAGAACTCTGCCAACCAACTCAACAACCTCTCTCTAACCAACTCTCTCTCTGACTCTCCAACTCTCTCCTCATCCTTCATCACTCACAAACCTCCATTTATACCTTCAGCCAGCCAGCCACTCAGCCAATCATCATCCAGCACACTTCAGCTTCTCACCCATGTACTCCCCCTTTCTCTCTCAGTCAATTACCATACATCACCTAATAGACCTGCACTTACCATATTTACAGATGCTAACTTACAGGAACATCACAAAGACAAACAAAATTCAAAGGGATCTTGATAGGCTGGAGCATTGGGCTGAAAACAAAAGAAGGAAATTTAACAAGGAAAAGTGCAAAGTTGTAAACCTATGAAATAGAAACCAAATGCACAGTTATAAGATGGGGAACACTTGGCTCAGTAATACTACATGCAAGAAGGATCTCGGGATTGTTGATCACAAACGGAATATGAGTGAACAGTATAATGTGGCTGCAAAAAAGGCAAATGCTATTTTAGGTTGCATTAACAGAAGTATAGTTTCCAAATTGCATGAAGTATTGGTTCCCCTCTATTCAGCACTGGTTAGGCCTCATCTTGAGTACTGCATCCAGTTCTGGACACCACACTGTAAGAGGTATGCCAACAAAGTGGAACAGGTTGAGATGAGGGCAACAAGGATGATCAGGGGACATGAAACAAAGCCCTATGAAGAAGACTGAAAGAACTGGGCATGTTTAGCCTTGAGAAGAGAAGACTGAGGGAAGATATGATGGTACTCTTCAAGTACTTGAAAGGTTGTCACACAGAGGAGGGCCAGAATCCCTTCTCAATCATCCCAGAGTGCAGGATGTGGAATGATGGGCTCAAGTTGCCTGAAGTCATTAGGAAAAACTTCCTAATTGTTAGAGTGGTATGACAATAGAACCAATTTCCTAGGGAGGTGGTAGGCTCTCCAACACTGGTTGCATTCAAGAGGCAGCGGGACAGTCATCTGTTGGGTTTGTTTTTGGATTCCTGCATTGAGTAGGGGGTTGGTGTCGATGGCCTTATAGGTGTCATCTGACTCTATGATTCTATGGTTCTAAGCCAACAAATTCTGGTACAAACTCTGATGTGTTTGGGCTTATTTTACACCCTATAGTAACTATGTTGATTGGATGAAATTTTGAAATCTTACTGAATATTGTAATTCCTTGGCTTGGATTGCTAAACTTGGCAATTCATTAAGACCCAGAGTCTGCTCTGGCTCAGATTTAATTAAAGCCTAGAGAAAGGCTCCTTCCCTTCCACTCATTTACTTGGCTGCTGCTATACAAGCTGCAAGGAGATCAGAACTTTATTTTTCTCTTCCCTTCTTCCTGGCGCCTGATAATTGTTGTGTCCAGAGACCTGGGACTCTTAGAAATAAGAACGTGGACTAAGGCTGTGGTGGTTAAACTTCTTCATGTTAGAGTTCTTTTCTTGCTTAGTTACATACATAATGGGGTTCTTCCTTCTATAATTCTGTATAAATCCTGAGATGGACCAACCTGTGCCTAGCCCAGAGCATTCTGGAATCCTGATCTGGATCAAAGAATGGCTCTGCATAGATACTGCAATACTCTAGGGAATGCATCTTTACTAGGGAGAACAGTTTAATTACTATGTATTTAAAAGCATTTATGTACCACTTAATATTTAAAAAAGCATTGTTAAAAAATGTTGGGTGCCCTTTGGAAACACCATTTTCTAGTGCCAGGGTGAAAAAGTATAAGAGAGAGAGAGAGAGAGAGAGAGAGAGAGAGAGGGAGGGAGAGAGAGAGAGAGAGAGAGAGATACTACACGTCCCTGTCATCCTAGTAGCAACAATTCCCAATTAGGAGGAGGAGGGTGTGTGTGAGAGGTCTGTCTTGCCACCAGAACAGCAGTGGCCTTTACAGCAAAGGTGGCTAACCAGTGGCCCTCCAGTTGATATTAGACTTGCACTTGCAAAGGTTCCAGCTAGCAGGGCCAATGGTCAGTGATGATGAAAATTGTAGTCTAGCAGCATCTGGACAACCACAGCCCAACTACCCCTGGGATAAGGAACATATTGGTTTACAAAGAGAATAATCTTTTATGTTCAAAGGTAGAACTCAGAGAGGGGAGACTTTTTCCTCAGTGGTGTTCACTTTTCTTCGTTTCTTTTTCTTTTGGTAATTGCTGGTCTGAATTGAGCACTGAGGAGCTCACCCATCTCTGCATAAAATGGAGTTCAGATATGTTCCAGCGATGCAAGACAACAGGTAGTGTGTTATCCATGCCATGCCACCCTATTAAACTTTGAAGACAAAGGTGGCTATTTACACAGTTCCTTTCCCTGCACAGTGGTGTGGCCAAGATAAGTGAGGCAATAGCCCCACTGTCTTCCTCATTCACTCTCAACCCAGTCAACTTTGTTTGTCCCACAAGTGAATTACCATCGTTCCACCCCCTGTTTCTGAACTGGCCTTGTGAGCTCTGTCAACTTGGAACAAGCAGTTACTGCAAACCACTAAAGCAAATGATAGCACAACTGACAACTTAATAGCTGTTTTCCTGATCAAAGACATAGCTCTTCTTTTCCCCATAGCTCCTTTCTAGTCCATGTGAAATTAACATGTGTACTGAAGTTGGTTCAGCTGACATTTAATCTCCCACATCTTGAAGACTGCTCTGTTACTGAATACAAATGAAAGCTGTTCATAAGACATAGATTTCAAAGAATTAACTAGTGTTGTAAAGTTGAAATTTCAGTTTAAAGAATAGTTTGCTTGTTTGTGCATTACCATGATTACCAGATTTATGAATTACACAGGAACGAAGTTACAAATAGTTATTCACTAATGGCAAAAAAACCTTGCAGTTTAAGAACGTACCAATAGCCCACAGATATTTCTATCAAAGTTTAAAAAGCAGGGAAATTGGGCAGCTATAGTGAATGCACCAGGGGAGCAGGAGACCTGACCTCCTCTCTGAGATATTGGACTGCCCTACAAATTGGTAAAAATGCAAACACAATTTGGGTTGTTCTTTCACAGTCCAATCCACTTCCTGTGTAGCTTGGAAGAATTTGGTAACATGCCTCTGAGCATATGGTGAGTGGTGGCAATGAGAGTTCTTTATTCATATTTTACTCTCTGCTGTACTCTTGCAAAAACAGGTCCAAGGTTGATATCTCAGGATGGTGCAGTTATCATATCTGTTTGGAAACACACAATAACCTGTGAATTAATTCAGAAGGTCATCATTGGAATATAACTAAAATAGCGTTGAATCCTTTGACAGTGTTAACATATTGTTTGATTATGTGAACAAACTCTTAGCTAATTGGGCAGACTACTTAAGTCAGTAAGGGAAAATGGAACACTAAGATGAACAAAACAGTGCTTTTTAAAGGAATTTTCCTTAGTCAAGCTATCTATTATCTTAGGTCAGTATAACTATCTATGCTACCCCTGAAATAAAAATATGACTTTGAGATTCTTGCCACTTTGATCTTCCTCTGCTGCTGCTGCTGTGAGCTTAGACACTGTAGCTTCCATTTTGGAGGTCCATTGGATTTCATTACACTCTGTTTATGAGCCATCAGCAATCAGTCCCACTGATCCTTATTTTAACCTTGCTTGGTTCAAAAACTATTATTAACTCTAGCTGGTATTCATGTTTGAAGTATTCCAAGTTGGTGGTTTTACTCCACTGCACTTTATAAATGCCCATACTGATTAGAACTTTTATTTTTCATAATGATCCAGTAAAGTAATGATAATGCAAGTAATAGCCCATACCTAATGATTTCTTGTCCAAGGACTAAAAGAATTAATGTAATATATTTAGTGCCAAACTCTGAGAGAATTGTTAAGCTAAGCATTTACTTGTGCACTTTATTACCCATGTGGTAATACAAGCGCAGTTTCCACCCAGCTGTCAGAGAAAGCCTTGTAAAATGTGTACAAGATTCCTGATTTTAATACAACCATTTGGTAATAATACACCTTGCAAAGAAAACAGCTGCAGAAACTTGTTCATTAGATTCAGGGGATACAAGCAAATAAATAGTTACCTATAAAACAGACAGCAAAGCTCAGATACAAGATGGGGAAGGAATCGTATAAATTTCTTGTATCTTTTGTAGATAAAAGATAAAGAATGAAACAAAAAGTTTCACAAGATTGAAGCAGCACAGGAACAGCATTTTCAAGTTAATTTGACTGTTCTACTGTTACATTTCCAAAAGTTATAATAGTATCTAGATAAGAATATCAGAGATTTTTCTAGTGGCATTGTTTGTTTATTACATTTATACCCCACCTTTCCTCCAAGGATCTCAAGGTGGCATACAAACATTGTTCTCTCCCTCCTGATTTTATCCTCACAACAACCCTGTGAGGTAGGTTAGTCTGAGAGACAATGACTGGCCCAAGGACACCCAGTGGGCTTCATGACTTAGTAGGGATTTGAACCCTGGTCTCCCAGGTGCCAGTCCAACACTCTAATCACTATACCACACTGACTCTCTCTTGTTAATAGACAACTCAGTTCACCCATTACTTCTCATCTGCTTGCACCTCCTGTCTCTGATTATAAAGTAAGCATTCTGGTGATACAGTATTGGCAATAGGAAATAAGCCTTATTCATGCATTACTTGTGTATTATTATTATTATTATTATTTACCTGCCCTTCTCCAAAAGATCCCAGGGTGGGTTATCACAGCTTTAAATAACTCATTAAAACAGTTTTAAAAAATCACAATATCACAAAAAATTGGGTGGGTCCTAACATCTCAGGTTTCAAAGGGGCAGCCAGCATAAAGAGGTGCATCTTCAGCATTCACCAAAAGCTGTACATTTAAGTTGCCAGACACACCTATGTGGGGAGGGAGTTCCACAACGTAGGGGCCTGCCGTAGAAAATGTCCTCTCCTGGGCCACCCCCTCAAGTTTCTCAAGTGGTGTAACTACCAAAGGGGCCTCCTCTGCTGATCTCAACACCCAACAGGGTTTATAGGTAGGAAAGTAGTCTTTCAGATATTTGGGTCCTTAGTCATTTAGGGCTTTAAACACTGACTTGGACATCTTGAATTGGGAATTAACTGGCAAGCAATTCAGTTGTATTAAAACAGGGATTATATGAATTCTAAAGGAAACCCCAGCCAGTAATTTGGCCACTGCATTTTGGACCAGTTGATGTTTCTGAGTAATCTTCAAAGACAGCTCCCCACATTGGGTAGGAATCCATTTGCTGGTGCTGGTCAGATAGCATTCTGTTGAACTGGAATGCAGCCCCAAACTGTCTTCATTTCTTTTTGCTGACTTTCAGTTCAGTGGTGCCAAACAATAGCCTCCCGTAACTACTTTTTGGAAGCATCTCTGCTGGTATGAGCAGAACCACTCAGTAAAGTGTCCCCCCTCCACCTCCTTGAGATGGTCTAGAAGGATACCGTGGTCAACAGTATCAAAAGCCGCTGAGAAATCAAGAAGAATGAGCAGGGTCACATTCCCCTATCTCTTTCCTAACAGATCTCATCAACCAGGGCAACCAAGGCAGTTTCAATGCCATGGCGAGCACTGAAGCCAGACTGGAATGGATCCAAGTAATCAGTTTCCTCCAAGCATGCTTGAGACTGGACCGTTGCCACTTTCTTGAGCACCTTGCCCAGAAAGGGGATATTTGCCACTCGGCGATAGTTATTTAACACTTCTGGGTCCAGGTAGGTCCTCTTAAGGAGGGGATGCATCACTGAGTTCTTCAAGGTGTCTGTGCATCCACACACACAGACCTCAGATTGCATTTTATATGGTATTTTTGCTTCAGAACTTTAGCCTTTGCCCTCTAATCAGCTTTAATTGCTCCAAATAGCTCGCATTTTTTTACTCCCTAGTCTATTCCCAAATGAAAATAAAGGAAATAAAGGAAAACTCTTTATTTCTAATACAGAAAATGCATATCCTGGGCAAGTTTGCCAAGAAAACTACAATAACCATCATGCATCTGTTTCAGAATGTTGCCAGGCTCACAGCATCCATTGAACTAAATTAAATAATTGCCGCAGCATATTTTTGAAGAAAGACTCTTTCCCCTCACCCTCACATTACCTGTCAGCATTTTAATTCCATTAGTTTTGAATGGGAGTAATGTGCTACAGCACTGTCAAACACAAGGTTTTTAAAAAATAATTTAAATCCTCCCAAGCTCCATCCATAACAAAAAACAACAAAGTAAACAATTTTTTTTACAAACATGAGACTCAGTGTCTCCAGTAGTGCTAATTTACCCCCCCCCCCAAAAAAGCAGGCAGTGAACCAAAATAAATGAGCAAGTGGCAAGGTTGTTCTGGGAAGCTGGGGCCTGGCTCCCCCAAAATGTTCTGTTGCTGTGTAGATGTGGCACTCAAGGAAACAGCTCTGCACATGCTCAAAGCATAAGATTGATTCTGATCTACTGTGACAATACTACTGTTAATATTCTGTTGGGGCTGCATGCTAATTCCTGTGTCCCAGTTGGCTGCATTGCCATCAGAACAAAAGAGAAAGGAAGGAATCTACAGCTTTAGTAAATTACCATTTTTTCCACAGGGTTTTCTGCCTGATGGGAGTGACTTCCTGGTCATAGCAATACAGTTTTGGATTGGAATTGGCTAGGGTTGCCAGGTCATAAGCATCCCAAATCTTGAGATTTTGGGGGTGGGCCCTAGTCATGCCATGGGGCCATGCCTGAGTGATGTCATGGGGAAGGCCCACATGATGTCACGGGGCAGGTCTGAGTCATGCCATGGGGTGTGTCTGAGTGAAATCACTGGGCGGTCCCAAGTGATGTCATTAAGCATGATACATTAAGCATCAATCCAGTTACTTGGCGCATACAATTAAAACAAAACCATTTCTCTGATAGGAAATTAAGATAGAAATATTAGCTAAAAGGTGGAGCCTGGGTAGGAAACATTGAATCTAGCGAACTTGCTCCTGGCAAAAAGGGTTTAAGTGCCCTCAGGCCGGACCAGTCAGCAGAAGGCCATTGTAGGAAGAAAGGAACTCAGTATAGTAGAGATGTTAGGTGGGAGCACTCAGGAGTAAAGATGGATGCCCCCAAAGGGCTGCAATTCTAAAGACACTAGGACTTTCATCTGAGTAGATATGGTTTGAATTGTGTTGCTGGTAAAGTTTGACCAGGGATCCTCTGCAATGATATCCATATCCAATTAGCATTGGCAACCCCCTGCCTGGAATGCCCTGCCCCTACTTTTAACATCAATTTTTTTATATATACAGATTTGACCCTTCACTTCAGAAGAGGTCTGAGAAATGAGTGAGAAGTTTCTCTACCTTTTTCTGTCTGCCCTGTGGTCTGCTATAAACTCACTTCATCAGCCAACCCAATTCCAGTGAATATAATTGACAGAGAGAAAGCACACATGATTTGGTCTACCTTCATAGGCAGCAGCTTGAGAACAACAGCAATTGCAGCCACTCTGCCCAGTGTGTGAATTCTCTTTTACCACTATTGGGCAAGAAACAAACAACAAGGTGCATCATCAGTGGGTTTAAGAGGGTTGAGCAGAGCACATGAAACCACTGTTGTTGCTTCTTTGGATGTAAGGGAGTGAGTATAAAGGTAAATGAAATGCAAATAGAAAAAGAAAAGACAGTGATGATTTCTTCAATGCAATAGCATACCAACCACAACAAGATTCCTGTGAGTAAGCCAAAAAACTCAGCATCCCACAACCAGTCAGGATTCCTAATAAAAAACAAAAACTAAAAATATCCTGGCAGCCATATAGCCAAGGTCACAGAAATCGCCATGCAATACAACCTGACCTGGGGACTGCAGTTAATGCAGCATGCTATGCCACGATTGCTGACATGAGTGAGACCCTCTCAGCACATAATACCTCTGCTCTGAAATCTGCACTGGTTGCCAATTTGCTACCAGGCTAAGTTCAAGGTGTGCTTTACATATTATGGGTGCCACATAGTACTTGTTCTGCTCTTGCAAGAAATCGATCCTTTAGCGTGCCAGTACCTACACTTTGGAACTCCCTGCCTATTGACATTAGGAAGATGCCTTCATGGTACTCTTTTCAGCACCTACTAAAATATTTTTGTTTAGGCAAGCCTACCCAGGCATGTAGAAACTATTATGCTTTTTATCTGTTTTTAACTCATTGTTGGTTTTATTATTTTGAATATTTTTAAATACCTGTCTTCAGCTGGTATAGTACAGTGAGGAGGAGAGCCTGGTTGGGAGTCCAGAGTCTGTGAGTTCAAATCCCCACTCATGTCTCCTGGGTGTCAAGGGCCAGGTAAAGATCACCCCCACAGTGAGTGGCTCAGAGTTTATGTGCCCTGCCACCTGTACAGCCATGGGCAAGTTGCATAGTCCCAAGGAGCCCAGTTGCCCCCCAGCTGGCAGTTGTGGACAAATAAGGGGCTGGCTTGTGCAGCTGTGGCAAGCTGAGCAAGCCCTAGCCAGCTGGGGAGGACTAGCCTCAGAGGGAGGCAATGGTAAACCCCTTCTGAATACTGCTTACCATGAAATCCCTATCCACAGGGTTGCCATAAGTAGGGATCGACTTGAAGGCAGTCCATTTCCATTTTAATGGTTGTCCATTTTTTAAAAAATTCTTCTGTAAACTGCTCTTTTTTTTACAAATAAAGTGGTATATAAATGTTAGAATACATAAATACATAAATAAATACATAAATAAATTTTGGAGTCACTGTGGCTCTTGGGTCTCTTTCCATTTTTAGGAACAAAGGAATCTGCCTTATACTGACTCAGGCCATTTGGTGCCATCTAGCTCACTAGTGATGACATGGACCAGCATTGGCTGTCCAGGATTCCAGGCAATAGTCTTTCCAAGAAATCACAGGGTTGTTGGAAAGATTCACACACACACACACACACACACACACACACACACACACACACACACACACACACACACACACAGGAGATATAAAAATACATACACACCATATAATAGTTTATTGTTAAAACCAGTTGATCATTGCAGGAGATTAAAAAAAATAAAATCAGTATTAGTTTCCTACATAAGAAAAACAGTGATACCTAAGTAAGCCCTGCCTAATTGCTTTAAAAATAGGATTGGAGGAGGAGAGAAGGAAATACACAAACACAATTCTTTCCTATATTTACTCAAAAGTCCCATCAATTTACAGCACAACCCTAACCATGTCTACTCAAAATGAAGTCCTATTAAATTCAATAGGGTTTACTCTGGGTATGTTTACTCTGGAAAAGCAAGTACTGGATTAAAGCTTCAATCTGGGAAGTTTGCAAAACACTGCCCTCTTCAAAATTTAAACCTGTCTGACTCCTGCACGCAAGAGAGAAAAAGACTAAAAACTACATACTTACTCAATTTGTGAGATTTTCAGAAAAGCAGGAAAAAACTTACTGGCTACAATCGTCAAAGGGCGGAATTAGAGCAGCCAGCCACGAGTGATTTAACTGAATTTGCAGGGCGGTTGACGTTTTTGTGTATAACTCACGAACCAGACCACCTAGAAATGTAATCTTTTTTAAAGATGTAAGCTGAGAGTCCAGAGATTAAGTTGAGTCACCCAGAGAGGACCCCCAAAAATTGGATTATCCAGCTGAAAACCAGACATGTGGCAACTCTAGAACTGGCTGAGTGGTGTGGAGAACTTATTGGCAAAAGAATAGGAGACTGGCAGAAATATCTCCAGGAGTCACTCTATGCTCAAATGGAAAGATATGCATGTGTGGAGAGGACAGGAAACAGTTTGGGCTTTTTTATTATTTTGGCGGGGGGAAACGTTTAAGTCTTTTGCTTGCAATTCTGCTTACCAGGGCTATGCTACTATATGACTAGAGGACCAAACTCCACTACTACCTGATTGAATATTTAAATGGACATTGATTCTTTTCAGATTAATGGCTTGGACTCTTAACTTTTTAATGAATAGAACAGAGTCCCATTAATGGAATGGTGATTTCATTCTTCTCTCTCTTTCATCTGCAGCCCTCTGAAAACCTGCTGCTTAGGGAACCCCTGGGAATTATCTGGGATACAGTGCAGGTTGTTATTGTTATGTGCCTTCAAGTTGATTTCGACTTACGGCGATGCTTTGAATCAGTGACCTCCAAGAGCATCTGTCGTGAACCACCCTGTTCAGATGTAAGTTCAGGTCTGTGGCTTCCTTTATGGAATCAATCCATCTCTTGTTTGGTCTTGCTCTTTTTCTACTCCCTGCTGTTTTTCCCAGCATTATGGTCTTTTTCCAGTGAATCATGTCTTGTCATTATGTGTCCAAAGTATGATAACCTCAGTTTCATCATTTTAGCTTCTAGTGCTAGTTCTGGTTTAATATGTTCCAACACCCAATTATTTGTCTTTTTCACAGTCCATGGTATCCACAAAGCTCTCCTCCAACACCACATTTCAAAGGAGTTGATATTTCTCTTATCCGCTTTGTTCACTGTCCAACTTTCACATCCATACATAGAGACCATGAATACCATGGTCTAAATGACCCTGACTTTAGTGTTCAGTGATACATCTTCTTATTTGAGGACCTTTTGTAGTTCTCTCATAGCTCCCCTTGCCGTTCCTAGCCTTCTTCTGATTTCTTGACTATTGTCGCCAGTTTGGTTCATGACTGTGCCAAGGTATTGATCATCCTTGACAAGTTCAATGTCCTCACTGTCAACTTTAAAGTTACATAAATCTTCTGTTGTCATTACTTTAGTCTTTTTGACGTTCAGCTGTAGTCCTGCTTTTGTGCTTTCCTCTTTAACTTTCATCAGCATTCATTTCAAACCATTGCTGGTTTCTGCTAGTAATATGGTATCATCTGCATATCTTAAATTATTGATATTTCTCCCTCCAATTTTCATGCCTCCTTTATCTTGATCCAATTCTGCTTTCCATATATGTTCTGCATATAGATTAAACAAATAGGATGATAAAATACTCCTGTTTCACACCCTTTTGAGAAACCAATTGGTTTATCCATATTCTGTCCTTACAGTAGCCTCTTGTCCAGAATATAGTTTGCACATCAGGACAATCACATGCTGTGGCACCCCCATTTCTTTTAAAGCACTCCATAGTTTTTCATGATCTACACAATGAAAGGCTTTGATGTAATCTATAAAGCACAAGGTGATTTTCTTCTGAAATTCCTTGGTCCATTCCATTATCCAACGTATGTTCGGAATATGATCTCTGGTGCCTCTTCCCTTTCTACATCCAGCTTGGACATCTGGCATTTCTTGCTCCATATATGGTAAGAGCCTTTGTTGTAGAATCTTGAGCATTACTTTACTTGCATGGGATATTAAGGCAATAGTTCAATAATTACTGCATTCCCTGGGATCCCCTTTCTTTGGAATTGGGATATATATTGAACTGTTCCAGCCTGTGGGCCATTGTTTAGTTTTCCATATTTGTTGGCAATTTTTGTCATATTTGGACAGAATCAGTCTCAGCAACTTGTAGCAACTCTGTTGGTATGCTGTCTGTTCCTGGTGATTTGTTTTTTCCAAGTATTTTCAGAGCAGTGCAGGTAGGCTGCAAATAAAAGTGGGGAAGTGGGCAGAAATTGCCTTCCCCTTTGTTTGAGTGGAAGAGCATGTTAGCATGCATTCCAATAGACTTAAGTGTACTTAAATGTTCATAAGATTGGAATAACTAAAAAATGGAACTGGCAGACAACCAGTTTTACTCTTGCTCAGTCATATTAATTAAACAATAAGAAGAATCTGTTTTCTGTTGTTTTTGAAGTTAGAGATGTTTTTTCTAGGAAGGCTAAGTACACCCTCGATCTGTTTTAATATCTAAATTTTGCAACAATTATCAGTAAAGCAGCAGCATGACCTGTAATAGCAAAAAGAATGATTTCTGTGTTGTGACAAAAGTACATGGCAATCGCAAACTCAGAAATACTGTGAAAAATTGGAGTCAAAGTTTATTTCTATAAAAATACATTGAGGTGCTTTTAAGCTCTGCTGGCTTTTATAGTAGTGATTTATACAATTTATCTCTTTTATGACTGCATTTCTGAACCTGGTTGTAAGAGAGATGAGAAGTGTGATTTTTACCAATTATTTTTTTTACAGCAGCTACTAAAGTTAATATAATAAAGTAAACTGGCTTTTTTCACCTTCTGCTTTTCCTTTTTAAAAATGAAAGGTAGCTGAAAGATGCAAGTTGGTCCAAGTGTGAAGTGCTGAATAAATGCAGACAAACCATATCTAAAAGGAGAGACAAAATTATAAGACTATGTTTGGACTGGAATATTGAAAACCACATGATCAGTTTGCATTGAGTGAATTGTAAAATATCTAATTCTCTTTTATTCTTAGTCACTTTCGGGAAGACTCCTGCAATATAATGTGCATGTCCACCTAAAATAATAGTACAAAAAGAAGAGAAAAGAAAATGCTGTGAGCCACAAATGAATCTTGTCATACTAGCTACATAAGTAGCACTTTGATATTGCCGCAGGGGTGAGACTGTCCTGGGACCACTTTGACTGCTTCAGGGGTGAGACTGTGTTGGGACCATCAAGGGGCATGCTTTTCCACCTGCTTTGCCCCCCCACCCCTGCTCTTAGTGACATTTTTCTGGGGACTGTCCTTTACTAGGAAGATGAATGCTTTTGGTTAGCTGTTGTTGCTTTTTAGAAATGCTAGGATGTTATTAGTTTGATTTTTTGTAAATTGTATTGTTTTTATTTGTATTTTGTATTTGTGTTTTTTATTTGTGTGTAAGCCGCCTTGG
Organism: Rhineura floridana; assembly: GCF_030035675.1. NCBI lineage: Eukaryota > Metazoa > Chordata > Lepidosauria > Squamata > Rhineuridae > Rhineura > Rhineura floridana. The sequence continues at coordinate 102,697,965 of NC_084486.1, forward strand.
GGGCCTTTTTGGCAAAAAGGCAGCCTAGAAATAAACTGTAACATAACAACATAACATATTAACCAATGATTAATATATTGTTAAACATATGCATGTTTAATTAGTTTTAAGTTCTACTGTGTCCAGTGTGATTTCCTAATAATTGTGATTAGGTTGCTTTCTAAGAGTCATAATTGGGGTCTGGGAAACTTAACATATAAAGTTCAAGGTTATATGATCCCAAATGCAGTACTGGACTTATCTGCATGTTGTTCTGTAAGCAGATATGCAAAAGGCCATTGGGTGCAAGCTTGGTGAAGATGTATCAGGTTTTCCCATACTTGGAGACTTAGAGAAGCTACTGCTGATCTGTGCATAGACAATACATAGTTTCTGCATGTGAATTGCAGTACAAGTCCACTTAAAAGCAATAATTAAATCAAAGTAAGTAACCAGCTGTGTCCTTTTTTGCCACATAGCTGAACATCCTCAGCTGTACATAGGCCTGAAATGATATGTTCTTGATCTTTCATTCCTCCAATAAATGACAAGGCAGTTCCTGAGGTTCTGGATAAAAAGTTGGTAAAAAATAGTTCTGTTTAAATGAAATTAACTAAGAATTGTTTCAAGAATAGAATAACAAGGAAATGAGGTATGAAATAAACTTTCTATGGAAGTGCTGATATCTGTCAGCTTTGATTATATTAGTAGAAAAATGAATTATATTATTCATAGAAAAATAATGTTTTTTCATGATTAGATAGACCTTTTCAATAACCAAACATTTTTATTTAAATTTGTCTCTCTTTGAATGGATCAGAGGACTTTTTTAAAAAGTTTCCATATAATATCTTCATGAACACTGTTTGGAGGTCAGTTGTTGTTATTGTTATTGTTGGGGTATCTGGGAACTTTGAAAATACCAGCATAAATGCTATTAGCCAGCTTTTTAATCAAACATAACATACCAAAGCAAAAGAAACCTTCCAGTTGTATTTGCTTACAGCAGAGCAGAGCTTTATAGGCCCATGGGAGAACGTGGTGTGACAAAATGGCTGCTAAATGTGTGGGGGTGAAGCATAGTACAAAATGGCTGCTGTGGCGGCATGGCATAGGAATGGTTGCCACAAATAAAAAGAGAGGCAGGATCAAAAAATTGTGCAAATATGGAAAAATTTAACAAAAAATTTTGAAACACAGAAACAGTCAAACAAGATCAAGAAATCTCCTTTTCCAAATATTGCTAAGTTTTGTTTTGTTGTGTTGCCTGTAGTGGGTGAAATGTTGTAGATTAGAGCTAGAAATAAGTAAAACGTAATTCAGAATTATTCATGAACTCAGTTATTCCATGAATATACATGCACAGTCGTAAATAAAATATGTATTTAATGCTGGCAGGCTAATACTAGTTTTATTATTTATTTTAATAATCTTTATTCTCATCTTCAGACAATAAAGGCCCCCAGAGTGGCCATAAAGATAATTAAAAAATACTTAAATGTTGCTGATGATGCATGACATGGCCAAGTGGGCAGCCCCATCCCTTTGCCTCAAAAAAAGGGGCGGAGGCAAAACTCTATAGCCCAGAGCTCACTGCAACTGCATGAGCATGAGATGGCCATCTAGTCAAGAGATCAGAAAACACCACACCATGCCCCTTTCTCCCATTCTGTTCCCCTAAAGAAATTGCAAATAAAAGGAAAACCTCAAAAAAAAAGTAAATGGGGGAAATGAAAAGAGTGGTCTTGATGGCCCAGAGACCCCCCCCCAACCCCACAAGCATGAGGTGGGTTCCCTAGGTGCACCTCCCACCCATTCTGAGGAAATAGAAAACACCTCAAAAAGGTGGAAGAAATGAGAAAAGTTGTCTCTATGGCCCAAGCTCCCCTGCAAATAAGAGTGCTTCTAGACACTGCTGTTCGCACTCCCCTCGAAAATAAGAACAAGTTAAACAACCTATATCTACTTGGCCATCACCACTTTGTCTCTGTCAATTGTTTCTCTTCTTTTCTCACTCTTCCTGATGAGAATGGAAGACAAGGGGCCTGGCATCCAATCTGAATTTACTTTGGAAAGTGTGTGTGTACATCCTACACTCCTCATAACAGAGAACTTTGAGAGCTAGTTTCTAGCTGGATTTTCAAATGTGGTTATTGGTTACTATCAGGAGTGGCTGACACAGCAGCTTCCTCCCCACTGTCAGCCTGATTTTCAGCTGTGGAGATAAGGCTGTGTAGAGAAGCCCTGTCAGAGATGGATAGACTCTTGACCAGCCAGAGGTGTTGTGGGTGGTGCATTTAGAGGGGGTTCTAAGCAGGAAGGGAGTAAGGACTGAGAAGGAGTAATAGAAAAAGGGGGGGAAAGCAAAGAACTAGGTTATGAGCAAGTCTTGTCATGGGGGGGGGAAGGAAAATTCTGAGGCTAGCCATCCCAGTTATCCACCCCAAAGAGGGAAAAGGCAAACTGAACAAAGGAAGATCCTTTTATGCATCTGATGATGGAGGGATTAACAGGGAAGCAAGAATGTTTAAGTAAATCCATCTCAGAAGGGCTGTGAGGATGAGAAGGGCTCTACATAAATATGAATGAAGAGGTCACCAGATGTTTTCTGAAGGCAAGAGAATCCCTGTGGTTCCCTTGGGATCCATAGTGGGAGGGTGGAAGCTCTTACAGTTATCTTCAGTAGTTGTTATTGATTACCTTCAACTCTGGTTTTGGGGTAGTTTTGCAGGTGTCAAAGGGAGTCCTTTGGGGTGTGGTGGTACATTGGTGACCCCCACATCAGAAGATATCAAATGCCAAAAATCATATACCAGACAGATATTTTTATAATTCAGTCTGATGTTATATGACTACCCTACTGGAACTTGTGACTATATCAGCTATTGCGGTCTAGCACAATATGAAAACTGACCCTAGGAATATATGCAGCAGCAGCATATAATTGTATTTCCATTAGCATTCCAATCAGCAATTCGGTATGTGGGCTTCTAGCTCATGGGAGCAAAAATATGCAATGAACAAGCATATATACAGGCAACTGTATCTGCCTAGGGGTGTGTTCTTCTGATTACTGTTAGTGTGCAATTGGATTTTCAACCTAATTAAGCACCCAGTTGTTGAGCCAAACATATCTGTATGTGAGAGTAATTAGAGATTACTTTAAAGCACTCAAGCAAATTATATAAGTTAGATGCTTGCTAGCAGTCCTTATCACTGTTCTTGTTCCTTTTTAAGTGATAATTTTATTTGGTCAAGTTATTGTGCACATTTAGGAATCATAAGCATTTGCTGTATGTTCATCCATAGAACATTAATTGTGATTTGCTTGTTTGATTCCTCGTTAGCCTTGGATGCTATCTAATATATTAAAGCTTTATAAAACTAGTAGCATCAGGATTTTTTTCTCTATGAAAAGGAGAAATTAACAATATAAGGCATAAGAAGTTAAGTAATCTCCATTTATTAAGAAAATAAGCGGTCTTGTTAATGAATTAGTGTCATCCAGAGCTTCCAAGGTAAGGAACACCATACAAGACAGAAATAAATCCTTAAGAAATACACTCATTACAGATACATTGGGAAATACACTGTACAACTCAAAGGGAAACATTGATTTTTTTTCAATAGACTGTAGTTTTTATCCTAATCATGAGTTGCCACCAAGAATTTTGATAGTCAAGAAGAATCTCTAGTCATCACTAACATTAGGAACTCATTGTATCCATTATAGACACAATGATGAAAAGTTTGTGCCATTCAGACCTTTAACCAAAAGTTACTGCTTCAGTTTCATGATTACTAAAGTTGCTCAGAAATAAACTTCACATAATGGAGTGAAATGGAAAACAACTTGCCTAGATGTATTCTGCATGACTAAACTGTACAAAACCCTACTTTCTATGCAAATAGACTACATTGTTGAATGTTACCCAGAAATTGAGAGGAGCTGAATTTGATGGAGAACAAACAGGAGATAAGAAACCATTTTTGGAGTGCAATGCTGGGAAGAAAGGTCACAAAATGCTGAATAAAGACTAAACCATTTAAGGCGTATGACATTGAGTTCTGAATTTTATAGATGTACTGAGGGAAAGAAAATAGCCTTCAGAAATCTTTCTTGAAAAATGGAAATATGCATAAAAGAGAAAATTGTATTAAATATCAGATTTAAAAGTCAGAGCATATTATCATGGAGAAACACATGGTCATCAAGATACATCAACTCTGAAAGCATTGCTATGAATCTGCTGTCTAATTACTGCAAATGGGAGACCCTCACTATGGTTTTGCTGAAGTGACATCTTACGGGAGTTACAACCTTTGACAAAAGAATATGACTGTTTCTTAGGCTATAGTCTTTTATATATGTACATGAAAGTTCCATTGAGTAAGTTCCAGTGCACAGGATTGTACTGTTAATTTCTGTGGATGGTCCAACGAACAGTCAATTGTGTTTAACCAAACAGAGGTTTTTATTGTATTAACAAAACATTTCAGCTTCCGCCTTCATCAGCTGGCAACATACAAATGCTGTTACCAAGGTGGCAGTTATAGAGCTTTGAGGATGGAATGCTCAGAGGGGCTTCATTTGCAGAAGCTAAGTAGTGGTGGTACTGTCCTCCAGGTTCAGACCATGTGGTGCCAATGTGTGCAGGGAGTAAATCCAAAAGTTCTCCCTTTTAGTCAATGCTGCTGGATCTGCTGGCATCTCTATCACTGTTATAGAAAAGTCCAACAGGCTGTGACCCTCAATGTTAAAATGCTTTGCAATTTATATATATATAAATTTTCTATCATTTTGGATACCTAGAGTATGTGTATTTGAAGTCCTTGCTTTGTCCCTCCTTTGTCGTCCTTATTTTATTTTATTTAGATTGTATGCCTTTTTTGGACAGGGACTTGTTTTTATTATTTTATGTACAGTGCCATGTGCTCCTGATGGCACTATATAAATAAAATAAATAAATCATCTGGGGGGGCTGAGATTAGTACTTGGCAGATTATACAACTGCCAGTTTTGAAAACACAAGCAAAGATAGAGAAAGCTGTGAGTTGGTTGAAGCAGGTGAATCATTTATGGGTATGGGGGATCTTTGGAGGGATGTAATGTGGGGTAACATATCTGCTGCCTTGTAGAAGTACTTATTCGTTGTTCCTATACTCTGTTTTTTATTTGTAAATGAACCAAATCTTACAAAAGGACTGTAAGTCTCCAGTTCTCTCACTGAAAGGAAAGTAGCATCAGTAGCATTGTCCCTAGATCTTCTCATTGCACAAGGAAGTCAATAATGTGCAAATATGTTCAAAGAGTTATTGTGAACACAGAAATGGCTCCAGTTTCACTCTTCTCCTTGGCTTTGGATCATGATTTGTTTAGAGAAAAACAGTATTGTTTAGAAGACCCCTAGTTTGTACCTGACAGTAAGTTGGGAATCATGGTTTGGTGCTCTTGCTTATTCTAGAGGAGTGAAGTGAGAACCATCTGTGCATGCACAATAAACCATTAATTATGGTTTATTATGACGTTTGAACATATTTAAATTGTTAAGTATGCACCTTGATTTTAGATGGATATTAATGTTCAGATTAAACTTAAAGTTGACATAGGTAGTTTTGCTGTGAGAACAAGAATGCGTTTGTAGGTTGATCATTTTCATTCTCCGCTATAGACATAAATTGCCCATTCAGTCTTTTTGTGCCTATCTCACAAGAAACTAGTGGATTTTGGAAAAGGCTTATTCATACTAGGATTTTCTACTGGGAGAAAACAACCTCCCTCCAATTGGTAGTAATTTTCCCTTTTCTATATATCTGAGTTACTGTTTTATGGCCCAAAAGTCAAAGTGGCTGATTTAGAGAAGATCGTCTCTTATATCTGATTTTAATATTCATAGGAAAGAAAATGCAGAACACCACTGAAATCCATTCATTTTAGATAAATTAGGGGGCTTTCAAAATGCGGCTGCAAATGTCTTTGAGAGCAGTTTAATGTGATGATGTGCTACCCTTTTTTTCATCATTAGTTTTGGCAGCTGAACCAAAGCTGGTATTCCCTGGGACTGTTAGGAGTGTTGTTAGATTGCAAGTTTACTGAAGATGCACACACAGGGCATTTTGAACATGCATGCTTGGTGGTAGCCAAGCATTCTGACTTCACAGAGTAGTTATTGCTTGTAAATCATGAATGGGTTTCTTTAAAGGCAGCCCTTGGGCACCATATCACTTTACCCTTTTGGAGAAATGTAAAATTTGAAGGGCAACTACATTCTGATCTGCACATGAGTCCAGGAGTTGTAGTTCATGATAGTTTAGTTTGAAACATGTACAATTTCTCAAAGTTCTGTATGGCTCCAGTTAGGCCATTGAGCCATCTAATCCAGTATTGTCTACTCTTGACTGGTAGCAGCTCTCCAAGGTCTTCAGCAAAGGTCTACCACATCACATCTTACCTGGCCATTTATTTGGACATGTGAGGATTGAACCTGGGACCTTTTACATGCAAGGCACATGCTCTACCACTGAACTATGTCCCTTCTCTTTTTTTCTAGCAAGATGCACTTGGAGCCCCTTACTATTTCAACTGCATCATAATCTGTTTATTCAGTGGACTCTGCAAAATGTTCATGATTAATGGGTTAGCCTGACAACACAAGGATGGAGATGTCGATTAAAAATATGGAGTAATTCGCATACTTTAATTACTTGTCAGAATATATTCAATAAAGATCTGCTATGTGAATGCAACAGTATAATATTATTTAGTGAGAACCTGTAGGTGCCCTCTTGAAAGTACATTCTGTAATCAGTTCAGAAGTGAATAAGATATGGTAGCTGCATTTTTCAATAAATTTTCTCATCCTTTTTGTTCCAGAAGGATTTTAATTTATCATATCAGTAAATGAATTGCTAATTTTTAGATTGCTGCAGTTTGATATTGATGAGGTTGAAAGATTATTCTTTGTGGGGAGAGAAAGTAGCTCAGTAGTGTACCACATGCTTTGCATGTAGAAAATTCCAGGTTTAATTCCTGGCATTTCAAGGTAGGGCAAAGAAAGACCACTGTTTTGAAACCCCAGAGTGCCGGTAGGCCAACCTGAGGCCCTAATCTCATTTTATGCAGCCCCCATTGCCTTCTGAAGATGCCTGATTTTTCTGTCCCATCAGAGTTCCTTCCTTACTGGAAAGGGAAGTATAGCATTGATTTTTTTTTCCTGGTTCTATAGCTTGGAGAAAATCCCTCAGTTGGTAAGCATCTGTGGTGTGCAAATCACACTAAAAGTCAGTATAATAGTTGTTTTGGTCTGTTGTGCTTAATAATAGTAGTAGGATCTGAGATGAAGATTACAGGGTCTGGATATGTTCAATACATGTAATAATGATTATGATAGTAATCAACATTCTATACCAATTTCTCCTGCCTGTAAACTTTGCTGGAGGAGAGACTTGTTCTGTTCTTTTCTACTGAATTTTTTATATTTATTTATTTATTACATTTATATACCTCCCCGTAGCCAAAGCTCTCTGGGCAGTTTACAGCAATTAAAAACATTAAAAACAAATATACAAATTTTAAAACACAAAAAACAATTTAAAAACACAATTTACAAAAATTTAAAAACAATTTAAAAACACATGCTAAAATGCCTGGGAGAAGAGGAAAGTCTTGCCCTGGCACCGAAAAGATAACATAAAAAACAGCTTGGGGGAAAAATTAAAACCTTATTCTAATGAAAACTTGTTTTCTTTTTTCTAGTAAACAAACACAAGCCATGGATTGAAACTTCTTATCATGGAGTTATTACTGAAAACAATGACACAGTCATTTTGGATCCTCCCTTGGTTGCTTTGGACAAAGATGCCCCTATTCCATATGCAGGTAGGAAATTATGCTTGCTGAATGCTGCCATCAACTTTGTGTTAAGCTCATGCAATGGATTTTATACAATTTGTACACAGTATACTGATAGCACATCAAAAAAACACTATGCTTCAGTGTTCTATATGCAGAACCATCTAACTTGAAACCTAGTTTCATAGAGCTTGAAATGAAGCATGTTTCTGACTGTTGTGCATTCACTATGAAGGCAAAATAGGCCATAAGCAATGTAATTCAGCAAGTTGTGGGGTTGTGAATATTCAGAAACTGCTTGTTAGAACATAAACTGGGAGTTTGCTCTATGTAAATTGTCACTTCTGATTGCCTACACTAAGTTCATTTGCTGGTAAGCACTTGGTGAACTACTTAGGGAATATTTTACAATTACTTGCATCCTGTTTAATGATGTTTAAGTTTTATTATTGTCAGAATTAAGATAGGAAGTGTTAATGGAGGGTTTCAAGATAGGGTGAATTGTCAGCAGAAGTTTTTACAGTTATAATTTGTTCTCCCATACGGTTAGTGAACTACATATATGAACTTTGTGAACAGAAAATGATTGCTTTGGTGTTTGTTTTTTAAAATGTAATCATTTCTGCTTACACTCTTGTTGCATTAAATGATGTTACAAAAAGGTGGGATAAAACTACTGTCTGATGAGCAGAAATAAACAGAAATATTTATTTGGTATATCGAGATTTATTTGTCATTTTGGCTTGAGAATCTGTATCCTTTCCACATATATGATACCTATAACAGTACTATTGTTGCATTGTAATGATTATCCAACCCCCACCCCAGTGTATGATTTTGCAGTAGTTTCTCAAATTCTGTCATAAACTGATCAGTTCCTGGAAATGGATGTGTAAGTTCTGAAATAGCATTTTGTATATTAGGATGAAGACAAACATTTTAAGTCATGGTAGAAGTAATTTACACACACATTCTGTGCCCTGAAAACAAATGCTACAGAATGCAGTTAATGCTGTGTTCAAACTATTTCTGCCATCCCTGTAGGTTTGTTTACTTCAAAGGGGATGGTATAGTGTCTTAGGCCTCATAGAGAAGATATAAATAATTTTAGCCATCATTCTCCTTATTCTTTTCTTTCTTTGTTTTTCTTCTTGTTTCGGTTATTTCTCTTATTTTTGTTGTGATTGTGTAAATCTATAATCTTTCTAGCTCCACTTTTTTGTTCTTGTGATATTTTTTGTCAACAATTAATTGATGAGGCCACTTAACTTCAATTGCTATACCTCAGTTCTGTTCTGAATTTTATAATCTCTTTTATTGATTCTCTGCTGGATATCATAACATAGTATTAGTGGGAAAATTGTAAGTATCTCTTTGATATAAACAAATGAAGTATATCTATTTTTGTATTGATTTTTGTCATAGCTGCTTTTTATTTGACTACAAAATATCCCTCTTCCAGAAGTATGGTCTGTATATTTAACAAACAATTTAGGGTACAATCATATAGTTATTTATGCTAGAGTGAGGGGAGTCAGGATAGTGGATCTCTGGCTGAGTCCGTTGGGTCCCAGCTTAGCTGGGCTACACCAGCATAAGTCCTTCCTCCCAGCTCATTCGGGGCTCAGCCAAGACCAACATAAATTAAGCCAGTGTAAGTCCCCCAAAAGAGGCATTCCAGGGGTGTGGCAGGGTGGGGTGGTGGACTTATGCTGTATCTTGCATCCATTCAGCTTGGTCATATGACCACCAGTTGCAGCATAAGCTGGGGAGAAGAGTGTTCTAAGTAAAAGCACACAATAGCTCTGTTTTTGCTCTTTTATTTTCTTTCCACTAAGCTCTGCTGGTGGTGCCCAGTGGCACTGACACCCTTGTTCCTCTGCTGCAGCTATGCCACATCCACCAGCCTCTCAGCTTGGGAGGTGGATTGCACCTTTATTCATTCACATTTCTAAGAAGTTTGCATATGTTTGCATACCTCCCTCACTACTAATTTTTCAGAGAAATTTAAAAACATTCCTGTTTTCCCACACATTTGATAGCTGAAAATCCTGTCTCTGACAACTCTGAAATTATTAGTTTGAGAGTAAGTGATTGCTTTTAAGAGTTTTACCTGTTTTAGAAGGTTCGGTTTTTTACCATTTTTAGAAGTTTTAATTGTATTGTGTTGTTATTGACGTGCTTGCTGCCCTGGGCGCCATTGGAGTGTGAGATGATATTTATTGTTGTTGTTGTTAATTAACTTGAGTTTAATTGTTAATTGACTTGAGCTAACTTGATTGCAATTTTGTGGTCTTTCCTTCTACACTTTAGTGTGGAACACCTTGCCTATTGACATTAGGCAGACGCCTCTTTTCAGTACCTGCTAAAATTTTGTTTCGGTAACCCTACCCAGGCATGCAGAAGCTATTATGTTTTTAAATCTGTTTTTAACTCATTGTTGGTTTTATTATTTTGAATGTTTTTAAATACCTCTTTAACTGTTTTGCCAATAATTTTATTGTTTTAATTCTTTCTGTAAACTGCTTTGCAATTTTTTATAATAAAGTGGTATATAAATGTTGTTAATAAATACATGAATAAATTTTGGAGTCACTGTGGCCCTTGAGTCTCTTCCCACTTTTAGGAAGAAAGGAATCTGCCTTATACTGAGTCAGGCCATTTGGTACCATCTAGCTGAGTACTGATGACATGGACTAGCATTGGCTGTCCAGGATTCCAGCCAATAGTCTTTTCCAGAAATGGAATTTTGGATCTTCGCATGCAAAGTGTATGCCTTACCACTGAGCTACAACCCTTCCCCTGTTTAAAAAAGTATCTTTTAAAATTGTTCTTTTCAACTCACTCTTGAATGCACATCATACCTAGAGCAGATGCTCACCATTCATTTAAAGCACACTAAACACACATTTGAAGCACATGAATCCCACCACAGAATCATTGGAACAGTAGTTTGTTAAGGGTGGTGAGAACTATAACTGTGAGAGGGAAACTACACTTCCCAGGATTCTTTAGGGGAAGTCATGTGCTTTAAATGTGAGTTGGATGTGCTTTAAATGTATTATGTGGATCTACCTAATAAACTTTGCCTGTATATAAATTGTTTTAATTAATTTTTCAAAATGGAAATGAGCTATAAAGTGTACTGGGTGACCATGGGCTACTCACCATCTCTCAGCCTATCTGCCCCTCAGGATGAAAACAACAGAGAACCATGAACACCCCAAGGAAGAAGGGCACACTTAAAATGTAGAGGAAATAATCTACAACCATAGTGTGAAATCAAATACTTATTGGGACACAGTATGAATAAATATTTATATAAGCATGACTATCATATATGTTTATTATTCACACAACTTGTAAATATATTTATAGTGCCATCCTATGTTTGTTTACTCAGAAGCAAGTCCAAATGTATTCAAACGGAAATGTGCAGTGAACTGCAACCTCAAGTGATAAGGAACTTGTTACTTCAACAAGCCTTTTTAAGTTGAGACCTTACCCCAGTCTGCGGCTGTTGGAATGGCTTTTTAATATATTGTAAAACATTTTCTCTTTAAAAAGAGATGCTTTTTCATGCTTTTTAAAAATATTTTAAAGATGTTTTGTTTTAAATTATTTTAAAGTCTTTTTTTATGATGTTTTAAAGAGTTTTTAGTGCTTTTGTTTGCCACCCTGGGCTCCTACTGGGAGGAAAGGCGGGATATAAATTAAATAATAAATAAATAATAAATAGATAAAATTCATTCTTCCAACACAAAATTCAGAATCATGCCACTTTAAGCTGTTTTGCAACTTTTTATACTTGTTTTATGGTTATTGGATTTTAAAGGGATTTATTTCTTATTGTGAGCTGCCTTGATTTCCAATCACCAACCCTACCTCACAGGGTTGTTGGAGAGACTCCATACACACACACACACACACTGCAGGTGTAAAAATACATACACCCCATACAATAATTTATGAACATGTCCTCTCGACCCTTGCCCTTCTTGGCTTATTAAAGCTTGCTGAGGGGGTTTGACCGAGTGGATCCAGGATGTGGTCAATGCATCATTGCGGGAGGGAGTGGTTCCAGCCTGGTTATGAGACTGAATTGGCCTTGGTTGCCCTGATGGATGACCTTTATCGTGGGAAGGACAGGGGGAGTACGACCCTGTTACTCTTACTTGATCTCTCAGCGGCTTTTGATACCATTAACCATGGTATCCTTCTGAGCCGACTTGGTGAGATGAGTATTGTAGGCACTGTTTTATTTTTTTTATTATTATTATTATTTTATTTGTTAGATTTCTATACCGCCTCACTAGCATTGCTCTCTAGGTGGTGTACAACAGAAAGATAAAAACATATACAATAAATCCCATAATACAGTGCAACAACAACATATATATATAAAAATCAACAAATCTAAAATCAATTACAGCAAATTTAAAACTGAAGTAAATTAAAATTAAATTAAAATTAAAATTAAAATGCCTGTGAAAAGAGGAAGGTTTTAACTTGGCGCCGAAAATATAGCAATGTCGGTACCAAACGCACCTCATCGGGAAGACTGTTCCACAGTTCGGGGGCCACTACTGAGAAGGCCCTAGTTCTTGTTACCATCCTCCGAGCCTCTCTATGAGTCGGAACTCGGAGGAGGGCCTTCGATGTTGAACGTAGTGTCCGGGCAGGTTCAGATCGAGAGAGGCGTTCCAATAGGTATTGTGGTCCCGCACCGTATAGGGCTTTATAGGTCAAAACCAACACTATGAATCTGGCCCGGAAGCATATTGGTAGCCAGTGCAAGCGGGCCAGAACAGGTGTTATGTGTTCAGACTGTTTGGTCCTCGTTATCAATCTGGCCACCGCATTCTGCACAAGCTGTAGCTTCCGAACCGTCTTCAAAGGCAGCCCTACATTGAGCGCATTGCAGTAATCCAATTGACAGGTTACCAGGGCATGTACAACTGATGTGAGGTCCTCCCTGTCCAGATAGGGACGTAGCTGGGCTACCAACCGAAGTTGGTAGAACGCATTCTGTGCCACTGAGGCTACTTGAGCCTCAAGTGACAGGGAAGGATCTAAAAATACTTCCAAACTACGAACCCGCTCCTTCAGGGGGAGTATAACCCCATCCAGGATAGGGTGGATATCCACCATCTGATCAGAGAAACCTCCCACCAATAGCATCTCAGTCTTGTCTGGATTGAGCCTCAGTTTGTTAGCTGTCATCCAGTCCATTATTGCAGCCAGGCAACGGTTCAACACATTGACAGCCTCACCTGAGGAGGATGAAAAGGAGAAGTACAGCTGCGTGTCATCAGCGTACTGATGGCAGCGCACTCCAAAGCTCCTGATGACCGCACCCAACAGCTTCATGTAGATGTTAAAAAGCATGGGAGACAGAACTGACCCCTGCGGGACTCCACATTGGAGAACCCACGGTGTCGAGCAATGTTCCCCAAGCACTACCTTCTGGAGACGACCCGCCAAGTAGAAGCGGAACCACTGCCAAGCAGTACCTCCAACTCCCAACTCCACAAGCCTCTCCAGAAGGATACCATGGTCGATGGTATCAAAAGCCGCTGAGAGATCAAGGAGAATCAACAGAGTTACACTCCCTCCGTCCCTCTCCCGACATAGGTCATTGTACAGGGCGACCAAGGCTGTCTCAGTGCCGAAACCGGGCCTAAAACCCGATTGAAATGGATCTAGATAATCGGTTTCATCCAATAACGCCTGGAGCTGGCCAGCAACCACACGTTCCAAGATCTTGCCCAGGAATGGAACATTCACTACTAGTCTGTTTTACAGTTGTTCCAATCCTATCTCCAGGGTCATTTTCAGAGAATAGCATTGGGTGATTGTCTTTCGGCTCCCTGACTGTGGGGTGCTGCAAGGTGCCATCTTGTCCCCTGTGCTGTTTAACATCTATATGAAGCCCTTGGGAGTGGTCATCAGGAGATTTGGGGCAAGGTGTCAGCAGTATGCTGATGATACCCAGCTCTATTTCTCTGTAACATCTGAATCAGGAGAGGCTGTGCAAGCACTGGACCACTGCCTGGACTCAGTGGTGGGCTAGATGAGGAAAAATAAACTGAGTCTGAATCCTAGCAAGATGGGGGTGTTGTGAGTTTGTGGTTCCCAAGTTCAGATAATTGGTCAGTTGCCTGCTTTGGATGGGGCCATACTCCCTGTGAACGAGCAGGTCTGTAGTCTGGGGGTGCTCCTGGATCCATCTTTGTTGCTAGAGGCCCAGGTGACCTCAGTGGCTGGGAGTGCCTTTTACCAGCTTTGGCTGGTAAGATAGCTGCAGCTGTTTCTGAACAGGGATAGCCTGACCACTGTTGTCTTGGTCATTGCAGAACTTTTATTTTTTAAAAAAATCAGTATTAGTTTCCTACATAATAAAAACTGTGATACCTATGTAAGTCCTGCCTAATTACTTTTTTAAAAAAAGGATTGGAGGGGGAGAGATACATTTACAACACAAATACAATCCTTTGCTATGTTCACTCAAAAGTCCCATTGATTTACAGCACAATCTTAACCATGTCTACTCAAAAGTAAGCCCTATTGAATTCAATGGGTTTTACTCCGGGTGTGTGGGATTAGCATTGCAGCTTTACTCCCAGAAAAGTCAGTACTGGATTAAAGCTTCATATTGGAAAGGTTTTCAAAACACTGCCCTCTTCAACAGCCCAGGTTTTGACTCCTGCACACAAGAGAAAAAAACTCTGAAAGATATATACTTACTCCGTTTATGAGATTTTCAGATAATCACGAAAAAACAACCATTTTCTGGCATTGTAATGAGGACTAGGCACTGCCTGGAGGTCAACAAATCACAACCCTGACTTCACTTATTGGCTACAATCCTGAAAGGGCGGGGTTAGAGCTACGAGCTGATTTAACAGATCTGTTAGATTGAACAGTTGGTGGGGGGCCTGATTTTTTGGTGTGTATCTCATGAACCAGTCTACCTAGAAACTTAATGTTTGTTTTTAAATTAAAGCAGAGAGTCCAGAGATTAAGGTGACTCACCTGGAGATCCAGAGAGGACCCCCAAAAGCTGGAGTATCCGGCCAAAAACCAGACACCCCTATATTTAACTGATTTTCATAGAGTGGTTTGTTTACTGCATGAGAAGAAAGCAAATAATAGTGATAGGAATCAGGTGTTTTATTAGAATTCCCCAATACTTACAATTCATGGACTTCATAGAATAGTAGAATTGGAAGGGGCCTATACGTCCATTGTGTCCAATCAACATTTTTTAGAAGATGATGGTTTTAACATGTTTTTTAAAATGTTTTAATATATTTTAAAGTCTGTTTTTATGATGTTTTAGAGTGTTTTTAGTGTTTTTGATTGCCACCTTGGGCTCCTACTGGGAGGAAGATCAAGATATAAATTTAATAAATAAATAAAACTTGTCATCGTATAAACTTCAGCTTTTTATTTACTGCTTAATTACCAATGTTTCTAAGCACTAATAGTCTAAATAACTTCAGTGCTTGAAGATAAATAACTGTATCCTTAGAAGCATTTTCATGGATTTCTAAGAATATAAATTCCAGCATAGTAGCTGTCAGTCTGTAGCAGCAAAAAAGGGCACTTAAAAAGGACAATGTTGCAATAGACATTAATTGGCTTATTTAGTGAATAACTTCTACAGGGGACAGCCAACTTCATGATATAAAATTGTGGGATTGCTGCCAACATTGGTAACACTGCTAAAGTGGGTTAAATTAAAGTATCCTAAAGTTAATATTATGCAGGTACCTGAGGGATTTCTAATGGACCTAAAGGTTTACTATAGGAAGGTGCAACATTTAGAAGGTTTTAAAGGCTTAAAAACTTGAATCCGATGCATTAAGATGCCAGAGGTAATGGAGCTATGGTAATCTATTATGCTTGTTAGCACTGTGTCCTTTTTCAAGGGCACAGACAATGGAGAATCTATGGCACAATATAACTAAATTATTAGAGTATCCCTTCCTTGTTTGAAAAATAATTGTGCCATTAAGTACAGGGGTTTTTTTTAAAAAAATTAATCTGAATTTGCACAGAGTATGGCAATTAATTTTCATGAGCTATTACATTTTACACCCAATCCTGTCTTAGGTCTGCCCCCCAAATTTAGAGGTCCTCAAAAATAATTTGCCTAGTTCACATGTTCTTTAAATGTTCAAACAAAATTGTTCTGGAAACCAGGACTCATTTCAACTGAACTGGAGATTTCCTACAAATATCTGGTAATGTGTTCTTTTGATACTAATCTACAGTTACTGATAGCTAACTTGAAAGGTTTTTTATTATTTCATTTTTTTTCTATTTGTTATCCTTCATGAGGAGCTGAGCTGAATACTTGCTGCTCCTTAAGCCTATGTTATAATAAATTGATTTTGGTCTCTGGAGAGTTCAATAATGAATGCTGCTGGCTTCTGAAAAGGATACTTAAGAGTAAACAAAAATATGACTGCAAATTTACTCATAAATTAAAAAAAAGTTGATTGGGACTGATTAAAGGATACAAGAAAGTTACCATAAATGCAAGCAAAACAACAGGTTGGCTGTGTTAATGTATCTCGAGGCTAGTTTGCTAAGGCTTCAGTTTCTTTCCTGGTTTAGCTATCAATAACCCTTTAATTAGATATGTTAGGGAATAAGTCTGGATATTAATCTTTATTTTATTTTATCTTAAAACACTTGCAGGCTGCTTTTTTGTTAGTTAAAGCCAAAATAGTTTAAAATCTATCTGTTGAAAACAGCAACAAATTGATATGGATGATGAGTACTGAAATCAGGAAAAAGCAGTAAATGCCAACAGTGCTCGGCGTTAGGGAGCTCACATTATCCCCTTTCATGTATGTGTGATGGAATGGTTGGCAGGTTGCATCTGCTGGCCATGTCCCCTTCACTCTGGTACACATGTTAACCACACACCTCACCAGCCATGGTGCAAGGGACCATATATGCATGCATGTGTATGCATATGTGTATGCATTGGACCACAACTCCCATCAGCCTCAGCCAGCATTGGCAATGGTTAGGAAAGATGGGAATTGTGGTCCAACAACATCTGGTGGCCCACTAGTTGGGAAAGGCTGCTCTAGGCAGAATCCTAACACAATCAGGATCCCCCTTCTTGTGTAATAAACTCTAAACCCTACCCTTCACACTTCTCTGACTAACATACAATGAAGAGGAAATAGAAACTGCCCACTCATGTGGGTGGGGAGAAGCCTCAGCAATTCTTCCTGGTACTTCTCAGCTTGATACTGCTCTTCAACTTTCAGGAGATGAGCCTCCAATAATATCACCATATCCTCCACACTGAAGGAGCTAGCACTTGCAGAACTAGAAAAGAGCCCTTTAAGACAGATCCTCTCAAGAAAGTGAACTACAGTACAGGTCTTGTCCAACCTACATTGGCTTCAGTTCTCTGCTGAAGCAATATATCTCCATAGCTACAAAAGAAGAACTAACACACTGGAAGCTACCCATATATGTTAACTTCTTGGCTGCTGCTGAAACAGAACTGATCCTAATTGACTTTTCTGAGTAGGTGTTGAGCCCCAGTTCCCCCAGGTGGATCTGGGAGAGGTCTTGGAGGAGGAGGTTTTTGAGGACATTGAGGAAGGGATGCTGACAGCCCGCAAGTTCCCATGGACAGCCCTCCCATTAACATGGCTCCCACTCCGACTGCAAGCACTCCAACAGAGCCATTGGCAAGTGATCTGACATGCGCGCCAACTCCAATCCCCCAGGATTCCCCACCTGACACTTCAAACGCTTCTCCACCATCCTGCCCCCCGCCCCCCCAAGATTGAGCTGGCACCTAGTGAGCTTTTGCTGTCAGATGAGCAGATGGAGGCTTGCCCCCTTTCGCCCTGCGCGAGACGACACAAGAAGTGCGACGGTCAGAGGGTGATACTTCGCAGGAACCAGAGATTATGGCTAAGACCTTCCTTATTTAAAGTGGCACCCCCTGATTGGGGTGCTGAGTCAGCTTACTCCATAAGTTGCAGAGAATGTCTAGTTAGCCTAGTTAGGGTCATTAGTGAGTCAGCATAGCTAGGTCTATGAAGCTCACTGCTTTTGATGTAACCGTTACTTTAATAAAACAAGAATTACTTCGTCTCACCTCCGTCTCATGTCTCACACTCTGGGCAGGACAGTAGGTGTCGAGTTCAGTCAGGGGAGTCCTCATCAGAGGAAGACCAGGAGGCTCTGGCCTTGGACCCAGCCCTGGCTCAGGTTCCATCTGAGGGTGAGGAGGTAGGGTTCTATAATGAGGCCCATGATGGGCTCTCTGTCCCTGGGGCAAGTACAGCCTCTGACATTGAGGCTGAACAAGTTCTATGCTCGAGGGAGATCCGGCCCATCTGGAGAAGTATCCAACTATAGGCCCAGGCCTCTCAGGAGTCATGATCTGGCTGCAGGTGGTCAATGGGAGTCAGCTGAGATTTGGATGTGCTTCCAGCAGCTCCAGCATAAACCTCCAGTGCTAGGCTGGAAGGACTGCTATAACAACGTCTGTATGCCAGCTCTGTACCTGATGTGTCTGCTGATTGCCTGTTGACTCCAGACCTGACCTCAGACTACTGTGGACCTGCCTTTTGCCTTGCTCTCCGTTGTCCACAAACTGTGGGCTCTTGACCTTACTTCTTGCCTGACCCCTTTGTTGTTGTGGACTCTGTTGGGATTCTGACTTTGGACTGGCTCTGAATACTTCCTTGGTGTTGCTCTCAACAGTATCAGTGCTGCGAAATCTGCCTCCTGAAGTACCTGGTGAAAACAGGACAGTAGCTGGTGTCAGTCAGAGACCCTGTTAGGCTGCTTCTATTTCTCTGTGAGTCCAAAGCTGCAGTTGAACAGGATATTGCATAGAGAAGCCTTAGACAAGTATATCTGTACATGCATGTGGCCTCTTCATATGGTCACCAAATAAATAGCCAGTGAGGTATGTGGCCTGAGGTAAGGATTTCAGTGCCCCTTTCAGCACATGAGGGGTGATCACCTCTATCATCAATCTGAAAGAAACAAAATGTCCTCCCAATCAAGTTGCAGCTGTGGTGTGAAAGGCTTCCTGGAGATACAGGTCTCTAGACTGGAGTGCCAGAAAAAGTTTGCTGTAATTGGATAGGGACCTACTCCTAACATGTAAAGATTAAACTCTTTTAATAAGATAATATAAAGCATGTGTGTGTGTTACATCTGGTTACAATGTTTAGGGTTTCTCCGTTTAGAAACAAGGCAAGAAGGGCTAACATAATACATTGTATGGAGAAAGCATGCAGTGAGGAAGTTTTTTCTCCTTTTTCCTCATAATATTAGCACACAGAGTCTTCCAATGAAACTGGTGAGTGTTTCAAGGCAGAAAAGAGAAAGCACTTTTTTCAGACAGTGCATAGGTAAACTATAGAATTCACTATCACAAGTTGCATGTTGACCACCAAATTAGACTACTTTAAAAGGGGATTAGCCAAATTCATGGAGGATAGCCATCAATCACCTATTCTACCAGTTGCTGGGGAAAGTGCTGTGATATTCATGTCCTGCTTCCATCTGGTTAGCCTCTGTGAGAACTGAATGCTGGAACAGATGGCCTTTTGATGTGATTCAGCATGTACTAATGAGTGATCAGCTGTATTAATTTATTTTAATGTTATTTTATTTATAACAAAATGTATATACCACTTGATTGTAAATAGAACCTCTAAACTGTAGCCCAGTGTGTATAACTGTAGCCCAGTGTGTTCTTCTACCCTAGCTTATAAGTGCCTACCTTTCTTCTACCATATCCTGACTCAAGATGGAAGTGAGCCTTTATATACACTCTGTTCCCATCTCTTGCCCAAACAACTTGAGACTTCAGGATCCCAAATACTGGCCCTCACAAGATTTTGCACTGAGTAAAGCCCAAGAACTTTGATGTAGAAGAGGCCACCCAAAAATGAAGTGGTTGTGCTTCAATACACAAGAAAGAACGTTCTCTCAAGCAAGTTCTTCCTCTAATTCAGACTCTCACTCTGCATGAGCTTCTACGTGCCATCCCTTCTACTCTCTATTCCTTTTTTCTAAGTCAAAAACCTTATTCTCTGAAGAAGCAGGTGGAAGTAGGTAGCAGACAGCTCAGTCAATCCAAAAGAGGCTGTGAGGAGCTGGTTCCTCAAAGAATGACATATAAAGCTTAAATTCCTTCTGGACAGAAGTTCCATCAAACTCAAAGATGACTTGCTTGTCGGTAAACATGCATAATACTGTGTTATGGCTTTAAACAAATGCACTTTATATTTTTAGATGTCCATTGATTGCATTAATTTCAGATTTTTTAACTAAATGGTTTGCATAGATTTAATCATAATAAACATTAAAAGGAAGAAAATGGCCCCTAGAATAAATAATGTAACCCTGCTTGACCCTCAGATCTTTTGAAAGAACTAATTTCATTTCCTGCTGAAAATCAAAATTTTACTACTAGGCTAATTTTTAACACTCTAGATGTAAACTGTACTCCCCCCCCCAATATGGTTTAATAGAATAGGTGTATTCCAGTATTCTATTTTTGTATTCCAATATTCTGTTTTTATCAAATTAATTGAGTTATAAAATTGTTGGTGCACAGCAGGTCTAGCAATGAAAGACACGAGATAATGAAGCAAAACTTTTCGGTCTGTTCCTAGTGGATCAACACATGGGAAGAAGAGTTCTTCATATAAAGTACATGTTCCAATTACTCTTTGTGTGCTATTGCTGAATCTTGCTGTTTGGTCCTGCTTTTTAAATTAGAACAGACAAGCCAGTCTTCCAGTTTAGCAGGTGTGAAACAATGTAATTGCTCCACCATTTTATGCTCTTTTTTCTGTGTAAAATGGTTACTTTCTCTTTTAGAGACTATTCTGACTAAGAGGTTAAAACATTGATAGGAGGGTCAAACGTTCAACCCAAAATCTGAAGTGATTTTCATTCTCCTCTTCAGATGGGGAAAGGGGAAAATGCTGCCAAAGAAATTATAGTAAAGATAAATTTAATATCTACATCCCTTCTAATTGGCCAAGAGATTGGGGGCAGAAAATAGAAATAACATATGGAAGTAAAATTCAGCAGAGAGAGGAGACGAGGAGAGAAAGCTAAAGAGGGCTGGGAATTACTTGACTGATAAGTATTGGCTTGTGTAGGAAAACTGTCTGGACAACACTTAGGCTGATTTATTTTTCTATATTACTTTCAGTTTGCTTTTAATAAAAACTAAATTTGTTTTGGAAAAACTTTTTAGACCTTGTTATTCACCCCACACTTAATTGCTTTACCACAAAAAAGTTGGCTGGGCCAGTAAATAAGTTCCAAATAACTGTTTAGTGAAGACAGGTAAGGAATAGATATCCACTTGGTGGCACTGGTGAGAACCAAAAGAGAGCATTTCTTAGCAGCTGTGCATGCCTTCCTTTCCTCTCATGGTGCAGGTTGTAGCCTGAACCATCACAGCAGGAAATGGAGAAGTGAAAACTTTAATCTGCCAACTAGTCAACCGCATTATGACCTTTTTCTGTTGCTAGCTAGTGCAAT
Source organism: Rhineura floridana (assembly GCF_030035675.1). Lineage (NCBI taxonomy): Eukaryota > Metazoa > Chordata > Lepidosauria > Squamata > Rhineuridae > Rhineura > Rhineura floridana. The sequence goes on from NC_084486.1 coordinate 102,719,362, forward strand.
GCAATCCAGCAATTTTATGAACGTGTTAGTATTCTGCCTATGTTGGAATAGTCAGATGTGTAATGTGAATGTGTAATCAATTTCTTTGAAACTGATTCAGTGGTTGCATTCATCACAGTTCATCTTCTATCTCCTTTCTGACTCATGCTTTAAAAAGAAGAAAGTAGAAAGTATATTTGAAATGGAATTTTGATGTATGTCACAATTGATGTGCATGGGTTTTGGAGGGGGGGATAGGAATGAACAAGAATTTTGATTCAGTTTGTATTTCAATCTGAATCTATCAAATATGTACTTCCCGAAACAATATGAAAACCGAAACACAGCCATCCTTCAAAATTCACATTTTTTGAATTTTGTAATACTAACCAATCAATGTTTACAAAATGCATATGTTAGGGGAAAGTGTGCATAAAAATGAATATATGAGTGAAAATAACATACAAAAATGTATTATATGATGAGAAATAGCTTGCAAACATGTGTACATTAGTCAAAACTGCCTACAAAATGTGTTTATTAGGGCAAATTTGCAGTAGAATGCTGGAGAATATTCATGATAATTTTTAAAAAATATATCGCAAATTGCTGCAGAAATGTGGAGAACTGAATTTAAGACTGGAAAAATGAGAAACTGAGAGAACCGAAATTGATAGATCCTTCCATCTCTAGTGTTTTATGACAAGAGACTGTTATTTATGTAGTGAAAAAAGTTGTGTAAAATGATTCTTTGTCATATATGGGGGGGGGAGTTAAAAATCCTTAAGTCTAAAAATGTTGACAGAGTGGTGTTCTCACTTTTTTTTTATTGGACATAAAAACAGAATCAGTGTGGATGTCCCATCAAACCTATTTTAGCTTTATGTTAAATGTGATAAAAACTGTCATATTAAAATGTATCTCACAGACACTGGAAATGTTTAAAGTCACGAGTGAGTCATTATAAATTTAAGAGAAGATCTAGCATATTCAAGCCAATATTAACTTGTGTCACGTTGATGCCCTGTAGCAAAGGGCATACATTTTAGCTTTAAGGAACTGAACATTTCAGACATTATTTATGACCTCTTCCAAAGTCCTCAAGCACTCTAGTTTGCTTGTGTCATAAATGTAAGAAACAAATATACTGTCCAGCTAACTGGTAGCTTTTAGCTTTTCCTTATTCTTAGCACCAGCTTCAAAAATTAATTTCCTCTGAGACCAACACAATTGTTTTGGGAACACAACAAAGTGAAGTGGAGGTCAATTGGCCTTTTGGGATAGGGAACCAGCCTTGCCAGGTGTGGGATACTGAGCTGCAGGAACTACTTACGGATTTTTACATAGCTGTGCTTTCAAATCACTCAAATATATATTTTATTTTATTTTTATTTTTTAATCCTGTTTTGCTACTTATCTGCCACATATGCCAATCAATACACAATTGCAACTCTAATTCATGCCTCAGTATATTTGGAACTTTGCTAACGCCTGGTGTAGTGTGTGTGTATAGGTTCTGCCATTGGGGCCTGGGAGCATGCACACTCGCACTACAAGAATGTAAGCAGAGTGATTCATAACAAAAGTTTCATCTCCCGAAAGGGCTAATAGAACATGCAGATTGTGTAAATCTGTACTCACACAAGATGGTTTGTTTTCGAGTCCTTGTTTTATCTTTCACCATGTTATGAACAGTTTCATGGATCCAAATATTTAAAAGAGGACTACCTTTCATTTCATTTTTGTGTGGTTGCATGTCTGCTTCCTGCCTCTAAAATTTCACAGGCAGACTTGCTATGTAGTAAATGTTTGCTTATTATCTAGCATAGAAAAGCTGTTATCTAAGCCCTGATTCAGTCTGGTTCACCCATGTATATTTATCAGTGGTTGACTGGTAGCATCAGGAAATGACTTGCCCCAGACATGGAACTCTCATGTTGACCAATGTCAACTGAAACACAATACTTTTCAATATACTTATTTGGCTAGGAGTTAATATCAAATGCTGGGTTGTTCTCAAGATGCATGTCATGATTATCAGTGTAATCATAGAGTCTTGAGGATTAGTTTTTCATTTTGTGTCTTTGTTCGTTTTACGAACATAAAGGCCCACTGTACAAGAATATCCAGAAACCTGAGATATAGTTAAGAAAACAACCACCATGACTTGTGATTCTATTAAATCTTGATTCCATTGCCTCCACACCCATGAAAAAGATTTGTGTGACAAAACATTGGATTTATATTTATTAAAATATAACAAACCGGAGGATCTGCAGACCAAATTAACCAAATTCAGAAAGGCACAGGGAGGTAAGGAAATTCTCTAATCCTGGTAGGAAAGCATCCTTCCAGATTGCTGGGCATGTGCTACAGCCAACTCAGCTTAATTGGACTTTTTACCTTGCAGTGCTGCCGGCCCCATGTTTCAACTGATGCTAGTCTCCCTCACCCTGCTTTGACTGTCAGGCCTTATTGCAGTTGAAAATGGGGTGGCCACCCCTGCAGATGCTATAGGCATATTTAAACTGGCAGGGGCAGCAGGAACAGCAGCCAGAGCTACTGTAGTTCCAACAGACCTTTCGGAGTTGAACCTACTGTGACCCCTGCCTGCCACCTGAGCCTTAACCACAAAGTGGCTGTTATCCTCTCTATCACCCCTCACTGGCCTCATGGGGGTCATACATACATAGGTGTGTGTGTGTTCAGAAAGACTCTGTGTGCTGCTGCAGCTGTTGCCATTTGCTCACAACTTTGCCATATTTTTTTCTTCTGCGTCAGGTATATAAAGGGGAGGGGTGCATGGGGCAGCACCTCAGCATCACACAAAGTGTGACACTAAGTGTGCACTTAGCATCAAACTTGGAGTCGTCTTGGCGTCTGGAATCCATCGCCTGCCAAGAATAATCCAGCTGTAAGTGCTGGAGAGAGAAGGCAAACCAACGAGCTGTTTGATTGAACACCTGCCCTTCTTTAGGGTGAATATTTGAAATTTAAATGGTTTTTGTTCCTCAGCTGAGAGATGAGGGAAGTGTCATTATCTACTATGCTGGAAAAAGTGGTTTCTTTACTCCCAGGGTGAGAGCCTGATGGGCACAGTTTCTGGGCCCTTCAGTGAGAGACAAGGGGGAGCGTTTGGTATGAGAGTTTGGTATGAATGTTGTACTTAGAATATGTGTGTGCATTATTTGGCTGTATGTAGATTTGAGTGGTTGTAATGGTGATGTTTATGGTATGTAAATGTGAGTATGCTGTTTTTAGGATGTGTGGTTGAATTATTATGTGAGTGCTTGTAGAGTGTGATTTTGAGGTATGTGTGAATGTTGGTTTAGAATGTTGATATGTTTAAATATGAATGTGCTGATTTTGTAAGGGTGTGTTTGAGTAAACTAAACATTTTTTCTTTTCCCAACAGTAGTAAGACAAAATTCTCTTATAATGTGGGCCAGCTGTTTTAATTGTTTTGCTTTTTATTATACTGTGATTAAGAAATCTGATTTGTTTAATCTATTATGTTTAAAAATATGTTTGTTTTAACATGTTTGTTTTTCCTTGAAACATAGGTGATATTCTGTTTAGTCTATTATGTATTTTATTATTTTTCTTGTATTTCTTGTACTTAATTTTATATGCAATGTTTATATTACATTGATACTAAAGAGGATGCATTGTTCAGTTAACTGTATTTTATTGATTGTTTTTTGTAGTTGTTTTAAGATGTTTTGACTTGTACACCGCTTAGAGTTTTATTTAAATATAAGTGGTATATAAATGGACTAAATAAATAAATAAATAAATAAATAAAATACATCACAGCCACAGACCTTGGTGTTCAATATCCCATCTCATGGAGGGATCCAGGACCCCCCTGTGATGAAAATTATTGTCAAAGCACAACCTTGCAGGGCCAGATATATTGTTGAATGTCGTATGTGTTATGTCTTGGTACTTTATCATAGATAAAGCCCTGGAAGGGTAACCATGAGTCATTACACCCATATAGACCATATACGGATTGAACCAATTAGGCCAAACTTGGCCCACCTTCTTTTTCTTGGTCATCTTATCCTTGTACTTCCCCCCTCTGGTTTTAGTCTCTGACTCCCTGGAAAGCAGCATATCATCACCCTCCCCCCAGTAGGAGATGATCCCCTAAGGGGAGAGAATTGTCACTCTGGGGGAAGGGGCAATGTGTGCATTGATTACACCACTATCATAGAGGGAGGTTGCCAGGATATCGCCACTGCCGGCCAAGCCAGCTGGGGCTAGAGAGGGACCAAAATATCCCTCCTATAAACCAACTGAAGTAAGAGGGTTGAAACACCACCCCCAGAGGTGCCTGGCCCCAGGCTGCAACTGTATTGGCAGCACTTGGAGCTGTGAGTGCAGATGGTGAGTGTATGTAACCAGGGACTCACTTATAAGTGTGCTTGGAGATGTAAGGACTGCTGGGTCAGAACTCCCTGCCAGGAACACTGAGTCAACAGGCACCTCTGGAATAAAAAAAAAGATAGCAAAGCTGGTGGTTCTGGGTCAGTATGGAACATCTGCTGGCTAGGTTACCACCCCTTTCTCCAATTCAGATACCCTGGCAACAAGATCACTCAAAATGTTAGCTTAACACACCAAACTAGCTGAGTTTGGCAGGCTGAGTCTTACTAAGAAAAGCCCCCAGATCCCAAGGAGCAGCCCACTCCCTCTCCAAGACCTCTACCCAAGCAAGCAGTGTGACCATTGTGCTGAGATCCTCCTCTTTGCCAGAAGAGTGGGTGGGTGTGGGCAGCCTGTTTCACCACTTTCATGTTCTGAAGCTAGATGCAGAGCCACAGCACCCAGAAGTGACCCAGATATGTGCCCCAGAAAGAGCAAAAAGAAGGTCAGGTGACTGAATGCCTCCCAAACCTGCCAAGCCCGGGGGGGGGATTATTATACCTGGGTTCCCAGGAATTCCCTCAAGCAAGACGTAGAGCCCAGGGCATGCTCCTATGAGCCAGCCAACATGGGCACACCACAGCCTAGCCACCAATTATGGGAACAATGAAATTCAGGGGGAGCAATTTACACTGCTGTCTGATCAACATGCTCTAGCACCAGGATGCACTAAGGCAGAAACCTGGGACGGAGAGAGCCACCACCCTATACTACAAAGCCCTGAAGGAGGGGGGAACAATACAAGCATTGGGAAAACCAGCACCCATCTCTGAGGGGGAACAGATGCTTAGCCCAGGCTGGGCTGACACCCAAAGCTGCGGTGCTGCAGCTTCACTGCTCAATATCCCCACTGAGGAGTGAAAAAGAGCTTTGAAGGCAGGGAAGACAAGGCAGGAATCTGCCAGCGAGCACCACAGCGACTGCCAGAATTGGGCACCCTGGAGCCATGGAAGCCACTACTGCACCATGAAAGACCCACTTAGGGCAACTGGGTCGCAAGGGCTGGGATTAAGGTGGGAGCTGTTGGTAGGTACCATGACAGTAGCCGCATGTGTCCTGAAAGGAAAAAAGGATGTCCTTGTTACTTATGTTGGAGTCAGCCGGGTCTCGAAAGGCCAACACCACTCAACCTCATGATAGGCTGCACCACCATGAAGGCTTCAGCATTGGCCTACCATGCAACCGCCAAAGATACAGCCTCTCCCGCCTCAGTAAAGCCAGAAAGAATAAAGGTAGCAGGAGGAGACAGCCTATAAAGCCAGCTATCCCTTCCTTCCTCATTGGCCCAGATGCCACAGATAACCTCCCTGTAACTCCTGAGTCACCTTTGGTTTAAGGGGTAGGATGAGGGGAAACCCTCCCCCATTTAAAGGCAGGACCTACATTGGTGCAATAATGCAGCCTTTGGAAACCTGATGCACTCTGGATGTTTTGGGATACACTTGCCATCAGCCCTGGGAATTGTAGTCCAAAACATCTGGACGGCTCCAGGTTGCAAAGGCTGCATTAAGGCTCCTCCTCTTTCTGTACACTTGTATCAGCTGCATATTTTTCATATGAGAATAACATGAAATAAGTCATTCTCTTATGTTTAATCCTGTTCAGTCAGGTTTTGCAGAGTCTATATACTGTACATATATGCATATCCCACTAGTAGCATTGTCAGTTGTGTACTATGAGAAATAAAATGGTATGATTAACTGTCTACTAGACCTGGCCACTGGGCCAGGTTTAAGGTACTTGTGCCAATTCACAGAGCTGTAAACAACTTCATCCCAACATACCTTAAGGACCACCTGATTCTTTATATTCCATCTCGATCACTAAGATCCTCTGATGGGTTCCATTTGCCTTCATCAGGGGACTGAGCCTTTAATGTGGTAGGCCTTCCATGTGGAACTTCCTACCAGTAAAGGTTTGGCAGGAACTATCCCTGCCTTCTTTGAGACATGAAAATTGTATTGTTTAGACAGGCCGTTACAATATGATTTTTTCTTTGTAACCAACCAGTATTTACTGATGTTTTCAATGATGCTTTTAATGATGCTTCTACTCATTTTGTATGCTGTATACTACCTTGATGTACTTTGATGAAAGTGTATATTATAAATACTTGAATCAGTCAATAATATATATGTGTATTGATGTGGTAAGGAGTCAGGAGAAACTAATTAAAATCTTAGGGTTGTATTTAATGGTAGTCCTACTCAGAGTATTATACAGCCATGAGAGTAGCTGTATACTATAGCCAGCAGGGAATTTTCACATTCCACAATATTGAATTGAAAATACCCCCATACAATTCTGATGCTTCCCATAAGCTCATTTCAAAATAAAACCTTACCAAACTTACAGTCCTGAACTCAGAAACGCTTCCTTAACAACCTTCTCAATTTTCATGGTGATACACAAAACAGTCAGAAAGAATAAAGAGTTCAAAGTGTAAAAAGAGAGAGAAAAAACCCAGAGAGCCCTTTTGGACTTTTTTTCTGTCACAGTTCTCAGAATCTGTTGAAATTAATTAAAAATCAGCCATGTTCACAGAGTACCTGTAATCCTAATACTGACCTTGCCCTATACTCTGACCTTCATCTTCTGCAGTTTAAAAGTTTAAAAAATGCCTGGCTGATTTGTAATTAATTTAAGAAATGTTGGCTTGAAGCCAATGATAACGCGGGGCATGCTCAGTAAGAACCAACTGTCAGTGTTCTAAAAACCTCACAGCTGCTAGGCTTGGCTAATCAGGAGGCCACACCCACACCAGACTTGATTTCACTTGAGACAGTCATAGCTTCCCCCACAGAATCCTGGGAAGTGTAGTTTGTGAAGGGTGCTGAGAGGAGACTCCTATTCCACTGAATGTTTTAACAGTTAGCCACTCTGATTGAAAGTCTGTGAGAGGAACAGGGCGTCTCGTAACTCTCAGCACCCTTCACTATCTACACTTCCCAGGATTCTTTAAGAGAAGCCATGATTGGCTTTGAGCCATGGCTTTGAGAGAAGCCATGATAAATTGTTTTAAATTGTGTTTTAAATGATGTGTTTTTAAATTTGTATATTTGTTTTTAATGTTTTTAGTTATTATAAACCACCCAGAGAGCTACGGCTATGGGGTGGTATATAATACAATAAATATATAAATAATTATTGTCCAAAGTGTAATAGAGGCCTGGTGTGGATGTGGCCAGGGACAGCTTTGTTTTAAATTTGGGTGGGAGGTAGGGTTGCCAGGTTCAGGGCCTGAGACTGATTCTGTATCTTTAGGAGAAGAGAAAGTCAGCCAAGTGCAGGTGTTCTTGCAACACTATAATGGGAAAAACCACAAGGTGGAATTCTCCCTTCCCCCTGCACAACTTTTAAAGATACGGAAGGCCTCTTGGTTGCCGGCCTCCAAGAGGTCTTCTGTATATTTACAAGTTGTGCAGGTGGAAGGCAGAATTCCACCTTGTGGTTTTTCCTATTACAGTGTTGCAAGAACACCTGCACTTGGCTGACTTCCTCTTCTCCTAAAGATACAGGATCAGTCTCAGGCCCTGAACCTGGCAACCCTAGTGGGAGGCTACATGTGCCTTCTGTAGAATAAAAAGGTGGGGGAAATGCTGAAGCAATGATACTGTTCACAATGTTTTCCTTTTGGAAAAGAAAGGGGCTTCCTTCTGCCCAGTGCCCACCCACCCAGTCTCCTCCCCTCCTCCCTCCCTGCCCCTCCCCCAGGTCAGTGTTGGACTACGACCTGGGAGACCAGGGTTCGAATCTCCACACAGACATGAAGCTCACTGGGTGACCTTGGGCCAGTCACTGCCTCTCAGCCTCAGAGGAAGGCAATGGTAAAACCACATCTGAATTCTTCCAAGCTACACAGCAAGTGGATTGGACTATGAAAGACCAACCCAAATTGTGTTTGCATTCTGACCAATTTGTAGGGCAGTACAATATCTCAGAGAGGAGGTCAGGTGTTCTGCTCCCCTGGTGCATTCACTATAGCTGCCCAATTTCCCTTCTTTTTAAAGTTTGATAGAAATATCTGTGGGCTATAGGTACGTTCTTAAACCGCAAGGTTTTTTGCCTATTAGCGAATACCCATTAAAGTTAATGAGCATGACTAACATAGGTTCATTAATTTCAGTGGGTCTACTTTAAGTAAGGCTTAATTGAATACAACCCATAATATTTGGAAGGCTGTAAGCAGATTTGAGCAAACATTCTCCTACCTTAAAATGATCATATTTAAAAAGTACCTGCTATTTTAATGTGGCTTACCACAAATAAATATGAATATCCATTTCTTAGGTCAATTGTTTCTATTTTTATGTGACAGCAGATATTTAAATGAAAGTCTTTAAAATGTCTCTGCTCATTTGAAATTCAGCTAGAAGTGCAGTTGGGACAGCTGAGAGCAAATGGACTGTTTTAGTTAACTCTTCTTGGCAAAATGACTAGAATGAGTTGAATGAGCACTTTGCCAGCAGCTCGGAGTCAGATTTTATTATCTTGTATACGTCCAGCTATTCTGGATGCTCACTGTAATCGCATGGTAGTAATCAAAGGGCAGATGTCCCTGGTGAACCTTGACAACATATATAAAGTAATTACTTTTTATGTGCCATTATCTTGGTGTGTTTAGAGAAGAGTGTATAAAAGTGTAGTGAAAAATAAATATTGATGGCTTTTAACAACAAATAATACTCTAACTATTCAATCGAAGTGGCACTGTTAATTTTTTAATACATCAATTTACTTTTAATTGTTTACTTATAGCGTACCTAAAAATAAAGCTATTCTAACAGTTTATAATTAGCGTAGTAATAATCTGTTAATTTGGGGGATGCATTTAAGATCTTTCCAGGTGATGCTTACCATCAATTTTATGTTCACTTATTCAATGCCATGTTTGTGGCAGCACCAAACTTAAGCAAGTAGCAGAGAACTTTTGTCTTGGAGAAAGGGAAGGAAGAGGGGTAGCCCTGTTATTGTTAGTATTCTTCTGCTTTAAACAGCACCACATGTGTATATTTTGTTATATTCAGTTAGTGAGAGTCCATAAGGTTTAAACATCTTCATGAAATTAAAAACAAGACAATTAATTAATGTGGGAAACTGCTGGGGCTCTTCTCAGAGTCCTGCTTCTCCTTCCTTGATGCCTTGGAATCTGAGTTGGCATGGCTGTGTGAGTGACTGCATCCAAGAAAGATGTCATTGGGGCCAAATGACCAGAATGGGCTGTGACAAGTGGGGAATACAGAAGTTGATTCAGGATATGCCATCATAGAGGGCAAGGTGGTGTGTGATGGAAGTAGGAGCTGGAGTAAAGAAAGCTGTAGAGAAAACCAGAAAGCAGATAGTGAGAGATGGTCACCAAGGAAGAGCTGGCCAGGAGGACAGGTGGAGAGACAGCTGAGGAGCAGGTACTGATGGAGTCCTGGAGAGTCCTGTCTTCAGATGAGGACAAGTCCCAGAAGAAGCTGGTCAGTTCTATACCAAATACCTGTGGAGCAAGGGAGGGTGGTGGCTGCATCTTGCTCCAGCAAAGGCTAGAGGTGATCAGAGACCTTAAGAATGTCTTGCTGTGGTCCATCTTTTCCAGGTTTCACCCTTGGCCTAAACACTGTGGCTCTTACAAACACACACACACACATGCTTGCAAGCAAGCACTTCCGCTGTCAAGAATTTGCACGGCACTTTGGAGATAAAGTCGCTCAGATTCGCTCCTACTTGGACGCTAGAATTGATACAGTCTCAGGGGATGTAACTTTGGCTCCTGCTTGTCCAATAATAATGGATTCCTTTCAATTTGTACAGCCCGAGGATGTGGACAAGATCCTTGGAGAGGCGAGAGCCACCACGTGTCTGCTGGATCCTTGCCCTTGCTGGATCCTTGCCCTTCCTGGCTCATCAAAAGTGCCAGAGGGGGACTGGCCGAGTGGGTGAGGGGAGTGGTTAATGCCTCTTTACAACAAGGCAGAATTCCATTGTGCCTAAAAGAGGCAGTTGTACGGCCTTTGTTGAAAAAGCCCTCCCTGGATCCCTCCATAATGGGAAATTATCAGCCAGTCTCCAACATTCCATTTTTGGGCAAGGTAATAGAACGTGTGGTGGCTGCCCAGCTCCAGAGATTCTTGGATGAAACGGATTATCTGGATCCATTTCAGTCTGGTTTCAGGCCTGGTTACGGGACAGAGACAGCTTTGGTCGTCTTGGTGGATGACCTTCGCAGAGAGCTGGACAGGGGGAGTGTGTCTCTGTTAGTTCTACTGGACCTCTCAGCGGCTTTCGATACCATCGACCATGGTATCCTTCTGGACCGCCTTGCTGGGATGGGACTTGGGGGCACCGTGTTACGATGGCTCCATTCCTTTCTGGAGGGACGAACTCAGAAGATGGTGCTGGGGGACTCCTGTTTGACTCCTTGGCCGTTGACCTATGGGGTTCCTCAGGGTTCAGTTTTGTCCCCCATGTTATTTAACATCTATATGAAACCGCTAGGAGAGGTTGTCTGGGGGTTTGGGGTTCGGTGCCATCAGTATGCTGATGACACCCAACTCTATTTCTCCTTTCCACCTAAAGCCAAGGAAGCTATCCTGGTCCTGAACCAGTGCCTGCCATCAGTGATGGACTGGATGAGGGCGAACAAATTGAAACTAAATCCAGACAAGACAGAGGTGCTCCTGATCAGTCGAAGGGCAGATCAGGGAATAGGGATTCAGCCTGTGCTGGATGGGGTTGCACTCCCCCTGAAAACACAGGTTTGGAGTTTGGGTGTGCTCCTGGACTCAGCTCTGAACTTGGAGGCCCAGGTCTCGGCTGTGGCCAGGAGTGCCTTTGCCCAGTTAAGACCAGTGCGCCAGCTGCGCCTGTTCCTGGAAATGCCTGATTTGACTATGGTGATGCATGCCTTAGTTACATCCCGTTTAGACTACTGTAACGCGCTCTACGTGGGGCTGCCTTTGAAGACTGTTCAGAAACTTAAACTGGTACAAAGAGCTGCAGCCAGAGTATTAACAGGGGCTGGTTACAGGGACCATACAACTTCCTTGTTACAACGGCTCCACTGGCTGCCAGTTTGTTTCCGGTCACAATTCAAAGTGCTGGTTTTGACCTTTAAAGCCCTATATGGCCTAGGTCCAGGCTATTTGTCAGACCGTATCTTCCAATACGAGCCTGCCTGGGCCCTGAGATCTTCAGGAGAGGCCCTTCTCTCAGTCCCAACACCCTCGCAAGTGCGATTGGTGGGGATGCGAGATAGGGCCTTCTTGGTGGCTGCTCCTAGGTTCTGGAACTCCCTTCCTAGGGAGGCATGACTGGCCCCCTCCTTGCCATCCTTCTGTTGGCAAGTAAAGACTTTTTTATTCCGACAGGCTTTTGGGATAGAAGGTGTTTAGGATTGGGCTTTACAAGGCTTGTTTTATTGTTTCACATTATTATTTGTATTATTTTAAATTGTTTTTAGGTTTTTAAGTGCCTTTTACAGTTTTAAGGTTGTGCATAGTTTAATTGTATTTTAATTGTATGTTTTTCTATCTTTTTAACTACATGTAGTTCTATTTGTAAGCCACCCTGAGTTCCAGTTTTGAAAAAGGGCGGGGTAAAAATAAAGTTTCAATTCAATTCAATTCCTTGCCTTTATGTGGTTTCTCAGTATGCTTCCTCTGGTGTTGGACTGGAAGGCATGGGACACCCTTGATTCCTCTGATAAGTAAGGTTCAAAGAAAAACATATCTGAGGGTCCTGTTTCAGGCTCTGCTGACTCTTGACCCAATCCTCAGGTTCTGTGGGTTCCAAACTACCTGCCTTGGGCTTTGTTGTCTCTAAAATGTGCATAGTCTGATTTCCCGAGTTGATGGTACCTCCTCTCATTCTGAGTTTTATAGCATCTGCTTTATTTGCAGAACGTTCCAAATCCAGTCCCCAGCATCTCTAAGTATGACTGGGAATGTTCCCTGCTTGAAACCCTGGAGAGCTGTTTCTAGTCAGTGTAGACAGCACTGAGCTAAGTGGACCAATGGTCTGATTCCATATCACTGCTTCCTATGTTTGCAAGGGAGGCCTGATCAGTCGAAGGGCAGATCAGGGAATAGGGATTCAGCCTGTGCTGGATGGGGTTGCACTCCCCCTGAAGACACAGGTTTGGAGTTTGGGTGTGCTCCTGGACTCAGCTCTGAACTTGGAGGCCCAGGTCTCGGCTGTGGCCAGGAGTGCCTTTGCCCAGTTAATCAATCCTTGATTGACAACGGGAAGGGAATCTGAACCAGGGTATGAAAGCAGCAGTGTCTAACCTAAAGAGGCTTCAGTTCCTGACCTGCCTTGTGGAGCAACTAAGCCCACCCCTAGGCTCCAGCCAGTCCCCAAAGTAAGTGACTATGCATTAGGCAAATCTGACATATTCTCAGAGGCAACGTGCTAGTTCCCAGTTGTTAGGAATAGCAGGTGGAGTGAGTGCTGTTGCACACAGATTCTGCTTGCAGGCTTCTCATAGGCATCTGGTTGGCCACTGTGAGAACAGAGTGCTGGATTAGATGGGCCTTTGACCTGATCTAGTGGGGCTCTTCTTATGTGGAGGTGGAATCCAGTGAGAGGCTGGAGACTGGAAACGGAGAAAAGCATGAGAACCCTCTAAGAAGGAGCTACAGTTGACCCCAGTGGAACTTGAGATATGAAAGCCCAGAAGAAGAAGAAATTGAAAAAAAAATGGGGGGGGGACTTTTCTTCTATTTTTATAGGGGAAAATGTGGGTTTCCCCCCCTGAATTTCCCCAGTTCTTTTTTCCGGGACATCACATCTCTAAGTAGGAATGTCTTTGAAGGGAAAAGGGGACTTGCTCATAAGCTTCCTGAAGGTCATTACTTTGGTCAATGTCTCTAGTCTTGGGAAGGTTCTGCTGCGGAGACTCAACTCAAACCAGTGAAATACCTGGAAGGGAATTCAAGCAACAATTGCTTGGAATTCTCCTCTGCCTTTACATGTTTGATGGATCCAATAGACTTTTAACTCCCATTGCCAGGGGTAAGGTAATTAATAAATACTTTGGAAAATGTCAGCACAAAATGTCAGAATTGTGTTTACGGCAAAAGACCAACATGAGTAAGCTTGCAGTTAAACAGTACAATGAGCTTAGGGTCATATGTTTAGCTGTTCCAAAGCTGCTCCCTCCCCAAAAGCACAGGGAATGGAGAGTGCTGGTAAAATCATTCCCTCTGATTATGAGCTAGGACTGTCAGCCACTATGATGCTTTGCACCTTCTCCACACTCTAGTGTTTGCTTTTCTTCCCTTCTCCACCAACCCCCAGTCATTCCACACTACCATGTGGTGTTATGGTAAGTTTAGGCACCTTACTTTCTCTTTCAGCAAACAGTTGTAGCATTTTTATGTTTATGTCTGGCTTGCCGAGGTGCCACAAAGTACTGCAGAGGTCCCTGTTTCTACTCTTTCTGCTTCGTAGAGACCCTGCTTTGCCTCTGGATTCAAGATTCATATGAATCAGGTGCACTCCCCTAGTTTGTTGTTGTTATATGCCTTCAAGTCGATTACGACTTATGGCAACCCTATCTATCTATCTATCTATCTATCTATCTATCTATCTATCTATCTATCTATCTATCTATCTATCTATCTATCTATCTATCTATCTATCTATCTATCTATCTATCTATCTATCTATCTATCTATCTATCTATCTATCTATCTATCTATCTATTCATAGGGCTTTCATGGTAAGAGGTATTCAGGTGGTTTACCATTGCACTCCCCTAGTTAGGTAGCTATAATACAAAATCAAATTACATATGTCAAATATGTACACAGAAGAGCATGTGGGCAACCTGCTGCTGTGCATACATTTCTGAATGAATTTATCTGTGAGGCATTTAGTGTAAAATCAATATATACAGTAAACTAAAACTTTATAAACAGAAGAAGTAATCATCAAAACTTGAACTAAAAGCTATTTTAAAAGCTCTGTCATGTTGCTCCTTTCCTTCCCTACTCACTCACATATACATACAGATTAAAGAGACTGAGTGCATAATTCTTTTTAACACAATTTTTACGAAATTGATTATATGTACCTCCAAATAAACAAAATGATTATATTCCAAATTACCCAGGTTCAAGATATTACTGAACTGTATTTTTAGGAATAGCTACAAAAAAACCCCTAAGGGCTTCCTAAAGTTTCAGCATCAAATATAAGAGGAAAAATCTCCAGTTTTTATTTAAGATCTATTTCTTGTAATAGGAACATGGTAGCTGTATTTTTAAATAGAAATAATTTATTTTAGCATATCACAATCAATCTGAATGCATTTTTAAAAGAAAAAGGTGAAGAGGTATAGAGTAATTAGTGCCACATAATGGTTCCCTGTGTTTATTTCAGTCTATAATTGTTTTTAGATAGTAACAGCCTTGAAGAGGAGCTGTAGCTCAAAACAGGTTACTTATTAACGTGCTATAATATATATATTATATTGTTCACTATATGGACTTCTTAAGATCATTCTTAAGACTGATGATTAATCCTTAAAAAGATACTATGTGATAGCACTTGAATTAGATTCTACTGTGCCGTCAAGTAGGCTTTTAAATATCACATTAGTTCTTTTAAAATTTGTTATGGATTAAAATATTCAATACAAAATTATCTTTTCCAGTTAAATATCCAGTTAAAACCAGATTTAAGGTGCAGTCCTATAGGTATATATGCAGGCTGAGGGGAGTTAAGATATGGCAGATCTCCAGCTGAGCTGGCTGAGTACCAGCTCAGTCAGGCTACCCTGGCCTGAATCCCTCATCTCAGTTCAGCTGGCAAAATCCTGTGCCTCCCAGCTAAAATGACTCAGCATAAATTAAGCCTGTATAAATCCCCCAAAAGGGCCATTCTTGGGGTGTGGCAGGGGAGGGACCAAGGGGAAGGGGACTTGCGTTGTATCAGACATGTATTCAGTTTGGTCATGTGACCTTCAGTACCGGCATAAGGTAAACTGAGGAAAAGGGTGGTCTAAATAAAAACACACAATAGCTTGGTTTTTTCCTCCTTTTATTTTTTTTTCCATTGAGCTCTGCCAGCTGAGCTGGCATTCTCCTCTCCCAAGGGCTCCTGAATGGCTATAGGATCTGGTGTACTTTAAACTGGCATAACTTCAGCCAGTTTAAGTTATACTGCCTTCTATGATGTAGGATTGCTCTGTTAATCATGCTTAGATTAGACCCATTGAAATTAATGGGACACTTACAACTAACTTGAATCCCATTGATTTCAGTAGGTCTACTCTAAGCACTAGTAAGTCTGAATCCAATCCATAAATATCAGACTTGGTTTAAATATCTAAGCATGTTTAAAATGTAACATGTTCATGGAAGTGATTTTGAGGGTCAAACCATGTTTAGTCATGTATTTAAAAGCAGCTTAATCTGGAAAAATAGGAGGCCCACACTTGTTTTCTGCGGAAAAAATATAATGTAAATGTACTGCCTTCAAGTCAATTCCAACTAATGGCGACCCTACGAATAGGGTTTTCATGAGGCTAAGAGGCAGTGACTGGCCCAAGGTCACCCAGTGAGCTTCATGGCTATGTGGAGATTCAAACCCTGGTCTCCCAGGTCGTAGTCCAACACCTTAACCACTACACCACACTGGCTAATGACCTGGCAATTAGTTCCTCAAAGTGCTATGGTAGTGCTATGGTAGTAAACACTAAACACTAAACTTTCAGGGGTAAACAGCAGACAGACAGGAGTAATTTTCAGCAGAATATTGGTACAGAGCTCTGATGTGGATGAAGAGCACATTTCAGATAAGGGCCCTGTGACTGCTTTTTCTTCAAAATAAAAGCAGTCACATGAAGTATATGACAAAATGTCATATGACTGATCAGGAATGAGACCTTGGGGCTTTGTGGATAGCTCAATGAAGATGTGGGCCCAGTTTGAGGCACCTGTGAAAAAAGCAAATTCCATGTTATAGATCATTAGGAAAAGGAATGAAACTAAAACTGCCAATGTAAATGACATAAGAACATAAGAGTCTGTTGAATCAGGCCAATGGCCTATCTAGTCCAGCATCCTGTGGACTAGATCAACCAGTTGCTCGTAGGAAACCCACAAGCAGGATGTGAGTGCAAAGAGCACTCTTTGCCATGCCATGATGCCCGTGTTCTCTCTCCACTGTTGAAGGCAATATGTATACCAATTGCTGGGCACTAAAAGTGGGTTGACCACCATGAGAACAAGATGCTGGACTAGACAGGCCTTTTGGTCTGATCTAGTAAGGCGTTACTATGTTCTTACATGTAGTTTGGCCTACAGAAAAAACTGCTAGTGTAGGAAATGAAAAAGGGGAAACAAGGAAGTGGTAGGTAGAATGTGGAATCAATTTCAGCATCAGCTCCTGGTTGGGTCAGGAGGCATAAAAGCCAAGCTGCACTTTTGGTCCTTGGGAACAGCTGCAGCATTGGGGGACTGGAGATGACCTGCTCTGACAGTGAGTATCTGAGCATCTGGGTGCTTGCTTGCTCACTTCTCTGGGTTGCTATCTTTTGATACAGCTAAAGCCCCTAGTAAGTGCTGCAAGGACTGGGACCCCCTGCCTGACCCTGACTCCAGAGACAGGCTGCAGTCAATCTTACAGCCTGTTGCTTCAGCTCCTGGCTGGGTCAGGGGGCATAAAAGCCTGGCTGCCCTTGGTTGGCAGGTCTGGCCCCAAGTGCTCTCTCCAGCATTGTGGAACCCAGTTTGCGCCTTGGTACACCAGTGAGCTAAGGGCAATGAAACAGGTTGGACGACGGCTAGAGTGCAAGTGGCGAAATACATGCTGTGAGGCTGATCAGGCACAAGTAAACATAACCGCCAACTGTGTGGTGGTGAGGGCAGCGAAGAAGGCCCACTTCTCTGCCACCATCACATCGTCATCCTCACCTGCGTCTAGCAGAGCTTTTCCATATTGTCAGGGGTCTGTTGACATCAACTCCAGGAAATGGAGTTTGAGGGTAAAGTTGCTCACCTCCATAGCAATCTTGATGCCCTTTCCACATCTACTGTAGTCCCCAGTGAATTGTCCAGTGCAACGTGTGCTGCAACTTCTTGGGAATGGTTTCAGTTGATGTGGCCTGATGACATGGTCAAAATGCTTGCGACGATGCGGCCAGCAACGTGTTCTCTTGACCCTTGCCCTTTTTGGCTTATTAAAGCTTGCTGAGGTGCAAGTGGATCCAGGGTGTGATCAGCGCATTGTTGCAGGAAGGAGTGGTCCCAGCCACCTTAAAAGAGGCAGTGATCCAACTGCTCCTGAAAAAGTCCACCATGGACACATTGGTTTGCGACAACTACCGCCCTGTCGCAAATACCCCATTTTTAGGGAAGATGATTGAGAGGGTTGCAAGCACTCCTGGATGAAACAGATTATGTTGACCCATTCCAGTCTGGTTATGGGACTGAATCAGCCTTAGTCACCCAGATGGATGATCTTTATCGGGAGAGGGTCAGAGGGAATGCAACCCTGTTACTCTTACTTGATCTCTCAGCAGCTTTTGATACCATTGACCATGGTATCCTTCTGGGCTGACTTGGTGAGATGGGTATTGGAGGCACTTGGTTCTGATCCTATCTCCAGAGTCTTTTTCAGAGAGTAGATATGGGTGATTGTCTTTTGGCCCAATGGCAGTTGTGCTGTGGGGTGCCTCAGGGTACCATCTTGTCCCCCATGCTGTTTAACATCTATATGAAGCCCTTGGGAGTGGTCATCAGGAGATCTGGGGTGAGGTGTCAGCAGTATGCTGATTATTCCCAGCTCTATTTCTCTGTATCATCTGCATGAGGAGAGGCTGTGCAGACCCTGGACCACTGCCTGGATTCGTGGTGAGCTGGATAAGGACCAGTAAACTGACTCAGAATCCTAGCAAGATGGAGACACTGTGGGTTGGTGGTTCCTGAGATCAGATAATTGGTCAGTTGTCTGCTTTGGATTGCATTGTACTCCCTCTGAAGTGGAGGTCCATAGTCTGGGGGTGCTCCTGGATCCGTGTTTGTTGCTTGAGACCCAGGTGATCTCAGTGGCTAGAAGTGCATTTTACCAGCTTCGGCTAGTAAGATAACTGCGGCCTTTTCTGGACAGAGATAGCCTGACCACTGTTGTCCATGCACTGGTAACTTCCAGGCTGGATTACTGTAATGCACTCTATGTGGGCCTGTCCTTGAGGTTGGTCTGGAAGCTACAGCTGGTGCAAAATGCAGCAGCGAGATTGCTCACTGGGGCAGGGTATCTTCAACATGTCACCCCACTGCTGAAAAATTGCACTGGCTGTCTATTAGCTACTGTGTTAAGGTCAAGGTTCTAGTTTTGGTGTACAAACCCTTTACAGCTTGGGACCAGGATACCTGAAAGACCGTCTTATCCCTTATATACCCAGTTGATCACTGCGCTCTGCAGGTGAGGGCCTCCTGCAGATACCATCTTATCAGGAGGTCTGTTCTGCACAACATAGTAAATGGACCTTGACTGTAGTGGCACCTACTCTGTGGAATTCCCTCCCCTTAAATAATAGACAGGCACCATCTCTGTTATCTTTTTGGCACCTATTGAAGATCTTCCTCTTTCAACAAGCCTTTTAAGTTGAGACCTATCCCAGTCTGCATCTGTGTTGGAATTGCTTTTTAATATGTTCTTAAACCTTCTTTTTAAAAATGTTTTTAATCTTAGATGATGTTTTGAAAGCTTTTTTTGAGAAACATTTTTAAAGATGTTTTAATGTATTTTAAAGTTTGTTTTTATGATGTTTTAAAGTTTTTAGTGCTTTTGTTTGCCACCCTGGACTCCTGCCGGGAGGAAGGACAGGATATAAATCAAATAATAAACAAACAAACAAACAAATATTAGACAGGTGCCATCTCTGTTATCTTTTTGGCGCCTACTGAAGACCTTCATCGTTCAACAAGCCTTTTAAGTTGAGACATAAGAACATAAGAAGAGCCTGCTGGATCAGGCCAGTGGCCCATCTAGTCCAGCATCCTGTTCTCACAGTGGCCAACCAGGTGCCTTATCCCAACCTGCGTCTCTGTTGGAATTACTTTTTTGGATGATTTTAAAGCTTTCTTTTTTAAAAAAAGGTTTAAAGATGCTTTGTTTTAATATGTTTTTAATGAAGTTTTAATATGTTTTAAAGTGTTTTGTTTTTAAGATGTTTTAGATTATTTTTAGTGTTTTTATTTCCTGCTCTGGGGTCCTTCTAGGAGGAAGCGCAGGATATACATTTAATAAATAAATAAATAAATTCAGTCCATCCCAGGCAGTAAGTATTTTTCTGGATCTTGTGTTGTGTGTATATTATATAATATTAAAACCTTACTGTTTTCAAACTTAGGACTAAATTTTGCTTTAAATTCCCACCACCTCCCCTGTGATTTTGAGTTACAAATTATACAGTTCTTATCCTGTGGAATCCTATGATAAAATTCCTCTTGATTGTAAAAATTCAAATGTTTAAATGTTATCATTCCAATGTTTCCAAAGAGAAGAGTGCTTTCCTAATCATATGTGGAATTGATATGTATTGCAAATGTCACTTTGAAGACACATGGTTTATAGATATAGGAAGCAAAATATCTAAAATTCTGCTGAGCATGTGACAGAAATCTATCTGAGGGGTGCTATCTTTTAGAACATTCATTATTGGTCATTTTATTAAAAACACTGACCTTTTTTAAAATTAGCCTTCCACTAAATGATTGATTTGTTAGTGAGCCTGACAGGTGTAATGGATATTTTTGACAAAATTGAAGCTGCTATATGGAGTGATAGTCTTTGACAACTTCTGGTGGCGGCTGGTGGCTACATATCAGCGGGGCAGTGGAATTTGCTCTGGGATTTAGGCTGAATTTTCAAGGAGCTGTCCAAAGGAATATGTTTCAGCACCTTGGACAACTCCTTGAAAGTCCAGGCCAAAGCCCAGAGCAGATTCCATTCCACTGACCATTTCCATGCATTTTAATGAAGCAAAGTTATGAGCTAAGACAGTAAAAGGGAACACTCTATTTAATGTTGAATCTGCAGTGTAAAAATCAAATGAAGTATATAGCTATAATTGGCAAAGTAGAATACAAAAGATGGGACTATACTAATGTCACATTCAGAATCATTCAGGTGATGATCTGAGAATTTAAAACCGCAATAAAGGGGAGCTGAAATGCAATGTATATCTCAGATTAGAAACATTACAAAAGAATCTCAGAGGATTCCAGCATGGTTAATGAGCAGCCAAGGAAGCTATAAAAGGCAAGAAGGCTAGCTGGTAGTCCTGCCTAAATGAGGAAGAATGCAAATTCCATAAAACTGTAAGTCAAAAATGAATCAAGAGGGGTACATTGCTAGGATTGTTAACACAAACAATAAAAACTTCTTCAACTATATTAGAAGCAGGAAATTAGCCACAGAGACGCTTGTACTATATTTAAAATGACAAAGGAGTGTGAAGATTACTTAAGTAGAACTAGGGGGTTGCAGAGATGCTAAACTATTTTTTTGCATTGGTTTTTAGAGCAGAAGACGTTAGACAGATATCCACATTTGATCTGTGCTCCCCCCCCCCCGTGAAGTGATTGGAATAATGTAGTCAATAACTGATGGGAGATGAAGTTCTAGGAGAAATTGACAGATTAGTGTAATAAAAGTCAGTTGGTATACTCTTGAGTTCTGAAGGGACTCATACATGGAATGATTTATTTTACAAAAATAGACATCATCCTATTCAAAGGATTGCATCAGAGGAGTGTAACATTAATAGTAAAAGAGATAAATGTAATTTACAAATTGATTTTTAAGAGGGGATTGGGGAGATCTAGGAAATTATGGGTTGGTTTGCTTGTCTGTCCCAGGTAAATTGGTGGAAAGCATGATTACGACGGATTTGGTGTTGCGATCCCCCAAACTTTTGGTATTGGGGGATCTCAACATTCATGCCGAGGCCGCTTTGTCTGGAGTGGCTCAGGACTTCATGACCTCCATGACAGCCATGGGGCTGTCTCAATTTGTTACTGGCCCTACGCATGTGTCGGGACATACTCTAGACTTGATTTTTGCCACTGGGCTAGGGGATGGTGATCTGGGAGTGAGGAATTTTACATCTATTCCTTTGTCATGGACAGATCACCGCCTATTGAGATTTAGACTCACATTGTCTTCTCCCCTCTGCAAGGGTGGGGGACCAATTAAGATGGTCCATCCCCGGAGACTAATGAATCCTGAGGGATTTCAAAGGGCTCTAGGGAATTTTCCGGCTGATAAAACTGACGATTCTGTCGAAACCCTGGTTACTCTGTGGAATACGGAAATGACCCGGGCAGTTGACACAATCGCCCCAGTGCGCCCTCTCCTTTGCAGAGCTCAATTGGCTCCTTGGTTTACCTCGGAGCTAAGAGTGATGAAGCAAGAAAGGAGACGGCTTGAGTGCAAATGGAGGCGAACTCCCGACGGCTGTAATTATGCACTTGTGAAGGCCTCTACCAAACGCTATGTGAAGGCGGTGAGGGCAGCAAAGAAGCAGTACTTTGCTGCCTCCATTCAGTCATCCTGTAACCGCCCAGCGGAACTTTATGAAGTTGTCCGGGGACTTTTACACTCTGGTCCTCCGGATGCAATACCACCATCAATAGCCCGCTGTAATGAGTTCGCGAGGCACTTCCAAGATAAGATCACGAATATCCGCCGGGACCTTGACTCCAATATTGTAGCAGTTGAACCTAATGAGGTGTCCAGAACACAGTCCTGTCCGGTTTTATTGGATGAGTTTCAGTTGGTACAGCTCGAGGATGTGGACAAGGTGCTTGGACAGGTGCGGGTGACCACTTCTGCTCTGGATCCTTGCCCCTCATGGCTAATAAAAGCTAGCAGGAATGGAACAGCCGGTTGGGACAAGGAGGTGATTAATGACTCTTTACGAGAGGGAGTGGTCCCACTCTGCCTGAAACAGGCAGTGGTGAGACCGCTTCTAAAAAGCCCTCTTTGGACCCCGATAATTTCAACAACTATAGACCGGTAGCAAATGTTCCATTCCTGGGCAAGGTTCTAGAGCGCGTGGTCACTCACCAATTCCAGGCTCTCTTGGATGAAACTGATTATCTGGATCCATTTCAATCGGGCTTTCGGCCGGGTTTGGTACAGAAACAGCCTTGGTCGCCCTGTATGATGACCTCTGTCGGGAGAAAGACAGAGGGAGTGTAACTCTGTTGGTTCTCCTTGATCTCTCGGTGGCTTTTGATACCATCGACCATGGTATCCTTCTGGGGCGACTCACGGATTTGGGAATTGGAGGCACTGCTTGGCAGTGGCTGTACTCCTATCTTGGGAGTCGTCTCCAGAAGGTGATGCTTGGGGAGCATTACTCGAGTCCCTGGGTACTCCAATATGGGGTCCCGCAGGGTTCAGTTCTGTCCCCCATGCTCTTTAATATCTATATGAAGCCGCTGGGTGAGGTCATCAGGAGTTTTGGAGTGCGTTTTCAGCAATATGCTGATGATACACAGCTCTATTTCTCCTTCTCATCTTTTTTTTTATAATAATTTTTTTTATTATTCAAATTTTTATAAAAACAATTACAAATACAACAAAAACAATACAACAGAAAAAAAATAAAAAGAAAAACTTGACTTCCGATTTGTTACAGATCAGCTATAAGTATATAATATATATCAAACCTGTCTCCTAGAACATACGAAATTCACTTTTTTCCAAAGTCTATCTTAATTAATCGTGAAATCCCATTATCATCATTTCATTTTTTTCTTTCAACAAAAAGTCTAAAAGAGGCTTCCATTCCTTAAGAAATGTATCTGTCATTTTTTCTCTAATAAAACATGTCAATTTGTCCATCTCAACTAAGTCCATTAATTTCAATAGCCATTCTTCCATTGTTGGTATCGATTCCATTTTCCACTTTTGTGCATATAGTAATCTTGCTGCCGTGATCATATATAATATTATTCTTCCATATTTCTTTTCCTTTTGTTTATCCATAAAACCCAATAAAAAAAATTCTGGTTTTGACTGAATATTTATCTTTAAGATTTTTTGCATCATCCTACCTATCTGTGCCCAAAATAATTTTGCCTGTTTACACAACCACCACATATGATAAAAAGATCCTTCTTGTTGTTTACATTTCCAACATACATTAGAAACATTACTATACATTTTTGACAACTTTTCTGGAGTCATATACCAACGATACATCATTTTATAAAAATTTTCTTTAAGATTATAGCATAATGTAAATTTCAAACCTTTTTTCCACATATTTTCCCATTGATCCATTTGTATATTATAACCAAAATTTTTTGCCCACTTAACCATACACTCTTTTACTTGTTCTTCTTCCATATCCATTTTTAATAAAAATTTATACATTTTTGCAATTATGCATTCATCATTTGTACACAAACGTATTTGAAAATCAGATTTATTTATTTCAAACCCATACATTTTCTTGTCCATTTTAAATCTTTCTAACAATTGTAAATAGGCAAACCATTGTGAACTATATCCTTCCTTTATTAGTTGTTCTCTCTCTTTCATTATATATTCACCATGCACATTTTCTAATAGTTCTTGGTAAGTTAACCATTTCTCTTTTCCAGCCATTTCTCTTCTATAAAATGCTTCTTGACTTGAAACACATAGTGGTATTTTCGGAAAAAAAACCTTGTTTTGTATTTATTCCATATATTCAACAAAGGACGTCTTATAAAATGATTATTAAAATCCACATTAACTTTTACTTTATCATACCATAGATATCCATGCCATCCCCACTTCAGATTGTGACCCTCCAAATCCAATAATCTTTTATTCCTCAATAGAATCCATTCCTTTATCCAGACTAAGCAACAAGCAGCAAAATATATTTTCCCCTGCCAAACAAATTTAGAAATATCTTTTTGCCATTGTTTGAAAGGTAGATCAGAGGATATAACAGGTATTGTTTGAAATAGGAACATCATTCTCGGCAATACATTCATTTTTATTACAGATATTCTACCCATTAATGACAACTGTAATTTATCCCATTTTAACAAATCTTTCTTAATCTCTGTCCATAGTTTTTCATAATTATTATGAAACAACTTTGAATTTTTATTTGTCATAATGATACCTAAATATTTCACCTTTTCTTCTATTTTCTCCATTAACTCTTTTTGATCTCTTAAAGATAAATTTTTCACCAGCATCTTTGTTTTTTCATTATTGATCTTAAATCCTGCTAATGGTCCAAATTCTTCTAATTTATCCATCAATACTTTGATTCCTTCCAAGGGATTTTCTAATACAATTATCAAGTCATCAGCAAATGCTCTCAATTTATATTCCTCTTTTTTTATCTTTATTCCCGAAATCCTTTTGTCTTGCCTTATGTCTCTAAGCAGCACTTCTAAAACCAGAATAAATAGAAGGGGGGACAATGGACATCCCTGTCTTGTACCCTTTTGTATTTCACGTGAGTCCGTTAAATCCCCATTGACAATTATCTGTGCCTTCTGTGATGTATAAATCGATCTGATCCATTTTATAAAATTATCTCCAAAGTCCATTTGCTCTAGAACTTTAAACATAAATTTCCAATTCAAATTATCAAATGCTTTCTCAGCATCCAAGAAAATCAAAGCAGCTTGTATGTCATTTCGTTGTTCTAGATATTCCAACACATTCAAAACATTCCTGACGTTATCACGTGATTGTCTTTTAGGTAAAAACCCCGCTTGATCTTCCTGAATAAATTGTTGCAATATTATTTTCATTCTTTCAGCCAAAATCATTGTAAAAATTTTATAGTCATTATTCAGTAAAGATATTGGCCGATAATTTTTTGTTTTAGTTAAATCCTGCTCCTCTTTAGGTATTAATGTTATATTGGCATTTTTCCAACTATCCGCTATCTTCTCCTCTTGTAAAATAGAATTCATTGTATACTGTAGAGGTAATAAAAGTTCCTCCTCCAAGCATTTGTAATACATTGCTGATAGTCCATCCGGTCCTGGCGCCTTTCCTAATTTAATTTTACTTATAGCCTCAGATATTTCTCTTGACGTAATAGGACCATTAATAGCTTGTCTCTGAAGATCTGTAATTTTGGGCAAATTCTGTTTGGATATATACTCTTCTATTTTTTCTGAGGGAATTTCCTGACACTTGTACAAAGTTGAATAATATTGATGGAAAACCCTTTGGATTTTTAAATTGTCTGTCAACATCTCATCTCCTTCTTGTATCTTTAAAATAAGATTTTTTTGTCGTTCTTTTCTTAATTTATATGCTAGCAATTTCCCCGGTTTATTTGCAAATTCAAAAGTCCTTTGTGTAGCA
Organism: Rhineura floridana; assembly: GCF_030035675.1. Lineage (NCBI taxonomy): Eukaryota > Metazoa > Chordata > Lepidosauria > Squamata > Rhineuridae > Rhineura > Rhineura floridana. Next base: position 102,745,111 of record NC_084486.1, read on the forward strand.
AAATTTAATTTCCTTTCAATTTCTCTAACTGTCAACATTGACACTTGTTTCTGTAACATTTTAATTTGATTTACAGTAGAAGCTTTAGTTGGATTCTTTTTCAATTCTTCCTCTTTTTGTTTTATTTCTTCCAAGATCAATTGCATTTTCTGTTGTTTCTTCTTTTTTAATTCAGAATTACATTTAATAAAATATCCCCTCATAAATGCTTTACTTGTATCCCAAACAATATTTTCATCTGTTCCTTTATGTAAATTGTGTTCAAAAAACTCTTTTAATTTCTTCTTACATTCCTGCACTATTTTATCATTCTGTAATAAAGATTCATTTAATCTAAATCCAAGATTTTTTTTTTTTAAAGTCAATATCACTGGATTATGATCCGAAAAGGTTTTTGGTAACACATCCATCTTGGAAATATCTTTCACTAAATTTTTAGACATCCAAATCATATCAATCCTTGAAAATGTTTTATGTCTTTCTGAAAAGTAAGTAAATTCCTTTGCATTGTCATTTATATATCTCCAAGCTTCCACCAATTCTAAATTTTCCATCAATTCGAAACAGATCTTCAGCAATTTGCCCTGTGTCTCTTTAATATTTTTCTCAGAAAGTCTATCCATTTTTGGTGAAATTACCCCATTCCAATCACCCATGACACACCAATGATCATATGCAAACTCTGATAGTTTTTCCATAAGTCCAGTATAAAACCTTGTTTTATCTTCATTAGGAGCATAAATGCCCACTATCAAAATTTTTGTACCCTGAATGGTGATTTCAACTCCCACAAATCTACCACTATCATCCAATAATATCAATTTAGGAGACAATTGTGAATTAATATAAAGAACCACACCATTTTTTTTTAATCCTGCCGAAATAAATTCTTCACCCAAATTTTTACAAATTAAATATTTAGAATCTTTCTTCTTAATATGAGTTTCTTGTAAACAAATTATATCCAATTTTAATTTTTTCAAATAATGAAATACTTTCTTTCTCTTCTGCGATGAATTAGCTCCATTTATATTCCAAGTTAGATATTTGTAATCCATTTTTAAGCATGTATTTTAGAAAAGTCTGTGCCTGTTGCTCCCTTTGATCCATCATCACCCTTTTCTTCCTCTACCTGTTTCTGTTGACTTTGTTTCCCAGGAATTATATCCATATCTTTGAGTTTATCTTCTTCCATGTCTTTTGAAGCTTTTCTCAAGAAATCCCTTGCTTTTTGAACAGTATTTAATCGATACTTCTGTTGTCTAAATGTAAAAATCACTCCCTCTGGAACATCCCATCTAAATTGAATTTTCCATTGTTTAAGTTTTTCTGTGAAGAAAGCGTAATCTTTTCTCTTACGTAGAAGCCTAACAGGAATTTCCTTCATCACCTGTATTTCTTTACCGTCAATTTTGAAGACATTGTTAAAATGATGTTGCAAAACCATATCTCTGGTCCTCTTTTTTAAAAAATAAACAAGCACATCTCTTGGGATTTTTTTTATTGTTGCATATCTGGAATTAATTCTATAAACTTTGTCTATTTCAAATTCCATCCGATCTTCATTCCTGTCGAAGGATTTTGCCAAAACATTAACAATTTTCTCTCTGATATCTTCACCTGTTTCCTCAGGAATTGCACGGAATCTCAAGCAATGTTCTTTATCTCTAAGTTCCATAACAGCAATATAGTCCAATTTTTTTCCAATTCCATATTTGTAATACCTATTCTATTCTCTAAGGTTTGCACCTTATCTTTAACATTTTTTACATCCTGTGTTAATTGCCCAATGTTATTTTTAATCTCACCCACTTCTGTTTTAATATGATCTTGTAAATCTTTAAAATCCTTTTTCATATTGCAAAATTCATCTTTAAGTTGTTGTCTGTCCTGTTTCATCTCTTGTTTCAACTCTTGTTTAAAATCACTAAATCCCTCCATAATTTTCTGGAACATGTCCATCCCTTCCTGTGTATCAATTGAAACTCTTCGCTCCAAAACTTTGGCTGTTTTCCTAGTTGTCATTCTTGAAAAAAAAAAACTTTTCTATTATTAGCCAATGTAGAGGCAAACAGTTTCTTTTCTCCCAGCAACAAAAAAGTTAATATTCCAGGCCTGTTTAACCAACACAGTTCTTATCTCCAGCACATTCAGGAATGTAAAACAAATCCAGTTCTCAGCATCCAGCAGTTAGTAAGATACACGAACAGCAGATTCGTTCAAAAAAAATTTTTAATCCAAAATAAAAAAAATATTCTCAGATATATTTCCTTCAAATAATCAAATCATCTTATCTAATAAGTTGCCTCTTATCCGTTTAATCTTTGTAATTCCAGCTTTAAGCCAGCTTTTTGTCATAAAAAATAAAGCAAGTTCTTTGAATTGCTCCCTTCTTCCTTAGCTTTGTATAATACGAAAAAAGTGTGACTCACCCAAGTTTCTGAGTTGCCGATTCGTAAACAAGTCTCTTTTACGATAGTAATTTAAGTTAGTTGATAAGATTTAGACAGAAGGAGGCTAGCTCGTTAAAAACGTTTTTAAAAGAGAAAGAAAAAAAATGTCTCGCTTACTTTCAGCACAGCCTGTTGGAAATCCAGACTCAGTCTTCCGCTGCTAGAAAAGTCTTCTTATCTCAGGGGGATTCCTGATCAAATCTAGCAATCTACAGCTCGACGGAGTTCCGTGGATAATCTTCGGTTCCCCTTTTATCTTGGAGAACATTTACTCCTGTCAAAAATTCCTCTTGACTGGCTTTTAAATGAAATAAGCTTCCTCTGAGTTAGAGCTCACTCAGAGACAATCACCAGCCAGCACTCCTTCCGGGAAGTCCTTCTCATCTTCTTCAGGTGAGGCTGTCAATGTACTGAACCGCTGCCTGGCCACGATAATGGACTGGATGAGAGCTAATAAACTGAAACTCAATCCTGACAAGACTGAGATGCTGTTGGTGGGGGGGTACTCTGCCCAGATGGTTGATGTCAGACCTGCCCTGGATGGGGTTACACTCCCCCTAAAGGAGCAGGTCCATAGTTTGGGGGTCTTATTAGATCCGCTCCTGTCACTTGAGGCCCAGGTAGCCTCGGTGGCACGGAATGCGTTCTACTACGACCCTATCTGGACAGGGAGAACCTCGCTTCAGTTATTCACGCTCTGGTAACCTCTAGATTGGATTACTGTAATGCACTCTACGTAGGGTTACCTTTGAAGACGATTCGGAAACTTCAGCTAGTGCAGAATGCTGCGGCCAGAGTTCTTACTTGGACAAAGAAATTCGACCATATAACACCTATTCTGGCCCAACTGCACTGGCTACCAATATGTTTCCGGGCCAGATTCAAAGTGTTGGTTCTTACCTATAAAGCCCTTAACGGCATCGGACCGCAATACCTGGCGGAACGCCTCTCCCGCTATGTACCTACCTGTTCACTGCGCTCGACATCTAAGGCCCTTCTCCGGGTCCCAACTCATAGGGAGGCCCGGAGAACAGCAACTAGATCTAGGGCCTTTTCAGTGGTGGCCCCCGAATTATGGAATGCCCTCCCAGATGAGATATGCCTGGCGCCTTCTTTGTTATCTTTTCGGCGCCAGGTAAAAACCTACCTCTTTGCCCAGGCATTTTAAGCTTAATTTTAATTTTAAACTTAAACTGTAATTGTAATTTTTATTTTAATTTGTATTCTAATTTTGTTTTTAAATATGTTTTATAATTGTATACTGTAATCCACACTTGTTCGTATTTTAAATGTGGTTTTATCTTGTTGTACACTGCCCTGAGAGCTTGTTGCTATAGGGCGGTTTAAAAGTGCAATTAAATAAATAAATAAATAAATAAATAAATAAATAAATAAATAAATAAAGTTTAATTTCTTAAACACATAGAAGAACAAGCCTTGCTGAAAGAGAATTAGCATGGCTTTTGCAAATGGGAATCCTGTCTCACCAACTTTTAGAATTAGAATAAACAATCATACAGATCCTTAGGAAACGCTACTACTTAACTCACTCCATTTTGAGAGCTGTCCATTTATCTCATAAAAACGTAAAAGCCTGCTGGATCAAGTCAATGGCCCACCTAGTCCAGCATTCAGTTCTCACAGTGGCCAACCAGATGCTTATGGGAAGCCCACAAGCAGAACAGAAGCAGAACAGCACTCTCCCCTTCTGTGTTGTCTAGCAACTTGTATCTCTACCCTCTATTTCCTGTTCTTTAGTCCCATTTTCTTATTCCATGACTATTTAGGTTTTGCCATGAGATGTGATGAAGTATTTATTAAAAAGTTTGTCAATGTCCAACTTTAATATGAAAGTCCAAAGTCCACATGTCAAACTAGCTTTTTCTAATTCTAAATTAATTATCAAATGGTGTTGAGGTGAGCTATGCATTGGACAAGGTTGTGGATGATACATAATTATTGAGCAGGGTGAAAAACAATGAAGTTTGTGAGGAGCTCTTAAAGCAGCGGGTTGTTGCCATCATGTCCTACTGTGGGAAAGCCACAGTATCTGGTTGTCCACTGTTGGAAATAGGATGCTGAACTATCATGTTCCCAGTATTCTTTAACCCAGGGTCCTCAAATGTTGCTGGACTATAACTTCCCATCATCACCAACCAGCTTAGCCCATGGTTAGAAATGATGGTAATTGTAGTCCAGCAATATCTGGGGATCCAAGATTGAAGAACACTGCTTTATCCAATCTGAGAGGTGGCCGTTATCTTCTTAACTGAGTACATATCAAGGTTATGGACATTGTCATATATTGATTTGACTGTGTGTTTGCTCTTGAGTATCATATCCCTCCTGAAGCAGTCACTCTGTTGTATTATGTGTCAATTTGCCTCCTCATATAAGTTGTGGTGCAGCAACTGCAAGTACTCTTGGATGAAACAGATTATCTTGACCCATCCCAGTCTGGGTTCAGGCCTGGTTATAGGACTGAATTGGCCTTGGTCGCCCAGATGGATGACCTTTATCGGGAGAAGGACAGGGGGAGTGCGACCCTGTTATTCTTACTTGATCTCTCAGTGGCTTTTGATACTATTGACCATGGTATCCTTCTGGGCCGACTTGGTGAGATGGGTATTGGAGGCACTGTTTTACAGTGGTTCTGATCCTATCTCCAGGGTCGTTCTCAGAGAATAGCATTGGGTGACTGTCTGTGCTGTAGGGTGCCGCAGGGTACCATCTTGCCCCCCATGCCCTTGAGAACAGTCATCAGGAGCTTTGGGGCGAGGTGTCAGCAGTATGCTGATGATACCCAGCTTTATTTCTCCATAACAACTGAATCAGGAGAGGCCGTGCAAGCCCTGGACCGCTGCCTGGACTCGGTGGTGGGCTGGATGAGGGCAAATAAACTGAGTCTGAATCCTAGTAAGACAGAGGTGCTGTGGGTTGGTGGTTCCCAAGTTCGGATAATTGGTCAGTTGTCTGCTTTGGATGGGGTCGTACTCCCTCTGAAAGAGCAGGTCCGTAGCCTGGGGGTGCTCCTGGATTCATCGTTGTCGCTAGAGGCCCAGGTGTCCTCAGTGGCTAGAAGTGCCTTTTACCAGCTTTGGCTGGTGAGACAGCTGTGGCCGTTTCTGGACCGGGATAGCCTGACCACTGTTGTCCACGCACTGGTAACCTCTAGGCTAGATTACTGTAATGTGCTGTATGTGGGGCTGCCCTTGAGGTTGGTCCAGAAGCTGCAGCTGGTGCAAAATGCGGCGGCGAGACTGCTCACTGGGGCAGGGTATCGCCAACATGTCACCCCGCTACTGAAAGAATTGCACTGGCTGCCCATTTGCTACCGGGCCATGTTCAAGGTTCTAGTTTTGGTGTACAAAGCCCTATACAGCTCAGGACCAGGATACCTGAAAGACCGTCTTATCCCTTACATATCCAGTCAATCACTGCGTTCTGCAGGTGAGGGCCTCCTGCAGATACCATCTTATCAGGAGGTTCGTTCTGCACAATATAGGAAACGGACCTTTAGTGTGGCAGCACCTACCCTGTGGAATTCCCTCCCTTTGAATATTAGGCAGGCACCATCTCTGCTGTCTTTTCGGCGCCTTTTGAAGACTTTTCTTTTTCAACAAGCCTTTTAAGTTGAGAGCTATCCCAGTCTGTGTCTGTGTCAGAATTGCTCAATATGTTTTTAATAATGTTTTTAACCCTTTTTAAAGTTTTTAAAATGTTTTTAACGCTGTTTTGTTTTAATGTATTTTAAGATTTGTTTTTATGATGTTTTAAAGTGTTTTTAATGCCTTGTTTGCCACCCTGGGCTCCTCCTGGGAGGAAGGGCGGTATACAAATTAAATAAATAGATAATAATATAAGAAAGGGATGTATTTATCAGATACACACATTTGATCGTGGGCTCTAGTCTACAAAAGCTTATGCTATAATGCATTTATTAGACTTGGATGTGCCACAAGACTCTGTTGTTTTTTTGCTGCAGCAGGTTAACATGGGGGTTTGTGTTGTTTGTTTCATACATTTATATCCATTAATTTAATATATATATATCTTTCTTAGATTTTTTGGCACAACACCAAACAAACCCAACATACAACTTAAAAATTAATAGTACTAAATAACTAACATTCATTATAACTCGGATGCTTAGTAATGGACTGGATCTTGAAACTGCATGAGAATAACTGCAGTTGGTGTCCTGTTCCCTTTTGCTATGTGATCACTGGAAACATTCTTGAAAATCTCATGAATAAAATTCTGGAACCAAGTTTAAATGCATCGTTGATAAATTGGAGAAGGAAGATGGGGTTGATTACAGTTGCATATATTGAGAATGCTTAATAAAGCATTGTTTTTAGTAACAATGTTTGCTTAAGATAATCAGGCAGCATACATTGTGAATAGTAGCACTATGTTGAAACCTGCCCTCTAATTCTCTGAAACTCTTCTTCCCCTGCAAAAGAAGCCTTCCTTTTTCTGCCTTTTTCTCAGCTTACTTTAGAATTTCTATAGGATTTTGGAGGGTGCTGGGTTGAGCTTTCTTTATTGTTGCAAGGTAACCTGGGAAGAGGTGTTTGTGGGCATTTCTTTTCATTAAACATTTCCCTAGCATTCTGCAGCCTCCTAGGCTGCATGTACTTCCTGCTCTGAAAAAAATACCTCATGATGTCTTCCTCTTAGCTTTAAGTGAACACAGGAAGCTGGATAAGCTGTCTACTGAGTGCCTGAGATTATTGAAATTTTCTTTCCCCTTTGATAACTTTCAAATGTGATTTTTTTCTCATTTATTGTTCAAGAATGGTTGAAAAAGAGACAAGAGTATCTTTTGCCACATCACTGGTGAATAGCCCTGAATGATAATTGTACTGCATTACATTGTTATCAGGATAACTGCAAAATTTTAATTCAGGGATGTTTCTAATAACCATTTATATTATGGTAGTTACTGAAAAAGTCACTACAGACCATCTATAAAAATGTGGAAGGCCAGTTGTCAGAACCTTCCTGATCATATGATGAGGTGACTGGTACCATGCTCATATACACACCCATAGTTGGAAAGCTTGTGGTGGGGAATCCTAAGGGAGCAGGAAATAATTGCAGTAGAGCTGGAATATAAAATACAGATAATCCAATATATTTAAACTTATTTAATTTTACTTAATTGTGTTACTTCTTAATGTGCAATTTGAAACAATACACTTTTGCTTATATCTTCATATGTAAAGGACTAAAGATGTACTTAAACTTTAAAAAGCTGATAATCAGACAGGAAGCCTCAAATATCCCTATAGGATCCAGGCCCCTATGACTAAGGGTCACGTTTCCACAAAGAGTTGGAAGTCAGGGGAAAAGGAAGCATGGTGTTGGCAACCATCTCTCCACACAGTGACTTTGTATGGATGTAAACAGTAGTTTAGCATTCCACCTCACCTCCCCTGATGTGACTTTGAGCAAGAGATCGGAAGTGCTTACTTCCATTTTTAACTAACTGCAACTTGTTATGACTGAAGTGGGAAATGGTTAGTTTTATACTTTATCTGTGGTTTATCCATCGTAAACCATGGTCTGAAGTTGGCTTGTACAGGAAAAGCTGTATTTTAAATGAGCAGACATAAATAAATACTGTGGTTAGTTGAAAATGGAAGCAAATGTTGGGAGAGGAGAGTGCATGAGTCCATGGATCATTCTGAAACCAGAAAGATGGTCTTTTTCTAGTGAATGCACAGGATCGAGGGTTATTACTTCCTCCCCCCCCGTATCTATTCAGAGTCCTTATATGCTAGGTGTTAGCTCACCTAAGTTTGCAGGTTTCCAACAGCAGTTTTCTCATTTGGAGGATTTTAATGGCCGGAGACACCACCCGAAGATTCTTGGGTCTTGGTTGTAATTAGGAAAATAAATGGTGAGTCAGACAGCGGAATATTCTTATAATGTTCTATTTATTCATGTCTTACACACTACAGCCATTAAATGCACTCTAGTTGGCCTTGGCCGGCATATCAGAATCATAAATCATAAATACACATCAGAAGCAGGAATACTGTAGTATACAATTAATATATAAAGTATAGAAACCTTAAACTTTATAGTATGAAACCTTCAAGGTACAGCATCTATTAGGCTACACTGTTGCAACAGACTGAGTCCAAGCTCAAAGTCTTATTAAGACACAGTTACAAAGTAGTTGGAACTACATACAATAATACTTCTCACCGTCTGATGGCATGGATGGATGGGATACAGATTTCCTTCTTTGACCAGTACCAAAGCATTGGTATATTGCTGTTCAATCAGCCTTCCTTTAATATAAATGTCCAAGGCTATACCCTGTGTCACAACTCAGACTGTTATCTGACAGTTGGCTGCATGAGATCATAACTCAGACTGAAGTGCATCAGTTTAGTGACCTTGCAGGTGTTTCAGAGAGCATAGTCCATTCCCACAGCAGTTCCCATTTCTTTATCTCGTGTTTACTTCTAACTTGGCAGATTGTCTGGAACATTGGCTTCTGCAACATTCCTTTTCCTGCAATTCCATATAAAGTAGTTCCTGAGATTCCAAATTAGGCTGTTCTCCCCAGACAGCGTTTTAAACACTATTCTTAAAGACTATTCAGAAGACATAATAGCACTGATACAATATGTATTACATATTAGCAAAATATGTATTTATTTTGCTAATGAAGGGTCTTGAGGGGTAAACAATAAAGAAATTGGAGGAGCCCATAACAATTCACATAGTAGTAAATCGTGGTTCAGCTTTATGTGCATACTAAAACTGAACCAAAGTCTCCCCCTCATCTTCAAGGGACTGTGAAGGGGAAGGGACATAGCTCAGTTGTAGGGCATCTACTTTGCATGCAGAAGGTCTGAGGTTGGACAGGGAAGTTCCCCTCCCTGAAATCCTGGAAAGGCACTGCCAGTCACTGTAGGCAGTACTTAGCGAGATGGACCAGAATCATTATACGACAGCTTTCTGTGTTCATCCCCTATGAAGGTGGAGGAAGAACATTTATGACTCAAGAAAGTCACAACAATTTTTGGAAGAGTAGGGTTTTAAAAAAAGAGAGATAGCAAGGGTTTATTTTTTTCCATTTCATTTAAAGACGCAGCCAAGCTGGTGCTGCATGCAATGGCTCAGCGAAATGTTCCTCAGATGAGCGGACATTCCTATGCAGATATGGACCAGAATACCCCATCAGAAACATGCTATGTTATAAGCATGTAAGGGATGAGGAACCTGCGTCCTTCCCGTAGTAGTTGGGCTACAACTCCCATCATTCCCAAGCAGCCTGACTAAATGAACACAACCACTGAGGTTGTAAGTGGTCATTGTGTCGCAAACAGTTAGGTAAATAATATAGCACATATTAGCAGCTCATCCTACAGAAGGGCTGAAATAAACATAGACCTTCCTACTGTATTTTGTTACTATATATACCCACTACCTGAGCATGAATTTCAAATATCTATTATTGATTCAGTAGCAGCTCTCTTGCAATTTGTGCCATGTTCTAAATAGAAGGCCATGATAAAGGCCTTTGATTCAGACTTTTAAAATACCATGATATGCTTCCTCGGGGCATATCACTTGCTGCTCTTTTAATATAAAGCAAGGGTCTATTTAATCTGACAGATGTTAGAATACATAAGAATGGCTAGAAAAACATGACTACAATTTTAGGCGGAGTTGTGATATCGTTCAAAGTAACTGTTGTTTCCAAAACAACAGGAAATTGTTAGAAATGTAGATTGCAATTACTTTTTGTTATACACAAAATTAAAAAAGGAAAGAATTTAGGAGTTACCTGTCTTGTATGCATATGGCTGAAGGAGACTATCAAATGCATTAGTGTTTTGTTCAGATATTCAATTTTTCCATTCAAAAGTTACTCCTCCACTGTGTTTAACACTAAGAGAATAAAAAGCCAACAATCTATTTTCTGTTTATTCAGTGCTGTCTTTCAAAATAAGAAATGGCAAAAAAAACTACTGCTGGTTTTTTGCTCTTATTAAATATACATGACCGCGTTACATGGAAAGAAAACACACCCTCAAAACTAAGCTGCTCAAGAGTGCTACTTCAGAGTGCTTGTAGTTAAAGTCTTTTCAGCTTAATAGTGTCAAGTAATTTGGGGGCAGCTAAGGCACTTTTGCTATTGAACTGACACGGATGCTACTTTTCTGATGTTGGCTGTACCGTGAACTTGAGATAATGCATTGCAGTTTTTTCCTGTGCGCAATATCATACTCCTGAGCCCAAAATTTTATTTATTTATTTATTTATTTATTTATTTATTTATTATCATTATTTTTACCCTGCCCTTTTTCCAAAACTGGAACTCACGGTGGCTTCCAGATAAAAGCACACATATAATTAAAAACATACAAAAGTCTAGATTATTTATTCATATCCCACCCTTCCTCACAGCAGGAGCCCAAGTCTGCAAACAAAAGCACTAAAAACACTTTAAAACATCATAAAAACAGACTTTAAAATACATTAACAAAACATATCTAAAAACATTTTTAAAAGCTTTCAAGACATCTTTTTTAAAAAAGATTAAAAACATATTGTTTTTAAAAAATGTTTAAAAACATATTAAAAAGCAGTTCCAACACAGATGCTGACTGGGATAAGGTCTCAACTTAAAAGGCTTGTTGAAAGAGGAAGGTCTTCAATAGGTGCTGAAAAGATAACAGAGATGGCGCCTGTCTAATATTTAAGGGTAGGGAATTCCACAAGGTAGGTGCCACCACACTAAAGATCAGTTTCCTATGTTGTGCAGAACGGACCTCCTGATACCATGGTATCTGCAGGAGGCCCTCACCTGCAGAGCGCAGTGATCGACTGGGTATATAAGGGATAAGACGGTCTTTCAGGTATCCTGGTCCCAAGCTGTATAGAGCTTTGTATACCAAAACTAGAAGCTTGAACTTGGCCAAGTAGCAAATGGGCATCCAATGCAATCATCAGTGGGTGACATCTTGGTGATACCCTGCCCCAGTGAGCAGTCCCGCCACCACATTTTGCACCAGCTGCAACTTTCAGACCAACCTCAAGGGCTGCCCCACATAGAGCACATTACAGTAATCTAGCCTGGAGGTTATGAGTGCGTGGGCAACAGTGGTCAGGCTATCAAGGTCCAGAAATGGCTGCAGCTGTCTTATCAGCCGAAGCTGGTAAAATGCACTTCTGGCCACTGAACTCACCTGGGCCTCAAGCAACAAAGATGGATCCAGGAGCACCCCCATACTACAGACCTCTTTCAGAGGGAGTACAACCCCATCCAAAGCAGGCAACTGACCAATTATCTGAACTCGGAAACCACCAACCCACAGCGCCTTCATCTTGCTAGAATCAGTTTATTTGCCCTCATCCAGCCCATCACTGAGTCCAGGCAATGGTCCAAGGCTTGCACGGTCTCTCCTGATTCAGATGTTACAGAGGAGTAGAGCTGGATATCATCAGCATACTGCTGACACCTCGCCTCACCTCACCCCAAATCTCCTCATGACCGCTCCCAAGGGTTCATATAGAAGTTAAACAGAATGGAGGACAAGATGGTACCTTGCGGCACCCCACAGCACAACTGCCACGGGGCTGAAAGATAATCACGCAATGCTATTCTATGAAAACAACCCTGGAGATAAGATGGGAACCAAGTGCCTCCAATACCCATCTCACCAAGTCAGCCCAGAAGGATACCATGGTATCAAAAGCCGCTGAGAGATCAAGTAAGAGTAACAGGTTCGCACTCCCCCTGTCCTTCTCCCAATAAAGCTCATCCATCATGGCGACCAAGGCTAATTCAGTCCCATAACCAGGCCTGAACCCAGACTGGGATGGGTCAAGATAATCTGTTTCATCCAAGAGTACTTGCAATTGCTGCACCACAACTATCTCCATCACCTTCCCTAAAAAGGGGGTATTTGTGACCAGTTGGTAATTGTCGCAGACCAATGGGCCCAGGGTGGGCTTTTACAGGAGTGGTCAGATCACCGCCAATCACCTTTCAGGGTGGCTGGAACCACTTCCCCCCGCAATGATGCATCGACCACACTCTGGATCCACTCGGTCAACCCCCCTTGGCAAACTTTAATAACCCAAGAAGGGCAAAGGTCGAGAGGACATGTTGCTGGCCGCATCATCGCAAGCACCTTGTCTACATCATCAGGCCTCATCAACTGAAACTGATTATAAGAATTTGCAGCAGATGTTGCACTGGACACCTCATTGAGGACCACTGTAGATGTGGATGGGGCATCAAAACTGCTATGGAGGCGAGCAAATCTACCTTCAAAGTGCCTTGCAAACAATTCACAGTGGCCCTCCGAAGGGTCTGAAGCTCCATTTCCTGGAGTTGATGTGAACAGACACCTGACAATATGGAAAAGCTCCACTGGATGGCTACTTGAGAATGCAATGGAGGCAGAGAAGTGGGCCTTCTTCGCTGTCCTCACCTACACACAGTAGGAACAGTTATGATGTTTTACTCGTGCCCGATCAGCCTCTCAGCACGTCTTTTGCCACTTGCGCTGTAGACGTCATCCAGCCTGTTTTATTGCCCTTAACTCACTGGTGTACCAAGGTGCAAAGCGGGCTCCACAATGCCAGAGAGGGCACTAGGGAGCAACTGTGTCAAGAGCCCAACATGCCTCGCTGTTCCACATCGTGGCAAGGGCTTCAACAGGGCCACCTGCTATATCTTCTGGGAACTCCCCCAGGGCATTCAGGAATCAAGTGGATTCCATTAGTCTCTGGGGGTGGACCATCTTAATCTGTCCACCACCTCTGCAGGGAAGGACCGGAGCCATAAGTCTAAACTTCATCAGAAAGTGGTCTGGCCATGAAAATGGGGTGACATCCAATCCCCCATCTTCAGACCACCCCTTCCTCCATCTGGAGCAAAAACCAAGTCAAGGGTGTGCCCTGCCCTATGTGTTGGGCTGGTGACAACTTGAGACAGCCCATGGTCATCATGGAGGCCATGAAGTCCTGAGCCAGAACACTAGAGGCAGCCTCAGCGTGGATATTGAAATCACCCAGGACTATCATTCTGGGCTCCTCAAACACTTAAAGTCGAGATGGCCTCCACCAGCTCAGTCAGAGAAGCTGCCAGGTAGCAGGGTGGACAGTACACCAGCAGCAACCCTAGCCCACTCATGGTTCCTGCTGGAAGGAAGGGCAGGATATCAATCAAATAATAAATAAATAAATAAATAACATTAAAATATGTTATACAGTAGGGCCCCACTTTACAGCGCTTCGCTTTACAGCGCTTCACTAATACAGTGGTCTCAATTAGACACAATTAGACTAAAGCCCCACTCATACGGTGCTTGTTCTGCTTTTACGGCAGCTTTCTGGCATCGTGCACCATTCTATTCAATGGGTTCCACTTTACAGCAGTTTTCGCTTTACAGCAGGGGTCCGGAACGTAACCCACTGTATGAGTGGGGCCCTGTTGTATCTTCAGCGCTCCAGTAACAGAAACAAATTAACAGAAAGAAATCTTATTTGTTTGTTACCCAGCGTCTTTCAATCTGCTGCCCTCCCAATGTTTTGAAGGCCAATTCCCATTATTCCTGACCATTGTCAACGCTGGCTTGGGCTGATGAGAACTGTAGCCCTAAATATATGGAGCACACCTGGTTTGAGAATGCTAACCTATGATATAGCTACTGGCTTAATCCTTGCATGAGTTTTAAGAATGGTCAGGGCTCAGGTGATCCATTCTGTGCACCAGTGGGTGGAGTATGCTGCTGGTCTTCATAAAGTGTATGTTTAAATCTATGTAATCCCCCTTGGGACCCACATTACGGGTCACAGGTGGATAACTAAAATAAATTTATGATGATGATAATGATGATTATAGAATTGGGCATAATTCTAAGATATGAGCCTTATAAGGTGATCTGAGGGACTTAAGACAGGTGATCTGATAAAGATAAAGTGATCTGAGGGACTTAAGACAGGACATAATGAACAGTACTTAGCCTTTTTTGAAAGATTGCAAACACCCATAGAAACCTGCCTGGGATTTAAGATTGCCCGAGTGGGCACCCAGCAAAAATCAGGTTGGCACATCTGTAGAATTCTTTCCTCAAATTCTTCTTTGGTTGTTTTTTTAAACAGGTTGTAAATACTTATTTCACTTAGCCTTTCCTGATTAAAGAAAAAAAGTTATTTAAGCTTCTCTGCATTTTTTATGTTTAACTCTTTCTTGTTTGAACTCTCTTAGGCTGTCCTTATGTTGTTTTCCCATTTATTTATTTATTTACTTTAATATTTCTCTAAGCAGTATACAAAAATACAACATAAAAACCAGTAAGCAGTATCATTAAAACAGGAATTCAGTAATAACAGCGTCAAATCTTATGGATCAGTGAAAGCCTTCACAAAAAGATAGGACTTTACAACACACCAGAAGTAACTGATGGATGCTGCCTCACATATGGCAGAGGGAAGGGCAAGTACAATGGTGGAATAAGCCCATTTTCAGATCACCACCCTGTGATATGCTGTGAACGGTGCTGTGCCAGAAGTACAACTGGTGTTTTTATTTGGAGTTTAGCTTAACTTTGTCTGTGTGTGTCTGTGTGTATGTTTAATATATTATTGGAAACCACCTTGTGAATAGTGGCTCCAGAGTTGTAATATATATATATTGGATGTTTGGGGGCTTACAGGCTTCCCCCAGGCACCTGGTTGGCCACTGTGAGAACAGGATGCTGGACTAGATGGGCCACTGGCCTGATCCAGCAGGCTCTTCTTATGTTCTTATGATGTCATATCCAATATGTAGGAAAAACCACCTGACCTACACACACGCTTCAGAAACCACAAATCAGTAATCTTAACAAAAAAAGTGGAGCAACCAGTTGCAAAACATTTCAGCATTGAGGGTCACAGCCTGTTGGACTCTTCTATAACACTGATAGAGATGCCAACAGATCCAGCAGCATTGACTAAAAGGGAGAACTTTTGGATTTACTCTCTGGACACATTGGCACCACATGGCCTGAACCCGGAGGACAGTACCACCACTACTTAGCTTCTGCAAATGAAGCCCCTCTGAGCATTCCATCCTCAAAGCTCTATAACTGCCACCTATACACACACAAAGCATTTTGAATAAATAAACTCTTTCTTTTGTTTGAATATAATATGAGAAAGGGTCTTAGGATGGAATTAAAACCTCCAGGCTTTGCCTGTGGTAGATATTGATTTGGGGAATACATAGGAAACTAGCAAAAAGTTATGTAGCCTTGATCAAACAGAGAGTCTGTAGGGGCTGATTGCTGGATTTATTAACTTGCATTTAAGGCACCCCTCTGTTCCTTTTCTTAAGGATATAAGAATCCAGGCAAATATATCTTTATGGGTGCAATTCAATTGTGAATGTGAGATGAAGACGAACTATTATAGTTGAAGCCTTTTTAATTTTATTGATTTTATTTTTTAAAATTATTGTATTTGAATGGAAAACCTAAAGAAACTTGAGTTAAACAAACAAAAGAAGATCTGTGTTGCATATTTCTGATAATATCTTAGATGGATTAGCAAGTGTAAGTAAACTTTTATTGCAATCGAAGCCATAGGCCATATGCAAAAACAATGAATACAAACATACAAAAACCAAATGTCATTTAAAAACCATTTAAACCCGAGCTCTATTTTAAAACCTACTGGAAAATTTCATTAGAGAATTTCACTCTGAGTTTTTGTGCTGCTAATGCAAAATTAGCCACCGCTAGGGTTATCACTTTATAATTATCTGCCAATAACATGGGCACCTGTTGCTCTGTGGGGCAAGATGTAAAGGGGGCAAGAATAGGGGATAGAAATTTGCCCCTAGGATCATCGTATAGAGGGCAATAGAGAAGATAATGTGAAATCTCTTCAATAGCCTGACAGCCATAAATACAGAGACGATGGGAGGGCAGTATAGTACGATAGCGGCCTTCGAGGAAGGCCGAAGGCATGGTTTGGAATCTGAGGGCAGTAAACGCTCTCCTAATGGGAAGATGGATTAGCAGGATGAGTGATTATAATGTTTGTTCAAATATAGGCCTGGTTTGCACATAACAGTGAGCCATGGTTTATTAAACCATGGATTGTTTGATCATCCAAAGCCTGCTCAGGAGCTGAACTATGGCTTGATTACTTCTAACAAACCACAATCTGAAACCATTGTTTCTGATCGGCTCATGAACCATGGTTTGTTGTACCTATGGCTTGGCACTATATGCAAACCAAGCACTCTTCCTAAAACATGGTTATTATTTTTTGGCCACCCTCCCTAGAGGCTCACCATGCTATTAAGACATGCGACAAAAGCAGTTCAAAAATGAACCAAAGTTTGGAGAATCAAGCCATGGTTTGTTCACTCATCTGTGTCTTAGTGTTATTTGCAGTCCAGGCCAAAGTCTGCTTTTGGAGAAACAAAGCAGGAATTTATGATTTTTTAAAAATGAACAAAAACCTATAAGTTAATAAAAATAATATTTCCTTTGCTCTTTCTGCTTTGGTTTGTGCAATTTCTGTATGTTCAGAAGAAATATTTTAATTATTAAACTCTTGATTGTTTTTTTTTAATATATATTTTAAAGAGGTTAGCACTGGTCAGAATAAATCAATTTTTTTATCAAGCAAACCAAAATAAGTAACTACACTCAGTTGTGGGCAGTGAGCAAGAACATAAATCGGAGGTGCAGAAATAAATATTTTAGTATTATGCACTTAGGCAATTACATGTGGCTTTGTCAATGACATTGAAAACTCAGCTCTGAAGGAGAGGAAAGGGCACATGTGACAACTTATTTTTATCAATCAGTACAAAAGAGGCTTATCCTACTCCTTCTAATCAAGCTCATATTTCATTCAACATATGTAGTGAATCAGCTTTTATTTATATCCTAATTATTTTAAAATATTTTTCGTATTGGGAGGTGGTGATCACAGTTACTTTAATACTATATCACTCTGACATGGTGTCATATTTTGCTAATTGAGGGCAATAAAATATTTTAGGTAGATCATATTCTGTCATTAAATCCACATCAATTTACAATTTGTTTTATGTTCACAGTGGAGTTCTAAGTTTTGTACAATGATTTGGCCTTTTCAAACAGAAATTCCTTGTTACCACATCTCTCAAACGTGTCTGAAACATAGTGGTTTTATCCCTAGGACAGACTATTGTCTAGGAAGCCTCAGTTCTTTTATAGCACATTTCACAATGAATCCAACACAAAGAATTTTAAAAAGAACTTGCTATCCAAGTGTAAATAGTGCTGTGACATTGCTTCCTAGGTAAAACCAGTTACAAATAGGGTTGCTAGGTGTCAACTTTTCACCTGGAAACTCTGGATTTTGGGGGTCCTCTCTGGGTCTCTGGGTAAGGCACCTTAATCTCCAGATTCTCAGCTTTATTTTTTTTTAAAAAAGTAGGTTTCTAGGTGGTCAGGTTCTTCAGATATACACCTAAACATCCGCCGCCGCCAGCAACTTCTGTTAAATCAGCTCGTAGCAGGCTACCCCAAACCACCCTTTCAGATTTGTAGCCAATAAGTGAAGTCAGGGTTGGGATTTCTTGACATCCAGGCAGTGCCTAGACCCCTTTGCAATGCAAGAAATTTGTTGTTTTTTCCTGTTTATGTGAAAATCTCATAAATTGAGTAAGTATATAACTTTCAGGGTTTTTTTCTCTTGAGTGCAGGAGTCAAACAAGTTTAAATTTTCCTGGGCTGTTGAAGAGGCCAGTGTTTTGAAAAACTTCCCAATATGAAGCTTTAATCCAATACTTGCTTTTCTGTGAGTAAAGCTGCAATGCTAATCTCACGTATCTGGAGTAATCACCATTGAATTAAATAGGACTTACTTTTCAGTATACATATTTAGGATTGTGCTGTAAATTAATGGGACTTCTGAGTGAACATAACAAATAATTGTGTTTGTGTTCTAAATCTTTCTCTCCCTCTCCAATCCTATTTTTAAAGCAATTAGGCAGCTTACTTAGGTATCACAGTTTTTATTATGTAGGAAACGAATATTGATTTTTAAAAAATGCTCTGCAAAGAATGGTTTGACAATAAACTATTATATGGGGTGTATATATTTTTACATCTCCAGTGTGTGTGTGTGTATGGAGTCTATCCAACAGCCCTGTATGGAGTCTATCCAACAACCCTGAAACCAAGGCAGCTCACAATAAGAAATAAATCCCTTTAAAATCCAATAACCATAAAAACAAGTATAAACAGTTGCAAAACAGCTTCAAGTGGCATGATTTTGGGTTGGGTGAATGAAGTTCCTTATCACTTGAGGTTGCAGTTCTCTGCATGCTTCCCTGTTTGAGTAAGCCGCATTGAATACATTGGGACTTGCTTCAGAGTAAACAAACATACAATTGCACTATAAATATATTTACAGGTTGTTTAAATAATAAACATCGTTGACAGTCATGCTTATATAAATATTTCACTGTACTGTGTCCCAATAAGTATTTGATTTCACACTATGGTTGTAGATTATTATTTCCTCTACATTTTAAGTGTGCCCTTCTTCCTTGGAGTGGTCATGGTTCTCCTCCGTTGTTTTCATCCTGAGGGTCAGATAGGCTGAGAGATGGTGAGTAGCCCATGGTCACTCAGTACACTTTATAGCTCATTTCCATTTTGAAAAATTAATTAAAACTATTTACATGCAGGCAAAGTTTATTAAGTAGATCCACACAATATATTTAAAGCACATCTAACTCACATTTAAAGTGTATGACATCCCCTAAAGAATTCTGGAATGTGTAGTTTTCCCCTCACAGTTCTAGTTCTCACCATCCTGAACAAATGAGGTTCCCATGATTCTGTGGTGGAATTAATGTGCTTCAAATGTGTGTTGAATGTGCTTTAAATGAATGGTGTCGATCTGCCTTAGGTATGATGTGCATTCATTAGTGAATTGAAATGAATAATCTTTAAAGATAATTTTTAAAGATACTTTTTTAAACATGGAATTTGTGTAGCTCAGTGGTAAGGGCATATGCTTTGCTTGCCAAGGTCCAAAATTCAATTTTTGGAAAAGACTATTGGCTGGAATCCTGGAGAGGCAATGCTAGTCTATGTCATCAGTACTGAGCTAGATGGTACCAAATGGCCTGAGTCAGTATAAGGCAGATTCCTTTCTTCCTAAAACTGGAAAGAGACTCAATGGCCACAGTGGCTCCAAAATTTATTTATGTATTTTATTTACAACATTTATATACTGCTTTATTGTAAAAACAATCTCAAAGCAGTTTACAGAAGGAATTAAAACAATAAAATTATTGGTAAAAACAGTTAAAGTCAGGCATTTAAAAACATTCAAAATAATAAAACCAACAATGAGTTAAAAACACAATAGCTTCTACATGCCTGGATAAGCTTGCTTAATCAAAAATGTTTTTAGCAGGTGCTGAAAAGAGTACAATGAAGGTGTTTGCCTAATGGAAATAGGCAGGGAGTTCCAAAGCGTAGGTGCTGCCACACTAAAGGACTGATTTCTTACAAGAGCAAAACAAGTACTCTATGGCACCCGTAGCATGGAAAGCACATCTTGAACTTGGCCTGGTAGCAAATCAGTAACCAGTGCAGATTTCAGAGCAGAGGTATTATGTGCTGAGAGGGTCTCACTCATGTTAGCAGTTGTGGCATAGCATCCTGCATTAACTGCAGTCCCCAGTCAGGTTGTGCTTAATGGGGATTTCTGTGACCATGGTTAACTGGCTGCCAGGTTTTTTTTAATTTTGGTTTTTGGTTAGGAATCCTGACTGGTTGTGGGACCTTTTCTGCCTTGCTCATAGGAACCTTGTTGTGGTTGGTATGGTATTGCATTTAAGAAATCATCACTGTCTTTTGTTTTTCTTTTCTATTTGCATTTCATTTATCTTTAACCTCACTCCCTTACATCCATAAAAGCAACAACAGTGGTTCCATGTGCTCAGCTCAAACCCCTTAAACCCACTAATAATGCATCTTGTTGGTTTGCATGACTGTTTGTTTCTTGCCCAATAGTGGTAAAAGAGAATTTACATATTTGGAAGTGTGGTTGTAATTGTTGTTCCCAAGCTGCTGCCTGTGAAGGTAGATCAAACCATGTGTATTTTCTCTCTGTTAAATATTACTCAATGGAATTGGGTTGGCTGCCAAAGTGAGTTTATAGACAGAAAAGGGTAGAGATTTTTCCTTACTCTTACTCATTTCTCAGACCTCTTTCTGAAGTGAAGGGTCAAATCTGTAAAGAAGTTTGGAACAGCAGTGTTAAAAGGTAGGGGCAGGGCATTCCAGGCTGGGGGTTGCCAACCCTGCTTGAATATGGATATCTTTGCACAGCATCCCTATTCAAGCTTTACCAACAGCACAATCCAAACCTACTCATATCTACTCAGAAGTAAGTCCTATTGAGTTCTGTGTGGCTTAGTTCCTTAGTAAGTGTGTTTAGAATTGCAACCCTTCGGGGGCATCCATCTTCTCTCTTGAGTGCTCCCATCTAACATCTCCACAACACTAGGCTCTTTTCTTCCTACAATGGTCTTTGGTGACTGGCCTGGCATGAGGGCACTTAAACCCTTTTTGCCAGAAGCAAATAGGCTAGATTAAATGTTCCCTACCCAGGCTCCATCTTTTAGCTAAGATTTCTATCTTAATTTCCAATCAGAGAAATGTTTTTGTTTGAATTGTATGCTCCAAGCACCTGTTTGTTGTCATATGCCTTTAAATTGATTTTGACTTATGGCAACCTATGAATCAGCAACCTCCAATAACATAAACCACCCTGTTCAGATCTTGTAAGTCCAGGTCTGTGGCTTCCTTTATAGAATCAATACATCTCTTCTTTGGTCTTCCTCTTTTTCTACTCCCATCTGTTTTCCCCAGCATTATTATCTTTTCTAGTGAATCCAAGCAACTGTGGTTGATGCTTAATGTATCAAGCTTAATGACATCACTAGGGCCCACTCCCTGAGATATCACTTGGCCCCACCCCATGACATCACTAGGGCCCATCCCTGAAATCTCAGGGTTTGGGATGCTTCTGAGGTGGCAACCTTAGTTACAAAGATGTTACTTTTCTGAAAATTCACAAAACCACTGTGTCTTTCAGTATTTGGTACTGGACATAGTACTTGATCCCAAGATGGAAGATTAAGAAATCTAAGAGACAGATCTTTTAAGATGTATCAATTAGTATAGTTGCATTGCTCTTAATTGATACTAGCTGCATTTATTATGTTAACACAGAGCTTGGAAGATTACTTTTAAAAAGTAATAAATTACAGTTACAATTACATGGCCTCAAAAATATAGTAACTGCCGTTATAATTGCTCTGAAAGTAACTGATAACTTTTTCTCAAAAGTAATCACTACAATTACATTTCATTTACTTTTAAAATAAAAACACCTACCAGGTGCTGGCCTTGGCTGCTGCACATCTAAGTAGCCTAAAACAACATTAAAAATAAACACACATATACAGAGGTAGTAGAATAATCCATTTTATTTCCATAAGATAGCAATGGTGGTCTCTCCACTGGTAAGGGAGGTGGGGAGAGAGGCAGAGGCCACTGCTCAGATCTTTGCATGTCAAATCAAGTGCAACCCCTCCCCCCCCCACTCAGCCAGCAAGCATAATCTCTCTCACTTAACCACCTCCCAGACCCTGCCCTGCTACCAACTAAGGGACACTCACTCAAACAAACATTTTCCTGAGATGCAAAAAAGGTAAAATACTGCAAATGCAGCATAGTAGCCAGAGAGGGTGGTGGAGGCCACTTTGTGTGACACACACATTGTCATCTTTCACCTCCACAGTTCTTTATCTCCATTCTGCTTCTGCCTCCTTCTCCTCCTTTATCCATGTTGTTGCCTTCTGACTCCTTTTTCCTTCCTCTCCATTCTTCACCATCACCATCCATTTTTTAAAACAATTGTTTTCTCCACTCCACCCCCGTCTCACTCTCCACCTCCTCCCTCTTCGCCTCCTACCCACCCACAGAGCATGTGGGAAGAGTGACGCTGCACAGAAGCCCAGTTTGAGACACACAATTTTCATCCACAAATCAGAAGAGCAGAAGACTTTCCCTGCTTCCCCCGCCCCAAAAAATGCCCAAAAGTAATTCTGGAAATGTTACAATTACTCCACAAAAGTAATAAAATTACTCCTAGTTCTATTATGATCAAAATGTAAAGAAATTACCCACTCGTTCCTCAAAAAAGTAATGAATTACAAGTAATTCATTACTTGTAACGAATTACTTCCAAGCTCTGTGTTAACATTATTTCCATTGTATGACTGCAAGCTATTTAACTTAATTAATTTCAACATGACCTGTAATAGCACTGAGGAATGATCTTATCTGTTCATAAGTAAATTATGAGTTGGAGAGCTTTTCCTCCCTTTTGTGTATTTCTTAGGAGTTCCTGAAGATGGGGCTGCATGTATTACTATCCACTTCTCTGCAACCAAAATTATATAAATAAGCCTGGAGTCCCCGGATGCATCCAGTGCCCTATGTGGACAATTTTGTTGAGCTATCTGAATACTAAAATGATAGCAGAAGGCAGGGGTGTGAAACTTCATGCCTGGGGGCCAAATGTGGCCCTCCAGGCCTCTGTATTTGGTTGTTGGAACTTTTTCCAGAGAACACCCCTCATCGGATGTGCTTCACACCCCAATTGTTTTTGCCTGGCTGGAATGTGTCCTTGAACCCTCATAATGCCTCTTGCTTGTCTGGATGGAGGACAGAGAGGGGTGTGGGAGTGTCTGTAAGAACTAGCCTACTGTACAAAGGTAAAAATTACCTTTGTTTCTCCATCCGCATTTGTCTCTGCCCCCACCCGCTACTGGTTTGTGGCCCATCAATGATTTCCATGGAGAGAGGCATTTCAGGCTTGATGGCTGGCACTCCGTGTCTCTTGACAAAGCTCAAATCCATGAAGTTGCTGGATGCTTCCAAATCCACCATGCCGAACACCTGCACGTCTAGCCCTGTAGGCAAGCCGAGGCAGACTGGCAAATGAAGAGCTGACTTTGGAGGGAGAGTCTTAACTGGAGGTCACAGAGTCACAGTTGATTTCAGCTTGTGGACCTCTACAAAAGCTGGGATTTGGAGTTTTCCTGCACCGGGGCCTTTTCAGACTTGGAGGGGCATGTCATAGCCAGATACCCTGCCTTCCCACAATATAGACATAGTCCCTCTTTCCAATGCTTCTCTTTGTTTTCCTCCGTCAGACGTGGATGCACCCCCCCACCCCCGATGGTGTTCAGGTTCCCACGCCAGGGGGAAAGTGGGTGTGGGGGAGTGATAAAGTAGGTAAGGAGTGCGCCATCTCCGATTTGTACTCCCAGCACTGCCCCCTCTAGCCAGCTGTCTATCTGCAAGCACAACTGGACCAGTTCTGAGAAAGTACTCAGTTGCTGGGCTCACACTAACTCATCCAGTAGTTCTGCATTGAGCCCATTGTGGTACAAGAAAATTAACCCAAAGTTATTAAAGTCCGTTTTCTGGATATGAAAGGTATTAGTGTATGTCTGCATGGAGTTCTTTCCCTGCTGTAGGTTTCCCAGTTGGCAGGACACAGTCTCTCTCCTCTGAGGGTCCCAAAAGATCTTGGCTATGGCGTCTATGAAAGCGATATTTCAGGTCAAGACTGGGTTATTGTGAAGCAACAGGGGGTGGCCCATACAGTAGCCTCCCCTTCCAAGAGGCTGATGATGAATGACCTTCACATCATCATTAGGGAATTCTGACTGCGACACTCATATGTAGAGCTCACACTGGGCTATGAATGTGGCGAATTGCTCCACTTTCCCACTGGAGTGGGTGGGCATTCCCACTGGCAACTTGATTCAGGGTGCTGGTGCGGGCAGGATGGACCCCTGTGTGTGGGTCCCCTGGGTCACCAGCTGGGTCATCTGGAGGCGCAAGTGTTGATTCTCAGCTCGAAGAGACTGGGTTTCAGTTTGCCTTCCACAATTAGTCTCCAGTTGCTTAGTTAGTCCTTTATGCAGCAGCCAGTCAAAACATTTTCCCTTGATTGTCCAGCAGGAAGGAAAAATCTGAAAGTTAGGAGCAAGACTAGAAGGAGGGATTCTCAAAAAGGAGTTAACAAACACACCCTAAAGTATTTATTTTCTCTCTGCCCTTCCTGCAGTATGGACAAGTGTGTTTTTCAGGTGGAATCTTAAACTGAGATACATAATGCAGCATCAAAGCCAAGCTCAGGAGCTCACTGTCATTACCAAAGTAGTTCAGTTCATGAAGAATCAGTACACAGGGACAGACCATGGGTGAAAGGGGACTGTAGCTATAGACATAATCAAGCTTTTGAGTCTAGTATTCCTGGGGATCTCTCAAAAAGGATGAGACAATTCAACAGATTAAACTTCATTCATGTACATTAACTCACATTATGGAGGGAGCAGCAGTGAGGGGGAAGGTCATTGCCTTTCCCTTCCCCTGCTCTGGCCCTCACACCCTCTTCACCAGTAAGAGGTGGGGAATTGGGTGGTGCTATGCACCTCTTCCCTTCAAATGCCCCACCTAACAAGGAAGGCTGGCTACAGGGCTCAGTGCTGTGCTGAACCCCCAACCTTCTTGGACTCATTTTGTGGGCCCTTGCAAAAGTGTGTGTGGGCATTTTGGACACTTTTGTCATTGTTTTGTGAAATCTCTGTGTGGCAGAGATAAAATCAGGAGCATAGAAGAGTTCTTATGTTCCACAGAATGATCACATGGGGGTGATTCTGTGTTATGATGTAGCAAGATTCCCAACAGAATTGTTTCATAAGGGGGGGTGGCTGTCAGCACCACTTGTTTACCCACGTGGTGGCCAATAGGCATGCCTTGTGCAGCTAGGAAATATTCCAAGAACCTATGGGGATGTAGCACAGCCACACAATCACACTGTCAATAATCTTTGAGAAGACTGTAGCATTGAAAAGTCTTCAAATTATATGTCTAAGAAAGATAGTGTAGTTGGTTTTCAAATAACCAGAAGTGAGGAAAAAGTTAAATATTCTTGGGAATGTGTAATTGCTCACTAAATGAAAAGCCTAATTCAATCAAAATAATAAAAAGTGGTTTTAGTCCCCCAAGTTTAAAATAGGCTAACTCAGTTTTCCAGAAAAAGTATATATAGCCTTCAGACATATTGTCCCTGATTTTGGCAGGATATTCTTTCTGTAATGGAGGTAATGTTTTAAAATGGAGGTTTGTTTGCTTTCTAATTTAATTAATGATAATGTAGCCTTTTTGTCTCAAATTTTAAACCACAAATTTTGCACAGCAGCTTTCTTTGCTAGTTCTGGTACCACTATTTTAACAGTTGCTTTTTTGTGAGTCCTTTCTCTAAATTTGCTAGGGGATTGTTGAACAGTGATGATGAGAAAAGAAGTTGTAAGTCTGGGTGGGTTTGTATGATATCCTCCCAAGTGTTCTCAAAGAACTCAAATGTGAAATTGCTGATCTTCTAACAAAAATATGTTATGTGTTCCTCAGATCAACCTCCATACCTTAGGAATGGAAAGTGGCCAATGTAACCCCAATTTTTTTAAAGGGATGGGGGGGATCCTGGAAATTATATACTAGTTAGGTTAACTTGTGTTCCAGGAAAAGTGGTGGAAAATATTGTTAAAATAACCAAGCATACAGAAGAACAAGCCTTGCTGAAGCAGAACCAGCATGCCTTCTGCAAGGGTAAATCCAGTCTCACTAATCTATTAGAGTTCTTTGAGAATGTCAACAAGCATATAGACAGAGGTGGTCCAGATGACATAGTGTACTTGGAATTTCAAAAAGCTGTTGACAAAGTATCTCACCAAAGACTCCTGAGTAAGCTTGGCAGTCATGGGATCAGAGGAGAGGTCCTCTTGCGGATCAGGAACTGTTGAAGTAGTAGGAAGCAGAATGTAAGACAGATGTCCCAGTAGAGACATGTGGAAAGTGGAATCCCCCCCAAGATCTGTGTTTTTAACTTGTTCATAAATGATCAAGGGTTAGGGATGAGCCATGAGGTGGCAAAGTTTGCTATTCTAAATTGTTCATTAAAACATTAAAACTAAAAAGGGATTGTGAAGAGTTCCAAAAGGACCTCTCCAAACTGAGTGAATGAACAGTAAAATGGCAAATGCAGTTCAGTGTAAACAAGTGTAAAGTGATTCATGTTGGTGCAAAAAAAATCTTAATTTCTAAACTGGAAGTGACTGATCAGGAATGAGACTTTGGGGCTTTGGTACATAGCTTGATGAAGATGCCAACCCAGCATAAGGCAGCTGTGAAGAAGGCTAATTCTGTGCCTGGGATCATTAGGAAAGGAATTGAAGATAAAACTGCTGATATCATAATGCCATTATACAAATGTATGGTGTGATCACATTTGAAATATTGTGTACAGTTCTAGTCACCTCACCCCAAAAAGAATATTGTAGTGTTGGAAAAAGTTCAGAAAAGGGCAACCAAAACGATCAATGGGATGGAGCAGCTCCCTCATGAGGAAGGTTTGGTGCTTTTTAATTTAGAGAAAAAGCAAGTAAGTGGCAATATTCATTCATTCATTCATTCATTTCTTACATTTATATACCACCCCATAGCCAAGGCTCTCTGGGTGGTTTACAGCAATTAAAAACATTAAAAATAAATATACAAATTTTAAAAGACAAAAACAATTTAAAAACACAATTTAAAAAAATTTAAAAGCAGTTTAAAAGCACATGCTAAAATGCCTGGGAGAAGAGGAAAGTCTTGACTTGGCGCCGAAAAGATAACAGTGTTGGTGCAGGCGCACCTCGTCAGGGAGATTAATATGATAGAGGTGTATAAAATTATGCATAGGATGGCGAAAGTAGATAGATATTTTTCTCCCTCTCTTATAACATTAGAACTTGTGGACATAGAATGAAGCTAAACATTGGAAGATCCAGGCAAAAGAAATTACTTCTGCACACGCACATAGTTAAATTAGGAATTTGGTCTCACAAGAGGCACTGATGTCCACTAACTGAGATGACTTTTAAAAAACACTAGACAAATTCATGGGAGATGAGGCTGTCAGTGGCTACTAATCCTAATGACAGAGCCAGTGTGGTGTAGTGGTTAAGGTGTTGGACTATGACCTGGGAGACCAGGGTTCGAATCCCCACATAGCCATGAATCTCACTGGGTGACCTTGGGTCAGTCGCTGCCTCTCAGCCCCATGAAAACCCTATTCATAGGGTCGCCATAAGTCGGAATAGACTTGAAGGCAGTGCACTAATCCTAATGGATATGTTTTGCCTCCACAGTCAGAAGCAGTATACTTCTGAATATTAGTTGCTGGAAAATGCCAGAGGGGAGAGTGCTGTTGTACTCAGTCCTGCACATATGTTTTCCACAGGCATCTGGTTGGCCAGTGTGAGAACATGTTGCTGGACTAAATGGGCCATGGGCCTGATCCAGCAGGCTCTTCATATGTTAAGACTTGTAGTAGCAAGGCTCCCATGTTTCATGCCACATGGGCCATATTAACAAATTCAACAGAAGCCTCCCACACTACAAAGCTTCTGTGAGAGTGGGCCATATTGGCATTTTTCAGTCAATGTAAGCTAAATCTAATTTTCCCTGAGTTCCATTTACAGAGTTTCAGGGTATTTGGAACACTGGAAGAAAGAATTTGCATTAACAGTTCTGTTGTGGGGGGGGGGGTGATCGACACTGTCAGTGCTCTATAAAATAACTTCTTTTATAGCTGACTGAAAAAAGCCAAAAGCCAAAAAAGTTTACTTAGAAAATATCACATTGCATTTATAATTCTGTTTACCCCCATTAAGACTCCTTAAAGAGCGTAACTTGAAAATACTAATATAAAATGTGATGAACATCTTTTTACGTTTGTGTAAGGAAATACTTTGAATGCCTTAAAAATAAATTACGAGTATAAAGTTGAAACTTGCAATTTGATTATATTTTTCTACATTTGCTACTTTGTAGCAGTGCTTTTTATGTTGAAAATGTTAAGCATTATGCGTGTGTATTGTTGAGGTTAAGACCCATTAGGGCCCCCCATTATGTTGGGAACACTTCAAGTAAAACTCACCAGTTGCTGTTTTCCACAATTTTGCCAAATAATACTTCTTAAAAGTGGGTAGTGTTTAATTTGAGGGGAGGGTATACTCTCTCCAATAAGAAAAAAATAAGGTAGCTCCACCAAGGATATCCTATAGATATCAGGTAAAAACTGGCCTTTGGATGGGGGCACTAATTTCTCATGATGTTGAATTTTGCAAAACCTTGGATTTCATAAATTTTAAAAACAAACAGTAATAAGATGAATATTGTATAATTAAATATTTGCACACAGAGGGTTGTATTCAATGTAGTACTAAGTTGCTTGTGCCATCAGCACAAAGATTTCCATCAGAGCAATGGAATGTCCTCTCCCCACATGCCCCCTAACTCTTTTCCGGTGGTTCCCCTAACTCTTTGGAGCAGTTTGGGGGATGGTGTGGGGCATGCGCAGGGGGAGGAAAGATGGGAAGCGGTAAGCCTTGTGTATGCAGACTATGCTGTTGAATACTACCCATTCCTTCTATGGCTAAATATGAAATGAAAAACAAAGAAAAAAAATCTGTAACATATTTTTTCAAATCCAGAGTCCTTCATGTTTAAAAAGCTTGTTCTGTGTTCCAAACAACAGCGTCCACACATTTTACTCCATTTAATTCCATGAAAGTGGCTGTTTCATAGACATGAGTCTGTTAAATAGTTGAAGTGTTTCATTTTCACTGCTGATTGTCTGGAATATCAGATCGTTCTCCACAATGTATAATATAAAATGCCTTAAAACAGTGATAACAATCTGGAACATGATTAGTCATATAAAAGACTTAATTATTTTGTATTAGATTGTTTGTCATATGTTATTAAAGAATCTTATATACCAAATGTTGGATGGCATATTTGACCATATATGCCAAATAGCTTTTAATACTGTTAATGAGCTTTTAATTCCAAGCAAATCTTGACAAGCATCTTTTATATACCAAACATTTAGATGGCTTTAAAAGTTGCTTTGGATATAGTTAAGTAGGATATAATTTGAAGAATCATTTTTGTGAGTTATGGTTCATAAAGCTTGCCTATAACAAAGCAAATGGCACATATATTTCACTTTATGTTTTTGTAATTACATTACGTGCAATTATTTGTTAAATTTGGTGAAATATGCTTCCTCCCTGGAGTTTCTTTAGAGCATAATTTCCTGTAAATTCATGATTCAGTATTTTTTTGCTTATGGAGCTGCAAATTTAGGTTTTAATTGTAAATGAGACTCCAGCTTTTCAGTCTCATGAGACACTTGATGGTCAAACTGTCAGGAACAAATATGCAAAATATACAACTTTGTTGTTAATTAGACTCTTCCTGTCTCCCTTGTCCTCATCTATCCTCCCCATGTGGACATATAAACATTGCTGCTGACACTGGTATCCACGCTCTGGAACTGCCTCTCTCTAGTACAGCCTTTCCCAACCAGTGTGCCTCCAGATGTTGTTGGACTACAATTCCCTCTTTC
This sequence comes from Rhineura floridana, assembly GCF_030035675.1. Classification (NCBI taxonomy): domain Eukaryota; kingdom Metazoa; phylum Chordata; class Lepidosauria; order Squamata; family Rhineuridae; genus Rhineura; species Rhineura floridana. Next base: position 102,775,155 of record NC_084486.1, read on the forward strand.
CTGACCATTGGCAATGCTGGCTGATGCTGATGGGAGTTGTGGTCCAACAACATCTGGAGGCACACTGGTTGGGAAAGGCTGTACTAGAGAGAGGCTGCTCTAGTACAACCTTCCCCATCTTTAGGCCCCCAATCCTCAGACAGCATAGAGAATGGATGGTGGGTGTTGTAGTCCAACGACATCTGAAGATGCAGAGTTGGGGAAAGCTGTATGTCATAGACATCTGCTGCATCTGCTATGGCACCAAGAGTGGTTATGCACCTACATTTCATGTCCCCATGCAAAAGGGATCCTACCCCATGCTTGTAAGGGCAGATCACTGTTGGGGGTGGCACACGGCCCCAGTCAACAACAGATCCAGCCACCCACCTGCAGTCCAGCTATCTTAGGACTGTAGTCACAGGCGATCCCACGAGAGTTCTAGGAGGGGCAGGGTGAAGCCCAAGCCTTTAAGAGGTGTTGGCCATCCTGCTGCCAGCTTCTTTCTTTGTGCACCAGTTTTTCCACCCACCCTGCCTCAGTTTAAGTGTGTGACTGAGCTTTGCTTAAAAGGGTCACTGGTTTACAGGACCAGATAGAATTTTCCCTCTTAATCAAATTAGCTCTCAGTTGAGTATGTGTTTTTGCCTATCCCTCAGTGATTGCTTTGTAATTTATTAGGCATCCATATGCTTCTGTCACAACTTAAAGCAGAAATGGGATTGGGCAGGATCAAAAATAAGAGGGAGAATAGAATGGATATAGTGGGGTACATGTGGACCTCATCCCTAGCTCAGGAGGGGCCAGGACTCATCCAGCTTGTACTCAACCCCACTGGTGGACCAGTGAGATCCCAAGTGCATTGTTTGCACCATGCATGGGTTCCAGGGGAAGTTTCTCTGTTGGGCCAAGTGGGGTGGCACCCTCCCAAGGTTCTGAACCCCCCAACTCCAAAGCCATAGCCCAGTCTTCCTCCTGTCACCCACAGACATATTAATACATTGGCACTGACTGAGAGGCTTCATAGATGTGTCTGCCAATCTCCTCTCTCTCCTTACCCTGAGTCATGATCACTTCAGGCAGGTTCCCATCCATCTCCTGGGAGGGAAACAGTTTTTAAAAAATCAAGTAACTACTCACTCACATTGGAAGGATGCTAGTCAGGGCAGCAGGAAGAAATGGTCTGAAATAGTCTGTCCATTTGTTCCCTCCCCCTTTTTCCTCTTAGCAGCTAATGGACACAAGCCACAAAAAAGAAGGGGGGCACCCTGAGAACTGCCCAGAGCCAGAGGTTTGCCCCAATCAATCAGAACCATGCATGCTTCTGTGGGTGTTGCTGAGTCTGCACAACAGCCAGCGGATCATTCCCCTCACTTTCAGAACACTCTCAACGAAGTAAGCTAGCAAGCTTTGTAGCAGCAGGCATACCCTTTTTACTTATTTCCTGTGTGCACACCTATTTGTGTGTGTGTGAGTGAAAGAGAGAGAGAGAGAGAAAAGGATCCATAAACAAGTAAGCAAACCATGGTGGGTAGATGAGGAAAGGGCTGCAAAACCACAATAATCCTGTCCAGTGTAATGGCTGGGTCATCTTGTTTCCAAAAAGGAAACAATACAACTGCGTAAAACACACAGGCTTTCACCCCCAACAACCAACCAGCCTGCCAAAACAAAATCTAGAGGGAAAGTATGAAGAATGAACCCAAATGTTGTGAGAAGATAGGTTCAGGGAAGGATGCCGGGAGAGGAAAACACAACTAGAGTCGGTTTTATACCATTCCATTAGTTATTCTTTGATGGTATCCTTAACTAACTTCAGGGCTGATTTGTTCAGAGAGTTAATCAGAGCCCCAAATGAATGGAAGAGAGGAAAACAGGTGCTCTGCTGTCTCTTCAGAAATGGCAGATTTGCATGGCAGGCTCCAGGAAGTGCTGAAGTGAGGGAGGAAAAAGGATCAGGTACTGCTGAGTTAATGAAGAAAGAAGCTGAATAGTATTTGTGCTCCCGAAAGGTGAGAAGCCTGGGATTCCAAGGAAGGACTACCCAGGACAGGAACATGGCTCCAAAGATTACTACAGAGCTGCTTCGCCAGCTTCAGCAAGCAATGAGAAACTCCAAATATGTTCCAGAGCCGATCCAAGCCTACATCGTGCCCTCAGGAGATGCGCATCAGAGTGAATACAGTGCATCCTGTGACTGCTGAAGAGAGTTCATCTGCAGGTTTGATGGCTCAGTAAATTAACGCTGCTGACAGTGGTCAGTGAGATCGGCATCGAGTCTGAACGGGAGTCTGCAATAGAGTCTCAAGCGCGGTCTTCGCTCATGGGACATTGACCTTCATTCCTGTGACCTGAATCAGCAGCTGAGACTCTTTGTTACACATCATCTTGCCCATTTTTCATCAGAGGTCAAAGATGCTTTGTCTAGAACTGTTGAGTTGACAACATATATCTACGTGTGGGAAAACTATAGACTTTGTGAACTACCATGGGACTTGCCATGGATGTGGAATATGACATTCCTTGGAGTAGATTTTGGTTACTACTGGTTCCACCACATGGCCCAGGGTTCTCAACTGAGGAAACCAACTTCAAGAAACACACTGAAGTCTGAATAACATTTTAGGAAATGTTCTGTAATCCATTTGCTTTTATTTTGATCTGTGTGTCTTCACTCACTTTGCAAATGTATAAATGTGAACAAAATTTGTATTTTAGGTATGTAAATATAGTAAGTTTAATTTATTTAGCTTTATTTTATCTCAGTTGAGCTAAAAATGTACTTATTCACTTTGTACTTAATGTATTTTAATCTAGATTATTTGTTTTGTAATATTGAATTTATTTTATGTTTGTACATTGTTGGTTTTTGTCCTGCTTGAATTTATTATGTAAACTGAATTCTCTTTGTTGTAAGCCACTTTGGGCACAGCTTGCAGTGGAAAGGTGGGATATAAATAAACTCAATCAATCAATCAATCTTTTGACTTGAGATAAGATAACAACCAAGATAAAAATGACTGCAGAGATATCTGTGATTGTAAAACACTTTACTGCTCTCCCAGAGGTTGTTAGTCCTAGTGATCACCTAAGTTTAATTTGTGTGCCTGAAGTCACCAGATCCTTTTTAAAAGCTGATGTGCATAGCTAAGAGCCACCCCAGAGTGGCTTTTTGATTCCTATGATAAGTAAGGTGGTTCCCTAAAGCAGTATTTTTTCTTGCAAACCCCCCTCTTATTGCCCATCTCATTGGGATGGGGGGAGAGAAAGAGGAAAAAAGGAAAGGAGATTGAGTGTGTGTGTGTGTGTCAGTTTGTCTTTTCATTTCCACACACTCCTTTTATTCATTTTTATTTTTATTTTTACTACAAGACAGAGGTACTCTAAGGCAACAGGAGACCTATTCTCCACAGGTTTCTTTCTTTAAGGTAAGAAGGTGCTCTCCCCTCTTTCTTTCCTGTAAATCCCTTTTTATTGTAACACCTGGGTGTGGTGAGTGACAGAAATAGGCAGTCCATTTATGCCACTGGTTTAGACAGGTTTTAAAAGATGCCAAAAGCAACAAAAATGGTTTCATCAGGTATATCCATAGTAAAAGACAGAGAAAAGAAATGATGGCACAGCTACTCAGTGAGGGTGGCAAAATGATAACAGATGACAAAGAAAAGGCAGAAGTGCTTGTTAGGTCCAAACCCAACCACGAGCTGTCCACAACCTTACTCACCTCTCGTTCACCCCGGGTGGAGTGCGAAGTTGAGAAATCATAACCCGCTGCCAGAGGCCAGAAATTTACACAAGAACAAGTACCTTTGCAAAAGGGTCCCAAAATCTTTCTAGCAAGATGCTTTCCAGAGATGGGAACCCCGTTTATTGAAAGGGGTGCAGATTATATACCCTCACAGAGGTCACAGGTTAGGGGAGTAAAACGTCATAAAACACAAAGAAAAAACTACATGTCAGTACAGAGTGCAAAGGAGGGGAAGGAGTAAGGAAGGGGAGGTGACAGATTTGCCAGGGGCAGGTTGCCCCCTGTGGAGATTAGTCTTGCGTGTTATACAGCCTTGAGATAAGGCTGGTGCCAGAATGTTTAACACAACAAACAGGGAAAATGCAGAAATCCCAAACCCATACAGAGTGCATTCTTTATAGGTCAAAGGCTTTTCATCCCCTGACATGTCTGCTAAAGCTCAATAAACAGATGGAGATGTGGATTCAACCTGAACCAAGCTTTACTCGCACAGCTTTCTGGGATGTGGGGTCTGGTGAGAGGGAAATAAACTGAAATCAATTTTATTTCAACTAATGTTTCATTTTTAACTCAACATGCTCAATTCCTACCCTGGCTCAGTCTTCTCCCAAAAGAGGGTCTATGACCCTCCTGGAAAATGTGAACTTGAAGGGGGAGGATTGCAACTTGAAATTGATAGACAAATGGCCAAGGAATACCTAACCACTTTGAATGAGTTCAAATCTGCAGAGCCTGACAAACTGTATCCTAGAGTATTGAAGGAACTGGTATGTATTATCTTTGCGAAATCATGGAGGATGTGTGAAGTACTGGATGACTGGAGGAGGGTGAACGCTCTCCCTATCTTCAAAAAGGGCAAAAAGGAGGAACCTGGGAACTACAGACCAGTCAGCCTGACATCAATCCCTGGCAAAATTCTGGAACAGATTATAAAGCGGTCAGTCTGTAAGCACCTTACAGTAATACAGTGATTACTAGAAGCCAACATGGATTTATTAAGAGCAAATCCTGCCAGACTAACCTTATACCATTTTTTGATTGGGTAACCTCCCAGGTAGACGGTGAAAATGCTATTGACTTCAGCAATGCTTTTGACAAAGTGCCCCATGATATTCTGATTAGCAAACTAGCTAAATGTGGGCTGGATGGAACAACTTTCAGGTGGATTCACAGTTGGCTTCAGAATCATACTCAAAGAGTGTTTATCAAAGGTTTCTTCTCAAACTGGGGGAGGTAATGAGCGTTGTACCGCAGGGCTCGGTCCTGGGTCCAGTGCTCTTCAACATTTTTATTAATTATTTGGATGAAGAGGTATAGAGAATGCTGTGACGCCCTTCCCTGGCTCTCCCTGTCAGGTTCCTACCTGCTCGTGGTTACTGCCTGTCTCTAGGCACCACCAGGGACTCCACCAGTCCGGACTGTCCTTTATTTTATTTTTTCTCTCCCCGCTCTAGCACAGATCTCAACAGATCCCCCTGCTAGGCAACCACCAGTCACGTCCTAATACTAGTATTCCCAGAGACTCTGAATACTGGTATTGTTATTCTCTTCACCGCTGCCACCATTTGTTACAGTTCCCCTTCAGCCTTGGTCATTACCTTACCCTCCCTTCTGGTCTGTGAAACCCCAGCCAAGGATCAGGCCTTTGGTAAACCAAATTAAGTATTTATTAAAGATAACAAAGCTAACAAGATTAACAAGATTTCTTCTTAAGGCACATAAGCATATGGTTTTACTCAATATTAATCCGAACTCCACCCCCCTCCTTCTTCACTCTCTCCTGGCAAACAACTCTCCCAAACCCACCAAACAACCCACTCTTTCTCTTCTCCCCCCAGATTCCACTCTCCCTCTTCCTTTTATACGTTCAGCCATTTTAAACACTCAGCCAATCATCTAGCATTCTACTGCCCATTCACTCCCCCTCCTCTTTCACTCCACTTACCATGTATCTTCTAAACAACCAACACTTACCATATATACATTAATATAGGAACATCTCATTCCCCCCCCCCCTTAAACAACGGCAGAGTATTATTCCTGTTCCAGGATTTATACGTCGCATTAACAATTAAAAGTCTCTATGGGGAAAATGTCTTTCTTTGTTCCTCCGTCTGGTCACGTCACTGCAGTCCCAGCCACTTGCCTGGAAAGTCCATCGGCCAGTACATTGTCCTTGCCTTTGATGAACTGGAAGTCCACTTGATCATCCTGTAGGGCCCAGGACCACCTCTGCAGCATAGTGTTATGGTTTTTCATAGTCTGCAACCATAACAAGGCCCGATGATCCGTAGTCACTGTGAATCTTCGTCCCCACACGTATGGGCGCAACTTGTTCAGTCCCCACACGACCGCTAGGCACTCCTTCTGGACCGACGAATAGTTTTTCTCCCTCGGCGTTAGCTTGCGACTCAGGTACGCCACTGGATGTCTGGTGCCTTCTCTCTCCTGTAGCAAGACGACTCCCAGCGCCAGGTCCGACGCATCTGTAGCCACGATGAATGGTTTCTCATAGTCTGGTGCTATTAATATGGGTCCTTGGCACAAGGCTTGCTTCAGCAGATCAAAAGCCTTCTGACATTCATCCGTCCATACCACACGCTCAGAACACTTCTTCTTTGTTAATTCATGCAAGGGGGTTGCTATTTCCCCAATATTTCTCACAAACTTCCTATAAAATCCAGCCACACCCAGAAATGCCCTTACTTGTTTTTTGGTTAAGGGGATCGGCCACGCTTGTATTGCCTCCACCTTGCTCCATAAGGGGGTGATTTTCCCACTCCCCACCTTATGTCCTAAATAGATTACTTCCTTTAGTCCAAACTGGCATTTCTTAGCTTTTATTGTGAGGCCTGCTTTTCTTAAGGCCTCCAATACTGTTGTCAGGTGTTGGACATGCTCAGGCACCGACTTGCTAAAAATGGCCACGTCATCGATATAGGCCACTGCAAAATCTGACATGCCTCGCAACACAGTATTGATTAGCCTCTGAAATGAACTTGGTGAGTTCCTTAGTCCCATGGGTAAGGTCACAAACTCATATAACCCATCTGGTGTACTGAAGGCAGTTTTGGCTCTGGATTGCTCGTCTAGTTCCATTTGCCAAAATCCTTTACAGAGATCTAGTGTAGAGATAATGGTTGCTGCCCCCAATAACTCTAACATAGCGTCTACCCTAGGCATAGGATACGCATCTGGGACAGTAATTTTATTGATTAGCCGATAATCAATGCAAAACCTTGTCGTTCCATCTTTTTTCGGAACCAGGACAATACTTGAGGCCCAGGGACTGATGGATTCCCTGATCACTCCTAATTCCAGTATATCTTCCACCTCCTTTTTGATCTCATTCAAAACTTTCCCATTCACACGGTACGGAACAGATCTGATTGGGGCATGATCTCCAGTATCAATGGAATGTATAACTATACTGGTTTGGCCAGGTTTGTTGCTAAAGAGATTCCTATAGGTTTTCAAAACTCTCAGAATCTCTTCTTTTATTTCCTCCTTCACCTCCTCTGACCATTCCACTTGATCTACCCCTCCTTTGTCTTTGCTTTCCTGTACCAAATCTGGAAGTTCAGGCCCACTTCCCTCAGGGAATAAGGTAACTTGCAACACCTGTGCATCCCTGGTATGGTAAGGCTTTAACATATTTACATGAACCACTTTGCTTTTGTTTAATTGGTCTGTGGTGATTACATAAGTCACTGTGTCAAGCCTTTCTCTGATGGTATATGGTCCTTCCCAGTTAGCCTGTAATTTGTCATGTTTCCTGGGTATGAACGCCATAACCATATCTCCCACATCATACACACGTTCCCTGGCTGTTCTGTCATACCAGTAACTTTGCTTCTGCTGAGCTTGACTGAGATTCTCTTTCACCACTTCCATCATTGATGTTAATTTATTGCGGAATTCCAATACAAAATCTACTACAGATGTTTTGTACTCTCCCAGGGTTCCTTCCCATGAATTTTTTAATAGTTCCAAAGGTCCCCTCACTTTTCTAGTGAACATGAGTTCAAAGGGTGAGAAGCCTGTTGACTCTTGAGGGACTTCTCTATATGCAAATAAGAAGCATCCCAACTGTTCATCCCAGTCTTGTGGGTGATCTTGAACATAGCTTCTGACCATGCCCTTCAAAACGCCATTGAATCTCTCTGTTAACCCATTAGTGGCGGGATGGTAAGTAGTGGTCTTTAGATGTTTTAGACCACAACATTTCCACATACTTTGCATCACTTCTCCCATGAATACACTGCCTTGATCTGTCAGCACTTCATGAGGGAAACCCAGCCTCATAAAGATTTTTAATAAAGCCTCTGCCACTACAGGGGCTTCTACGGATCTTAGTGCTTTTGCGTCTGGGTATCTGGTGGCAAAATCCACCACCACCACTAGATATTTCTTGCCATGCCTTGTGGGTTTGGAAAAAGGGCCCACCAAATCTATTCCCACTCTATAAAAGGGTTGTCCAATTATAGGAAGGGGCTTTAAGGGTGCCTTGGTCTTTACTCCACTTTTCCCCACCTTTTGGCATATTCCACAAGATAGACAATGTTGTTTTACATCTTTGGAGATGTTTGGCCAATAATAGTGTGCCGCCAATCTCCTCTTGGTCTTTTTTATTCCCAGATGTCCTGCACATGGGACATCGTGGGCTACCTCTAGCAATCTGGTTCTGTATTTGCTAGGTACTATCAATTGCTTCACTGGTTCACATTCATCCTTTCTCTCAGCAGGCATCCACAGTCTATATAAAATCCCATTCTCACACACAACTTGATTCCTCAGTTTGTCAGTGAAAGGAATCTGTTGGGTCAGCGCTTGTTCCTTTATCTGCTTCAAACTTATATCTTTATGCAGCTCTTCCCTGAATTGCTCTGCTTCTTTCTTATCAGCGACCACTTGATACAGTTTGTCTCCTTCAGCAGGCCTGCTAGTGGTTGCTATGGTGACCTGAGGCTGGTTAACAGATTCCACCCTGTTTGTTTCAGCCCCCCTTAATATGGCTTCTTTTTCTCTGCCAATTTGCTGTCTGGTCACTACATAGATCTTTCCTTGGGCGCCCATTACATCTCTTCCCAGTATTACTGGTTCTTGTTGCTGGGCATTAATGCCTACTTTATATCGGCCCTCTCGGCCTCTCCAAGTCATTTCCACCAGGGCCACAGGCAAACTTTCTGGTTGACCCCTCACTCCTTGGATAGTCACAGTTTCCTGAGGTAATATTACCTCAGATTTTATTAAATCTGGCCTCAGTAATGTCTGAGCGGCACCAGTATCAAGCAATGCCCAATAATTTGCCCCTTGTACACTCACTTCCTCTCTCAGACTTGAATCAAGGTCTGTTACTTCTGTCCAGTTTATCTGGCAGAACTGAACCTTTTTCGCTGTTTCTTAAGCCTTGGGCTCTGTTTTCACTGCCCTTGTCTGAGCAGGATTACTAATGGGGTTGGCAACCTCACATTGAAAACGTAGGTGCCCCGGTCTACCACATTTGTAGCATAATTTCTCCTCACTTTTAGGGTACACAGATCCACTCTGGGGTGTCCTGTGCCCTTCAGATTTTACTGGAGGACTCACTCGCTGTGGTACCACATCCCTTCTGCCAGCATTATATGGTCTGGGTTTAAAATCTCTTGATGTTTTCCCCACCCAGCCAGTTCTGTTGGAGGCGAAGTGATCCGCCATCTCTGCGGCCTCCTGCACCGATGTAGGGGAACGGTCTTTGACCAGGAGCCTTATTTCTGGTGGTAACTGATGGTATAATTGATCCAATATCATGAGGTTTTTCACCTCCTCCACAGACTGAGCTTTTGCACTTGTCAGCCATTTCCCAAATATGTCCATCAGTTTTGCCCCTAGCTCCACGAAAGACCTCCCTGTCTGTATCTGGCAGTTTCTGAAAAGCTTTCTAAAATAACCAGGCCCCAGTCTGAATCTTTTAAACACTGCTTCTTTGAATTCAGCATAGGTGACGGGCCTGTCTGAGGGGAAATATTGGTATACCTCAGCCAATTCCCCTTTGATCAGGTTTGATAAATACTGCATGTATTTATCTTCAGGTAGCCCCCACAACTGAGCTGCTTTTTCAAAGGTGCTGAGGTAAATTTGAGGATCTTGACCAGGCTCATAGACAGCAAAGTCCTTTGGAGTAATTTTTATTTTTGCTCCATCTCTGTCTTTCCTTGTCTCCTCAGAGTGAAATTTCTCTCTATCCAATTTTAATTTTTTCTGCCTGTAATTCCGCATCCACTCTCATTCTCTCAGTTTCCATCCTCAATCTCTCAGTTTCCATCTTCAACTTCTCAGTTTCCAACTCCCTCTGCTTGTCTTTCCCATCAGCTTCCATCCTCAATCTCTCAGCTTCCAACTCCCTGTGCTTGTCTTTTTCCTCAGCCTCCCATCTTAACTTCTCTCTCAAGTACTCTATATAAGCGGGATTGCTTAAATATCCTTCTGGGGTCTCTTCCCTGACAGGTTGTTTTTGCTGGGCAGTTGCAAATCCTATAAGTGCTACCCTCAATTCATCTACCCCTTTACCCTCGTGAGGTAAATTGAATGTTATGCACTTCTCCACCAGCTCCTCTCTTTTCATTTTTATATATTCAGCCATGGTGTTTGAGTTCACTCACTCTTTGCCACACACTCTTTGCCAGTCACTCTCACAAGTAATCTTGTTTTGTTATTTCTGTTTGCCACACCACTGGTAGGGATTCTCTAGTATTCGTATCTCACTGCTACAGCCAACACCTGTGACGTATTCTCCTGTGTTCGTATCCCACCGCTACTGCCACCACCTGTGACGCCCTTCCCTGGCTCTCCCTGTCAGGTTCCTACCTGCTCGTGGTTACTGCCTGTCTCTAGGCACCACCAGGGACTCCACCAGTCCGGACTGTCCTTTATTATATTTTTTCTCTCCCCGCTCTAGCACAGATCTCAACAGATCCCTCTGCTAGGCAACCACCAGTCACGTCCTAATACTAGTATTCCCAGAGACTCTGAATACTGGTATTGTTATTCTCTTCACCGCTGCCACCATTTGTTACAGTTCCCCTTCAGCCTTGGTCATTACCTTACCCTCCCTTCTGGTCTGTGAAACCCCAGCCAAGGATCAGGCCTTTGGTAAACCAAATTAAGTATTTATTAAAGATAACAAAGCTAACAAGATTAACAAGATTTCTTCTTAAGGCACATAAGCATATGGTTTTACTCAATACTAATCCGAACTCCACCCCCCTCCTTCTCCACTCTCTCCTGGCAAACAACTCTCCCAAACCCACCAAACAACCCACTCTTTCTCTTCTCCCCCCAGATTCCACTCTCACTCTTCCTTTTATATGTTCAGCCATTTTAAACACTCAGCCAATCATCTAGCATTCTACTGCCCATTCACTCCCCCTCCTCTTTCACTCCACTTACCATGTATCTTCTAAACAACCAACACTTACCATATATACATTAATATAGGAACATCACAAATGCTTATTAAATTTGCAGATGATACAAATTTGGGATGGATAGCAAATACCCTGGAAGACAGAAACAATATTCAAAGGGATCTAGATAGGCTGGAGAATTGGGCTGAAGACAACAGAATGAAATTTAACAGGGATAAGTGCAAAGTTCTACACCTAAAAAAAAAAAAAAGAAACCAAATGCAGAGTTATAAGATGGGGGATACTTGGCTCATCAATATGGCATGTGAGAAGGATCTTGGAATTGTCGTTGATCACAAACTGAATATGAGAAAACAGGGTGATATGGCTGCAAAAAGGCAAATGCTATTTTAGGCTGCATAAACAGAAGCATAGTTTCTAAATTGCATGAAGCATTGGTTCCCCTCTATTCAGCACTGGTTAGGCCTCATCTTGAGTATTGCGTCCAGTTCTGGACACCTCACTTTAAGAAAAATGCAGATAAACTGGAACGGGTTCAGAGGAGGGCAACAAGGATGATCAGGGGACTAGAAACAATGCCTTATGAGGAGAGACTGAAAGAACTGAGCATGTTTAGCCTTGAGAAGAGTAGACTGAGGGAATATATGATAGCACTGTTCAAGTACTTGAGAGGTTGCCACACAGAGGAGGGCCAGGATCTGTTTTCGATTGTCCCAGAGTGCAGGACAAAGAATAATGGGCTTAAGTTGCAGGAAGCCAGATTTCAAGTAAATATCAGAAAAAACTTCCTAACTGTTAAAGTGGAATGACAATGGAACCAATTATCTAGGGAGGTGGTGGGCTCTCCAACACTGGAAGCTATCAAGAGGAGCTGGACAGACACCTGTCGGGTATACTTTAATTTCTCTTCCTGCATTGAGCAGGGAGTTGTACTTGATAGCATTATAGGCACCTTCCAAATCTACGATTTTATGGTGATTAGACAGAGCAGGTTTTGAGGCAAAAAACCCTTTTCTGTTGTTCTCCCCAGCTGCAGCATATACAGAGGTAGAGTACCTCTGAATCTGGAGGTTCCATATAGCAATCAATTGACATATACCTTTTCTTCTCCAGTTTCAGAGGTGGTGTGTCTCTGAATATGCTGAAGGAAGCAAATAACAGAAAAGCATAACTGGCATCAACCACTTCCTATCTTCACAGTTCCAAACCTTTGCTGGGGGGGGGTACCCAAACATTTGAGATAATTAAGGCTATACTATATTAATTACAAAGACATACAATTTTATCTCTCAAACAAATGTCTTGACAGGACCAGGAACCTCTTGGACGTAGGGATCCAAAATCAAACAAGTACGCAACTGATGCCTGAAAAAACTGTGTCTTACTGAATAAAGAGGAGCCACAAACATGAAAGGGAGGAAGCATCTCTTCTATATGTTTTAGGATTAGCATTGGGGAAAACAGGGTTCTTGTGCCTTTTAGCGTTTTTGGGTTGTATGTGTTTTACAGGGCAGAGTAGAAATAACTGGTCTGTTAGGACTGGTAGTTGAAAGAATAAAGAAATATAAGGTTTATTACTACACAGAGAAAATAGTCATACATGCTGAAGCAGCCATGTGGCCTTGCATTCAGGGAGCCATTACTAACTGACTTAGAACAAAGACAGGAAGAGAAGGGAGGAAGGGGAGGAGCAAAGACTGCAAAAACAACAAACACACACTTTAGAGGAGGAATCAGCAGGGGGAAGAATAGATTGCCTTTCTGCCTATCACCTTCCACTGGTTCAGGTCAATGCATCACACATTGGCGTTTTATTCCCAACAATCAGGACCAGGAAGACATAGCTGAGTTCCCATGGCAAACATGAAGCTGTCTGGGGGATGGCTTGTGTGTACAGAAGCAGCAATGACTGCAACTGTGACCACAGGAACCCTTTCTGAACCAAGGTAAGACACTTTTAGGTGGTAAGTATTTGTTGAGTTGTATTGCTTAAGTGCCCACTGTTTCTTTGCAAGGAAGGGGGATGGGGACCTCAGAGGGTCTGCCCACATGACCTCGTAGGTGCCCCACCAGGTTCCACCGGGTTCCACTGTTGCACATTATTGCTAGCCAACACCCAAGGGTGATTCCCTAACTACTAGTTGGGTGGTCAAACATTTCCTCAGCAAGGGCTGCTGGAATGGAAGTGGATTCTTGCCCTACTGCCATGCAAACCCCACCTACTTTCTGTAATCAATAAAGCTGTGACCTGTTTTCACCCATAAATAATTGTGGGCTGTTTTATTCCTGTTGCGGATGAGGGGAGACCACTTGCACCTGTCTCACAACTAGTGTATGTGTGTTATGTGCCTTCAAGTCAGTTATGATTTATGGTGACCCTATGTATCAGTGACCTCCAAGAGCATCTGTCATGAACCATCCTGTTCAGATCTTGGAAGTTCAGGTCTGTGGCTTCCTTTATGGAATCAATCCATCTCTTGTTTGATCTTCCTCTTTTCCTACTCCCTTCTGTTTTCCCCAGCATTGTCTTTTCTAATGAATGTCTCACAACTAGAGTTGTGCCCTATTATTTTGTTTTCTTACTTTACTGACCAGATATTAGACAGCCTTTATTTAATCATTCCTTAGCTTAAAAGGGATTGCCATGATGTGATAGATAAGCAATGTGCCTGCATGTTTCTTCATGATACAAAATCCTGAGAAGTATTTTAAAGAGTTCTAGAGTATCTTGGAACAGGGTTAAAGCAGGATCTGCTGTGGATGATCTAATTTCATACTCAAACTTAATGGGCTAACTTTCTTTTTGTCTTTTCTCTATCCCAAGCAGTGCCATGAACCTCTACTTTCCCACATAGCTTTGACCTTGGGGCCTGCCAGTATCTCCCAACTTCCTTGAGATCTTTTGAGGAAATGAGAGATGTGATGATGATGATGATATAGAACAGTTTTCTCATAAATTATGATATAGAACAACAGGGGCTGATGGAAGCTGTAGACCAAAACATCTGGAAAGCACCATGTTGAGGAAGGCTGGTATAGAACAATGATAGTCTCTCCTATTGGTCTTCTATCATATAATTATGGCTGGCCAATAGAATCCTGGCACAAGCAACAGGTTTGCAATTAGTTGTTTCTATGTGCATGTTTACTGTGTCTCTCCGGTCCATGCTGGCTTATGTACCAATCACCATGTGTCTTTCAGATTGCATTCCTCACCTAAGACCTTGCTTTTGGACTTAAACAAGATGTTACATTGTGGAATGCTCCCTGTTCAGGATTTCAGATACACCATTCCATCCCTAGCTCTAGTTTCCATCTCCATCCCCCCATCAGTATTCCATGCCCACTGAGTATGCCCAGCTCCACTGGGCTATTTTGGGGATTCCCCTCAAAGAGTCTTCCTTCCTTCCTTCCTTCCTTCCTTCCTTCCTTCCTTCCTTCCTTCCTTCCTTCCTTCCTTCCTTCCTTCCTTCCTTCCTTCCTTCCTTCCTTCCTTCCTTCCTTCCTTCCTCTGTTTGTTTGTCACTCAAGGCTCATGTTATTATAGAGCTATTAGGACATAAGTCAAATGGGAGATACTACAGGAAAGGATTCCTTGACATGCAAATTGAAACAAATGTGCTTCATATACAGTATTTTAGGGGTCTTGATTTTTCCATCTTATTTATTTATGGATTCCAAGCCCTGACCTTGCATTTGTTCACCTGGGAATGCCAGAACTTGCAAGATAATAAATAGCGCCCTCTATTCCGTGCAGCCAGAAAACTCCACTCAGGCACATTGCTGCAGAATTTGCACTGTGCACATCCACTGAAACAATTCTTGCTTGCTGTTACGACAATGCCTTTTCGGTGCTGACTTCCTGGCTATGTGCAAAAGGATGTCTTAAGAACCAAATACTTTTTTCAACTATCTGTTGATCTAAGATTCTGCTTCTATTGATGTACATGCAGAAAGGCTAGTTCTCCCTCTCTAGTATTGAATAAGAAATACTGTGATGTATTTGCAGATAGTGCTTGGGAAACATCCTCTATTATTCCTAATAAAATTTGGATGAATATGGGATGTTTGGTGAGTTTGCAATGCAACTTTTCACTTTTTAGAACATTAAACATTAAGACAATCTTTTCTCCTCCTAGAACATAAGCTTACCATTCTGTAAGTAAGGGAAAGACTAGTTGGCAGCAATATCTAAGCATCAAACATTTATATGGATATTTTGTTCTTGGTCTTATAACCACCACATAAATTTATGCATCATTTTCACATTCTTACCTTCGTTCTCATGATTTATGCTATATCAGGAGAGCCCAGAGGCAAATAGAAATGTTACTTCTGCACAAGCACTGTAAATGAATAGAATATTTAAATAAGCTGAAATAACTTAAAAGGAAATCAAAGAATGAGAAACACCTAACAATAACATGCTAATCAAAAGAAGAAATGATTAAATGAAACTGTCAACATTTAAATATATGTGAAGTTATGAATAGATCTTTTCTACCACCTAAATAAGTAAATCTAACTGGATGTTTTAATACTCGATTCACATTGTTCAAAATGGCATATTCCCAAGGGCAGAGTTGTTCAAGGAAAGACAAATAGAGAAGATGTATTAAAATTATAGCACTGAGGCCACGTCACATATATTTTTTCACTGTGTGATGTTTCATAGGATTATAGGGTTGCTTCAAAAACAACCTTAAATTAGTGACTTTTCTCTTCTCTTTGTATGACATCCCATGGTCACTATCTGATGGTGAACTACATTTTACTATGTGTTCAGTTAACAATATTTCAGAAAACCTGCTGTCAATCAGCGCTCTGGATGATCTGGATGATAATTTATTCAGCATTTATTATCAGCTGTTGTATATCACTGAGCAAATATTTTGGAGGTTATACTGGGTAGATTTAACTGGCTAGAATCATTCTGAATGATTGATTTCAAGATGTAGGAACATCAAATACAGGTTTGTTAAATGTCATAACAAACCAGGTGGTTTTCATTCACCAAACATTGTGATCCAATTTCATATTGACTCATTGTGAAAGCTGTGATCCAATTTCATATTGACTCAGAGCTGGCTATTGAGCGGAATAGTGTTACCATGAGTAGTATAGTTAATGAGCATGGAATGGTTGAAAACTATTTCCACTCTACCCCCTTTTTTAATATCACAAAAACAGACATATCAGCACACACAATTCTTATTACACAGCATTACAAATAATGTAGCTAAGTAAAACACTGAAAATGTGAATGTGTAGTGGAGAAATCTTCACTGTGATGTTCCAAAATAATTAAAGATGTCAAACATATCATTCAGTCAAAGAATAAAGAACAGTCATTCCCAACACTTTCTTGGTCCTACAGAACAGCAGTCCAGAAAACTGCAGTAACACAAAGCTGTTCTCAATTATCACTTTGTACATAACTCTCAACAGAAAGTAGAGTTATTTTCTTCTATCCAGTAGTTGGAGATTAATCCTGGCAGAGTAGAGGTTACTGTTTTCTCATGTTAGAATACAGCTTGTAAGTTGGTCTTTTTCTGTTTAAAGTTTTACTTGTCTAACAATGAAAATCCCCCCCCTACACTTTGTAGATTTGTGGTGTCATTTCTTCCTACCCATCATTGCAGAAGACAAGATCACCAATGTACTGGGAGTTATAGATGGGGCAAAGGTGTGAGAATGAGAGAGCATGAAAATGACATCATAGAAAGAATAGAGGTTACACTAGTCAAGAACCTAGATAAGAACATTATTACCTCTCTTAAACAAGAAGAGAAGAGTGCCAGGAAACTCATGACTCCGCCCAGATACAACTTTGTGCCAGCTAGTGACTAAACCCTATAATAACAGTAGATAATGCAATGGATATGGTGGCAGTTGCACTGTGTGTAGTGTTGGTGTCTTTCATTGTATAGTAAGGACTGACACTCCCACAATATCACAGGCTTCTTGCTTCCTGCTAGACCATAAGAAAACATAAAAATGAGCATACATGCATGTTTAAGAGGCATACATGCATGTTTAAGAGGCACACATGCATGCTGATGCATGCACATGGATTGGATTCACTAATAGGCAAAAAACCTTGTGGTTTAAGAACGTACCTATAGCCAACATATATTTCTATCAAACTTTAAAAAGCAGGGAAATTGGCAGCTATAGTGAATGCACCAGGGGAGCAGGAGACCTGACCTCCTCTCTGAGATATTGTACTCCCCTACAAATTTGTCAAAATGCAAACACAATTTGGGTTGGTTTTTCAGTCCAATCCACTTACTGTGTAGCTTGGAAGAATTTGGTAACGTGTGCCTCTGAGCATATGGTGAGTGGTGGCAATACTTGCCATCTCCAAAGATGGAGAATTATATTTTTGTATGTTTGTTGGTGTTCTTCTTACTTTGCTTCTTTCCTGTGTTACTAATGTTTCTACAGAGAATCTAATCTAGAAAATTCTATTTCCCTCATTATTCATCCTAGAAATCTGTGTCAAATTTATTTTTATTAATTTCAAAGCCTTTTTATTGGTCAGTGTCATTTGATAGTGAAGACAGTCTTTTGTGTTTCAAACTGGAGGTTATGTTCTATTTTTATTTTGGGTGCATTAACAGTTGAATCTGAAACTGCAGTTTGATGTAAAATCAGATGGATTACAATATGTTGCTACTTCAGCAATGACTCTAGCTGTTGGAAAAAAGAGCACGCATATTTTCAGCTGATATGTTTAAATCACTTTATTTAAGGAAAGGTGGGCATGGTCAATTAAACAGAGCACATCTAGAATTTTGCTAGAATATATTTCACCTCCCACTGTTTTATCATGTGCAAACTGAGATACTCCTCATGTCCACTGGAGACTATTCTGCAGAATAGTCAGTGCCATTATTCTACAATTATCTGTGGAGTTTTTTAGTGTAAAAGTTTAGTGTAAATTTTGCAAAGTGTTGCTGTAATTCACATATTCACAGAAATAGAAACAAAAGAAAATGATTTCCTTTAGGAAACTTCACTAAAATTGCAAAGTAGATCAGACATATTTAAAGTGACCATCTGAACTATATCAACTGTCTTAATAATGTTGCTTCCTCCCTGCTAAAACAAGATCAGCACAGCACATGCCTTCTTTCTATTATTTGGGCTGATTGCAGGTGTTACCACCACTCTCCCTATGCTCAGAGGCACACGTTACCAAATTCTTCCAAGCTACACAGGAAGTGGATTGGACTGTGAAAGACCAACCCAAATTGTGTTTGCATTTTGACAACTTTGTAGGGCAGTCCAATATCTCAGAGAGGAGGGCAGGTCTCCTGCTCCCCTGGTGCATTTACTATAGCGGCTGATTTCCCTGCTTTTTAAAGTTTGATAGAAATATCTGTTGGCTGTAGGTACGTTCTTAAACCGCAAGTTTTTTTTGCCTATTAGTGAATTTCTCTGCTTTTTAATCCGGGAGGTAAGAAATGGGATCCTGTGCTGAGAATGGATTGATCATTTGCATGCTTATTGGGTTCAGTGGGATTTACTCCCCTGCAACCATGCTTAGGATAGGTGAAACTGACCACAGGGAATGGGAAGGGGAGGAGGAGGAGGGAGGGGAGGAAGGGCAGAGGGGAGGAGGGGGATGGGAGCAGGCAGGAGGGGGAGGTTTTAGTAAGGTTTTGTTTTGAAATGGGCTTATGGGAAGCATCAGAATGGCATGGGGGTATTTTCAATTTAACATTGTGGAATGTGAAAAATCTACACTGGCTATAGTATACAGCGGCTCTCGTGGCTGTATAATACATACACAAGCATCCCGGAAATGCTTATCCAAATAGTAAATGTTGCTGAATGTGTTTGAGTTGCAGCTACTCTGTGATGAATACAACCAGCCCCCAACTACTACATATGTTTTGAGTAAAGAGTGCTTTCCTACACTCTTTTTCTCTAAGCCAGCTCCATGTGAGGGAATATTGCACAGTAAATAAATACAATGTATAGCTGATAGACAAAAATAGAATGGTTTTTTTTTTTTAAGCAATATAGAAGGTTAGGTGGACATTCCTATTTTTGCCTGTGAAATGGTTATGGATTCTTCTTGGCTGCTGAATGAAAAGCGAAGTCAAACATAGCACCAAGCTGAAGTATTTCTCTTACTATTGTTAGTCATGAAAGATCTTGGACTTCCCGGAAGGATTGCTCCGCCTGTGGCTGCCTCTGAGATGAGCTCTGTCTCAGAGGAAGCTTTTTTCAGTTTAAAATCAGTCAAAAGGGAACTTTGACTGGTATAAATGTTCTCCCAGGCAAGGGTGAACCGAAGATTATCCACAGAAACTTCGTTGGGCTGTCGGTGGCTGGAATTGATCAGGAATTCCCTGGGATAAGAAGGCATACCTAGCAGCCGAGGACGGAGTTAGGACTTCCAACAAGCTGGGCTGAAAAAAAGCGAGACTTTTTTCTTTTAAACGATCCACAACGGGCGAGCTTTCTTCTGTCTAATCTTATCATTTGGCTTAAATTACTACAGTAAAAGAGGTTTGTTTAAGAATCAGCAATTAAGATACCTGGGTGAGTTACACTTCTCTCTTTTATACAAGGAATTAAGGAGGAGGAAAGAAAATTTAAAAAGCTTATCTTATTTTTTATGGCAAAAAGCTGGCCTGAATTTGGAAACTATAAAGATTAAAACGGATGAGGGTCAACTTACCCGAAGAGAAAATCTGATTTAGATGATTATTTGATTGATATATGTCTGGGATTACTTTTTCTTGGACTACTTTCTTTAGACGAATCTGCTGTTTGTGTATGTTACTAATTGTTCGGCGCTGTGAACCAAATTTGTTTTGCATTCTTGGACGTGCGGGAGATAAGAACTGTGCTGGCCAGATGATGTCAACAGGCCTGGAATATTAACTCCCTTATTGCTGGAAAAAGAAGTAAATTACTCTTTGCTTGGGAATTGTGGCTATATTGGAAATTTGAAGGGTTTTTTTTTCGGCTTTAAGAATGACAATCAAAGAAGTGGCAGAGACCCTGGATATACCTCTGGAAGGGTTTTCCCCTCTGGATATGTTTCAGAAAATAATGGATGAGTTTAAGATAACGAAACAAGAACTGGGACAGAGTAGACAAGAGATGGCAACTGAATTTGGTAAAGTGAAACAGGAGCTGAAAGAAATAAAGGATTATATGAGAAAAAAAGCAGATGGACAAGCAATAGAAGATGAAAAAGAAATTAAAGGGAAGGAGCAAATTCTGGAGATTGGATCAGATATATCAAATGTGGAACTGGAAAAAGATTTGGACTTTATGGCAAAAATTGAAGGGAGGATGCAAGTCCTGGAGATTGGAACAGATATATCAAGTGTGGAACTGGAAAAATATTTGGAGTTTGTGGATCCTGCAGATAAAGATTACTGTTTGGAATTCGGCGTTGTCTCTGGAGAAATTGATGAAGATATCAGAGATAAAGCTATCAATGTTTCGATAGAATTTCTGGACTGGAATGATTTGAGGGAACTTGAAATAGAGAAAATTTATAGAATTAATTCCAGATATGTGACAATGGAAAAACTCTCAAGAGATGTGCTAGTGCATTTCGTAAAAAAGAGGAACAGAGATATGACCTTACAACAATATTTCAGCAACACATTCAGAATTGATGGCAAGGAAATATTTGTGATGAAGGAAATTCCCATCAGACTCTTACTATATGACTATGACTATGACAGCAAGATTATTATGGGTGCAAGGATGGAAGTTGGAAGATGGAATTAACACTGATAATGGAAAAATGGCTATTGAAATTATTGGACCTAGCAGACTTGATGAGATGGATTAATTGACATGTTTATTTGGAGAAAAATCGATGGATATATTTCTCAAGGAGTGGAAACCTCTCTTTGACTTTTTGCGGAAAGAATAAAGTGATGTTAATGAGATTTGATGATTAATTAAGATAACTACTGGAGGAAAGTGATTTTGTAATATGTTAAGAGACAGGTTTGTTATATATCATAGACCTATGGCTAATCTGCGACAAATCGGAAGTCAACATTTTATTTTATTGTTTGATTTGTTTCTTTTTTGTTTTGTTTTGTTTTGTGTTTGAAAATTTGAATAAAATTAATGATAAAAAAAAGATAGTCATGAAAGATCTTCTTGCTGCTATCGGAGAATAGGTTAAGGTGTGCAAGATCAACAGTAGTGACCTCAGTTGTGCATCTGTATGAAATAGACCAGGCTTTCCCAACCTGGTGCCCTCCAGATACAGTGCCTTGCAAAAGTAATCAGACCCCTGACCAACCCTGTCATATTACTGAATTACAAATGGTACATTGCAATTTCATTCAGTATATTTTATTTTGAAATACTGAAACTCAAAATCAATTATTGTAAGGTGACATTGGTTTTATGTTAGGAAATGTTTGTAAGAAACAGAGAAAACTGAAACATGTTGCTTGCATTCAACCCCTGTGCTGTGGAAACTCCCAGTTTATACAGATGAAATAAATTGCCCTATCGAGGATACACTTACCTTACGATTGGCCTTCATCTGTGAACCATTAAAGTTGCTGTCACATTGTCAGGATAAAAACCTCACTGTTGAAGGATCATTGGTCAGGCTGTGGATCTGAAGGAAAATGAAGACCACAGAGCATTTTAAGAAGTGAGAGATAATATAATACAAATGCATAGATTAGGAAAAGGGTACAAAGACTTTCCTCTTCTCCCAGGCATTTTAGCATGTGTTTTTAAATTGCTTTTTAAAAAATGTGTTTTTAAATTTGTATATTTGTTTTTAATGTTTTTAATTGTTGTAAACTGCCCAGAGAGCTTCGGCTATGGGGTGGTATACAAATGCAATCAATCAATAAAATAAACAAATAATATCCAAGTACTTGGGTATCCCAGTGAGCACAGTTGCATCAATAATAAGGAAGTGGAAGCTGCATCACACTGCCAATAAAATGCTTTCCCTCAAAGCACTGGAACAAGAAGGAGACTTGTGAGAGAAGCCGCGAATCACTTTGAAGGCCAGGAATCACTTTGAAGGAGCTACAGAGTTCAATAGCTGGGAGTGGAGTAATGGTGCACCAGTCAACCATATCAAGAGCTCTGCATAACACTGGCCTGTATGGGAGGGTGGCAAGAAAGAAGCCCTTACTCAAAAAGTACCATCTGAAAGCATGACTGGAGTTTGCCAGAAAGCATAAGAGTGCTCCAGCTGCAATGTGAGAAAAGGTTTTGTGGTCAGATGAGACCAAGATACAGTTTTTTGGCCCAAACTCAAAGTGCTATGTGTGGCACATACCTAACACTGTCCATGCCTCAAGACACACCATCCCTACAGTGAAGTATGGTGGTGGCAGCATCATGCTGTGGGGATGCTTCTCATCAGCAGGGACTGGGCATCTTGTTAAAATTGAAGAAAGAATGGATGGAGCAAAATACAGGGAAATACTGCAAGAGAACCTGCTTCAGTCCACTAAAAAACTGAAGCTTGGGAAGAAATTCACTTTTCAGCAGGACAGTGATCCCAAGCACAAGGCCAAAGCAACATTGAAGTGGCACAAGAACAAAAAGGTGAATGTCCAAAACAGATGGGAGGTTTTACATATGCTGGGTGTTTGGTTCCCAGAAGCGGGGAGGTGGCCTGTCCTGGATGGAATTCCACTCCCCTGAAAAGAACAGGTCCATAGTTTGAAGATGTTCTTTGATCCCGCATTATTATTTTAGGTCTAGGTGGACTTGATGGCTAGGAATGTGTAAGCCTAAGCTGGTGTACCAGCTATGGTTTTTCATGAAATGTCCTTTTCTCTGGTGCCCCCAAATTTTGGAACTCCCTGGCCCCAACATTGGAGGTTGTCAGAAAACATGCAAATGTGTATCTTTTTACCCAGGCTGTGGGATGTGCAATGATTGTTTGCTTTCTACATATGATTTAAAAAAATTATTTACTGTCTATTGTATCACATTTTAGTTACTATCTGTTTAATTTATTTAGCTGTAACCCACTCTGGATCTTTAGTGAACAGCGGATAATAAATATACTAAATAAAATAAATAAATCCTTGACCATTGGTCTTGTTGGCTGAAGACAATTTAACTCCATTAAAGCCAGTAGGGCCTTATACCCCAGTACCACTGATTTTAACACTTCTTTCTTCCTTTTAAGTCTAGACTAGCTCCCATCAAGTGGTTTGATTTAAATATGTTGAGTATCTGGTAAACAGATTATTTTCTTTCCATTTGTTTCTCAGAGCTGGTGTAGGACAAATTATTTTCTTTCAACACATGTATCACCCGATCCTCTTTACTTTATGCATATTTTAAAACTGTAGCTTGTGTTCTTCCTCAATACATTTGCTAGTTCAGATGCAGAGCAGGAAGCATGATGACACCTGGAATAATCCCTATGCACTTTAAGAAGCATCTTGCTACATTCACTTGAAGCTGGTCTCCAATTTGCTACATTCACTTGAAGCTGGTCTCCAATTTGCTACATTCACTTGAAGCTGGCCTTTAAAGTGGATTGAATGGTTGGCTAGTCAAGTCTGTGTTGTTATCATTTAGATGTTAGCAAAGTGGCTCATGATAATCTTATTTTTGTAAAATGTTGTTTTCCTTTTATCCATGCTTAGAAATGTTCTTTTCTTGATTTTGCTACATCCTGTACTTTGAAAAACAGGTTTCTACAAGCACTAAATGTTAAAATATTTTTCTCCTTTACACAGTTTGTATAAGATTGTGATAAAGAATCTCAAGTGATATTGCAAAAAAAAAAAAACACCTTCTTGACCCTAACAAGGTGACCAGCTAATGTCTATACTAAATAAAAAGTGGTAGGGTGGGTGCCATAAAAATGGCAGAAGTACTTATGTAGCCCAACATCTCTCCCCACCACCTATGGTGCCAGCACAGTACGGGTGGGAAAGCATGAGGTTGGATGCCAGGCCTCCCTTTCCTAAGCAGTCACAGTAGTCTATTGGCCACATTGGCTGGTAGGTGCTGGAAATTATCAGGTAGTTAAGATTTGGTGAGCACATTTTTTAGGCACCTTTAAGGTATAGTCCAAAGTCTTCCCTTCAGGGCTGTGGGATCCGCTAGCATGGTAAGATGCACTTTCGACATAAGCCCATAACACCTACTTGGAGTTGTGGGGCCGTAGGTGGGGGTGGATCAGTAATGCCTCTTTACTCACCTGAAAGGGTGGGGCTTAAGGGAAGGGGTAGATGGATTGTACTTCTTATGCTGGGGGGTTGTCTTGCCTGATTTATGTGCAGTTAGTATTCTGCACCTTGGTTCCCCCCTGCAGACCTCTTGTGTTAAATTAACAGATGTGGCCAAGTTCACCCAATCTTTGTGTCTTGTCTCCTTATTTCCCTGTGTGATAACAATAGATGGTTGAGAATAAATTCCTAAAATTCCTAAAATAAATTAAAACAGCTTAGAGGTGTGGTGTTGTTTTATGGAATCAGGAACTCTACAACTCTTAACAGATAACAGGAGACTTTTTCTTAAGTAAATGATGTGAGGACAAGTCCCGCTCTGGCTGCCCGAGTGAAGCCTGAATGGGCGGTGTGCATTTGTGGCCTGAGGTTGAAGCCCCAGTTGCCATTTGAGGTAAGGGCAGCAGTTGTGCGTCGCACTGTTTATGCATCGTGCATCACGCTGCGTTAAGGGGCGGGGTGGCTTTAGGCTATTTAAGCTTGTGCCACCCTCCCTCCCTTCCTCTTGGCGCACAACGATGGAGGATCGAGGAGGATCAGCGTGGCGAGGAACCTATTGGGGCAGCCATTTTATTGTGCTGCACGCGGCCGGTGCCATCTTAGAAGCTGCAGCCTGCAGTGGCAGGCATTACGTAGCTGCGGCCTACATTCGCAGGCCTGGTTTGGTGGCGGGGAAAGCAGGAGCCCCGGCCTTCCCAGAGTTGGGAAAGCTGGCTGGAGGCCTCTTGCCCTCTTTTTGCGCGGCGCTGCCAGCTGTAGCCTCAAGGGAGGTGGTGCTTGGGCCTCGCAGGCTTTGGGCCTGATGCCCCCCCCACAAGTTTAAACAAGCATTTTTCCCCTGCACACAGGGCTTTGACGGGGGATATAAGGGTGGTGGATGCTCACCCATTCCCCCCTTCACCCAGGTTGGCAGTAGGGGGGATATACGGGAGGTGAGCCAGTCCCCCCTACACACAGGGTGCCATAAGGGGGATATAAGGGAGGTGAAGCCCCCCCATGCACTGGTTGTGAGAAGGGGGTCTATATAAGGAGGGGATTGGATTGATATAAAGGGGGGACTGTACTTCCCCCCTCTGGTTGGATTCTTGTCACCCCCACAGACACTAGGTGTGTTCTGGCGTGCCCCCGGGGGGGAATATATTTTGTAATTCCTTTTGTAGTTGGGCAGTGATTGATGATTGATTTGTTTGATTCATTGATTGTTGATAGATTGATAGATTGATCGAGATTGATTAATCTGATCGATTGATTGATTATTGATTGATTGACATAGGAGTGATTATGCCTCCCAAAAAGGGCAGGAGGGTGAAGGGCAAGGCACCGCCCCAGCTGTTGCCAGTGTTGGGAGCACCTCAGGAGGAGCATGTTGCGCCCCCATGGGCGGCTATCCTTACTCGGCTGGAAGCGCTGGAGAGGCAGAAAAGGCAAGGGGGGAGCCAGGAACATCAGGATCATGAGCTTCCTGAAGCATCGCAGGCCAGGCCCAAGATTACTAAAAGGCAAAGGGGGATGGTCAACAGACCTGCTAATGCTAGTGCTGTTGATTTGATTTTGGCTAGGCTGGATGCACTGGAGGCTGGGAATAGCTTGGCCCCTAATGTAACATCTGGAGGGGAAGTGGTGGTGAGACCGGTCTCGGAGTGCCAGTCGGCTGCGGCACAATCAGTGGCGAATACAGGCAGTGAGTCAGCCACACAAGACCATGGGAGTGCTGGCCTGGATGGGGTATGACACCATGGGGGTTCTGGCCTCAGGGCCAAGGATGCCCAACCTGGGGGAGTGGTGACAGGTCAGCCAGCTGGGGCTTTGGGTGGAACAGACATTTCCGGTCCAGCTCAACAAACACCGATTATGGTGGCTTGTACCCAGGAATGGCAGCCATCAGGATCAGGAAGGGAAACTGAGGCTGCTGCCGAGGATACTGGGAGCCGGCCTGCTGAGACTTCGTTGCCCCCGAAGATAACAGAACAGCCAGCTAAGAAGATGGCTGTGGACCCATTGGGGACTGTGACGGCGGATGCTATCCCCTTTCATTTACTCCCTACCACAAGGAAAAAATCCTGCAGGGGGAGTATGTTGACCTGTACTCCCTGCTATACCAGAAGCCTCCCAGAAAGGACAAAGAAAAAGGGGAGGATAGGGATCAAGATAGGCCCAGGCGCAGGAGGGTGGATAGGTTGTGGGCCAATTGGCTACCGGCCTACCTGATTTAGACAGATGTTATAGTACAGAAGCAGCCATGGAGACGTCCGCTGCTGCTAAAGTACTTGGATATTATATACAGGGGTTACTCCGAGTTTTTGGGCCTGGCATGGCATTCCTATGATGAGGTCTTTAGGAAGAGAGCGGCCTTTGATACAGCTTTACCATGGGATAGCAAGGAGCCCGAGTTATGGCTGCAATTTATGGTGGCCGCCTGGGCTCTAGGGGGTGATAGGAGTGACAGTGGGCATCTCCTGAGCAGCCAGCCAGCAACCACCCTTCCTTGCGTTAATGCAGGACAAGGGGTTCAACACAGGCTGCTCTGCTGGTAATTCAGCTCCAAGGGGGGTGCGCTTGCAATCCCTGTCGTTTCAGGCATGAGTGCTCCATCTGTGGTGGTTCACACTCATGCACCAATTGCCCTTGGGGCAGGTAATTTAGAGGGGGTGGCAGGAAGCAGCCCCCTCCTGGTGCTGCTCAAGGTAAGGGGCCCCTCCCCAGTTAAGCTGGAGGTCTTGAGGGCATTGTTGGTAGGCTACTGAGTTGACAGAGGTGGTCAGTTTTTGTTACAAGGTTTTTCGTTAGGTTTTAGGATACCATATACCAGCCAGCAGATTGTTTTCATGTCCCAGAAGCTTAAGTCTGTCCGGGGCATGGAAGCAATTGTACAGGGTAAGATTGACAAAGAGGTACAGGCTGGTAGGGTGCTGGGACCTTTCCTTGCTCCCCCTACAGTGACTCTGAGAGTGTCCCACCTGGGAATAGTGCCCAAAAAAGCTCCCGGGGAATTTAGATTGATTCATCACCTGTCCTATCCCAGGGGGCTCTCTGTTAATGATTTCATACCATATAGCCTATGCACAGTGTGATACATCTCTTTTGATTCCGCAGTGCGCATGGTGCGCACATGCGGTAGAGGTGCCCTTATGGGCAAGTGCAATATCAAGTCTGCTTTTTGTCTCTTGCCCATCCACCCGGGAGGTTTTGAGCTCTTGGGATTTGCCTTCTCTGGCCAATTCTATGTGGATAGGGCATTGCCTATGGGCTGCTCTATTTCCTGTGCCATTTTTGAGCGCTTTAGCTCCTTCTTAGAGTGGGCAGTCAAGAGGAGGGCAGGCTCTGATTCGGTTACACACTATCTGGATGATTTTTTGTTTGCGGGTGCTGCGGGTTCAGCAGCATGCCAACAACTGATGTCTCACTTTTCTGATTTGGTAGGGGAACTTGGGGTTCCCTTGGCCACGGAAAAGACTGAAGGCCCATCCCCCGTGTTGACCTTTCTATGTATCGAAACCGATATTGAGGCACAGTGCTGTAGGCTGCCCAGGGATAAGCTTGACCTATTGCAGGTCAAGGTTCAGGAGGTTTCTAGGGCCAAGAAAGTTTCCTTGGCAGTCTTGCAAGAGCTGGCTGGGCAATTAAATTTTGCGTGTAGGGTAGTAGCACCGGGCCAGGTATTTCTCTGGCGGGTGTATGATGCAATAGTGGGGCTTTCCCGACCCTACCACAGATACTGCATCATGGCTACCTTGTGCGCTGATCTGGAGGTGTGGTTGTCCTTTTTGCAAGTTTTTAATGGGGTTTCCTTTTGGAGGGAGGTGTCAGCTCTTCACTGAGACAGCAGTATCGGTGGGGGTGCAGGCAGGGCTGGAGATTCCTTGGTAATTGCCAGGCCGTAAGTCGTCAGCCGGCAGCTTGGCTATAAATCTGCCAGGCTAGCAAGGAGGAAGCAAGATAAGGGCAGAGGCTGTTCAAAGCTTACATGCCAAGCCAGAAATCCAGAAGAGATGTCAGTGAAGGTCCGGGTCTAGTTTGCCGAGAGACCAGGCCAAGTCAAGGTTCAGGGGATAGGAAGACACACAGTGGTCACGCCTGACATTGTAGTCAGCAACAAGCTGAACCCAAGGTTTGACTTTTAAGGAGCAGGTTTGTCAGCAGGTGTGAGCCCTCAGCTTTTTGGCCTTAAGTGGACAGGCCTGCCCCTCTTCTGCCTGACCTTCTGTTGTCTACGTTCTGCAGGTGAGGGGGAGTATCCTGTTCACTGCCTGCGTCTGGCTGAAGGGCTTCAGCTGTGTCTGGGGTGCTCTGCAGCTGAGGGGGAGAAGGAGCTGGGTTCTCAGGAGTTTCCTCCATTTCTCCTTCTGGGTCTGCTGCTTCTGGGTCTGCTGCTGTTACTCCTGAGTCATCCTCGTCTGATGAGTCCTCTGATGGGGCCCTGACAGGAGGACCTGCTGCTGGAAGCAGTTACAAGTTCAGTCAGACGCCTCTGGGGCATTTGGTTTTGGGGTAGTTTTGGGGAATTCATGGTGTGGGAGGGATTGGCCTGAGGCTTGGATTAAGGATGGGCTAACCAATGATTTGACTTTTCTCGAATTCTTTCCCATCGTAGTTGTGGCCTATATGTGGGCAGAGAGGCTACAGAACTCTACTGTTCATTTTTGGTGTGATAACATGGCCATGGTCCATGTTATCAATGCCCTCACATCTAAGAATCCAAAAGTTATGGGTCTAGTCCGAGCATTTGTTCTCCAGTGTCTACATTATAATGTCTTATTTCGGGCAAGGCATGTGCCGGGTATTGATAATGGTGTTGCTGATGCTCTGTCGCGGAACCAGGTGGAGTGGTTTTGACACCTGGTGCCGCTGGTCAAGGATCAGCTGGAGGCCGTGCCACCCGAGATTTGGGAGATTGGAGAGCGGAGTCGGAGAGGGCCATAAGCCTGTCCGTTGCACCCAGCATGCTGGCCAGCTATCAGAGAGCAAGTATCAGAGAGCTATCAGAGAGCTCCAGGAATTTAGGGGCAGCAGGGGCTATGCACAAATGTGGCCTATCCCCGTGGAGCATCTACTGGAATTCCTGGGGGAAGGCCAGAGGAAGGGCCTTTCTGTCAGGACACTGAGAGGTAAGCTGGCAGGGCTTTCATTTTTAGCAAAAGCGGAGGGTCTTAGGGATTATACAGATGATTTTTGGGTCCGTCGGATGTTGGCAGGCTGGGCTCAGGAGAGCCCTGCTGCCCATGGCCTGATGTCACCCAATTTGTTAGCAGGGCTTTTAGGGTGGTGGGAGGACATATGTTCTTCCTGTTATGAGGTTCAGCTGCTTCAAGCAGCAACCCTCACATTATTTTGGGGGATAGCAAGGTGGTGGCTGGGTCCAAATCGGACTCATCTCTGCACACACTTCTCTTGTCAGATGTTAGTTTACAAGGTGGGTGTGCCACGGTTGCTTTGCATTGGTCTAAGATGGACCAGGGACATAAGGGATTTGCCTAGTAAAGGCATTGCACTGTTTTTTGGCTGTGAGGGGGACAGCGCCGGGTTACTTGTTCATTCATGCTGGGGATTCCCCTCTCACTAAATTTCAGTTCTGGGCACTTACCAAGCTAGCATCAAGGGGTTTGGGGGTTGACACTACGGTTTTTGGGACCCATTCATTCAGGACTGGTGCTGCCTCTACCGCAGCCAGTATTGGAGTTTTGGCTAAGAGGGTATAGGCCATCAGAAGATGGAGATCAGGAGCATATAGAGGCTATATTCGACCATTGGAGGAACCAGGAGGGCATAAGCCCTAACCCCTTGTAATTATTTTGTTTTGCCAGGTTGCTGGAGGGGGACTGAGTGGATGCGCATCCTAATCTACGGCCATAGCATGGTCTTCTGGGCAGGCCATAGGGCTGCAAAGTCACATTTTGGTGTGCAGCTGGGCCTCGGTCGGTGGGCCACGGTGCAATGGCTGAGCCGATGGGGGATGCGTTGGGATGGGCTCCTCCCCATGTTATTCCAGCATGGTTTGGTGCAGGCTGTTCCGCACGTGTTGGTCATTCGCCTGGGAGGGAATGACCTGGGTTTACTTAAGGGCAAAGGCCCTTAGTCTGCAAGCATGTGAGGACTTGCAGTTTATTAGGTGACGTTGGCCTTTGGTTCATCTGCTGTGGTCAGACATTCTCCGACGCAGGGATTGGCGTGGTGTGTGGGATCCCAAGGGGATAGATTGGGCTTGGAAGAAGGCCAACCGACAGCTTTGATTGGCTCTTCTCGCTCAGGGGGGATTGGCTTTACATCACCCCAAAATAAGACACAGATGGGCTGAACTTTATAGGGCAGATGGGGTTCACCTGACGGATGCAGCAAACAACATCCTTTTGAATGACCTGCAGAGGTGTCTGCGAGATATTGTACTCGGCAGTGGGGTAAAGGGGGACTAAATAGAGATTTGTCCCCATTTTGGGGGTGGATAGGTGCGGGAAGGGAAGTAGGTAAGGACAGCTTGGTGGCCCCCTTATGCACCTTTGGAGGTGATTGGTGGTTCTGGAGGCCTGCCAGGAAGGGCTTTATGGCCCGAGGGCAGGATACGGACTGCTTCTGTGGCCTTCTTACCTCATCCATCCGGAGTTATATGGCCCCAGGGGGTGGTGATGTGAGTAGCCCCCCCCTGCTTATCTAAAGGTGTGGCTGGGGTAAGGGGTAAGATAAAAGGGCTTACATTTGTTCCAGCAGGGGCTGGTCTCCTGAGAGCTGTAAACAAAGACTTGCTTATAGATAGTTCCAAACCTAGGTTTTCCTCTGCAGGTCAGTTAAAGTTCTGGTTTATAGTTTAATAAAGTGGCCCTTTGTCCAACCCAGTTTATTGTGTCTGTGTCTTAATTCAACCCTCTGCCACAATATTATGACAATTGTTACAGAACATATTTTGAATCAACAGGAGAGTATGCTTGATTTCTTTTCCTTTAGTTGCAGAAGATCTCAAAATGGCATGTAAGCATCAGTTGAATGTTAAAAATGAATTTAATAATTATATATGAATAAAAGATTGATGCATGTGAGATCTTGTAAGAATATGTAATATATGTGACATTCTTAGAAACAGGCAGGTGGCACTGGAAAGCAAGAAACCTAAATTGAGCAAATTGCATTGCATTCAAAATCATTCTCGTCAGGAGATACTTACCTTGGAAGAACATTGCTGTCCTGGGTGGGGGGAAGGAAAGCAATAAAGTAAACAATAAAAAAGTATTTGTCACTGGCAGCTTTATTGTAATGCATTACTGTTCCAAATGATCCAAGCAGAACATTTATGTTAATTCGACCATAAACCAGAGGCTTTGCTTGTTGGAAGTGGGGCAAGAACAACTCCTGTTTGGGTTCTTTTGTTTATATTCCAGAAGGAAGATAGAGTTAGGGTCCTCCAGCTGGCTAGGCTTGCCTACCTTTACCTGTGCTCTTCTCTACCTAACTTCCTTCCATTGCAAGATAATATGCTCAGGGAAGCTGACCTGCCCTCCTTCCTTTATTTTCTTCTTTGACTGTCTGAGGAGAGAGGAGACATCTCTGTCTTTGCTCTGTCTCCTGAGCCATGAGGGCAATACCCAAGTCTGGGCATTGTGCCTGCCAGTGGCGTACCAAGGGCAGTGCGGTGGGAGTGGTCTGCCCCGGGTGTAGGCAATAAGGGGGTGCTTTCAAACTTTCAAGTGGGATGCTGTGCCGAGCTGAGCGGCTGCAGCTCTTGTCCTGATTGCCTCCAGCTCAAACTCCCTTACACTCTGTCCTGAAGCTGTGCTTTGCTTGGGATTTTCAAGGGCACTTTCTCTCCCCTCCCCTCCCCTCCTCCCCTCCCATTGTGTGTGTGGAGGAAATGTCTTTTTTGAAGCAGGGAGCCTGCTCTATGTGTTGAGGCTCTCCTCCCTGACATTCTGCATTGATTTGATGCAGCAGGTAAAAAAGGAACTATAGTTATAGCATTAAATGATTGTGTTTCTTTGTATGTACTATACAAATGGGGAAGGGCCAAAACTCAGTGGTAGAGAATCTGGTTTGCATGCAGAAGTTTCCAGTTTCAGTCCTCAGCATTTCCAGGTAGGGCTGGGAATATCCCCTGTCTGAAACCCTGGACAGCTGCTGCCAGTTAGTGTAAACAATACTGACTAATGGTCTGACTTGGCATAAGGTAACTTCCTCTCTTCTAGAGCACTCCCTATATAGTGAAGGCAACTGTAATGGTAAATAGTACCATGCAAGAAATGGCTTGAAAATGCTATCAGAGAGACTGCCAAGACTTGCGGTATGGATGGAAAGTGTTTTAGAAATGTCTCACCTTGAAATATGGGAAGGTTAACAGGGAAACAGTGTGTTCTATTTATTTCCTTTGTAACTAACATTCTTTTAACAAACAAGTGTTAATGGAATATATAATTGAATTACATTGTTGACTAATTTTATTTTAATTATTTTGTTTGTAACATTGTTTTTCTAGTAATGCACTTCGCAACTTAATAAATTGGAATGGTGATAGGAAGTGACAGTGTAAGAAATATAATTTATCTAGAGCAGCTTCATCATTACGATTAATTTTCATGCCTTACTATTCACCTCACAGACACTGTAAATAATTGGAGTGAAAATTAAGGCAGCTGCGTGGCTGGTTATAAAATGCTTCATTAATGAGAAATAAATATGTGTGCACATGTTATTACTCTATGTCAAACATCTTTAGGATTGTTTTTCAAAGAATGATTAACATGAATGGGCAAACAATGAAATCATGCAATATCTGTATGTGAGAGTCGTTGGAAAGTCATTAAAAAGTAGAAAGGCAGCATGAAGTTCTATATTTAAATTAAGCTCAAACCTAAAAATAGTTTTAAAATAGTTGGTGAAAACTTTCTGGGTTGTACTCGGTGGTTTTGCCTTGATGGAAAGCGTTACAGCTCATGCAAGTCAATTTGACCCAATTTTCACCATTCTTCTCTGCCTACTGCATCCCTCTATGCCAGGAGTAGCCAATGTGGTGCCTTCTAGAAGTTTTGGGACTACAATTTCATCATAACTAACTATTGGTCATTCTGTCTAAATCCAACAACATTGTGAGGGCATCACATTGGCTACTCCCGCTATATGCCCTTATCCTGTTCTATTCCAGAAGCCCCTTCTCCCCAACCCTTGAACAGGATAGGAGGAATTAGCAAAAACTGGGTGCCTTGATTTGCTAGAGCAGAAGCAGTTTCTGCTAAGTCAGAGTTCATAGCTTGCTGACAGTGCAAGATTTATTGAATAGCCACTTTGTGTCTGCTTATGGAAAAAGGTGGAATGCAAATGTTGTTATAAATAATTTCATTTAATAATTTATCTTGTACAGCTCACTTTCTAGGATTTAGACATTATGGGTATTACAGCTTCAGTATGTAAATAGCTTTCCTCTGCCTGGAAGGAATTCCTTGTTAGCTTAAAGTTAAACTTTAATGTAACTTTGAACATAATTTCGAGCTGTTCTGAGCAAGTTCCTTGAAAACGAAGGAATAATAAAAGAATATTTAAGAAATCTATTTAAAATGCTTTGTAGGATCATACAAAATGATTGCATTTTTAAAAGGAATAGACAGCCATATAGTTTACATGATTTTTAAGGTCATGTTTAAATGAAATGGTTTGCTAATATCAGAGCCAATGAAAATTAGAGTGTGAGAAATTATTATTATTATTAAATCAAAAAATATCATGAATGCCAGCAAATGTTGAAAGTGTAAGAAACAAAAAAAAGTATTTAATTATGGAAAGTTTCCTTGAAAGCAATATGTTGAAATCATGATTTAATAGTGTTTTCGCTGTTCTAACATAAAATGGAATGTTTCATGTTCCACCCTATGTAAAATTCTATTCTGTTTTTCTGCAACAAGTGTTGTAATTCCAACTCAGAAAAGCGACTCCCTTACATTGTGTTGCTTGCACCAGAGCCTGCCACTTGTTTTCTGTTTTATAGCCCTCTTATTTTCTTCCTGAGAAGTTGATATATAAGCAGCACTCTGCTTTTTTTGTCCATGATGTCTTTGTTGTTGTTGTTGTTGTTAAATAGAAATCTCGTTAGAGTAGCAGCAGGGCTGAAATCATGTAATCCACCTTTTTCTACTAGACAAAGAGTATATGACCTTGAAATGGTTAAGCAGCAAGGAGGAAATTAGAACCTTCCACGTATGTTTAATTTAACTGGGGTTTAATGTGTTTTGAACCCTAAAAAGTGGCTAAACACAACTAAGGTTAGTGGAAGCCTACATGTAAATCATGGTTTGAAGTTGGGTTGTTTCCATTAACCATAGTTAAGACTGACTACAGTTTGTCTGATTTTGGATAACAGGGCAACCTGGTTAATCACATCTGGAAGCAAAACCTTCCAAACACCCCCACTTAGAGCGGCCAGAGGGGAAACCTGCAAGCCCAGGAGACTAATTCTTGTATAGTTTAGCGTCCAACCCAGTCCATTCCCACACTGAATAGCGTGCCCTTGAAGATTATTATTGTAAAGGATTCCTAGCAGAGATCCCCAGCCTCTGGGACCTTTGGTCACCAGGATCATTTAGATTCTCCCTGAACCTAAGTACCCAGCCAGCAACTCCAATGCTCCTTCTTGCGAAGGCTAGCTAAAATGGGAACAGCCTTGCAAGGAGCCCAGTAGACTGCTGCCACCCCTTTACCAAGTACCCACCCTCAATTAAGGGGAAACGCAGGATGTCACTAGACTGGCAAAGATTCCCAAGAGCAAGAGCCAAACCTTACACTTACTGTTCTGGAGCCTCACACCAAACCCAGTTCAGTAGTTAGTAGCGTTGTGGTCAAGGTGCAGGATTCAGAACCACATTGTTCCTAAGTTACACACACCACAGAATATGAGGCAGTTTACTGATTAAAATGTAAGTGCATATAGAAAGAACACCATACAATTTCTTTAAGCCAAACACTCTTAAACAAAGTTAAGCATGAGCAATGTCCATACAAGAAAGATTGAGAAAGTTTAACACAGACACAAAATAACAAATCTCACTAGCCTAAGCTACATACGCATAAACATGAAGATATAAGAGCTTGTCCCTTTGGCTTATTATTCCAGCAGATATCACACAGGTAAGTCCTTTCAGCCAACTCTCGGATCTCCAGTTGCTGCTTTTAAATGCCAGATCGGTACACAATAAAATCTCCCTTGTCCATGATGTAATTGTGGATGAGGCAGCCCATCTGGCATGCATAACCGAGACCTGGGTGGGTGAGCAGGGAGGAGCTAGTCTTTCCCAGCTCTGCCCACCCGGGTACCTGGTTCAGCACCATGGTAGATCTGAGGGTCGGGGAGGTGGGGTTGCTGTGGTCTATAGGAGCTCCATCCCTCTCATCAAGCACCATGTTCATGTAGCTACTGGCCTGGAGTGTTTGCACCTTGTGATGGGTCAAAGGGACAGACTGGGAATCCTGTTGGTGTACCGCCCACCCTGCTGCCCAACGGCTTCCCTAACTGAGATGACGGAAGTGGTCTCAGAGGTATTGCTGAGATCCCCCAGACTATTAGTACTGGGGGATGTCAACATCCATGCCGAGGCTACGTTGTCTGGGGCGGCTCAAGACTTCATGGCCTCCATGACAACCATGGGGCTGTCCCAATATGTTAGTGGCCCAACACATGTGTCGGGGCATACTCTAGATCTGATTTTTGCTACTGGACATGGAGATGGTGATCTGGATGTGGGGAGTTTTACATCTCTCCCTTTGTCATGGACAGATCACCGCTTATTGAAGTTCAGACTTACAGCGGCTTTTCCCCTCTGTAAGGGTGGGGGACCTATTAAATTGGTCCGCCCCCGGAGACCGATGAATCCTGAAGGTTTTCAAAGGGCTCTGGGGGATTTTCCGGCTGATAAGACTGGCGCTGCTGTCGAAGCCCTGGTTGAACTGTGGAATGCGGAGATGACCCGGGCTGTTGACACGATTGCTCCTGCGCATCCACTCCTGTGTAGAGCTCATACAGCTCCATGGTACACTCCAGAGCTGAGAGCGATGAAGCAAGATAGGAGGCGGCTTGAGCGGAGGTGGAGGCGAACTCCCAACGGATGCAATTATGCACTGGTAAGTGCCTCTACTAAGTTGTACTTAGGAGCGGTGAGGGTGGCGAAAAAACAGTATTTTGTTGCCACTATTAAGTCATCTCTTTGCCGATCAGCGGAGCTCTTTAGAGTTGTCCGAGGGCTGCTTCATTCTGGCCCTAAGGACTTGATAGTGTCATCAGTAGCCCGCTGTAATAAGTTTGCTGGGCACTTCCAGAATAAGATCCTATGCATCCGCCGGGACTTAGACTCCCAGTTTACAGCAGTTGATCCGAATGAGGTGTCCGGAGCACAGTCTTGTCATGTTTTATTGGATGAGTTTCAGTTGGTTCACCTCGAGGACGTGGACAAGGTGCTTGGACAGGTGCGTGCGACCACTTCTGCTCTAGATCCTTGCCCCTCTTGGCTTATAAAAACTAGCAGGGTTGGAACAGCCAGCTGGGCCAGAGAAGTGATAAATGCCTCTTTACGAGAGGGAGTGGTCCCTGGCCGTCTGAAAGAGGCGGTAGTGAGACCACTTCTGAAAAAATCCTCCTTGGACCCTGAAAATCTTAATAGCTATAGACCAGTCGCGAATGTTCCATTCCTGGGCAAGATCTTGGAGCGAGTGGTTGCTGGCCAGCTCCAGGCGCTATTGGATGAAACCGATTATCTAGATCCATTTCAATTGGGTTTTAGGCCTGGTTTCGGCACCGAGACACCCTTGGTCAGCCTGTATGATGACCTATGTCGGGAGAGGGACGGAGGGAGTATTACTCTGTTGATTCTCCTTGATCTCTCAGTGGCTTTTGATACCATCGACCATGGTATCCTCCTGGAGAGGCTCACGGAGTTGGGAGTTGGAGGTACAGCTTGGCAGTGGTTCCGCTCCTACTTGGCGGGTCATCTCCAGAAGGTAGTGCTGGGGGAACATTACTTGACACCGTGGGCTCTCCAGTGTGGAGTCCCGCAGGGGTCGGTTTTGTCTCCCATGCTTTTTAACATCTACATGAAGCCGCTGGGTGCAGTCATCAGGAGTTTTGGAGTGCATAGCCATCAGTACGCTGATGACACGCTGCTCTACTTCTCCTTTTCATCTTCTTCAGGTGAGGCTGTCAATGTGCTGAACCGTTGCCTAGCTGCGATAATGGACTGGATGAGAGCTAACAAACTGAGGCTCAATCCAGACAAGACTGAGATGCTGTTGGTGGGAGGTTTCTCTGATCAGATGTCCATCCTGTTCTGGACGGGGTTACACTCCCCCTGAAGGAGCGGGTTCATAGTTTGGGAGTATTTTTAGATCCTTCCCTGTCACTCGAGGCTGAAGTAGCCTCGGTGGCACGGAATGCGTTCTACCACCTTCGGTTGGTGGCCCAGCTACGTCCCTATCTGGACAGGGAGGACCTCACCTCAGTTGTCCATGCTCTGGTAACCACTCGATTGGATTACTGCAATGCGCTCTACGTAGGGCTGCCTTTAAAGACGGTTCGGAAGCAGCAGTTTGTGCAGAATGCGGCGGCCAGACTGATGAGGACCAGGCGGTCTGAACATATAACACCTGTTCTGGCCCACTTGCACTGGCTACCAGTATGCTTCCAGGCCAGATTTAAAGTGCTAGTTTTAACCTATAAAGCCTTATACGGCGCAGGACCACAATACCTGCAGGAACGCCTCTCTCGATATGAACCTGCCCATACACTACGTTCCACATCGAAGGCCCTCCTCCGAGTTCCGACTCATAGGGAAGCTGAGGATGATAACAAGAACTAGGGCCTTCTCAGTGGTGGCCCCCGAACTGTGGAATAGTCTTCCCGATGAGGTGCGCTTGGCGCCGACGTTGCTATCTTTTCAGCGCCAAGTTAAAGCCTTCCTCTTTTCTCAGGCATTTTAGTCTATTTTAGTCTTTTAAATATGTTTAACTGATTTTAGATTTGTGGATGCCTACATACATGTTCCTTGCACTGAATTATTGGATTTTATTGTGTATATTTATATTCCTTTGTTGTACACTGCCCAGAGAGCTATGCTAGTCGGGCAGTATAGAAATTCAACAAATAAATAAATAAAATGGAATGGGGCAACTAGCTGAAGGATAGCCCCTCTTTTATGGGAATTTGCCCAGTATCAGCAAGAGAGTCAATAAGCCAATCATGATACCTACTGGTGATGGAATAGTCCAGGAGTTCACTGCAAAGGCAGACATACTAATTTACAGCTATTCAGGCTTCCTGACCTTGGGTACCAGGCAGTACAGATAAGATACAGCTGCCTCTCTTCCAGCCTTAACAAGCTGCAACTGGACTGAATGAGACACCCTAATTTTCCCCAGCTTAGCATTGAGTTGCCAGGTCAGACGCATCCCAAACCCTGAGATTTCAGGAGTGGATCCTAGTGATGTGAAAGGGGGAGTGCCCTAGTAATGTCATAGGGGCAGGCCCTAGTGATGTCATGGGGCGAGTCCTAGTGATGTCATTAAGCATGATACATTAAGGATCAACCACACTTGCTTGGAGCATATCACTCAAACAAAAAAAATTATCTGATTGGAAATTAAGATAGAAATGAGGGTGTTTCTAGGTCTAGCTCATTCCTTCTTACCTGCTTAGGAAGCCTGGGTAGGGAACATTTAATCTAGCCTACTTGCTTCTGGCAAGAAGGGTTTCAGTGCCCTCACGCCAGGCCAGACACCAGAAGGCTGTTGTAGGAAGAAAGCCTAGTGTTGTGGAAATATTAAATGGAAGCACTCAGAAGTAAAGATGGATGTCCCTGAAGGCTGCAATTCTAAACACACTTACTAATGGACTAAGCCACATAGAACTCAACAGGATTTACTTCTTGGTAGATATTGTTAGGATTGTGCTGTTTGTAATAATAATAATAATAATAATAATAATAAATTTAATTTTTGTGTCGCCTATCTGGCCGAAGCCACTCTAGGCGACGTACACATTAAAATTCAACAGTACAATGTAAATACATAATAAATTACAGTGCAGTCAACAATAACCATTTTAAAAAGCAGCAGTACAGAACAGTTTAGGGCCATCAATAGACAATTTTAAAACAATATAGAGAAATTAGCCCACCCCGGGGATCCCAAAGTCTTGACTAGGGATCCTCTGCAACGATATCCATATTCAAGCAGGATTGGCAACCCCCTGCCTGGAATGCCCTGCCTCCCTTTTAATGTGGCTGCTCCAAACTTCTTTACAGGCTTGATCCTTCACTGCAGAGAGAGGTTTGAGAAATGAGCAAGAGTTAAGAAGATACTCTACTCTTTCCTGCCTACTCTGTGGGCTACTATAATTCACTTTGACAGCCAACCGAATTCCAGTGAATAATAATTGACAGAAAGAAAAAACACAGGGTTTGGTCTACTTTCACAGACAGTAACTTGGGAACAACAGCAATTGAAGCCACACTTCCCAGTATGTGAATTCTCTTTTACCCCTGTTGGGCAAGAAACAAACCATCATGCAAATAACAAGGTGCATCATCAGTGGGTTTAAGGGGGTTGCTTCTATGGATGTAAGGGAGTAAGGTCAAAGGTAAATTAAATGCAAATAAAAAAAGGAAAAGACAGGGATGATTTCCTAAATGCAGTACCATACCAACCATAACAAGATTCCTATGAGTAAGACAGAACACTCGGCATCCCACAACCAGTCAGGGTTCCTAACCAAAATAAAAAAATCCTGACAGCCAGTCACCCAAGGTCACAGAAATCCCCATGCAGCACAGCCTGGCCCCTGGGCTGCAGTTAGTGCAGAATGCTGCAGCACGATTGCTGATATGAGTGAGACCCCTGTTGTTGTTATATGCCTTCAAGTTGATTACGACTTATGGTGACCCTATGAATCAGTGACCTCCAATAGCATTTGTTATGAACCACCCTGTTCAAAACTTGTAAGTTCAGGAGTGTGGGTTCCTTTATGTAATCAATCTATCTCTTCTTTGGTCTTCCTCTTTTTCTACTTCCTTCTGTCTTTCCCAGCATTATTGTCTTTTCTAGTGAATTCAGTTTTCTCATGTGTCCAAAATATGATAACCTCAGTTTCATCATTATCTATCGCTAGTGATAGTTCTGGGTTTAATTTGTTCTAAGATCCAATTATTTGTCTTTTTTGTAGTCCATAGTATGCTCAAAGCTCTCCTCCAACACCACCTTTCAAATGAGTTGATTTCTTTCTTATCCTCTTTTTTCACTGCCCAGCTTTCACATCCATACATAGAGATTGGAAATACCATCGTCTGAATGAGCCTGACTTTAGTGTTCAGTGATACATCTTTGCATATGAGGACCTTTTCCAGTTCTCTCATAGCTAATCTTGCCAGCCCTAGCCTTCTTTTGATTTCTTGACTATTGTCTCCATTTTGGTTAAGGACTGTGCCAAGGTATTGATAATCCTTGACAAGTTCACTGTCCTCGTTGTCAACTTTAAAGTTACATAAATCTTCTGTGGTCATTACTTTAGCCTTCTTAACGTTCAGCTGTAGTCCTGCTTTTGTGCTTTCTTCTTTAACTTTCATCAGCATTCGTTTCAAATCATTAGTGGTTTCTGCTATTAGTATGGTATCGTCTCCATATCTTAAATTATTGATATTTTCCCCTCTAATTTTCACCATCTTGGTCCAATCGCACTTTCCGTATGATATGTTTTGTGCATATATTAAACAAATAGGGTGATAAAATACACTCCTGTCTCACATCCTTTCCAATTGGGAACCAATTGGTTTCTCCATATTTTGTCCTTACAGTATGCCAGGGTATAGGTTGCACATCAGGACAATCAGATGCTATGGCACCCCCATTTCTTTGAAAGCATTCCATAGTTTTTCACGATCTACACAGTCAAAGTCTTCGCTGTAATCTATAAAGCACAGGGTGATTTTCTTCTGAAATGCCTTGGTCTCTTCCATTATCCAACGTACGTTTGCGATATGATCTCTGGTGCCTCTTCCCTTTCTAAATCCAGCTTGGACATCTGGCATTCCTCGCTCCATATCTAGCAAGAGCCTTTTTTGTAGAATCTTGAGCATTATTTTACTTGCCTGGGATATTAAGACAATAGTTCCATAATTACTGCATTCCTACCAGCACATAATACCTCTGCTCTGAAATCTGCACAGGTTGCTGATTTGCTGCTAGGCCAAGTTCAGGGCGTGCTTTCCATGTTATGGGTTACAGATAGTACTTGTTCTGCTCTTATAAGAAATTGATCCTTTAGTGTGGCAGTTCCTATGCTTTGGAACTCCCTGCCTATTTCTATTAGGCAGGTGCCTTCAGTGTACTCATTTTGGCACCTGCTAAAAACATTTTTGTTTAGGCAAACCTATGTAGAAGCTATTACTTTTTTTTGTTTTTAACTCATTATTTTAAATGTTTTTAAATACCTGTCTTTAAGTGTTTTTGCCAATAATTTTATTGTTTTAATTTCTTCTATAAACCGCTTTGAGATGTTTTACAATAAATCAGTATATAAATGTTGTGAATAAAATATATAAATGAATTTCTGAGTCAATGTGGCCCGTGGGTCTCTTTCCTTTTTTATACTGAGTCAGGCCATTTGGTACTATCTAGCTCAGTACTGATGACATGGACTAGCATTGGCTCTCCAGGATTCTAGGCAATAGTCTCTTCCAGAGATTGAATTTTGGACCTTTGCATGCAAAGCATGTGTCCTACTACTGAACTACAGCCCTGTTTAAAAATATATCTTTTTAATATTGTTCTTTTCATTTCACTAATAAATGTACAGCATACTAGGGCAGATCCACATAATACATTTACAGCACATGAATCATACCACAGAATCCTGGGAACTGTAGTTTGTTAAGGGTGGTGGGAACTATAACTCTGAGGGGGAAACTACACTTCCCAGGATTCTTTGGGGGAAATTATGTGCTTTATATGTGGGTTGGATGTGTTTTAAATGTATTGTGTGGATCTGCATTACTTCATAAACTTTGCCTGCATACAGATCATTTTAATTAAATTTTAAAATGGAAACAAGATACAAAGTTTACTGGGTGAGCATGGGCTATGCACCATCTCTCAGCATAATCTTCCCCTTAGGGTGAAAACAACAGAGGGGGACCATGACCACCCCAAGGTGCAATCCTATGCATGTTTACTCAGAAGCAAGTCCGAATGTATTCAATGGGGATTACTCAGACAGGGAAGCATGCACAGGACTGCAATTCAGTGATAAGGAACTTTACTCACCGAATCCAAAATTCAGAGTCATGACAAGTTAAGCTGTTTTGCAACTGTTTTATACTTGTTTTATGGTTATTGGATTTTAAATGGCTTTATTTCTTGTTGTGAGCTGCCTTGATTTCCAACCCTACCTCATACGGTTGTTGGAAAGGCTACACACACACACACACACACACACACACACACACACACACACACACACACACACACACACACACACACACACACACACACACACACACAGGAGATGTAAAAACCCCCATATAATAGTTTATTGTCAAAAACCAGTTGGCCATTGCAGAACTTTTTTTAAAAAAAATAAGTACTAGTTTCCTGCCAAATAAAAGCAATGATATCTATGGAAGCCCTGCCTAATTGCATTAAAAATAGGATTGCAGGGGGAGAGAAAGATTTACAACAAAAACACAATCCTTTGCTATGTTCACTCAAAAGTCCCATTAATTTACAGCACAATCCTAGCCATGTCTACTCAAAAGTAAGTCCTATTGAATGCAATAGGGTTTACTCTGGGTATGTGGGATTAGCATTGCATCTTTACTCCCAGAAAATCTTCATATTGGGAAGGTTTTCAAAACAGGTTATGAATAAGACAAATAAATTGCCATCTTCCAGTAAAATTTAAACTTGTTTGACTCCTTAATTAGAAAAATATAACACTGCAGCATGTACACTTTTTATAACTTCTGTTCAAAAATTATTTGAAAGATAGAATATATAATATGACATTTTTGCAAATAATAAAAAACCCTGCTTGTACACTTTTATGCCTACCAAGATCCTGCTGTGATCTTCTGTTGTAGTGCAGGCCTTTGCATGTTTACTCAGAAGCAAGTCCCAATCCTGTACATAGAAAGTATTCTTTATGCTGCTGAAAGCTATATATTTACTGAATTCCTGATATGAGACAAGCAGGAAAAGGAAACTGTGAGTTTAGCTATTGACAACAA
The DNA here is from genome assembly GCF_030035675.1 of Rhineura floridana. Lineage (NCBI taxonomy): Eukaryota > Metazoa > Chordata > Lepidosauria > Squamata > Rhineuridae > Rhineura > Rhineura floridana. Next base: position 102,818,734 of record NC_084486.1, read on the forward strand.
ATCTTGTCAATCACAGCCCTGATTTCACTTATTGGCTAGAAATTCTTAAAACTGAACAAGGCATAGCAGTAAATAATATTTTATTTGTACTTCATACCAGCACTGGACCCATTTATCTAAACACATGCAAAGCTAAAACTTCTTCTTCATGCATAAAGCCCAGACAAAAGGGGGGGCGGCTTTAAGCATACTGCAAATAAATATGAGTCCTCAGACAGTTTAATGTTAAGGCATTTTTTAATGTACAGTATATCAAATATTTGTTGGCTAATAATGAGCATTGTAGCCTTTGCCTCCTGCAAAAAAGTTAGGAGGCTAAGATTTTTAGTAATGAATTTCATTAAGCAATTGTGAGTATACTCTTATTGTATTATAGCGCTATAGCAGAGAAAGAAATTAACAGAGAACATGCCTAATGTAATATTTGTAATAGAGATCCATAGCATAATTATGACCAAAGACTTTCACTGAGATATAGTGGGGGGGGACGAATTATAAGTAATCTATCTGAAGCCTTTAACAGAGGTTCATCAGATTACATTTTTAAAGATGCAAATACATCTGCAAGCATGGCAGTATTTCACACAGCAAAGAGGTTTTATGTCTTGTATTTACTGTGCTACTTGTAGAATGTAGAATGTTTCTATATAATTATACAGCCAGGAGAGTAGCTGTATACTATAGCCAGCATCGATTTTTTGCATTCTGCAATGTTAAATTAAAAATACCTCCATGCTATTTTGATGTTCCACATAAGCTCATTTCAAAACAAAACCTTACAATACTTATAGTCCTAAACTCAGAAACGCTTGCTTAACAACCCTCTAAATGTTCATGGCGATACACAAAACAGTAAGAATCGAGAGTTCAAAGTGTAAAATGAGAGAAAAAACAGACCCCTGTTGGATTTTTTAATCAGTGCTCATAATTTGTTGAAATTAATTAAATCAGCCATATTCACAGAGTACCTGTAATCCTGTTACTGACCATGCCCTATGCTTCATCTACTGCAGTTTACTGCAGTTTTTTGAAAAAGCCTAACTGATTTTTAATTAATTTAAGAAATTTTGCATTAAAGTCAATGGTAAGCCCAGGCATGCTCCATAAGAACCAACTGTCAGTGTTCTAAAAGGCAGACTCACAGCTCTTGGCTTGGCTAATCATGAGGGTTTGAAATTAATAAAAATAAATTTGACACAGATTTCTAGGATGAATAATGAAATATAATTTTCTAGGTTAGATTCTCTGTAGAAATAGTAGTAATACAGGAAAGAAGCAAAGTAAGAACACCAACAAACATACCAAAATGTAATTCTGATGGCAGGTGTTGCCACCACTCACCATATGCTCAGAGGCACTTGTTAGCGAATTCTTCCAAGCTATACAGGAAGTGGATTGGACTGTAAAATTGTGTTTGCATTTTTACAAATTTGTAGAGCAGTCCAATATCTCAGAGAGGAGGTCAGGTGTCCTGCTCCCCTGGTGCCCAATTCCCCTGCTTTTTAAAGTTTGATAAAAATATATGTTGGTATGTTCTTAAACCGCAAGGGTTTTTTTGCCTATTTAGTTAGTTAGAGAACTTATGGACTGCTTTTAAGTTGATTCCAACTTATGGCGACCCTATGAATAGGGTTTTCATGATAAGCGGTATTCAGGGGTGGTTTACCATTGCCTTCGTCTGAGGCTGAGAGGCAGTGACTGGCCCACAGTCACCCAGTGAGCTTCATGGCTGGGTGGGTATTCGAATCCTGGTCCCCCAGGTTGTAGTCCAATACTCTAACCACTACGCCACACTGGCTCTCTTCTTGCCTATAAGTGAATATTATTTTAATCCTAAATGGTGTTATACCAAGCAGAATTATATATTAGTCTTGTAAGTTATACTAAGTATACATAAAAACAAAAGAGTCAGAAGAAGAAAAAATTAATAGAGAACTACTGAAGATGCTTTAAGATTGGTAACATAATTTGGTACACAAGTGCAGTTGATCATAAATGTTGCTACTTCAAGGTTTCAGCCTTTCAGTTACTCCTTGTAAAGGAATGTTGAATGTCCTTTGTATTTACCATGTACTATGCAATGCTAATCATAACACTGAAAATCTATGGTCCCTTTCTCAAGGGTTGAATTTTGGACCCTGTTTTATTGATTTGCTTTTAGAATAACATGTTTCCAGGGTGTGTTTGTGTGTGTTTTTAAGAGCACTATGACAATTACAGTATTATCCTTCAAAAGCTTTACAAGTGTTAGATCAGCTTCCCCAACCTGGTGTCCTTCAGAGGTTTTCTACAACTCCCATCATCCCTACCTTTTGGCTGTTGTGACTGAGGCACCAGAAGGAAGGCTGTCTTAGAAGATATATTATACAGCCACAAGAGTGAATGCACCAGGGGAGCAGGAGACCTGAACTCCTCTCTGAGATATTGTACTTACTGCCCTGCAAATTGGTCAAAATGCAAACACCATTTGGGTTGGTCTTTCACAGTCCAATCCTGTGTAGCTTGGAAGAATTTGGTAACATGTGCCTCTGAGCATATGGTGAGTGGTGGCAACACCTGCCATCTCCAAAGATGGAGAATTATATTTTTGTATGTTTGTTGGTGTTCTTCTTACTTTGCTTCTTTCCTGTGTTACTAATGTTTCTACAGAGAATCTAAACTAGAAAATTTTATTTTCCTCATTATTCATCCCAGAAATCTGTGTCAAATTTATTTTTATTAATTTCAAAGCCTTTTTATTGGTCAGTATCTTATGATGGTGAAGATAGCCTTTTGTGTTTCAAATTGGAGGTTATGTTCTATTTCTATTTTGGGTGCATTAACAGTGGAATCTGAAACTGTAGTTTGATGTAAAATCAGACTGATTCCAATATGTTGCTCCTTCAGCAATGACTCTAGCTGTTGGGAAAAAGAGGATGCATGTTTTCAGCCTGCTATGTTTAAACCACTTCATTTAAGGCAAGGTGGGCACTGTCAATTAAAAACATAGAGCACACCTAGAATTTTGCTAGAATATATTTCATCTCCCACTGTTTTATCTTGTGCAAATTGAGACACTCCTGAGGTCCACTGGAGACTATTCTGCAAAAGTCAGTGCCATTATTATGTTTGGAGTTTTTTTAGTGTAAATTTTGCAAAGTGCTGCTGTACTTCACATATTCACAGAAATAGAAACAAAAGAAAATGATTTCCTATAGGAAACTTCACTAAAATTACAAAGGAAATCAGACATTTTCAAAGTGACCATCTGAACTATATCAACTGTCTTAATAATGTTGCTTCCTCCCTGCTAAAACAAGGTCAGCACAGCACATGTCTTCTTTCTATTCTTTGGACTGATTGCAGGTGTTGCCACCACTCACCATATGCTCAGAGGCACATGTTACCAAATTCTTCCAAGCTACACAGGAATTGGATTGGACTGTGAAAGACCAACCCAAATTGTGTTTGCATTTTGACAGCTTTGTAGGGCAGTCCAATATCTCAGAGAGGAGTTCAGGTCTCCTGCTCCCCTGGTGCATTCACTATAGCTGCCCAATTTCCCTGCTTTTTAAAGTTTGATAGAAACAGCTGTGGGTTATAGGTACATTCTTAAACCGCAAGGTTTTTTGCCTATTAGTTATTATAATCTACTATGCACTTTTTTTCTTTTCACTTTTTGAACTCTTACATGAGTTGCATAAGTTGTATAACAGGTCTCAGCTTAAACTATTTTTTGTGAATATATGTAAGTCAGCAAGGGAGCCCAGCTTTTAAGAAATTTACTACTGAAGATTTTTGAGCTTTTTATTGGAATTATTTTTAAATCAATTATAGAAAATAAAAACTAAATCTTATAGTTTTCAGAAATACACAAAGAAATATTATTTGAAATATCTGAAATGTCTCCTGTGCATGTAGCTTTTTACCATTTGAGCATACTGCATAGAACAGAACACAGCTAAGCTAAAAATTGGTTCCCTAGTGAAGTGTCTGAAAGTACTCTATTGCTATTTTCAGGTGAGAAAACCATTACAAGCTCATGAAATGGCTTTCAGTCAGTGAACCAGCAAAGCAGTGAAATAAATACTGTACTTTGAAGTTCATGAACTTAAACAGTGCCAATATTCAAAATGATTGTACGCAAAAACAAAAAAAAAAGGGAACAAAAGCCAGTATCTCTGTGACTGCACTAGTGGGATGTAAGGATTGCTAACCCAGTCCCTGATTCAGAAAGAAACAGCTTAACTGAATAAAAGTTAATAGGTTACTATCACTGCTATGAACCTACTAACATTGTTGGAGCCAACTGACTTAACTGAGGGTCAAATTAGATGAGACATTAATTGTGTGAAGGCAATTAATGTGCATATTTTTATAGGTACATTGCAGCCAGGGTATGCCTGAGCAACCTTGGGAGTGGGAAGGGGAAGTTTAATTCTTTCTCTCCCTACTACAGTCCCAACAAAATTGCCTCTCCCATACCACTTTTTGCATTTCAAGGGAAGCTTCCATTGACGCCAGTTAACATCACATCTAGTTTGTCCCTTACAGGGAAGCAAGTAGGTATACAGATGAAGGACTGAATTGTTGTTTGAGAACTAGAACTTATGTATTCTTGAGCACCTTCTGGAAAAATACCAATTGCCTTCAGTTCCTGATTACTTTGATATTTTAGTCTGCAGTGCAGTTTTACAGGATCAGATCTTAATTTTGACTTGCAAGGGTTATATATATATAATTACAATGTAAAATTAAGCCTTGCCGGAGCAAGGGCCTGCCAAACTGCCATACTCTTGCCCCAACCACACCCAAAGGGTGTGTAGGGAGACCAGCCTGCGTCAACGCCCTCCTGGTACCCTAACATTCTGAGTGGGAGTTGTCCCCAAAGGTGGGCTGTATAGCCCTGAGCTGGAGGCCTCTGGAACCGCCTATCACCCCCAAAGGTGCTTGAAGGTGTCACCTAGCTGCCTTTCACCTTCCCCGCACTTCCTTGCCACCAAAGGGGGGGCAAACCTCTAGTTTAGTCCCCCTTTGCCCCACAGCTGAGCAAAATCTCATGCAAACCCCTCTGCAGGTCAGCTAAGATATTGTTACCTACATCAGTCAGGTGAACACCATCAGACTGATACAGCTCCAGTCTACTGTGTCTTATCTCTGAGTGATGGATAACCAAGTCACCAGAGTCCCACAAGGCCAGCCAGATCTGCCTATTCACTTTTTTGCGGGTCCTATTTATCCCCCTGGGCTCACCCATACAATACCAGTGTCTATGGGGTAAAATATCCAACCACACCAAGTGCACCCCCGACAAGTGCTGTGCAATGGTCTGGAAGTCACTGCATGCCTGCCAGATAAGGGCCTTGCCCTTCAGCATACCAAGGTCCTTACCACCTAGGTGAATGACCAAAAACTGTGGCCAGAACAGTGTAGGAAGGAGCCCATCCCAGCGCAACCCTCAGCAACCCAGCCACTGCACCGAGGCCCTCTCGTTAAGCCCCAGCTGTGTGCCAAAACACGACTTTGCTGCCCTGCAGCTGGCCCAAAAACCATACTATGGCCGCATATGAGGATGTGCGTTCTCTTGTTTCCCTTCCAGCGGCCTGTCAAAACAAACAACAAGAACTCAGAACAGGAACAATAACAATTTAGCAGCTGATTTTTTGCACCCCAGGGAATGGTCTAATGTAAAACCTGTAGGCATTAGAATGCCACCTCCCAATTGTTTGTAGCCTCTCTCGTGAGAAGCCCAGGCAGGCTGCCGTAGAAGCCACACCAACACAGAAAGAGTGTGTCCCGAACAGCTGAGGGTCCAAACCCATGTTGTGGAATGCTGTCTTAGCTACTGCCCAAAATTGATACTTGGAGAGGGGTTGGCCACCCTTGTGCCTAAAAAGATATCCAGGCTGCTGTCCTCAAACTGCCATGAAATGCTTTAACACCAATAATGGGCAAATTTCAGTCTGTTGGGAGGGGGAGAGCACTATCAGGCATCCTCTATGTCACTGGACTGTCTTGGACCCACATAACCATAAGTGAGCCTGCCCCTCCAACGCAGGTCGGAGACCAAGAGAGCCCATAGAGATGAGTCAGACTTGGAGACCATCACAACCTCACCAATCTGAAATGCCCCAAAGAACAGGGTAAAGGCGGCCAGATGGAACAACAATGCCTCAAAGGAGGAGGAACATAAAAAACCCCATTGCAACGGGAGCCCCATTAAAAGCTCTGGGTGCAAGGGGAGGCAAGCATCCGAGGTGATTGGGTGCTCCTGGGCCCAGCCTTCCAACATTCTGCAGACTCGAAAGTCATCTGAAGAGTCCCAGAAACCCTGTGACTTGGCCAAAAAGGAAAGACCTGAGAGCTTACCTGGAATAGTCTTGACAGAAAGGCCCCTCTTCCTGCCTTCCACACAAAACTCAAGGAGGTGCTCCGCCGGGATGGGCCATTCCTGGACATAGCCCCTGTCAGCCCTGAAACCAAAAACTCCCTACCTGCTCTCTGGTAGCTGGCCATAGTGCTGGGTGCAATAGACAGGCTTATTGCCCTCTCTGGCTCAAGCTGCCAATCTCCCATAGCTCTGGTGGGACCACATCCGGCTGAGCCTTTGCCCATGGTTCCAACTGGTGAAATCTCTCCATATGGTTCCGTGACAGAGCATCAGCAACACTGTTATCAATACCCGGAATGTGGTGCGCCAGGAAGAGAATATTAAAACGGAGACAATGTAGAATGAAGGCATGCACCAGGTGCATAACCCTGGGATTCTTTGATGAAAAAGAATTAATAACATGTACCGTGGACAGGTTGTCGCACCAAAAATGTTGCCTGCAAATTATATTTATTGCTTCACAAATAGGTCTCAAGGCGGGTTACAAAATCTAAAATACAGAATTAAAAAGAATTAAAACACATTTCAGTCACAAGAATAGTGCCTGGGTAACCAGCCAGATGGGCGACTAATAAATCGAATAAATAAAATAAATAAATAAATTCTGAAAACATACATCTCAGGAGCCGTAGCGATGAAACTAGTTTCTGTGTCTAGGCTCTGATCATTTTATGCAAAAATAATCAGTATGTGTGTAGATTCATGTTTTGTAAGTCTCTCTGGAAATGTTTTACATTGGAAAGTGGGATTTTATTTATATGTGTGATGCTTTCACATCAGAAAGATGTGTGGCTCACTTTCAGTCTCTTTGCTACAGTATCTGCAGATAATTAAACAAATAATTCACAACTTCTCAATATGTTCTGAGGATGTTTTTTGGCATGGGGATCGAGATTAGTAATATTATGTCATAATGTATTGCATGATATTATTTTTAAGTTTGGTTTTTTGTTTTATAAACAGGTTCTCAAAGAGGAGAGTTGGGAAAAGACCATTGATTGGAACTTTGTAGAATCTCTTAGATTGTGACAGTACTGCTACATCAATCATCAATCTGTTTGGGTATAAGATAGCTCCTTATATCATTGTATTCTGATTGCTAGATCCTTGGATATGAGTCTGGGAGACCCAAATTCAAGTCAACCACAATAGAATTTTTGGGGGGTTATCACGGTCTTTGCTTTAACAATATGAAGACAGACTAAAACAAATTGTGAAGTGTGTTGCACATTTATTTTAAAAGTGTTTTATACTTTGTAAGTGCTGCAATTTTTAAACATTTTGTGCCCAATATTATTTTTGTCCTGTATTTTTCTGTTCTAGTCTGCATTCAGTTTTCTCTACAACATTTTTCAATCTGTTGTTTAGCATATGGGCTGAGATTACACAGTCATTTTGCTACAGTGATGTTTTATCCCTATAGTATCATCTGTGGGGAAGTAGAAGATCATCAGCTCTGCTTCTGTTCCTTATGTGTTTTAATATTCCCCCGTCTAGACTGGAAATTTTCTGTCTGAGAAGTAACAATTTAAAAGCTTCTTTTGATGTCCCCTATATTTCAGCAATTGAAGTTCAAGGTCACTAAATCCTTCTATCCATTGAAGATGTGCATTCTAATAGCTGTTGTGACACAGTCAAATTTTGGATCCCTTTAAAGTTCCACTCACCATTTTTGTGAATGAAGTAGATTTCATTTACAGAGAACAATAAGATGGCTGCTTCATCGTTATTAAAATTATTTCTATTTTTCAATGAATAATTGGTGTCATAGTCCAGCCCATATATTTTGAGGCTGGGGTAGTATATCAGGTCCACATATACACATTCAGAATTCTCTGTTTCCTCAAAACAATATTAATGAAATTAATGAAGATATAAATGTCTGCTGTTTTCAAAAGGAATATTTTAAATCTAAAGGAAGACTCTTGAAGACCATTAATCTCACCTTACTAGGCTGACTATGAAGACACCACAGAGCAGCATGAACATTTTTGCTGTTGTTGTAAACATTAAAAAAACAAAGCTTTGCACCACTCTTTGCTATTTCTGTAGCCAGCCTCTCTGGCTGTCCATGCTTCTTGAAATACCCATGGGAGGACATCCTCCCATGTCAGAAAGTTGCCAGAACATGTTGCATGTTTCTTTGTAAGTTAAAAGGAAGGACATCCTACAGCCACCTCATAACATTACTGAGTGCCAAGTGCCAACCCCACTGCCGCTCGCAAATAAAAAAAAATCACCAAAATGCTCCTGCAAAAAGAGGGGGGGAAAGGTGGGGTTTGGCACTGAATTAAGTTGAACCTCTTTAGTTTTGGTTGCATAATCTTAGGGATGGGAGAGAAATTCAGGAAGATCACATTTAAAGCTAAATTTATCAAATTTGCACTTTCTGAAGCAATATATAACCAAAATGCAGCCATCCTTTGAAATTCACACTTACTCACATTTAGCAATGCAGTTCGCCAACCAATGTTTACAAAAATGCATATATCAGGCGAAAGTGTGTATAAAAATGAATTATGTTAGTGAAAATAACATACAAAAATGTATAACATTAGGAGAAATTGCTTGCAAAATGTATACATTAGTCAAAACTGCATACAAAAATGTGTATTAGGAGAAATTCACGCTGCAAATGCTACAGAATTTTCATGAGGATTTTTAAAAAAACTCACAATTGCTGCAGAAATGTGGAGAACTGAATTTACGATTGGAAAACTGAGAAATTGAGAGAACCAAAGTGGACAGATCCTCCTGTTCTTACATAACCTTTTTGGCTTCCATAATCCAAAAGTGTACTTTGGCTACATTGTTCAAACATAAGTATTCAAAAATTACTGATGCCTTGTCATGTGTTCATAGCACCTGAAACATCAGCACCAAAAAGAACATTGTCTTCTTGCAACCAAGGACATAATTAAACATTAGCAGCCTCCAGACCATGGAGCAGGGAAAACTGAAATGTCTTTCTGTCTGCCATGGTTGTGACAAAAATGGCCATTCCAAAAATGCTATTTGCATTCTCAAAGGAAGCCTCCATTAACACTAATGGGAACTTCCCTTGAAATTCAATAGCTTGAGAAAGGTGATTTTTGGCAGGGACATTGCATGGAGAGGGAGAGAGAGTGTTAAACTCTCTCTCCACCACATAAACCCAAAGCTGTTCATACGTCTCTGAAGCTGTGATTTGCAAAACAAAATGTGTATATTAATTGCATTCATACTATAACGTTATGTCTAGTTTGCTCCAAATTGTCATATTAGGAAGGTTGTTAGGAAATCCTTTTAACAAATAATCAATTTCATTTGATTCCTTTAAATGACCTAAAGGCAAAATGTATTTAAGAAAGGATTATGTAGTGAAAATTATATAGTACTACTTATCTTCTAATGCTATCCCTCTAATTAACGTAACTATAAAACAAAAAGACAATATTGAAATCTTAGACAGTAATTGTTCAAATCCTAATTACAGCTATCTTAGTAGCAGCAGTGTAGTAATACTTTTTTATTATTCGTTCCACATTTGAGGATCAATTAATTCACTATCACAGTACTTCTACAGTAATTTCTATGCAAAGCCCTGCAGAGTGCACATGTAGAATAGGTAATGAGCAAATATACCAAGTCATTGTACAAGAAGGATGTGCTCCGAGCTGAGATAGGAAACGCTTCAGCGAATATTTGCTCCTCCCCTGTCGCTGAGGCTCAGTTTCATTTCCTGTCTCAGCTCGGATCACATCCTTCTTGGATTCTCTCCTTACCTTAGGATAGCAGTTTTCTTCTGTTTTCTTACTTCTTCAGCATTCTCCTTCTCTTCTGTCTGTCCTCTCTTTTTAATATGTTTACCTCATCTAAGACTTCGTTTCCCGTCTTCTGTCTCTGCTTTCTCTGTCAGAGCTTTCTGTCAGTTTCGCCCCGTCTCTTAAGAGCTTTCTATCAGTTTCACCACGTCTCTTTTTTCCTTCTCCCTGTCAGATATGGAGAAAGCGAAAAGAGCTAAGTCTGTGGAGATAAAGAGCATGGAGAAAGCAAAGAGTAATATTTCTAAGAAAAAGCCTTTTAAAAAAACGGGGCAGTACTCGGCAATGGCCGTGGTCAGCTCTGGTTCGCTGTGCTTTTCCGCCACTTTTCAGCAACGGCTGCTTACTGGCGGTGACGACCCGATGGAGGGGTCCTCTTCAGAAGCTTGCTTGTGCAGCTCGCCTATGTCGCTCCATATCCCTCAAAGCAGCAGGGCAATTGAATCCGGGGATGGCCTCAGTTTCCCAGCAGGGCTGTGGGAAGAGGTGACTTTAAGACACGGCAAGGCTGTGACACCCACCATTTGGGATGGCCAGAACATAGCAGCAGCCGGCATTTTGGAAGTCGCTAAAAATTCAGCGCCTGTTATCCTGGAGCGGAGCAATTCTAGCCTAGTTAATATCTCGGCAGTGGTTCTTCCTGAGGCAAGTGTTAATGCCACGTGTGCGGTGTGGCAGCAACATTCTCTGATAACCCCTCCCCATCAATGCCATTCATCCAACCCCCCTGGCTCTGTCCTAATATGTCGAGGGAACTAGAAGCACTATCTTCGGATGGCGAGGGCGTAGCTAGGTCTTAGCAGCATCAAGGTGCTTCTCAAGCATCAGCTAAGCAGCCGATGCAACAGTCTAACTCAGCAACATATACAGGCATACCCCACTTTAACATATGCAATGGGACTGGAGCATGTATGTAAAGTGAAAATGTACTTAAAGTGAAGCAATTATCTATGCATGCACTGCACTGCACTCACCACTAGATGGCAGCGGTGTCATGCCATTAAGTGTCCATTATTGCGAAGCGCGTACGTTAAAGTGGGGTATGATGGAGTATGGAGCATGTATGTTATAGCAAGGCGACTTTAAGTGAAATGACTTTGAGCAGGGTATGCCTGTACTGAATGATATTTTCTTCCCTGCAGTACTTCATCAGCTTAGACAGGCCATGTTCAGGAATTTGGCCACGGAGTTTGTGCTGGAAAGAGTACCTTTAAAGTTTTTCTACTTTTAACAGAGGGAAATTTGGGACACACAGGGACTTTCAAATGAGTGAACTGTTCATAAACCCAAGATGAAGAAAATAAGATTATGTTGTGCCCAAGGACGATCAGATCATAATGATAGTGCCTTTTTCAACCTTATGCTGATGGCAGTCATTTTTTTTCAGATGTGCAATCTTATATGTGTGCTTAATTAAACTGAACCATTTTGATAAGAAGATGTGATAATACCATGGAAGACAAAAAAGTTTTGTCTTATATTTTTAAATTGGGTTACTGGCCAAATCTTTTGTTAGGAATAGAAATTTTTGAAATGTACTTTTCAGATGCACAATTTTGTGCCAAAGCACAAATTTGACAAGAAGTGTGTTGGCTACATCACCACATACTTAGCTATGCTTATTACTTTTTTATTCAATTATTATGGAACAAAACCATAATCCTTCTGAAAGATTTTTAAATATTGTTACTTAGGTAATAATATGTTCCTCTCTGGATTTGTCGGGGAAAGAACCAGAACAATAGTTTTGGTTTTTAATTATTTTTATGACTCAAAGAGTGTTTTCTACTTTTCATATATATCAAATAAAAAGCAAATCTCATCATTGTCCTTTGTTAGTCCCTAAGTATTAGATTCAAAATACGTAAAGGTGAAGAGATATCAAGTGCAATTGCTTTTCCCTATCTAAACTAATATAAAAAGTGAGATGAAAAAGGAAAGAGAAAAAGATAGAGAAGGAAAATGCAAATCCAATATTTCTTGATACCTAAATGAGATGCAAAAATAAATGGGAAGATAAAAAGTAAACAGATTATTAAATGCATATTTCCAAGTCTACCTTAATTACTTATCAAATTTAGAAAGATTAAAAAAAATTCTAAAGAAGGAAAGGACAGAGAGAACTATCCTTCCAAATTTCTTCACCACTTTAGTAGCTGATCAATCTCCTACGTTAAAAGTTTTTTAATTCAGATAAAGCTGAAGAGATTGAGAAACATTGCCCCTTCCAGTCATTGATAAACAAGGTCCATCTCTGAACAAATAAAGTTGCCTGCTGGGGATTTAATTCCCTGCTACGTGATTTTAAGCACTAGAATGGCTTCTCATATCCAGGACTGTAGTTTTTGTAATTGATTAATACATTTCCTTAAGACAGGTAGCTGTGTGAGTTTATTGCCTCAAAAACAACTACAGCGTTGGACTGCAATGAGGTATCAGTAGAGTAAGTAGATATAAAGTAAACTGAACTATAATATGTTAAGCAATCTAGAAGGATTCAAATATGCGTGCTTACCATTAGTAAAATTAACATGTTGCTTTTTCGCATGCTGTATATTGTAAGCAGCATTTTACTTGTGATGAAAGCATTTCCTGATTGGACCTGTGCCTATTCCAGAAATAGGGAGGAACTGGAAATTGTGCAGCCTTGGATATCCCCAAAGCTGTGCTAGGTCCTACTTGTATTTTCCAAGGCCTTTGGGCAGCCAGCGTGAGGTCTAGTATCACTCTGGGAAATGCAATTAGTTCCATTTGATAAATAACATGGAGATGGTTTCAGTACTACCAGGTTCATTCATGCACCCTTCTACTTCCCCCTTATATGTCTAGAGGCTTCCACTATATTAGACATTAAGCCTCACTACTTATGTCCACATACATTACAGATTATATTCCAAAATCTGCAGTCTAGCAATTTTGCACAGCAAAACATGTCATTATTTTTGCTGTCTGGTCATTTTGTCCTCTGCTGGTAAGGGGAACTTGCAGCTCCCAGTCCCACCTCCCACATTCTTGAGATTGCACCCCCCCCTCCCCAGTTCTCTGGAAAAATATGTGAGATGGCACTGGGGACCACAGTGGGAGAGGGAATTAAAGTCACCGCACTCCACCAGTGGAGCGCCTTCTGAGTGGAACCACACTCAGGGAATGTTCCTGGTCATGGAACTAAAGTTTGGATCTAAACTATAGTGTTTTTACAGATAGGTAGGTAGTACAGACACTGTAGAACTGGTGCAATGTGTTCTCATCACACCAGCCCCTATGAAGAGTTCATACATTTCTTCTTACTTTGGACTGGAATATTTGGAAACTTATCCACCCTTAATACAGAAAAGCAATATTTAATAATTACCATGGTAATGTTGTAGATTTAATTATTTATTTATGACATTTGTATGCTGTCCCATTATATAACATTCCTGAGGCCTCTATGATTGCTTCCAGTGCCACTGAGCAACACAACAGACAACATTTAATGATCTTCTGCCTCAGCAGTTCAACTTCAGGAGAGCAAAAATTTATGTTTCATTGTTGAGAATGAAAGACCCCAAATGTTCCCCTTATTTCTGAATTGTGCAATGGTGGCATCAGCCATTACAAGAAGTGTCAGGAAAGTGACTATTACTGACACTACACATGTCAGCATCAGAATATAAAACTGGCTAGGTATTGCTGAGTCAGTTATCTTGGGAGATACAAGATGAAGCTACTTTGTTACCAGCACTAGCAAATATATATTGATAGAAATTCTTGATATATTGAGAAGTGTAAAGATTGCTCTGGAATTGCCTTACACAGTCTTTAAAAACTTGTTTCCACATCACTACTTCATATGAAAGGAATCCACTTGTGAAACAGCACCCACTTTTCTATCAATTGAGGTCCCTGTATTGAAGAACCCTGTGACTTAGGCCAAACTGCACAAAATTTTAAATATATCTTCTTATTTAACATGCAGGCTTTTCACCTGGCACCGCTGCAACTGGGATTTCCTCCCAATGCAAATATTAGCTTCAGATTTTCCTCAAAACTGCAGTAGGGAGGGAAAAGTTTAATTTCTTCTCCATTCCCACTGCAATCCTGATAATTATTGCACACACCCCCATTTGATGCTATTTGCATTTTATAAAACAAATATGAACTGCATATTAAATGCAAATACACATTTATTGTCATGTCTTGTTTGACAATTAAAGACAAAAGACAGTTACATAAGAAAGGTTTGTATAATAATAATAATAATAATAATAATATTTTATTTATTGGTCGCCTATCTGTCCAGGTTAGTGGACACTCTAGGCGACTTACAATAACAAAAAGCTATACATAATATACATATACAAAAACAAACCACAGTCCTAAACAATTTAAAACCAATTTCCAATTAAAACATCATAAAAAAAAGCAGCACACAAAAAACAAACGCCCAGGCCACCCCAGCCAGCCGGCTTATGTATCCCTCCAGAGAGGGACAGGTGGTAGCAATCAGTCCCAGCTGGCTGGGTACCTGGGGCCTGGTCCTGCAGGATGCAGGTCTGCCAGGCAGAAGTCCCACAGGGAAGGGTGGTGGAGGTGGTGATCCCACAGCAGCAGCAGCAGCAGCAGCAGACTCTCCTTCCCTGGGCGGCGATGTTCTCTTCCTGCAGGCCCTGGGTCTTCCAGGTAGTGTGCTAAAATACTCCATTTAGAAGCTTCAACATAATTATTTCATATTGTACTATAAAACTAAAAAAACAGCTACATCTTCATCTGTAGATTTTTTTATTTACCTACCAAATACTGTAAGAAAACCCACCATTTTTAATTTTAGAATTTGTTACTGCTTCTGATACATAGCTGAACCTGTTTCCATCTCATCCAACATTACCATCCATATACAATACATATATCATTTATTGACATGCAGTATATAAATATGTAGCATAGCATTCCTGTTTACGGTTACAAAACTGTGTTCTGTTTTTGTTTAAAAGTAGAGCTGAGTCACACCGAAAATGTCCACATTGTATCTCCCAAGATAACTAACTTAGCAAACCTGGGCAGTTTTATGTCCTTTGTTATTGATGTTCGTAGTAAATTTGGGAGGAAATTGTAGTGAAGGGCATAACTTTCTTTTGCATTTAGAGTGAGACACATTGCTCCAATTTGGTGACATCACCAATAGTGCAGGAGTATTACTATCGCTCCTAATTACATTGCCCTTAGTAAAGATGTCATGCAGCCAAACAATGGCATGTCATAATCACATTCATGATGTGATATCTGAATACCTGGAATAACTCTATAAGCCCCAAGCAGGAAAGAAATGGCATCAAGTACCAGCAGTGATGGGAAAATAATACTGGGAAATCAGGAGCAAAAAAACCAGGTTTTTGCAAGAAATATTTTATATTCCCCAATTTTATTTTTTAATACCCAAACTGAAAGGAACAAACATCTGGTGCAGCCCTGTTTAATAGTCTTTGTTAATAATCCCTTCTTTAAATACCATAGCATTAATTTTACAGGTATACACAACATTACATTCACCTCTAAGGAATGAATATTTGATCTCAGTTAAGTTGCTGTGTTCTGTAATAGACTACTACTTTCAGTTTATTATTTTAGCAGATCAATAGGTACATTAATTCTTACAGAAAACCCAGGCCCTTAGTCTGAAGCTAAATTTGCCAAGTACTTTTTAATTAGTTGGGTTTTCCCATATGGCTGTATTTCTATAGGAGAATCAAAGACAGAAAAGCAATTCGCAAGAGCAAAAGCAAATCGTGCAGAAAATGCCAATATCCATTTCTTAAACCTAGTCATAAGGCGATTGCCAGGAATACAGTTTCCAGCACAGAACTTTAATAACCCAAGTAATCACAAACAATGATCAGGAGGGAGAATTTTCAAGTGGATGGTTTCACTTCAGAAAGTGACTATTATATTAGAACTTTCTGAGCTTAGCTGTGATATTTTGGAACAAGCAGGTCATGATAATGGTAAGTATAATGATTGGTAAATGGATCGGACAATGCAGGATTATCATTTGTAAGGCTACATGAGCAGGATGCATCTGGGAAGGTACTTCAAGAGTAGGGAGCACATTAGCATTAATGTAGTGATGCAAGAACCACTTTAGGTACCATCAACTCCAAGATTCCCATGTTGTACCTTTAGCTCTTGAATGCTTTAAGATTAAAAGATCTTTAAAGAAATGCAAATAAAATGTGTTCAAGAAGCAGTAGGGAAAACACATTGGAGATACTAGAGTATTTTTTTCTTATGTAACAAATGAAAAAATCTTATGTTAAAAAGCAGGGTATAATGCTGTATCTTGTACAGATTAGAACACTGATCTGTCTATCCCAATGCTGCCTATTTTGACTGGCAACAGCTCTCCAAGGTCCCAGGCAGTGGTTTTTTCAGACCCAGTGTTTATTAAATATCCCAGGGATCCACACTTGCCACTTACACATGCTTCATATACCATTGACTTATGAGCTATGGCTCCTTTTCACCTCTTGTTTTCCATCAACTAGAAATTTGAGAATCATGGGGACTGCATTTGTGGTTCCAGACGCTAGGACATGTTGTTTATAGTAGCATTTAGGGTCCAACAATGGCTCCACTTGAAACTCTCTTTGTCACTACCAAGTACATTTTAAAAAAGGAAACATAAGTGCATGGGAATGATCATTGTAGAAACCGGGGTAGGGAGGCTACAGTGCTGCATGGGGATTTCTGTGACCTTGGCTGACTGCCTGCCAGGATTTTTTTACTTTTGGTTTTTGGTTAGGAACCCTGACTGGTTGCGGAATACTGAGTTTTCTGCCTTGTTCATAGGAATCTTGTTGTGGTTGGTATGCTATTACATTTAGGAAATCATTGTCTTTTGTTTTTCTGTTCTATCTGCATTTTATCTATCTTTAACCCCCTCCCTTACATCCACAGAAGCAACAACAGTGGTACCATGCGCTCAGCTCAACCCCTTAAACCCACTGATGATGCAATTTGTTGGTTGCATGACTGTTTGTTTCTTGCCCAATAGTGGTAAAAGAGAATTCACCTATTTGGAAGTGTGGCTGCAATTGTTCCCAAGTTGCCGCCTATGAAGATAGACCAAAACATGTTTTTTCCTCTCTATCAATGATTGCTCACTGGAATTGGGTTGGCTGTCAAAGTGAGTTTATAGCAGCCCCAGAGGGTAGACAGAAAAGGGTAGAGCATTTGTCTTACTCTTATTCATTTCTCAGAACTCTTTCTGCAGTGAAGGGTCAAATCTGTAAAGATGCTTGGAGCAGCCATGTTAAAAGGTAGGGGCAGGGCATTCCAGGCAGGGGGTTGCCAACCTTGCTTGGATATAGATATCTTTGCAGAGGATCCCTCGTCAAGCTTTACCAACAGCACAATCCAAACTATATCTATTCAGAAGTAAGTCCTGCTGAGCTCTATGGGGCTTAGTCCCTTAGGAAGTGTGCTTAGAATTGCAGCCTTCAGGGGCATCCATCTTTGCTCCTGAGTGCTCCCATCTAACATCTCCACAACACTAGGCTCCTTTCTTCCTACAGTGGCCTTCTGGTGACTAGCCTGGCCTGAGGGCACTTAAACTCTTCTTGCCAGAAGCAAATAGGCTAGATTAAATGTTCCTTACCCAGGCTCCATATTTTAGCTAAGATTTCTATCTTAATTTCCAATCAGAGAAATGGTTTTATTTGAATTGTATGCTCCAAGCAACTGTGGTTGATGCTTAATGATATCACAAGGGCCCACCCCATGATATCACTAGGGCCCACCCCCATGACATCACTAGGGCCTGTGGCTGAAATCTCAGGGTTTGGGATGCTTCTAACCTGGCAACCCTAATCCTATTGATCTTTCTAGATGTCTCAGTGTCTTGATTTTTCTGGACCTCTCTGCAGCATCAACCATCATATGCTACTGGACAGACTCTTTGAGTTCAGTGTGTGCAGCACTGCTTGATGGTCGTTCTGCTCCTATGATTGGCATTTACAGAAGGTGCTGCTGGAAAATTACTGCTGAACCAGGCCAGGGAGCAGTCCTTTTTGACAATGGCTGCCCAGTTATGAAACAGTCTTCTCAGAGAGATTTGCCTGGTGCCATTTAGCACCACCTACAGGCCTTTCTGTTCCCTCATGCAGTTTAAATATCTCCTGTGGTCTGAGCAGTGCCAGATTTAGGAACAAGCCAAGTAGGCCATGGCTTAGGGTTTCACATTATTGAAATAGCTTTGACTTAAATAACCTTTCATATAAAATCCACCACCAAAATTCTGAACCCTGGCCTTCCCATCCCAGTCCACACCCAATCCCATCAACTTCCCTTCCATGACTGCTGGACTACTTGCATCATCCACAGGTTGCCCAGCCGTACCTCAAGAGGAGAAAGTGGGACCTAGCCTATCAACACATTCTAAAGTCCTGTTCCACACCTAATGCCTTCCTCACCACTTTCCCATCCCTACCCTTTCATATACCAACATAAAGGTTTGTAGCCAGCTTCAGTGTTTAAGGGGAGGCACAAAAATAGAGGGGATTGTGTTGAAGGAATTACAGGTTACCAGAGATAAGGATCTGAAGCTTCTTCATTTCAGGACCATAGCAAAACTGAAGGCTAAGCCATCAGGTCACAGTCCAACAACTCTGGCTCTGCTGTCTCACTTCCTCCCAGCTCTCCTCCATGCCTCTGACTACAACTCCCAGCATGCAACTCACCCACTACAACACCACAGGGGGCCGGATGCCATTTTAAAGACTACTTTTATACGGCAAACAAAATACATATATATATTTATATATATATCCCACCCTTCCTCCCAGTAGGAGCCCAGGGCAGCAATCAAAAGCACTAAAAATACTCTAAAACATCATAAAAACAGACTAAAATATATTACAAAGAAACATCCTTAAAAGCATATTAAAACAAAACATCTTTAAAAACATCTTTTGTTTAAAAAAAGCTTTAAAAACATATTTTAAAAAACTTTTAAAACATATTAAAAAATTAACCTTAACAATGAAGCAAACTTTTGAAAGCAGGAATATGAAGGGCAGTTAAAAAACAATTGAAACTTGTCATAGAGAAGGGGTCTCATGCTCAAGGTTACTTTGCTGCTTCCATTTACTAAGTGCTAATTTTTGTCATGTTCTGTCCCTTTACGTTAGAAGTCTTAAGTTTCATATATGCTAAGTAACGAATGTTAAGATATTTTCATTTAAAGGTATACAATAATGCATATATGATTACTGCAAGTCTGTATGTTTCATTTAGAATACAAGTATTAATTTTTCATTAGAAGCTACATTGTACTTCTATTGACTAAATTCTAATCTCTGTAACAGCTCTTGTGTTTCTATAAAAGTCTTCAGTTTCAAATATGCTAATTAAGAAATCATGAAGAATAAAACAATGAATAAAGAATAAAACATATTCTGTATATTATAAGAATAAAACAATGAATGTTAATGGTTACCGCCAACAACTTATTGACACAAGTTAAAGGAATAGACATTTCAGCATTTTAGATTGACGTCAACAATTCCCGCCATCGTCAGATCAAGGGCTCTGGCGATGGTGGGCCTTTGCAGCCCTGCCGGGGAAGATCTAGCATGGTTTCAAAAGTCCCTTCCATTAGGCACGACATGGCCATGTGCACCTGTTGCATAGTGGGTGGAGCAGGGTGGCTATTTAAGCCCTGCTTCGTCTCCCCTCGGCCTCTTTCTAGCCTTATGCGACAGCCGCCCACCCTCCCTTCAGGGAAGTACAAGTTTAACTGGTTGCCTTGGGGCCTGGTAGGACTTTTTAGCTCGTCAGACTTCGTTTGCTGGCAAGTTTTTTGTCTACCCTGTACTGATCTTCTAATTCGGCTGATTTGCTCAAATTTATTTGGCTTAATTTGATTTGGCTGATTTGTTGCCTGGCTTTGTAATTTAATCTGCAAATAGGTTATTTGGTCACGTTTGGCAGATATGTATGGAATTTCACAAGGTAGGATTTGGTTACCACTCTTAGGCAACCCTTTAAGGTGATCGGTGGGTTCTGAGGCCTGCCTTCCAGGTTGTGCTGCCGATTGGCAGGATAAGGCTCACCTTTGGGGCTAACCTATAACACCCACTCAGGGTTGTGCGGCCCTGAGGGGGGGTGAAGCAGGAAGGCCTATCTAACCACCCTGCGGGGATGGGGATTGGGCTTGGACTACCCCCTTTCCCATGGCAGGGTGTCCTCGCCTGATTGGGTATGTTAGGTTCCGCTCTTGTCTCTGCAGATCATTTTATTATGCAATCAAGCATGTAATTGGCTTTATTCCAATAAAGGTGGCCCTTGATCTACCCACACTTCATCTTGTCTTGCTCTTCATTTCCTGGCTATGTGCTGCAGTAACATTATAGTTATATCTGATAATGGCTTTTTAAAAACAAATTTGGTGTTTGGAAAAGCTGCAGAAGGATGCAGCATACAAGAACAATCTGCAAAGACAGTGAATATATGAACTGCAAAGGAAATCCAGTGCCATCTTTGATTGTCCCCGTACCTACTACTGGCCATCAGCCCACTGAGCTGGGGTCATGACCTTCAGAGCAGCCCCCACCCAAGACCCCTTATGGAGATCCCCCTAGATGACTACTGATCCTGTCCAATGCCCTTCATCTGCTCAAAAAGCTCAAAATGAAAGAATGAAGACTCATTGCTATGAGCAGAAGGCATCAGGAGTTCATGGAAACTTCAATATTTTGGTCTCTTCACCTCAACCCCATCAGCTTCCATCTACTTCCTTTTCTCGATTATTGCACAGATCTTTTCCCATTGCCCATCTCACTGCTAAGGCCATTGTGTGGTGAATAAAATTCCTTCCTAACCCTGTCAACCAGCAACTGATGTATCCACAGTAAGCATGCTTGGGGTAGCAGCAGTGTGCAAGGGTGGGAGCAACACTGCCAGGCATTTCTAGCCCCAGTGTGGCCCAGAGTGGCAAACTCTCCTGTATGGTCTACACTGAAGACTCAGCCCACACACAGTGGGCCAATAGCAAGTTCCACCACGATCCTGGGAAGCAGCAAGGCTTTCTTCCCTGCCTCCAGTGAGCCTGGATTTATTGGAAGCCACCCAGATGATTGTGTGCTTTGGGCTACCATACAGATGTCATTTGTTGTTGTTATGTTCCTTCAAGTCGATTACAACTTATGGCAACCCTATGAATCAGCGACCTCCAATAGTATCTGTCCTGAACCACCCTGTTCAGATCTTTTAAGTTCAGGTCTGTGGCTTCCTTTGTGGAATCAATCCAACTCTTGTTTGGTCTTCCTCCTTTTCTACTCCCTTCTGTTTTTCCCAGCATTATTGTCTTTTCTAGTGAATCATGTCTCCTCATTATGTGTCCAAAGTATGATAACCTCAGGTTCATCATTTTCGCTTCTAGTGATAGTTCTGCTTTAATTTGTTCTAACACCCAATTATTTGTCTTTTTCGCAGTCCATGGTATGTGCAAGGCTCTCCTCCAAAACCACATTTCCAGTGACTTGATTTTTCTCTTATCTGCTTTTTTCGCTGTCCAACTTTCACATCCATACATAGAGATCAGGAATATCATGGTCTGAAGGATCCTGACTTTGGTGTTCAGTGATACATCTTTGCATTTGAGGACCTTTTCTCATAGCTGCCCTTTCCAGTCCTAGCCTTCTTCTGATTTCTTGACTGTTGTCTCCATTTTGGTTAATGATTGTGCTGAGATATTGATAATCCTTGACAAGTTCAATGTCCTCATTGTTAACTTTAAAGTTACATAAATCTTCTGTTGTCATTACTTTAGTCTTCTTAACGTTCAGCTGTAGTCCTGCTTTTGTGCTTTCTTCTTTAACTTTCATCAGCATTCATTTCAAATCATTACTGGTTTTTGCTAGTAGTATGATACCGTCTGCATATCTTAAATTATTTATATTTCTTCCACCAATTTTCACATTTCCTTCATCTTGGTCCAATCCCGCTTTCGTATATGTCCTGCATATAGATTAAACAAATAGGGTGATAAAATACGCCCGTCTCACACCCTTTCCGATGAGGAACCAGTTGGTTTCTCCATATTCTGTCCTTAGAGTAACCTCTTGTCCAGAGTATAGGTTGCACATCAGGACAATCAGATGCATCCCCATTTCTTTTAAAGCATTCCATCGTTTTTCATGATCTACATAGTCAATGGCTTTGCTGTAGTCTATAAAGCACAGGGTGATTTTCTTCTGAAATTCCTTGCTCCGTTCCATTATCCAACATATATTTGCGATATCTCTGGTGCCTCTTCCCTTTCTAAATCCAGCTTGGACGTCTGGCATTTCTCGCTCCATATATGGTAAGAGCCTTTGTTGTAGAATCTTGAGCATTACTTTGCATGGGATATGAAGGCAATAGTTCGATAATTACTGCATTCCCTGGGATCTCCTTTCTTTGGAATTGGGATGTATATTGAATGCTTCCAGTCTGTGGGCCATTGTTTAGTTTTCCATATTTGTTGACAAATTTTTCTCAAAATTTGGACAGATTCAGTCTCAGTTGCTTGTAGCAACTCTATTGGTATGCCATCTGTTCCTGGTGATTTGTTTCTTCCAAGTATTTTATGAGCAGCTTTCACGTCACATTTTAACATTTCTGGTTCTTCATCATATGGTTCCTCCATGAATGAATCTGTCATCCTGGCATCTCTTTTATAGAGTCCTTCAGTGTATTGCTTTCATCTTCCTTTTATTTCATCTCGGTCAGTCAGTGTGTTCCCCGGTTGATTATTCAGCATCCCTACTCTTGGTTTAAATTTCCCTTTAATTTCTCTAATCTTTTGGAATAGGGCTCTTGTTCTACCTTTTTTTATTATCCTCTTCTATTTCTATACAATAAGTATTGTAATAGTTCTCTTTGTCCATTCGTACTAGTCGCTGTATTATTGCATTTAGGGTTCTGACTGTGTTTCTGTCTCCTTTTGCTTTCCTTCTCTCTTTAACCATTGTAAGAGTTTCTTCAATCATCCATTGAGGTCTTTCTCTCTTTTTAATTAGAGGTATTGTCTTTTTGCATTCTTCCCTGATAATGTCTCTGACTTCACTCCATAGTTCTTCTGGTTCAACTAAGTTGTCAGATGTCATACATATACCTACAAATTCAGATCAGGCTAGGGGACTTTGTCCATCACTACAGACAAGTGGAAATTTGTCCTTCTGTTCCAAATTCTAAAATATTATATACTATTATAATTGAATTGCCTAAATTATAATAGTTGAATCTTAGAAATCATTCAGGATGGGAATAATTGTATATTGTTTGGCCAACTATGCTGATCAAACCACAAAAGATTATATTAATTGTTCAAAAAGGACTTTCAGAAGGAAAATAACAACCAGACTTTGGCTGCCAGGAATTTCATGTGTATTTTGCTTGTTTGTTTAAAAGTAACATACAGTGCTATAGAAATGATAAAATAAATTATTACAGATAATAAGTACCAAGCAAGCCTCACTAAGGAGGGCATTCCATAATTCGGACACCGCCATCCTTCATAACCATCTGCATCCTCTTCTCCTACTTAAGCAGGATAACCTGGAGGAGGGCATTTGTGTGATAAAGTTGCCAACTGTCAAAGAAATTAGCCTGATCATATTCTTGCCAGAAAAGCAGTGATAAGGCTCTTCTCCTTAGCTGTGCATTTTTAATTAAAGCACTGCCGCCTCCCATATCAAATCATCTAGCTTGCACTACAAAATCTGATGGAGAGCATCTTCTCTGCATTCGCTGCATGGGAGAACAGCTTTTCTGTAGTTGATCTCAGTTGTGGAACTGTTTCTCCCACAGGAAGTTCATTTGGCCATGTTTCTACCAACAGATAAGGCAATTTTGTTCAGGCAAGCTTTCCTTTAATTTGGTATTTTAAACTGACTCAATTATCTGCTATCCTGCTTGCTTTAAAAAAAAACATTTTAAAATGTATTTTGAAAGTTGTTAGCTGCCTTGAGCAATACTTTAAGTGGAATGGCAGCCTCCATCCTCCAGAGCAAATTGTCTTACCATTTCATGGGTCGTTTAAAGTTGAGAACCTTAGGTTTGTTTTTATATTGTTGTATATCTTTTGGTATGCTATTGTTAGTCGTTTTGGGCTTACTTGGAAGGAAAAGTGGGGTACAAACAAATGAAAAATGAAACTACATTTTTAATAGTCATAAGTCATGATTATGAGTCTCTTCACAAATCTTATTGTGTTATTTTTTTGCAATGGAATACTGTCTTAATAGTGTCATATAGTGTGAAAAACAGTCTATCTGACATTTAGGCTACAGTCCAAGCTTAAACTGCTTGAACACCATCAGAGTTCTTAATAATACCAACTCATCTTGGAACATATGGGAGTGTTTTAATGTTGCAATTTTCATTGGATCAGATTAATATAATAACCTATATTTTTCCTAAATGTGGTTCTTGCCATAGCTCAAGGAAGTTTACATGTCAGGTATTGTATTTTATTACAATATACCATGTTTGCAACAAGCATTTCTCCTAGTTTGGAATCACAACACTTACAGTTAAACCTCCAGCTAACATCCAGAGACAGTTTGGATTAATATAGCAGTCCATGTGTTCACTTGGCACATTATTGGGGAACAGTTTGAGCCTGAAATATCAGAAAAAGCATTTGTAGCAAGCTCTATGTGTTCCACTTCTCATATATTTTAATGAAACACACAAGTGCCCAGCATTTAAGAGCTTTTAAATGTAATAAACTTGCCGATAATCAAAATCTGGTAAAATCAATAATAGCAATCTCTATTAAACAAGTTGCTCTTCTAAAGTGTGACATTCATAGCACATACGCCACAAGCAAAGTAAATAAATAACAGTGAAACATCAAGAGTTGCCCCTCCCAGTTTTATGTACACATATCAAAAAGAAAAAGAAAGTCTTGATAAAACAACCCACAATTAAAAATAAACATGTGAAATATAGAGGCTCAAATCTTCACAGTTTCTTTAGCTGTAATTTCAGCACTAGTGATCTCATGTATGACGTATTCTAAATATAGATAATATTTAGCAGTTGGTTTTCTCTGTGTGTAATGGGGGGAATGGATCTTAAAATGCCTAGTTTCAAGTGGTCAGAAACCCTTTTGGACCAATAAACCATCCTGATTTAAAATAATTTGGCAGACCAGTGCCTGACCTGCAAGAATAAATAAAGGATTTATGTACATAAGCATGGTGATTGAGTGATTCTGCCTATTGTTTAACTTAAGAAATTCTATATAGTTGTTTATGTTACTACTTCTTTCCACCTCAAAACCTAAATTTAGCCCACTAGCAATTTTAGTAGTGGTTTCTTCTTGAAGGCAAGTGCTGATATGTACTAAGGAAACGTTTAAAATACAAAACTGCAATTCATCATCATGTATTATTTAAGTTAACTCTAATTTACTTTCATCTTGCCAAGAAAACAATATAAAATATTTATCACAGAAAATCATGTGAAAAATAAATTATATGGATTTTTCTTCTGTTCACTAAATTTCTTTATTCTGCATCTTCCTTTTTGTATACTGAATTTGCGATAAAAGTGCTTTGAACATCAAAATTCAAAAGCTGCATGCAAAGCCAAACAAAATCTATATGAATATTAATCACAATTAAATTACCACTTTTTATTGTTTACATTTGTGAGCAGCCTCCCCAGCAACTCTACCAGTTTCTGCCTTTTGTTTTTTATTCGTTCTATTCTAGATTGGGAGTCATTGGCACCCCCCTGCAAAAAACAAAAACCTTCTGCCATCATAAGTCTTTAGTTCTATACAAAGTTACTTGAGAGTAAGTCCCAATAAACTCATTTGGAATTACTACTGAGTAGATCTGCATAGGATTGCTTTGTAACTCATGCCAAAGAAGTGCTCCCACACCCGACTGTTTGCCAAAGAAATTGCTTGATGAATGTTTATTTGAATGAAAAGAAGGGGGACCCTCCCCCCCAATAAAGCTTCTCTTCTAATGTTGTGGCTTGTATGTCCAGCAAACAAGCTGTTTGTGTGTGTGCCCTTGGCTTGCTTGCAGTTTAAAATCAGAGCCACAACTCCAAGCAGCCATTTTAGTAAGAAATCAGCAACACCCTGGGCTTAATCCAACACCATGGGTTGTTTGGAACCCCTGCTGAGAATGGGGTCTGTGGGGCTCTGGATTAATGTGCCCCAGGTGCTCTGCGGCCACTGGGAAATGATGTGCATGTTTATAAACAGCATGGAAATATGGGGTGTATCCAACAAAGTCATTTCATTAGCATAAGGACTTCTGCTTGTGCAATGGAACTTTCTCTCCCTCTCCTCTCCTGTACCCTTCCCCCAAATCTGCTCTGGAGACTTAGATAAGACCCTAAAAACAGATTTTGGGGGTACACAATGTTAAGTCATCCTGTTTCCTTCTAACCAGAAAGACACAGGAGTCAGAAGTAGAGTTTTCTGCTGCTTGCTTTTTATGGAACATTCTAGAAAGAAAGAGAAAACAGGAAAAGAAACACTCACGGGGGCATGCCTGAATCTGTTTTTCAGGCAGCCCTAAATAATCAATGGAAGAACAGTATATTAAAGAAATAATCAATCACAGTCATAATAACACTGACCCAATATTTTTATTTATTTATTATCATTATTTTTACCCCGCCCTTTTTCCAAAACTGGAACTCAGTCTAGATTAAAATCAAACAATTTACAGTATTAAAACCATTCATACATACAGTTAAAATAATTCAAACTCGGTGTAAAATAATACAGTTAGGCAACAGCAATGCAGCACCCTTCAAGACCTGTCCTTAACAGCTTTCAGTTCCAAAGGCTTGTTGAAATAAAAAAGTCTTTGCTTGTCGACGGAAGGACTACAAGGAGGGGGCCATTCTTGCTTCCCTAGGAAGGGAGTTCCAAAGCCTCGGGGCAGCCACCGAAAAGGCCCTATCTTGTGTCCCCACTAGTCATGCTTGTGAGGATGTAGGTATTGAGAGACGGGCCTCTCCTGAGGATCTCAGGGCCCGGGCAGGCTCATATAGGGAGATACGGTCTGACAGATAGCCTGGACCTAAGCCCTATAGGGCTTTATAGGTCATCACCAGCACTTTGAATTGTGTCCGGAAACAGAGTGGCAACCAGTGGAGCTTTTGTAACAGGGGAGTCGTATGGTCCCGGTAACCAGCCCCAGTTAACATTCTGGCTGCAGCACGTTGCACCAACTGAAGTTTCCGAACAGTCTTCAGAGGCACCCCCACGTAGAGCGTGTTACAGTAATCTAAACGGGATGTAACTAAGGCATGTGTCACCGTGGCCAGATCAGACGGCTCAAGGAACGGGCGCAGTTGGCACACTAATCTTAATTGTGGAAAAGCACTCCTGGCCACCGCAGAAACCTGGGCCTCCAAATCTAAAGCTGAGTCCAGGAGCACACCCAAAATGCGAACCTGCGTCTTCAGGGGGAGTGTAACCCCATCCAGCACAGGCTGAATCCCTATTCCCTGATCTGCCTTTCGACTGACCAGGAGCACCTCTTTCTTGTCTGGATTAAGCTTCAATTTGTTCGCCCTCATCCAGTCCACCACTGATGACAGACACCGGTTTAAAACCAAGACAGCTTCCTTGGAGTTAGGTAGAAAGGAGAAGTAGAGTTGGGTGTCATCAGCATACTGATGGCACCGAACCCCAAACCCCCGGACAACCTCTCCCAGTGGTTTCATGTAGATGTTAAATAGCATGGGGGACAAAACTGAGCCCTGAGGGACCCCACAGGCCAATGGCCAAGGAGTCGAACAGGAATCCCTCAGCACCACTTTCTGGGTTCGTCCCTCCAGGAAGGAATGGAGCCACTGTAAAACAGTGCCCCCAAGTCCCATCCCAGCAAGGTGGCCCAGAAGGATACCATGGTCGATGGTATCGAAAGCCGCTGAGAGGTCCAGCAGAACCAACAGGGACACACTCCCCCTGTCCAGTTCTCTGCGTAGGTCATCCACCAAGGCGACCAAAGCCGTCCCAGTCACATAACCAGGCCTGAAACCAGACTGAAATGGATCTAGATACTCCATTTCATCCAGGAATCCCTGGAGCTGGGAGGCCACCACACGCTCTATTACCTTGCCCAAAAATGGGATATTGGACACTGGCCGATAATTATCCATTATGGAGGGATCCAGGGAGGGCTTTTCAACAAAGGCCTTACAACTGCCTCCTTTAGGCACACTGGAACTCTGCCTTGTTGTAAGGAGGCATTGATCACTCCCTTCACCTACTCAGCCAGTCCCTCTCTGGCGCATTTAATGAGCCAGGAAGGGCAGGGGTCTAGAAGACATGTGGTGGCTCTCACCTCTCCAAGGATCCTGTCCACATCCTCGGGCTGTACAAATGGAAAAGAATCCATTATTATTGGACAGGCAGGAGCCAAAGTTACATCCACTGAGACTGTATCAACTATAGCATCCAAGTCGGAACGAATCCGAGTGATTTTATTTGCAAAGTGCCATGCAGATTCTTGGCAGCGGTCTGTTGAATGGTCTATATTATCCCTAAGGGGGCCAAGATCTAAAAGACCTCTGATCACTCGAAACAGCTCCGCTGGACAGCTCCCTGCAGACACAATAGTGGCAGAAAAGAATGCTTTCTTTGCTGCCCGTACTGCCACGGAGTAGGCCTTCAAATAGGCTCTAGCCCGTGTTTTATTTATTTTTATTTATTTATTTATTATTAAATTTGTTAGTTGCCCATCTGGCTGGTTGTCCAGCCACTCTGGGCGACATACAAGATAAAACAATATATAAAACAATTAAAATTTAAAAACAGTAAAAAACTAGCCCATCTCAAACACCCGCCTAAAAAGCTAAGTCTTCAGGGTCCTGCGGAAGCTCATTATAGATGGGGCATGGCGTATATCACCTGGGAGAGAGTTCCAGAGGGTGGGGGCCACTATTGAGAAGGCCCTCTCTCGAGTCCTCACCAGCCTAGCTATTTTGACTGGTGGGATCCAGAGAAGGCCCTCTGAGGTCGATCTTGTTGAGTGGCATCCCTGTCGATGCTGGAGGCGCTCCTTTAGATAGGCTGGGCCACAACCGTATAGGGTTTTAAAGGTTAAAACCAACACCTTGAATTGGGTTCGGTACACAATGCAAATGTTCGATCAGACTCGCTCCAAGTCTTCCGCCAATGTCGCTCTAGTCTCCGTCTCATTTGTTTCATCTCCGCCAGCTCCTTGGTAAACCAGGGGGCTGGTCTGGCTCCACTTCGTGAGAGGGGACACTGAGGTGCGATCGTGTCCACTGCCCTGGCCATTTCCCCATTCCAGAGGTCAACCAGAACTTTGACAGAATCGCCTGCCGAGGTGACAGGAAAATCCTCAAGAGCCATCAGGAAACCATCTGGATCCATCAGCCTCCTGGGGCGGACCATCCTAATCGGTCCCCCACCCCTGCATAAGAACATAAGAACATAAGAACATAAGAAAAGCCTGCTGGATCAGGCCAGTGGCCCATCTAGTCCAGCATCCTGTTCTCACAGTGGCCAACCAGGTGCCTGGGGGAAGCCCACAAGCAGGACCTGAGTGCAAGAACACTCTCCCTTCCTGAGGCTTCCGGCAACTGGTTTTCAGAAGCATGCTGCCTCTGACTAGGTTGGCAGAGCACAACCAGGTAGTGGTCTGTCCATGACAACGGAACAATACACTATACTTCTCCCCGCTAAATATAAACCCATATTATTTCTCCAAATTTAGGCACTGTGGTGGCTTTCTTTTAAAGTGGAATAGCATCTGTCATCACAGGCAGAAACGCTTGATGTGTCTGGTGGAAGTGGTGACTGTGGAGCAACCACTGGTGAAATGTCTTCATCGGGGGCAGGTGCTGATGGTGGTAACTCAGAAATTGTAGTTGAAACTCCAGCCATGTCTGGTGCTACCTCTTTGATCTGTACCTCTGGTCTCCTCAACTGGTCAATGTGCCATCTCCAAATGTTGTTGAGAGCAATCTCTACAGTATAAGAGAGCAGTCCAGTCCTTTCTTTGATTGTCCCAGGTATCCATTTCTGTTCTCCTCTGTAGTCCCTCACTAGAACAGGTTGTCCAATGGAGGAGTTGTGCTTCTTCATGAGAAGATTGCTCAGCTCATTTCAGTTGTTTGTCCTGAACACTTCTTCTCAAATTGGGCATGAGAAGATCCAACCTTGAACATAAGGGATGACCCAAGACCAAGACTGCAGGTGCTTGGCTTGTTGTTGCATGTACAGTGTTTCAGTATGCAAATAGAAAATTTGCAAGCTCTTGGTTCAGTGTAATGTTCTCCCCCAACATTGCTCGCAAAGCATTTTTTAAGATTTAAACAAAACTTTCAGCCAATCTATTTGTAGTTGGATGATAAGGTGCTGATGTTTTGTGTCTAATCCCATTCTTTTTCAGAAATGCTTGAAAGTGTTCAGTTACAAATTGCAGTCCATTGTCACTTACCAGCTGTTCAGGAACACCTGTTATTGCAAAGAGTTCTCGCAATACCTCTATGGTATGCATGGCCATTGTTGAAGTCATTGCAAACACTTCTGGCCACTTGGAACATGTGTCCACCACCACTACAAAGGTTGTGCCCATAAATGGTCCTGCAAAGTCTATGTGAATTCTTTGCCAGGACAAGACAGGCCATTTCCATGGATGAACTGGGGCAGTTTTGGGCATCTTTTGGACATGCTGACAACCTGAACAACTCATTGCAAGCTGTTTGATCTTGGTCTATTCTCGTCCACAAAACAAAACTACAGGCTAATGCCTTCATCTTCACTGCTCCTATATGTCCAACATGTAGCTCCTCCAACTCTCGAGCTTTTAGCTTGGATGCAACAATGACTCTTAGTTCCCACAACCACTGTCAAGTATAAGTTCCTCATGGTGGTGAATAGAACTCCATGAACTGAGATTTCTGCTGCTCATTCCAGCCATTTTGGGTTGCTGTGTAGACTTCTGACAGTGTTGGGTCTCTCCTAGTTTCTCTTTGTATCATCTCCGCTGTGACGGGAAGACTCTCAATCTCCATGAGATGTCAAAAGAATCTCCATTTGATGCATATTTTTCACCCTCTAGAGGTAAACAAGACCATCCACCTGCATTTGCGTGACTCTACGTCCTCTTAAATTTTATTATGTATCGGTGCCCTCTCAGAAACAATGCCCATTTTGTTGTATTCAGGAAGCTGCTGTCAGCAGAATCCCAAGATGGACAGTACTGGCTGGTGGTCAGTGATGAGGGTAAACTTTCTTCCATACATGTACTGATTGAAACGTTTCAGCCCCCAAATCAGACTCAGTGTCAGTATCAACACAGTATCTGATGTCACAATTTTCTTCATTTCCTTGCAAGCTTGTTCATACTGTTTTGTCTACTGCCATGTTCTCCCCACTTGTAACAAGGTTTTCAAGGGATGTAGCACAGAAGCTAGGTTTGGCAGGAATCTGTTGTAATAATTATGAATCCTATGAAGGATTGTAGCTGGGACACACTTATTTTGGCCTTGGATCATTTACGACTGCTCAGATTGTGTGTGCGCACTTGTGTAGGCCTTGCACATCAATAGTGTGACCACAATATGTAATGCTAGGTTTAAAAAACTCACATTTGTCACGTCGTGCTCTGAGTCTGTTGTCTGCCAATCTCTGTAGAGCTGTTTTGAGGTT
Source organism: Rhineura floridana (assembly GCF_030035675.1). Lineage (NCBI taxonomy): Eukaryota > Metazoa > Chordata > Lepidosauria > Squamata > Rhineuridae > Rhineura > Rhineura floridana. The sequence goes on from NC_084486.1 coordinate 102,850,592, forward strand.
TAGTAGATCTAATAATTCTCTCTGGTGACAATGATGTCATCTAAGTAGCAGTGGGTGCCTGGACAGCCTTCCAGCACCTGATCCATGGCTCTCTGCCAAAGCGCTGGTGCTGATGCTATTCCAAAAACCAGTCTGTTATTATACAGCCATGAGAGTGGCTGTATACTATAGTCAGCGGGGAATTTTCACATTCCGCAATGTTAAATGGAAAATATCCCCCCATGCCATTCTGAGGCTTCCCATAAGCTCATTTCAAAACAAAACCTTACAAAACTTATAGTTCTGAACTCAGAAACGCTTGCTTAACAACCCTGTCAATTTTCATGGCGATACACAACACAGTCAGAGAGAATCGAGAGTTCAAAGTCTAAAAAGAGAGAAAAAAACTCAGAGCCCTTTTGGACTTTTTTCTACGAGTTCTCATAATCTGTTGAAATTAATTAAAAATCAGCCATGTTCCCAGAGTACCTGTAATCCTAATACTGACCTTGCCCCATACTCTGACCTTCATCTACTGCAGTTTAAAAGTTAAAAAAATGCCTGGTTGATTTTTAATTAATTTAAGAAATTTTGGCTGGAAGCCTATTATACCGCGGAGCATGCTCAGTAAGGACCAACTGTCAGTGTTCTAAAAGCCTCACAGCTGCTGGGCTTGGCTAATCAGGGGGCCACACCCACACCAGACTTGATTTCACTTGAGACAGTCATGGCTTCCCTCAAAGAATCCTGGGAAGTGTAGTTTGTGAAGGGTGCTGAGAGGAGACTCCTATTCCCCTGAGAGAATGGTTTAACATTGTCAGCCACTCTGATTGAAAGTCTGTGAGGGGAACAGGGCATCTCCTAGCAACTCTCAGCACCCTTCACTAACTACACTTCCCAGGATTCTTTGAGAGAAGCCATGGCTGGCTTTGAGAGAAGCCATGATAAATTGTTTTAAATTGTTTTTAAAAGATGTGTTTTTAAATTTGTATATTTGTTTTTAATGTTTTTAGTTATTGTAAACTGCCCAGAGAGCTTCAGCTATGGGGCAGTATATAAATACACTAAATAAATAGATAAATAAATAATGATTGTCCAAAGCGTAATAGAGGCCTGGTGTGGATGTGGCCAGGGACAGCTTTGTTTTAAATTTGGGTGGGAGGTAGGGTTGCCAGGTTCAGTGCCTGAGACTGATCCTGTATCTTTAGGAGAAGAGAAAGTCAGCCAAGTGCCGGTGTTCTTGCAACATTGTAATGGGAAAAATCACAAGGTAGAATTGTCCCTTCCTTCTGCCCAACTGTGAAGATGCAGAAGACGTCTTGGTTGGCAGGCCCAGCCTGGTCAGTTTTACCTATCCTAATCATGATTGCATAGGAGTATATCCGATTCAACTCAATAATCATACAAATGATCAGACCTGCCTTTTCTCTCCTTCCCCTTTCCTCTCCCTTTCTCCTCCCCTCTTCCTTCTTCCGCCTTCCCTGCCCACTCCATCCCTCCATCCCTCCCCCCCAGTCAGTTTTACCTATCCTAAGCATGATTGCACGGGAGTAAATTCCACTGAACTCAATAAACATGCAAATGACCACATCTGTCCTTCTTCTCCCCTCCCCCTCCTGCCTGCTCCCATCCCAGTCCTCCCCTCTGTCTTTCCACCCCTCCCTCCTCCCCCTCCTCCCTTCCCCATCCCCTGTGGTCAGTTTCACCTATCCTAAGCATGATTGCCTGGTGTGTGTGTGTAAATCCCACTTAACTCAATAAGCATGGAAATGATCAATCCATTCTCAGCAAACTTGCACAGGATCCCATTTCTTACCTCCCAGATTAAAAAGCAGGGAAATTCACTAATAGGCAAAAAACCTTGCGGTTTAAGAATGTCCCTATAGCCCACATATATTTCTACCAAACTTTAAAAAGCAGGGAAATTGGGCAGCTATAGTGAATGCACCAGGGGAGCAGGAGACCTGAACTCCTCTCTGAGATATTGTACTGCCCTACAAAGTTGTCAAAATGCAAACACAATTTGGGTTGGTCTTTCACAGTCCAATCCACTTGCTGTGTAGCTTGGAAGAATTTGGTAACATGTGCTTCTGAGCATATGGTGAGTGGGGGCAACACCTGTAATCAGCCCAAATAATAGAAAGAAGATATGTCCTGTGCTGATCTTGTTTTAGCCGGGAGGAAGCAACATTATTAAGACAGTTGATATAGTTCAGATGGTCACTTTAAATATGTCTGATTTACTTTGCAATTTTAGTGAAGTTTTCTATAGGAAATCATTTTCTTTTGCTTTTGTTTCCATGAATATGTGAAGTACAGCAACACTTTGCAAAATTTATACTAAAAATACTCCAAACATAATTGTGGAATAATGGCACTGACTTCTACAAAATAGTCTCCAGTGGACCTCAGAAGTGTCTCAATTTGCACAAGATAAAACAGTGGGTGGTGAAATATATTCTAGCAAAATTCTAGGTGTGCTCTATGTTTTTAATTGATCGTGAGCACCTTGCCTTAAATAAAGTGGTTGAAACACAGCAGGCTGAAAACATGCATCCTCTTTTTTCCAACAAGTAGAGTAATTGCTAAAGTAGCAGCATATTGTAATCAGTCTGATTTTACATTAAACTGCAGTTTCAGGTCCAACTGTTAATGCACCCAAAATAGAAATAGACCATAACCTCCAGTTTGAAACAAAAAAGGCTATCTTCACCATCATATGACATTGACCAATAAAAAGGCTTTGAAATTAATAAAAATAAATTTGACACAGATTTCTAGGATGAATAATGAGGGAAATAAAATTTTCTAGTTTAGATTCTCTGTAGAAACATTAGTAACACAGGAAAGAAGCAAAGTAAGAAGAACACCAACAAACATACAAAAATATAATTCTCCATCTTTGGAGATGGCAGGTGTTGCCACCACTCACCATATGTTCAGAGGCATACGTTACCAAATTCTTCCAAGCTACACAGCAAGTGGATTGGACTGTGAAAGACCAACCCAATTGTGTTTGCATTTTGACAACTTTATAGGGCAGTCCAATATCTCAGAGAGGAGTTCAGGTCTCCTGCTCCCCTGGTGCATTCACTATAGCTGCCCAATTTCCCTGCTTTTTAAAGTTTGGTAGAAATATCTGTGGGCTATAGGTACGTTCTTAAACCACAAGGTTTTTTGCCTATTAGTGAATAACTATATAGCCCTTTGTGTGTTTATGGTGAGAAACACCTTAGAATCATGTTCCATTTCCATTTGTAAATAAGCCTCTGCTAGGTCTATTTTGCTGAAACATTGTTCCCCAGTTAGGTTAGCAAAAATGTCCCCAATTCTAGGCAATGGATACTGGTCATCCTGTAATAATGGATTAATGGTAAATCACCACAGATTCTGACAGCTCCAGTCTTCTTAGCTGCAGGAATCATAGGTGTAGTACATGGGCTCCAATCAACTTCTGAAAATAATTCCTCAGCTTCCATGCGAGCCATTCAGTTTCCACCTTTGGGCGTATGGTATATGGAAGTGGATGGTCTTGTGAAACTTGGGTGTGGCATCCTTCTGCAACACTATTTTACCTTTGATGTGCCCCTGCCAGCTTGGAACACAGGTGCAGCAGCATCCAACACCTTTTCCAGTTTACTCTCAGTCAACTCCAACATGGGGAACGTGGCGTACAAACTGTTGATGGTATTCCAATCCAGCTGCAACCTCCTTTGCCAATCACAACTCCAGAGTGCTGGTCCACCTGTTGTCAGAACATATAAGTCCAATATCTTTTGTTGATTATTGTATCTCACGGTTACAGGTATCATTCCAGTGGGAATAATCTTTTCTCCAGAGTATGTTTGCAACTGTAGTTCTGAAGCCTTTAGTTTAGCATGTCTGAAATGCTGGTCAGATTCATGCTGTGATATAGCTGATACAGCCAAACCAGTGCCCAATTGTATTGATATTGTTTTGCCATTCACTTCTGGTGTAAGACATATTGCTTGTCTTATTTCACCTTTTATATTATAGATGCCCAGGATAGCTAGCCCTGTTTCACCTCCATTATCAGGTTCTTCCTCTCTAGCATGCACCTCTGAACCTTTTTTTAAAGTAGTGGTTTGATTGTTTATCTTTATCTCTGACATTAGCAAATGGTTGGCTTTTCCCGGAGCGATAGACCATCTGAATATGTCCCATTTTATTGCATTTTCTGCACATGTCACTTCTAAATCTGCATTGAGTCATAACAATAGCACAGTTCATTTGAACCTGCTATCCTCGGTTTACATGTTACTGCAAGCTTGTTCACATTTGTTTTCACTCCTGACTGCAACTCTATTGCATCTTTGGCAGCGGTTTTCATAGATATAACAATTTCAATTGTTCTCTTAAATGTTAAATCTGCTTCTGTTAAGAGTTTTTTCTGAATGCTTTCTTTCAGAATTCCACAGGCCAGCTGGTCTTTCAATGCATCATTTAGCCCCTCACCAAATTGGCAATGCTCAGATAACCTTTTAAGTTCAACTACATACGTTGGAATGGACTCTTCCTCTTTCTAGTTTCGTTTATGGAATCCGAAATGCTCTGCAATTAGTACTGGTTTTAGTGCCAAATGCATCTGCATTACTTGCACTAATTCTGCAAAGCTGAATAGTGAGGGTTTTTGTGGAGCAGTCAAACTTCTCAGTAATCTGTATGCTTTGCTTCCTATAACACTTAGTAAAACTGGCATTTTTTTCAGCAGCAATCTTTCCAATACAGCTAGCCATCCTGTTGTCCCCTTTTTTCCTTTTGTCTTTGCTCACTGAGGCCAAATTTCTCCCTTTTTTTTCTTTTTGAACTCATCTCTCTCCCCCAGAGATGAAGTTAGGCCTAGAGCTTCAATGCTTTTATCGTCATTGCCACTGTAAGTCCCCCTGTTTTCTTTTAACCGGAAAGACACAGGAGTCAGAAGTGGAGTTTTCTGCTGATTGCTTTTTACTGAACATTCTAGAAAGAAAGAAAGAAAGAAAGAAAGAAAGAAAGAAAGAAACACCCACAGAGGGCATGCCTGTATCTGTTTTTCAGCAGCCCTAAATAATCAATGGAAGAACAATAGATTAAAGACATAATCAATCACAGTCATAATAATACTAATACACTGCACACAGGGTGATGAAAACTTTTGTTGCACAAGCACATGTCCTTGCATTAATGGTATACATCCCATAGGGCAGGGGTGGGGAGCCTCCAGCCTGACAGACAATCTTTGACCACTAGGGGACATGAGACCATTTTCCCCAAACCATGCTCACCTACTCATCAGCTGACATCACTAGTAAACATCCCATTGCACTCTTTGAAGCAGCTGCCCCAGATGGGGTGAGATAACATTGTAAGAACAAGGCTATATTGAGGATTATATAAGAATATAAGAAGAGCCTTGCTGGAGCAGAATAGAGACCTGTCTAGTCCAGAACCCTGTTTCCTGCCCTGGCCAAACAGATGCTATGGGAAATCCACAATGGGACATGAGCACAGTAGCACTGTCTCATTTTTGTTCCTCAGAATGCTGCCTCTGATCAGTCAGTCAGTATAGCCTAGCAGACATTCCAGCAGGAACCCTGAGCACTTGGGGTAATCCAATGAAGCTGATGACTTGAGACAATAGAAGTACCTCTTCATTCAGCACATAGTAAAACTATGGAATTCACTGCCACAGGATGTAGTAATAACCACCAATTTGGATGCCTCTAAAAGGCATTAGACAAATCCATAGAGAATAGGGCTATCAATGGCTACTAGTCATTATGGTCACATCCTACCTCCATTATCTGGTGTAGTATGCCTCTGAATAAATGCCAATTGCTCGGGGGTTTCCCATGAGCATCCGAATGGCCACTGTGAGTAAGGATAGTGGACGAGACGGCCTTTGGTCTAATCAAGCAGGTATTGCCTTGTGTTCAATCAATCAATCAATCAATCAATTAATCATTTATTATTATGGTCGATGACCAGCACTATAAAACATTAAAACAATAAAACGATATAACATATCAATATTATACAGAGAAGGAAACAAACAACAGCAGCCTGAGATAATATGGCACTAATGGTGTTGAATAAATACATTAATGGGCAATACCCCCCAAGATTATCTATTATTGCTATTTGCCGTCATCACTCTCCTACAGGTAACAGCTGAAGCACAGAATCTTGCCACATTAACTGTCACCTGCTGGTTCCTATCTGAGAGTAAATATTCTAAATAAAATGTGTCAGATATCCCTGGGATTTTTTGAAGAATTGGGTTAATGAGATCAAATCGGGAGTCTCGATAAGGACAATACAGCAACACATGAGCAACAGTTTCCACATTTCCCATATCACAGAGGCATAAGCGCTCCTGTACTGGCACCTTACTAAATCTACCTTCTAAAAGCGCAGAAGGTAAAACATTGAGTCTTATGTACTTGACAGAGGAAAATAACTTTTATTCTGAATTGTTTATATTTAGTTGTCTTGTCTTATTCTTCAGTAATTTGGGGCCTGATTAAATTCACATTTAATCTCCTGACATCCTTTTGAGGCACTAGGGCAAAGATGAAATAGCTTAATATTCTGATTTGATTACATTATGCTTAAGGGTTAAAATACAGATAAATTTTATTCTCAAGAGAGGAAAACTACATGAAGAATATCTTCCGATGTCTGTCCATTCTTTGATTTGTTCTCCACCACCACTCAGACTTATGTAAGAAAATTATGCAGCTGAAATATTAAATAAAATATACACTAGACAATTTGATGGTGTTAGAGTGAGGCAGACATTAGATCAAGCTGTGTGGTGTTCTCTCTTCTCTCTCTATCACAGACTGATTTTATGTCATTAGGTTGTTGTATCTAGCAGTAGCAGCTGGTGCCCACTAAACTTGATGGGGCTGCTATGGGGGCGTGGCCAATGAGGTAACAGTCAACTTCTGTACCCCCCCATCCTCCTCCCTTGCAAACATACTGTGGACACTTAAGCACAGCAGCTTTACCAATAGCACCTTAACTAACCTGTGAAGTATCTTGCTTTGGTTCAGAAGGGGTCCCTGCTATCACCGCAGCTTCTCAGATGGGAGAACATTTGTGTGGCTTTCACCCTTATAGTTCGTTCCCTATTCTTCTCCTTTGCAAAGAAACAGTGGACACTTAAAAATTACAGTTTTAATCATACTGAGCACCTAACAGAGTTTTAGTCCTATGCTTGCTCTTATGTGTGCACACAGTTAAGTCTCCTCAGTAGTGAACAGAGACTAAATCTCTGCTCATTCAGTAATGCTCTCTCAAACACACAGACACACAGAGTGAGTGAATTGATGGAAACTCACTTTAAGAAGGCACTACAAAAAGCTTTAGTCCTATGCTTGTCTAATGAGTAACCCCACAGAATCAGGCTATGGCCTGAAGCTAAGCAGGTTTGGTCTGTACCTGGGTGGGAGACTGCCTGGGAACCATATGTAAAGCTGCCTTGGGTTTCTATTATGAAAAGAAAGTTGGGATATAAATGTAATAATAAATAAAATAAATAAACACAGTGAAAAGTTACTTACTTCTGAATAAGGTGAATATTTTATCAGTAACCAGCGGCGACTGGAAAGTTCATTTTAAAATGGAACAAAATAGTTCAGGTATGCAGAAAGAACCTCCCTGTCCTGAAGCAGTGTATTCAGGTATGATGGATAATAGTCACTGGCTAAAGATTTCCAGAGTTTATTTTTTAAAAATAAAACCAATCCTGTAAACTGTAAGCTCCTATTGTTCAGAGAAAAATATATGGTAGGTAGGAAAAACAAGAAGCCAAAATGTTAGAAAAGGGAGTCTTTCACACCATATGATCAGTTCTAAATAGTGTAGCAGGAAGTTCCAAAAGTTCCTCCAGGATTCCAGTAGTGCAGGGACTCAGACATCCGCACAGGTTTCTTGGTTTTCTAAGTTTCTTGGTTTTCATAAAACAGAGATTTGCTCAAATTAAAAGTCTTTCTCCTTTTGATCAACCACATCTACACAGGTTCTACCTCCTTACTCAGTGAAGTTGAGGCTGGAAGTATACAACAATCCCACACGTGCCCTGCTAACTGGATTGCCAGGAAGCCTGTGTTTTCAACTACTCTCCTGCTCTCTTCCATACCCCTCACCCCACTATGAAAGACAGTCCTGGGCTCAGAAATAAAATAAACATCTGGTCCTCTTGAAAGTACTGTTCAGCTTTTTGTATTAATTAAAATAATTAGAACAAGTTCTTACTCTTACCGCTAATGGGAGTTTTAATTATCTGGCATACACCCATTAAAAATATTCAGACACTTTAAATAAATAAAAATAAAATTTAAATGTCCAGTCCAGCCCAGTTTATTTTGGGGGAGTTTGGTATCAGAAATCTCCTCTCCCTCCCACCCCAACTATAAAAACAAGGTCCAGCCCATGAAGAAACTAGATTCCCCACCCACCATTATGATGCCAGCCAAACATTTTTAGGTGCTGCCACCAAGTATCTCCTTTCTCATCTCACCCCCCCTACAATAAATATGGCCCAGTCCGGCCTATGAAACCAGATTGTGCATGTCAGCTAAAAATGCTTTTGGGATCATTTGCTACTACTCCTGTCACTCAAATGTGTGTGTGTGTAGTGATGAACCCAGAAGTTGAACAGTGAACTCACTGGCTAGTCACAGAAAATAAAAGAAAAAATGTTGTTGCTGCTGCTTTAAGGCAGTGCTTCCAAAAGGAAGGGAAAGTAACTCAGTCTCACAGAAGAGCAACAAGTAGTTTACAAATACATGCACCTGATCGACTCAGGTTGAAATACATGCCTCTGAGTATTGGGGAGGCTCTTCGTAGTCTTGCCCTAATGCTTTGGAACCTCCAATACATTTCTGAGGGGCTTCTCCTGATTGGCTAGATCTTATTCTATGGGAAACAAAATCAAAATGTAGGTCCTGGAGGTGCTGAGGGCTAAGCCACTCCTTCTAGAATGTATTGTTATTATTAACCCTGGAGACAGAAGTGGGACAATAGCAATGATTGTGATTAGCTGTGCCATCCAAAGATGATTGGCCAGAACAAAAGACAGACAGAAACAAGTCCAGAGTGGCTCTAAATGTTAGGTACTGTATAGAATATGAATTTAGGGAACAGAGAAAGGACAATGGGCTATAGGTTTGGGACTTTAGGGTGGGCACTGTTCCACCTGCCTTTAGTGAGGAGCTGCCACTGGTGTCTAGTAGTGTTCCATGTACTGATGAAGGGCTCTTTGATCAAATAGAGGCTTTCATCAGCAGAACAGGAGAGGAGATTATTTTCCCCAATTTACCTACCCCACTGGAGCCCACCTCCCAAGCTTTTCTAAAGGGCCTGTAGCCCTCTGGAGCAATTTTTGGGGATGCACAGGATGCTGAAGGGGAAATTAACAAAGAATCATTCCTTCCCCATCCTGCTGACAAAAGCTGTGCTGGATCACAATGTATTCTGATTTACATAAGGAACACCATTGGATACGAGCTGTTAGAAAGAACTTTGATCTTTGAAAATTTACTTTTTATGTTACACAACTATTATTGGACAATGAAAGTTAAACATATTTATATTTTATATACACACCAGCTAAGGGGTTTCTAGTGCTCACTCACACAGTTTTTGCTTTGTATGAAATCAACCGTTCACTGCTTCATATCACTTTGGGGAAGGGGAACAAATAGTAAAGGAAGCTAGTTCCTAACCATTCCTTTGTCAGTAAACAGTGGATAAAATTGAGTGATAGTCATGGGATGTCTCCCTAAAAGGTGAGAGGCAGAAGCGGATCAGAACAGAAAAGCTAACAGACAGCAGAAAAGTATACAACAAACAACAGTGCAAGGGAAGTGGAAATTAATCAGAGCAATGTAGGGGGGTGAGAACACAGATAGAGTATAAATGGAAAGATGCAGGTGTGCTAACAGAACAGAAAATATGTTCAGCTCCGGCGTAAAGGTGGAGGTACCTAAGCTAACACCAGAAGGCAAGAAGAACAAATGCATTATAAAATACTGGCTTTGAAATGTTTTACTCTGTTAGAATGTGGGAAATGAAAATGTTTGTTCCTTTGAAGAAGATCCTATTGCGACCACACAGGGAAATAAAGAGGCAAGACAGAAATGGGTGAACTGGACCACATTTATGTAATTGTTTATTAAACAATAAATTGTTTATTAAACCCCAAACAGATCTGCACAGGGGAAGCAATGTGCAGGATTTAAGTAATAACCAAACTGTGGCTGAACAATCCCTGCCCTTTCAGGTGAATAGAGAAGCCTTCCTGCTCCACCTCCTCCTGGGGCCCACAACTCCACCAAGTTGTTTCAGGTTGGCCCCAAGGGTGCTCCCTGACCATGCCAGTGAGTCCCACAGCCCTTGAAGACAGGTCTAGCAACTACACCCTTCCCCTTTAAAGGTGCCTAAGAGTACTCACCAAATCTGAACAACTTCATAACGTCCCTCACCTACCTGGCAATGTGGCCAATTAACCTATTTAATGACTATCCCCACTAATTAAACCTACCACCACATCAGTACAGAGTAGGTGACCTGCCAGCAAAGCCAATCAGCTGACAAGGAAAAAATGAACACTTCATAATGTTTTGACATTTGATAAGCTTCACAATTTGTTTTATGTGCATCAGATGAAACTGTGCCACAATCAGGGCTGGCCTTAGGGGTGGGTGAGCTGGGTGGTTGCCTGAAGTGCCAAGCTGAGGGGGTGCTAGCTGAGATGAAGGGGCACCTGGCTGACCTCATTGGCTGTTTTTTTTAATGTACTGTCTCCAGTGAGCTAGGGTGGCAAAAAGCAAGTGTCTGTAACCTTCTTTTCAAGGCTCTACAGGTTGTTTGGGTACTAACTACAAAAATGATCTTCCTTTAATAAACTTTAAAGTATGTTTCTTAATTTCCATTTTGATGTCTTTTACGCTAGGCAAAAATCAGTGTAACACAGCTCTTTGAGACAATGTTACCAAGCACTTAGCAGTTTAAATACTACAAACAATATAAGCACTATATAAATAATACAATAAAGCCATAATCTGTCAGAGATCAGCTGGATGCCTTTTTATTTTTAACTTTTTTATTATTTTAAAAGATAAAAATAGTGGATATTCTAAAATAAAGAATGCTTACTAAAAGATTGAACAAAACGAATATTAAAAAGTAAAACCTGTAATAGCTGAGGAGGGAGTGCTGTTGCAGAGGAAGGAGAGCCTGCAGCAAGAGCCATTTTTGTGTGTGTGTGCTGAACATAAAAGAATATAGGTGTACATTCCATGACATTCATCCTTTGAGAACTACCTACACAACATGGCTGAGAATTCATTGGAATCTTAGAACTGGAGCAGGAGTAAACTGAAAGCAGAACAGCAAATAATAGTTTGCTCTGGGACTTTTTCTTAGGCATGGCTGGGGGAAAGCCTGGGAGTAGTAAGGTCTGTTGCACTGCTATGTTTTGCAACCCTAAACAAGCCATGCAACTTGGTGACACTGCAAAGCTACAGGGCTGCTGGGGGGCACTGCAGCAATTTACCACAGCCCCCCCAAAGCAAGCCCCCCATCTCAGTTGCTGTGCATACCATTGACCCCTGCCCTGACCCTACCACATTGTTCCCCAGAATTCTTGGTGTTTTGTTTAAAATTTTCATAAAAAGAAGAAATGGTGTATTAGAGTATAAGATGATACTGAATCTCAACATGTAATTATTACATAATGGGGCATTATCCTGGCCATGATGAAGGAAATATTTTACATAGTTTTGTATGAAACAGAATAGGTGCTAATCTGAGGGTTAATCTGGCTTTAAAAATGTATCTTTAGGAGCCTGGAAAGAGCCTGCTTATTAGCTAGGCCTGCAGCCCAACAGTAATGTGGGCTAAACAAATCATGGTAACTTTTTTATGTCTGGGCACCAACAGAGATAAGATTGGTCAGGCAGGCTTATGATTGGCCCAAGCCAAGTAGCCCCAGTTACAGAGGTTGCTGAAAGAAAAGAAGAAACAGGGAAGGCTTTAAGGAGGGATTCTGTGGCACAGTTAGCATCCTGTTCTTGTCACAGAATGAACTCCAGGCCCACTGGAGAAAGAGTGACTGACTGATTGCCACCTAGGATTTCCAGGCAAGGTACCACTACAGAATAATTTTCTATGGCAGTTACTAGAGGGAGATGCATAGAGTGATGTGAGGCTAGGCCTTGAGGGAAGAATTGTGAGTCAGTAGTAGAGAAGGCCAGCAGCAGGCCAGAACTAGAAGATCTGTGAGACAGGCTTGGGGAGCAGAAAGAAGCTCTGTCAGAAGGAGTTTGGAATTTGGAGGAGGTACTAGGAGAACCACAACTCAATCCCTATTCCCTTATCCCCATGTAAGAAAAAATGAAGCACAGCTATAATTCCACATGATCCCAGTGCAAGTAGGAGCTGCAAGCGAGCATTCACACATGTAGTCTATGCATGCAATAGTTGTCACATGTGCCCCCCCTGCTTTGTACAAAGGGACCCTAACATTACAACTGCACCGGGCCCCAAAAACCCTTTAGGTGGCTCTGCAATGGGGACGGTGTAAAAGCCGGAACAGAACGGAACAGGCCGGAATGGGCCCTTTATAAAAGAAATTGATGCCAAAAACACTGGGATGTGTTAGAGACACTTGAGAACAACATTTAAGAACAAAAACCATTCCAATAGGATTTTTATTAACCCTTTAACAACCAAAATGCCCTCCAGAACAGAATGAAACAGCCCGGAACAGCGACTTCCCAGCGAGCCAGACCTCCCAAATTCACCAGTCCCACATGACTACATGGGATGTATGCAATAAGACACAAAACATCCACGCAAACCATGTTCCGATACCCATTCCAGGCTATAATACGCTTTTACGTAAAACAGCCCGGAACGGCGACTTCCCAATCAGCCAGACCCACCAAATTCACCAGTGCCACATGACTACATGGGATGCATGCAATAAGACATTCAAAGCAGGAGACCATCTAGGGAGACAATTGGACTCTTGGATGATAAGGGAGTCAAAGGTGTACTAAAGAACGATAAGGAGATTGCAGAGAAGCTAAATAAATTCTTTGCATCTGTCTTCACAGTGGAAGATATAGGGCAGATCCCTGAACCTGAACTAACATTTGCAGGAAGGGATTCTGAGGAACTAAGAGAAATAGTGGTAACGAGAGAGGAAGTTCTAAGCTTAATGGACAATATAAAAACTGACAAATCACCGGGCCCGGATGGCATCCACCCGAGAGTTCTCAAAGAACTCAAAGGTGAAATTGCTGATCTGCTAACTAAAATATGTAACTTGTCCCTCGGGTCCTCCTCCGTGCCTGAGGACTGGAAAGTGGCAAATGTAACGCCAATCTTCAAAAAGGGATCCAGAGGGGATCCCGGAAATTACAGGCCAGTTAGCTTAACTTCTGTCCCTGGAAAACTGGGAGAAAGTATGATTAAAGCTAGATTAACTAAGCACATAGAAGAACAAGCCTTGCTGAAGCAGAGCCAGCATGGCTTCTGCAAGGGAAAGTCCTGTCTCAGTAACCTATTAGAATTCTTTGAGAGCGTCAACAAGCATATAGATAGAGGTGATCCAGTGGACATAGTGTACTTAGACTTTCAAAAAGCGTTTGACAAGGTACCTCACCAAAGGCTTCTGAGGAAGCTTAGCAGTCATGGAATAAGAGGAGAGGTCCTCTTGTGGATAAGGAATTGGTTAAGAAGCAGAAAGCAGAGAGTAGGAATCAACGGACAGTTCTCCCAGTGGAGGGCTGTAGAAAGTGGAGTCCCTCAAGGATCGGTATTGGGACCTGTACTTTTCAACTTGTTCATTAATGACCTAGAATTAGGAGTGAGCAGTGAAGTGGCCAAGTTTGCTGACGACACTAAATTGTTCAGGGTTGTTAAAACAAAAAGGGATTGCGAAGAGCTCCAAAAAGACCTCTCCAAACTGAGTGAATGGGCGGAAAAATGGCAAATGCAATTCAATATAAACAAGTGTAAAATTATGCATATTGGAGCAAAAAATCTGAATTTCACATATACGCTCATGGGGTCTGAACTGGCGGTGACCGACCAGGAGAGAGACCTCGGGGTTGTAGTGGACAGCACGATGAAAATGTTGACCCAGTGTGCGGCAGCTGTGAAAAAGGCAAATTGCATGCTAGCAATAATTAGGAAAGGTATTGAAAATAAAACAGCCAATATCATAATGCCGTTGTATAAATCTATGGTGCGGCCGCATTTGGAATACTGTGTACAGTTCTGGTCGCCTCATCTCAAAAAGGATATTCTAGAGTTGGAAAAGGTTCAGAAGAGGGCAACCAGAATGATCAAGGGGATGGAGCGACTCCCTTACGAGGAAAGGTTGCAGCATTTGGGGCTTTTTAGTTTAGAGAAAAGGCAGGTCAGAGGAGACATGATAGAAGTGTATAAAATTATGCATGGCATTGAGAAAGTGGATAGAGAAAAGTTCTTCTCCCTCTCTCATAATACTAGAACTCGTGGACATTCAAAGAAGCTGAATGTTGGAAGATTCAGGACAGACAAAAGGAAGTACTTCTTTACTCAGCGCATAGTTAAACTATGGAATTTGCTCCCACAAGATGCAGTAATGGCCACCAGCTTGGATGGGTTTAAAAGAAGATTAGACAAATTCATGGAGGACAGGGCTATCAATGGCTACTAGCCATGATGGCTGTGCTGTGCCACCCTAGTCAGAGGCAGCATGCTTCTGAAAACCAGTTGCCGGAAGCCTCAGGAGGGGAGAGTGTTCTTGCACTCGGGTCCTGCTTGCGGGCTTCCCCCAGGCACCTGGTTGGCCACTGTGAGAACAGGATGCTGGACTAGATGGGCCACTGGCCTGATCCAGCAGGCTCTTCTTATGTTCTTATGTTCTTAAGACACAAAACTTCCACACAAACCACGTTCCAATACCCGTTCCGGGCTATAATACGCTTTTATGTAAAACAGCCCGTAATGGCGACTTCCCAATCAGCCAGACACACCAAATTCACCAGTCCTGCATGACTACATGGGATGCATGCAATAAGACACAAAACTTCCATGCAATCTACGTTCCGATACCCGTTCTGGGCTATAATATGCTTTAACGTAAAACAGCCCGGAACAGCGACTTTCCAATCAGCCAGACCCACCAAATTCACCAGTCCCACATGACTACATGGGATGCATGCAATAAGACACAAAACATCCATGCAAACCACGTTCCGATACCCATTCCGGGCTATAATACGCTTTTACGTAAAACAGCCCGGAACGGCGACTTCCCAATCAGCCAGACCTACCGAAATTCACCAACCACACATGTTGCTGCCTCTCCTTTTGTTGGGAAATAGGAGATAACACAGGATGACCCAGGAACCTCTGGGGTGATCAGCAATACCCTTTCTTGCTGTTTGTAGGTCCATTAAGCAGCACTATTAGTGCTGCTACCAGGTGAACTGGGCTGGTGAACTGGGGAGAGAGAGAGAAAGAGAGATTAGAAGGGCAAGTTGGCTGGCAGAAGGGGGAGAGAAATAGAGTTTGCCATCTGTGAAATAGATGTGCTATCACAGGAAAAAAACTGGGTTCAAAGAAGTGCTCTTGTGTGCTTGGGCTCAGACTCCACCTCTGCCTTGTATTCAAGTTCTGGTCCAAACCTCACCAGTTTGCTTTCTGTGAAATGAGTTTCTGAGACAACTACTTTCAAAATCAAGGTTATTAAAGTCTGGAACCTGTGGGAGGGACTCCCACTCATTGGGCAGAGCGCATGAGGTGGAGGCAGAAGAACTTTCCAGTCAAAAGGCTCTCAGGCAAGAAGGCTGGAGAACAGGACCTTGGACAGCCACTGCCAGTCTGAGGGCCAAACTAAATGAGATACCAATCATGCAATAAACAATTGCACGATGAGCTTTGCAACACTAATTGAAGGTGCAGGGCAGCTGATCCCTAGTGGGGTCCTGACATAGGGGCTTCAGTCCCTGCACCTGCTATTTACATTGGGGAATAATAATAATAATAATAATAAGAATAATAAGAATAAGAAGAAGAAGAAGAAGAAGAAGAAGAAGGAGAAGGAGAAGGAGAAGGAGAAGAAGAAGAATTGTACCACCTCCTTTGCCAAAAATGCCACACCACTGTACCAGTGTATATCAACAAATTCACAAAACAAAGCAATCATGTCAGGGTTGAGGTCAGTACCTCTGACATTATCTGGCCTACAAAGTGGTGGGGCAAGCATCCATTCCTCCACCCAGAAAGGTTTAGCACACCTGTTCTATGTATGGCTACGATGACACAAATAAATAAATATAACTATAAAGAGTAGTTCTGAAATACTGTAATGATTTTTCATTCTTCTAAAGATATTTTAACATATAGCATCATTAGCTATAGTCTTTGGAAAAATATGAATCCAGTAAAAAATAAACACACATAGCAAGAACTAAAACAATGTATACAAATATGTGTAAATATATATATATTCTAAAACAACATTAGGATATCAATGTAACATAATATAAATAGCAGCAACTGAACCAATATTTTTGTAAACATTTTGCAAAATAAATAGAACACAAATGTACTCTTTTGTGCAGGGAGGCGTGCAAGATCATTTCAAGTATAGAACAGTATTTATCAACACTGAAAATAATCATATAACATTAGACAAGATCATGTTATAGAGGAAAACATTTTTGCCTGTGGCATGGATTCTTCATTTGTCACAACACTTTGGACATTTGAATATGCCACAAGGAGCTTGATTTATCCCAAGGCAGGACAGATGGTACCAGTCCTGACAGACTCCCTGGCAGAGAATCATTGTGTCCCCCATGCGTTTCTTGCACAGATTACCCATTAAACACAATGACCAAGATGAATTATAATACTGTTGTACTGCTGAAGATAAGAATGCAATTGTAGACAATGATTCTTTAGGCACATTTCTTGAGACAGGAGTGTTGAAATTGTTCATGACTTTCTGATTTATTTGTTTCTTTGTTCTCTGCTGCTGTCTCTGAGTTGCACTTGGTTGTGGAAGTAATGCATTCTTGCTGAGCAGTTCCGTAGCAATCCACTGCCGTACAGGGACCATGTCTACTGGGAAGGGGATTGGAGAGCCAGTGCACGACACATGTGCAAACCGACATACAAACACCCCACAGTTGGAAGAGTCCTTTTGAACTGGTATGTCAAGAGGTGCATGAATGATTCACTCTGACCAATTCATTGCTGAAGCTGACTGCATCTCTATAAATGTTTGCAGCATGTTGGTGTACTTGGTGGAGATGCCATGTTTGGAATCAAGATACAGAATAATTTTCCACTTGAAGAACACGATCATTAGTACCCAATGAGAACTCTGTACATTGGTGGGGATGAGCCAGATGTCCTTCATCACAACATCCAAGTTTGTGCCAAAGTTATGAACACTTGTGTATCCCTGTAATTCCATAGACTGCATAATAAATGGGCTGAAGACACACACATCAACATCTGTACTTGTCACAGTCTCTAGATTTGTTCTAGTAATTAGGAATCCCTCAATTACAGTGTCAACTAGCCAGTTTTGTTTCATAAGAGACTTCATGTCATCTGCATTGATGTAGACCCTTTGTATAGTTGAATTTCTCATGCGCGGATAGCATGTTATCGATTCCCATGGAACATGTTCTTTTTTCCCCATTAGCTTTCCTTGAGTAGGTTTTTGAGGGGTACTTGAAAAATAGGGGGCTTCCTGCTCAAGATCAAAGGCAAAGGATGATAATTGCCTTTCCTTGCTAGCAGCTTGATTTTCATTTTTCTCATTTCTCTGTTGGGAAGCATCAGTTGTAGTATAACCATATATCAGAAGGGAATCTGATGCAGCCAATATGGTTAACTCATCTTTTTGACTAGGTTTCTTTCTTCCAGATTTTCCTTTTCGTCCACTCATCCTCAGTTTCTTCAGAGAATACATCACCTTTGACCGATGAAGACTTTTTCCTACAGACATCTGTGCTGCCATAATATGGTAGCATGTCCTAGAACTGTTGCAAGAACATGTTTCTTTTGGAAATAATTTCACCACATATTCCTTCTCATGTAATCCTCTGATAAGGAAACAGCCAGACTGTGCTTGTAAGAATATGCGGTTTTGCTTTACAATTAAATCTGCTAGACCCTCCATAGTCTTTGATTTACGGTCTTTTCTTTGAAGTTCAGGCACATGGTCTGTGTCCATCTTTCCCTGCTTTATGAAATGCACAATGTCATCTACAGGAACACAGTCTACTGGAAACTGTATAGTATCAGGATTTAATTTTCTGCTATTATGTTCTGCTAAGAGGTGGTAATTTCCAATTCCACACTATCCTCTTAAAATTTCTTTTAGGTAATATGTCTGAAGGAAATAAAAAACCAAAACCATTTCATCCATGCTCAGTTCCTTCTCACTGCATAGCCTCTTGAACACTGCATTCATGCTTTCAGACACATTTGTGGTAATGCCACTGGTTCCCTTATAGATCCCTCTTTTTCCCAAGAGCCATCTTCCACAGTTTGTCATAACAACTTTTCTCAGCTTCTGATCAAAATAGTTGAGGAAGCCTGCACTCCACTTTCCTTTCAATTTGTGCAGCTATTTCAGAAACTCCTCTTCGCTCTCACTATCCAGAAGCTGAAGAATATTGTTGGTGTAAACTTTCCGATCACCTTTCCCTCCTTCATGTGCAGACACCCAGAATTCTACATCTTTTATAATATGGTTCCAGCAAAGGACATGTGCACAGCCTGGAATAGCCTTCTCAATAGCATGCACAATGGCTGCTTCTCTGTCTGTGACTATCACAGTGGAATCATTGTTGATCTTGGGCACACGTTTTCCTATAAATAAAAAAAACAGCTCATGCACATTTGTTGTGCGCTTATCATGGATCAGTATGGCCAAAGGGATTACTGGGTTCTCCTCAAAGAAAGCACACTGGAAAATTAAAGGTGACACATAGAAGGTTGTGTCATAAGACAAAAATGTGTTTGACTTCAACATTATCTCCTCTTCAAATATGCTTATAATTTCTGGAAGTGCCAAAATTACAGACACTTCAGGGACAAGAGTGAATTCACATACAAACCCTTCCAGAGCATAGTGAAGCTCATACACACCATATAAATCATCATGGCTGATTCTGTTTTTCTGTTTCTCATACTTCAGTTTATTTTTTATTTGTTGTGTATCTTTACACAGCATTACTTTCATATGTTCAGCTGAAACTATTGTTGTTGCTATTTTACACTGGTAAACTTTGCACGGGCCAATGTGTTTCTGTCCCATAGCATCTGACAATACAGAAGGCATGGTACGTACATGACATCTCGCAGGATATTTTTTCATATTTCCATGAGGCACAGATGGTTCAGGTTTCTCATCCTGTCCAAGGTAATGGACAATTACTCTGCCTACACTTCCATCAGGCACTTCATATGCGTATCTGTGAAACAACACTTGCTCTGCACTAAATAGTCTTTGAAAGTAGATCTTTCGTACCAGAGGATCCCCCTTGGCAACAAATGCCTTCCTTTTTGAATCCATTTGTACTGCTCACATCTCCAGTCATCTTTTTTATATTTGTGGCCTTCGTAGCTTAGACAAACAGCTGCCCACATTTTGGCTTAGCAGCTGGGAGAGTTTATATTTTCCCTGCTACTGGGTTTTCCAAAATCTCAAGAGCTTCAAACGGTGAAAGTTGCTCAAACTTACGCATGTATACTACACTCATGGCTTTTCTGCTGTAGGTAATGAGAGAAGACACTACTTGCTGCCACTGAGCCACCTCCACAGTACAAATATAGCATACCTGGGCTGCTGCCTTTTTGGTCTGAAAAAAGAAGGGATCATCCTGTCTCTGCAGAGACCAACAGATCTTATAGTGCACCTAGTGGGAAGAAGAGTAAACTGCAGCTATTCTCTAGCACCAAAAGCTAACTGTAGTTGCATTCAATACTAGTATAGCATACTACAAAAACCTTGCTAGGAGAGAAAAACAACAATGTACTATATTGTTTATAGTATTATAGCCCAGAACGGGTATCGGAACGTGGTTTGCGTGGACATTTTGTGTCTTATTGCATGCATCCCATGTAGTCATATGGGACTGATGAATTTGGTGGGTCTGGCTGATTGGGAAGTCGCCGTTCCGGGCTGTTTTACATAAAAGCGTATTATAGCCCAGAACGGGTATCGGTATGTGGTTTGCGTGGATGTTTTGTGTCTTATTGCATGCATCCCATGTAGTCATGTGGGACTGGTGAATTTGGGAGGTCTGGCTCACTGGGAAGTCGCTGTTCCGGGCTGTTTCATTCCATTCCGGAGGGCATTTTGGTTGTTAAAGGGTTAATAAAAATCCTATCGGAATGGTTTTTGTTCCTAAATGTTGTTCTCAAGTGTCTCTAACACATCCCAGTGTTTTTGGCATCAATTTCTTTCATAAAGGGCCCGTTCCGGCCTGTTCCATTCCATTCCGGCTTTTACACTATCCCTCTGCAATGCTGACCATGAGGAGGGAGCCAAAGGTACTCCTTGCCCAGGGCACTATTTATCCTAAGGCCGGCCCTGGACACACACACTCAGATTAGAGCTGCAAATTTAAGGAAATAAGAGATGTGATTTGGTAATGTGATTTTTTTTGTTTATTGAGAAAGATTTTATCATATGCTTAGCATCCAACTGTGACATTGACCAAGAGGAAGATTTTTCCTCAGTAATTAATAATAATAAAAAGACTATAAAATCATTTGTTAAGTAATAATAGAAAATCAAATTGTGTCTCACTGTCTTCATTCTTTTGTGTGTATACACCTTACAAGTCAGAAATGGCCTGGGCCTCCCCAGGGCTCTGAGAAGTCCTGGAGAGATGATAACCAGAAGTTCCTGAATGCTACTCTAGCTCAGATGGAGTTCCAACGTAAAGAAGATCACCCAGCCAGGTGATTTTTAGAAACCTTAGTCCAGGGAGGGAAAAACCACTTGCAACAAAAGACTCACATATCTGAAGAATCCCCCACAGGAGTAGCTCCCCACTTCCCCCAGCAAAACTACAGAGAAATGCCTCCCTTTGTTTTCTGGGGACTGCTTTGTAGAGCTGCCCAGGTTGGTTTAAGCAATTTATACTGGAGTAAATTGTTCAGCTCATTTCTGAACCAATCCAATGTGAGCTGAGGGGAGTTTACCCATCTCTACCCCTTTTTATTTCCTAACTTTAATCCTATCTAAGTCAAGCTGTTCAGCATTTAAAATAACAGACCTACATGAGAACATGAATCTCTCTTTGGGTGGTTTCCCAGAAACAACAAGAGTCCTACACCTCCACTAGTCACACATATCAAATCAAAAGCAGGAAGTAATCAAAGTATGCCTCATTGAGCAGTTGCAACTCCAAAGGTGTTCCTTCCCCTCCCTTTTCAACCTAAAATGCCCATGCATGCATTTGCCATGATTGCAAACCAAGTCTCATATTGGTGGAACACTGTCAAAATAATGCTCTGAACTTTGGCTCTTTACACTTCAAAAGTCAAGTGTTTGAGGAGAAAATGTGGGAATGAATATGTCTTTAATTACATACACCTGGTTGGCCACTGTGAGAACAGGATGCTGGACTAGATGGGCCACTGGCCTGATCCAGCAGGCTCTTCTTAGGTTCTTATGTTAATTAATTTAAAATATGCATATCCTGTCCTTTATCATATTATTATTATTATTATCTTTATTTATACCCGGCCCTTTTTCCAAACTGGAACTCAAGGTGGCTTCCAAATAAAAATAAGTACATAGCATTAAGAAACTATAAAAATATAAAACATATAAACATATAAAATCAGCATTAAAACAGGATTAAACTATTAAGATCTTAAAACCAATTAGATATACACTTAAAATACTGCAACCCAGTTTAGGAGCATACAGGCAAAACAATAACATACAGCATCCTCTTCAGTCACTACCCTTAAAACCTTCAGTTCCAAAGGCCTGCCGGAAGAAAAAAGTCTTTAGCTGTTGGCGGAAGGACTGCACGGAGGAGGCCATTCTTGCCTCCCTAGGGAGGGAGTTCCAGAGCCTAGGGACAGCCACCGAAAAGGCCCTATCTCGTGTCCCCACCAGTCGCACTTGTGAAGGTGTTGGGATCGTGAGAAGGGTCTCTCCTGAAGTTCTCAGAGCCTGGGCAGGTTCATATAGGGAGATACGGTCTGACAAATAGCCTGGACCTAAGCCGTATAGGGCTTTATAGGTCATAACCAGCACTTTGAATTGTGTCCGGAAACAGACTGGCAGCCAGTGAAGCTGGCTCACAATTCTGTGTGAGTAGGAAGTACAATAACATGCATACAAAACAAATAGCTATATAATACCAAACATATGAAAAGGTAAATTTACAAATCTGCTTAAAACTACAGAGCTCCTCTATAAAAATCTCAGCTTTCAATGCATTTTTTTGGGGGGGGGGTTAAATCCTGAAGCCTCACTCTTGTTTTCTCTCACTGGAATCCTATGGGTCATACCAAAGATCCAAACATTACCTCTCTTGTTAATGTGGAAATTGTACTAGTTTCTGGGACTGCTTCACTAGCCTGTCCCCTGGCAGGAACAGAGCCAAGGGCTGCAGAAGGGAAAAAAAGCCTCCTCATACACCGATTTAATTCTCCCAGTCATCTGCTATTTCTGAAGGGATTACTCTTTGAATAGGGAAACAGGTTGCAATAGTATATAGAGATTCATGTCCAGAGAAAGTGAGATAACAGTACAGTAATATTGTCAGTGATAACTGAAGATATTGTGGTGGATCAATAGTCTGGGTCTGTGCTACTGCAATATAAGATTGTGAGGTCACTGGAATGGCTGATGACCGTGAATAATTGTGAACTGCTCTGTGTGTTTTTACTGAAGGATGGAGTGCCAATTGTACCAGATGCCAAATTATGTCTCATGCCTCTGTCACAATTGCAGTGAGTGATTTCTCTTTTTCTTGAACCCATAGTTTGGAAGTGCCTCCTGTAAATTAAACTGTGCATAGTTATACTTCATTAGCTTTATAAAATAGTTCTTGGCAGCTGGCTTTTGAGTAGTTTGAGTAAACAGCATAATATTTCATACACTTTTTCAAGCATCATAATATTTTTTCTAGTATCCCATTTTCCTTTGGAAACACCACAAAACCTATCTTGTTCTATAGGACATTAAACATTCAACTCATAATTACCTAGCATGTTGGCAGGACTTTAATTGAGTGATGCTATGTATGAACAACAGTAGCTTTCTGCAACATCAGTAAATCTGAATCATAGGCAATTTCCCTGCCCCCAATTATTCTATAGTGAATTTTACGAGATACTTGGATGAAAACGCCATTAACTGATAAGCTTTCATTCACTTGTTTCTGTTAGCTACCCACTGGAACCACTCAATTGATTCTATAGAAATTACATGTTTGCGTGTTTCTATTTCTGATCTTTCCACTCAACTTCCTAAGCAGTTTGTCACAGAACATTTTCACAAACTGAATGCTAGCCTGTGCCTTAAAGACACCTTTGCATCTGTAACATAATGGATAGCAGAAACAATTACAAAGCTGCAGTTTTAGTTTTGCCAGAAGGAGTACTTGAGACATGAATGTAAAGAGAATTGTTTGCTGCTTGGCCTGTCATTGTCTCTCCCGTCTCTTTAATTATTGCTGCACAAGGAGCACAGGGTGGCATACATGGCTCTCCCCCACTTATTATCTTCACAACAACCCTGTGAAATAGGTTGGGTCAGGTTAGATTGAGAGAACTGAATGGTCCAGGGTCACCCAGCGATCTTCATGGCTGAGTAGGGATTTGAACCCTGGTCTTCTAGTCCTAGCCTGACACTCCGCCACACCACATTGGCTCTCTAGACAATACTAGAATGTCTCTACTCATCCGGACTGGTGGCAACTGGCTCTCTACAACACAAGGGATAGAAATCCTTTCTGTTCAGACTGGGATTTGCCTGGGCAATGATAATCTTTATTGGCTCTGGCTCTCAGTTTGTTCTCTGGTTCTGGCTTTCCTTTTGACTCCTGGCTTCCTCTCACAGCTGTCAAACTCTGCCACTTGTCCGCTGTCCTGCTCCTGTGTACCAATTGCTTTCAAGGCTCATGAAAATATATGATTTTCCATTGTCTCCAGAGTCCTCTCCTGAGGAGAAAACTGTTAAAATACAATATAAGGAATAAAAGAAGCAATAAAAATATAATAAAAATCAATATTAATATTTAATGTGGACATGCTGTGGACCGCTTGAATGTGGACTGCAGTATAGAAACCTCTGCTTGAGAACATCATAAAGTTTCACTTTTTTAATAGTGATTTTTTCCATATATAATGAATGTACCAAAACCAGTTAGATTGGGTTACCATTCTAGTTATTAAACATTTGTTCTGCCAAATGTGTAATCTGCTAATGTAATTGTTATTTACTTTGTTGCACTTTCATATTTTAAGTCATTTTTAGGAAGTCAGAGGAAGAAAAGATAGACTTTCCTCTTCTCCCAGGCATTTTAGCATGTGCTTTTAAATTGTTTTTTTAAAAAGTGTTTTAAATTTGTATATTTGTTTTTAATGTTTTTAATTGCTGTAAACCACCCAGAGAGCTTTGGCTATGGGGTGGTAGGTAAATAAATAAATAAATAAATAAATAAATAAATAAATAATCTGCTTCCTGAATTAGCGTATGACTGTGAGACTATTAAAATAAAATGGAAAGTTTCCACTGTTTTCATAGGAGTTAGATATTTACCTTGTCCTATCCAATAAAAACAACATGACTCCACTGACTGTTGTTATGCTACTTATTTTACTTATTTATTTTTTAAAGTTATATCCTGCCTTTCTTCATAAGACCCTAGGGCAGATTACAAGTACATGCATCAAACAAAATATTACTATACCATATAACATCAATAATCCTACCAGTTTCCTACCAAATAGACCAATATATCAGCATTAAAAAGTCTGAACAAAGAGGCAGGTCTTTAGCAAACACCAATAGCTGTACATTGTTGGTGCCAGCCTCACCTGCAGAAGGACTGTGTTTTACAACTGGGTTTCTGAGTATTACTGAGAAAGTTCTTAGCTGAAACTACCATCAGACCTTCCTAACGGATCTCAAGTCATGTACTGGATAGTTTGGAGAGAGGTGCAGACATTTGAGTCCCAAACCATGTATGACTTTATATGTCAAAAACCAAAATCGTGAATCTGGCTCAGTGACAAATATACAACCAGTGCAAGTCTTTAAGACTTTTTTGGCAAACGTGGTGGGGAGGGTGGTTATAGAATAACTACAGGCATTTCTGGATGAGGAGTATTGTCTACATCCACTACAGTCTGGGTTCAGACCCAGTTTTGGAATGAAATCAGCTTTGGTCACTATGATGGATGTCTTTTATCATAAGACAGACAGGGTGTGTGTAACTGTTACTTCTGCTCAATCTCTCAGCAGTTGTTGATAGCATTGACCATGGTATCCTCCTGGACTGACACAGTAAGATGGGCATAGAAGGCACTATATTAGGATGGTTGCATTCTTACTTTCAGGGCCGTGTTCAGAGAATGCCACTGGGTGAGTATTCCTCAGTCCCCTGGCACACTGTAGCACTATGGGGTTCCACAGGGTACTATGCTTTCCCCAGTGCTATTTAACATCTATATGAATCCCCTGGTAGTGCTCACTATGATTTTTGGACCAAGCTGTCATCAATATGGTGATGACGCAGAGCTCTATTCTCCATAACATCTGAATCAGGAGAGGCTGTGAATGCTCTGGACTGGATGAGGACCAATAAATATTCATGCATCCTGGAAAACAGAGTTACCCATTTGGGATGGGGTTGCACTCCCTCTGAAGGAGCAGGGGCACAGCTTGGGTACATTGCTGTCACTAGAAGCCCAAGTGTCCTCTGTGGGTAGGAGTGCCTTTTAGTAGCCCTGTCTGGTTCACTAGCTATGACCATTCCTTGACCAGGAATAGCCTGACCACTGTAGTACATGTGTTGGTAAACTCAAGGCTAGACTACTGCAACATTACCTACCCACTTCCTGGACCCAGGAACTACCAATCCACAGAACCTCCATCTTGTTGGGATTCAGCTTCATTTTTTGTTGCCCCCTTCCCTTCCATTACAGTCACTGACAAAACACCTGCACAGATTCAGGTATTTTAGATGATAAAGAGAAATAGAGCCAGATGTCAGCAATATACTGATGACATCTCATCCCAAATCCTCTGGTGACTCTTCCCAACAGCTTCATATAGATGTTACTTCTTTCAATAGCTCAATAGCTTTTCCAATAGGTGTTTTCATGACTATTCAGATTAAGACAATTAGCAAACCATTCATTATTTATTGCATTTATATCCCACCTTTTTCTCAAAGAAGCTCAAGGTGGCATACATGATTCTCCTCATTTAATCCATACAACAACCCTGTGAATGGTTAGTCCAACACTCTAACCACACACCACGCTGGCTCGTACACTGAAGAACATAAGAAGAGCCTGCTGCATCAGGCCAGTGGACCATCTCTATCTGACCCTCAGTACTCTCCCCAAGCCACACCCACTCAGCATTTCTTCTCTTTACCCTCCTTGGGTGCTTTCGCCTGCTTGGAATATTTTCCTCAGCTGTGATCATGCTTCTTGCTTGCCTAAATGAAGGGATATGTGTATAAACTGTCTTTTGCATAGCTGGAATGTAGTGTACTATACAAAGGCAAAAGTCACATATGTGGCTTTGACCATTTTTGCCTCTGACCCCACCCATCTTTTGTGTCTGGTAGCACTCACGTTTTTCTCTGGCCACATCTGCTACTGTCATGTTGACCCAGAAGGGTTCCCATGAGAGAATGCAACCTTCAGGATGGAAAAAACATTCAGGACCCCTACTTGATTGAAATAAGATAAATTCAAACTATGATTAATTATCTTGGCTTGTTTCAATAAACTATAGATAACACAAAGCACAGTTCCCAGTTCAGACCTAATGGGAAACCAGTTAGTTGAAATAGAAATGAAAGCTTCTGATTTCTTTTTCCATAACTATACTGGAGAAGGAGAGGATATGGGGGAACCAACAAACCCAAGGTTTGTTCACACAGCACTAAATTATGGTTTAGCATTGTGTGTAATCTAGGCCAATTATCTGGTTTGTGCATTGTTCCCTCTTCAAAAACTTGGGGCAAAGTTCAACAAACTTTTTGCGCTAGTGCAAGGGGCTTTCTGCCCCTCTCCTCCTGCTGCATGAACCCTCACCATCCCCAAATCTGCTTCAGAGGATTGAAGAAACCCCCAGAACAGATTTAGGGGATGTGCAGGTGGAGGAGAATGGGAGATTTCCACTGCGCAAGGAGATACCCTTGCGCTGACTGAACCTTTGCTATGTCAAATAACATCCTTTCATTTGTTCTCGAAGTGAGTAAATATTGTTGTATAATATACAAATATTTTCACAGAGGCACATATGCATTTTTAAAATCTGTTAGTAGGCTCTTTAAAAATTGCCAAAAAAGTTCCACATCATCATCATCATCATCATCCTTTTATTAGTCACTTTCCTTGCAAAACAACCCAAAGCATCTTATAACAATAAAATTAAAACCAATTGCAACAAACAAACCCATTAAAAACATAAAACACAACACAACAACCTAAAAACAGATCAGTACAGCTAAACACAGGTCTTGCAAGATCTGCCACATTAAAAGAGACCATTGATACCTAAAGCCCTTCAAATCAAGGGCCTAAATCCCAGGTGAAAAGGAACGTTTTGGCCTGGTGCCTAAAAATTGATAATGATGGCTCCAGGCATATGTCCCTTGAGAAAGCATCCCTGAAAAGGCCCGTTCTCATGCCTCCACCCTCCACACAGAGGGGGCACACAGAGAACGGCTTCAAATGAAGAACACAGGGTCCAGGTTCATTCATGTGGGGAGAGGTGGTCCTTGAAGTTTGGGGGTCTTGAGCTGCATAGGCTTTATAGGTCAAAACCAGCACTTTGAATTGAGCCCAGAAACTAATTGGTAGCCAGTGCAATTGTGCCAGAATAGGCGTTGCATGTTCCGACCATCCTGCTCCAGTCAACAATCTGGCTGTTGAATTCTGCACCAGCTTCAGTTTCCAAACCATCTGCAAAGGCAGCCCCAGGTATAAGCATTACAGTAATCCAACCTAAAGATTACCATACCGTAGACAACTGAAGTAAGGCTGTCTCTGTCCAAATGGGGTACAAATGGACCATGAGTCGAAGCTGATGAAAGGTACTCTGCGCCACTGAGGCCATTTGAGCCTCAAGCAACAGTAATGGATCCAGAAGTATGCCCAAGGTATGTACCTGCTCCTTCAGAGGGAGTATAATGCCATCCAGAGCTGGCCATGCCCCATTTCGGACCACCCACTGCCTCAGTGGATTAAGCTTCAGTATAGGTTCTCATCCAGTTCATTATCAAGGCAAGACATCAATGTAGCACATCCACTGTCACATCTGCAGTTATGAAAGTGAAATAGAGCTGTGTGTCATCAGCATATTGCTGACAATGAACTCCAAATCTCCAGATGACTCCATTCAGTGGTTTCATGTAGATGTTAAATAGCATGGGGCATAAATTCAAACTCAGCCCACATTGAAGTCTCCATGGGGCCAAACAATAGTCCCCAAGTACCACCCTCTGAAAATGACCATCCAAATGGGACTAGAACCACCGCAGAGCAATTCCACCCATCCCCAGTTTGGACAGCTGCTCCAGAATAATATTATGGTTGATGGTATTGAAAGTTGCTGAGAGACCAAGGAGAATTAACAGGAACACACTTGCTCTGTCTCTTTCCTGACCAAGGTAGTGTCTGTGCCCAAATCAAGTCTAAACCCCAATTGAAATGGATGTAGAAAATCAGTTTCATCCAAGAGAGCCTGGATATGGCATGCCACCACATGGAAAAAACAGCTTTTGATATTGCTTGTCCTTCCTCATGTTAAAACAAAACAGGCTGGAGTATTACAACTTTTGCATTCCAGGAAACAAACTTCATCACATAATTTTCACATAGTTTTTTTAACAATAACCATTCCAAAATTTGTTTCTTTTTCCACAACTATGAACATGGTATTTTTCACTTCCAGAAACAGATATTTGCATTTTCAGCCCATGCATTTTTCAGACTTTATTTTAAATGTGAAACAAATGTTCTTAAATCATCAAATTCTGATAAGGAGTAAAGTCATGTTATTTAAACAGTAGTTATGTTAAGTGGTTGAAGGTGAAATAACAAATGTTTTGTCCATTATGTTTAATATGAAATCTCAGTTTAGAGCATTTCATAGATTAGCCTACAGATTATACAGGATACTGTGTTGCGACAGTATTGTACAGCATAACTAGGCATGTCTACTCAAGCTAAGATGTTGTTGCAACAATTAGACACACTCCTTGTAGTAGGCTCAGGGAGGGGTCTCTATTTGTGTGGCGTAAGTTCCTCTGAATGGGACTAGGTTAGCAAGTGGACACCTCTATGAACAGGTTGAAAAGCTGACACTGTCTGATTGCACTTATGCACCTGCCAGCATGCCCTGGAGATGGGGATGGAGGCAGATCCTTCTCTGACACTGCTTCTAGTTTAACCACCAATTCCTTCTCCTCTGGAGGAGGTGCAAGCAGCAGCTTGAGTGACAAGGCAGGGCTGATAGTTAGACAACACTTCTTCAGTGGTAACTGGAACTAAGGGGACAGAGCTGTCACTGTCTTAACTGCTGAAGCTTTTTCCTGTTTCAGCCTTCTCCTGCTGTAGCCCACTGGGTCCTTTCCCAGAATTCCATTGTCTTCCTCCTGATCACTCTGCCAAGGACTCTTCATGGGGCCCATAACACAGTGAAAGCTGTCAGAGCTGACCATCTTGAACAACATGTTGCACAGATCCCAATGCAGCAACATGAACCACATGGGCAACTCAGAGTGCAAACCTCCATCCCCAAGAAATGACATTGTCTTTTTACTTTATTTGGATAAATGTAATCTGTTAAATGCTTAATTGTCATTGCTGCAAACATCTTAAAATTGGGGGGGAAAGTATTTTAGTCAGATTAAAGACTTAAAATACTAACCAATTGGTCACCCATTTACATTGAAAGTGGCTTGTAAATTTACCCTTACAACACTTCTGATTATTTTAGCTTGATTGTAATGTATCAATGTCTTTATGTTTATTGTTCATTGTAATTTTATACTTCTGATTGTACGTCGCCCAGAGTGATTGGATATCCTCCCAGATGGGTGACTAATAAATCCAATAAATAAATAAATAAATAAATAAATAAAATAAGACCCTGTAGTGAATCTGAGTTGTATCCTCATACAATTGCTCAGCTGTGCTCTTCTACAGGAATGTCTCTATAATTATATTTTTATTGTACTATAATTTAATTTTATAGGACCTGTTTTTTTACTCTTCGTTTGGAGACTAAGCCCCTAAAACAATTTTGCAAGACTTTGTAATACTCATGTTTAATGGGATTCTTTCTGTGATTAGTAGTTTGAAGATTGGGATATATAAGAGTATGTTTTAAAATGCAAATTTGAATAAATTATACAAAATTATCCAATCCCTCTGCTTGGTTTGATTTTTGTCTTTCAAGTAGTAATAACTTTTAGAAAAGTGTGGCACATTTTTAACTTCAACAGAACTTAAATTTTCATAATACACTTTAAATGTGTGTCGGAATGTGGCAAAGTACCTTACCACTGAGACAATATCCTTCCATTTTTTCTGTTAAAGGCTCTGAAATTAGCCAAATGCAACATTTAGGGAATAAACTACACATTATGTGCCAAAACCTACACATTAAAACTCTCTGCTACCCCTTTTTTTTTCTAATTTAGAAAATCTGCTTTGGAAGCAGTGATTGAGATTAGGGAATGGTGCTCCACTCTTTTTCCCCATGCCCTGAAAACATTAAATAAAAAAGACAGACCCTTTGAAAAGGGCTGATTAAATTAGAGAAGCAGCCAGGAGAAGGGAGCATTTAGCCTCCTGGTTTTGACTTCTGCTGCTTTATTAATTGTAGTTTTTAATGCTCACAATTGTTCCTTTATATGTCTTATTATTCATTTATTTGTCTTAAAATGTATTTTGTGTTAGATATGTTGTGGATATTTTTTAAGATGGAAATATATATTCACTAATAGGCAAAATAAACCCTTGCGGTTTAAGAACGTATCTATAGCCCACAGATATTTCTATCAAACTTTAAAAAGCAGGGAAATTGGGCAGCTATGGTGAATGCACCAGGGGAGCAGGAGACCTGAACTCCCCTCTGAGATATTGGACTGCCCTACAAATTTGTCAAAATCCAAACACAATTTGGGTTAGTTTTTTACAGTCCAATCCACTTTCTGTGTAGCTTGCAAGAATTTGGTAACATGTGCCTCTGAGCATATGAGGAGTGGTGGCAACAGCTGCCATCTCCAAAGATGGAGAATTAAGTTTTTGTATGTTTGTTGGTGTTCTTCTTACTTTGCTTCTTTCCTGTGTTAGTAATGTTTCCACAGAGAATCTAATCTAGAAATTTTTATTTCCCTCATTATTCATCCTAGAAATCTGTGTCAAATTTATTGTTATTAATTTCAAAGTCTTTTTATTGGTTAGTATCATATGATGGTGAAGAGCCTTTTGTGTTTCAAATTGGAGGTAATGTTATATTTCTAGTTTGGGTGCGCGCGCATCCCTACCATGAGCCAAGATGGCGGCAGAGGCTTCAGTCCCTTAGGGAAACTCAGCCACCATCTTCATTAAATGCAGAGAAAGGTAGGTTGAAGAAGCAAGGGAATGGCGGGGGCTCCGGAGCTCTCGCCATGTAATCCGCAGCAGCGATCCTGCCACAAATAGCGGAAGGAGAGAAGAGGGGCCCCTCAGGGGCCCCTGTAGTCCCAGGATCCCTTGGCCAGGACCCCACCCGGTCGCCCTTTTGAGCCAGCCCTGGGTGCAACAGTTGAATCTGAGACTGCAGTTTGATGTAAAATCAGACTGATTACAGTATGTTGCTCCTTAAGCAATGACTTTAGCTGTTGGTAAAAAACAACAGGATGCATGTTTTTGGCCTGCTGTGTTTAAACCACTTCATTTAAGACAAGGTGGGCATGGTCAATTAAAAACATAGAGCACACCTAGAACTTTGATAGAATATATTTCACCTCCTACTGTTTTATCTTGTGCACACTGAGACACTCCTGATTTCCACTGGAGACTATTCTGCAGAATAGTGAGTGCCATTATTCCACAATTATTTTTGGAGTTTTTTTAGTGTAAATTTTGCAAAGTGCTGCTGTACTTCACATATTCACAGAAATAGAAACAAAAGAAAATGATTTCCTTTAGGAAACTTCACTAAAATTGCAAAGTAAATCAGACATGTTTAAAGTGACCATCTGAACTATATCAACTGTCTTAATAATGTTGCTTCCTCCCTGCTAAAACAAGATCGGCACAGCACATGTCTTCTTTCTATTCTTTGGGCTGATTGCAGGTGTTGCCACCACTCACCATATGCTCAGAGGCACATGTTACCAAATTCCTCCAAACTACACAGCAAGTGGATTGGACTGTGAAAGACCAACCCAAATTGTGTTTGCATTTTGACAACTTTGTAGGGCAGTCCAATATCTCAGAGAGGAGGTCAGGTCTCCTGCTCCCCTGGTGCATTCACTATAGCTGCCCAATTTCCCTGCTTTTTAAAGTTTGATAGAAATACATGTGGGCTATAGGTACGTTCTTAAACCGCAAGTTTTTTTGCCTCTTAGTGATTTTTTCTGCTTTTTAATCCGGGAAGTAAGAAATGGGATCCTGTGCAAGTGCAAGTTTGCTGAGAATGGATTGATCATTTGCATGCTTATTGAGTTCAGTGGGATTTACTCCCCTGAAATCATGCTTAGGATAAGTGAAACTGACCACAGGGTATGGGGAGGGGAGGAGGAGGAGGAGGAGGGAGGGAGGGCAGAGGGGAGAAGGGGGATTGGACAGATGATTTGCACGTTTATTGAGTTCAGTGGGATTTACTCCCGTGCAATCATGCTTAGGATAGGTAAAACTGACCAGGGAGGAAGGAGGGAGGGCTAGAGTGGGCAGGGGAGGAGGAAGAAAAAAAGGGGAGGGGAGGACGAAGGGAGAGGAGAAGGGAAGGAGGGGAATTCTCCCACCCACCTCAGTTGTCAGGAGTGGAATTCTAACTCAAGAAAATGGCAGGCCCTCTCAAATTCTCTCTCTCTCTCTCTCTCTCTCTCTCTCTCTCTCTCTCTCTCTCTCTCTCTCTCTCTCTCTCTATATATATATATATATATATCCTGTAATTCTGCAGTGAAATTCCTACACAGTCATGAATTAATTGAGTGGTCTCTGTTCTCTTACCTTCCATTTCCGTCTATAAAATAAGAAGATTAATAGTGTACCTTCTAGAAGTACTATTAACTAAATGACAGAGGATGAGTGATGTAGGGAGAGCTAACACATTTAATTCCTATTGAAATTAATGAGACATCAGTGCTTAACTGTGTGCTTAAGTCACATTGATTTTATTTTCAGTGAGATTTAAGCAGCCTAACACTCTGGGGATTGTGTTAAAGAGCTGTAATGACACGTTCCTGACCCAACAGATACAGAAACTTCCCCTATAGATGAGAGTGTATCCTTGTTGTAAAGGGAAACTCTCTGTCTGTATGTGGGTATTTCCCTCTTAGGATCAAGAATGAGAAACATGGTATATGTGTATTGCAGCATAAATGAGCTAGAATCATAAACTGTATGGCCATTCATTTATCTGCATTCTGAGGAGGATGGGTATGTGCATACTCTGGTACTTTCATCGTGTGAAAATAAATTAGGAATAACAGTAGCTGGCATGTTATAACAACTCCTTAGGTTAATAAATGATAGCTTCTGGATATTGGATTAAATATATTTCTAACTCAGTGCTGATAAATCTAAGCAATTACGTGATTTGAACTGGAACAACAGGTCAAATTCATACTTGTCTTTGACTTAAAACCATGGGTAAAATTGTGCTATATTTATCTGTATGTGTAAAATATAGAAAACTTTAAAATCTTTCTTTTTAAAAAATAAGTAGTGTATTATATATGCTTTCAAAATCATTGAATATGAACAAGATGTATTAACTTTAAAGCATTTAGTACTGGGGTTAGTTTAGATGAAACCTGAACTCAAAAACAATACCTTCCCAATGACCTTCAGTATGCTAAAATAACAAACCTTTTCAAGTTCAATACATTTGTTAGGTTTCATGTTGGGTGAATTAATAGAATACACTTCAGAATACATTTCATCAACTGACTTTCCTCTTTCAACAAGCCTTTTAAGTTGAGACCTATCCCAGTCTGCATCTGTATTAGAATTGCTTGTTAATATGTGTTTTTTAAAATATGTTTTAACCCCCTTTTTTAAAGATGTTTTTAAAGCTTTTTTTAAAAAAAATGTTTTTAACGTTGTTTTGTTTTAATGTATTTTAAGGTCTGTTTTTATGATGTTTTAAAGTGTTTTTAGCATTTCTGTATGCTGCCCTGGGCTCCTGCTGGGAGGAAGGGCGGGATATAAATCAAATAATAAATAAATAAACCGATAGTGAAGGAATTTAGGGAGATTGCATTCCAGAGCTATCTCACCTGACTCATGGTGTGAGCCATACCCCCCTCCACACCAAGCCCCAAGAAAGGACAGGATGCCATCACATCCTGCCAGGGGCATTTGGGCATAATCTGCAGCCCATGTAATCAGAGCTTGGAAGTAACTAGTTACAAGTAACGAATTACTTGTAATTCATTACTTTTTTGAGTAACGAGTGGGTAATTCCTTTACATTTTGATTGTAATAGAACTAGGTGTAATTTTACTACTTTTGTGGAGTAATTGTAATGTTTCCAGAGTTACTTTGGGGCATTACTTGGGGGGGGAGCAGGGGAAGTCTTCTGCTCCTCTGATTTGTGGATGAAAATCATGTGCCTCAAACTGGGCTTCTGTGCAGTGTCACTCTTTCCTCATGCTCTGTGGATGGGTAGGAGGTGACAAGGGAGGAGGCGGAGAATGAGACGGGGGTGGAGTGGAGAAAACAATTATTTAAAAAAATGGGTAGTGGTGGTGAAGAATGGAGTGGAGTGAAAAAGGATCTGGAGGTCAAGAACATGGATAAAGGAGGAGAAGGAGGCAGCAGCAGAATGGAGATAAAGAACTGTGGAGGTGAAAGACGACAACATGTGTGTGTGTGTGCGCGCGTGCTTGTGTGTGAATACTGTGTTTGCACCTGGCACACAAAGTGGCCTCCACCACCCTCTCTGGCTACTGGGCTGCATTTGTAGTATTTTAACTTTTTTGCATCTCAGGGGAAAATGTTTGCTTGAGTGAGTGTCCCTTAGTTGGTGGCAGGGCAGGGTCTGGGAGGTGGTTAAGTGAGAGAGATTATACTGGCTGGCTGAGGGGGGGTTTGCACTTGGTTTGGCATGCAAAGATCTGAGTAGTGGCCTCGGCCTCCCTCCCCACCACCCTTACCAGTGGAGAGACCACCATTGCTATGTTATGAATACAAATAATTATTCTACTACCTCTGTATGTGTTTGTTTATTTTTAATGTTGTTTTAGGCAGCAGCCAAGGCCAGCACCTTGTAGGCTTTTTTTTAAGTAACCGAAATGTAATTGTAGTGATTACTTTGGAGGAAAAGTAAAGTAATCAGTTACTTTCAGAGTAATTGTAATTGCAACAGTAATTACTACTTTTTTTGGGCCATGTAACTGTAACTGTAATTTATTACTTTTAAAAAGTAATCTTCCAAGCTCTGCATGTAATAGCAACTGCCCTTCCTAGCTTCTTCAGGCTAGTACCTCTTAAAGAAAAGATCTAGAAGGTTTGAAAGATCATTTTGAAAATGCCTATTAGATCTTTGTGGATTTTTTATTTTATTTTTTGGAATATAAATAGAAATAGACAGAGGCTGGTGATATTGTAAGAACAGAAGGAGTGGGGAGTGATGCTAGGTGCCATATAAGAAGTGGGGAGTGGTCTAGTAGCTGCACAGGAGGCCTAAACACACTGGAGCCTAAATGCAAGTGAAGTAGATTTGGGCCACACAAGGACATAAAGGGTTGTGAGGTCTGGGAAATGGAGGAGACAGAAAAAAAGGGAAGGATTAAAACTCTTATAATTACTTGCTTCACAAAGAAGAAAATGAGCAGTTAGATAATACTGTTGGCATTAATTACACTGTTTACAAGGAAGCTGTTTTGAGAAAAAAATAATGAATGCAAGAATTTATTTCATTATGTTATCTTTTGTACTTACAGACATGGATTTAGAATAAGTCACTTACTCTGAGGTAATACTTTGCACTCAGACTTTTTTTTATTGTTCCTGTTCAATAAATTGTACAGGCTTGTAATGGATTTCTTTTTTTCATCCTTTGCTAAAAGTCAAGAGAGAACCAGAAAACTATACTACAGTATAGTAAGAGGAAACATCTGGATAACAGCTGCTGGCTTATTTATTTATTTATTTGATTTATATCCCACCCTTCCTCCCAGTAGGAGCCCAGTGCGACAAACAAAAAGCACTAAAAACACTCTAAAACATCATAAAAACAGACTTTAAAACATATTACAATAAAATATCTTTAAAAACATATTGAGAAACAGACCTCACCACTAGCCAGTACACTACACCACCTGATGAGAAGTAGCTGACAAAGAGTTAAATAGAGATTGTACTCCAAAATAAACATATTGGTCCAAGGTAAAAACGGCATTTGGAGGAAGGAGAGGACATAACCATATTAGTCATTCTATTAGTAGTGACAAGTCACACAATTGGCTGCTTTTGCCTTTTTGAGCTCCAGAAGATTTGCTGTAAGCAATGAGCAGGTCACCCAGTGGTCTTCATTCTTTTACTAAGACTCCTTGAAGCATCTTGATCCTAGGAATAGTGAGTAGTAAAATGAGGGCAGGGGCAAATACAGCTCTGTGAACCTAGCTGTCATCTCTATTACAATAGATAAGAAATCTGACCAAAATAGCTAAGTGATGGAATATTGATGATTCTTTTAGAATGTCATGACGGCTTACTCTTTGTGGGGGTACTGGGAGTCCTTTCCCCCCTCTCCTCTCCTTCTATTATTTTTGCACTATGGCAGTGGCAGAGCTTCTCTTGATAGCCAGCATTTTCCATGGGAGGTATACCATCACAGCAGGTTGTAGCTCCACCTATCGTGCGAAGGCAAGAATGTTTTTGAAGTCAAGACTAGGGGCGTCAGGCCCCTCCCACTCCCCAGTTCATTCTTGCCTTCGTACGAACAAGATTGAGATCCTATAGCGTAGCTAAGTTTTTTCGTCTTTGTTGTGTGTTTGTCTGACAGGGTGTGGAGGTAGTGTACTTGTGTGTCTCCCAAGTCCCTCTCTTCCCCCGTTTTGATTTTCACTCCTTTTTTCAGTGCATTTATTTACCCGGGTAGTTTATTTACCCGTTGTTTGTCTGTCGGTTCCTATAGCGACCGCGGCTGCGGGTCTCTTCAGCTTTGGCCGTTTTCCCAGTTTCTCTCCGAGGCCCTGTAGCGGCTTTTCTGGGCTAGGCTACCTCGAGCCGCGTCCTGTGGCGTTGTTGGAGAGACCGCGGCTGTGGCTCAATCTCCGATTGGAGCTTGCGGCTGCGGCTCCCTGCCTTTCCTCGCCACCTGTTTTTAGCCGCGCCGTTGGAGAGACCGCGGTTGCGATTCTCTCTCAGGCAGGAGCTTGCGGCTGCGGCTCCTTGCCTTTCCTCGCCACCCGATTTTAACCTACCTGGGTTTTGCCGACCACGAGAGCCTGCGGCTGCGGCTCCCTCATCAGAGTAAATTTTTCCTCAGCCGCACGCCGCGGCTTTAATTTTCGCCGCGGAGAGCTCTGCAGTCGGCGGCGACGGCTGCCTGTCCCTGCTGATTTACCCTTCCTGGGGTTTTTTGCTCTTTCAGAGCTGCTAGTGCGGCTATCGGCCCCACGGCTGCTCCTGCAAGCCTGTGCTGGGCAGTCTTTCCATTGCCCCTTCTTCTCCGCCATTTTTTAACTTAATTTTCCCACTCTTTTTACGGGCGCCATTTTGATTGCTCCCGTTTTTTCCCGCCCTTTTTGTTACCCCTGTATGTGTGTTGTAGACAGGCTCCTTACACACAAATCCATAACTATTTTGCCTGAGACTGTATTATTAAGGCTGTGGCTGTGGCTGTATCATTAAGGCTGTGGTCCTAATATCATTTGATGACCTGAACAGCAATAGTGCATCCTGCCCCCTCTGTGGCCGTGTACTACACCTGGATTATACACTGTACATTCTGCCCCATCTGTGGCCATGTACCAAGCCTGAATTCCAGCATACAGCGTTATATTAATGCCAACACAGTGCATCCTGCCCCCTCTGTGGCCATGTACTCAGTCTGAAATATATACTGTACATCCTGCCCCCTCTTTGGCCGTGTACCAAGCCTGAAATACAGCCTATATTATACTAACGCTGATACCACAGTGCATCCTGCCCCCTCTGTGGCCGTGCACTTAGCCATCTGCCAGTGTATCCTATCCCCTCTGTGGTCGTACACTGTGCCAGTTCGGGTCTCTACATCCTGCCCCCTCTGTGGCCGTGTACTGCACCCAAGTTAATATAAGATGGCAGAACAGCCAGGCATGTCCCAAACAGCCAATAAGATGGCAGAACAGCCAGGCATGTCCCAAACAGCCAATAAGATGGCAGAACAGCCAGGCATGTCTCAAACAGCCAAGCCGCAACATTCTAAGGCAACTAAGGCTAAGCATACTAAAGCACTGGCTAAGACAAAACATCTTTCCAGCCATAGCAAACCAAAGCGTCCATGCTATGCCTCTGTGCCGACCACCACCACAGCAGCTCAGGAACACATAAGCGATATATGTCATTCACCTGCTGCTTCCTCTGACGAGGACGATTTTGCTGGCTTTCCTACTCAGACTTCACCTAACCAGCCTCCCTCCATGTTACCGCCCCAAACATCGGCTCCAATAGCTACTCAGGCACAAACATCTGCCACAACTGGGCTGCAGCTGTCCCCTGATTTCCTTTCCCAACTTCAAGGCATGCTGGCATTTTTCACCCAAATGCAGTCACCACCACAAGTCCCTGCCATACCTCAATTTAACATGGACCAACGTGCTTGCCATGAAGCACATCCTTCCTGTTCCCCAAATCCCTTTGATGTAGCCAGAGGCAGATGTATTGACGAAGCCTCGTATGGGGAGGAGTCAACCTTCACTGACTACGTTGAAGGAGATGACTGGAGCGACTATTCAGATCATGAGGAGGATACATCGTATCGCTTGTTTAATGCCTCAGACTATCAGCCCCTGGCACGCAGGGTAGTTAATACCCTTGGTCTCCAGACCGCGCCTTCAACTTCTTCTGCCCCAGCTATCAGAGGGGCCAAGGTCCTCAAATCCCCTGCACCTACTGAGCACTACATCCCGGTGCCGGACCCCATTGCCAAATTGGCCTCTGAAGAATGGGCTCACCCATTCCAATCTAGCCGCTTTAAGAACCTGGCTGACAGACTTTACGCCCTAGCTCCGGACTTTGCCACCAAGTTAGCCGTCCCTGGCATAGACGAACCAATCGCTAGCCTAGTTTCATGATCTCTTTTGCCCAGGGAAGGGGAATCCCAACTAAAGGACACTACTGAGCGACGGATAGACTTCGCCCTTCGCAAAAATCATGAGGCCACTGCCCTCTCCATGCGTGCCTCCGCTTCAGCCTCCGTTTTCTCCAGAGCAGCTATGATGTGGCTGGATGATCTTCTAGAGGACACTAACCCCGATCCTGTCGCCCTCAGAAGGTCACTGATAAAGTTGCGTAAGACAGCAGCTTTTGTGGCCGATGCCACCTTGGATGCCACTCAATTGGGGGCATGAGCCATGACGGCTCAGATAGTTGCTCGACGGTCTCTCTGGCTTCGCCACTGGCAAGCTGACTCCGCGGCCAGAATGAATCTGTCCAGGGCTCCTTACTCCGGATCTTTACTCTTCGGCGAGGAAGCTCTAAAGGCAGTGCTGGTTGATCCCAAAGACGCCCACAAACCGGTTCTGGCCACTGTCAAGAACATCGACCACAGGCCTTTCAGGTGATTTCCTTCCTTCCGCACTAACCAGCCCTTTCGACGAACGCGGCCAGGAGGACGAGGACGCGACTTCAGATCCTATGACCCCAATTCCTTCAGGGGCTCCTGGAACCGGCGTTTCCAGACCAGAGGTCAGTACCAAGGGCGCAGGGGCAACTCATCATCCTCATATAAGGGAGGTCCTCACCAACGCAAGCAGTATTAACACACTTCCCGTAGGTGGCAGATTACTTAATTTTGGAGACCGTTGGCTGCGCCTCACTATGGTCTCCTGGATCAGGGAGCTTTTCAGTTATGGCTATGCCATAGAGTTTTGGGCAACCCCACCAGACAGATTCCATCCGTCACCTTGCCCAAGGACACCAGACAGGCACAGCATCATGCAGACAGCTATACACCACCTCTTGGACATAGCGGCAATAGAGCCAGTCCCCACAACTGAGAGGTCAGAAGGGGTGTACTCCCTCCTATTTGCTGTGCCAAAACGAGATTTGTCATGGAGGGCGGTATTGGACCTCAAGTTTGTCAACCGTTTTGTAACATACCGCAGATTCAAAATGGAATCCCTCCACCCCATTACAGAGAGTCTGCATGAAGGAGACTTCCTGGCCTCTATCGACCTTAAGGAAGCATATCTCCATGTGCCCATTTGCATAGCCCACAGAAAGTTTCTTTGGTTTGCCTTTGGCCACCAGCACTTTCAATATAGAGCGATGCCATTTGGCCTCTCCTCTGCTCCAAGAGTGTTCACCAAAGTGCTACTCATTCTAGTGGCTTATCTCCGGATCCAAGGGGTTCATCTCTACCCATATCTGGACGATCTGTTAATTCGGGCAAAGTCTGAAGAGCAGGCTCATCATCATTTAACGATCACCCTCAATGTCTTGCAGGCCTACGGCTGGCTTGTCAACTTCGAAAAAAGCCATCTCCAACCAACCCAACGCCTACTACATCTAGGGGCAATGTTGGACACCCTGCAGGCAATGGTATTCCTGGCTCCAGATCGCATCACTGCCATCACAAGCATTGCAAGGTCCCTGATGCAACAAACATCCGCAGACGTCATGCTCCTAGCCAGGGCACTCGGAATGTTCATCTCTACAATCCATATCGTGCCATGGGCTCGAGCCCACACTCGGCACCTTCAATGGACTCTGTTGCCCTTTCAACACGACATTGCCAGCTCCAACCATCGCAAAGTTCACTTGAGCCCTGCGCTGCGCCTCTCATTCCGCTGGTGGACGAGGGCCCAACACCTCTGCAAGGGCACGCCGTTCAGAGAACCCCACAGAACTGTTGTAACCACAGTTGCCAGTCTCATCGGCTGGGGAGCCCACTGCAACTCCCAGTATGTTCAGGGGGTTTGGTCCACCACAGAGCAGACTCAAAGCATCAACTGGCTGGAGCTAAAGGCTGTCCATTTAGCTCTACTTCATTTTCAGTCTCTGTTCCCTTTGGACCATGTTCTCATTCGAACGGACAACACGTGTGTAAAATCACATTTGAACAGACAGGGGGGCACCAGGTCTCGTCCTCTGCAGGACTTAGCCTCCCTCATCTTTGTCTGGGCAGAACAACATCTACAATCCCTAAAAGCAGAACATCTCAGAGGGATTTGGAATGTGACAGCAGACTGGCTCAGCAGACAACAGGTTTTTCCGGCAGAATGGAAACTTCATCCAGCCATTTTCCATCGTCTTCAGAGTCAGTTCGGTGCATTCTCAATCGACCTGTTTGCTTCCAGTCGCAATTGCCAGCTTCCCAGGTATTTTGCCTGATACCTGGACACAACAGCGGAAGCAGTGGATGCGCTATCAACACTGTGGCCAGAAGGCCTTCTGTATGCCTTCCCTCCAATACCAACGTTAGCCAAAACCTTGAGGAAGGTGCGACGTGAGAGGGCACAGCTGGTCCTGATAGCACCATTTTGGCCACGCCGACCATGGTTCTCGGACCTTCTTGCAATGTCAGTAATGGATCCTTGGACAATCCCAGTCAGGCCAGACCTTCTATCACAGGGTCCAGTATGGCACCAGGACCCCACTTGGCTCAACTTAACAGCGTGGCGTTTGAGGTCGGCTGGCCTGTCTGACGCTGTTATTGATATTATCTTGGCCTCGAGAAGACCATCTACCACTTGGATTTATCAACATACTTGGGTGGCTTTCTTCAAGTGGTGCCAGTCTCACCACCACGATCCATCCCAGGCCACCATGCAACAGGTGCTACAATTTCTCCATAACGGATTCATGATGGGACTTAGACCCAACACCTTACGTCGACATGCCTCGACTTTGTCATCTATTCTATCAGTTTCGTCTTCCGGTGCGACTATCGCCTCACATCCGTTCATCAAACGCTTTTTGAGGGGAGTCGCCCTACGATCTCCGGCTGTTGTCCATCGGTTTCCCTCATGGAGTTTGCCGAAGGTTCTGCAGGCTTTGCAACGTCCTCCGTTTGAACCCATCAGGACTGTGCCTCTTCGTATACTGTCCTTCAAGGTCTTGTTCCTGATCGCAATCACATCTGCCAGACGAGTTTCGGAGTTGGGCGCATTGTCTTCCGCTCGCCACCTCTGCGTCTTCCATAAGGACTCTGTTGTACTGAAGACTGATCCTTCCTTCCGTCCCAAGGTTGATTCAGTTTTCCATTGCAACCAGGACATTGTTTTGCCTTCCTTTTGCCCGAATCCTACCCATCCTCTCGAGAAGGCTTGGCATTCGTTGGATGTCTGGAGGGCTCTCAAGACCTACCTGTCTAGGACCCAGGATATACGACGAACTGAGTCTCTGTTTGTATCCTTTCATCCAAGGTCTATGGGGCATAAAGTATCCAATTCTACCTTATCCCGTTGGTTAAGGGCATGTATTACCTTAGCATATGAGTCCCTTAAATTGCCAATTCCAGCTAGTATAACAGCTCATTCTACTAGGTCAGCTGCCACTTCAGCTGCTTTTGCTACTAATGCTCCTGTTGCTGATATTTGCAGGGCTGCAGTCTGGTCCACCCCACACTCGTTTATAAGGCATTATAAAATTGATCGCTATGCCTCTGCTGACGCTTCTTTTGGCAGACGAGTGTTGCAACAGGTTCTTAATGAGGATTAGC
The DNA here is from genome assembly GCF_030035675.1 of Rhineura floridana. Classification (NCBI taxonomy): domain Eukaryota; kingdom Metazoa; phylum Chordata; class Lepidosauria; order Squamata; family Rhineuridae; genus Rhineura; species Rhineura floridana. The sequence continues at coordinate 102,893,916 of NC_084486.1, forward strand.
ATGTGGGTGGTCCCTCCCTGTATGGGCTGCTTTGATACATCCCGCTGTGATGGTATACCTCCCATGGAAAATGTACCATTGGTCTCACCTGAAGGGTGATTTTCAAGGGAGGTATCCCATCACGACCCTCCCAGTTGGAGGATTACTAGATATTTTTATTTTTCATGTGTTATATATTCCTGTTACGCTATTATATTTAAATTTGGTAGTGAAGTCAAGACTGCTAGTTCTGTTATTTCGCTATGGGGAGTCATGTTATTATGAATGTTATCATTATGTTATTTTCCTGCTGGCAGGCCTCTTGGCCTAGTCATTGTATTTTAGATATTTCTCTTTAGACTCGCCGCGAATGAACTGGAGAGTGGGAGGGGCCTGACGCCCCTAGTCTTGACTTCAAAAACATTCTTGCCTTCACATGATAGGTGGAGCTACAACCCGCTGTGATGGGATACCTCCCATGAAAATCACCCTTCAGGTGAGACCAATGGTACATTTCCCCCCAGAATTCCCATATACAGCATGGTCCAGGGACAGTCTTGGCAGGGGAAATGGTTGCTGGTTTAACAACTTTAAACCATTTAATCCATTATTGCATATTGCTTTATTTTGAATGGCCTTGCTTTCTGATATAGTTAAATTACCCTAAGCATACGTCTCCATTCTACACTTTGAAGAGCAAAGATACCTTGAACTCTTAAACAGTCACATATTGTATTCAAAGCATTAGTCCAACATTGTTATTATTATTATTATTATTATTATTATCATGTCTCTAGAATTCCAAGGAGAATTCCTTATTACAGAAACAAGTGTTGCTTTCTATTTTTATTTCACTTTTTATCTCACTTGCAAAAATATTGCAGCAAGCATCCTTTTCCTGAATGTTACATTCTCAGAATGCCTCCTGCTTTTAGCTCTGTTGTCCTGCAGTTCTTTATGATTAAGAATCATAGATTTCTGCACACTAAAGATTATGCCAGGTATCACACACTTGTTCACAATTTTCAATAGGTCAACTCTTTTTGGCTGAAATATGCATGCTTTTAACAGCATGACACATTTCAATTGTTTTTCCCGGTCTGAGGTCTGTAACTTCCAACAGTATGTCTTTCAACTTACAGTTTACATCTTTAGAACTATCTATAGTATCTTCTCAGACAGTCAGAAAACTCTGCAGAATTACATACTGTTGAGTTTTGTATTGGGGAGAAGGATTTGTAACTCCCCCCCCCAAGTTTTGAAATATTTTCCTTTTATGATCCAAGTCAAAAATGTATTTGTCCTTCAGTGCCTAGACATCTTTGTGCCTTCTGCTTGGTGTACTTAAGGCTGCAGATTCCAACTTTTTCAGTTTAAGCTACTGCATCCCTAACTCACTTCAAGCTCCTTGGCCTGAGAAAAACCTCTCCAAATCTAAGTTTGGATACAATTGCCCATAGCCCTGATCTGGCCCAGGCGGGCACTGGTGGGGGCAGAATAATTTATATATGAGAGGCCTGAGCAATAGAATAAATCTTTGAATTCCTCTTGAAATAGTAATGAGCAGAGCAACACAGATGTCAGGAGTACAGACATTTCAAGGGGCAACTAAGGAAAATGTATGTAGGCAGGATATACATTGGTGGAAAATGAGAATTCAGATGTAGAGAGACTGCAGGCAAAGATAAGAGGGAAATAAGTCCCACTGAGCATAATCTAACCATGTGGTGGTTAGAGTGTTGCACTATGACTTGGGAGACCAGGTTTCGAATCCTCACACAGCCATGAAGCTCACTGGGTGACCTTGGGCCAGTCACTGCCTCTCAGACTCAGATCTGAATACTGTTTACCATGAAAACCCTATGCATAGGGTCGCCATAAGTCAGGATTGACTTGAAGGCAGTCCATTCATTCAGAGCATACTGTCAAATGTGTGCATAAATTTGTAGCTTAGACTTCCTATGGCTAAGGGGCAACCCTTCAGCACTTGTTGATTCCACACTCTCCATAATTTTGCAGTCCCTATTTTCCCATCCTAACAGAACTCCCTACCCGGTAATACACTGCAATGATTTGCTAAGTCTTCTTTCTCCTGAGTTGTTCAGATATGGAATTCAAAGCTCATTCAATAGAAATATTCAAGCTGAGTCTTGAATTTGGGGCACATTCCTTGCATTAAAATATTTTAAACATATTTTGGATCTACTGTGACTGTTATGGGCATATAGGTTGACAACATCTTCAAGGGTATTTTTGAATTTTAACCAATTGTTTTCGTTTGAAAACAATTCAAACGTTTAATGCATTCTACATTTTTAAATAAACCACTAAAAAGCACCAGAAGTGGTAGTGTAACAGATATTTGTTGTTTTGTTCCTCCAAAGAGCTCAGATTAATACTTCAGCCTTATCATAACACCTTCAGCTAGGTTATGCTGACAGTAACTTGCCCAGGATAACCCATTAAGGGCCAATGTACCTTGCTATCTAGGTGTGAAATTTATGCAGTATCATGATAGTTGTGAGGTTGCAGGTTTGGATTTACTCACAGAAACAGAGATCTAGAAAGGAACAAGTCTTACTACTGCCAATTTTGTAGAAAACGTGGGCTAACAATATATGCCTGCCTCTATAGGCCTATTCATATTCATACATAGGACATTACTATGTTTAATCTGGAGTGGGTCCTCACTTTTATAACCACTGCCAACATTACATCTCTTTCCTCTAACAACTGTGTTGCATGTGGTTGTCTGAAAAACAACAATCACACCCACAAAATAAAATCCCACAATGTGGGAGGAGATGCTTGCATTCACGCCCACAACAACTGGGGGTCTCAGTTTATGGAACCCTACATGTGGTGAGGTTTCTTTGTAGGCAACTGCATGCAATATACGGTTGTTGGAGGAAGAAGATATGACAAGGGGGTGGGGCAAGCTAAAAGCATGTACCTACTCCAGATTAAACACAACAATGTCCTATATATGAGCAATGCATGAATTGGGCTTTATGTATATTTTATGTTTCAATTTCTGTACTTGAAACAGAAGCAACATCCAGTGTGGGTTTGGCCTGAACTTCCAGGCTTCCTATGTCTACCAGCCATTGTATTATGCATGCTCTCTGATGGATTTCTGAGTATAACAGATCCTTTCCTAGAAATTCTAAGTGTAGTGCAAACCTCATTAATTCCCCTTGCGCTGCATCTTCCATATTGTTCTTTGTAGCTGGGAGCTATCACTTCTTGTCCTTGCATGCAGTAAGCCTAGCCAATAATTTGTCAGTTCCACTGTACTGAGGTTCCAAGAGCTCCCTTAAGGGTTGACTATCGAGACAAATGCATGCTGCAGTAATGTGATGGAATGATGTTTGTAAGTCATTCCACACAACTGAACTGCGTAGTGTAAGGGAGTATTTTTATCTTTTCCAAACCTGTTTTTGCTCTTGGGCATCATGGAGTGAACATATATTTTCAACAAATTCTTTCCTCATGACAGGCAGATTCCCAAGTGCAGACCCTGGCACAAAAGAAAGTGAATTTAATATTAAACACCTTTCACCAACTAAGCTTTCAGAGTATTCAGCTGCTGTCCCTGGCAGTAGGTAGCTCAACCAGTGATTAGTTTAACTTAATGACTACCTGCTTGTTAAATGATACTATTTGAGATTCAGGCATTCCATTGTCGACCAGTGGGAAACAGCTGCAGAGTCATATGGCTTTTTAGTATTCAAGGATTTTAAATGGTTGATGCAATTTTGTCTGTATTTGTAGGATAACCTCATGCAGATAAATTTGGCATTGTCTACTGTGACTAAGAATAAACTGCTTAAAGCATTTATGAATGCTTTTGGGATCTGTGGGTATTAAAAACAAAAACCCAACAACCCACCAATAATCTGATTATCTGTGGGAATCAACACAATGAAATCTTTAGAATCAATCACAAACAGCAGCTATAGTGAGAATTATGGCTGACCTTTTGTGCATGTGTTGATTCCTAATTTAGTACATGAACACAGGAAGGTGCCTTATACTGAGATGGACAATTGGTCTGTCTAGCTCAGCAAGTTACATTCAGGTGAGCAACCTTCGTGTATAATATAAGGCTGCTTAAAAGGCCATTTGCCTGATGTGGCAGTAGATAATTTCTTGATTCACATGGTACAAAATCGAAAGTGAAAACCCAATAAAAACAATTCTCTGCTGTCCTCAGTGGTTTTACAGTGTTTCAGATGATGTTTTTAAATAAGTCAATGATGTTGTTAATGCCAGGACAAAGTCAGGGCTCATTCACCTGATGCAGCTAAGCTAGGTGGCGGCGGCATTGAGCAGAGCTGTGAGCGTGCATGGACCTATTGGCCCACACCAATCAGTTAATGATGCCAGCCCCAGCTCCATTGACATGGCAGTACTGACCAGTGCCCTCTCCCCTTCTGCAGTTTCAACAACTGGTATACTGCATACTGCCTTCGCCTATGGAAGCAGAGCAGAGCCATCATGGCTGGTAGTCATTGATAGCCTTTTCCTCATGAATGTCTAACCCTCTTTTAATCCATCCACATTGGTGGCCATAACTGCCTCTTATGGGAGTGAATTCCATAGTTTAACTATGTGCTGTGTAAAGAAGTACTCTTTTCTTTTGTCTGTTCTGAATCTTTCAACATTCAGCTTCATTGGATGTCCATGTGTTCTAGTGTCATGAGAGAGGGAGAAAAAAATGCTCTGTCTACTTTCTCCATATCATGCATAATTTTATACGCTTCTATCAAGTCTCCTCTTACTTGTATTTTCTCTGAACTGAAAAGCACCAAATGTTGCGACCTTTCTTTCATAGGGGAGTTGTTCCATCCCCCTGATCATTTTGGTTACCCTTTTTGGAACCTTTTCCAGTTTTACAATATCCTTTTTGAGTGAAGGTGACCAGAACTGTATACAGTATTCCAAATGTGGCTGTACCATAGATTTATATAACGGCATGTTATCAGCAGTTTTATTTTCAATACCTTTCCTAATGATCCCTAGCATGGAATTTGCCTTTTTCACAGCTGCCACACACTGGGTCAACATCTTCATCGAGCTATCCACTGCGACCCCAAGGTTTCGTTTCTAGTCAGTCACTGCCATTTCAGACCTCATGAACGTATATGTGAAATTAAGATTTTTTTGCTTCAGTATGCATGACTTTACACTTGTTTACACGCTATCTACACATCCTGATAAATTACAAGGAATACTTTCTGAAAGTGTGAAAAAGAGAGAGGTGAGTTTTTAAGAACATAAGAAGAATTTGCTTTGTCAGGCCAAGGGCACATATAGCCCATCATCCTGTTCTCACCTTGGCCAACCAGATGACTATGGAAAGCCCGCAAGTACAAGAGCATTCCCTCCTCCTAGAATTGACATTCAGAAGCATACTTCTTCCAAACAGGCAGAGGATAGCCATCATGGCTAATAGCCGCTGAGTTGGTGACTATATCACTACCTCTTGTAAGAGCAAATTCTATAGTTTAATTATGCGCTGTGTGAAAAAGTATTTTCTTTTATCTGTCCAATATTCAGTTTCATTGGATGTCCGTGAGTTCTAGAGTTATGAGAGAGGGAGAACATTTTTTCTCTACCCACTTTTCCCACGCCATGGATAATTTTATACACTTCTGTCTTGTTGCCTCTTTCTCGCCTTTTGTTTAAATGAAAAAGCCCCAAATGCTTCAGCCTTTCCTCCTAGGGGAGTTGCTCCATCCCCTGGATCATTTTGGTTTGAAATTCTTCTCACCAAATTTCTTCTTGGATTTTGGGTTTTTTTTATTACCAGAAATGTTTATTAGAGGTGAACTCATAGAGTGATATCCAACATTTAGTCATATTCAGAGTAGATCTATTGAAATCAGTGGGCATAATTACTTAAGTCAGGGTATGACTTAGTTAGATATCGCTCTTAGTGTTTGAATCCGGGTTTCTATTTGTGGAATGCACACTAGTTTTTAAACTACTTATTTTTAAAGTACTGACTTCTAAAGCAGTTTTTGAAAAAATAGAAAGAAAAAAGAAGGGCAAGGAACATGCGATAACATAAAGATGGCCAGCAGTATTGCTACTACAAACCTGATCCATAGAATTAAAAGTATTTTTAGAGTTATGACAATGAAAAAACTGGAGATGATATTGAATAGAACTAATGGTCCTGGAAGAGGAGCAATCCTTTAACATCCATTCCAACTTGAGCATTATGATGCCACAGCCTCCATTTGAAGTATCAGGGGAGACTTGCGTATTAACATCTATAGATGGCCATAAAGGGGAAGTTCCTGATGGTTGTTGTTTCCATCTGAAGAGAACTGGACTGAGATACTTTCTGAATATTTATTTCATGAAGTTAGTTCTAGTCACCTAGTTTTTATTTCTCTGGAGGAAACCTGCCTTTGGAGTTGTAGTAATACACGTGGGCCTATTCCTAACTCAGTGCAATAAGGATTTGATAGTGATAAGATTTTGTTTTGTTTGTCTTTTGCATAACAATCCATTTTAGAATTAATTGTTTATCTGAGTCTCTCCACAGAACAAAAGACTAAATTTATTCAGTTCTGCTCAGGGAAACCAGCTGAAAATATAGCCAAGAATTATATATGTGAAAGTTATATAAGTCATTAAAATGGGTCAAACTGTTGTGCCCAGCAAAAGCAGAACCAAAAGTTTCAAATGACACATCCTTCCATAACAATTATCTCTTCTAAAGAAAATAATTTTTCAAAATAAAATTCTTATCAGTTTCCATTAAATTGGAAAAACCTATGTATCTGTATAATGTAATATCAGAGTTGTTATTGCTAAATATAGCATGCAAGTTTAAAACGGTGTCTTTTAATATGTCCAAATATTTATATAATACCTGGGAATGTTCTGAATATTGCAGTTTCTCTTGTCTTTCTATCCATTATTTATTTATTTAAGATATATATATATATTATTTATTTATTACATTTATACCCTGCCCTTCTTTTCATGATTGAAACCCAAGGCAGCTTACATATAGTTCCCAGGTGGTTTCCCATCCAGGCACTGACCAGGCCTGACCCTGCTTAGCTTCAGCAGGGTGCTGGCCTTATGTGGCTTCAAACCATAGCCTGGGACATATACCACTTAATTATTCATATTTCTAAGTGGTGTACACAAAAATAAAAACAAAATGAAGGAGTAAAAACCATAACATTTTATCATAAAACTGAACATTAAAACATTAAAATCCATTCATTTTCTTCATAAATATGGCAACTTGAGCCTTATGAATAACTTAATATAGTAGTTCATTTTTACTTAAGTGGATCCCTGTGACCTTAAATATAACTCTAGATTTATCTTAAGAAAATGGAGATAATAATAAATAATAATAATAATATTGGATTATTATTATTTATTTTTATTTATTATTTATTTAATCACATTTCTAGACCGCCCTATAGCAGAAAGCTCTCAGGGCGGTGTACAACAAATAAAATCACAATTAAAATATGAGCAAGTGTGGAAAAATATATATATATATAGTACAATTATAAAACATTAATAAAATTGCCATTGGGATTTATAAATTAAATTACTGTGTGTATCCAATCTATCCAATATGGTTGTCTAAAATTGTTAATATCATTTTGCTGTAGACATACTAATTTTTGGAGAGGTCATATAGTGATGTGTAGAAGGCAATCAGTATGGGATAGATTAACTGGCTTAGCATTATATGTGAAAGAGGCTAACTATTTCCTCCCCCACCTCCTGATAATTGCAGTCTCGGTACTAAGCACAGTTAAATATTAAAATGTTGTTGCAGTTCTACCTTTGGTGGCAATCTATCTTTGGGTCACAAGACAATGAACCCCAGGGGATGTGGTTGTGAGGGGAGAGAGCAACCTACTAGCCAATATGGAAAAACAATGGTAGAGATGATTCTTTACTATATATTTCCCCTTAATTTATCATCAATTTCATATGCTTGGTACCATGTACTTGTTCTGATTTAGAAAATAAATTGTATGTGTTGTATACAGTGTACTATAGGCAGTTTTATTTCTCCAGAACTTCTGGTAGCTTGGGAATTCATAAAACATGATAAAGATTTATTATTCCTCTATTTTGGTATGGTAATAGCTTTCAATGTGCTCTGGATAATTTGTCTTGTGCTGACTACGTTTTATGTATATCTGACTGATCTGTTTTGTCTTTTAAAGCATTACTCTTAAAAGGTTTCTTCTTTGAAAAATTCCGAGGGGAGCTTTTATCAAGAGGGGAGATTATTAGTATCCTCATTCAATTTTCTGGTTTATTAATCGGATCAATCTACTTGTTCTCTCTATATTTCTGCTATGTGGTAATTTGTGAGAAATCTATAAGCACAATTACCCATTCACAGAAGATATCAAGCAATGGCAAAGAGACCTCATGTCAGCCTGCCTAGTAAATCCCCACACACATAAATACACAACACACATACATCTGCACACACAAAGTGCCACTTCCCACCTGAACAAGTCCCATAACATAATTGATAGATGCACAAGAACATATATCACAGAACTACAGGCTCATGCCTCCCATGAGACACTAGTTTGAATACCCTCATAGCCCACAGACCAATAATCTGGTAACAGCTGACTTTTTGACAGGCCGACAGAAAGGACTAGACAGCAAGGAAGGATGAACATTCCTTTCAAAATACTCAGCTAATTCCAGTGGGTAGAAAGCATGCATAGTGGCCCCTAAACTTCCTGGGATAATGGTCGAGGTGATGGCAAACACTGTTCTTCAAAGCACTCACTAGAACATACCAGACTGAGTTGTATAGTTGATTCTCCCATATGCTCAAATTAAAGTGGAAACAACAATAGGAAATTTACAAAAATCAGCACCAGGAGCTGTCCTATTGCTCAGTGAAAAGAATTCTATTTTAGGAAAGGCGCTTGAGTTCCTTACATGGAAGTCATTCCTACTACTAGACGTGTTGTCAGGACTAGTGATGTCAGATGCAAAAGGGAGACAGCAGGACTAGAATTCATATTTCCCACTTCACCAAGCATCTTCCTTGGATGACCTTGGTAGCTCCACCGAGAGTATCTGGATTAAAATTAATGGGGCAAGGAATAAAAGGAACACAAAAGCAACCACCCAATCAAGGAAAAGACGAGGATGAAACTTTTGAAAAGGAAATTGCCAATGTTTCAGGGAGGCATTATGTAGTAATGAGGGACTTCAATTACCCCAGTATCTGTTGGGAGACAAATCCTGCCAAACAATCCCCTCCAAAAAAATCCTGACTTGTGTTGGGAGGTAACTTTCTCCAACAGAAAGTGGAGGAAGCAACTAGAGGATCAGCTAGCCTTGACTTGATTCTAAGCGCTAGAGATGGCTTGGTAGATGAAGTGGTAGATGAAGTGGTAGATGAAGTGAAACTCTGGGGGAATGTGACCACGCTATCCTAGAGTTCTTGATTTTAAAGGAAGCAAAAGCTCAGAGTCTCCATACACATACCCTGGACTTCAGGAAAGGTTATTTTAATAAGCTCAGAACAATGGTAAGTAAGGTTCCATGGCAAGCAACACTAATGAGAAAAGGAATCCAAGATGGGTGGGAGTTTCTTAAAAAGAAATTTTACAGGCACAATAGAAAAAAAGGAGAAAACAGCAGAAGAAGCCAATGTAGCTTCATAGAAAGCTTAGAGATGCCCTGAAACTGAAAAAGGACACATACAGGAAGTGGAAGGAAGGCCAGACCACAAAGGAAGAGTACAGACAGGAATCACAGTATTGCAGGGATGGTGTCAGGAAGGCTAAAGCTGAGAATGAGGTGAGGTTAGTGAGAGATGACAAACACAACAAAAAAGCTTTCTTCAAGTACATCCACAGTAAAAGACAGAGAAAAGAAATGGCACAGCTACTCATTGAGGATGGCAAAATGATAACAGATGACAAAGAAAAGGCAGAAGCGCTCACTTCCTACCCTGGCTCAGTCTTCTCCCAAAAGAGGGTCTATTCTATGACCCTCCTGGCAAATATGAAGGGGCAGGATTGCAGCTTGAAATTGATAGGCAAATAGTGAAGGAATAACTAATCACTTTGAATGAGTTCAAATCTGCAGGGCCCATGAACTGTATCCCAGAGTATTGAAGAAACTGGCTGAAGAACTCTTGGAACCACTGTCTATTATCTTTGTGAAATTGTGGATGATGGGTGAAGTGCCAAATGACTGGAGGAGGGCTAATGTTGTCCCTATCTTCAAAAAGGGCAAAAAAGGAGGAACCTGAGAACTACAGTCAGCCTGACATCAATCCCTGGGAAAATTCTGGAGCAGATTATAAAGGAGAAAATCTGTAAGCACCTTGAAAACAATGCAGTGATTACTAGAAGCCAACATGGATTTATCAAGAACAAATCCTGCCAAACTAATCTTATCTCATTTTTTGATTGGGTACCCTCCCTGGTAGACTGTGGGAATGCTGTGGGCATAATATATCTCAACTTTAGTAAAGCTTTGGATGCAGTGCCCATGATATTCTGATTAGCAAGCTAGCTAAATGTGGGCTGCGTGGATCCCAGTTGGGTACAGAATCATACTCAAAAAGTGCTTATCAATCTCAAACTTGCAGGAGGTAACTAGGATGGTACCACAGGGCCCATTTCTGGGCCCATTGCTCTTCAACACTTTTATTAATGACTTGGATGAGGAGGTGCAGGGAATGCTTATCAAATTTGCAGAAGATACAAAATTGGGAGGGATACCTAATAACCTGGAAGACAGAAACAAATTTCAAGGGGATCTTGATAGGCTGGAGCATTGGGCTGACAACAACAGAATGAAATTTAATAGGGATAAGTGCAAAGCTCTATATCTAGGGACAAGCAATCAAATGCACATAAGAGGGGATACTTGGCTCAACAATCCTATATGTGAGAAGAATCTTGGGATTGTTGATCACAAGCTGAATATAAGCAAACAGTGTAATGTGGCTGCAAAAAGGACAAATGCTATTTTATGATTAACAGAGGTATAGTTTCCAAATTGTGTGAAGTATTGGTTCCCCTCTATTTGGCACTCATCTTGCGTACTGCATCCAGTTCTGGACACCACACTTTAAGAAGGATGCAGACAGACTGGAACAGGTTCAGAGCAGGGCAACAAGGATAATTAGGGGACTGGAAACAAAACTCTGTGAAGATAGACTGAAAGAAATGGGCATGTTTAGCCTTGAGAAGAGAAGACTGAGGGGAGATATGATAGTACTCTTCAAGTACTTGAAAGGTTGTCAAATAGAGGAGGGCCAGAATCTTTTTTCAATCATCCCAGAGTGCAGGACATGCAACAATGGGCTCAAGTCGCAGGAAGCCAGAATATACTGAATATCAGGAAAAACATCCTGTTAGAGCAGTACAACAATGGAACCAATTACTTAGGGAGGTGGTGGGCTGTCCAACACTGGAGGCATTCAAGAGGCAGCTAGACAACCACCTGTCGGGTGTGCTTTAATGTGAATTCTTGCATTGAGCAGGGGGTTGGACTTGATGTCCTTTTAGGCCCCTTCCAACTCTATGTTTCTATCCCTGATCACATGATCATAGGATCAGGCATGGAAAAATCACACAGTACATTTTTAATTTCCCAAGGGCCCAACTTCCAGCATGTTCCTTTTGTTTCCCCAACTTCATATGGACTTAGCCATATAGACCAGGATTGAGAGGGTTTTTTTATGAAGCTATAGCCCAAAGAAACCATGAATGTTTAGGGTCCCCAGTCTCAAGTTCATGTTCAGTTATGTTGGGGTCTATGCCAATAATATTTTTCAGGCTACACCCTTAGCTTATCTAGTTAAAATCTGCAAAATGAATGTTGGGGACACAGAACAATTCAGGGTCAAATAGGCAAGATATACAGTTTCCAAAGTCTTTTGTTTTTGGATTACAATATCAGACAGAATCAGAAGTTGAAGGTTACTAAATGTCTGTATCAAGGCATCTTAGGTCTGGAAACAGGTTCACAGATACCATAGATTCTTCAGAACTTCCCTTATAGGCCTGCCAGGAATTAGGATCAATGTTGGAGACCTTGATCTCAGACTCATCTGATGAGATTCTTTGAGTGAGCTGGAGAGACGAGCCTTCTCTGTGGCAGTGCTGCAGTTCTGGAACTCTCCATTAAAATATGTCAGGGTCCTTTTCTGGTTGTATTTCATCAGAGATTGAATACATTTTTATTTCAATGGGCTCTTAATATGTTTAGTTAGTCTTATTATTACTAGCTTTAATGCTAGGTTTTTATTTTGCTTTGACAATGTGTGCTCATGATAGTATTAGGTGGTTATATCCAATCCTGCTTTGTTTGTGCCTGTAAAAGTTTCAGGATGCTTCATTTCCAATCAGTGCATGTCCCAAAGCTTCCTGCTAAAAACAGGTAACTTTTTAATACCACAAATGTTCAGGAGTGTGTGTGTCCCACTTGTGTTGCGCTATAGCACAAGAGTACTCCTCAAGATGGCAACAATGTGGTAACTTCAGGGAAGTAACACATAACAAGTAATAAAGCAGAATAATATATGGACAATCCATCAGTAATGCATTATTATTGCATCAATGACATATTGCAAAATACAGTCATACATAAAAACACATAAATTGTTTGTTCTACTTGCATTTTTATTTAAATATAACATATAATGTTGTACACTGCTCTTTTAGTAGAACAGAAAGATGTTGTTGTTGATGATGATGGTCATGATAACAACAGTAAATATTATTATTTATTTGCAAGTGTTAGACAACAGTGAATCTTTTTATAAAAAGATTTCTGTTAAGAGTCTATGTGGAAGCCACTGTTCCAACCCAGTGGAGACTGGTCCATTAGGGCTATCAGTACCAAATGAAATGTCCAGCAATTTTTAAAAAAAGTTTCCCCAAAAATCGCAAAGCCACTCTCTTTCCTGTCCCACACATTATTCCATAATTTATTTTAATACACAGAGAGAGTTCTGGATACTATCCCGTAAATCTCCTGTTCTCAGCTCTCTGCACCACTCAGGCAATCTCTGTCCAAAAGGATTGCTATGGCTAGGAGGTTTCACCCATCTATGGGTGGGAGGGGGAGGATAGGAAGAGAACCAGAACAGGTGGAGGCCACACAACCTTTTCCCCCAGAAAGTTTTCCCAGAAAGTTGCTTCTCCTCCCAGAAGAGAAGCAACTGCGACAGCAAGGACCCCTTCTGAACCAAAATAAGGCTGTAAAAAAAATGTTTAGTTAGGTGGTAACTATTTGGAAAACAGCAACACTTAAGTGTCTACGGTATCTTTGCAAAGGAGAATGGAGAGAAAACCAGAACAACTTGGCTACACCCCTGTGACCTCTCATTTGTCATGCCCCCATGACCTCTTAGCAGCCCTACCAGGTCTAGTAGACATCACGCAGTAGTGGTCCAACTCCTGAGGAAAGAACAGCTTGCTGGATTAGCCTTTGGCATTATTCGAGTGCCAAACTTCCAGGTCAGGGCTTGAAGAAAAGACAAGTGCCAGGTAGGACTGAGGGAATGACAGAGGGAATTTTGTTAACTAGGTGGAGTGGAAATAGAAAACTTTTTTAGGCTTCAGTTTCAGTGGTAATACGATAAGCAAAGCCTTGAATAAAAAGGACACAAAATTCCTTGCAAAATTGTTTTCTTGAGGTTTTCTAAAAAAGGCTATGCTATGAGTTAGTTTAATAGGTTACTATTAAAGATTTTAATAGATTAATATACTCTTGTTGGAAAAATTAAAAATATTGATGGGGTGAGCATTACAGACATTAATGGGAGCTTTTTTTTCTATTTGCTGCTGCTAATAAAGCTGAGGTTGCTCAACCCCTTATACGGGCCATTATTATTCAGTAGAGATTATGGAATCTGGCCACATTAATCTTTATGGACAAGGAAGTTAAAAGCCTTAAACTGCACTTGGATTGCTGGCAAAAACAATCTTACCAGTGGCTGCATGCATCAAGGTCACTGTTCATTGCTATAGATATGGAATGCATGGTCTCCCTATAGATTTTTTAAAAATGAAATCAGCAGGATTTTTTTGCTACATTTTTTGCTACATTTACTCACTGGTAAAGCTGATTATAGGTTAACTTCTATACTGAAATATTTGTGATAATTTATTGTGGACTGTACAATGGTAAAGTAAATTGAGGCAAATATTGATTTGTCATTACCACATGCTGAATTTTGTATGCTTCCATGAGTAGTTGGCTTTAATTATTGCACTTTTTTCTTGTTTCAAAATGGTTACAGAGAGAACCAAGTATTATATATTTTTCCTTAATATAAACCTGTGAAGCAGGCAGAATAACTGAAACTGGATTAACACAACCCTTTCCCTCTGCTGTCACTCACACAAGGTGTCTCTGCCCAATCTCTTGTTCCTCCTGGGCCCCCTGCCCAATAGCCGACTCAGTTCAGGAGAGTCCCCTGACCCCCATGAAAGAGTTCTTGTGGGGCTCAGGTGGTTGCTAGAAAAAGATGGAGCAGAAAATCTCCTTCCATCCACCTCCTTCTGTTTGCTTCTCTGGATCTAGGTGAAATGCATTAATAACAGAAACATCATTTGCTTGGTCTCCAAAGGATATTGATTTATTACTGATTTTAAAAATATATGGTATATCAATTCATTCACATAGGTTTCTTATATCTTCCCCGTTTACTTGTGTGGTAGGAACAGAAGACAAGCACACTTCAGTTCTGAAATACTGAAGCTGATGCATAGAGTTCTTTGTAGAATTTAGAAAATTTCTGTATGATCTGCTCCATGTCATTTGTTTCTGTGCCTATCTGTTATCACACATTTTTTTGTTTTCTCTCTACTTACTAGCTAGTTAATATTCTCTTTAAAAATGCTATTTATTTTGTAGTAGTTGCCACTTTAAAATGTGCCACTTAAGTTAGTGCTATGTTGAACTCTTTTCCCCTTCACCTTTCAAGCATTTGAGGAGGCATCAGTGTGAAATGGCCTGGGAAAAAGTCGGTGGAGGAAAATAAATTCAGTGAACATACATTGGAGGGGCTCAAGGTGATTAAGCTTACCACATTTTGTGGAAAAGGTGGCCAAGAGGTCTGTTTCTCTTTTCATGAAAAAAAAGCTCCATTTGTCTACATAAGCTGTAGTACATGGCATATCTCAATTCCCAGCAGTGGTTCATACATCAATCATGTGACCATGCCACATTGGTGACTGAAACATTTGTTAGAAGAGCACCACGCTGCTACAAGCACAAATGGAGCTTTTCTGAAGACCAAAAATAAACAGCTTGGAGTGTTGGGTTTGCAAAAGTATCTGCTACCTGATGTGACACAGTTATCACACTCAAGATTAGTGGAAGAATAGATTTACAGGGGAGTTCATGAGTGTTTTTACTAGCAACTCAATAAAAAAGAAGTGACCTGTTCATATGACTATCTTCTGTTTGAAACAAATTAGCATAGACTTTCAGTCAAATACCGTACATCCCATCTACCCACCTCCCCAAAAAACACTGATGTATTAATTACACTTTAAATTCTGGAACTCTGCAGGTGTGAAGAATATGCTATTCAAATGTACTACTGAACGTTTGCTTAGCTAAGAATATACCAATGTATATTCACTAATAGGCAAAAAACCTTGCGGTTTAAGAATGTCCCTATAGCCAACAGATATTTCTATCAAACTTTAAAAAGCAGGGAAATTGGGCAGCTATAGTGAATGCACCAGGGGAGCAGGAGACCTGAATCTCTGAGATATTGGACTGCCCTACAAATTGGTCAAAATGCAAACACCATTTGGGTTGGTCTTTCACAGTCGAATCCACTTCCTGTGTAGCTTGGAAGAATTTGGTAACAT
The DNA here is from genome assembly GCF_030035675.1 of Rhineura floridana. Taxonomy (NCBI): domain Eukaryota; kingdom Metazoa; phylum Chordata; class Lepidosauria; order Squamata; family Rhineuridae; genus Rhineura; species Rhineura floridana. The sequence continues at coordinate 102,909,779 of NC_084486.1, forward strand.
GTGCCTCTGAGCATATGGTGAGTGGTGGCAACACCTGCCATCTCCAAAGATAGAGAATTATATTTTTCTATGTTTGTTGGTGTTCTTCTTACATTGCTTCTTTCCTGTGTTACTAATGTTTCTACACAGAATGTGAACTAGAAAATTTTATTTCCCTCACTGTTCATCCCAGAAATCTGTGTCAAATTTATTTTTATTAATTTCAAAGCCTTTTTATTGGTCAGTGTCATATGATGGTGAAGACAGCCTTTTGTGTTTCAAATTGGAGGTTATGTCCTATTTCTATTTTGGGTCCATTAACAGTTGAATCTGAAACTGCAGTTTGATGTAAAATCAGACTGATTCCAATATGTTGCTACTTCAGCAATGACTCTAGCTGTTGGAAAGAAGAGGATGCATGTTTTCAGCCTGCTATGTTTAAACCATTTCATTTAAGGCAAGGTGGGCACGGTCAATTAAAAACATAGAGCACACCTACCATTTTTCTAGAATATATTTCACCTCCCACTGTTTTATCTTGTGCAAATTGAGACACTCCTGAGGTCCGCTGGAGACTATTCTGCAGAAGTCAGTGCCCTTATTCCACAATTATGTTTGGAGTTTTTTTAGTGTAAATTTTGCAAAATGTTGCTGTACTTCACATATTCACAGAAATAGAAACAAAAGAAAATGATTTCCTATAGGAAACTTCACTAAAATTGCAAAGGAAATCAGACATATTCAAAGTGACCATCTGAACTGTATCAACTGTCTTAATAATGTTGCTTCCTCCTGCTAAAATAAGATCAGCACAGCACATGTCTTGTTTCTGTTATTTGGGCTGATTGCAGGTGTTGCCACCACTCACCATATGCTCAGAGGCATTTTGACCAATTTGTAGGGCAGTACAATATCTCAGAGAGGAGTCCGTGTCTCCTGCTCCCCTGGTGCATTCACTATAGCTGCCCAATTTTGCTGCTTTTTAAAGTTTGATAGAAATATATGTTGGCTATAGGTACATTCTTAAACCGCAAGGTTTTTTGCCTATTAGTGAATTTCCCTGCTTTTTAATCCGGGAGGTAAGAAATGGGATCCTGTCCTGTGCAAGTTTGCTGAGAATGGATTGATCATTTGCATGTTTATTGAGTTCAATGGGATTTGCTCCCCTGCAATCATGCTTAGGATAGGTGAAACGGACCACAGAGGATGGGGAGGGAAGGAGGAGGGAGGGGAGGGAACACAGAGGGGAGGAGGGGGATGGGAGCTGGAAGGAGGGGGAGGGGTGGAGGACAGGTTTGATCATTTGCATGTTTATTGAATTCAGTGCAATTTACTCTCGTGCAATCATGCTTAGGATAGGTAAAACTGACCAAGAGGGAGAGGATAGGAGGAGAAGGGAGGTTGGGTTTGATCATTTGCATACTTCTTGAGTTCAGTGGGATTTATTTCTATGCAATCATATTTGAAAATGGAAATGGGCTGCCTTCAAGTTGACCAGACTTATGGTGACCCTTTGAATAGGGTTTTCATGGTAAATGGTATTCAGAGGTGGTTTTACCATTGCCTTCCTCTGACGCTGAGAGGCAGTGACTGGCCCAAGGTCACCCAGTCAGCTTCATGGCTGTGTAGGGATTCGAACCCCTGTCTCCCAGTTCATAGTTCAACACTGACCCAGGGGAGGGGCAGGGAGGGAAGAGGAGAGGGAGGGGAGGATATTGGGTGGGTGGGCACTGGGCAGAGGGGAAGCCCCTTTCCTTTCCAAATGGAAAACCTTGGGAAAACCTTGTGAATACAGTGGAAGACAAACAAAGGGACCTTGATAGGGTGGAGCATTGGGCTGAAAACAACAGAATGAAATTCAACCAGGATAAATGCAAAGTTCTACACTTGGGAAAAAGAAATCAAATGCACAGTTATAAGATGGGGGATACTTGCAAGAAAGATCCTGGAATTGTCATTGATCACAAGTGGAATATGAGGCAATAGTGTGATGTGGCTGCAAAAAACGCAAATGCAATTTTAGGCTGCATTAACAGAAGTATAGTTTCCAAATCGTGTGAAGTATTAGTTCCCCTCTATTCAGCACTGGTTAGGCCTCATCTTGAATACTGCATCCAGTTCTGGTCTCCGCACTTCAAGAAGGATGCAGACAAACTGGAACATTCATTACATTCATTACATGCCACAGGGGGTTTGGAGCAAGTTTAAAGCAGACTTTTTGGAATCTATTTGTGGCACTATCCTGAAGAGCAGGTGTTTAACAAGCAACAGTAAGAGTCACATGATGACACACTGAACATTTAACAGACATAAATTTTATAATATTTATTGATAAATCACCTAGTATTTAAAGGAAAGGACTGAATTTAGAAGTTAAAGGCTGTAATTCTATGTTCACTTTCACTTCAGGAGTAAGCTACAATAAACTCAGTGGAACTTACTTCTGGTGATGTGTGTGTATATGTGTGTTCCCACCCCCGCTGTCTCCCACAGCCTACCCTTTCCATTGGCTCAATTGCCCTGCCCCCACCTGCGCTCTCTCCCACTGCCTGCCTTCCCCACTCGCTGAATCTAGCTTGAGGGAAGGAAAGAGTCAAAAAGTGGGGGGGGGAGCTTTGAAGGACCTTGGCAATTTTTTAAAAGTCTATTCAGAAGCTCTGCTCCACATACCTGTGAGTAAACCCCACTGACCTCAATGGGATTTACTTCTGAGTAGACAATTTTCCTCTTTCCTTCTCTGAAGCTCATTGCTAGCACACACATGTTCTGCTCCACTTACCTGGGAATAAGCCCCACTGAACTCAATGGGATTTACTTCTGAGTAGACATTTTATCACCTGCCTTCCCTCAAGCTCACTGCTAGCACACAAAAGCACCGCTCCACTTACCTGGGAGTAAGCCCCACTGAACTCAATGGGACTTACTTCCGAGTAGAGTTTTTAAAAAATGCAGAGTCCTTCAAAGCCCCCCCCCATTTTTGAATCTTTCCCACTCACCTCCATTCTGCTGCTGCTTTCTCCCTCCATCAGCCATTTTCTCTCTCTCTCTCACTTGCTTCCTCACACAGAGCAAGCTCAGCAGAAGGCCAGTGTGAGTCACATGTCTCTTGCCCACCAATCACAGGAGCAGACTTCCCCTGCTTCCTCAAAATAACTGGAAGGGGAGGGGGGAGAGTGAAACTGAAAGAAGTCTTTCTTCTGCTCATGCGGTACGTTACAATCCACTCCAATGCATTTTTTAATAAGTTAATTAAAAATAAACCATGCCATTTTTTAAATTTAAACCTACTTCAGATGAAGTACTGTGTATGGGGCAAGCTCAGGGATTTGATTAGGGATATCTTACAGTCATCTCTGAGTTGTAATCAACGACAACAGATTATGACCATTTCTCAAGAAAAAAGTCCAAACGGCTTCTAGCTTTTTTCTCTCCCATTTTTCACTTTAACCTGTGGATTCTCCGTGGGGGGGTTGTGTATCACCAAGAAAACTTCCAGAGTTGTAGAGCAAGCGATTCTGAATCCAACAGTATAAGACTTAAGAACATAAGAACATAAAAAGAGTCTGCTGGATCAGGCCAGTGGCCCATCTAGTCCAGCATCCTGTTCTCACAGTGGCCAACCAGGTGCCTGGGGGAAGCCCACAAGCAGGACCCGAGTGCAAGAACACTCTCCCCTCCTGAGGCTTCTGGCAACTGGTTTTCAGAAGCATGCTGCCTCTGACTAGGGTGGCACAGCACAGCCATCACGGCTAGTAGCCATTGATAGCCCTGTCCTCCATGAACTTGTCTAATCTTCTTTTAAAGCCATCCAAGCTGGTGGCCATTACCGCATCTTGTGGGAGCAAATTCCATAGTTTAACTATGCGCTGAGTAAAGAAGTACTTCCTTTTGTCTGTCCTGAATCTTCCAACATTCAGCTTCTTTGAATGTCCACGAGTTCTAGTATTATGAGAGAGGGAGAAGAACTTTTCTCTATCCACTTTCTCAATGCCATGCATAGTTTTATACACTTCTATCATGTCTCCTCTGACCCGCCTTTTCTCTAAACTAAAAAGCCCCAAATGCTGCAACCTTTCCTCGTAAGGGAGTCGCTCCATCCCCTTGATCATTCTGGTTGCCCTCTTCTGAACCTTTTCCAACTCTAGAATATCCTTTTTGAGATGAGGTGACCAGAACTGTACACAGTATTCCAAATGCGGCCGCACCATAGATTTATACAACGGCATGATGATATCGGCTGTTTTATTTTCAATACCTTTCCTAATTATCGCTAGCATGGAATTTGCCTTTTTCACAGCTGCCGCACACTGGGTCGACATTTTCATCGTGCTGTCCACTACAACCCCGAGGTCTCTCTCCTGGTCGGTCACCGCCAGTTCAGACCGCATGAGCGTATATGTGAAATTCAGATTTTTTGCTCCATATTGAATTGCATTTGCCATTTTTCCGCCCATTCGATCAGTTTGGAGAGGTCTTTTTGGAGCTCTTCGCAATCCCTTTTTGTTTTAACAACCCTGAACAATTTAGTGTCATCAGCAAACTTGGCCACTTGACTGCTCACTCCTAATTCTAGGTCATTAATGAACAAGTTGAAAAGTACAGGTCCCAATACCGATCCTTGAGGGACTCCACTTTCTACAGCCCTCCATTGGGAGAACTGTCCATTGATTCCTACTCTCTGCTTTCTGCTTCTTAACCAATTCCTTACCCACAAGAGGACCTCTCCTCTTATTCCATGACTGCTAAGCTTCCTCAGAAGCCTTTGGTGAGGTACCTTGTCAAACGCTTTTTGAAAGTCTAAGTACACTATGTCCACTGGATCACCTCTATCTATATGCTTGTTGACACTCTCAAAGAATTCTAATAGGTTACTGAGACAGGACTTTCCCCTGCAGAAGCCATGCTGGCTCTGCCTCAGCAAGGCTTGTTCTTCTATGTGCTTAGTTAATCTAGCTTGAATAATACTTTCTCCCAGTTTTCCAGGGACAGAAGTTAAGCTAACTGGCCTGTAATTTCCGGGATCCCCTCTGGATCCCTTTTTGAAGATTGGCGTTACATTTGCCACTTTCCAGTCCTCAGGCACGGAGGAGGACCCGAGGGACAAGTTACATATTTTAGTTAGCAGATCAGCAATTTCACATTTGAGTTCTTTGAGAACTCTCAGGTGGATGCCATCCGGGCCCGGTGATTTGTCAGTTTTTATATTGTCCATTAAGCTAGAACTTCCTCTCTCGTTACCACTATTTGTCTCAGCTCCTCAGAATCCCTTCCTGCAAATGTTAGTTCAGGTTCAAGGATCTGTCCTATATCTTCCACTGTGAAGACAGATGCAAAGAATTCATTTAGCTTCTCTGCAATCTCCTTATCGTTCTTTAGTACACCTTTGACTCCCTTATCATCCAAGGGTCCAATCGCCTCCCTAGATGGTCTCCTGCTTTGAATGTATTTATAGAATTTTTTGTTGTTGGTTTTTATGTTCTTAGCAATGTGCTCCTCAAATTCTTTTTTAGCATCCCTTATTGTCTACTTGCATTTCTTTTGCCAGAGTTTGTGTTCTTTTTTATTTTCTTCATTTGGACAAGACTTCCATTTTCTGAAGGAAGACTTTTTGCCTCTAAGAGCTTCCTTGACTTTGCTCGTTAACCATGCTGGCATCTTCTTGGCCCTGGCGGTACATTTTCTGATCTGCGGTATGCACTCCAGTTGAGCTTCTAATATAGTGTTTTTAAACAACTTCCAAGCATTTTCAAGTGATGTGACCCTCTGGACTTTGTTTTTCAGCTTTCTTTTTACCAATCCCCTCATTTTTGTGAAGTTTCCTCTTTTGAAGTCAAATGTGACCGTGTTGGATTTTCTTGGCAATTGGCCAGTTACATGTATGTTTAATTTAATAGCACTATGGTCACTGCTCCCAATCGGTTCAACAACACTTACATCTCGCACCAGGTCCCGGTCCCCACTGAGGATTAAGTCCAGGGTTGCCGTCCCTCTGGTCGGTTCCATGACCAACTGGTCTAGGGAATAGTCATTTAGAATATTTTATTTATTTATTTTTATTTTATTTTATTACATTTTTAGACCGCCCTATAGCAATAAGCTCCCAGGGCGGTGCACAGCATAATAAAACAGGTTAAAATACAAAAACACAATAAAACATAATTAAAAATTTTCAATTTTAAATTCAAATTTTAAAATTTTTAAAATGCCTGGGCGAAGAGATAGGTCTTTACCTGGCGCCGAAAAGATAGCAAAGAAGGCGCCAGGCGTATCTCATCAGGGAGGGCGTTCCATAGTTCGGGGGCCACCACTGAGAAGGCCCTAGATCTAGTTATCGTTCTCCGTGCCTCCCTATGCGTTGGGACACGGAGAAGGGCCTTCGACGTCGAGCGCAGCGACCGGGTAGGTACATAGCGGGAGAGGCGTTCCGCCAGGTATTGCGGTCCGATGCCGTTAAGGGCTTTATAAGTAAGAACCAACACTTTGAATCTGGCCCGGAAACAATCCCCTCATTTTTGTGAAGTTTCTTCTTTTGAAGTCAAATGTGACCGTGTTGGATTTTCTTGGCAATTGGCCATTTACATGTATGTTTAATTTAATGGCACTGTGGTCACTGCTCCCAATCGGTTCAACAACACTTACATCTCGCACCAGGTCCCGGTCCCCACTGAGGATTAAGTCCAGGGTTGCCGTCCCTCTGGTCGGTTCCATGACCAACTGGTCTAGGGAATAGTCATTTAGAATATCTAGAAACTTTGCTTCTTTGTCATGACTGGAACACATATGCGGCCAGTCTATGTCCGGGTAGTTGAAGTCACCCATTACTACCACATTTCCTAGTTTGGATGCTTCCTCAATTTCATATCTCATCTCAAGGTCTCCCTGAGCATTTTGATCAGGGGGACGATAGATCGTTCCCAGTATTAAGTCCCTCCTGGGGCATGGTATCACCACCCACAACGATTCTGTGGAGGAGTCCGCCTCTTTTGGGGTTTCGAGCTTGCTGGATTCAATGGCTTCTTTCACGTATAGAGCGACTCCGCCACCAATACGTCCTTCCCTGTCCTTCCGATATAGTTTATATCCAGGGATAACCGTATCCCACTGGTTTTCTCCATTCCACCAGGTCTCGGTTATGCTCACTATATCAATGCTCTCCTCTAAGACCAAGCACTCCAGTTCTCCCATCTTGGTTTGCAGGCTCCTAGCATTAGCGTACAGGCACTTGTAAGCAGTGTCTCTCTTCAAGTGTCTTTGGCACTTGTGGTTTGGCATGTGGTAATTTTGTTCTTCTGAATTTATATCCTGTGCCCCTGCTCTCACAATGCCTACTTCTAGGCCTACCCCTTTTAAAATTTCATCATTTCTTTGGTTTTTATCCCGGGGGGAGGTTTATTCCGAACCGGACCTTCCTCAGCTCCTGTCGGGTTTCCCCCCTCAGTCAGTTTAAAAGCTGCTCTGCTACCTTTTTAATGTTAAGCGCCAGCAGTCTGGTTCCATTCTGGTTCAAGTGGAGCCCGTCCCTTTTGTACAGGCCCGGCTTGTCCCAAAATGTTCCCCAGTGCCTAACAAATCCAAACCCTTCCACCCGACACCATCGTCTCATCCACACATTGAGACTGCAAAGCTGGGCCTGTCTGGCTGGTCCTGCACATGGAACCGGTAGCATTTCAGAGAAAGCCACCTTGGAGGTCCTGGCTTTCAGCATCCTACCTAGCAACCTAAATTTTGCTTCCAGGACCTCATGGCTGCATTTCCCCATGTCATTGGTGCCAACGTGCACCACGACCACTGACTCCTCCCCAGCACTGTCTACCAAACTATCTAAACGACGGGCGATATCCACAACCTTCACACCAGGCAGGCAAAACACCTTGCGGTCTACACGCCCATCACACACCCCACTGTCTATGTTCCTAATGATCGAATCACCCACTACAAGGATCCCTCCACCCCCTGGAGATATATCCTCGGCACGAGAGGATAGCTGCTCATCCCCCAAGGAATGGGTCCCTTCTAAGGGATCGTTTCCCTCTTCCTCAGCTGGATGCTCTCCTTCCCCGAGACCATCGTTCTCCATGATAGCAGGAGAGCTATCATCGTTGGTGTGGGACACAGCTATAACGTCCCTGAAGGCCTCCTCCACACACCTCTCTGCCTCTCTCAGCTTTTCCAGGTCCGCCACCTTGGCCTCAAGGAAATGAAGTCATTCCCGGAGAGCCAGGAGCTCATTGCACCGAGAGCACACCCACAACTTCTGTCCAACAGGCAGATAGTCATACATGCTGCAGGCGGTGCAAAACACTGGAAAGCCCCCACACCCCTGCTGGCTTCTTACCTGCATAGTTTTGTTTAAGGTTTATTACGTCAATGGGTTGGAGACTGCGGTTTAGTTGAGATCAGAGAACAGATGGGCAGAGTGGGGGGCCCTGGCCTCCTCGCCCTGCTGCTGAACTCGCTCTGCTGCTTAACTCGCCTTGACGCTTTGTTAGCTGGGGCCTTGACGCTTCGTCAGCTGGGGCTCCCTCTAGCTCGTGGAGCAGGCTCCCTCGCTAGGGTGCTCTGACTTTATATGTGTGGCTGGTTCCTCCCAGCTACTGCTGCCAGCCAATCTTGTACGTTTTTGTTTTGAATTGGGACTATAGAAAGCACCAGAAAGGGGTGGGAGGGTATTTTCATTTAACATGGTAGAATGCGAAAAATCCCTACTGACTATAGTATACAGCCACTCTTGTGGCTGTATAATAAATCCAGAAGGGTGTTTTGATAAGTTATTATTGTAATTATTTCAGATTAAATGGTATCCATTAATTCAAAAAGTTATATGAACTTGTTTGGAGGACTGGGGGTAGAAGGGACTGTATGTATGTTTTCCCCAAGCAATTTATTTGACATTCTGGATTTTTTAAGTTCTTCATTAAAAATGTAAGTTAATTTTTAAAAATAGTAAATGTTATAATAGTAAATAAAAAATAGTACATATTAAAAACATGTAATACGTGTAGGGCCTTCCCAAGCAGAGATGTTGCCGGAATCAGTTGAAAATGGATTATTTCCTTCTGTCCACCCATTCGACCCCCATGGCAGCATGGACTCTTGCTGTGAAAGCTATTCACCATAGTTCTCAACAGTGAACTTTTTTTAAAAAAAATGTGCAAATTATACCTTGCAGTATAAATAATTTATACATTCATTGATGTATATAAATGCCTCCTCCCTTTTCTTGTTTCTGAAGTGCTGTTTGTTGCCAAAGGAAGCTAATATGCACTAAAACTGTAATCCTAAACATTTCTACTTAGAAGTAAATCCCACTGAATTCAGTGAAGTTTACTCCCAGGTAAATGGGGTTAGGATTTCAATCTTAATCTGCTTCCGTCTGAAAATTTTAAAAACAAATGGAATACATCAGTGATTATTATTTTTCACATGGAAATAAGTAATTTGGTTTTTTACTTGTGGAATTTATCTCTGTTCTTCAGCTGAAGTCCTAAACTCTTTGTCAAAGTGGGGGAAATCATCTGGATTTGACCGCCCATTTTTGACCAGCCTAAATCCTTGTTTTTAACATTAAATTAAATGTCAAATTCTGTTTATTCCCCCTCTCTGATGTTTTCTTGACTTATAAACTGGCCCTCCCTGATGAGTGAGGGAAATGAGATCTATATATTACTTTGTGATGGGTCATTAGCCACTTCATTAACTTTGAAAGGAAACATGCAGGGAAGGTTGCAAATATCTATTGATGGCTGAGATATGTGTATCTTATTGTGTGCTACATTAAAAAAAAGAGTTAAAATATGTATTTTCCACATCAGCAAATGATAAACCAGAACACAGACTTGGGCAATATAAACATATTGTCGGGATACAGAAAATACCAGGTGAAAGTACAAATGAATATCGGAACAGATTGAGGCATTTCTGTACGTATCCTGCAAGTCAGGTCCCTTCTGGGGGACAGAAGGAGGACCTGATCTAGTAGCTGTAGAGGCAATTATTATATTGTTTACATGTTAGATGCACTCAGTGAGGCAGTTTGATTGTTGAAACCACTACTTGACATGGCAAGGCAATTAGACAGGTTTCTAACCATTTCCTTTAAGCACTGGCATTCAGTGACAAAGACAGAGATGCTGCAGCCAGTACCATGCAGTGCACAGGTACTGACTAGAGGGTTGCTCTGACATCTGCTAACATCATTGGTGATCATTCATTCAACAACAACTATGTGCTTTGTGGCAACTCATACCTCCATCAGCATCTCCTGGCACCTAAAGGAAGCCCCTGCCCATCTGTCACCATACTATGGTAAAAATGGAAATGGACTGCCTTCAAGTCGATCCCGACTTACGACTACCCCATGAATACTGTTACTCTTTTCCTAGCTAACCATATAACTGGCTACTATTGTTCCCTATCTTCAAGGCTTACTACTAATTGCTAATATTTCAGTTTTACAGAGTGAATGGCTTACTTAAGATTGCCCAGAGGTTGAGGGGTTTCTCAGATCCCAAGCCCAAATCTCCATCTCCTTGGCCACCGTAGCTCAATTCCGCTTGCAGTGCTATATCATAATCCTAGGCATATTTATTCAGAAATAAGAGTAAATTTGTTCCCAGGTAAGTGTGCATAGGATTACTGCCTTAGTTAACTCTACTTGTTTGTTTTTAGTAGCTTCCCTTTAGAAAAAAATCCTTTTTGTGTGGGTGAAAGCTAATTAGTCTTTTTACATACATTTCCCTCTCCTTTTTTCGTTCTCTGATGATGTGATGAGGTTTTAAAAATCCAGTAAACTAAAATTCCTGACACTTAACCCATTGTCAGGGAGTCCACATACAGGAATACCCCTCTATACAGACCTTCACTTTACGGACACTCGCAAATATGGACATATTTACAGTAGCCCCATTCCCCTATTTACGTACTCTGGCTTCGCAAGAACAGACACTTAACAGCATGACGCCACCACCAGATCAGTTTCCAACTACAAACTTTTTCTTAAAATAAGGCCTACTGTGTTTATTTTAGTTATAAATGTGTTATTTACATCAGTTATGCCTGTATATGATGATTGCAGTGCAGTATATGCATTGATAATGAAAAAAGGTAGTGCTTCACTTTAAGTACATTTTCGGTTTACATACTCGCTCTGGACCCATTGCATACGTTAATGCGGGGTATTCCTAGTTAAGCTGGTCCTCACATTTTCTTTTAAATACAAAGATATACAACTATGGACCTTTCAGGTACATATGAGAGTTGTTATAGAAGTGTATATATTGCGCAAGAGTCATTTTGTGTGCTGGACAAACCAGATTTAACCCAAACTGGTGCTTCTGCTCCACACATTTATCCTGGGGAAAGCTTTTTAAGAGATTCTCTAATGTGGAATGTTGCTGAAGGCATCTGTTTGAGAGAGATCCACAAAACAGCTTCATGTTATTTGACAGAATTGCTAAAGATGTTTACAAAATCAGTGATCCTAAAAATGACAGCTCTTTTCAATCTCAATTTGACAAGATTAAGACTGCACTCCTACATACACTTACTGAGCTCTGATGAATAGTGAGACTACCTCTGAATAAACACATGTATTGCATTGCATTGCTCAGTATAGGCTTAAATCAAGGATAAAGAAAAATGAATGAAAGGAAAATGTCCCTGATTGATCAAACTGAACTTTCCTCATTCCTCTAAGCCTAGGCCTTGATCACAAAATCCATATATGCCAGTTTGTACATGAAATTATCCATCATCACCAGAGCCAAACAATTCACATCAATTGGGGGAACAGTTGGATGCTGTTCATGAGGGAGCCTTCAGTTCTATTTATTTGAACTGGAAAGCTCCTGCTAGCACAGATCTCTTGTCTGTGCACTAGATCCTCTAAATGTATATGGAATCAGTGCTTTGCTCACCTTCATCCACTCACATAAACATCTCCATAGGCTGATTAAATGTTTGATGGTGCTGAAAACTAATATTCTGTGCTTTTTCTGCCTGTTGGACCTATAATCCATCAAACATCCTGTATGACTTGATCTGTAATTATACAGAAGTTTGGGGAGTTCACATGCATGTGATGTTTGTCTATAACTGTTAATGTCGAGCAGGTTAAAGCACACCACATCCCATCTATGATAATGATGATGATTATGATATTAGGATTTCTTACTTGGCATTCACCATAAGATCCCAAGATGGGTTATACCAATATAAAAATAAACTATTAAAATCAGGTAAAACAAATTAATTTATTATTTGATTTATATCCCGCCCTTCCTCCCAGCAGGAGCCCAGGGCGGCAAACAGAAGCGCTAAAAACTCTTTAAAACATCATAAAAACAGACCTTAAAATACATTAAAACAAAACAACGTTAAAAACATTTTTAAAAATGCTTTAAAAACTTTTTTAAAAAGGGTTAAAACATTAAAAAAAACATATTAAGAAGCAATTCTAACACAGATGCAGACTGGGATAGGTCTCAACTTAAAAGACTTGTTGAAAGAGGAAATTCTTCAAAAGGCACCAAAAGATGGCAGAGATGGTGCCTGCCTAATATCCAAGGGGAGGGAATTCCACAGGGTAGGTGCCGCCACACTAAAGGTCCATTTCCTGTATTGTGCAGAACAAACCTCCTGATAAGATGGTATCTGCAGCAGGCCCTCACCTGCAGATCGTAGTGATCGACTGTGTATATAAGGGGTAAGACAGTCTTTCAGGTATCCTGGTCCCGAGCTGTATAGGGCTTTGTACACCAAATCTAGAACCTTGAACTTGGCCCGGTAGCAAATGGGCAGCCAGTGCAATTCTTTCAGCAGCGGGTGACATGTTGGCGATACCCTGCCCCAGTGAGAAGTCTCGCCGCCACATTTTGCACCAGCTGCAGTTTCTGGACCAACCTCAAGGGCAGCCCCACATAGAGTGCATTACAGTAATCCAGCCTGGAGGTTACCAGTGCATGGACAACAGTGGGCAGGCTATCCCGGTCCAGAAACAGCCATAGCTGTCTTACCAGCCTAAGCTGGTAAAAGGCACTCCTAGCTACTGAGGTCACCTGGGCTTCTAGTGACAAAGATGGATCCAGGAACACCCCCAGACTATGAACTTGCTCTTTCGGAGGGAGTACAACCCCATCCTACATCCAATGTAGATTTGATCAGTTTTCTTCTGAGCTCACCTGAGGCCAGAAATGTAATGAATGTTGCCAGCAAAATATTTCTTTTTTAACATCTAGTGGTAATGCTTTGAGACACCTATCTGTACAGATGTATTTTATTTACTGTGACATTTTGTTCTGCAGAGCACAAAGACAGCTGTGAATGAGTTCTTTGCTTTGTGCTATGACCTTCATCATAATGGTTTTCTTTTCTCTTGTTATCAGAAGGGCTGTATTGATCTTTGTCTTTGTCCAATAGGGACACCAACTTTTAGCATCAACAAAGGATTTGGTTTATGATTTTTTTTCTTGTGTTAGCTCTTCCATTACCTATGTGTCTTTTGCATATGCAATTCTAGTCTGGAAATCAGGGGAAGACTAATTTATCAAATACCAAAAGAAGGAAGGAACTCTAGCCACCAAAGGTTGGGATGATCAAAGGGGAAAAAAAAAGACTGTTGTTGTACTTAACACTGATGTTATAAAGGAGATGGAGATGTGCAGCCCATTCTCTAGGATTCGGTAATCAACTGCAGAGCATTGCTTGTTGTGCCTTGGGACTAGGAATGGGGAAGAAATTTGTTTGATCGATTCAGGTCTCATTTAAAGTTGAATTTATCAGATTCAGACTTGCGGAAACAATATGAGAACCAAAACACAGCCATCCTTCAAAATTTGCAGTTATCCGAATTTTGCGATGCAGTTCTCCAACCAAGCAATGTTTGCAAAAATGCACATGTTAGAGGAAAGTATGCACAAAATAAATATATTGGTGAAAATAACTTACAAAAATGCATTATATTATGATACAGTGCTTGCAAAAATGTGTATATTAGTCAAAACTCCAAAGAAAATGTACTTAGGAGAAATTTGCACTAAAATGCTGAAGAATTTTCATGAGGATTTTAAAAAAAAACCTCACATTGCTGCAGAAATGTGGAAAACCAAATTTGAAATTAGAAAAAATGAGAAACTGAGAGAACCAAAATTGACAGATTGTTCCACCCCTACTTGGGAGTAGAGCTTAGCTAGGGATCGAGGAGCAGAGCTGAGGTAAGGAAAGCTAATGTTTGGAGAGAAAGAGACAGGGAGACGGAACTGAAGATGGGAGTGGGGAAACCAAGCCCAGGATACATATGTTGCTTTTTTTAGAAAGGGGGGATCTAACATACACTTAACTTCTGCTATTTTGCTTTCTCTGTGAACTATCTGTGTAATACATGTTTATTATTCTTGGTTCCCCCAGTTCACTAGGTTGAAATTAGTGTGGTATGACTTACTCCTGAATAAAAATATTAGGATCCTGTATAACCATGTTGTTGTTTATGAAACTTGTTGTCACCTAATGCCCGAGCCTTTGGACAACATACACTACAATTCAATATAACTATACAAGTGATAACCAATAAATGAACATACAAACCAAGCATCAGTTTACTGGGAAGCAAAATAATAAAATATGTTAAAAGAGATTAACTTCTTTATAAGGCCTGTGAGAAGAGGAAAGTCTTTGCCTGGTGCAACAATGACATTAATGTTGGCACCAGGTGAGCTTCTTTGGGGAGAGCATTTCACAAACAGGAGCCCACCAATAATAATAATAATAATAAATTTTATTTCTAGGCCGCCTATCTGGCCGCACAAGCGGCCACTCTAGGCGGCGTACAAGATAAAGTAAAATACAACATACAAACTACATAAAAACCCAAGAACTACAATATAAAACGAAACCGAACCCACCCATAGCTAAAACCAATGGAACCCAAAAGAAAAAACAAACAAAAACAAAAAACAAAACAAAAGACAAAACCCCAGGCCACCTCAGCCAGCCGGCTTATGTATCCCTCCAAAGAGGGAGAGGTGATGGAAATTAGTCACAGCTGGCTGGGTACCTGGGACCTGGTCCTGCAGGAGGCACATCTGCCAGGCAGCAGTCCCACTGGGAAGGGTGGTGGAGGTGGTGTTCCAACAGCAGCAGCAACAGCAGGCTCTCCTTCCCTGGGTGGCGATGTTCTCCTTCTTCCTGCAGGCACTGGGTCTCCCAGGCCACCTCAGCCAGCCGGCTTATGTATCCCTCCAAAGAGGGAGAGGTGATGGAAATTAGTCACAGCTGGCTGGGTACCTGGGACCTGGTCCTGCAGGAGGCACGTCTGCCAGGCAGCAGTCCCACTGCGAAGGGTGGTGGAGGTGGTGTTCCACTGAAAAGGCCCTCAGAGAAGGGACTCTGTAGCTGACCTTAAGGTGTGGGCAGGCACATATGGGAAGAGACTTTCCATCAGGTAGTGGGACCAAGGCAATTTAATTTAGGATTTTTATAGGACAAAAACAGAACCTTGAATTATTATTATTATTATTATTATTATTATTATTATTATTATTATTATTATTATTAGGCCCAAATCAGAAGCCAGTCCGGGCAAGTAAGGATGAGCATAATATGAACAAGTCCCTGGTTCCTGTTAACAACTTGTCTTCTATATTATGCACCAGCTCAAATTTCCAGACTGTTTGAAAGGTAGCCCCATGTGCAGTTCATTGCAGTAATCCAAGTGGGAGGTTACCAGAGTATAGATAATAAAAGCCAGGTTATACATATCCAGATAGAGGTATGTAGGTAGAAGGCAGCACCATAAAAAGCACTTGTGCCTCCAATGATAGAAGTGGATCCACAAGAATTCCCAAGCTACAAACGACATTTGTTGTGCAATCCCCTGCAGAAAAGGTTGAACATCACTTATCCATACTGAAAAACTACTGAGTAGCCACACAACTTGGCAACACTGGAAAGATGCAGGGTTACCTGATGGGGAGGGCAACTGGGGCAATTTGCCCAGGTCCCCGCAAAGCAAAGGGACACCTACCTCAGTTCCTGTGCATACCATTGGCCCCTGTCCTGTCTTGCCCTGACTGCCACATTGCTCACCAGAATTCTTGGAATTTTTTTTTCATAAAATGTAGAAATGATATATTAGAGTGCAAGATGACAATGAATCTCAACATGTAATTATGACATAATGGGACCTCTCTCTGGCCATGATGAAGTAAATATTTTACATAGTTGTGTATGAAACAGAATAGATGCTAATTTGAGACATAAACTGGCTGTAAAAATGTATCCTTGGGAGGTTGGAAGGGAAGGACATGCTTATTAGCTAGGCCTGCAGCCCAACTGTAAGGGAGTTTAAACTAATCACGGCAAGGTAAAATCTTTCTTTATGTATAAGCAGCAATAGAGATAAGATTGGTCAGGCAGGCTTCCTATGTTCCATAGCGTCCTGCTGAAATCCTGTAACCTTTTATACCACAAATGTTCCAGGGTGGGTGGGTTGTCCTGCTTTTGTTGCGTTATAGTGCAAGACTGCCCCTCCAGATGGCAATAATATGATAACATTGGCATTGCAGAACAACCAATAAAGTGAATTATATGTGTATAAATCCACCACTAATGCACTATTATTGCATCAATGGCATGTTGCAGAATATACCCATTAAAAAAAACAGTCTGCAGGGGACCAAGAAGCATGAACAGGTTAACACCTAACAGCTTGGTAAGGGAATACTTACTCAATCTTGGTGTCCTTGTGCCAGTCTTTTCCATGACTAGAATCACACAAGAGGATACCACTTCACAAAGGTTAAACCAAGATGAAATTCTACAACAGCATATGTATAATAATTTTCCAGAAACTATAGCAACTATTTCACATGCATGATGTAGACAAATAATAATATGTCACTGTGTGATAGTAGATGTCAAATTATTCCCTAGGATCCGAGATTAAAAAAGCTAAACTAATCCTCAAATCCTTATCTACTGGGTTTGTTTCTCTACCAGAAAAACATGACAGGATGTGTTTTTTCTGACAGAAACTGGAACATGCCGTCATACATATCATGAAATGTACATGGAACTTGCGCCTTTCCCTTCTGGGATATAGCAGATATTCATCTTCTTGCTGACACAATAAAGAAAACTCTTATCTCTCTTAAAGGTATGTGGTAGAACAAGAGGTGTAGAGGGAGACTAGTTCTCAAAGACCATTGAAACAAGGTCTAGTAATAAATAAGTTTTTATTAGAGCTTAGAGGTTATCCCTGTAATCGGTTTTCTCTTTCGACTACCTAACATGTTATATATAAAAAAAGCATCAGATTTTGAGTATGCTTGTCATGGATTTTCCTCACAAGATAACCCCACATATTGGGGATTCATAGTTTAATTCTTTATTGTTAACGTTTTTAGCCAATGACCATTACAATATATTGGGGATTCAAGAAAAGGTTCCACAGCAGAGGGTATCATTGGAGTTTTTAGACTTAAGTTTTAGAAATTTGAGCACTGACATCAGGCAAACAGCATCCAAAAGAAAACAGACTCTCCTTAAATAGAATAATTTCCTAGCAAAAGCATGTAACAGAGTAAGCTCACATACTACTCAGCTACACCTTGATCTTCTTTTAAAATAGTGTCTTATTTCTACCATCTGCTAACACTGCTGTTTTTCATATCTGCCATTTCTTTGTCTAAAGCCAGGCAGAGGATCAAAGGAATAGCTGGAGGAAAGAAGCTGAACAGATTTGGTTGATTTCGGACAAATTTCTTCCAATTACTTCATGCAAGTTACTAAAATAGGTTTAGATTACTCTTCCACAGTTATGTTCTTTCCCCCAACAGTTTCAGTGATGGAATGCCACCAATTTGACTCTCCCTTTCTCTCTCTCTGATTGAACATTCGAAACACCTTGTCTGTTTGCATACTTCATATTCAAATCTATGTGCTCCAGCTTGAATAGGAACAATTTTTTTCAGGTATATGGAATCAGATTATAGAAATTGTACTTTACTGATTTTGTTCACTATACAGAACTGATTTGGTTCCCTGGAATTAATTCAGCAGTTGGAACTTTTTAGTTTGATCTGATGACAGGAGTGAAGGTTGCTAATAAATAAGCATAAATGGGGGGTGTTGGAGAGAAATCAGGATAGAGATAAAAAGCAGTCACATGGATTGACCATTTTCTCCTTCAGCAAACTTTCCATCACAAAACTCGTGTGCGTTAGAGCTTTGCACATTTTTTAAAAAAGCTAGTTGTTTATTTCTATAAGTAATGTTAGGAAAGTCGATGGTGGAGGACAATAAAATACATGTCTAGCTTAAAGAAAGCGCATATGTACAGTATATTTTGCTAAGAAAATACAGCCTCGAATAGGTATATGAACATTTTTTGGCACTGTTTTTCTGGAACAGCTGCGTTGGACTGCTCTTAATACAAAAGTGAAAAGGACAGTTTCATTTTACACAGATGCACCAAAGCATTTTAATGCAACCCAACAGAGTGATATTAGGGAAATGATGTAGGGTTTTAAAAAAAATCATGGTGTATTTTCAATGCAAATCTAATTGTGGCAGAGAAACACTGCATCCCTCCCTTACACACTCCTGGCAGTAACTGTAATAATGCTTAATCATCGCTTATGATGAATAATTATTTTGTAGAAAACAGTTTTTGTCAGCCAATACATTTCACAGCATCTAAACACACACAGAAGGGCCCATTTATTATTTGTTCATATACATTTATATTGTGCATTCATAATTAGACCCAAAGATGTATATTGCACAACCTGAGAAAAAATATACAACTGTCTAATTATGTATTGCTCTGAAATATATTTTGAGCTCTCAGATTCTGAATCAAATCAGCTGAGCATTTTTATTCTTTTATGATTATTTGTATCACACATGGGTTTATAATAAGAGTTAGCAGAGCCTTGGAGGAGGAGGGGCAACATTCCACTGATAGGAGAAAGAGAATTTGGAAAACGGTAGATGGGGAAAATAATGAGGAACCCTTCCCCACTTCTCTGCTCAAATTTTCTCCCTTCCAAAGCTGCTATTCCTTTTTAAAAAGTCTTTGTTGGATATTTTTATAGGTGAGAACCACTGTGGGGTAGTAGTTAAGGTTGTTGGAGTAGAACTTGGGAGACTAGGGATAAGATCTCCACTCAGCCATGAAGCTCACTGGGACCTCAGAAAGTTGTTGTGAGGATAAAATGGGCTGGGTAAGCTGAGTACCATGTATGCCACCTTGAGTTCCTTGGACAAAAGTTGCGATATAAATGTAGTAGCAGCAGTAGTAATTGTATTTGGGTGTAATGTATACTAAGTCCCATAGAACAGGGATTTCTGGATGATTTGCAGTAGATTGGCAAGGGTTTCTGACTTCCTATTGTTGAATAATAACAACAAAACAACTTTCCCCATTTAAATTAATATGCTGAAATGAAGGAAGCCAACTAGGAGAGGACTTCTGTGTGACAGGGCTAAGAGTCCAGTTCAGATCTAGCACAAAAAACAAATTCCTGGGCTCATAATGTGCTCAAAGGCACCCTGGTCTTTCATTTAATTTGCATATCTTTTGTACCTGGCTCAGGTTGGTAGATCTTGAGGCTCTAGTAAAAAACAAAGTAGATCCAACAAGTATGACGTCTGCCCACCCCTGCCTTAGAATGCACATATTTATAAATACTTACCAAACTAGTATTTGGAGGTTATTAGACTAATAACTGCACACATGCAGTCAAAATACTGTTTTGGGTTTGGGGTTGAGATGGATGATTTCTATGATTCCCTTTTCCAGCCTCTCATTTGGAACCCTGCACCTGGAGGTGTCTCTGCAGCTGAGAGGCCTGCTCTGTTGGTCAGACAAGTCTCCTTTTTAGTCTAATAGAGTGGCCAGGTAGGCTAATGAGTCTGCCAAGTGCCCATTAACTGGCAAATGGGCCAGGGAGATCCTATGGTTATTGAAACTCTTCAGGAAAGCCCCCCCTCCAGGGGCCAAAAGAGAGGCTTGCGTTTTTAGTTGAGTCGGAGAAAAGGCTGGGAACTGGAGACACACAGAGAGGCTGGCTCCCTGCACCATGGCTTTAGGATGCCTCCTGTAAGCCTGGTGGAAAAGCAAGATCTATTGGACTGCTAATGCTTTGAACCACTCCATCTTAAGCTGAGGTTGGAATGTGTGTAAATAAAACCCATATTTCCTAAAAGATGCCACAGTCTCCGCTGACCTTCTTACCAAGAAAACCAAATCGTGGGCAAGCCCATGGACCCCTGGAGATCTCTCACTGCACAGAGATTGGGGTGGCATGCAACACTGATGTCAAACGTGGGATTGAGTTTCCTGGAAGAAGAATTAGGAGCAAGGTGTGTCTGAGTCAAAATGGAGGGAGAATTAGCAGCACTCCTTGATCAGATGAAATTGTGGTGCCAAGAGGACCAGTGCCAGGAAGACTAGCAATGATTTGGAGAGCGAATGAAAAGCCTCTTTGGAATGAAAAAGGAGACCCCATGTGAGGAGGTGATAGCCCTGCCTGATCGCTACAAGGGGTTGAGAGTGACCTGGGAGCCCAGCTGGGGAGCACCCAGACAGAGGTGGTTAAAGAGTTCCAGGAAATGGATGGGCAGTGGAAGGGCTTTGACTGTGTGGGGTTGCAGTCAGTGGTGAATGAAGAAGAGGCCTTAATTGTCCAGGAGTCTGCCAGTGGGGAAGACACCAGAAAGCTGGAAGTAAAGCCCCAAGAATTGAAGGAGGCCAAGCTGGAAAATGAAGTGGAAGAGAAGGCTAGAGAAGAGATGCTGCTCATATATTTCTCCACTCCATGTGTGTGTGCTGTTGAAGAAATAACACAAGAGGAAGAAAGGGCCTTAGAGAAAGGTAAACTACAGGCTGGAGAAGAGCAGCTGTTGGTAGATTTCTTCACCCCGTGTGTGCCAGCTGTGGAAGAGAAAGTACAGGAGGAGTCATGTGCTCATGTGGAGAAGCTGCCAGCACCTGGAGAAATAGTTGTGCAAGAGAAAGTACAGGAGAAGTCTGCGATGGAAGTGCAAGTCCAAGAGGAGCTCCCAGCACCTGCAGAAATGGGTGAGATCAAATCCTTGAGTGACTTTGCAATTTGGGTGCCCAATGATGGCCTAACAGGGTGAGATCTGACTTTTGTAGTGGGTGAAGTCCTTAAGCAAGCTCCAGCAGCAAGGGTCATCCAGGGTCCTGTGAGTTTTGAGGGCAAGAGACACTGGAAGGGTTACCGGTCTCTGTTAAGGCCCATGATTTACACTGGAGATGGTGAGGGAGAGCAGAGAGGAAGATTTCTTTCTGACAACCTGGGTGGGCTAGGCCAGCTAGTCCTGAAGAAGATGCCCCTGGATAAAGGCTTGTGGCAGGGCTTTGATCTGGAGTTCGGGGCTGAAGAAGAAGTGGACTGGCTTACAGACTTTTCCCAGGGCAGAGAGTGGAAGGAAGATTGCTACAGTCTGCCGTGTGCTGATGAGAAAACAGATGTGTTCCTGGAGATGTGTCCCAAGACTCTTCAGGCAGCAGCAGGAGGGATCAGCTTGGACTGGGAATTCCATGAAGCCCCAAGACAAAGGGCCATGTGGTCAACTGCATGGTTTGGGGGTGGGAGTTGTGCTTATGGGGCTGTGTACTGATTTGCTGTAGAAATTCTTCCTGATGGTTTTAGTATTGCCTTTTGGAATGCTTTTGATTTGTGCTTTTTGCATGCTTGCAGAGATATGAACTGTTTAATGATATTTTAGGATTATGCTGGTAGGTTTTTGCATTACTATACTATGGCTGTTAGATTTTGTGTGTGAGTGACAGTTTGTGGGAGCAAGGGAAAACTCTATGCATGTTTGAGGGCTGCTAGCTATAGTGGCACAAGGCAGGACAATGAAGCTCTAGTACTGAGGCTGTAATCTGGCTTAAACATGTTGGGAACACACTATCTTGGGCACTGCCAAGTATGGGTAAGTGGTTTGGATGCAGAACTGTGACTGGGAGTTCCAAGAAAGAAGAGGAAGCCTAAAGAGAGAGTAATTAATTGAAAACTTGCTGTAAAGGAGTGAATTGTTTTTGTACTTGTGTTGTGTGGAAATGTGACTGTACTGTGACTATGCTTTTGATGATGTATATTTCAATGTCTTATTTCAATGTTGGGTTTCAGGCCTGGTTTTGGCACGGAAACAGCCTTGGTCGCCCTGTATGATAACCTCTGTTGGGAGAGAGCCAGGGGTGTGTCACTCTGTTGATTCTCCTAGATATCTCAGCGGCTTTCGATACCATCGACCATGGTATCCTTCTGGGAACACTGGCTGAGTTGGGAGTGGGAGGGACTGCATGGCAGTGGTTCCGCTCCTACTTGGCGGGTTGCCTTCAGAAGGTGGTGCTTGGGGAACATTGCTCGGCACCCTGGACTCTCCAGTATGGGGTTCCGCAGGGGTCAGTTCTGTCCCCCATGGTGTTCAACATCTACATGAAACCGTTGGGTGCAGTCATCTGGAGCTTTGGAGTGCGTTGCCACCAGTATGCTGATGACACACAGCTCTATTTCTCCTTTTCATCTTCTTCAGGTAAGGCTGTCAATCTGCTGAACCAGTGCCTGGCTGCGACAATGGACTGGATGAGGGCTCATAAATTGAGGCTCAATCCAGACAAGACTGAGATGTTGCTAGTGGGTGGTTCTTCTGACCAGATGGTGGATGTCCAACCTGTCCTGGATGGGGTTGCGCTCCCCCTGAAGGAGCAGGTTCATAGCTTGGGGGTTCTCCTAGAGCCATCTCTGTCACTTGAGGCTCAGGTAGCCTCGGTGGCACGGAGTGCCTTCTCCCAAATTCGGTTGGTGGCCCAGCTATGTCCCTATCTGGACAGGGATAACCTGGCTTCAGTTGTCCATGCTCTGGTAACCTCAAAGCTAGATTACTGCAATGTGCTCTACGTGGGGCTGCCTTTGAAGACGGTTTGGAAGCTGCAGCTTGTGCAAAATGCAGTGGCCAGATTGGTAACAGGGACCAGACAGTTTGAACACATAAAACCGATTCTGGCCCGCTTGCATTGGCTGCCTGCATGTTTCTGAGCTCGATTCAAGCTGCTGGTTTTAACCTATAAAGCCTTACACGGCTTAGGACCACAATACCCGATAGACCGCCTCTTCCGACATGAACCCACCCATACACTACACTCAGCATCTAAGGCCCTCTTCCGGGTGCCTACTCGGAGGGAAGCTGGGAGTTGGGCAACAAGGGAGAGGGCCTTCTTAGTTGTAGCCCCCAAATTATGGAATGATCCCCCTGATGAGGTGCTCCTGGCACTAACACTGTTATCTTTTCGGCACCAGGTCAAGACTTTCCTCTTCTCCCAGGCATTTTAGCATGTGTTTTTAAATTGTTTTTAATTGTTTTTGTGTTTTAAAATTTGTATATTTGTTTTTATTGTTTTTAATTGCTGTAAACCGCCCAGAGAGCTTTGGCTATGGGGCAGTATATAAATGTAATAAATAAATAAATAACCTGTATCGGTTATTTCTTTATAGGAATAGTTGTTATTCTGTTGTTTATTTGCAGGTCTGGCACAGATCTTTGTCAGGGAAGGGGGTAGTGTTATGGATTTGGGGGTTCAGATAGATGATTTCTATGAGTCCCCTTACAGCATCTGATTTGGAACCCTGCACATGGAGGTGAGAAACCTGCTCCACTGATCAGATGAGTCTCTTTTGTTAATCTAGTGACCAGGTAGGCTAATGGGTCTGGTGAATGGGCTAGGGAGATCCTAGTGTTACTGAAACTCTTCAGGAGAGCCCCCTCCCCAGGCCCAAAAGAGAGGCTTGTGTTTTTAGTGTTGACGTGTGTGCGTTGTTGCGTGAAACAGCATACATTACATTGGAGTTAAGTTGAGCAAGAAACTTCTTCAGAGCATTAGAGCATGTTAAGAGTCTTTATTAAGACATTATGGCCAAAGGCTTAAGAGTAAATACATGTAGAGTTTCTTCAGTCACCCCCCTTCTGGTACATCTCTCCAAAGGTAAACACAGAAGAGAACCTCTCAGTTCAGAGGCAATACACAGAAGACACAGCTTAACACAGATAGCTGCTAGAACTTTTCCCAGTTTATCGCGATGGCTACCATAGCAACGGCCTTGGCAGTCCGTTCCCAGACTGGGCAAAGACATAACTCCCCCTAGTTACAGTTTTTCAGACTTGATGGAAAACAAACTCAGTGACAGAGCGGTTCAATGGTCAACATTTAGTTGTGTCTGAGAAAGGCTGGGAACTGGAGACAAGCAGAGAGGCTGGCTCCCTGCACCATGGCTTTAGGATGCCTCCTGTAAGCCTGATGGAAAAGTAAGAACTATTGGACTGCTAATGCTTTGAACCCCTCCATTTTAAACTCAGGTTGGAATGTGTAAATAAAAACCATATTTCCTAAAAGACACCACAGTCTCTGCTGACCTTTCCAAGGAAACCAAACCCTGGGCAAGCACAAGGACCCCTGGAGATCTCTCACCACTCAGAGTTTGGGGTGGCACACAAAAATACTTTTCATAGTGCTTCCTTTTGGCTTATCTTTCACATATGCTACTTGTTTTATGAAACTGGCAGCAGGGCAGTTGCTATTCCAGGAAGTATAATTGAAATGAGAGATGCTGGTGAAGTTCTACGAAGCTTGGAAAGTTCTTTGAAAAGAACTTCAGGGACTCTTTAAAGCCAGTGTCAAGGCAGGAGTGAGCTTTAAAAGCACCTGAATTCTCTAGATCATATTGAAATATGAACTGGAGAAGAATTGACAGCACTCCCAAGGTTTTTTTTGCCCTGTCCTATACAAAGACAGCTTTGCTCCTTAGCTTGCAATGGGGGTTGGGGAGAACCCTGCAGGCACAAAATATGGAATTGGGAAAGGAAGACCCACTCCCACTGAGGACTACCAGGAGGACCCCTCTCACTCTCCAATTTCAATCCTGCAGATGTTCCCTCCCCTGCCAGCTAATGAAGTGAGGAAGCTCAATTAGCTTGGAGGGGGACTCTTCAGGGGCAGAATTTGAAACTGGAGTGAAGTGGCTCCATGAGCTTCAATTGAGGTGGAGAACCAAGCCTACAGGGGTGAAATCAGAGTGGGAGGGAGGGGGACAGCCCCTGCTGGCCCTCACCTTCTGATGTTTGTGCCCACCTTAGTCCATTTTTTCTTGCCCCATGGGACATGATAAGAGCAGTTCTTATGGGGGTGAGGGAAAGGCTTCTGAGATCTCTGAGGCCTTGGATTGTTTTGGAAAATTACCTAAGCTCTTACCAATTTTTCTTGGAAAAACTCAGGAAATTTCTGAATTAATCTGTTTGACACCTCATTGGGATATTGGGTTCTTAACATAAATGAACTCTAACACAACATGAATTGTAAGACAATCCTACTGTACTGAAAAAAATGGATTAGTATTAGGAAACCTCTGATGAAGTCTCAAGACAGTCACATTTTTCTCTCTACTTTTGCACAACATAACAACCTAGCTGAGTCCCAGCTCTTATCAGTTTTGTGTATTCAATGCATGATGTAGCCATGTCTGAAATAACAGGGAGCAGCATACCAGTAATCACAGCCAAATGCATGAGGTGACCATGGCCCACATACAATGACAAGAGAATGGTGGGAAGGTGGTAAAACAAATGTAATAAAATTAACCCAAGGAATAAGAATGCCTGCTACAAAAGATAAAAAGCATGTTGGCCATAAGAGAGAAAAAACCTCCAAAACTCACAGTTGGGTAATACCTTTATTATGACCAAAGCTTGCCACAACTTTGTAATAGTTTGGTTGATCCTAATAAAATGGTTGCCAAGCTGTGGATTTTGGAGTTTGCGATAAAACAGTAATCGTGTAACGAATACTATACGGAAATAATGTAATACTAGACGCATGTCAACTGTGTTAGATCTGCTACTACTATGCATGATTCGAACAACAAAATAATTTATTCCTGAAGAATGATGCCCTACCTTAATCCATAACACAAAGTTCAGTAAATATCAGAAGGCTACTGAGCTTGTCAATATAAATCGTAGCAATCTCATATGTTTTCATTCTGTGATGTGCCCTGAGGAAGAGAGAGGACAAGGGTTCTTTCTGTCAGCTTCAGGGCTGGGGGCTGGGCAGTAACGAAGCAACCGTCCGTTAGCTGGGCAATAAATCAGTCAAGGCCAGGCAGATAATGGAGGCTGGCTGGCAGAAGAAAGGCTTAACAAACTAACCAGTAGCAGTGTCCAAGAGTGTTGTCCAGGTAGGGAAGCAGAGTTCAGAAAGCCAGGGGTCCAGTCCGAAGGTCTAGAGGCTAGCAACGGCGTTACACATGAGGGGTCACAACCGATGTTGTAGTCAGCAGTGTGCTGTAGCCATGAACTGCCTTGTATAACAGACTCCCTAAGCCAGGTGCCCGTGATTAGTCTCCCAGCTGCTCCGAGCTGCTTGTTCTTAAACGACCCGACCTCTTCCTTTGTTGCTGTGCTACTCGTTGGCATCTCCTTTCTGCAGGGGGGAGGGGAGCCTCCTGTTCATGCCCAGAATCCGATTGAGGGGCTTCAGCCAGGTCCTGGACATTCTCCAGCTGGGGAAGAGCCAGAGTTGTGTCCTCAGGGGTTCCACTAGTTCCTTCTCCTGGGTCTGCCAACTCTGCCTCTTCCTCTTCCTCCGAGTCCTCTGAAGGGGCCATGACTCTTTTTCTTTCTTTCTTTCTTTCTTTCTTTCTTTCTTTCTTTCTTTCTTTCTTTCTTTCTTTCTTTCTTTCTTTCTTTCTTTCTTTCTTTCTTTCTTTCTTTCTTTCGATGGGAATAAATTCACTTGCAAGTATCCAAGAAGCAGGCATAGCAATCCAAGGTCTATAGCTCAGTGTTAGAACATAAATTTTGTATGTAGAAGGACCCTGGTTGAGTCCCTAGTATCTCCAAGTGGGGCTGGAAAAGACGTCTGTCTGAAACTCTGGAGAGCTACTGTCAGTCATTGTAAACTAAATCTGGATTATCTGTGGCCATCCACATGTTGCTGGACTACAACTCCCTTCGGCTGTTGGCCATGCTAGCTTGGGGTGATATAAGTAGGATTCCAACAACATATGGTGAACCACAGGTTTCCCCCCTCTGGTGTAAACAATACTAAGTTATATGGAGCCATGCCAGACTCAGTATGAAGTAGCTTCCTATATTTATTTCCAGTGCTTTTTTATTTAAAAAAATGAGGTGCTGGTACTCATATATTGATAAAAGTGTTGTGGGTACCAGCACAAAATGTCCTAACCTATGGTCTAAAGGCACATGAGGCCAGCACCCTACTGAAGCTAAGCAGGGTCAGGTCTGGTCAGTGCCTGGATGGGAGACCACCTGGGAACCATATGTAAGCCACCTTGGGTTTCTATTATGAGAAGAAAGGTGGGGTATAAATGTAATAAATAAATAAATACTAAAATGGTAGCTATGGGCAGCAACGTAAAGGTGCCACTACTCTGTACTGGTGAGTATCACCACAAAAAAAGCCCTGTTTATTACTATATGGCTTCGATTGTCTGGGTAGTAGCCAGTGCAAGTCCTACTCAGAGTAGATCTATTGAAGTTAGTAGGCATGGCTAACTTAGGCTCATTAATTTCAGTGTATCTACTCTGAGTAGGACTTAGTTGAAGATAGCCTTCTATGTGACAATGCTGCAGAATGGCACCATTCCTCCTTAGATTTCTTTCAGACATCTGGGAATTCTGAGGGAAAGTTTTTAAATTGTTTTTTTTAAAACGTGTTTTTAAATTTGTATATTTATTTTTAATGTTTTTAATTGTTGTAAACCACCCAGAGAGCTTCAGCTATGGGGCGGTATACAAATACAATCAATCAATCAATCAATCAATCAATCAATCAATCAATCAATCAATCAAGAAAGAAAGAAAGAAAGAAAGAAAGAAAGAAAGAAAGAAAGAAAGAAAGAAAGAAAGAAAGTTATCTCATTCATCTTCCTCTTTATCACTATACAAGACTGCTGACTCATCTATAAAGAGTGCGGCCAACAATTCTGACTCAGTCTTGTGGCTCAGCTCTCTACCCCAGTACCACATGCTTATTTTTTCCTAGCTATTTCTACATCCAATTTCTAATTTAGATCAGAGATTGAGCATTTATTCTCATCACATTACCATTCAAGAGTCTTTTCTGACAAACAGATATTATTGATCTCTCTTTTTGGGTGTGTGTGGATGGGAAAGGGAAATAGTAAGTTGAATTCAAGCTTTAATTCAATCCTTAAAAAAGTTTAATGTTAAACTAGAGCAAATATGATGCCCTGCAGTTTTAACGTTGCTGTCTTGTAAAAAAAACTCAGTTTTATCAGAAGAAACAATGAGATAAATAGTATACTAAAGAAAGGTGATTATGAGTTAAGCTTGGCAGAATATTTGGTTCTTTCCATAGTACTGTCCAGACAATGTTATGTATTGTATGCATCTTTTTATTTTTGGAGTGATGTATTCCAATACAAGCTTTCAGAAGTATCACTATATTTGAAAGAGAGAAATTAAGTGAACTGAATATAGCAAAAAGCATTGCCATATGGGAAAAATCAATTTGTACACATGACTGGAATCTCAAATGAAATTAATGACTCACATTGTCTGACATGCTTTTAAAGTAAGTTTTAATCAATGTAGTTATTAATGGAATAATTAATTTTCACAGTAATTGACAGATGCTGCTTGAGCTGTCATTAATTTGCTCATTTATGTGAGAGACTGCTTTTCAGTGAGTGGGGAGTGATTTTAATAAGTGTTTGTCCATAAAGTGAACAAAGTGAAAGTTAAAGATCTGGAAGGTTATGTCTAACTAAATTATATGCCCAGACACCAGTCAATATTTGTCAAATAAAGATTTTGTTGTGTTATGTGACCTCTCAATCTCCTTGTTGGTGGTTATCACAGTCAGGCAGAGTCCCCAGAATAATGATGCTGACATGAGCTCCATCAAACAGGCAAACAATATCTCTTTGTTATTGGCAGGAGATAAGGAGGTACCTTCCCTCATGCAGATAGTTGAAAGAAATTGTCTCTCTGCCTGAGACAGTTAGCATATACAGAGCCCAAATTCAGCTTCAGTTTTGCTTCTTGCAACAGAGGACAACATTCTTTATTGCTACATAATATTTGTGGATGCTGGTTCACTTTGCTGTCTTGTACTGTATATACCCTTTTGGAAGAGTTACATGCTGAGGTCTTTGAGGAGGTAAAAGAAGGCATTTGCCCAAAGCACTTCACCTACTTTTTATTTTTATATGGTTGCCCATAATTTAATATTCACTGGGCACCTTACTGCAATACTTTATTAAAAATATAGCATATTGTTAAAATCAGCAATAAAAAGAAAGCAAAAAACTTCTTTACAAGAGAAATTGCAACTGCATAAATCAGCCTAGATTTAAAAACACAATTAAACAACCATGGTGAATAAAGATATTCTTGGCCTGGTGCCAAAGAGGAACAGGTGTAAAGATAAAGGAAAAGAGGAATATATATTTTCATAGTGAATTTCAGAGCTGGTGTGTGTGTTTAAATGTCATTAGACAGATAGCCCTTTTGTCCACCAAGGCAATGCAGACCTCTCTCTTTTTCCGTGTGGCCCATTGCACATGATGCACAGACTGACAGTTCAGGAAAAAGCAGTGCTGTGGGGTTTGGTAGCCATGGCACACAGCTTAGAAGACATGCTATAAATGAGAAAAATATCAGAGGCCCACAAATTTCAGAGTGCAGTGTCTACAGCCCACTAGTGCCCACATTTCCTACCTATCCTGTTCAGAGATGACAGATTCAGATTGAGGTGATATGATGCCTTTTCCTCTTTTTATTAGCATTATAGTTACATCCAAAGCAGTGCGCTTGATATACCTGTCTACTGTGACTCACTACTTTCCCTAACTAGCCTAGCTAAGCAGTCTGCAGTGTTTGAAGAGAGTTGACTCAGCACCTGTACCTTGGGAGACACTGGCTTAAGTAGGGAAGGTTTTGGCTTGTAAATAGCAGCTCCGCCTGAGTTCCACCCTCTGAAAGTCTCTCTTCTCACTTCTCCTCGTGAGGGGGTTGAGTCTCAGATGACCCATCTGAGGGCGGAGCTTTTCTGGGTGATGGCACGGTCTCTGGAAGCGGGATGCTGATTGTCTTGGAAGTGTTTGAAGTGCCTGGTGGGAATTCCTGCATGGGAGCAGGTAGTGCAGGTGGAGAGTTGCTTCCCAACAACTTGGGCGTTGGACACGTAGGCGGAGCAGGAGCTTCCTCGGTAGAAGTGCTGGGCAGGGGAGTTTGGGGGCTGCCAGAACCCTCCCCGTTCGACTCCCCTCCTTCAACTTCCCAAGGAGCCTCATCATCAACTGACTCCCCTCCTTAATCTAACTCTCCCCTCGCCTGGGTCACAACACAAACAAGGATGAGGAACTATTAGACCACTGGTCTTCAACCTTGGGTCCCTCGATGTTGTTGCACTACAACCCCAGACATCCTTGGGTTGAAGATCTGTGCACTAGACAAATAAACTGTTCCAGAATAGAGAAAACCCTAGACATGAAACTTAAATGTCCTCCTTTATAAGGCTTGACAGTGAATCCATGGCAGAGTATTCTTAAGCACAAAGCAGTTCCTTTGGCATTACACTTATATCATGAGCAGTTACTTGCAACAGCCCTTAGACTGGATTACAGAAGTCATAGGCCAAAAGTGGCATTAAAAAAAGTTATCATGGCCACTAGCTTAGATTGTTTTAAAGAGGGTTAAACAAATTCCTGGCAGATACATCTATCAGGCAACTAGACATGATAACTATATGTTCAGAGACATTATGCACTGAATACCAGTTGCTGGGGAGCAATGGAATGAGAGGTTATTATTTCCTCCCTGCATGTGGAATTCCCAGAGCCATGTGGATGGCCACTAAAGGACAGATAGATCTGAGTCTGATGATCCAGCAGGGTTCTTCTTACATTAAGCCAGAGAGTTCAATCCAGCTAAATTTAGGTTTTTTAAAATCAGACAGGCTAAGGTAGAATGAAAAAATCTGCAGATACAGAACTATTGATAGGTCTGTGGAATAATGAGAAGAGGAAATAATGGAAATAAAGATGGTCTTGGGTGTGTATAACTGAAAAACTTGTTTGATGTTCATACTCATCTGTCTGCCACCAGTATCATTTATATATTAAAGCAAATAGCCTTTTGGATCACACAGTGATAGTGGCTTATGTTACGAAAGGATAGATCTTTCCATCATTAGAATGTGTGTAGGGCAGCAGCGAGAAACCTCTAGCCTGTTGGCCTAATGAGGCCTCCCCATTTGGCCTGTGAGACTGCTTTGGCTAAACAACGCCCACCTGCCCTACACCTGAAGTCAAATGTGACATCAGATGTGGGTAGGGTTGTCAGGTCAGACCCTAGGATCCCAAACCCTGAGGTTTCAGGGGTGGGCCCAGTGATATCATTAAACATGATATGTTCAGCATCAACCACAGTTGCCTTGAGCATACCACTCAAACAAAAATAAATTATCTGACTGGAAATTAAGATAGAAATCTAAGCTAAATGTGAGTGTTCCCAGGTCCAGCTGAAGTGATGGGATCATTCCTTCTCCCCTGTTTAGGGAGCCTGTGTAGGGGACACTTAATCTAGCCTACTTGCTTCTGTCAAGAAGTGTTTAAGTGCCTTCAGGCCAGGCCAGTCACCAGAAGGCCACTGTAGGAAGAAGGGAGCCTCTTTCAACAAGCCTTTTTTAATAATGTTTTTAACCCTTTCTAAAGGTTGTTTTTTAAAATGTTTTTAATGCTGTTTTGTTTTAATGTATTTTAAGATCTGTTTTTATGATGTTTTAAAATGTTTTAGTGCTTTGTTTGCCACCCTGGGCCCTGCTGGAAGGGCGGGATACAAATTAAATAAATAAATAAATAGTGTTGTGGAGATGTTAGATGGGAGCACTCAGGAGTAAAGTTGGATGCCCTTGAAGGCTGCAATTCTAAACACACTTACTAAGGGCCTAAGCCCGATAGAACTCAACAGGACTTATTTCTGAGTAGATATTGTTAGGATTGTGCTGTTTGTAAGGCTTGACTAGGGATCATCTGCAAACATATCCATATCAAAGCAGGGTTGACAACCCTCTGCCTGTAATGCCCTGCCTGCCTTTTAACATGGCTACTCCAAACCTCTTTACAGACTGGACCCTTCACTGCAGAGAGAGGTTTGGGAAATGATGAGTAAGAGTTAAGAAGATTCTCTACCCTTTCCTGCCTATCCTGTGAGCTCCTATAAACTCACTTTGAAAGCCAACCTAATTCCAGTGAGTAGTAATTGATAGAGAGAAAACACACATGGTTTGGTCTACCTGCACATACAGTTGCTTGGGAACAACAGCAATTGAAGCCACGCTTCCCAGTATGTGAATTCTCTTTTACCACGATTAGGCAAGAAACAAACCGTCATGCAAACAACAAGGTGCATCATCAGTGGGTTTAAGGGGATTGAGCTGAGCACATGGAACCACAGTTATTGCTTTTATGGATGTAAGGGAGTGAGGTCAGAGGAAAATGAAATGAAAATAGAAAACAAAAACAAAAAACAGTGATGATTCCCTAAATGCAATACCATACCAAGCACAAGAAGATTCCTATAAGTAAGGCAGAAAACTCACCATCCCACAACCAGTCAGGGTTCCTAACCAAAAACCAAAAATAAATAAATCCTGGCAGCCAGTCAGCCAGGGTCACAGAAATCCCCATGCAGCACAACCTGACCTGGGGGCTGCAGTTAGTGCAGAATGTTGCAGCACGATTACTGACATGAGTGAGATCCTGTCAGCACATAATATTTCTGCTCTGAAATCTGCACTGCTTGACGATTTGGCCCTTGGATCTTTTCTCTTTTAGAAACAAAGGAATCTACCTTATACCAACTCAGGCCATATGGTACTATCTAGCTTGGTAGTGATGACATGGACTAGCATTGGCTCTTCTGGATTTCAGGGAATAGTCTTTTCGAGAGATTGGATTTTGGACATTTGTATGCAAAGCATGTGGCCTACCACTGAGCTACAGCCCTTCTGCTGTATAAAAAGTATCTTTTAAAATTGCTCTTTTCAATTACTAATGAATGCACAACATACTCGGGCAGATCTACACCATGCATTTAAAGCACATTCAACACACATTTGAAGTGCATGAATCCCACCACAGAATCATGGGAACTGTCGTTTATTAAGGGTGGTGAGAACTATAACTGTGAAGGGGAAACTACACTTCCCAGGATTCTTTGGAGGACGTCATGCACTTTAAATGCAAATTGGATGTGCTTTAAATGTGGATCTGCATTATTCATAAACTTTGCCTGCATATAAATTATTTTAATTCTTTTTTAAAAATGGAAATGAGCTATAAAGTCTACTGGGTAACCACGGACTACTCACCATTTCTCAGCCTAATCTGTAGAGGAAATAATAATGTACAACCATAGTGTGAAATCAGATACATATTGAGACATAGTATGAAGAAATATTTATATAAGCATGCATGTTTATTATTTACACAACCTGTAAAGATATTTATAATGCAATCTTATGTGTATTTACTCATAAGCAAGTCCCAATGTATTCACTGTATTCAAACGGAAGTGCGCACAGGACTGCAACCTCAAATGATAAGGAACTTCACTCAGAATCATGCCACTTTAAACTGTTTTGCAACTGTTTTATACTTGTTTTATACCTGTTTTATGGTTATTGGATTTTAAATGGATGTATTTCTTGTTGTAAGATGCCTTGGTTTCCAACCCTGCCTCACAGGGAATATACAATAGTTTATTGTCAAAACCAGTTGGTCGTTGCAGAACCTTTTTTTAAAATCAGTATTAGTTTCATACCAAACAAAAATATTGACCTTTGGGTGAAGGGCAGGTAATGAATTCTAATTCTAATAATAATTCTAAGCCCTGTCTTGTTGCTTTAAAAAAATAGGGTTGGAGAGGGAGAGAAAGATTAAAAAACAATCCTTTGCTATGTTCACTCAATGAAAGCTGAGTCCAAATATTAAGGTGACTCACCCAGAGACCCAGAGAGGACCCCAAAACAACAGAGTATCTGGGCAAAAACTGGAGACCTGGCAATCCTAGGTGTGGGGCTGGTAATGATGTGGCTGAACTGAAAGGAGGTTTGCAGGCACCATCAATCAGCTGTTTGATGGCACCTGCGAAGTGCCACCCTGGGCTCCTACTGGGAGGAAGGGTAGGATATAAATAAATAAATAAATAAATAAATAAATAAATAAAAGGTGCTGTCCACTGGGTTTTGCAAACTCCTATGATCAACTGATGATTGGCAGTTAAAAAGCACAGTCCCTTTGACCACATAGTTTGATTTCAAATCACCCAGGGAAAGATCACCTGATATCATTGTGATGTCATCACTTGCTGTCAGGTGACTGACAGGTGGGCGACCTCACCCACTTAATTTGGCCTGCAGGAGGTGGGAGGAGGTAAAGATATGGCCCTGTGACTAGATCCAGTTTCTGACCCCTGATTTAGGAAGTGTAGCTTATATTCTGTGTAAGTTTAAAGCCTGGGAATCATAATTCTTCATGATTTAATAATGTGCAACAGAGTGTGATGTTTTGTATGCAGTCCAAGATAATTGTCAATAAAAGAGCCAGGGTGCCAGGAACAGGCTTAGGGAAACTCACATGAAAATTCAAGCCTGACATAGATCTATTAGGCAAGCCACTGTTCCCTGAATCATAAGTTTCTCAGGTGCCAGGTTCCTTTGGATGGTGTTGAAGTAGGTATATTACAAGAATATAAGACATGATGAATAGTGATAGAATTTTGACTCAATTAGATTCAAGTGTCCCTTCACAGTATCAGTAACTATTTATAACTTTCTGATTAAAAAATGTCAGAGAGATCAAATTAATATGGATGTAACATTATTGGAAAAAGTAATAAATCAGAAAAGTGAAACACTGAATTTAATGTCTAGTACATTAGTTTTTCCCCCCACATACCACTTGAAAACTGCTGAGCATCTTGGTGGACCACTTAATGATTTGTCTGCCTGTAGTAATAATCATAATACACTGTGTTAGATGCTGTATAATTTTTAACTTTATTTTATCTCTTATTTCTTACAACAATTTATTGTATTGCAATAAAATATAAGAAATAAAAGCAATAAAAACACAATTAAAAATCAATATGACTATTAAATGAGATGGATGTGCTATCTCCCATCTTCAGCCCCAAATCTACAGATGTTGCATGGATCACATGAATGAAGCTTGCGGACCACAGTTTGGGAACCCCTGATCTAGTACATATCAAATTTTGATTTCCAAAGACGAAAATAAAGGAAATGACTTAAAATGGGAAAGGATGTTACAAATGCATATCATGGAGAAGGTCTGTAAAAACATATTTACTTGTATAATTGTATCACCATAACTAAGTATGGAAGAGAATTATTACAAATAGTTTATTGCTGGTATTTGACTCCAAAGTAATTAGCAAGCATTTATCCTAACCTTAGTGACCGTTGTTGGAAATATAGACAACATGAAGCTGACTACATTCATGTTTGGTAGAGTTCCAATAAGTTTTGAATTTATTGGGATAAAATCTTTAAAATAAATCCATTAAAACTTCTGTGGGATAGTTCAATAGATATACAGATAGATAGACAGAAAATCTGCTAACAGCAG
Source organism: Rhineura floridana (assembly GCF_030035675.1). Taxonomy (NCBI): domain Eukaryota; kingdom Metazoa; phylum Chordata; class Lepidosauria; order Squamata; family Rhineuridae; genus Rhineura; species Rhineura floridana. Next base: position 102,945,481 of record NC_084486.1, read on the forward strand.
CAAAGATAGCATAAGCTGCTAAGTGATGCACTTCAAAGGTACCCACAGAATGAGAATGACTTAGCGAAATATGGTATGTCATGAAAAGGTCTAAACTTACAAAATAAAGACATAAGTAGTATGAAAGTTGATGGCCCTCTTCATTAGAGGTGGTATAATATATTGATATATGTTATTTATGAAATATGTTGTTGTTTTGTTATGTGCCTTCAAGTCAATTACAACGTATGGCAACTCTATGAATCAGTTAACTCCAATAGCATCTGTCATGAATCACCCTGTTCACATCTTGTAAGTTCAGGTCTGGCTTCCTTTATGGAATCAATCCATCTCTTATCTGGCCTTCCTCTTTTTCTATTCCGTTCTGTTTTTCCCAGCATTATTGTGTTTTTTAGTGAATCGTGTCTTCTCGTGATGTGTCCAAATTATGATAACCTGAGTTTCATCATTTTAGCTTCTAGTGATAGTTCTGGTTTAATTTGTTCTAACAAATTATTTATCCTTTTCGCAGTCCATGGTATGTGCAAAGCTCTCCTCCAACACCACATTTCAAATGAGTTGATTTTTCTCTTATCCGCTTTTTTCACTGTCCAACTTTCACATCCATACACAGAGAACAGGAATACCATGGTCTGAGTGATCCTGACTTTAGTGTTCAGTGATACATCTTTGCATTTGAAGACCTTTTCCAGTTCTCTCTTAGCTGCCCTTCCCAGTCCTAGCCTTCTTCTGGTTTCTTGACTATTGTCCCCATTTTGGTTAATGACTGTGCCAAGGTATTAATAATCCTTGACAAGTTCAGTGTCCCCATTGTCTACTCTAAAGTTACATAACTCTTCTGTTGTCATTACTTTAGTCTTCTTGACGTTCAGCTGGAGTCCTGCTTTTGTGCTTTCCTCTTTAAATTTCATCAGCATTCGTTTCAAACCATTACTGGTTTCTGCTAGTAGTATGGTATCGTCTGCATATCTTAAATGATTGATATTTCTCCCCCCAATTTTCACACCTCCGTCATCTTGGTCCAATCCCGCTTTCTGTATGATAGGTTCTGCATATAAATTAAACAAAAGCATTCCGTAGTTTTTATATGTTTCTCAGCTACCAGGACATTCCCAATGGCAGAGGAGCAGGTGCACCGTCCTTCCCCTCTGCTCTGTATTCCCAAAAATGCATGGTGAAGAAGAGGGGCACCTTCCATTCCTCCACCTCCACCATGAGCAGGGACTGAATAGCTCAGGAACCTATGAAATAGTGTTGTGTTGTAGTCTCCGATCCTTTATTTGTGACAGGCATAGTAACATATCTACACAGGATAATTGTGAGGTGTATTGAAAAAGCACAGTGTTGTATAGCATGCAAAGGAAGGGCAATCTGGTTGTAAATGTAAATAACCTTTCCCAGAGGAGACTGGCATATGGGCTTGCAACAATCAAATTGGGTATAAATGAATACATGGAAGAGAGAGGGGAGCAATTTCTCTCCATCTCTAGCGCAAAACAATCCAGGGGAATAATTCAGAATACAGAGATGAAATAGTTTGTTTGAAATTGACATTGTATTAAATCCTTCCCCACCTTCCCTTGCCTGAGCTTTCCACAAGAAGGAACACTTCAAACAGGCAAGTTCCTTCTCATGCACACACTGAGGTAGAACAATAGAATAGAATACTGCACAGAATGCTATTCTGATTTTCTGAAACCGCTCTGAATTCCCAAGAGGTGGCTGGCACACATTTGCAGTCTTATATTTATTTGCCGTTACATTGGAATCAAGATGCATCTCCAACAGTTGCATATTGATTTCACTACATGGGATGGTGTTTATAAAAATAAGTAACCACAAAGGAATTGTATGGAAGAAGCTTTAAAATGTTTTATATAAACTAACCTTGGTCCATAGGGTGTAGCCATATAACTTCTACAAGTTGTTAAGAGGAGATCTGGACCCCATTTCTCCCAGCAGAACGTACACTTCTTTTCCAACAGGATAGTATTTTTTTTCTTGTTTCAGTATCACTGATATATGATTTATGTATCAAGCATTAAGAAGTGTATATATGTATTGCCTTCAGAAAGAAAGGAATTTACCAAATGTAAATGTTTTGTGAGAAGTGAGGCTTTATATTAATGCTTCCAGGCTGTCTTTATAGCACTGAACAAATTAGATACTGTGATTATAAAAAAATCATATGATTGCTCAAACAGAAATATCAAAACAGAATTCCATGTTTACTGAAGCATTTCAGATTTAAAATTCATTAGAAGCTGATATGTAATATCACTTTGATAATTTGCATCTCTCTTGGGTTATTCATTGTAAGCTTTGAAGAAAGCAAAACATGTATATTTTCATTCTCTTTGGTTTACCAGCTGAAATTGAACATGAAAAGTGAATTGAAAATTAATGCTATTTGATTGGCTGTTCTGGCTCAGCAGTATGTGTTGTCAAATACCTCTTCTGTACCTTTAATGGAACACAGAATAACTCTTAGAAATAAATCAGTTGGAGATTGCCCAATAATCTATTGAAATATGCATCTGTGTTCTGCACGCAGTTAATAGGATATTAGCAGAGTTTATGAACTGATTATGGAATGATAATCTTCTGATTGTTTCCCACAACTGAATATGATATTGAAATTCCTGTTCTGAAAGACAGAAATCCTATTTCTTGATTTTCATGAGGAAATGGATGGATGGCTTTCCCTTGTAGTTTGTGACTCAGTTTGATTTGAGGCTTTTCTTGTTTGAGAGGCAATAGTCTGTTTGATGGGGGTTAATCAGCATATATTAATACAGGAGGAAATGTGGATAAGCACAGGACTGCCTACCCTAGAGCAGAGTACTAAATTCAAATGTCCTGTGAATTTCAATGAATCACAGTAATAACTGTGACTGCCCAGACCTGGATCCTGTCAACCCAATGCCTAGCCACCTAATTACCTTGATGACCTAGCTGTGTTTTTTCCCATCAGTTAACAATACATTGTGGGGATGAGTATTTTATCTGTTTACTGCTAACCTCCACTTAAGAAACTATTTCCTTTTGGACTGTTATATTTCTCCTCATTTTCTCTCCACTTCCACCATATTACTCAAAACCTTTATCTGTTCCTGTGTCAGTTAACATTTCAGTAGCTGTGGATGAATTTAGGATGAAACAGATCAGTGTACTAGGATTAAAGTCCAAAACAAGCCATTATCAATTTATTGAAGCTTATTCTTAATATTAACAGTCTGTCACATTTTTTAAATGTTAAAGGACTACTTATAAAACTTGTGGTTACACCTAATTTTTGTTTTTCTAATTAGCATTGCATACACAATAAGGTTACTGTCCCTTTAAGAAGATGACTATGTGAGGTTTCAGTTCCACCCTGTAACAGAGTCCTTGCTGATTAACCTATTGTTTGTCCTTTCCTAGTTAACACATAACTCACTGTGCAGAGGACTGTATGCACTTACTTCCTCCTCTCTGGAGTTCTTTGGGCTTCTCTCAGGATGCAGCTATGGTCCTGCAACAACTTTTGCCTTAGGTTCACAACAGTGAGCTGTCACTTCAGCATCCTTTTCTTGAAAGCCATCATAGAGCCTTGCTCTCTTCTTAGGAGACCTCCCTCAGCTCTTTGCCCCAGTGACATCAGCTCCTTGGTTGGATCTTCAGCTTCCTTTCAGATGCCATTGCTCATGGCTCCCTTCAGGTTTCCCAAGCCACTCCTGATTCTCTCCCAAAGTGCCTTGCCATTCCATTTCAACTGACTTCAGCTCCACAAGTAACTCTGCTTTCCTTAACAAGTACTGAGCCCGGCCTTTTATTTACATGAACCAGGCTCTTCTACTCAATCAATACAATTTAATTACACCCCTCTGTTAGTCTATAATTATGAGCCATTAAGATGAGGTAGAATGTCCACTAACAAACCAATTAAAATGATACCCTTTTGATTCTGATTATAAAGCCAGAAACCTCCGCAAACATAGCCATCCCCTTCTTGATGCCAGGCTACAGTGATATTTAACTAACACTGCCTGCTGTTATGCCTTTGATAAAATGATCACAGTTAACCCTGTACAAACATCATCCTGGTTGAAATGATAGAGCATTCTTCTAATAAACTTTATCTCATAAACTATGATTTAGTTTATGTAATAATATCACCTAAATTTTGTTTTTCCAACCAAGCAAATATATACCATATAGTTTTATTATCTTGCTGTGCCTCTGTATTTAGCCACAGGAGAAGTTGGACCTTGAGTTTCAGGAAGGGAAGCTGTTTCAAGAGACCAGGAGGATTGTGTGGAAATGAACTCACTCATTTTGCACCACTTAGACCATACAGTGGACAACCTAAAGCAGGTTAGGAAGAATAGTGTGCAAAGTTACAGAAAATAACCCTACATACTGAAGTCATGTTGTGAAACAAAGACAACCTGCTTTGTAATTTCAGATGTAAAATGGGATTACTTGCAGGTTCTTGCTAGTGTGGGAAAGAAATTATTGCACATGTACCTACAGTACCATGTGTGTGTGTAAAAATCCAGTTCCAGCTAATACATTGGGTAACATTGATTCCACTCCTAGTTGGAGGATACATCATTTTTGCTATCTTTACCTCAGATGGGATATTCTATTCTGTTTTGCTAGGAAGCGCTAGGGGGCTTGTCCATTATCGAAAAATGTTATTGTATTTGCTTAATACTTTTGCTTCATATGTTATGGGACTAGGCTCTGGTATCCAAAATAGATTCTGGGGTTGGGACTCGATAAACTTTAGTTCAAATTCATTTGTTGCATTGCCACTTTGGGGGTGGGGGGGAGCCAGCTATGCATAATGTATGTGAAGGGTTCCTGAACTGTAAGTTTTCCTACCATTCTGTTGTGTTCAATTAAAACAAATAAGTTAGCTTATACAGTACATGATGCCTGTAAAGTGAAATGATGAGTTGTTGTGTTAAATCAACTGACAACAGGAAAGGCCATATATAATGGTGTTATTGGTACAGAATGTGGCGGCTCGCCTGATTAAGGGTAGCCACCAGCGAGAACACATCACTCCAGTGCTGAAGGAGTTGCACTGGTTACCAGTTGCTTTCCGGGCCCAATTCAAGGTGTTGGTTTTGACCTTTAAAACCCTGCATGGTTTCGGCCCAGTCTATCTGGAAGAGCATCTCCAGCATCATCAACGTTGCCACCCAACAAGATCAGCCTCAAAAGACCTTCTCTCTGTCCCACCAGTTAAAACAGCTAGACTGGTGAGAACTAGGGAGAGGGCTTTTTCAATCGTGGCACCCACTCTGTGGAACTCCCTCCCAAATGACATCCGCCATGCCCCCTCCATGATGAGCTTCCGCAGGACCTTGAAAACCTGGCTCTTCAGGCAGGCTTTTGGGGCGGGTTAGGTTTTAGTCTTATTGTTGGAATTTTAAGGTTTTAATGTGAATTATATTTTTATGTTGTACGTCGCCCAGAGTGGCTGGTAAACCAGCCAGATGGGCGACTAATAAATTTAATAAATAATGAAAAATAATAATAAAAATGACTATCACTCTTATGCAAAATGGATTTTTTCCTTTTGCTTTCCTGAGTTTAAATTAATATATAAACATCCCACTCTCCCTTTTACACTGTCAGGATTCACAGCTCAGTTGCCTCAGAAGGTATCTTGATAACAGTGCAAGGTCAACTCCCTTTTGTCATTACTCTTCCTTTCTGAAGTTTTGTTGCAATCTAGAGAGTGTGAGGTGGATGCATAGTACCTTACTGAAACATTTAAAACTGAAAAACAAAACGTTGGAAGCCTCAGATTCCCTTTTGATGGTGCTCAAGTTCCACTTGTATTCAATATAGCAGTAGGGAATGCTGGACAGAATCAGTTTAGCTGATTTTATGTTGGAATTCAGTTGGCACTTGTTTACTTCCTATTTCCCTGTTATTGAAAATAAGGACATCAACCAATAGAAAGAATCTATGAACATGTGAACTGAATTATAATCCAAACTGACATGTTGAGGTGGCAGTCTACAAATCAGATAATTTTAAATCAGCTATGCTGAAGTATGTGCGTTTGGATAGACGTGCAGCCTGATAGGAAAGGACCACTTTAGGTACAACACAAAACAAAAACAACAAAGCAAAGCAGGTAATTAATACAAATGGCTAAACATGGGAATTGAAGCAGTCACACTCTAGAAAAAATCCCAATAAGCCTTCCTTCCTGTATCTCCTCGTATCTTGCCCCTTTCTTATCTTCTAACCCAGTAGTTCCCAACCTGGGGGCCGGGACCCCCAGGGGGGCCGCAAAGTAATCCAGTGGGGGCCATGAACAGTAAAGAAATGAATTATTTATTAATTTTTTAAAAAAGTCTTCACTCCCTCTACACTGTCTGCTTTCCACTGCTGCTGCAGATGACACCTCCCCCTTGCTCCAAACAAGAGGGGAGGCCTTTTGCTGAAGCGCCAGAGCGTCTTTCAGGCACACTAAGGGCAGGCATCTGCCTATAAAATACATGGCAGATGCCAAAGGAGGCTGAGGGTGGGGCTAGCAGGAAGAAGAGGGGATTACTATCACTGATTCCTGTCTCCTTGCACTGCCGCTACTGGCAACAGCTTTATTTAGAATGAGAGGAGAGGGCTTTTTGTGAAGCAAAAAGAAGCAAGCCTGCAAAGAAAGGCTGCTTTCCCCCTTCCTGCCTGGCAGACAGCCTGCCTCCCTGGGGGGAGGGGGTGACAAAAAAAATTCAGCTTATAAAGGGGGTCCCGTGCTCATAAAGGTTGGGAACCACTGTTCTAACCTTTGCAACCAGACTTTGAATCTGCTAAAACATAGGATCTTTCAAGGGGGCAGTCCTGTAGCCAGCCTTCTTTGTTAGGTGGGGCAGCCACATTTCTAGGTGGGACATGGGGGGGAGAGGTGCATAGCACCAGCCAATCCCTCCAATACACACACACTGTTAAGAGAGACAATGAGGACCACGCCAGGGGAAGGGAACGAGCAAGACCTTTCCCCTCACTCCTCCTCCATCCAGAGATTTGGCTAACTTCATAAATCTTATATAATCTTACATATTCCATGTTTAACTTGGATGGCTTAAAAGGGGATTAGACAAATTCATGGAGGATAAGGCTATCAATGTCTACTAGCCATGATGGCTATGCTCTGCCACCATAGTCAGAGGCAGTATGCTTCTGAACAGGGCTGGCCCCAGGCATGCGGGGGCCCTTGGACACCAGCCTGCCCTGGGCCCCTCTGCTCCCCTTCCGCAATCCACAGAAGCAGCTGCAGCTTGCCAGACAGGAGCTTCCGAGCTGCCCGCCATCCCCGCTTCACCTACCTTTCTGTCTGCTGTTTTTTGTGGCTGCGTGCACTGTGTGCACAGGTTTGCCACCAATCAAGATGGCGGCTGAAGTTTCCCTAAGGGGCTGAAGCTCTACCGCCATCTTGGTTGATGGCAGCAATGTGCGCGTGTAGCACGCTTGAGTTCCATCAACCAAGATGGCGGCAGAGGCTTCAGCCCCTTAGGGAAACCTCAGCTGCCATCTTGATTGATGGCAAACTGCAAAAAACAGCGGAGAGAAAGGTAGGTGAATCGGGGGGGTGGCGGCGGGCAGCTCGGAAGCTCCTGTCTGGCGAGCAGAGGGGCCTGTGTAGCTCCAGGGGCCCTCGGGCCAGTGCCCCACCTGGCCGTCCTTTAGAACCGGCCCTGCTTCTGAATACCAGTTGCTGGAAGCCACAGGAGAGGAGCGTGCTCTTATATTCAAGTCCTGCTTGTGGGCTTCCCATGGGCATCTGGTTGGCCACTGTGAAAACAGCCTGCTGGACTAGATGGGCCACTGGGCTGATCCAGCAGGCTGTTCTTACATTTTTAATCAGCTGAAATGTCTCGCCCTTTTTTGAGAGATCCTCAGGAATATCAGACTCAAAAGCTTGACTTTGCCTATAGCTACTGTCCTTTCACTTGTGTTATGATTCTTCATGAATTGAACTACTTTGGTAAAGACAAAGCCTCAGTTTGGCTGTATTAGGTATCTCAGTTTTAGATTCCACCTGAAAAACAAAATTGGCCATACTACAAGTTTAGGCAAGAACAGAGAGAAAATAAGTATTTTAGGGTGTGTTTGTTAAATGCTCCTTGAGAGTCCCTCCTTCTATTCTTTTTTTGACCTTTAGATTTGGACAATTAAGGGAAAGCTTTTTAACTGGCTGCTATATAAAGGAGTAACTAAACAATTGAAAACTAATTGTGGAAAATAATTGGATTTTTTTTTAGTGGTTGCTGTGTTGATTTTTCTGTCCACAAACCCTGAAAAGGCCCCATGCTGAGCTGCACATATTGGGCAAATCAGGAAACCAGAAATTAGATCTGAGTAGGCAGCCAGCCAGCCAGCTAGCTAACTGTAGTGTACACAGCAATACTTCTTACTCCTCTAGGGCTGTTTATCCTTTGCCATCAAGTAATGAAGAAAAAGAAGAAGAAATAGCTGTTATGATTGTGAGTATAATGAATGCTTTAAAAGAGTAAAGGATAGCCATTTTTTCAGATCACATTAAGTTATTTCTTTATTTCACCCTTCAGCAATAAGTATCTAATCCTGCTCTACTCATTGTAATAACTGCAGAATAAACAAACCCTTACTGCAGGCAAATAAACAGCCTTCTTTATTGCTAGTTAGGTAGAAAACACAACTGAAAATGAAAAGTAGAGCAAAGGAAAGTCTAACTCTAGCCCATAATACAAAGTTCTGATATTTAATTCTTCAGGGGCTATCTTCCTATACAGGCTGTTTTTTCAGGATCACTTAAGTTATTATAGGGTGATTGTGATCATGAAAAATTCACCCTCAGGGAAAATCTTGAGTGAGCAGACTTTGCAGGCTCTTCCAGATGAGACTTCTGTTGTGCACTTGCCCTGCCTTATTCACCAAATTTTTCAGAGGGTCCTGTTCTTAAATTGCTCTTGTTCTTAAAATGAGCTATCATTCTTTAAATGGAGGTAGGCATTGTCTGTCATGTAACAAATTAAAAAAGACAATTTCCCTAAAAATGGGGGGGGTAGAGCTCTAGTGAGGATGGCACCCCTATTTGCCCCTCCCTGGCTACAGGCCTGTGGGTGTGTAATTGAAAGCTGTAGAAGACTTAAAATGTGAGTGTGGATTACAGGGGTGGCAAAGAAGACAGCAGTGATATCTCAAAGGCTGGAGGCAAGCAAAACTGTGCTTGCCTTGAACTTGTTAGAATAAGCAAACTTGCATGTTCCATTTAAGGGATATTTGGGATATATCCCATGTACCTATTTACCAGTGATGTAACTTCTTAAAGGGTGGGGTTACCTGGTTTTCTGTTCCTCCTCCTTTGTCTGGGGCTTTGCATATTCTCCATTAAGCCTGAGGAGAGTGGAGCATGCACATGCTCCTCTCCAAGATGACCACTACCAAAGACTAATGGACTCCTAATCTTTCCATTAAGCTAAAGCCTATGTTTCCTGAACATATGAAAGGTCATGAGTAAACATTCTTTATCTTTTACTTAAGAAGATTGTGTCTGTTATTATTTGTGTCTGAGGAAAAGGGTGGACTGGTTGGTTCTCATCCCGCTACTTGCATTTATATCTCTGCTAAGAAACAGAACCACGAAACTATTCCTATTTCACATATATTTTTAAAATAGCAAACAGAACTTCCTTGGAAGCATTTGAGCACAGACACTCTCTTTTGTGATTAGCCTGCTCGAATGCTCATGGCATCCCTAGTAGGGAAGGGATGCGTATGCAATGGTCAAAATAGTCCTACTTCCAATTGTGACAATGTATGCAATGTAACATAAACAGAGAGCATTAAACAGACATTAAGCAACACATTTCTCTTTGAATAATGAATTCTGGGCAAAATCAGCTGTGAAAGGGGGAATAAATGAATGGTGGAAGAGATCCCTGCCTCCATCAGGAATATCTGTGTAATTCAAGAATAAATGAGTGGTGTGTTTTGAGTCTAGCTGTTGAAAATAATCACCACATGTATGATTCACCCCTCATTTTGATTGCTCTCAGGCAGCTAGATTTCCATTTAGACTTTTATGTCAAAAACCATGTTTTGGTTTCAAAAGTTTTCAGCAACTACAGACTGTCCTCAAAGCCAGGGCACCATTGCCCACCCTTATATAATCAGAGCTTTGGATCATTTCTCTTTTAAATACAGAGTTTGTAATATCTTTCTATTCAATAATTGTATTTTTATGCAAATAAGCCAATACAAAATTAATTGAAGAAATCATTCAGAAGCATTTTTTATTTACTACTAGAGCCACACTTGAGTTAATAATCACTTGTGGTTGGATATTCTTGTGTATTGTTCTGTTCTTACCCAACCTCAAGCTTTTGTGCCTATTGCTGCTTTTGCTTCTATGTATTTAACATTCATACTTTTTCTGGTGCAACTTCAAAGACTTCACAGCACCTGTTTTCCGTATACTGATCAATCCTTTGATGGGCAGTACTATAGTGATGTGATTTTGGCAGGAGATATATTTATCTAGATTGAAGGGGATTTACCTTTCAACACCTTTAATTTAACAAAAAGCCTGGCATGTTAATAATTTTGTTATTGTTTTCAGATGGTGTTCTGTACAGTGTAATTCTTTTTGCCTGGAACATTTAACATTTGTTGGCATGTCTCTGGTTTTGAAATTGCTCATGTCAGTTTTGAATCAATTCTTCAATTTATGCCAGATATTGTTCTTTTGTTACTTGATAAGAAGGTATCACATAAGATCAACATTACATTAAGGCGTATCAGTAGTTGTTTGACATATTATTTCAAAAATTCCATTTGGCACTAATTGTTTTGACTCTTAACCAGTTTGTAACACCAGTATATTATGAGATGCATTATGTATAACTAGTTGCTGGTTCTTGCTTTAAAAAAGAAAAAAAATCTTTCTTTGTATATCTTTGTAGAGGGAGAGGAAGGAACATTGTTCAGTGTCAGCTCATCTGTTTTGTATGCAAAGGGCCCCAAATTCAATCCCTGGCTTCTCCAGGTAGGACTGGGAATGACCCCTGTTTGAAATCAGGAGAGCCACAACCAATCAGTGTATAATACTGAGCTAGATGTACCAATGGTCTGACTTGGTATAAGGCAGCTTCCTACGTTCCTGTGACAGGTTTGAAACACAAAAATTGGTAACAGAAACAAATGTTCTCCTATACTCGGGCACAGTGTTGTTTTGCGAAGTAATATAATGTATGTACATTATCATAATGGATATTTAAAAGACATACCTTGCTCTCCAATGTTAGGATATAGCAGCATCTAATTTTAATTGGAGGACATCCACACTTAAGCTGATGTGGTCAAAGTTGGTGAAAAACTATCAGGAGGAATTTCTTAATCATTTCAATGTGTGTGTTTTTAAAAATAGGAGCACTTTTGCAGACCTGCTATTCTGAGACCCATTTTATCTGGAGATACTGAGGACTGAACCTGGGACTTTCTTCCTGCAAAACATAAACCATGTCATTGAGCTATATGCCATCTTCATGATCATTAGTGAGGGTTGTCAACATATCCATGCTGTAATCTGAACGTATTTGCACTGCCAAATCTAGGTGGGGTTCCTTTTGGTGGTACACTATGTGGCAGGTGCAGAATTTAACCTACAAAACCCTAAATGATTTTGCCTCCCTCCTTTTTTTCTGGAAGTGTCCCAAAATATCTGTTATTCACACAATCACTGGGATTGCTTTAATGGTTCTTTTAATGAGAGTCCAAATCTGTTGTGTTTAAAGCAGGTTAAAAATTTATGAAGATATATTTGTTCTGTTTTACAGACATGGCTCTACAGTAAAGTTGCATCTCACACAAACTCAGGGTAATGCTTAAATTTTAGTCTTGTCCTTAAGGTTGCCTAGTACGTACACCTGATATACTGGTCTTGCATCCTGATGCAAGAAATGGTGGTACATGGATGGACCAGCCTCTTTTAAATGGTAGCCTGAGGGAGAAAGCAAGTCATTACTGTTCTGTATCTTCACAGGAAATTCCTGTTCGGTGGCTTGTGCCACCATGAATGTGCTAAACCCCATGGGGATTAATGGGAATAGGATGTTCCCTTTCTTTTCCCATCTAACGTGTAGTATTGTAAACATGTGATGGGATCTCTTCATATTATGTGTTTCCCTCCTCTTCACATCACTGGCTGTTTAAAAAAGTTCAGAAAATGCACAACATGATGTCATCTCATTTGCATTCCTGCATATTATAGGGGAGGGGGTACATTATGCAGTGTTGCTGTTTTTACACAAGCGGTGTGTCACATCTAGCTCCCAGGAGTAGCTGGCAGGGAGGAGCGGAGGTGAATACTTTTCCTCCTGGTACCGGCATTGCTGCAGCTTGCTGGAAGGGAGAGGGGAGGAGCAAGCTGGTGGGGAGGCAGCACTGTGTAGACACACCTTCTAGCTCCATCTTCAGTTTGTTTATTTTTTATGCCACAACAGACTAAGGTGGATGCTGTCTTGGAGTAAATCCTTGTGTATATGTACACACACCAGCTCCTTCTACTTTCTTAAATGGCAGACTGATGGTTGGTGTAGAACAGCATTCAGAGCACATGATGGTCCTCTCCTTCACTCTACCCCAACTTTTTGTAGTCATTCATATTTACTATGTGTGTGCAATACTTTCCTATATCTGAATAGTAACTTTGGACACAGTGTTAGCACAGGAGTTTGTACTCATACAATGTGTAAACATTGCTCTTTTTCCAAGATGAAACTACCTAAGACCCTTGGATTATTATTTATTGGGACAATGGCTTGAAAATAATAAATATGGTTTGCATGATTTAAGTAAATGTCAGATACTTTGAAAAAACTGTAACTCTGTTCTTGTATTTTATTCTTTTATATTTGTGGCTTCATTACAGTTTACTGTGAAACAAACATTTTTATTAAATATATTGTCGTGGCCTCAGCTCTGGAAATTGCTCATATTTTAAAACTCATAATGTTCAAGTCAAACCAACATGTTTTCTGTCTAGAGAGTAATGTTTTGGATATGAAGTGCATTATTTGAATGTTGCCGTTAAATTTTTTTAATTAAAAATGGGATGGCGGTTTGGGGTGGGAGGTGGGGGCAGAGAGAGATAACATGAGCTGTAGTCTAGCAGTTAATAGTAACAACATATTTCATTTAAAACCTAATTCTGAAACTATTTTGAAGCATATTACCATATTCTTAGTATCAACATGTTTTCCAGTTTGAAAAAATGACAGCTTCTTAACTTTTAAGATTTAACATAATATTTTGATTTGGAAATCCATTATTTTTATGTTCTGGGGACCTCTTATAATACTCAGCTTGTTTTATTCATCATAATAAAACCTTATCAGTACATTTCAGGAAGTCAATCATGCTGTCTTGGTTAGTTCTATTTGGTGGTAGAAGAACATGAGAACTGAAAATGCACAGCACTGGAATTAATTGTAGTTGTCTTTAGTGTCTGTTGTTAAACAAAGTTGATGGGACTGTCAGGCAAAATGATCTTGTAATGTTTGATCACCAGACACACTACAACACTGGATAGTTGAAATATAACATATGAGGAATAAAGGATTACATCTGTGGCAATCAAGCAAATGACATTTTACCTCCAACAACGATAAACCACACTTAGTACTATTATGGTGAATTTATGTTACAGACCAGATACAATAACCATCCTGCAAGAAGGCATAATGGAAATTTTGATAATATTTGGCTTCTAATGACTCTAAAAAAAAACAAACCTAGCACACTACCTAAATTTAATCTTCAGAATTATTAATAGAAAAACTGCTGGGTTTCCCCCCTCTATTTCCACCTACCAATAAATCTGTGTGCTTCACCTAAGGATGGAAATAGAAAACAGAAAAGAACTGGATTTTATATTTTCAAAACTGGGGAGCCAACCATTTTTGGTTCTTCTTCCCGACAGCCTTAAGTGTAACCTGCATAGTACCTAGTAGACCCTCATTTGGAAATCTGCTACCTCAGAGGGGGGCCTTGTGGTAGTTCCAACACCCTCAGAAGCTATTGATATCAGGTGATGGGCAGGTGGATAAGGTTTAATCCTGCCTTGGCTGGAACAAGATTGCACAGCCAATGAAGAAGATACTAATCTCTGCTCACCAGCTGAATGGGAATTAAAGCCCTGTGCAAAAGAGCCCTTTGAAACAGCCCATGAGCAACAGGCTTTTACAAAGGCTTTAAGACAACTCTTGCACTCCTGTTTTGTTTCAGAGTAGTGCAGGAGCTGGCTTAAAGTCTTCTCCAAGTCTTCCCGTGGTACACTTAAGGCTCCGTGCTCGGGCAGTTTAAAGGGAGAGACGGGAGATTTGCAGTAACATTACCCTCTGTTACTTGTCCAGAGTGGGGTGTGTGTTCTTTTAAATAGATTCAAATAAGTAAGGAAGGTTGATACCAGCTATGCTAATTAAGTTGTTTTATTCAGCTGATAGCCTTACTACATTGGCTTAATTCTATGGAGCAGATAATACTTCATCACCAGGTACAGAGAGATTCCCTTCTCTAGATCTTAACAGTAGCTGTTGCTGGATTACATGCTCCTCCCGCCTGGTCCCTTAACAGTGGTATGTGGAATAATGTTGGTATGTGGAGACTTATCTTAAAAATGGACTGTCTGCTTTGGGGCTGGCCCCCAGTGCATTCAGTCGGGATTAATGCATGCACCATCCTCCGGAGAGCCAGTTGCTGTATGACTCAGCTCATTCCCATGATTCTGTATTGGCTTGCTGTGGACATTTGTTTGTACTCCTCTTCCTGTCCTCTCTGTGACCTGGAGCCTCCAGCCCCTCCCAGTCTGTTCTATTTAGACTGTCTTTCAGTGTCCTGCCTGAACTCAAAGAACTCAGACTCAGACATGGCTGTGTTTTCTTTCTTTTATTGAAGTAAGAGACAGCTTCAATTCAGTGCGCTTCATGAATCTACCTATGGCTTACTGAGTACTCAGCATCTCTATAGGACTAACTAAGCCCTACTTTGCAACATTAAGACATTGACTCAGCAACTACACCCCCCTCCCAACTTGGCTTAAACCCTGCTTGTGTATGCTAATTGTCACTGTTGAGAGTGCCCCCGTAGGCGAAGACTCTGCCTCAATTGTGTCTGTTGAATCTCCGGCCGCATCCGCTTCCTGGCACGAGGTGAGGGTGGTGCCTCCGTCTCCATTCTGTCTTCTCCCTCTGAAGGAGGGGGGCTGCTTGCTGGTGGCATGGGTGCAGGGAGAGGGGAAGCATCTGGCTGGGAGCCAACCAGCTGGTCAGCTTGGGTCTCCACAGGGACGTCTGGAGCTGCAGGGGTTGAGCTGTCAAAGTCCAGAGATGGGGTGCCCCTGAGTCCAATCCCCACTTGGCCCCTCCCCGGCTTGAACATTACACTCTGTGTCCTCCCCCTCCTCGTCCATTCACCCCCTCTCAGCAGGGCCCACGACACTAAACTTCTACTTTTTACCATGGCATAAGCTTACATTATATAAAAGCATATTATTGAGCAGTTTCAGACTCTTAAATAGGCTGTAGATAGGGCATTAAAGGGACAATTGCTTGATTCTATATATCTCCAGATAATTTGACAATACACTTGCAAAAGCTTATCAGTCTCCCCCTCCGCTCTTAAGTAAAGATAAGATAAGCAGAAAAATAGATCAGAGTATAAAAGTATTTTTTAAAAATGTGACTTTTTGAAATATTAAAAAGCACATACTATCCTGTTTATAGTTTTGTTTATACTTTCTGAGATACAATCAGTTAGACTGCCATTACAAAAACAGTGCAACAGTGTTGTTTGTTCAGTCATAATGATACAAATACAAATAATGCCTGTACTGTACCTGTCTACTCAAAAGTAATTCTATTAGGTTCAGTGGGACTATCTCTCAAGTGTTTATAGAATTGCAGCATCAATATGCTTTTTTTGACTAACCATAAAAATGCACATGATTTAACTGTAAACTGTGATGAAATGCTTTGTTTGCACTTACAATTAGAGTGGTAATTTATTTCTGAAACTAGAAATGTAATTTGCTGCTTTACATCATTGAGGAGTGGTTAATTAAAAACTGTACATATATTTATTTCTCTTTCTAAATTGTTGGAACAATTTATTATCATGGTGTATTTTACCCTATTACTTTTTATTGCTTTGTACTGCACATGTTGAGTTTTAATCATTGCATGCTCCATTCCATTAGCTTCAAATTAAATATTAAATTGTAATGAAGATTCAATCATAACATCTAAAAAGGCTGAAAGAGACTGCAGCTGATGACAATAAGTAGATGAAAATATTGTTCTTTCTCTTTTTGAACCTTGGTATTTTATATAAGGTTATCTCTTCACAATGAGCAGTTGGTTTATTTGTGTTTAATATAATTGGCTTTTTCAGTCATTTGCAAACTTCATTCACCAAACTTTATCCATGTTATTTTGTCTCTCTGCATGTCTGTCACCCTGCTGGATTGCAAAGAATTCCTGGGAGTTGTCCAGAGCACACACCCAGTTACAGGAGGCACTTGCCAGGCCTCTTGGGTTTTACTGTCACTCCACAGTAAAGCACTCACTCTTAACTAAGTACTACAAGAGACCCTGAACCTGTTGTCACTCTTTAACTTATTCCCCCTCTCTTTCATAACATGCCATCATTGCACTGATTCAACCCTCCCAACCTCACCTCATTGGCTGTTGGTTGAAAGGGCTGCATAGCTCAATAATGTCAAATTACACATTGACATGGTTCACACATCACACTAAGTCAAACCATGTCCATGTGAGCATGGAAGTTACTGGACAGATCACAACCATATTGCTCTTCCCTAATCCTTTTGCTGCTGTGCTGCAGTGAGCTAAGCCATGGTTTGATTTGGGTGTTGTGCAAACACAGTCTTATGGTTTAGCTTTCTCCAGACTATCAGCTGTAGCCATGGTTTATCCTATGATTCATGGTTTATGGTTTGTGGTTTGTCTGGGAGAGCTAGAATACAGGCTCTGGTTTAGACAACGCACTAAGGCTGCAATCCAATATATGTCTACATAGAAGTAAGCTCCACTGGGTTCGATGAGATTTACTCCTAGGTCAGTGTATATTGAATTGCAACCTAAGCCAAATTATGCTTTAGCTCAGCATGATGCAGCAGCAAAATGTCTGGGGAGGCCTGAAGCAGCAAGGATCTCCCCTCTTTGCGCCCACACACTCACATGTTCACACTAAGCCATTGTTTACCTTAGCACAACATGCCAACCAGGCCATTGTGTAGATAGAAGACAAAGGGTGGTATTCAATACTAGTCCTACTCAGCAGAGCATTTTTTAAAGGAATTGTTACCAGCTGTTCTTTTTTTTTTTCATTCAAATGGCTTGCATGTGGAAACCTCTCTACCATGTATAAACCCTGGCATTTGGACTGAGGTGAAAGTGGTTCAAACTATTTTTTTTAAAAAGGAGTGACTACAGTTTCTATCCTAGCAAAATTCATACTAGCCTGCTCATCCATCAGTAAATACATGACTTAAAAACAAATTATTATTATTATCATCATCATCATTATTATTTAATAATTGCAGAGCAATTGCAAGTACTCTTGGATGAAATAGATTATCTTGACTCATTCCAGTCTGGGTTTAGGCCCAGTTATGGGACTGAATCAGCCTTGGTTGCCTTGATGGATGACCTTTATTGGGAGGACAGGGGGAGTGCAACCCTGTTACTCTTACTTGATCTCTCAGCAGCTTTTGATACCATTGACCATGCTATATCTCAGGGCTGATTTGGTGAGATGGGTATTGGAGGCACCTTTTTACAGTGGTTCTGATCCTATCTCCAAGGTCATTTTCAGAGAATAGCATTGGCCCCCTGGCAGTTGTGCTGTGCGGCCCCCTGGCAGTTGTGCTATGTGGTGCCGCAGGGTAAAATCTTGTCCCTCATGCTGTTTAACATCTATATGAAGTCATTGGGAGTGGTCATCAAGAGATTTGGGGTGAGGTGTCAGCAGTATGCTGATGATACTGCACTCTATTTCTCCATAACATCTGAATCAGGAGATGCTGTGCAAGCCCTGGACCAGTGCCTAGACTCGGTGGTGGGCTGGATGAGGGCCAATAAACTGAGTCTGAATTCTAGCACGACAGAGGCACTGTGGGTTGGTGGTTCCTGAGTTCAAATAATTGGTCAGCTGCCTGCTTTGGATGGGGTTGTACTGCTTCTGAAAGAGCAGGTCCATAGTCTGGGGGTGCTCCTAGTTCTATCTTTGTCGCTAGAGGCCCAGGTGACCTCCATGGCTAGGAGTGCCTTTTACCAGCTTCGGCAGTTTCTGGACTGGGATAGCCTGACCACTGTTGTCCACACACTGGTAACCTCCAGGCTGTATTACTGTAATGTGCTCTATGTGGGGCTGCCCTTGAGGTTGGTCCAGAAGCTGCAGCTGGTGCAAAATGTGGTGGTGAGACTGCTCACTGGGGCAGGGTATCACCAATATGTCACCCCGCTGCTAAAAGCATTGCACTGGCTGCCCATTTGCTACCAGGCCAAGTTCATGTTTTGGTGTACAAATTCCTATGCAGCTTGAGACCAGGATACCTGAAAGTCCTTCTTATCCCTTATATATCCAGTCAATCATTGTGCTTTGCAGGTGAGGGCCTCCTGCAGATACCATCTTATCAGGAGGTCCGTTCTGCACAACATAGGAAACAGACTTTTAGTGTGGCGGCACCTACCCTGTGGAATTCCCTATCATTAAATATTAGACAGGTGCCATCTCTGTTACCTTTTTGGTGCCTTTGAAGACCTTCCTCTTTCAACAAGCCTTTTAAATTGTGACCTTATCCTAGCCTGCGTCTGTGTTGCAATTGCTTTTTAATATGTCTTTTAAAAACTGTATAGCACAGAATAAAAACTAAAAACACTGAATCCTCAAATGCCAGAATTTTAAGATCACAGAAGAATTGTTCTGGGATTAGACAGGACTGAAAAGAAAATATTTGTTGCTTCATTTTTACATTTTGTAGTAAAAGAGCAATGCTTTACCTTTCTGCAAATGAGGTTTTTCTCTTCCCCCCCCACCCCTAAAGATTTGCAGTTGAAGCTGGACACATACACATACACACACACAATATATGATTTTTCTCAGAATATGTATGGGCTTAATTAGTGCTATTTTTCAGTCCTGGAGCAACATGATTTCAATACCAAATACCAAATTGAATACTAATAATAAAATCGCTCTGGACCCTCCAGGCATCTCTGGAGGGCAGGCCCTCCCACACCCCCAAGTAAATAGCCATAGACTGATTAGATCAGTGGTTCTCAAACCTTTCCCACCATAGACCACTTGAAAATTGCTGATGGTCTTGTTGGACCACTTAATTATGTTTCTGCCTGTTTTAGCAATAGTAGTTATTTATTAAATTTATAGTCCACCCTTCCTCCCAGTAGGAGCCCAGGGCGGCAAACAAAAGCACTAAAAACACTCTAAAAGATAATAAAAACAGACTTTAAAATATATTAAAACAAAACAACGTTAAAAGCATATTAAAACAAAACATATTTTAAAATATCTTTTAAAAAAAGCTTTAAAAAACCTTAAAAAGTAATTCCAGCTCAGATGAAGACTGGGATAGAGGCTCTACTTAAAAGGCTGGTTGAAAGAAGGTCTTCAGTAGGTGCCGAAAAGATAATGGAGATAGCGCCTGTGTAATATTTAAGGGAGGGAGTTCCACAGGGTTGGTGCCACTACACTAAAGATCCACTTTCTATGTTGTGTAATGTTATTGCTTCTTTTAATTCCTATATTGTATTTTACTGTATTATAATTTGTATCCCAAAAATCCAAACTTTAATACAATACATTTCAATTTAAGAAATAAAATTAAAAGTCAAAATGAATATTTAACGTAGACATGCTGAAATAAGTTTGTGGACCACTGGTGATCAACAGACCACAGTTTGGGAACTTCAGCATCCGATCAAATTAAGCAGCAGGGTTTCCAGGGCAGATGGCATGGTCTTCAAGCAGCTTTAAAGTTTTGAGCTCTAACATTTTTCTTATGAGTTAAGGCTTGCCTCTAAGCATATACAGAATTTCTATCCTATGTCATAGAAAGTAACCCTAACCAAAAAAGCAAAAGCAACAACACAGGAAGTAGGCTTGCCTTTAAATGTGAACTGAATTGAACTTGTCCTGATCCTTACCTTAAGCCTCGTAAACTAGCCCTCTGCCCTCATGTGTGGTAGGAGATCATGCCCTTTCATGAAGATTCAACTGCTAATCTGGTTGGTTTTGTACATGGAATGTATTGCTCTTGTTGTTCACCTCAGGCACCAAAATGTTCTAGGCTGACCCTGTTAAAGGAGGAGTGCTTGTGCTCAATAGTCTTTCCCAGCTGAGTAAACCAAGAGTACCCCACTGATGCACATCATATTATTTTAACATGTAACACTTCATATAAGATGTTTTTCTCTGCCCTGCTCACCTATTCTGACAATTAAATTCACATTTAAAGACAAGCCTACCTAAAAACATAAGAAGAGCCTGCTAGATCAGGCCAGTGGCCCATCTAGTCCAGCATCCTATTCTTACAGTGGCTAACTAGATGCCCATGTGAAGCCCACGAGGAGGACCTGCTATGTGGCACACACAATTTTGTACTGCAACATCTTGCTGTTGCTGCCTGTCACCCACCTCAAGGTACTGCCAGAGGCAGCTGCATCACTCTGGCTAATGGTCAGGCTGGCCCTGTCTTTTGATCTTACCCTTGTGCCCTGGTTTTGGCATTTCAGTTCTGATCTATAAGGACACACTTTTTTTTTTTTGGTCCTAAAGAAGGACCTGTCCTGCCCAGAGTTTGACACAGGAGTCGGAGGCGAGTCTGGCAATAATTCTTGCTTTATTAGAGTCACCGTTACACCAAAGGCAATGCATCTCATAGGCCTGGCTAGACTAGCTCACTACTGATGCTAACTATGCTAACTAAGCATCCTCTGAAGCGTATGGAGTAACTTGACTCTGCACCCCAATCAAAGGGGTGCTGCCTTAAGTAGGAAAGGTCTTCACTCGTAATCTCTGACTCCTTCGAAGACCCTCCCTCTGACTGTCATCTCATGCGGGGTGAAGGGGGGCGAGTCTCCACCTGCTCATCGGACAGTACAGGCTCACTAGGTGCCGGCTTGACTTCAGGGGGCAGGGAGTGAGTTGGTGGGGAAACATTTGAAGTTCCAAGCGGGGTGTCCTGGGGGGGTTGGAGTTGGCACACATGAGATCGCTCCCCAACAGCTTTGGCAGAGCGCTTGCAGGTGGCAAGACACTATCAAGTGGAACAGGTTCTAAGCCGCCCGGGGAAGTATCAAGAGATACCCCCTCCCTCAAGGCTCAGAAGTCTCGTCCTCCTCTGCCCACTCACTCTGAGGCATTTGGAGTAACTGGGGCTCAACAGGACCTCCCAAAGTAGTTTATAATATAATCGTAAACCAAAAACAAGCTGTGGCTTAAGATCAGCCCTGTAGCTGGGGGGGGGATGTGGGCATTGCCCCACTTAGAGCTATCCTTCCCCCCACCAGGATTTTCTGGTAGATTTTTTTAAAAAAAATTGTGACATGAAAGATGACAGTCTCCATTTAAAGAAAGATAGCTTGTTTTAATAACAGGAGCAATGTAAGAATATGACTCTGAAAAAATCAGTGACTAAGGCAGGGTGAGTGCACAACTAAAGCTTCATCTTGTCATCATCACAACAAAAGCCCCCAAAAATCTGCTCACTAAAGACTTTCCCTGACTGAGGGTGGGTTTTTCATGATCACAATCACCCTATCATTGCTTAAGTGATCCTGGAAAAAAAACCAACCAGTTTAGTAACCTGAGCATTGAAGAGTTAAATATTAGAACATTGTATTATCGACTAGAGTTGGACTTTACCCCTTGGACTTTCCTTTGCTCTGCTTTTCAGTTTCAGTTGTGTTCCCTACCTAGCCAACAAGAAAGAAGAATGTTTGTTTCCCTGCAGTAAGAAGTAAGAATTTGTTTATTCTGCAGTTATTATGATAAGTTAAGCAGGATTGGGTGCTTATTGCTAAAAGGTGAAAAAAAGACATAACTTAAATTGGTCTGAAAAAAATCTACCCTAAATTACCCTTTACTCTTTCAAAGCACTCACTGTACTCACAATCATATTGTATACTTTTTCTTCTTTTTTTTGAGTACTTGGCAAAGGATGAAAACAGCCCTAGAGGAAAAGAAATACTGCTGTGCACACTACAGTTAACTGGCTGGCTGGTCACCTAGGCTGTAATTCAGGCTTGATTTTTGATTTTCCAAATGTGCACAGCTTAGCATGAGGCCTTTTCAGGGTTCAGTGACTCACAAGCATTTAGCAAATTTAGTTTTTCTTGCATTTGAAAAAAGAACGACAGCTTTCCTTAATTTGATAATTTTTTTACATTACTTTAGTTTGAGGAAAAATCAAAAGCTGCAATTGTTCTAAAAATGATTTTTAGGTGCTATGCATTTTTTTTATCTCTGGAAAGCTGTATCTTTAACCTACCATTCAGAAACCTTTATTGCATGTTTATCTAGCATTTTTATAAGTTTACAAAAGGAAGTCTATCATGCAGTAAATAGTTTACAAAGTTAAGGACTCAAATTTCATTGAGTTTAACAGTTGTTCTAAGCACCACTCTTCCTAAATTCTTAACTATGGTTATGCTGTAATATACTCTTACTCTGTTTCTAAACTTTTTTTGGTACTGATGTTGTCATCATACAAGTTTAAAACTGATTTTTTGAGAAAACAAGCTCCACACTAGTTTTTAACTTCTTAGTTATAGCATATTTTGTTTGTTTTATACCTTTTGGTATTCCCTTGTTCACAATATCCTTAAAATCCTTTTTTCTTATGAAATCCTTTTTTCTTATGAAATAAAAAAAATGCCAGTCATTTATTTTCTGGTGCTCATACTAAATTTTCTTTTAACTTGACCTTTACATACCCATTATGTAAAGTCCCCAGTCTCTGCATGGAGGAGGGAGAAGGTCACCACCTTTCCCTTCTTCTGTCCTTCACATCCTTTCCACCAGTGGAGGGGAATTGGCTGGAGCAATGCACCTCCCCCCCAGTGCCCCACCTAGAAACGTGGCTGCCCCACCTAACAAGAAAGGCTGGCCAAGGGCTGCATAAGGTTGTAAAGTGGCATTAACCCAAAATTTTCCAATCTTCTCTGATATATATATATTGCTTTGCAGACAATTATCGATATTATAATTGCTATTTATTCACAAATCTCTGATATCGATCTTTATTCTGAACTCTTTAATTATTGCCTGTTTACATTCCTTCTCAAGTGCATTGGAGAGCAGATTAAGGCAGATAATCCAGTCAGTGCCTTTTCCCCTGCTGTTTACAATCAAAACCCCTGCTGCTTTCTGTCTGTCAGTTACAATCAACAGTTCATTGACATCAATGAAAGGGAATACACATTTGAAGAGCTCACATAGAAAGCAGATCTATAAAAGTATCATTCATACTATCAATGACTGCAAAGCAATTTAAAAAAATTTGAATTGGGAAAAAAAGAATGAATCAGAAACAAGGCTTGGAGAGTTGCTACTTCAATATTCTTTCTGCAAAGATAGAGAATATCAGAAATAATAATTAATCCAATGACAAATCAGATTGTTGCAGAAATAGAGCCCATTGCTAGTCCACATCCACACCCATCCACTGGCATATGGCCTCCAGAAAGTTGTCTATGATGGAATGTGGCCCTTGGGCTGAAGTTTCCTCACCCATGCCATATAGATTGGTACCCATTATGGGGACTTTACTTATTTCCTCATAATTACCACTTAGTAAGAACCTGATCCGTGCTGAATTTAGAATATATGCTTAGAAATAAATCCCATTGAAAAGTGAAGGTGTGATTTCAGTGGAATGGAAGGTACAGAAAAGGTTTCTCCCTCACTTGAGGGGATTTGGTCTGTTTCAGCACATCAGATCATGTGTGGTCTACATTTTCAGCTGGTACTTCTCCCTCACCAGCCTAGCTGGGCAAAAAGAAAGACTGAAGGCCAAATGCTAATGATGTAGTCTGCATAGAGAATGTATCCTTGCATTTATCCTAATTTTATTTATGTATTTTATGTTTCATTTTACTCTCAAATAAATTATTAGACCAAAGGTTATAATAAAGGAACACACACACATATATATCTGTAAAACCTAGTTAATATAACAAAGCCATATCAAACAGGATGTATGCTCTCCCCCACTCACTCTGGAAGTCTTTCTCCACAATCTCTTGCCATTTAGACATGCCAAAGTAGCCTGTGGGCTTAGCAATACTCACTGTGACAGCAGGTCTTCCTGAGATTTAAACCATGATTAAAATCATCATGGGTTTACTGTTCAGTTTCAACTTCTGTGATTTCAGTGTAGCCTAGCAGGCTTTAAGTAATTTATTAAGCTTTAAAATGCTAACTTTTTTTCACTGAGCTGGGAAACCAAATGCATTATAAGTGTTGCCATACTCCTGTTCATCATAAACAATTTACTCAGGCTTTAAAAATAACCCTGCATCTTTCACTTCAGCAAAATGCTTGTTATTTTCGAAGCTTGTTATAATTATGCTAGCATTAACTATGGTTCTCATGGGAAAAGAATAAAATATTTCAAATGCTGCCAAAATCATCCAGGAGCTAAAAAGTTTGCAACACACAAGATTCTTTGCAAAGGTAAGCTTCTAACACTGGAATGTTGGCTTCAAATGCAAGCCTGTGAAATAAAACTTCATCTGAATATGTTGTCTTCATGCTGGATGACAGAGAGTGTTAATTTCTGAAGACAGCAAACAATATATTTCTTTTTTAGTTGTTGGCACTCCCCTCCTACATTCAGATTACTACTGCAGTGTGGAATGAAATAAATAAAAACAAACTGTTGACTAAACCTAGCAGTCCTGTTACCAACCAGAATTGGAATCTATTTTGTTTACTGCAGTATTCCATTCAAATATGTCATTGTTCATTTTACTCTGCAATGCAAATTGCACCACTTTATCCAACACAATGAGAGGATAACGATGGAGAAGTTTGAGAATAAGGGTGTTCTTGGATGTGAGAGAAATTATCTAGGTTGATGGTTTCATCCCAGTTCTCAGCCATGTCTTAACAGAGTAAAGAGTTGCCAAATATCCCAACCCCTACTTTTGTAACACCATTCATCTTCCACAGAAGTGGATGGGATATTCAGAGACTTTCAGGGCAGGGTGAAATTCTAAGAATTTTCAGGAGTGGCCTTAAGATGAGGTGGATGAGCTTACCCTTACCCTTCTTTCTTGTACTCAGAAACTCCCTTCCCCCGAAGCTTCATGAAATGGTGGTTGTCTGCTCACAGCATCCTGGAGATATCCATGGAGACACAATGCCCTCAGGAAGGACATCATGATGGGCATCATTTCCATGGGCATTCTGTCCCCAGGAATGCCACTGTGCTGCTGCATAAAGTGGTGACCAAACTTTGTTTTGGGTAAAAAAAGGGTATGTGTGAAAAAACACACCGTTGGTCATCACATATTAAGATAAGATCTACCCCATTTTTTATTATTATTTTGCTCACCGCACAAGATTAATTAGATATTAGAAGAACATTTTTGCCCTCTACAAAATGACAAACAAACCCGGGCCAAATATATATTTTAGCCTAGCACTATAACAGAGCATTTTGGGACCAAATCCAATTTCCCCGATATATATATATATAAATATATATAAGTTTATTATGCAATCACTTTGCTGAGAAAACAAACTTCATGTAAAGTTTAAAAAACAGGACCATTCTGTATTTAGAAAGTTGCTATATATTGCTATCATTGGAATATCGAAGACCAGCAATGTATACATGGGTAGCTATATTAGTCTGTTGCATCAAATGCAACTAACAATCTTTTAGAATAACAAATTTATTATGGGATAATATTTTGTGGACTAGGATCTCTACTCCAATAGATACAATGCAGTCAACAAAAAGAAAATATGGCAAATTGTGCTAGTGAACAAACTGACCAAACTGCCTAAGGGAAGAGACAAATTACACAGGAGTCCTATTGTTGGTCCACAGAAAACCCTATACTAGAATGCAAGTAGAGGAGAAAAAACATGTGTAGCCTGAGTGTCAGTGATTTAATTGCATAGGTAATATCTTCCCAGGATTTAATCCCTAATCAATATATTTTCTACCTTTTATGATACATGGCATTAGGTGACCCAGAAGAATCACTAAAGGACTGGATGGTATTTTAAAATAATTTCAAAAAATGACCTTCATTTTTATAAGCTTCTCCCAAAAGTCACAGGTTGTTATACTTCTGCCCTAAAACCTTCATCTGTCTGGCCTTATATGTGATTTTATTTTTATACAAATATTGTTACATACAATTTTTATATATCATATATATATATATATATATTGTTCATAATTGTTATTTTATAAAACATTATATGCCATATATTTGACAGATGATATTATTTAATTAATTGCTGCATTCAGTTTATTCAATAGACCTTCTGAGGGTTCGCAACTATAAGTGCTGTAAATTGTTCATTTAAACCTTCTGCATCAGTTATTGAAACAGATGTGGTGTTGGTAGTCGCTGTATACCAGCAATGTGCCATTACTGATCAAGACATTGCCTTAGATGCTATCTACTGTTAGAGCTTTATTGTTGCATGCAAGTTAGTATGGGTGGTATTCAACTAATGTGTCTCATCAGTGCAAATATTTCTGCATGCATAATGGGACTTTCCCCCCATTCCCCTCTACATGCACACCCTGTGTTCTGTCCAGATCTGCTCCAGAGGGTTGGGGGAACCTCGTTAGCAGATTTAGGGGGCATGCAGGAGAGAGGAGAGAGGGAGAATGTTCTGTTCAAACAAATCCATGTGCTGACAGAACATTCTCTTAGTGTTAAGTTGGACACAACACTATGCTTGCTATTATAAAAGATCACAATAACACAACTGGCTTCATTCTCATAGTCTATAACCACAAGTACAACAAGGGGTACCAATTATGTTATATGTAAGACATCTCTCTCTAATGATTTTTTGTTGTTTATTCTATGAACCACCAAAGCTTTAAATAGTAAGAATAAGTGGGGCTGAGGGCAGCCTCATGGCTGGCTGAGGTTTCAGGGCTTGTGGGGGTGTCTCTTGCTTTTGGGGAGGGTGTTCGCAAGCTCGTTAGCCGGCCCTCAGGTTCCCTCTCCCAACCCCTCCTTTTCAGACAGCGCACCACCCACATTTAGCTGTGGGTCGGGCGCCTGTCCCATGGGGAACCACCGTCCTGAGGTGAAGGTGGCGGTGCAGACGGAATTATGGTGCGGCCAACAGGCTGCTGTCTGGGGGGTCATCAGCAAAATAGCTGGGAGGAGGGTCGTCGCCGGTTACAGACCTACCAATCATTACCTTGATGCCAGTCCCTTTCTGCGCTCCTGCTTCCACAAGAGCCAGAAATCCGACTGTGCTGGGCTATCCTTGTCTAGCCACGCCCTCACCCCAGCTAAGTGCGCAGCATCAAAGGACCCAACCCGAGGCCACCTGTATTCGGGGGGGAGGCTG
This sequence comes from Rhineura floridana, assembly GCF_030035675.1. Taxonomy (NCBI): domain Eukaryota; kingdom Metazoa; phylum Chordata; class Lepidosauria; order Squamata; family Rhineuridae; genus Rhineura; species Rhineura floridana. Next base: position 102,973,126 of record NC_084486.1, read on the forward strand.
ACCGCGGTCATCTGTGTACATTCCCTTGCACACAATCTTACCATGGTTTTCTTTTCATGCCTACCTTGATTTGAAGACATCCTTCGTAACCTGCACATAACACTTAAGGGTGTCACAACATTGACATTGACATAACAAGACTTACTCTGTCCCATGATACCTGGCAGAAATACCTCTGCAACACCTTACCCCAGCAGCTCCGCTTTTTGTTTCCCAAATACCGACTGAGAGAAATCTCTCTTGGCGCCTGTCGGTATTCTGGAAAACCTGGCATGGAATCGCGGGAGCACACTTGATCCCGGACGAGCCCCCAATTGTTAGGGTGACTTTTAGCACCTGCCAAGGCAGTGTGAAGCTCACCTCAATACCCCGGGTGTAAGTGCTGGCGGAGGAGAGCCAGAAGGGCCCCTGTGCTTTCAGCCAAGTATCAAGTAAAGACACACACACACAGCTCTTGATCAAAAGCGACCTCAGTCTCACACAGGCACGTCAGCCAGGCAAGAGTGAAGGCCCCGTTTATTATTTTCCGTGCCAATATATAGGTTTCAGGAGTAAAGCAGCAATAAACAAAAATGTACCACAACATCAGTGACAACGTCAGAGATGAGTAACAGGCCCCTGCTACATTTCAACAAGACAGGACATTCCTCCCTTGAATCTTTGGGGCCCTGAGTCATACATTGTGAGATAAGGTAGGGAAGAGGCGAGTAACTGACGCCTCTGGGGGTCATAAACATGGGAACATATACACAGGAAAATGTGTGTAGCCTGAAAAGGTCAAATCTCAGTAACTCTATGTGATCCTATTACTACTTTTCTAAGGGAGTATACAAAGAGAACTCAGAAAGCAGTGCAAGTCTCTGATTATTTACAAGGCTGATAATAGAGTACAAGACACTTGAGAAAGTAAAACAATCGAAGACAGCAGAGTGCTTATCTTCTCAAAACATTGTTGTGGACTGAGAGGCATCTTCAGGGCTAAGTTCCCAGAGGCGAGGAAACGAAACCTAGAGCAATTGTGCTCCCCCTCCCTCAGTGTTCCATCGTGCTTTGCAACGTTGGTTCACAAAGCCTGACAAGTGCCTCCAAACCCATTGTGAGCCCAAAGGGGGGTTTTCTTCCCAACAATCCCCCCTCTCAGCACTGATTGAGCCTACGGATCAATCAGTAAGCTGCATCCACCTACTTGTGATCTTAGAGTAAATGGTGTGTGTGTGTGCAAATCATGCCTCTGTTACCTTAACAGTGTTGCTGATACATACTTCATTGCTCAATGTCCCGCTTAGCAGTAGCACCCCCCTCTAGTTCCTGGGCAGCTGTGAAAAAGAAAGGGGGGAGTCTCCATAGCATATGTGTATATCTGCATGGGTGCTTCTAATTGACACTAAACAATTAAGGCTCTTTCTAACAAACAATGGGATTCACTGTGGGTGGGGGTGTATACGCCAAGGAATAAGATAACATTTATGCAACAACATTTAACTCTGCCCTTGTTTTCCTTTGCACAAGACCTCTGGAACGCATCACCAGCCATGCCATCAGGTGGGGGTATGTGAGAGTGGGGGTGGGAGTTATAGCTCTTGGCCTTGCACCTCCTAGAGTCCACTTGAACTAACATGGGGTTAGCCAAGCCGTATCACTCCCCCCCCCTTTAGCTGGAAGGCAGATGTACACAGCCATCCTTTCACATGTTAGTAATCACAGTTCTGCCCCCGGGCTCCAATGCTGACTTCCAGTCGGTGTAACTGTGCCATATGAGATGGATACACATTACAAGGGCCAGTTAGACAAAGATCAGAATTTTCTGAAATATCAAAATCACCACAATGGGGTGCAGTATAAGGTTGAAGCCTCCTTTGGCGTCCTCACCCCAGCCAAACAGGGAATCCATGTGCCTCTATCTGTGAGAGCTTATCTATGATATGAGTGACTGCATGACGATCATGTATTATCTGACGTGTAACTTGCACTCCTAAACATTGCACTATTCCTAACCATTGTTATGAGAGAATGGGAAAGTTATGACAAATGGGCCAAAACTCTACATGTCCATGTGGAGGAAAAGCCAAGACATATGTCAAGGCAGCTGTCATAAGGGCTGCTGCTGTTTTACCCGTCTCAAAATTATTTTGCTTTGAGTGTATTGAGCAGGGGTGGGAAACCTGTGGTGTGGTTGGATGTTGTTGGATTCCCATTCCAGATGTTGTTGGATTCCCATCAACTCCAGCTGGTTGTAATTGTACTTCAGCAACATCTGGAGGGCCACAGGTTCCCCACCCCGATACAGAGCTTTTTTTTTAAAAAAAAACCCCGTATCCCCCCAGTTCCCTTTTACCGCTCCCCCACCCCGAGATCTTTTTGTAATAAAATGGGAGGAACTAAGAGATACAAGAGAAGTAGGGGATTAGTCTTCTCTTTCTTACAACAGCATTTGTTTTTTCCCCAGATGTGGGGCTAGGGTTGGGAATACAGAGCAGGTTGGCTAGATACCCAGTAATTTGCTGGACTAGCTAGCTAAATAAATTGGGTTTAGAATAGGAAAGGGGGACCTGTGGCCTTCCATATATTGTTGGACTACAGCTCTCATCATCCCTGACCCTGGGCCATGCTGGCTAGAGCTGATGGAGCCCAACTATGTTTGGAGGGCCTCTGGTTTCCCATCCCTGGCTTAGGAAAAGCAGAAGGAGACCAGACGAGGGCCCCATTTGCAGCTGTGCAGAGTAAAGGTAAAACAGTGAGATCTTGGGGATAAGAGAGAGAGAGAGAGAGAGAGAGAGAGAGAGAGAGAGTTAAGAAGTAATGTATCCTTCCCCTTCTCTGGCCTCTCTTCCTTATTCCCCTTCTCTGGCAACTTTAGCCTTCCCTATTAAGCAGTAGCAGTTGGAGGGGCTGAGCTGCTTACCTGACCTCCAATTACTATCATTGCTGTGGCAAACCACAAAGGTGAGATGGCGAGAAGGACAGTGCAGTGCAAATGCACTAGTGGAGCCAATCTGGTGCTCTTGCCAGCCCATTTACACCACACCAAAATCTCCGCCATCTCGTCCCTGCGTCTAATTCTTCTGGTACATCACAGTGACAGTGGTGACCAGAGCTCAGCTAAGCAGCCCCACCCCACCAACCATGACTGCTTTTAAACCTGTTCCCCCTCCCTCTCCCCTTCCATGCACAAGCATGCACAGTTTCCTTTTTCTCTTTGGGGGGTGTTTTTCATCCTTTGGGTTTTTATAATGGTTTTTTGGCTACTCGAGTTTATCTTTGGGATCCATCAAGCATGGAACAAGACTCCTCTTGTACCAATTTGGTTATATTAGCCTAGGCCTCCCCACCACTGCCACCACAAACTGGAAATAGAATATACTTTATGACAAGAACAGGTTATAGTGAAGTGTTCCTTTTACCTCAGTAAAACAGGTAGCACCACTGCAGTGAGTTACCTATGTTAGGCTACAATCCTAATCCCAATTAACTGGGAGTAAACCCCACTTAATTCAATAGAATTTATTTCTGAGTAGACATGGTTAGAAGTGTACCATATGTCCCAACGAGCTTTCTTGATCAACCACAAACAGAAATACAGATTATTGGAAACACTTATAACTTCTCTGGGTAAGTGGTCTCTTGATAAATAAAACAACAGGTGGTCTAGTACTCTAGCCCGGCAAGCCCATCTCTATCCTTACAAAGAATACTGGCCACACAATCTTCAGGTCCCATGATATGCATTTACTAGAAATGCATGGTGCTAAATGCATTTCTGTATTTCCAGGTGTCATGTACTTTTCAAAGTTAAACTGTGGTCATACATCACCATAGGGATATGTTGGAACCAGATAAAAGGGCTGCATTGTCTATATTGCTAATCCTTTAGCTGTGTATATCTTCTTTGTTTTATATGTTTTTTGTGCTTAAGAATGATCAAGATGTCAAGAACTGTCCTCAACCCCCCACCCCAAGATGTTATATAGAGTGAGTGGTTTATCTTTTGGAGTGACAAGGAAAGAATTTCTCTGTGTAAGAGACCTACCTATATCTCTATTCCACTGTAGCTGTAGACAGTTTTGAAATCTGCCTAAAGTTTACATTATTTTTAACTTAACAGCTGGGAAGTGCAAATATATTTGAAAACAAACTTTGGATATTCAAGCAGTGCTAGTTCTGTATTTGAGGGTTCTTATCCATCTTTCTCAACTAGTTTGTCTCTCCTGAAGTTAATGAGTAGTCCTGTACATGGGTTTCACTTAAATTTGTGGAAATGATGGAGATGTGTCTAAAATAAATGTAATTCCCCCCCACATTTACTCACATAAGGCTGTTTTTATATTTTAAAAAAAGACTGCAATTTCTGAGTAGATTGTATTGCTTACAAACTGGGCTGTGGGGTCGATATAGTAATAAAAACAAAGCCCAGAAAGTCATGATTTGTATTGACTGATTGTATATCTGTGAGGAAAGCAAAGAACAAAAATGTTTATTTTCCTGAATTTAGTAGAACAGATATGCTGTTGCTATGTATGTTGGTGTAAGGAAATATATTAAAGTAAAATGAAACTGAAGTCAACAATATTAATACGAAGTTGTTTCTCAAAGAAATGACAAAATGGTTGCCTCCACTGCATGCTGAAAGATGTCCTTACCTTTCTAAAATACCTTCATTAAAATGTATAAATACATACTGTATTTTCAGAGCTTCAAAAAAACCCCACTGTCTTATGAGAAGTTCTTCTGAAGGAGCTTAAACTCTAGCTTCATTTTAAATCTGTTGTCTTGTAAACCACAGAAGGTGCACACTGATAACCATGATTCTCTTCATGTGTGGTCCTTAAATAATACAGTAATCAGCAGAATAAGCAAAAGCAAAACTTACAGAATTAATCTTGGATCAATCCAGTACTGGTTCCCAGAGCTACACTGGGGTATGGGGTGCTGAGAATCTGTTTTGGGAATAATTTAATAATGCAAGATCCCTCATTTAACAGAGTGTTTACTAATTCTTAAAAATCATAGCACTGGCCCAAAGAGAGGCTGATGGTGATTTGGGAGGAGAGAAGTATTTACATATTCAAGTTCTGTTCTAGTGCTTTCTTGTACACGCAGAAACCTGGAGGAGGTAGGCAATTTCCCTCATACCCCTGCAGACCCCAGCCCTCCCCTAAATATTGATATTGGCAAGGCTAGCCCCTTGTCAGTGAATGCACAGGGATGAGGGTTCTTGCTTTCTCCCTTCATCCGTGTCTACACAGAGTCCTTGTATGTCAAATGTTAGTTCACCTAAGCTTACAGGTTATCAACAGCAGTTGTCTGGTGCAGGCGGAGAATAGAGGAGACCCCACTTAAGAATTCTTGAGTCTTGGGAGATAGCAGAAACTTTCTGTTTGGGAGTCAGACTTCAGACAGCAGAACAGTCTTATAATATAGGCTATATATTTATATCTTGCACACTACAACTAATAAAATGCATTCTATTTGGCCTTAGCCATCATTGCAGAAACAGAAAAATAGAAATATATATCAGCATGAAATAAGTTCCTGGATATCCATTTGACATCAAGTAAAAGACTCTGAAGGTACATCTTAGATAAAACAAGTTACAATAGACAAAGGACTGAGTTAAACTCTAAGTCATATTACAGAGCCAAAGTTACAAAGTACATGGAAATACATACATCACCCATCAGCTGTCATAGATGGAATAGATGGATGGTTCTCCTGCATTCTTCGACCCCCCATTTCAGCAGAGCTGAGCAGTAGTAAGACCTGGCCTTTTATACACTTTCTTATCAAAGAGAAGACTTGTTTCCATGGCCTTATCAATTTTGCTGTCTACTAGAGGCGGCACTAGTGACTTTTCTGCCTTCTCCAAGAGAATGCTCAATACAAACTACTAGTAAAATGTGGTAGTGTTAACCATACAATATATGGAACTTCCTCTGAAAAATGCCGGTTTGAGTATTGATGTACTGCCCAGACATCTTATCTCTATGTCTTCCACCTGCTTTCATAGGAAAATTACAGCTTTGGTCTGGTGACAGAGGAAAGGGGGGACAGTTTTAAACTACTCCTTTTCTTACTATTAGGCTCTTATACATGAAGCAGATTTTATAAACTATTTCAGTAAATCTTAAGCATGTTTTAAGCAATTCTTTAGCATATTCTAAGCAATCTGAAAAATGGAAATGGACTGCCTTCAAGTCGATCCCGACTTATGGCTACCCATTGAATAGGGTTTTCATGGTAAGCGGTATCCAGAGAGGGTTTACCATTGCCTCCCTCTGAGGCTAGTCCTCCCCAGCTGGCTAGGGCCTGCTCAGCTTGCCACAGCTGCACAAGCCAGCCCCCTCCTTGTCCGCCATCTGGGGGACAACTGGGCTCCTTGGGACTATGCAGCTTGCCCACGGCTGCACAGGTGGCAGGGCACGTAACCCCTGAGCCATTCACTGTGGGGTGATCTTTAGCTGGCTCTTTACACCCAGGAGACACGAGCGGGGATTTGAACTTACAAACTCTGGACTCCCAGCCAGGCTCTCCTCCCCACTAATTTCAACATATTTTATGCATATTTTAAGCCATTATCTGGGCTCACCCATCGTTGTAGTTGTTGTTGTTCAGCATGATCATATTGTGTTCATATTAGTTTAACTACATAATTTGCTGAATCAGTATAACATCTGACAACACCCAGCTCTATTTCTCCGTAACATCTGAATCGGGAGAGGCCGTGCAAGCCCTGGACCGGTGCTTGGACTTGGTGGTGGGCTGGATGAGGGCTAATAAACTGAGTCTGAATCCTAGCAAGATGGAGGTGCTATGGGTTGGTGGTTCTTGAGTTCGGATAATTGGTCAGTTGCCTGCTTTGGATGGGGTCGTACTCCCTCTGAAAGCCCAGGTGACCTCTGTGGCTAGGAGTGCCTTTTACCAGCTTCGGCTGATGACAGCTGTGGCCGTTTCTGGACTGGGATAGCCTGAACACTGTTGTCCACACACTGGTAACCTCCAGGCTGGATTACTGTAATGCGCTCTCTATGTGGGGCTGCCCTTGAGGTTGGTCTGGAAGCTGCAGCTAGTGCAAAATGCAGCGGCGAGGCTGCTCACTGGGGCAGGGTATTGCCAACATGTCAACCCGCTGCTGAAAGAACTACACTGGCTGCCTGTTTGCTACTCGGCCAAGTTCAAGGTTCTAGTTTTGGTGTACAAAGCCCTATACAGCTCGGGACCAGGTTACCTGAAAGACCGTCTTACCCCTTATATACCCAGCCGATCACTGCACTCTGCAGGTGAGGGCCTCCTGCAGATACCATCTTATCAGGAGGTTCATTCTGTACAATATAGGAAATGGACCTTTAGTGTGGCAGCACCTACCCTGTGGAACTCCCTCCCCTTAAATATTAGGCAGGCGCTATCTATGCTATCTTTTCGGCACCTTTTAAAGACTTTCCTTTTCCAACAAGCCTTTTAAGTTGAGACCTATCCCAGTCTGTGTCTATGTTAGAATTGCTTTTAATAATGTCTTTTAATATCTTTAACCCTTTTTAAAAGATGTTTTTAAAGTTTTTTTTATGTTTTTAACCTCCGTGGCGCAGAGTGGTAAGCGGCAGTGACACAGCCGAAGCTCTGCTCAGGGCCGGAGTTCCATTCCAACGGAAGGAGAAAGTCGAATCTCTGGTAAAAGGGGTCGAGGTCCACTCAGCCTTCCATCCATCCGTGGTTGGTAAAATGAGTACCCGGCATATGCTGGGGGGTAAATGAAGGCCAGGGAAGGAACTGGCAATCCCACCCCATATATACGGTCTGCCTAGTAAACGTTGCAAGACGTCACCCAAGAGTCGGAAACGACTTGCACTATAAGTGTGGGGACACCTTTACCTTTTTAACGTTGTTTTGTTTTAATGTATTTTAAGGTCTTTTTACGATTATTAAAGTGTTTTTAGTGTTTCTGTTTGCCGCTCTAGACTACTGCTGGAAGGAAGGGCGGGGTATAAATAAAATAATAAATAAATAAATAACACCTTTGTGGATTATAACCTCTGCTAATCTGGGCAGACATATGATAGCCTCATAGTCTTGGAATGCACTTTTTATTATTTACTAGATTTTTATCTCTTGTACAGTACAGTAACAAACAATGAAACATAATAGTAATATAAAAATATCAAGTATCACAAAAGAAAACACGATTTATATTGTCAGAAAACTAGTCTACAGTAGGGAAAGACTGGGAATCAACAGCAGAATACTTAATTGTTTAGGAAGTATAGGAACGATTCTGTGTTCAAAATCCCAGTCTCTTAACAACTGAATGTTAATTTCCCCAAACTACTTTCTGAGCCTTAAGTATGACACATATTTTCCCTGAGTTGTTGTTTTCTTAATAACAAATGGCGGGCATCTCTTTTTAAACAATACTGTATGGAAATGTAAAGTGCCTAAGATTATGATGTCTATAATAGTTTTCCAGAATAAAACAAATCTTAATTTCTGTTCCTTGGCTGCATTAATGCTCTTTGCTATTAGTCAGTAACAGCTATTAGTTGGAAGACTGCCCACCATGCCATAACGTTATCAGTAGCATGTAAATCAGCCTACTTGACTATCATGTAATTTGTGTTCTGTTTATTTCTTACAGGTGAAATCTGTGCTTTTAAAATCCATGGACAGGAAATGCCCTTTGAAGCTGTAGTGCTAAACAAGACATCTGGAGAAGGTCGTCTTCAAGCAAGAAGTCCAATTGACTGTGAACTGCAGAAAGAGTACACATTCATCATCCAGGCATATGACTGTGGCGCAGGTCCTAGTGGAACAAACTGGAAGAAATCTCACAAGTGAGTGACAACCGGGAGAGCGAGGCATGGGCTGCACAATGTATTTACAATTCAGGCTGCAGAGATTTTTTTAATGCTTTACTTGCCAATGCTAGTGGAAATCAAATCAAAATACTTTTATCACAGGAGATGATTGTTCAGCCTGTTACTTCTGTTGGCTCTGCCTACTGCCTGAAATTGACATCTCTTACAAGTATATTCAACTGGACCTTTAAGGGTCTTAACAGACTCTAGATCAGCCTTTCCTAACCGGTGTGCCTGCAGATGTTGTTGGACCACAACTCCCATCAGCCTCAGCCATTGGTAATGCTGGCTGATGCTGATGGGAGTTGTGGTCCAACAACATCTGGAGGCACACTGGTTGGGAAAGGCTGCTCTAGATCAAACTGTCTGCAACTGGAATATCTAATTTACTTTCCTTCACCCCACCATTAAATAAATGAAGATTTTCTGAAACATATGCAGGGTGTTAACATAGCATGTTGTCAAGTTATTACCCAAATCTGAAAATCAGAGTTACCTGTTACACAAGACAGCCAATGCAATATTCTCCCCTAGCTTCTGTGACATGTAGTCCTGATGTCATCACACGTTGCATTTCCCTATTCTTGCAAGCCTCAACCAAAGATGTGAAGCATGGACAGGGAAGCAAACCAAATGAATATCAACACTTGGGGAAATTTTACTATATGTTTCTTATTTTGAATATTTTTATTAATACAGAACAAAAAACCAACAAGCTTGTGTGTCATATTACAGTCAACAAGCTTGTGTGTCATATTAAAGTCTCCTTAATGTATTGAAAATAACAGATTCAAGAAAAAAGGGAAAAGGTTATAATTTGCTGTAAAAAGTGATGTTGAAGCACAAATCATTGTGATGAACTTAAACAGCTGTATTTGATACAAGCTAATGATAAACAATGTTCCTAAACATTAATAAACAGAAACCAACTGTTTTAAGATCTTATGTTTGTTCCTTTAATTGGACACTCTTAGAACGTTTTCCCACCAATGTTCTGTTTTTACTCAGCTAATCCTTGACTGAATTGATAGGTAGGTTAAAGAGAATATTATAGCTGCTCAATAGGCTGATAGTGAATAATACTGTATTTTCTCAGAATAAATGTACACTACCTGCAACAGCATTTAGCATTACTAAATTTGTAAATCTTGTTTATCCTGTAAGGTGTAACAATAATATATCATGTCAGAACTATTTTCTTTTAAGTTGGTACAAGAGAATGCTGCTGGACCTTTCTTCCTTTTTGAGGTGGATATCAGGAAATATTTTTTTACAATAATCCTTTAATTTTGTTAGTATCTTTACTCATTTTGTCAAACTTTTTGTTTTTAATTTCAAATTTCTAGGTTGGTTGTTAAACCTATTTCATCCCTGGAAATACTGGAAATATTTGACATGTCAGTTATTCAGCTCATTTAAAACTTAAACCAAGACAGCGTCAAGCCTGTATTCTTTCCTTAAAAAAAAATATTGTTACAGCATGAACAGATTTTCTTTATGGAGTGCATAGTTAAACTATGGAATTCTCTTCCACAGGAGACAGTAATGGCCACCAACCTGGATGGCTTTAAAGTAAGATTAGAGATATATGTGGAGGATGAGGCTATCTATGGCTACTAGCCATGATGACTATGCTCTGCCTCCACGTTAGGGATAGGCAAACAATTAGTTTCAGTTCACATTTAAATCTATCAAATCCATCAAATTCACACTTTCTTAAACAGTATGAAAACTGAAATCCTTTGAAATTTGCATGAATTTTGCAATGCAGTTTGCCAACCAACCAATGTTTGCAAAAATGCATATGTAAGGGGAAAGCGTGCATTAAAAATGAATGCATACCAAAATGCATTATATTTGGAGAACTTGCTTACAAATTGTGTACATTTGTCAAACCTGCCTACAAAAATGTGATTATCAGGAGAAATTTCCACTAAAATACTGCAGAATTTTCATGAGGATTTTTTAAAAAAAAAAAAAAACACCCTGCAAATTGCTGCAGAAATGTGGAGACCTGAATTTAAGACTGGAAAAGTGAGAAACGGAGAGAACCACAATCGACAGATCTTTCCATCCCTACTCCATGGTTGGAGACAGTATGCTTCTAAATACCAGTGCTGGAAACTGCAGAGAGGGAAAGTGCTCTTACACTCAGAACCTGCTTGCCGGCTTCCCATAGGCCTCTGGCTGGCAACTATGAAAACAAAATGCTGGGCTAGATGGGCATTGGCCTGATCCAGCAGACCCTTTGTATGTTCTTATTAATAATCCACTTTTACCTATTTTACCTATTTCCATGCGGATAAAAGCTTTGTTTACATATAAAGCACTCAGCTACCATTGATATAGTGATTCCATCTGGATGTCACAATAAAGCATGGTTGATAGTGATGAGAATGTGAGCTTTGAACTTGCACGCTTTTGAAGCTGGCTTGTTTCAACAAATAATAATTAAGATTAACGATAATTTAAGCTTTGAATGTAACACTTCTATCCCATTGAAATCAATGGTATAAATTACTCAAAACTCATTTAAGTCCCATTGATTTTATTACTTTAGTCCCATTGATCCAGAATAATTTCATCTAACCCAACATCATTTTGAGTTCTTGCTGACCTGTCTTAATCCCAGATATCTGTGGATTCCATGGAATCACAGAATAGCAGGGTTGGAAGCGGTCTATAAGGCCATTGAGTCCAACCCCCTGCTCAATGCAGGATGCCAAGTTAAAGCATACCCAACAGGTGGCCGTCCAGCTGCCTCTTGAAGGCCTCCAGTGTTGGAGAGCCTGTCCCAGGTAATAGGTTCCATTGTCATACCGCTCCAACAGTTAGGAAATTTTTCCTGATCTGCAGCAGAAATCTGGCTTCCTGTAACTTGAGCCCATTATTCCATGTTCTGCACTCTGAGATGACTGAGAAGAGATCCTGGCCTTCCTCGGTGTGACAAACTTTCAAGTACTTGATTAGTACTATCATATATCCCTTCAGTCTTCTCTTCCCAAGGCTAAATATGCCCACTTCTTTCCATCTCTCCTCCTAGGATTTTGGTTCCAGTCCCCTGATCATCCTTGTTGCCCTCCTCTGAACCCGTTCCAGTTTATCTTCATTCTTCTTAAAGTGTGATGTCCAGAACTGGACGCAGTACTCAAGATTAAGCCTAACCAGTGCCAAAGAGAGGGGAACTAGTACTTCACACAATTTGGAAACTGTACTTCTGTTTATGCAGCCTAAAATAGCATTTGCCTTTTTTGCAGCCACATGACACTGTTGGCTCATACTCAGCTTGTGATCAACAACAATTCCAAGATCCTTCTCGCATGTAGTTTTGCTGAGCCAAGTATTCCCCATCTTATTACTGTACAGGTGGTTTCTTTTGCCTCAGTGAAGAACTTTGCACTTATTCCTGTTAAATTTCATCCTGTTGCTTTCAGCCCGATGCTGAAAAGATCAAGCCTGTCAAGATCCCTTTGAATTTTGTTTCTGTCTTCCAAGGTATTAGCTATCCCTCCCAATTTTGTATCATCTACAAATTTGATAAGCATTCCCTGCAGCTCCTCATCCAATTTATTAATAAAAAATGTTGAAGAGCACTGGCCCCAGGACTGAGCCCTTTGGTACCCTGCTCATTTCCTCCCCCCAGTTTGAGAAGGAACCATTGATAAGCACTCTTTGAGTACAATTCTGTGGCCAACTGTGGATCCACCTGAAAGTTGTTCCATCCAGCCCACATTTAATTAGCTTGCTAATCAGAATATCATGGGGCACCTTGTCAAAAGCTTTGCTGAAGTCAAGATATATTATGTCCACAACATTCCCACAGTCTACCACGGAGTTTGCCTGATGAAAAAATGAGATATGATTAGTCTGGCAGGATTTGTTTTTGGCAATCCATGTTGGCTCCTAGTAATCACTGCATTACTTTCAAGGTGCTTACAGATTGGCTGCTTTATAATCTGCTCCAGAATTTTGCCAGGGATTGATGTCAGACTGACTGGTCTGTAGTTCCTAGTTTCTTCTTTTTTGCCAATTTTGAAGATAGGGACAACATTAGCTCTTCTCTAGTCATCCGGCACTTCACCCATCCTCCATGATTTCACAAAGATAATAGACAGTGGTCCTGAGCGTTTTTCAACCACTTCCAACTAAGATGCAGTTCATTGGATCCTGGAATTTTAAACTCGTTCATAGTAATTAGGTATTCCTTGACCATTTGTCTATCAATCTCAAGCTACTCCTTCAACCTGTACTTCACATTTGTCAGGAGGGTCATAGATCCTCCTTGGGGAGAGGGCTGGGCCTTTTCTTTGTCATCTGTTATCATTTTGGGATCTTCATTGAGTAGCTGAACCACCATTTCTTTTTTCTGCCTTTTACTATGAATGTACCTGAAGAAAGCTGTTTTGTTTCTTTTAGTATCCCTCACTAACCTCAGCTCATTCTCAGATTTAGCCTTTCTGATGCCATCCCTGTATCTCTTTTTTGTGGCCTTTCTGATGCATTTGATCTGATCAGAGTTGCAAATGACTTTCTGTTTTGCTCCTGGTAAACACAAAGCAGGCAATCCTGTCTAGTGTCATGTTGTAGTATATAACTCATCAGATGTTATTACATTAACCAAGAGTCTAGTTAAAATGTCCTTTTTATTGTGTTTACACTTATTCATTATATTTAGTCACTGTCTAATATTAGTCCCAAATCTATGTTTAAATGAGCTATTATGGTTAAATTCTGGTAAAAAGATCTATCGGCTATGAAAACGTATGAATACAGCTCAAAAGCATGTTTTTTTTCATGTTAAGATATTCTACCAAAACTGTTTGAGACCTTGAACAGGAGATTTTTTGGGGAAATAGGAGGATAGACTGTTGGGTATCTGCTTTGGCAGCAATATAGGACATAATGGAGGCTCAGACACCATCCTCCTATTCCCAAGACCATGATGTTATCACTGCTGCCACCAGACACATTTTGGAGAAAGATAAAGGAATAATTTGTGGGAGAGGTACCATGTCACATTGAGGAAGGTGTTTGAGCTGCATAATACTTCCATGTTATCAGGAGCGCAGGGCTAGAACTTTGAAAATGGAGTATAGAGAATATGATTTATTTACTGATCATTGGGGAAATAATTTCTTTTAGCTAAACTTCTCCTAACAAATCAACATGATGGAGAGAGGCCCAGTGCCTTATTCTTATTTAAAGTGGTAAAAAATTAGAAATTGATCATAGACTCTCATTGTTTCATTTCCTGTAGCAGTTCTTTGTTTAATGTGAAGGTTGTCATATTTGAGCACTGTCATGCAAATAAAATACAACAATGAAATAAAAACGCAAGCATTGCAAGAATTTATTTCAACAGAGCCCCCATTTAAAACACATATTTTAATTCTTAGCTGTTTCTTTCATTTGTTCACATTCATGTTTTAACTTTTGCATTTTCTGCAGCTCTTTTCTTTTGATTGTAACGATTCTGTGGAAATTGCTTTTGAATTATTTTATCATAGTTAAATTAAGCACAAATTATGTACTTTATAAACGACAACACTTCATGGTGGGCTTGGAAAATGAACTGATATTTGCATTATATTGTGAGACATAAACGGATCTCTCTTCATTTTAGGGCTGTGGTCCATATCCAGGTAAAGGATATCAATGAATTTGCACCAACTTTTAAAGAAACATCCTATAAGGCTACTGTGACAGAGGGAAAGATCTATGACAGTGTATTACAGGTGGAAGCCTTAGATGAAGATTGTTCTCCTCAATACAGCCAGATATGCAATTATGAAATTGTCACAACAGATGTTCCATTTGCCATTGACAGAAATGGTGAGTGCTTACTATTGCACAGTTATGAATTCTAGGCCACATTTTCATTTATTTATGGATTTATTTATGGGTTTTTAGCTTGCCTTTCAAGGCACACTCCTCCCAAGTTGGCTCAAAAAATTAGAACAGCATAAAACCATTAATTTTGTAACAATCCCTCTTCTAAAGGGATTAAAAACACCCACCCCTGTACTTCACACTTCAACAGAAAGACACAAAAATGACTTCAGCGTGTGTTTAAATACCAGTACATGTATATGAATACATACATTTCTAGGGAGAGAATTCCTTAGGTGTGGTGCCACTGCTGAAATGGCCCTGTCTCTAGTAACCGCCAGTCTGGTGCAGCTTGCTTGGGTAATGTACAAAATTGGTGCTTTTTTATTCTGGTTAACAATTTGGCTTTTGTTCATCCTGTGAGATAGCTCCTGGCCTTTTGCTGTCTTAGTTGTCAGGTGTATGCAGTCTAAACCAAGTTTACCCCCAGAGAATGGTGGGATCAGGAGACAACTCTTAGGACTGCAAAGTTCACTCTGAATAAATCTTGATGATCTAGTTGGTATTCAAAAAACTTTGTAAAAACATTTAGAGGATCAATTGTAGAAAAAAAGCAACATTTTCAGAGACCTTTGATCTTAGTCATTGTATCTTATCCTTTGTCACAAGCGGTACCTCTCTTATAGCCATTTCAAGCAATTATGTTTTGTTGTTTAGTTGTTTGCACAAATCATTTATGTGCAATTTTTAACTCACTTGTTGGAGGTGATCCCGATGACTTTTCTTAAGATATACCCATATCCAAGCTATAATATTTTGTGGCTATGAAAACTAAATTTTTATCCCAGTTCAATTCTAACTGAAATCGTGAGTGCCATGTAGGAATATGTCTGAATGACTATTATCTGTATGACAGTATTTGTGATAAGTTAGCAGTTCTATGAAATGTCGCCAACAGCACACCTTGTAACCCACCCCCCTTTTTTGTGACAATTTTAAAGTATATTTTTAGAACAGTGTCTTATGTCTAACATCAGTGCTGGACCAGTCAAGGATGTGAGAGTATACTTGTATTCCTTCAAAACAAGGTGAATACACTCAAGGGCATCCTTGTGCCCCTTCCATGGCATATATTGCAAATTAATTAATTTTTATTTAATTCTTTGTGGGCTATGCACTTTCCTTCTTCATAATATAGATATTCCCCACTTAACAACAACAAATCACATACAGTATACCCTCGCAAAAGAAAAGAAAAAGGAAACCAAAAGAGAGCTTTAAATGTAATACATATCCTACCCAGCCATTGCTCCTGCAGCAAGTATATTTTCCCATCCATCGTGGGGGACAGGTTGTAGTGCTATTGTCTCCTTTTAAAGGAGCATCACACAAGCACTAAAATGTGGCGCATTCTTTGTTTTTCAGCAAAATCCCTTACAATAGGGCAGGCAGTAACATCTCTCTTCCATCAGAATGATTTAATATTTGTCTAATTTCAGAGATGAGCATTTTTATATCTGAAGCTCCATCTGAGTGTTGACAAAACTATAAATTGAAAGTGTGCACAGGGGTTTTGTTTTCTCCTAGCAGCCATTTCACGCTGCCTTACGTTATAGGAAAGATCTCCCCCATTTGACATGGATCTGTCTTTATTTGAGCTGCTTTCTCACGGAGTTCAGCTGAGCATCAGAGGATAATAACTAGTTATCATCAGTAAAATGCAAATGGTGATCAAGAGAATCCCTACTCTCATTACAATAGCATGACTGGAAGGCAAATGTTTTGAATATTGTATGGAGGGAGCAATCAAGATGATTGAAATGGAGTTTTTGTAATCAAGAGCTATTTAGTATAGTTCTTTATTGGAGAGGGCACTGCGACATGGGATTTTAAAAATGAAGTATAAGGTGCATGTACTGAATAACAGGTGCTCACACCTTATTCTTTTTGTATTTCTAGCTGATTTCTTTTTATCCATGATTTTGAAGAGAAAATGAGTATCTTGGGTTTTCAGTTTTCAAACATTTTGTTTTGTGTACTGAAGAAAGTTCAACAATTTTATCTTGCTTGCTTGGGAAATACATCTCAGCACATCTCTGAAACCATTTCCCCCTATTTTCAGCCCTTTAGAAACATAGTTGACTGGGAGGAGTAATTACTCTGATGCTCAGCTGAGCTATATGAGAAAGCAGCTCACATAAAGATCCATGTCAAATAGGGGAGATATTTCCTATAAAGTAATGCAGCAAGAAATGGTTGCTAGGAGAAAACAATGGATATTGCTGAATCCCCCCTTCCCATTGGAAACAAAAGTACAGTGAAGGTGGTGGGGACCTTGGTCCAGTCCTAATAAAACCCTACCTGCTTGTAAAACCCAAGAGCTCTAACCCACTAGTGCGGGTTCTTCTCATTCTTTATTTCAGAGCTGAATAGCTTAGCTTATCATGGGATTTATGTTAAAAGCAGTTGGATTTTGAACTGTGTGCAATAGCAAAAGCAGCAGTCCCCACCAAAGTGGTGTTCTCCTCTATGACCCTTACTACTCTAATTCTGCCTGATGGGTCCAAAGCCATCTAACGCAGCAAACTATCTGGCATGACAGTGTGTCCTAAGATCCATACATGTGTGGCAGGACCTGGCAAGGTTACCTGGGGACCCTTGCCCATCAAGCATTATGCCAAGTGAGCAGGTCGGCTAAGGGGGTAGAGGGGTAGAGTTTGATGAGGATGTGGACACAATAAACAGATAACATCTTCCAGTTAATGGTGGTTCTCCAGACAGTTTTGGAATCGCAGAGATCCTGAATGCTGCTGCTGCCTAGACACACATAATCACAAACAGCAGATATTGAGAAGAGTGTCTGATGTGTTAGTTTGTGTTCCTCCCCAAAACATTGTAATAGTATAGTCCTGGTATAGTCATTCCCTGATTGGAATCTAGACCTGTCAGTCACAAAACTCTATACTGCTTGATGTTTTCTTTTTATCAAGAGGGAGGTTCAAAATAGTATCAAGTGGATCTGAAGCTCGATTCCCTTTGAACCATTTTAGTCTAATTCATTTTTGACCACTTTGGATGAGAGCTGCTAAGTAGTCCAGATATTACCAAAGTGGGCTGCTTTTATTTAGCATTTGGATTTCATCCACACCTCATGCCCACCCCTAATGTATATATATTTAAATACAATACAGTTAAGGGTGAAATAGGTGATGTAACTGAAGCCTACCCTCATAGAGTTTATAATAATCCAAAGTTAAGAGTTTACAATAACCCTAAATTAAGGTTTATGGAAGGGCCACCACTCAATGGTAGAACATATATTTTCCATGCTTTGCATGCTGAAGGACCCAGGTTCAATCCCCAGCACCTCCAGTTAGGTCTGGGAGAGACTCCTGCCTTGAAATTCTGGAGAGCCATTGCTAGTCAGTGTAGACAATTCTGAGCTAGATGGACCAATGGTATGACTGAGTATCAGACTTCTTATGTTTCTAAGCCAGAATCCTGTCAACCCCTTCTCTTTGCTCCCATATTGTGACAACACTGTGCACTGTACACCCGGTTGAAAACCTTAGCTCATGAAGGGCCTTTCCACTTCACAAGTACCAAGGCTGAGAAACCCCATCATACTGATGTTGTCTTCTTTTGCCTATTGAGCAAAATATTAAGAAACCAATTCAGCTCAATTCCTTTTGGACTCACACACAGGATGATGGCCGATATATGTCCTCAACATACTTTTTTTGTTGCGAGAAATGTTTAAGTCCAGTAAAATCATAAATATACGCATTGATTCAACAGCCCAGGTATGTGCACAAACATTGTGTTTCTGTGTTAGTAAAGGTTGCTTGCTGCATTTTCTTCATTGTAAAAGAATGTCCTTTTTGTGTCATGGTGTCATGAGTACATAGTATTACACAATGTTTAAGAGAAAAGTTCAGTTCCTGTAGCTTCACGTGTACATCTGAGCCCTGTGGAATTGTGGATCTCTGTTGTGGTGTTTTATTTCCTTTCTTTCTAGGCATTCCATGGCTCTAGTAGTCTCCTGCATATGATTAAATGTGTCTATAGAACTCCATCTTGTATCACATAGATATATCAGCTTGCAACTTTTTATTTACCTGTAGAGGGTATTAAGATTTATGTGATCATTGGGACTGTGTTTGTTAAGAGCACTGTGCAAATGGAAACTGTGCTTATAATGTAGGCCAACTGTACAGAGATTTTTTTTTTATTTAATAGCTAGAGTGACTGCCAGACCTTGGGGAGAAAGGTAAGTTGTTAGCTATTTAGCTGTCACAAGAATGAACTAGTTTCAGATATTGTTCTCCTGGAGGCTGTTTTCAAGCTGGCTGAAGTCAATGGCAGGTTGATGGAGTGATTGCCATTGACCTAAGTGAGTTTTGGAAAGAGGCCTCATAGACTAAATTTAAAATTCAGCACATAACTAGGGACTGCATACAGGGTGTGCACAGAAGATGATATTGTTATGGACTGTCCCTCCATCAAAATATGGGAACATATGACACTGTTTTTGCCATGAAGCTATATTTTTTCTTGGCAAAAGCCATCTCAGTCTTTATAACAGAGAGTTCTGAGTATGAACATAAGATTTATTTTTCAGATAAATCTGGAAAAACTAAAGTGAACTCAAAGGGCCATATATATGAATAACATTTACAGCAGTATTATACCACTTTAAACAGACATGGCTTCCCCCAAAGACTCCTGTGAACTGTGGTTTGTTAAAGGTGGTGAGAGTTGTTAGGAGTCCTCTCTTCCCATCAAACTCTGGGAATTGTAGTTCTGTGCGGGTAATAGGAGTCCCCTAGCAACTCTCAGCACCCATAACAAACTACAGTTCCCAGAACTGTGGGGAAGCCATGGCTTTTTAAAGTGGTACTATACAGCTTTAAAAGTATAGTGCAGATGGAGTCTGTTTGTTTGTTTATGTGTTTACAAAAAGTGTTAATATATCACCATTTCATAAAATATCAGGGCAGTATTCAGCAATATAAAAACATAAAAAACACTAAAAACAGTATAAGAACATAAGAACATAAGAAGAGCCTGCTGGATCAGGCCAGTGGCCCATCTAGTCCAGCATCCTGTTCTCACAGTGGCCAACCAGGTGCCTGGGGGAAGCCCGCAAGCAGGACCTGAGTGCAAGAACATTCTCCCCTCCTGAGGCTTCTGGCAACTGGTTTTCAGAAGCATGCTGCCTCTGACTAGGGTGGCAGAGCACAGCCATCATGGCTAGTAGCCATTGATAGTCCTGTCCTCCATGAATTTGTCTAATCTTCTTTTAAAGCCATCCAAGCTGGTGGCCATTACTGCATCTTGTGGGAGCAAATTCCATAGTTTCACTATGCGCTGAGTAAAGAAGTACTTCCTTTTGTCTGTCCTGAATCTTCCAACATTCAGCTTCTTTGAATGTCCACGAGTTCTAGTATTATGAGAGAGGGAGAAAAACTTTTCTCTATCCACTTTCTCAATGCCATGCATAATTTTATACACTTCTATCATGTCTCCTCTGACATACCTTTTCTCTGAACTAAAAAGCCCCAAATGCTGCAACCTTTCCTCGTAAGGGAGTCGTTCCATCCGCCTGATCATTCTAGTTGCCCTCCTCTGAACCTTTTCCAACTCTATAATATCCTTTTTGAGATGAGGCGACCAGAACTGTACACAGTATTCCAAATGCGGCCGCACCATAGATTTATACAATGGCATTATGATATCGGCTGTTTTATTTTCAATACCTTTCCTAATTATCCCTATAAAACAATCATTAAAGTGACTAGCTACTCAAGAACATTTTAAACAACTGCATAGGCTTGTTGTTGTTATGTGCCTCCAAGTTGACTATGACTTATGGCCACCCTATGAATCAGCGACCTCCAATAGCATCTGTCATGAACCACCCATTTCGGATCTTGTAAGTTCAAGTCTGTGGCTTCCTTTATGGAATTAATCTATCTCTTCTTTGGCCTTCCTCTTTCTCTACTCCCTTCTGTTTTTCCCAGCATTATTGTCTTTTCTAATGAATCATGTCTTCTCATTGTGTCCAAAGTATGATAACCTCAGTTTCGTCATTTTAGTTTCTACTGATAGTTCTGGTTTAATTTGTTCTAACACCCAATTATTGGTCTTTTTCACAGTCCATGGTATGCTTAAAGCTCTCCTCCAACACCACATTTCAAATGAGTTGATTTTTCTCTTATCTGCTTTTTTCACTGTCCAACTTTCACATGCATACATAGAGATTGGGAATACCATGGTCTGAATGATCCTGACTTTAGTGTTCAGTGACACATCTTTGCATTTGAGGACTTTTTCTAGTTCTCTCACAGCTGCCCTCCCCAGTCCTAGCCTTCTTCTGACATAAAAAATGTCTCAAGAGACACCTGAAAGTCAAAAGTGAAGATGCCTAATGAATCTCTGCTGGAAGCATAGGACTGACAACACTAAGTGCCCAACTTCTAGCTGAGGACAGTCAGGCCTCTGTAGCACAGGGGTCAACTAACAACATTCCTCCAGATGGTCTCAGTGATCAGGTTGGGATATAAGGGCTCATGTGGTCCATAAGATATCCTGAACCAAGTTCTTCAGGGCTTTGTATATCAATACAAAAGCCTTGTGTTGGTACAGTAATGTTAATAATGGGGTTTTCTAGTTGAGAATATATGTCCCTACACTAAAGGCTATGTGCTAAAGTAGTGAGGAGGTGGAAGTAGGAGCTGCTAATATTTATTTAATAACTTTATAACTTGGTCTTCTAGGGGAAACTCTTTACAAATTGACATACAAATATAAAAACAAAACCACCAAAACAGAACAATTTAAAAACCTTTTAAAATGTTAAAAATTCATAATAGTGTAAAAAAGTCAGCATGAAAATAACAGACCAGCGTAAAACTAGAAACACTATATCAAATCCAATAACAACTAGCTTGTGTAGCCTGTGTTGCATGCCACCCCAATCTCCGAGTGGTGGAAGATCTCCAGGGGTCCCTGTTTTTACCGAGGGTTTGGTTTCCTTGGAAAGAAGGTCAGCAGAGACTGTGGTGTCTTTTAGGAAATATGATTTTTGTTTATACACATTCCAATCTGAGCTTAAGATGGAGAGGTTCAAAGCATTAGCAGTCCAATAGATCTTGCTTTTCCATCAGGCTTACAGAAGGCACCCTAAAGCCATGATGCTGGGAGCCAGCCTCTCTGCATGTTTTCAGTTCCCAGCCTTTCCTCCAACTAAACTAAAACCAAAAGCCTCTTTTTTGGCCCCAAGAGGTGGGGGCTCTCCTGAAGTGTTTCAATAACAAAAGGATCTCCCTGGCCCATTCGCCAGTTAATGGACACATGATATACCCATTAGCCCACCTGGTCACTAACAAAGGAGACTCATCTGACCAACAGAGCAGGTTTCTCTGCTGCAGAGCCCACCTCCAGGTACAGGGTCCTAAATCAGAGGCTGGAAAGAGGACTCATAGAGTACTAAGAGTGACAGGGAAGAGATAAATCATTAAAGCCCATTAAAAAATACCAAGGGATGAAACTGAATGCCACAGATATGGGGCCACTGTTGAGAAAGCCTTCTTCCATGTGCCTACCAAGTAGGAAAGCGTTGCTGCCATTCTCAAATTTGAATCTTGAGAGAGAATTGAGGAAGCATGCATATCACTCCCAATTCTTAATTTTATATAGCACAAACTACATTGTCACAGGCAATGATATGATATGTGTGGTAATACTGATTGTTTTTAGCTCTGGATACTGAAATGAGTCGGAATATGCTTCAAGCTTACTAACAAAAACAAGTGAATGGGGCCAAGACAGTTCTATCCCAACAGAGATGGAACCACGATTTCCAGTTGGAAATCTGCTCTTTTTTGGAACATTACCAAAACACATGAGAGTTGAGCATGCTGAACTTACCTTACATGCCTTAAGGTCTCACATATGGCTACACTCATGTGCTTTCTGTGTACTGAAGGGTGGCAATATCATCACCTACTTGGTATGTCATATCTGAGATGAGAGAAGACTCAGTATGGCTCAGGAAAGATCCATTAGGTAGTGCTAGGTAGTGTACAATGGCATCTCACAACACTGTACAAACCTACAAGCATGTGCAGAATGTATTCCAGAATTTATTCTTGATTGGAGGAATTCATTTTCATCTCTCCCTAAAATACTTTGGAGTGAAATTGTGGCTGAGGTGAGGTTGGGGTTTTGCAGACACACTGGCAGGAACACTGGATTGGCTCCAGCCCTGATCTCACCACCACTCTGCCCCACTTCTGCCCAATCTATGTAAGCTACAGTAATGCCAGTGTTGGGAGGGCAGCTCTGCTCCACCACACAGTCGCTCCTCTCTAAACAAATACATTTATATGGCAGGAAAATTGAATTTCTTCTTAAGGTGAATAGTAAAGCTTCATAGTCATAAAACATAGGATTGGGAGGATACCTAGGGTCAAAGGGAAGGGGGCGGTAAGAAGCAGTTCATCCAATAAAATAAAATAAAATTCAGCAAACTATTGCCTGTGCAGGAGACAGTATCCTTCAAGTTAACTGAAACTTCTTTTTAATGCTGTAAAATATAATCATATATGTGCAAGAGGAAAAAACACTCCAGGCATTTACCAGTATATGATGGAGATGCAAGTGAAACTGATAATTTATTAAGTTCTTGAGATATTTCACTCATATCAGAATGTATGACAAAGATGATTTTAACATTTGCACTATCCATGCCATCATAGACAGTATCATTAATACCAGGCCTGCATAATTTGTGACTCACCAAGCCAATGATGGCCCACTAGACATTTATGGCAACCCTCATGAGCTCAATAAACCTTTGCTGGGATCCAAAGTTGACCTGCACAACCACAATGGCTCTTTCACTCTCACTGATGGAAAATGCCCTCCCATTTTCTCCTATTCCTACTTCAGGCTGCAGCCTGCAGTGCTGTACTAAAAGCTATTGTTTCTGCTGTCTACCACAGGCTTCAAAATGTTGCATGACGGATCAGGGGAACAGGTCGAGTTAATGCCAGACAATGTATGAGTTTTTTCTCCCTTTCCTGCCTTCATAATTGTAAAGTATCTATTATAAATAACCAGTTACCAGGAAGGAGAGGGGTGAAGAGAGGGGGAGGTCAGAAGGGTGCAGGCCAGAGCACCAGATTGGCTCCAGTGGTGTGCCCACAACATACTGACATCTCCACCAACTCATTGTTTTCAGCAAGTGGCAGTGGGACTAGCTCTGAAGCTAGTGTTGCAGCACTGCCCCACTGGGTGAGCTGCTTTTGGTATTAGGTACCCAGTGATGGTAATTTTCTGAAATATTCCACAACAAGTATCTGTCAACATTTGCTAAGTTTCTGATATCTACCATAAAATAGCTATTGTTTCACACAGACCAAATTTTTTAAATGATTTACACATCTTACTATTAGTGTCAGATTAATGTATTTTATTCATTGGAAGATTTATTCAAATTACAAATGTAAAAAGCTGTATCTGGAATCCTATTGATTTTTTACTCTTTGACCTGAAGTTCTTGGACTTCATAGAGTCTAAGCTTTGTGACTTGGATTAGATCAGGTTAAAATTTATGTTTATTTCATGTAAGCTGACTTGCCAGGACTTAGTCCTAAATGGTAGCCTAAAATATCTTAAATGAATCAATCAATCCAGGTATTTTGCCTCATAAGGGGCTGTGAAAAGGTCTGTACATAACACAAAGCTAAAATTTTAAAAGCTATGTGCAAAATAATTGCAATAAATAAAGTAT
Source organism: Rhineura floridana (assembly GCF_030035675.1). Classification (NCBI taxonomy): domain Eukaryota; kingdom Metazoa; phylum Chordata; class Lepidosauria; order Squamata; family Rhineuridae; genus Rhineura; species Rhineura floridana. Next base: position 102,997,597 of record NC_084486.1, read on the forward strand.
TTGTGATTAATCTATATTTAAAAACCAACCTCCAGTTAACCTTCTGGAAGATATTTTTTGAAAAACTCATAATTCTTCAAGTGCATATCTAAAAAGACTTAATGATCTTGAAATCTCAGTTAGCTTATTGAACACACTAATCATAAGTTTTGAATTTATTGGGATAAAACCTTAAAAATAAATCCATTACAACTTCTATTGGGATAGTTCAACAGATAGACAGATACATAGAAAATCTGCTAAGAGCAGCAAAGATAGCATTAGTTGCTAAGTGATGCACTTCAGAAGTACCCACAGAATGAGAATGACTTAGCGAAATATGGTATGTCATAAAAAGGTCTAAACTTACAGAAATAACAACATAAGTAGTATGAAAGTTGATGGCCCTCTACATTTAATGTGATATAATATATTGATATGTGTTATTTATGAAATATGTTGTTATGTGCCTTCAAGTTGATTACGACTTATGGCGACCCTATGAATCAGTGACCTCCAATAACATCTGTCATGAACCACCCTGTTCAGATTTTGTAAGTTCAGGTCTGTGGCTTCCTTTATGGAATCAATCCATCTCTTGTTTGGTCTTCCTCTTTTTCTACTCCCTTCTGTTTTTTCCAGCATTATTGTCATTTCTAGTGGATCATGTCTTCTCATTATGTGTCCAAAGTATGATAACCTCAGTTTCATCATTTTAGTGACAGTTCCCAGGAAGTTCCAGAATTTTCCTAATGTTGATTTAGGCAGCTGCATTGTCTTGGGACTTGTCCCTGCAGATCACAGAGTAAAGCAATTGTAAAAAGGACACAAAGGAATACAAATAAAAGGAAATGTTAATAAGATAAATCATAGGCAGATAACAGGTGTATGAATAAGTAAATCAACAATATTCTATGCTAACTTGATAGAAGAATAGTAATATTATATTATTTAAGCATTTTATGGAAACTCTATTTGCTTTTGCAATTTAAGTGAAAGAGAAACAAATTATATCTAGCGTGAATGAGTTCATATACTAGCTGTGTAATCCTATGCATGTTTACTCAGAAATACATCTCACTGTGTTCAACAGGGCTTATTCCGAGGTGTAGGAATGCAACCAGAATTACTCTAATTTCATTCCCGATAATGGAGTCAAACTGCGAAATAATAGTATGATATCAAGACAGTATACATTAGCCAAAATGATGTAATTTCTTTTGCTAGATATCAAAAAAAACCTCATTTGGTTACATGTAGGTTTTGAAGGTTTTGAATTGCGGCCGATGAGTGAAATAAAGCGCAGACAACAGCAGTTATGGTTGAAATAAAGGGCCACTTTATTAAAATATAACAAAACCCATTAAAGCGACCTGCAGAGGGTAAACCTAGGTGTGGGACTAAACCTTAGGCAAGTAGCTTGCCCCACAGCTCTTGGGCGACCAGCCCCTACTGGGGCAAAGGGCAAGCCCCTTTTGCTTACCCCTTGCCCTGGCCACACCTTGTAGGTGAGTAGGGGGGCCTTCCCGCATCACCACCCCCCAGGGCCGTAGAACCCTCGGGTGGATGAGGTAAGTTGGCCCAAAAAGCAGCCCATATCCTGCCCTTGGGCTGTAAAACCCTGAGAAACAGGCCTCCAGAACTACCAATCACCTCCAAAGGTGCCTAAGGTGGCCACCTAGCTGATCTTTACTTAATTCCCTTCCCGCACCTTACCGCATTTGTAACATAAACTTGCACCATTTGGGGTATTCTTTTAACATATCAAATTAGCCAAATTAGCCCAATTCACCTATTAATCGGGACTCCCCCTAACCCGATTCCCTCCCCCTCTCCTAGTGTGGAGCAGGCAAAAAACCTGCCCGTCAACTAGGGTGGGCAGGATAAAAATTCCTACTCAGCCCCGAAGCGACCTTGGTCACACCAATAAAAGAGGGAGGGTGGGGTGAGCGTCTCGAGACAAAGAGAAGGAAGGAGGGGCAGGGCAGGCTTACATAAGCCTCTTGTCACTCCGCCCCTCCATGCAGCACGTCATGCACGCCTGTTGTATGCGATGCATGACGCCGTCCTTCTTTCAAATGGTGGCTGTGGCTTCACTCTCTAGCAGCAACTAACCGCCGCACGCCCAGGCTTCGCATGGTTGAGCGGCGCTGACTTAGGGGTTGTATCTGTTACTGCATGAGCAGCATTCTGCTCATGCAATATGACTTCCTTTTCTTCTCCACCCCTGTGCAACCAACCATCTGGAGCAGATTTTGAGGGTGTGTGTGGGGGAATGCAGGGGAAAAGAGAAGAGGGAGAACTTCCATTGCACAAATAAAAGTATATTGCATGAGCAGAATGGTAGCATTGGATACAACTCCGTTTCAAATTCTAATTGGCATTAACTACAGTTAACATCTATTCATATATAGCACTTAGACTAGGTTGCATCCAAACTCAGAAAAAGGCAATGGTAAACCACCTCTGAATACTTCTTACCATGAAAACCCTATGAACAGGGTATCTAAAATGCAACACAAGATAGTCCTGGAAGATGAGATCCCCCAGGTCAGATGGCACTCAGCCAATTACTGGGGAAGAACATTGGACAAGTACAAGTAGCACTATGACTGATGACGCAACTGGGTCAAAGCCGAAAGGAAGCCCAGAGGCTGATGCGCACAGATGCGAAAGGAGAGTCCGAAGTTGTACGATGCACACAATAGGAATATGGAATGCGAGAAGCATGAACCAGGGAAAGTTAGAAATTGTCAAGCAAGAAATGGAATGTATCAGCATTACAATACTTGGTGTGAGTGAATTAAAATGGATGGGAATGGCACATTTTCAATCAGGCAACTACAAAATATTTTATGCAGGAAATGAGAAATTAAGAAGGAACAGGGTTGGTATAATAGTGAGAAGTGGTGTAGCAAAAACAATTAAGAGCTATAACAAAAGGTCTGAGCGAGTTATATCAATCATATTTAACATAACCAAACCATCATCCAAGTCTACGCTCCATTGGCAAATGCAGAAGAAGAGGAATTGGAGAGATTTTACACAGAAGTACAGGAAGAAATTGATCACACACCAAAATAAGATGTTCTGATATTCACGGGGTACTGGAATGCCAAAGCAGGGAACAGAGAAGAACTAGGAATTGTGGGGAAATGGGGCTTAGGAGATAGAAATGAAGCAGGGGAAAGACTTATTGAATTCTGTGAAGTCAGTAATTTATTTCTTGTAAACACATTTTCTGAGCAACTTAACAGATTACTGTACACATGCACATCACCAAATGGTTAATATAGGAATCAAATTGATTATATAATTGGTAGCAGAAGATGGAGAAGTTCCATACTTTCTGCAAAAACAAAACCAGGAGAAGGCTGCGGTACAGATCATGAACTGGTAATATTGAAAATCAGAGTAAAGCTAAAGAAGACCAACAAAGCAATCATAATGCCAAAATACAATTTAAATAACATCCCAGAAGAATATAAAGATCAAATAAGGAACATATTTGAGGCTTTAAACTTAGTTAACCAAGTATCAGAAGAACTACAGATTGAAGTCAGAGACATTATCAGGGAAGAATGCAAAAAGACAATACCTCAACTTAAAAAGAGAGAAAGACCTCAATGGATGACTGAAAAAATGGAAATGGACTGCCTTCAAGTTGATTCCGACTTATGGCAACCCTATGAATAGGGTATTCATGATAAGCGGTATTCAGAGGGGGTTTACCATTGCCTTCCTCTGAGGCTGAGAGGCAGTGACTGGCCCAAGGTCACCCAGGGAGCTTCATGGCTGTGTGGGGATTCAAACCCTGGTCTCCCAGGTTGTAGTCCAACACCTTAACCACTATACCACACTGGCTCTCATGGATGACTGAAGAAACTCTTGAAATGGTTAAAGAGAGAAGGAAAGCAAAAGGAGACAGAAACATGGTTAGACCCTAAATGCAACAATACAGCAACTAGTACGTAGGGACAAAAATAACTATTACAATAGTTATTGTATAGAAATAAAAGAGGACAACAACAAGGGTAGAACAAGAGCCCTCTTCCAAAAGATTAGAGAAATTAAAGGGAAATTTAAACTAAGAGTAGGGATGTTGAATAATCAACAAGGGAACACACTGACTGACTGAGATGAAATAAAAGGAAGATGGAAGCGATACACTGAAGAACTCTATAAAAGAGATGCAAGAACGACATATTCATTCACGGAACCGTATGATGAAGAACCAGAAACTTTAGAATTCAAGATGGAAGCTGTTCTTAAAATACATGAAAGAAACAAATTGCCAAGAACAGATGGCATACCAATAGAGCTGCTACAAGCTACTGAGACTGTCCAAATTTTGACAAACATGTGTCAAAAATGGAAAATAAAACCATGGCCCACAGACTGGAGGCATTGAATATACATCCCAATTCCAAAGAAAGGGAATCCCAGGGAATGCAGCTGCCTTAATATCCTATGCAAGTAAAGTAATGCTCAAGATTCTACAACAAAGGCTCTTACCATATGTGGAGCGAGAAATGTCAGTTGTCCAAGCTGGATTTAGAAAGGAAAGAGGTACCAGAGATCATATCACAAACATACATTGGATAATGGAACAGACGAAGGAATTTCAGGAAAAAATCACCCTGTGCTTTATAGATTACAGCAAGGTCTTTGACTGTGTAGATCATGAAAATCTATGGAATGCTTTAAAAGAAATGGGGTGCTACAGCATCTGATTGTCCTGATGCAGAACCTATACTGTGGACAAGAGGCTACTGTAAGGACAGAATATGGAGAAACCGATTAGTTCCCCTTTGGAAAGGGTGTGAGACAGAGGTGTATTTTATCACCCTATTTATTTAATCTATATGCAGAACTTGTCGTGCGGAAAGCGGGATTGGACCAAGATGAAGGAGGTGTGAAAATTGGAGGGAGAAATATCAATAATTTAAGATATGCAGACGATACCATACTACTAGCAGAAATCAGTAATGATTTTAAATGAATGATGATGAAAGTTAAAGAGGAAAGCACAAAAGTAGGACTACAGCTGAACGTCAGAAAGACTAAGTAATGACAACAGGACAGTTATGTAACTTTAGAGTAGACAACGAGGACATTGAACTTGTCAAGGATTATCAATACCTCGGCACAGTCATTAACCAAAATGGAGACCATAGTCAAGAAATCAGAAGAAGGCTAGGACTGGGGAGGGTAGCTGTGAGAGAACTAGAAATGATCCTCAAATACAAAGATGTATCACTGAACACTAAAATCAGGATCATTCAGACCATGGTATTCCAAATCTCTATGTATGGATGTGAAAGTTGGACAGTGAAAACAGATAAGAAAAATATCAACTCATTTGAAATGTGATGTTGGAGGAGAGTTTTGTACATACCATGGACTGGGAAAAGGCAAATAATTGAGTGTTAGAACAAATTAAACCAGAACTGTCACTAGAAGCCAGTACTTGAGCTTGAGTATCCATATAAGGGCCTCCATCAAGGGAAGTCCAGTTTCAAGGCGGAGGTAGGCATTAGGGATGCAAGATGGAATACCCAAAATCGACCTCAGGAATTTGGTTTGGACCACTTCAAAAGGGGTATATTTATCATATACACTAATCTGGGAGCTGTATGTCATTTGAGAAATAACTTTGGCAACAAAAACTTGTATGGCAGAGGGAACATGTTGCCCACCTTGGTATAAAAAAAGGACAGGAGAGCCTTAGTGTTCCTCTGCGCATTGGTGATAGCGGTTTTAGTTTGAAGTTGCCAAGTTCCCGAAGAATGGAAGATTAATCCCAGGTACCTAAACGATGATACTTGTTCGATTTGGCGTCCATTTAAGAGCCAGCGGTGCTTCACCTTCTTTCTGGTAAACACCACTACCTTCGATTTGGCCTGGTTAATTACTAGCAGATCTTTTTGGCAATAATTCTCAAGTACCCTCAGCAAGCGACGCAGGCCAACGCTTGTTAGAGATAAAAGTACTGCATCGTCAGCATACAAGGGAACTGACAGAGGTTTGTTCGCCAGAGTGGGATGATGGGAAGAGACCGACGTCAAACTGCTAACCAGGGAGTTGATATAGAAATTAAACAGGGTGGGAGCCAAAATACATCCCTGTTTAACTCCCTTGAAAGTAGGAATAGGCTTAGACAGACTGCCAGAGGTGTTACATGTTATGCGCAGTTGAGCGTTTTCATGAAGACGCCAAATAAGTAATAACAAATGTCTGTCGATGTTTGTGGCCTCAAATTTTTCCCACAACCTGTCTCTGGGAATAAGATCAAAAGCTGATTTAAAGTCAATGAAGGCGGCATAGAGGGCTCCTCTTGGTTTGGTTGAATATTTTTCGACTAGATGCTGGAGAACCAGTCCATGGTCAATAGTAGAATGCTCCGCCCTAAACCCTGCTTGTTCCTCTGCCAGAATATTTTCATGCTCAAGCCAGCTTTGTAATTTTTCCAATAGGTGGCTGGCATATAATTTACTGACGATGCTTAACAAACTAATAGGTCGATAATTGGCAGGATCAGACTGAGAAACTTTTGTAAATTGGGATAATAGTTGCTAAGCCCCAATCGTCAGGAATGCAAGCAGTGCGATCGATGCACGTAAATAACACTGCTAGGACCGGTGCCCACCACTCAACATTTGATTTAAAAACTTCAGGGGGGATATTATCGGGCCCTGGAGCCTTAGCAGGCTTCAACTTTGCGATTAATGTAATGACTTCCTTAGTTGAGACTGGGGGCCACCCAGGAAGATCCTTTATAGGAATTTCAGCAGAATGAGAATGAGTTTGGCCACTAGCATAAATGTTATAAAAATGCAGCTCCCAGGAGAACACGGGAATATAATAATCTGGATTGGTAGAGGTTTTAGGCCAGCCCCTAGCCACCAGCCTCCAGAAGGTGGCTGAGTCCTTAGACCTGGAGGCTTGTATCCAGGACTGCCAATGCTGTTTCTGGGCCAGACTTTTTTTTGTCTTAATTAAAAGTTTATATCTTTTTTTCAGATCTAAACATTCAGTAGGTAAAACTGGTAAGTTCATGTCTCTGTGCAATTTGTATTTCTTAGTTAGCAGTTTTTTCATGTCTATACATTCCCTGTCAAACCATGGTTTGGAGTTGCATGGGCGAGAGTGGAGCTTCATTGAGAACGTAACGAATAGACAATTTTGTAGGTCCACCAGCAGATCTTGATATGCGGTGAACAGGGATTCCGTGGTTACTGCAGTCGTCAGGGATTCGCATCGGTGGAGGCCTCGGGGAGAGTATAAAATTCTCTTTAGGTTGGTCTCTAGTTTAGGAGACCATTTAACAAGAGCAGCTCTTATTTCATATTCCTCTTCTAAAACTGGATCACGATCAGCATGAATGGTCTGATTTCCACAAAGGAGGGATAGGGTGAGGGGTAGGTGGTCCCTTTCCGTGCGATTGCCTACTACACAGGAGGATATGGCGCTAAGCAACTCGGGGGAAACAATAAAAAAATCTATGGAGGATGCACCAGTGCCAGAAAATAAGTAAATTCGCCATAACGGTCACCTTCCACTGATCCGTTTAGCAGGACAAGATTCAATCTGTGAAGCATTTGAAGTAGGCAAAAGCCAGCATAATTGTATCCCAAATCTTTGGATCGTTGATCTGGTAAATTAAGAGCCTCGTCCGTAGCTGGTGTGATTTCATGAAAATGGGCATACAGCACCGTATCATCTGGGCCTAATCTAGCATTAAAGTCTCTGGAAATCATCACCACGGCTTTTGGGAATAATGCTGTTAAATTAACAATATAGTCATCCAAATTTTGATAAATAGTTTTCACCATGTTTTTTCGACGAGGGGAAAAAAAGACGTTTATAAGTAGAAGCCAAGCCCATTTAAACTTGATAACAAGCGACATAGCCTGGATTTGGCACAGAAACAGCCTTGGTCGCCCTGTATGATGACCTTTGTCGGGAGAGAGACAGGGGGATTGTGACTCTGTTGATTCTCCTTGATCTCTCAGTGGCTTTTGATACCATTGACCATGGTATCCTTCTGGGGAGACTAGCTGAGTTGGGAGTGGGAGGTACTGCATTGCAGTGGTTCTGCTCCTACTTGGCAGGTCACCTCCAGAAAGTGGTGCTTGGGGAACATTGCTCAGCACCCTGGACTCTCCAGTATGGGGTTCCGCAGGGGTCAGTTCTGTCCCCCATGCTGTTCAACATCTACATGAAACCATTGGGTGTGGTCATACGGAGCTTTGGAGTGCGTTGCCATCAGTATGCTGATGACACACAGCTCTATTTCTCCTTTTCATCTTCTTCAGGTGAGGCTGTCAATGTGCTGAACTGGTGCCTGGCTGCGACAATGCATTGGATGAGGGCTAATAAACTGAGGCTCAATCCAGACAAGACTGAGATGCTGCTAGTGGGTGGTTCTGACCGGATGGTGGATGTCCAACCTGTCCTGGATGGGGTTGTACTCCCCCTGAAGGAGCAGGTTCATAGCTTGGGGGTTCTCCTAGAATCATCTCTGTCACTTGAGGCTCAGGTAGCCTCGGTGGCACGGAGTGCCTTCTCCCAACTTCGGCTGGTGGTCCAACTACGTCCCTATTTGGACAGGGATAACCTGGCTTCAGTTGTCCATGCTCTGGTAACCTCTAAATTAGATTACTGCAATGCACTCTATGTGGGGCTGCCTTTGAAGACGGTTCGGAAACTGCAGCTTGTGCAAAATGCATCGGCCAGATTGGTAACAGGGACCAGACAGTCCGAACATATAAAACCAATTCTGGCCCGCTTGCACTGGCTGCCTTTATGTTTCCGAGCTCGATTCAAGGTGCTGGTATTGACCTATAAAGCCTTACACGGCTTGGGACCACAATACCTGATGGAACGCCTCTCCCGATACGACCCCACCCGTACACTACGTTCAAGAGCAAAGGCCCTCCTCCGGGTGCCTACTCTGAGGGAAGCTCGGAGAATGGCAACAAGGGAGAGGGCCTTCTCAGTGGTGACCCCCAAATTATGGAATGATCTTGCTGATGAGGTGTGCCTGGCACCAACACTGTTATCTTCTTGGCACCAGGTCAAGACTTTCCTCTTCTCCCAGGCATTTTAGCATGTGTTCTATATTGTTTTAAATTTTTAAATTGTGTTTTAAATTGTTTTTTAAAAGATGTATTTTAAATTGGATTTGTTTTTAGTTATTATAAACCGCCCAGAGAGCTTTGGCTATGGGGCGGTATACAAGTTTAATAAATAAAATAAATAAATAAAATAAAATAAAATAGCTAGACCCAACAAAGGGATTGGTCTAATAATAGAAGCTCGGAGATTGGTGGCAACCAACACGCAAAGACCCCCTTTAGGTCGTCCACCTTTATCTCTTGGGGTAGCCTCCAGAGAGTACACCGTAAAACCATTCAGTTCAGGCTTCTCTCTGGCCCAGGTCTCCTGAAGGAGAATAATATCATATCTTTTCAGGAAATCCAATAAGGATGGGTCTGAGGCTTTAGTCTTCCAGCCTGACATGTTCCACGAGAGTATAAATAGGCGAGATGAAGAGTAGGTCGTGTTATGTCATGCTGAAGAAGATGGCCATGTAGCATTTGGCTGAGCCATAGATTCGTTCATCCGGTCAGCAGTTGTAAATATAGGAGATAGCATTTCTGGTGAGGAAGTTATTGCCTCTATATAAGGATCAAATCGGCTGACATTTGACACCACCACCTTAGCAGGAATAAAAGTGGGGGCCGTATAAGCTAAAGCCTAAAGATGGAAGAAAACTTTAACTATGAAACTCTCCAGCTTAGGATTCTCGACTACTGCTATGCTTTTGCTAGGCCACACCAAGGTGCAGGTGGCAATTCTTCAACGAATCCTTGATGTTGAGTTCCAAAACCATCTCTCTCAACTAGTGCCTAAATTTGGAGCTATTCTTTGTCCTGGGCCCTTTATCCCTGTGTATTACCTAACTTTCCTCCCTACCCCGAGGTTTCAAAAAGCATTCACGATGGCCAAATTCAATGTATTACCTTTGGCCCTCTTAGATGGTAGATTCCAAAAAATTCCTTATGCTGAGTGACTATGCCCCTGTGGAGTGGGTGCAGTAGAAACGGTGGGACATGTTTTATTGGACTGTGCTTTCTACTATGATCTCCGATGCATGCTGATCACTCAGATCACGCAAAATCTCCCAGGCAGGGACGCTGCTTTTTATGTCAGATACCTTTTATCCGACCAAATTTCTCAGGTCACAATTATGGTTGCGAGATTTTGTGCTGCTGTTATTTCCCACCCAAGAGCACGATTAACTCAACAGCCGGTATAGACCTGAGATTTGGGGGGTTTTTGCTTTTAAACGCCTCCTGTTATAATATTTGTTTTGTGATCACCCGAGTTTGTATTTTAGACTGGTCTCTGACTGTAATAAATTACTTACTTACTTACTTACTCACTAGAAGCTAAAATGATGAAACTGAGGTTATCATACTTTGGACACATAATGAGAAGACATGATTCACAAGAAAAGACAATAATGCTTTACAAGATCTGAAATGGGTGGTTCATGACAGATGCTCTTGGAGGTCAGTGATTCATAGGGTTGCCATAACTCATAATTGACTTGAAGGCACATAACAACAACAACAACAACATATGCAGTACATATACGGAAAGCGGGATTGGACCAAGATGAAGGAGGTGTGAAAATTGGAGGGGGAAATATCAATAATTTAAGATATGCAGACAATAATATACTACTAGCCAGTAATGATTTGAAATGAATGCTGATGAAAGTTAAAGAGGAAAGCACAAAAGCAGTACTACAGCTGAATGTCAAAAAGACTAAAGTAATGACAACAGATTTATGTTACCTTAACGTTGACGGCAAGGACATTGAAGTTGTCAAGGATTATCAATACCTCGGCACAGTCATTAACCAAAATGGAGACAATAGTCAAGAAATTAGAAGGCTAGGACTGGGGAGGGCAGCTATGAGAGAACTAGAAAAGGTCCTCAAATGCAAAGATGTATCACTGAACACTAAAGTCAGGATCATTCAGACCATGGGTATTCCCGATCTCTATGTATGGATGTGAAAGTTAGACAGTTTAAAAAGTGGATCAGAGAAAAATCAACTCATTTGAAATGTGGTGTTGGAGGAGAGCTTTGCAGATACCATGGACCGTGAAAAAGACAAATAATTGGGTGTTAGAACAAATTAAACAAGAACTGTCACTAGAAGATAAAATGATGAAACTGAGGTTATCATACTTTGGACACATCATGAGAAGACATGATTCACTAGAAAAGACAGTAATGCTGGGAAAAACAGAAGGGAGTTGAAAAAGAGGAAGGCCGAACAAGAGATGGATTCATTCTATAAGCCACAGACCTGAACTTACAAGATCTGAACAGGGTGGTTTATAACAGACACTACTGGAGGTCGCTGATTCAATGGCGATCACTAGTGACAAACAAAGATTTTCTGCCAAAATAAAGTCTTTAACAGTGGCTCCGTAAGTTACTGTAGAGGCGAATCCTAGATCCACACAGCCGCCCACAGTGAGGACACAGGTTTCCAGTTGGAATTTGGTTGTGATGAGGATTTGTTTGATGTGCTTTCTGCTTGGCTCATTTCTCCCTTTTGCTCTGTATTTGTGCTTCTTCCAAGTCCATAGCACCTTTGGTAATAGCCGACCTCCATTTGGGACGCTCATGGGCCAAGACTTCCCAGTTCTCAATGCTCATGTTACATTTTTTTAGGTTATTTTTAAGAACATCTTTAAACCTCTTTTCCTGTCCACCGATATTCCGTTTTCCATCCTTAAGTTGGGAGTAGAGTAGCTGCTCTGGAAGACGGTGGTCAGGCATTCAAACAACTTGGCCGGTCCAGCGAAGTTGATGTTGGAGGATCATTGTTTCAACGCTGGTGGTCTTTGCTTCTTCCAATACCCTAACACTAGTCCACCTATCTTCTCAAGTAATTTGCAGAATTTTCCAGAGGCATAGTGTTTATAGATGGTCCATGTTTCACAGGCGTACAGTAAGGTCAGTAGTACAACGGTTTTGTAAATAAGCATTTTGGTTTCCCTGTGAATATCCTGATCCTCGAATACTCTACGCTTCATTCGGGAGAATGCGGCACTCACAGAGCTCAGAGGATGTTGAATTTCAGCATTGATGTCAGCTTTTACAAAAAGATGACTGCCAAGATAAGAAAAGTGATCAACATTCTCCAGCATCACACCATTAAGCTGGCTTGATGGTGCTACAGAGGGACTAGTTTGCACCTGCTGATGACGCACTTTGGTTTTTTTGATATTAAGCGAGAGGCCAAGTTTTCAATATGCTTCTGCAAAGACATTTAGGATAGTTTGAAGATCTTCCTCTGAATGTACGGAGACTACATTATCATTGGCATATTGAAGTTCTATGACAGAGGTTGTAATTACTTTACTTTTTGCTTTCAGCCTACTGAGATTAGAAAGCTTTCCATCTGTTCATTATGTGATTTCCACACCAGTGGGACGTTTCCCTTCAACAAAGTGTAGAATCATGGCAATGAAAATGGCAAATAAGGTTGGAGCAATGATGCATCTCTGTTTTACCAGTGATCCCACTCTGAATGGATTGTATTGAGAGCCATTGTTATCCAAAATTGTCACCATCATGTTGTCATGAAGAAGTCGCAAAATATTCACAAATTTATTAGGGCATCCAATTTTCAGAAGGATGGTCCAGAGAGCGATTCAATATCAAAGGTCTTAGTCAGATCAATAAATGCCATATATAGAGATTGGTTTTGCTCCCAACATTTTTCTTGAAGTTGTTGTGCAGTGAAGATCATGTCCACTGCCCCTCTGGAAGGGCAGAAACCTATTTGGGATTCGGGGAAGATGTCTTCTGAGATAGATAGAAGGTGATTTGCAAGGATTCTTGCAAGGATTTTATCTGCAGTAGCAAGAAGAGAAATACCTCGGTATTTCCCACAATCTGTTCTATCACGCTTCTTAAAAAGAATAATAATTATTGCATCCCTAAGGTCTTCCGGGATCTCCTCCCTCATCTAGATCTTTTCAATGAGCTTATGAAGTTGTTGTGTAAGTTCAGGCCCACCTTCTTTAAAGACTTCAGCAGGAATCCCATCAGGTTCACTTGCTTTGCTCTTCTTCATTTGCTTGATGGCTTTAGTGACTTCATCCAGATTTGGGGACACTGCAAGCTCATCTCTGGTTTGTTGTTGAGGAATTTTTGAGAAGACCTCATCAACCACGATAGAGTTACAATTAAGGAGGTCGTGGTAATGCTCTTTCCAACACAGTGCAATAGACTCTTTATCCTTAGGAAGTTTGGTACCATCCTTTAAGCATAAGGGATTCGTACCATGATTTGTTGGTCCACAGATGGCCTTTATGGCATTAAAAAAGCCCCTTATATTATGAGCATCTGCAAAATGCTGAATTTCTTGAGCTTTCTTTGTCCACCAGGTGTTCTTAAGTTCTCTAGTTCTTCGTTGGACCTCAGCCTTTTCACTGGCATAGATTTTCTTCTTAGCAGTACAGTCAATGCCATTCTGCCATATCCGGAAGGCCTTCCTTTTCTTGTTGATGATACGTATCTCAGTATCATTGTCATCAAACCAGTCCTGATGTTTCTTAGTTTGGTATGTTCACATGCTGCAGTAATGGAAGTCTTCAGTTTAATTCAGTGTTCCTCAACATTTTCAGGGATTTCCATATGTAGAAGTCTCTTAAGTGTTTGAAAACAAGCTCACTTAATAGGATCTTGAAGGGCATGGATGTTCCTTTTACAGCTTGGTTTTCTTCCTTGGAGCCTACGTTGAGGAACAATATTCCTTGAGGCCAAGGTGGCAGACCTGGAAAAGCTGAGAGAGGCAGAGAGGTGTGTGGAGGAGGCCTTCAGGGACGTTATAGCTGTGTCCCACTCCAGCGATGATAGCTCTCCTGCTATCATGGAGAACGATGGTCTCGGGGAAGGAGAGCATCCAGCTGAGGAAGAGGGAAACGATCCCTTAGAAGGGACCCATTCCTTGGGGGATGAGCAGCTATCCTCTCGTGCCGAGGATATATCTCCAGGGGGTGGAGGGATCCTTGTAGTGGGTGATTTGATCATTAGGAACATAGACAGTGGGGTGTGTGATGGGCGTGTAGACCGCAAGGTGTTTTGCCTGCCTGGTGCGAAGGTTGCGGATATCGCCCATCATTTAGATAGTTTGGTAGACAGTGCTGGGGAGGAGTCAGTGGTCGTGGTGCATGTTGGCACCAACGACATGGGGAAATGCAGCTGTGAGGTCCTGGAAGCAAAATTTAGGTTGCTAGGTAGGATGCTGAAAGCCAGGACCTCCAAGGTGGCTTTCCCTGAACCTGAACTAACATTTGCAAGAAGGGATTCTGAGGAACTGAGACAAATAGTGGTAACGAGAGAGGAAGTTCTAGGCTTAATGGACAATATAAAAACTGACAAATCACCGGGCCCGGATGGCATCCACCCGAGAGTTCTCAAAGAACTCAAATGTGAAATTGCTGATCTGCAAACTAAAATATGTAACTTGTCCCTTGGGTCCTCCTCCGTGCCTGAGGACTAGAAAGTGGCAAATGTAACGCCAATCTTCAAAAAGGGATCCAGAGGGGATCCTGGAAATTACAGGCCAGTTAGCTTAACTTCTGTCCCTGGAAAACTGGTAGAAAGTATTATTAAAGCTAGATTAACTAAGCACATAGAAGAACAAGCCTTGCTGAAGCAGAGCCAGCATGGCTTCTGCAAGGGAAAGTCCTGTCTCAGTAACCTATTAGAATTCTTTGAGAGTGTCAACAAGCATATAGATAGAGGTGATCCAGTGGACATAGTGTACTTAGACTTTCAAAAAGCGTTTGACAAGGTACCTCACCAAAGACTTCTGAGGAAGCTTAGCAGCCATGGAATAAGAGGAGAGGTCCTCTTGTGGATAAGGAATTGGTTAAGAAGCAGAAAGCAGAGAGTAGGAATCAACGGACAGTTCTCCCAATGGAGGGCTGTACAAAGTGGAGTCCCTCAAGGATCGGTATTGGGACCTGTACTTTTCAACTTGTTCATTAATGACCTAGAATTAGGAGTGAGCAGTGAAGTGGCCAAGTTTGCTGATGACACTAAATTGTTCAGGGTTGTTAAAACAAAAAGGGATTGCGAAGAGCTCCAAAAAGATCTCTCCAAACTGAGTGAATGGGCGGAAAAATGGCAAATGCAATTCAATATAAACAAGTGTAAAATTATGCATATTGGAGCAAAAAATCTGAATTTCACATATACGCTCATGGGTCTGAACTGGTGGTGACCGACCAGGAGAGAGACCTCGGGGTTGTAGTGGACAGCACGATGAAAATGTCGACCCAGTGACTTCCGGGAAGGGTGACTTTGCTTGTGCCTGCTTTTGAGACGGGCTCCCGCCTCAAAAGAAGCTTATTCAGATATAAATCAGTCAGAACATTTTTTTTTTGACTGATGAAATTTCTCCCGGGCAGGGAGAAACGTAGAGATCAACCTCAAAAGCCTGGTTTTGTTGGGAGGACTGGATTTCATTAATTTATGAGAAAAGGTCCAGCCAACAATGCCGGACGGACTTCCAAACTTTTGCTCTATCTGTTTAATGCGATACGTTTATCTTTTCTTCAAAGAGAAAACCGACTAACAGGCAAGCACCCTTCTTTCTATTATTTTTCTTACTTGGTTTAAATTGTTGCAGCAAAAGGAGATTTTCAGATTGATCGGCTTTGAAGTACTTCTGGGTGAGCTATAACTCTTCTCTGTTATTCATGAAATTAACAGCTTATCTCTGTTTCTGTTGCAAAAAGCTGTCCTGGAAGTGCATTCTAAAGATATAAACAGAAGAGGGATTTCTATTCCGAGGAATGTTATATTGTCTGGGACTATTCTCTTTTTGGTCTATTTTATTTCGACGAATCTGCTTCTTCACGACGCCACTAACTGTTTTGATGCTGGCAACCAAATTTGTTTTGTATTCTTGAACATAGAGAGATAAGGCAGGCTGCTCTGTTTATACTGTGATGTCATCAAGCCTGGAATATTAACCCAATTGTTGCTGAAATAAGAAGTGGTTCTTCTTTACTTCTGTTTTGTTTTGTTTTCGTGGTTTTAAAAATGGCAATCAAGAAAGTGGCTGAGAATCTGGAAGTAATTATGTTTCAGAAAATAATGGATGAGATTGAGATAACGAAACAAACCCTGCGACAGGGCAGTAAGGAGCTGAAAATTGAACTGAGCAAAATGACGCAGGAGCTTAAAGAAATAGGGGATCCTGTGAGAGAGGAGAATGAGATCAGAGATGAGAAAAGAAAAAATAAAGGGGAGATACAAGCCCTGGAGATTGGAACAAATGTGGAATTGGAAAAAGATCTGGAGTTTATGGATATTAGAAATAAAATCTACTGTTTGGAATTTAACGTTATCTCTGAAGAAATTAATGAAGATATTAGAGATAAAGTTATCAATGGCTTGGATAATCTTCTGGACTGGAATGACGTGATGGAGTTTGATATAGTGAAAATCTATGGAATTAACTGCAGCCATGTGACAATGGAAAAACTCTCAAGAGATGAGCCAGTGCATTTTGTAAAAAAGAAGAACAGAGATATGACTTTACAACAATATTTCAGCAACTTATTCAGAATCGATGGCAAGAAAATATTTGGGATAGAGGAAATTCCCATCAGACTCTTACTATATGACTATGGCTATGACAGCAAGATTATTATGGAATACTGATAATGGAAGATTGGACACTGAAATTACTGGACTTAACAGGACTATTGAAGATGGAAGATGAAATTAATAGGGATAATGGAATAATGGCTATTGAAATTATTGGACCTAACAGATTTTGATGAGATGGATTAATCGAAATGTTTATTTGGAGAAAAATTGATAGATATATTTCTTAAAGAATTGAAACCTCTCTTTGACTTTTTGTGGAAAGAATAAAGTAATGTTTATGAGATTTGATGATTAATTAAGATAACTACTGGAGGAAAGTGATTTTATAATATAATTTAAGAGACAGGATTGTTATATATTGTAGACCTATAACTGATTTGATCTGTGACAAATGGGAAGTCAATATTTTATTTTTTTTGTTTAATCATTTTTGTTTTGTTTTGTTTTTTGTCTTTGAATGTTTTATGATTTTGTTTTGTATGTTTTATGAAAATTTGAATAAAAATTATTGTAAAAAAAAAATGTTGACCCAGTGTGCGGCAGCTGTGAAAAAGGCAAATTCCATGCTAGCGATAATTAGGAAAGGTATTGAAAATAAAACAGCCGATATCATAATGCCGTTGTATAAATCTATGGTGCGGCCGCATTTGAAATACTGTGTACAGTTCTGGTCGCCTCATCTCAAAAAGGATATTATAGAGTTGGAAAAGGTTCAGAAGAGAGCAACCAGAATGATCAAGGGGATGGAGCAACTCCCTTACGAGGAAAGGTTGCAGCATTTGGGGCTTTTTAGTTTAGAGAAAAGGCGGGTCAGAGGAGACATGATAGAAGTGTATAAAATTATGCATGGCATTGAGAAAGTGGATAGAGAAAAGTTCTTCTCCCTCTCTCATAATACTAGAACTCGTGGACATTCAAAGAAGCTGAATGTTGGAAGATTCAGGACAGACAAAAGGAAGTACTTCTTTACTCAGTGCATAGTTAAACTATGGAATTTGCTCCCACAAGATGCAGTAATGGCCACCAGCTTGGATGGCTTTAAAAGAAGATTAGACAAATTCATGGAGGACAGGGCTATCAATGGCTACTAGCCGTGATGGCTGTGCTGTGCCACCCTAGTCAGAGGCAGCATGCTTCTGAAAACCAGTTGCCGGAATCCTCAGGAGGGGAGAGTGTTCTTGCACTCGGGTCCTGCTTGCGGGCTTCCCCCAGGCACCTGGTTGGCCACTGTGAGAACAGGATGCTGGACTAGATGGGCCACTTATGTTCTTATAGTGGATCGAATTAATAGGTGATCTGTCCAGCAGTCAGTCACAATGATCTCCAGCACAGACAATTACGTAATCTAGGAGATGCCAGTGTTTTGACCGAGGGTGCTTCCATGATGTTTTAAATTTATTTTTCTGGCAAAAGAGCATGTTTTAATAACAAGATTATGCTCTGCAGATTTAGTCAGAAATAGAATGCCATTCAGGTTGCTGTTGCCAACTCCTTTCCCAATGATTTCTGGCCATAAATCAAAATCACGCCCAACTCTTGCATTGAAATCTCCCAGGAGGATAATTTTATCTTCCTTAGGTATCTCTGATAAGATGGTGTCCAGCTGGTTATAAAATTTTCCTTGATGTCTTCATCAGGATCTAATGTTGGCACATAAGCACTTATAATAGTTGCCTGCTGGTTTTTGGCGAATTTTAACTGGAGAGTTGAAAGCCATTTATTAATGCCAGTAGGAACTTCTGACAAGAGCTTCACAAGTTTATTTTTAATAACAAAGCCTACTCCATGAATTCATTGTTCTTGTCCAGGCAGTCCTTTCCAGAAGAAGGTATAACCTTTTTCTTCCTTCAGTTGTCCTTCTCTTGGAGTGCTGCTATGTCAATATTAAAACGTCTCAACTCCCTTGCGATGATGGCTGATTTATAGGGTCACCAGAAGTCGTAAGTGACTTGAAGGCACATGACAACAACAGTAACACTTCACCAGGGGTAACTAATGTGGTGCCTTCCAGATGTTGCTGTACTAAAACTCCCATAATCCCTTGGCTATGCTGGCTGGGTCTGATGGGAGCTGGAGTTACCCCTCCACTGCAATATGGTTAAAGCAAACTGAAAAGCTGGATAAATTTGGACAGTCCAGACAAAAGAAAGAAGGGAACACATCAGCCAGCAACATTATATGTGCAACAACCTAGTATATTTTGAGCTCTAACTTTCATTTCAAAGTAGGTGTACAGAAAAACTGAGAAAAAAACCCGTAAGTCAATGTGGAATGGACAGAAAAATGGAGAAATTTTTCTGATAAACTGTTTCCTTGGGTCTCTTATTACTATGTCCTTTTATAAATATAAATATCCAGAAACAAATACAAATGTTGGATATAGGATTCAAACAATAAGAAAAAGGGACA
The DNA here is from genome assembly GCF_030035675.1 of Rhineura floridana. Lineage (NCBI taxonomy): Eukaryota > Metazoa > Chordata > Lepidosauria > Squamata > Rhineuridae > Rhineura > Rhineura floridana. The sequence goes on from NC_084486.1 coordinate 103,016,710, forward strand.
TACATTTAAATCAATCCAGTCTAATATTTGCACCATTATCTCTGCTGTGGATGTTGGCCTGTCATTTTAGATTGCTGGTATGACTGACCTCAAGCATATCTGTATTGATGCCATAAGGTTTAGAGCAGGTATATAGGATTGTGCTTCCAGGATTGTTTTGTCCATGCTATTTACTATAGACAGACAATCTCTCTCTCTCTCTCTCTCTCTCTCTCTCTCTCTCTCTCTCTCTCTCTCTCTCTCTCTCTCTCTCTCTCTCTCACACACACACACACACACACACACACACACACACACACACACACACACACACACACACACACACACACACACACACACACACACACTGCATGAGGGCCAGTGGTTTTCCATGAAATGAAGTGGTTTAAGCTAAATATTATAGCTATTCAGATAGACAAAGGTTAAAAATCATGACTAATTTTGACATAACTATTTTAGTCATGTAATCCACTTTAGACAGAATACAGAATAGAAGCACTAGCACATGAAAACACATTGAAAATGATAACAAGTTCAGGATATGAGGAAGATTAAAAAAAAATTTGCTACAGAAAGAGCACATAATATGAAATGTTCTCAATTTAGCTTGAGAAGGAACTGTCATTTGGCAAAAATGTCCTGAATTAAAATGCTGAACTCATTAATTAAAGAGACTGATTTAGAAAGGTAAGGTTTTCTATCCTTTTATAACTGCAAGTTCCAGTCTCTCTCCCATCCCCATTTTCTTGTGAACGTTGCTATTTCTTTGTTACAAGGACGAGTGATTTGTCACATTTATGCTTCTGTCAGGCTGATTTTGTTGCTGCAGAATTTTATTTTTCACCTGGTAGCACAAAATCATATCATTTTAAAAAATTGGTCAGATTCACCAAAGAGAAGACAAAAGAAATACCTTCAGCACCAACTAACTTTTCCAGTGCATCCACACAGGTAGAGGAAAGTTTGATGAGGGATACTAGAAAGACAACCAACTCTCAAATGTTACTGTCTTTCATTCCTGACAATCAAAGCTGCCTATGTAAATCAGGGCCAAAATCCATGATATTTGTCTTGGTTCAACCCATTAGCTTTACAATCTGTGTTCAGAGATGGAAGGAATTTAATGTGTAGAAACCACAGTGCTCCAAAAACCAACCAATGGAGCAAAAATGACAGCTATACCTACAGCGCCTATGGCAATACTGCCAGTGCCCACTAAACACAGTCCATTATAATGGCAATGCCGCCGTGCCAATAAGATACGGAGGGAGTTGATGATGGCAAGGAAATTTAACCAATGACATCATCCAGTACCCTCTCCCACCACACACACAACAGCAACACAGTTATAGTCATATATGTATATACACACACCATAAATTCTATGACACTTCCAGCAATTACATAGCTTCCCAGGCAGGGGCACAAGTAATAGCACATAAGTACTCATTAATACTGCTTTTTATCACAGAAAGCAAAGGAAAGGAAGGAGAGGCCACATAATATGGTGCCCAAATAGGTCCTCTGTCAGAAGAACACATAGCCCCACAGGAAGGATTCATAACCCATTGACAGAGGAAAAGAATATTTTGAGTAGCTGGAAAAGGCAGAGGGACAAGGGGAGGCAACGAGTTCTAGTAGCTCACTAAAGAAGGCACAGAGTTTAGAAATTGGAGATGTGAGTCCAAGCCCCATCAAGGGAGGGATATGGCCCAGCTCACCATTTACATGCCTGGCCAGAAACAGACATGACATGGCAGAGGAGAGGGAGCTCCCAGGATTTGAACCCATGCTGCAAAAACCACCAGCCATCTCTTAACTTTTAGGCCACAACAGATAACAGGAAACAGAGACACCATAGGCACATTGTTTCCCCTTGAAGACCCAATCATAAATGCCAGGATCCCGTAAGCTGCGGGAGGAGCCCTAACCTAGTGGAACAGCTCTGATTTCACATGTTCAGGGTCTCGGGTTTGAATCCAGGATATAGCCTCTATCACTATGTGATACAGGTGGGGTAGTAGTTGGTTTTCTTCTGTTCATATTTACTGAGCTGAATCGGGGAAGGATTTTCCTTCTTCTGGCTCTGTAATCAGTGGAACATTTTGTTATTATCAGGGGTATGCTCAGAGTCTGTAGAGGATAGGATTTAACATAATTGTGATCTCCTTCCCCCATGTCACCCTCATCCATCTCATTGTGGCTGCTTTGCCAAAGCAATGGCTCTGGCAGAATGGATACACCAGCATTTCTGAAAAGTTGTACCACTCTACTTTTCATGGTGCGCCTTATCTCACATTACCTAGTATAGCAGAACTTATGCTTGGCCCTATAGCAACTTTATTATAGCCCTTTTGTCAGCATATCTCAAATACAGGTTTGTGCCGTAAATGTAGAAAGGACCATATGGGTTTTATTTTCACTAGAGCCACACTGAATATTTGTTTCAAATTATGTCTGGATTATATTTTTGCTTCCTGTACCTGATGAGCTCAGTTCTGAAGGCCAATGCCACACCCTGTGTAAGAAAGTACTGTCGTTGTGAGTGTCTGAAGGAGAAAAACAGGAAAGGCAATTTAATAAGAGGTGTCTAGGAAGGTCAATTTTTCTTTTTTCTGTCTTTCTGCCACCACTTCCTATTATGCAGAGGTTCTTTTGTACACTACAGGCAATTATTGTTGGTTTTATTATAGTCACTTTCATGAACCTAGGAGCTTGACAGTGAACCAATTGCAGTTTATTGTCCTGTGTCACACCTGCAGGGAATATCCGAAATACTGAGAAGCTGAGTTATGACAAACAACGTCAGTATGAGATAATGGTAACTGCTTTTGACTGCGGGCAAAAACGTGCAGCTGAAGATGTCTTGGTACGAGTTGAAGTCAAGCCTGTATGTAAACCTGGATGGCAAGGTAGGGATTGTATATTGTTGTTTCTTTAGAAACGGTGATGATGCATTTTGTAATATAAATACTACATTGCCAATTTTAGAATATCAGAACTTTTATTTATTCATTCAGAAATGTCTAGTGCACTTTTCAATTGGTATAAATTCTAAAGCAGAGAACAATGACAAAAACATTAAAAATAGTTCAAAGCAATAATTAAAACACAGTAAAAAGTGGAAGATATGAACTTTCCAGTTATAAGCTTATCACATTTAAATACTATATGCCTGACTAAATCAAGGCTGGCTCCAATTTTTGTGGAGCCCTAGGCAAGCTGCCCTTGGTGGACCCTGACCTTCTTTTGAATGGGCCTACCTGCCAGTGGACATCTGCATCTTGCTGCTTACTAGTTGGGTGGGCAGGAAATCAGGAGTGGAAGGCTAGCAGTAATTAGTGGAGCTTTGAGCTCTGATGCCTGAACTCACAGCAATGGCATTTTAATTATGTTAGCCCCATCCACATATGTACATTGCGGGCAAGGCCAGCAGGCTTGAAATGGTGGGTCCAGCTGCATAGGTCAAATGCTCTGAACAGCACCAGTGCTCTTGGGTTGTTGCTGCCATAAACAAACAGGTGTTTCATGCATCCACAGTGATGCTGACCAGAACACTGGATCCATGAGGCTGGACTTGCCAACACCACAATTTTATTTTATTTTTGTTCACAAATTTTATTAATATACAATTAACATATAATTATTATCTGGTTGTGCCACTGAATCCAGTTCATACTAGTTTTTTATATCAGCTAATCTTGTGGCATTATTATAGTTTTCTAAGTGTGGGAGTCCCATTCCTCCGAGTTCTGTTTCTTTCTTTTTTAAATTATATATAGTGTGTTTGCAGCAGCACATGGTGGCTTTTCCTCCCCAAACAAAATCCAGAATAAACCTGTGCCAAATTTGAAAAATATTTGGTGGAACTTGTACCAGTATATTCATAAATAAGAACAATAGTCCTGGTAAGATATTCATCTTTACAACTGATATTTTCCCCATCCAAGAAATTGGCAATGTTTTCCAGTGTCTACATTCTTGATACACTTTATCATAATTCATTTTAGTCGGTTGTGTCAGATCTTGAGTAATCCAAATTCTCAAATATTTTACAGGCTTATCTGACCAAAGGATGTTCATTATCTTCATTCATTCTCTCTCGATTTCATCATTCACATCTACAGCTAGCCGTTCGGATTTTTTGAACTGATTTTATATACTGATATTTTTCCAAACTCATCTAAGGTCTTTTAGGCTTTTCCAAGAGATATTTGGGAGAGTTAGCATTAACACAATATAATCTGCATATAATATTTTATTTTATAAATAAAATATAATATTTTATTCTGCATTATTCCATATTGTATGTCAAAAAAACCAGGATTTTCTCTAACCACTATGGCTAGAGGTTCAATTAGTATAGTGAACAAAATAGTTGATAATTGACATCCTTGTCTAGTTCCTCTAGAAAGATAGAACTGGACTGATAGACAGCCAATGGCCAGTATTTGTGCTGTGGGAGTTTGGTATAAGATAAGAATCCAACTTTGAAACTGCAGATCCAAATTGAAACAATCCCTCACTTCCATTAAGCAAGCCCATTCCACTCTGTCAAATGTCTTTTTGGCATCTAAGAATAACAAGACCAATTTTATTCTTTTATCTTACACTCTTTTAAACTTATTAATTAACCTTTTTATTACTTGACATCTTCCTCTTTTTTAAGAAACCAGTCTGATTGATTTCTATATATTTCACAATAATGGCATTATAGAAGACCAAATTTTAGTATCTTGATTTGATAAAGATACTGGTATATAAGATTCTGGGTTCATGAGATCTTTATTAGGCTTGGGTATTACCACAATCTTCACCCTGTCCCAGGATCCTAGAAGTTTTCTTTACTGTACTGCTTCATTAATAGTATTTAGAAGGGGTTGATCTAATTCTTCCACATATACTAATATTCAGATAGTAACTGACCTAGGGGCCAGGGGGTTAACCATTTTAACTCTTTAATTGTACTTCTTATTTCAGTTTATGTAAAAGGCACCGTAATTTCTCCTGATGCTCTACAGATATTTTTGGGATTCTTATTTAGCACTGAATATCTTGAATCTTTGGATTCTCTGATTAATATACATAATTTTCATAAAACATTTTGAAAATGTTAGAAAAAGCTTTTGAACTTCTCACTTCTTTATTATCATATAAATATCATATGCTTTTTCTTTTGCTCTTTAAGAAGGAGTCTAGCTAATACTTTAGATCAGCTTTTCCCAAGCAGTGTTCCTCCAGATGTTGTTGGACCACAACTCCCATCAGCCTCAGCTAGCATTGCCAATGGTCAGGAAGATGGGAGTTGTAGTCCAACAACATCTGGAGGCACACTGGTTGGGAAAGGCTGCTTTAGATGGTTTGTACTCAATTCAAACTTTTGCTCTCAGAAAGGTCATTGACTTCTCCATTTTTTTGTACATTTAATGATTCCATTTTTTTTCTCACTTCTGTTAGTTTCTCATATCTTTCTCTTGATTTGTCACTTATGCTCACTGTGTAATCTGACAGTTTCTTCTGTTAGAGACTGTTCATGGAGAGAAAAATGTGTAATCCCTCAATTGTTAAGTGCTTGCAAGGTTCTGTCAGCTGAAATTCACTCATCATATCAAAAAAACTTTAGGCAAGTTTCCCATATGTGCATTTCCTGATGATCTATCTAGTTTAGAGTTAATGACCCTGTCTTGGAGGTTCTCCCAAAGTTTCCTGTTTGTCCTGATCCTCTTTCTCTTCATTTAAGTTCAAATCTTTATTCTGTCTGCTTTTAGTTCTTGTACTATTGATTTTCCTCCCAGGAATTAACTCTGTAACTGCAACATTTACATGAGATTTTCGTCAGTTCCTTGTTCTGAATTTCCCTCTATCACTTCTTTTAATATCATGGCTTCTTCAGCTGTGTTAACCATTATCCATTTATTATTTATCATAACGAGTAATTTAAGAGGAGTTCCCCACCTGTATTTTATTGTGATTTTCCTGAGTAGCAGCAGTGATTCATACTGTAGCCCAGGGCCCCATCACTTGCCCGAGGATGCCATGTGCTTGACACCAAGTCTGGCCCAATTTTTTTAAAGACTTCATTACAGTCAAATAGTGTTTTATTTCCCCATCTAGGATGCACACTTTAACGTGGTGAGGGGGTTTGAGAGTGTCAAAGAAGCTGAGAGCAATGCCATCAGGAGTCTTGACCAAGAGGCTAGACTCCTAGCAGGGGCACCCAAAGCACAATGGTCAAAACTGGGACACCAGACTAAGATGCATCCAGACTCAGAGGAAGGCAATGGTAAACCACCTCTGACTACTTCTTACCATGAAAACCCTATGAATAGACTATCCAAAATGCAACATGAGATAGTGCCAGAAGATGACACCCCCAAGTCAGATGGCACGCAGCGAGCTACTGGGGAAGAACAACAGACAAGTACTAATGATGGAACTGGGTTGAACCCGAAAGGAAGCCCAGAGGCTGATGCGCACAGATGCGAAAGGAGAGTCCGGAGTTGTGCAATGTAAACAATAGGAACATGGAATGTGAGAAGCATGAACCAGGGAAAGTTAGAAATTGTCAAGCAAGAAATGGAACGTATCAACATTACAATACTTGGCGTGAGTGAATTAAAATGGATGGGAATGGCACATTTTCAATCAGGCAACTACAAAATATTTTATGCAGAACATGAGAAATTAAGAAGAAATGGGGTTGCTTTAATAGTGAGAAGTGATGTAGCAAAATCAATTAGGAGCTATAACACAAAGTCTGAGCGAGTGATACCAATGAGATTTAATGGGAAACCTATTAACTATCATCCAAGTCTATGCTCCAATAGCAAATGCAGAAGAGGAATTAGAAAGATTTTACTCAGTACAGAAAGAAATTGATCACACACCAAAACAAGTTGTTCTGATAATCATGAGGGACTGGAATGCAAAAGTAGGGAACAGAGAAGAACTAGGAGTTGTGAGGAAATGGGGCTTAGGAAATAGAAATGAAGCAGGAGAAAGACTTATTGAATTCTGAGAAGCCAATAATTTGTTTCTTGTAAACACATTTTTTGAGCAACTGAAAAGATGACTGTACACATAGACATCACCAAATGGTCAATATAGGAATCAAATTGATTGTATAATTGGCAGCAGAAGATGGAGAAGCTAAATACTTTCTGCAAAAACTAGACCATGAGCAGACTGCGGTACAGATCATGAACTGGTAATGTTGAAAATCAGAGTAAAGCTAAAGAAGACCAACAAAGCAATCATAATGCCAAAATACAATTTAAATAACATCCCAGAAGAATATAAAGATCAAATAAGGAACATATTTGAGGCTTTAAATTTAGTTGACAGAGAACCAGAAGAACTACGGATTGAAGTCAGAGACATTATCAGGGAAGAATGCAAAAAGACAATACCTCAACTTAAAAAGAGAGAAAGACCTCAATGGATGACTGAAAAAATTGAAATGGACTGCCTTCAAGTCGATTCCGACGTATGGCGACCCTATGAATAGGGTTTTCATGATAAGCAGTATTCAGAGGGGGTTTACCATTGCCTTCCTCTGAGGCTGAGAGGCCGTGACTGGCCTGAGGTCACCCAGTGAGCTTCATGGCTGTGTGGGGATTTGAACCCTGGTCCCCTAGGTTGTAGTCCAACACCTTAACCACTATACCACACTAGCTCTCATGGATAACTGAAGAAACTCTTGAAATGGTTAAAGAGAGAAGGAAAGAAAAAGGAGACAGAAACACGGTTAGAACCCTAAATGCAAAAATATAGCGACTAGTACATAGGGGGAAAAAACCTATTACAATAGTTATTGTATAGAAATAGAAGAGGAAAACAAAAAGGGTAGAACAAGAGCCCTCTTCCAAAAGATTAGAGAAATTAAAGGGAAATTTAAACTAGGAGTAGGGATGTTGAATAATCAACAGGGAAACACACTGACTGACCAAGATCAAATAAAAGGAAGGTGGAAGCAATACACTGAAGAACTCTATAAAAGAGATGCAAGAATGACAGATTCATTCACGGAACCGTATGATGAAGAACCAGAGACTTTAGAATGCAAGGTGGAAGCTGTTCTTAAAATACATGAAAGAAACAAATCACCAGGAACAGATGGCATACCAGTAGGGCTGCTACAAGCTACTGAGACTGAATCTGTCCAAATTTTGACAAAAATGTGTCAACAAATATGGAAAATAAAACCATGGCCCACAGACTGGAAGCATTGAATATACATCCCAATTCCAAAGAAAGGGGATCCCAGGGAATGCAGTATGCCTTAATATTCTATTCAAGTAAAGTAATGCTCAAGATTCTGTAACAAAGACTCTTACCATATATGGAGCGAGAAATGCCAGTTGTCCAAGCTGGATTTAGAAAGGGGAAGAGGTACCAGATCATATCACAAGCATGCATTGGATAATGGAACAGACAAAGGAATTTCAGGGAAAAATCACCCTGTGCTTTATAGATTACAGCAAAGCCTTTGACTGTGTAGATCATGAAAATCTATGGAATGCTTTAAAAGAAATGGGGGTGCTGTAGGCTGCTGAGTCTCACTCTCTGGTGATTTTCCAGAAAGACAGAAGTAGAGAAATGACACCTAAGGGTTAAACTGTGTTAAAGGCTGCCAAGGCCGTTTCGAAGCAGATGTGGTTGGCAAGGGCAGCGAAAAGAGATATAAACCTTGGAAACCGAAAGCACAGTGTGGGGGAAGTATTTTGTGGAGGAAAGGAGTTTGTTAAGAGAAGCAAAGGAGAGCAATTCATGTCTGTTTACCTATTGTCAGTAAAGACTCTTAACTTTAACTACCTGTGTCTCCGTGGCTATCTTTCGGCTGGACTATCTACGCTTGGGTACAACCAGGTGAAAGGGGTAAACATCTGGGCCGCACCGCATCACTACACCACAGGGGTTATGGGCCCAGCCTACGGCCCAATTACTCCAGACTAGCCAGCCAGTAGCCCGGAGTAGGAGCACAGGAAGCAGAACAGATGGAGAAGCAAGCAAGCCAGAAGCTTGGGAAAAGCTGTGAAGTGGCAGAGTGCTTGAGTGTAATCGGAGAAGTGTGCTGCGGAGAGATGGCAGTTTCACTTTCAGCCAGGATGCCTCTGGAAAGGCTCACTGATTGTAATTATTCCAGTTGGAGGCTGAGGATGCAAGCTTTCCTAACAAAAGAAGATTTATGGCAGGTGATCGAAGCCAACCCCCCCGGAGCTCCACAGCCAGAGTGGATATGCATGGATGAAAAGGCAAAAGCGTTTATTATATTGACTTTAAGTGACTCTCAGTTGTTATATGTGAAAGAGAAACCAACGGCAAAACTTATGTGGACTGCTTTGCATGAAGTTTATGTGAGGCAGACAGCGAGTAGCAAGATTTACCTGGTGCGAAAGCTTTATCAGATGAAGCTGGCTGAGAACACATCAATGTCGGAGCATTTAATGGAATTCAAGAGACTGTTTGCAGAGCTGCAGGAGAGAAACGTAGAACATACACCGTTGCAGCAAGTCTATATTATATTGGCTTCGTTGGATGCGTCGTGGGACTCATTAGTAAGTTCATTAGAAGTGATGGATGACGCGAATTTGACAGTGAATTACGTCGAGTGCAAGCTTCTTCAGGAGTGGGAAAGAAGGAGAGAAGCCGGATGGGAGAAAGCAGAGAAAAGTGAAAGCAGGAAGACAAACTTCAAAGAGACTGAAGCAAGATCATTTGGACTTAAAGCTTGTTTTGTTTGTGGCTCGAAATCACATCTGCAAAGAGACTGTGCAATGAAGCGGAGAGGACGGGACTGGAAGTCAAGCGTGCAGATGGTGAGTGCTAGAACTCGTAAACTGAATGACTGTGAGAGCAGAGACAGTACTTTATGGATAGTTGATTCAGGAGCTTCACACAGTTTAATCAAAGACTTAAACATGTTTAAAACTTCACTTCCCACAACAGAAGTCGTTGTTTTGGCAGATGGAACGAAGAGGGAGGTGATGGGCAAAGGTACAGTGAAATTAACTATGTTAAACACAATCATGACAGATGTATTGTATGTGCCAGGGTTGGAATGTAACATAATGTCTGTAAAGAAGCTCAATGCAATGGGATATACTGTAATATTCAAACAAGGGACGTGTGAGATCATGAAAGGAGACAAGATTTGTATGACAGGGTTTATGAGACATTCACTGTTTTACATTCAGTTCAAACACGCAGGTTGTGCAGCAATGAGTGCTAACAGAAAGCCTCATGATGGCTGTGCTCATTTATGGCACAGAAAACTGGGACATGCTCGTTATGGCACCATAATGAAAACCCCAAGTAACAGTGTGGATGTGACACTGAAGGAGTGTGACCAGAACATAGACTGTGAAGTGGTACATGCTCTGGTAACCTCACGTTTGGACTACTGTAACGCGCTCTACGTAGGGCTACCTCTGAAGACGGTTCAGAAGCTACAGCTAGTGCAAAATGCGGCGGCCAGACTGCTAACAAGAACCAAGCAGTTTGAGCATATAACACCTGTTCTGGCTCGCCTGCACTGGCTTCCAATATGCTTCCAGGCCAGATTCAAAGTGTTGGTACTAACCTATAAAGCCTTATACGGCGCGGGACCACGATATCTGCTGGAACGCCTCTCCCGATACGAACTGGCTTGTACACTACGGTCTACTACGAAGGCCCTCCTCCGGGTCCCAACGCATAGGGAGGCCTGGAGGGTAGTAACAAGATCTAGGGCCTTCTCAGTGGTGGCCCCTGAATTGTGGAATAGTCTCCCCGAGGAGGTACGCCTGGCGCCGACACTATTATCCTTTCAGCGCCAGGTTAAAACCTTTCTCTTCTCTGAGGCATTTTAATCTAAGTTAATTTGAGTAAATGTTGTAATTTTATTTTAGATGGTGTACTTTTATATACTTGTATTAGATCCTGTAATTTTATTATTGTATATGTTTTTATGTTCACCGCCCAGAGAGCTGTTTGCTAGTCAGGCGGTATATAAGCTTAATAAAATAAAATAAAATAAATAAGTGTGTAACCAAACCAAAGCCACAGTTGCACCTATTTGCAAAGAGGCAGAAAGCAACACAAATGCACCATATCAGTTGATTCATGTGGATTTAGCTGGACTGTTTAACTGTTCACAAGGAGGTGCTAAGTACTTTATGGTGATAGTGGATGATTACACAAGATACTGCACTGTTTATCTGCTTAAAGGTAAAAATGAAGCAGAAGGTAAACTGAAGCAGTTTATTAAGAAGGTTGAAACGCAACATGGAGTTACAATACAACACATACGTTTTGATCAAGGGGGTGAGTTCACAAGCATATCATTGAAAATACACTTGGCAAATAAAGGTATAGAGTTGCAGAGAGGCAACGGAATTGCAGAGGAGACAAATGGGTCACTGCAGGAGGTAACAAGAGCTATGTTAAGAGATTCTGAACTAACAAATGCATTTTGGGGAGAATGTATGATGTACGCTACTTACATTCAGAACAGACTGTTTCACAGAACCATGAACATGTCACCATATGAGAAACTAACAGGAAAGAAGCCGAGGCTTCAACACATAGCGAGATTTGGGCCCAGGTGCTGGGTGCACATACCCAAAAGCAAAAGACATGGGAAACTAGCCCAAAGAGCACAACAAGGGAATGTTTTGGGTTTCCAGAATGCTTACTACAGAGTGTGGGTACCAAGGCAAAACAAGGTGGTATTGAGTAGAAGCATTAAAGTACATGAGCAGAATTGGGATCAAAACACGTATGTTGATCTAGGGAATTCACACACAGCGTCCACTGAACATAAGGTAGAGCAGGAGATCAAAGAAGAAGAAGACGAGGAACCTGATACTGTAGTGGATGAGAGGGAAACCGAGGAACCTGTTACGTCAAGACGCTCGGAGAGAGCCAACTTGGGGAAACCGCCTGAGAGGTTTCAAATTGGCATGATTAAAATAAATGAAAACAGAGAAAGGTATGATGAAGACGCACTGTATCTGGAATGTGTGAAACCATGAACTGTATGTAATGCTTGTATTTCTGAGATGAAAAGAAAAGTATGTAACAAATGTATAGGGCATATTGAAAGACTGTCTTTATGGAAAAGGTGGAGACTGTAGGCTGCTGAGTCTCACTGTCTGGTGATTTTCCAGAAAGACAGAAGTAGAGAAATGACACCTAAGGGTTAAACTGTGTTAAAGGCTGCCAAGGCCGTCTCGAAGCAGATGTGGTTGGCAAGGGCAGCGAAAGAGATATAAACCTTGGAAACTGAAAGCACAGTGTGGGGGAAGTATTTTGTGGAGGAAAGGAGTTTGTTAAGAGAAGCGAAGGAGAGCAATTCATGTCTGTTTACCTATTGTCAGTAAAGACTCTTAACTTTAACTACCTGTGTCTCCGTGGCTATCTTTCGGCTGGACTATCTACGCTTGGGTACAACCAGGCGAAAGGGGTAAACATCTGGGCCGCACCGCATCACTACACCACAGGTGCCACAGCATCTGATTGTCCTAATGCACAACCTATACTCTGGACAAGAGGCTACTGTAAGGACAGAATATGGAGAAACCGACTGGTTCCCCTTCGGAAAGGGTGTGAGACAGCGTGTATTTTATCACACTATTTATTTAATCTATACACAGAACATGTCATACGGAAAGTGGGATTGGACCAAGATGGAGGTGTGAAAATTGGAGGGAGAAATATCAATAATTTAAGATATGCAGACGATACCATACTACTAGCAGAAACCAGTAGTGATTTGAAACGAATGCTGATGAAAGTTAAAGAGGAAAGCATAAAAGCAGGACTACAGCTGAACGGCAAAAAGACTAAAGTAATAACAACAGAAGATTTATGTAACTTTAAAGTTGACAATGAGGACATTGAATTTGTCAAGGATTATCAATACCTCGGCACAGTCATTAACCAAAATGGAGACAATAGTCAAGAAACCAGAAGAAGGCTATGACTGGGGAGGGCAGCTATGAGAGAACTAGAAAAGATCCTCAAATACAAATATGTATCACTAAACACTAAAGTCAGGATCATTCAGACCATGGTATTCCTGATCTCTAAGTATGGATGTGAAAGTTGGACAGTGAAAAAAGCGAATAAGAGAAAAATAAACTCATTTGAAATGTGGTGTTGGAGGAGAGCTTTATGCATACCATGGAATGCAAAAAAGACAAATAATTGGATGTTAGAATAAATTAAACCAGAACTGTCACTAGAAGCTAAAATGATGAAACTGAGGTTATCATACTTTGGACACATAATGAGAAGACATGATTCACTAGAAAAGACAATAATGCTGGGAAAAACAGAAGGGACTAGAAAAATAGGAAGGCCAAACAAGAGATGGATAGTTTCCCTAAAGGAAGCCACAGACCTGAACTTACAAGATCTGAACAGGGTGGTTTATAATAGATGCTATTGGAGGTCACTGATTCATAGGGCCGCCATAAGTCATAATTCACTTGAAGGCACATAGCAACAACAGTGTGTCATTTCTACCAGGGATGTTGGGAGTTGTAGTCTGAGTGTCCTCTTCAGCAAGAAAGCACATTCAAACCACACCTATTTATTTATTTATTTATTTATTCATTCATTCATTCATTAGATTTATATCCCACCCTTTCTTCCAGTAGGAGCCCATTTGCTCCTATTTGCTCTTATGAGTATCCCTATAGTTATTGTTAAACATTATTGCTAAAACCTATATTATCGCTAAAACTCAGTGAATTTGAAGATGCATAAAAAACAGGTCCTCCCATAAGTATCCAGGAGTCAGTCCATAAAGGGCTTTAAAGTTAACATTTTTGAGTTGACAGGCTAGGTTTCAGCCTTATGATCTCATGATGGCTATGTTCTCTCTCCACTGTCAGAGACAGTATGCCTCTGAATTCCGGTTGTTAGAATGACAAGTGGGGAGACTACTGTTGCGCTGAGGACCTGCTTGTGGGCTTCCCACAGTCATCTGGCTGGTCACTGTAAGAACAGGACACTGAACTAGATGGGCCATTGGCCGGAGCCAGCAGGGCTCTTCTTTTGTTCTTATGATTCAGCTTAGAGGACACTAGTACTGATCCTTATTTACAGGTTATTTGAAAGTAGCAAATATGTGCATTCTTCAAAAGGTATAAGATAAAGAGTTCTCTCCTGTGATATACCATAAATCTTTCTGTCACAATCCAAAGAGTAGTTGGGATGCTTTGTGTTTCTGGTGATTTGTAAATAGTATGTGGCATCACTAAAAGGTTTATTTTTAATATCAGTGTTTCTTATTTTTACTGATTAAGTATCAGGTTTGACCTATTTAATAATCCACTGGGATCAATACAGAGATACAAGAGCATTTGAGGTAACAAATCTAGGTAACACTCCACTATGATTTCTCCAGGTGCTTAAAAGGGATTTTTACAGATTGCAAGCCATCTGCGTTGTCTTTAATGGACAGGGATATAAATCTGGCATAAAGTTTCTTCTGCATACTCACATTTGGGGGAAAAACAACAACCTGTGTGTAGATATTTATATTTCATAATAATGTGTGTATGTAGGGCATAGTGCAGCAAAATAACACTTTACATGGATTGGCCACTTCCCTATTGTTATGGTGTGAACAATGTGATTTTAGGATCTTGAAATAGGAAGGACCTTGAGTTAATTTTTTTCCAAAATTGCAAAAGTGATTTCTGTTGTTGAGAATTCACATCAGGTTTAGCCCTACAAATAAATTACTTCAGGACAGAGTGTGAGCACTTGACTCTCAATTCTTCTAAGCTTTAGAGTCTGCAGTGTACTGAACTTTCAATAAATGGAGAAAAAGAATGCTTATCTTAGAGATATCAGCTGTGTAACCTTCTGATCTACTGATGTGCAGTGCCTTAAAATGGCACCCTATGAAATAAGGTATTCAAAAACTGAAGAGTGTTTTCTTCTCCAAAATGTATTATAGCCATTGATCCTTGACTACTTAAACATTCTTTGTATATGTGGCATATGCTCAGCAAGGCAATGACACATCCTGTGATTCACATTTCATTGATGTTGACAGAACCATAAAAAGCAGTAACTGTCCACTGCATTCTACCTGTACATCTTGGATATTCTGGATTGCATTTATCCTAAAATGCCATTTATCTGGACCCTATCAAGTTTTTCATTTCATTCAGGTTTCATAGAAATATAAATTAAAACAGCTGTAGGCATTTTGTAAGGCCATTCTGTATAGTAAACATTCCTGATTTGCTTCATGTTTTACTTATGCGCTAGCCAGCAGGGACTACATATTCTGGCTCCCCTCACAGGAGCCTTCATAATGTATCCTTGATAATCATAGGGCCAGCTCACTTATCCCAGTATAGGATTTGAGTTAATGGTGACCCTCCTTCTAAAGATGAGGCCGTATCTCAGCTGTGCAGGAGGCATAAAGTCTGTGCATCTGTCCTGCATGATACTGATCTTTCATCAGTGCCACTCCATGCCATGGCTGTGCCTGAAGTATTACTCCTGCGAAAGTCAGGAAGATTTTCCTGGTTCCCTGCTCTCTCTTCTTGTCTTTCTGCTCTTGTTCCTGGAATAGTTATGAAAATATCTCAACATAAGTCTAGTTAAGTGTCTCCCCATTACACTGCTCTGTTTAGATTGGATCACATTCATTCCCTTGCTGATCTCCAAGCTACAATGCAAACTGCAGGATCGTGCACTATTTTAGACTGTATTACCACGAGTGGGTTCATTCACTTTTTATTTCATCTTTTTGTGGTCAAGAGCATCAGGCTATTGCAACATCAGGTGTCTCCTGACTTGTAGTGAAGAAGGGGAGGCTGGTTCTGGGGGGTTGTTTGCCTTCCTCTCGTCTTATGGTCCTGTTTGCCTTTTCTTTGGGTCCATTCCTTACCAAACATTTTTGATTGTAGTTTATTGTTGCGTATTGTTGCGCGCCTCCCCAGTCTCCGAGCTGTGAGATTCCTGGGGTCCCAGCGCTCATCCAGGGTTTGGTTTCCTTTGGGAAGAAGGTCAGTGGAGACTGTGGTGTATTTATGAAATATGGTTTGTTTATTTACACATATTCCAACCTGAGCTTAAGATGGAAGGGGTTCAAGGCATCAGCAGTCCAATATCCAGCTTTTGCATCTGTATTACAGGAGGCACCCCAAATGCCATGGTGCAGAGAGCCAGTCTCTCTGCTTGCCTCCAGTCTCCAAGCATTCTCTAGATACAACTAAAACAACTAGCCTCTGCTGGGCTCCAGGAAGGGGGGGGATGCTCTCCTGAAGAGTTTCAATGACAAAAGGGTCTTCCTGGTCCATTCACCGTTGCTGGGCAACTGATAGGCCACTCTATTTGTTTAACAAAGGAGAGACTCATCTGACCAGCAGAGTGAGTTCCTCATTCCAAGGCATAGCGTTCCAAATCAGGGGCTGGAAAGGGGATTCACAGGGATCATCCAATCCAACCCCCATGCTCATAACAGTATTATTCTTATATAAATACTGGGTGAGATCCAGTGTTAGTCATACTCACAAGTAGACCCATTGAAATCAGTGGATTTAAGTTCATTAAATCCACTGGGCCCTATCACATGGGCACCTTCTGGATCCTGATCCAACCTAGGCTCCTCAGCCCTCCCTCTCAGCTCAAAGTAGGCCCATGTGCCTGTCCAGCCCACCAACATAGCGGGCCCTGTGCTCTCCCAGACCCACATATTGTACCAAATGTTATTTTGTTCTTTTCAGTGTTTGTAGTCATTTAATCTCTGCTATGCTCCCCCCACTACCCAGCTATGCTGATTTTATGAGATAGTACTGATTTTGTCTAAACATAAAGTAAAGTTGGAATATGTGTAAATAAATAAACCATATTTCATAAGGTAAAGGAAGAGGCTGCAGATGTAATGTTGGAATTGATTACTACACCCACCATACAATGTGCTGATTGCCCGACTAGAATCTATGCCACAAAAGCAAATAGAGTTCAGGCTGCCAAACACACTAAAACTAAAATGGTAGTATCTGCTCAAACAGTAGATAAAATAAACAACACAGCCCAATGTCAAAGAAACACCAAACTGGTAAGAAATGATGTGTTTGCAAAACAGAAAGGCAATAACATGAAAATAAGTATACCTCTTTAAGTCATAGGAAGCCTTAGAGGGATTATTTATACTTGTTTTGCAGAGGAATCAAATTTTGCTATAGCACCATGATTAACACTTTATAGAATGTATAGTGATGACTGCCTTCAAGTTGATCCCGACTTATGGCTACCCTATGAATAGGATTTTCATGGTAAGTGGTAGTCAGAGGGGGTTTACCATTGCCTCCCTCTGAGGCTAGTCCTCCCCAGCTGGCTAGGGCCTGCTCAGCTTGCCACAGCTGCACAAGCCAGCCCCTTCCTTGTCCGCAACTGCCAGCTGGGGGGCAACTGGGCTCCTTGGGACTATGCAGCTTGCCCACGGCTGCACAGGTGGCAGGGCACGTAACCCCTAAGCCACTCACTGTGGGGTGATCTTTAGGTGGCCCTTGACACCCAGGAGACATGAGTGGGGATTTGAACTCACAGACTCTGGACTCCCAGCCAGGCTCTCCCTGCCATTGTGCTATATACCAGCTGTTTGTACAGTGATAAGATGATATAAAGATAGTGTTCCAAATCAAACAGTTGCTGAGCTTATGTTTGGGATACTCTGTACTAACAAGTAAATATAAAAAATAAAAAAACAGGAGCAATCATCCATTACAATGAGAGGTTTACAACAGCAAATGGTCTTTTTTTTAAAAAAAAGGTCAGGAAATCATTTACATTCAGATTCATCAATATAATTCAGGCCTCACATAACATTTCACGTAAGAAAATGTAGTAGACAGTGCATGCCAGTTGAAATCTTGTTTCAATAGCATGGTAGTACCATGGGGCAGTGCCATGTAAAGAATGCATCTGCTGCAGTAGTATGTATTGGAGTTTGAAGATGTTGAAAGACATCTGAGAACATGAGACCAAGCACCTATCTAGTCCAGCATCCTGCTTTCCACAGTGGCCAGCTATTTTGTTTGAGAAATCCAGAAGATATGAGAGCACCAACCCTCTTCCACTATTGTTTTCCTGCAACTGGTATTCAGAGGCATGATGCCTCTGGTCTTGGAGGTAACATGTAGCCATTGATAGCTTTCTCTTCCATGAATTTGTCTAATTCCTTTTCTGCAGTTAGTATATAAATTTATCCTCTATTTAATGATAGCACACCTACAGTTGATTAAGCATATTTACAGTTAAACTCATAGATCTGAATACTATCAGAGTAAATATTTAAAACTATTTTGTAGTCTTTTGTGCTCCCAATTATGTCTTCACTTATCTAAACCCTTTCTCCGCACTTTTTAAAATATACCGTTTGTTGATTTTTTTGCCATATAAAGCAAATAATACAGCAAATGTATATCAGCATAAACAGAATGTGATTCTTCTTTTTCTGCACTTTCATTACACATCGAAATATGCTGTGTGCCCCTTCCTCACAATAACTAAGAATACAGCCCTGAGAATAGATTTGGCCTAGAGTGATCTATGCATGCTCATACTTCCCTATATCTATGCATATATTGAACCTTTGCATATCTTCTGGCTCTCTCAGTAAATAAACTTGTAGCATCTTGATATTTGAAGGATAAGGCTTTGACCCCATCATAGCTGAAGAACACTCAGTTTCAGTGAAATCATAGTGTTCCTGTCACCAGGATGAATTTACTTATAAGAATATTTCATTTTCCATTGCTGTTATTAGGAACAGAATTTTAAAATGGCTGCAGAAGGGCAAAGAAGAATCGAGTTGCATTTCCATGCATTTCCATTATCATATCAAAATATTCACAGAGGGATTTTATGTGATACCCTACTCAATTAGGGTATTGCATAAAATCATGTTCTCTGCACTGGACACCAATCACAACTCAGAAAGAGCTGTACAAAAGCCCTCAAAGGCTAAATTGTAAGGCTTTCGGAAATCTGCAGTCCCTGAGCCACGGCAAAGGGCACACCTCTGGGCATCAACAAGTTTTTGCAACAAGGGAGCTCTACAGATCTTGAACTTGTCTGACCAAGCCCAGAGAAGACAATCTCTGACTTGACTCGGGTCAAACAGACAGGATACTTTTGCATAAGGGCTCCAACCACCACCACCACCATGTGACTATAGATATTGCTGGAGACAGAGCTAGATCAGCACTGTGGTCTAGGGAATAGTTTCACTAATTGCTTTTGGATTCTGGACTTAATGGTCTTAGAGGGAGAAGCCTTTAAATGGCCAGGTGTATTATTTCAGTTGTGAAGCACATACAGTTACATGTGAAGCTTAAATTCTTTCTGAATAAAAAATTAAGAGCCTCCTGGAAGAGGCCAGTGGCCCATCTAATCCAGCATCCTGTTCTTACAGTGGCCAACCAAATGCCCATGGGAAGCCCACAAGCAAGAGCATTCTCCCCTCCCCTCCCCTCCTGCAGTTTCCAGCAACTGGTATTTGGAAACATACTGCCTCCAACTATGGAAGTAGAACATAGCCATCATGATTAGTAGCCATGAATTTGTCTAATCCTCTTTTAAAGCCATCCAAGTTGGGAGCCATCTCTGTCTCTTGTGGGAGAGAACTCCATAGTGTAACTATGTGCTGGGTGTAGAGGTACTTTCTTTAGTTTGTCCTGAATCTTCCAACGTTCAACTTCATTGGATGTCCATAAATTATAGTATTTTGAGAGAGGGAAAAAAACTTTTCTCTATCCATTTTCTCCATGCCATACATATTTTTATACACTTCTATCATGTCACCTCTTATTCGCCTTTTCTCTAAACTAAAAAGTGCCAAATGCTGCAACCTTTCCTTGTAGCGGAGTTGCTCCATCCCCTTGATCATTTTATTTGCCCTTTTCTAAACTTTTTCCAACTCTACAGTATCCTTTTTTGAGGTGAGATTACCAGAACTGTGCACAATATTCCAAATGCAGCTGTTAATATCCCTTCCCTCCTTCCCTCTACCCCCTCCATGTTTTACAACTTTCTACATTCCAGATTTGTTACAGCAAAAATATAAAGAGTTTGCCTGCCCTGATTTTTTTAAAAAGGAAATACTCTGAGCATGTGCAGTATTTGAATTTTCAGCTCAATTAAATCATAGCATAAGATGGAGTTTCCTTCTGCTTCCCAGATGCAAAGCAAATTTACTTAGGAATAAGAAACATTTTGCTGTAGAAAATGTTAATACATTTTAAAGTAAAAATAATAAAATGAACTTAAGGTCCCAAATGACTGCCCTGACTATAACATTTTAAAAATAAGAAATAAAGGATGTTGCAGTGCTGCTAGCATCAGCCCTAGTAGGTCCATGCACTGATGCCAGCTTCTTTGCTTATGCTGTGGAAAGAAAATTTTCCAGTCAATTTATTGAGCTCCAAAGGACAGAGTTTATTGAGAGATACATATCCCAATGATCATTGGGAGAGAGGTTACCAAGAACCTTCTCTCAATGGTCATTGGTCTATGTATCACTCAATAAACTCTGTCCTTTGGAGCACAATAAATCGACTGGAAAATTTTCTTTCCACAATTGGTGTATTGGCCGGGAAACAAACTCGGACCTCCCTCCAGCGATCCGAGTTCAGAGTGCTAACCATTCCACAATGCCTTCATCATCTGGGTGGTCATATGGGATCTCTGAGCTATGTGGCCCTGGATTTCAGCCCTGTGCTTAAGCTTTAGCTGTGATGAAATGAGGACCTTTCCTGATCTTGGTTAGACAAGTTTAGGAAATGCACATTAATTTTGCCCTAAATCTCAGGAAGGTAGCTGAGATATGGTTAGTTCAGGGACTGCACAGTATTCTGCTCTGGAGCATTAGTTTTGATGGCTTTTATACACTTCCTTATTCAGCAGGAATAAATTGTCAAGTGGACAGTTGAAAGTACACCCAAAAGCAAAAATGCTTTTTGACAATAAAAGTGAAAATGAAACTAGAAAAAAGTTTCAAAACGTGCCATTCATAGTGATCACAAAACAATACTCTACTTTGGATCACCCATCAGAAACTAACACAATTTCCATATGAATCGCAGAGTACATTCCCAGCAACCCTTTTCAGAGTGAACTAAGGAGCTGACCATAATTGAAGCAAGTTTTGCCATTTAAACCCAATTTATGTGCTCAAATAATCTGAGCACATTATTCTCTCTCCTCAATGCAGAAAATTTCTCATTTGTGTCTGGCCTCAAATCTTACAGTTAATCAACATTTAATCTGAAATGAGTTTTATTCCATTCATTACAGTGTTATGTGTGCAAGACGAAATCGGAGTGACTAGATATATTATCAATGTGCACTGTCTGGAAAACCTTACATATGAAATATCCAGATGTGCAGATTAGTAGAACAGTTTAACCAGGATGTTTGCTAGAATGAACTGCAGCATCTGAATATCTCTATGACAATTAAGTAGTATGTTTGCACAAAACTCATTGTGCAAACCTGAAGTATATGCATTATTTAATTTAAGACATTATTACTTTGGAAGGATCAAAGTTTCTAATCTGAGACAGTTTGCAAATTCCATATTTAGTCAGATATTTGAAAATAAAACTGCAGTTGAGAAGGTCAGTGTGGTATATGCAGCATGTGCCACTGTTGATGGTTTAAATCTTCTGGGTCACCAGACATCTGGCTGAACAGACTCTGGATTAGCAAATTAAAGCTGTAAACCTGAAGAACCCTTTCGTATAAACAGTAGCTTTGTGATTTGCTATTAATTTATGCAGTTATAGATAATATCTGGAAGAAAATTTGCACTGTTGTTAAAAGCTAAAACCTTTTATGATTGAGCCTGGATTTGAATAATTTAACTGCAAATCCAGTTATTCTGGTAGCTGCAGAGTAATCTTTAGAAGACTTTTGCTCATGTTCCAAATATATATATATAAACTGATTATTTATGTCCATATGTCTAAGGATTTTCACGTTTTAAGTTATATTAATGGTTTGTGTATTTTGACAAATAGTGGGTTTTGATTCCCCCCTTGTCTTCAATAGCAATGTGAATTGTTTTATTGATACCCTGCTGGGCAAATTGTGAACTGCCACCATAGTTGCACATCCATACGTCCCTTTTATTGTGCATTCGTGGTGATTTGTGTTCATGATTCTACCAGGGCAGTCATACGCGATCCAACTTTCAATACTGTTTGTGCCTGCAAAAGTTTTGAGGTGGCCATATTGCTTCATTCCCAGTCTGTGCATATTGCATAACTTCTTGCTGAAATCCTGTAGCTTTTTATATCACAACTGGGGCTGCTGCCCCTGCTTGCTTTGCTCACCAGCCCTGCCTACCATTGCCAAAGCCCCTCCCTTTCCTCCCTCCATGGGTTGCTGTAGCTGCTGCCTAACCTCTCACTCAAACACCGAGCTGCTGCTGTGGCTCACCGGCCTTTCCCACCTGGTCTCTCACCTAGGCTGCTGTCGCCACCACTTGCCTCCCACCCAGCCTCTCCTGACCAACATCGGCTTCCTGGTGAGCCGGCACAGACAAGCTCCTGCTGCCACCCCCACTGGCCTCTCCCACCCAGCCTCTTGCCTGACCTGCAGCCTCCACAGCTGACCTCCCACGTGGTCTCTCTTCTGCTTTCCAGCCTTTCCCGGCCTCTCCCCCAGGCTGCAGCTGCAGCAGCCACTGGACCCCTGGCCTTTTGCCCTACCTCCTGTGCAGGCTGTGGCAGCTGAAGCTCAGCCTGTGGCCATGCTGCCACATGGCTCGCTGGCTCACCCATCCCTGCTGTCACACCGTGATGTCATGATGGTGTGAGAGCTCCACCCCCTTTGTTCCAGTTACAACTGAAGAAGCACACTCTGACAATGAGCTGGCCCTTGTCCCACCTCTCAGTCCTGCCTTATCACCCGAGCCAGTGTTAGGGAAGAATCTGACTGAAGTGCCGCCACCACCATCACCATGGACATGCCCGCTGATGCACAGGCATGAGCAGATAGTGCCAGCTTTCCAACCTGTTCATAGGAGTGCTTGTTTGCTCACACAGTCCCGTTCAGAGAAATATTTCCTATACAAAGAGAAAGTCTACCCTGAGCCTATTTAAAGGGTCCAAAGATGTGTGTCTAATTGCTGCATCAACATCTTAGCTTGAGTAGTCATGTCTTGTTATGCTGTGTAGAGACACAGAGTCCTGTATAATCTGTAAAGTGATCTGTGAAATGCTCTAAGCTTAGATTTCACATTAAACATAATGGAGAAAAACACACCAGTGAGTCTGAATCTGAGTCTGAATCCAACGGGGTTGGCCAGGACAGTGTCAAGAACAAGTTGCAGAATACACCCACAATAAAACACCAGTCTGAAGGGATCCAGAGTTGTAGCAAGATTAGCAAGATCTCTTCCATCCCCCGCTGAGCACAGGCTCTACAATACAGAATGCAGCTATGCCATCCCTGACAATTGGCCATCCAGCTTCTACATAAATACCTTCAAAGAAGGAGAGCCCACCTGCTCTTGAGGTGCTCTGTTCCACTTGCTATCAGCAAGCAACATTAGGAAATGTCATAACGGCCAAAATATGTCTCCCTGCAATTTCCAACCATTGGTCCTACTTTCTGGAGCAAGAAAGAGCAAGTCTGCTCCATTTTTACATGATAGACCTACAGATATTCAAAGGCCTTCATATACAGAAGACATTATGTGATATCTTCCCTTAATCTTCTTCACTCCAGGATAAACGTAACCAACTTTTCCAGCTCTTCTGTATAGGACTTGGTTTCCAGACCCATCTTGCTCACTACCTTCTGGACACACTCCAGTTAGCCAGTGTTCTCCTTGAAATATGGCATTCAGAAGTGGATTGAGTACTTTTATTCCTGTGATGAACCCCGTCAAGAACTCCTGGCAAGACAGGTCTGAGGAGGAGGAGAACTGGGATCCTGGGGAGGAGATACTAGATCATCATCATCACCGTTGAATAATGGACACTCATATCATATGTGTTTGATGGAAATTCACTTCCAGCATAAATATAGAATCATTGTAGGATTATGAAACATTCCACTAATGTTGCTATCTATATTTGTGCTGACTTCTAGCCATGCTAGTGCAACAGATGCAGATGTGAACAGACTAACAGTATATACAGAACTCTGCATACTTGTGCATTGACTTTTGCCATGGCTCTGAGAATAGAGTTATACAAGGGTCTCAACAGTATGCAAAAGACTGTGCAAATTTTACTCAGATGTACACACAAGTCCATTGAGCACAAGGAGTCAACATGCAGTTGAATTCTAGATTTGGACTGTGAGGGTATCTGTGAAAACAATTGAACTCAATAGCAGTGTGTGTGATGCCTATAAGAGTTCCATCTCACTCACCAAGCACCATGTTCATTCAGTTACTGGCCTGGAGTGTTTGCACCTTGTGTTGGGCCAGAGGGACAGGCTGGGAATCCTTTTGGTGTACCGCCCACCTTGCTGCCCAATGGCTTCCCTAACTGAGCTGGCGGAAGTGGTCTCGGATATATTGTTGAGGTCCCCCAGACTAATAGTACTGGGGGATTTCAACATTCATGCTGAGACCACTTTGTCTGGCGCGGCTCAGGACTTCATGGCTTCCATGACAGCCATGGGGCTGTCTCAATATGTTAGTGGTCCAACACATGTATCGGGGCACACTCTAGACCTTGTTTTTGCTACTGAGCATGGGGAAAGTGATCTGGATGTGGGGAGTTTTACAACACTCCCTTTGTCATGGACAGACCACTGCTTGCTGAAGTTTAGACTTTCAGTAACCTCTTCCCTCTGCAAGGGTGGGGGACTTATTAAAATGGTCCGCCCCCGGAGACTAATGGATCCTGAAGGTTTTCAAAGGGCTCTGGGGGATTTTCCGGCTGATAGGACTGGCGCTCCTGCTGAAGCCCTGGTCGCTCTGTGGAATACGGAGATGACCCGGGCTGTAAACATGATCGCTCCTGCACGCCCTCTCCTGTGTAGAGCTCATACAGCTCCATGGTATACTCCGGAGCTGAGAGCGATGAAGCAAGATAGGAGGAGGCTTGAGCAGAAATGGAGACGAACTCCCGACGGATACAATTATGCGCTGGTTAGTGCTTCGACTAAGCTCTATGTAGGAGCAGTGAAGGCAGCTAAAAAACATCATTTTGCTGCCACTATTAAATCATCTCTTTGCCGCCCAGCGGAGCTCTTTCGAGTTGTCCGGGGGCTTCTCCATTCAAACCCTCCGGACACGGTGGAATCATCGGAGGCCTGCTGTAATCAGTTTGCCGATCACTTCCAGAATAAGATCTCATGTATCCGCCGGGACCTAGACTCTCAAGTTATAGCAGTAGATCCTAGTGAGGTGTCCGGAGCACAGTCTTGTCCTGTTTTGTTGGATGAGCTTCAGTTGGTTCAACTCGAGGACGTGGACAAGGTGCTTGGACAGGTACGTGCAACCACTTCGGTACTGGATCCTTGCCCCTCCTGGCTGATAAAAACTAGCAGGAATGGAACAGGTAGCTGGGCCAAGGAAGTGATAAATGCCTCTTTACGAGAGGGAGTGGTCCCGGGCTGTCTGAAAGAGGCAGTGGTGAGACCACTCCTGAAAAAGCCTTCCTTGGACCCAGACAATTTTAACAGCTACAGGCCAGTGGCGAATGTTCCATTCCTGGGCAAGGTCTTGGAACGGGTGGTTGCTGGCCAGCTCCAGGCGCTATTGGATGAAACTGATTATCTAGATCCATTTCAATCGGGTTTTAGGCCCGGTTTTGGCACTGAGACAGCCTTGGTCGCCCTGTACGATGACCTATGTCGGGAAAGAGACAGAGGGAGTGTAACTCTGTTGATTCTCCTTGATCTCTCAGCGGCTTTTGATACCATCGACCATGGTATCCTTCTGGAGAGGCTCGCGGAGTTGGGAGTTGGAGGTACTGCTTGGCAGTGGTTCCGCTCCTACTTGGCGGGTCGTCTCCAGAAGGTAGTGCTTGGGGAACATTGCTCGACACCGCGGGCTCTCCAATATGGGGTCCCGCAGGGGTCAGTTTTGTCCCCCCTGCTTTTTAATATCTACATGAAGCCGTTGGGAGAGGTCATCAGGAGTTTTGGAGTGCGTTGTCATCAGTATGCTGATGACACGCAGCTCTACTTCTCCTTTTCATCTTCTTCAGGTGAGGCTGTCGATTTGCTGAACCGTTGCCTGGCCTCGACAATGGACTGGATGAGAGTTAACAAACTGAAGCTCAATCCAGACAAGACTGAGATGCTGTTGGTGGACGGGTTCTCTGATCGGATGGTGGATATATACCCTGTCCTGGACGGGGTTACACTCCCCCTAAAGGACCGGGTTCGTAGTCTGGGAGTCTTTTTAGACTCTTCCCTCTCACTTGAGGCTCAAGTAGCCTCTGTGGTTAGGAATGCGTTTTACCAACTTCGGTTGGTAGCCCAGCTACGTCCCTATTTGAGTAAAGAGGACCTTACATCAGTGGTACATGCTCTGGTAACCTCACGTTTGGATTACTGTAATGCGCTTTACGTAGGGCTACCTTTGAAGACAGTTCGGAAGCTACAACTAGTGCAAAATGCGGCGGCCAGATTGCTGACAAGGACCAAGCGGTCCGAGCATATAACACCTGTTCTGGCCAGCTTGCACTGGTTGCCAATATGTTTCCGGGCTAGATTCAAAGTGTTGGTATTAACCTATAAAGCCTTATACGGTGCGGGACCACGATACCTTGCGGAACGCCTCTTCCGATATGAACCGGCCCGTGCACTACGTTCTGCTACGAAGGCCCTCCTCCGGGTTCCAACTCACAGGGAGGCCCGGAGGGTGATGACAAGATCTAGGGCCTTCTCAGTGGTGGCCCCCGAACTATGGAACAGTCTCCCTGAGGAAGTACGCCTGGCGCCGACTCTGCTTTCCTTCCGGCGCCAGGTCAAAACCTTCCTATTCTCTGAAGCATTTTAAGTTACATTGATCTAATTTTAAAAATGTTTATTGTATTGTTGATTGTATTTTAATATTATTTTGTTATTCATTGTATTTTTATACTATTTTATGTTCACCGCCCAGAGAGCTATCGCTAGTCGGGCGGTATATAAATTTAATAAATAAATAAATAAATAAATATGGGGTGGAGCCACTATCCTGACACTAGAATCACTGTTACCAGGACAAAGCTGGGACAGGACAGGGCAGCAGTGAGGTTGGAGCTGCATAGATGCACTGGCATGATCACCTCCACCAATCCAGGGCTCCTGCCAGTGCATCTGCCTAGCCCCAGCCTTGCCGCAGCCCTACCATGCTCCATCCCCATCTAGAAAAGCCGCAGTGATCCTGTTGTCAAGAGGCTGACTCTGTGGCTCCATCCCATTACATGCATTGCTACAGAATGAACTATATTGACATTTGCTGTGACCTGATTTTTTTTCCTCTGTGAAATATATTGCACTGGAAATCCAAACTGGAGTGCATACCGCAGATCAGAAAAGGTACCGCCAGGGCCAAGAAGATGCCAGCATGGTTAACGAGCAAAGTCAAGGAAGCTCTTAGAGGCAAAAAGTCTTCCTTCAGAAAATGGAAGTCTTGTCCGAATGAAGAAAATAAAAAAGAACACAAACTCTGGCAAAAGAAATGCAAAAAGACAATAAGGGATGCTAAAAAAGAATTTGAGGAGCACATTGCTAAGAACATAAAAACCAACAACAAAACATTCTATAAATACATTCAAAGCAGGAGACCATCTAGGGAGACAATTGGACCCTTGGATGATAAGGGAGTCAAAGGTGTACTAAAGAACGATAAGGAGATTGCAGAGAAGCTAAATGAATTCTTTGCATCTGTCTTCACAGTGGAAGATATAGGGCAGATCCCTGAACCTGAACTAACATTTGCAGGAAGGGATTCTGAGGAACTGAGACAAATAGTGGTAACGAGAGAGGACTGGAAAGTGGCAAATGTAACGCCAATCTTCAAAAAGGGATCCAGAGGGGATCCTGGAAATTACAGGCCAGTTAGCTTAACTTCTGTCCCTGGAAAACTGGTAGAAAGTATTATTAAAGCTAGATTAACTAAGCACATAGAAGAACAAGCCTTGCTGAAGCAGAGCCAGCATGGCTTCTGCAAGGGAAAGTCCTGTCTCAGTAACCTATTAGAATTCTTTGAGAGTGTCAACAAGCATATAGATAGAGGTGATCCAGTGGACATAGTGTACTTAGACTTTCAAAAGGCGTTTGACAAGGTACCTCACCAAAGGCTTCTGAGGAAGCTTAGCAGTCATGGAATAAGGGGAGAGGTCCTCTTGTGGATAAGGAATTGGTTAAGA
The DNA here is from genome assembly GCF_030035675.1 of Rhineura floridana. Classification (NCBI taxonomy): domain Eukaryota; kingdom Metazoa; phylum Chordata; class Lepidosauria; order Squamata; family Rhineuridae; genus Rhineura; species Rhineura floridana. The sequence continues at coordinate 103,045,053 of NC_084486.1, forward strand.
AGCAGAAAGCAGAGAGTAGGAATCAACGGACAGTTCTCCCAATGGAGGGCTGTAGAAAGTGGAGTCCCTCAAGGATCGGTATTGGGACCTGTACTTTTCAACTTGTTCATTAATGACCTAGAATTGGGAGTGAGCAGTGAAGTGGCCAAGTTTGCTGATGACACTAAATTGTTCAGGGTTGTTAAAACAAAAAGGGATTGCGAAGAGCTCCAAAAAGACCTCTCCAAACTGAGTGAATGGGCGGGAAAATGGCAAATGCAATTCAATATAAACAAGTGTAAAATTATGCATATTGGAGCAAAAAATCTGAATTTCACATATACGCTCATGGGGTCTGAACTGGCGGTGACCGACCAGGAGAGAGACCTCGGGGTTGTAGTGGACAGCACGATGAAAATGTCGACCCAGTGTGCGGCAGCTGTGAAAAAGGCAAATTCCATGCTAGCAATAATTAGGAAAGGTATTGAAAATAAAACAGCCGATATCATAATGCCGTTGTATAAATCTATGGTGCGGCCGCATTTGAAATACTGTGTACAGTTCTGGTCGCCTCATCTCAAAAAGGATATTATAGAGTTGGAAAAGGTTCAGAAGAGAGCAACCAGAATGATCAAGGGGATGGAGCAACTCCCTTACGAGGAAAGGTTGCAGCATTTGGGGCTTTTTAGTTTAGAGAAAAGGCGGGTCAGAGGAGACATGATAGAAGTGTATAAAATTATGCATGGCATTGAGAAAGTGGATAGAGAAAAGTTCTTCTCCCTCTCTCATAATACTAGAGCTCGTGGACATTCAAAGAAGCTGAATGTTGGAAGATTCAGGACAGACAAAAGGAAGTACTTCTTTACTCAGCGCATAGTTAAACTATGGAATTTGCTCCCACAAGATGCAGTAATGGCCACCAGCTTGGATGGCTTTAAAAGAAGATTAGACAAGTTCATGGAGGACAGGGCTATCAATGGCTACTAGCCGTGATGGCTGTGCTGTGCCACCCTAGTCAGAGGCAGCATGCTTCTGAAAACCAGTTGCCGGAAGCCTCAGGAGGGGAGAGTGTTCTTGCACCCGGGTCGTGCTGGCGGGCTTCCCCCAGGCACCTGGTTGGCCACTGTGAGAACAGGATGCTGGACTAGATGGGCCACTGGCCTGATCCAGCAGGCTTTTCTTATGTTCTTATGTTCTTATGTTCATTTAAAGAAATTGTCCTTATGGGGCACAAATGACAACTACTGGAGTATATTACAGCACTTTTTAACAGCCCCGTGGGTCAAACTGCATTTTTTAAATGTTCTTTTTATTAGGGAAATCAGTTGAAGGAAGCTGTGAAGTTCATGAAAGCAGAGGTACTGAGGGAATGATAATAGGAACTTTGATTGGAACCCAAAGGAAAAGTGTTAATCATAGAAACATAGGTATTCATTCTGAGTCAAACCATTGGTCCATGTAGCTCTGTATTTTTTTCATGTTCTGCTGCCAATCAATGTAGGCAATGAGCTACACACTGTTGCCCAATCATTAAAATCCTGGATTTTCCCATTGTTATCTATGGACAGCTATCACTTCTGTATTAGGAAAGGCTCAAATGGATTCATGAACAAAGGAGTCACTGCCCAGACAACAGGTACATCACTCTAACCTTTTTCCTTCCCCCCCCCTTTTGCTCTATAGATACCACCGGGTTGTATTCAGTGTAGTGCTAAGGCTAATGTTCTGTCAGTACAAGGATTTCTCCTTGCACGACAGAAGGATCTCCCCCTCTCCTCCCCATGCACCCCTTAAATCTGTTTTCAGGGCTCCCCCCACCTCTCCAGAACAAATTTGGGGATGGTACAGAGCATGCAGGGGGGAGAGGGGGAAACCAAGTTGTGCTTGTACTAACTCTTGCACTAGCACAAAAAGTTACCATATACTGCTTTCCTACATGTCAGTTATAGCTGTAAGTTTCCTTATTGGCTAAGAACAATGGGAGGTGGGAGCAGGCTCATTTTTATAAAACAGAAGACAGAAGAATACATCCTTTATATTTTGCCTCACATCTCTGGTCCTACAAGGTCTAGATGCTTGCTTTAAAGAGACAATAAAAAACAAGCTGTAGATTGGGGCCAGGTAGTGTGCAAAATATTCAGGTGGTGTCATGGCTAAAATTTAAGCAGAACCCAGCGAACTGAGACATAACGACAACCGCATAGCTGTCACATTAGGGTCGTTCTGTGTGATTTTAGATGTATGTTAGATTTTAGAGTTGGCTGATTGTGATTTTAGCTGAAGCTGCTTTTAAAAGCAGATTAATATTAGAGATTTAGAGAATCCACACATGTAAAGTGCTTCTTTGATGCAAGTAGTGTATGTTGTGCTTGATTTTTTCCCTTCCAGTAGCAGGTCCTTGCCTTTCATGGAATGCTCCACTGTCCTTTGAGTGCCTCCTCAAGCCTTTTGGTGAAGGATGGATGATAAATATGTTAAATAAACGAAAAAAAGCATAATGAGATTCTAATTATATTGAGTACTCTGGAAACAAAACAATACATGTATTTATTTATTTAAAATAGTGATATTGGTTAGTTTTCTGACAGTTTACTTGCTCTCATCAATCCAGCTTGTAGCATCAATTTATGCCTACATTAAAATATTTAACGTGTAAACAGATGTGTTCTCATGGAACCAGAGGAGGAGGTTTTCAGTATTTTTGCTTTTTACATTTTTTAAAATGGACAGCAGAGTTCAACCCTCTCCCCCAAAATACACTACTGTCTGGATATTTGGTTCCTTGTTTCTTTTGTGTTTCTGTTTGCAAAATTCATAAAATACAAATAATTTTATATTTTATCACTTCATATTTTTGGTCACAATATTGTGTGAATTAATGTTGTTCTTTCTAGACTGGAATAAGCGTATTGAATACAGGCCTGGTTCTGGAAGCATTCCGTTGTTTCCTGGCATTCATCTGGAGACTTGTGATGGACCTGTTTCTTCTATTCAGACCACTATTGAACTGCAGACCAACTACATTGGAAAGGGCTGTGATCGTGAGACATATTCTGAAAAATCCCTGCAAAAATTATGTGGTATACATTTCGAATTTCCGTATAATATTTGTCATTGCCAACCTTTATTGTAAATTTTGACTTTTACTAATAAATGATTCTTATTAGATTGTTGATGGTACCTGAAAATTCTTGAGAGTTACCAAAAGATAACAGAAATAATTGCACCAAAATGCTTATTTTAGATATTTTACAGATATACCTTGTAGATATCAACACTTATCAATAAATTATGGACATGAGGGATAGAATTGGGGCATTAGCTAAATGTGGTGTTTGGTTCTTCTGATTGAAAAGCAAATTAAAATCTGATATTTCCAACTAGCTTTCCAAAATAAGCATTGTTAGTAAATATCAACCATTTCTCTCCCCCCCCACTCCATTCTCTAGTAATGTGGATTATTATTTTTCCTTCTCAGTGTAGCTGGACTGTGAAAAACTGCAGTTTCCAAATTCCAGATTCCTATTGCAAAGAATTGCATAGCAATTGTATAAATTTGAGATTGGGAAATGTAATAGATTCTTTGTATGGGTAAGAATGCTAGTAGCTCATTGGTTCACTTTCATGTGATCAGTTAAAACTCATACCTTTCCCTGTCTGCTTGATTCTAGCTGACTTTTAAATAGCTGTGGAAGAAATGCATCCAGCACTTGTTAATCACTAGTTTTGTTCAAATGTAGCAGTGCTGCTGCTAGTAGTTAGTAATGAGTTGCATCCAATGAAGTCATCCTGTCGGCGCAAGGACTTCTGTCTGCACAATAGAACTTTCCCTTCCTCTCTCCTGTTGTTCCCTGTGAGTCCCCCCTCAAATCTGCTCCAGAGGGTTGGGGAAAACCCAGAACACATTTGGGGGCACAGGAGGCATGCAGGGAAGGGAGAGGCAGGGGGGACAGATCCATTGTGCAGGTGGAAGTCTTTGCACTAATGGGATGATTGTGCTGGATACAACCCAATGTTTTCATAGACAAATACTTTAGACAAAAAATGCATTATTTATACCAAAGCAGTATTTGTACAATTATGGAAAGAGTGGTATATTGACTAATTACTTAGAAGTAATCACTTGTGTAACATAAATCACAGCAAGATACTCTCAAGCCTGTATAACTGAGGACACTCTTCATAAAGTACCTGCCTGCTATAAACCCAGAGCTTGAAATCCTGGGAACTTAATAAAAATGTGGGATATGTGTTGCTTGTCCCATAAAGCTCCAACCCACACCCTCCCTGCCCAACTGATTCCCTAACCCTCTCCCCTGTTGCCTTCAAACCCAATTATCTGGCTGGCACTCCAAGGCAATACACAGAGGAAGGATGAATTGATGCTTGCTTGCTTGCTTGCTTGAATTTGTTACCACCCTTCACCAGTTGGTCCCAGGGCAGGCCACAACAATATAAAATAGATTATTAAAAAGAATTTAAAACAAATTACATTCTCTTTTCTGGCCCCTGACATATAGCTATTTAGGACTCCAGGTACCAGGCTTGGGAGAACTACATTTCCCGGCAGTTACTGCAAGGCCTTTTGGTTTGGCATGCTGCATAGCAGTGTGCTAAGCACAGGAGAGGATGGGAGGATGGATTCCTTCCCATCTTCCCAGAGCTTGGTATTGCCTGAGTGCCACTACCAATGGTAAATGTGATTGGGAGGAAAGGTCAGAAGGAGGTTGGGGACTGACTGGATGGGAAGGTAGTTAGAAGATAATTCAGGTGACATTTGTTTATTTATTTTAACCATTTGTATACAACTAAATTATAATCATTTGTGAGTGGTGCACCATAATCTTAACAACTATCAGTTAAAAATGAACTATAAAATCAGAAATGACATAAAATGCCTGTTGAAATCAAAAAGGGTTTTGCTAGGCACTAAAAGTTCAATATAGAGGGGGCTGTCTCACCTCAGCTGGAAGGGAGTTCCACAGATTTGGGCCCATAATACTGAACAGATGGCTCCTGGTGATATGAGCTGTGCATCTGAACCATGGGAGACCACTAACAGTGACTCCTCTGAGGATCTTAGTGATCAGGAAGGGAAATAAAGAATCAGGTGGTCCTTAAGGTATCCTGGACCCAAGTTATTAAGTGCCTTATAAATTAATACAAGAACCTTGAACCTGGCCTGGTAGGATATGGGCAGCCAACGTAAGCTTTTCAGCACCGGAGTTATGTCCTGGCAATGGTCTGTTCCCATCAACCGTCTAGCCATTTTGCACCAGCTGGAGCCTCTGGATCAGGTTCAAGGCTAGCTTCATAGCTGGAGAGTAAGTATTACAACCCCCCTGATATGAATATGTCTGGTCTCAGAAATATAAGCTTGGCAATATCTCCACAGTGAAGCAGAGAGACTGAATAACTCATGCTTTCCCTATTCCTATTCCTACTTCTACTTTAACATTCAGTAAGATCTTGATCTCCAAAAGTCATTTGGGGCTCAGGGATATCTCTGCAAATAGCCTGAGAAGAAATAAAGGGTTCTGCTAGCTGTTATACTATACACCCCACTTTATGAAAGCAGGGCATGCAGAATTGTGTTCGCATTGTCTCTCTTTTTTTCTCCCTCTCCCCATCATTCCCCTTTTGCAGCTAACATATTTAATTTGATCAATATGACAAAGGACAGGCTAATAAACCTCCAAACACCTCTTCTCACAAATTCTGAAAAAAAAATCCTATAGCATGGTGATCCTGCTTAATTTGCATTTTGTCAAATGTGCAAATGGGTTAATGAAAATGACAGCGACTTCTCACAGACAAATATTTAGGACAAATCAGCAATTCTAAAAACACAGTTCATTGATGTGCATAGTTTTGCTTATTCCAACTGAAGACATATAATTACTTTTGAAAAATATAGTTTTGTTGAGTATAACTCTAGACGATTTTGCAATGTTGATTATAGATAATGCCATCTGGGTGAGTTGAGCTTGATGCTTTCCAATAGGTAACATTTGCGTATTAGGGGGCACAAGCTGCTATATTCCCCATAGTTAGTGTTTATAAAAAAAAATGCTGTCCTTGTACACGTTTGAAAATGCATGTCGTCTTTTTTGTTGATGCTGTAAATTGAAATGCCATGTAAATGAAGGCATTAAGTTTGTTAAAAATTTACCCACACCTTTAAATGTAAACCAAGTGAGGAAAGCTTTCCAGAAAATTCAGTGGAGCACATGCTTTGCATGCAAGAGATCCTAGGTTCAATTTCTTTTATCTCCAGCTAGGGCTAGGAAAGATTCCTGCCTGAAACATCACTTTGTATAAAGCAGATTACTAATATTCATATCTAGTAAATTTATAATGGCCTCACTGGTACATCATCTAAACTATGGTTTAAAAGTGAGTATGCAGTATGCTAGTAACACACTGCTAAAATGACAGATGCTTCACTCCTCCCCCACTCCTCCTCCTGACATGCTGCTAGGAAACAAGCTACAGCCTGGCTTATTATTTATATATTTATTTATTAAATTTATATTCCTCCTTCTCCCAGATATGTCTGAACTTGGTCTTGTGGTAGTAAGCCAAGAACAAACCTTAGACTTTTTTTATAATGCAAACTGATGCAGAAATGCAACAAGCGTAATCTAAACTTGGGAAAAAAATGAGAAATTGAGAAAAATGAAAATGGACAGTTTTGGTGCATCCCCAGTTGACAGGGATCTTTCTTCTCTCCAAATTCTTCCTGCTTTCCCCAAGGAAAGAAAGCTTTCCAAGACTTACCATGGAGAAGAGGGAAGGGATGGTGGTGGCAGTATAGGGCTCAGTACAACATTGGAGAGCCCTGCACCCAAAGGCTCTCTGAAGCTCTGGAGCTGAGAAAGGTCCGGTTCGGAATAAACCTCCCCCCTGGGATAAAAACCAAAGAAATGATGAAATTTTAAAAGGGGTAGGCCTAGAAGTAGGCATTGTGAGAGCAGGGGCACAGGATATAAATTCAGAAGAGCAAAATTACCACAGGCCTAACCACAAGTGCCAAAGACACTTGAAGAGAGACACTGCTTACAAGTGCCTGTACGCTAATGCTAGGAGCCTGCGAACCAAGATGGGAGAACTGGAGTGCTTGGTCTTAGAGGAGAGCATTGATATAGTGAGCATAATGGAGACCTGGTGGAATGGAGAAAACCAGTGGGATACGGTTATCCCTGGATATAAACTATATCGGAAGGACAGGGAAGGACGTATTGGTGGTGGAGTCGCTCTATACGTGAAAGAAGGCATTGAATCCAGCAAGCTCGAAACCCCAAAAGAGGCAGACTCCTCCACAGAATCGTTGTGGGTGGTGATACCGTGCCCCAGGAGGGACTTAATACTGGGAACGATCTATCGTCCCCCTGATCAAAATGCTCAGGGAGACCTTGAGATGAGATATGAAATTGAGGAAGCATCCAAACTAGGAAATGTGGTAGTAATGGGTGACTTCAACTCCCCGGACATAGACTGACCGCATATGTGTTCCAGTCATGACAAAGAAGCAAAGTTTCTAGATATTCTGAATGACTATTCCCTAGACCAGTTGGTCATGGAACCGACCAGAGGGACGGCAACCCTGGACTTAATCCTCAGTGGGGACCGGGACCTGGTGCAAGATGTAAGTGTTGTTGAACCGATTGGGAGCAGTGACCACAGTGCTATTAAATTAAACATACATGTAACTGGCCAATTGCCAAGAAAATCCAACACGGTCACATTTGACTTCAAAAGAGGAAACTTCACAAAAATGAGGGGATTGGTAAAAAGAAAGCTGAAAAACAAAGTCCAGAGGGTCACATCACTCAAAAATGCTTGGAAGTTGTTTAAAAACACTATATTAGAAGCTCAACTGGAGTGCATACCGCAGATCAGAAAAGGTACCGCCAGGGCCAAGAAGATGCCAGCATGGTTAACGAGCAAAGTCAAGGAAACTCTTAGAGGCAAAAAGTCTTCCTTCAAAAAATGGAAGTCTTGTCCGAATGAAGAAAATAAAAAAGAACACAAACTCTGGCAAAAGAAATGCAAGAAGACAATAAGGGATGCTAAAAAAGAATTTGAGGAGCACATTGCTAAGAACATAAAAACCAACAACAAAACATTCTATAAATACATTCAAAGCAGGAGACCATCTAGGGAGACAATTGGACCCTTGGATGATAAGGGAGTCAAAGGTGTACTAAAGAACGATAAGGAGATTGCAGAGAAGCTAAATGAATTCTTTGCATCTGTCTTCACAGTGGAAAATATAGGGCAGATCCCTGAACCTGAACTAACATTTGCAGGAAGGGATTCTGAGGAACTGAGACAAATAGTGGTAACGAGAGAGGAAGTTCTAAGCTTAATGGACAATATAAAAACTGACAAATCACCGGGCCCGGATGGCATCCACCCGAGAGTTCTCAAAGAACTCAAAGGTGAAATTGCTGATCTGCTAACTAAAATATGTAACTTGTCCCTCGGGTCCTCCTCCGTGCCTGAGGACTGGAAAGTGGCAAATGTAACGCCAATCTTCAAAAAGGGATCCAGAGGGGATCCCGGAAATTACAGGCCAGTTAGCTTAACTTCTGTCCCTGGAAAACTGGTAGAAAGTATTATTAAAGCTAGATTAACTAAGCACGTAGAAGAACAAGCCTTGCTGAAGCAGAGCCAGCATGGCTTCTGCAAGGGAAAGTCCTGTCTCAGTAACCTATTAGAATTCTTTGAGAGTGTCAACAAGCATATAGATAGAGGTGATCCAGTGGACATAGTGTACTTAGACTTTCAAAAAGCGTTTGACAAGGTACCTCACCAAAGGCTTCTGAGGAAGCTTAGCAGTCATGGAATAAGAGGAGAGGTCCTCCTGTGGATAAGAAATTGGTTAAGAAGCAGAAAGCAGAGAGTAGGAATCAACGGACAGTTCTCCCAATGGAGGGCTGTAGAAAGTGGAGTCCCTCAAGGATCGGTATTGGGACCTGTACTTTTCAACTTGTTCATTAATGACCTAGAATTAGGAGTGAGCAGTGAAGTGGCCAAGTTTGCTGATGACACTAAATTGTTCAGGGTTGTTAAAACAAAAAGGGATTGCGAAGAGCTCCAAAAAGACCTCTCCAAACTGAGTGAATGGGCAGAAAAATGGCAAATGCAATTCAATATAAACAAGTGTAAAATTATGCATATTGGAGCAAAAAATCTGAATTTCACATATACGCTCATGGGGTCTGAACTGGCGGTGACCGACCAGGAGAGAGACCTCGGGGTTGTAGTGGACAGCACGATGAAAATGTCGACCCAGTGTGCGGCAGCTGTGAAAAAGGCAAATTCCATGCTAGCGATAATTAGGAAAGGTATTGAAAATAAAACAGCCGATATCATAATGCCGTTGTATAAATCTATGGTGCGGCCGCATTTGGAATACTGTGTACAGTTCTGGTCGCCTCATCTCAAAAAGGATATTCTAGAGTTGGAAAAGGTTCAGAAGAGGGCAACCAGAATGATCAAGGGGATGGAGCGACTCCCTTACGAGGAAAGGTTGCAGCATTTGGGGCTTTTTAGTTTAGAGAAAAGGCGGGTCAGAGAAGACATGATAGAAGTGTATAAAATTATGCATGGCATTGAGAAAGTGGATAGAGAAAAGTTTTTCTCCCTCTCTCATAATACTAGAACTCGTGGACATTCAAAGAAGCTGAATGTTGGAAGATTCAGGACAGACAAAAGGAAGTACTTCTTTACTCAGCGCATAGTTAAACTATGGAATTTGCTCCCACAAGATGCAGTAATGGCCACCAGCTTGGACGGCTTTAAAAGAAGATTAGACAAATTCATGGAGGACAGGACTATCAATGGCTACTAGCCATGATGGCTGTGCTGTGCCACCCTAGTCAGAGGCAGCATGCTTCTGAAAACCAGTTGCCGGAATCCTCAGGAGGGGAGAGTGTTCTTGCACTCGGGTCCTGCTTGCGGGCTTCCCCCAGGCATCTGGTTGGCCACTGTGAGAACAGGATGCTGGACTAGATGGGCCACTGGCCTGATCCAGCAGGCTCTTCTTATGTTCTTATGTTCTTATGGACATTAATTCCCGCCAAGAATTAAGGAGCTTCTGGCTTGAAAACCTTTACTTTTTCATGAAATTGAAGCATAATGTCTAGCTCAAGAGAGGTTTTGCAGTGCCCACCCATGTTTTTCCTCCTTGTAACCTGTTTTCTCTTCCCCAAGGCATGTTTTCCTTGGGGGAAACCAGAGAGGACTAGCAGGGAAGGGCTATGAATTCCATTCAAGCTAGGCCCAGTAGGGAGAATTTGCATTTGAGTTCTTAAGTTAAAATCTCACACTATTAGAAAGAACATTAGCACCTGCACAGTAATCAATTGGTACCTTAACTATTCTAATTTTAAATACTGTTTTTGCACATGACATCTGTCTATGGGTTCCACAGTTAAAATAAATCATTAGTCAGGTAAGTTTGTATGTGGACAAACAATTAATCCTGAAGATTACTGCCTTTCTGTTATAAACACTACTTGTGTTTTCCACTGCAAATTTTCAAATGTTAACACTAATTATTTTGAAGACATACTAAGAAACCAGCAAGGGCTTTAGACACTTTTTAATGGTTCATTGAATTCCAACTCCCGTCAGCCTGAGCTAGCATGGCCCATGGTCAAGAATGATGGGAGTTGTGGTCCATCAACATCTTTCAACCCTGTTCTATAGTTTAGTAATGTGAACATGTTTTATGTTTAGTATGATGGGATTTTATTCAGTACTGGAAAACAAAGGCAGGATTAGTAAGGTGGGGGTTAAGTATGTTCGAGTGTCTCCTACAGTAAATTCAGATGAACAGCTTTTTCATTAGTATCTCATCAGACTGCTCATTATATATCATCTGCAGGGGCGTCATCAGGTGCCATTGACTTGTTACCAACTCCCAGTGCAGCAACGAACTGGACAGCTGGGCTTCTGATAGACAGCAATGACATGATTTTTAAATTTGAAGGGAAACAAGGAGCCAAAATCCCTGATGGAATAGTACCAAAGAATCTAACAGATCAGTTTACCATCACCATGTGGATGAAACATGGCCCAAGCCCAGGATTAAGAGCAGAGAAAGAAACTATTCTGTGCAATTCCGATAAGACAGGTGAGTCAGCCCTGCATTTTTCCACCCTTTTCCATGTTTTGACATATTGCATAGAAGTTGGTACTGAAAAATGTTTTATATTCAATCATAAGAGCTAGCCTCAAGCTACTTCTGGTATTAAATCATTGATGGAATGGGGGGAATTCACTTTAGAATGTGATAAATAAATCGAATGCATACTCTGATTTCAATAAATTATACAACCATTAACAGATATTTTTTCATATTAATATCTTTTTAGAAATGAATCGGCACCACTATGCACTTTATGTGCACAATTGTCGTCTTGTGTTCCTGTTGCGAAAAGATTTTGACCAAGCTGATACCTTCCGTCCTGCAGAATTCCACTGGAAACTTGACCAGGTAGTTAGTTTACTTGTTGTTATAGTAATTTCTAAAATTTCTTCCAGTCACGGTAATAGATTGAATGAAGAACTGCTGGCAGAAACAGAGCCTAAACTTTTGTCTAAGTGCAGATAGTATTATAAAGCTCTCTTGTGCTACAGTCCTGTATCTACTTACCAATGGGACTTATTTCTGAATAGATATTACAGGGCTGTACTGTTCCATATCATTGTAGGATCTCAAGTAGAGCTTGGATTAGGGCCTATATCTGAAATGCAAAAATGTTCATTCCTGACACTTTAAGCTCCAGATTTTCTCTCTCCTCCAAGTTGTTTCCCCTTTATGATACATATCTCATATAACCTTAACAAAAACTTGATATTAGAAAGAAATTTCTCAATGGAATACAATTATGAGTATAACATCTCAGGAGCTATACTTTGAATGGTTTCTCTTTTGGAACTGAGGTTGTTTCCAGATGACCTGTTTATTGAGCATTCATCCTGATTTGTTTGCACAAAGTTCATGGGGAAGTTAGAGAATGCTGGCCATTTGTGGAGCATTCATTCTGATTAGTTTGTAGGGAGTTTAGATGATGTTGCATCAAACATTCATCCCACAATTTCCACTGCATTTCTCTGTCACTTTCCTTATTGCAAAAAGTCCATGTTTTAAGGGAACTGAGTTTGTTGAACAAGAGCTGTAATTGTACAACCTGAATTTTCTCATAGTTGTTTGAATCCCAGCTGAAAATCATGACAGTCTGGAAGTGCCCTGAGTGCAAATTTATTTTCTGGTACTTTTTAGAACTAGAAACCTAAACTATGATGCTTGGGTACAGAAAGTTGAAATACAAAGTGCTCAAATTTCACATGCACATATCATCTTGCCACAGTTATCCATACAGAGTATAGTCAGTTATTGAAGCCCTAGTAACATCCAGGCTAAATTACTGTAACACATTGTATATGGGACTGCCCTTGAAGACATCTGCAGACAACTAGTAACAACATTTCATCTAGCAAAGTGAAAGATTTTCTGCCCACTGCTGTCACTTGTTGCTATTGATATTGAGGGACACAAAGCAGTGGGGGGAAAAGGCGAAAGTAGATAAAGTAGACTTTGGAACATGCATATGGAATAGACACACAAGAAGGAGCTGAATGGAACTAATTGATATAGAACTGGATCCAGGTCCAGAGCTTTCCCAAAGCTTCTCCTCCTCATCTTGTGGTGCCCAGTCGGATAGAATACTGCTTAGAGACTTACTTTAAAAGAAAAGAAAGCTGAACATTCTGAGAAAGGGCTTGGTATATATATATATATATATCACTAATAGCCAAAAAACCTTGCAGTTTAAGAATGTATCTATAGCCCACAGATATTTCTATCAAACTTTAAAAAGCAGGGAAATTGGGCAGCTATAGTGAATGTACCAGGGGAGCAGGAGACCTGACCTCCTCTCTGAGATATTGTACTGCCCTACAAATTGGTCAAAATGCAAACACCATTTGGGTTGGTCTTTCACAGTCCAATCCACTTCCTGTGTAGCTTGGAAGAATTTGGTAACATGTGCCTCTGAGCATATGGTGAGTAGTGGCAACACCTGCCATCTCCAAAGATGGAGAATTATATTTTTGTATGTTTGTTGGTGTTCTTCTTATTTTGCTTCTTTGCTGTGTTACTGTTTCTACAGAGAATCTAAACCAGAAATTTTTTCCCCTCCTTATTCATCCTAGAAATCTGTGTCAAATGTATTTTTATTAATTTCAAAGTCTTTTTATTAGTCATTGTCATGTGATGGTGAAGACAGCCTTTTGTGTTTTATATTGGAGGTTATGTTCTATTTCTATTTTGGATGCATTAACAGTTGAATCTGAAACTGTAGTTTGATGTAAAATCAGACTGATTCCAATATGTTGCTACTTTAGCAATGACTCTAACTGTTGGTAAAAAGAGGATGCATGTTTTCAGCCTGCTATGTTTAAACCATTTCATTTAAGGCAAGGTGTTCACGGTCAATTAAAAACATAGAGCACATCTACCATTTTGCTAGAATATATTTCACCTCCCACTGTTTTATCATGTGCAAATTGAGACACTCCTGAGGTCCACTGGAGACTATTCTGCAGAAGTCAGTGCCATTATTATGTCTGGAGTTTTTTTAGTGTAAATTTTGCAAAGTGTTGCTGTACTTCACATATTCACAGAAATAGAAACAAAAGAAAATGATTTCCTTTAGGAAGCTTCACTAAAAATGCAAAGGAAATCAGACATATTCAAAGTGACCATCTGAATTATATATACTCTCTTAATAATGTTGCTTCCACCCTGCTAAAACGAGATCAGCACAGCACATGTCTTGTTTCTGTTATTTGGTCTGATTGCAGGTGTTGCCACTACTCACCATATGCTCAGAGGCACATGTTACCAAATTCTTCCAAGCTACACAGGAAGTGGATTGGACTGTGAAAGACCAACCCAAATGGTGTTTGCATTTTGACCAATTTGTAGGGCAGTCCAATATCTCAGAGAGGAGTTCAGGTCTCCTGCTCCCCTGGTGCATTCACTATAGCTGCCCAATTTCCCTGCTTTTGAAAGTTTGGTAGAAATATCTGTGGGCTATAGGTACATCCTTAAACCTCAAGGTTTTTTGCCTATGAGTGAATTTCCCTGCTTTTTAATCCGGCAGGTAAGAAATGGGATCCTGTCCAAGTTTGCTGAGAATGGATTGATCATTTGCATGCTTATTGAGTTCAGTGGGATTTACTCCTATGCAATCTTGGTTAGGATAGGAAAAACTGACCATGGGGGAGGAGGAGTGGGAGTGGGAAGGGGAAGGAACGTATTGGAAGGGGGCAAAGGAAGGGAGAGGGGAAGGCAGGTTTGATCATTTCCATGCTTATAGAGTTCGATGGTATTCACTCCCAACAAGCCCTCAGTAGCTATGGGCATGCATGCACCTCTTTTATGCAGCAGCACCAAGTGGGCTGACATATTTTCAGACAGAAGCTGCTTTCACACATGGGGCTGATTGTGTTAGTTTAACTGATTAAAAAGGAAGTGCTTCTATCCTGATTTCTAAAAACCCCTTCAAACTGCAGTACCTGTTATACCGGCATTTTGCGCAACGATCTTTCACACACACACAGAGCTACAATGAACAGAGCAGAGTTTTTCTCCCCCCCTTCGCTTTAGGGGGTTTGGTGTATTCCCTCCCAACTTGGTTTTCAAGGCTAGTGGAGGTGGCCCTGGGGGTTGGGGGGGGCACGGCACCTGCTTTTGTGGCCACTGGGAGCTCACGGAGATGGCTCTCCTTATTCTTAACTTTTATTTTGGGGTCTGAGGGCGGCAGTGCCAGCTTCAACAGCTGTTGGGAGTTTGCAGGGCAGTTCCTTTTACCATTGCACTCCACATCTCGGCTGGACTATACCAGAGCTCTAGGCTGCTCCAGTTGACTGGGGAGTGGGGAAGGACCTGATAATGCACCTCCCTTTACCCTTCTTTGGTCGCAGTCCTCATTTTCCCCCTCTGTTTAAGGTGGCTTCTGCTAATTTCCCCCTCTGTTTTAAGGCAGCTCCTGCTCATTTTTCCCGTCTGTTCCACACTGCATGCTGGGATGCCTGTCATGTGAGTGGCAGTAACTAGCAGAAAACTCCCGCGATGTTCCGTATTCCCAGCCTTGCTAACGGATTATTTGTGGTATCATTTGTAACTGAAATTAGCGCTGAACTTCCACTAGATTCCACCAGAATTCCGAAGCCAGCTTGTGTGTCGTGTGAAAGGTCAAATATAATGTGGAAATTAACAGGTAAAAAACTGTCAGAATGGAATAAACTGCAGTGTGAAAGCATCCTGAGTTTCTTAGGGGAAGTTTACATTGAGGAAAGTGATGTAAGTGATACTGGTGAGTTGCAGTGGTGGATGTTAGCTGACAAAGTAAAGTTGACTAAAACAATACAGCAAAACAAATTACAAGCAAATTTTCCTGTGAGAGACAAAATAATCCAAGGGCTTTTATATTTCCTCCATCATAGATTCGCCTTCCCCTGCCCATAAAAAAGATCTGCTATATCTTATGGTCCATGGAAATGCATCTTAGGGACCATAAGATTGCATCTTTAATGCTGCTAAACCTTACTGTGATACCAGAACAAAATTTCCTCATTTTATACTTTTATTCCTATCTAATTATTTTAGAAAATATGTGTGTATTAATGCGTTGTTCACTGGAAAATTTATACGAATAGACTTAACACATTTGCACAAAAGCAGGATTGAAGAGAATAGCTTATCAGATATGGAAGAGTATTCATCTCTAAATTAAAAAATTATTCAGTTTTTGAGCTAATAGGAATTTTAATTGAATAGTGCTTTTGAAGCTCAGACAATTCAACTTGATATGTCTTTCTCTCTGAATTGATGTGCTGCCTGTGAACATATGCCATATTTATAAGACACAAAGAATATTAGAAAACTCTTTATTTATACCCTATACAAGAAAGAAAGAAATTGATAGATGAATCATAGTAATCCTGCAACAAAGACAAAATCATTTCAGACATAAAACAGCCGCTCCAGCACCCAAATACTCCTCAGCACATTACCTTCTATATCCGTAATATGTTTTCTAACCTTGATTATATACCATAGAAAATGTATGGATTATATACCATAGTCTTCAAATGCCCTTTTTATCTATTTCTGAAGTTTTGTTTTGCTTCCAACAATTTTGCAGGAACACAAAAGATTATGGTGGTGATGCTGACAATTTTAGTCCATGCTTATTTGTTACGCTTATATTTTAAAAGGACGGGTACATCGTAGATTGTGGTAAATGGTAACTGGGTAGATGTATGCTAAAAAGTAATAAGCCATGCTTTATTCAAATATTACTGACTCAGGGTGTTTGGATGTTTTTGTTTTGCAATGGTTTTTTTTATAAAAAAATCTAGATTAAAACAAGATTATCTCCTCATTGATCTATGAAGCTAATTTATCTAGGCATGTTAAAATTATGGCATGACAGAAGACAGACATGCTGCAGTTATTGTTCATGATAATCAGTGCTTTCAGGTTCTTTCACTGTCAGTATGATAAAAAGGTTTCATTATTTAAAGCTCTAATTAAACCATCCATATTTCCAGGAATGCAACAGTGAGCACAGTGGCATCTGCTTATTGTTATTCTTTCAGCGTAACCCTCACAAGACAGTAGTATCTATGTGCACTGCTAAATGGTCCCCTTTCTTTTATTTTGCTTATCCTTAGACATCAGAGAAAGATATCTAACCTGGCTCTGACACTTGTCAGTATTGAGGGAGTTAGGGAATAATGGACCACAGGTGTATATTCCTCAATGTTTATTGATTGAAATTGTCCTGTTGTATGTATAGATTGTCTGGAAGACATACCACTCTGAAATGAATAGTGTTTAACCAGACTGGCTGCAAGACAGTAAACAGAGGCCGTTTTTGTACTGAAATTGATAATTGTTTATTTTAATCTTCATAAGTGGAGCAGTATTCCTGTTGATATGTTATGCCCAAAAAGGAACTCTTCATCCATGTAATAGATGTGGGACTGCATGTGCAGGTCTTGCCTCCAGTGTCTCGCTGCACATTGTCCCTGCTCCCTCTGGTCTCAGTCTTTCCATGTTATGTGGAAGTAGAGCCCTTGAATGTGAGTAGAATACTTTGCACGATTGGGAACCCTGATAAAGCAGGGTCCCCACCTATGTAGAGGCTTCTACTTGCATTCAAGCAAACACATGTAAAAATCACCTCGGTCAACTTGGGAATGTTGGCAATTGAGAGGACAGTGTTAGCAAAAAGTGCAGTTCAGCTGGAATGCTGAACATGACCCAAGACACTCTGTGTGTAAGCTGGCTTTGCTCTGAGCAATGAGAGTATCATTATGGTCACCAGGGAAGGTCTCTATGGTGCATGGCAGCATTGGTGTAAGCTGTTGGCACATGCCAGTCACAAGCAGGAGGTACCACCCTGCCTGCAATTATCTGGAATCCAGTGCCATATCCAATATAAGCAACACCTTCAGATAGACCAGTAATCTCCCATTGTGAGTCAATGATGACCAACTAGCAATATAGTTTGTATTAATTAGAGGAAGCATTTCTTTTTGTATTTCCTAAGAAACCCTCAAGTTCACTCTTTTTCAGCAAAGCCAAGAACACTGAAATATAGAATGTCAGGGCAAAGATGCCATCATTGCTGGGCTCTGTTCCTGTGGCATAACACTGAATTAACTTGACTCAGGATGTCCCTGGAATTTTCCATCTATGCCTTTTGTTATGTCATGACATTCAGGATCAAGCCCTGATCTTTGTGAAAATGCCCTTTTTAAATTCAGGGCAAGGTTATGTGATACATTTTTTCTTATAACTGGGTGAACAAGGCATTCCCAATTTGTTCAGCTTTTGCGGGATGCTACCAGAAGGCTTTTCATGCCACACTTTTATAGATGCTTTAAACCTGTGATGAACTGTGGAAGCTGCCTTCTTTCTTTTTAAAAAGCTAGTCCCCTTCCTTCCTTCCACTTCCTTCTCTCCAAGCCATGGTTGTTTGCTGTTGTTTTCACTACTAGTAAGAACTCTACTACAGGCAGTGACTCTGTGAAGGGAAGCATTTTCTGTCCTTGAACTGCATTGGGAAGGATTCTAGAGAAGCTAAGCAGAATTGGACTTCGACTCAAGGGCTGCCTCATTGACCAGGCCATCACTTCTTGATTTTTGGGGGGGCAAGGGATCAGGTAATACAAAAAGTGTGTCCAAAGGAATACTGAAGAATGGTTACAAATCTGTAGTCACACTAATCTAAACAGAATTAAGTGTGTTTTGTGGTTTTTTGCTTTTATTTCTGTTTCAGTGCCTTTCAACCATGTGACAAATATAAGCTCAACATAGGAATGGAAAGATCTGTTAATTTCAGTTCTTTCCATTTCTTATTTTTCCAAACTGAAATTGGAAAATTTCCACATTTCTGCAACAATTTGCTTTTTTAAATAAAAAGAATATTCATTAAATATTCAGGATTTTATTGCAAATTTATCCTAATAAACACATGTACACATTTTTGCAAGCAATGTCTCCTAATATAATGCATTTTGTATGCTATTTTCACTAATATATTAATTTTAATGCACACTTTCCCCTAATATATTTCTATTCACTAATAGGCAAAAAACCTTGCGGTTTAAGAACATACCTATAGCCAACATATATTTCTATCAAACTTTAAAAAGCAGAGAAATTGGGCAGCTATAGTGAATATTATATCTTCTGCTATTTTTATTTAAACTCTCCCCATTTATACATAGAGTGTTAATCTTTCCCTCCTCCCTTCTTACTGTATCCATTTTCATCCACAACAAATAATCTGCCACTACAAGTTTCTAATATATTTTTTACCCAAGCCAACTATAGAAAAATAGTCAAAGGTAAGAAATGGAGCGAGGGAAAATACTTGTCCTAGGAAAGAATGAGTGCTTAAACACTGGAAGGATAAATATTCTCTGTTATTGTAAACCATGAATGGAAAGCCCCTTCTTTAATACTACAGGAAGACAATTTATTGACATCCACAAAGGAGCTGCTGTTATAAGTGGTATTTTGGTTTATGACAGAGAGGTAAATTTAGGTGCATAAACATATTTTAATTTTCCTTTTCCTATTTTACACTCAGAACACAATCAGTAGCAATGTACTTTTGAGTGTGAATCTTCACTTGATCTGTTTATAATAAGGTATCAATTTGTAAGTTACACATCCCAGTATTATGCAAGGACACTTTACTTAAATGTTACCTTCTGGCTATTTAATTATATACCTCAACATCGGAGAGAGACAGTGTGATTATACACAAGGTGCCACAGATAAGGTAATTAGGTACCTGTTAAGCCTGTGTGAAAGTTAAAAGTATAGCCTTTGCCAACAGATGGTATTCTCTAAGAAATAATCACTTTACAAAGATGTTTGCACATAGGAAAGCCTGTTCAATATAATGATGTCCTTTCCTAGAGGTCTAGTTGATTTAGCCTTGACAAACTTAAGGATCTAAATAAGTTCATATAAAGGAATCAGATTTATTTCAATGTTTAATATCCAGAGTTTGTGCTAAAAAAAAAAATCCATTTCATTTCCATTGCGACATATGCAACTCTGGGTTGTCAAAGGTGTTTGGAGTGGCTTTCCTGGATATGGTAGATATAGCCACAAATTAAGTGGCACTCCCAGATGTAGCCCAACATACTGAAGTCATCTGCAACCAAATCTTCAAGCTATGTGAGCAGAAATACCTAAACTTTAGATACCATTGATTTCCAAAGGGGAAACATGGCTTAAATCTAACTGCTTATGCTTACGTAAGTGGCCATTCTGTCTATTTCTCTCTAAAAGTTCTGTTATTTTCTTTCAGCAGAGATTGTGTCCTTAAACTATATCTTTGAAAAGGAAGTGTCATTTCAAGTGCCCTTGAAAACAAAGCATTTGCATTTGACTCAAGCTCCAAGATACTATATTTGTTCATCTCATGTAATTAGTGGTAGAAAGTCTTAGAAAGTGAAGATCTTTCTGACTGAAAGATGGATGAAAATAGAAATATTGTTCTACCAATAAACAGCTGCTTAGGACAGAACACCTCGTGATGAAATGTAAGCACAAAGAAGCCATGAAATTATCATTACACTACAATGATGGTACCCTAGAGTAACAAAAACATGTGCTAGTGCAAATTTATGAATCAGAATTCCATTCTTTATTAATAAGACATGACCAGCTCCACATATAGAGTCTATGCCACATTCAAACTGCACTTTAACCTGTTTCCCGTTAAATAATAATGTGTACTAGAAAAAGCCCATAAAAAGCTGGCTCCTTTTCCACAGGACATGTTTGCATTGAATGAAGTCAATCCTGGTTGCATGGCCCAAATGTTTGCTGCAACAGTCCCTGTCAACTACATGAACCAGTGTATTGCAAATTATTCTGAGAGAGGGATAGGGGAGAAATTCAATTAAGTTCGTATTTAAAGCCAAAACTATCAAATTCACACTTTCTGAAACAGTATGAGAACTAATACAAAGCTATCCATCAAAATTTACACCTCCAAATTTTGCAATGCATTTCACTAACCAAAATTTATTATACAGCCATGAGAGTGGTTGTATACTATAGTCAGCATGGATTTTCCGCATTCCACAATGTTAAATTGAAAATACCCCTCCATACCATTTGATGCTTCCCATAAGATCACAACAAAACAAAACCTTACAAAACCTATAGTCCTGAACTCAGAAACACGTGTTTAGCAACCCTCTAAATTTGCATGGTGATACACAAAACACTCAGAGAGAATTGAGAGTTCAAACTGTAAAAAGAGAGAGAAAAACCAGACCCCTTTTGGACTCTTTTCTTTCAGAGTTCTCATAATTTGTTGAAATTAATTAAAAATCAGCCATGTTCACAGAGTACCTGTACTCCTATAACTGACCTTGGCCCATACTCTGACCTTCACCTTCTGCAGTTTAAAAGTTTAAAAAAGTTTTAAAAAATTAAAAAAATTAATTAATTTAAGAAATTTAGCATTGAAGTCTATCATAACGTCAGGCACACTCAGTAAGAACCAACCATCAGTGTTCTAAAAGCCAGGCTCACAGCTGCGGGCCTTGGCTAATCAAGGGGCCACACTCACACCAGACCATGATTTCATTTTAGACAGTCATGGCTTACTAAAAGAATCCTAGGAAGTGTAGTTTGTGAAGAGTGCTGAGAGAACACTCTCATTGCCAACACACCAAGGAAGACTCGTGACACATGTATGGTTGAAATGTTATATTTATTAAAATATAACCCATAATCAATCAAATTCCAATCCGCCAATTAATAATCTCAAATCCTTCGGGCAGGTGAGGCTCAACCTATCTATGAGGGTCTAGACCCTCCAAACCAGGAGGCAAGTCAGTCACATCGTACTGCAACTCCCCAGACAAGGATGTGGGAAAACTTCTCCCTCCTTGCAATCGGAGTCAGGTTTGTGGTTCCAACCTCCGCATCCTGGCCCCACCGTACAGGCGTTCACCATGATGCGCAAGCCGGTCCCACGTGGACACCCCCCGGATCCACACCAGGCATTACGCCTTGATGTTTCACCAGGGAGTGCCCTTTACCCAAATGCCTCATCCACCTCCATTTTTAACCCCAATTACCTCACCTGCCCGAATCCAACGCCACAAGAGGGGATCAGCTTAAGCTTGGTCCCCTCAACCCAAAGAAAACAAAGCCCCCAAACCCAACCTAAAATCCTCCAATAGCAAATCACACCCAATATCCGAAAGATGGACACCATCATCTCGAAACAGATGCGGTGCATGAAAACGGATTGTGTCATGAGGAATATATGCCCCACCCAATGACAAAACTAAACTCCAAACTTTCCTATTCACCCACTTTCTGGATCTGTCAATCCTGTGCCGTGCACCCCTCCAAACACCCCTCCAAACACGACGCACCAGCATGTCGGACCACACTATAACAAGGTCCGGGTAAGACTGGATGAGTGCATTAAAATCTGGTTGATCTTCAGCAGCAGATCCATACCTGGCTGCTGCACCATATCATTTTCCCCTAAATGAACCACCAACATATGTGGCCGGTTAGGCGATGCCATAAGCCGACACACCAAAGGCATGAGCGCATCCCAAAACATGCCCCTCTGAGCCTCCCAGCCAACCGTTGCTCTAGCGGAAAGCTGCAGCTGTGTCCCGGCAAGCGTAGAGAAGGCTCTCCGATGGGCCCAAAATAAAATTGAGTGGCCACACAGGACGACCCTCGCAGGCACAGGAAGGCTCAGCACACCTAAGAAAAGAAAAAACAATACATCAGAATCAATACCTGACATAAGACTTGAAAGCGGAAGAACGCCACCTTCCAATCTCCTGAATATCCTGAATGCTCATGCCCACGAGGGCGGCGGCCATAGCCGCCCCAATCCAAAAGGAATGCAGCCCATAGACTCCAGCATCGCGACCACTGGCCAACAAGGCCCGCCGAACAACGGCCCAAAATTGAAATTGAGTCAGGGCAGAACCATCCACATGTATAAAGAGGTAACGCTGGCCCGCTGGCCTCATTGACAGAAATAAACACACTGCAGCCACTGGGCACAATTCAGGGACCTGGCAAACTCTCAATGAAATAATACTGCCACGGCCCTTTTGATCAGTCTTAGAGACTCGAAGGGAAAGCCTAACTATATCTGCACCTAGCGCACAATCGCCAAAGCAAAAGGCTTCATAGCACACATCGCGCTTTGAGGAAGGCAATACTTCACTAGGGCGAAAAGCACCATAGAACATCGTCAGTGTTACTGGGGCGAACAGGTGCGACTCATACTGAGATGAGCACAGAGACCTAAATAAAGGCAGGATCTGAAGGAGAACATGGGGCGTGATTGGCCTCCTTCGGTCAGTGGGCCTGTAAGCGGAACGCGACCAACCCTGAAGGACCTTCCTGACCCTAAAATCTACAGAATGATCCTGCATTCCTCTTGCCTTGGAAATAAAGGCCAGCGCAGAGAGGTGTCCGGCGATGGTAGAAATATGAGATTGCCCATTCAGATATAACATAAACTGCAGCCAATGTGAACAAGAATAGGCCATACAGGAGGCAAAGCACTTATGGCACGGAATGCCTGGAACGTCCCCAAGGCAAGCTGGTACACCCTCTGAGTGCTGGGAGCAAGGGCAGAAGTTATAGCTGAAGAACGCCACCTGCCAATCACCTGGACATCCTCAATGCTCAAGCCCACAAGGGCAGTGGCCGTAGCCACTCCAATCTGAAAGAAATGCAGGCCATAGACTCTAACATCGCAACCACTGGCCAACAAGGCCCGCCGAACAACGGCCCAAAATTGAAACTGAGTCAGGGCAGAACCGTCTGCATGTATAAAGATATAACGCTGGCCAGCTGGCCTGAAACACAAACATTGCTGCATAGCGGAAAATGGGCATAAGTCAGGTACCTGGCAACTATAAAGAAGCAAAAACTGCCATGGCCCTTTTGATCAGTCTTATAGACTTTTAAGGAGAACCTCACTAAATCTGCACCTAACGTGCAATCACCAGAGCATAAGGCACGATAGGACACATCGCGCTTTGAGGAAACCAATAATTCACTAGGGCGAAAAGCACCATAGAACATCGTCAGAGTTACTGCGGCGAACAGGTGCGACTCATACAAGATGAGCACATTGACCTAAATAAAGGCAGGATCTGAAGGAGGACATTGGGCATGATTAGCCTCCTCTGGTCAGAGGCCCTAGGAGCGGAACGCGACCAACCCACAAGGACCTTACTGACCCTAAATCCACAGAATGATCCTGCATTCCTCTTGCCTTGGATTAAAGGCCAGCGCCGAGAAGTGTCAAGCGATAGTTATGACAGAAATAAGTTTTTGCCCTTTGAATACAGCATAAATAGCAGAATACTTCCAGAACACGTGTGCACGATGGCAACTGTTGCAGCTGCTCCTCTATGAAAGAAATGTAATCCTTAAACATAATGGCCTTGCGAACAACATAGCAATAATCAAAACTGAATCAATGCGTAGCCATTGATACATGAAAAGATAGTACTGGCCCACTGGCCTAACAGAGAGAAAGGTCCCTCAGCGAACCAGGGACAGAGAGGGCGATGGGCAGCCCCTCAGCTTCGCCACTCAATCACAAGCCCACTGGTCCGTCTTAAGCATATGCGCTGACAACAGCACAGCAATATAAGTGCAGGGCTCAAATATTACAATGACTTGCCCGGAAAGCTAATTTTACCAGGGCAAAAGGCTCCCTAAAATTATTGGTAAGGCCACCGCCCAGGATAACTGGCCTGGAAGGGGGGGGCACTAAGAATCATCGAAGGCAGGAACATCAACAGTATAACAGGCCACATACGACCAGGCGGTCTCAGGGTGGAATGCGACTAGACTCCTTTGGTTTTCATAAAATGGGTTCTTGAATACATTTGGCCTGAAAATTAAAGAAAAAGGCAAAAAGGAGGCAGGATATATTCCCAACGGTAATGTCCTGCCCTCCTTAGTAGAGCATGGGCTGCAACAAGGTGTACATCATTCATACATGGGGGGGGGGATGGCCTCATAGGATCAGGCGGCATTTGGGTAAAATGCAACTGTACTTTGCGAAATAAACGCATGCACAAGGCGCATAGCTCAAATCACGTTGAGATTCTGGGGATTTACCACATAACCATAGCCAAGTGCTGCACTGAACGTATCATGCGGATCAGAAGGGCAGAAGGCCACATATATACCGCAAGCACTGTTGGAAAATAGTCCAGAAAATAAATTCTATTGTGAGCCCCTGGCACCTTAAAAGCAGCCAGCCATTGTTCGGCACACCCAAGATCCTGAATTGACACCAAAATACCAACCACCGACTGCATCAAAGCTTACCTACAGTTCAAGCTACAGGAGCAAGTCCTTTGTTCTTGAAGAAAGAATGGCCGTTGAAGTCACATCTGGCCAGCAGCACTTGCACAACCCAGTAGAAGTGATCAGGATCTAGACGACAGCCTGGCCATAACGCAAAAGCCCACACAACCTATGCAGGTTTCCCACAGAAGGTTCTTCTTCATATGATGTAAACAAGTGCTGCCATCCCAACGTATGAATGAATGTGAATCTAACAGGTAGCAGCGCCTAGTATGCACGAGACTGCCATGAAATAGATGTGATTGAAGAGGGTACCTGTATCTTGTGAAACAAGCAGTATTCTATTCATATTTTTGGAATAAAGTTAAATTGAATTAAAAATGCCTTGGAAAAGCTTCATGATATAGATTTACCAAATGCTAGAGGAACAGTTTAAGCAAGAACCAATAAGCTATCATTCCTAAAATAGGCATATTTTATATTTCATTTAGCTATTTCAGGGATAAAACAAAGCATTTAAAACTACAGGCAATAGAATGCCTTAAGCAACCAACGTATTAAAACATTCCTGCTACACTCCAGCTATAGAAAAACTATTGTTATAAGCTTATTAACTACTAGAGATCCATCAAGAAAATTACAGTTAAAACTTAATCACTCAAAAAGCCAACAAACACTGATTTAGCAAACCTATATATATATGTGTGTGTATATATATGTGTATATATATGTGTATATATATATAATTATTTACTGATTTATTTATTTATTTTTCCATTAACCTTAACATATTGGCTCTCAGAAAGCCACAACAATGAGTTCACCTGGCTATAGAGCATTTCTTTTATGCTTGCATAGCATAAATTACCTTTCTCTGAATCACACTTATACATATGTTGAAGCCACATAAGAAGTCTGAGATGTGGGATTCCAATGAACTCACCTTAAAATAAATTATCTATTGCCCTTTAGATGATATTACATAAGCATCTATACTTTTTCTCATGCACAATAAATGCAACAAAATTATGAAGCTAAATGATCAAGAACAGCATTTTAAAAACCAAAACATGAATGTAGGAGTACAAACAGAACTAAATATAAATTGATATAGGGAAAAGCATTAAACAAAAGGAACGGGGTGTGTGTTAAATTTACATATATATCTATAAATATATTAAAATGAATTCATGTATTTATCTATTTATTTATTTAATAATAAAAAATATATATCTATAATTATCCTAAAATTAAATTATGCAATTATCCATTGATTTAATAATAATAAAATTGTATGATATATAATAAATTAATAAGACAAAACAAACACCCCACCACCCTTTGAAGCAACTCACACCTCCCCCATGAAAGCGGCAAAAGGAACAAGAGGGGGTGCAAGGGGAGGTGGTAAACGACCCAACTTCCCACAACACCCAATAAGGGGTGGGAGAATTACAGAGCAGGCTGAATGGAAGGGGGGGGCGTGACAGAGGATACCAACAAGTGGGGGGTGCTCGTGCAAAACGCCTCGACAAATCCCAGTCCAGGAAGGCCCCAGTAGGGCGCAAGGAAGGCCCCTAAAACAAACGGGGGGGAGGAATGGTGCTGGAACGCACTATCAAAAGGCCCTCTCCAACAAGACCAGCACAAAACATGCCGCTCAAAAGGCCCCTAAAAAAAAAATTGGGGTGGGGGAATCACTATAACTCACCAACTGTTGCAGAGCAAGCAGCAAGATTTTAAAAACAAAACAAAAAAGAAACGCTTGCCCGCAGTTTTTTGAAACTGCCCGCTATCTACCCGCTGACCAGCTGACGGGCAGGGATAAAAGGGGAAGGAAACGACCCCCCAGGCTCTAAATAACGCTGGAGCAGGCAGGGAGCAAAACAGGCAAAGAAAAACAGACAACAACGACAACAACAAAAGCCAAGCAAGCAACGCCTGCCTGCTATTACACAGGGAATTTATTCACCCGCAGCACAGCTGAAGCGGGAATGAGGAGAAAGAAACTACACACACACACACTCCCTAACACACTGGGGTGGCATCTGTGAGGGAGCAAGTGAAGGGGAACACACAGCAAGGAAGGCGGGAAAACCGCCACAAACCAACACCGACTCTGTAACAGCCCAGCTGCTTCGCTGCAACGGGAGGAAGGAAACACAGGAACGAAGAAATCCAGCGAGGGAAGCTGAAGCCATCCAACAAGAGAGCTAAATGCAAGCGTGCCACAAGGCAAAAAAGGCGCGCTCTTAAAGTGGAGCAGGCTATATATAGCCGCTCAAAACCCTTACCCCATTGGTCAAGATACCCCACCTGACCTCTTACACAATTTCTGGAACCTTCCCGAGCCTTCCTAGAAATAGGGTGTAGGCAAACCCGCCCCTACCAAATGGGCAGGACCGTCATTCCCCTGACAGAGTTCTAGTGGCCAGAGTGGTTTAACAGTTATCCGCTCTGATTGAAGCTCTGTGAAGGGAGCAGGACCTCTCCTAGAACTCTCAGCACCTTTAACTAACTACAGTTCCCAGGATTCTTTGGGAGAATTCATGACTGTCTAAAGCGAAATAAAGGTCTGGTATGGATGTGGCCAATGACAGCTTTGGTTTAAATTTGAGTGGGAGGCCTACTGTAGAATAAAAAGGTGGGGGTAACCCCCTTTAGGATGCACACCTTGATGTGGTGAGGGGGTTTGAGAGTGTTGAAGAAGCTGAGAGCAATGCCATCAGGAGTCTAGACCAAGAGGCCCCACCCATGGTGGAATGGTCAAAGCTGAGACACCAGACTAAGATGCATCCAAACTCAGAGGAAGGCAATGGTAAACCACCTTTGAATACCTCTTACCACAAAAACCCTATGAACAGAGTATCCAAAATGCAACAGGAGATAGTGCTGGAAGATGAGACCCCCAGGTCAGAAGGCACTCACCGAGCTACTGGGAAAGAACAAAGGACAAGTACGAGTAGTGCTGTGACTAATGACGCAGCTGGGTCAAAGCTGAAAGGAAGCCCAGAGGCTGATGCGCACAGATGCGAAAGGAGAGTCCGGAGTTGTATGACACACACAATAGGAACATGGAATGTGAGAACCATGAAGCAGGGAAAGTTAGAAATTGTCAAGCAAGAAATGGAGCGTATCAACATTACAATACTTGGCGTGAGTGAATTAAAATGGACTGGAATGGGACATTTTCAATCAGGCAACTACAAAATATTTTATTCAGGAAATGAGAAATCAAGAAGAAACGGAGTTGCTTTAATAGTGAGAAGTGATGTACCAAAAGCAATTAGGAGCTACAACGCAAGGTCTGAGCGAGTGATATCAATGAGATTAAACGGGAAAGCTATTAACATAGCCATCATCCAAGTCTACGCTCCAACATCAAATGCAGCAGAAGAAGAATTGGAGAGATTTTACGCAGAAGTACAGGAGGAAATTGATCACACACCAAAACAAGATAGGATGACAATCATGGGGGACTGGAATGCAAAAGTAGGGAACAGAGAAGAACTAGGAATTGTGTGGAAATGGTGCTTAGGTGACAGAAATGAAGCAGGAGAAAGACTTATTGAATTCTGTGAAGCCAATGATTTGTTTCTTGCCAACACAGTTTTTGAGCAACCAAAAAGACGACTGTACACATGGACATCACCAGATGGTCAATATAGGAATCAAATTGATTATATAATTAGAAACAGAAGATGGAGAAGTTCCATACTTTCTGCAAAAACAAGACCAGGAGCAGACTGCGGTACAGATCATGAACTGATCGCATTGAAAATCAGAGTAAAGCTAAAGAAGAACAAAGCACTCATAATGCCAAAATACAATTTAAATAACATCCCAGAAGCATATAAAGATCAAATAAGGAACAGGTTTGAGGCTAGAACTATGGACTGAAGTCAGGGACATTATCAGGGAAGAATGCAAAAAGACAATACCTCTTGTTAAAAAGAGAGAAAGACCTCAATGGATGACTGACAAAACTCTTAAAATGGTTAAAGAGAGAAGAAAAGCAAAAGGAAAAGGAGATAGAAACACAGTCAGAACCCTAAATGCAACTATACAACAACTAGTACGTAGGGACAAAGAAAACTATTACAATAGTTATTGTATAGAAATAGAAAAGGACAACAAAATGGGAAGAACAAGAGCCCCATTCCAAAAGATTAGAGAAATGAAAGGGAAATTTAAACCACAAGTAGGGATGTTGAATAATCAATAGGGGAACACACTGACTGACCGAGATGAAATAAAAGGAAGATAGAAGCAAAACACTGAAGAACTCTATAAAAGAGATGACAGGATGACAGATTCATTCACAGAGGAACCATACGATGAAGAACCAGAAATTTTAGAATGTGAGGTGAAAGCTGCTCTTAAAATTCTTGGAAGAAACAAATCACCAGGAATAGACGGCATACCAATGGAGTTGCTACAAGCAACTGAGACTGAATCTGTCCAAATTTTGATGAAAATTAGTCAAGAAATATGGAAAATTAAACAATGGCCCACAGACTGGAAGTGTTCAATATATATCCCACTTCCAAAGAAAAGGGATCCCAGAGAATGCAGTAATTATCGAACTATTGCCTTAATATCCCATGCAAGTAAAGTAATGCTCAAGATTCTACAACAAAGGCTCTTACCATATATGGAGCGAGAAATGCCAGACATCCAAGCTGCATTTAGAAAGGGAAGAGGCACCAGAGATCATATCGCAAACATATGTTGGATAATGGAACGGAGCAAGGAATTTCAGAAGAAAATCTCCCTGTGCTTTATAGACTACAGCAAAGCCTTTGACTGTGTAGATCATGAAAAACTATGGAATGCTTTAAAAGAAATGGGGGTGCCACAGCATCTGATTGTCCTGATGCGCAACCTATACTCTGGACAAGAGGCTACTGTAAGTACAGAATATGGAGAAACCGATTGGTTCCCCATCGGAAAGGGTGTGAGACAGGGTTGTTTTTTATCACACTATTTGTTTAATCTGTACACAGAACATATCATACGGAAAGCGGGATTGGACCAAGATGAAGGAGGTGTGAAAATTGGAGGGAGAAACATCAATATGCAGACGATACCATACTCTTAGCAGAAACCAGTAATGATTTGAAACGAATGCTGATGAAAGTTAAAGAGGAAAGCACAAAAACAGGACTACAGCTGAACGTCAAGAAGACTAAAGCAATGACAACAGAAGATTTATGTAACTTTACAGTTGACAATGAGGACATTGAACTTGTCAAGGATTATCAATACCTCGGCACAATCATTAACCAAAATGGAGACAATAGTCAAGAAACCAGAAGAAGGCTAAGACTGGGGAGGGCAGCTGTGAGAAAACTAGAAAAGGTCCTCAAATGCAAAGATGTATCACTGAACACCAAAGTCAGGATCATTCAGACCATGGTATTCCCGGTCTCTATGTATGGATGTGAAAGTTGGACAGTGAAAAAGGTGGATAAGAGAAAAATCAACTCATTTGAAATGTGGTGCTGGAGGAGAGCTTTGCACATACCATGGACTGCAAAAAAGACAAATAATTGGGTGTTAGAACAAATTAAACCAGAACTGTCACTAGAAGCTAAAATGATGAACCTGAGGTTATCATACTTTGGACACATCATGAGGAGACACGATTCACTAGAAAAGGCAATAATGCTGGGAAAAACAGCAGGGAGTAGAAAAAGAGGAAGGCCAAACAAGAGATGGATTGATTCCATAAACGAAGCCACAGACCTGAACTTACCTGAACAGGGTGGTTCATGACAGATGCTCTTGGAGGTCGCTGATTCATAGGGTCGCCATAAGTCATAATCGACTTGAAGGCACATAACAACAACCACCCTGAAAAAAATGATACCATTCACAATGTTTCCTTTTTGGAAAGAAAAGGAGCTTCTCATTTCCCAGTGCCCACCCATCCAATCTCCTCCCCTCCCTCCCTCCCCCTACCCTTCCTACCCTCCTCCTACCCTCCCTACTCCTCCCCCAAGTCAGTTTCACCTATCCTAAGCAGCATTACACAGGAGTAAATAATCCCACTGAACTAAAAAAGCATGCAAGTGATCAAACCTGCCCACCCCTCCTCCTCCCTCCTATCCCTTCCCTCTTGCTCTTTCCCTCCCCTTTCCTTCACCCCTCCCCATTCCCTTCTGATCTTCTCCTTCCCCTACCCTCCCCCCTTCCCCTCTCCCTCCCCTCATGGTCAGTTCTACCTATCCTAAGCATGATTGCATGTGAGTAAATCCCATTGAACTCAATAAGCATCCAAATGATCAAGCCTGCCCTCCCCTCCTCCTCCCTCCCATCACCTCCCTTCTGCCCAGTCCTCCCCCTCCCCTCCCTCTTCCTCTCCCCTCCTTCTGCTCCCCTCTCCCTCCTTCCTCCTTCCCTTTACTCTACTCTCCCCTGCCCTTATAGTCAGTTTTACCTGTCCTAGCCATGATTGCAAAAGAATAAATCCCATTCAATTCAATAAGCATGCAAATTATCAGACCTGCCTTTCCCCTCCTTCCCCTCTCCTCTCCCTTCCTCTTCCCTTCTTTCTCCCATCCCTTCTTCCTCCTCCTCTGCCTCCCTCCCCATGGTCAGTTTTATCTATTTTAAGCAGAATTACAGAGGATTAAACCCCACTGAACTCAAAAAGCATGTAAATGATCAATCCATTCTCAGCAAACTTGCACAGGATCCCATTTCTTACCTCCCAGATTAAAAAGCAGAGAAATTCACTAATAGACAAAAAAATTGCGGTTTAAGAATGCACCTATATAGGGCCGGCTCCAGGAATGCCGAGGCCCTTGGACATCAGCTTGCCCTAGGCCCCGACGTGTGCACGTGTGCGCATTCACATTCACGTTCATGCTTGCTCATGTGCGCAGCCCACCCCACCTACCTGACTCCTGTCTTTTACTATTGCCATTAACCAAGATGGCGGCCGCAGTTTCCCTAAGGGGATGAAGGCTCCACCGCCATCTTTGTTGATGGCACACATGCGTGCTACGTGCGCGCATCTGTGCCATCAACTAAGATGGCGGCAGGGGCTTCAGTACCTTAGGGAAACCGCGGCCGCCATCTTTGTTAAGGGCAATGGTAAAAGACAGCAGACAGATCACGGAAGGGGAGCAGCGGGGTGGCTGAGGGCCCCCCTGTAGCTCCTGTGGCCATCGGGCCAGTGCCCAACTTGGCCACCCTTAGAACCGGCCCTGCACCTATAGCCCACAGATATTTCTATCAAACTTTAAATAGCGGGGAAATTGGGCAGCTATAGTGAATGCACCAGGGGAACAGGAGACCTGACCTCCTTTCTGAGATATTGTACTGCCCCACAAATTTGTCAAAATGCAAACACTATTTGGGTTGGTCTTTCATAGTCAATCCATTTCCTGTGTAGCTTAGAAGAATTTGGTAACATGTGCCTCTGGTACCAAATTCTTCCAAGCTACACAGGAGATGGGTTGGACTGTGAAAGACCAACCCAAATTGTATTTGCATTTTTTACAAATTTGCTCGGCAGTACAATATCTTGCAGACAAGGTCCAGTCTCCTGCTCCCTTGGTGCATTCACTATAGTTGCCCAATTTCCTCGCTTTTTAAAGTTTGATAGAAATATTTGTTGGCTATATGTATTTTCTTAAACTGCAAAGGTTTTTTGCCTATTAGTGAATTTCTCTGCTTTTTAATCTGGAAAGTAAGAAATGGGATCATGTGCAAATTTGCTGAGAATTGATTATTTGCATGTTTATTGAGTGCAGTGGGATTTAATCCCCTGCAGTCAAGGGGGGGGGAGGGTGGAAGATTGGGTGGGTGGGCACTAGGCAGAGGGAAAGGCCCTTTCCTTTCCAAAAAAGAAACATTATGAACAGTATAATTATGTTTTGGGGTTTCCCCCACTTTTTTATTCTATAATAGACACAAATAGTCTCCCACTCAAATGTAAACCAATGTTTTCCCTGGTCACATCCACATTCAGACATTTATTCCACTTTAAACAGTCATGGCTTCCCTTAAAGAATCCTGGGAAGTGTGTTTGTGAAGGGTGCTGAGAGTTGTTAGGAGTTGCTCTATTCCTCTCACAGAGCTACAATCACCAGAAATCTCTGGGAAGAGGGGCTGATTGTTAGACTACTCTTGGGGAAGGCATGACTGTAAAGTGGAATAAATGGTGTGGGTGTGGCTCCCTGATTAGCCAAGCCAAACAGCTCTTAGTCTGGCTTTTAGGACACTGACAGTTGGTTCTTATTGAACATGCCTGTGCTATCATAGACTCCAATGTTAATTTTCTTTTTTAAACTTGCATTTTTTAAACTTTTAAACTGTAGAAGATGATGGTCAGCGTATGGGGTAAGGTCAGTAATGGAATTACAGGTACTCTGTGAACATTGCTGATTTTTAATTCATTTCAACAAATTATGAGACAACTGACAGAAAAAAAGTCCAGCAAGGGTTTGGATTATTTTATTTGTGTTTCAGACTTTAAAATCTGGATTATCTCTTAGTGTTTTGTGTGTCACTGTGAAAACTTGAAGGTTTTTAAGCAAGCATTTCTGAGTTCAGGACTATAAGTTTTGTAAGATTTTGTTTTGAAATGAGCCTATGGGAAGCAGTAGAATAGCATAGGAGTATTTTCAATTTAACATGGCAGAATGTGAAAAATCCATGCTGGCGATAGCGATACCACCACTCTCATGTCTATATAATCAGAGCTCAAAAAGACATTCCAGTTGGACAAAATCACTCAAAGACAACAAGAAGCAGAGCCAATTAGGGGAGTGGCCTGGGGAGAGCCCTATGTGTCCAATAGAGATGCCTGGAGGGTTGCATTTGGATCCTAGGCCTGAGGTTCTCTACCACTGTTTTAGTGTTATGTCCAAATAGGGCCATTGAGTGTGCCGACTTGCTTTGTATGTTTAAAATACAGAAATAGACTTTGGAAGTTTTAATGAAAGTAGAAAGAAAAACAAATAAAATACTGAAGACTGGATTTAGGCCAACTTTGCTCTATTTGACATGTTGATAGTATTCTGATAACAGGATTTTGGCAGATTGTGCGCACACCCCTGCCTGCTTCTGTGTTTTACATTAGTGGAAGGTTTTAAGTCTTTGCAATGCTACATTCTGCATTGTAGATTTTATTTTCAGAGTCCTGACATGTTTATTTTTCTATTTCTGCTGGATCTCAAAATGAAAACTGAAGTGGGGGAGCAGAAAATGTGAAATAGTTTCCATAAAAGAAGACAAACACAAACAGCAACTAAGTAACAGAAATACAAGTCCACTCTAGTATGAGGATTTGCATAAATAATACCTGTAGAGATTATAGCAAGGTTTAAAATGTATTGGTAATATCCCTAAGCACATGTCTCTGGAAATGAAAACATTTAATAGATTCAGAGAAATGAGCTCCATTTTCCCACTGGGGCAGAATTTATTATTTGAATTGTTCAGGGGAGGTTTATATATAGCCACAAAGATATGTGATATGCCAACTAATTTCTAATTATATTAGTCAGAATCTCTCCACTGGGAACAATCTGTTTTCTTCAGTCAGGCTAAAGCAATTCACGTATTATGGGTTCTGAAAATATATTTATTATATTACCAGGGCCCATAATGTGGGAGTCTAAAGAGAAAATTAATTTTCTTGAATCACATCTATTGAATATTTAACTTTGTATCTGAGGAAATCATTTATCTAAGAACCTAATAACAATCTGCAGAAGAAACAAAAAAATAAAAGATGCTAATCATAGCATTAGTCCTCTCTCTGTAGGAAATGACCATGCAGCTTAACAGACATTTGATTGTCTGTGGCGCCAACAATATAGAGAATAGCTTTGAGAGAAACCATGCTGTGTATGGGGATAATAAAATTTAATCTTATTCTTCTTTTTTGACTGCTAACTCTCAGCCATTAAAACATGTGTATGCTATTAACAAAAAATAAAATAGGTGCAATTTTAGGAGACTCTTCTTTAGCATCAATATATTTAAGAGACATTTATTTATTTATTTATAAAAATAGTTGTATATTCATTAAAAATATCTGAGTGGTTTACAACACGATAAAAACGACAACCATAGAATAAAACACATTAAAAATACTATACAACACTGCAGTATCTGCATACATCAGTTTTCCGGAATGTGCCTTTTCTCTAGTAAACCAGGGCAAGTGAATTTCAATGTCCCAATTTCTCATTGTTGGTTCCATTTATTCATTTGTCTTTTAATAACTAAAGATCTTGTGCCGAGAACACTTGGAAATAATTCCCACTGGAAGAAATTATACTGATTTCTGAGCAAACATGGTAAAAATTTAGCTGTTAGGCTGCAATCCTAAAGACTGGGGAATACATTCTATTGAATTCATCAGATTTTCTTCTGAGTAATGCATAGGATTAAGCTGTTAATTTTACTGGTATAAAAAGAGAGGAGCATCAGTTTTCATGGAAACTAGTTTTCATTGGAGGAACCAGTGCCACAACACAATTGCACATCCTCAATACAGACAAGTATTATTCAGAAGGGGCTAGACCCTTTCAGAAGTGGAAGGAATTATTTCTTTTAGTAATGGACTACTGCCTTATTAGTTCAGTTCTTCAGTTCTGCTTCATTTCTTGTGTGATATGAAAGCAATATGTTTCTCTGCACTCTCTATGTAATTGGCATTTTAAAAAGCCTATTTCCCCTTAGAATATTTAGTGTACCTCCAAAAAATTGAGGGGACAAGGTTGAAACAAGAGGACAGTGTGTAAGATGTGTATCCTGGATTTGTATGAACATAGAAACAATCATGTATTTTTATTTACTTTTTTGAACAACCTGCTATTATATTTGGATAGAGAGTAGGTCTAAATACCTCTTTAATGATTTCTTCTAACATTAATTTGTCCTTTGGAGGTCCATGAGAGTGCATATCTGAAGATTTTTTTTATGGCTAGCCATACTTAAAAATAGTGAAGTGCACCAGCACTTATCACTAGAAATATTTTGAGGAATCCTAATCTTTTGATACTTGAAACTAAGTGATAATCACAGACCAATAGCATTTGGTTCTGACTTCTGTGACAAGATTTCTAACTTAGAAACATAATAACTTCAGCGGATATTCCCTAGTAAATGTAACTGAAATTTTTAAAAGTATGTCTTTCAAAAGATAAAAGTTCTGCCAACGTTGATATTACAAACTTGCACATTCTAACATAGATATAAAGTTCCAAGGTCCTGAATTTAATTTGAATATATTGAGTGCCAAAGACCAATTCTAAATTCAACATCAGTGCTAATTCCTGAAATTTTATTTACAATGTAAATAATGTATTTACATGTTATTTACAATGTACATTTATCA
Organism: Rhineura floridana; assembly: GCF_030035675.1. Classification (NCBI taxonomy): domain Eukaryota; kingdom Metazoa; phylum Chordata; class Lepidosauria; order Squamata; family Rhineuridae; genus Rhineura; species Rhineura floridana. The sequence goes on from NC_084486.1 coordinate 103,081,340, forward strand.
TGTATTTTTTAGCATGAAAAATGCTTCACAGAAATCATTGTATAGGAACCATAGACTGAGACAATATTTTGATCAAGAGTAATATTTGAGCAGAAATTTGAACTCAGAACTCAAAACATCCAGCATTCTATCCAGCACAGCAAACTTCTTGTTGTTGTTATGTGCCTTCAAGTCAATTACGAATTATGGTGGCCCTATGAATCAGTGATCTCTAATAGCATCTGTTATAAACCACCTTGTTCAGATCTTGTACGTTCAGGTCTGTCTTTTTCTACTCCCTTCTGTTTTCCCCAGTATTATTGTCTATTATTGCCACAGACCTGAACTTACAAGATCTGAACAGGGTGGTTCATGACAGATGCTCTTGGAGGTCACTGATTCATAGGGCCGCCATAAGTCATAATTGACTTGAAGGCACATAACAACAACAACAATGGAACTTCTCCATCTTCTGCTACCAAATATATATCCATTTGATTCCTATATTTGACCGTTTGGTGATGTGCACGTGTACAGTTGTCTTTTCGGTTGCTCAAAAAATGTGTTCGCAAGAAACAAATTATTGGCTTCACAGAATTCGGTAAGTCTTTCTCCTGCTTCATTTCTATCTCCTAAGACCCATTTTCCCACAATTCTGTTATTTTCTGTTCCTTACTTTTGCATTCTATTCCCCTATGATTATCAGAACATCTTGTTTTAGTGTGTGATCAATTTCTTCCTGTACTTCTGTGTAAAATCTCTCCAATTCCTCTTATCCTGTGTTTGCTATTGGAGCCTAGACTTGGATGATGGTTATGTTAATAGGTTGCCCATTTAATCTCATTGATATCACTTGCTCAGACTTTGTGTTATAGCTCTTAATTGCTTTTGCTACATCACTTCTCACTGTTAAAGCAACCCTGTTCTTTCTTAATTTCTCATTTCCTGCATAAAATATTTTGTAGTGGCCTGATTAAAAATGTGCCATTCCCATCCATTTTAATTCACTCACACCAAGTATTGTAATGTTGATACATTCCATTTCTTGCTTGACAATTTCTAACTTTCCCTGGTTCATGCTTCTCACATTCCATGTTCCTATTGTTTACATTGCACAACTCCAGACTCTCCTTTCGCATCTGTGCACATCAGGCTCTGGGCTTCCTTTCGGCTTCAACCCAGTTGCATCATTAGTCACAGAGCTACTTGTACTTGTCCATTGTTGTTCCCTGAGTGTCATCTGACCTAGGGGTCTCATCTTCCAGCACTATCTTGTGTTGCATTTGGATATTCTGTTCATAGGGTTTTCATGGTAAGAGGTATTCAGAGGTGGTTTACCATTGCCTTCCTCTGAGTTTGAATGCATCTTAGTCTGGTGTCTCAGCTTTGACCATTCTGCCTTGGGTGCCCCTGTTAGGAGTCTAGCCTCTTGGTCTAGACTCCTTCAGCATTGTTCTCAGCTGCTTCGACACTCTCAAACTACCTCACGACATTAAAGTGTGCATCCAAGAGGAGGCACAGCAAACTGACTTCATTAATTGATTAAATTAGAGGTTATAAACGTTTTCTTCAGGTTTTACTTGTAGGGTTCCTTAAATGGTGAAGCAATTGCCAAACAATTGGCATACTTTTAAGACTAGAAAACAGTTGATATTATAAAAGAAAACCTCTGTATGATGTACCTCTGTATGATGTGTAAGAGAGATGCTGCAATAAATTCAAGTCTCGTTTCAGCACTGGGCATGTTAGGGCAAATGGTGAGACCTAAGCAATCCAGAGGCCCCACCACTGTTGGCATGAACTCATTTTTACATTTTTTAACAATTAATTCTTTTAAAATTAACACCTTTTTAGTGCCTGACACCCTGATAATCAGCATGTTACATGGCTGTAAAGACCTTCCTCTTTCAACAAGACTTTTAAGTAGAGACCTTGTCCCTGTCTGCATCTGTATTGTCATTGTTTTTCAGATGTTTTTAAAGACGTTTTGTTTTAAGGTTTTTTAAAAGGGATTTTTTTTTTTTAGTGTTTATCACTTGTTTGCCATCCTGGGCTCCCTTTGGGAGAAAGGGCCAGGTATAAATGGATATGTAGATGCCATAATCATAATTTCCCCAAAATGCCTGTGCGCTGTGATGACCCAGAGGCATTCTGTGGAAATTAAGATAGTGGTGACTGCAGCCACTTTGCCTAGTGTTTCTCTTTTCAGTGCCAAACAGCCAGCTACCACAAATGCACATTGGTGTCCATTACAGGAGCACCTCTCTTTCCCCTATTAAACTTGCTAGGAGATCCACTAGCACCTTACCCAAGGATAAACTAACTATTCTCCAAAGTGCCCTCAAATCTTTCACAACCTCCATAGTTGTTGCCACAGTAATCAGGATGTGTGTAAAAGCTTCTGTGTAGGTGGTTTATCTTTTGCATAATGTAACTGGAATCACGTAAGCAGTGACAGCAGCTCTCCTGTTCTACAGTGGTTTGAGAATCATAAGGGAAGCCAGGCAGTGTCCCAACAGGAGACATGCCCCTTCTATGATGAGCTTCCGCCGGGCCTTGAAGACCTGGCTCTTCAGGCAGGCTTTTGGGGTGGGTTAGATTTTATGTTCATTGTTTCTAGATTTTTAATGCCTATGTTGTACGTCGCCCAGAGTGGCTGGACAGCCAGCCAGATGGGCGACTAATAAATTCAATAAATAAAGTAAAATAAAGTTCAAGGCATCCAAAGTACATGCAGACCCTTGGCAAGCCCCCAAAGTCCTGCTGAGGTAGCGTTGCACGCTGTTGTCTCTGCAAGCACCTGTCTTCAGCTGAAGCCCTTATATATGTTGTCCGGGCTATAGTTCAGTAAGTCCCACCTCTCCAGAGGAGCAGGCTATTAAAGGCCACAGCCTTATTTTGTAGCCTTTGACAGCTCCAGGGCTGGAAAGACAAAGGTGTCAGGGGAAACCTCCTCTGATTCAAAGGAGGTAAACAGGGTTGTGTCCTGGTTAAGAGGAGGGTCCTGGAGATGGTTCTGGCAGTTTTTTCTGCAAGGATCGAGCCAGAGCTGCTGCCTCTTCTGAGCCTATTGCACAGTGCATGGTCTCTAGGTGTTGACAGCAGAGCTTGGAAGATTACTTTTAAAAAGTAATAAATTATAGTTAGTTACGTGGCCCCCAAAAGTAGTAATTACCGTTGCAATTACAATTGCTCTGACTAATTGATTACTTTACTTTTCCTCAAAATAATTACTACAGTTACATTTCAGTTACTTTTTTAAAAAAATGCCTACAAGGTACTGGCCTTGGCTGCTGCACATCTAAGTAGCCCAGGCTTTCCCAACTAGTGGGCCACCAGATGTTGTTGGACTACAACTCCCATCAGCCTCAGCTAGCATTGCCAATGGTCAGGAAAGATGGGAATTGTGGTCCAACAACATCTGGTGACCCACTAGTTGGGAAAGGCTGAAGTAGCCTAAAACAACATTTAAAATAAACACACACACACAGAAGGTAGCAGAATAACTTTTTTGTATCCATAAGATTAACAGAATGGCATAACAGAATCTCACATTCCCCACCCCCCCAACCATGATGATACCCCAATACTTGAAATCAGACTTTACACTTGAAATGCTGCTTTTACAATATATTTCTGTTATGTCTCAAAAGAACAAGATGCTCAAAGAGCACGTCAGACAAGGAATGTCTTTTTATAGTCTTTATGTTGCCACCAGTACTGAACAGACATTCTACTGAGGCACTTGAAGGCATGTCTGTGTTGTGCTGTGTTGCAACAGGTACCTCAGGTACCTCAACAATTCCTCATCAGCAGTCTCCACTGCTGACTTCTTGCCTTGGAGCTGAATGTTAAAATCTGTCCTCTCACTATTTTTTTTTTATAAAAATTGGCTTGAGGGGTAAATATTTTTTATTAATGATTATTAAAAGTATATTTATAAAATTAATGTTGACAAGCTATTTTAACCTGCTGTTGTCCATAGCTTGATGTAAGATTAGTGAGAGAGGATAAAGAAGAAAACATACTTTTTATGTGCGTGTGAACGCACACAACAAGGTCTGAGTGCTTGTATAATTTTACTGTAGATTAGTTCTGAATACAGGTTTGCTACTTTTAGTCTCCAACATAGATCAGAATCGCAAATGCACATTTACTATTCTTTCATAAACTTTCAATTTTCAATGGAAAGAAAGAAGTATTCTGCATACTACTACACCAAAGAACCACTTAATCACTCCACCTACAAAAACCAGGTTGAAAGATTTAAGGCTTCCTATGTTCCTATAAGGCAAGCCATTTCTAAAACTACATGAAAGCAAATAACACATTATGGAATAGTAAATATTTCAAATCCAAAAACCTGGTGGATGTATGCTAAAAGGTAACCATTTTCAAAGGTTGTGGGAAAACTACATGAAAGCAAATCATATGCAGTAGAGAACTGAGCATTACAAATCCAGTTGTCTTAAATGGTCTTCTGATCAGGGCTGTGCACATGCCTACATTTAAAGAACATGACTTCCCCCAAAAGAATCCTGGGAACCATAGATTGTGAAAGGTGCTGGGAATTGTAGCTCTGTGAGAGCAGAACTACTTTGGGGGAAGCCATGTGCTTTAAATGTGTGTTAAATGTATGTAGCATATGCAGCCTTTATCAGCTTTGTTTCTATATTTTTTTGCAGCACCAGCACATGTATAGTAGACCCGCCCCAGTTTAGAAAAGAAAGCCTTAAAATAAAATGGATTAGCTGTTTTTATTTTATTTTATTTTAAAAGAGAGATAGAGGTGGATATCTAGCTAGGGATTTCACCAGTGAATGGTCTGAAAGATTTGAGACTGACAAGAAACTCTTTTCCATAGCTCCATACCCCCATGTTCTCTTGCCTTTCCTAGAAATTTCCTTCATATGCAAAAAGAGGAAAAAATGAGAACATGGGGGAGAAAAGCCTTTAGAAGCAAACTGTGGTGAACATGTAAAGCAAGCACATTTATGCAAATTTGTTCCATTTGCTTAGCTTATGCTGCACGCATTTGCTTGGGAGTAAAGTCATTGGGACTTAAAAGTAAATATGTTCAGGGGTGGAATAGCTAGTCTAAAAACCAATTTGATTATTATAGTGTGATACAGGGCAGCAGGCAACAAAGGGAAAGCACATCTTGGACACTGCAAGCAAAATCTTGACACAACCAAGTGACCATTTCCCCCCTATGCCCATGCTGTCCTAGTCACAGTGTTGAACTTCACTGTCTCACCTTTCAATGGACCTTGAATCACTTACAGAATTTGTGGTTCCAAATTCTAGAACCTTTAATTAATCCATGGTGAGAGCCAGTGTGGTGTAGTGGTTAAGGTGCTGGACTACAACCTGGGAGACCAGGGTTCGAAACTCCACTCAGCCATGAAGCTCACTGGGTGACATTGGGCCAGTCACTGCCCCTCAGCCTCAGAGGAGGGCAATGAATACCGCTTACCATGAAAACCCTATTCATAGGGTCATCATAAGTCAGAATCGACTTGAAGGCAGTCCATTTCCAAGTGATGTCTGGCCAGATAACTCCCACTAATTCCCATTTAACTTTCAAGTGAATGGACCAGGCATGACCAGCATGCACAAAGCATGGGCGATATCTAATGCTAGTCGTGCTCATAGTAGATATGCTGAAAGCAATAGACTTAAGTCCACTGACTTCAGTGGCTCTTCGTAACTGGATATCCCCAAGTGCATTCAAAACTGATGTAAAGTATAGACACCATTAATATCACTAGGTTCCAAGTCTTGGCCTCAGTGAAATTCAGAATTTCATTTTCAGGAAGGCTGGATTTGTGCTAAGAAAAATGCGTGTGGAGGATGGGAATGGGAAAGTTAACGTTTTCAGCTACAAGTTGTAAAACCAACACATAATTTTTAATACAAAGTTTTGATACGTTTTTAATATGTTTAAAGTCTGTGTTATGATGTTTTAGAGTGTATTTAGAGTTTTTGTTTGCTGCCCTGGGTTCCTACTGGGAGGAAGGATGGGATATAAATTTAATTAATAAATTAATAACAGATATAGCGTACTAAAAAAAGTCATAAGAGGTGAATACTATTCTCATCTAAAAATAACATCTAACTTTCAGATCAGTTTTATTGTGGGGGAAAAAATCAAAGGCCATGCCTTCTACTTAAAATTTTACACAGGCTCCCTTGATCAGAACCAAAATCTGAGAAAGGTTTTAACAGCATAGGAAGAAGAGTGCGACTTGCAATGAGCAGCCAAGTTATATACACGAAAAGACAGAAGGGCAGATGCCAAAGCAATTGAGAGCGGGGTGGGAGGATTACGGTAATATTGAGTCATGCCTGTCTTTTTTTCTTCCTCCCCCCATTTAACCTTTTCAAGGGGCAATGCTACTGCTAATCTCCAGCAGGCTGGCCTTTCTCGGCTATTTCCTAACAGTACCGAGGCGGGAGGAAGTCATGCCTCCTTTAACAGATCCCGTTTCGCTTAGAGGCTTTAAACTTTTAGTCTTTTCCCAGAAAGAATAGGAGGATGGGGCAGGAGGTGGAGGTGGCTTGGCATCTGGTTAACTAGGAAAGGTTTTCCCTCTCCAGTTTTTTAAACGTGGCACAGAGGAGAGATGACCTGAGACCTGTAATCCCTGTAGAGTTGGATTCACTTCCAGGAAAGCGTGGGCTGACTCTTCCTCAAGTGTGATGAAGGCAGGAGCTCACTCTCTCTGCATCCCCTGAACTTCACCCCACATGCGGGGATGGGGTGGGGGGTGGGCAGACAGGCAGGTAGACAAACACAGTGCCCCGAAACCCACACGGATCTCAGGATGTGCCTTGCTCAGCAGATACGAGAGGGTGGTGGGTTGCAGTTTGCTCTCTTGCCTTAACGACCTTGAAATCCCATCCCAACCTCCCACCGAAGAGTCCTCGACTCTATCGGACCCCACCTCAACCTTTTCCCCAGAATCCACAGTGTCTCCTACGGAACAGAACTGTAGAGCCCAAAACTCCCTCCATTAGCCAGGTGTGGGCAGGCTTCGAGCTTGCAAGGTCTACTCTGGTTTTTGTGGGGTTTTTTTAACCAGAACACAGACATCCACCAACTACAGCCAGGTAGAATAGAAACACACCACCCTTAAAGTTAACAAGAATTATAAGCCCAGGAATTTGTTGAGTCATGGAATCTAACAAGTGCTCTCAAGCCTTCCATTCAAACATCCACTCCTTATTACACCCCCTTTCTCCATTTCAGCAGTGTAATTGTGGGGGGGGGGAGAGTCATTTTGTTGACCATTAACAATTGGGAGACAGAAACCAATCTAGTTCAAGTCACCCAGAGATCTATCAGTAGATCCTAGACTGTCTTCTGCCAACCCATGTTCTAGACGACTGGACAGGAAGACAAAAACTGCCTTTGGAAAAGTCTCCAGCGTCCTAACTGGAGGTGCCCCCACCCCTGTTTGCAGCTTAAGGCCACTCTTCTCCCCTTTTGCATTGGTTTCCCTTACTGCGCCCACCGGGCTGCTGGTCCTTCACTGAACCCCAGCATGGCTGGAGCTGCTTGTGTTGCACCCCCCGGGCTTGCCTTCCTTGTCCTCCCACTAGCCTGAGCTTCTTGGTGGCAGGTCCTTCCTGCCTCACTCTTTGGCCCTCCAGCTGCTCAGGCGGGTCTACAAAGGTAGAGCACGGAGCTGCATCTGGACTGGGAGGCTGTGCCAGGGAGAGGGTGGGGGAGTTCTCCCTAAGACGACACTCAGCCTAGGCTGGAACCAAATGGGTCAGAGAAGCTGTGGGAGTCCTCAGAGGAGGAGGCTCCGCCTGCTGCAGCCGCCAAAGCCTTCCCACTAGGTAATGGGGAATCCCTCCAGCTCACGACGAGCACTCCCCTCCCCTGCTCAAAAGGCAAAGTCAACCCAGGAAGGGCAGGGGGAGACAAGGCTTAGAAGAAGACTTCCCTGCTTCCCCCCAAGTAACGTCCAAAAGTAACGCTGTAACAAATTACTTCCCAGCTCTGGTTGACAGCAGCCACTGCAGCTGTTCTGAGTCCATGGTTTTGAAACACACTTTTCAGACAGTCTACTCAATATTTCTCTTTAATCAGGAACTATTTTATTAATCCAAATAAACAAATGGTATACAGACTCTCTAAGAAAGCTTAGAGTCTCTGGGGACAGTGAACTGAGGATGGTGAAGATGGTGGAGAAGTTTGATGGCAGAGAGACCGTTCTGGCGGAGAGATAGCTTCTGAGAGACAGTTTTGAAGATTTCTTGGTGGGAGAGACAGTTCTGGCAGAGACATCTTCTGAGAGAGAGAGAGATAAAAAAGGAGTGTTGTCCTCTGGTGCTACTAGGCCTGCTGCTAGCTTTGCTATGGCTGAAACACATTGAGGCAAATTTTGGAGGGAAAAACTAATTGCAGGAAACTAGTTAGAAATGACCAATAAAAAGTGGGTGATATCACTTGACAGAGAGCATAGAACTAGGCCCTAGAGTACCCTAACTCCAGCCTAATAAATACATTATTCAACAGACGGAGCCTCCCTATATACAATTCTAAACCCTGCAGAGGCAGCACAGCAGGTACGTGTTAGGAGGATCTTTTCATCACTGACATACATTTTGTTGCTGTGACCCTGGAATGTACTACTTAAGCATCCTTGCCTTATATGCCAGGTAAGTTGTCAGGGGCCACTCTAGGTTTGATAATGAGAATTCTATACAGCGATTCTACATCAAGGGTGGGTATGTTCAGGCTCAGGGACCAAATGCACCCCCCTTAGTCTCTCTGCCTGGCTGTTGGTACTCTTCCAAGGTCACACCCCCATGTCCTCCCCAGGCACTTTTGCCTGGCTGAAATGTGTCCTTGAAACATCATAGTGCCTCTTGAGTGCCTGGATGGAGAGTTGTGCATGTAGATTGTTAGAATTTTTAGAGTTTTTATATATCTATATCTATCTATATCTATCTATCTATATCTATCTATCTATCTATCTATCTATCTATCTATCTATCTATCTATCTATCTATCTATCTATCTATCTATCTATCTATCTATCTATCTATCTATCTATCTATCTATATACAGCAGCAGAGTGCAGAAATAACTGGTCTGTTAAGATAGGTAGTTAAAAGAATAAAGAAACAAGGTTTATTACTGCAAAGAGGTAAAGTAGTACATGCTAAAGCTGCCTAGTGAGCAAAGCCTGCAAAAACAACCAACACTTTAGAAGAGGATCAGCAGAGGGAAGAATAGATTGCTTTTCTATTGCCCCCCACCCTGTTCAGGTCACTTGTGACATGTGTTGGTGCTTTACTCCCTACAAAGATGCAAAACCTCTGACTTTTGTATGGCTGTAATATAGCCTGCTGTACTTAGGTAAGAGTCATATGCATTAATCCACCCAATTTTGCCTCTGGCTGCACCCAGCGCTGGAATGCAGCCCTCTGAAGACTCCGTAATAGGGAATGTGGCTCTCAGGTTGAAAAAGGTTCCACACCTAGGCTATTAAAAAATTTATATTATTTTATGTAAACCACTCAAGCAACCTCTTTCATTAAGCGGTATATATTTATATATAGTTAAATAGATAAAATAAAATCTACACCTGCTGTTTTGTCTGAGTGACTTGTCATTTTAAGGATCATTTGCTGCCTGCCCTGCCTTCTTCCACTGTCCAGGTGCCTTATTTATTTATTTATTTAATTTATTTGTTAGATTTTTATACCGCCCCACTAACATAGCTCTCTGGATGGTGTACAACAGAAGGTATATACAATAAAATCACATAAATCAGTACAAAAACATATATATAAAAATCCACAAATCTAAAACCTAATTGAACATATTAAACTAAAATGCCTGAGCAAAGAGAAAGGTTTTAACTTGGTGCCGAAAAGATAGCAATGTCGGCGTCAAGCGCACCTCAACGGGAAGACTATTCCACAATTCGGGGGCCACCACTGAGAAGGCCCTAGTTCTTGTAACCATCCTCCGAGCCTCTCTATGAGTCGGAACTCGGAGGAGGGCCTTCGATGTTGAACGTAGTGTATGGGCAGGTTCATATCGGGAGAGGCGTTCCAGGAGGTATTGTGGTCCCGCGCCGTATAAGGCTTTATAGGTTAAAACCAACACTTTGAATCTGGCCTGGAAACATATAGGTAGCCAGTGCAAGCGGGCCAGAACAGGTGTTATCTGTTTGGACCGCCTAGTCCTCATTATCAGCCTGGCCGCCGCGTTTTGCACAAGCTGTAGTTTCCAAACCGTCTTCAAAGGCAGCCCTACGTAGAGCACATTGCAGTAATCCAATTGAGAGGTTACCAGAGCATGGACAACTGAGGTGAGGTCCTCCCTGTCCAGATAGGGACGTAGCTGGGCTACCAACCGAAGTTGGTAGAATGCATTCCGTGCCACAGAGGCTACTTGAGCCTCGAGTGACAGGGAAGGATCTAAGAGTACTCCCAGACTACGAACCCGCTCCTTCAGGGGGAGTGTAACCCCATCCAGAACAGGGTGCATATCCACCATTTGATCAGAGAAATCACCCACCAACAGCATCTCAGTCTTGTCTGGATTTAGCCTCAGTTTATTAGCTCTCATTCAGTCCATTATCGCAGCTAGGCAACGGTTCAGCACATTGACAGCCTCACCTGAAGAAGATGAAAAGGAGAAATGGAGCTGCGTGTCATCAGCGTACTGGTGGCAGCGCACTCCAAAACTCCTGATGACCACACTCAGCGGCTTCATGTAGATGTTAAAAAGCATGGGGGACAGAACTGACCCCTGCAGGACTCCACACTGGAGAGCCCACGGTGTCGAGCAATGTTCCCCAAGCACTACCTTCTGGAGACGACCCACCAGGTAGGAGCGGAACCACTGCCAAGCAGTGCCCCCAACTCCCAACTCCACGAGCCTCTCCAGAAGGATACCATGGTCGATGGTATCAAAAGCCACTGAGAGATCAAGGAGAATCAACAGAGTTACACTCCCTCCGTCCCTCTCCCGACATAAGTCATCATACAGGGCAACCAAGGCTGTCTCGGTGCTAAAACCGGGCCTAAAACCCGATTGAAATGGATCTAGATAATCGGTTTCATCCAATAGTGCCTGGAGCTGGGCAGCAACCACTCGTTCCAAGATCTTGCCCAGGAATGGAACATTCGCTACTGGTCTGTAGCTATTAAGGTCTTCTGGGTCCAAGGAAGTTTTTTTCAGAAGTGGTCTCACTACTGCCTCTTTCAGACAGCTAGGGACCACTCCCTCTCGTAAAGAGGCATTTATCACTTCCCTGGCCCAGCCAGCTGTTCCATCCCTGCTAGTTTTTATTAGCCAGGAGGGGCAAGGATCTAGTGTAGAAGTGGTCGCATGCACCTGTCCAAGTACCTTGTCCACGTCCTCGAGCTGAGCCAACTGAAACTCATCCAATAAAACATGACAAGACTGTGCTCCAGACACCTCATTAGGATCAACTGCGGTAAACTGGGAGTCCAAGTCCCGGCGGATGCATAAGATCTTATGAGCTCTGGCTGATGGAGCAGTGATGAGGAGCTGGCTTTCTTGCAGCAGAATCGCTGCCACTTATCGGGATGGCGTGGTGCAGGGCTGGGTCGACATGACTGGAGTGTCATTGGCAGACTAGCAGAGCCAATTCAGTGTTCCTAGCAGCATGTCCTTGCTGCCCCAAACTTGCTACTGCCCTCCCCTGCCCCACCCCATTAAGCAGCTGCAGTGTTGGAAGGCTGGCTGCTCCTGCTGATGAGCCTTACCAGGCTCTCGCCCATAACAGATGACCCATTACATGGAAATGCAACTTCAGGCATTACAGAATTTCCCATCTCTGTTCTCCAATTCTATTTTATTTTTGCTTGAGAACTGACTTTAGCTTTTCTTGAAGACATATAAAGCACATTTGATGTTTTTACTTTTATTTTTTTTACCATTGCCACTCGATATGAACAGTCTACTACAAAAACTGAATGATGGAATTTTAAGAACTCATTAATTGCTGTAGGTAAACTGTAAAAAATGCACATCAAAATAAAAACATTAAATTGCTACTGACAATAAGCCTGTTTTGCATATGGCTATTAAATTTTTAGTAGGCTGTATATTTTACATAAGTATTACATTGCAGGTGCAAAGGCCATTTTAGTGTCTTTTGCAAGTTCTTGGCTGAATGCATGACTCAAGAAGCTACTTAAATATGTATTAACTTAGTTTATCAACAAAAGTTTTTGCAGACAATCCATATAACTTAAATTATGAAACTTAAATTATGATATCAGCAGGAAAAAAGTCCCAAAGGGTTTATACTGAGTTAGCACGGCTCACAAATAATAATTTCAATGACAGCTTGTTTTAAAGATTTTAGCTATGTATGAAATAAAGTGTATTTTCCATTTGCTCACATGAAGCTGAATGAGTATTTTAAAAGGCCTATTCCAGGCTCCATCTTAAATGCTGAAATTATCTTCCAGAGTAAAGTTCTACATTTTCTAAAGATTCAACATAATATAAACTAGAGCTGATCTGAAACGGTGTTATTAGCTTTGTTTTCTTTACTAACAAAAAGTGCTTCTGCTTTCTTATGCCCACTCATAATTTCATTATTTTTATCCCAGCCATCAACACTAGAAGTTAGTGTGCAAAAGCTTCCAAAGCCAGACTGTTCAATCCTGTGCATCACAGGGCACCCCTCAAGTAAGTGCCTGAGGCTCAGGAAAGAGGGAGCTGTGGAATTCCTGAACGTGCCTGTCCAGGTTTAGGGAAGCTCTCCAACCCAAGTAGGCTTAGGGCAAAACTGCATCTTGCACTTACAGTGTGGTGTTTCTCTCTCTCTCTCTCTCTCATTAAATAAATTACCAGCAAGGGGGAGGGGTGAAATTCCTTTCATAAATTTAGCATGAGGTGTGGAGAGGCTTACCTGTTTCTTCCCTAGCCCTGATTGGATTGAAAATTATCCTTCTACATGACTAGGAGTGTTTTGGGGGAAATCCTATTGGAATTCCCCCCACCCAAAAAAAGCTCCTAGTCATGCAGAAGGTGGATTCCCTCTGGATTCTTTATAGGAGAGAATCCAAATATATACCAAATTGGGAAAACCAAAAACAAAACAAAGGCATGTTTCATTGCAATCCATTGCAATTTCATTGCTACCAGGGCCGGCTCCAGGCATGCGGGGGCCCTTGGGCATCAGCTTGCCCTGGCCCCCCAGTGTGTGTGTGTGTGTGTGCACGCACGCCCCTGTGCCCCCCCACGACTCCCCTACCTGTCTAGTCTTTACCATTGCCCTTAATGAAGATGGCGACCGCGGTTTCCCTAAGGGGAATGAAGCCTCCGCCATCATCTTTGTTGATGCACACGTGCGTGCTATGCACGCACATCTCTGCCATCAACTAAGATGGCGGCAGCGGCTTCAGTACCTTAGGGAAGCTGCGGCCGCCATCTTCATGAAGGGCAATGCTAAAAAGCCGGCTGACAGGTAAGTGGGGGGCATGGGGGGGCACGGATTGTGGAAGGGGAGTGGAGGGCCCCTCAGGGGCTCCTGTAGCTCTGGGGCCCTCGGGCCAGTGCCCAACCTGGCAACCCTTTAGAACCGGCCCTGCCTGCTACCATACACACAGACAAGAAAGAACAGAAAGAAGCAGATTCAATTATATGGATTGAGAGGGCAATGAAAGCACATGTGTGTCAAGGAGGGGTTGAGGAGTTTAGCTCCTCTCCCTCTATCAAATGGGGGCAGTGCATGCAAATTTGATAATAGTCCAAAGCAACCCAAACGGCGTCTATTAAAATAAATTTGTGCCAACTGAACTTACTTTTAAGCAGAGCTTGGAAAAGTTACTTTTTTGAACTACAACTCCCATTAGCCCCAGCCAGCATGGCCACTGGATTGGGCTGATGGGAGTTGTAGTTCAAAAAAGTAACTTTTCCAAGCTCTGCTTTTAAGAAGAAGCTCAGGAACTCAGATCTTTCCAGTTATTGCCATGCCATTCCCGTCCTGCTGTCTTGAGCATTTATTTTCTAAACTTTTGTTGTGTGTCATTGGAAACATAGTGGGTGATATTCACCTAAGCCCTACTGAAAGTAGACCCATTGAAGTTAATGAGCCTGAGTTAGTCGTGTCCGTTACCTTCAATAGGTCTAGTAGAACTTGTGTTGCTTATAAACTCGCATAGTTGGGGGGAAGACTGCTGTCTGGAAAATAAAAGGGCAAGAGGCCTTGTAAAGCATAGGAACAAGTTAGTCCTTTTTGTACCTAAATTTTAAGGCCCAAGTTCAGATCCCACACTTTCTCCCCTTACACTACCAGGAATTGCCTAAAGGGTCCTGTTCAATAAATAGAAATATAGATATTCAAATGAACAAATTGTTCTGGATACTATGAATTATATGAAGCAAGAAAATAAGCCTTATTTGTTTTTCTGGCACTGTCCCTCCCCAAGTCCTTCCAAGAATCTTTGTATTTTATTTATTTATTACATTTATATACCGCCCCATAGCCAAAGCTCTCTGTATTCCATTGTATACATTCCATATATGGTTCTCATAGGAAATTTAGTTTCACCCATAGCCTTCCTTAAGCTTTGCCAACATTCCTGCTGCTGGTGAAACTGTAGAATGAAAGTGCTCCAGAACTGCACTAGTTTGCTCTTCCATTGAAGTTTCCCTCAGCATGTTGTCCTGACTCTTGAGTTATTTTATTTACGATGACTCTTTTGTTATCTTTCTTCCTCTTCAGACAAGTTTTTAGAAATAAAGCCAATGCCTCTGAAAATCAGTTGGAACTCTTTGGTTCATTTCAGTGAACTTTGTTAGTCTTGTATTGACTTCAAGTGCTAAGGCAGAATCTGGTGTATTCAGCCATTGCAAAGACTTTTTCTTTTTTTTTAGTGTCAAATATTTGCATGTGATCGCATCTTGTTTTATCTTTTTGTGCACTGTTTCGCCTACTAAATTCCTCTTACACTACATGATCTGCTTTCTTGGAGGACAATCATCAGATGTTAAACAGGCATATTTATTACTGCTACTGAGTAGATGTTATCACAGGTTGCTCTACATGGTCTATCCTAGACTGCTTAGATTCCAGCAATGAAGATAGGGTAGTGATTTTGCAGCTGCTTTTGCATCTCCATATTAATAGCCCTTAACTGTTTTGCAGATGTCAACACAGAAGGGAAACAGGTGAAGATTCAGGTTGCCACAGACTTTGAGCCACAATTTAAGAACCTAAAGCTTGTGCCTTAGACAATGCAGAGCCTTTAGGCCCTGGAGCATGAGGACAAAAGCAGCCTCAGTTTGATTCCCATCTGATCCCAACTGTACCCTCCTCACACAAATGCCTTCAGCAATGCAGAGCCTTTGATATCTGGAACAGGAAGTGAAAAACATTCTCAATTTGGTTCTCAGCTAACCCAATCCACACCTTCCTTGCACTCAATTTTTATAACTGATATTTTGGAAAACTCCAAGTTATATGACTAGGAAATGTGATAAATAAGGTTTTGCCAGGGTATTAGATATACAGATTCTTCTAGGAATTACATTTTATATGTGGATGCAGTGAGGATGGCACATTTCTAGTAATTAATCTAAGATGAGAACAGGCTGTATCACATGAGAATTGAACCTCTCAGCAATTAAGTGTCTGGGACAGTATCACTTTTGCAGTCTCACAAGTATAGGAGCACTGGCCCAAAGTAAAGCAATCTGCCTATTCCTTTTACTGCCACCACCAGCTGTCACTATACACAATTTTGCTCAAAAAGACTGTGTGATCAAACGTAAACCCTTGTTACAGAAGCTAAGATTCAAGTGGTTGGTTTGATGTGTAGGAAGAACAGGGAACTGTATACCCTTTATTGTGGGGAAACAACTCAAAAAGAACATGCCTCCTTTCAATTCACATTCCTTTTAAATGGCTTGGGTTTACGGGATCATTTTTTACTTCTTTTCCCTAATTAAAAAGTCCCCAGTCTTTTTACGTTGATGGTAGATGGCTGTCACAGGCCCAAAAGCATGGTTTCAGTGCACGTAAGCTTCTCAAAAGTGTGTAGGTTGAGTAATTACTCAGGGACACTAATGTCAGCAGTGTTTATTTTGAGTGTTGTTATAGGAGGGATTATGACTTTTTTTTTCAAATGTGTATGCTTGTTTTGTTTTTTAATATATTGGACTCTGAAAAGTTTTGAAGCTTTTTTTCAAATACCAGTTCAAATATATTTCAAAGTAAAATTAGCTAGATAAAAAATAAGAAGAATATGCAGGAAATGTGATGAAGGAAGTAGGGTAGCAGAAAGGTCTTCTAAGATAATAATAAGTTGCCCTTCAGGTATTGCTGGATATCCCCCACTTCTTCAAGTGGTGTAAAATCCATGAGCAATGCTATAGAATTCAGTTGTATTGGATGAGAGAGTTTTAGAAACGTTTGGTGTCAACAGTATCTGTTTTAATTACAAATATGAATACAGAGCATATTGGCAGCACATGCACTGCTATGCCAGGCTACAAAATTGCTCATCATGCATTTTTTTATTTAGTACATTTATATCCTACTTTTCTTCCAGCATGGAGCTCAAAACAACATACATAGTTTTTTTCAGGCAATCTCCTAACCAGATACTGAGCAGATCCAGATTCCCTTAGCTTCAAGCAAGGTGTCTGTGTCAATGCCTTCAAACCATGCACTAGACATCCCAGTGCAACTATGTGGACCCCCTCAGCCTGTTCCCAATTCAGCTAATCTTCCAGCTTCTGCCTTTTTTTGAAATCAAACTGCATGCTATCCCACCTGTGTTTCAAAACTGTAGATATTTTTTGCTGTCCTACATGCATAAGATTGAGTTTTTTCATGCCTCACCAATAAGATTATTTTTTATTTGCCAAGTTCAAAAGAATGTCAAAATAACTTTATAAACCTTTTTTAAATATTCATGTGCCTGCACAGTTGTTTATTCAATGTTTGCTATCTTGACATAACGACAGATGTAAAGAACTTACTTTCCATTGCTTCTATGGTGTGGGCAATATGCCACATGCATGCATATTTCCTTCAGTGACTGCTGTTAGGAGGTGTAGAGTAAAGACAACCACCTTTCTTTTCTGCTGCTATGCTTGTTTATGTCTGACTCTCATTCCTTTGTTTCTTTGTTCTTACTGAAAGCAACAACAGCTTCTCCTTTGACATCAGCAGTGATCACCTGCAAACAACACCATATCAATGTCCCAAGCACACGTATTACTTGAAGCAATCGCTGCTATTCTCCTAAAAGCCTACCTATATATTCTTTGTTGCTATGGCTCTGGTCAGTTTGTGGTCAATAGTGGTGACTGTTAAAAATAATTATTTGCATGATCTGACTGTATGTCTTTCCATGAAGTAGTAATACACACAGTGTGCTTCAGGATTATTACTGTAGCCCTTACCTATGGTTTCAATTTATTTTTTAAGATTTGTTTGTGGTGCCTTTTTCTGACTAGTTGTCATTTTGAGTATTTTCCACAGTCTTTGAAAGGCAAAGGTCATTTATATGAATAGGATGTAGAAGGCACACATTAAATCTTTGTCCATGACTACCATTTGACAAGGCAAGAACAACTTATATTTCATATTGCCTAAAACAGGAATTAATCATTTGCAAGGAAAAGCTCAGGAAAATTATGAGTGGATGTATTTCTGCCAGGACAGACTTTGGGGTACCAGAACACCCGACCTTTGTGCATATCTGACATTCCTGCCTACAAGCCTCCTTTACTTGTTACTAAAATACATAAAAGGGGACATCAGGGCCCCACCTCTGACATCACAAGTGAGGTGGGGCCAATGGTGGGGCCCTGATGTCCCTTTTTATGCATTTTAGTAACAATCAAAGAAGGCTTGTGGGCAGGAATGTCAGATGTGCACAAAGGTGGGGTGTTCTGGTACCCCAAAGTCTGTCCTGAATTCTTGCTTATCTTACGATTGAGAAGAATGCTATAAATTACTTTAGCAAATATTATTGAATTATAACCAAGATGTTTTCCCACAAAATACACAGTTCTAAATGTGAGTTGTCTCATTATTTGCATTTTAACATGTATTTTGATATAATTAAACTGCCAAGAACTGCACCACAACATTTGGAGAAGTGCAAATTTCTGATCCTCACATTAGAGTTGTGGATCAGGCCAGTGTGTATCCAAATTACATAGAAAGAATTCCTCAGGAATCTCTAGATCTTGGCAATATGGAAAGTATTAATTCATTGAATAAATGACTCTTTGGGGGGGTTTGCTCTGAGGTCCAGTGGGTGATATTTAAATAGGCACTTTTATGAGACAAAATGTAGACATGAAAGCCTAATAAAAAGAATAAGCATATGAACTGCAGGCACTTGAGTGAGTAGGCTCCTGGCACTCATCAGCTAGAGACATTCAATATTAATCAGCTTTTACATTTATACACTGTTTTTGGAAACAGTACTCTAATAGAAGAGAATGGCCTGGAAGAAAATAGAAGAATGAAGAAAAAAACTATTTATCTTCTGAAATAAAATTTAAACGCTCATATAATTTTTCCTAAAATATTTGTATATTCATAAGGAATGGGGCATTTAATCTACTGTAGGAGTGACAGAATGCCTTTGTGTTCTCACCTTCAGCTCACCTCCATGCAAAACTCATCAATCTCACACACAGTGATTCATTTCACAAACAGAATAGTTACAGTTCTCACAGGACTTCTGGGGCAGGTGAACAACATACATATTTTTAGGCTTAAAAATTCAATTTAAATTCTGGAGCCTAAGGAATTTCTGAAATGATAAGTTTGTATTGCCTCTGTTGGGTTTCTTTTCAAAGGCCATTTCTATTCTTTGAATGTAAAACTATTCAGAGAAGCTGATGAAGCTGTCTTTTGGAATCTTGACCATCAGTTACCTCTGAAGTGGTAATAATAATAATAATAATAATAATAATATTTAATTTGTGTGTCGCCTATCTGGCAGATAGCCACTCTAGGCGACGTACATTAAAATGGGATAAAATACAATAGTATCAAATGCAGTCACATTAATCTCAATAAATAAAATACTGGACAGTCATCAGTACATTTATAAAAACATTTACATATACAGCATATAATAGATGACAAAATAGTTGTAGTTCGTCTGTGGCACAGAGATGACATGTAACTTATGCAGGATATTCTAATAGAAAAAATTATCTCGCAGTGAAGTCTGTAGAATCCACTTAACTGCTTGTCATATGCATAAAAGGCATAATGCCGAATATTGTTCACAAAGCTCTTTTGAAGAAGGATTATTTGTAGTTTGAAAGGCCAGTTTTTAATACATTTTCCTCCTGCCCAGCCATGATTATTTACATTCTGTTAGGGTCTGGCAACCCAACTTTTGTCTCAGAAATTGCAATCAATTCTAGCCCTCATCACACCCATGCTCCTAGCTATTTATTTGGGACACCCTCCTTTCCAAAAATTAACCAGTGTTTCCCTTGCTTGTTTTCACTGTATAATTGAAGCCAATATCACAGAATACCTCCTCTTCCTAGGTTGTGTAGGATATTTTCCTTCACCTCCACTTTCTTATTGGCTTAGTGTCTATGCCCTTCTTTCCTTCAACTCCTTAGGTCCCTGTTTCTTAAGAAACTAGAGGTTCACCTGTGTGCACACAAATGCCTTGTGTCTAAAGCAAACAAAAGGCCAGGCTGCAGAGAAAAGGATGCCATGTTTATGGTTTTCTTTGCACTAGGGCTCAGTAGGACTCAGTAGAGATGGAGTCATCCACGCCATACATTTAAAGTACATAGCTTATCCCATAGGATCCTGGGAACTGTTACAGGTTGAGGGAATTGTTGCTCTGTGAGAGGTAAACTACCACTCCCAGGATTCTTTGGAGGAAGCCATGTGCTTTAACTGTATGGTATGGATGGACCTATCCTCAAGAATCTGTTGAGAGTTGGGCTATATGATGGGAAATTTCTCACCCCTAAACAACTACAGTTTATCCATCCCCACCTCCAGATACAATTAAGGAAACATGTTTACAGGTCATATGACATGAATGTCACACAGGCCTGAATCCCAGTACCTTTCTTTTTATAAATTTAACAGTTCCTTCATCACTTTGCTATTCTCCATGAAGAAAGTAAGGTTGTGCATAGCCTCACCTTCCACCTCAGCTGGACCTTCCCTCATCTTCTAGTAAAGGTGCAGTGAGAATCATGGGATTCCTGCAATCACAATGCTGGAGGAGTGGGGGGGATGACCTTTCCATGCTCCTGGGCTTTAAAATATTAAACAAAGGAAAACTTCTGAACTCAGCAGCATTTGAAATCTCTTAAGAATTCTGGGAATTCTGGGAACATGCTACATGATGTTGTAGTGTGGTTCCCAGTGAGATTGTATGGAAATAAAGATGCTTGCCCCCACAGGCCCATTGGGGCAACTTTCCCATCACTATTCTTGAGAGGTTTTTAAAGCAGCCTGCATCTTACTGCTGAGTGCAATGACTTGCCCTTATTTAACTGTTAAAAAAGAAAAGAAAGAAAGACTACCTGGCCACCTTATCAAATTATAAACATCCTCCCATCTGAACATCCACCTTCTTCTCCAGATCTCTAGGTGGGTTTTTGTCCTCACTTTGGCCCAGATGAATGTGGAGAAATTCGGCAGGGTTTCACATTCAGATAAGCCCTAACAAAAATCCATTCCTGGTTCACTCCCCTAATCCCTTTGCAGTAGTTCCTCATTATAGAAACTGTTTCTGCCCAACCCAGTCCTCAGCCACCCCTCAAAAGACACTTTCTCAGTTATCCCAGGGATATTTCGTGCCAGAGCCCAGTGAGGAATCTGTCTTCAGTACCATGATCCACAAATTCCCTCTTGGCTCTCCCGTCCTCTTACCCACCAGCACTTTTCTTCTTGCCAGTTCTCAGTCTCATTCCAATCCATGACACATGCACTGTTTGTGGGAAGACTTCACTGCTTCAAGTACATTACAATAGAAGACATGCTCTGGAAAGGTAAGAGGTGGCAGACTCTGAAGCAGATTTATAGAGCATGTGGCCTCTTGTGTAGTAGAGCAGAATGCTTGATCTGGGTGCTGTGACTGAGAGGATAATGCTAAAGCCTTCCAGCAAAGGATCAAAGAGAAATTCTCCTAGCTGCATGTGTTATTCCTTCTCTTGCAGTGAAATAAAAATGCAGAGCCTGAGCTAACCTGCATGTTTACCAACTTTTCACAATGGTGACATCTCAAAATTCTGCAGAGACAGGCTTAGCAATTGGAATTCTATGCCAATACTGAAGATTTATGAGCAGCGTGAATGAAAGTGTGAAATTCTAGAGGGGATTCAAAGCAAATGGGTTGTTTGGGGTACCCCCTGCTGCATGATAAATACTGTAAAAGCACTAAGTTAAGACAATGAGTGTATGTCATTAGATGTGATATTTATTCTAGTAAGCAGGCAAGCCTGTTATCATGGCTTCTCATTAAAAACAAAGCCACTTTGATTTTCCTCACCTTCCACACTGTTTGCATGAGCATGCACAAAGGTGCTAAATACATTGAATGAGAGAGATGAAATAGGATATAACAGCCTTTTCCCCAGAGTCACAAGGCACTGCTGTTTTCTGAAATGGACTCATTCATGATCATGGCCCCAAGGATAAAGTCACATGGTGGTGTCTATAAAGCAACTATTAGTATTCAGGCAAGTCAAAGGTCTGTGCTTGCTATTGATATTACTCTGTTGTAAGTGGGCTGATATACTCTCCTCCATTATCATCTTGATCATAAATAGTGGCTTAAAGTACAAAAAAAATTACTGGTTGCAATGTTGCTGAGCTGTTAGGGACAAATAGCTTGAAAGGACAGCAAGGAGAATATTAGATAAAAAGTAAGGCCTTTGCTGATGGACGGAATATATACCATCCTACCCACAAATATTTCAGATAGAAATGAGGCAATTACCTCAGGCAGTTGCTCTGTCACCCATAAACTGTCTAATCTCAAACATCTTAAGGAAGACAAAAGGGCAGATGATCAAATAGGTTGCATTGGCAGAGTTACTCATTACTCTCCTTGCAGTAAAACTTTGCAGATCTACTCCTAGCAGGTGCAAGACATATTTGGTTTTGAGATAAGTGTAATAACAGGTTCATGATGTATGATGATGCCTGATTTAATAATCTCCAGTGTAGCTAGAATTTTTGGTGCTTAGGTTTTGAGATGGGGTTGTCCTCAGTTGTTGTTAAAATGATTTAAATAGTCACATATTTGTGTGTGTGTGTGTGTGTGTGAGAGACAGAGAAGTCCATGGATTCATCCTTAAACTAGGGTTGCCAGGTGTCCAGTTTCCACCCAGAGACTCTGGAGTTTAGGGGTCCTCTCTGGGTCTCTGGGTGAGTCAGCTTAATCTCCAGACTCTTAGCTTTCATATTTTTTTCAAAATTAAGTTTCTAGGTGGTCTGGTTCACGAGATATACACCAAAACATCAGCAGCCGCCTCCCCACAACTTCTGTGAAATGATCTCTTAGCTGGCTGCTCCAACTCCACCCTTTCACGTTTGTAGCCAATAAGTGAAGTCAGGGTTGTGATTGACAAGGGATTTCTGGGCCTCCATTGCAAAGATAGAAAATTATTATTTTTTTCCTGTTTATCTGAAAATCTCATAAATTGAGTAAGTATATAGCTTTCAGCAGTACCAAAAGTAATTTTTTCTCTTGTGTGTAGGAGTAATATAAGTTTAAATTTTCCTGCACTGTTGAAGATGGCAGTGTTTTGAAAACCTTCCCAATATGAAGCTTTAGTCCATTTAGTCCAATACTTGCTTTTCTGGGAGTAAAGCTGCAAAGCTAATCCCACATACTCAGAGTAAACCCCATTGAATTCAATAAGACTTACTTTTGAGTAGACATGGTTAGGATTGTGCTTTAAATTAATGGGACTTTTGAGTGAACATAGCAAAGGATTGTGTTTGTGCTGTAAATCTCTCGCTCTCCAATCCTATTTTTAAAACAATTAGGCAGGGCTTACATAGATATCACTGCTTTTATTATGTAGGAAACTAATATTGATTTTGTTTTTTAAAAATGTTCTGCAATGAGCAACTCATTTTTACAATCAATTATTATTTGGGGTCTATGTATTTTTACATCTCCAGTGTCTGTGTGTATATGGAGTCTTTCCAACAACCCTGTGAGGTAGGATTGCCAATTGGAAACCAAGGCAGCTCACAACAAGAAATAAATCCCTTTAAATCCAACAACCATAAAAAGTATAAATAGTTGCAAAACAGCTTAAAGTGACATGATTCTGAATTTTGGGTTGGGTGAGTGTTCTGTTTGAGGCTGTAGTTCTGCACACTTCCCTGTTTGAGTAAGCCCCATTGAATACAATGGGACTTGCTTCTGAGTAAACAGTCATAGGATTACACTATAAATATCTTTAAAGGTTGTGTAAATAATAAACATATTTGACAGCCATGCTTATATAAATATTTCTTCATACCATGTGCCAATAAGTATTTGATTTCACACTATGGATGTACATTATTATTTTACATTTTAAGTGTGCCCTTCTTCCGTGGGGTGGTCATGGTTCCCCTCTGTTGTTTTCATCCTGAGGGGCAGATTAGGCTGAGAGATGGTGAGTAGCCTATGGTCACCCAGTAAACTTTATAGCTCATTTCCATTTTAAAAAATTAATTAAAACAATTTATGTGCAGGCAAAGTTTATTAAGTAGATCCACACAATACATTTAAAGCACATCCAACTTGCATTTAAAGCACGACTTCTAAAAAATCCTGGGAAGTGTAGTTTTCCTCTCACAGTTATTGTTTCCACCACCCTTAACAAACTACAGTTTCCACGATTCTGTGGTATGATTCATGTGCTTCATATGTGTGTTTAATGTGTTTTAAATGAATGATGTGGATCTGCCCTAGGTATGCAGTGGATTCGTTAATGAATTGAAAAGATGCTTTTATAAACAGGGGAAGGGCTGTAGCACAGTGATAGGGCATATGCTTTGCATGCAAGGGTCGAAAATTCAATTTGTGGAAAAGACTGTTGCCTGGAATCCTGGAGAGCCAATGCTAGTCAGTACTGATCAGTACTGAGCTAGATGGTATCAAATGGCCTGAGTTGGTATAAGGTAGATTCCTTGGTTCCTAAAAGTGGAAAGAGACCCAAGGGCCACAGTGACTCCAAAATTTATTTCTGTATTTTATTTACATTTATATAGCACTTTATTGTAAAAAAATTGCAAAGCGGTTTACAGAAGGAATTAAAACAATAAAATTATTGACAAAAACAGTTAAAGACAGGTATTTAAAAACATTCAAAATAATAAAACCAACAATGAGTTAAAAACATAATAAACACAATAGCTTCTATCTGCCTCGGCAGGCTTGCCTAAATAAGAATGTTTTTAGCAGGTACTGAAAATAATACAATGAAGGCATCTTCCTAATGTCAATAGGCAGGGAGTTCAAAGCATAGGTGCTGCCACACTAAGGGACAGATTTCTTACAAGAGCAGAACAAGTATTATGTAGCACTAGTAGCATGGAAAGCACACCTTGAACTTGGCCTGGTAGCAAATCAGCAACCAGTGTAGTTTTCAGAGCAGAGGTTGTATGTACTAATAGGGTCTCACTCATGTCAGCAATTGTGCCACATCATTCTGCACTAACTGCAGCCCCCGAGTCAGGTTCTGCTGCATGGGGATTTCTGTGACCTTGGCTGACTGGCTGCCAGGATTTTTTTTAGTTTTGGTTTTTGGTTAGGAATCCTGACTGGTTGCAGGATTCTGAATTTTCTGCCTTACTCGTAAGAATTTTCCTGTTGCTGGAATGATATTGCATTTAGGAAGTATTTTGATTTTCTTTTTATGTTTCAATTTCATTTACCTTTAACCTCACTCCCTTACATCCATAGAAGCAACAACAGTGGTTCCATGTGGTCAGCAAAAACCCCTTAAACCCACTGATGATGCACTTTGTTGGTTGAGTGATGGTTTGTTTTTTGCCCAACAGTGGTAAGAGAATGCACATACTTGGAAGTGTGGCTGCAAGCTTCCGTCTATGAAGGTAGATCAAATCATGTGTGTTTTCTCTCTGTCAATTATTACTCACTGGAATTGGGTTGGCTGTCAAAGTGAGTTTATAGCAGCTCACAAGGAAGACAGAAAAAGGTACAGAATCTTCTTACTCTTATTCATTTCTCGGGCCTCTTTTGGAAGTGAAGGGTCAAATCTGTAAAGACATTTGGAGCAGCCATGTTAAAAGGTAGGGGCAGGGCATTCCAGGCAGGGGGTTGCCAACCCTGTTTGGATATGGATATCTTTGCAGAGGATCCCTAGTCAAGCTTTACCAACAGCACAATCCAAACCATATCTACTCAGAAGTAAGTCCTATTGAGTTCTATGAGGCTTAGTAAGTGTGTTTAGAATTGCAGCCTTCAGGGGCATCCATCTTCACTCCTAAGTGCTCTTATCCAACATCTCCATAACACTAGGCTCCTTTCTTTCTACAATGGCCTTCTGGTGACTGGGTTGGTGACTGAGGGCACTTAAACCCTTTTTGCCAGAATCAAGTAGGCTAGTTTAAATGTTCCCTACTCAGGCTCTATCTTTTAGCTAAATTTCTGTCTTAATTTCCAATCAGAGAAATGTTTTTGTTTGAATTGTATGCACCAAGCAACTGTGGTTGATGCTTAATGTATCATGCTTAATGACATCACTAGGGCCTGCCCCTCTGACATCACCAAGGCCCACCCCTGTGATATCACTAAGTACTGCATCTGTGACATCACTAGGGCCCACCCCTGAAATCTCAGGCTTTAGGATGCTTCTGACCTGGCAATCCTACCTTAAACACTTTTGGATCTCACAACTGACAGCAGAGCAGGTGTCTCAAACTTTGGTTTCAACCTAAGATAATTCTTTATTCAGGAATGAATATATTCCCTCTCCTTTTCCTTGACTCTGAGAACCATCTATGATAGTATTCAGTTTTAGTTTTTTTCCTTTCTTGTTCCTAATAACAATAAGCAGTATAAACAATATGTGGTGTGGAAATTTGGTATCAGTTTTGGGTTTTCTTTTCCGAGAATATGGAGCTTCTAGCACAGAATTGTTTACTGGCTGATTTTGCAGCTTCCTTACTTTTCATTCAGAGAGCAGTTTTGCACTGATACTATTCTATGAAGTTGATTGCATTTTGTCATTATTTATATGCAGAAGTTCAAGGAAAACAAATCAGTCCCACTGTGCCAGTCACTTTATGTGGTAGCCAATAACTGGCATTGTAAATTAAAATATACTGCAATTTATCTTCTCTGTATTTTTAATCTTAATTATACACTGCAGTACTTCATAGAATTGAATGCTGCTGGTGCAAAGCTAAAACAAAACAGAAAATGTTAACAGAGGAAGAGTGAGGTAGAGGTAATTGTGAAAAGATATGTTATTTGTTTATTATTTATTTATTTATTTATTAAATATATATTCTGCCCTCATCCTAGAAGAAGCCCAGGGCAGCAAACAAAATCACTAAAAACATTCTAAAACGTGTTAAAAACCAAAGACCTTAAAACATATTAAAACAAAACATATTTTTAAAAAGCTTTGTAAAAAGCTTTAAAAACATTTAAAAAAGTAATTCCAGCACCAACGCAGATAAGATCTGAAAAAGAGATGGGAAGTCAACAAAGGAAGCAGAGAAAGGATGCTGTTCTGATCAGCAGCAGCTGAATAGGTTTTTCATTCCAACAGGTAAAGAAGGTATAGGAAGAAGTTGTAGCTAGATAATCAAGCTAGATATCAATAGTCTGATAAATAACAGATAAAGTGAGGGCAGAACCGCATTAACTCATTAGATTGTCAGAACTCTTGAAGCAAAACTGTGGTCTCAAGAGATATATTT
The DNA here is from genome assembly GCF_030035675.1 of Rhineura floridana. Taxonomy (NCBI): domain Eukaryota; kingdom Metazoa; phylum Chordata; class Lepidosauria; order Squamata; family Rhineuridae; genus Rhineura; species Rhineura floridana. The sequence goes on from NC_084486.1 coordinate 103,108,246, forward strand.
TTCAGATGGTATGCTCTACAGTCTAGTAGCTTCTCCACATAAATTCCATAGATTATTATGAGCTAATTTTAGCAAATGTCTTTAGTGCAATCCAAAATTGGCACTGTGACTTATAGTGATAAATTCTAGAACATAGAGGAAGAAAGCCAAAGGATTTCTCTAAAAACAAACAGTATTTGAAATTAATCCATATCTTATGTGTGTTCTCTTAGCCTTAACTACCCTTCAAATCCAAACCCGAAATGCACTCACACAGACCAGAAAAAAGGAAGGAATAATATTTTTTGCTATATATCTTTGTCTAGTTTTTTAAGGATTTAGTATAATTATATGATAAATGCATTCAAAATAATTAACATATTAGACTGTGGTTCTTAGTTACCCCATTATAATCCTCTACTTCTTTTAAGCTGCTTTTCCTACATCTTCCTTTCAAATAAAAAGCTAGGAATAACTAGGCTGTGTAAATGGAGGAGAGCTAAATTTGAGTAGGGAAAACAGCAAACATCTGCGTTCTACACAACCGTACAATAAAAACATCAAAAACAGTTAAAAACAAAAAAATGAAACAGACATCCATGGCAGGGACCCTTTCACCCAACTGGGAAAGCTCATTGGAACATTGTTTCTGTAAAGTGCAGGTAGTGGGCATATCTGTCGTGCCCGGGTTGGGACTCAAGAACAGAATCACTTGATGAAAGCAAATCAGTTTTTATTAGAGTAATTTCCAGACATAGGCTTCTTTGCCTCATGAACTCTTAACATGAACCAAAACCCGCGACATGGAAGAGAGTTGATAGAACAGAGTATCAAACATTCCCTGTCCCTTATCAAGGGGGCTTCAGGCACGAATTCTCTCGCTCCACCTCAAACTGCCCACATCTACGCCCCTTCCCTCCTCTTTTCTTTGGCGCCTTTTTAACTGTCTTCGGGTGCGTGGTGATGGGAGGGCGGCTACCTCCTACCCTTCTGATTTGGAAAGGATGGTAGGGAGTGGGGGGGGTTGGCCCAACACTTCAGGCGATTTCTCTCTACCCTTCTCTGCAGCTGAAGGGCCTTGGTCTCCCTCCTCCTCCCCCTCGGCCTGTAACTGCTTCACATTCCTAGGGAGGGAGTGCGTGGGAAATGAGTCTGTTGCCTGTTCAAGGTTTTCCCCCTCTATCTGGGAAGCCTCCTCCTCTCCTCCAGACGACTCAGCCCAACTGCCCCCCTCTCCTAGCTCATTCTCAGAAACATCAGAATCCCAACCATACATCCTGACATCATCCCCTTCTCCATACTGTGCTCCCTCCCACCCTGTTGGTTTGGGGCGATGAGGGAATTTCTCATGAAAGTCTCTCACTAAAATGGGGGCGTGAACGTCTTCTGCTTTTTCCCAGGATCTGTCGGCTGGTCCATAATTCTTCCAATGAATTAGATATTGCAGCTGATTTCTCCTTCTCCTGGAGTCCAGGATCTGTTCCACTTCAAACTCTGTTTGTTCCCCCACCAATATCGGTGCCCCTGGAGATTCTATTGGCCTCAACTCACTGTGGGTGGCGGCCTTCGTTAGCAAGGAACGATGGAATACTGGGTGCATTTTAAAAGTCTCTGGCAACTTTAAATGAAAAGCCACTGGGTTTATTTGAGCCTGGATCTCGAAGGGTCCCACTCTGCTATCCTGCAACTTCCTGCACTTACCCGGCATGTTAAAAAAGTGGGTTGACAGCCATACTTGATCGCCCACCTGGAGGGGGACCCCCTCACACCGACATTGATCAGCAACTCTTTTGTATTCCCTTTTGGCTTGTCTAATTGTTGTTTCAACACTTGCTGTGCTGCCTGTAATTCCTGGAGGAATTCCTCTGCCGCTGGCACAGGCCCGCCGCCTGAGAGGCTGGGAAAAGCTTTGGGATGAAATCCTTAATTAGCAAAGAAGGATGTTTGCCCAGTGCTGGTGTGCACGGAGTTATTGTAGGCGAATTCTGCAACATGTAAATAGGAAATCCAGTCATTTTGCTGGTAAGATACGTAACAATGCAGGTACCTCTCTAAAACTGCGTTAAGTTTCTCAGTTTGCCCATCAGTCTGAGGGTGGTGAGAGGAGGAGAGCCTTAGCTCCGTTTTCGACTGCTTCCAAACAGCCTTCCAAAACTTAGCTGTGAACTGGGTGCCTCGATCCAAGACGAGGCTGTCTGGCAACCCATGCAATCTGTAAATCTCTTTGATGAACACCTTTGCCGTTTCTTTGGCGTCCAAGGCACCAGAGCAAGGGAGGAAGTGGGCCATTTTAGTCAATGAATCCACGATCACCAAAATAGCAGTCATTCCTTGTGACCTTGGTAGATCGGTTATAAAATCCATGGAGAGGTCCTGCCACGGCCCCTTCGGAGTGGCTAGAGGTTCCAACAACCCTGCAGGCCTTCCTGTGCTTGCCTTCGCCCTTAAACACACGGCGCAGGATTTTACATAGTTCTCAACATCTCTGGGCATTTGAGGCCACCAAAAATCCTTAGCTACATTTTGAATGGTTTTAAAAATGCCGAAGTGCCCAGCTGTGACATTGTCATGGCATTGATGCAATACTCTGAGTCTGAAGTCCCCTTTTGGCACATATCTGGCAGTTTTAAACCACAACAACCCATCCCTCCAGTGGAAACTTACTTCTGAGTCCGTGCTCTGCTCCATTTCCTGGATGTAATGTTGTATGTCTGGATCCCCCTGCTGGGCCCTCTTGAGCTCTTCTTCGCAGGACAGCTGACAGGCTCCTAACGTGAGTTTTTCCGGTGGGATGATGTATTGGAGGGGGGTGTCAACCTTTTCGTCTTTGTATTGGGGTTGTCTGGATAGGGCATCCGCCCTCTGATATTTTGTATGGGAGTGGTACTTTATTGAAGTTAAACCTGGCGAAAAACTGCGACCAGCGTATCTGTCTCTGGTTCAATTTCCGAGCGGTCTGTAGGCTCTCGAGGTTCTTATGATCGGATCGTACTTCTATCTGATGTTGAGCCCCCTCCAAATATTGTCTCCAGTTTTCGAATGCGCCTTTGATAGCTAAAAGCTCCTTTTCCCACACAGTATAGTTTTTTTCAGCATCTTTGAGCTTTCGAGAGCAGTATGCACACGGGTGTAGTTCCTTCCCAGCCCTGTCAGGCTGCAAGAGAACCCCCCCCCCGATTGCCCGGTCCGAGGCGTCAGCTTCCACGATGAAAGGCCGGGTCGGGTCAGCAAAGCATAGGATAGGTTCGGAGGCTAATTTCTCTTTCAGGTCTTCAAACGCTCTTGTTGCCTGGTCTGTCCATTGAAACTTCCCTTTTCCCCTTAAACAGTCTATGAGGGGGGCGGTTAGTTTGGAGAAGCCCGGGATGAATTTTCTGTAGTAGTTGGCGAAGCCCAAGAAACGTTACACGTCTTTCTTGGTGGTCAGTTGTCCCCAATCCAACACACAGCTCACCTTTCCGGGATCCATCTCCACTCCCCCTGCTGAAATTCGGTATCCAAGGAAGTCCAGGGAAGACAGGTCAAAGCCACACTTTTCCAGCTTGGCATATAGGTGATTCTCTCTCAGCCTTCTCAGCACAGTTCTCACGTGTTGGTCATGCTCTGACTGGCTCCTTGAAAATATCAGGATGTCATCCAGATAACAAACCACATACTGGTCCAAGAGGTCCCTAAACACTTCGTTCATGAACTTCTGGAACACCCCTGGACTGCCACTTAATCCAAACGGCATGACCAGGTACTCAAACTGACCATAAGAGGTGTTGAAACTCATCTTCCATTCATGTCCCTCCTTCATTCGGACCAAATTATATGCCCCCCGCAGATCCAACTTTGTGAAAATCGTGGTAGAACGCAGTCGATCTAATAACTCTGGAATTAGGGGCAGGGGGTAGCTGTTCGGGATGGTAATTTGGTTGAGGGCTCGATAATCATTGCAAGGTTGTAGCTCACCTCCTTTTTTCTTCACGAAGAGTAGGGGGGCTCCTGCAGGCGACTGCGAGGGACGAATAAATCCCCGCTTCAAGTTCTTTTCCAAAAATTCTTTCAGAGCTACTCTCTCTTGTTCTGTGAGGGAGTAGATTTTGCCTGCTGGAATGCTCGCTTCTGGCACCAAATCGATAGCGCAGTCATATGGCCGATGGGGGGGTAAAGTCTCAGCTTCAGTTTCACTAAACACATCCTCAAAGTCCAGGTATTTCGAGGGGAGGGTCACCTCTTGACCTCCTGCACAGCTCCTGCTAGGGCTTTTATTGCTTTCTCTGGCTGACAATTTTCGTGGCAATACTGGGATGTAAACCACACGACTGCTTCTCTCCAGGCTATTTTTGGGTCATCCTTTATCAACCATGGCATTCCCAGAATCACCTCAAAATTAGACAGGTCCGATACACACAAGGAAATGAACTCTTCGTGCCCCGGGATTTCTAGCTTCAAATCCTCAGTGGCTCTAGTGACCCCCCCAGACTTTAGTGGTCTGCCATCTATCGTGTCCACTGATAAGGGGGCTTCTAGTTTCCAATACGGGATATGATGGCGTTTGACTAGGGCAGTATCGATGAAGTTTGTAGAGGCTCCACTGTCGATCAATGCTGTTGAGTTGAACTGCACTCCTGTGGAAGTTGTAATCCTAATGGGTAATACCAGAACCCCTTTTAGGGGGGGATGAGTTAACGGAGGCCCTTTGCACAGCGCTGCCCCCAGTCCTCCGGCCTGCACTAGGACTGGGTGCTTCCGTTTCCCGACGACCCTGTTTTGTCTCCTTTCAGTTCACAGTCCCTAGCTAGATGGCCTGGCTTGGAACAAATAAAGCAGAGATGTTCTCTGTGACCTCTGTCTCTTTCCTCCTCCAACAGCTTCGTCCGCGCCCCTCCAGAGCCGTCCCCCGTGTTGCCTGACGTCCCGGGGGTCGAAGGAATTTTACTGTGGGATACTGAGGCTGAATATTTTTGCACCTCTTGTTTTCTCTCTAAACATCTTCCTTCCAGTCGGTGATCAATTTGTAGGCACAGCTGGATTAGTCCAGACAAATCAGTTGGAGGTGCGACTCTGGCCAGCTCATCCAATATCTCAGCATTCAGTCCACTTCGGTACATAAACATCAGTGCTGAGTCATTGTATCCAGTCTCTTGAGATAAGATCTTAAAGGCATTGGTATATTCCAGCACAGCTCCTTTTCCCTGCTTCAGGGCACTCAATTGCCTAGCCACCGTCTCGGCTCTTTGGGGATCCTGAAACATTTTGGTCAGGGCTTGTATAAATCCTCCATACCTGCCCAGGATGGCATCCTTTCTGATTAGATAGGGGGTGACCCACTTGGCAGCTTCCCCTTCCAATAGACTGATCACAAAGGCCACTTTGGCAGCATCATTGGGGAATTCTGCATCCTTAATGTCCAGGTACATCTCACATTGGGCCATGAAAGTGGAGAGCTGGTCGCTCTGTCCCGCATGTTTGGGTGGTAGTCCAATTGGGATCTTGGCCACAGCGGCTGCAGGGGCTGCCCGCATTCGATCTATTGTGGATTTCAGGCTCTGATTGTCCAATTTCAAGGTTCTCACAGTTGCTAACAGGCTTTGAACGTCCGACTGTAGGTCTGCCACGCTCGACCTCAGTAGCTTCACTTCTTCCATCTCAGAAGTGGGGTTTATCCCCCCAGCAGCTCCCTTTTCCATCTTGTCACGTTCAAGTGGCAGGAGCAAGGAGGGTTGAGTAGTTGGTTCTATCAAACTGTGGTGCCCGGGTTGGGACTCAAGAACAGAATCACTTGATGAAAGCAAATCAGTTTTTATTAGAGTAATTTCCAGACATAGGCTTCTCCGCCTCATGAACTCTTAACATGAACCAAAACCCGCGACATGGAAGAGAGTTGATAGAACAGAGTATCAAACATTCCCTGTCCCTTATCAAGGGGTCTTTCGGGTGCGAATTCTCTCACTCCGCCTCAAACTGCCCACATCTACGCCCCTTCCCTCCTCTTTTCTTTGGTGCCTTTTTAACTGTCTCCGGGTGCGGGGTGATGGGGGGGCGGCTACCTCCTCCCCTTCTGATTCGGCAAGGATGGTAGGGAGTGGGGGGGTTGGCCCAACACTTCAGGCAATTTCTCTCTACCCTTCTCTGCAGCCGAAGGGCCTTGGTCTCCCTCCTCCTCCCCCTCGGCCTGTAACTACTTCACATTCCTAGGGAGGGAGTGCGTGGGAAATGAGTCTGTTGCCTGTTCAAGGTTTTCCCCCTCTATCTGGGAAGCCTCCTCCTCTCCTCCAGACGACTCAGCCCAACTGCCCCCCTCTCCTAGCTCATTCTCAGAAACATCAGAATCCCAACCATACATCCTGACAATATCTTGACAGTAATGCTATTCCACAGAACAGGGACAGCCACACTGAAAGCTCAGCTTCACCTTACTGTGCAGTTGGGTCCTGTTTTCTTTGGAACTTGCAGGAGCTCTTCAGTAGTCCACAGTAACCTACTGTACTGTTCTTCAACTTTGGGTCCCCAGCTGTTGTTGGACTACAACTCCCATCATCCCTCACCATTGGTAAAGCTGACAGGATGATGGGAGTTGTAGTCCAGCAGCAGCTGGGGACCCAAAGTTGAAAAACAGTGACCTTCTGGATATATAAGGGATAAGGTTGTGTCAACCTTGTGTACAAGCTTACAGGGGCCAAAATGTGGCACCAATTGATCTGTTGTATTAGGTTTCCTATGTATTATGCATTAAGTGTGTGCATACGGGCACGCACATACAGGCACACGCACACACACGACATCCACACCATACATTTAAAGCATTATTGTACCACTTTAACAGTCATGGCTTCCCCCAAAGAATCCTGGGAACTGCAATTTGTTAAGGGTGTTGTTGTTAGGAGACCCCTATTCCCCTCACAGAGCTACAATTCACAGAGTTCCCTAGGAAGAGGGATTGATTGTTAAACCACTCTGAAAATTGTAGCTCTGTGAGGAAAATAGGGGTCTCAGAACAACTCTCAGTACCCTTGAAGTGGTGTCATGGTGCTTTAAATGTATGGTGTGGATGTGTGTATGTGTGCGCACACATATGAATTACTGTCTGAATTCAAAAGACCATGATGGAAAGTAACTATACTGTAATGTGTTACTCAAATGACATTGGAAGAACATTGACAAGTTGTTCCCTGAGGCTGCTTACTGTTGAGTCCCAGCCAAAAACCAAAACCAAACCTGATAAGGGCTTTCCTTCTAAAAGCATGCCCACACAAAAAAAAGGGGGGGAAGGAAAAAAGCAAACTTACAAGTATGGTGGTATGGACGGGTTCTCTGCTCTGGTGTTCAATTCAACGTGGGTGGGAGCAAAGCCTGTCTCCTTCCCCGTGCATGCTCATATTCTGGCTCCAGGGCCAGAACCGCCATCCCACCACCATCGTAAGCAGGAGCCCCGGCTTCCGTGGGCTGAAAGGGCCGTGCCTCTCCCAGAACTATGGGGATAGGACTATGACTGAGAGAGTGTGGCTAGCCTTGCAAAGTAGCCCAATGCCTAAAATACCTATTTTGTGAAATTGAGGGGGGAGGTAGTTTGTGTTAACTTTGAAATGTATTACCGATTGTATTGTTTTTATTGTTTATTGTTTTATTTATGTGTTATTGATGTTTTATTGATATATTATTGTTTTATTGGTGTGTTTTTATACGGGTGCTCTTTTGTAAGCCGCCTTGAGGGCCTTTTGGTCGGAAGGCAGGGAAGAAATATTAAAATCAAATCAAATCAAATTCATTGGCAATCACTCGTGGCCGAGTAAGATTGTCTTCCAAGATAAGGTCTTTAACAGTGGGTCTGTAAGTGACTGTGGAGGCCAATTCTGGATCCACACAGCCTCCCACAGTGAGGACATAGGTTTCCAGATGGAAGATGGTCGCAATGAGGATTTGTTTGACATACCTTCTGCTTAGCTCATTTGTCCTGTTCACCCTGTATTCGTGTTCCCTTTTGTAATGCTTCTGCAGTATATATTTTAAGAAATATATATTTTTTCAGTTGCCTGGACAAATTTGATGTGAAAAAGAACTGTGAAGTAAAGCACAATCCTGTATTAAACTGTTCCTAAAAACTGTGGCAAGATCATTCGTATTTGTCTTCAATCCAAAGTAGAAAAACATTGTTATTTTTTTTATTGTGTTCCAAGACTGGGCATTATTGGACTGGGAGAGTTCAGGCACTGATGACCAAGACTAGATTACTGCAATGCACTCTATGTGGGGCTTTCCTTGCACTTAACCTAAAAACATCAGTTAGCACGCAATGCTGCAGCTAGGTTGCTGATGGGAGTAAGATCCTGTCAGCATATAACATCTGTACTCAGATATCTGCACTGGTTGCCGTTTTTTTACTGGGCCAAGTTTAAGGGGTTAATATTGGTATATAAGCCCTTAACCGCTTGGAACCAGTTTACTTGCAGGATTTCTTTACCCCTTATGTGCCTACTCAAGTGCTTTGATCTGCAGAACTGCAACTGCTAAAGTGCCACATAATACTTGTTCCACACTTGTAAGAAATCATTCTTTGATTGTGGTAGCACAATCAAAGAACTCCCTGCATATTGACATCAGGCAGGCACCTTCACTATATTCTTTTTGTAGAATAAAACTTTTTATTTAAGCAAGCCTATCCAGACACATAGATGTTGGTGTGTTTTAATCTCTTTTTAGTCTATTGCTGTTTTTAAAATATTTTTAATTACTTGTTTTTAACTATTTTATGTTTTTTGTCAACCGCTTAGAAGTTTTCCACAATCAAGCAATATATAAATTTTGTTAAATAAATAGAAACAGGTACTAAGTATATTTTCTCTCCTTTTCTTTTATCGTTTAGATTTGCGATAAAGAATGGCACTACTATGTTGTCAACGTTGAGTTCCCAGTAGTTACCTTGTATATGGATGGTACAACGTATGAACCTTACCTTGTAACTAATGACTGGCCTATACATCCATCACACATAGCAATGCAACTTACTGTTGGCGCTTGTTGGCAAGGTAATTACATTCTTGAAATGTGTAAATTAAGATTTGAGGGCATCTACTTTTCTAAAAGCTTAGTAATCATAACCAAAAGCATGGTCTTAGCTATTATGTGTGTCAGTTATATTTCCGTACAATGACACTGAGGTGCTGTCTGCTTTGCCTCACTCCCTAGGTTCCTTGTGAGTCTTACTTGGCCCTCACTCACAGTCTACCTTCACAGGTTCAGTTTCAGCTATCCTTTGACTGCCACCAATTAGAACCATTGTATTTTTCTGCCCACTGCCTGATCCCACTGCAATCCCACTGGCTGTCCATCAGATCTGAGAGAAAATTTACTTTTCTTTTTCCTTTCTCTGATATTATTGCCATACCTCTCTGATTAATCAAGATGCAAACATTTTTACTTCTCTCCTCCCAAACAGACTTAACAATGTACTGGGTGCATATTAATCCGTACCAAAATTGATTTATATTAGGAGGCATATTGTAGACAGTGTGACAAAAATCTTGCATAACCATCAATAGCAAGAACAAGGGCATAGTGCTTTTTGTTTTTGGTGTGGAAAAAGCTTTTGTCTACCTAGAGGAGCTTGCCTAGATGAATTTGGGAATGGGCTTCCTTTGGGAAGTCAGAGCACTATCCTCTAAATTAAGCATAATAACTTCCAATCCAAAGAGTTTCAAACTAATTGATGGAGCAGGTAGCAATGTCCACTTTCTCTTTGTGCTATCAATTGAGTCTTTAGTTGTGACAGGCCAAGATGATGCAAAGGTCAAGGGAATCCAGATTGAGGGCAACTATAATAAGATTAGCTTATTTGCTGATGACATAGTCCTATATCTGACCGAATTAGAAACATCAGTACCAGCAATATGGGAACTGGTTATCTGTCTATTGTAGAATCTCCTGGTATTCCATTATCTTAGCAACTTCTGAAATGTTTCTGGTAAATATGCCTGCCCAGAGTCAACAGCTTCTACAGTCCAAGTAGGGTAGCCATATACCTTTATTTACAAAGGAGAGCCTCTATTTTGAAGGGCTGTCCAAGGACAAACCTCTATTTAAAGGTATCCTCTATTTGAAGGCATGTCCATTCTAAATCTGGTTTGAAAGTAACCCAGTTTGAAGATGAGGAACAACCCTAAGCAGGGAGACCTGGGGGGGGGGGAGATACTTACAGTTGTCCATCAGCAGTTAGCAGCACCCAGTCAGCAAACTAAGCAGGCATACAAGTCATCTGGTGTTTTCACCACTATGCAGATATGTTGTATTTCTGTTTAAATTATAGGAATTGTTTCTAAATCTGTATAAATTCTATTATAAATGTATATGTTACTATGTGCATATTTTATGCAAACTGATGTCCTCTTTTGTTCCCTCTTTTAAAGCCATCTAAATTGGTGGCCATCATCATTGCCTCTTCAGGGAGCAAATTCCATATATTTTTTAAAAAAATTAATTCAATGCATTTATTTTCAGTATAATATACAAAAGGGGAAAAAACAAAGAGGGGAAAAAAAGAAAAAAAACCTAATAGATGGGTTTAAGGCAAACTACCATACTATGATCAGACAAAGCATACAGGACTGCATTCAGACAGCAATTTATTCCATTTTCCGAACATTTCCTTACCCAACAATTTCTGCATTTTATTTGATCTGTCACACAATGTAAAAACCACTTCTGGATGTCTAGCAGAATACAGTGGAAATTTAGTACTCATTTCCATGTTAATTGCTTCCAGAAAAAACATCCATCTGCAACCCCATTAACCCAGAAAATCGTGGAAGTAAAGTAATGAAATTTGGGGTGGTATACTGGCATACAGTTCTTTCCTGCTGTCTTCGAGGGAAATCATAGGACAGCAGAATACCCATGTGTAAAGGGTGGGGCAGTAGCAGCATATATAATGATGTTACTTGTTGTTTCACACCACGCACACTGGTGTGAATGAAATTCAGCCTGACATAGTGGTGTATCGGTCAAAAAGATGCAGTTCTATAATGCAACAGGTACTGCAACATGAAAGGAATGTTAGAAATGGAACAGAAGTGCTACCATCATAATCAGTAAAATTAACACAATAAACCCATGTCTGAATGCAGCCCAAGTATCACAGCATTCCAGGTAATGTAACTGGGTCTACATTATATTGTGTCTTGTTACACCAATAAATTATAAATATACTCCATTTTCCTACAAAAAGATGGTCTAATTGTCTACTTTCCCTGACTCTTACTGTATTCAAAGGCTTCACCATACATACAGTGTCCCAAACTTTAATGATCCAGTTTTCTTCCAGTTATAACAAATAATTATTCTAGCAATAAATGTAAAACTAATTCTCTGTCCTCTGTAAGTGCTATATCTATTATATAACCAAACAGCATAGTTGAAGGGTCCATTGGCAATATATATTCTGTCATACTTTAATATCAGTTTTTACACCGGCTCAGAATTTTTTTGTAATGTATCCTGGCATTAGCTGATTTACATCTCTAGGAAGAATTACTTGCTAGACTATATATATGAATAAGGTGTAACAGTGTTAGATACCAATGGAACAGAAGCATTACATTGACTGTTTACTGGGGAACGTTCAGCCATAACCACTTCCACTCATCTTGTGTTATTTCCTGTCCTAGATCTTTCTCCCAGAAATTTTGATATGAATTAGTTGTTAAATCCAAACCCAAGATTCCTTCGTATAGTTTACTTAGCAACTTTGTAGTTTGCCCCTTCAAAATCAAAGTTTCAAATTCCATCTGTTCTCGTAAATGCCTATATCTTGAAACTAATGTATGGGCCTATGTCCCTCAGTTGTTAATATTGAAAAAAATGGTGGTTGGGCAGGCCCCATTTCAATAACAATATCCAAGTATGTTATGATAATCCCTTCTTTGAATAACTTCATTCTGTGAACTCCTGTATTTTCCATAAACTAATATTACCTAGCAGACTCTTATATTTCCTCCTTATAGTATTCTGCTGTAAGAGGCAATAGTCTCAGACTTAATTTATTCATTCCAAACCATTAACAAAGTTTTAATACAAGAGTTTGTTTTAGCAATAATCTTGTCAAATTGGGAGCAATACCATAAAATATTTTTAGCTCTGTTGGTACATTATTCTGTGATAATACAGGTAACTGATCTGGATGATGCCATGATATTAAGTGTATTAACATTGCTGCATCATAATATTATAAGTGGGGAAGGCTAATCCCCCTTTTTGCATTGTGTTTATTAGTTTTTGCCAAGAAGTAATAATTCTTGAATTGACTCCCGGTAGAAGATTTAAAAATAGAAACAATAGTTTTTGGAGTATCATTTTGACTGCTGCTGTTTTTCCCATCTATGAAATATTCATTTCATCCTAGTGATCTAATTCATTTTTAACCCCTATCATTAATTTATAATGGTTATATTTGACTATATTTTGGAAATCATGTGTTTTTTATGTATACCTAGATATTTTATTAGGGAGTCTTTCCATGGTAGTTTATGATACATTTTTATTCTCTCCATAACTTGTTTAATAACATTCAGACCCATCCATTCAGATTTTGTTAAATTGGTTTTATACCTGTATACCTTACTAAAATAATTAATTAAAGCTAAATGGAAATGGACTGCCTCCAAGTCAATTCCGACTTATGGCTACCCTATGAATAGGGTTTACATGGTAAGCGGTTTCAGAGGGGGTTTACCATTGCCTTCCTCTGAGCCTGAGAGGCAGTGACTGGCTCAAGGTCACCCAGTGAGCTTCATAGCTGTGTGGGGATTTGAACCCTGGTCTCCCAGGCATTGTCAGCATATAAATTAATCTTAAATTTTTCTTGCCCTATTGTAACTCCTATAATCATTCTATCAGAACTGGTTGTTTCCATGAAGGTTTCAATAGAAAGCACAAATAATAAAGGGGATAAAGGGCAACCTTGACAGGTGACTCTATTCAGTCTGGGTGGGTCTGAGCTTTTCCAGTTTACCGAGATGGAAGCATTTGGATTATAATACATTAGCTCAATCCAGGTTGAAACTTTGCCCTTAACCCTATATGATCTAATACCTGATTTATTTATTAATTTGTTTGTTTGTTTAATTGCTTTATTTATTACATTATTATTATTATTATTATTATTAATAATAATAATAATAATTTATTTATACCCCTCCTTTCGGCCAAAGGCGCTCAAGGCGGCTTACAAAGAAAAATAAACACAAGTATAAAAATACATCAATGAAAGTAATACAATTTACAAAAATTAAACTAAATAACAAATAACATTATTAAGAAAAAAAATATCCAGGAAAGAAAGTCAGAATAAATTACATACATCCACCACTGCCCTGCTTTGGAACTGAGACGGGTACGGGTTTCCCCGGGCATGACATCTTCAGCTGGGTGGGAGAAATAGGAACAGAGGCAAACATAGCACCCAGTCCAGGTTCTTTGATGCCAGGAGCACAGAAAGTCTGTGAGCTAGGGCAGAGCGTGCCCATCTTCCTGCGTGGGGGCGAAGGAAGTGAGGTGTCCTCCCTGTGGGTTTAGTTGATGGGGGTGCAGGCGGGGTGGAGCTGCTCTGGGCTGCCAATGCTGCCAGTGCTGGAGCTGCCATCATCCAGGTCGCGGGCCCCACAGGGCAGGTTAAGCTCCAAGGAGCCGCTGGCAGGCTGGGCTGAGCTGGTGTCGGGCTGCGCGGAGGCACATTCCTTGTTGAGGGCCAGACAGAGATTCTTCAGCTCCAGGTTTATTAGCCCTTATCCAGCCCACCACCGAGTCCAGGCACCGTCGAGGGCTTGCATGTCAGATATTATAGAGAAATATAGCTGGGTATCATCAGCATACTGCTGACACCTCACCTGAAATCTCCTGATAACCGGTCCCAAGGTCTTCATATAGATGTCAAACAACATTGGGGACAAGATGGTACCCTGTGGCACCACATCGCACAGCTGCTGAAAGACAATCATTCAGTGCTATTCTCTGAAAACAACCCTGGAGGTAGGATCGGAACCAATGTAAAACAGTGCCTCCGATACCCATCTCACCAAGTCGGCTCAGAAGGATACCATGGTCAGTGGTGCCAAAAGCCACTGAGAGATCAAGTAAGAACATCCTTCTCCCAATAAAGGCCATCTATCAGGGCTCCCAAGGCTGATTCAGTCCCATAACCAATCCTGAACCCAGATTGGAATGGGTCAAGATAATCTGTTTCATCCAAGAGTACTTGTAATTGGTGTGCCACAACCGTCTCAATCACTTTCCCTAAAAAGGTGGTATTTGTGACCGAGCAGTAGTTGTCATAAATGAATGGGTCCAAGCTAGGCTTTTTCTGGAATGGTCGGATCACCGCCTCTTCCAGGGTGGCTGAGACCACTCCCTCCTGCAAAGATACATTGACACACCCTGGATCCACTCAGTCATATACCCTCAGCAAGCTTTAATGAACCACGAAGGGCAAGGATTGAGAGGACATATTGCTGCCCGCATTGCCACGAACACCTTGTCCACATCATCAGGCTGCATCACCTGAAACTGATCCCAAGATTTTGCACTGGACACCTCACTGAGGACTATAATAGATGTAGATGGGGCATCAAGATTGCTACGGAGATGAGCAACTTTATCTTCTATGTGCAAATTTATTTATTTATTTATTTATTTATGTATTTATTTGTTCCATTTTTAAACCGCCCATAGCGAATAGCTCTCTGGGCGGTGTACAAAAAGATTAAAATACAAATATCATAATAAAAATAGCCGAACAATAATAAACACAAACAGAAACTACAGAAATATAAAAGTAAACACATTAAAATGCCTGGGAGCATAGCCAGGTCTTAACCTGGCACCGAAAAGATAGCAGCGTAGGCGCCAGGTGTATTTCTTCGGGGAGGCTATTCCACAATTCAGGGGCCACTACAGATAAGGCCCTAGATCGTGTAACTGTCCTCCGGGCTTCCTGACGTGTTGGTACCCGGAGGAGGGCCTTAGCTGCTGAGCGAAGTGACTGGGTAGGTTCATAGTGGGAGAGGCGTTCCACAAGATATTGCGGTCCTATGCTGTGTAAGGCTTTATAGGTCATGACCAGCACCTTGAATCTGGCTCGGAAACAGATGGGTAGCCAGTGCAAATGAGCCAGAACAGGTGTTATATGTGCTGACCAGCTGGTCCTTGTCAGCAGTCTGGCTGCTGCATTTTGCACTAGCTGAAGTTTCCAAACTGTCTTCAGGGGCAGCCCAACGTAGAGCGCATTACAGTAATCCAACCTAGAAGTTACCAGAGCATGAACAACTGAGGCGAGGTCATCCCTGTCAAGATAGGGGCGTAGCTGGGCTACCAACCGAAGGTGGTAGAACGCGTTCCTTGCCACCGAGGTCACTTGCGCCTCAAGAGACAAGGAAGGATCGAAAAGCACCCCCAGACTACGAACCTGTTCCTTCAAGGGGAGTGTAACCCCATCTAGAACAGGGTAAACATCCACCATCTGAACAGGGAAGGCATTCACCAACAGTGTCTCGGTCTTGTCTGGATTGAGTCTCAGTTTATTAGCTCTCATCCAGTCCATTATCGCGGTCAGGCAGTGGTTCAGCACATCCACAGACTCACCTGTAGAGGATGAAAAGGAGAAATAGAGCTGCGTGTCATCAGCGTACTGGTGGCAACGCACTCCAAAACTCCTGATGACAGCACCCAGAGGCTGCATGTAGATGTTAAAAAGCATGGGGGACAAAACCGACCCCTAAGGGACTCCACAATGGAGAGTCCAAGGTGTCGAGCAATGTTCTCCAAGTACTACCTTCTGGTGACGATCCGCCAAGTAGGAGCAGAACCACTGCCAAGCAGTGCCTCCAACTCCCAACTCCGCGAGTCTCCCCAGAAGGATACCATGGTCGATGGTATCAAACGCCGCTGAGAGATCAAGGAGAATCAACAGAGTCACACTCCCTCTGTCCCTCTCCCGACAAAGGTCATCGTACAGGGCGACCAAGGCTGTTTCAGTGCCAAAACCAGGCCTAAAACCGGATTGAAACGGATCCAGATAATCAGTCTCATCCAAGAGCACCTGGAACTGACCGGCAACCACCCGCTCTAGAACCTTGCCCAAAAAGGGGACATTCGCCACCGGTCTATAGTTGTTCAGGTCATCTGGGTCTAAGGTTTCTTTAAAAGAGGTCTTACTACTGCCTCCTTGAGGCTACTAGGGACTACTCCCTCACTCAAGGAGGCATTTATCACTTCCTTAGCCCAACCGGTGGTACCAGTCCTACTAGCCTTCACTAGCCAAGATGGACAAGGATCCAGCCCAGACGTGGTCGCACGCACCATTCCAAGCACCTTGTCCACTTCCTCAAGCTGCACCAACTGAAACTCATCCAATAATGAAGGACAAGACCGTGCTCTGGACACTTCAGTGGATTCAACTGTCATAACATCAGAGTCTAGGTCCCTACGGATGCATGCAATTTTATTTTGGAATTCAGATAGTACTACATCATACTGACGGAGAAATTCCCATTCTAGAAGGGCTGTAGTTCAGTAGTAGGGCATCTGCTTTGCATGCAGAAGGTCCCAGGTTTTATCCCTGGCATCTCCATGTAGGGCTATGAGAAAATTGTCTGAAATCTGGACTGCATCTGCCAGTCAGTTTGGATAATACTGAGCTAGATGGACCAATGATCTGACTCAGTATAAGGTAGCTTCCTATGTTCACAAATGATCGAAGGCTTTCTTGGTACCTAAAAATAATATTATGTAAAGTTGTTTCAATTTCTTTATAATATGACTAACAGTTAGCAATTGACATATATTTGATAACAATTTACGACCCTTAATGAATCCTGTTTGATCTATAGGAATACATTTACTTATTATCATATTTAATAATTCAGAAAGAATGGAGGTCCAGATTTTAAAATCCTGATTCAGGAAAGTAATAGGTCGATAAGACTGAACTGTAGCTGGATCTTTATCCTTTTTATGCATTACCTCCCTTCTTGCCAATTCCCAGATTTTAGGAAGTGTATCACTCAACATCATTTCATTAAGGAATTTTCAATTCATTTTAAAAAAATATTGTTATATTTGACTGTAAAGCCATCTGGCCCAGGGGCTTTATTAATATTTTTTTTGCTCAGTAATTGCTTTACACAATTCAGGAATTGTTACAGGGGCAGTAAAATATCAATATCTGATTGAACTAAGTGTGGTACTTTAATTTTTTGTATGAAAACCTGGATATAATTGGTCTTAGGGTGGTCAGATGTATAGAATTCTTCAAAAACCAATTTAAATTCATTCACAATATCCTTAGGAATTCCCCAGTTTAATTATGTGCTGTGTGAAGAAGTACTTTCTTATGTCTGCCCTGAATCTTCCAACATTTACCTCACTGAATGTCCATGAGTTCTAGTGTTATGAGAGATGGAGAAAAATTTTTCTCCATCCACTTTCTCCATGCCGTGCATAGTTTTTACACCTCTGTTGTATCTCTTCTTACTAGCCTTTTCTCTAAACTAAAACTGCTCTGAATTAACATTTCTGAGACAAGACTTTTCCCCACCAAGTTGTAGATAATTTTACAAATTGGAGAGATTCTGGAATTACTAGTTTTTCAGACTTGGTGATTAAATGGAACCTGAGGCTAAAACAAGGTTTATGAGATAGACGTCTGTTCTGATAAGGCCCGCTCTGCTCGCCCAAACTTAGCCTGGGCAGCCAGGGCATAGTTGTGGCCAGGGGTTGAAGTCCTGGCCGCCATTTTAGAGGTGGGCAACTGGCACATGTTGTATGTGGAGTGTGTGTACGCATGACTGCTGGAGGTGGGGTATTGGCGCTTATTTAAGCCCATGCCACCCCCCAAGCCTCCTCTTGGCACATAATGCCCACCCTGCCCTACTGTTACCATGGTGTGATCTTGCTGGGTTTGGGGCCGAGTAGGAATATTTATCCCGCCCACCCTTGTCAGCAGGCAGGTTTTTTGCCTGCTACGCACTGTGGTGGTTGGATGGAACCGGGTTAGGGGGCACCGTGGTTACTAGGTTATTTTGGCTAATTTGGCTAATTCAACAGCGTTAAGGTTAATTCTCTGAGTTGGTTTAAGCTGTCTGGTCACTTGTGTGGCAAGGTGTGGGAAGGGAAGTAGGTTAGGGCAGCTAGGTGGCACCCTTAGGCACCTTTGGAGGTGATTGGTGGCTCTGGATGCCTGCAAGACAGGGCTGTAGGGCCTGGAGGCAGGATTCAGGTTGCTTTGGGGCCAACTTACCTCATCCTCCCAGAGTTGTAGGGGTGGGATGGGTAACACCCTGGGGGTGATGTGGGAAGCCCCCCCTGCTCACCTACAGGGTGTGGCAGATGTAAGGGGTAAGCAGAATGGCTTTCCCTTTCCCCAGCAGGGGCTGGTCACCTGATAGCTGTATTGCAACTGCTTGCTTATAGACAGTTCCATACCTATGTTTCCCCTCTGCAAGCTTAGTTTAAGGGGGTTGCCTGAAGTTTAATAAAGTGGTCCTTTGTTCATCCCAGCTTGCTGTGTCTTTGTTTTACTTCAACCCTTGGCTGCAACAATACATACATATACATCTGGTTTATTCTTTCTTTGGTCCCACAAACTGACTCTGAAAAAGAACTTGCACTCAGAATTGTACCTCCTAGGTAGGGATGGGGGATAATTTGATTCAGTTTGCATTTAAAGGCAGATCTATCTAATTTGCACTTTCCAAAATAATACACAAACCAAAACAAAGCCGTCTTTCTAAATTTCCACTTCTCCAAATTTTGCAATGCAGTTCTTCAGCCAAATAATGTGTACAAAAATACATATATTATGGTAAAGCGAGCATAAAATGCATATATTAGTGAAAATAACATACAAAAATTCATTATGATAGAGAAAAGTGCTTTGCAAAAATGATTAGGCAAAATTGCATTCAAAAATATGTATATTGGGAGAAATTCACACCAAGTGCTAACTGCATCTGCGATTTTAATTTGTTTTAATGGTTTATCTCCTAGAGAACCCTGATTATGAAGTGCCTTGGATCACAAAATATGGTTAAAGATCTAGCCCTCTGTGCTATTCATTTCCTCTGTACTGTATCTGCACTTTTCAATTTAAAAGACTTTCAATAATTATCTTTTAATGTAATACCCCTTTGGCACCAATTCCCATGCAAACTGTTTCTCAGGAACAATCAGAACTCCAATCGTTGCTGAAGTGCCAGAAGGTGGAATCTTCTTTCTTTCTTTCTTTCTTTCTTTCTTTCTTTCTTTCTTTCTTTCTTTCTTTCTTTCTTTCTTTCTTTCTTTCTTTCTTTCTTTCTTTCTTTCTTTCTTTCTTTCTTTCTTCCTTTCTTTCTTTTTCTTTCTTTTTCTTTCTTTTTCTTTCTTTTTCTTTCTTTCTTTTTCTTTCTTTCTCTTTCTTTCTTTCTTTCTTTCTTTTTCTTTCTTTCTTTTTCTTTCTTTCTTTCTTTCTACTGCTAGTCAGGATGTCTAAAGCTATGAGGTTCTGGAACAGAATGATAAAACATATCCAAAATATTAGAGGGCCCCTGTTACCATTTGAGACTAGGACACTTATGCTGGGAATCTTATTTTTTTCAAATGCGGAAATACAAATGCCCAGACAAGTTTTTCTCAATCTTCTAGTGGAGGCTGGGCAGAAGAAATCTACATGTCATCCTAACCAACTCAACCCCAGTCATCAACATGGATGGGGTTAGGATTGTGTTGTTATTACCTGTATTACTTTTGTTCATTACGGGACATTATATTGTACATTAGTATTGTTATATTAATGAAATTATCTTAAAATCTACTAAACTGAAAAAAATAGTGTCCATGTTCTGCTGCAATCACAAAGCTAACTTTTCTTTTTTCTTTTTATATCTATTTTTGTTGTCGTGTATGTGTGTGATATATATATATATATATATATGTATATTCACAAATAAGGAAAAAACCTTGCAGTTTAAGAACATACCTTTGGCCAACAGATATTTCTATCAAACTTTAAAAAGCAGGGAAATTGGGTAGCTATAGTGAATGCACCAGGGGAGCAGGAGACCTGACCTCCTCTTTGAGATATTGTACTGCCCTACAAGTTTGTAAAAATGCAAAGACAATTTGGGTTGATCTTTCACAGTCCAATCCACTTCCTATGTAGCTTGGAAGAATGTGGTAACATATGCCTCTGAGCATATTGTGAGTGGTGGTGACACCTGCAATCAGCCCAAATCAGGTTTGATCACTTTATTTATTTATTTATTTATTTATTTTATTATTTGATTTATATCCCACCCTTCCTCTCAGCAGGAGCCCAGGGCGGCAAACAGAAATACTAAAAATACTTTAAAACATCATAAAAACAGACCTTAAAATACATTAAAACAAAACAATGTTAACAATATTTATTTAAAAAAAGCTTTTAAAACATATTTAAAAAAGGGGTTAGAAACATATTATTAAAAACATATTAACAAGCAATTCTAACACAGACGCAGACTAGGATCATTTGCATGCTTTTTGAGTTCAGTGGGATTTACTTCTGTGCAATCATGCTTAGGATACATGAAACTGATTTGGGGGAAGGGGAGGAGGGAGGGAGGAAGGGGAAGAGAGATGGGAGGAGATTGGGTGGGTAGGCACTGGGCAGAGGGGATGACCCTTTCCTTTCCAAAAGGATAACATTGTGAACAGTATCATTCTTTTTCAGGGTTTCCCCCACCTTTTTATTCTACAGCGGGCACATGTAGTGCCCAGAGCTTGGAAGTAACTCGTTATTTTTAATGAGTTACTTGTAATTCGTTACAATTTTAAATAACGAGTGGGTAATTCCATTACATTTGGCAAGTAACGGAACGACTAGTAATTTCCCTACTTTTCAGCTGCAACTTTAACATTTCCACGTTAGGTTGGACGTTACTTGGGGGCGGGAACAAGGGAAAGTCAGCTCCTGGCTGTGATTGGTTAACACAAGACATGTGCCTCACACTGATTGGACCTCTGCACAGACTCTCTCTTCCCTCATGATCTGTGTTAGGAGGCACGAGGGAAGAGGTGAATAGGCAGGGGCTGCTAGTGTCTGAGAGGAAAAAATGGACACTGGAGGAAAAAGCCAGGGGAAGGACAACGGAGGAGAAGGCAGCAGCAGAATGGCGAAGAGCTGTGGAGGTGAGTGATGATGATTTGTGTGTGTGTGTGTGTCTGTGCACCCCCCCGTGGCCCCTTCCGCCCCCATGGCATTTTTGCCCCCATGCCCCGCGGCCCCTTCTGCCCCCCATTGCCTCTCCTTGCCTCGTTGCCGCCCCCTCCATCAATCACAAGGCACTTCTGAAACTTCGGCCTATCAGAGCTTGGAAAAGTTACTTTTTTGAACTACAACTCCCATCAGCCCTAGGCAACGTGGCCACTGGATTAGGCTGATGGGAGCTGTAGTTCAAAAAGTAACTTTTCCAAACTCTGGCCTACTTCTCTTCCTTCCCCCCCTTTTTGAACTCTCCCCCTTGTTCCCATACATAGCTGTGTGCTGTATTTATCCAGACAGAGCACTCCTGCCTTTTAAAATGCTGGCTAGCTTTTTATTGTATATTTATTTGAACTCCATCTTTCTTTTTATTTGTATTTTTGTCCTGTTTAATCACAAGACTGAATTGTATGTGGGACAAAAACTGTCTCAGTAATAATAATAATAATAATAATAATAAAAATAAAAAATCATTGGGCGTATAATAAATGGCTTAAGGCTGATTTTTTTGTTCTTGGCAGAGATGAGGTGAGAAGTAGGGTCCTTGCAGCTCCTCCTCTCAGTCCCCCAGCTCTCAAACTCATGTTCTGTGAGAAAGACAGAGATGCCCAGTCCCAGAGAGAGATAGACTGTTGACAATCTCTGCTAATATCTATACAAATGTACATAACATGCATCACCTGAACTCACATGATCTAGAGTTACCTTAGATCTTGCAAGATTTGCAAATGAGAAGCAATAGAGTTTTATATTAGTTCTGATTGTCTATTGGGCTATCATAGGTTATATGTTTTTTTCATTTTCTATGGCAAAAACTCCAACTTCAGTGGAATTTATGTGATGTGTTCTAATCATTTGAATTTGGCTAATGAATGCTTTATTCTTTCATCAGAACTTTAGCAGTAGTACTAAAATATTAATAAAAAAGAAAAGGGAAAGAAAAAATACTTTACATACATCATTCAGCTGTATTGCTAATTATAGATATAGATATAAAAGACAAATGGCATTTTGTCAAAAGTATTTTTGTCTACATTTTATACCTCATCCTTGGTTTTCCAAGCTTGGCATGGAATGCTTCTCATATAGAATTAATTTGAAATGCTGCATATTTATTATCATAATCATCATATTCAAAATAAAAAATATATGTACCGCCTTCAAGTTGATTCCAACTTATGGTGACCCTATGAATAGGGTTTTCATGAGGCTGAGAGGCAGTGACTGGCCCAAGGTCACCCAGTGAGCTTCATGGCTATGTGGGGATTTGAACCCTAGTCTCATTTTGTTCTCACAACAACCCTGTGAGATAGTAGGTTAGACTGGCCCAGGCAGGGTTATTCAGTGAGCAAAAATGATGCAAATAGGATCTCTTTTAATTGTGCTATCGACCTGCTTACTTCCACTCTGACTGGGGCATCTTGCAGCATGGGGAAGAGATGGGGGCACATCACAGCTGAAGTTCACCCATATAGGAGCATTATCTCTTGTTTATTACAGAGATGCCTGTTGCAGGTTTTGCTGCTGAGAGCAGCAGTCAGTTAGTGCGGCCACTTGAGTCACAGCTTGTTGATCCTGAGGAGGCAAAACTAGAAAGTGAGGTTCAGAAAGGAGGCCCTGTGCATGAGGAGGAGGAGGGCATGAAGCAGTGCCAGTTGCCCACAGCCACATCTGCAGAACAGCAAGTACCATGGTTTGGCTTTGAGAAAGCTTGTACATTTGTGAGCCAGAGTGGGAAAAATGTTGTTGTACGATGCAATTACTGCCTTCCAAGGATCAAAAATCTGAGATCAGCTGTTTCCTCCTCATCCAATGTGAAGAAACATTTTGAGGTAAGCCTTTGTCATGCTGGTCCTCCAAGAGTGTCCATTGTCTATTGATGTTTAAATTGTGAAGTTCCTCTTCCATT
Organism: Rhineura floridana; assembly: GCF_030035675.1. Lineage (NCBI taxonomy): Eukaryota > Metazoa > Chordata > Lepidosauria > Squamata > Rhineuridae > Rhineura > Rhineura floridana. The sequence goes on from NC_084486.1 coordinate 103,131,381, forward strand.
TTTTCTTGGATTCATGCTTTGTTCTTCTTCCTCAGAGGGCACACCCTGAGAAGCTGAGAGCAATTGAAGAAGCAATAAAGGCAAGGAGACGTGGCCTTCCTGAACCAATGCATGACACCCCTCCTCCCAAAATGCTGAAGCAGCAGCAGACAACCCTTGAGAGGTGGGGATCTGGCAGGGAGCCTGTCACCCAGAGCAATCTCGACAGGAGAATCATTGATTTCATTGTAGAGGAGACATTACCACTTCAGACTGTGGACAAACCATCATTCATTAATCTGGTTCGCATTGGACTCCCCAAAGATCTCACCATCATATATGCCAAGACTCTGAGAGACAGAATTGAGAAGAGAGCATGCCACATGAGAGAAACTCTTGCAAATCGAATGGGTGCTGTGGCATATATAGCAACCGCTGCAGATTGTTGGACCAATGGCAAGAAGAGTTACTTTGGGGTAACAGCCCACTGGATCAACCCAACTACCCTGAAATGTGAGGTCGGGGCCTTGGCTTGTAAACGTCTGAAGGGGCGCCATACATACGATGTCCTTTCAAAAGCACTGCATGATGTACATGTGCAGTACAGGATCCACAACAAAGTTATGTGCACTACTACAGACAATGGCTCCAACTTTGTGAAAGCGTTCAGAGTTTTCATGGCCAAAGAACCAGTGGAAGCTGCAGGCACCAGTGACGATGATGGTGATAACCAGGAGGAGGAGGAGGCTGAGGTGGAGTTTGTGCCTATCTGTGAGATCCTGGACACAGGACCTGAGGCAGAGGAAGAAGCTGCAGACTCAGGAGAGGATTTTGTTTTACCACCACACCAGAGATGTGCTAGCCACACCCTCAACCTTGTGGCAACACAAGACATAGAGGCCATGCTTTCTGACTCCTCCAAAAGTAGTCTTCTTGGTCCTTTCAAGAAACAGTTTCGTTCCTTGATGGGAAAGTGCATCAAGTTGTGGTCCAAGCAGAACCAGTCAGCCCAGATTGCTGAGTATATTTGTGCGCAATGTGGTGTGTATCTGAAGGTACCGAATAAGACCAGGTGGAATTCCACCTTTGATGCATTGAAGCAACTACATGAGCTCCTGTCAACTGTGCCACTAAAAATGCTACCAACGCTCTGCAATCTGGACCGCAAGTTAGAAGGACTGGAAAACAAACCTGAGAGGCACACATACTGTTTCAGCTGCTGAGAGGTGTGCGTGAAGCCCTAAGAAAGCGGTTTGCAGCTATCTGGGAGCTATCTGCAGCTATCTGGGAGGACAAGAGGCTTCTTCTGGCAGCCTGCCTACACCCTCGCTTCAAACTAGATTGGCTGGAATCGTGTCAGGCCCTCACCCATACCAACAAGTAAGAAGATTAGGGAAGCCCTTTGGGTGGATTACTCCAAGGGAAATGTTGTCTCAAGGGAGGCATCAGAGGGCTTAAGGTGGTAGGCAGGGGCTGGTCCTTTTCTTCCTGGGGCTCCTCATCACAACCTTGGGTTGCTGCAGGTAATCCTTAAGGGTCTGCTGTGCTGCCCCATGAGTGTGGTGACTTGGTCACCTTCCTACCTTCCATGTCATCATCCACAGGCTCAGGCTGGACCCTGAACCAGGGGACATGACAAGCATCAGGAAATGAAGAGCAGATGATGGTTTCCTAACATATATGTGTTAACATATCCTCTCTCTTTCTTAGATACACAATGGAAGCCTTGTTGAAAGCTGAAATAAAGATGGGTGTACTTAATGGGGACAGTGATCAGTCTTCAGATAAAGACCAGGAAGGAGATGACTTAGAAGATGACTTCTTTAACTTTCTGCCCCAGGGCAAGAAGTCAGCAGTGGACACTGCTGAGGAGGAACTGGTGAGGTACCTGAGGTCTCCCAGCAGGGAAGTGTCATCACTCCATGGCTTTCCACATGTGCTGTGGTGTTTTTTGCAGCACAACACAGGCATGCTTTCAAGCGCCACAGTAGAACGCCTGTTTAGTACTGGTGGCAACGTAATGACTGTAAAAAGACATTCCTTGTCTGACATGCTCTTTGAGCATCTTGTTCTTTTGAGACATAACAGAAACATATTATAAAAGCATTTCAAGTGTAAAATTTGATTTCAAGAGTTGGGGTATCTTCATTGCTTGGGGGGATGTGAGATTCTGTTATGCCATTATGTTAATCTTATGGATAATTTTTTTTATTCTACTACCCCCTGTGTGTGTGTGTTTATTTTTAATATTGTTTTAGGCTTCTTAGATGTGCAGCAGCCAAGGCCAGCACCTTGTAGGAGTTTTTTAAAAAAAGGAACTGAAATGTAATTGTAGTGATTACTTTTGAGAAAAAGTAATCAGTTACTTTCAGAGCAATTGTAATTGTAACGGTAATTACTACTTTTTGGGCCAAGTAATTGTAACTGTAATTTATTACTTTTTAAAAGTAATCTTCCAAGCTCTGGTAGCGCCCCACCAAAATTTAAACCAAAGCTGTCCCTGGCCACATCCACACCAGACCTTTATTTCACTTTAGATGGATGTGGCTTCTCCCCAAGAATCCTGGGAATTGTAGTTAGTGAAGGGTGCTGAGAGTTCTAGCAGATGCCCTGTTCCCCTCACAAAGCTTCAATCAGAGCAGCTGACTGTTAAACCACTCTGGCCACTGGAGCTCTGTCAGGGGAATAGGAGTCTCCTCTCAGCACCCTTTACAAACTACACTTCTCAGGATTCTTTGGGGGAAGCCATAACTGTCTAAAGTGAAATAAATGACTGGTATGGGTATGGCCCCCTGATTAGCCAAGTCAAGTAGCTGTGAGTCTGGCTTTTAGAACACAGACAGTTGGTTCTTACTGAGCATGCCCGGGCTTATCATTAAATTCAGTGTAAAATTTCTTAAATTAATTGAAAATCAGCCAGGCATTTCTTAAGATTTAAACTGCAGAAGATGGAGGTCAGAGTATGGCACAAGGTCAGTAATAGGATTACAGGTACTCTGTGAACATGTCTGATTTTTAATTAATTTCAACAAGTTATGAGAACTCTGACAGAGAAAAGTCCAAAAGGGTCTGAGGTGTTTTTTCTCTCTCTTTTTACACTTCGAACTCTTGATTCTCTCTGTTTTGTGTATTGCCATGAAAATTTAGAGGGTTGTTAAGCAAGCGTTTCTGAGTTCAGGATTATAAGGGTTTGTTTTGAAATGAGCTTATGGGAAGTATCAGAATGGCATGGGGGGATTTTCAATTTAACATTGCGGAATGTGAAAAATCCATGTTGGCTATAGTATACAGCCACTCTTGTGGCTGTATAATGTATATGTAGTCACTAATAGGCAAAAAAGCTTGCAGTTTAAGAACATACCCACAGATCTTTCTATCAAACTTTAAAAAGCAGGGGAATTGGGCAACTATAGTGAATGCACCAGGGGAGCAGGAGACCTGACCTCCTCTCTGAGATATTGTACTGCCCTACAAATTTGTCAAAATGCAAACACAATTTGGGTTGGTCTTTCACAGTCCAATCCACTTCCTGTGTAGCTTGGAAGAATTTGGTAACATGTGCCTCTGAGCATATAGTGAGTGGTGGCTATACCTGCCATCTCCAAAGATGGAGAATTACATTTTTCTATGTTTGTTGGTGTTCTTCTTTGCTTCATTCCTGTGTTACTATTGTTTCTACAGACATTCTAATCTAGAAAATTTTATTTCCCTCATTATTCATCCTAGAAACCTGTGTCAAATTTATTTTTATTAATTTCAAAGCCTTTTTATTGGTCAATGTCAAAAGACAGCCTTTTATGTTTCAAATGGGAGGTTATGTTCTATTTCTATTTTGGGTGCATTAACAGTTGAACCTGAAACTGTAGTTTGATGCAAAATCAGACTGATTACAATATGTTGCTACTTCAGGAATGACTATAGCTGTTGGAAAAAAAACAAACAGCCTGCCCAAGATTTATGTTTTCCGCCTGCTATGTTTAAACCACACCATTTAAGCCAAGGTGGACAGTCAATTAAAAACATAGAGCACACCTAGAATTTTGCGAGAATATATTCCACATCCCACTGTTTTATCTTGTGCAAACTGAGACACTCCTGATGTCCACTGGAGACTATTCTGCAGAATAGTCAGTGCCATTATTCCACAATTATTTTTGGAGTTGTTTTAGTGTAAATTTTGCAAAGTGTTGCTGTACTTCATATATTCACAGAAATAGAAGCAAAAGAAAATGATTTCCTATAGGAAACTTCACTAAAATTGCAAAGGAAATCAGGCATATTTAAAGTGACTATCTGAACTATGTTAACTGTCTTAATAATGTTGCTTCCTCCCTGCTAAAACAAGATCAGGACAGCACATGTCTTGTTTCTATTATTTGGGCTGATTGCAGGTGTTGCCCCCACTCACCATATGCTCAGAGGCACATGTTACAATGGGGGGGGTATTTTCAATTTAACATTGCGGAATATGAAAAATCCACACTGGCTATCGTGGCTGTATAATTTGTCTCCTGATGTGCATGGGGATGGGGGCACTGTGAAAGTTCCTTTGCTGATGTACAGTAATGGAAAAAGTTATAGTAAGAGAGTTGGGTTGTAGCCTGTGCATGATGGCTTTCCAAACCACATTTCCCATTAATATTGATTTTTAATTAATGAAAGCTGCTTCAGGATGCATGAACATGTAGCTGCTTTCATCAAACTAGTTTTTCCTATCAGTGCATGATTTCAAAGAACGAACCCCAGCCCTTCCTACACAGCCCATGAGGTTGTATCCTCCATACAAATTTCATTGTGTTATTTACAAAGTGTTCCTGAAAGAAACTAAGGGAGTAGCCCATTGGCCTTTTATGGTAGTAACAGGGCTGGCTCCAGGCATGATGGGGCCCTTGGGCACCAGCGTGTCCTGGGCCCCTCCGCTCTCCTTCTGTGATTCGCAGAAACAGCTGCGGGAGGGATCACAGGACAGGAGCTTCTGAGCCACCCGCCGTCCCATCCGGTCCCATCCCCCCTGCTTCACCTACCTTTCCACTTTTATTGCGGCTACACGCACTGCGTGTGCAGGTTTGCCATCAATCAAGATGGTGGCCGAGGTTTCCCTAAAGGGCTGAAGCCTCTGCCACCATCTTGGTTGATGGCAGCAACGCGCGTGTGTAGCACGCATGCGTGCCATCAACCAAGATGGTGGCAGAGGCTTCAGTCCCTTAGGGAAACCTCGGCCGCCATCTTGATTGATGGCAAACCACAAAAAACAGCAGAGAAAAAGGTAAGTGTAAGGGGATGGCGGGTGGTTCGGAAGCTCTTGTCCCGCAATCTGCGGCTCCTGTCCTGCTTCCACGGATTGCGGAAGGAGAGCAGAGGGCCCTCTGTAGCTCCAGGGTCCTTCGGGCCAGTGCCCAACCTGACCACCCTTTAGAACCCGCCCTGGGTAGTAATCTAGGGTAAAACTTGCCTTGATCAACAGAATAGAAAAAATAAGGAATTATATGAGAGGGAGTCTTTTGGAATACATACAAAATCAATTAGAGAACTGCATCAGATAATACAGTTCAGGACTCCCATAAGGGCAGGGAAGTCATTCTGAGGGGGCTGTGAAGAGCCAAGAGAGGAATTTTTTTTAAAAAAAGTCTTCAGGACAACTGAAAGAAACTGAGCAAGTGTCCCAGCTCCTCGCCCTGCTCAAGGAGACCTGCTGCTGATTGCTCTTCCTGAGCTCCCAGCTTTTAAACCTCTTATGGAGGATAGCCCCAGCGTTTGCTACTGGTGGCGGCAGCAGCAATAGCAGAAAGAGAGTGCAGAGATGATGGCAAATATGTACTGAGTGGGAGGTTTGTTTGTGTAGAGGAGGGAGTCCTCTGGCCTTCTTGCAACCCCTTTCCATAACCCACCAGACTCCTGCAATGTGAATGACATGGAAAGAGACATGTAGCAGCATCAGGCTTAGGGGAAGGGGATGGTGAAGGGGGTGTGTGATGGAGAGAAAACAAGGGAAGGCCACTCCTTAGCCCTTTGCCTCAGAAAGAGGTGGTGGTTGAGGAGGATTCCACCCTCACTCTCACTGCCTATTTCCCTCTTCTCCCTCCAACAGGACACCTCCCTTTGGTGTAAGGGGGTAGGAGCTGGGAGTAAGGGAAAGAAGTGGAGTGGGACCATGTGCATTTGTTTTGAGATCTCACTGCCACCACAGGTCACTCTGAGAAAGGAAGCACCTAGAATGGACACGCAGCCCACTTTACTCCAACCCTCCCTCCAGTCCCGAGTGCCCTCCCTCACATGTGCCTGCTCCTCTTCACTCTTCTAGCCACTACTGCTTCTTACTTGCTGCCTTCGTCTGACCCACCAAGCCTTTTCCCCATCCACAACTTGACACACCTTTTCTCCCTCTAACCCTGCCCCTCCCTTTGCATTATTTCTATCTCTTTTATTTCTCTCTCTGTCCACTTGCACTTGCCAACCCTCACCCCTGGCACCCAAGTTTGCTCCTATTTTGATTCTGCCTATAGGCTTGTCGTGTGTTTAAATTTATTACATATTTATTGGTCTTTAATTTCCTGCCAGTTGAATTTCTCTCTCTCTTCTGCCTCTGTTTCTCCACCTGCATGCAAATTGTGGTGATGGCCAGAGTAGCAGCAGCAGGAAGAGCAACAATTAATATGTGGGGGTCGTGAATGTTTTTGCAGTTACAGAGGGGGTCCCATACTCATAAAGAGATAATATATAACATCTCAAAGGGTCTTGTAGCACAGTGGTTCCCAAACTTTTTTCCCCCATGGACCACCTGAAGATTGCTGGTGGTCTTGACAGACCACTTAACCATTTTTCTTCCTGCTGCAGCAATTATAATGCACTGTGCTAGATGCTGCATGATCTTTTATTACTTCCTTTACTGCTTATATTGTATTTAATTTTATTACAATTTTCATTCCATAGAATTCAAATTGTAATACAATATAAACTATAAAAACAATGACATACTATTAAAAACCAATGTGAATATTTAATGCAGACCCGTGTTGTACTGAATATCCCAAACATATGTTGCATAATGGAAAGGGCCAAGGAATTTCAGAAGAAAATCACCCTGTGTTTTATAGATTACAGCAAAGCCTTTGACTGTGTAGATCATGGAAAACTATGGGATGCTTTAAAAGAAATGGGGTGCCACAGCATCTGATTGTCCTAATGCGCAACCTATACTCTGGATAAGAGGCTACTGTAAGGACAGAATATGGAGAAACCGATGGGTTCCCCATCGGAAAGGGTGTGAGACAGGGGTGTATTTTATCACCCTATTTGTTTAATCTGTACACAGAACATATCATACGGAAAGCGGGGTTGGACCAAGATGAAGGAAGTGTGAAAATTGGAGGGAGAAATATCAATAATTTAAGATATGCAGGTGATGCCATACTACTAGCAGAAACCAGTAATGATTATTTATTTTATTTATTTATTTATTTTATTTGTACCCCGCCCTTCCTCCCAGCAGGAGCCCAGGGCGGCAAACAAAGCTCTAAAACACTTTAAAACATCATAAAAACAGATCTTAAAATACATTAAACAAAACAGCATTAAAAACATTTTAAAAGAACAACCTTAAAAAGGGTTAAAAACATTATTAAAAACATATTAAACAATTCTGACACAGATGCAGACTGGGATAGGTCTCATCTTAAACGACTTGTTGAAAGAGGAAAGTCTTCAAAAGGCACCGAAAAGATAGCAGAGATGGCGCCTGCCTAATATTCAAAGGAAGGGAATTCCACAGGGTAGGTGCCACCACACTAAAGGTCCATTTCCTATATTGTGCAGAACAAACCTCCTGATAAGATGGTATCTGCAGGAGGCCCTCACCTGCAGAGTGCAGTGATCGACTGGGCATATAAGGGATAAGACGGTCTTTCAGGTATCCTGGTCCCAAGCTGTATAGGACTTTGTATGCCAAAACTAGAACCTTGAACTTGGCCCAGTAGCAAATGGGCAGCCAGTGCAATTCTTTCAGCAGCGGGGTGACATGTTGGCGATACCCTGCTCCAGTGAGCACTCTCGCCGCCGCATTTTGCACCAGCTGCAGCTTCCGGATCATCCTCAAGGGCAGCCCCACATAGAGCGCATTATAGTAATCTTGCCTAGAGGTCACCAGTGCATGGACAACAGTCATCAGGCTATCCCAGTCCAGAAACGGCCGTAGCTGTCTCACCAGCCGAAGCTGGTAAAAGGCACTCCTAGGCACTGAGGCCACCTGGGCCTCTAGCGACAAAGATGGATCCTGGAGCACCCCCAGGCTATGGACCTGCTCTTTCAGAGGGAGTACGACCCCATCCAAAGCAGGCAACTGACCAATTATCCAAACTCGGGAACCACCAACCCACAGCGCCTCAGTCTTGCTATGATTCAGACTCAGTTTATTGGCCCGTTATTGAAACAGATGCTGATGAAAGTTAAAGAGGAAAGCACAAAAGCAGGACTACAGCTGAACATCAAGAAGGCTAAAGTAATGACAACAGAAAATTTATGTAACTTTAAAGTTGACAATGAGGACATTGAACTTGTCAAGGATTATCTATACCTTGGCACAGTCATTAACCAAAATGGAGACAATAGTCAAGAAATAAGAAGGCTAGGAGTCAGGAGGATAGCTGTGAGAGAACTAGAAAAGGTCCTCAAATGCAAAGAAGTACCCCTGAACACTAAAGTCAGGATCATTCAGACCATGGTATTCCCGATCTCTATGTATGGATGTGAAAGTTGGACAGTGAAAAAGGTGGATAACAGAAAAATCAACTCCTTTCAAATGTGGTGTTGGAAGAGAGCTTTGTGGATACCATGGACTGCAAAAAAGACAAATAATTGGGTGTTAGAACAAATTAAACCACAACTATCATTAGAAGCTAAAACAATGAAACTGAGGTTATCATACTTTGGACACATAATGAGAAGACGTGATTCACTAGAAAAGACAATAAAGCTGGGAAAAGCTGAAGGGAGTAGAAAAAGAGGAAGACCAAACAAGAGATGGATTGATTCCATAAAGGAAGCCACAGACCTGAACTTACAGGATCTGAACAGGGTGGTTCACAACAGATGCTGTTGGAGGTCGCTGATTCATAGGGTCAACCTAAGTCGTAGTCGACTTGAAAGGACATAACAACAACATATTTAATAGCACTCTTTGATAGTAATCCTTTTGGTCTATAAGAGGCGACTGTATTGTGAAAATGGTTAATCTTACTATATAATACTCTCTTACTCTATAATGCCTACCATCATACCAAGGTTTAGGTGTTCTCTTTGGCTCTTTAGTTACTAACAATCATTTTGAGGCAAGGACAGTCAAAGAAGTAAGCAGGTTTTATGAGCTCTTTTACCACAGACTTCATCAGAGTGTCTTTGAAAAAAGATAAAGCCTCAGTTTCATAGTTTTCCCCTCAGGAACCAATTCTTTCTATATGTATAACTCTTTACCTCCTGTCACTACAGTAGTGACATAAGTTAATTACTGTCAGAAGGTTACACTTCAATTTACTATAGCTCAAAAGTCATTACTTCCAATACAGCAAAACCATTCTGGTATCTTAGAGTCATAGTGAGGGATGAAGTAATTAACTTGTGTCAGTTCCACAATGGATTCAATAGTGAGTAGCTCTTTCAGGCAATGCCTCCTAACAAATTAAGCTACATTATCATATAAACAATGGCGGTAACTTCACTGTTTTCTTCCTCCACCTCCACCTCCTCCTGTCCATGTCCTAAAACATCTTAATCCCATGCTTAAAACAACCACCGCCAAAGAGACACTGCCTCATGCTGCTCTTCTTTGCCTTTTCTGCCTGAAAGGTATCTAGGGTCTTAGAATCATAGTAGCTAAAAGTTAACTATATTAAGCACAATGGGACCAATAGTATTTTGTAGTAAGTGTGGATACTTCTAAAGACTATATCATCCATAGCTGTTCTCTGTCCTAAAATTCTCACATGACTATATTTTTAATACATACATGTTTTAGACCATAACCGTGGATCAGCTAAAATCGTAGCATGTGTTTCTTTATTTTTCCACTTCACATACACTGCAAAAATGTATACAATGTGATAAAAACACTATACATGATGTGGAAAAAGTGTGTTTGTTTCAGGCATACCATTTTAGTGGGTATTTAGCAGAAGACTAAAGTATTTATCCATTAAAATTATAATATAGAAAGCACTCCACAGAGGTTACTAACTAGTTAGCCCCTATGCTCCTACCCAACATACAAAAGGGACTTCTGTATGGAGAAAGTTCTCTAAGGAGACAGAAACTGACACTGCAAGTCAATGAAACCATCCATCTATCAAAGAAGGCCAGGCTCAGGGGTTTGAAAGGATATCCTGTTTGAATGTGTAATTCCGTGTCCTACACTTGTACTTCAAAGCCTTCCTTGTGTTGCTCATGTCCCAAAGGCCATTATTTATTTATTCTATTACTAGCAGCCTAGTACCTGGCATTGCTCAGTGATTCTAAACCAAAAGATCAGTGAAATTTTGAAAGGTTTAGTCTAGCCCCTTGATTTAAAGTGGTGTCCAACTATATCCAAACATAAAGGAAAACCTGCTCCTTGATTGCAGGAACTCTTCGCAAAATTTGGTTCAAATCAATGATATTTTGAAAGCTGTGTCTGCCATCTTGATACAAAATGGAATCTGGTCATATTCAAACATATACAAAAACCTGCTCGATCTCAAGAACCGTCATGCAAAATTTGTGTATGATATCTTAAGAGGTGTTTAAATGTATAGAGAACAGACAATCAGCTTTCCAAAATATACAGTAGATTAGTATAGTATACTATAGTATATCTCAGTTTAAAGCCATCTGTTAACCACAGGAACTTAAAGTGTATATATGAAACTGAACCACCTCTCATATGGGGAAGCACAACCCAATACCTATCCTTCCCCTGGTTCTAACCCAAAGAGGGGGATCTATAATACAACAAACAGAGTGTTCCTGCACCATGGCACTCCCCCAGGCTCCTCCACCAAGGGATGAGCCAAAGGGGAGACCCTTTATGTCTCATCCTTTGGGGGTTGCTCCACCGTTGGGCACACTACCACCCAAAGTGGCATCTCCTTTCATCCCTGACCCAAATGCTGGCAAGAGCCCTCCCAAAGGAAGTGCCCCAGGGCCAGCTCAGGTGCTGCTGATCAGGAAATCAAGGATTAGTGTCACCTCTTTTTACCTACAGTCTTGAGCAGCCAGAAAAGTTCCCATTGCACTTAAAGTGCCACTGGTCCCTAGCAGGGCAGATGTTCCAGGAACAGAGGAGAAATCCAATAAATTATGGTATTATTTACTGCACTGTTTTATTTTATTTTAAAATATTTCTAGGCCACTTTGTGGGCCATGCCCTCCAAAGCAGCTTACAACAATAAAAACTACATTGTTTTAAAAAAATCATTATTACAAAAGGACCAGAAGAATAAACCTGATAGAATTCCTTCAGTAAACCATAAACCAGTAAAACGCAACATAATCCAATAATCCTCAAAAAGAAACTCATGGGAAACCTATACAGCTTGGGCCAGGATACCTGAAAGACCATCTTATCCCTTATATACCCAGTCGATCACTGCGCTCTGCTGGTGAGGTCCTCCTGCAGATACGATCTTATCAGGAGGTCCGTTCTGCGCAACATAGAAACCGGACTTTTAGTGTGGCGGCACCTACCCTATGGAACTGCCTACCCTTAAATATAGATAGGCACCATCTCTGTTATCTTTTCGGTTTCTGTTGAAGGCTTTCCTCTTTCAACAAGCCTTTTAAGTTGAGACCTTATCCCAGTCTGCTTCTGTGTTGGAATTGCTTTTTAATATGTTTTTAAACTTTCTTTAAAAAAACAATGTTTTTTCACCCTTTTTAAAAGATAACTTCAAAGCTTTAAAATGTTTTTAAAGTTGTTTTGTTTTGATGCATTTTAAAGTCTGTTTTTATGATGTTTTAAAGTGTTTTTAGTGTTTTTGTTTGCCGCCGTGAGCTGGGAGGAAGGGTGGGATAAAAATCAAATAAATAAATAAATAAATAGTTGAAATAGACATTTCTTTAAGATCTTTCAGAAAGTGTTGCTGTCTGCTGCAAACATATTGTATGTACTGCCTTCAAGTCGATTCTGACTTATGGCAACCCTATGAATAGGGTTTTCATGAGGTTGAGAGGCAGTGACTGGCCCAAGGTCACCCAGTGAGCTTCATGGCTACGTGAGGATTCGAACCCTGGTCTTCCAGGTCATAGTCCAGCACCTTAACCACTACACCACTAGGAGGGAATTTTAAAGCCATGGGGCCATCATGGAAAAGTCTCTCTCTCTCTCTCTCTCTCTCTCTCTCTCTCTCTCTCTCTCTCTCTCTCTCTCTCTCTCTCTCTCTCTCTCTCTCTCTCTCTCTCTCTCTCTCTCTCTCTCTCTCTCGGCCAGCCATCTCACAGACCTTGGGGATTGGCACACCAGGAAGGCCTCCAATTGAGATCTTAGTGTGTAAACAGGATGGTACAGGTGCAAGCAGTCCAACAAATTATTTTTCATAAGTAATATTACAGATAGAACCTAAGGGTACACATCACATGTAAGATGGGTATTTTGCTTAAATACAGATTTGTCTTTCCTGTTGAATTAGGTTCTTCAAACTGTATGTGTGTGTCATGTATGCTCTGTTGTTCACCAGGTATAATTTATGTGCAATACTCATTTCCTTAGCATAGATTGTGATTTCATTGTTTAAGAGATCGTATGTGAATTAGAACTCATGGCATTTTTTATACTTAAAACAAATTAAGATTTTATCAGGAGAAATAAAGCTCTATTTATAAATGTTTTTTCGTTCTTTCAGATAAGGTACAAGTTTCATTGTTCTTTCCAAAGCTGATAGGGAACCATGAAGTTTTTTGGGGTTTGTCATCCTTACTAACGTAAGGACAAAGTCATAAAGTATGAAGGAAATCCTTTGGCAATTACTCAGATGGTTAAATTTTTCACAGCATGTTTAAATAAATAAGCCCATTTGTGTGTCATTTCAGTGTTGACGAAATTGTCACTCCTTTATTCTTGTTGCAGCTGTCATTGTAAGTAACTAAATAGTTGTGAAGTTTGGCTACGTTTGGTTGGGCTCAGGTGGCACATCAGCACTATAGTTCATCATTAATTTTTATGATGCAGGTGGTTTTGTCTTATCTGCTGGATCTATAAATAAGCTTCAATTGGACTGTCTTTTTTATTTACACTTGTTGTCTGGCTGAAGCTGCTCAGGTGAACCTGGAAGGTACTTGCCAATGGCAGGCATGACCAGTGTCTGGACTGCCTCTTGAGAAGAATCATTGTTCAGCTGGATGTTATTTTTAAACATAATGCTTCTTAGGCATTTGTCAGTGCCGTACACTTCCCTTTATTTGTGTTCTAAGGAGGATGTTGGCTGCTTTCACGAGTGATGCTATAGTGTCCTGTTTGTCTCTGAACAGTTTTTAAAGCCATGTTTCTGAGCTCGATTCAAAGTGCTAGGAAGCTCGGAGGATGGCAACAAGGGAGAGGGCTTTCTCAGTGGTGGCCCCCAAATTATGGAATGATCTCCCTGACGAGGTGCACCTGGTGCCAACAATGTTATCTTTTCAGCGCCAGGTCAAGACTTTCCTCTTCTCCCAGGCATTTTAGCATGTGTTTTTAAATTGTTTTTTTTTAAGTGTTTTTAAATTTGTATATTTGTTTTTAATGTTTTTAATTGTTGTAAACCGCCCAGAGAGCTTTGACTATGGGGCGGTATACAAATGTAATAAGTAATAATAATAAAGCCTGTGGATATGGTTAATGTATCATGTGAAATGGAAAATTAAAAAAAAATCTGTTGGGCATGTCTTTTTTTTTTTGCTATTAATATACATGTGTGTGTGTGTGTGCGTGCGCGCATGTGTAGTTAGCTAGTTAGTTTGTTGTCAGCTATAGTCATTGTTCCCATGTCGTTTTGACCCCCCTTCCTGGGCATGTGTCCTTTTCCTTAAATGCAATAGTAGTTCATTGTTAACATTTAAATATACACATATGTGTTAGTGTTGTACCATTGCACAGATGTAGAAAATGTGAAACCCAGTTAAAGTGTCTCCTGTAAAAAAGTCTGATAGTACTAATTCCAGACTCAGTGTTTATTATTAAGTATTGAGTTTCAGGAATCACTGAAAGATACAACCTCAGTATTCAGTTATAATCTTGATGAAATCAAAACATTGCAGTCTATACCCCAATAAGTCAATGAGCACAAAATCACTGTAAAAAAAACCCAATTGATTTTAATTTGCCTTTACTGAACCCACTAACATTACTGAAACTAGATATTAATCTCAAATGGCTTATTTCCTTAGTTCATTTCATAATGAGTCTGGTTTTCCTTCATCTATCAGCCTTGCATTTCTGTTTAGTTTTATATATCCCAGGCAGCCATTATTAAGTAGTGTAATGTCAGTTTATTTAGAAGTTAAGCAAGTTTGATAGGAAGACAATTTGTTCATTTAACATTAACTAATTGCATATTGCTTTATAAGAGATTTACTCTTCCTGGAACTCACAGCTTAGATGGTCTTTCTATTTGGTTGGTGCTTTGTTTTTAAATAACATGTTATTTTTTAGCTTTCCTTGTTGATCTACAGAATCACAAATCTCTCCTAAGATATAATAGAGTCTGATGTTTAATTTATCCTGTTTCTAAATTAAAATAGTGGAAGCAGCTTATCCATCACTTGCTGCAGGGCTGATGTTTTGTATGCTATGTCTCAGGATAAAATGCTTTTCACATCTGACTCCTATATAAAACAGGAGTTCTTACTATAAATGGTTGTAGTCAGGCATTCTAATCCCTCACACAAGGGTGATGACTGCGTTAGCTCTGCCTTCCCCTGTCCTTCCCCCGTCATCATACCCATCACCTTCCATGATTTGGAGGGATAACTTCTTAAAAGCAGATCCTTTTTTCCCAGGGTTATAAACCATGCAGGTAGCTTACAAGAGTAGGGTAGGCTCACTACTGCAAACATTTGCTTCCAGCTTGCAAAGAATGATGGGGAGAGTGATGGGGAAGATATAGCTAATGCAGAGCTTGGAAGATTACTTTTAAAAAGTAATAAATTACAGTTACAATTACTTGGCCCAAAAAAGTAGTAATTACCGTTACAATTACAATTGCTCTGAAAGTAACTGATTACTTTACTTTTTCTCAAAAATAATCACTTCAATTACATTTCAGTTACTTTTTTAAAAAAACTCCTACAAGGTGCTGGCCTTGGCTGCTGCACATCTAAGAAGCCTAAAACAATATTAAAAATAAACACACACACACAGGGGGTAGTAGAATAAAAAAAATTATCCATAAGATTAACATAATGGCATAACAGAATCTCACATCCCCCCAAGCAATGAAGATACCCCAACTCTTGAAATCAAATTTTACACTTGAAATGCTTTTATAATATGTTTCTGTTATGTCTCAAAAGAACAAGATGCTCAAAGAGCATGTCAGACAAGGAATGTCTTGTTACAGTCATTACGTTGCTACCAGTACTGAACAGGCGTTCTACTGCGGCGCTTGAAGGCATGCCTGTGTTGTGCTGCAAAAAACACCGCAGCACATGTGGAAAGCCATGGAGTGATGACACTTCCCTGCTGGGAGACCTCAGGTACCTCACCAGTTCCTCCTCAGCAGTGTCCACTGCTGACTTCTTGCCCTGGAGCAGAAAGTTAAAGAAGTCATCTTCTAAGTCATCTCCTTCCTGGTCTTTATCTGAAGACTGATCACTGTCCTCATTAAGTACACCCATCTTTATTTCAGCTTTCAACAAGGCTTCCATTGTGTATCTAAGAAAGAGAGAGGATATGTTAACACATATATGTTAGGAAACCATCATCTGCTCTTCATTTCCTGATGCTTGTGTTAGGTCCAAACCCAACACGCAAGTCGTCCTGTCAACCCCAACTCGCTTATTATACCCGGGAAGAGTGCGGAGTTGAGTGCAAATGAACCCACTATCAGAGATCAAGTAACACGAGACAAAAACCTTTGCAAAGGGGACCCAATACTTACAAGCTGAAGCAGGCCAGCATGGGAACCTCGTTTATTGGTGTCCAAGGGTTTATATAGGCTTACCCCGAAGTTTACAATATCGGGTTCACGTCATAAAATACAAAAGAAGCAATTTCTAACTGTTATAGCTTTGGGGCATATGTAAGGAGGTAAGGGGGTACAGGGGGAAGGACAAAAGAGGAAACATCAAGACTATCTCTCAGACTCTATGTCTGCATACTTCGCATGTCCTTGAGATAAGCACTATGCAAGAACAGACAAAGGCAACTATTGAGGGGAGGCCCAGCTGCAACCGGGCGCCCCCTAAACTGGAGACAGACATGATATTACTTTGCTTACATATCAAAGGAGTTTTACAAGTCAAGGTTTGTGGGACATTGGAACAGCGTTTGACATATCTATGCAAGGAACATTTGTAACAATAAGCAAGGCCATAAGCATAAATGTGATACAGAAATGCATAGTAGGGAAGTTTCCAGCTTAAACCGGCTTTTATTATACAAGCCACTGGAATGTAGGTAAGGGTCAGGTTACCAGGAAATAAACCGACAGTTTATATCAAAAATCAAATAAAGGCCACTTTGGTTCTATTTCCCGTGAAGCCCAAGCTGGTTTAGGTAGGACAAGTGAACTATAGTTTTACAAGCACTGGGGGTTTCAATTTATCCCTAACACTTGTCATGTCTCCTGGTTCAGGGTCCAGCCTGAGCCTGTGGATGATGACATGGAAGGTAGGAAGGTGACCAAGTCACCACACTCATGGGGCAGCACAGCAGACCCTTAAGGATTACCTGCAGCAACCCAAGGTTGTGATGAGGAGCCCCAGGAAGAAAAGGCCCAGCCCCTGCCTACCACCTTAAGCCCTCTGATGCCTCCCTTGAGACAACATTTCCCTTGGAGTAATCCACCCAAAGGGCTTCCCTAATGTTCTTACTTGTTGGTATGGGTGGTGGCCTGACACGATTCCAGCCAATCTAGTTTGAAGCGAGGGTGTAGGCAGGCTGCCAGAAGAAGCCTCTTGTCCTCCCAGATAGCTGCAAACCGCTTTCTTAGGGCTTCGCACACACCTCTCAGCAGCTGAAACAGTATGTGTACCTCTCAGGTTTGTTTTCCAGTCCTTCTAACTTGCGGTCCAGATTGCAGAGTGTTGGTAGCAAATACCCCATGAACATGCCGTTCTCCCGTTGCAGGATATCTAGGGACTGGGCTAGTGGCTCCATAATCTCTGTGAATTCCTGTACCACTTCAATCTCAGCAGCTGTGATCCTGGACAAGGAGCAGCGGTCCATTATGGCATGCATTTTTAGTGGCACAGTTGACAGGAGCTCATGTAGTTGCTTCAACGCATCAAAGGTGGAATTCCACCTGGTCTTATTCAGTACCTTCAGATACACACCACATTGCGCACAAATATACTCAGCAATCTGGGCTGACTGGTTCTGCTTGGACCACAACTTGATGCATTTTCCCATCAAGGAACGAAACTGTTTCTTGAAAGGACCAAGAAGACTACTTTTGGAGGAGTCAGAAAGCATGGCCTCTATGTCTTGTGTTGCCACAAGGTTGAGGGTGTGGCTAGTACATCTCTGGTGTGGTGGTAAAACAAAATCCTCTCCTGAGTCTGCAGCTTCTTCCGCTGCCTCAGGTCCTGTGTCCAGGATCTCACAGATAGGCACAAACTCCACCTCAGCCTCCTCCTCCTCCTGGTTATCACCATCATCGTCACTGGTGCCTGCAGCTTCCACTGGTTCTTTGGCCATGAAAACTCTGAACGCTTTCACAAAGTTGGAGCCATTGTCTGTAGTAGTGCACATAACTTTGTTGTGGATCCTGTACTGCACATGTACATCATGCAGTGCTTTTGAAAGGACATCGTATGTATGGCGCCCCTTCAGACGCTTACAAGCCAAGGCCCCGACCTCACGTTTCAGGGTAGTTGGGTTGATCCAGTGGGCTGTTACCCCAAAGTAACTCTTCTTGCCATTGGTCCAACAATCTGCAGCAGTTGCTATATATGCCACAGCACCCCTTCGGTTTGCAAGAGTTTCTCTCATGTGGCATGCTCTCTTCTCAATTCTGTCTCTCAGAGTCTTGGCATATATGATGGTGAGATCTTTGGGGAGTCCAATGCGAACCAGGTTAATGAATGATGGTTTGTCCACAATCTGAAGTGGTAATGTCTCCTCTACAATGAAATCAATGATTCTCCTGTCGAGATTGCTCTGGGTGACAGGCTCCCTGCCAGATCCCCACCTCTCAAGGGTTGTCTGCTGCTGCTTCAGCATTTTGGGAGGAGGGGTGTCATGCATTGGTTCAGGAAAGCCATGTCTCCTTGCCTTTATTGCTTCTTCAATTGCTCTCAGCTTCTCAGGGTGTGTCCTCTGAGGAAGAAGAACAAAGCATGAATCCAAGAAAAAATGGAAGAGGAACTTCACAATTTAAACATCAATAGACAATGGACACTCTTGGAGGACCAGCATGACAAAGGCTTACCTCAAAATGTTTCTTCACATTGGATGAGGAGGAAACAGCTGATCTCAGATTTTTGATCCTTGGAAGGCAGTAATTGCATCGTACAACAACATTTTTCCCACTCTGGCTCACAAATGTACAAGCTTTCTCAAAGCCAAACCATGGTACTTGCTGTTCTGCAGATGTGGCTGTGGGCAACTGGCACTGCTTCATGCCCTCCTCCTCCTCATGCACAGGGCCTCCTTTCTGAACCTCACTTTCTAGTTTTGCCTCCTCAGGATCAACAAGCTGTGACTCAAGTGGCCGCACTAACTGACTGCTGCTCTCAGCAGCAAAACCTGCAACAGGCGTCTCTGTAATAAACAAGAGATAATGCTCCTATATGGGTGAACTTCAGCTGTGATGTGCCCCCATCTCTTCCCCATGCTGCAAGATGCCCCAGTCAGAGTGGAAGTAAGCAGGTCGATAGCACAATTAAAAGAGATCCTATTTGCATCATTTTTGCTCACTGAATAACCCTGCCTGGGCCAGTCTAACCTACTATCTCACAGGGTTCTTGTGAGAACAAAATGAGACTAGGGTTCAAATCCCCACATAGCCATGAAGCTCACTGGGTGACCTTGGGCCAGTCACTGCCTCTCAGCCTCATGAAAACCCTATTCATAGGGTCACCATAAGTTGGAATCAACTTGAAGGCGGTACATATATTTGTTATTTTGAATATGATGATTATGATAATAAATATGCAGCATTTCAAATTAATTCTATATGAGAAGCATTCCATGCCAAGCTTGGAAAACCAAGGATGAGGTATAAAATGTAGACAAAAATACTTTTGACAAAATGCCATTTATCTTTTATATCTATATCTATAATTAGCAATACAGCTGAATGATGTATGTAAAGTATTTTTTCTTTCCCTTTTCTTTTTTATTAATATTTTAGTACTACTACTAAAGTTCTGATGAAAGAATAAAGCATTCATTAGCCAAATTCAAATGATTAGAACACATCACATAAATTCCACTGAAGTTGGAGTTTTTGCCATAGAAAATGAAAAAAACATATAACCTATGATAGCCCAATAGACAATCAGAACGAATATAAAACCCTATTGCTTCTCATTTGCAAATCTTGCAAGATCTAAGGTAACTCTAGATCATGTGAGTTCAGGTGATGCATGTTATGTACATTTGTACAGATATTAGCAGAGATTGTCAACAGTCTATCTCTCTCTGGGACTGGGCATCTCTCTCTTTCTCACAGAACATGAGTTTGAGAGCTGGGGGACTGAGAGGAGGAGCTGCAAGGACCCTACTTCTCACCTCATCTCTGCCAAGAACAAAAAAATCAGCCTTAAGCCATTTATTATACGCCTAATGATTTTTTATTTTTATTATTATTATTATTATTATTATTACTGAGACAGTTTTTGTCCCACATACAATTCAGTCTTGTGATTAAACAGGACAAAAAAAAATAAAAAGAAAGATGGAGTTCAAATAAATATACAATAAAAAGCTAGCCGGCATTTTAAAAGGCAGGAGTGTGCTGTCTGGATAAATACAGCACACAGCTATGCATGGGAACAAGGGGGAGAGTTCAAAAAGGAGGGGGAAGGAAGAGAAGTAGGCCAGAGCTTGGAAAAGTTACTTTTTTGAACTACAGCTCCCATCAGCCTAATCCAGTGGCCATGGTGTCTAGGGCTGATGGGAGTTGTAGTTCAAAAAAGTAACTTTTCCAAGCTGTGGCCTACTTTTCTTCCTTCCCCCCCTTTTTGAACTCTCCCCCTTGTTCCCATGCATACCTAGGCAAGGAGAGGCAGTGGGGGGGCAGAACGGGCCACGGGGGGGCGGGGGGGGAAATGCCACGGGGGCGGAAGGGGCCACGGGGACACACACACACACACACACACACACACACAAATCATCGTCACTCACCTCCACAGCTCTTCGCCATTCTGCTGCTGCCTTCTCCTCCGTTGCCCTTGCCCTGGCTTTTTCCTCCGGCGTCCATTTTTTCCTCTCAGACGCTAGCAGGCCCTGCCTATTCACCTCTTCCCTCATGCCTCCTAACACAGATCACGAGGGGAGAGACAGTCTGTGCAGAGGTCCAATCAGTGTGAGGCACATGTCTTGTGTTAACCAATCACAGCCAGAAGCTGACTTCCCCTTGTTCCCGCCCCCAAATAACGTCCAACCTAATGTGGAAACGTTAAAGTTGCAGCTGAAAAGTAGGGAAATTACTAGTCGTTCCGTTACTTGCCAAATGTAATGGAATTACCCACTCGTTATTTAAAATTGTAACTAATTACAAGTAACTCGTTAAAAATAACAAGTTACTTCCAAGCTCTGAGCTAATGTACATATCCTAATGCACTTTCCCTCATGCAATTTAATTGTATGGAGATTAGAATGTCCAGATAGGTCTAGAACCTTAAGCATGATAATAACAAAAATACACAAGCCATTTTCTACTTGGAATTCTGTTCCTGATCAGAATAACAGCTGGAATGTCCATTGTTTCAACATTTAAGACTGTGTTGGAAGTATTGACTGCCGTAAATAAATCAGCTTCTATGAATTATTATCAGTGATTATTTGTGCTTCTGTTTTTAATAGGAGGTGAAGTCACTAAACCCAGATTTGCACAGTTTTTCCATGGCAGCCTTGCCAGTCTAACCATCCGACCAGGCAAAATTGAGAGTCAGAAAGTGATTTCCTGTTTGCAGGCCTGCAAGGAAGGTTTGGATATTAATTCCCTGGAGAGTCTTGGCCAAGGAATAAAGGTGAGGGATGAACTGACATCATTTTTGATAACATTTAAGGCTGATTTATGAAGTGAAGAGCACAAGGTAGAGCACAAATGTACTCTCAGAAGCAATCTAATATGCTATAAAGCCATGCAGGGAAAAAGCAGAGCAGAAGAGGAACTATGTGACACTGAATGTTTCCATTTTTTCCAGTATAAGCCTATAGATAACAGCTACCATGGGTGATTCACAGCCCTTCAGCATTTCCACTTCATCCTGTTCATGCCATGTTTTAGGCACTCTGTAAAAACATGCCCACTTCCCAGGAGATGCAGCACAGTTAACATCAGGAGTATGCTGCAGTTAGCACATTGAAGATAACTACATTAGAGCAGTCATGGGGAACTGGATGCAACAGGCAGACCAGATCCAAACCTCTACCACTTTGACAAGTGCACAGTCTCATCTATCTGTCAATCACCTGACACCAGCATGAAATGTTCCTTGGCATTTCCAGCTTGAATTCAAGCTGCAAAAGAAATATATTTATTTACAACCCTGGCTTGAATTCAAGCTGCAATTGCAAAGGAAGATTCTTTACTTTCCGGACCTGAGATGTGAGGGAAGAACTAGGTACATATTCTGAGAGTGCTTTCTATTCTTCTTTTAAGAACTGAACTTTCCAATGATGTCAGGCTTAGGAAAGGTGAGAAAGCTGTTCAAAATATTTTCAGCCGTTCCTTTTACATTATAATGGCACAAATGCATGCTTTCCTAGGGTTTTATTTCTCCTAGTAAATTTCTATAAGAGTCTATGCATAAAGAAAGTGTAACAGCTAAATTCACATTTAATCAACATAAATTAAAATTACTTTATATAAAAGCCTGGCTGTGAGAAAATATGTATAAATATGTTATTTATTAAAAAAAACCTCCTGCCCTCTGCCAGCTGTTGCTTATCTCATGATCAATAGAAACACAGCTTCTACACTGCTGTTTGCCCTGTTTGCAGCTGACATCTCTTTGAAGCCTGCTTGAGGAATACTAAAATTTCTTGTCTGTGGGTTTGCCTCCTACCGCAGATCCAGTATGGACAATTGAACCAGGTGTGGGTGGGGGAAATAAATGCAAGGGTTTAATTTTTCAGCTTCAAAACACTTTTAGTCTCCTGTCTACAAGCTGGCATGGTTCAAGTTTCTCCTTTCATATTTACCTTTTCAGCTATTTTGAGAGTCTGTGTGACAGCAGGAGAGAAAAATGAAATAAACTGTCAGAGAGAGGTCTCCTGCAGTGTTTCCTAGTAGGGCTGACAGTGACATGTCCTGATGAAAGAACTGCAGATGGCCCTAGAGTTGAACAAAACAGTAATAAAGACAGATTGTGCTTGGCTTTCAAACAATATCTGTATACAAATCATATCTATCCACAGAAATATATAGTGCACATGCATGCACAGTAGTTTTTTCATAAAAAGAAACAATACACACCCTAACACCTGGACTGATTAGATTGGAAACACTGTCTAAATCTTTTCACCTAATTTGAGAAACTAGAGTTGGATAAATGTACGGGCGAGCTTGGCAATTAGATGTTCACTAGTTAATAAATAAATAATAGTAGTCATTTGTTATGATTTATAGTTGCCATTTCATAGATATAGCTATGTTCGGATGTGTCCCATCTACAGCAAACTTTGAAATATGTAGTGATGCATATTTGGGTGAATATGTGTGGATGTTGGGAGAGGGTTTCATTAAAAGTTAATTCTAATCTCATTAGATATCATGCCATCTCCTCTAAGTGGTGACATGCTCTCTGGTAAGAAAGATGGCATGCAAACACAGTGCTTCTTCAGTATTATTGTGATGTAAATTGTAGTCCATTTTGCTCCCTATTGTGCATGTTTTCTATGTTCAAGCCATTGTTTTTACACATGGGAGAATTTAAAAAATGTGATATTCCCTTCTGTAGTCAGATTTGGATATCTACTATTTTGGGATTCTACTAATTCATAGACACACACAATTGCAGTTGAGGGGCGAAATAAAACACAGAGACATCAGCTTGGTTGAACAAGGGCCACTTTATTAAATTACAGTAAACAAAACCCAATTTAAAGTGACCTGCAGAAGGAAACCTAGGTGCGGGAACTATCTATAAGCAAGTATCTTGCCATACAGCTCTCGGGCAACCAGCCCCTGCTGGGGCAAGGGCAAGCCCATGTGCTTACCCCTTACCCCGGCCACACCTTGTAGGTGAGTAGGGGGGTCTTCCCACATCATCCCCACCCGGGTCCAGATAACCCTTGGATAGATGAAATAAGTTGGCCCCAGAGGCAGCCCATATCCTGCCCTCGAGCCAGAAAAGCCCTGACAGACAGGCCTCCGGAACCGCCAATCACCTCCAAAGGTGCCTAAGGGGTAACCTAGCTGTCCTTACCTATTTCCTTTCCCGCACCTTCCCATACCAGTGCTATAATGATCTGCCCACTAGGGCATTAAACTTTCAATATGTCAAATTAGCCAGATTAGCCAAAACCACCTATTGATCACAACACCTCCTAACCTGATCCCCTCCCACTCCCATAGTGTGGAACAGGCGAAAAACCTGCCCGCCAACGAGGGTGGGCAGGATAAAAATTCCTACTCGGCCCCGAAGCGACCCCTAGGCACACCATAAAATAGGGAGGGCAAGGTGGGCATTGCACAAGCAAAGAGGAAGGTAGGAGGGGAGGCTGGGCTTAAATAGGCCCATAAGCTCCACCTCTCCATGCTGCACATCACACGTGCGCAATAGTCGCGACGCGTGACATTGCCCCATTGAAAGATGGAGGCAGCAGCTTTGCCCCCATCTGCAACTATGCCTCACTCGTCAGCTGCGTGGCAAGCGAGGCGTCATTTCTGCTGCACGTGCCCACTAGCAGGCCATTATTGTGATCTAATTTTACTAGACACTGATTGTTATAGCGGAATAAGAAAGTGTCTGCTTAGAATAAGGAAATGGAAGGAATTGAGAACATATTAACAAATCAGAATATTTGTTGTTGATTTTGCAGGGAAAAATTGACCCTCATATTTAATTGTAGTAAGCTACAGATTTGGCAAAAACAAGATGATGAAATATGAATAGCAGAGGAAATTGTCTTGATTCACAGTGTTTTCATTGACTTTTAATTTACTTTAATGTTAATTATAGCTATAATAATTACTAAAATGTATGTTAGATGAGTGCCTAGTGGGTTCTTGCTCATAAATGGCTTTTATGTATAGAGCAAACATTAGCGAATAAAATTACAGTTGTTCTTTACTTTGTTAAGAATATAGCCAGCCCCTATAAAACCTTTTTTAGAAATGTGTTATTCTAAATGTTCTAATGACTCATTCTACATTACTTTTCTAAATACTAATGATATTCTTTATCTCCACCCACTAGTACCACTTCAATCCTTCCCAGTCAGTACTTGTAATAGAAGGGGACGACATTGAGAATATAAATCAAGCTCTCCAAAAGGTCTCCTATATCAATTCAAGACAGTTTCCAACCTCAGGCATTCGCCGCCTGAAAGTCTCATCAAAAGTCCAGTAAGTTGCATTCATTAAGCTTGATTGATCTAGCAGTAATAAAAGTCATATCAAGAATCTTACAATTTGGGATATGGAGTAATGGCATTAAAATAATATCTATCAATAAAATTGGTCTTTTAATTAATTGGCCAATAGCTTAAGAATTGCATTCCCTTTTTACAGTGAAATAATTTCAACTATACAGTAATTTCCTAATTCCTGCATGCCTGTTGACTTCAGACAGAGTTCTGGGTGTGTGTGAAATGGTCTCCTGATGCATTCAATATAGAATGGATGATTAGGTTTGTGATGCACATTTAACAAGATAGCTATATAAAAACCATTAAGTATCAGTTTGAGTACCTAATGTAAAATGCCTAACAATTAGAAGCCATCTAATCAGATTTAACCATTAACTGTTGGTTATATGTAATTTAAGGGTTTAAATGGTATGCATGCATTGACCTTACTAAAGATCATGCCTACTAATGATATGCTTAGCTGCCCTTAAGCAATTTGAATAATTGTGCTCCTAATATTCACATGGAGCTGAGTAGTTCCATAAGCTGGCCAATGAGTAGACGTGAAAAAGACAAACTATAGATACTCCAGAAAAGAAGTATGAGTTAATCCATTGGCTGAAATGTTTTTCTTTAGACTGTGTGCTTCTTGCAAAGGAAGAATGTACACTAAAACCTCTTCCATGAAGTTAATGAATAATATATTTTTCAGATGTTTTGGTGAAGATGTCTGCATTAGTATCCCAGATATAGATGCCTATGTAATGGTGTTTCAGGCCAAGGAGCCCAAGATTACAATAAGTGGAATGGATCATTTTGCAAGACCGGCTGCACAATTTGAACATGAAAGAGGCGTAACTCTTTTACCAGATATCAGAATTATCAGCACAGTGACTAAAATGGAACATCCTCCTGACTGGAAGGAAACTGAGGATAGAGGTGTGTGGGTTTTATTTTAAGAGTTATGGCTTCTGTGATAGTAGAGACAAAGCAGCAGGTAGCACTGAGAAGGGTGATAACCTACTGAGAGTAATACAGGTCACATGCCCAGTATTACAGAAAAACAGACCCAGCTAGGACTGTTCCAGATGTTTCATAGGCTTCTATAATCCTTGAGAGATTAGAATACCTTAGGTACACTGAAAAGGGGTCGGGGTCCACTCAGCCTTCCATCCATCTGTGGTTGGCAAAATGAGTACCTGGCATATGCTGGAGGGTAAAGAAAGGCCGGGGAAGGAACTGGCAATCCCACCCCATATATACGGTCTGCCTAGTAAACGTCGCAAGACGTCACCCTAAGAGTCGGAAACGACTCGCACTATAAGTGCGGGGATACCTTTATCTTTAGGTACACTGAAAGGCAATATGCATTTCACCCTTTTTACAGAGCAATCCAACTCAGGGGAAGCTGTCATAACTTGTGCTGGAGCAAGAGAAGCCAGAGTAAAGTTCTGCCACATCCAGTTGCTATTCAGGAGCCTCTGGGTTGGCTGAATGCCAGCTCAACTGGGATCTGTGCACAGGGACCAGAAAGTGAAAGACTATACCCCTCCTGGGGAGTAAGCCCTGTCCATTGACTTCTATTACAACTATTTTCTTAGACTGACCTTTTTCTCAGTGTAAACTTTTCCTCGAATGGGACCTGCAGAAACGCTCTGAACACGAGTTGGATGTGGCCTAAGTCCACTCACCTTGGCCCCTTCCTCGACAATCCTCTTTTTTTGGCCTTACACCTGCTTATGCTGGCTCCACTTGCACCACTCTCAGCTGAGCTGGCTGGGTCCCAGCTGAGCAGGGCTGAGGAACTTACACCAGTGTAGCTCAGCTGAGCAGAGACCCAGCTGGTTCAGTTGGAGATCCATCGCATCCAACTCCCCTCAGCCCAGCATAAATGCAAGTTGGATTGTGCCCTTAGGCTCCAGCAACAAAATTTACAATTTAGCCAAACAAATCCTGTGGCCAGAAGTAGTACTCTGAATGCCTTGTTTCTGTGTCACTCAGTATAGTACAAATTTGAGAAGAGGAAGGGTTATTTATAACTTAGGAACAGCCACTACTTTTGTGCATTATTTTGTGCAATATTATTTCTTCCATTTTTGTGCAACAAGCATAAGAGCAGCTACTAGTAAATGTTGATTATTTAAAATTCAGTAAGTCACAATTGGCAGTCTCAGTACATGGGGAAAGAAGTGCTCAGTTCCTCCTTTGGCTCAGTCTTCAACCAAAAGGGGTCTATGACCCTCCTGGCCCACATAGAGTACAAGTTGAAGGGGCATGATTGCAGCTTCAGATTAAAAGACAAATGGTCAAGGAACACCCAATCACTTTGAATGAGTTCAAATATGCAGGGCCTGATGAACTGCATCCTAGAGTATTGAAGGAACTGGCTGAAAAACTCTCAGAACCACTGTCTATTATCTGCAAAATCATGGAGGATGAGTAAAGTGCCGGCTGACTGGAGGAGGGTTAATGTTGTCCCTTTTTTAAAAAATGGGCAAAAAGGAGGAAGCAGGGAACTACAGACCACTCAGCCTGACACCACTCCCTGGGAAAATTCTGGAACATATTATAAAGTGATCAGTCTGTAAGCACCTTGAAAACAATGCAGTGATTCCTAGAAGCCAACATGAATTTGTCAAGAACAAATCCTGCCACGCTAATCTTACCTCATTTTTTGATAGGGTAACCACGCTGGTAGGCTGTGGGAATGCTGTGGACATAATATATCTCAACTTCAGCAAAGCTTTTGACAAGGTGCCCCATGATATTCTGATTAGCAAGCTAGCTAAATGTGGGCTGGATGGAACAACTATCAGGTGGATCCACAGTTGGCCACAAGATCATACTCAAAGAGTGCCTGTCAATGGTTCCTTCTCAGAGTGTGGGGAGGTAATGAGCAGGGTACTGCAGGACTTGATCCTGGGCTCAGCTCTCTTCAACATTTTTTATTAATGACTTGGATGAGGAGGTGCAGAGAATGCTTATCAGATCTGCAGATGATACAAAACTGGGAGGGACAGCTAATACTCTGGAGAACAGAAACAACATTCAAAGTGAATGAACAAAGTTTACTGTGTAACCATGGGCTATGCACCATCCCTCAGCCTAATCTGCCCCTCAGGGTGAAAACAACAGAGGTGGACCATGACCACCCCAAGGTGTAAATTGTATTTTGGCATTATGATTGCTTTGTTGTTCTTGTTTAGCTTTACTCTGATTTTTGATATGACCAGTCTGCTCCTGGTCTTGGTTTCGCAGAAAGTATGGAACTTCTCCATCTTCTGCTACCAATTGTGTTTTTATTGTGTATTTTATTATATATGTGTGTGATTTTATTGTAGCCACCCTGAGTCCCTATTGTAGGGTAGAAGGGCAGGATAGAAATCTTTTAAATAAAATAAATAAATAAAATTATATAATCGATTTGATTCCTATATTGACCATTCAGTGATGTCCACATGTACACTTGTCTTTTCTGTTGCCCAAAAAATGTATTTGCAAGAGACAAGTTATTGGCTTCACAGAATTCAATAAGTCTTTCTCCTGCTTCATTTCTATCTCCTAAGCCTCATTTTCCCACAATTCCTAGTTCTTCTCTGTTCCCTACTTTGGCATTCCAGTCCCTCATGATTATCTGCACATCTTGTTTTGGTGTATGATCAATTTCTTCCTGTACTTCTGTGTAAAATCTCTCTAATTCCTCTTCTTCTGCATTTGCTGTTGGAGCGTAGACTTGGATGAAAGTCCAAAGATAAGGAAACAAAAATAAAATGGAAGCGCTTCATGGATAACTTCTTCCGTTTGCAACAGATAAAAAAATTGCAGCAATTTAGAGCATCAGAATAATTAGTGCTGTAAAAAACTAAATCAACCTGCGGAGCTCAGGACGAGGCAGCTTCTTATGTCACCATCTTTTCGCGTACTGTTAGAGATAATTTTGTACTTCATTCCTGATTTTTCAGGCATCATCTATGACAACTTTCTTTCTTCGTTCAGCCACTTCTGGGCCATTACTAAATTCTGATGCTGCTTTTATTCAGCATCTTCCCCCACAGGCACACATGTGCATGTGTGCACACTCATGTGCGCACACTCACACACACACACACACATACACTAGTTTCCCTGTATCAGTAACTAAATTCCTTACCCATGCTTTAGGCTGCATACACACATCATCTTATTCTAGAATCAATGGAGAATGAGTACTTGTTTCTTCTATGTAGTCTATACACAGTCTAGACCTATTGCATATTTTTTCCCCTGAAAAGTGCTTCTTGAGAAACTGGCTTCATTCCAAAAATAAAAGCTAATTACAGACTGATTCTGCATTACTCTCCAGTATGTCCATTTGAAAACAGATGAAAAAAGATGTTGGTGGTCCTGCAATGGGGGGTGTATTTATACCTGCCCAGTGACATTGTGGGTGGACGTATACCAAGATTGCAATCACTACTTCCTTCTTCATTCACCTGAGGCATGTGAAGGAAAGAAATGTGTAACAAATTACCACCACCTCCTTGTGAACAGCAGGATCTAGAATCAATCTAGATTGAAAGCATCATGTTGAGGATGAGTATGAAAAATTCCAGACTGAGAAAAACCAAATTTATCAGCTACAAGCGAGTTAGTGTGTACACAGCCTTAGTCATGAGTACTGGCCTTGTCCCTGAGCTCCGCTGGACAGTACAGACACATAACAGTGATATTGATTTAAACTGGGTCAATAGGAATAGACTAGGCAAGCATTTTATGGTACGATCAGTTCCTGAGCTGTGTTTATTTATATATTTATTATTTTAATTATATACTGCCCCATAGCTGAAGCTCTCGGTTTACAGCAACTAAAAACATTAAAACAAATATACAAATTTAAAAACAGATCTTTTTTAAAAAAATTAAAACACAATTTAAAAATGTAATACTATTTAAAAACACATGCTAAAATGCCTGGGAGAAGAGGAAAGTCTTGACCTGGCGCCGAAAAGATAACAGTGTTGGCGCCAGGCGTACCTCTCAAGAAGATCATTCCATAATTTGGGGGCCACTACAGAGAAGGCCCTCTCCCTTGTTGCCCAACTCCCAGCTTCCCTCCAAGTAGGTACCTGGAGGAGGGCCTTTGATCTTGAACGTAGTGTACGGGTGGGTTCGTATCAGGAGAGGCGTTCCATCAGGTATTGTGGTCCCAAGCCATGTAAGGCTTTATAGGTCAAAACCAGCACCTTGAATCAAGCTCGGAAACATACAAGCAGCCAATGCAAGCAGGCCAGAATTGGTTTTATATGTTCAGACCGTCTGGTCCCTATTACCAGTCTGACTGCTGCAGTTTGCACAAGCTGCTGTTTCCGAACCGTCTTAAAGGCAGCCCTACATAGAGTGAACTGCAGTAATCTAATTTGGAGGTTACCGGAGCATGGACTACTGAAGCCAGGTTATCCCTGTCCAGATAGGGAAGTAGTTGGGCCACCAACCAAAGTTGGTAGAAGGCACTCCATGCCACCGAGGCTACCTGAGCCTCAAGTGACAGAGATGGTTCTAGGAGAACCCCCAAGCTATGAACCTGGTCCTTCAGGGGGAGTGCAACCCCATCCAGGACAGGTTGGACATCCACCATCTGGTCAGAAGAACCACCCACTAGCAGCATCTCAGTCTTGTCTGGATTGAGCCTCAGTTTATTAGCCCTCATCCAGTCCATCGTCGCAGCCAGGCACCAGTTCAGCACATTGACAGCCTCACCTGAAGAAGATGAAGAAATAGAGCTGCGTGTCGTCAGCATACTGATGGCAACACACTCCAAAGCTCCGGATGACCGCACCCAACGGTTTCATGTAGATGTTGAACAGCAAGGGGGACAGAACTGACCCCTGTGGAACCCCATACTGGAAAGTCATGCCAAGTAGGAGCGGAACCACCGCAATGCAGACCCTCCCACTCCCAACTCAGCCAGTCTCCCCTGAAGGATACCATGGTCGATGGTATCGAAAGCCGCTGAGAGATCAAGGAGAATCAACAGAGTCACACTCCCCCTGTCTCTCTCCTGACAAAGGTCATACAGGGCGACCAAGGCTGTTTCCGTGCCGAAAACAGGCATGAAATCCGACTGAAATGGATCCAGATAATCAGTCTCATCTCATGTTGGGAGTATTTAGATTATTTCCAGAATTATGTATTCCAAAGCTTCAGACAAACTGAGATTTTTAAGAATAAGGGACTTAAGTTCTCACTGTAGCCAGAAAAAAAGTTGGTAAACAAATTGCCATAAACCATGCTGTAACTAACATTCATTCTTGGCACACAACCTTGAATTGCCATTAAAAACCAATACCATTTCTGTATGATCTGTTTTCTTTGGTAGTTAAAACAATATTAAAGTTCATTTCCTCACATCTATAAAGGTATATTTAAGACAATTGAGGAAATCAGTGCAAATGTGATTCATTCTCAGTCTAAAAGCAATCAAGGACTACTTTTCAGTCCAAACAAAGCAACTAAGGTATGGTGGTGATTTAATGAGGCTTCCTTTCTCCAGGATCATTTTTGTTTTTACTAGGACCCTTTGAGCCAGTTTAGACATTGCATTTTCCACACAGAGGTTTTAGAGAAACTCTTCCTTGTGCTGCTCGGTATGCAGTTCATTTACATTAAAAGAAAATCTCCTTCACTAACCAAATTTCATGCAGGAACTGTACACTAATACCAATGCTGTCAGGGATATTCAGATACTTGCAGACTTTGACTTGTCACAGACAAAGCTGTTCCAATGCCACAGACCATAAGGAGTTGTTAAATGTTATATCCACAGCATGAAAACCATCCTGGTGGAGGGCTTTTCAGTAATCACATGTGGGCCCATAACTTTTAAATCAGCCTTTAGTAACTGCAGAAAGAATTTTCAGCAACAGCGATCTTTTTTTTACAAAGTGTATCCCATGAGAGAGACAGTTTAAGTCAATTTCCAGGCACTTGATGTCAAGTGGACCAGAGAATTAAATATGAAATCTGCATGTTCTTTCTTCTGTAACAAGGTAGTTGTTATCCTTCATAGTGAAGAAGAGTGAATTTATATCTCAACTTTTATAAGTGTTGTCATTAATGGTCATGAAGTCCCATACTCTGGTGGTACTGGATCTCCTTTCCGCTCATTTTTTAAGAAATAAAGAAACAGAGAGATGTGCTATCATAGAAGAGGTATTGCTCTAGTTCACAGTTCCTTGGTTATTTTGATTCAGCATTGCACTTAATACTGTCTAGGCCTTGTTGGTGTCAGTACACATTGACAACAGAACAGCAAAGTGATCAAAATGTGAATTTGTTTCCAAGATTACATTTCAATTTTGCATTTTCCAGATAATTTCCAGGGACTATATTGGGCTACAATATAGAAAAAGAATGATAATGTTCAGTGTTTTCCTTTTGGAAAGGAAAGGGGCTTCTCCTCTGCCCAGTGCCCACACATGCAATCTCTTCCCTTCACCCTTCCTCCCTCACCCTCCCATTCCTGCCCTCCTCCTCCCCTCCCTGCCCTTCCCCCAGGTCAGTTTCACCTATCCTAAGCATGATTGCACAGGAGTAAATCCCACTGAATTCAAAAAGCATGCAAATGATCAAACCTGCCCTCCCTTCCACCTATTCCCTCCATCTCGCCACTTCCCTCCCCCTTCCTTCACCCTTCCCATCCCCTCCTGCCTCTCCTCCTTCCCCCCTCCCTCCCCCTCTGCCAAGTTAAGTTTTACCTATCCTAGCCATGATTGCACAGGAATAAATCCTACTGAACTCAGTAAGCATGCAAATGATCAGACCTACCTATCCCCTCCTTCCCCTCTCCTCTCCCTTCCTCCCTTATTTCTCCCTCCCCTCTTCCTTTTTCCTCCTCCCCTGCCCACTCCAGGCCTCCCTCCCCATGGTCAGTTTCTCCTATCCTAAGCATGATTGGAGGGGAGTAAATCCTACTGAACTCAATAAACATGCAAATGATCAATCCATGCTCAGAAAACCTGCACAGGATCCCATTTCTTACCTCCCGGATTAAAAAGCAGAGAAATTCACTAATAGGCAAAAATCAAACATTTAAAGTGACTATCTGAACTATATCAACTATTTTAATATTGTTGCTTCCTCCCTGCCAAAACAAGATCAGGACAGCATATGTCTTTTTTCTGTTATTTGGGCTGATTGCAGGTATTGCCACCACTCACCATTTGCTCAGAGGCACATGTTAGCAAATCCTGCCAAGCTACACAGGAAGTAGATTGAACTGGGAAAGACCAGCCCAAATTGTGTTTGCATTTTGGCAAATTTGTAGGGCAGTGCAATATCTCAGAGAGAAGGTCAGGTCTCCTGCTCTCCTGGTGCATTCAGTATAGGTGCCCAATTTCCCTGCTTTTTAAAGTTTGATAGAAATATCTGTTGCCTATAGGTACGTTCTTAAACCGCAAGGTTTTTTGCCTACTAGTGAATACGTACCCTTCTTCAAAATGACTGGCACACATCTCCCCACCAAAGATCACCCTACTTCATGCCCTCCCCACTGATGTGTGTGTTTTATTTATGTATTATTTGATTTATGTCCCACCCTTCCTCCCAACAGGATCCCAGGGCGGCAAACAAAAGCACTAAAAACACTTTAAAATGTCATAAAAGGAGACTTTAAAATACATTAAAACAAAACAACTTTAAAAACATTATTTAAAAAAGCTTTGAAGGCATCTTTTAAAAAAGGTTAAAAACATATTGGTTTTTTAAAAAAAGCTTTAAAAACATATTAAAGAGCAATTCCAACACAGAAGCAGACTGGGATAAGGTCTCAACTTAAAAGGCTTGTTGAAAGAAGTAGGTCTTCAATAGGCACCGAAAAGATAACAGAGATGGTGCCTGTCTAATATGTAACGGTAGGGAATTCCACAGGGTAGGTGCCGCCACACTAAAGGTCCATTTCCTATGTTGTGCAGAACTGACCTCCTGATAAGATGATATCTGCAGGAAGCCCTCGCCTGCAGAGCACAATAATATACTGTGTATATAAGTGATAAGAAGGTCTTTCAGGTATTCTGGTCCCAAGGTGTATAGCGCTTTGTACACCAAAACTAGAACCTTGAACTTGGCCAGGTAGCAAATGGGCAGCCAGTGAAATTTTTTCAGTAGTGGGGTGACGTGTTGGCGATACCCTGCCCCAGTGAGCAGTCTTGCCGCCGCATGTTTCACTAGCTGCAGCTTCCAGACCAACCTCAAGGGCAGCCCTTCATAGAGCACATTACAGTAATCCAGCCTAGAGGTTACCAGTGTGTGGACAACAGTGGTCAGGCTATCCCGGTCCAGAAACTGCCGAAACTGGTAAAAGGCACTCCTAGACACTGAGGTCACCTGGGCCTCTAGTGACAAAGATAGATCTAGGAGCACCTCTAGACTTTCAGAGGGAGTATGACCCCTTCCAAAGCAGGCAACTGACCAATTATCTGAACTCGGGCACTACTAACCCACAGCTCCCTCCATCTTGCTAGGATTCAGACTCAGTTTATTGGCCCTCATCCAGCCCACCACCGAGTCCAGGCAGCAGTCCAGGGCTTGCACAGCCTCTCCCGATTCAGATGTTACAGAGAAATTGATCTGGGAATTGTCAGTGTACTGCTGACACCTCACCCCAAATCTCCTGATGACTGCTCCCAAGGACTTCATATAGATGTTAAACAGCATGGGGGACACGATGGTA
This sequence comes from Rhineura floridana, assembly GCF_030035675.1. Lineage (NCBI taxonomy): Eukaryota > Metazoa > Chordata > Lepidosauria > Squamata > Rhineuridae > Rhineura > Rhineura floridana. The sequence goes on from NC_084486.1 coordinate 103,165,964, forward strand.
CCCTGCAGCACCCCACAGCACAACTGCCAGGGCGAAAGACAATCACCCAATACTATTCTCTGAAAATGACCCTGCAGATAGTATCGGAACCACTGTAAAACAGTGCCGCAGATACCCTTCTCACCAAGTCAGCCCAGAAGGATACCATGGTCAACGGTATCAAAAGCCGCTGAGAGATCAAGAAAGAGTAACAAGGTTGCACTCCCCCTGTTCTTTTCCCGATAAAGGTCACCCACCAGGGCGACCAAGGCTAATTCAGTCCCATAACCAGGCCTGAACCCAGGAACGTGTCAAGATAATCTTTTTCATCCAAGTGTACTTGCAATTGCTGTGCCACAACCCTCTCAATCACCTTCCCTAAAAAGTGGGTATTTACGACTGGTCCATAATTGTTGCAGAACAATGGGTCCAGGGTGGGCTTTTTCAAGAGCGGTCAGATCACCGCCTCTACCAGGGCAGCTGGAACCACCCCCTCCCACAATGATGCATTGAACACACCCTGGATCTACCTGGTCAATCCCCCGCAACAAGCTTTAATAAGCCAAGAAGGCCAAGGGTCGAGAGGACATGTTGCTGGCCTCATCATATCTATATCTATCTACACACACACATACATACATATACAGAGACTATATATATATTAAGTGCAGTGGGGAATGCAACCTTTCCCCCCTTAAGACCAATAGGAATGGAACAATTCACCTCACACTCACCAGGTTGGGAAAAGTGATTTGCTTTCTATGTGGCATATTTTGCTCTTGGTGCTACATGTCTGCCCCCTGGCCGTGGCTCAAATCCCTTATTCCTAATGCCAATTAATAAAGACAAGCTAAGAATTTAGTGCTGTAGAATGTACTCAGCACATATTTAGAGGATCCGTTTTCTTTATTACCATTTCACATATTTATTTATTTATTTCACCCATTTATATACCGCTTATATTTAAATAAAACTCTAAGCGGTATTCAACAAGTCCTAACATCTTAAAGCAACAACTACAAAAAGAAAAATACAGATAACTGAACAAAAAAAATACAGATAACTGAACATAACTGAACAAAATGTAATATAAACACTGCATATAAAACTAAGTACAAGAAATACAAGGAAAAAACAATATACTGTACATAATAGACTAAACAGAATATTCCCTACGTTTCAAGGAAAAACAAACATGTTAAAACAAGCTTATTTTAAAACATAATAAATTAAACAAATCAGGTTCCTTAATCACAGTATAATAAAAAAACAAAATAATTAAAACAGCCGGCTCCCATTATATCAGAATTTTGTCTTACTATCGTTGGGAAAAGGGAAAAATCATTTAATTTACTCAAACACACCCTTACAAAATCAGCACATTCATATATAAACATATCAACATTCTAAACCAACACTCTCACACTTACCTCAAATCACACTCTACAAGCACTCACATAATTCAACCACACATCCTAAAAACAGCATACTCACATGTACATCCATGACAACCACTCAAATCTACAACTAATAGGCAAAAAATCTTGCCGTTTAATAATGTACCTATAGCCCACAGATATACATATTACATATTAGACAGGCACCATCTCTGTTATCTTTTCGGTGCCTATTGAAGACCTACTTCTTTCAACAAGCCTTTTAAGTTGAGACCTTATCCCAGTCTGCTTCTGTGTTGGAATTGCTCTTTAATATGTTTTTAAAGCTTTTTTTAAAAAACCAATATGTTTTTAACCTTTTTTAAAAGATGCCTTCAAAGCTTTTTTAAATAATGTTTTTAAAGTTGTTTTGTTTTAATGTATTTTAAAGTCTCCTTTTATGACATTTTAAAGTGTTTTTAGTGCTTTTGTTTGCCGCCCTGGGATCCTGTTGGGAGGAAGGGTGGGACATAAATCAAATAATACATAAATAAAACACACACATCAGTGGGGAGGGCATGAAGTAGGGTGATCTTTGGTGGGGAGATGTGTGCCAGTCATTTTGAAGAAGGGTATGTATTCACTAGTAGGCAAAAAACCTTGCGGTTTAAGAACGTACCTATAGGCAACAGATATTTCTATCAAACTTTAAAAAGCAGGGAAATTGGGCAGCATGAATGCACCAGAGGATCAAGAGACATGACATCCTGTCTGAGATATTGGACTGCCCTACCAATTGGTCATGTGGTGGTGGAGGAGAGCTTTGCAGATACCATGGACCGCGAAAAAGACAAATAATTGGGTGTTAGAACAAATTAAACCAGAACTATCACTAGAAGCTAAAATGATGAAACTGAGCTTATCATGCTTTGGACACATAATGAGAAGACATGATTCATTAGAAAATATAATAATGCTGGGAAAAACAGAAGGGAGTAGAAAAGGAGGAAGGCCAAACAAGAGATGGATTGATTCCATAAAGGAAGCCACAGATCTGAACTTACAAGATCTGAACAGGGTGGTTCATGACAGATGCTCTTGGAGGTCGCTGATTCATAGGGTCGCCATAAGACATAGTCAACTTGGAGGCACATAACAACGACAACAACAAATTTGTCCAAATGCAAACACAATCTGCTACACAGGAAGTGGATTGGACTGTGAAAGACAACCCAAATTGTGTTTGCATTTGGACAAATTTGTAGGGCAGTCCAATATCTCAGAGAGGAGGTCAGGTCTCCTGCTCCGCTGGTGCATTCACTACAGCTGCCCAATTTCCTTGCTTTTTAAAGTTTGATACAAATATCTGTGGGCTATAGGTACATTCTTAAACTGCAAGATATTTTGCCTATTAGTGAATTTTTCTGCTTTTTAATCCAGGAGGTAAGAAATGGGATCCTGTGCAAGCTTGCTGAGAATGAATTGATCATTTGCATGTTTATTGAGTTCAGTGGGATTTACTCCTATGCAATCATGCTTAGGATAGGTAAAACTGACCAGGGGAGGGAGGGAGGGGTGGCTGGAGTGGGCAGGGAAGGAGGAAGAAGAAAGAGGGGAGGGGAAGGAGAGGAAAGGCAGGTCTGCTCATTTGCATGCTTATTGATTTCAATGGGATTTACTCCTATGTAATCAAGGTTATGATAGGTAAAACTGACCATGGGGGGGAGCAGGGGTAAGGGAAAGGAGAGGGAAAGAGAAAGGAAGGGGAGAGGGGAGCAGAAGGAGGGGAGGGAGAAGGAGGGGATTGGAGGGAGAGGGGCAAAGGAAGGGGCAGGGGAGGGCAGGTTTGTTCATTTCCATGCTTATTGAGTCAAATGGTATTTACTCCCAAGCAATCATGCTTAAGATAGGTAAAACTGACCATGGGGAGGTGGAGGGGAGGTGGGAGAATGGGATTGGAGGGGGAGGGGAGGGAAGGGGTAAGAGGGAGGGATAGGAAGGAGGAGAAGGGAGTGGGTTTGATCATTTGCATACTTTTTGAGTTCAATGGGATTTATTTGTGTGCAATCATGTTTGAAAATGGAAATGGACTGCCTTCAAGTTGATCCCAACTTATGGCGACCCTATGAATAGGGTTTTCATGGTAAACGATATTTAGTGGTGGTTTTACCATTGCCTTCCTCTGGGGCTGAGAGACAGTGATTGGCCCAAGGTCACAAGGTGAGCTTCATGGGGATTCGAACCCTGGTCTACCAGGTCGCAGTCAAACACTGACCTGGGGGAGGGGCAGTGAGGGGAGGAGGAGGGGAGGAGATTGGGTGGGTGGGCACTGGGCAGAGGGGAAGCCCCTTTCCTTTTCAAAAGGAAAACATTGTGAACAGTATCATTGCTTTTCAGAGTTTTCCCCACCTTTTTATTCTACAGCAGGCACATGTAGCCTCCCACCCAAATTTAAACCAAAGCTGTCCCTGGCCACATCCACACCAGACCTTTATTTCTCTTTAGACAGTCATGGCTTCTCCCAAAGAATCCTGGGAAGTGTAGTTTGCAAAAGGTGCTGAAAGTTGCTAGAAGACGCCCTGTTCCCCTCACAGAGCTTCAATCAGAGCGGCTGACTCTGGACACTGGACCTCTGTCAGGAGAATAGAAGTCTCCTCTCAGCACCCTTCACAAACTACACTTCCCAGTATTCTCTGAGGGAATCCATGACTGTCTCACATTGTCCCGTCCAGAGCCGAAAGAATGAGGCTGGAGTGTGTGCGCAAGTAAATCTCGTTTTATTAGAGTAATGGATACCTCAAAGGCACTGCGCTTCATAGGAAACCCTACGCTAACTCACTAGAGTTCCTAACTATACTCTAGACATGCTCTGCAGCGTGTGAAGGAAGTTGACTCAACGACCCCCCACTGGGAGCAGCAGGCTTATATAGGAAATGTTTTCGAATGTAATCTCTGACTCCTTCGTAATTCCTGTCTTTGCCCTGTCCGTTTCTCGCGGCGACGGGAACGAGGAGACGGGACGTGCATCCAATGGCTCATCTGAAGACACCTGCTCCCGAGCAATGGGCTCGAGGTCAGGGGGCGGTGCCACACTGGAATCCTCCTGGGAACTGCTTGGCAAGGGAGGAGCTAGCACTGTCTCTGAAGCTTCCCCCCACAAGTCCTCTGCATCAACTGGGGGCAGTGCGCTCGGCTCCTTGGAAGGGCGTTACTCGTGGGAACTGGCTGGAGAGCAGGCTGCCCCCCTCCCGCACGATCCTGCTCAGACACAACAATCCCCAACTCTGCTTCTTCTGGCTGTGGAGGCACCTGAAACTCATGCCTTCCCCCTTCCTGTCCCTTCTGAGTTGGCTGCAGTGCAACATCATCCCCCTCTCCATGCTTTAACCCTTCCCACCCCTGAGGTCTAGGTTTCTCTGGATAAGCCTCATGGAATTCTCTCACCAAAGTCGGAGCGTGCACATTCTCCTCTGTTTCCCAGGAACGTTCAGTTGGATCGTACCCCTTCCAATGAATCAGGTACTGAAGACGCCCTCGGCGTTTTTGCGAGTCCAAAATCTGTTCTACTTCGTATCCTTCTCCCCCTCTACCAACAACGGCGCTGCGGGCTCCACTCATGGACGGTGAGGGTCGGGGGCAGCGTTCTTGGTCAACAATGCCCTGTGGAAGACTGGGTGCATCTTGAAGGTGGGCGGCAATTTTAGTCTGTAAGCCACGGGGTTAATCTGTGCCTCCACCTCAAAGGGCCCTACACGCCGATCCTGCAGTTTACGACACCGGCCAGGCATAGCTAGGAAACGTGTAGAGATCCAGACCTGGTCTCCCACTCGTATGAGGTCCCCCTCTCTCCGATCCTGGTCAGCTGCGCATTTGTAATCTGCTTTGGCCTGTTCTAGTTGCTCTTGGAGTAGCTGTTGCATAGCGTGAAGTTCCTGCAAGTGATCCTCAGCGGCTGGGACTGAGAGACTGTCTTTTGGGGCAGGGAAGGCTCGGGGGTGGTAGCCAAAATTGGCGAAGGAAGGAGTCTGTTGCGTGTGCGAATGCACAGCATTATTATAGGCAAATTCTGCTAAATGCAGGTAGGACATCCAGTTGTCCTGCTGATACCCCACAAAACAATGTAAATATTGTTGCAACACTGCGTTGACCCTCTCGGACTGGCCATCCGTTTGGGGATGATGGGCAGACGACAGCCTCAGCTCACTTTGCAGCAACTTCCACAACGCTTGCCAAAAACGCGATGTGAATTGTGTGCCCTGATCGGAAACCAGGCTGTCTGGCAGACCATGCAGCCAATACACATTTTGCACGTACAACTTGGCAGTGTCTTGAGCGCTTGGGAGCCCTGCGCACGGAATGAAGTGAGCCATTTTCGAGAAGGCATCAACGACCACCAAAACTGTGGTTTTCCCCTGCAACGGTGGAAGGTCTGTTATAAAATCCATAGTAATCATTTGCCAAGGTCCTCCTGGAGTAGGAAGGGGTTCCAGTAGCCCCGGTGGCTTCCCAGTGGCATGTTTAGCCCTCATGCAAGTGGGGCAAGAGCGAACGTAATGCTCTACGTCCTTCTTCACCTTGGGCCACCAGAACTCCCGAGTGACAGCTTGAATGGTCTTAAAAACCCCAAAGTGGCCTGCTGTGGGACCGTCATGGCACTGACGTAGTACCCTCACTCGCAGTTCTCTGGGGGGCACATAAACAGCTTCCTGATGGTGCAGTATGCCATTCTTCCATATAAGGTCCTTCTGTTCTGCCTGGGGTGACGCGCCCTCTTCGACCCACTGCTCCTGCACGAAAGGGTCCTGTTGTTGCGCTTCACACAATTCAGCTTCCCAAGAATCTTGGCAGGCCCCTACTACTCCCCGCTCAGGAGGGATTATGTACTGTAACGGTCTTGGGGTGGAATCCCTCAGAAATTCTGGCTTCCTTGAGAGGGCATCAGCCCGCTTATTCTGTGCTTGGAAGATATAATGAATTTTGAAATGGAACCGTGTGAAGAACTGAGCCCAGCGCACTTGCCTCTGATTGAGTTTATGGGCGGTATGAAGACTCTCTAGATTACGATCGTCCGTGCGCACTTCAATTTCATTCTGCGCCCCTTCCAGATGGTGTCTCCAGGCTTCAAAGGCATCTCTAATGGCTAATATCTCCTTTTCCCACACAGTGTAGTTTTGTTCAGAGTCAGTTAACTTTCTGGAAAAGTAGGCACAAGGCATCAGTTCTCCCCCTTTCTGGGCCGGTTGCAAAAGAACCCCTCCGATCGCGACGTCCGACGCATCCGTCTCTACCACAAAAGGGAGCACCAGGTCGGCATGCTGTAGTATGGGTTCGGTAGCAAACCTTCGCTTCAGGCTCTTGAAAGCCTCTTGTGCAGCTTCTGTCCATTGGAAAGGTCCTGAGCCCTTCAGGCAATCCATGAGCGGTGCGGTCTGATGGGAGTAGTTGGCTATGAAACGATGGTAGTAATTCGCAAAGCCCAAGAAGCGTTGCAAATCCTTCTTGGTCTTGGGGGGTTGCCACGTGAGTACACAACGAACTTTTTCTGGGTCCATTTCTACTCCTGCTGGAGAGATCCGATACCCCAGAAAGTCCAATGTGGTTAGGTCAAACCCACACTTTTCCAGCTTCGCGTAAAGACGGTGTTCCCGTAACTTCTGCAGCACTGCACGCACATGCGAGTCGTGTTCCTCGGGAGTATTCGAATAAATCAGGATATCATCCAAATACACTATCATAAAGCGGTCCACAAAGTCCCGAAAGATGTCATTCATAAAATTTTTGAAGACTCCAGGTGCTCCCGACAACCCGTATGGCATCACCAAATACTCAAACTGAGCGTAACGGGTCTTAAACGCAGTCTTCCATTCATGAGCTGCCTTAATCCTCACCAAGTTGTAAGCTCCTCTCAAGTCCAGTTTCGTGAAAATTTTGGCGGAACGCAACCTCTCCAACATTTCCCTAATGAGCGGCAGCAGGTAACTATTGGGGATAGTGAGCTGGTTTAGGGCTCAATAATCTTTACAGGGACGGAGCTCCCCCCTTTTTTCTTCACAAACAGCAGGGGTGCACCAGCTGGGGACTGTGAAGGGCAAATGAAGCCTTTCTTCAAATTGGCGTCCAGAAACTCCCTTAACGCTGCCAACTCTGGTTCAGATAGAGAGTAGATCCGCCCGGCGGGGATGCGTGCCCCAGGCACCAAATCAATGGCACAATCATAGGGCTGGTGAGGAGGGAGTTGCTCCACTTCCTTTTTATCAAAGACATCCCGAAAACTCCCATACTTGGTGGGCAAAGTTATCTCCCTTGGGGGAGGTGCCTCTGCCAACACCTGTGGCTCCTCTTCAGGCTGGCAATGTTGATGGCAGTACTTGGAGGTAAAAACCACCACAGCTTCATCCCAAAAGATTGTGGGGTTGTGCCTAACCAGCCAAGGCATACCCAACACCACTGGGAAACGCGGCAAGGATGCCACATAGAACGACAGGTCTTCCCGATGCCCAGGGACCTTCACTTCCACGGACTCAGTCACCCGAGTCACCCCCCCAAACTTCAGAGGCTGGCCATCTATAGTTTCCACTGCCAACGGCTGACTCAGTTCTCTTGTGAGAATAGTGTGGTGTAGCGCCAACTCTCGGTCTATGAAACAAGAGGATGCTCTGCTGTCGATCATAGCCTTGGCTAAGAAGCTCTCGCCTGAGGATAGGGTGATGCGAATGGGCAACAGAAGGGCCCCTTGGGAGGGAAGGGGTCGTAACGGAGGCTCAGTGTCTGTAGCACCCCCCAACTCTCTAGCCTCTACGAGAGCTGGGATGTGAAGTTTTCCGGCAGCTGGGATCTTCCGGTTTTGGCTGCACAATTTCTGGCGAGGTGTCCAGACTTTCCGCAATAGAGACACAGTCCTTCCCTCTGGCATCTTTCCCTTTCCTCCTCTGTCAATCGCGGTCTAGCCCCCCCCAATCTGCATGGGCTCCTCTCCCGAGACAGTAGGGATGCTAGTATTGGGCACGGGGCATGCACGGGGCAGCGGAGCAGCAACCTGACTCCGTGAAGTCTCCATTCTTCGCTCCAACTTTCTTCCTTCTAAGCGGCTGTCTATCTGCAAACTCAGTTGAATCAAACCCCTCAGTGAGTCGGGGTGTGTGGAGCGCGCCAGTTCATCCAACACTTCTGGACTCAGTCCATTTCTGTAGAAGTACATCAAGGCTGGGTCATTGTACTCCGTCTCCTGAGACAAAACACGAAAAGCATTCGTGTATTGCCCTACAGACCCCCTTCCCTGTCTCAGGGTCCCTAACTGGCGGGCAACCGTCTCCTTCCTCTGGGGGTCTCGGAACATGTCCCCCATCGCATTCTTGAAGGTGTCAAACTGGCACAATATCTGGTCGTTGCGAATCAAATACGGGGTGGCCCATTTTGCCGCTTCCCCTTCCAATAAACTGATGATGAACACCACCTTCGCGTCATCAGTTGGGAACTCAGCTCTGCGCACTTGAATGTACAACTCACATTGGGCTAGAAACATGGCAAACTGTTCACTCTGGCCCCCGTATTGCACAGGGAGCCCCACTGGAGACTTCACAGGGGCTGCCGCCCTGGGGGGCGCAGCCTGGACTTGGGCGACCAAGGCATGGAGATTCTGGTTATCCACTTGCAAGGCTTGCGTTGCGGCTCTGAGGTTTTGGTTCTCGGCTTGTAGGGCTTGCGTAGTCACTCGGAGGTTCTGGATCTCGGCATACAAAGCTTCCATGGTGATAGGTACTCCCCCTCTTGCTCCATTCTGGTCCATGTCATCCACCATGGGAACAGGTTTGAGTAGGGATGGTGGTTGAGTCAATCTGTCCTGTCCAGAGCCGAAAGAATGAGGCTGGAGTGTGTGTGCAAGTAAATCTCGTTTTATTAGAGAAATGGATACATCAAAGCATTGCGCTTCATAGGAAAGCCTACGCTAACTCACTAGAGTCCCTAACTATACTCTAGACATGCTCTGCAGCGTGTGAAGGAAGTTGACTCAACGACCCTGTGATGTTCCTCTATTAGTGTATATATGGTAAGTGCTGTTTGTATAGGAGATACATGGTAAGTGGAATGAAAGAGGAGGGGGGAGTGAATGGGCAGTAGAATGCTGGATGATTGGCTGAATGTTTAAAATGGCTGACAGTATAAATGGAAGGATGACAGGTAAATCTGGGTGGAAGGTGGATGTGAGGTGGATGTTAGTGGGTTGTTTTGGTGGGTTTATGAGAGGAGAGTGTGGAGTTCGGATTAATACTAAGACCAGTACCTCAGGAATAGATGAAACCATATGCTTAAGTGCCTTTTAAAGTAATCTTGTTATCTTTGTTATTTAATAAATATATTTGGTTTACCAAAGGCCTGATCCTTGGCTGGGGTTTCACAGACCAGAAGGGAGGGTAAGGTAAATACCAAGGCTGAAGAGTGACAAATGGTGGCAGCAGGGAAGGGAAGAATAACACCACAAGTATTCAGAGCAAACCAGAATTATCTGCATTGATACAAAGGGAGTGGGACAGCTTAAGCACTCAGTCACAGAGGTAACCTGATAGAGAGACTCAGGCAGAGTCTCTGGGAATACTGGTTATAGGACGTGACTGGTGGTGCTGCCTAGCAGGGGGATCTGTTGAGATCTGTGCTAGAGCAGGGAAAGAAACCATAAAAAAGGACAGTCCGGACTGGTGGAGTCCCTGGTGGTGCCTAGTGACAGGCAGTAACCACGAGCAGGTAGGAACCTGACAGGGAGAGCCAGGGAAGGACCGTCACAGACCCCCCACTGGGAGTGGCAGGCTTATGTAGGAAATGTTTTCGAACATAATCTCTGACTCCTTCGTAATTCCTGTCTTTGCCCTGTCCATTTCTCGCGGCAATGGGAATGAGGAGACAGGGGATGCGCATCCAACGGCTCATCTGAAGACACCTGCTCCCGAGCAACGGGCTCGAGGTCAGGGGGCGGTGCCACACTGGAATCCTCCTGGGAACTGCTTGGCAAGGGAGGAGCTGGCACTGTCTCTGAAGTTTCCCCCCACAAGTCCTCTGCATCAACTGGGGGCGGTGCGCTCGGCTCCTCGGAAAGGGCATTACTCGTGGGAACTGGCTGGAGAGCAGGCTGCCCCCCTCCCGCACGATCCTGCTCAGACACAACAATCCCCAACTCTGCTTCTTCTGGCTGCGGAGGCGCCTGAAACTCATGCCTTCCCCCTTCCTGTCCCTTCTGAGTTGGCTGCAGCGCAACACACATGAAATCAAAGTCTGGTGTGGGTGTGGTCCCCTGTTTAGGCAAGCCAAGTAGCTGTGAGTCTGGCTTTTAGAACACTCACAGTTGGTTTTTACTGAGCATGCCCGACATTATCATTCAGTTCAATGCAAAATGTATTAAATTAATTAAAAATCAGCCAGGTATTTTTTTTTTAACTTTTAAACTGCAGAAGATGGAGGTCAGAGTATGGGGCAAGGTTAGTAACAGGATTACAGGTCCTCTGTGAACATGGCTGATTTTTAATGAATTTCAACAGACTATAAGAACTCTCAGAGAAAAATGTCCAGAAGGGGTCTGGGTTTTTTCTCTCTCTCTTTAGACTTTGAACTCTCAATTCTTTCTGACTGTTTTGTTTATCGCCATGAAAATTGAGAGGGTTGTTAAGCAAGCATTTCTGAGTTGTGTCTCACTCAAGGGAGCAGAAACTATGCCCACCAGGCTCTCTCCCGGGGATATAGAAACCACTTTTTCCAATGTAGTAGGCAATGACACTTCCTCATCTCTCAACTGAGGAACAAAAACCATTCAAATCTCAAATATTCACCTTAAGAAGGGCAGGCTTTCAATCACAACAGCTTGTTGGCTTCTCTTCTCTCTCCAGCACTTGCAGCTGGATTTTTCTTGGCGGGTGATGGATTCCAGACCCCAAGATGACTCCAAGTGCGACTCTAAGTGCACACTTAGAGTCGCACTTTGTGCGATGCTGAGGCGCTGCCTGAGGCAGCCCCTCCCCTTTATGTACCTGGAGCAGAAGAAAAGGATATGGCAAAGTTGTGGGCAAATGGCAACAGCTGCAGCAGCACACAGAGTCCTTCCGAACAAATACACATTGAAAGCTCCATTCTTGTTTTGCAAGGATTGGGGAGAATTTCCTTTATTTAAAATTTGAAATGAAAATTATTGGTTTGTGGCTATCTTTTATACAGCCAAATTTCAAATATTTTATATTTTGCTATGTAAACCATTAGGAACTTTTTGTTGAAAAGCAGTATATAAATGTTTTTACTACTACTAATGTTTTTGGCAGGACTCTATATTCATTGTATGCTCAAAATACTCTGAAGTTCAGACCAATCTTGCTCCACACCAAGGTTCTGTTCTTTCTAGGGACATATTAAATACTCTAAAGATAGAATACATCATTCCTATTTACTTGCTGATCTTCAATTTACTACTCAGCGTAAGCATAGGCTTGGGTGTCTTCAGGTACTTCGAACTTGTGCAGGAATATAGTCTGGTGTTGTAAACGATTCTATGACAGCACTGCGAGCTTTAAAGCTAATTAGCTAAGATTATTAACTGAACTGATATTGAAAACTTGATTTCTACCTATGTTGCAGGTGGTAGTGTTCATTTCACATTTCCTAATTGTTGCTAAGACAATCTTTTAGTCACAATATTGCTTTTAATTGACTGATTGTGTATTGTTATTTTTTTGTAAGCTGCCCTGAGGGCAGGATATATATCCTCTAAATAAATAAGTAAATAAATAAATATTCCAAAATGTTGGAAGCTAGAGTCTAGACATTTAAGGCTGAAAATGTAAGTAAAAAAAAAAAAGATTCCTCACATCCTCCTTCAGTTTTTGGTGGTAATTGCTAGGCACAAAAACAAAACAACTGGACAATGCAACCATTAATATGTTTAATTTGCATAATTAACAAATAATTAACATAATATGCAGATAAGCTTGCCTGGATTTCTGAAACTGGAATATGGCAACCCTATGGTCATTCAAGTATCAGATTTTTTTTTAGCTTATTACTGTAGGCAACATTTCAAATATTTCTAGGTTATTCAAGAACTGTTCCTTTAGAAATAGATATTATTGCTGCAGATTGCATAGGATCCCCATAACTTGTTTTTAAACATGAATATTTTGGGGGTCTCCCCTTTCTGGTTCTCAGTTCATAAACCAGTTACCTTAGAAGAAATGCACCACAACTTGGATTTTTGTGACATTTTGGTAATTGGAGCAGAACTGAACCCCATGCATGAGTGTTTGGAACTGGATCGAAAGGAACTTCAAGGAAAGCACTTAGATGCTACGAACTCCACAGCAGGGTATTCAATATATGGTATGTTTAATTTCTTCATCTTTTTTTCCCTTTTAAATCTATTTTCTAAGTTTAAAATTAAATGGCTATGTTGTGCTTTAGAAATTATAGACTTCTGTTTAAGGAAAGAGTATAATTCATTAGCATGACAACACTTTGGGTCCAAGTATTTAAGTATTTGTTCTCTGAAGGATGTGGCATCCTGCTTGGGGGGGGGAGAATCCGCCTCCCTTTGGATGTTAATGCTGTAGTTATTGCTGACTTTCAAAAGTGAACAAGTAAATTCTTTACATTTTCAGTGCTTTTTAAACCAAAGTTATTATAAAATACCTGACATTTCTCAACATGGTTAATACAGTACTTAATGAAAGAAATGACATTTACAATTTGAATGATAGTCTGATAGGCCCTAAATATGTCTGTTTTATTCAAAATTATCTTATGAATTGACATTTTTATATTTCTATGAAGAGATGCCACCCCAAAGAAGGTTATTAGTCTTCATTAGTCACTTTCTTTTGTAGTGGAGAAGCATAACTTTTGTTCTATCCACACTGAGGAATATATAGCCTTTCCTGCACTAGTAGATGATGGACATGTAGAATGTGCCTTGATAATAGCCCTCTTTCAGACGTTTGGAGCAAACAGATGTGGTCTCAAAGAGGGGAGGAGGCACATGTGTAAGGTCTGTCCCCAGCATCTTCATATCCTCATATCCACTGGCTCCACTTCAGATCTTCCTGTGTTGAGAGGCAAGATCTGAAGTGGGATTTTCAAGAAAAATTTTCAACCATAGGGGCTGTTTTCAGTATATTCAGTTGAACCTGCTTAGAATCTCCCTTCAGATCTTCCTTCTCAATCTGGGAACGTTTGTGTGTGTGCCACACTTTCCCCACTTTTAGTCCACTTTCATTCTGGAAAATGTCTGAATAGGCTAATGATGTCATAGTGCAAAAATGGAGAAAACAAACATTGATTTTCAGTGCCTCTTGTGAAACCATCCTTATTGGTTCATTGTTAGTGATGATGTGTCTGTTCATTCCCATTATAATTTCCAAATATATAACCATTTTCTTACATACTATGATCTGACCCACAAGTTTTTAATGCCATATTTTACATTCACATTATTAACAGAACAATCTTACTCATGGGAAGCCAAAGGAAGGGGTGGTGGTGGGAAGGTCCGGGCCAGCTGAATGGGCTGGAAAGTAAAAGCCGGCTCTCACAAATACCCCTGCTGGGGAGTAAGTACTCCCCATAGACTTCCATTGAAATTATTTTCTTAGACCAACCTTTACTTGGTGTAACTTTGGCCTCGATCTGGACCCTCAGAAGTGCTCCAAATGGGAGTCCCCCACAGCGTCTCCTTGGACAGGCCCCCAGAACGCCCCATTTTGGGGCCTTGCGCCAGCTTCCGCCAGCACCCCTCCTGCCAGGCAGGGCTTCCTCAGCAGACCACAGGTTAGCCAGCAGGATTCCAGCTCTGCCACAACTGAGAAGCTTCTGCTGGTGGAGCCCAATGGAGTCTGGCTGAGCCAGGACCCTGCTGGCTGAGCCAGGACTCTGCTGGCTCAGCCAGGGGTCCGTCATATCCAACTCCCCTCAGCCCAGTGTAAATACGAGTTGGATTGCACCCTAAGCTACATATTTGCCACAAGCCATGGCTATTTTTTTTTAAGGCTATCCTCTTTGCAGTGCTTATTAGTGTTGTGTTACTTCTTCAGGTGTGGACACAATGAGAAATTATGCACAGGTCTTGCGACAGGTTCGTTATCGTAATTGGCACACATCTTCCATCCTTGATAGAAAGTTTAGAATAAAGTGCTCAGAGCTGAATGGACGTTACACCAGCAATGAATTTAATTTAGAGGTAAGCTTGTTGACCTTTGTATCCATGTCAGAAAAGTCCACATATTCTCCCTGACTACTATCTACAATCCTGCATTTAAGTAGTGTGACATTTGTTTATTTCTAAAATGTATACTCTATACTTTCAATGGATTCCCAGGACCCACTTCAGATGTAACATTGTCCAGTGGGCTGGCACTTCCTCCCCCACCTCACACACATACAGCCCATAGTTAGCCAAGCTATGGTTCAGGAATACATAAAATGGCATAACCAGGGTTAGTGCACAACATAATTAGGTTCTAAACCATGGATTAAAACCAGGTTTTTGTCAGTTGTGTTCATGCAAGCAAATGTTTACCATAGAGAATATTGCTTCTGTCAACCTGATGATAAGCTTTCCCTAGTGTTTGCTTCTTATATGTGTCTGGTATGTAACTCTATGCACTTGACACATTATGGGTTGTATCTGAAGCATGGCTGCTTTCTCTGCACTGATTATCTGAAGCGTTGCAGGTGGCTGTAAAGCACTGAGTCAAGCATCGCCAGTCTAAAAGCTTTATATTTCTTACAGTAGTGTAGTGGCAAAATCAGAAGTGCAGGGTCCCTTCATGATAGTCAGAGCCATGCCCCTCCTTCTTTTTTTTGCTGCTGGGTTGAGAATGAAATCCTTGTTAATCCTTCTCCCACGACAACAGACATCCCTAGGAGCCAATAAGCATGAAAGATGAGAGTGTTAACTACTAAAAAGTCTTCTCAGTGGCTGACTCAACTCCTTTCACTCTGATTGGCTCCAATCAGCAACAAAGGACAATGAAACATGTTAGAAGACTCTTCTCAGTGGCTAACATGGTTTGTGTTGATTGATTCATAGGATGCTGGAGACATAGGGACCCTGCTGGGACCCTGCTTGCAAAAAAGTATGGGGTCTAAGACCCCCTGAGACCCTGGACGATTACACCACTGCTTTCTTTTCTGTTCTTGCGTACAATCCTGTTTCAAATGCCCTACTCAACTCCAGCAGCAGGCACAAGGTTATTTCCCACCCCTATAAACTGAATTTCATGCTGACAAAAGTGAGCCTTTGTCGCAGTATGAGAGCTTTCTAGTGCATGAGCAACCACAGCATGTTAAAACTCTCAGTCTTGTGCCAGCTCTAAACCATGAACTTGACCACTTGTGGTCACCCATGCCAATTAAACTTTTGACATGTCTGATTCCAGTGTGTAGATTAGATATTAAGTGATATCTATTAAAATGGTAGAACTATAATGAGATCAAAAGTATGAGAACCCAATTCTTTGTAACTATACTTTGTAGCACTTCTATACATCATAGGAACTTTCCACCAGCAACTGCATCAATCTTGTTGTGTAATGTATGTTCCCAGTTTGTGTAATGTCTGTTCCCAATGTCAGGATGAGGGAATTTGAGAACAGTATATAGAATTGGACTCTTAGGTGACCAATTTGATGTTGAATAGAAAAGCAGGGAACATGAATATAAGTTACCTCAGAGGAAATGGGTGTACATGGAATGTGTGCTATTTATTCCTCAGATATTACCTGATAAATATAATTTTAGATATTTATTAACTATGAAAGTGAATTTCATATAAGTTTCAAAGACAGTATATCTGATTATCAAGTAGTTTAATTCTTGGAATGTAAGTCCAGAGGAGGAAATAATTTATCTCTTCCATATCATCATGGTAATGGGGACTTAGAAGCCTCCATGAAGCCTGTAATCATTCTGATCTGGATGGAACCCACTCTGCACCCCAATTAACTGGCTAGACATGGTGGTGGCGAGGATCCCATCTAGGGAAGAGCGTAGCTGGAAGGCTTGGACACTTCTGCTCATGCATGACACATCTGAAACATCTCGGAATGATAGAAACTGTAATTTTATGACATATTTTATTATCCAGTTGTAGAGAATTCTTCATACCAGGGTACCACTATGTTTATAATTAGCTTTTTTCCCTTCATCATACTAAACTGCTCTATCCAAGTTTGTTTTTTACACCTCTCTGTCTCTCAGCTTTCCGCACTCTGTGTAGATAGCTTCTCGCTCCAAGAGCAACAGCTGCTGATTGTTGCAGCCCTTGTCAGAGACATTATCCAGCATATAAGTGAAATTGGGCAGGGATGAGAGCAGGCAGATGGGACAGAAAACAACTAGAAGACAGAACTAAAATTGCATTCTTTTCTTGATCTTTCTTTCATCCTTTGGGGAGGTGAAACAGCATTTTAGTCTTACTAAGTACTCACAGCATCCTCTCCTTTGTAAATAAAAGTGTAGAGGGATTTTCTATCACTGTATCAGGAGTTTCTACTAGTGGACTTAAGAACAATAAGTGTGCCATTTATATCTCCTCTCACTGTGATGTCTGTGCTCTGCTTGCTATAAGTGGGTGTCAATTGCTCCTTACAGAGCCATCCCGTATTTTGCTTTAACAGCATCTCCATTTCACAGTGGCACTGGCACATGACCACTTCTTCAGCACTCTTCCCTGCTAGTCTTTCTTCTATCATTGCTATCCAACCTGCTTTCTAGAATGCCCTCCTTTTCTTTAAGTCATCCTGTATATACTAATAGTGATCTCGTTTTTTAGTCCCTATACTTTGATAGCCAAAACAGCACATCCACACACAAGAGGGAGTTATTAGCAGACTTGAGGAAACCCCAAGGTTTGCAGAGGTGCAAACATATTGGGGGGAAACCCTAAGGGAGGGGGCTCCAAAATCAGCCCAATAAGGGCTGAGCACGCACAGCAGGCATGGAATGCCGACTGACTGCTGTGAGGTTTGGGGAGGAGATAAATGTATTATTATTATTATCTATTTATTTATTTATTATTTTCTTTTATTTATACCCCGCCCTTCCTTCCAGCAGGAGCCCAGGGCGGCAAACAGAAACACTAAAAACACTTTAAAACATCATTAAAAGACCTTAAAATACATTAAAACAAAACAACATTAAAAACTTTAAAAAAACTTTAAAAACACCTTTTTAAAAGGGTTAAAGATATTAAAACACATATTACAAGCAATTCTAACACAGATGCAGACTGGGATAGGTCTCAACTTAAAAGGCTTGTTGGAAGAGGAAAGTCTTCAAAAGGTGCCGAAAAGATAACAGACATGGTGCCTGTCTAATATGTAACGGTAGGGAATTCCACAGGGTAGGTGCCGCCACACTAAAGGTCCGTTTCCTATGTTGTGGAGAATGGACCTCCTGATAAGATGATATCTACAGGAGGCCCTCACCTGCAGAGTGCAGTGATCGACTGGGTATATAAGGGGTAAGACGGTCTTTCAGGTATCCTGGTCCCAAGCTGTATAGGGCTTTGTACACCAGAACTAGAACCTTGAACTTGGCCCGGTAGCAAATGGGCAGGCAGTGCAGTTCTTTCAGCAGCAGGATGACATGTTGGTGATACCCTGCCCCAGTGAGCAGTCTCGCCGCTGCATTCTGCACTGGCTTCAGCTTCTGGACCACCCTCAAGGGCAGCCCCACATATAGCGCATTACAGTAATCCAGCCTAGAGGTTACCAGTGCATGGACAACAGTGGTCAGGCTATCCCGGTCCAGAAACGGCCACAGCTGTCTTATCAGCCGAAGCTGGTAAAAGGCACTCCTAGCCACAGAGATCATCTGGGCCTCTAGAGACAAAGATGGATCCAGGAGCACCCCTAGACTACAGACCTGCTCTTTCAGAGGGAGTACAACCCCGTCCAAAGCAGGCAACTGACCAATTATCCAAACTTGGGAACCCACAACCCACAGCTCCTCCGTCTTGCTAGGATTCAGACTCACTTTATTGGCCCTCATCCACCCACCACCGAGTCCAAGCACCAGTCCAGGGCTTGCACGGCCTCTCCTGATTCAGATGTTATGGAGAAGTAGAGCTCAGTGTCATCAGCATACTGCTGACACCTCGCCCCAAAGCTCCTGATGACTGCTCCCAAGGGCTTCATATAGACTGCATGGGGGACACCCCACAGCACAACTGCCAGGGGGCCGAAAGACAGTCACCCAATGCTATTCTCTGAGAGCGACCTTGGAGATAGGATCGGAACCACTGTAAAACAGTTCCTCCAATACCCAGCTCACCAAGTCAGCCCAGAAGGATACCATGGTCAATGGTATCAAAACCCGCTGAGAGATCAAGTAAGAATAACGGGGTCGCACTCCGCCTGTCCTTCTCCTGATAAAGGTCATCCATCAGGGCAACCAAGACTGATTCAGTCCCATAACCAGGCCTGAACCCAGACTGGGATGGGTCAAAGTAATCTGTTTCATCCAAGAGTACTTGCAGTTGCTGTGCCACAACCCTCTCAATCACCTTCCCTAAAAAGGGGGTATTTGCAACTGGTCAGTAGTTGACACAAACCAATGGGTCCAGGGTGGGCTTTTTCAGGAGTGGTCAGATCACCGCCTCCTTTAAGGCACTCGGAACCACTCCCTCCTGCAATGATGCGTTGACCACACTCTGGATCCACTCAGTCAAACCCCCTTGGCAAGCTTTGATAAGCCAAGAAGGGCAAGGGTCGAGAAGAAACGTTGCTGGCCGCATCATCGCAAGCACCTTGTCCACGTCATCAGGCCGCATCAACTGAAACCGTTCCCAAGAAGTTGCAGCATACTTTGCAGTGGACACCTCATTGGGGACTACAGTAAATGTGGAGGGGGCATCAAGACTGCTACGGAGGCGAGCGACTTTACCCTCAAAGTGCCTTGCAAACAATTCACAGTGGGCCTCCGAAGGGTCTAAAACTCCATTTCCTGGAGTTGATGTCAACAGACTACTGACAATATGGAAAAGCTCCACCGGACGGCTACTTGAGGATGCGATGGAGGCAGAGAAGTGGGCCTTCTTCACTGCCCTCACCGCCACACAGTAGGCACGGTTGTGATGTTTTACTCGTGCCCGATCAGCCTCACAGCACATCTTTCGCCACTTGCGCTCTAGCCATCGTCCAGCCTGTTTCATTGCCCTTAGCTCACTGGTGTACTAAGGTGCAGACCGGGCTCCACAATGCTGGAGAGGGCGCTGGGGGGCAACGGTGTCAAGAGCCCGATGTGCCTCACTGTTCCACAGTGTGACAAGGGCTTCAACAGGGTCACTTGCTCTATCTACTGGGAACTCCCCCAGGGCATTCAGGAATCCAGTGGATTCCATTAGGCTCCGGGGCGGACCATCTTAATCTGTCCACCACCCCTGCAGGGAAGGATCGGAGCCATAAGTCTGAACTTCACCAGGAAGTGATCTGACCATGAAAATTGGGTGACATCCACCACCCCCATATCCAGACCACCCCTTCCTCCATCTGGAGCAAAAACCAAGTCAAGGGTGTGTCCTGCCTTATGCGTTGGGCCAGTAACAACTTGAGACAGCCTCATGGTCGTCATGGAGCCCATGAAGTCCCGAGCCAGAACACTAGAGGCAGCCTCAGCATGGACATTGAAGTCACCCAGCACTATTGTTCTGGGCTCCTCCAACACCACAACCGAGATGGCCTCCACCAGCTCAGTCAGAGAAGCTGCTGGGCAGCACGGTGGATGGTATACCAGCAGCAACCATAGTTCCTGTCTCCTTGGCCCGACACCAGGTGCAGACCCTCACAGCCAGCTCCAAGACAAAGTGGTTTCCTGGTGACAGAGATGGAAGTTCTGTAGACCACAGCAACTCCTCCCTTCTGTTCCTGCAGCCTGTGCTGGTGTTGCATTGAGTATCCAGGTGGGCAAAGCTGGGTCAGATCAACTCTTCCCAGCTCACCCACCCAGGTCTCAGTAATGCACACCAAATCAGCACCTTCATACACAATCAAATCGTGGATGAGAGTGGTCTTATTGTGTACCGATCTGGCATTAAACAACAACACACACAGGCCAGTGGGCACAGCAGATGAGCAATGCGGAACCCATCCATGAGAGGGGCAGCAGCAAGGAACAAGGCGCAGATAGCCTTGCCCTCATCTATGGTAATTCACCACATCCCCATGGCTATATTTCCCTCTACCCATGATCACTGAAATTGGGGTTGCATCACCCATGTTCCTCCGTACTAAGACTCCTCCTAGGGCTCATCCAGACGACTGCAAAATGTGTGACATGACCGCTTTGTGGTCATTATTTTTCGGTCGTCCTGATGACGCCGAGTGTAAAAGCGCGTTTTCGCGCGGTTAAATCCGCTTTCGCACAACCGCGGAAAATGCTATACACTTTTTAAAAGCGTGAATCATCCGTAGTTCCTTCGGCCGCTCGGACGCAATACTGTGGATTTAAGAGATGACGCTGTTGCATGGGCGGTCCTGGGGCGGTTCCCCAGTCCCCCTCCTCTTTTCCAGCCAATCCCGTCCTTTGCACGTTTGCGCTTGTGTGGAAACGTCGCCCGGGAAAACGTGGGCAATCAGTGCTGTTGGATATACTGCGCAGGTGCGGAAATGCAGGTTTGCGCAGAAGCAGGAAGTCACATGTGAAGGGAACCGCTGCTGCATTACTTTCCAAAGTATATGGGAATTGAGACGTTCGTGTATATAAAAAGGAGTGTAACAGGGCTGTTTAACCGTTTTGGATTAACGTGATTGCAGAAATGCAAGAAAGCATATTTGTGAAAGCAGCAGAAGGAAGGGAAAACTGGAAGGGGAAACACAAATCACTTTTGCGCCCCAATTATGATGTACTTGCTGGGGCCTATAAATGGCTGCAATAGGGAGTGTTTGTCAAGCCGAAAAGGGAAATATCCAAGAAGCCACTTGCTAAATGGAGTAACTATTCTGGTTTACCACGAATGCGCATTTCTGCGAGACTTGCCAAGCAGATATGCTGCTATAGGTGCTCTGTCACAGAGCTATAGCCTTTCACCCATAGCAACGGAATTAGCTGCAATCCTGACTTATGGCTAACTGTAACCAGAGGGAGTGTTTGGCAAGCCAAAAAGGGAAATATCCAAGAAGCCGCTTGCTAAATGGAGTAACTATTCTGGTTTACCACGAATGCGCATTTCTGCGAGACTTGCCAAGCAGATATGCTGCTATAGGTGCTCTGTCACAGAGCTATAGCCTTTCACCCATAGCAACGGAATTAGCTGCAATCCTGACTTATGGCTAACTTTAACCACAGGGAGTGTTTGGCAAGCCAAAAAGGGAAATATCCAAGAAGCTTCTTGCTAAATGGAGTAACTTTTCTGCTTTACCACGAATGCGCATTTCTGCGAGACTTGCCAAGCAGATATGCTGCTATAGGTGCTCTGTCACAGAGCTATAGCCTTTCGCCCATAGCAACGGAATTAGCTGCGATCCTGACTTATGGCTAACTTTAACCACAGGGAGTGTTTGGCAAGCTGAAACAGGAAATATCCAAGAACTCGCTTGCCAAATGGAATAACTATTCTGGTTTACCACGAATGTGCAGTTCTGCAAGACTTGCCAAGCAGACATGGTGTTGTAGAGTGGGGGACACTGTAACCATAGGTGTTGTTTGTGTGAGATGAGAAGCTGGGTGGGCTGTGGTGTGTTTTTCTCCTTTGTAGCTGTGCAGCCTCGTAAGCCGCTTCCCGCTCTTGGGGCATCCCCCATCCCCAGATGAGTGGCTGGACAGCTTCCCCCCTCTCTGCTCATCAGCTGTGAATCGGGTTTGTGTGAGGTACTTTGGCGGGAGGTTTGAATCCCCTGAGTGAATTCCTTGTGCTGCCCGATTCCGGCTCATTAGCTGTGAAGCAGGCGTGCTCACGGCTTTTAGGGGGGAGGTGCGAATCCCCTGCCTGAGTGGGTTCTTTGTGCTGCCCGCTGCCCTTTCATCAGCCACCTATGATTTTGCCCAGGGCCCCACAGGCTACGGGAGGACTCGTGGCCTGTCCTCCAAATTCGGTTTGGGCCATGACCGCCAGCTTATGCAAACAGGAGCCCCCTCACCTCCGCTAACTCCATTGCGCCCACAGGAAATTCAAACTTTCGCGCTTCCGCGTTCAAGCATGCATGCGCAGAACTGATAGCAGTGGAAGGGGAGAGGGGAGCAGACGTCATATTTTCCCAACGAATTGGATGTGTCGTGGGCATGGATAGGAAAAAAGCGAGAAGATGCCGCATGTTCGGGCTGCATGTGCGGCCGGTAAAAAAGCGTGTTTTTAATATCAGCAAAAAGCGGGAAAGGAGTGGGAAAAGGGGCAAGTGAGGACTCTCAGCTGACAGAGCGGGTATGGAAAACCTGGATTATCCCGCTCCGTCTGGATGAGCCCCTAAACAGCTGATATGGACCCAACACAAGCCCCACCAACAAAGCCAGATGGAGCCAATTATCCCAGAAGACCTCTGCGAGAATTGGGAACAGTCATGCCCATTCTAACTTTTTCACACAGGTCCCATATACTCCCCCTCCTGTCTCACACCCAGGGAGGGCCAGCCTTCTGCCAGTTACAGACTCTCACTCTGAAGGCATCTGGCGACTTTCTCCTACCATTCAGTTCACTGCACAGGCTCTCACCCTGTGCAGGAACTACAGATGCACCTCACGCCCTCCCCACCACCAATCTCCTCTAGATTGGTTTAACAGAAAATTAAAATAAACAAAAAAGGAAAATAATAGAAGGGGGGTAGTGCCCTCACCCTCAGGACTCCCTAAGGGGATCCCCAAGGGGCAATCTCCTTTGGTGTTGCCCCTTCAGTGGTGACCCCGCCAGCGGCAGACCCGCTTCCCAAGGGCAGCTGGGCTTTTATGCCTCCTGACCCAGCCATCAGCTGCTGCAAGAGGCTGCAAGATTAACTGCAGCCTCTCTCTGGAGCCAGGGTCAGGCAGGGGGTCCCAGTCCTTGTAGCACTTACCAAGGACTTCAGCTGTCTTGAGAGACAGCACCCCAAAGGAGCAAGCATTATTATTATTATTATAGTTTATTTATACCCCGCCTTATGGCCGAAAGGCCCTCAAGGTGGCTTACAAGAAAAACACAAATATAGAAATACATCAATAAAACAATACAATTTACAAAAATTAAATAACAAATAACGTCATTAAAAAACAGCGATTACAACAGCAATTGTTGTTAATCAATCAATCAAACAAACAACTGCTTAATGCCAAAACAGGCTTTGAAGTGGTTTACAAAGTATATAAACCAAATTCTACAAACATTAAAATATAAATACAGTATAATTAATATACACAATAAAACAGCACCATTACAATTGCATCAGTTATAAACACGAGACTCTGGTCAAGAAATCAAGGGAATGTCTGTATAAACAGGCACATTTTCAAATACCATCGGAATGCCAGTACAGATGGAGCCACTTACATTTCAGCAGGGACTGCATTCCAGAACACCAGTGCTACCAGGGCATAGATGGTGTCAGGGGCCCTGCAGAGTGTTCTTGGAGTGATCTGGAAGGAGAAGAGAACTGGGACCCAGGAGAGGCAACCAGTGGATTGCAACAGGAGTAGGTTTGGGCTCTTTAGACAGTGGCAGCACAGCCCCCTCAGTCCCAGTTCCTCCTGAAGAATCAATGCTGTTGGACAGTGAGCCAGCCCCTGTTCCTCCCCTTCACCTTCCCACATCACTCCTGCCGCTGCTGTCACCTCCGCTAGCGGAAGGGCAATCAGAGGCTGGACCAGAGGCAATGTCCGAAGAGGAGGTGCCTCATCTGTCTTCACCCCCATCACCAAGGATGCACCAGGTGATCCATAGATGGGCGCAAATAACACCCATTCATCACCTGGTTCATAGGAGTGCCAGCTTGTTAGTTCAGAGACACTTTCCTCATGCAAACAGAGAGAACTCACCCTAAACTTTCTAGAGGGGTCTGGAGAAGCATATCTAATTGCTGCAACAATGTCTTAGCTTGAGTAGCCATGCTTTGTACTGCTGTGTAGGGATGCAGAATCCTGTGTAAACTGTAAGGTGATTTATGAAACACTCCAAGCTGACATTCCACATTAAACGTAATGGAGAAAAACACACATGAGTCTGAGTCTGTATCCAGCTGGGTTGGCCAGGATGGATGGATGGAATCTGAACAGGACCACTCCAAACGGCAATATTTTGTCCCTGACCCTGTTCCCTTTCCTTTTACGAAGAATTAGACTATTCCCTCTTCCTAAGATGGGAAAGTCATCCTGTTGTTTCCTACTAAGTGTGTAAGTCATTATATGAGATCAGCACCCAAAATGTTGAGAATCCTGAAGACTACCTCAATAACAAAGAAAGTTGGAGGAGTTAATAATCACACATAAAGTGAAGGATGAGCTACTATTTGCCTTTCTCCATTTATTGTTTATCTCTTCTTATTTTTCATCTTAGTGGAGGGTTTTGCAGGGTTGTACAAACATGCCTTACTTCATTCCGATAATCAATTGCACTTTCATGTGCTATTTTCTGTTCTGCTGCAAGTGGTTTATTTGTGTTCCGTTTCATTGTTCAATGATGTCAAAATATATGTATTTTAATGTATTTATTACGTAGCACACAATAGACATACATGTCTTAGCCATTAGCTGACATTTCATTGCCTTCCAGGTGTGTTCTTTTTCAAAGTTAATGAAATGGCAAATGGCCCATCACAAAGCCATCTATGGCTGCAAACCTTATCATATCTACTGAGGAAGAAAGTGCCATTGAATTCAGTAGCACTTACTCCTAGGTAAATGGGGTTTGGATTGCAGCCACTCTAATTGTGGGTTTTGCTGTCATATAATGGGTGTAATATCAGGTATACTCAAACTCTGGTGTGTAGGAAGGATAGGATTTCAATGTTAAAAAACCGAATAGTTCAAAGTAAAGAGAATTGTCATTTAGGCTGACTGTGGGACAAGATTCGTTGCTCTTTTAAAATCGACAAAGAACTAGAATATTGCCCAGGTTGTTGTTTCTCTTGTTGGTCATGAAAAGAACAGGAAATAAAAAACTGATAGCATGCTATTATCAAATATTGCTCTGGGTGCAAGACTGTAGATAAGCCTTCCGCTGGAAGCAGAATATTTTACACGACTTGTAAATTTACAAGAATGTAAGATTGTGCAGAGGAGTTGGACCAGGTCATACCACCTCTTTGCTTCTGACAGACATGATGCCATAACATAGAAACTTAAGAAGCTGCTTTATACTGAGTCAGACCATTGGTCCATCTAACTCTGTATTGTCAACACTGGTAGCAGCTCTCCAGGGCTTCAGGCAGGAGTCTCTCCCAGCCCTACCTGGAGATGCTGGGGAGTGAACCTGGGATCTTTTGCATGCAAAGCAGATGTTCTACCGCTGAGCTATGGGCCTTCCCCAATAAAGTAACACTACTTTATTTACTACTTTTAAAATGTTTATGCCACCAAAACTATTTTTTGCCACATGTTGGGCCCAATCTTCTTATCAAGCCCTGAATTTACCCAGAGGAAGTAAACTGTTCAAACGTCTGATTGTTAACACTTCTACCAGAATTTTAGACAGAGTCATGCAAAATGCCTTACTTATTCATCTGTGATATTAATCCTCTTTTTTTTCTAGGTTAATATTCTACACAACTCCAACTCTAATACTATGGAATATGTAAATCACATGGTAATACAGCCACAGTTTCTCCAATCTGTCCATCACCCAGGGGAAAGCATAAACCATATCCATGGCTCAGGTATTACCTTTATGAAGAAGATAACTGCCTTGCTAGATCTGACTAAAATCTATCTAGTCAATCATTCTGATCCTTAGAGTAGCCAAATGTCACTGGGCTCTCACAAACAGGGTGCAATGATGATGGCCTCCCCTTGTTCTTGTCCCAGGTATTATCATTCAGGGGTTTACCTCTTCTGTACATTCTGCACATGAAGCTAATGTGAGCAATAGCCACTAACAGACTCACTTGCCTTTTTTTAGTTCTCCAAGTCGTGTGTGTGTCTGTGTGTGTGTGTGTGTGAGAGAGAGAGAGAGAGTTCACACTATGTAGGCATGCTGAGAGGAGGTTCCATGTGCAAAAGGCAGCTCAAATGTGTAACCTCCCTTGCAGATGAAATTGTATTATTTTTCACCAACTCGGTACTATGGAACTACCTGAAGGGAAATGTGATTGTTTTTGCTAGTTGCCATGGCTAACAGCAATGGGAGGTAAAAAAATCACAGTAAGAATTTTAAAACTGTTATATTCTGATAATGAATGTAATATCATTGTGTTGTGCCTTTCCATGTACAGCTGGATATCCATTCAGCAAACAGAAAGACAAGAATGTATGCATATATGTCTGTATAAATATGGTATAGGAAAGATATGTTAAATGACTCCATTTTTGTTTCATTTCAGTTCTTCCAAGTGTGGCTACTATAGTCATAATAATCTGTGTCAGTATCCTGGTCTTCATCATAGCTTTGGGGGTATACAGAATCCAATCAGTTTACCAACACAGCTCAAAGGAAAATGAAAGTAGTAAAGAAAATGAAATGGACTGGGATGATTCAGCTCTGACCATCACTGTCAATCCGATGGAGGTAACTAGGAAAACCATGATGCCCTATACAATCATGGTTTTTTGTTTGTTCGTTTTTGCATTTTTAATGGTGACTCATGTAGATACAAGGTTTATTCTAATGTGCAGCTAGACACATTTTGTGCAGTGTCAAAAATGTGCAGTGTGAAATAGATTTTTGTGCAGGTGAGCATATGGGATTTAATAGGGAGCTAGGTTGTTTCTTAAAAAAGAAGTAGATGAGAAAAGATAAAAAGAAATAGAAAATGAAGATAAACACTGGTTAGTCTCAAATCTTTATTACCTTATATTAATAATACATTATGGGACTAATTACTTGACTTGTTTGGGGGTGGGCAGTGTGCTGGCTGCTTGTGCATAGGGGAAAAAAATCTTAGAATAACCCCTGCATAGATGGTGTGGAAAAAAGGCACCTATATGTGTACAGCTATATGTGGATAGGCACACCATGCAATCTGAAACCCTGCACAATCAGAGTTCCAGATAGCGTGGAGCGCCTTTACAAACATGGGCATTTCTTTTAGATCTTCTGCAATACACGTAGAGGTCAGGAGACCAGGATGGTGGGTGTGCCAATCCTCTACTCAGCATCAGTGTTGAGGAACTTCTGAAAAAGGCTAGTGAGTTCTTTGAAAATCCTAAGATAATAGAAATATATATGAAGAAGGTTTGACTCTCCAATTTCCTACCCTCTCCATATTAACCTAAGTAGTTAATCTACCACAATCAGAGAGAAGGTGCAAGTATGCCTAAAAAGTGCTTCCAATATTATCTTGAACAGCATAATAGCTGCCGTGGTTGATTCCTTTCCATGCTGACTACTGTTGGAATGCCAAAATTATGTGGGAGAATCCCATGTTCTGGGTACAGGTTTGCTCCAGTTCTAAAGTTCCACAGGTGTTTGGAAAGGAGCTGAAGTAGGAGTTCATTCCACATGATCATGGAACTCCAATATTACTAAGCTGCATGGGAAGCAACTGCATGGCAGCAGTTTCCACACCACTAACACTGACACTGGAAAGGGCACCAAGATGCATCTGAACAAAATCCACCATTTAATTGCTCATATTAAAATACAGACTCTCCCCTTTGTTGATTGGAGCTCTTGTTAAATTGTAGTAGTAGTTGAAGTAGTTAGAATCTTCACTTGCAGATCTGTAGCTTCCTTAACACTAGGTTTGGATTCTCCAGACTAAGCTCCATATTTACGGAGGTCCCTCAAATTCCTACTGCATATACTTATATATGTATATACGGCTCAGGACCCAATATCATCTGGAATGCCTCTCCTGATATGAACCTACCCGGGCCATTTTCTCCTGAGGCTCTTCTCCATCTGCCTCTCTGAGGGAAGGGTGGTGACAAGAGTGAGGGCCTTTTCAGTTGTGGCTCCCCAGTGAGGTCTGCCTGGCACCTTCATTGACATCTTTGTGGTGTCAGGTAAAGATTTACCTTTTCCCAGGCATTTGATAGACTGAGATGATGTTGTCTGTTGTTAGTATGCTGCCATGTGGGGTCTTGTTGTTTTATAGTTTTGTTTTTATAGTATGATATATTTGTTCTTGTTTTAACATTGTTGTAAGTCGGATATCAAGCAATTAATAAATCTAATAAATCATTATCATCATCACAATATATGCTTTACTTAAGTCCATAATATATGTATTATGGATTAGGGACTGGCAAGAATTTCAGTTCAGTTCGCATTTCAAGCCACATCTTTCAAATTCACAATTTCCAAAACAATATGAGAACTGAAACACATCCATTCTTTGAAATCTGCACTTATTTGAATTTTGTGATGCAGTCTGCCAACCAAACAATGTTTACAAAAATGAATACGTTAGGAGAAAGTGTGCATAAAAATGAATAGATCAGTGAACATAAGTGCACACATGGTGTGCTGTAGGGGGACACAGCGTGAGGGCTTATTTAAGCCCACGCCACCCCCTCTGTCCTCCTCTTGCCACGTGATGCTCACCCCACCCTCCCGTTGCTATGGTGTGATCTGGGTTGCTTTGGGGCCAAGTAGGAATTTTTATCCTTCCCACCCTTGTTGGCAGGCAGGTTTTTTGCCTACTCCACACTGTGGTGGTGGGAGGAAATCAGGTTAGGGGGGTGTCGTGGTTAATAAGTTGTTTCTGCTAATTTGGCTAATTCGATAAGGTTAATTCCCAGAGTGGGTTTAGGCTGTCTGGTCACTTGTGCGGTAAGGTGCAGGAAGGGAAGTAGATAAGGACAGCTAGGTGGCCCCCTTAGGCACTTTTGGAGGTGATTTGTTGCTTTGTTTAACCCAGTTTACTGAATCCATGTATTATTTCAACCCTCGGCTGCAAATGCAATTATTGATATATTTTATTTATTTGGAATATGTTTAACTTCACCCATGTGCTCATAGAAACTATCATAACTAATATAATATATAAAATATAATATAACTATAACTATATAACAACTATAGCAACCGCCTGCTTATAGAGAGTTCCCGCACCTATGTTTCTCCTCTGCAGGTTAGTTAAAGGGGTTTGTTATAGTTTAATAAAGTGGCCCTTTGTTCAACACAGCTTGCTGTGTCCATGTCTTATTTCAACCCTCAGCTGCAACTGAATTTCAGATTAGAAAAATGAAAATATGAGAGAACCGAAACTGACAGCTCTTTCCATCCCTATTATAGGTGCAATTGGTTTGTGTTACTTTTGTTTACCCTGGCATTCTGGGATGATAGCTTGGTCTGAAACTATCCTGACTTTTTCCCACAGACCAGCTGGCTCAGAAAAGTTTGTTCACCAACAGCTCCTGATTGTGTGTTTCGATGAAAAAAAATGTTTTGAAATTGCTGATAAAGCCATGTGCTATTCACTGGATACTTCTGGGCAAATGGCTATGTTGGGGTCGCAGATCTGTACCAACAGAATGGGAATAGCATGAGATGATATTCTGTTTCAATAATTAGGAAAAATAATGGTATGTGATCTGAACACTGAATTGCTGAAGTTTTAATTCTAGTTACCCAGGTTTAGGAATTTGGGCAGATGTTTTTTTTGGTCCACATTTTTACAGTGGACCGACTCAATCCAGTCCTCCCAAACCTGCTTGTGGATCACAGTGCAACTTCCAGTTGACTACACACTTCACCTGATTTCACAATGCAATTTTGGTGCACAAAAATATGTATGTTATATCAAAGATGCAGATAAAACATCTGTTTCATGGATAAATGTATTGCAAAGCATTAACATGTGTTTTATGAAAAAAGTGCATACATAATGCATACAGTTTAAATGTGAACTTTTTATGTGTTCTTTTTTAAAAAAAAAAGTCTGTGCAACATGGGATGGAACAGAACTATGACTGCAACAGGATGGAATTAGGCTGTTCCATGAACTAAATCTAGCTAACAAGCACCCACATACCTGAAGGCTGAAACGTTCCTGACGTATCAGTAGTCATCACTGAAAAGTTCAAGTGGATGAAATACAGTTTCTGAAACCATCTTTGCCTGTATTTCAAGATGTTAAAAAAAGTTTATTTGTAGTTTGTTCCATTAAAAACATAAAATTAACAATAATAACAAAGAGCAATTATGTACATATTTTTGTATTTCAAGACTGAAGTCCAAATTGAACTGGTGGAGTTGTGTTTTTTTTCATGTGACTGCTCCATTCTCCTATAAAATGGGGTGGAGTGTATGTTCTCCCTTTCCCCCTATGTAATACTCCCTGTTTCAGGCAATTTTTTTCCAACCTATCCTGGCCC
The DNA here is from genome assembly GCF_030035675.1 of Rhineura floridana. Lineage (NCBI taxonomy): Eukaryota > Metazoa > Chordata > Lepidosauria > Squamata > Rhineuridae > Rhineura > Rhineura floridana. The sequence goes on from NC_084486.1 coordinate 103,196,719, forward strand.
ATTTCTGGTCTCAGCTGGGAAGGGAGAAAAGCACCTTGAACATTCAACTGTGAAGGATGTAAGTCACAAGGGGGGGAGTGCTCATTACCCCTCTCCCATGTACGTCTTTTAGTGTCCGAGTCAGACCTCTACTTCCACTTTATATGTGAACAGAGTGGACACATAAATGCAAGCTCCATTGTATCTGGTTTGGCCCCTACTTAGAGGGACAGAGAAGCTATTATTGTCAGTGAAAGTATTCATCAATATACAGTTCTTTTTCATCAATGTTAATTAAAGGAACCTCCTAGAAGACCATCTTATACTTACTGTACTTATAGTTTGATATTTCTTTTAAGATGAAGACCTATTATATTGGGAGAGCCAGGAGGGGAATTATTAGAAGTTCTCTGTCAGTCAGGTATTGGTGGATATTATTCAGCAGAATTGCTTTCTATAATTAATTATTTAAGCTGACCATGCTATTTTAGACAAGGCTTCAGGTCATATGTGATTGAATGACACCTCAATTACCTTTGTTTTGTAGCTGCATCCCTTAGCTTTCTCCCTTTTACAATGCGCATCACTTTCACTTATATGATAGATCTGTCTCCCTTACACTCCAGCATACTCCCAGTAGGGTTTTAGTTGCTGTCAAATTATGGTTGTGTATTGAAGCATTTGATAGCAGAATCCTAACTGCTTAGTACTTCATCTTGCTTTTAATACCAGGAAGCTTCTTCTCCCATTATCTTTTTAGCCTGTAGAAGTAAAATGTATTTTTCTCTTAAAGCAACTCCTTTTGTGTTTCTACACAATATAGAAATATGAACAACCTTGTCGTATAGAAGAAGAAAGTGAGGAGGAAGAGGAAGTAGAAGATGAAGATTCAACCAGTGCTGAGTCAGAAGAGAGTGAGGAGGAGGAGGAAGAGGAAGAAGCCATTGGGAATAAAGGAGACAAACAAAATGCATCCAGGCAAGATCAACTGGAGTGGGATGATTCAACACTACCCTACTAGAAACCCTTAATTCTCTTGCTCCTTTTGTATACACCAATACTGTGTATTTCTGAGTCAATCCTATTGCATCAACCCCATCTTGGATCTATGAATTAATTGGCAGGATTTAACTCCCTATTGACTACAGATGAGAGAACTGCATTGCTTGAATTTGATGTAGTATCAAATTGCTCCAGATAGTTATTGTGTGGGTAATGGCACCTGGCAAAGCACAGGGTACAACCATTTACGTCTCACCTAATAACACCAACCTCACAGCATCTATTACTTTCCACTTCTCCATTTCCACGAAACTCCATTATCTTCTAAATATGAATATGCAAAAATTCTGTTCACCAGTCTATAGAGGATACAGTTCAGCTTGCTTTTAAGAGTGAATTCTTAGAGTCCATGTAGACAAAACCCCTCTTTTGGGTTTCAGTTTACTCTGTCTGGTTCAAAAACATATGTTCTGAAAGAAATGTAGGTGCTACTTGTTACAAAGGGCAAAATTCATTTGCTCTCATTTCCACTTTTCTGCTTTGTTGTTAATTGCGTTCTGTAGAGGGATTCGGATTATTTTAACTAGTGTGTGTGTGTGTCACAACACACAGAGAGGAATGGATAATCCATTTCACTGCTACTGTTCAAACCTGGCAGGGGGAAATTATCCAGCCCATCTATTCATACTCACATAATGCTACGTAAAATCCTACAAACTGAAACCTTTGCCTTTAATGAATTTCCAGTGCCCTTTGCCACACAGATTAAGCAATGTTATCTCATGTGAAATACAGGTTCAGCTGGAGTGTTACTGTAGCTAAGACCTGTGCTTCTGATCTTCATAGAAAATCTGTTCTGAATAACCTGCAATGTAAATCATTACTTTGTTCAAGTATCTTATGGCAGCATTATGGCAGCTGGGCTTGGTTGGAATTTAGACAAGTGTATGGATCTAAATATATGTAGGCTAGGGAAATTTTTCCCTTATGCATGTTAGAAAAAAAGTCCCTGACTTTTTATTATTGCGGCTAGAACTGGTGTCTGGTATATTCTGTTTACTACCAAAATATATTGGGAACCAAGCAAACAATGCAACACAGCTGAAAGGTCTCCCATATGAACCACAAACTGGCTTTCATATCTTTTTTTGTTGAAGTAAAGGATTGTTTGGAAAATACAAGATGATTAATCAAAGAGCTTTAAAGCAAAAACAACTAGTAGAGTTTGAAAAAAAATGTAGTTTATACAGGATAGCATGGGGTTTTTTTTCCATAGCTGCTTTATTCTAAATGTTGAAAAGACATTGCTGTATCTCTGTGGTTTGTTTTATTATTTTTTCCTTAATATTCTTTGTGTCTTTACAGTTACATGAATGCCAGGTAATGCGATGGTTGATGCTGTGCATACGTTAGATATATAGAAGCCAAGGCATTATGATGCGGAAGCAAAGAATATTGTTTTGTAGTTTCTAATTTCTAATTTAATATTTCTTCTAAAGATTTTTGTGTTTGCTTTTGATTCTTCTTCTTCTTCTTCTTCTTCTTCTACTACTACTACTACTACTACTACTACTATTGTTGTTGTTGTTGTTGTTGTTATTGTTATTATTATTATTATTATTATTACTTTTGTTTCGGAGGAATACCATTTCATCGCCCTGTGTCAAGAAAGCCTCAATTTATAACGTCCTAAAACAGAGGCTAGAACTGGCTGTGTTTTGAGGGAGAAAGCTTCTGCTGCTATTTTCTTTTGTAAGTTATGAGTACAAGGAATGTATGAAGCTGCTTTATACTAGGTCAGACTATTTTCTCATCTGGTCCTGTATGTCTAATCTGACTGGCAATGGGTCTCCAGGGTTTCAGGTAGAATCTGTCACCTGCTACCTGATCCTTTTAACTGGAGGTGTATGGGATTGAAGCTGGGACATTCTACATGCAAAGCATGTGCTTTATCACTGAGCTACAATATTCATGGGAAGAATAGAAGAAAACCCTGTCTTGCTACCAAGCTGCCAAAGATCAAAGCCATGCAGTTTGTGAGGTTCACAGATAGGTGGGCCATTTTGAAGCTAGGAGGGACTAAAGAGATCAGTCTAGGTAGCTGCCTTGTCTCATTAATGCAGTTGCACTATGTTTTGAGGCAGAGCTTGGAAAAGTTACTTTTTTGAACTACAACTCCCATCAGCCCAATCCAGTGGCCATGCTGGCTGGGGCTGATGGGAATTGTAGTTCAAAAAAGTAACTTTTCCAAGCTCTGCTTTGAGGATCATAAGATTAGCTTGCTTACTCTGTTGGATAAATACTATCCAGGCACTCAGTTGTCCACAGGACTTTTATATCTATGGATGAGGTCTGAAACATATTAAAGCAGAAGAGGGAAATAAGTTTGTGTGTGTGTGTGTTTCCACCTTCATCTTGGCTGACCCATGAACATGTCCTCAATTAAATAATTTCTATATTAGGTTATATCTACATTTCTTCATCAAAGTAAGCTGCAAGAAAAACACTGTTTAAAAACATTTTAATTTGTTTTCGCAGTCTACACATGTTCTGACACTAAATTAACACCTCCCAAATATAAATTATATTTAAATTTAAATTGCACCAATTTCTCTACTTGAAAAAACACAGCTTCCTTCTGATTACTAAATCCGTAAAAGGGTTGATATACAATTAACTTTGAGAACTGCAGCAAATGTTATTAAATATCTTTAATTACTTTCCCTTGAGTTTGCAGCTCAGTGTGGTCTTTCACCACATCATTCCAATTTTACCCCTTTGTGGTACCAAATGGCATCTTCTTGCACTATAAACGTAGCGTCTCAAATGGAAGGCTTGCAGCGCTAACCCTGGGATGTCTCAATGTACATGGCCATTTCACATGTTATACAGCAGTAAATTTAGTGCACTCCTGTATGCTCATCAACCCATAGTCAATCTTTGTTCTGTGATGTGTATATCTATGTGATACATGTGGCTTCAAAAACCTATGCATCACATTCACACTTTAGAGTTACTCTTTGAAAATGCATGCAATTCAAAACGTATATTTGAAGAAGCTCTTATTACAAGAAGCAAGCTCTATGGCAGCATACCATGTGCTGTCCCTGTGCTGTCCTTTGTCAACCATGTGGGTTCATAAAGGTCCAGAGAGGGCCATGACAGTCTGCATGTAAAAATTCTGATGATGTTCAGAAGTGCTGAATCATGTGGATGCACCTTAAGTCTACAACTGACTGCTTAGAAAGGAAAATTTCAACTTCATATATAGACTATCCATTGTTCTTTACATTCAGAAGTTTGGAATCAATTAGATTCTGTAGACTAAAAAGTGTTGTGTTAAATTGTTAAATCTATTAACATTGGTTGCACTTGTTACATTAAAAAAGAAAAGAAAGAACAATGAATGTCTCAAGGGAACTACAGGAGAATATTCTAATGAAGAAGTTGAATGAAACTGATAAGGTATCTGGTGCAGTTTTAAAATACAAGACTTACATTCATGCTGCACAATCAAGTCCATTGTAATCTACTTGGCCTGGGCATTTGAATGAGTATAAACAATCTGTTCAGGCAATGCTGATTCATTATGCAAATCAAGTTGCTTTATTTCTACATGAATGATCATACTGATGCAAAAGCCAACACTGTCTCTACATTAGTTTCCTAAAATTATGTACTCTGTACATGAGTGCTATTGTGCTCATGTCTGCTTGTGGGTTTCCCATAGGCATCTGGTTGGCAACTGTGAGAAAAGAATGCTGGACTAGACAGACCTTTGGTCTGATCCAGCAGGGCTCTTGCTATGGTCTTATATTTAAAATCTTGCTAGGACATTTTTTGATATTTTTTGCTTCTATGTAAATCGGGGTAGGGAACATTTGACTCTCCAGATGTTGCTGGACTCAGATGTTGCTGGACTGAAACTTCCATCATCTGACCATTGGCTATGCTGGCAAGAATGATGGAATTTGGAGTCTAACAACATCTGGAGCCAAAGATTTCCTAACCCTGATTTAAATGATCTAAGGCCTTTGTTTCATAGAGTAAAAAAACATTATTTTTATCTAGAATTCTACAGTAATGGTTGAAACAGTTAGCAAGAATTGTGCTAGATTTCCTCTTCCTCAAATTCTTGGCAGTATTTCAAATAGTGAGCCTGTAACTGATTTATATTTTCTTTTCTACATTTCCATTTTCTTCTTTATAAACTGAGATCTTTTGAAATCTCAGCTTAAAACTATTAATTATTCAATTATTGGGTTCCAAAACAAAGAAAGAGGATTTCAGCCACCCCACTTTCTCAGACACATGCAGACTTTTTATTCAAGTGACTAGAGCTACTTTATCTTCTCTGTACTGTGTGCTACAAAGAAGTATCTGCAGTCTTTTAAAAAAAGACAGGCTTCTTTACACTTTTGCATGCTATTAAACAATATAGTTTGCTGAATCAAAGTCCCAGATCTTAGAATGGCTTTGGACATATAGTTACTACGTCTACACAGCTGAAACTTTCCTTCTTCTTGAAAGGGTGATGTGCTGTAATCATGCATACAGCCATGTTTTTGATGGTTTAGAATCTTTGGGTATGTTAGCAGAAATGTGGCTTTTGAAAATGTACAGATGCATACTGGAAAGCACCAGGCAAACGAAATACACGTCCAATGCACACAAAAGATTTGACTATGCATGCACCTGTTAGATGTAGATCTGTTAGCAAGCTGGCTGACTGACTGACAAAATACAAGCAAAAAAGACATGATGTCATGATGTTGAGGGAAAATAACAAGCTTGAGTTTGTTTTTTGGGGGATACAAAACTTGCAGCATGTAAGAACAAGAGGGAGATTAGAAAGTTGAAAAGAAAAGCAGCAAGGCTTGCGGTGGGGAGGCTCATGGCAACTGTAGGCAAGATGTTCATTTAGGTGCTCAGATCAAAGCTGTGTGGAAAATAAGTTTATATAGGGATCAGCTAAGCATGTGCAAGAACAGGCTTTGATGGCAATGGCTTTTGCTAACAATGAGCTGCATTAATTAATGTAGGCCAGTAGCTTCAATCTTTGTAGCTCTCAACTAGATGTTGAGAGCCCAGGGTCCGAGGCCTGCTAATGATAACAGCAGTTAGCATGGAGCCCCAGTTCTGTTAGGAAACAATGGGAATGTTGTGGTGTCAGGCTTAGAATTGTGTCTAATAATTTAATGAAAGTATAGCACCGTGGGGAGGAGAGCCTGGCTGGGAGTCCAGAGTCTGTGAGTTCAAATCCCCACTCGTGTGTCCTGGGTGTCAAAGGCCAGCTAAAGATTGCCCCCACAGTGAGTGGCTCAGGGGTATGTGCCCTGCCAGCTGTGCAGCTGTGGGCAAGCTGCATAGTCTCAAGGAGCCCAGTTGTCCCCCAGCTGGCAGTTGCAGACAAGGAAGGAGCTGGCTTGTACAGCTGTGGCAAGCTGAGAAGGCCCTAGCCAGCTGGGGAGGACTAGCCTTAGAGGGAGGCAATGGTAAACCCCCTCCGAATACTGCTTACCGTGAAAACCTTATTCACAGGGTAGCCATAAGTTGGGATCGACTTGAAGGCAGTCCATTTCCATTTTTCAGATATAATTGTTATTAACATGGATCCTATTATTATCTGTGTTCATCATTATCAGTTTATTTCTATATCATGTTTTGCCCTAGGCCCCTAAAATGTTGAATAGATTAATACAAAATAAAATATAATAAAACTGCAATACAAAAGTACAATAGAATGAATCAATAAAAATATGAAATGGCAAAAACCCAGGCATAGCATGAATCACACTGTACACTCGTGAGTTGCATTTCTGCTCTCACCATAAAGCAACAGCCATCCACGAAACAACTGCCCACATAATAGGCTTCTCCCTGAAAACAACTAGAGCTGTGGCAAAGTTCTTACAGTTGCTCTCCAGGGCAGGGCTAACTGGTTCAACTTTTAATTCTAGCTCTGTAACAGGCTGTAGTTCTCCAGGTGCAGTAAAGAAGGGTTGGGAAGGTTAAAGTTGGCATTTATCTCACAGCTAGCAATAGGACCTACAGGATTGTTGTAGTAATATTTTATTTATTTATTTCTTAAGCTTCTATTCTGCCCTTCCTCCCAGAAGGAGCCCAGGGTGGTATACAGAGGATAATACACTAAAAATATCCTGAAACATCTCAGATAAGAAACATATTAAAAACATTTTAAAAATAGAACATATTAAAAACATCTTCTAAAATTATGTTTAAAAAAAATCCAAAACAGACTCAGACTGGGATAAGATCTCTATTTAAAAGGCTTGTTGAAAGAGGAAGGTGTTCAGTAGGTACCAAAAAGATGGCACCTGTCTAAAATTTAAGGGGAGGGAATTCCAAAGGGTAGGACTACAACTATCTGTGTTGTAAGGTGTTGTATCAGTAGGGTTGCCAGGTCAGAAGCATCCAAAACCTTGAGATTTTAGGGGCGGGCTCTAGTGATGTCACAGGAGTAGGTCATAGTGATGTCACAGGGTGGGTCTGAGTTATGTCATGGGGTGAGCCTTAGTGATGTCACAGGGGTGGGCCCTAGTGATGTCATTAAGCATGATGCATTAAGCATCAACCACAGTTGCTTGGAGCATACAATTCAAACAAAAACATTGATAGAATCTTAGCTAAAAAATGGAGCCTGGGTAGGGAACATTTAATCTAGCCTACTTGCTTCTGGCAAGAAGGGTTTAAGTGCCTCAGGTCAACCCAGTCACCAGAAGGCCATTGTAGGAAAAAAGGAGCCTAGTGTTGTGGAGATGTTGGATAGGACCACTTAGGAGTAAAGATGGATGCCCCTGAAGGCTGCAATTCTAAACACACTAAGCCTCATAGAACTCAATAGGACTTACTTCTGAGTAGATATGGTTTGGATTGTGCTGTTGGTAAAGCTTGACTAGGGATCCTATGCAAAGATATCCATATCCAAGCAGGGTTGCCAACCCCCTGCCTGGAATGCCCTGCCCCTAACTTTTAACATGGCTGCTCCAAACTTCTTTGGATAACTGTGAGGTGGAAACTACACTTCCCAGGATTCTTTAGGGAAAGTCATGAGCTTTAAATGTGAGGTGGATGTGCTTTAAATGTATTGTGTGGATCTACTTAATAAACTTTGCCTGCAAAATGCTTTGTGTGCATTTTAATTAATTTTTTAATATGGATATGAGCAATTAAGTGTACTGGGTTACCATGGGCTACTCACCATCTCTCAGCCTAGTCTGCCCCTCAGGATGAAAACAACAGAGGGGGGCTATGACCACCCCATGGAAGAAGACTTAAAATGTAGAGGAAGTAATACTGTACAAGTAATATTTATATAAGCATGACTGTCAAAGATGTTTATTATTTACACAACCTGCAAAGATATTTGTAGTGCAATCCTATGATTGTTAACTCAGAAATAAGTCCCAATGTATTCAATGGGGCTTACACAAACGGGGGAGCATACACAGAACTGCAGCCTCAAGTGATAAGGAACTTCACTCACCCAATCCAAAATTCAGAATCATGCCACTTTTAGCTGTTTGGCAATTGTATATACTTGTTGTGGTGGTAACTGGATTTTAAAGGGATTTATTTCTTGTGAGCTGCCTTGGTTTCCCAACCTCACAGGGTTGTTGGGAAGACTCCACATACATGCACACACTGGAGATGTAAAAATACATAGACCCCATATAATAGTTTATTGTCAGAACCAGTTGGTCATTGCAGAACATTTTTTAAAAAATAAAATCAATATTAGTTTCCTACATAATAAAAGCAGTGATACCTATATAAGCCCTGCTTAATGGCTTTAAAAAATAGGATTAGAGGAAGAGAGCAAGATTTACAACACAAACACAATTCTTTGCTATGTTCACTCAAAAGTCCCATTAATTTACACCAGAATCCTAATCATGTCTACTCAAAAGTAAGTCCTGTTGAATTTAATGAGGTTTACTCTGGGTATGTGGGATTAGCATTGCAGCTTTACTCCCAGAAAAGCAAGTATGGGGTTAAAACTTCATATTTGGAAGGTTTCAAAACATTGCCCTCTTCAAAATTTAAACTTGTTTGACTGCTGCACACAAGAGAAAAATGACTTTTGGTACTGTTGAAAGCTATATACTTAATTTATGAGATTTAAAAAAAAACAGGAAAAAACAACAGTTTCTACCTTTGCAGTGGGGTCTAGGTACTGCCTGGAGGCCAAGAAATCCCTTGTGAATCACAACCCTGACTTCACTTATTGACTACAAACCTGAAAGGGCAGGCTTAGAGCAGCCAGCTAAGAGATCATTTCACAGAAGGGGGGCTGACATTTTGGTGTATATCTTGTGAACCAGACCACCTAGAAACATCTTTTTTAAATGAAAGCTGAGATTCCAGAGATTAAAGTGACTCACCAGGAGACCTGGAGAGGACCCCAAAAATCCAGAGTCTCCGGGCAAAACGTAGACACCTGGCAACACTATGTATCAGCAAAGCTTCTGAATGGTTAGATAATAGGTCTTGAGAACAAAGGGCAAGGTTTAAAAAACCCTATTGGCAATTATATATAATATGTTGTTTCCAAAACTAAAATCTCTTATCCCAACATAAACATATTCAAATACTAAGTGAATTTCATTCTTCTAATGATAGCCTACCATACGTTATTCTAACAAAGGAGATGTCTGTTTCTTGTAACTCCTGATAGAAGTTCATAAAATGGCCACCTTAAATTTTAAAAAAAAGGAGGGAAAGTTTTTGTCACATATGGTTTGCACAGATGACAGTATCTCTGGAGCAGGCAGTATTGTTGCAGGAAAGTGCAACATTTATAATTTTAATTAGTAATGCTCGCCTGGTTGCCCCACCCCTCCACACTGCACATCGCATGCACACAATAGGTGCGACGCGTGACGTTGCCTGAAACAAAGATGGAGGCGGCAGCTTCGCCCCCATCTGCAACTATGCCCCGCTCGTTGCGCAGGGCATCATTTCACATGGCACACTAAGGCAACCCTTGGCTTAGTGAGACCATGCAAATGTGTGGGCTTCTGGAGAGGAGCTTGCAGCTGCTTTCATCCTTCCTAGTCCTTTTGCTGCTGTGCCATGCTCAGCTAAGCAAAGTTTGGCTTAGCGTCTTGTCTGAACATGGACTCATGGTTTCAGCTTGTGATTAGTGAGGAGAGAGCTTAACCATGAGTCCTAGTTTGGAACACCAAATTCCAAATCCTTATGCCAAATCTTGGCTTAGCTCTGTGAAGTACAGCAATAAAAATGGACAAGGGCAGAGCAAAGCAGCTGTGACCAACTCTCCAGAGCCCACATGTTTACATGGACTCATTAAGCCAAGGTTTGCAAACCAGGCCATAGATTCTGTAATTTGCAGCCTACTAGTAAGGGGGCACATTTCACAATGGCCATGAATAGACGATCATATTTTAATTTATTAAGCTGAGATCTGAACTAGCTTTTTGCTTGCATATCTACCCCTTTAGCTCCTCCCTGCATGGAATCAGGAAGATTCTAATTAACCATACTTTCAATTTTGTCTGAACTTCTGCCCATTCATTCAGGCACTTCATGGCATGAGCAATCAAACCAGGAAATTTATAATTAACCAGTTTCCTAAACCATAGTTTGAAGTTGATTTAATATTCTGACTTGTTCCATAGCTGGTAACCGAAGTTTCCCAGTTTGAATGATATGGGAAACTATGGTTAATTATAAATTTCCTACTTTGATTGCTCACATGCCATGAAGGGCCTGGGTGGCTAGGGAGAAAATTAAGCTGAGATATTATCACCCAAACCACATATCGAGGTAGCTGCTAATTAGATTTATCACCTAACTTGTGTCTGTTTACTGAAAACAACAATATAATTCTCATGGCACAACTTAATTTTCATGTAGCCAATTTTCAGCAGTCTAGCTTGAGGGAAAGGAACCAAGTGCAGTAAATCTTGATGTCTGCCTTATGATTAACATCCCAATTTTTGTGATTAATGTTTGCTCTGCCTTTGTGAGTTGCTTTTTCTCCCCCTCCAGTGTTCTGCGTGCTATTTTCTGCTTCCTTGCTCAGATACTGCTTACCAGCAACAGATGGCAAATACCCCTTGGACAGGAATAAAGGTGTCACAGCCATTTGAAATGTGTCAAATGAAATGTAACTAGATATTTTGTCCTCTGTCACAATAGAGGAAAATCTGCTGGTTTTATGAGCCTGAGGACTCTGGCAGCCAGAACTTTACAGTAATCAGCCTTTTAAAAGTTACCACAGTGGTAGTATTGAAATTTTATTATGGTAGCATTTTACTGATGGTAGTATTTTAATATAAATATTGGGCAATTCTCTTTGGGCAAGTTATGGCATATAGTTGACAACTATGCTTCTTGGCTCATTTTCTTTGTTTTGGTAGTTTTTTCTCTTTTTTTAAGTTTTAGGATGACTTGATGAGTAGGAAAATAATCACATATATTCATAGTGTAATCCTATGCAAGATTACTCAGAAGTAAGTCCCACTGGGTGGGGTTCACTTCCAGATAAGAAGGTATAGGATTGCAGCCTAAATTTATTTATTTAATTAATCAGTAGCCCCTATAGTCTTTCTGGGCTGTGGTCTGTTTAAATTGTATCATTCACCGTCTGCAAATATTGAATTAAAGAACCTGTAGTGTTGTTTGCCTTGAATGGTTAGGTAGGAAAAGCAAGGAACTTGATGATACTCCAAGGCCTGGTTAATAAGTTATTAGAGTTGTGTAGTTCCCACATAATGTAGTTATTACATTATTTACTACATTTTTGTATCCCACCTTTCCTCGAAGGAGAGCTAAAAATGATACTAGAAAATAAGGTAAAGGAAAACAATAGCAAAAGCCGGTTGCAGCTATATGTGTCTGAACATATTTCTAGTATTCATAATACAGGGTTGTATTCAATGTAGTACTAACTCAAATGTTCCATCAGCACAAAGGTTTTCCCTTGTGCAATGGAATGGTTTCTGCCTCTCCTCCCCCTGCACACCCCTAAATCTGTTCTGGGAGTTTCCCCAACCCTCTGGAGCAGTTTGGGAGATGGCAAGTGGTGTGCACGGGTGGAGGAAAGGAGAAAGTCATTCCACTCACAGAAGAATTTTGCTGAATACTGCCCTCTGAGTGCATAATTTGAAAACTCATCCCTAAGATTTTGGTGAAATGCTATATTCGCTGAAGTCAAGATACAGATCTAGTGGCTCTTGGAAATTTGCCTTTCTTATCAACGAATACTGCATTCAAACCATTAAAAGATTCAATTTCTTGCCCCATATTTGCACTATGTCACAGTCATTCATATATTTCAGCATGAATCACTGCTGTCGAAAACAGTCACCATTTACTAGCTCTTGATATCCACCTAGTCATAGCAGTTCCTTTTTAAAATAGCTACACAAAAATTAATAAGTGTTTTTGTGAAAGTGTTTCAGAAGATCTGAGGTATGTTGACTTATGAAAATAATACCCAAGGAAATGAAGGTTTTAAAACATATTCATACACCATCTTTTAAGTACAAATCAAAAGTTCCTTTATGTAGTTAAATAATTTTTCTCAAGGAAACTGTTGGGAAGCAGATGAATGGATAGGAAATTATCTATCCATTTCACTATGAGAGATTCACTGTGCTTTTTTCTGTGCAAACTGCATTCAAATCCAACTAAAGTCAGAGAAATATACGATATAGATGATCAAATATAATCCCAATCCTGTTTATTTGGCCACTCTAATTAGATTTTCTGCAAAGGATATTTAAGAAGATGAAATACATTTCAGAATTGCTAAAGAAAATAAAGGGAAGCCAGTAAATGCTCTTATTGATCCTGCCCCCCAAAGGAAAACATCAGATGCCATTGTTTCATTTTTCTGTTTATTGTTTTCCCTATCTTGTATCAAGGAGTTCTGGGAAACCATTTTATTAAATTTTAAGCACTCTGGTTGCTATGTGATACTGCCAGCCTGCCCAAGTGAAAGCCTTTTAGTGGCCATTCTCTGATAGTGGTTACTTTTATCAAGAGTGAAAAGACGTATAGCTCTGATTTTGTAGTACTTTACATCAGTTATTATTTGGCTCTTAATGTCTGGTCATGCAGGAAAGTCACAGTTATTAATGAGTATACATTGTGTAGTTGGGGGTTGTTCCACACTCTTAATTTAAGAAAAATATTCCTAAATATGGACATAAGAATGCCTCTCTTTTTTTCTCTTTCCCCTAAAACTAAGATTTTATATTAATTGGCTTTGAATTGATGCTTTGATAGCACTAGCTGCAGTAAAATGGTTATTTCTAACTAGTGCTATGCCAAAAAGTTTCTCCTCCATTTTTTTTACTTTTCTCTATCAATTAGTGAGAAAAGATACTGCATTCGAAAAATATGAAAGCAGAGAGAAAATTTCTGAGAAATAATCTCAGGTAGAAAACAGGGTTTTGTACTTGCCTTACATTGAAGATGGCCAAGAAGTGGTTGTGAATGTCTTTTTTTTCATTCCAGAAATCATCTTTCTGGTGGTCTACACTCTGCAGCCTTCCTGGGTGCTCGCTGTTCCTGAAAACTCCATCACATCCTCACCTGGGCATTCCTGTAAGCACAGAAAGATAAGGAGGCTGCTTACTGTTCAGTGAAGGTTCTTTCATGAACTTTTTTTAAAAAAACCTTTTAAATAAAACAGTTCGGACTTTTAAAAAAAGTTAAAAAGGAAAGACAAAACAAAATCAGTGAGTACAGCAATCCCAGACATTCAGTACCCAGCTTCCAATGTAGGGATGGGAGAAAAATTTGATTCACTTTGTAGTTAAAGGTGAATCTATGAAATTTACACTTCCTGAAACATTATGAGAAGCAAAATATAGCCATCCTTCAAAATTTGCATTTATCCAAATTTTGCAATGCAATTCTCCAACCAATGTTTACAAACATGCATAAAATGAATATATTAGTGAAAAGAGCATACAAAATGCATTATATGAGGGGGAAATTCTTGCAAAAGTGTGTACATTAGTCAACCCTGCACACAAAAATGTGTTTATTAGGAGAAATCCACACTAAACTATTGATGTGGGGAACTGAATTTAAGATCCGAAAAATGAGAAACGGAGAGAACTGAAACATACAGATCCTTCCATCTCTATTCCCAGGCTCTCCATACCATTAATGCTTGGGGAAGATGTCACCAGAAAGTCCTCCCATGGAGGTTTTTTTCCCTTCAGATAAGGAAGCCTGGACAGATAGGGAGGCTGCAGAGTGCTGAAGAAATGTTTAATGGAATGAAAAACACACACACCACCCATGGTCACTCACAATGATAAAGTTAGCTTAACCCCACACTCACAAATATTCTGAAGAAAATCTAAAGTGCCTTAAGAATGAGCTAGAAAAACAGAAGCCACTTGCACAGAACAAAAAAATCATTTGGGAAACTGGAGGGCAGATTTGATCACAACACTATTCCTTACCAGACCAACACAATTAGAACATTTTCTCTCATCCATCTTGAAATCTGTATTAGTCTTCTTTGCATCATCTAGTGTCCAGTCTACATATGCAAGAGAAAAAGGAAGAACCAGTGGCATAAACACTTCAGACACCACTGAATTTTGAAACTGAATCTGGAAGATTCAATATAGCAGCATGCAAGCAAACATCCCAATCAAATAGTTAGGTGAGCCTAAGCCAACTGAATTCAGTGTGATTGAGCATGGTTAATTCTGACACAGTCAGGCTCTTAATTCAATCTTGTAGTCCTTGAACTAGAATAATGTAATATAAGTGTTAATGTAGGCATCTCAAGCCTGTACTGCATGGAACGGTGTGGTTGTTCGCTGCTAAGCACAGGTAGGGCAAACATCTTCTTTTAACTAAGGTGTATAAAATGTATTCCTCTTTTTAAAAGACCAAATTCTTTGACTTAGAATTTGAAAATACTATTATTTATGTATCTGAAGAATGTCTATACCACTTCTCAGGCAACTGCCTCTCAAAACAGTTTCCATTTAAATAAACATGCAAGTCCATGAAATACAACAACAATCAAGCACTAAATATCCTAAAAACAGATCAGCAGAACAGCAGCAAACTCACAGTTTAACAATTTGTGTTTTAAAGCTAACAAGGGAAGGGGCTTGACTAATCATACTTGTGATGGCGTTTTATAAGGGGGGGCTCACTGCAGAAAAAGCCCTCTTCCTTCTGCCTGCTAATCTGATTGCAGGGCTTTGGAAGTACATTAAAAGTAAGGGCTGGTTAGTAGGGTTCAGACAGCCCTTAAAATAACCTTGATGCACTTTGAATGAGCCTGGAAATGTAGGCATAATAAGTCCAAACCGCCAAGTCCTAATCAACAGTGAGGCAGTCACATTTTGTACCAGTTGTGCAGTTAGGCAGCATTCAATCCCCATGTTGCCCAGTTCTCTTTGGGCTGTTTCGGGTATGCTTTCCTCACTGAAAGAGTTTCCCTGCTAAACATTGTTTGTACTTCTGCCAGCTTTGGGGTCCCCTCAAGCCTGCTGATATCTTCCTTTTGTGAAGAGATGGTGCCCTTTGGGCTACAAAAGAGCCCTCAGAGAATTGAGTTTTTTTATTTAAAGTATTTTGAAGCCACTTTTTAGGGCTACATCTTAGCAAAGCAATGTATAAAGAAGTAAAAGACAAGGTGCAATAGAGAAATAATCACAGCTGAACAGATGTACAGATTAATATCAGAAGCTATTAACTGCCACAGCTAATTATGTGAGCAAATTGAGCCATAGAGTCTTATAATAATATTGTAACTCTGTCCATAGTGTAGTGTTATGCAATAGTGTGTGAAGATCAGATTCTTAGGCTCATTGTCCAAACACTACCAGAGACTTCCCCCTGTGGTGACTACTTTTATTAGTATTTTAATTTTTTAAAAAATATTGGTATGCTGTCTTTCTGGTGTCTAGCTTCCAAGGTAGCTCACAATCATAATCAAATTAAAAACTTTACAGTATACTTCAACAATAACATTAAATAGAAACATAACAGCTAGAAAAACAATAACAGAAGTAGTAATACCACACCAACTCAACTATTAAAACCCCTAGGCAAATTAAACAGTTTAATGTCACACTTAATGGATATCAGTGATGGCCCTATACAGGTATGTTCCATAAATGCCACTATAGAGAACGTCTTCTCTATGTTCAATGCAATTTACCCACCTAAATGTTGAAGTGGAGGCATCTAAATTAGACCCTCTGAAGATCATAAAGGTCAGAGAGAAGAAGGTGGTCTTTTAGATCCCTTGATCCCAAAGCATTCAGGGCTTTATAAGTCACCAGAACTTTGAGTTGTGCCCAGAAATACACAGGAAGCTAGGGAAGATCTTTAAATATTGGAAAAATTCATTCAGAGTGACAATTCTAAATTAATCTGCCTGCCATATTCTGAACCAACTGACATTTCTGAAAAGTGTTAAAAGGCAGGTCCATGTACAATACATTACTTTAATCTACTGGTATTTTGGCAATAACCTTTTGATTTTTGAAGCAGCAGCAAGACCCAAGATTAATTGGGCAATGCTGTAAAGAGAAAATATGTTTATGGAAAATTGAGTAGTGTGAGAGCAGGTAGAAAGCAAGAGGTGGAAACCTACACAACAATCAGACCAGCATTTCCCAACCTTTGGGTCCCCAGATGTGGCTGGACTACAGTTCCCATAATTCCTGATCATTGGTCATGCAGGCTGGGGTTGATGGGAGTTATAGTCCAGCCGCATCTGGGGGACCCAAAGGTTGGGAAAGGCTGAGTCAGACACTGCAAGTGGATTGGATGAAGCATGTGTGCATTGTTCCCAGAAGTATGTGAAAGTTATACTCCTATCCCCCCCTCACTCACACACATACACAATGTATGCACTGGCTAGGTTTGCTCATAATGCTAAGCCAAGCCATGGCTTAGCCTGAATGCACTGGCTTTCAAGAAGGAAACTACAGGCTGCACAGCCACTTTGCTCCTCCACGATCCTTTTAGTTTAGTGCAGAATGGCAGCTAAGTGAAGGTTTGGCTTAGCATGTTGTTCAAACCTGGGATTGTGGTTAAGGTCTCTTCTCCTTTGCCATGATCTATAGGATCAGGTTTTTGTAGGAAAGATTTTTGGCTACAGGTAACATTTAAAGGAGAGAGCTTGATCGTGATCCCAGGTTCAGATGACTAAATACTAAGCCCAATGTTGTTTAGCTAATGCATCACACTAAAGGACCAGGGAGGAGCAAAGTGGGTGCTTTGGGATTTGGGAGCCATCACATTTGCAAAGTCTCAGTAAAACATAGTCTGGCTTACCATGATCTGCAAACCAGGCCCCTGTGTGTATATGCCACAATTAGACACAATGTATGTACACTTAGCAGGAAAAAGATACATTACTGTGAACTCAATGGGGACTAACTTCCACAGCATGTAATGTGACTTTTAAAGGTATTTGCTTACCTTACAACCATTGATTAGTTTCAAATCTAGAAAGCATTAAACACATCTGTAAATATTTGGGTTCCCAAGAATCAAGTTCAGTGTGAATAATTAGAAAGGATTCAATCATCAGATTAACAGAAAAGAGATAATATTTGTTGATGGTTCTTTCTCCAGATCACATTACATTACTGATTGTGGTGAAGACATGGGGTAGCATGGGGTGAAAAGAGAGGGTTTTTCTCGGAACCCACTGTGCTGATATGTGTACTGAACAGTTTTAGGGAAACTGTAAAGGGCAACTATCAAGAGTGCTTTAATGTAACAGTACAGCCATTTCTGCTTGGATAATTTTTGATGAGGCAGACGTTATTTCTCTTAACAATGAACTGAAATGGCAAGTGTTAAATTGATGATGGTTAGAATATTCTGATAATACTCCAGCAAAGATATTTGCATGGTGGTTCTTGTCTGCTCTGTGAAGTAATATATGTCTACTACCTCAAATGGGCAGATGTTTCATAGATGTTAATACAGATATCATTTTTAGATACTTTATTATAAGATAAGACAGAGGGATAGTTCAGCTTCAGGCCCGTGGTATAAAATTTCATAATGCTTGTATCGTGATTGCATTAAATTTTTCCAAGATTTTTAGCATCTGGACCACGTGGCTCTCGAATAATGCAATTAATCTAGGCTTTCAAGCATTCATTAACTCAAGGTGTTTCAGATTTTAATACCTAATTGGAATCAGCTTGAGGAGACGGAGTCTATTTTTTTTCAGAGTGTCTCAAAATGCTTTGGACTCCATCTGATTAGGAATTAAGAATGTTCTGCATTTTTCAACATTGATCTCGTGTTTCTATTTGATCATTTAATTTTGTAGCTTGTTTTTTAAATGGTATTGATGTGAATCAAAAACATGTTGTCTCATTTGTTATTTATTTGTTTAAAATGTATGTTTTTTGTTGACTGCCCAGTCAACAAAGTCCTCTGGGCAGTTCACACCAACTTCAAACAATATACAATTCAAACAAGAGTAGTTGAAACATTGATTAAAATGTTAAAAACATTGAAAATAAATTCAGTCAGCACAAGCAGCACAACAGCATTTGAAACACAGCAGAAATAATTTTCTGGAGGGGAGTTCTACAACTGTGTAGCTAGTTCAGCTAAACATACATATATATTCTGTGTTCTAGAATAAAATCCATTCAATCAAAGTTAAGTTTAACTATGGTATCAACACTCAACTAACTCAGTCCATAACTGTTCTTTATTTTATTAGAACTACGCAGGAGTAATTGGATTATGGGCAATAGGATAGGCCACATTTGTTCTTTCATCAATTAAGTAATAGCAAAATGAAGAAGAGATGTATCAGATCATAAACCACATACTCAAGATTATTTAGTATGGGTTACCCTTTAACACGTTAACACTGTTGTTATATGCTGAATGCATGAAGTGGCTTCCAAAATTAGCTAACCACATCCCAAGATGATGATGCATACACTGGCCACACCATCCTGGCTAACACCTGATTGGCATCAATCTAAAACGGGCATAAGTACAGATGTACATGCATAGGGCTCTCTACGGGGATGCACATCCTGGTCAACCACGTACATGTGTAGATCCCTTCAAACTGATAGTAATCAAATATTGTCCAGGTGTGGTATCTAGAAGTCAGGACTAGTGGGTGCATTCTCAGAAGCCCTTTCATGTGTTTGGTACTCATCGGTACAGAAACTTGAACAAGGTTATTTTGTACCCCCATTTTTGTTTTCAGGATCAGCTACTGAGTGATAAGAAGTAGATTTATCCAATAGTAATTGTACTCGGTGAGATCTCAATTAATGGTGAGATGTGCCACATGCATCCTTATGCACAAAATTTGTTATCTACCACTGTTTTAATGATGAACATAGTAATATAATTTGTAAGACTTGTTTCTATTGTTCTCAGGATTAAGCTTTCACTGCCTCAGATGGAATATTACTCAACTGATTAGTGTACATCATAAAGTAGCAAGAGTACATCATAAATGTTTCTATATTCAGTTTAACTTTCAATAGACTAGTTGTCCTGATGTCTATATGTCATGTTAAATAATAAAAGTTCATACTAGTTGTCCTAATGTCTATATCTCTATGTCATGTTAAATAGTAAAAGTTTCTCATTATGATTTAGGCTGTAATCTTATAACCACATACCTGGAAGCATAGAGTAAGCATCAGGTTACATTGTTAAAACTTTTCATTCTTTGCTCTTGCTTATGCAAATCTTCATTTAAACATTCTTCAATCCATCCATTCCTGAGTCATTATTATTGCCCCATTTATTCAATTCTATTTCTACAGAAGCTTTACAAAACATGTATCCAGCTTATTAGGTATGGCAACAAATCATATTAGATCAGATATGATGTTGTGTAGTGTCACAGAAAGCTTAAGGGACACAGCGGATAGGAAGCTAGACAAGAACTTGCATTGTCTCTCTCAAACAAGAACAGAACAGTAGCTGGGAACTCTTGTCTCCAGCCAGCTACAACTAAGTCCAGTAGCACCTAGTGAGTATAGTGTCCTCTATAACAGCATCAACACATAACATCCTAGAGAGCTAAAAACAAGTACAGAGAGCAAGGATATATGCAATTGAGCCCAAGTATCAGTTACAGCCCATGAGGAAAGGGTATCCATACTGGGTTTATACATTAACCAAACCTCATATTTGGGTACTGGCCCACACTAGACACAATGGATGTGGTAGCCGGTATGATAGCAGATCATAGGACAACCCCTGTAGTTCATCGGCCAAGCAATTTCCTAGCTTCTGGGACATTACCTGGTGTGTTTGTGACAAACCAGTGAGGGGTGCAACTACTCCCAACACAGCATGCTTCTGATAGGTTCATAACAGTCAGAGCATATTCTGCCAAACAGCGGTAACCTGTATACGATGATTAGTTTGTGGATCAAGTAGTTCAAGGTGTCCTTGTGGATGCAAATTGCTCTGTGGTCTTGTGTCTAGTTTAGCCGTGACACACTGGGGAGAAAGAATCACAGACATATTATTCTGGCTGTTCAGATTGAGATTCTGGTGGCTGTGCACACCAAGCTCTTGGGGTCCATTTCCTCCCAGAATTACTTTGCATGCTTTGTTCCAAGCTGTTTGATGTCCATTGTTTGTAGAAATAAATTTGTGGTCTGCAAATTTCCTAAGAAGGGCTTGCACATAAGCTGGATTGAAGCAAACGAGTCCAAGATGACATTTTATTGCTGCTGTTATTATTAGCATCATATAAGAGGAAGAAATAGATGGAGTTTCTGGGAAAAAAAACACCACAGTCTAATATTAAGAAAATATAAAGAAAAAGAAGGAAGTAGAAAAATGAAAGGAAAAGAGAGAGTGGGGATAGGGCAGAAATGCAAGTATCTTCATTTAAGTGAGTACATTTTTTATGGTAACCTTTATATCCTGCTTTCTCAGCTCCTACAAACTGCCCATAACAATTGGGTTATTATGGCTTATTACAAGCTGACAGCTCAATACCCAACTGAGAGAAGTAAAAGACTTTTGTCTTCTGTTTTTACAGTTGCAAGGCACCATCCTCTCTGCGGGCATTGTTTCCTCAACTAAGGAGACAGGCTTGGAAATAGTATCTTAAAAAGTTGTTTCATGGGAAGGGGTGCCCAGAAATTTTATCTTAAAAGCATAAAGGTGAAGAAATGTGAGTCCCTAGTTAAATGAGCAGGAGGAGGGATGCTAGGTCATGGTCTAGAAAGTACATGACATAGCAACCATGATGAAACTAAATAGGTTAGATCAATACCTGGATGAAAGATGACCTGGAACCCCATATATGCTTTATTGAACATCATGGGAGATATTAACTAAATAACTAATCAAGCACCATTATTTCCTTGCTAGTTCTTGTGAATAGAGAATTATGTGTTGGCTCTGGAGAAAGGCTAGCAGAGGAAATTCTGCCAGTGGTCCTCTTCCATTAACAGTTGTGCAAGAGTTAGCAGAAGACCTTGTATGATATTGTGTAAAAGATTGTGCAGATCCTTGTGCAAGCATGGATTTTGAGACACTATGGAACACGTAGTAATAGTGCAAGAAATTTTCTAATGCCTTCCACAAAAGGACACACACCTCTGGATTTCTCACATAAGATCTTTTGTAAGTCACGAAAAGCCCTTCCGAATGTGGAAGAGGCCTTCCGTTTGTGGAAGGACACCTCTAAGTCCAACCCACTGGGTTATTTTTAACTTTTATTCAGAATAGACCCCCTGAAATTAATGGGCCTAAGTTAGTCATGGACATTAATTCTAACAGGTCTACTCTGAGCAAAAGTTAGTTGAATACAACGCATTATGATTTAGTAGAAATTGCCATTGATTAATCAGCAGCCAAGATTACATAAGCTTCCACTTAAAATGCAAGAATTTCCTATGTGATAATTGGTTAGAACATTATAATTTCATTGTATTTCATACTAACTAGACAGTAAAAGTGCTAGCTTGCCAGGGTGGAAAATGCATCACGTAGTCATTTTCCCATTAAAGTTTTAATTTGTAAGTTTTGCTTCAACAGTAGTCCACCACTTCATGATGATCAGCAATAATTCTGGCCTTTGGCATTCCCATTTCAGTTTAATCACTGAATAGTCCTAGTCACTGTTAGAGACAAAACAAATGTGATACAAATGAAACTTACATCTATCATATGGCTGTTTTGAGCCCATTTACATGTCTGAAAATCACTGTATTCTGCATTAATTTGTTCATTACATTTAAATATATTGCTGTACATGAGAGGCAATCAAGCAACATCTGGAAGCATCTTGTTCCAAGTGCTAAATGAAATTTTAAAAGAGTGGATCTATACAATAAATGCAGGATAAGGAACTCAATGAGTATATGCAATTCAGATGGGGAATATGAATGCTTTTTTTCAAGATGACTATAGTGTAGATCTGCTGCTTACTGTTATTTTTTAAATAAATCTTTAACAAAATGTACGGTTAGAAATGACCACATAATAAACTAAATTTGAAAAGTTAAGTTTGTTATGTAGAAAGAATAAGTTTGTCAATGTCCTTGCCATTCCTACCCCCCAACTTTGTGATGTAAAGCTTGTCATTTTGAACAATAAATTCTGAATTTCAGATTGTAAAATATACTGGTTTTTACCACATAATTTGCTTATGGGAAACTAACCCATGTTTTGAAAACTTGGCCTGTATATGTATATTTTAAAAAAGAAAGAAATCATATTTTTTTTGTGATCACTCTGGCACTTTCTGTGATTGGCCAATAAATATGATTTTAGGATTTCACATAAATGGTTATGTTCAGGTTTCTGTTGTTGTTGTTTCCCCATATGGGATTGCCAGTCTCATTACATGAAGGGGAAAAATCATTTCATAAATAACTTGAATTAGAGCAAAGGAAAATGGTCCCCTTCATATAAGAAAATGACTGGTTCATTCTAGTTTTTTAAGAAGGTATAAAATATATCTTACGTGTGGCCTGAGGACAAAAGAGACCACACATAGGTGTGGGTGCTTATATGACAGAGAAACAAAATTTAAGAGAGTGGATGTGTGAGGCAATTTCTTTTTGCAAGCTTGATACAGTGTGTGTGTGTGTGCAAGAAGAGAGATCAGAAGATAATATTCTTCCCCATTATACTTTGTCTCCCTCTTCTCTCTCTCTGTCTGTCTCTCCACACACACATCTCACTTTATTGAATAATGTTTGTTTTTAAAATGTAATTGGTACATATGAAAAGACGGACTGAAGTAACAAATAATTTCACAGACAGATGACAACTTCACTTTAATCATAGACAAGTTCACCAAATTTGCTTCAGCCATTTTTCTTGGTCCTGACCAGGCTGACCAATGGGGAAATTTCAGTTTATATGTCAGTTGCAAGCAACCAAGAGTGAAAGGGATTTGAGGACATGGTGATGAAAAACTGAAATAGGAAACAAATGAGTCTCTTTCAACTTTGTTCACATTTAATACAAATAAGCACTACAAATTGCATTTGAGGAACACACACAAGGGTGTGGAAGTTATAATGTCTAGTTCATTTGTGGGGAAGGTTATAGGGGGGCACCAACACGTCACCAAAGCTCTTTGATACAAGAGAAAGTGCCAGGTGGGTGGAGGGGAAGAAATAGCTAGAGGGCTGAGCTAGAGGGCAGGCTGAGGGAGAGGGCAGGGGAAGCCTCCTCATCAATAATAACCTATGCACGAGTAAAGACCTGCTTATAAGGAAGAGCTACTCATGAGGAAAGTCAACAGGAGAACGGGGAAGCTGTGGCCCTCCAGATGATTTTGGACACAATTCCCATCAGCTGCAGAGACCATCATCGGGGACGATGGGAGTTGTAGTCTCGGGAGGGCCACAGATTCCCCATCCCTGGCTTACAGTTTAGCTCCATGTGGTCAACAGAAGCATTCTAGCTAACATAAACTGGAACATACTTTCATTTTAGCCAATTTTAGGAATGGGGCTTAACTAGTTAAGAGTCTGATAAAACTCTGTTTATTCTAGATTTAGTAAAAGAGAGCAAAGCCTGGAAGTTAGAAACTAGCCCCTGAAGGTGTTAGGGACACATAATATGAATAAACTCTGATTGCTGCCGTCTAGTCTTTATTTGAAATGAGACTCGGTCCCAGAAGATATAAAGTAGTAATAAAGAATAGGGCACTCTCCATACTGAGTGATCACAATCATCTACAACATATCTGGAGTTAAGAAGAATGGTTTCCAAGACCATGGATTTGACTTTCAGGTGTGCTCTCAACTCTAGAAACAATTCCAGTTACAAGTTATACCACAATTTAGGATGTAATTGTATTTGGCTCGTAAAGCAATAAAAATATCTGCCTATTTGAGGTAACTGCTGACGGTGTGCATATTCTCAATTATATGAAGAAAACTGAAAAGGTTATATATGTATTGTATATCATTCTGGAAGCATACAACAAATATGATTCCCTTTGTAAATTATGGAATAAATGCTCCGTATGCAAAGAACGTAAGCACAATTCTGTAGGTGGTATTTGTTCACAGAGGAGGCTATTGATATATAGTGCCAGTACCATCTTGTATTGAGAGGGGATGGGTGATGGGCAGAGTGATCCCTTCCTTCCATGGGCACAGCACCTCCTCATTTGCACCTCTGCAGTTTGGTTGCCTGCTTCTTCAGGGTCCAATCTTCACAGCTACCAAGTGGTAGAAAGCAAGGTCTCCTCCTGTCACTGCTTGCTTGCTCCGAGTGGGCAGGTAAATACAGGCATTAACAGCAAAGTGGATAAGCATCAGAGTCAAGAGATTCCAGAGATTGGCCAGATGCCTGTTCTGGATGGGGTTGCACTCCCTCTGAAATAACGTGTTTGGAGCTTGGGGGTGCTCCTGGATTCATCTTTGTTAATGGAGGCTCAGGTAGCCTCAGTGGCTGCAAGTGTCTTCTACCAGCTATAGCTGGTGCACCACCTGTGGCCAATCTTGGACATAGATAGTCTGCCCATGGTGATTCATGCACTGGTAACCTAAAGACTTGATTATTGCAATGTGCTGTATGTAGGGCTACCCTTGTGCCTGGTCTGGAAAGTCCAGCTGGTGCAAAATGGCATCTACCTGTGAAGAGATCCAGAATAGCATGTAAAAATACTGTTTATATTGGAAAAAAGCTTTAGGGGTTTTTTGAGAGGAATTCCCAATGGTTGCCATAGATTCAATAAATCCTATAACTGTCATGAAGCAAAGTTAATACATGTAATGACAAGGCATTACTGTCATCTTTTAGGAAATTTATAAAATTAAGTGTTTGTAAACACTTCATGAGATTGTCTTAATATCTTACCATGGTGCCTTCCTAAGTAGATAACCATCTGCTCATAATTCTGGAAATTATTTTTCCATAAATTTTAGCTATGCTCTGAGCAAAATCAGCAAATTGAATGGACAAGATTGTACAGTGGGATTGTGTTACTCCATTTTTTTTTTAAAAAAAAAGAATGGTAAACCTCAATAGCAGCATGATAATAATACTAACTGACTGTTACTAGTTTTAGTGATAGTCCATTGTACTACATTTGTGAGTAACGGGACTTGGAATGGAAAGCTCTTTTAAGATCAATGAAACCAGCACTTTGGTGCCTAATTTCCAATGGAAATTAAAGGGCAAAATGCTAACACACAAATGGAAAAGTCTCAGTACTGTCTAACATAAGCTGTTGCCTTTCCTTGACCAATTTGATTTGTAGGTATAATGTTCCAAATAGCCAGATAACAAATAGGGTGGTTGTGTACCCTATATTACCAAGGACTTGAAGCTGTCCTCTGTCTGAAGGAGCTTTAGTGTAAAGAATATAAGAACCGAGAGCAATGGCCTTGAAGTTGCCCATCAACTGTGTGCACCTTGACAGCAGACTATGCAGGAACACAAGTCACCTGGTCACAATTTTCCCCACTATGGTGAGATATATTGTATTTCTATTTTAATTATAGTAATTATTTTAAAATTTGCGTCTATAAATAGACATTAGCATTTGCAAACTTTATGCAAGTAACCTCTTTTGGGGGGGGATGCAGTTCCTCTTTTTTGGTAATGTGTAATGGAACATCCTAATAACCTTCTACCTGCTGTGCTCAGGACCAAGGACAGGTCCCCGAAGAAGTCTCCCTTCGCGTTTCTTCTGTCATCAGGACAACAGTGTCCTCAAGTGGGTCAGAGAAAATATTTTTTCCTTTATTCATTGTGTTCTTGCTTCTGTTGTCTGCACTGCTTCCTGTACATTTCTTTTAACCTTGTTAACTAAGTAAGGATATTTTTTACCAACATTTAGGAGTGACCTCTCTCTATTCTAAAGGGAGCTCCTTGTATAATACTTGGTTCCATTCAGGTTGTGATTCATGGGCAAAGGAATCAGAAGAAGCATTGAAATCCCTCAAGTGCATCACAAACTGGAGATTTCTCACTCATAGTTCATAGAACTACTGTTTCACTTGATATGGCAAATCCAAATCCCTATCAACTCATTTAGATTTAATAGCTGCTATTAATATAGCTTACGCTTCATTAAGCATGGATTTGAAGTGAACCATGGTCTGATGACCTAGTTCAATAAAATGCTGAAGGACAAACAGAAGAACAACTATTTTTATTGCAAGAGGTGTTAGTAGAACAGGCTGGGATGAATTACATCCTCTAGGCTTGAGACGCCCTTTTTGGAAGCAGTTTCTATATATAGATTCTTGTGTACACGTTGCTTTTGCAATTGTGCTGTAAAGTAGTTAACCTCCATTCCCATTGATTTTAATCCAGTGATTTCAATGGGACATATGCTCAACCAAGAAAGAAAACCTAGTGTCTCCCCTCATCTCAGGGTGGAGTGGGGTTGCTGAGTGGTGGGGCCAGTGTTGCTTCCACAGCCCTGCCGTGGGGAGCAGGTCTGATGCTGTCACATGATGCCAGCCTGTGATCCAGCAACTCCTGGGACAGCTCAGCCTAGTCCCACCCCTCCTCCTGAAAAGCCCTGTTTGGGGGCTTTCCACTAGCTGCCACTGGCAGGGATGCTGACAGCAACACTTCTGTCCACCAGAGCATTTGGCAGGCAAAAGGGGGGGGGGGTTCCATGGCAGTGGAGTAGCACTGGCCACAGGCAGCAGGCGGAAGGCCATCAGAATCCAGCAGGGCTGTGCAGAGGGGCAGCTCAGCCCAATACAGGATACCCCAATCCAGTACAAAGGGGGTTTGGATTGCTTTGTTAGTCTCAGTCCAGATCTTTAGAAATCTACTGTATTGCTGAAGAACATAGAATCTGAATTGCCTAAACACTGATGAATCAGAATGCATGTTCTCTGAATTCATTATGGCCTTTTTGTAGCTTCGGGTATCTAGCACTTAAATTTATTCAAGCAATTGATTATCCATGCACACTAGATGCCACATAGGCCATTTGTGTGAGAGTGTTCTCTATATTTCTTTTTTTAAAAAATGGCATTTTAGAATACTTGAATGTAATCTACAAGTGTAAAGTGTTTTCACATTTTCTAGCATTCCGTTCAATTTAGAAGAAGGCTCCCTCAAAGATTTATATGAAACCTTCAGGGTTGAAAAAGAATTAGCACGTAACCCATGTTCACATTCATTGCATTGATGGATTGGAAGTAGGAATGATTTATTGTAGTTCTTAAAAAAAAATCTTGATGATTAGGTTAGAACACACAAATTCTGAAATCAGATCAAAACAGGAAGGTAAGATTGAAAACCCTACTTTGAGCCCAAAGGGTATACTTGTCAGTGGCACTTTAATCAATTCTTCCAAAGAGAAGCCTATACATCAAGGTAGTAGATTGTCTTGGGGGCTCATGGTGCTGTATATGCAATACACCCTGAAGTGAATTAGGCTTACAGAAGGCATGCTTTCGACAAAGTGCACAGATATTGTATACCCCAGATTAGCCCCAGTGAATTAATCTGGATTAATAACTTCAGGATTACCACTCTATACAGCACTCCCAACCACATTTACTTGGAAGTAAGGACTGGCACATAATATACATTTGACATGGTGAATGTAATCAGTCTGAGAGTGAGCACTATTTTGCACCCAAACGACCTGGGAGCGCAACTGACTATTCTGCCTGTCTGCCTGCCTGCCTGCCTGCCTACCTGCCTGCCTGCCTACCTGCCTGCCTGCCTGCCTGCCTGCCTGGTTTCCATTTCCTCCCCAGTTAAGATTTGAACCTTATGGAACCTGCTACCAGCAACAACAAGACCTCTCAGATTAAAATGGTTTTCAGCTGGTGTTGAAATACCACCAGAAAGGGATCCACCTTACAAGTACCTGAAGGACAGCAAGAAGGACATCTTTGGAAGATCTAGATTTTTGGGCAGAATATCAAGGAAGATGGTCCTTCAGGGAAGCTGGTCTCAGGCCATTCCTGCCAACTGTACCTCAGACAGACATTCAAAAGGGCAACTCCAGGTCTTAGTGGATGGTCAGTATTACATAGAAAGAGACAGTGGTAGTGCTTTATATATCCTGATCCATGTCTCTTAACTCTTCAAGAGAAGAACTAGCATTTTGCATTGTGTTTGGAAATGGATCAGCAGCAGTAGAGTTGCCATAAAAGAGCATTTTGAAACAGCGGCTCCTGTCAAGACTTTAACTGCTGCATTTTTGTCTTACAAGCGGAAGTGTCCAAATGTTTTTCAATTCCCCCACTTACTTTGCATGTATTTATTTTGGTTATTTAACTCCCATACTTCAAAGAAACTTTCCTTGGGGTAGATTTTAAATGTTCTTACTATAAACGTGGGTATATCTTGTAATGCAAGTATGAAAACAATGAGAAATTATCCAGTTTTATAGTACTGAATTAAAATCATGTTTCCATAGAGAACCTTATTTGCTTCAGTACTTAAACAAATTATCTTCTCTTTTGCTTCTTTTCTGCTTCATAAATGTCAACAGCACATAATATTGAGTGAAGCCTACTTACCTGGGGAGTTTCTGACACTTCTTTCATCCATGTCTAACACCTTCAAATGTCAGCAGGGAGAGAGATTTATGATCTGTTTTAGTGTAATACTTAACTCAAATCACTCATATTTTATTGCACCTGTAAAAGAACTGTTGATCCTTAATGGCCCAAATACCAATATCTTCTGATGTGCGTCTCTTCAGGTATCACAGATCTTTATCTCATTTCATTAATACCCTCTATCCTATCCATGAAAATGCTGCCTCTCATTTCCTAGTTTAATACCACCTTGTATTATAATGCACCTTTTCCTCTTGCACAGTAAATCCTTGCTATTCAGATGAATTCTTTCTCTCAGTTATTATATTTTTCACAATAGTGTCTGCTCATTCATTCCCATGGCTCTTCCAGAGTGTTACACAAATGTCATCTTACTTCTCCTGGTCAAACTTTTTTTCCCCTTTGGAAGTGTGGTAATGTGGTAGAATGTCTTGTTCCATCCATCATGCACCAGCATTCCCAGTTTGATTCATATTACCTTTCATGTGAGGTTCTGGCTCATGAAATATTCATTTAAAGGTAATTGCAAGCAGTGCTGAAATATTCTGAACTGTGTGCTGCATTAGAAGAACAGAAGGTTTCTGTTTGCTTATTATTTAAAGTAGGGGTGCAGAACCTCCAGCCCATGAGCCAAATAGGGCCTGCCAGACCTCTCAGTACAGCTCCCTGGACTCTCCTCTGTGCCCTGCCCACCAGCCTTGCACCACCTTGCACTCCTGGAGTGCCCTGTGACTAAGCGGAGTAGG
Organism: Rhineura floridana; assembly: GCF_030035675.1. Lineage (NCBI taxonomy): Eukaryota > Metazoa > Chordata > Lepidosauria > Squamata > Rhineuridae > Rhineura > Rhineura floridana. Next base: position 103,226,474 of record NC_084486.1, read on the forward strand.
TTCTCAGGTATCAATGCTGGCAAAACAGAGCGCACTATCCTTGCTTCGCTAGCCTGACCTGATTCCAAACTGGATGCAGACAGAGTTAAGACTCTTCTCTGCCAGTACAGAAACTGATCAGATTGGCAAAGGGTGAAGGGAAGCCTCTTTTTCAGTGTGTCCCACCAAAGCCAAATATGTAACAGGCATTTAGATTGTTTTCAGATGTTGTAGCTTTTATTCATGGTGGGATGCATATCTGAGAGCTAGAGAACCATATTGGCTAAGAGTGCTTAGCTGTGCTCGTAAGTATGAACTTGTTAGGGGGCCTTAGGCAAGATGATATTTTCAACATGGGGATAAAGACTTACCTTTAAATTCCTCTTCATGTGCTCTTAAACTCTATCCAAGGTGGGGATGCCCTGTCCTCTCCACCCATGTTTAATGGGAAGGCCTGAATGGTGACTGTTAAGCATGCTTGGCCTTCAGCTTTCCCATTTGTGGGAAGGACTGTGTATTCAACCAAATGTGTTTGCAATCAGACCTTCCTGCTCAATGCAAAAAGGTTGGGGCTTGAGTGGGTGGGGCAGCGCATGCAGGCCCTCCATAGATACAGTTTAAGAACACCTCAAGAAAGCTGTAGTAGTGCGGCCATGTGCGAGTACTTCGTTACAAGCAACTGAAAAGAACACAGTTGGCATATCTGATGTCTTCTGTGATATGTTATATCCTTCTGATCTCATGATAAGTCTGATATTAAGAAATATGTTTGAAAAGAACATTAGACCTTTCATCAGATCAGATCAAAATTCTATAAGTTCATCACAGCAACAATTCTGTAGTTGTTTGAATTCTAAAGCCCTCCTCCTCAAAAAGTGGTTATGGATTGTTTAAATGTTCTTGGGTCAGTATCTTCTAAAATATAGGATTAGGGCAATGTAAATATTAACAGTACATAGGATCCCTGGACTGGAACAAACCAGAAAGAAAAATACAAATCCATCCGGATCAGACCATAAAGTCTTGTATCCAGACAGCAAAGGTAAGCAGGTTGACCACAAGGCAAATAATGCTAGGATGTTCAAAGAAGTTGAGGCAAAATGTTAAAACAAAAAGAAACAGGTTACGAAAATGGCAAAGGGGCAAACTTCCAATTAATACTAAGTAGTTAATTCACTGAGCTGTAAAAAATAAATAAAACCCCACTAGTTTCAGTTACATAGTCTTTTCTAAAGGCTATCTTTCTCAGTGTTGACTTGTTGCAGCACCCTTTCCCCTTGAAGTTCTAGGCCTCAAAAAGAGACACAAGAACAAGGGAGAGCAAGAAGATGAGGAGCTGAATGGTATCTGGTATCTGGACTGAGCTGATGGAGTAGGTCCACTCGCTGCCATCTCTCCCTCAACTTCAGCCAGATGAAATGTTAGATGACACTTCAGGAAAAAGAGGAGCCAAATGGCATTTGGTTGCAGGGAAGCTGATGGACTGGAACCTACTATCCCACCTCTAGGTTGGCTCACTTTGATGCCCTTCCCTCGAGACTTCTCGAGTGCACGTTTGACAAGACTCCAAGAAATCTTAGGTATTGCCCATGTAACGCACATCAGATTGAGACCGTCTCGCATGTTTTATTTCACTGTAAATTTTATGATTGTGTTAGAAACGATCTTTTATCCTCAATTCTTTTAGCCCTCCCAGGCCGTCCTAAAAATACTCTTTTAACTGTTCTTCTCCAGGGCTCTGATGAATCTCTTACCTTATGTGTTGGCAAATTCATAAACCAGGCCATGCAGATAAGGAAGAATTTGACTAGCTTGAAGTCCTGATTATATGTATTGTTCTGACTATGTTTTTACTTGTGTGTGTTTTATTTGTCTGATTGCTGAGGTCTGTGGACTATGCAATAAAGATTATTTGACACCTCTAGGTGGACTGGCTTCTAATAGGTAAGATGATCTCAGTGTATGGACAGGCTCATGTGAAGATAGCTTGACAGACAGACACTCCATAAAATCAGCTTATACAGATTCTGTTGCCTAGAAAGCACAAAACACATCAAGGATTCGTTGTGTACATTTGCACATAATGCTAACCCCACCCACAGCATAGCATAAACCCAAAAGTTCCTGAGAAGGAGCTTGCAGTTGCTTTAGAAACTAGGAAGCTGCCTTATGTGAATCATTGGTCCATCTAACCCAGCATTGTCTACACTGACTGGCAGTGGCTCTCCAGGGTTTCAGATGGGGACACTCCCAACCCTACATGGAGATGACAGGTTTTGAACCTGGGACCTTCTGCATGCAAAACAGATGCTCTACCACTGAGCTATAGCCCTTCCCCATTTATGATTTGCTTCTCTCCGCTCCTTTAGCTTGGCCAAGCAGCTACACCAAGGTTTGGCTTCACATGTCATCCAAACCCAGGCCTGTGGTTAAGCTCTCTCCTCCTTAACTATGAACTGTATGCAGCTGTTCAGGGGTCCAGTTTGTTCCTTAGGATTATATTATTTTCAAATAGCAAATGGAAAACAAGAGCAGAAATACCAGACAGCCTGTGAACATGAAGTAATCAACATTATAGCAGCAAAAGTAAAAAGGCAAATCTTTCATGGCAAAGATAAAAGGTTTAGGTAGCAGATAAATTTTATTTAGAATAAACAAAAAAATCTAGCTAACAGAGAATACAGAATTTAAAAATCAAATCTATTGTCATTCATACTGTAAGACACATATTGAAAAATGAAATGGACTGCTTTCAAGTCGATTGACTTATGGGCGACCCTATGAATAGGGTTTTCATGGTAAGCGGTATTCAGAGGGGATTTACCATTGCTCTGAGAGGCAGTGACTGGCCCACAGTCACCCAGTGAGCTTCATGGCTGTGTAGGGATTCAAACCCTGGTCTTCCAGGTCGTAGCAGGGGGGAAAGTCTGCCTACAAACTACTATTCTTGACAAAATTCTAGAAAAATTGAATCAGTTCTATAAAGCCTGTTGATATCATCTCAAATAAATTCCTTCCATAGGAGATTTTTTTCTGGCATTCTCATCTTGTTTTTGTTCTGTCAAAATATTCATCCTTATTTGAAAAGTGGGTTGTATTTCTGCTCCTAATGTACAGTATATATTTTCTTTTGATATTTTAAAACACTAAAACCAAATGATCACAGCAAGCTTGAAAGAATATTGGGTACTCTGTGTGATAGGATATTTGAGCTAGAAGTAAAGAGTGACAGAATTCTCAGATTTACAAGAGAGAGTGAAATTAGTTGAGAAACACATTGGCAAGCTAAGAACTGGCTGGTCTTTTTCATAGTTTGTGTGTGTGCGTGTGTGCGTGTGTGTGTGGAAAGAGTCCTTTTTGCAAATACTTATGCTGAAAAAAACTGTAGAGATAACTCCACCACTCACCATATGCTCAGAGGCACGTTACCAAATTCTTCCAAGCTACACAGCAAGTGGATTGGACTGTGAAAGACCAACCCAAATTGTGTTTGCATTTTGACAACTTTGTAGGGCAGTCCAATATCTCAGAGAGGAGTTCAGGTCTCCTGCTCCCCGGGTGCATTCACTATAGCTGCCCAATTTCCCTGCTTTTTAAAGTTTGGTAGAAATATATGTTGGCTATAGGTACATTCTTAAACCGCAAGGTTTTTTGCCTATTAGTGAATGTTTATTATATTTATGCATATCATTGCACAATTATTATTGTTTTTACACACACATTATCTTTATTTTTAAGCATATGGCAAATTTAATTGCTCAAGTACCATAATGCCAGTGAAGGTCCAATTATAACCTGCGTACTACACTTCATCACTGCTGGCTTTTGCTTCATTTAGAGACCTTTCTTTCCAAAGACATGACTCATTGCAGCCTACCTTATTACAGTCTGTTTTTCACTTCACATCTGCCCACTTCCACCCAGGTATTACTGGCTTCCAGGCCACCCTCCACCTACATAGAAAAGAGTTAAGCACAAGACAGAGACTCACCCAGAGTTTTTTTTTTCCACTGTCATGCAAGGCTCCAATTCTCAAACTATTTCTGGAGAAAATAAATAAGAAGTATATTCCAGAATTGTCTTTCAAGCCCCTCTTCACAAACTGACTGACAAACAGGAGCTCAATACCTGAGGAATTCAGAGCTGACACACATACTGGAATGACATGGAGTAATTGGCTGACTCGAATGGCTCTGCTTGCAGGCAAATTTTAAAATCAGGACTGCCTCTGGGAAATGCTTTTATCATGTGTCATGCTGATGTCATCAAGCAGGTTCTAGGAGCTTCTAAATATTATAAATGAATAGTTCTACCTGGAATAATATCATACACATGGTATGCATTTACATCACTGCATTCAAATGCATAGTCCTCAAAGACAGAGGTTCTGATTAATCACTGGATTTGATAACATCAAGATATTCCCCTCCCTGATCAACTTGGCTGCATAGTGGGTTGCTTTATTCTTGTCTGCTTATGCGTTCATTTCTTTCCAGAGCTTATCGGTTGGCTCATTTGCTTGAGTCATCTGGAGCGATTTATTCTGCAATCTCCTTTCCATTCCTGCTGTGTGCCAAGGGGGCATTTTGTAAACATTTTCCCTCTCTGCAAATGGCCTCCCTCTTACGGGGTGTGGAACTCTTTGGAATCTCACACTTAGCTTTAAATAGGAGCTGAAGCCCTGTATGAGCACCTAGCTCCTCCTCCTGTGAGAGGAGCCTCGTCATTTAAATGGGCCCAGGCTCCATTAGCACTTGTTGGCTCTGCCTCTGACAGAGTAGGGGAGAAAAGTTCCACTCAGGCTTCTGCGATGGGAGTCCTCACACCAGAGTTGTACCAGCAGAATGAACGCCTCTTGCACAAGTGTGTCTGAGTTAGTAAGGTCATCTGAGGGAAATTTCCTCTCCGACTCTGAATCTCCAGGCTCCTTTCTCAAACATGGGGAGTCTGTCTGCAGGGTCGTAAGATCTGAATGAAAAGAATGCAGTGCACAGGGACATAATCAACACGCATTTTCCACAAATCCAAATGCAGATGCCACTGAATTTAAATAAAGATGGGGAAGTAATTTGATTTGGTTCACATTGTAATGTGAACTTATGTAATTTATTGTTGCATGCCACCTCAGTCCCTGAGTGGGGTGAGAGATCTCCAGGATCCCTGCGCTTACCCAGGGTTTAGTTTCCTTGGAAAGAAGGTCAGCAGAGACTGTATTTATGAAATATAGTTTATTTATTTACACACATTCCAACCTGAGTTTAAGATGGAGTGTTTCAAAGCATCAACAGTCCAATAAATCTTGCTTTTCCATCCGGTTTACAGGAGGCATCCTAAAGCCATGGTGCTGGGAGCCAGCCTCTCTGCGTGTCTCCAGTTCCCAGCCTTTCCACAGACCCACCTAAAAACACAAGCCTCTCTTTGGCTAGGGGAAGGCGCAGCTCTCCTGAAGAGTTTCAATAACAATAGGATCTCCCTGGCCCATTCACCAGTTAATGGGCACTTGGCAGACCCATTAGCCCACCTGGCCACTCTATTAGATTAACAAAAGAGACTCATCTGATCAGCGGAGCAGGTTTCTCACCTCCATGTGCAGGGTTCCGAATCAGAGGTGGGAGGGGACTCACAGAAATCATCTATCTCAACCTCCAAACCCATAACACTACCCCCTTCCATGACAAAGGTCTGTCCTAGAGCTGCAAACAAACAACAGAATAACAGCTTTTCCTATAAAGAAATAACAGATACAGGTTAGTAAGATATTAAAATATACATCATCAAAAGCATAATCATAGTACAGTCACATTTCCACACAACACAAGTAGAAAAACAGACAATTCCTTTACAGCGGATTTTCAATTAACTGTTCTCTCTTTAGCCTTCCTCTTCTTTCTTGGATCTCCGTCACAGTTCTGCATCCAAACCACTTACCCATACTTGGCAGTGCCCAAGATAGTGTGTTCCCAACATGTTTAAGCCAGATTACAGCCTCAGTACTAGAGCTCCTTTGTCCTGCCTTGTGCCACTACAGCAGAGCAGCCCTCGAACACACATTTTCCCCTTGCTCCCCCAAACAGCTGCACACATACATAACCGAACAGGCATGGTATTTGTTGTTGTTATGTGCCCTCAAGTCGACTATGACTTACGGCAACCCTATGAATCAGTGACCTCCAATAGCATCTGTATAAACCACCCTGTTCAGATACAGCAAATCAGCATGCAGTTGCATAAGCACAGCCTCCCCCCCCCAAACTATGCAGTTGCCCACATGATTTTGTTTTAGGGCTTCATGGAGTTCCCAGTCCAAGCCGATCTCTGCTGCTGCCTGAAGGGTCTTGGGACACATCTCAAGGGACACATCTGTTTTCTCATCAGCACACGGCAGACTGTAGCCATCTTCTTTCCACTCTCTGCCCTGGGAAAAGTATGTAAGCCACTCCACTTCTTCTTCTGCCCCGAACTCCAGATCAAGGCCCTGCCACAAGTCTTTATCCAGGGGCATCTTCTTCAGGACTAGCTGGCCTAGTCCACCCAGGTTGGCAGAAAGAAATCTTCCTCTCTGCTCTCCCTCACTATCTCCAGTGAAAATCATGGGCCCAATCAGAGGCAGGTAATCCTCCCAGTGTCTCTTGCCCTCCAAACTCACATGCCTTCCACTGCTGGAGCTTGCTCAGGGGCTGCACCCACCAGATCCCACCCTGTAAGGCCATTATGGGGTACCCAAGGGACAAAGTCACTTGGGGATTTTATCTCACCCATCTCTCCTGGTGCTGGGAGCTCCTCTTGGACTTGCACTCCCACCCGCTGCTGATTTTTCTCAATTTGTTCTGCTTGTTGCTGGAGCATCAATTTTATCTGTTCCAGGAGGGTTGCTGTGTCTCCTTCCAGGTTGACTCAGGCACATTTTGCTCCCAATGCTTTTTCCAGAAAACTCAATCCCACTTTTTACACCAGTGTTGCATGCCATCCCAATCTCCGAGCGGTGAGAGATCTCTGGGTCCCTGCGCTTACCCAGGGTTTAGTTTCCTTGGAAAGAAGGTCAGCAGAGACTGTGGTGTATTTATGAAATATGGTTTGTTTATTTACACACATTCCAACCTGAGAGATTCAGAGCATCAGCAGTCCAATAGATCTAGCTTTTTCATCTGGTTTACATGAGGCATCCTAAAGCCATGGCGCAGGGAGCCAGCCTCTGTGCATGTCTTCAGTTCCCAACCTTTCTGCAGACCCAACTAAAAACACAAGCCCCAAAATCGGGGGGGGGGTCTCCTGAAGAGTTTCAATAACAATAGGATCTCCCTGGCCCATTCACCAATTAATGGGCACTTGGCAGACCCATTAGCCCATCTGGCCACTCTATTAGATTAACAAAAGAGACTCATCTGACCAGCAAAGCAGATTTCACACTTCCATGTGCAGGGTTCCAGATCAGAGGCTGGAAGGGGACTCATAAAAATAATCTATCTCAACCCCCAAACCTATAACATTATTTCCCCCCAAACAACCTACGAACTGAAACACAGCTGTCCTTCAAAACTTGCAGTTGTCCAAATTTTATAATGCAGTTCACCAACCAAAAATGTATTTTAAAAGCATGTATTAGGGAAATGTGTGTATTAAAATGCAAACATGGTGAAAATAAAATGCATACATTGGCGGAATAGTGCATTATATTAGGGGAAATTGCTTGCAAAAATGTGTATACTGTATATTAGTAGATGTTTTAGGCCAGTGCTTGATGTCAGCTTGATGAGGGCTAACTGAAACTAAACCCAGACAAGAGGAAGGCTTTCCAATCAGTAGGAAGGGTTTTAGTTTGATGTTCAACCAGTGTTGGAATGGGTTGAATTTCCTCTGAAAACATAGGTTTGCTTTGTGGGAGTGCTCTTGGACCAGATTTAGACATGATTTCCAGGCTGCAGCCAGGAGCACCATTGCACAGACGCCAGCTGCATTCTTTTTCAAAGCTTTCCATCTGTCTATGGTGATCCACACCTTAGTCATTTCCCATTTTGATTATAGTATTGCAATGTGCTCTGCATGGGGTAGTCTTTGAAAACCATTTGGAAACTCCAGTTGATTCAGAATGTTGTTGCCAGTCTTTTTTGGCCAGGGGAGGGGTACAGGATATACAGTTCAAGTTTATCTCATTTTTTATCAACTCATTGCGTGCTATTTGTTTCCGAGTGCAATCCAAAGTGATAGCTTTGACTTATAATACCCTAAATGGTTTGGAACCAGGATATCTGCCTTCCTCCATATAATCCTGCCTCAGACCTGAGATCTTTCACAGAGTCCCATCTTCTAGGAAGTTTTGCTATTTTATAGTGTGCGCGGCTCTGATTTCCTCAGGAAGAAGGAGTGGGGAATAAATGATTTTAAATGCCTGAATAAATAAATATTAACAGAGTAAGCACCATATAGGTTTGTTGATTTTATTTATGTATTTATTTATTGGATTTTTATACCGCCCCACTAGCATAGCTCTCTGGGCGGTGTACAACAAATATGAATAAATACAAGAAAATCACATAAGCAATACAAAAACAGATATATATAAAAATCCACAATCTAAAACCAGATTAAAAACATATATAGAAAAAATTTAAAATGCCTGATAAAATAGGAAGGTTTTAACTTGGTGCCGAAAAGATAGCCGCGTCGGCGCCATTCGTATCTCTTCGGGAAGACTATTCCACAGTTTGGGGGCCACCACTGAGAAGGCCTTAGTTCTTGTTACCATCCTCCGAGCATCCCTATGGGTTGGAGCCCGGAGGAGGGCCTTCGATGTTGAGTGCAGTGTACGGGCAGGTTCATATCGGGAGAGGCGTTCCAATAGGTATTGTGGTCCCGCACCGTATAAGACTTTATAAGTTAAAACCAGCACTTTGAATCTGGCCCGGAAGCATATAGGTAGCCAGTGCAAGCAGGCCAGAACAGGTGTTATGTGTTCGGACCACCTGGCCCTCGTTATTAGTCTGGCCGCTGCATTTTGCACCAGCTGTAGCTTCCGGACCGTCTTCAACGCCAGCCCCACGTAGAGCGCATTGCAGTAGTCCAATCGAGAGGTTACCAGAGCGTGAACAACTGAGGTGAGATCCTCTCTGTCCAAATAGGGACGTAGCTGGGCTACCAACCGAAGTTGGTAGAACGTATTTCGTGCCACCGAGGCTACTTGAGCCTCAAGTGACAGAAAATGATCTAAAAGTATTCCCAGGCTACAAACCTGTTCTTTCAGGGGGAGTGTAACCCCATCTAGAACAGGATGAATATCCACCATCTGATCAGAGAAACCACCCACCAACAGCATCTCAGTCTTGTCTGGATTGAGCCTCAGTTTGTTAGCTCTCATCCAGTCCATTATCGCAGCCAGGCAATGGTTCAGCACATTGACAGCCTCACCTGAAGAAGATGAAAAGGAGAAGTAGAGCTGCGTGTCATCAGCATACTGATGACAACGCACTCCAAAACTCCTGATGACCGCACCAAGAGGCTTCATGTAGATGTTAAAAAGCATGGGGGACAGAACTGACCCCTGCAGGACTCCATATTGGAGAACCCACGGTGTCGAGCAATGTTCCCCAAGCACTAACCTCTGGAGACGACCCGCCAAGTAGGAGCGGAACCACTGCAAAGCAGTACCTCCAACACCCAACTCCACAAGTCTCTCCAGAAGGATACCATGGTCGATGGTATCAAAAGCTGCTGAGAAATCAAGGAGAAACAACAGAGTTACACTCCCTCCGTCCCTCTCCTGACACAGGTCATCATACAGGGCGACCAAGGCTGTCTCCGTGCCGAAACCGGGCCTAAAACCCGATTGAAATGGATCTAGATAATCGGTTTCATCCAATAGTGCCTGGAGCTGGCCAGCAACCACTCGTTCCAAGATCTTGCCCAGGAATGGAACATTCGCTACTGGTCTGTAGGTATCAAGATTTTCTGGGTCCAAGGAAGGTTTTTTCAGGAGTGGTCTCACTACTGCCTCTTTCAGACAGCCAGAGACCACTCCCTCTCGTAGAGAGGCATTTATCACCTCCCTGGCCCAGGTGGCTGTTCCATCCCTGCTAGTTTTTATAAGCCAAGAGGGGCAAGGATCCAGTACAGAAGTGGTTGCACCTACCTGTCCAAGCACCTTGTCCACGTCCTCGAGCTGAACCAACTGAAACTCATCCAACAAAACATGACAAGACTGTGCTCCGGACACCTCACTTGGATCAACTGCCATAAACTGGGAGTCTAAGTCCCGACGAATGCATGAGATCTTGTTCTGGAAGTGCCCAGCAAACTCATTACAGTGGGCCACCAATGGTACTATCGTGTCCTTAGGGCCAGAGTGAAGTAGCCCTCGGACAACTCTAAAAAGCTCCGCTGGATGGGAAAGAGATGACTTAATGGTGGCAGCAAAATATTGTTTTTTCGCCACCCTCACCGCTTCTAAATATAGTTTTGTAGAGGCACTTACCAGTGCATAATTGCATCCATTGGGAGTTCGCCTCCACCTCCGCTCAAGCCGCCTCCTATCTTGTTTCATCACTCTCAGCTCTGGAGTATACCAAGGAGCTGTATGAGCTCTACACAGGAGAGAGTGCGCAGGAGCAATCGTGTCAACAGCCCGAGCCATCTCCGTATTCCACAGTTCAACTAGGGCTTCGACAGGAGCACCAGTCTTTCCAGCCGGAAAATCCCCCAGAGCCTTTTGAAACCCCTCAGGATCCATTAGTCTCCGGGGGCGGACCAATTTAATAGGTCCCCCACCCTTGCAGAGGGGAAAAGCCATTGTGAGTCTAAACTTCAACAAGCGGTGATCTGTCCATGACAAAGGAAAAGATGTAAAATTCCCCACATCCAGATCACCATCTCCATGTCCAGTAGCAAAAATAAGGTCAAGGGTATGTCCCGCCACATGCGTTGGGCCATTAACATATTGGGACAGCCCCATGGTTGTCATGGAGGCCATGAAGTCCTGAGCCGCCCCAGACAAAGTAGCCTCGGCATGGATGTTGACATCCCCCGGTACTAAAAGTCTGGGGGATCTCAGCAATACCTCCGAGACCACTTCCGTCAGCTCAGTTAGGGAAGCCATTGAGCAGCAGGGTGGGCAGTACACCAACAAGATTCCCAGTCTGTCCCTCTGACCCAACACAAGGTGCAAACACTCCAGACCAGTTGTTGTATGGACATGGTGCTTGATAAGTGAGATGGAACTCTTATAGACCACAGCGACCCCCCCTCCCCGACCCTCAGATCTACCATGATGCTGGACCAAATACCCTGGTGGGCAAAGCTGGGAGAGGCTAGCCCCTCCCTGCTCACCCACCCAGGTCTCGGTTATACATGCCAGATTGGCCGCCTCATCCATAATCAAATCATGGACAAGGGAGATTTTGTTATGTACCGATCTGGCATTTAAAAGCAGCAACTGGAGATCCGAGAGTTGGCTGAGAGGACAACCAACAATCCTGCGGATGTGAGTAGGACCGGAACAAGGCACAGCTACAATTGATTGGGGTGCCCTGACCCCATTGTACCCATAATACCGTACCCATAATAATCTGGCAAAGACATAACACACTGCAGTTATATATACAATATAATGTCTACAGTATATGAAGGTTTTTATTCTCTCTGGAACCTGTACTACTTACTTTTATTTGTTTATAAATAAATATATTTGTATATGGCTATTACATTTAAAAACATTAAAGTGGTTACAAAAAGTAAAAACCGTGTACAGTAAAAAAAAAACCATTAAAAATACAGTAAGATAAATTTGCATGGTTGACCTGCAATATGTATAATCTTTGATTTCTACTTTGCTTTGAGAAGTAGTGTTTGTAAGCTCAAAAACGTTTGCATTCTGATAGAGCTGTAATTGCCAGCTTTCTTTTTTAAAATCCAGGCTCTTGTGATTTTAACAGCTGTGTAACAAGCAGAAATAGGTGAACTTTTTCCCATCACATGGCTGTTAAAAAACACAAGAGCCATGCGGGGGGGGGGGATAGATACCCTAAACAGGAGTATTCTAAGCCTGAAAGAGAAAATGCTTCCACTAAAAGCTTGAAATTCACTACTACTCAGCAAACAACGCCCCATACTAAAGTATTTATTTATTTCCTTCTTTCTTAAAAAAAAAATCTGAGGGAGATGTCATTTCACAATTTGAAGCTGGTATGCCACCATCAGGGCCTAGGCTAGAAGATCTGCTTTTGTCTACATAAGTGTGTGTGGGGGGAACCTTTAGTCCTCCAGATGATGCTGAACTACAGCTCCCATCAGTCCCAGCAAGCACGACCAATGGCCAGGGATGATAGGAGTTGTAGTTCAGCAACATCTGGAGGGCCAAAGGTTTCCCATACCTGGTATACACATTCACAGCCCTGGGGAGATTTCAATAATTTTAAGATCAGGGGTCATAAACATGGTGCCTATGGGTGCACAAGTACCCACAAAAGCTTTCCCTGGCCCTCACCCTTTCCCCTGCTAAACTTAGCCTTGAAAGAAGCATTCTGTTGTGGTCAATAGAATAGGTTGTGATGTGCATGCATGTGCATAGTAGGGTTGCCAGGTCAAAAGCCAGGGTGGGTCCTAGTGATGTCATTAAGCATGATACAATAAGCATCAACCACAATTGCTTGGAGCATACTACTCAAACAAAAAAAATCTCTGACTGGAAATTAATAGAAATCTTAGCTAAATGAGGGTGTTTCCAGGTCCAGATGAGGTGACAGGATCATTCCTTTTCACCTGTTTAGACAGCCTGGGTAAGGAACATTTAATCTAGCTATCTTCTGGCAAGAAGCGTTTAAGGACCCTCAGGCCAGACCACTCACTAGAAGGCCATTGTAGGAAGAAAGCCTAGTGTTGTGGGGATGTTACATGGGAGCATTCAGAGGTAAAGACAGATATCCTAAAGGCTGCAATTCTAAATACACGTACTAAGGGACTAAGCCCCATAGAACTCAACAGGACTTAATTCTGTGTAGATATTGTTAGGATTGTGCTGTTGGTAAGAATTGATTAGGGATCCTCTGCAAAGATATCCATATCCAAGCAGGGTTGGCAACCCCCTGCCTGGAATTCCCTGCCTGCCTTTTAATGTGGCTGCTCCAGACTTCTGTACAATCTTGACCCTTCACTGCAGAGAGAGATTTGAGAAATGAGTAAGAGTTAAGAATTTTTTCTACTCCTTCCTGCATACTCTGTGGGCTGCTATAAACTCACTTTGACAGCCAACCCAATTCCGGTGAGTAATAATTGACAGAGAGAAAACGCACATGGTTTGGTCTACCATCACAGGCAGTACATTGGGAACAACAGCAATTGAAGCCATACGTCCCAGTATGTGAACTCTCTTTTACCACTATTGGGCAAGAAACAAACCATCATGCAAATAACAAGATGCATCATCAGTGGGTTTAAGGGGGATAAGCAGACTACATGGAATCACTGTTGTTGCTTCTATGGATGTAAGGGAGTAAGGTCAGAGGTAAAATAAATGCAAATAAAAAAAGAAAAAGAAAAGACAGTGAATCAGTACCATACCAACCACAACAAGATTGCTATGAGTAAGACATAAAACTCAGCATCCCATAACCAGTCAGGGTTCCTAACCAAAACTAAAAAATTCCTGGCAGCCAGTCAGCCAAGGTCACAGAAATCCCCATGCAGCAGAATTTGACCCAGGGGCTGCAGTTAGTGCAGAATGCTGTGGCACAATTGCTGACATTAGTGAGACCCTGGCTGCTTTCACACATGAGGCTGATTAAGTTACTTTAATGGGTTAAAAAGGAAGCACTTCTGTCCCAATTTCTAAAATCCCTTTCACACTGCAGTACCTCTTGCATTAAGGAATAGGAATGCTTCTATGGAAATTGCTTCTTCAGAAATTATCCCATTTCTTGCTCCTTGCATACATGAATTTTTGCAGAGTTTAACAGGTTGTCAAGTGATTAAAATAATCTGATTATGAGGCCACTGTATAACTTTCCTTAGCTAAGAGAATGGCTAGAACTATGTTATAAAACTTGAGTCCTTTCAGAGGCACATAAATTACTTCACTGCCAGTTTCCATCGTTTGTTTTCATGAGCATTTGTTAATTTCTCTTGTATTTTTCCCACAACCCAGATGAATATGTTGGGCTACAACAGGCAGTGCCTTTTATCCTCTTACTTAGTTTGGCAGACAATTGCTGCTTTTCATATTTGCCTCTGAAACTGTCAACAAAGTCAGACTTCTTAGTGTTAAGGGTAAATCCTTGAAAGATTTTCTCTTGAAGATTCTCTTCTGACATGCTACAATTAACATCCCTACTTATGGTGGGTGAAGCAGCAAGAGCAAAATCCTTTAAGACCAAGCTGTATGCACGTAATTGCTTTTGCAGAGAATACGTAATGTTATCATAGTTAAACTATTCTCTTCATCAGATGTTTACATTTTTTTTAAGTGAAGCTAGAATTATGGGGACCACTAATTAACCTATTCCTGAAGCTAACACTAAAATATTCGAGCTTTACACAATCTCTCCAATCCTTAATATTTTGGTGATGTTATCTCCTAAATATAGTAAACTCTTTCAGGATTCTGTCATTGGAGGCTAATGATAGCATGGCAGTTGTAGAGGTCATTTTGTTAATGATATAGTAATGTGGTTGACTCAGGTCCAAATCACATATTCCTGAGTCAGCATGGCAGTTACTGGGGGAGGGAGGGACTGCTTTGTAGTTCGGGCTCAAGTTGCCTTGGTAACATATGAAACTCTGGTCATTTGGGATTGTGCTGATCACACTGTTCCTTCTTACAGATGGAAATGGCAGGAAAAGATGGACAAAATTCAATATGAACTGGCTGAGCCCTGTGTACCTCCATGGGGACAAGCAAAGAAAAGTCTTTGTGCTATCTTAGCAGTGTATGACAATGCTGCTTTCCCTTTAGTCTGATCTTATTGGGTATCTTGCTCAAAGATGGCAAAGGTGGAGAAGAGGCAGTAATACTGAACACAACCAAAAACCCTGCAATGCTGCACAAATAGTGCACTAATATAGTGTTGTAATAATGGAATGGCATTTGAGAAGATGCAGCTATAGCTATAGGCACAGAGTGCTAGGGATTTAAAACATCAATAAAAATTAGTATATATATATATATTAAAATAACATGTAACTCTTTCTATTTTATTATATAATGAACATTTACAACTACAGTAGGGCCCCGCTTATACGGTGGGTTCCGTTCTTACCCCCGCCGTAAAGCGGAAAACGCTGTAAAGAGGAACCCCATTGACTTTAATGGGCCACGTCGCGCAAAAATGATGCCAAAACGGTGCAAACTGTCGCAAAAGGGAAAAAAACCCTTTAAAATGGAAAATGAAAGCCACCGTATCAGCGGAATGCCTTAAAGTGGAACGCTGTAAAGCGGGGCCCTACTGTATACCCAGAGCTTGGAAGATTACTTTTAAAAAGTAATCAGTTACAGTTACAGTTACATGGCCCAAAAAAGTAATAATTACCGTTACAATTACAATTGCTCTGAAAGTAACGGATTACTTTACTTTTCTCAAAAGTAATCGCTACAGTTACATTTCAGTTACTTTTTTTAAAAAAGTCTACAAGGTGCTGGCCTTGGTTGCTGCACATCTGAATAGCCTAAAACAACATTAAAAATAAACACACACACATACAGACGGAGTAGAATAATTCTTGTTATAGCAATGGTGGTCTCTCCACTGGTAAGGGAGGGAGGCAGAGGCCACTACTCAGATCTTTGCATGTAAAATCAAGTGCAACCCCCCCACTCAGCCAGCAAGCATAATCTCTCTCACTTAACCACCTCCTGGACCCTGCCCTGCCACCAACTAAGGGACACTCACCCAAGCAAACATTTTCCCCTGAGATGCAAAAAAGTTAAAATACTGCAAATGCAGCACAGTAACCAGAGAGGGTGGTGGAGGCCACTTTATGTGCCAAGCGCAAACACACACACAGACATGTTGTCATCTTTCACCTCCACAATTCTTTATCTCCATTCTGCTTCTGCCTCCTTCTCCTCCTTTATCCATGTTCTTGACCTCTGGCTCCTTTTCCCCTCCACTCCATTTTTTAAAACAATTGTTTTCTCCACTCCACCCTGTCTCACTCTCCACCTCCTCCCTTGTTGCCTCCTACCCACCCACAGATCATGACGATAATGAAAGTTGAAGAGGAAAGCACAAAAGCAGGACTACAGCTGAACGTCAAAAAGACTAAAATAATGACAACAAAAGATTTATGTAACTTTAAAGCTGACAATGAGGACATTGAACTTGTCAAGGATTATCAATACCTTGGCACAGTCATTAACCAAAATGGAGACAATAGTCAAGAAATTAGAAGAAGGCTAGGACTGGGGAGGGCAGCTATGAGAGAACTAGAAAAGGTCCTCAAATGCAAAGATGCATCACTGAACACTAAAGTCAGGATCATTCAGACCATGGTATTCCCGATCTCTATGTATCATACTTTGGACACATCATGAGAAGACATGATTCACTAGAAAAGACAATAATGCTGGGAAAAACAGAAGGGAGTAGAAAAAGAGGAAGGCCAAACAAGAGATGGATTGATTCCAAAGGAAGCCACAGACCTGACTATAGCACTCAAAGCTAATTATACAGGCCACTAGAAAATAAAGATGTAGGGATGGCTTAAAAATGTAATATTTGTTTCCTGTTATTCTGGCACCAAATTGTTTGGTTAGTAAAAAGTATTTTTTTTATAATGCTACATCTCAACATGCAGTTTACATATGAATGCTTTACTATTTCCGGAATAATGAGTCCCTAGGAATTCTTATAATATATTTTCCTTAATATCATATTCTTCAGCTTGGAAACTAATCAGAGCAGACATCATAGCTGTTACCTGTCTATTCCCAAAATATCTGAACAAATATTTAAGGGACTTTTGGCATGATGAAACTAAAGGTCAGGGTCATAGCAAAGGGCAGCTGTTAGAGGGAGAGACTTGAAATTGTCTAAGTCATGTCTTGTCCTATCTATTTTTTATAACCTCCCAATAAACAGACTTCTCTGATTTCAAACACATTTCTGAAATTCAGCAAAGCCATCAGT
This sequence comes from Rhineura floridana, assembly GCF_030035675.1. NCBI lineage: Eukaryota > Metazoa > Chordata > Lepidosauria > Squamata > Rhineuridae > Rhineura > Rhineura floridana. The sequence continues at coordinate 103,243,561 of NC_084486.1, forward strand.
TCTCTAAAAAGGCAGCATTTTTCTTGGCTCATGCAGCAGCTACTCAGCCTTTTCTCTTCAAATGCAGATTGTATGTGTGTGCGTGCATGCGTGTGTGTGTGTTGATAATACACAAATATCTCAGTAAATTTTACTCAGCATTAATTTCTTGCACCAATATTTCCCTTCTTCCAGCCAAGAAACCTCATAGTTTATTAGTTTTGGTGGAATGTATAAGAGTGAATATAAGCAAATGGACTATAATTGAGTTTTGGTCTTTGAACTCTAAAATTCCATCACAAAAACTGATGAGTGATTACTTTTATCCACTGATCAAAACCTTTTAATGGTTATTTCTGCTAGTGGCAGGGCATTTATCTCTACTTAAAAAGCTAAAGCTGCTAATATTCTTTGAAAACTATACTATGGGCTGTATTCAATGTAGCACTATCACAAGCATTTTGTCAGCACAAGGACTTTTTCTTGCACAACAGAACGTTTACTCCTTCTCTCCCATGCACTCCCTAAATTTGTTCTGAGATTTCCCCCACCCTCCAGAGCAGATCTGGGGTTGTTATGAAGCACATGTGGGGGAGAGGAGGGGGAAATCCCCTTGCACTAGTTGGAGTTGTTCTGCTGGCCCAAGGATTTTGTTGAATACCACCCTATAGGCAGGCAACTCATGGACTGTGTGCACGAGGGGGACTTCCACCAATTTCTGCACCCAGAAGCTGCCTCCCGTCCTCATCAGCTTACTCCTAGAAGGGGAGCCTGTGCCCATTTCCTAAGCCACTTACCTTGATCAGCCCCCAACTCAAAGCTGACCCCTTGCACCTCTCTCGCCCCAGAAATAATCCCATCAGCTGCGTGTTTCTTGCAGGAGAGACGAAAATGCAGCATCTCGCCTCCCCCTTTCCTGTTTATTTATTTATTTATTTATTTATTTAATTTAATTTATATACCACCCTAAGCCCGAAGGCTCTCTGGGCGGTGTACAAAAAAATAAAAAAACAAGCAATGTATAAATACAATAAATACAATAAATTAAGAAAACAAAACAAACAAACAATAAAAGAACCAAACAACATCCAAAATACAAATAATGATGAAAATGCTATTAAAACACACTTTAAAATGCCTGGGAGTATAGAAAGGTTTAGCCGTGCCACCCAGGAATGAGCCCGGGGAGACCTCCAGGAGAGGCGATCTTACATTTTCATCAGTTTCACTTTGCAATTGACAAGAACGTGCGTTTTGTTCAAGATTGAACTACTGAGATCTATCCACGTGGTGCTTGCCTGAAAATGTTCCCTTAGAAAGGTTGAGTGTGGGAAGCAGCAGCAGGGGGGGAGCCACCGACAAGCAGGAGGGGAGAGGAGGCGGCAGGCGGGAAGGAAGGCGGCAGAATGAGCAGTGGGGGCACGCACGCACACACACCATCGTCACTCACCTCAGTTCTTCACCTCCATTCTGCTTCTTCCTTGCCATCCAGCGCGGTCTGGCTCTCCACTTCCTCCCTCGTGCCTCCGAACACAGAGCACGAGGGAAGAGGAACAGTGCGCAGAAGCCTAGTGTGAGGCACATGTCTTTTGCTCACCAATCACAGGAGCAGACTGTGACGCCCTTCCCTGGCTCTCCCTGTCAGGTTCCTACCTGCTCGTGGCTACTGCCTGTCACTAGGCACCACCAGGGACTCCACCAGTCCGAACTGTCCTTTTTTATGGTTTCTCTCCCCGCTCTAGCACAGATCTCAACAGATCCTCCTGCTAGGCATCATCACCAGTCACGTCCTAATACCAGTATTCCCAGAGACTCTGAATACTTGTATTGTTATTCTCTTCACCGCTGCCACCATTTGTTACAGTTTCCCTTCAGCCTTGGTCATTACCTTACCCTCCCTTCTGGTCTGTGAAACCCCAGCCAAGGATCAGGCCTTCGGTAAACCAAATATAGTTTTTATTAAATATAACAAAGATAACAAGATTTCTTCATAAGGCACATAAGCATATGGTTTTATCTAATACTAATCCGAACTCCACCCCCCTCCTTCTCCACGCTCTCCTGGCAAACAACTCTCTAAAACCCACCAAAACAACCCACTCACTTTCATCACATCACATCCACCCAGATTCCACTGTCACTCTTCCTTTTATACGCTCAGCCATTTTAAACACTCAGCCAATCATCCAGCATTCTACTGCCCATTCACTCTCCCTCCTCTTTCACTCCACTTACCATGTATCTTCTATTCAAACAGCACTTACCATATATACACTAATACAGGATCATCACATTCCCCCCCCCTTAACATAACGGCAGAGTATTATTCCTGTTCCAGAATTTATACGTCGCGTTAACAATTAAAACAAGTCTCTCTGGGGAAAGTGTCTTTCTTTGTTCCTCCGTCTGGTCACGTCACTGCAGTCCCAGACACCTGCCTTGACAGTCCATCGGCCAATACATTGTCCTTGCCTTTGATGAACTGGAAGTCCACTTGATAGTCTTGTAGGGCCCAGGACCACCTCTGCAGCATAGTATTATGGTTTTTCATAGTCTGTAACCATAACAAGGCCCGATGATCCGTTGTTACTGTGAATCTTCGTCCCCACACGTATGGGCGCAACTTGTTCAGTCCCCACACGACCGCTAGGCACTCCTTTTGGACCGACGAATAGTTTTTCTCCCTTGGCGTCAGCTTGCGACTCAGATACGCCACTGGATGTCTGGTGCCTTCTCTCTCCTGCAGCAAGACGACTCCCAGTGCGAGGTCCGACGCATCTGTAGCCACGATGAATGGTTGCTCATAGTCTGGTGCTATTAATATAGCTATTAATGGGTCCTTTGCACAAGGCTTGCTTCAGCAGATCAAAAGCCTTCTGACATTCATCCGTCCATACCACATGCTCAGAACACTTTTTCTTTGTCAACTCATGCAAGGGGGTTGCTATTTCCCCAAAATCTTTCACAAACTTTCTATAAAAACCAGCCACACCTAGAAATGCCCTAACTTGCTTTTTGGTTAAGGGGATAGGCCACACTTGTATTGCCTCCACCTTGCTCCATAAGGGGGTGATTTTCCCACTCCCCACCTTATGTCCTAAATAGACCATCTCCTTCAACCCAAACTGGCATTTCTTCGCTTTTATTGTGAGGCCTGCCTTTCTTAATGCCTCTAATATTGTTGTCAGGTGTTGCACATGCTCAGGCACCGACTTGCCAAAAATGGCCACGTCATCTATATAGGCCACTGCAAAATCTGACATGCCTCGCAACACAGTATTGATTAGCCTCTGAAATGAACTTGGTGAGTTCCTTAGTCCCATGGGTAAGGTCACAAACTCATATAACCCATCTGGTGTACTGAAGGCAGTTTTGGCTCTGGATTGCTTGTCTAGTTCCATTTGCCAAAATCCTTTACAGAGGTCTAACGTAGAGATAATGGTTGCTGCCCCCAACAACTCTAACACTGCGTCTACCCTGGGCATAGGATACGCATCTGGGACCGTAATTTTATTGATTAGCCGATAATCAATGCAAAACTTTGTCGTTCCATCTTTTTTCGGAACCAGGACAATACTTGTGGCCCAGGGACTGATGGATTCCCTGATCACTCCTAGTTCCAGCATATCTTCGACCTCCTTTTTGATCTCACTCAAAACTTTCAAATTCACATGGTACGGCATAGATCTGATTGGGGCATGATCTCCAGTATTAATGGAATGTTTGGCTATACTGGTTCGGCCAGCTTTATTACTAAAGAGATTTCCATAGTTTTTCAAAACTCTCAGAATCTCTTCTTTTACTTCCACCTTCACCTCCTCTGACCATTCCACTTGATCTACCCCTCCTTTGTCTTTGCTTTCCTGTACTAGATCCGGAAGTTCAGGCCCACTTCCCTCAGGGAATAAGGTAACTTGCAACACCTGTGCATCCCTGGTATGGTAAGGCTTTAACATATTTACATGAACCACTTTGCTTTTGTTTAATTGGTCTGTGGTGATTACATATGTCACTGTGTCAAGCCTTTCTCTGATGGTATATGGTCCTTCCCAGTTAGCCTGTAATTTGTCATGTTTCCTGGGTAGGAACGCCATAACCATATCTCCCACATCATACACACGTTCCCTGGCTGTTCTGTCATACCAGTAACTTTGCTTCTGCTGTGCTTGACTGAGATTCTCTTTCACAACTTCCATCATTGATGTTAATTTATTGCTGAATTCCAATACAAAATCTACTACAGATGTTTTGTACTCTCCCAGGGTTCCTTCCCATGAATTTTTTAACAGTTCCAAAGGTCCCCTCACTTTTCTGGTAAACATTAGTTCAAAGGGTGAGAAGCCTGTTGACTCCTGAGGGACTTCTCGGTATGCAAATAAGAAGCATCCCAAACGTTCATCCCAGTCTTGTGGGTGATCTTGAACATAGCCTCTTATCATGCCCTTCAAAATGCCATTGAATCTCTCTGCTAGCCCATTAGTGGCGGGATGGTAAGTAGTGGTCTTTAGATGTTTTAGACCACAACATTTCCACATACATTGCATCACTTCTCCCATGAATACACTGCCTTGATTCGTCAGCACTTCATGAGGGAAACCCAGCCTCATAAAGATTTTTAATAAAGCCTCTGCCACTACAGGGGCTTCTACAGATCTTAGTGCTTCTGCGTCTGGGTACCTGGTGGCAAAATCCACCACCACCAATAGATATTTCTTGCCATGCCTTGTGGGTTTGGAAAAAGGGCCCACCAAATCTACTCCCACTCTATAAAAGGGTTGTCCAATTATAGGAAGGGGCTTTAAGGGTGCCTTAGTCTTTACTCCACTTTTTCCCACCTTTTGGCATATACCACAAGATAGACAATGTTGTTTTACATCTTTGGAGATGTTTGACCAATAATAGTGTGCCGCCAATCTCCTCTTGGTCTTTTTTATTCCCAAATGTCCTGCACATGGGACATCGTGGGCTACCTCTAGCAATCTGGTTCTGTATTTGCTAGGTACTATCAATTGCTTCACTGGTTCACATTCATCCTTTCTCTCAGCAGGCATCCACAGTCTATATAAAATCCCATTCTCACATACAACTTGATTCCTCAGCTTGTCAGTGAAAGGAATCTGTTGGGTCAGGGCTTGTTCCTTTATTTGGTTCAAACTTATATCTTTATGCAGATCTTCCCTGAATTGATCTGCTTCTTCCCCAGAGACCACTTGATACAGTTTGTCTCCTTCAGCAGGCCTGCTAGTGGTTGCTATGGTGACCTGAGGCTGGCTAACAGATTCCACCCTGTTCTTTTCAGCCTGTGTTAACATGGCTTCTGTTTCTTTGCCCAGCTGCTGTCTGGTCACCACATGTATTTTTCCTTGTGCCCCCATAACATCTCTTCCCAGTATCACTGGTTCTTGTTGTTGGGCATTAATACCGACTTTATATTCTCCCCCTTTTCCTCTCCACTCCATTTTCACTAGGGCCATAGGCAAGCTTTCTGGTTGTCCCCTCACTCCTTGGATAGTCACAGTTTCCTGAGGTAATATTTCCTCAGATTTTATTAAATCTGGCCTCAGTAATGTCTGAGCGGCACCAGTATCAAGCAATGCCCAATAATTTGCCCCTTGAACACACACTTCCTCTCTTAGACTCGAATCCAAGTCTGTTACTTTTGTCCAGTTTATCTGGCAGAACTGAACCTTTTTCGCTGTTTCTAAAGCCCTGGGCTCTGTTTTCACTGCCCTTGTCTGAGCAGGATTACTAATGGGGTTGGCAACCTCTCATTGAAAATGTAGGTGCCCCGGTCTACCACATTTGTAGCATAATTTCTCCTCACTTTTAGGGTACACAGATCCACTCTGGGGTGTCCTGTGCCCTTCAGTTTTTATTGGAGGACTCACTCGCTGTGGTACCACATCCCTTCTGCCAGCATTATATGGTCTGGGTTTAAACTCTCTTGATGTTTTCCCCACCCAGCCAGTTCTATTGGAGGCAAAGTGATCCGCCATCTCTGCGGCCTCCTGCACCGATGTAAGAACATAAGAACATAAGAAGAGCCTGCTGGATCAGGCCAGTGGCCCATCTAGTCCAGCATCCTGTTCTCACAGTGGCCAACCAGGTGCCTGGGGGAAGCCCGCAAGCAGGACCCGAGTGCAAGAACACTCTCCCCTCCTGAGGATTCCGGCAACTGGTTTTCAGAAGCATGCTGCCTCTGACTAGGGTGGCAGAGCACAGCCATCATGGCTAGTAGCCATTGATAGCCCTGTCCTCCATGAATTTGTCTAATCTTCTTTTAAAGCCATCCAAGCTGGTGGCCATTACTGCATCTTGTGGGAGCAAATTCCATAGTTTAACTATACGCTGAGTAAAGAAGTACTTCCTTTTGTCTGTCCTGAATCTTCCAACATTCAGCTTCTTTGAATGTCCACGAGTTCTAGTATTATGAGAGAGGGAGAAGAACTTTTCTCTATCCACTTTCTCAATGCCATGCATAATTTTATACACTTCTATCATGTCTCCTCTGACCCGCCTTTTCTCTAAACTAAAAAGCCCCAAATGCTGCAACCTTTCCTCGTAAGGGAGTCGCTCCATCCCCTTAATCATTCTGGTTGCCCTCTTCTGAAACTGTTCCAACTCTAGAATATCCTTTTTGAGATGAGGCGACCAGAACTGTACACAGTATTCCAAATGCGGCCGCACCATAGATTTATACAACGGCATTATGATATCGGCTGTTTTATTTTCAATACCTTTCCTAATTATCGCTAGCATGGAATTTGCCTTTTTCACAGCTGCCGCACACTGGGTCGACATTTTCATAGTGCTGTCCACTACAACCCTGAGGTCTCTCTCCTGGTCGGTCACCGCCAGTTCAGACCCCATGAGCGTATATGTGAAATTAAGATTTTTTGCTCCAATATGCATAATTTTACACTTGTTTATATTGAATTGCATTTGCCATTTTTCCGCCCATTCACTCAGTTTGGAGAGGTCTTTTTGGAGCTCTTCGCAATCCCTTTTTGTTTTAACAACCCTGAACAATTTAGTGTCGTCAGCAAACTTGGCCACTTCACTGGCCAAGGGGACAGATGTAGGGGAACGGTCTTTGACAAGGAGCCTTATTTCTGGTGGTAACTGATGGTATAATTGATCCAGTATCATGAGGTTTTTCACCTCCTCCACAGACTGAGCTTTTGCACTTGTCAGCCATTTCCCAAATATGTCCATCAGTTTTGCCTCCAGCTCCACGAAAGACCTCCCTGTCTGTATCTGGCAGTTTCTGAAAAGCTTTCTAAAATAATCAGGCCCCAGTCTGAATCTTTTGTAGACTGACTCTTTAAACTCAGCATAGGTGACGGGCCTGTCTGAGGGGAAATATTGGTATACCTCAGCCAATTCCCCTTTGATCAGGTTTGATAAATACTGCATGTATTTATCTTCAGGTAGCCCCCACAACTGAGCTCCCTTTTCAAAGGTTGTGAGATAAATTTGAGGATCTTGTCCAGGCTCATAGACAGCAAAGTCCTTTGGAGTAATTTTTATTTTTGCTCCATCTCTGTCTTTCCTTGTCTCCTCAGAGTGAAATTTCTCTCTATCCAATTTCAATCTTTCCCCTTGTATCTCTGCATCCACTCTCATTCTCTCAGTTTCCACCCTCAATCTCTCAGTTTCCAACTCCCTCTGTTTATCTTTTTCCTCAGCTTCCATCCTCAATCTCTCAGTTTCCACCCTCAACTTCTCAGTTTCCAACTCTCTGTTTATCTTTCCCATCAGCTTCCATCCTCAATCTCTCAGTTTCCATCCTCAACTTCTCTCTCAAATACTCTATATAAGCGGGATTGCTTAAGTATCCTTCTGGGGTCTCTTTCCTGACAGGTTGTTTTTGCTGGGCAGTTGCAAATCCTATAAGTGCTACCCTCAATTCATCTACCCCTTTACCCTCGTGAGGTAAATTGAATGTTATGCACTTCTCCACCAGCTCCTCACTTTTCATTTTTATATATTCAGCCATGGTGTTTGAGTTCACTCACTCTTTGCCACACACTCTTTGCCAGTCACTCTCACAAGTAATCTTGTTTTGTTATTTCTGTTTGCCACACCACTGTTAGGGATTCTCTAGTATTCGTACCACCGCTACAGCCAACACTTGTGACGTAGTCTCCTTTGTTCGGATCCCACCGCTACTGCCACCACATGTGACGCCCTTCCCTGGCTCTCCCTGTCAGGTTCCTACCTGCTCGTGGCTACTGCCTGTCACTAGGCACCACCAGGGACTCCACCAGTCCGGACTGTCCTTTTTTATGGTTTCTCTCCCCGCTCTAGCACAGATCTCAACAGATCCCCCTGCTAGGCATCACCACCAGTCATGTCCTAATACCAGTATTCCCAGAGACTCTGAATACTTGTATTGTTATTCTCTTCACTGCTGCCACCATTTGTTACAGTTTCCCTTCAGCCTTGGTCATTACCTTACCCTCCCTTCTGGTCTATGAAACCCCAGCCAAGGATCAGGCCTTCGGTAAACCAAATATAGTTTTTATTAAATATAACAAAGATAACAAAGATAACAAAGATAACAAGATTTCTTCATAAGGCACATAAGCATATGGTTTTATCTAATACTAATCCGAACTCCACCCCCCTCCTTCTCCACGCTCTCCTGGCAAACAACTCTCTAAAACCCACCAAAACAACCCACTCACTTTCATCACATCACATCCACCCAGATTCCACTGTCACTCTTCCTTTTATACGCTCAGCCATTTTAAACACTCAGCCAATCATCCAGCATTCTACTGCCCATTCGCTCCCCCTCCTCTTTCACTCCACTTACCATGTATCTTCTATTCAAACAGCACTTACCATATATACACTAATACAGGATCATCACACAGACTTCCTGTTTCTCCCCCCCCAGTAACGTCCAAATGTAACGCGGGAAAGTTATAGTTACAGTTGAAAAGTAATAAAATTACCACTCGTTCTGTTACAAGTAAAATGTAACTAAGTTACCCACTCGTTACGCAAAAAAGTAACTAATTAAAAGTAACTCGTTATTTCTAACGAGTTACTTCCAAGCTCTGTGTATACCAGTCTGAAGCACATACAACTTATCTTCATTTAATATCATCAATCATCCACCACCAAACCACAATTAAATATAATGGGATGAAAAAGCAAAGCAGTTAGCTAAATCTTTTGTAGCAATCACGATGATATTCATTTTAGTATTTATTTATTTATTTATTTATTTATTTATTTATTTACTATTTGATTTATATCCCGCCCTTCCTCTCAGCAGGAGCCCAGGGAGGCAAACAGAAGTGCTCAAAACACTTTAAAACATCATAAAAACAGACCTTAAAATACATTAAAACAAAACAACTTTAAGAACATCTTTAAAAAAAGGGTTAAAAACATTATTAAAAAAACATATTAACAAGCAATTCTAACACAGACGCAGACTGGGATAGGTTTCAACTTAAAAGGCTTCTTGAAAGAGGAAAGTCTTCAAAAGGCACCAAAAAGATAGCAGAGATGGCGCCTTCCTAATATTCAAGGGGAGGGAATTCCACAGGGTAGGTGCCACCACACTAAAGGTCCGTTTCCTATATTTTGCAGAACGAACCTCCTGATAAGATGGTATCTGCAGGAGGCGCAGTGATCGACTGGGTATATAAGGGGTAAGGCAGTCTTTCAGGTATCCTGGTCCTGAGCTGTATAGGGCTTTGTACACCAAAACTAGAATCTTGAACTTGGCCTGGTAGCAAATGGGCAGCCAGTGCAATTGTTTCAGCAGCGGGGTGACATGTTGGCGATACCCTGCCCCAGTGAGTATTTTGCACCAGCTGCAGCTTCCGGACTAACCTCAAAGGCAGCCATAAGAGTTTTATCCAGAAGACAGTTATTATCCACTGACATCTGTTAGTTGGAGAATTTTTCATAATAAGGAAACATAGTCAATAAATTGCCATCCAGACATTTCTTACTGTTTATTGTGTTTTCCTTACCATTTAGGTACCCAGAGAATCGTTAATCTAGTGAGAACATTCTGTATACACCATACCTTTGCTCAGTCTAGAGCTTCAGTGTCCAGAGCAGTTTAACAGCCAGCCCCTCTTTTGGGGATTGTAGCTCTGTGACGGGAATAGGGTGTCTCCTAGCAACTCTCAGCACCCTTCACAAACTACACTTCCCAGGATTCTTTACAGGAAACCATGACTGTCTAAAGGGAAATAAAGGTCTGGTGTGGATGTGGCCAGTGACAGCTTTAAATTTGGGTGGGAGACTACATGTGCCTGCTGTAGAATAACAAGGCAGGGGAAACCCTGAAAAATCAATGATACTGTTTGCAATGTTTTCCTTTTGGAAAGGACAGGGGCTTTTCCTCTGCCCAGTGCCCACCCACCAAATCTCCTTCCATCCCCCTCTCCTACTCCTCCTCCCTGCCTCTCCCCCAGGTCAGTTTCCCATATCTTATTTATTTATTTAAAACATTTATAACCCGCTCTGTTTTCAAAGAACTCAGAGCAGCGAACATAAACAATCAAGAACAGTAAAATTAGCATAATAACAACAATATTAAAATACACATAGTCAACAACGAATATATCAAAAGTTAAAAACATCCTATGTAACATTTAAATTAAATGCTTGACGGAATAAAAACGTCTTAACCTGACGACGAAATATCATAAGAGAGGGAGACAACCGTACTTCTGCTGGTAAAGAGTTCCAGAGTTGGGGAGCAATTACGGAAAAAGCCTTAGTTCTAGTTCTCATCAAATGAGCTTGGGAAATTGAAGGAATCACAAGGAGAGGTTCAACAGAGGACCTTAAGGGCCGAGAGGGCTCATAGAGGGATATACAATCAGACAAATAGCGAGGACCCAACCCATGTAAAGCTTTAAAGGTCAAGGACAAGATCTTAAACTGCACCCGGGAACAAACCGGCAGCCAGCGTAATTGTTGTAAAAGGGGTGTTGTATGAGCTCGTGAGTCCGCTCCCGTTAACATCCTAGCTGCCGCCCTTTGCACTAATTTAAGCTTCCGAGCTGTTTTCAACGGAAGCCCTACATAAAGCGCATTGCAGTAGTCTAATCGAGATGTGACTAAGGCATGTGTTACCTTTGTCAAATCGGATGTCTCTAGAAACGGGCGCAGTTGGAGAACCAGTCTTAACTGGGCAAAAGCGCTCCTGGAGACTGCCGAAACCTGGGCTTCTAAGTTCAAGGCAGAATCCAGAAGCACACCCAAGCTGCGAACCTGAGACTTCAGGGGAAGAACTACCCCATCTAACCTTGGCAAATTCCCTGCTTCCAGATCAGTCATATGACTAACAAGGAGCACTTCTGTTTTATCCGGATTTAATTTCAACCTATTCAACTTCATCCAGCCCATCACTGAGGCCAGGCACTGGTTCAGGGGTAAGACGGCTTCACTAGTATCTGGAGGAAAGCAGAAATAAAGCTGAGTGTCATCGGCATATTGATGGTATCGAACTCCAAACTTCCGGATGACCTCACCCAGCGGCTTAATATAGATGTTAAATAACATCGGAGACAACACTGAACCCTGAGGGACTCCACATGTTAGGGGCCATGGGTTCGAGTGAAAGTCGCCAAGTACTACCTTCTGAGTCCTACCCTCCAGGAAGGAACGGAGCCACTGTAAGGCAGTACATCGAAGTCCCATCCCGGAGGGACGGTTCAGGAGGATCTCGTGATCAATAGTGTCGAAGGCTGCTGAGAGATCAAGGAGAACCAACAAGGACACATTCCCCCTATCTAATTCTCTACGAAGGTCATCAACCAGAGCAACTAAAGCCGTTTCAGTCCCATGGCCAGGTCTGAAGCCAGATTGGAATGGGTCATAGTAATCTATGTTTTCTAAAAAACGCTGGAGTTGAGAAGCGACTACTCGCTCAACAATTTTACTTAAGAATGGGAGATTAGACACTGGGCGGAAATTGTCTAAGCAGAGAGGATCTAAGGAGGATTTTTTTAAATAATGGTCTTACAATAGCCTCTTTTAGGCAACTCGGAAGATGGCCTTGTTGGAGAGAGGCATTAACAACTCCCCCAACCCAGTTAGCTAGTCCCTCTCTGGCTTGTTTTATAAACCAAGAAGGACAAGGATCAAGAGAGCAGGTGGTAGGTCTCATTTCACCAAGAAGTTTATCTATGTCTACAGGATGGATAGGCTGAAAAGAATCTACTTGAATAGAACCAACAGAGATCAGAGGTGCATCATTTAAGACTACATCAATATTGGTGTCCAAATCAGAACGAATCTGAGCAACCTTGTTCTCAAAATGAGAAGCAAATTCCTGACAACGAATAAATGAATGGTCAGAAGTCGACTCATGATGGTCAAGATTGAGCAGACCTGTGACCACCCGATAAAGTTCAGCTGGTTGGTTATTGGCTGTAGAGATAGAAGCCGAAAAAAAGCTTCTCTGCGCAGCACGTCTAGATGCTGCGTAAGTTTTTGAGAATTCTTGAACACAAAATCTGTCAGACGCGCTCCGGGATTTACACCAACGTCGTTCTAGGCCCCTACGAGTGCATTTCATAGCCATCAGCTCGCTGGAAAACCATGGAGCTGATCTGGCTCAGGAACGCACAAGGGGGCGCTCAGGAGAGATAGAGTCCACTGCACTAGTCATAGCATTGTTCCATAGATTGACCAGGGCTTTGACTGAATCGTTTTCTCGGGAGATGGGAAATTCTCCAAGAGCTGACAGAAAACTAACAGGATCCATTAATCTCTTGGGGCGGATCATTTGACTAGATCTTTCTTTTTCAGAAAAGGTATGGATCGTAGATAGACTAAATCTGACCAGGAAGTGATCTGTCCATGATAGCAGAGTTATTGAGAGATTTCCTACTCCCTTATCATTCTTGGCCAATCCCGCATAAAAAACAAGGTCAAGGGTATGTCCTGCAACATGAGTGGGCTCAGAGATTAATTGGGACAACCCCATTGTTGTCATGGCAGTCATGAAGTCTCGCGCCGCTCCACACAAGGAGGACTCGGCATGGACGTTGAAATCGCCGAGAACTAATAGTCTGGGAGACTCCAATGTCAGTCCTGAGATCAACTTGGAGAGCCCAGATAGGGAAACTGTTGGGCAATGGGGAGAATGGTATACCAACAGTATCGCTATTTTCTCTCGACCACCAAGTTTTAAATAAAGACATTCAGACCCGATAGTTTGTGGAAGAGGATATCTCATCAATGGGATAGAGTCGCAGTAAACCACTGCAACTCCCCCTCCCTGATCCCCGGGTCTAGCTTGTTGTTGAACAGAGAACCCAGGTGGGCAAAGACCGGTGAGGTTAACCCCACCGGGTTCATCCAACCAGGTTTCGGTAATGCATGTCAAGGCAGCATGTTCATCTAGGATAAGATCTTGGATGATCGCAGTCTTATCATTCACAGACCTGGCATTAAGAAGCAGGATTCGAAATCCAGGGGCATTATCACTCAAGGATACCTGTCTATTTGGCTGAGGAAGTCGCAAAGGGATTGATAACCATCGATGAGCTACCTTTTTCTTAGGACAGGAAAATAATTTCTTCTGATTATATCTTCCTCTATCAAATAAGGTTGTTATCAGTTTACCTCTTAGGGTCTTCAAAGGGTCAGGACAGAATTTCCATGTCATTGATAATAAAGGGGAAGTCAACAGATCTAATTTAATTATATGAGGTCAAGGTAAATTAGAATCTTGTTGATGGGTTAAAGCTTCTATGGGTAAACAATATCTAGAAGTGTTCAGATTTAGCCGATTTGGCCTAGGAAGACATGGTGTCATCTCTGTAAGATGGCTTTTACAGAGAGAGCCTAGTTCAGAATCTTCCAAAGAACAAGGAGAAGATTTCTTGACCAATAGAATTCCGAGGAGTTTTTGCAGGTTGTTAATAATGTCTTGTTGGATGTGATCCGGAAAACTAGGAAAATTAACCAAAAGTTCCTCGGTTCCATCGCCAGAGAATATAGGTGATTTATCTTTTAGTTCTAATTGATTAGATGTTATTGGCGAAGGTTGAGATGAAATATTTTTAACAGAGGAACTGGCAGAGGGACTATAATTATCTAAAACTGTAAAGTTACTGTTAAGGATATCTAGCGACCTTTTAGAGGTATTAAAATGGGTGGGAGCTATAGAAGTATCATCTTCCCGAGGCAATTCCCCAATAGTGGATGAGTGATATTGATCTCTTGGGTAGACACAGGGCCATTTCATACATAAAGGGCCAGGGCTCGCTAAGTTAACAAAATGTCTATGGATATGAATACCCGCTCTAAATAAAAGAGATTTCCTGTCTAGGACCAAATTCACCAGTTCATCGGATTTAAACGTCAATAGCATCGTTATATCAGTAGAATTTTTAGCCAAAATTTCAATTTTAAGTAAGTCCTTGAATTTAATTGGACCTATATTCAGAGACTGAAAAACTTCCAGCATATAGGTTTTTAAATTTAAGTATTGTATGTTATTATTAGGATATAACACATGGGACAAAACTATCGTATTTCGGTTAAGTCATAGGGCCCAGTGGTCAACATTATCTCTTTTTTGGATAGCCTTGGTTGAATAAGCTATCTGCCTATTTACAGACATAGGAGATAAAATTACAGGAGCCAGATTTTGTACAAAGGATAGTTGTTTAGCAAGAGAAGTCCCATGGGGGTCCTGGCTTGAGGATGGCTGATTGAGGATGGTTGATTGAGGATGTCTTTTAGACTGTTCAGAGGATAATAGACTTTCTAATAGCCTGAAAAGTTTCCGGAAATCCATCTTACTGCCTCTAGGTAGCTTATAGTTTTTTATATTTTTAGATTTTCGTATTTGTTTTTTCCTTATATTCTTGCGAGGCTTCTTTTTCTGGCTTTGATTTTGATTTATCTTCTGTTTGGGAGCAGATGGTGAAGTCGCTGGCGATATATCTTCAGTGAGAGTGACCGGTCTGACAGAGGGTAATGTAATTAAAAATTCTTCAGTAAGAGTTCTTAAAAGATTATTGGTCACTGAAATAAAATTTTTAATAGATAATAATTGCTCTGAAAATATAGACAGTTGTGAAAGTAAAAACAACTGATCTGAAGAGGGTTGATTTTGTCTTAAATCTAAGCATGATTGAGTGTAAAACAAGATGAAAAATATCCAGACCCCTGTTGGACTTTTTTTTGTCAGTGGTTTTATAATTTGTTGAAATTAATTAAAAGTCATCCATGTTCACAGAGTACCTGTAATCCTATTACTGACCTTGCTCCATACTCTGACCTTCATCTTCTGCAGTTTAAAAGTTAAAAAAAATGCCTGGCTGATATTTTAATTAATTTAATAAATTTAACATTGAAGTCTATTATGTCAGGCATACTCAGTAAGAACCAACTGTCACTGTTCTAAAAGCCAGACTCAACAGCAGTTTGGCTTGGCTAATCAAGGGGCCACCTCCACGACAGACATTTATTCCACTTTAAATAGTCATGGCTTCCCCCAAAGAATCCTGGGAAGGGTAGCTTGTGATGGGTGCTGAGAGTTGTTGGGAGACTTCTATTCCCCTGACAGATCTCCAGTGGTCAGAATGGTTTAAGAGTCAGCCCCTCTTTTGGGGTTTGAAGGTCTGTGAGGGGAACATCACATCTCCTAGCAACTCTCAGTACCCTTCACAAACTACACTTCCCAGGATTCTTTGGGAGAAGCCATGACTGTTTAAAGTGGAATAACAGTCTGGTGTGGATGTGGCCAGGGACAGCTTTGGTTTAAATTTAGGTGGGAGACTCCATATGTCTGCTGTAGAGTGAAAAGGTGGGGGAAACCCCCAAAATAATGGTACTGTTAACAATGTTTTCCTTTTGGAAAGGAAAGGGGCTTCCCCTCTGCCCAGTGCTCATCGACCCAATCTCCTTCCAGTGACAATGGAAGTGGGCATCCTAAATGAAAGCAGGTCCATCCTTCCTAGCACTGGTAGGGTTTTATGCTACATAACAACTCTGCCAAAGAAAATTAAAGATTTCTAGGGAAAAGCAGGGCAGAACTTAAAGCACTGTGTTCTTGTTTATTATTTATTTATTAAATTTATATCCTGCCCTTCGCCTTGAGGGGAGCCAGTGGCGGCAAAGAAAAAATAAAACACCAAAAGACATTCAAAAAACAAAACAGCTTAAAATCTTTAAAATCATCTTAAAAAACAATTCCAATACAGATGTAGAGTGGGATAAGGTCTCCACTTAGAAGGCTTGTTGAAATTCAGTGCTTCAATAGGCACCAAAAAGTCATCAGAGATGGCACCTGTCTAATATTTAAGGGGAGGGAATTCCAAAGTGTCCATGCCACAACACTAAAGGTCTGCTTCCTATGTTATGTGGAACAGACCTCCTGATGAGATAGTATCTGCAGAGCCCTCAACTGCAGAGTGCAGTGATCAAATGGTTATATAAGGAGTAAAACAATTTTTCAGGTTTCCTGATCCCAAACTGTAATGGGCTTTATGCGCCAAAACCAGCACCTTGAACTTAGCCCGGAACTGGTTGCCTGGAATGAAATGCCATCTGAATTGTTTTGGTGCACTTGCTGGCACCAGTGGCTAGTCCACCACTGGAGGCAAAGTTGCCAAGGAATCCTATGTATGCTGCCTTGAGTTCACAGAAGGCACGGTATGCATAAACCTTGATAAATAAAGTGAGTGTCATATGAATGAAAAGTGTATTAGACATATTGTGCAGTAAGTGGCTTACTGAAGGACAAGGGTGCCTAACCTGTGCCACTCCAGATCTTGTTGAACTATAACTCCCATAATTCCTGACCATTGTCCATGCTGGCTGGGGCTGATGGAATTTTAAAAGTTTTGGGGATTTGTATTTCCTTAGGAACTCAAGATATAGGAAGGACAAGGGCCATAATGTGATGGAACTGAGAATATACCTATCATAAAGATAAAAAATCCAGGTGCTGGCACAGAACCATTTAGAGCTGCCACTAAATTCACAATCATGCCCATTTGCATCTGTGGAGTGAATCACCATTTATTTATTTATTTATAAATAATATTTATCAATTCCTCTTTTGGTTTCTAGCCCCTAAGTGGGTGGGACGTAGGGTTGTTGAGA
The DNA here is from genome assembly GCF_030035675.1 of Rhineura floridana. Lineage (NCBI taxonomy): Eukaryota > Metazoa > Chordata > Lepidosauria > Squamata > Rhineuridae > Rhineura > Rhineura floridana. The sequence continues at coordinate 103,260,649 of NC_084486.1, forward strand.
GTACCTTTAACTCTGTAACCTGTGAAAACTTTTCTCTGACCTTCCTGTGTTGTGATTGCTTGCGGATTGCTTGCTGGCATTGTATTGTACTATATTTTGTGGTTTCAATATGCCACAACAGCAACGATGAAATATACTGCAGTGTTGGCGTAACAATGACCAAACAATTGTGTTGTTAGCACAGGGAATGTCTAAATGAGAAATCTGGACTTATTTAAAGACTCTGCATGCTATCCCCATAGCCCTAGCTCTGGAAACTGTGGTCCTATGAAGGGCATAGGAGGCCTTTCACAAAGCACCCACAGAAGCCATTAAATCCAGCTTCCTCCAGAACTGAGCAAATGCTAACCAAGAACCTTATCTAAGAGAATTTGTTTTGCAAAGCTGTGCTGTTAACAAGTAACATTCTGAAATCATGTGCTATTTTTCTGAAGAATGGGAAATTCATGTGCTCTTGAGGGGGAAGGCATTAGATAACTATCAGCAGGAGAGAATTATTTTAAAGGAGTTGACAAGGCAAGTCAGTTCAGATAATGATATTTGTGGGTAATGATCCTTTCTAGAGACTCCCCATTGTTACTTTCCCGGGTGATCAAGAACAGTGTGACCAACATTTGAAAACACAGAGAAGACAAATGAGGGAAAGAAATCCAGATTGCAGAAGCTTAAAGGAAGCAAACAAAGTTTAAACTTTTGAAAGTCTGTATTTTAGGTGGCTATTTATTATTTTATTATTATTTTATTATTTTATAATAATAATAATAATAATAATAATATTTCCCACCCTTTCTCCCAGAAGGGAAAATGGTATGCCTTTCATAAAAGACAACACAGCAAGGCAACACCAAATATATAACACAAATATATAAATATATAACCCTTGTGCCCAGGGGCCAAAAGTCTCTATCTGTCCATCAGGTGCTCCCAGCCATGTGCTCTTCCTAGGCCACACGCCTCACCAACCCACACCCTCAAGTACTTTTATCTGGCTGGAATATACCCTTGAACTGTATGTCTCTTGTGTATCAACAAGGAGGATGGAAGTGTGTGTGTGTGTAGAATGTAGCCTGCTATACAAATCCATTGCTTGACCTATTTTGGCTTCTGGCCCAATCCACTTTTTTGTCTGTCACTCCCCCTCCCACTGGCATGCAGCCCCTGGAAGTTGTCCCTGAAGGAATGTGGCCCTCAGGCAGAAAAGGGATCCCCATCCCTGGTTTATAATGAGTCCACCCATCCCTAACTTCTCACAGAACCTGAATGGGAACCAGGAAACTACATTCTCGCTCTTGTAGGAGATGCACCCCATTGATCTCACAAATTTGCCATGACTATTTGCTACAATTGTCTGACTTCATCCAAACACTAGGGATTTCCTTGAATTTTGTGAAGGTTTGCCATGTAGCAGAAAGGAATCTGACAATAGGGAAACGCTTCTCCACATGTCAATCTAATGATGGGTATCTTCACTTTAGATCTATAGTGAGCAATCGGGTTTGAGCAATACTGCATGTTAGGCTTGGGTGCGGTGTCATCAGCCCTGTGAGAGCAGACAAGTTTGAGGCTAGTGAGGGATTACTCCTAATACAGGGTACCATAGAGTTGGTATATTTGGTGGTCAGTGAATTGAATTAGGAGGTGTGAGAAACCACCTTACATGTATCCCTATAGGAAGGGAAACTCAGGTGCATCCAGGCCTTAAAGATGAGCCTGCAAGCCTTTGCTTGATACCAACCAGCTGTCCCTATGGCCAGTTCTTGCCAGAAGTGTGTAAGGGGAAGAACACCCCTCCCCCCAATTAAGGAAGGATGAAGATGAGTTTCCTGGGGGTTTTTTCCCAGGGTTTCCTGAGTTTTCATCAGAATAAGCAGGAAGCCTGAAGCAATTATGACATGAGCTGGAAAAAGCTGACTAACCACTAGTCTTTAAACAGTGTTATGGTTCTATGGTGGCTGATTCGTGCAGCACTGTTCATGAGGAAAGTTGTTGGACAAGATATGAACATTTCGAGTTCAAATTCCAAAGTCAGAGGCCCAGGCTGACTGAACTTTATTTTTAAATAATTAGATTATTAGATAGAATATATATAGAATATATATATTAATGTGACAGAATAATAGCATTCTGTAACAGGTTGCATCCAATGTAGCACTACATGAATGCTCCACTTATGCAATAGGATGTTCCCCTCTCCTCCTCCCCTACGCACCCCCTAAATCTGTTCTAGGAGTTCCTCCAACCCTCTGGAGCAGTTTTAGGGATGGTGTAAGGCGCACACGGACAAGAAGGGGTTAAAGTGCTGATGTGCAAGTGGAAATCCTTATGCTGATGGGACACATTCATTGAATACCACCCCATGTTCTGTTAGATGCTAAGATACCAGCCCACATAATAACTAATCAAGAAAGGAATACACCCAATGAAACATTAGGGCCAAGTCAATGCCTGCAGCGTTCTGCTTGAGAGTTGAATTTAGTAAAAATAAATCTCACTGTCAATGCATCAGTTAAATTCACCAGATAGAAACTGTGTGCTGGAGTCTTTCTGTTTCAGCAATGAAAATAATCCAGTTGAGGATATACTGCTGCTGAGCAATGGAAGAATATGTTGATTTAGTGTTCCCCATTGACTAATACTGAAGCTAGGCTTTCATTCTTACAGCTAAAATAAATACTACTGACATTCAGACTATAAAGCAGCAACTCCTCTCCCATTCTAACCCCACCAAAGCAAACTGAAAAGAACATACCAGCACACTCCTGCTCAGATGGAAGTCCTAAGCAGCAAGCCTGCACCTACTTATCAGTATTTAAGCCTCATTAAACTCATTTGGATGTTTCTGAGCAGACATGTCTAGGATTGCACAGTTAATGCATGGCATTATCCTGAAGGTATAGCTTTGCAAGCTCCCAGGCAACAAAAACAAAAGAAAATATTTTTAAAGCATTTTAAATTTGGAGAAATAATGACAGCCTCCACTGCAATTCCAATTATAATTGTATTGTGAAATCAAGCCACTTTTTTATCATTAATTTTTATTCAAATTTTCAAAAACATAACAAAACAAAACAAAAATAATTAAACAATAAAATAAAATGTTGACTTCCGATTTGTCGCAGATCAGTTATAAGTCTACAATATATAACAATCCTGTCTCTTAAATTATATTACAGAATCACTTTCCTCCAGTAGTTATCTTAGTTAATCACCAAATCTCATAAGCATTACTTTATTCTTTCCACAAAAAGAGGTTTCACTTCCTTGAGAAATATATCTATCAATTTTTCTCCAAATAAACATATCGATTAATCCATCTCATCAAATTTATTAGGTCCAATAATTTCAATAGCCATTCTTCCATTATCAATATTAATTCCATCTTCCATCTTCAATAATCCTGTTAAGTCCAATAATTTCAGTAGCCATTCTTCCATTATCAGTATCCCATAATAATCTTGCTGTCATAGCCATAGTCATATAGTCATATAGAAATCAAGCCACTTTTGAAAGAGCCTCTCATGGGCCTTCCTTTATTTGCCATCTTTGGAATGAAATGGCACCTAAATTAACTTTGAACAGTAAGCAAATCAAACTGAGGAAGCTAACAGTTCCATCTGTAAACCTGTTTGTTTCTGGAAACACATTTGCAAAAATAACCTGGTCTTACTCTTTATGAGATATATTGTTTGTTTGTTGAACAGATTTTCAACTTTCAGCAGTCATAAGAAAATAGACTTGTTTTTAAAAACTGTTCCAAGCTCTGAGATTTTTTCCCCCAGCCTATTTGCCCTGTGCCCTACATGTTTCTCTTTTTCAAGAAAGCGTTATAAAAAAGATGTGTGAAACAATCAATATGCTTACACAAAACATATAATATAATCCAGTCACAGAAGCCAGAGATTTCTTTGCAAATATTCCAGACTGCCTGTTTACAGAAATGAAAACTCCATTTAGCTGTTCTATCTTTGACCTTTAATAACATTTCCCCTAGCAACAAAGCAACAATAGCGTGAGCACAAAAGAAAAAGATGTGTTCCATCTGCTGTGATGGTAATGACATCTGGGAAATGGTATAATACATACATGTAAAGTGTGTGTGCCTGTGCGTGTGCATTCTATATTAGTCCTATTAGCATCTATAATGTCCCATATAAATTGTAGGCTGGTAGTATTAAGTGCTGGCTACATACAAATCTTCAGACCAGTGATTTGCCGACATTATTTTGTCGAATATGATATTCCCTCAGGAGGAATCTATTGTGGGTTGCACAGGACCAGATTACTTGTGAGACCTTATCCCTTATATACCTAGTAGGTCATTGTGGTCTGTGGGAGAGTTTCTTCTTTCTTCTTCATTTATTCATTTATTATTTGATCTATATATCGCCCTTCCTCCCAGCAGCAGCCTAGGGCTGCAAGTTCCAAAGTTCAAGTTCCAAAGACATCAGACGCCAATTGCATAGTTACTCAGAGCAGCACTTCCAGTGTGCCTGCCCCTGTTCTGTGAAGAAGTATTCATGTCAAGATACAACAGGTGTTACAATCTGCACTTTCTGGAAACAACTGAAGACATTTTTATTCCAAAAAGCCTTCTCAGCTGGATGCACCAGTCTCTGCCATGAGTGTTTTGTTTTTAAATATATCTGTGTTTTAAATATATTTTCTGTTTGTTTTTAACTTTTTTATTGTATCTTGTATATCGCCTTGTGAGGACAGATGACTGAGGGAACAGTAAATGAGTTGCTTGGCAATGGAACTCCAAATTATATAGCCACTCTCTATAGTCAGCACGGATTTTTTGCATTCCGAAATATTAAATTGAAAATATCTCCATGCCATTCTGATGTTTCCCATAAACTCATTTCAAAACAAAACCTTACAAAACATAGTCCTGAACTCAGAAACGCTTGCTTAACAACCCTTTTCATGGTGATACACAAAACAGTCAGAGAGAATCGAGAGTTAAAAGTGTAAAAAGAGAGAGAGAAAACAGACCACTTTTGGACTTATTTCTGTCAGAGTTCTCATAATCTGTTGAATTTAATTAAAAATCAGCCATGTTCACAGAGTACCTATAATCCTATAACTGACCTTGCCCCATACTTTGACCTTCATCTTCTGCAGTTTAAAAGTTAAAAAAAGTCTGGCTGATTTTTAATTAATTTAAGAAATTTAGCATTGAACTGAATGATAGTTGGGCATGCTCAGTAAGTACCAACTGTCAGTGTTCTAAAAGTCAGACTCCCAGCTGCTTGGCTTGGCTAATCAGGGGGCCACACCCACAACATGACTGTCTAAATTTCACTTTAGACAGTCATGGCTTCCCCCAAAGATTCCTATTCCCCTGACAGAACTCCAGTGGCCAGAGTGGTTTAGGAGTCAGCTGCTCTGACTGAAGCTCTGCGAGGTGAACAGAGCATCTCCTAGGAACTCTCAGCACCTTTCACTAACCACATTTCCCAGGATTTTTTGGGAGAAGCCATGACTATCTAAAGGGAAATAAAGGTCTGACGTGGATGTGGCCAGGGACAGCTTTGGTTTAAATTTGGGTAGGAGACTACATGTGCCTGCTGTAGAATAAAATGGTGGGGGAAACCCTGAAAAAGAATAATGCTATTCACAATGTTTTTCTTTTGTAAAGGAAAGGGGCTTCCCCTCTGCCCAGTGCCCACATATCCAATCTCCTCTCCTCCCCTCCCTCCCCCTCCCTCCCCCTCCCCCTCCCTCTCCCTCAGGTCAGTTTCACCTATCCTAAGCATTATTGCACAGGAGTAAATCCCGCTGAACTCAATAAGCATGCAAATGATCAAATCTGCCATCTCCTACTCCTACCTCCTTTCCCCTCCCTCTTACCCCTTCCCTCCACCTTCCTTCACTCCTCTCTTCCCCTCCCCATCCCCTTCCAATCCCATCCTTCCTCTCCTGTCCACGCTCTGCCCTGCTCCTCCTCCCCTGTGGTCAGTTTTACCTATGCTAGGACTACGACCTGGGAGACCAGGGTTTGAATCCCCACACAGCCATGAAACTCACTGGGTGACCTTGGGCCAGTCACTGCCTCTCAGCCTCAGAGGAAGGTAATGATAAACCACCTCTGAATACTGCTTACCATGAAAACCCTATTCATACGGAATCTACCTGAAGGCAGTCCATTTCATTTTCAAGCATGATTGCATGGGAGTTAATCCCATTGAACTCAATAAGCATGCAAATGATCAAACCTGCCCTCCCCTCCTCCTCCCTCCCATCACCTCCCTTTTGCCCCTTCCCTCTCTCTTCCTTCATCCCTCCCCCTCTGCTTCCCCTCTTTCCTCCTCCCCCTTCTTCTGCTCCTATCCTAACCATGATTGCATGGGAGTAAATCCCACAGAACTCAATAAGCATGCAAATGATCAGACCTAGCTTTCCCCTCCTTCCCCTCTCCTCTCCCTTTCTCCTCCCTTCTTCCTCTCCTCCTCTCTTCCTTCTTCCTCCTCCTCTGCCCACCCCAGGCTTCCCGCCACATGGTCTGTTTTACCGATCCTAAGGATGATTGCATGGGAGTAAAACACACTGAACTCAATAAACATGCAAATGATCAAACCTCCCCTCCCCATCCTCCTCCTGCCTGCTGCCATCCCCCTCCTCCACTCCCCATCCCCTGTGGTCAGTTTCATGTATCCTAAGCATGATTGCAGGGGAGTAAATCCCACTGCTCTATAAGCATGCAAATGATCAATCCATTCTCAGCAAACTTGCACAGGATCCCACTTCTTGCCTCCTGGATTAAAAATAGGCAAAAAAACCCTTATGGTTTAAATTTGATAAAAATATCTGTTGGCTATAGGTCTGTTGGCAATAGGTATATGAATTAGTGAATATAATTTAGGACAAAGTTCCTTCACTTCTTAACCTGAACTCGTTATCTCCATGTTCAGACATTTTACTGACAATTTCAGCTTTTGTTTACAGATTATCAGTTTTATATGAGACATACTGATGAATCAGATTAATAATATTTAAGGTCCAGAGTTTGAAGAGCTGCATCAACAGAGTGTGAAAGCATGCCCTGTAGAATTTTTGATATATTTTCCTTTAATGGTCCCCCATACCATAAAAACTTCCCTCAGTTTTGGAGCTGGTTTTCCCTGGAGCATGTGGATTTGGGGTACTGAAAGACATGTCCCAATCTTCCTTATGCATACAGCACTAGTTGTACCTTTGATTAGATTAGGGTTGTTACATTTTGAGAATTGATATTAGAAATCTGTACACGAGAATGTAAATTGTTAACTGATATCTGCTCAATCTCCCTGCAGCTTTGGATACCAGTGACCATGGTATCCTCCTGGACTGACTCAGTGGGATGGGCATTGGGGGCACAGTAGTTCTGTTTTTACTTACAGGTCTGTGTTCAGAGAGTAGAGCTGGGTGAGTACTCCTCATCTCCCTAGCACTTGATTTATGGGGTCCTGCAGGATACTATCCTTTCCTCAGTGCTATTTAACGTCTATATGAAACTGTTGACAGCAGTCAGTTTTGGAGCAAGGTGTCATCAGTATGTTGATAACACACAGCTGTTTCTCCTTAACACCTGAATCAGGAGAGGTTGTGAAAGTTCTGGATCATGTCTGAATACAGTGGTGAATGGGATGATTGCCAATAAAATGTGCTTGAATCTTGGGAAGGTGGAGGCTCTTTAGGTGGGTGGTTCCTGTGTCTGGGACATAGGCAAGTAACCTGTTCTGGATCAGGTCACACTCCCTCTGAAGGAGCAGGTGTGTGGCTTGGGAGTACTCCTGGATACATCTCTGTCATTAGAAGCTCAAGTATCCTTTGTGGCTAGGAATGCCTTTTACCAGCTTTGTCTAGTTCGCCAGCTATGGCTGTAGCATAGTGCTTGACCTGTGTGGCATGGTTGCTGCTGCCACATAGCAAATTAGCAATGTTTGAAACAGGGATACTATATTTTATTTATATAGACATTTACATCCCATAAATGTCTAACTTTCTGGTGTTTGTTATATAGACTTTTAAAGATACAGAAGACCTGTTGGTTGCCAGGCCCAGCCACCAAGAGGTCTTCTGTATCTTTAAAAGTTGTGCAGGGGGATGGGAGAATTTCACTTTGTGGTTTTTCCCATTACACTGTTCAAAGAAAACTTGAATTTTCTCTTCTCTTAAAGATGCAGAATCATTCTCAGGCCCTGAGCCTGGCAACCCTACTCTGAACGTGTGCAGTTTCATATTTTAAACTCAGTTAACTCATCATTGCTTTTGCTCACTTTCTGCCTTGGGCCACTTGGCAACTTCCAGCCTAACATACCTTACGTGGCTATTGAGAAGATATAATTGAATTATGTTAAAATTATTATTTGATTTCATACCCCCTTTTTATCACATAACTTTAAACATAGTGGGCTGCCTATAATGCAGTTCTTTGTTTTGCATCCAGAAGCAAGCCCCATTAAACACAGAGACTTACTCCTGAGTAGGCATGCATACTGTTGTTCTGTGACTTCTTAATGAGTGACTGGGGAGGAGACATGCCTATGCCTCTTTGCAAAGTTTTCACATTTTGCATTTGCCATTTGAGGGAGGGGTATTCTTTAACATGCACCCACATTTATTGTGCAGTATTATTTGCAGAAAAGAAGTTCTAGGGAGTACAGTAGGGCCCCACTCATACGGCAGGTTACGTTCCAGACCCCCGACTAAAAACAAAACCCGCCAAAAAGCAGAACTCCTTCAATAAAATGGTGCTCGACTCCCGAAAAATGCCGTAAAAGTAGAACAAGTGCTGTATGAGTGGAGCCTTACTCTAATTTTAGCCGCTGTATTAGCAGAATGCCAAAATGTGGGGCCCTACTGTACCTCATCTCATATCAATGCACCACAGGAAAGAAACATCCTGGTTGCAGAACCAAAGTACAAGCAAACTACAGTGATCCCAAGGACTAGAAAATGAGCCAGAAGCAGGAAAGAAAAGTACACTAAAAGGAAGGGGGAAAGAACTGCCCTTTAGGACCCCAGGGATTCCAAAGCCTGGTGCCCAAACAACTCACTCTTCAGCTCTGAATTTACTCGTTGGCTAGAAACACTGGAAGGTGGGAGTAGCTAGGCTGGCTCATCTCACAGAAATCACTTAGAAGATTGCCTGCACATTTTGCATCATAACTTTCCTTTTAGGAGGGCTAGAGACACACCTTTAAAAAAGAAGCTCAGAATCTACTCCCCCTCCCCCCCCCCGGCATGGGCCCTTGTGCAATTGCTCCAGTTGTGCCATTATAATCCAGTCATACTATGGGTTCATTACAACACTGCAGTAACACTTAAAGGAATGCCACTGTAGGAGTATGCATACACTTCCATGTATATGCTGAATGTGCAGAAATGAAGCAGGATTACACCCACTGGTCATGTCTCCCAACAGCTATCCATTTGATGACATTACTTCTTCATGCAATGAGGAAACCTGGTTTTCCCAAGCTTCCCAGCTGTATGCAGGAGCTCTATGCATTTACAACTGTACTTACATATGCCCGTTTTATACCACTTACCATAGCCCTGCTTTTCCTCTGAACATTAATTGAATACATGGGAATGCATAAAGACCCAGTGCCTGCAGGAGGAAGAGGACCATCACTGCCCAGGGAGGGAGAGCCATCTGCCTGCTTGTGCTGCTGCTGCTTGGCTAACATCGCCGCCCTCTCCTACTTGGGCTTCTGCTCTGCAGGTTGGCACCTTGCAGGACCAGGCCCCAGGTACTCAGCCAGCTGTGGCCAATATTGTTCCACCTGTCCCTTCCTCGGAGGGGTACATAAGCCAGCTGACTGAGGTGGCTCCTGCTTTGTTTGCCTTTTTGTGGGTCTTGAATCATGTGCCTAGGAGGGAGGATTCAGAGCCAAGTGGGGAGACTTGAGGGCCCCCCAATTAATGTAGTGACGGGTAGAGGGAGATATGGCGTTGTGAGGAGGACTTGCCAGGTAAGGGGAATGTGGCCTAGGCAGTAAACGGCTGTGCCTTGTTCTGGTCCTCCCCACACCCGCAGGTTTGTTGGTTGCCCTATCAGCCAGCTCTCAGGCCTCCGGATGCTGCTCCTAAATGCCAGATCGGTGCATAATAAGATCTCCCTCATTCACGATTTAATTGTGGATGAGGCAGCCGATCTGGCATGTATAACTGAGACCTGGGTGGGTGAGCAGGGAGGAGTCAGTCTCTCCCAGCTATGTCCGCCAGGGTACCTGGTCGAGCATCAGGGTAGACCTGAGGGTCAGGGAGGGGGGTTGCTGTGGTCTATAGGAGCTCCATCTCCCTCTGCAAGCACCCTGTCCATGTGACTACTGGTCTGGAGTGTTTGTTTGTTTTTAATAATTTTTATTCAAATTTTTCAAAAGACAAACAAAACAAAATCAAACAACAAAAACATAACAATACAACAAAAGAAAAAAAATAAAATAGTTGACTTCCGATTTGTCGCAGATCAGCTATAAGTATATAATATATATCAAACCTGTCCCTTAATATATACATACAGGATCACTTTTCTCCATAGGCTATCTTAGTTAATCGTCAAATCCCAATATCATCATTTTATTTTGATCTTTCAACAAAAAGTCTAAGAGAGGCTTCCATTCCTTAAGAAATGTGTCTGTTGATTTTTCTCTAAGTAAACATGTCAATTTATCCATCTCTACTAAGTCTATTAATTTCAAAAGCCATTCTTCCATTGTTGGTGTTGATTCCATTTTCCACTTTTGTGCATATAATAATCTTGCTGCCGTAATCATATATAATATTATTCTTCCATATTTCTTTTCTATTTGTTTATCCATAAAACCCAATAAAAAAATTCTGGTTTTGACTGAATATTTATCTTTAGAATTTTTTGCATCATCCTACCTATCTGTGCCCAAAATGATTTTGCCTTTTTACACAGCCACCACATATGATAAAATGATCCTTCTTGTTGTTTACATTTCCAACAAACATTAGAAACATTACTATACATTTTTGACAACTTTTCTGGAGTCATGTACCAACGATACATCATTTTATAAAAAATTTTCTTTAAGATTATAGCATAATGTAAATCTCAAGCCTTTTTTCCACATATTTACCCATTGATCCATTTGTATGTTATAACCAAAATTTTTTGCCCACTTTACCATACACTCTTTTACTTGTTCTTCTTCCATATCCATTTTCAGCAAGAGTTTATACATTTTCGCAATTGTATTTTCATCATTTGTACACAAACATATTTCAAAATCAGATTTACTTATTTCAAACCCATACATTTTCTTGTCCATTTTATATCTTTCTAACAATTGTAAATAGGCAAACCGTTGAGAACTATATCCTTCCTTTATCAATTGTTCTCTTTCTTTCATTATATATTCTCCATGTACATTTTCTAATAGTTCTTGATAAGTTAACCATTTCTCTTTTCCAGCCATTTCTCTTCTGTAGAACGCTTCTTGACTTGAGACACATAATGGTATTTTCGAATAGAACCTTGGTTTATATAGTCTTATAAAATGATTATTAAAGTCTACATTTACTTTTACTTTGTCATACCATAGATATCCATGCCATCCCCACTTCAGGTTATGGCCCTCCAAATCCAATAGTCTTTTATTCCTCAATAAAATCCATTCCTTTATCCAGACTAAACAGCAGGCAGCAAAATAAAGTCTCAGATTTGGTAATCCCAGTCCTCCTCTTTCTTTGGCGTCTTGTAGTAATTTAAATTTAACTCTTGGTTTTTTTCCTTGCCATACAAATTTAGAGATATCTTTTTGCCATTGTTTAAAAGGTAAATCAGAGGATATTACAGGTATTGTTTGAAACAAAAACATCATTCTCGGTAATACATTCATTTTTATCACAGATATTCTACCCATTAATGACAATTGTAGTTTATCCCATCTTAGCAGATCTTTCTTAATCTCTGTCCATAATTTTTCATAATTATTATGAAACAACTTTGAATTTTTATTTGTCATAATGATACCTAAATATTTCAACTTTTTCTCTGTTGTAAAATCTGTCTTGTCCATTAACTCTTTCTGTTCCCTTAAAGTTAAATTTTTCACCAACATCTTTGTTTTTTGATTGTTGATCTTAAATCCTGCTAACGGTCCAAATTCTTTTAATTTGTCCATCAATACAAATTCCTTCCAAAGGGTTTTCTAATACAATTATCAAATCATCAGCAAATGCTCTCAGTTTATATTCTTCTTTTTTATCTTTTGTCCCGAAATCCTTTTATCTTGCCTTATATCTCTAAGCAGCACTTCCAAGACCAGAATAAATAGAAGGGGAGATAATCGACATCCCTGTCTTGTACGCTTTTGTATTTCACATGAATCCATTAAATCTCCATTAACAATTATTTGAGCCTTCTGAGATGTATAAATCGATCTAATCCATTTTATAAAATTGTCTCCAAAATCCATTTGCTCCAAAACCTGAAACATAAATTTCCAATTCAAATTATCAAATGCTTTCTCAGCATCTAAGAAAATCAAAGCTGCTTGTTTATCATTTTGTTGCTCTAAATATTCCAACACATTCAAGACATTCCTAACGTTGTCACGTAATTGTCTTTTAGGTAAAAACCCCAATTGAACTTGAACCAGAATGGAACCAGACTGCTGGCACTTAAAATTAAAAAGGTAGCAGAGCAGCTTTTAAACTGACTGAGGGGGGAAACCCGACAGGAGCTGAGAAAGGTCTGGTTCAGAATAAACCTCCCCCCTGGGATAAAGACCAAAGAAATGATGAAATTTTAAAAGGGGTAGGCCTAGAAGTAGGCATTGTGAGAGCAGGGGCATAGGATATAAATTCAGAAGAGCAAAATTACCACAGGCCTAACCACAAGTGCCAAAGACACTTGAAGAGAGACACTGCTTACAAGTGCCTGTACGCTAATGCTAGGAGCCTCCGAACCAAGAAGGGAGAACTGGAGTGCTTGGTCTTAGAGAAGAGCATTGATATAGTGAGCATAACGGAGACCTGGTGGAATGGAGAAAACCAGTGGGATACGGTTATCCCTGGATATAAACTATATCGGAAGGACAGGGAAGGACGTATTGGTGGCGGAGTCACTCTATACGTGAAAGAAGGCATTGAATCCAGCAAGCTGGAAACCCCAAAAGAGGCAGACTCCTCCACAGAATCGTTGTGGGTGGTGATACCGTGCCCCAGGAGGGACTTAATACTGGGAATGATCTATCGTCCCCCTGATCAAAATGCTCAGGGAGACCTTGAGATGAGATATGAAATTGAGGAAGCATCCAAACTAGGAAATGTGGTAGTAATGAGTGACTTCAACTACCCGGACATAGACTGGCCGCATATGTGTTCCAGTCATGACAAAGAAGCAAAGTTTCTAGATATTCTAAATGACTATTCCCTAGATCAGTTGGTCATGGAACCGACCAGAGGGACGGCAACCCTGGACTTAATCCTCAGTGGGGACCGGGACCTGGTGCGAGATGTAAGTGTTGTTGAACCGATTGGGAGCAGTGACCACAGGACTTCCGGGAAGGGTGACTTAGCCTGTGCCTGCTTTTGAGACGGGCTCCTGCCTCAAAAGAAGCTTATTCAGATATATCAGTCAGATTTTTTCTTTTTTTGACTGATTAAACTTCTCCCGGGTAGGGAGAAACGAAGAGATTAACCTCAAAGCCTATTTTTGTTGGGACGACCAGATCTCATTAATTTATGGGACGAGGTCCAGCCGACGAAGGTGGGACGGATTTTTAACAACAAGCTCTATCTGGAAAAGCGAACGTTCATCTTATCTTCTAAGAGAGAACGCACTAACAGGCAAGCACCCTTCTTTCTATATTTTTCTTTTACTTGACTTAAATTGTTGCTGTTTAAAAGAGATTTGCCAGATTGATCGGTTTTTGACATCTCACTGGGGAGCCATAACTTCTCTCTGCTACTCACTAATTAATAGCTTATCTCTGTTTTTGTTGCAAAAAGCTGTCCTGGATTTGCATTCTAAAGATATACACAGAAGAGGGATTTCTATTCCAGATTTTTATTTTGAAGAATATTATATTGTCTGAGACTACTCTCTTTTTGGTCTATTTTATTTTGACGAATCTGTTTCCTGACGACCGCCATTAATTGTTTCGATCCTGGGAACTGCATTTTGTTTACTTAAGCATGGAGAGATAAGGCTGTCTGCTCTGTTTATACTGTGATGTCACCAAGTTTGGAGTATTAACCCAATTGTTGCTGAAATAAGAAGTGGTTTTCCTATATTTTTCTTTTAAAATGGCAATTAAGAAAGTGGCTGAGAAGCTGGAAATAACTATGTTTCAGAAAATAATGGATGAGATTGAGATAACGAAACAAAACCTGCGACAGGGTTGTAAGGAGCTGAAAATTGAATTGAGTAAAATGAAGCAGGAGATTAAAGATATAGGGGTCCCTGTGAGAGAGGTGACCCTGGAAGGGGTCCCTGTGAGAGAGGAGACCCCGGAGATTGGAACAAACGTGGAACAGGAAAAAGATTTGGAGTCTATGGACTTTAGAAACAAAATTTATTGTTTGGAGACACAGGAGATTAAAGACATAGGGGTCCTTGTGAGAGAGGAGACCCTGGAGACTGGAACAGGGGTCCCTGTGAGAGAGGAGACCCTGGAGACTGGAACAGGGGTCCCTGTGAGAGAGGAGATCCCGGAGATTGGAACAAACGTGGAACAGGAACAAGATTTGGAGTCTATGGACTTTAGAAATAAAATCTATTGTTTGGAACTCAATGTTATCTCTGAAGAAATTAATGAAGATTCTAGAGATAAAGTTATCAATGGCATGGATAATCTTCTGGACTGGAATGATGTGATGGAGCCCAATATAGAGAAAATCTATGGAATTAACTGCAGCCATGTGACAATGGAAAAACTTTCAAGAGATGACCCAGTGTATTTTGAAAAAAAGAACAGAGATATGATTTTACAGCAGTATTTCAGCAACCTATTCAGAATGGATGGCAAGAAAATATTTGGGATAGAGGTAATTCCCATCAGACTCTTACTATATGACTATGGCTTTGACAGCAAGATTATTATGGAATACTGATAATGGAAGATTGGATACTGAAATTACTGGACTTAACAAGACTACTGAAGATGGAAGATGGAAAATGGAACTAATAGGGATAATAGAACAATGGCTACTGAAATTACTGAACCTAACAGATTCTGATGTGATGGATTAATTGAAATGTTTATTTTGACTATGGTTATGACAATAAGATTATCATAATTAGTAATGAGATGGATTAATCGATATGCTTATCTGGAAAAAAAAATTGATAGATATATTTCTTAAAGAATTGAAACCTCTCTTTGACTTTTTGTGGAAAGAATAAAGTAATGTTTATGAGATTTGATGATTAAGTAAGATAACTACTGGAGGAAAGTGATTTTATAATATGACTTAAGAGACAGGATTGTTATATATTATAGACTTATAACTGATTTGATCTTTGACAAATGGGAAGTCAATATTTTACTCTTTATTTTTTATTTTTGTTTTTTTTTTTTTTTTTTTGTTTAACTATTTTTGATTTTGTTTTTTGTCTTTGAATGTTTTATGATTTTGTCTTGTATGTTTTATGAAAATCTGAATAAAAATTATTGAAAAAAAAAAAAAGGGAGCAGTGACCACAGTGCTATTAAATTAAACATACATGTAACTGGCCAATTGCCAAGAAAATCCAACACGGTCACATTTGACTTCAAAAGAGGAAACTTCACAAAAATGAGGGGATTGGTAAAAAGAAAGCTGAAAAACAAAGTCCAGAGGGTCACATCACTCAAAAATGCTTGGAAGTTGTTTAAAAACACTATATTAGAAGCTCAACTGGAGTGCATACCGCAGATCAGAAAAGGTACTACCAGGGCCAAGAAGATGCCAGCATGGTTAACGAGCAAAGTCAAGGAAGCTCTTAGAGGCAAAAAGTCTTCCTTCAGAAAATGGAAGTCTTGTCCGAATGAAGAAAATAAAAAAGAACATAAACTCTGGCAAAAGAAATGCAAGAAGACAATAAGGGATGCTAAAAAAGATTTTGAGGAGCACATTGCTAAGAACATAAAAACCAACAACAAAACATTCTATAAATACATTCAAAGCAGGAGACCATCTAGGGAGACAATTGGACCCTTGGATGATAAGGGAGTCAAAGGTGTACTAAAGAATGATAAGGAGATTGCAGAGAAGCTAAATGAATTCTTTGCATCTGTCTTCACAGTGGAAGATATAGGGCAGATCCCTGAACCTGAACTAACATTTGCAGGAAGGGATTCCGAGGAACTGAGACAAATAGTGGTAACGAGAGAGGAAGTTCTAAGCTTAATGGACAATATAAAAACTGACAAATCACCGGGCCCGGATGGCATCCACCCGAGAGTTCTCAAAGAACTCAAAGGTGAAATTGCTGATCTGCTAACTAAAATATGTAACTTGTCCCTCGGGTCCTCCTCTGTGCCTGAGGACTGGAAAGTGGCAAATGTAACGCCAATCTTCAAAAAGGGATCCAGAGGGGATCCCGGAAATTACAGGCCAGTTAGCTTAACTTCTGTCCCTGGAAAACTGGTAGAAAGTATAATTAAAGCTAGATTAACTAAGCACATAGAAGAACAAGCCTTGCTGAAGCAGAGCCAGCATGGCTTCTGCAAGGGAAAGTCCTGTCTCAGTAACCTATTAGAATTCTTTGAGAGTGTCAACAAGCATATAGATAGAGGTGATCCAGTGGACATAGTGTACTTAGACTTTCAAAAAGCGTTTGACAAGGTACCTCACCAAAGACTTCTGAGGAAGCTTAGCAGTCATGGAATAAGAGGAGAGGTCCTCTTGTGGATTAGGAATTGGTTAAGAAGCAGAAAGCAGAGAGTAGGAATCAACGGACAGTTCTCCCAATGGAGGGCTGTAGAAAGTGGAGTCCCTCAAGGATCGGTATTGGGACCTGTACTTTTCAACTTGTTCATTAATGACCTACAATTAGGAGTGAGCAGTGAAGTGGCCAAGTTTGCTGATGACACTAAATTGTTCAGGGTTGTTAAAACAAAAAGGGATTGCGAAGAGCTCCAAAAAGACCTCTCCAAACTGAGTGAATGGGTGGAAAAATGGCAAATGCAATTCAATATAAACAAGTGTAAAATTATGCACATTGGAGCAAAAAATCTTAATTTCACATATACGCTCATGGGGTCTGAACTGGCGGTGACCGACCAGGAGAGAGACCTCGGGGTTGTAGTGGACAGCACGATGAAAATGTCGACCCAGTGTGCAGCAGCTGTGAAAAAGGCAAATTCCATGCTAGCGATAATTAGGAAAGGTATTGAAAATAAAACAGCCGATATCATAATGCCGTTGTATGAATCTATGGTGCGGCCGCATTTGGAATACTGTGTACAGTTCTGGTCGCCTCATCTCAAAAAGGATATTATAGAGTTGTAAAAGGTTCAGAAGAGGGCAACCAGAATGATCAAGGGGATGGAGCGACTCCCTTACGAGGAAAGGTTGCAGCATTTGGGGCTTTTTAGTTTAGAGAAAAGGCGGGTCAGAGGAGACATGATAGAAGTGTATAAAATTATGCTTTAAAAGAAGATTAGACAAATTCATGGAGGACAGGGCTATCAATGGCTACTAGCCATGATGGCTGTGCTCTGCCACCCTACTCAGAGGCAGCATGCTTCTGAAAACCAGTTGCCGGAAGCCTCAGGAGGGGAGAGTGTTCTTGCACTCAGGTCCTGCTTGCGGGCTTCCCCCAGGCACCTGGTTGGCCACTGTGAGAACAGGATGTTGGACTAGATGGGCCACTGGCCTGATCCAGCAGGCTCTTCTTATGTTCTTATGTTCTTATGTTCTTATGATCTTCCTGGATAAATTGTTGCAATATTGTTTTCATTCTTTCTGCCAAAATCATTGTAAAAATTTTATAGTCATTATTCAATAGAGATATCGGCCGATATTTTTTTGTTTTAGTTAAATCTTGCTCCTCTTTGGGTATTAATGTTATATTAGCATTTTCCCAACTATCCAGTATCTTCCCCTCTTGCAAAATAGAATTCATTGTATACTGTAAAGGCAACAAAAGTTCTTCCTCCAAACCTTTATAGTACACTGCAGATAACCCATCTGGTCCTGGCGCCTTTCCTGATTTAATTTTGCTTATAGCTTCAGATATCTCTCTTGACGTGATAGGGCCATTAATAGCTTGTCTCTGAAAGTCTGTAATTTTAGGCAAATTCTGTTTAGATATATACTCTTCTATTTTTTCAGATGGGATTTCCTGACACTTGTACAATGTTGAATAATATTGATGAAAAATCTTTTTGATTTTTACATTATCTGTCAGCATCTCATCTCCTTCTTGTATCTTTAAAATAATATTTTTTTGACGTTCTTTTCTTAATTTATATGCCAACCATTTCCCCGGTTTATTTGCAAATTCAAAAGTCCTTTGTTTAGCAAAATTTAGTTTCCTTTCAATTTCTCTAACTGTCAGCATTGATACTTGATTCTGTAACATTTTAATTTGATTTACAATAGAAACTTTAGTTGGATTCTTTTTCAATTCTTCCTCTTTTTGTTTTATTTCTTCCAAAATTAATTGCATTTTCTGTTGTTTCTTTTTTTTAATTCAGAGTTACATTTAATAAAATATCCCCTCATAAATGCCTTACTTGTATCCCAGACAATATTTTCATTTGTTCCTTTATGTAAATTATGTTCAAAAAACTGTTTTAATTTCTTCTTACATTCTTGTATTATTTTATCATTCTGTAATAAGGATTCATTTAGTCTCCATCTAAATCCAAGATTTTTTTTTTGAAAGTTAATATCACAGGATTGTGGTCCGAAAAGGTTTTTGGTAATATATCCATTTTAAAAATGTCTTTCACTAGATTTTTAGACATCCAAATCATATCAATCCTCAAGAATGTTTTATGTCTTTCTGAAAAATAAGTAAATTCCTTTGCGTTATCATTTATATATCTCCAGGTATCCACCAATTCTAAATTTTCCATCAATTCAAAGCAAATCTTCGGTAGTTTACCCTGTGTTTAATATTTTTAATATTAAATATCTTTAATATTTTTTCAGAAAGTCTATCAATTTTTGGTGAGATTACCCCATTCCAATCACCCATGACACACCAATGATCATATGAAAACTCTGACAATTTTTCCATAAGTCCTGTGTAAAACCTTGTTTTATCTTCATTGGGGGCATAAATACCCACTATCAAAATTTTTATGTCCTGTAAAGTAATTTCAACCCCCACAAATCTACCACTATCATCCAGTAATATCAATTTAGGAAGCAATTGTGGGTTAATGTAAAGAACAACTCCATTTTTTTTTTAATCCAGCCGAAATAAATTCTTCACCCAAAGTTTTACAAATCAAATATTTGGAATCTTTCTTCTTAATATGAGTTTCTTGTAAACAAATTATATCCAATTTTAATTTTTTTCAAATAATGAAACACTTTCTTTCTCTTCTGCACTGTGTTGGCTCCATTTATATTCCAAGTTAGATATTTGTAATCCATCTTTAAGCGTGTATTTTAAAATGTACCTGATGCTCCCTTTAATCCATCATCTTCCTTCCCCTCCTCTGCATGTTCCTGTTGACTTTGTTTCCCAGGAATTATATCCATATCTTTGAGTTTATCTTCTTCCATGTCTTTTGAAGCTTTTCTCAAGAAATCCCTTGCTTTTTGAACAGTATTCAATCGATATTTCTGTTGTCTGAATGTAAAAATCACTCCTTCTGGAACATCCCATCTAAATTGAATTTTGCATTGCTTAAGTTTTTCTGTAAAGAAAGCATATTCTTTTCTCTTACGTAAAAGTCTAATAGGAATTTCTTTCATCACCAGTATTTCCTTACCATCAATTTTAAAGGTATTATTGAAGTGTTGTTGCAATACCATATCTCTGGTCGTCTTTTTTATAAAGTGAACAAGCACATCTCTTGGAATTTTTTTCATTGTTGCATATCTGGAATTAATTCTATAAACTTTATCTATTTCAAATTTCATCCGATCTTCATTCCAATCCAAAAATTTTACTAAGGCATTAACAATTTTATCTCTGATATCTTCCCCTGTTTCCTCAGGGATTGCACGGAATCTCAAACAATGTTCTTTATTTCTCATTCAATCATAGCCATGTAGTCCAAATTTTTTTCTAATTCCAGATTTAATATATCTGTTCTATTCTCCAGGATTTGTACCTTTTCTTTTATATTTTTTACATCCTCTATTATTTGCCCAATTGTCCCTTTAATCTCATCCACTTGTGTTTTAATATGGTCTTTTATATCTTTCAGTTCAATTTTCATTTCTTGTTTTAGATCACTAATCCCTTCCATTATTTTTTGAAACATATCTGGGAGTATAACCCCTTCTTGTGGATCAATTGAACCTCTTCGCTCCTGAGCCTTAGCTGCTTTTCTGGTTGTCATTCTCAAAAGAAGCCTTTAATTTCTGATATTAACCACTGTTCCAAAACCTAGAGGCAGTCTATTTCTTTTTTTTTCCTCCACCAACAAAAGAGTTAATATTCTAGGCCTGTTATTATAGTCCGGCCAGCGCAGCTCTTATCTACGTCCAGGAATGCAAAACAATTCTGGTTCACAACACCAAGCAATTAGTAACATATACGAACAGCAGATTCGTCCAAAAAGGAATAATCCAAGGAGAAAAATAGTCCCAAATATATTTCCATCAAATTATAATCAAGTTGCCTCTCATCCGTTTTTAAACTTTATAACTCCAAATTCAGGCCAGCTTTTTGTCGTAAAAAAAAATATAAGTTGTTTACATTTTCTTTCTTCCTTAATTATATTTAAAAGAGAAAAAGTATGACTCACCCAGATTTCTCAATTGCTGATTCGTAAACAAATCCCTTTTACTGTAGTAATTTAAGCCAAATGATAAGATTTAGACAGAAGGAGGCTCGCTGGTTAAGAACGTTTTTAAGAAGAAAAAAAAAGCCTCGCTTTTTTTCAGTACAGCTTGTTGGAAGTCCTGACCCCGTCTTCAGCCGATCGGTATGCCTTCTTATCTCAGGGAATTCCTGATCAATTCCAGTCGCCGACAACTCAACGAAGTCCTGTGGAAAATCTGATCGGTTCACCTTTACCTTGGAGAACATTTAAGCCAGTCAAAGTTTCCTTTTGACTGGTTTTTAAACTGAAAAAACTTCCTCTGAGGCAGAGATCTCTCAGAGACAAGCACCAGCTGAGCACTCACTTCCGGGAAGTGGTCTGGAGTGTTTGCACCTTATGTTGGGTCAACGGGACAGACTGGGGATTCTGTTGGTGTACCGCCCACCCCGCTGCCCAACAGACTCCCTAGCTGAGCTGACGGAGGTGGTCTTGGGTGTACTGTTGAGATCCCCCAGACTGTTGGTTCTGGGGGATGTCAACATTCATGCTGAGGCCACCTTATCCAGGGCGGCTCAGGATTTCATGGTTTCCATGACAACCATGGGACTGCCCCAATAAGCCATTGCCCCAGCACATGTAACAGGGCATACTCTAGTTCTGTTTTTTGCAACTGGACATGGAGTTGGTGATCTGAATGTGGGGGGCCTTACATCAGTCCCTCTGTCATGAACAGATCACTGCTTGCTGAAGTTTAGACTCACAGCAGCTTTTCCCCTCTGCAAGGGTGGGGGACCTATTAAGTTGGTCCACCCCCAGAGACTAATGGATCCGGATGGTTTCCAAAGGGCTCTGGGGAGTTTTCCGGCTGATAGGGCTGGTGCTCCTGTCGAAACCCTGGTTGAACTGTGGAATACAGAAATGACCTGGGCGGTTGACATGATTGCTCCTGAGCGCCCTCTCCTGTGTAGAGCTCGTACGGCTCCATGGTATACCCCAGAGCTGAGAGCGATGAAACAATATCGGAGACGGCTTGAGTGCAGATGGAGACAAACTCCTGGTGGATGCAATTATACACTGGTAAGTGCCTATGGTAAGCTGTATTTAGGGGCAGTAAGGGCAGCAAAAAAACAATATTTTGCTGCCACTATCGAATCATCACTCTGCCGCCCAGCGGAGCTCTTCAGAATTGTCCAGGGGCTATTACACTCTGGCCCCAGGGACATGGTAGAACCATCTGAGGTATCCAGAGCACAGCCAAGTCCTGATTTCTTGGATGAGTTTCAGTTGGTGCAGCTTGAGGACATTGACAAGGTACTTGGACAGGTTCGTGCAACCCCTTCTGTGCTGGATCCTTGCCCTTCTTGGCTAATAAAAGCTAGCAGAGATGGAACAGCTGGCTGGGCCAGGGAGGTGATGAATGTCTCTCTGCGAGAGGGGGTGGTCCCTGGCTGCCTGAAAGAGGCGGTAGTGAGACCACTCCTGAAGAGACCCTCCCTGGACCCAGAAACTGTTATCTTTTCAGCGCCAGGTCAAGACTTCTTCTCCCAGGCATTTTAGCATGTATTTTATACGGTTTAATTTTTTAAATTGTGTTTTAAATTGTTTTTGTAAGATCTGTATTTGTTTTAATGTTTTTAGTTACTGTAAACCTCCCAGAGAGCTTCGGCTATGGGGTGGTATACAAGTATAATAAAATAAATAAATAAATAAATATGGGAACAGGGCCAATCGGGCAGATCCTCATCATGTAAGCATCCTCCAGCAAGGAGTATGGCGATGAATGGGGGGTAAAGACCCATGTAGTGACAAACCTTTAAAGACAAAACCATGGTAGGACAACTCCTGTGCTGCAATTGTAACATTCAAAAGGTACACAAACCATTTCAGACTACAAGTAAGATAATGCATAACTGAATCTTCCCCCATGTCAGAAACTCCCTCTTGAAGCTAGGCTGTCAGGAAAAACAAATCAAGCCTGGTGTGCTAGATTTCTAGGCACAGGGAGCTTAAGTAAGGCACAGTATGACACCCTTTTCTCCAGTGGTTACACTTTATGGGGCCTCAGTAAATGGATTTATGGGAACTGTTTGTTGAATGTGGTATCAGTGTAATGCTAAAATTTCAAGGCA
Organism: Rhineura floridana; assembly: GCF_030035675.1. Classification (NCBI taxonomy): domain Eukaryota; kingdom Metazoa; phylum Chordata; class Lepidosauria; order Squamata; family Rhineuridae; genus Rhineura; species Rhineura floridana. Next base: position 103,283,681 of record NC_084486.1, read on the forward strand.
GAAATATAAAACATCTTAGTAACTACTCTAACATGGCATATATAGAGAGAAATGATAATGGGCCTGTGCCAAAATCATTAATACACTTGAAACATTATAGAAAACTATGAACCACAGTTTACTTTAACTGTGATACCAGTACTTAAGCCAGATAAGTTTCCTGCTCTGCGACATGTCTTTACAAATAACCTCTGTTGAAATCAGTTGTAATTCCAAGTAAATATGCTGAGGAAATGAAGTGTCACTGCCACTGGTCTCTGGGAACTGCTTAACCAAACATGACCAATCTATTAACCAAAGAAGAAAATGGGATTTGTTTCTAAAGACCTGCTGATCATTTCCTTTCAGAAGTAAAATGTACAGCTTCAAAATCTTTGTAAAAGTACTTGTTTAAAAATGGCTAGACAATTGTCTCCGGAAGACCTAGATCCCAAGTAGAAAGCGTGGTGCCCTGTGTTGTGTTATAGTACAACTCCCATCATACTTCTTTTTTATTTATTAAATTTGTATCCTGCCCTTCCTCCCAGAAGGAGCCAAGGGAGGCAAACAAAATACTAAAAACACTCTAAAGCATCCTAAAAACAGACTTTAAGACATATTTGTAGTGTATTGGCCCTCCAGGCTTGCCATACCAGCAACTGCTGAGTCATCCTCAGGCTGTGGCAGTTTCAGTTCCAGGCCTGCCTTACAAGCAGCACCGTGTTGTGGGCCTTGTTCTCTGTATATAATTAGTTATAGTAAAGTTCTTGTTATTGTTTAGATCCTCTGTGTGACCTCTTCCTTCATGATGCTTTTCACTGGCGATGAGGATGGGATACTCTGAAGCACACATAATTTTTTTTTCATGCATTAGAGGCTGAAAGGGAGAGAACATTGCTCCTTAGACTGGATTAGGACATCAGTTTGGGCCTTGTGGAAACCACTGCAAAGCACTGCAGGTGAGTGTGTATACTGGAATATGGCCACCCAAGGGCATCTTGAAGAATTTAACCCTGCATGTCCCAGCAAGTGGGAAAGTTATGCAGCCAGGCTGGAGTTTTACTTGGCAGCAAATGGCATTACAGAGTCAGAGAAGAAGCATGCTGTGTTGCTCAGTGTCTGTGGTCTTTGACCTAGTCCAGGCCCTCGTAGCACCAGCAAAACTTGCTAATACATCTTATGAGGATATCCTGAATGCTTTCCAAGGACATTTCTCTCCAAAGCTGTCTGAAATAGCACAACGTAATGCTTTCTACAAACGAATTCAGGGGCCAACAGAGAGTGTGTCACTGTATGTTGCTGAACTTAGACACATGGCGAAACACTGCAGTTTCTCAAATCTTGAGGAGATGCTGCGTGATCGCCTGGTCTGTGGGTTGCATGATGAGGGCCTGCAAAAGCATCTGTTTGCAGAAGGACAGCTCACATTCAAGACTGCATTAGAGGAAGCTCTGGCTACAAAAGCAGCAGCAGCAAGCGCCTGAGAAGTGCGTTTGGCAAGAAACTCACCCTGTTCAGAAACCCAGCTGGCTACAGATTCAAATCAACAATTTCTAGAGATCCACAAGGTGCAGTGCAAATGCTCATCAACCAGAGTTGGTGCTGCAGGACCTCCGAGATCCAGACAAGTTTTTCCAATGAAATGTAAGAGCTGTGACAGATCCCATGAATGGCGTGCCTGCCGTTTCAGAGGTGCACAGTGTCTATATTGTCAAAAAGTTGGGCATATTGAGCGAGTATGCCAAGCCAAAGCAGAAGCAGCTGCCCCCAGAAGTGCGGTGGAAAGGAAAACACCATCAAGGACACAAACCAGTATCACACACACTGTACAGAAGTTTTCCACATAGGACAATGCAGAGGACATGATTAACCACATCATGCCAGGGTTGCAGTACTTCCCCAATGTGAGGAAGGTGAAGGTGACAGTCACCATCCAGGGCACTCCATGCACCATGGAAGCTGATTTGGGCTCAGGTTATACTATCATTTCATCAAAAACCTACCAGCAAATATTTCCTTGTGGGGGACCACAAATTGTCTCTTTCCACTCTAAACTTACTAATTACCATGAAAATCAGGTTCCAATAAAGGGTCTCTGTGAAGTTGAGGTGTATTACCAAACTTTCCATGGAACTTTACAGTTATTGGTTACTCAAAGGCATCGCACCAGTCTCCTTGGTTTAGACTGGTTTGAGCCATTGGGCATTGCTGTCACAGGGGTCCACCAGATTGGTGAATCATTATGGGATAGCATCCTAAATGATTTCAAGGCTGTTTTTGATAAAGGTCTTGGGAAATATAAGGGGCCTCTTATTTTGTTGTTCTTGGATCCTACTGTGGCCCCTATCCATATGAAACCTGATCGTGTTCCGTTTGCACTGCAAGCAAAGATTGATGCTGAACTTGATCGCCTCATAGAGCAAGGCATCTTGGAGCCAGTGACACATCCTAAATGGGAGACACCCATTGTCACTCCATTGAAGGCCAATGGCGACATCCCCATTTGTGGTGACTACAAGTGCACTATCAATAGAGCCCTGCATCAGCATCCATATCCAATCCCAGTGGTGAGTCATCTTTTGGAATCACTTTCACAAGGAATTTTTTTTGCGAAGTTTGGCCTATCAGCAACTGTCTGTGGATGATGCTACTGCCGATGCATGCCGATGTGGAGCATTCAGAGTAAAACACCTCCAGTTTGGTGTTTCTGTGGCCCCTGGAATTTTTCAGAGCTTAATGGAGGACATTCTCAAAGGAGTACCAGGTGCCATACCATATTTTGATGATGTCTTGGTTGCCGGTGACTCCATTGCTGAACTTGCCTCATGGGTGCGGGATGTACTGCACCATTTTGCTGTTGCTGGTCTCCGGGTCAAGCATTAGAAATGTGTATTTGGTGTTTCCCAAATTGAATTCCTTGGCTATAGCATTCGGCCTACCCTGGAAAATTTTAAAGCAAGTCATGAAGCTCCAGTCCCCCGTAATAAACAGGAACTCCAAGCCTTCTTGGGACTCTTGAATTTCTATCATGCCTTCTTGAAACATAAAGCTACAGTGGCATAACCATTGCATTGCCTTCTTGACAAGCATGCTGCATGGAAGTGGACAGCCCAGCATGATAACGCTTTCTGTGATGTAAAATACCTGTTATCGTCTGACAGTGTCTTGGTGCACAATGATGAACAGAAGCCCTTGAATCTCATGTGTGATACATCTCCATATGGGATTGGAGCTGTCCTGAGCCACCAACTTGAGGAATCTCGTGAGGTGCCTATCGCTTTCTACTCCAGAACAATGTCTTCAACAGAACGGAATTATGCCCAAATTGATAAGAAGGCCCTGGCTATTGTGGCTAGTGTAAAAAAGTTCCATGACCATGTCTATGGTTGACCATTCACTATTGCTACTGACCACAAGCCATTATTGGGATTGTTTGCCCCTAACCAGCAGATGCCTCAAATATTATCTCCACACATGTTGCAGTGGGCGATTTTCCTGAATGCGTATGATTACACATTGCAACATCGGCCTGGCAGGAGCATTGCCCATGCTGATGCTTTGAGCCGCCTTCCTCTCCCTTCTGCTGGGGTTGATGAAACCCCTCCACTGGATGTACTGTAGTGTATTTGTAGTATATTGGCCCTCCAGGCTTGCCATTACCAGGAACTGCTGAGTCAACCCCAGGCTGTGGCAGTTCCAGTTCCAGGCCTGCCTTACAAGCAGCACCATGCTGTGGGCCTTGTTCTCTATGTATAATTAGTTATAGTAAAGTTCTTGTTATTGTTTAGATCCTCTGTGAGGCCTCTTCCTTCATCATACTTTTCAATATTAAAAGAAAACATCCTTTAAAATATATATTTTTTAAAAAAGCTTTAAAACATTTTAAAAGCAATTCCAGCACAGATGCAGATTGGAATAAGGTCTTTACTTAAAAGGCTTGTTGAAAGAGGAACATCTTCAGCAGGTGCCAAAAAGATAACAGAGATGGTGCCTATCTAATATTTAAGGGGAGGGAATTCCAAAGGGTAGGTGCCACTACACTAAAGGTCTGTTTCCTATGTTGTGCAGAACGGACCTCCTGATAAGATGGTTTCTGCAGGAGGCCCTCACCTGCAGAGCACAGTGATCAACTGGGTATATAATGGATAAGACAATCTTTCCCTAGCTTTATAGGGCTTTGTACACCAAAACCAGAACCGTTAACTTGGCCTGGAAGCTAATGGGCAGCCACTGCAATTCTTTCAGGAGCAGGGTGACATATTGGCCGTATCCTGCCCCAGTGAGTAGTCGTGCTGCTGCATTTTGCACCAGCTGCAGCTTCTGGACCAGCCTCAAGGGCAGCCACACATAGAGTGCATCATGGTAATCCAGCCTGGATTATTTTCCAGGGCATTAGCTATCCCTCCTAATTTTGTATCATCTGAATATTTGATAAGCATTCCCTGCACCAACTCATCAATCATTAATACAAATGTTGGAGAGCACTGGGTCCAGGACTGAGCCCTGTAGTATCCCGCTTGTTCCCTTCCCCCACTTTGAAAAGGAATAATTGATAAGCATTCTTTGAGTACGATTCTGTAGTCAACAGTGGATCCATCTGATAGTTGTTCCATCCCGCCCACATTTAGCTAGCTTGCTAATCAGGATATCATGCAGCACTTTGTCAAAAGCTTTAATGAAGTCAAGATATATTATGTCCACAGCAATCCCACATTCTATGAGGGAGGTTACCCATTCAAAATACAAACATGCATATTAATTATATGCAAATACACCAAATATTGCATATTAATAATACCAATAATATTATCTGAAAATAGTAACTCTTAAAGAGATTAGAAACTCTGACAACATATTCACCATCTCTTACAAAAGTTATTTCAACTCTCTACAAAATAAAATGTGTAACTACTAACACATTAGACTCCAAAATAATCTGAGAAGCAGACTTTCCCAGAAATCTAGAAATCTCAGACACCCAATGGAAACAACATTGGACCAAAAAACCCTATTAAAATCTGTCTCAATTGCAATACATCAAAATTATACATCATTGGCATCTAACTCCAGCTCTCCTGCTGGGATCATGGGATGTGGCCACCTGCCCTTAGCGCCCTGGACGCTCTGTTGTGCCTGGCTCTGCTGCTCTGTTATGCGGCATTGGCACAGGCAGTCTGGACTGCTTGGCTCAATGTCTTGTGGAAGATGCCCGGCAGCAACCAGAGTGGCTGGAGCACCGGCAAGAATGGTGTCTACGGGCAGGACTTGCCCTTGTGGCAGGTGGCCGGCATGCTGGTGCTGCCAGAGAGGCTCAACGCCGTCAACACCTGCAACCCCCTCACCAACTTCAGCATCCCGGCTGCAGCCACCGCCGCAGGTACACTGTGGCTCGTCCTCATCCAGCGGGGCGGCGGGTGCACCTCTGAGAAGATCTACGTGGCCACCAAGTGGCAGGCTGCCACCGTCATTTACAACTACAGCAGCAGGATGGGGAACGACATCCAGGCCATGACCCACCCTGCTTCTGCAGGACCGGCTGGTGCTGGGGAAAGCTTACTTGTATTTTGCCATCAGAGAAGCTGATCAGAAGTTCATCTGAAGGTGTTGGACTTGCAAGCATAGAAGGAAAGAGAGAGAACCAACTCACAGCTTTGTTGGGGGCAGCCTGAGCTGTTTTTGCCACTCCAGGCACCTGCACCACCCTGTATTTTCACGGGAAGTTGTAATTGCTGGTTTTTAATAATGTTATTATTTAATTTTTGTAAATTGTATTGTTTTATTGATGTATTTCTTGTAAGCCGCCTTGAGGGCCTTTTGGCCATAAGGCAGGGTATAAATCATCATCATCATCATCATCAAAGTAAGAAACATGAGTAAATCTCTAAGCAAGAAATGTTAGAGGGGATGTGACACACTTAATATCTTTTTGTTTGGTGGAATTGTCCCAATATTGGCAAGAATTAGTAAACATATTACAGCTACTCCCCAATTAGTCCTATTGGCTATATTTTATGGTGACAATGTGTATTTGCTTAATAAAGACTTAACATACTTTATAGTAGCAGCAAGACAGTAAGTAGGCACTGGTAAACTGGAACTGGACTAACTTTTAACAGGTGGTATCACAATGTCTGGCAAATGACTGGCAGAAAAACTCACTGATAGCCTAAAAACTGCCAGAGGACAAAAAGTGACCTTGGACCAACATGGTTTATCTTCATTTCATTCGTATGTACCTTGCAATCAACTCCAAAACCACTGACTGCCCATGATTCCTTGTGGAAGGACTCGATCAACTAACAAAAATGAAACTGCCAAAGGAAAGACTTTATTTTGGGAGTTTGTATACCTCTGTTCTTTTTACTGGTTATTGTTTATTTGTTTGTATTATATATATATATATGAATAAAAATATTTTAAAAAATAAAAATAAAATCCTAGTATGGGAGCTCAGGGCAAGCTAATTGCCCTTAACCCAATTTGTCAGATCACAACCTTCCTCACAACTATCCTTGGAATCTCATGGTGGCATGCCAAGGTGGTATACAGCTTGCAGTGGCATCTTAATTCCAGACAATCATTGATGATACAAATCATATAGAAATGAGAGATGGAAAAAATTGTCAGTTTTCGTTCTCTCAGTTTCTCATATTTCTAGTCTTAAATATGGTTTTCTACATTTCTGCAGCAATTTGTGATTTTTTTTAAAAAAAACACCTCATGAAAATCCTTCCACATTTTGGTACAAATTTCTCCTAATAAATACAGTTTTGTATGCAGTTTTGACCAACATACACATTTATGGCAAGCAATTTATCATAATATAATGCATTTTGTGTTATTTTCACCAATATATTAATTTTGTGCACACTTTCCCCTAATAAATGCATTTTTGTAAACGTTGCTTAGTTGGAGAACGTTGCTTAGTTTATCAAAAATTCAGATAAGTGTGAATTTCAAAGGATGGCTGTGTTTCAGTTCTCATACTGTTTCAGAGTGTGAATTTGATAAAATAGGTTTTAAATGCGAACTGAATCCAGTTTGTTGCCCATCCCTAATATAGATCTAGTTCAAGCTGGTTTAAGATTTGGTTATGGGATCAGACAGCTTTGTCACCTTGGTGGATTATCTGTGTTGGGAACTAGACTGGGGGAGTACATCCTTGTCAGTTTTGCTGGCTGTTGATACCATGGTATCCTTCCTGATTGCCTGATGGATGATGCAACTGTGATTCCAGTCCTTCCTAAAGTGAGGGCTCCAGAAGAAGTTTTCAGGTGAGTCTTGTCTGATGCTGAGAGGGTTCTACTTTGTTTCCCATCCTATTCAACATCTACATGAAACCACCTGGAGAGTCATCCAGGGTTTCAGATTTCAGTGTCATCAATACATAATTGACACAAATCTATCTTTACTTTAGTCCAAATACTGTAAGCTGTTGAGGTTCTAGATTGGTTTTGGTGTCAATTATGGATTGGGTGAGAGTGAACAAATTGAAGCTTAATCCAGAGAAGGCAAAAGTGTTCCTGACAAGTGGAACAACAGATCAGGAAATATAGATTCAACCTGTGGGGTTCATGTCACTTGAAGATGCAGGTTCATATTGTGGGCATTCTCCTGGATACATCTCTGAGCCTGAATATAAAGATCTCCATGGTGGCCACGAGTGTACAGCTAAGGCTAGTGTACCAAATGTGGAAAGGAGGGGAGAGTGCTGGAAGCAGACAGCTATAGAGGAAAGAACCAGGAAGAAATAAGATGGGAATATTATAGCTGTCATTCTGTTACTGTCTGTCAGAAGCACTTTGCGGGAGGGACAGTAGTCTCCAATGGCAGGTGAAATCCTAAAGAAGGCACAAAGCAGGTATTCCTTGGTGATGGCAGAGCTTATAATGTGCAAGGATTGTGGGAGAATGGATCACAAAGATGGGAACTCAAAGCTTAGAATTCTGAAAATAGATAACTACCAGCAAAATTGCCCTTGTAAAATCATATTGAGTTTAGGGGTCCAAGCCCAGTTATAGCCTGAGAAAACACAAAAATCAGATGGCACCTCTAAGAGATGTCTCCAGGTGAACAAAGCAGAACAGCAATTGTCTGCAGCTTTCTGACTGGAAGATTTGGCTCCAGATGGGTGGATTTTGATGCTACTAGATACTAGGTCATACCACAACTCAGGGCTCTCATTAGCCAATTATGTGTTGTCTAAATTTAATTAGGGTATGGGGGCTTTTTGGCTTTTGTGCATCTAAGACAGTGTTTCCCAACTAGTGGGCCACCAGATGTTGTTGGACCACAATTCCCATCTTTCCTGACCATTGGCAATGCTGGGTGAGGCTGATTGGAGTCGTGGTCCAACAACATCTGGTGGGCCACTAGTTGGGAAAGGCTGATCTAAGAGCTCCTTAGCCTGAGGCATGAAGGTGCGGGGCGCTCTCTAGTCCATATCAATAGAGGGTGCTCACTGATTCTGCACAAAGATTGTTCTGGCTCTTTAGCTCTTGTCAGCTAATGGTACAGACAAGAGGTGGTGCTATCTGGTAACAGTTGATTGTGTCTTTGAAATGTGTGCTTGCTCTCACACATCTAAAACCCACTCTTTTCTTTTTTCACTCACTAAGTGTATGTGTGTGTTAAAGTATCAAGTGGCTCTCTAGCAAAACTGGTGCTGGGAAGTAACATTTTTCTGGGTCTGAGGGTATGGTCTGTAAGCACATGAGGTGACTAACTTTTTGAAGCTAAACAGGTATGGATCTGCTCAGTGCCTAAATGGGTGGCTGCCTGGAAGCAGCATGTATGCCCTCCTGTGTTGCATGACAGAAGAAAGGTGGGATAAAAATGTGTGAAAATTACAAAATAGAGGGGGCAAGAAAATAAGATGCATTAATACAAATATTCCACTGCCAACACCGTGAGTGGGAGTCAGTTCTCAGAAAACAGACATGCTTTTCCCAAATGCTAAGTGAGACAGACTGTAAATACCAAGCTGATCCCAAATCAAGCTGGAGTGAGTTAATCAATCATTAGTTTAAAACATGAGACACCATGCTGTCTGTTCTGTGAGGTTTCTTGGATATATTTTGTTCTGAAATAGATGCATTTCATGTCTATGGATATGTTATTTTGTGAAATAAGTGGTGAATCCTTAATGCAAGGGATTTTCTTAATACAGAAGGGGCTATTGTATACTTAATTATACAATAATTAATTATACAATTAGGTCCCTCTAACATTTGCAGTTGAAATAGGGATGAAGTGAGCTGGTGACACTATAAACCTCATTTTAGATATGAGAATTATTGGTGTTACTAAATTATAAAATGTATGAATGAAACAACTATAAATCTCCAGTTACCCGATGTCTAGAAATTTCAGGGTCATCCACAGGAGATCATAATTCATGCCCATACTTCCGGTATCATTGACAGTAGATGGATGAATCTAAGCTTTTGTTGCTGTTAAATAAGTCATACAGGAAATAGACTAATTTATAATATTTCAGAGTTACAAAAAAAAACACAGCTTGTGTTTCAGTGATGATAAATTGTAAGCTAATCCATAAAAGGTCAATAGTATATCTAAGTTAGCTAATGGAGAATAGGAATATCAATAACTATAATTGTAGATGATAGAATACAGAATGCCAAAAGGAGCCTGTGAACAACATTTCATAGGGTACTTCAGGGTGCTGTGTTTTTGTACAGCATAACATCTAGTATCTACCTCTGTTACAGATGGGATCACCAGACTTGTCCAGTAAGGCTATTCATATTGCTTAGCATGATTTTGTATGCAGTAAGGTCTGGTGAACACAAAGTAGACCAATCTGAAGTTCTCCCACTGTGTGCAAACAAACATTGATCATTACAGGCATACCCCGCTTAACGTCGCTTCACTTAACGTCACCTCGCTATAACGTACATGCTGCATACGCCACCATACCCCGCTTAACGTTTACCCGCTTCACAATTACGGACACTTAATTGCATTACGCAGCTGCCATCTAGTGGCAATTGCAGTGCAGTACATGCATAGATAATTGCTTCACTTTAAGTACATTTTCACTTTACATACACGCTCCGGTCCCATTGCATATGTTAAAGCTGGGTGGAATTGCTCCAACATTGTATTTCAGTGACTGACTCTAGCATTATTGGGAACTGGGATGCAGTGATTAATAAGAAGGTGCTGTTGAATATATTTATTTATTTATATTAAAATGTGTACCCTGGCTTTCTAGGCAAAATGCTCACTCAAGGCAGCTTATAATATCTTAAAACAAAATAATGTAACATAATAGTATAAAATGTAAGCAAACAAAAATCCAAATGAAAAATAAAAGCAGCAAAAACTAAAGAAGAAACTAACAGTGCAGTCCTAACCATGTCTACTCAGAAGTAAGTCCTATTAATTTCAACAAGTCTTATTCCAGATAAGGGGGGTTAGAGATGCAGCCTTAGTTAAAATGTGCTAGCTTAAATATTACATTCACCACAGAATTAAATATATTTATTTGGGCCCCTGCTTAAAAGTGGGCAATGAGGGAAGCCAGCTGAACCTTTCTGAGGAGAGAATTCTATAACCTGGATGCCATAATGGAAAAGGCCCTTTCCCTTGTCACCACCAACTGAACTTCCATCAGAACTAGGCAGGACAGTATTAGCTATGCCCCCCAATTTTGTATCATCTGCAAATTTGATAAGCATGCTCTCTACCTCACCATCAAAGTTGTTAATAAAAATGTTGAAGAGCACTAGGCCCAGGACTGAGCCCTGTGGTACCCCACTCGTTACTTCTGCCCAGTTTGAGAAGAAACCATTGATAAGCACTCTTTAAGTACGATTCTGGAGCCAACTGTGGATCCACCTGATAGTTCCATCCAGCCCACATTTAGCTAGCTTGCTAATCAGAATATCATGGGGCACTTTATCAAAAGCTTTGCTGAAGTCAAGATATGTTATGTCCACAGCGTTCCCACAGTCTACAAGGGGGGTTACCAGGTCAAAAAATGAGATAAGATTAGTTTGGCAGGATTTGTTCTTCATAAATCCATGTTGGGTCCTAATAATCTCTGCATTGCTTTCAAGGTGCTTACAGATTGACTGCTTTATAATCTGCTCCAGAGTTTTTCCAGGGATTGATGTTAGGCTGACTGGTCTGTAGTTCCCCGGTTCCTCCTTTTTGCCCTTTTTGAAGATAGGGACAACATTAGCTCTCCTCCAGTCATCCGGCACTTCACCAGCCCTCCATGATTTTGCAAAGATAATAGACAGCAGTTCTGAGAGTTCTTCAGCCAGTTCCTTCAATACTCTAGGATGCAGTTTATCGGGCCCTGCCGATTTGAACTCGTTCAAAGTGATTAGGTATTCCTTGACCATTTGTCTATCAATCTCAAGCTCCCATCCTGCCCCTTCTACTTCATGTTTCCCAGGAGGGTCACATACCCTTTTTTGGGAGAAGACTGAGCCAAAGTAGGAATTGAGGACTTCTGCCTTTTCTTTGTCATCTGTTATCATTTTGTCATCCTCATTGAGTAGCCGTGCCACTGTTTCTTTTCTCTGTCTTTTACTATGGACATACCTGAAGAAAGCTTTTTGTTGCTTTTAGCATCCCTTGCTAACCTCAGCTCATTCTCAGCTTTAGCCTTCCTGACACCATCCCTGCAATTCCGTGATACCTGCCTATACTCTTCCTTTGTGGCCTGGCCTTCTTTCCACTTCCTATGTGTGTGTTTTTTTTGTTTTCAGGTCATCTCTAAGCTTTTTGTGAAGCCACACTGGCTTCTTCTGTTGTTTCCCCCCTTTTTTCCTTGTTGGAATTGCTTGCCATTGTGCTTTTAGAATTTCCTTTTTTAGAAACTCCCATCAATCTTGGACTCCTTTTCTCATTAGGGTGGTTTGCCATGGAACGGTACTTACAATTGTTCTGAGTTTATTAAAATCAGCTTTCCTGAAGTCCAGGGTGCGCGTATGGCTACTCTCAGTTTTTGCTTCTGTTAAAATCAAGAATTCAAGTATGGTGTGGTCACTTTCCCCCAGAGTTCCCGTAATTGACAAGGCAACAAGAAGGATCTAAAAAAGATGGACCATGTGATGAACAATAAACACTATTTGGCAAAGGTTTCTCTCAGAGCTAATAATAGTTAATATGAAGAAAAATTGATGACTTGGAGTTGGGAGGAATCAAACACCTGTGTTTACAGATAACACTGTCTTCTCTTCAAGGTGGTAAAAACCTAAGCAGACAATAAAGAGCACCAAAAGGATTTTTTAAACTAGGTAAATGGGCAGCAAAATGACAACAGACGTTTTGTGTGAATTAATAAACAAGTATGAAACAATGATGCAAATTTTGGGGGAAACATCCTAATAATTCATATATGAATTATACACACACGTACACTCATACATAGTGATAGAGCCTGAGTTGGCTATGGCTAACTAAGAAAGAAATATTGGGTTGTGGTGGCTTTCTCAATAAAAATGCCAACTGACAGCACAATTCTATGCTTGTCCACTCAGGAGTAACTCAGTGGGACTTACTCCCAGGTAAGTGTGCACAGGATTGCAGCCTTGGTGGACAGTGATGGTGACAAAAGACATATTCCATGATAGCTAAATGTACAGAGGCACTTGCCTTGAATCCCAGTTGCTAGCATTACAGACAGTGAGCTTATCCATGTGGGAGCATTACCTTCGTATTAAAGATGCTGTTTTTACCTTGGTTTTCTATTTGCACCATCCATAGTAAGGGCTCAGTGTCAGCTGCAAATACTGTTTGTTCCCTTCAGTTCCCTGACTTTTTAAAGTGTTTTTTCTTTGTTCTTTCTATAGCTTCAAAACAGTTGGAAGGGGCAGTATTTTATTTGAGAAAAATAAAATGATGTTTTTAAAACCTTTTTCCTGATTATGTGGCTTGGGTAAAAGAGGTTTTCTTACACCTGCCTGAGAACAAACTGGTAGGCTTCTGCTGCTTTTGTGTGTATGTACAGCACATTAAAATTGAAAAGGAATTGCACTTGCTTTCCAGAACAGTAGCTGTATTGATCTGTTGTACTTAAAAAACAAACAAAAATCCTCTGTATATTTTTGGAGGAAGAGAAACCTCATCAAACCCAATGGGATTTACTTCAGAGTAGACCTATTTAATATTGGGGATTTTAATCTGAGGTAGTCATGTTGATAATTAAAGCAGGGAAATATTTATTTTGGATTAGTTAATCCAGAAACACTTCTGTCTCTGGCATTGCCTATCAGTTCTGGTCAGTAGCAATCAGTGGGGCAGCAAAGGCAAGGTGGCACTTACTCTGCATCTCTGACACTTACTGAATGGGGCTGGGGAGAGGTGGGGAATTTTTCCAAAAGTGTGGTGCAAGCCTGGTGGCGGCACAGTGCCAGAGATGTCGAATTGGCTCCACTGCTGCACCCACACTGTGCCTCACTCCCTGCCCCTTCTCTCTCCAACAGAGAAAAGGTTGGTCATTAATCTGATCCATTTGGGCTCTACTTATGATTTCTTTACAATGTATCTTATCTAACTGATTGCTCGTATGCCCAACATTCAGTGGTTGGTATTCAATGCTAGTCCTACTCAGAGTAAACCCATTGAAGTTAATAGTCAGGGCTAACTTGGGTTCATTAATTTCAATGGGTCTACTCTGAGTAGGATTTAGTTGACCACAATCCAGTCTTCCCCCACATAATCTGCTGCATTAAAAAAAACAGAAAATGAAGTCAACAACTAAAAAAATGTAAAAATGTTCTCTCAAATTGATTTGTTTGTTCCATGTCTTGCTATTGTAACTTGCTATTATTTGCAGCCTGTAGCAAAAGTTGGAATATTTTCATGCAATAAATCACTCCTTTATAACAGCGTTAGTTTGTCATCAATTAGCTTTGAATTCGCAGTCTGTGGATGCTAGATTCTTTCTTCTTTTATTCTAACCAGACAGAGGTTTTTCACACCTCTCCGCCAAATGTCAACACAAAAGTTTGTTTTGTCTCCACAATTATTCCATTGCTTTGTTATCTTCTAAACATTTGAATGGAGGATATAAGCCTGGTTTTGGGGATGCATTTCACTATTGGAAGTACTTTGTGTCTTCCCTTTCTGAAATCAGCAAGCAAATAAGAACACATCTGAAATTGTAGGTATGTTAACAATATTCATTTAACATTTTTAGGTAAACAAATGCATACATAAAAATAGATTTCTCAGTGGAATAACAAATAGCTTTCTCTACAGATGAAGCAGGTCTAAATACACAAGAAAGCATTCTGGCAAAGGAATACAGCACTTTTACAATCTATAGGAATGATAATTTGCCCTAATTTTTCAAAGACATCAAGTTTCACTTCTACTAATAGAGGTTGCTTCTATGCATCATGCAACAGTGTGAAATTTCCTCACTGCCTTCTGGAGACCTTCAGCAGTTCACAGTCTTGGCCTTGCTAGTATTCCTGCTTAGCATTTGAATTAGACCCAATAAATATGATATGTGTTGTTTTCTCTTTCTGCATATGAAACACCCCAGACACAGATAGTAAGATTACTGACAAAATTGCAAGATGTACTTGCAAGATTCCATGAAGGATGGCTACCAAAACATTTTATCTAGAACATTTTTTTTAAAAAAAGCCCACCAGAAACCAATATCCTCATTTGCCTCAGGGGCTGGTCTCTAGAGGTTTGTGTAGGACTTGGACTGGAACTGCTCCAGAATCTGGTGAACTGGAACACACTTAAAACATTGATTGGATTTCCAAAATTACACAGATATAGAAGAGACAGAGAGATATAGATATATGTTCTTTTTCCCACAAGAAGTAGTGTTGGATTAGACAAATTCATGGAGAATAAGGATGTTGGTGTCTACTAGCCATGATGACTCTGCTGTATCTCCACTGTCAGAAGCAATATGGCTCTTGAATACCAGTTGGTGGGACTCTCAGTTGGGGACAGCAGTTGTGCTCAGGTTCTGCTTGTGGGCTTTGCATGGTGCTGGACTAGATGGGACTTTGGGCTGATCCAGCAAGCTCTTGTTATGTTTTTCTGCTTATGATACACGAAGAAGAACACACAAAAAATACTGAATCAGTGGCAGAAAGATCAGCTATTTCCACAAGTTAATCTTGTGAAAACAGGCTCCAAGTGATTAAATGGGCAGTGGAACCACACCACTGGCTATGCTCCAACCATCATGTGACTTCTGCTTGAGGGTGGAGTCTGCAGTGGAGAAGCTGTTTTTATACAATTTCATACAGGAGCTGAAACCCAGTAGAGTATGTGTTTCATCTATGAAAGCCTACCCACATAGAAAATTATGTATGTAGGCCTCCCCGTTATAGACATCAACGCTCAAAGTGTGGATATTTGGAATAAGGAAGCACCATAATGTCTAGGCCAGCAGCATGGACAGTTGCTCTTTAATTTGAAGGCGACTATAGTTGGTAGATTGCCACTTTTAGTGTTTGCCACTTTGAGATCTTTATTTGTAAAATATATCTTATATCATTTGATGTAAACTGCTTAGAGGCTTTTTGGTTTTGGTTTTTATTAAGCGGTATATAAATCTGCAGGAGATCTCTCTTTTCATCCTTTTCTTTTTATGCATTTATGTACACACGCACACATAATGAAAAAAGAGACATTCTTATTAGTGTACTTATGACACCAGAGTTTAACTTCAAAAGTTGGAATATGTTCTTCCCTGAAAGTTTAGCTGTCTTTTATCTTATGCAATAAACTCTCACTTTTCCTTACTTTAACCCTTTACTAATCAAACAAAGAATTTGGACATTTACTCCAGTATAAAGTATTAAGAAATGTCCTTTACCCTCTGCATTTCATTCTTTCCTTTCAGTCCCCACCTCCCCTTACCTCCTTTTATAACATTCCTCTAGCTCACCTTTGAGGTGACTGAATTCCAGAAGTGAATGGTGGGCTGTCTTTGAAGTGTTAGTAAGGAGGTCTGAGTTAGAATGCAATATGAAAATGTAAGCCCTTATCAACATGGTATTGTTCTAAATTATGTTGTTCTCTCTGTTACTAAATTCCATTTTTCTTTGCATTTTTATGCCTTTCTCAGAGTGTTACTTCTATCTGTTCCTGTGTCTTTCTCCATTCAATCAATCATCCTCTGCACAGTATCACATCTTATTATTCTACCTGGATAGCATTTCTTTTTTCTCCTATATGAAATCTTTGACACATTGATTCCCACATATATATGGTAATAATCCATCATCATTTCAAAGTGACTTTGGATCTTAACAGAAGCACCACAACCTGCTAACTTGAAGCATCTTTGGGCGGTATCTCATGACCATGTTGCATTAGCACAAGAATTGATGCTTGCATAATGGAACATTCCCCCCCTCCTTCCCTGTGTGCACCCTGAGCCATCCCCAGATCTGCTCTGGGGATTGAGTGAAACCCCAGAACAGTTGGGGAAGGGGAGCATAAATCTGTACACTAAAAGAGTGAGAGACTTCGCGCTCCTTGGATACAACCCTGTAAGAATTCTGAGGGAAGCTTAAGTAATTCTGTTAGGACCAGTGTAATTTCCAGGAGGGGAAGAGGAGGAAAGTTTCTGTCTGAGGGATGGCCTTGTTCCTCACTCACACTCCTCTCATGGATGGGTTCCTCATTGTTCATCTGGTGTGCCCACTGGCCTGTGTGTGCTGTTGTTTAATACCAGAGCGGTACACAATAAGACCACACTCATCCTTGATTTGATCATGGATGAAGATGCCAATTTGGTATGCATTACCGAGACCTGGGTTGGTGAGCTGGGAGGAGTTGATCTGACCCAGCTTTGCCCACCTTGATACTTGGTGCAACACCATCACAGGCTGCAGGGACGGGAGGGGGAGGAGTTGCTGTGGTCTACAGAACTCCCATCCCTGTCGACAGGAAACCATTCTGTCTTGGCTGTGAGGACCTGTACCTGGTGTCAGGCCAAGGAGACAATAAACTAGGGTTGCTGCTGGTGTATTGTCCACCCTGCTGCCCGGCAGCTTCTCTGACCAAGCTGGTGGAAGATTTCTTGGCTGTGGTATTAAAGGAGCACAGAACAATAGTCCTGGGTGATTTCAATGTCTGTGCTGAGGCTGCCTCTAGCATTCCAGCTCAGGACTTCATGGCCTCCGTGATGACTATGGGGCTGTCTCAAGTTGTCACCAGCCTGATGCATAGGGTAGAGCACACCTTCGATTTGGTTTTTGTTCCAGATGGAGGAAGGGATGGTCTGGAGAGGTGTGGTGGTGGATGTCACCCCAATGTCATGGTCAGATCACTTCCTGGTGAAGTTTAGACTTATGGCTCCGATACTTCCCTGCAGGGGTGGTGGACAGATTAAGATGGTCCACCCGCAGAGACTAATGAAATTCACAGGATTCCTCAATGTCCTGGGAGAATTCCCAGTAGATAGAGCAGGTGACCCTGTTGAAGCCCTTATCATGCTGTGGAACAGTGAGGCACATTGGGCTCTTGACACAGCTGCCCCTGAGCACTCTGTCTGACACTGTGGAGCCCAGTTTGCACTTTGGTACACCAGTGAGCTAATGACAATGAAACAGGCTAGACAATGGCTGGAGTGCAAGTGGTGAAAGTGTGCTGTGATGCTGATCAGGCACGAGTAAAACATCATAACCATGCCTACTATGTGGCAGTAAGGGTGGCGAAGAAGGCCCACTTTTCTGCCACCCTTGCATCCTCAAGTAGCCATCCAGTGGAGCTTTTCCATATTGTCAGGGGTCTGTTGATATCAGCTCCAGGAAGTGGGGTTTTAGACCCTTCAGAGGCCCACTGTGAATTGTTTGCAAGGCACTTTGAGGGTAAAGTTCCTTGCCCCCATAGCAATCTTGATGCCCCTTCCATACCTTCTGTAGTCCCCAGTGAGGTGTCCAGTGCAACCTCTGCTGCAACTTCTTGGGATTGGTTTTAGTTGATGAGGCCTGATGACATGGACAAGGTGCTTGTGATGGTGAGGCCAGCAATGTATTCTCTCGACCATGATGGATATGCTCTGACCCTATGGTTGGCGGCAATGTGCTCTTGAATACCAGTTGCTAGAAACCTCAGAAGGGGAGAGTGTTGTTGTGCTTGGGTCACGCTGGCACATTCCTTCTCAGGAGAGTTCCAAGCAAGTGTTCTCCATTAAAAAAAACAAAGAAACCTTTCCCGACATTGTATCTAAAATGTTCCCAGTTAGTAGGAATTAGGCAGGTCTGTCTGCAGACTACATGTACCTATGAGAAATATATACTCTAGCCTTTTCATTTTTTTTACTCCTCCCCCCCGCATGTTAAAAAGGTATTGATTCTTATGGCAATATTTAGCAATATGTTGTCTGTGAAAAAAATATATTCTAAATTAAAACCAAATGCCTTTTCAAAAGCTTTGTGTTCCTCAAATAACCTAGTAAATAATGTACAAAAATGAGCAGAATTTAGTAGCTGTAATATTTTTATTTCCTCTAAAAATGCAGTAACCTATATTATCTTTGACAATATTCCGGGGGAGGGGCAGACAAGCAAGCAAAGATCATTTTTAAATTTGAATTACTTAGCAATTTTAGGAGGTAATTGTATTTTGAAAAAGGAAAATATATCAATACCTACTAAACTTTTATATGAATGTGAATATCTCACTCCTAAAGTGGCTAGCAGTTCTAGCAATGCAATCTAGAAATAGTACTGACATATTGAAAGAAACACAATAAAAAGAAATTAATGTATTCACTAATAGGCAAAAAAACCTTGCAGTTTAAGAAGGTACCTATAACCCACAGATAATTCTTTCAAACTTTAAAAAGCAGGGAAATTGGGCACCTATAGTGAATGCACCAGGGGAGCAGGAGACCTGAACTCCTTTCTGAGATATTGGACTGCCCTACAAATGTGTCAAAATGCAAACACAATTTGGATTGGTCATTCACAGTCCAATCCACTTCCTGTGTAGCTTGGAAGAATTTGGTAACGTGCCTCTGAGCATATGGTGAGTAGTGGCAACACCTGCAATCAAGACTGCATCTCCAAAGATGGATTAAATACACTTTTTACACAATTACACTAACCTAGAAAATTATATTTCTCTCATTATTCATCCTAGAAATCTGTGTCAAATTTATTCTTAAACCACAAGGGTTTTTTGCCTATTAGTGAATAATCATTACTTCTATGGTTTGTTTACAACCTATAAGATTCCAGCAGAGGCTTCTGACTTTTGACAGCAAGGAAGAAAATGAATTGGGAACCTGGTGGTGTCAAAGGCTACATCCTTAGACTCTATATATGTGATAAACTATCACTGTAGCCACTTGGAACCAGATTGCATATTATCATTACTATAGGGATACTATCAAAAACCAGCATCACAAAAGGTAAGTTCCCCACCATCCTGCTTTAACATCTGGATGGCATAACATGGGGATGGCCATCATAATTTGGAGAGTCTGTTTACACAAGCCTGATCCATGTTCTTGGCAGTCAACACCAAGGGTATGAAAACTCTTCACATGATAGCTCTGTTCACATAGGATGCTATGGATATTGCACTAGGGGCAGACTCTCAATGGCAGAAACATTTAGGGAGAGTTTCCTCTTATGTCGGCAGTTCCCATAGCTGAGACAATGATAGTAACCTACTACTACTACATTGCTATTCTGAAGATGAACATAACTATTGGCTTCAATAAAGGTGAGAAACAAGTTTGTGGAAGAGTGGTCCTGTTACAGGTAGACACCACTGCTCAGAGAAGAGGATTCAGCTTTGGCTGAGCAGGCCATGCCAATCAGTACTTGGGCACACCTACAAGGAGAGAAACTGAGAGTTTTCTTTGGCAATGGCCTCATTCATCTTTATTTGTTATGACTATCATGTCCCATGTCACGTTGGGCTCACCTAAATTCCAGCTTTTGCATATTCCATATACCATGGCAATGTAAACACACAGGATTGTATCCAAGTTCTATTCAGACCCATTGAAAATTATGGACCTAAGTTAATCATGTCTGTTAATTATAATGGGTTTATTCTGAGTATGATTAACCTTGGATACAACCCACAATCTGATGGAGTCAAAATAGGTAATCTGAACAAAATTTTTATATGTTAGAGGATTCTGACAGCCCTATTGCCTTTATGATGCAGTCAACAGTAATGCCAGCAGCACCAGTACAAATATAATTAACATACAATGATGTTTCTATAATCTAATTTATTTAGATAAGGATTTAGACAACAATTAATCTAATATTAATACCAATTTTTCCTATTATTTATTTTATTATTTATTTAAAATATTTCTATCCCGCCCTTCTACCCCACAATAGGGCACTCAGTGTGGCTACAATAAAATCGCACACATATATAATAAAATACACAATAAAACATTAAAAATTACAGTAAATTAAAATGTATAAAATACTATTAAAATACATAAAATGCATTATGCGTACACATACAAACATAAAACATGTATACATGTGCATATTAGTATTTTAGGCTGCAATTCTAATCCCACTTACTTGGGGGAATAAACCCCACTGAATTCAATAGGACTTGATTCTGAATAGACATGGTTTGGATTGCACTGTTAATTTGTTAATATTTATTTATTTATTTATTCTACTTGTGTATACCGCCCCATAGCCGAAGCTCTCTGGGCGGTTTACAGTAACTAAAAACAAATACAAGTTAAGATACATCTTTTAAAAAACAATTTAAAACACAATTTAAAAATTTAAAACAATATAAAACACATGCTAAAATGCCTGGGAGAAGAGGAAAGTCTTGACCTGGTGCTGAAAAGATAACAGTGCTGGCGCCAGGCGCACCTCGTCAGCGACATCATTCCATAATTTGGGGGCCACCACTGAGAAGGCCCTCTCCCTTTTTGCCATTCTCTGAGCTTCCCTCGGAGTAGGCACCCGGAGGAGGGCCTTTGATCTTGAACGTAGTGTACGGGTGGGTTCATATCGGGAGAGGCATTCCATCAGGTATTGTGATCCCAATATATTGTCAAATATATTGCTAATTATTATAAACATATTCACATTGAATCCTTTTAAATAATGATGAGCAGTCCCTTGCTCTGCTCACCTTAATAAACCTGAAACAAATAACTGGAAATGCAAGTTATTTTCTTGTTCCAGGAAAACCCAGTCACATGAATATGCAAACCATAATATCCCCAGTATTTTGTTTCACTTTCGCTAAGAGCTAATATAATGTTGACTTCCTCGCTCTTTCTGCTTTTAATTTTTTATCTCTTTGCAAAATGATTTCGTAGTATTACCATGCTAATTACATTATGTAATTCCTGAACATAATGTATTACTGTATGTAATGCTGTTGTATAGCAGTAAAAGCATTTTTTCATTTATTGAGCTAGAGGATAGTGAAAATATTTATATGCATAACATTATAGCCCATTGTAAATTTCTTATATAATAAAATATTTTTATGAACTAAAAGCATAAAGGGAAAGGAGAAAGGAGACAATTCACGTCTTTTGAGGGCTGTTATTTTTTACCCTTTAAGTGACTTTTAAAATCTGAAATGTCAATCTAAGATATAGGTAAGAAAATCTTACTTTTTTAAAAAAATGAATTTATTAAATGTTACAGAGATGATCATAGTAAAAATACAGGAGTTCTAAAATGAAGGATGCAGAATAACCAAAGAAATAACCTTGGTTCAGGCTATAGTACTGATAGTGTAGAAAGAGGATGGCTGGCATCCCTTGGTGCAGAGGATATTGCTGGTAGTGGCAACTGACTAAAACAGTTTCGTACATGCATGCTATTTTGGTTTCTAGGAAGTCAGTTCCAAACAGTTCAAAGGGGGTTACGATTTTTATTCCTGACTAAACTAACAGAGCAATCCTGAACTGGCATTACACTATGACTGAGGATGCACTACTGCTATGCTTGTGTAATGGCTGCCAAATCCAATCAAGTTTGCTTGATATTTTTGCCCCAGCTTTTTCCAGCAATTTGGTGGGGTGGGTGTAAAATGACATCAGGCAGAGGAAATTCTATGAACTTTTCATTGGAGGAGGGTTTGCTTTGCTTTACTTAATGAGGTGAAAAGTCCTCTACCTTCCCCAATTTTAAACTTTTTAAAAAGCCTCATGTGTGAGCAAATGTGAGATATAGCAGAACCTCCTAAAAGTGCAATGTTTCCTGCTTGGAGGTAGGGTGGCCCAAATGTCCATGAGAACATTTCCCAACCTCCTCCTTATCTAGCTTGCTTCTTTGGAAATACACATGAGTAGATTTGGGGTGCTTTCAGACTGTGGCTATTTCACAGGTGAGATTCAATCTCATACCAGGAAATTCAGATTGTGCTGTTATAAGTAGACTTGGTAGTTTTGCACAACAACCCTGCTTCCCAAAAAAATTGGATGGATTTTTTTGCCTGGGAAAATGCACAGGAAAATGTGGGATAACCATTGTTTGACACAGCATCATAAAATTTGTCCAGCAAACAAACCAGAATGAATGCTCATAAAGAGTGGATGTCATATAACCTGCCAGCACACATTGTTCGAACAAATCAGGATGAATGTTCAATAAACAGGTAGTCTGGAAGTGACCTTGGACATTAATTGAACAATTTTTCCCGACAGAAACTTTTTTTATGATTTCCAAGTTTTGTTCATTCCTGGGACAATTTCATAATCATCTAGTCTAAAAGACCTACCAGTGGTAACTTAGTTCTCAAAAAAGCAAAATGTATTTGAACTATGAACTGAAAAAGGTTGTACAGATAAAGGATGAAATATCTCCATATAGTTGTGAGCAGTTTATTCATCTATTAATGAAGTGTACAGTAATAATGTCAGAAGCAAGCATGAAAGCAATATGGGAGAAATCTGATTCATGTTCAAGATGCTGCAATGCTTTTCCACGTGGAAGCTGTTGCAGCATTAATGCTTCATACTGATCTGTTTGATCATATTCACAGCCATGCAGATGTGAAGATTTACAGATGAAATGTTTGTAAGGAATCATTATTGTGTATCTATGCTGTATTAATTGTTCTCATATGAAACAAAGTGGAAAATGAAAAAGTACATTCATACCAAGGGAAAGAAAATGCAGGACCAGAAATGGATTAACCAAGACCATAACTTTATTAAGAAACATCAAAATTTGAGGTTATGAGAAACTGTAAATTCTGTATGATACCTGATCTTACAATTAAGGGTTTTTGCAGGCTTATTGCTCAGTTTCCTGGACTATTATCACCTACACACTGCAACCAGGCAAGCAGCAACTCGTTTCACAAATTTGCTATCAAAAGGCTAATCAGGTGACCAACAACCTCAGACCGCGCAGTTTTGAACAGGATGACTGAATGAACTGCCAGCACTGTCTGTCAAGCAACTGAGGAGAGAGGGAATTTCCACCCTAACTTTAAATGCCAGAGAGCGATGGTGGAAGATTATCTTACCCCTTATATACCCAGTTGATCACTGTGCTGTGTAGGTGAGGGTGTCCTGCAGATATCAGCTTATCAGGAGGTCCATTTCACACAACATAGGAAGCAGTCTTTTGATGTTGTGGAACCTACCTTTTGGAATTTCCTCCCCTTAAGTGTTAGACAGGCACCATCTCTGTTATCTTTTCAGTGCCTACTGAAGACCTTCCTTTTTCAACAAGCCTTTTAAGAAGAGACCTTATCCCAGTATGTGTCTGTGTTGGAATTGCTTTTTAAGACGGTTTTAAAATGGTTTCTTTTTTAAAAGATGTTTTGTTTTAATGTTTTTAAAGAATTTTTGTTTTACTATATTTTAAAGTCCTTGGTTTTAAGATGTTTTAAGAGTGTTTTTAATGTTTTTGTTTGCCACCCTGGGCTCCTTCTGGGAGGAACAGTGGGATATAAATTTAATAAATAATAAACAAACAAACAAACAAACCTCTTCAGCACCATGCAAGTCATGGCTACCAGCTGGCTAGGTGCTCCTGGCAACAGCTTGCTGACATCAACAGGGGTGGCTGATCCAGTCAGCAAAAGCACATGTGGTGGAGGATTGTACACAATAGAGATCTTATATAGAACTGCAGTTACAAGGGGGTCAAACATCTATGTCTCACACAGGGCCAGCGTGAGACGGCGGCCACATTGGGCCCTGGCCAAGGGCCCCTCCTTAGGGTGGGTGGGTAGCACTCCCTTCCGCATTGGCTCCTGACCCCATTACAGATTGCAGAGTGGGAGCTCCTAGGCACCCCCTACTATCGTGCAGGCCCACAATGCCCGCCTGCATGCCCCACCTACCTTTCCCTTGAAGTAAATGCTGGCACATGCATGCCATCAATCAAGATTGTGCTGGAGGCATCAGTCCCTTAGGGAAGCATTGGCCACCATCTTGGTTGATGGCTGCCATATGCACACAGCACAGCCAGCATTCACTTCGAAGGAAAGGTAGGTGGGTCATGTGGGCGGGTGCCAGGGCATGCTGGTGTCCAAAGGCCCTGGCATGCCTGGTGCTGACCCTGGTCTCACATCACTTAGATAAACTGGTACAAAGTATGATTAAAGCTACAATTATTAAAGGTATTATTATTATTATTATTAATGTTGAGGAACAGTCAATATGGATTTTGTCAAGGGAAATCACACTTCAACTGTCTTTCTGAATTATTTGTTAAGAAGTGTGTAGAAGGCCAGCCACATAGATATATTTGTAATGCCATATGTTGTTCATGAATGTTAGCAACAAAAATCTTAATAAAATAAAATTAATAGCTAACTACTAGTATTGATTCCTAGAGTGACAGTTTTGTTGTTCACAGGTGGCCCTTGACTATCCGAAATTATTTATTATTGCATTCATATCCCACTTTTCCTCCGAGGAGCTCAAAGTGGTGTACGTGCCTCTTCTACTTTTCATTTTATCCTCACAATAACCCTGTGAGGTAGGTTAGGCTGAGAGACAGTGACAGGCCCAAGGTCACCAAGTGAGTTTCATGGCTGGTTGGGATTTGAACCCTGGTCTTCCACATCCTAGCTCAACACTCTAACCACTATAAATTTACCCTAGATGGACAATCTGGTGCATCCAGCTGTTATCACTAATATAACTGTACAGATATATATTGTTTTAGTGTGAGTGTGTGTTATATACACACATATATAGTGCTTTTTTTGTACCCTGTCTTGATAAAAGTGCCATGGGTGCCAGCACAAAAAAAGAGAAAGATGATAGTATCATCACCAAAAAGCCTGCCTGCCTGCCTGTCTATCTATCAGTGTTGTTTTTCTGGAGCTAAAAGGTATTCTGTGAATTTCAAAATGATGGCTACTTTCTTTCATGTTGCAGCGCTATAAGTTAAGTATTATTGGCTGTAATGGCCTCCTTCCCAGATTCTTAGTTGAATATTGAGGATGATTTTGGATAGCATGAGATGGATGAGGGTAGTTATGAGGATGTGATCTGCGTAAATAAAAGAAATTTCTACCCTCTGGTGAATGAGTAGCAGCTGTTCCAGCTTGCAAGGTAAAACTAATTATCATATTTTACAAGATATGAAACTTTGCATATAATTAATAGTGTTTACAAAAATAAAGGTGTATCAAGGAATTCCTGACTGTGGTAAGAGGAAAAAGAGAAACAAAAAAGTGAGTTCAGATCTGTACTTACAGGTTAATGACTCATTCTGAAGTCATTCATCTGAATAGTGCTGTTCCCTCTGACTCATTCAGATCCAGAATTCTGGTAACGGACCTGGTACAAGAAAATTGCTGACAGTTTCCTCAAGTATATGGTTGACTTGTTACTCAGTATTTTAGGTATCAAGACAAGGTTTGTACTGCTGAAGTCCTAATGATGGCCCATCACATAGTTGCTTTGATCATATGGCTAGTGGAATCATCTTAGAGCATTAGAGGAGAGGAAATGGTGGCAAAGCCTAGAATCTGCCCTGCCTAGCCTAGGTTTCTGGGTTCCCAGAAAAGATGAAAGAAATTGCTCACCTGTAGGAGTCTGGCACATCTTTTATACAAGGTATTGCAAGATCTGTCAAAAAGAAAATTCCTCTAAGCCTTGTCTTAAAGAGGACATTTCTCTCCCAAGGTAAAGGACACCCATTTGGGAATGTCAGTGAGTCATGTTGCAGAGCTTCCAGTCATGCCTGGTTATCATTGAGCCTTAGTATAACAGCAGTCATAGAGAAATTAATCAAGAAAAAAGGTATTTATATCAGGAAAACACAGATGTACAGACACAAAATGGCAACCAACTCCAGATCAACACCATACATTAAAAGCACTCATACCACTTTGTCATATCTTCCCCCCAAGAATCTTGGGAAATTGAGGACTGTTCCAGATAAAGAGCCCTGGAGGGCAGCATTAGACCCTTGGGCCTGAGGTTTCCCATCCCTACTTAAAGCTTTTGCATGCAAAGCATGTGCTCTACCAATGAGCTATGGCCATTCCCCAGGTTATATCCCTGCATAGAGCAGCAACAAGCCTTCCTTCTTTCTTCTATAATCCTCTCTGTGGGATGAACTGATTAACTCAGGCATTCTGAAATATTAGCTGGAATCCAGGAATAGGTTTGTTGCATACATGACAATAGGGAGTATGTAATTGTATCCTGACCCTGTGATGCATGACCTCCTAAGTGTATTTTTTCATTTGTCTCTCAAACGGATTACAGAAAGAAGATTCCCAGAATCTTCCTTCTGGTGCCAGGAACTAATTTCCTTTGAAAAAATAAAATTAAATGACAAACTGAAACAGAATCATAGAATCGTAGAGTTGGAAAGGGCCTATAAGGCCATCAAGTCTAACCCAGAGCTTGGAAAAAAACCCTGCTCAATGCAGGAATCCAAATTAAAGCATACCTGACAGGTGGCTGTCCAGCTGCCTCTTGGAGGCCTGTAGTGTTGGAGAGCTCACCACCTCCCTAGGTAATTGGTTCCACTGTTGTAGTGCTCTAACAGTTAAGAAGCTTTTTTCTAATGTTCAGTTCAAATCTGGCTTCCTAGAACTTGAGACCATTATTCCGTGTCCTGCACTCTAGGATGATTGAGAAGGGATCCTGGCCCTCTTCTGTGTGACAATCTTTCACGTACTTAAAGAGTACTATCATAACCCTGTTCAATCTTCTCTTCTCAAGGCTAAACATGCCCAATTTTTTCAGTCTCTGCTCATAGGGCTTTGTTTCCAGTCCCCTGATCAACCTTGTTGCCCTCCTCTGAACCTGTTCCAGTTTGTCTGCATCCTTCTTAAAGTGTGGTGTCCAGAACTGGATTCAGTACTCAAGATGAGGCCTAACCATTGCTGAATACAGGGGAACTAATACTTCATGTGATTTGGAAACTATACTTCTGTTAATGCAACCTGAAATAGCATTTGCCTTTTTTGTAGCCACATCATACTGTTGGCTCATATTCTGCTTGTGATTAACAATTCCAAGATCTTTCTCGCATGTAGTATTGCTGAGTCAAGTATCCCCCATCTTATGTGCATTTTGTTTCTTTTCACTAGGTGTAGAACTTATCCCTGATAAATTTCATTATCAGCCCAATGTTCCAGCCTTCAGTGAGTCCTGCCACAAACTCCTCATGTTGCCTTCTTATTTGGCCTTAGAAACTTGTACCAATTTCAATCTGACAACTTGGCTTTCATCTCAGTTCCAAGATACTGAAGCTGACCACAGCTTGTTAACATGCACTGCTTATCGATCCTGAGGGCTTTTCAAAATTTAAATGCATGCACTCATATAGCAAAGATTTCTTCTTTTTAAAAATTCCATGGTAGACTAAGATACAGCATCTTAAGAAGCCATATTTGTAGCACTTCCAGTGACTTGTCTGAAAACTCCATCAACAGATCTGGGAGTATGTTTTCTCCATTTACCATAATATTCTCCTGAATATTATGAGCTCGTTTGTTGGGGGGAAACAAGAAGTGCATTTTCCCAATCACAGTGATATATCATACAAGGTACCCCAGCATATATTTTGGGGTTCAGAGACATGTTAAGTTTGGTTTGAAGTTGCTGTAGCTGTCAACTCTTCTTTTTTAGTGTTTTGAACTTTCAAGCAAATAAGGAACTGGGAACTAGGAACCAACTTCAGCGTTGTATCAGTTAAACAGATTAAACAGTTGCAGGGCAGCTCACATTTTAGTGTATATCTCGGGAACCAGACCACCTAGAAACTTAATTTTTTTTTTTTGAAGCTGAGAGTCCGGAGATTAAGGGGTGCTAGAACTGGAGAGCTGGAGGGCCCCCATAAAACCGGAGTCTCCGGCTGAAAGCCGGAGACCTGGTAACTCTAGTTGCCAGGTATATTTCAGCCATTCCAGCTGCATCAGGGGTGTTGTCTGGGAAGCTGAAACTCCTGTTCCACAATCCACACCAGTGTTGGGTCACAGGCTGTGATTTGCAATGCACATCAACCACTTACCCCAGGATGCAAATCATGCTCCGCAACCCTCCACCCTCCCAGCCCCAGCCTATAGATTTAAGCAAGGACTCTTTTGAGCCCCTGGGGCCCTGGCCACCCACTGGCACCAGGTCTGGACACTGATACAGCACTCCTGGGACTGCACCATTTAAAAATGAAGGTAGGATTTCACGAGATTGAATGCTCCTTCCATCTCCCTGACAGCCTAGCTTTCCACAGGGAGAAAGATTTTGGTGTTTGTTTTTTTCTTCCCTCAAATGTGGCAGAAGTACTCAGACACGTAACCCGCCATCTGTTTTCTGAAATGGTTCAGTCCCACAAGCATTGTACCACATGCCTTTTTCTTAACAGGTCAATTGGAGATTAGCTTTAATTTCCATATGCAATTCTACCATTCCCATCCATCAGAGGGCAGAAATGCACAACATCTTCACCATAAATGACAAGTGATTTCTTAAAAACAGGTTGCTCCATGTGTATTTAGAGAGGCTGCTCCATAGGACTGCACAGCAGCTTTCCCCTGCTGTAGATCAGTTTCTTACACTTCTTTGGCCAGAAATGCAAGTTTTATTACAGGTAAAGCAGTGTCATGAGGAGAACCTGCTAACATATCCTTGGACCCTTGCTTAACAAGCCAGAGGTTCGCTTTATTATTCAGGGTAGTTTATTCTTGAAAGTGACTATATGAATTTTATAGCACCCTGCCAAAGCATTCAGGCAGTGCTGTGGCAGTGAATTAGCAGGCTTGGCCAAAACAGCCAATAAATATTTCAGACCATTGTGTATATCATCATTTCCTTATCCAGGAGTTGGTTGTTATGTTCTGAAGCCTTTTCCAGTCCCCCTCCTTGTCTACAGCATATATTTAAATCCAGCCTACTGGAAAGTAAGCCACTGTCAATATTCAAGAAAGGGGTTAGCAAGAACGGAAAACAACTATGCATAAACAAGCTTTCAACCAACACAAAGAAGTTTGATAGGCAGTTGATAGTAAACAGAATAAACAGTTCTTCTCTGCCAATCGAGCTGGGGAGTACAGTAACCGATTGGCATTAAACGGACTCCCTTGGCAATCTGGGATGCAGCTGCTGGTTACATGATGCTTGGGAAGATGAACACAGGCATTATAAAACAAAGTGTTTGGAGTTTTTCTCTTTGCCACATAACAATGTTTGCAGATTGTGAGCTGTGGAGATCAGTGATTATTGTTACGAGTGGGAATCCACAAAAAACTTCGGTCCTTTTCCCCCGTTGTGTTACAGCCCATTTATTGAGAGAGCTGCTGCACTGACAGTTTTACTCATGCATGGAACAACAACATTTTATTTATACCTCACTTATCTACTCAAAGTATCCAGATCGGCATATACCATAATCTTAACACCATATAAGATGGAGAAACCCTTTTTTCCTGAGGTAAAATGTTATTGTAAGAATATTGCAGGGATTTAAACACTGACTAGTATGTAAATAGTGACTGTGAGAAGAAAAATCTTGCCTTTTACCCAGGACCAGCTCCAGGTTTCTGGAAGCCCTTGGGCACAGGGTATCAGTGGGCTCTTGTCTCCTCCCTTTCCTCCTCAACTCATATTCCTCCTCCCTTGTGGCTCCACTCCTTTCAAGGAAAACAAATCTTCATTAATATTGCAACCCTCTCTTATAAAATAAAAACACAAACTTGTTGGGGTAAATTTACCTATTTTGTAGGCCTCAGTTCCTAAGAATTTATTCTGGTTTACCATGCTAATGATAGGCAGATTATGCGAATAACATCACAGCCTGGGATCTTCCAGAAAATGTACTAGAAATAATTCTCAATTTTTGCTGTTTCTGTTGGCTTCTCTACTTTAAAGTTTTCACAGACAAAAAATGTGTGTGTGTGTGTGTGTGAATCCATCATTTCCTGTCATTTGCAAAGACCTTTGGAAAAAAGCACTTCAAATAAACATTTCAATTCTCCATCAGGATTTTCTACTCACATAGGAAGCTGCCTTATCCTGAGTCAGATCATTTGTCCATCTAGCCCAGGACTGTCTACACTGATTGGCAGCAGCTTTCCAGACTTTCAGGCAGGAGTCTCTCCCAGAAGGTCTCTCAGGTTCAGTCCCTGATGGCATCTCTCCTATCTGGAGATGGCATTGGGGACTGAACCTGAGCGACCTTCTGCATGCAAGGCAGATGGTGCAATGGCCCTTTCCCTGCACTTACAACTTACTCCACTGTGCTGAGACATTAGGAGGTATTCTAGAATTAATCTTAAAACTCTTTATTGCAATGTGGCACTGTTACATCAGAGCACCCGGGCAAGCCAAGGACTGAACTGTAGATTAAAGGCTGCCCTTTTAAGCTAATACTTTGTAAAAGTTAAAATTCCATTTGTCAAAAAAAGACATTCACAATAATGCAGCTACAATTCACCTATATGTTAAGAAGTGTGTATAGTGTACAAAAATGACACTAAAGGATACCTCCACATCACAGAGCTTACATGCAGAGAAACCTTCAGATACCGTAGACCCATATAAACACAAATGCAACACAATACTCCAGCATGGCTCAGTCCCTGATAAACCCTCATAAAAATGTCTAATAAGAATCACCTTTGATGTCTAGTGCAGAATAAACACTGGTGGAGATTTAATGCTATTAGTATTACTAATATAGCACTTTGTATAAAGAACTGAAAAAAGGGCCTATTAGTCTCATGCCATGTTACCACCAAACATCATAAATGTACAAGTTTCCAAGTTCAAGAGACACATAATTAGGACCTCCTACCAGACCTGTTTTCAAATCCCTGCTCAGCCATAAAGCTTGCTGGGTGGCCTTGGGCCAGTAGCTCTCAGTCTAACCTACCACACAGGTGTGTTGAAAGGATAAGATGGAGAGGGGAAGAACCATCTTTGGGCTCCTTACAGAAAAAGCAATATATAAATGAAAATAATAACAGGAGCTTCCCAGCTACAACTGGGGTGGTGGTGGTGGGAGGCGGGGGGAAGGGAATTCATACACAAATGCCCCAGGACAAACTTGAACAATGGAAGTTTGCCTGTAAAAGGAGAGGGAAGCTCTTCTCATACACATACATACACACACACACACACACACACACACAGAGGGGGGGAATGAGGGGGGGAGGCAATAATTGTTATGTAATTAAGGTTGCAATCCAATGCACTTACCTGGGAGTAACTCCCACTGAACCCAGTAGTCATTATTGGATTAGATTGCACTGTAAGAAAACCAGGAAAACCTCTTACCTTCCTTCCGAGCTCCACAGCCCACTCTTAGGCTACAATTCTAACTACATTTACCTGGGAGGAAGCCCTTCTCAATTCAACAGGGCTTACTTCTGAGCAATTAGAATAGACACAGTTAGGCTCTTTTCAGCCCGTTCCTTCCCACAGCATTGTCTTGCTTCTGCTGCTACAGGCCAGTAAGCTCCACCCCTCCTCACATGCCTGAAACTAAGGACAGGCGGGACAGCTCCTTAGCAACCTTCCTGGCGCTTCTGTTCCCCAGCAGCAGTGCAACTGAGCAAGATAGACTCTGTTGCTGTGGAGCTGGCTGGGGCTTCCCTCCTCTGCCACTGGCCTGCTCTTATCCTGGGAGGCCCCTGGGGCGCTGTGTGAGATCCTGGGCCCTCAGGTCAGTGCCCCACCTGGCCATGTGCTAGTGCCGGGCCTGCTTTTACCCCTGTCTAGAGCCAAAGAAATGATACTAAGGGTGTGTGCATCTGCTCTGTAAGACCCCTGAATCATGAGCAGAAGCAGGAGTGAGCTGTGAGGGATTTGGACAAAGTGAAGTGAAGCTCATACAAGATGCAACAGGGTGGCTCAGGGACCACACAGAATGCCTTGTTGCACTTCATGATTCAACGTTAAAAAAACCTCCAAGACATCTAATATGTCTTGCATGTGTCACACCCTAACCATAAGTGAAAGGCCCTGCTAGGGTGGGAAAAGATGGAGCTTTCTAGATGGGAATTTACAAATGTATGGGATGGGGAAATGAAAGAGCATCCTTCCTTAGTCACATGGCTTGCTTTCAATCAGAGAGGATTGCCAATCACAGCTGTTAATTGAAGGATGGATAAATATGAACAAAACCACATGGTGGTAAGTATGGAGAAGAATTTATATTCCATTTAAAGGTGAACCCACCAAATCCACACTTTCCAAAACAATATGTGAACTGAAACCCATCTATCCTTTGAAATTCGCATTTCTCTGAATTTTGCAATGTAGTTCTCCAGCCGAGTAATGTGTACAAAATGCATTATATTAGGCGAAATTGCTTGCAAAAATTGTATATTGTTCAAAACTGAATACAAAAAATATGTTTATTGGGAGAAATTCAACTAAAATGCCAACAAGTTTTCATAAGGAACTTTTAAAAAATAAAATAAAATAAAATTCAAGTTTTGGTAAAAACATGTAGAAGTGGATTTAAGATTAGAACAACAGGAAACTTGAAGAACCAAAATGGAGACATGTGTCCTTCCCTACATGCAGGAAACCAAATCCCTTTTATCCCTCCCCAATCAACTTTAAAAGAGTGTTATACAAATTCCCTAGGCCTGTTTGTCTGCAATTTGGCAGGTTTGTTACCCAGGGCCATCTCTGTCTGCAATTTTCAGACTAATTGCTCACAAAACACTATAGGAGATTAAATGATGTCCAGCCTCAAAATCCCCAGATGTATTTGCCTATGATTTGGCAGGCATAATCCACTCTGGAAGGGCTGCTATGCCTGAACATTTCATCCAATTCGGTCAAAAGGTTAAAAAAAGTTAGTCAGGTTTCTTTTATCCTCCATAATAGTGAATGGTGGTTAAAAGAGCTTTATTTTTCAGTAAGCTGCTTCAGTCCTGAAACACAAGTGAATCAGGCAGGCCACAGAGAGACTCAAAAGAGATTGGGATGCTTTCTGAAGTGACATATTCAAATCTGGACCAAATCTAGTCGGCAGTATACACTCCAAGCAAATACCATGCATGTAAGATCTCGTGACAGTCTGCCAAGAGGATGGTGATGTTTATGCAGCGTTTAAGCTGTTACATTCAGAGAAGTAGCATCCAAAAGCAGTCAGTTCATAATTACTCATTTTGGGGGCATTCCATTCAAATTAATTGGTCCATAATTTTAGTCCAATGAGAATTAGGAATTCCATTAAAAACAAGTTGATTGAAGAGAACATAACTAGGATGGAGTTAGGCAGGATAATTGGTTAAGTTTGTTGTACAGGGAAACAGCACCTTCTTACAGCAACAGCCACATAAATAAAGGTTATTATATTTATTTATTTATTTATTTATTCAATTTATATACCGCCCAATAGCCGAAGCTCTCTGGGCGGTTCACAACAAGTAAAACATCTGATATACAATTAAAACCACATATCAAGCACTTTAAGCATACATTAATGATATCAAAAATTAAAGCATATGTATACATATACAAATGCATATTAAATATTAAAAGCTAAAATACTAAAATACTAAATGCTAAAAAGCTAAAAACTAAAACTAAAACTAAAATGCCTGGGAGAAGAGGAAGGTTTTTACCTGGCGCCCAAAAGATAGCAATGTTGGCACCAGGCGTACCTCATCAGGAAGAATATTCCATAGTTCGGGGGCCACCACTGAGAAGACCCTTTTTCTTGTTGTCACCTTCTGGGCTTCTCTCTAAGTAGGCACCCGGAGGAGGGCCTTCGATGTTGAGCAGAGTGTACGGGTAGGTTCGTATCGGGAGAGATGTTCCATCAGGTATTGTGGCCCCATGACGTGCAAGGCTTTATAGGTTAAAACCAGCACCTTGAATCGAGCCCGGAAACATATAGGCAACCAGTGCAAGCGGGCCAGAATCGGTGTTATATGTTTGGACCGCCTGGTCCCAGTTATCAGTCTGGCCGCTGCATTCTGCACGAGCTGTAGTTTCCGAACCATCTTCAAGGGCAGCCCCACATAGAGTGCATTGCAGTAGTCTAATTTAGAGGTTACCAGAGCATGAACAACTGAAGCAAGGTTTTCCCTGTCCAGATAGGGGCGTAGCTGGGCCACCAGCCGAAGCTGGTAGAAAGCACTCCGTGCTACCGAGGCTACCTGGGCCTCCAGCGACAGGGATGGTTCTAAAAGAACTCCCAAGCTACGAACCTGCTCCTTCAGGGGGAGTGCAACCCCATCCAGAACAGGTTGAACATCCACCATCTGGTCAGAAGAACCACCTATTAACAGCGTCTCAGTCTTGTCTGGATCGAGCTTCAATTTATTCGCTCTCATCCAGTCCATTATCGCAGCCAGGCATCGGTTCAGCACCTTGATAGCCTCACCTGAACAGGATGAAAAGGAGAAGTAGAGTTGCGTGTCATCAGCATACTGGTGGCAACGCACTCCAAAACTCCTGATGACGGCACCCAGCAGCTTCATATAGATGTTAAAGAGCATGGGGGACAGAACTGACCCCTGCGGAACTCCATATTGGAGAGCCCAGGGTGCCAAGCGATGCTCCCCAAGCACTACCTTCTGGAGACGACCCACCAGGTAGGAGCAGAACCACTGCCAAGCAGTACCTCCGACTCCCAAATCCGCAAGTCTCCCCAGAAGAATACCATGGTCGATGGTATCGAAAGCCGCTGAGAGGTCAAGGAGAACCAACAGAGTTACACTCCCCCTGTCTTTCTCCTGACAAAGGTCATCATACAGGGCGACCAAGGCCGTCTCCATGCTAAAACCGGGCCTGAAACCCGATTGAAATGGATCCAGATAATCGGTCTCATCCAAGAGTGTCTGGAGCTGGTCCGCAACCACTCTTTCAAGAACCTTGCCCAAGAATGGAACATTTGCTACTGGCCTGTAATTGTTAAGGTTTTCTGGGTCCAGGGAAGATTTCTTCAAAAGTGGTCTCACTACTGCCGCCTTCAGGCAGCCAGGGACCATTTCCTCACGCAGTGAGGCATTAATCACTTCCCTGGCCCAACTGGCGGTGCTATCTCTGCTAGCTTTTATTAGCCAAGAGGGGCAAGGATCCAACACAGAAGTGGTTGCTCGCACCCGTCCAAGCACCTTGTCAACGTCCTCAAGCTGCACCAATTGAAACTCATCCAAAAAATCATGATCAGGCTGTGCTCTGGATACCTCATTTGATTCAACTGCTAAAACATTGGAGTCCAAGTCCTGACGGATGCAAGAGACTTTATCCTGGAAGTGCCTAGCAAATTCATTACAGTGTGCTTCGGATGATTCTATCATGTCCCTAGGGCTAGAATGTAATAGCCCTCTGACAATTTGAAAAAGCTCCACCGGACGGCAGATAGAAGATTTAATAGTGGCAACAAAATATTGTTTTTTTGCTGCCTGCACTGCTCCAAAATACAACTTGGTATAGGCACTTACCATGAGAGGGGCTGTATACTATAGCCAGTAGGGATTTTTCACTTTCCACCATGTTAAATGAAAATACCCACACACACACCTTTCTGGTGCTTTGTATAGTCCCAATTCAAAACCAAAAACTTACAGGTCTTATACTGTTGGATTCAGAATCGTTTGCTCTACAACCCTGAAAGTTTTCTTGGTGATACAGAACCCCTCCATGGAGAATTCACAAGTTAAAGTGAAAAATGGGAGAGAGAAAAACAAGAAGCAGTTTGGACTTTTTTCTTCAGAAGTGTTCATAATCTGTTGAAATTCATTAAAAATCAGAGATGACTGTAAAGTATCTCTAATCAAATCCCTGAGCTTGCCCCGAACATAGAGCTTAATCTTGAGTAGGTTTAAAGTAAAAAAGGCATGGTTTATTTTTAATTAATTTATAAAAAATGCATTACAGTGGATGATAATGTCACGCAAGCACAGTTGAAACCAGGAGTTCTTTTCTTTCCCTCTGACATGTGCCTTACACTAGGCTTCTGCACAGCGCGTGCTCTGTGTTAAGAGGCATGAGGGAGGAGGGTGAAGAGCCAGACAGGTCATGGAGCAGAGAGAGAGAGAGAGAGAAGAGCTGTGGAGGTGAGTGACAATGTTGTGTGTGTGCGCGTGTGTTACCCCCCAGCCCCGCTCTCTCCCCCACCTGCCTTCTTCACTCGCTCACTTGCCCCCACCCCTACCTGCATCATATGCATCTCTTTATGATTGTGAAGCACAAAACCTTTCACACACTAAAGGGAATATACCAGCTCCTGTGGGCAGGTGAGTTCAACTTTCACACTTCCTGAAACACAATAAGTATTTGACTGCAATTCAGCCCCATATTTGAACTGATTAGTAGTGCACATATCCATTATTTTCTGTAAGAAAACATGCTCAATATAAGGCAATAGGAAAGGGCAAGTCTCCAAAAGTGGTACGGTCTTACAAAGAGGGAGGAATAAGGCTGAAATGGAGGCAAGGGCAAGAAAGAGGAAAAGGAGACCAGCCTGAAGCAATGAATGAGCTTGAGGGAAGGAAAGAGGCAAAAAATGAGGGGGGGAGCTTTGAAAGACTCGTTGCAATTTTTTAAAAGTCTACTCAGAAGTAATTCCCGTTGAGTGCAGTGCTTCTGTGTGCTGACAATGAGTGAGTTTGAGGAAAGGACAGAGAAAAAAATGGGAGAGAGGAGAGACCTTTGGAGGATTCACATTTGAATTTTAAAAATGTCTACTCAGAAGTAAATCACACTGAGTTCAGTGGGGCTAACTCCCAGGTAAGTGGAGCAGAGCTTCTGTGTGCTAGCAATGAGCTTGAGGGAAGGAAGGAGTAGGGTTGCCAGGTTCATGGCCTGAGACTGATCCTGTATCTTTAGGAGAAGAGAAAGTCAGCCAAGTGCAGGTGTTCTTGCAACACTGTAATGGGAAAACACACAAGGTGGGATTCTCCCTTCCCCCTGCACAACTTTTAAAGATACAGAAGACCTCTTGGAGGCTGCAACCAAGAGGTCTTCTCTATCTTTAAAAGTTGTGCAGGGGGAAGGGAGAATTCCACCCAAATTGTGTTTGCATTTTGACAAATTTGTAGGGCAGTCCAATATCTCAGAGAGGAGGTCAGGTGTCCTGCTCCCCTGGTGCATTCACTATAGCTGCCCAATTTTCCTGCTTTTTAAAGTTTGATAGAAATATCTGTGGGCTATAGGTACATTCTTAAACCGCAAGGTTTTTTGCCTATTAGTGAATATAACATATATTTAAAATAACAGCATGTTAAACATATTAAACACAGTTTCCAAACCGAATCGCCTGGTGGAAGAGTGTTGCAATGCTAATTTCCTGGCAGCAGCATCTCTAACACTTACCAAGAAAGAGGGGCAAGTTGGCATCAAGGTCAGGGCTATGTTGTTAAATTGATTCTGCCAGTGCATACATACAGCTCTGGCCTTGCTGCCAACTTGCCCCTTTTTCTTGGTAAGTGTTAGAGATGCTTCCATATTTGTAAAAGGGTAAGAGATAAATAAAACTAAATGGTGACATCAGAAATAGAAAAGGAAAAATAAAGCAGTTATTTTTTAATTTAAGTTTTATAAATGGTATAGTGTGGTGGTAGCTAGTAGGATGTATAAACACCTAGATCACAAACCTTGACAAAAGTGGGGGCTAGGCAATGGAATGTAAAAGTCCAGGCCACCAGACCTCCACAATCATAAATAGAAATGCAAGTACAGCAAGCAATTTCTGAAAGCAGTTACAAAATACAACCAACACTTAAAACAAAGCAAAACACAAGCCAAGGAGTTGCAAGAGTAAATAATGTTTTACACTAAAACTAGAAACATTAAAATGTGGTGTTACACATTACAAGCTCATTGAACGAAACGTTTCTTCAGTTTCTGTGAAAGACACTCAATGAAGGATGCTGATGAATTTAAATGGGGAAGGTATTCCAGAGTCATGGCACTGCCATAAAGAAGGTCTGTATTTTGTGCTAATTCACCAAATCTACCAAGGTGACACTGAAAGCAAGGTCTTTGACATTGATTTTAATTCCCAGACAGGCCAATATGCGTGGGCTCTTACACTCTGGCCAATATGCGTGGGCTCTTACACTCTGGCCCCCACGATACTACGGAAACATCGGAAGCCCGCTGCAATGAAATTGCTGGACACTTTCAAGATAAGATCGCATGTATCCGCAGGGATCTTGACTCCGATGTTGCGACAGATGAATCCATTGAAGTGTCCGGAGCACGGCCTTGTCCTTCATTATTGGATGAGTTTCAGTTGGTGCAGCTCGAGGAAGTGGACAAGGTGCTTGGAATGGTTCGGGCAACCACGTCTGTTCTGGATCCTTGCCCATCTTGGCTAGTGAAAGCTAGCAGGGCTGGGACCACCAGTTGGGCCAAGGAAGTGGTTAATGCCTCCTTGAGGGAGGGAGTAGTCCCTGGTAGCCTCAAGGAGGCAGTAGTGAGACCTCTTTTAAAGAAACCCTCCTTGGACCCAGATAACTTGAACAACTATAGACCGGTGGCGAATGTCCCTTTTTTGGGCAAGGTTTTGGAACGGGTGGCTGCCGGCCAGCTCCAGGCGCTCTTGGATGAAACCGATTATCTAGATCCGTTTCAATCCGGTTTTAGGCCCGGTTTTGGCACCGAAACAGCCTTGGTCGCCCTGTATGATGACCTTTGTCGGGAGACGGACAGGGGGAGTGTGACTCTGTTGATTCTCCTTGATCTCTCAGCGGCGTTTGATACCATCGACCATGGTATCCTTCTGGGGAGACTCGCGGAGTTGGGTGTCGGGGGCACTGCTTGGCAGTGGTTCCGCTCCTACTTCGCGGACCGTCACCAGAAGGTAGTGCTTGGGGAACATCACTCGACACCATGGACTCTCCATTGTGGAGTCCCTCAGGGGTCGGTCTTGTCCCCCATGCTTTTCAACATCTACATGCAGCCGCTGGGTGCGGTCATCAGGAGTTTTGGAGTGCGTTGCCATCAATATGCTGATGACACGCAGCTCTATTTCTCCTTTTCATCTTCTTCAGGTGAGTCTGTTGATGTGCTGAACCGTTGCCTGACCGCAATAATGGACTGGATGAGAGCTAATAAACTGAGACTCAATCCAGACAAGACCGAGACACTGCTGGTGAACGCCTTCCCTGCTCAGATGGTGGATGTTCACCCTGTTCTGGATGGGGTTACACTCCCCCTGAAAGAACAGGTACGTACTTTGGGGGTTCTTTTCGATTCTTCCTTGTCTCTCGAGGCCCAAGTGGCCTCGGTGGCACGGAATGCATTTTACCATCTTCGTCTGGTAGCCCAACTACGCCCCTATCTGGACAGGGATGACCTCGCCTCCGTTGTTCATGCTCTGGTAACTTCAAGATTGGATTACTGTAATGCGCTCTACGTAGGGCTGCCCTTGAAGACAGTTCGGAAGCTTCAGCTGGTGCAGAACACGGCTGCCAGACTATTGACGAGGACCAGTCGGTCTTCGCATATAACACCTATTCTGGCGCGTCTGCACTGGCTCCCTATTTGCTTCCGGGCGAGATTCAAGGTGCTGGTTTTGACCTATAAAGCCTTACACGGCGTGGGACCTCAATACCTTGTGGAATGCCTCTCTCGCTATGAACCTACCCGTTCACTTCGTTCAGAATCTAAGGCCCTCCTCCGGGTACCAACTCATCGGGAAGCCCGGAAGGGTGGTTACTAGATCTAGGGCCTTTTCTGTGGTGGCCCCTGAGTTGTGGAACAGCCTCCCCGAAGAGGTATGCCTGGCGCCTACACTTCTATCTTTCCGGCGCCAGGTAAAGACCTTTTTATGCTCCCAGGCATTTTAATCTTTTAATTTTCTTAATCTTTCTATTTTTAATATGTATCCTTCTTAATTTGTGTTGTATTTGTTTTTGTTGTGCTTTCTGTTGTTTGTTTGTACATGTTTTTGTGATTTTTTACCATGATATATTGTATTTTACCTTGTTTGTTCACCGCCCTGAGAGCTATTCTGCTAAGGGCGGTATATAAATTGAAATAATAAATAATAAATAAAATATGGAACCAAGTGGTTCCTAAAGTAACATGGTCCTAAGCTTTTTAGGGCTTTAACACCTAGAAAACTTTATTCCAGTCCAGAATTAAAAATAAGGGTAATGTTAACATAAGATTGGAGTTATATGCTCTGACCTGTGAGCACCACACAAAATCTGGTTGCCACATTTTGGAACAATGGAAGGTTCTGGACCATCTTAAGGAAGTCTCATGAGTGCAGTACATTGATTCAGTCTGGAGGTCACTGAAGCATGGATGACTGAAAATGTCGACCCAGTGTTAAATCTCCTGTCATGGAAAATGAGAGTCTCAGGGTAGGAGGATATTACTCTGAGGAACAGGAAAAAGATCTCTTAGAAGAGCCTATTAATTGCAATGTGAACTGATATTTTCCTGTATCTGGGATAGGCCACCTGTGGTGAATAATGGGGTATTCCCTGTAATGGATGATTATATCATTAGAGACACAGAGAAATGGGGTTGTAATGAATGTGTAGGCTACACAGTGACTTGCCTGCCTGGTGTAAAGGCAGCTGATATTATGCTTTTTCTAGATAGGCTGGTAGATAATGTTGGGGAGTAATCAGTGGTTGTGGTACACTTTGACAGTGGAGATAGAACATAGCCATCGTGGCTAGTAGCCACTGAAAGGTTTATCCTCCATGAATTTCTTTAAGAACACATCTGCACTATAAAGCATATCACTTTAAATAGCCATAGTTTCCCCCCAAAACTCCTGGGAACTGTAGTTTGTTAAGGGTGCTAAGAGTTGTTAGGGACCCCTATTTCCTTCACAGAGCTACAATTCCCAGAGTAGTTTAACAATCAAGCCATCTTCTCAGGGAACTTTGGGAAGGGGAATTTTGTGAGGGGGAATAAAGTGGTATGATTCTGCTTTAAAAGTATAGTGCAGATGGGACCTAATCCTCTTTTAAAGCCATCCAGTTTAGAGGTGCATAATTCAAATAAAGGTTTTCAGCATACCTTTGACATAATGCAATTTATTTCAGTCATAGGATCTCTCCAAGTCAAGTCCAACTCTTGGAGATCGTGAAAATATCTCTATATCTTCAAGGAACGTATCTGTTTTTCTGTCAATGTTCATGCCCATGTTGCATCAGGTGTCCTTCAGCAGCTTGGTATATGAAGCTAACATTAGGTTCTTGCAGCTTGAAGGACAATGCATTGCTACAAATCCCATAATACAAATGGATGTCTGAAGCTTGCAAAGGTAAAGTTCCTGACTCAGATTGACAGAATAGGCTCATACCCAAACCACCAGTTCCCTGTCCTATTCAACATTTTTGCATTTCTAGAACATCTTGTTTTGTTCACTGGCAATCGATTGCTACTGAATACATAAGCCAACACTAATTATGTTGACAGCTCCTTCTCCAAATATGAATACATGATCTGTGACATATGGTTGTTCATTTAGAGAGCAGTTTCCAATGATCCCTCCTTGTATTATGTATATTTTCATTGTGAACAACATATTTTCCATAACAGCAGGCAGGCCATTTAGTCATAAACAATGATAATTTGTAGTCATGAAGCATTTTCAAGGGAAGAAATCCCAGGTAGAAGTGACTTAAACAGAAGCCAATGGAACTGGTTGATTCCAGTTTAGTCTTCCCCCAAAGCAGGTATGTAAAAACAGTATTGTAACATGGATGTAGAGCCTCTGATTGCATAGGGTAAATATGTCTTCTGTGACATGACTCAAGTTGTGTTTTAGCAAGCCGATAATTAGAAACGTTAAATACAAGCAATGAATGAGAGTCACAATTTTAGGCAACTTCTAGATTTGTATACTTAGTCTGTAAGGATTAGGGATGGGGTTTGCTGCTTAGTTCCGATCCGCTTTTATTCCGATAGTCCGTCGTTCAATCCCGATCTGCCCTTTTTTTGTTCCTGCTTGCTCTGGCACTTGCTGATTCAATCTGCTGTGTGTGTTTTTTTGGTGATTCAATCCATGGTTGTTGTTTTTGTTCACACACACTCACATAAAGGCAGTACAGATGCAAAAGCCGGGGGAGGGGAGGTGATCCTGTCCAAGTGTGGCTGGTGTACTGTCAATATTCACAGTGTAATGGCAGGAGAATGAAAAAAAGTGGAGCAGGGACGGGGTGGGTAACATGGGTCAGTCTCATCTTCATAATGTTTCCCGTGCAAGAGGATGGAGATCCAGAATGTCTTGTTTTAAAAACACAAAGTTGCAGGAGAGCAAGCTAGGCAGCCAACATGTTTTGCATGGTGATAATAATGCAATTTTTTTTGGTAATATATAATGGATAAATGGTGATCATTATCACACCTATAGTTATGAATGCAGCAGCTTTGATTATGAAGATAATTACATAAAATGGGGGGAAATAAATTATTGCCAATTGCAGTGCGGCCACAAAATCCATGCTGATTACAGCCGTGACCTGCTGCAAGAAATCGGTGCTGGTCCAAAAAGATAGCGGACTGTTGAATTCAGGCAGAGCCTGGTACTAAGTGGAATTTAGCAGATATTCTCCCCCATCCCTGGTACGGACACAATTTGCCACCTCTT
The DNA here is from genome assembly GCF_030035675.1 of Rhineura floridana. Classification (NCBI taxonomy): domain Eukaryota; kingdom Metazoa; phylum Chordata; class Lepidosauria; order Squamata; family Rhineuridae; genus Rhineura; species Rhineura floridana. Next base: position 103,326,601 of record NC_084486.1, read on the forward strand.
GTTAAAGATTTTTACTGTTCTGTGAAACAATTGTGGGGAACCTTTGGCTCACTACAACTCCCATCAGCCCCCAAAAGCATAGCCAGTGGGCAGGGATGATAGGAGTTCACCAACATCTGGAGGGCCAGAGGGAAGGGGGGATTGTTGGAGATCCTTACAACTACCAAGTCCAAATTCGGTTGGCAACTCTCCAGTTTTGCTACCTCCTCTGCTCTCTGATATGGCTGTGCTAGAAGATGCTTATTAACCATACCTGGCAATCAGTTGCCTTGAGGCCATCTCTTCATTCCTTGTGCTAGACTGACATTGTACTGAATACCTATCTAAAACCATCTGAGCCAATGCTGCCTTTATGGTATCATCCAGACTAGTCTGCGGAATACAGGCTAGCCTTAGCCTTATGTGATTTTTATTATACTTTGAGCAGGCATTAGTGTACCAAGTCAAGAAGTTTCGCTGAAAATTAAATAATTCCTAATGTGTTAAATAGAACAACTTGCCACACAAGGGCACATTTGAAAGAAGAAAATGCATACACAAAAATGATCGTGATAGGGAAATTATGGCAGTTTGGCATTTGTTTATTTAATAGTGCAATCCTGTAAATGCCTATTCAGAATTCAATGAGAGTCCCATGTAACCAAGATAAAATTGCAGCCTAAGGCTGCAGTCATTAAGACACTTTCCTGCAAGTAACCCCCCACCAAACACTTCTGAGTGTACATGCATAAAACTGTGCTGTAATCTTATGCATACTCACTTGAGAGTAAGTCCCATTAGACTTAAGGGATATACTACCAAGAATGCAAGCACAGGATTGGGCTCAATTTAAAAGATAGAGCCCAAGATCCAAAGTACCATCTGCATGCACAACAGGACTTTTTTGACCACACATTCCCCCTGTGGACCCAAGGCTGCTCTTGAAGAATGGCATAGATGGAATATGAGGGAATGAATCAGAAAGGGAAAATGTGGTCACCCATCTGTTCATGTCAATAAATCTTTCTGCTGCACATTTTTCTGCATATACCCTTCTCTATCCCTAATCATGCCTTGGCTGCCTAGGATTGTAGCCATATTTTAGTGGTGTTGCAGGCATTCATATGAGCTGAGCTTTGAAACAAGCCCTGGGGGTTCGGAAGACCTTTCTCAAAACATGAAGTATGCTTATCTCCAAGTTCCTTTTCCAACTCTAATAACCATCTGACTGCTTAAGAGAAGAAAGCTTGTACTCCCTGCCTGCTTTTGCTGCCCCCCTGATCCTCACCAAAGCCATCCCCACCACCCCATCCAAAGCACTCCCCTTTCCTTCCCACCCCTTGTCAATTGATAGGAAACAGGAACATCAGCAGTAATGAGAGCAAAGGAAAAAGGGTAGCCTCCCCTCTCCTCTCTGTCATCCCATCTAAATGATGGGACATGTGCACTATGGAAGGCTAGTTCTTTCAGGGGCTCTACTCTGAAAGAAAATGAAGAGCCCCTTAAAAAAGCTACAGGTACATAGTACACTTCACTCCATTGCCTTGGCCACTTGGGAAGTATAAGCCTGGCATCATTTTCATAATAGCATTCTAACCTTGCAGAAGCCTGCCTTCATGGTAGGGATGGGAGAACCCTCTGAGATAGTCATCAGACTGGCTCAGGATTTGTTTCCAACTGTTTTCAGCCACTATCAGGTCCCCCAAACCCATCCAATTTGAATCTTAGAAGGCTTGCGTATCCCTACCAGAAGGGCAATATTTTACAAAGTTAAATTATTATAAAAATGATTTCAAGGGAACATCTGTGTCCTAAATTGCACCAGGGCTTTAGGGGTGCAACATGCTTCTGCAATTAGCCATCAACGAGACACTTCTAAATTCCACTTTTAAACATGTAAAATGAATACAAAAATGGCATCATGCCTCACTTTTCATCAGTTCAGCCTTGATACAGTGAAGATCTGGAGTGTTATAGGTATGAACATGACAGTAAATAAAACACTGAGTTGGAATAGCAACCTAAACACTTGAGAAGACAAATGCCTTCCCCCATCTGCCCTTCTGAAAGAAATCTTTTCATAATAGAGCTCTCAATTTCTTTGCCTCCTCTATCACCATTGATCATCAGTGATTTTAGACAAAAGGCCTCAGTGTACAATATGACACATTTCAACAGGAATATATTTTTCACTTAGTTATTTAAATATTCTGTATCAGAACCACTAGAAGCCACATAAATTCCTGGAAGAAATGCACTGATAAAAGGCATGCAAACTCAACAAATCTATGGCAATTGCTATGACACTCTCCAGCAGCAAACTATTAATTGTAATTAAGTTAATGCAAAGGAGATGAAAAACACGAATATTTGCCTATTTGTTCTTAGCTGAGGAGGACCATTCTATCAGGGTTGGCTATTGCATTTTTTTATGGCTGAGATGATTCAAATCCATCCATTTTTTGTGAAGAAAGGAATCATGTGAGTCTGATTTAACTTCCATGGTTTGTGTGATTAATGAAGAGCCAGTGCATACAATGCATATGGCATGTTAAGAATGTAGTCAAGCAGATCTGTAAAGCAGAATGCACCCAGCTCCACAAGCCAGACCAATATTTATTGAGAACTACTCAGTTGACTTACAGGAACTTTGTAGTATGAAATGAAACAAGGTAAACCAATCATTAACCCCTTTGGACTATGTGCTGAATTGGATGAATCCACTGAACTCACATTTTCAACGTTACCACATGAAGAAGGCGGCAGCAAAAATGAGTGTGCTAACTCCACCCCACTTCTGCCCCCAGTTCGGTCATCTTCCAATTTGTGGAATAAAACTGTGTGGTATCCATGTAGGCTTCCTGAACCTTGGAAAGTCACGAATTTATTATTTTTTTTTATCAGAAGGCAATGGGAATGGTGCTACTCTTTACATAGTGCCACTGCCATCACCTTCTTGGCCAGGTGGTGGTGGGGAGATGGCGGATGACAGGCAGAACACATTTTCTCCCTCCATAGGAGAGGAGGATGAGCAATTGGGGAACAGATGGGCTAGATGACTCAAGAAGAAGTAGGGATGGACAGATCTGTCTATTTTGTTTTCTCTCAGTTTCTTGTTTTTCAAAACTTAAGTTCGGTTCTCCATATTTCAACATCAGTTTGCAATATTTTTTTTAAAGTACTCATAAAGATTTGTCAGCATTTTATTACAAATATACACTTGCATATTGTTTCAGAAAGTGTAAATTAGGTAGGACTGCAATTGAATTCTCCTCCCATACCTAAGAAAGAGGCAAGGCAAGCAATGCCTCTCCCCTGAAATTTCACACATCTCCCCCACCAGCCAATAAAAAAGTCAACATTTAGGTGACTGTTTCAGCCAGGACACATATTGTCTATTCTGGCTAGCAGTGGCTTTTCAGGGTATGAGGCAAATGTCATTCACATCACCTGCTATCTAAACCTCTTTTAACTGGAGATGCCAGGGATTGAACTTGAGACTTTCACATACTCCAACACTGAGCTATGGCCACTCCTAAATATTTTTGGGATTTCTTTCAGTCTGGAGCGTGAAGTTTGGTAAACAGGGAGGCAAAAACTGAAATATTGTTGATTTTATTGATTTTGATTTGATTTTTAATATTTCTACCGTGCCTTCCAGCCAAAAGGCCCTCAAGGCGGCTTACAAAAGAGCACCAATATAAAAATAGTACATCAACAAAACAATAAACAATAAACAATAAAAACAATACAATCTGTAATACATTTCAAAGTTAACACAAACTACCTCCCCCCTCACTTTGGTCATAGACCTATCCCCATAGTTCTGGGTGTGACGCGGCCCTCTCAGCCCGCGGAAGCCAGGGTTCCCACTTACGATGGCGGCCGGATGGCAGTTCTGGCCCTGGAGTTGCCGGTTCGCCTTGCAAGGATCCCAAAGGTGGAGTCCGATGGAGGGAGGGAGGAAGAGCGAGAAGCCGCCGGAGGCCTTTCCTCGCAGTGGCCTTCCTGCGTCCATTTCTTCTTCTTGGTGCTGGAGACGCTGCCGCCTTCCACTTGCTCCATGCACTTGTTGAGCTTCATTTGGCCAGACCTGGCGCTTGCCAAAGGATTCCAGATGATGGGGACGCCACTGCCTCCCTTGCAGCCCTCGTTGCTTTTGATTTTGATAAGCTGGTGCTTGGTACTTAATGGCAGCAGCGTTGGGCGGGGTGGCATTAATTAAAAAACACTACTGAAATATTGCTACTAATTATTCATGCATGCATGCTATTGATAGGTTGCCCCATAACAGAAAGTTCTCTGAGTCGCTTCCAGAGTACAACAATAGCATATAGAAAATCATGTTACAATAAAAGACAGCAAATAGAACACGATTAAGAACAAAACAGATAAATTAAAAGCAAGGAGCAGAGAAATAAAACAACAGTGGTAGAGCCAAAATACTATTAAGAACCACAGCATCATTTAAAAGCCCTAGGAAAATTAAAAGGTCTTTGCCAGGCACCAAACTGTTATTGAAGAGGATGGCATGCGAGCTTCTATGGGGAGCCAAGTGAAGATGTCAAAACACTGCTACAGTATTTTGTAAAGCCCAGTCCCAATTTTCACTCTTGCAGTCATGTTCTGGACCAAGTGAAGTCTGTTTTCAAAAAGCAGCCCCATGTACAATATTTTGCTATAATCAACATGGCAGGTTACCAGGGCATGGATCATTGAAGCCAGACTATCAATACGGGGACAGGGTCATAAGAACATAAGAACCCTGCTGGATCAGACCAAAGGCACAATCTTGTCTAGTATTCTGTTCTCACCATCACCAACCTATGGGAATCTCACAAGCAGAACTGGACAGCAACAGCAATTTACCCACTTGCTATTCCTAGAAATTCAGAGGCATATTGCCTCAGACAGTGGAGACAGAACATATCCATCATGGCTAGCATCATTGATGGTATTATCCTGCATGAATTTGTCTGAGGCAGGATTTACCTTTGAAGATGCTGTGCTGGTTCTGCTTCAGTGAGACTTGTTCTTCTATACCCTTGGTAATTCTATCTAATAATGCTTCCCACCAGATGTTAAGCTAGAACAGATGTTAAGCTAATCATTCTTTATTTCTCAGATCCCCTCAGGATCCTTTTTACAAAATTGATGTTACATTGGCCGTTTTCTAGTCTTCAGATATGGAGGATTAGCTTAGGCTCAAGATGCATATTTTTGTTAGAAGATACAGCCATTTTTTGTCTGAGTACTTTGAGAATTCTACAGTGGATACCCATCCAGGCTTGGATTTTTTTGTCCATTTTGTCTCAGTTCTTCATACTCCTTCCTGAGAAAGTTAATTCAGGCATTAGGATCTGTTGTAAGTGATGTACCAATCTAAGTTGGTAGAAAACGTGCTCTGAGCCACTATAGTGGAAGTGGAGGATCAAAGTTTGTTGTTGTTATGTGCCTTCAAGTCATTTCGACTTATGGTGACCCTATGAATCAGTGATCTCCAATAGCATCTGTTATAAACCACCCTGTTCAGATCTTGTAAGTTCAGGTCTGTGGCTTCTTTATGGAATCAATCCGTCTCTTGTCTGGCCATCTTTTTCTACTCCCTTCTGTTTTTCCCAGCATTATTGTCATTTTTAGTGAATCATGTCTTCTCAATATGTGTCGTAAGTATGATAAGCTCAGTTTCATCATTTTAACTTCTAGTGATAGTTCTGGTTTAATTTGTTCTAACACCTAATTATTTGTCTTTTTTGCAGTCCATGGTATGCCCAACACTCTCCTCCAAGACCACATTTCAAATGAGTTGATTTTTCTATTATCTGCTTTTTTCACTGTCCAACTTTCACATCCGTAGAGTTTGTTTCCTTGGATGGAGAGCAACCCCACAAGAATTGATTGAACACCACCTATCCAGGAAGATGAACTACACACTAATGATAGCTGCATCTTCTTGGAACTGAGCTTCAGTTTATTGGCTCTCATTCTAGTCAGTCAGTGATTTAAACTGCTACTGTCTCATCTGCATTTATTGAAAAAGAGAAACAGACTTTTCCCCCTCTAAATATCTGGATGACCTTATTCAGTGGTTTCATGTTTATGTTAAACAACATGGTAGATAGGAGCAGAGCTTGAAAAAGTTACTTTTTTGAACTACAACTCCCATCAGCCCAATCCAGTGGCCATGCTTTTCCAAGCTCTGGATAGGATAAAGCTCTGTGGGATCCTGAAGCATAAATAACCAGAAATCCCACATCCCCCTCTTAGACACAGGGTGAAATTCCTTCTTCACTACTGTTGCTGCCACAGAGTAGGCTCAATAATGAGTTTTTGCTTGATTCTGTTGTTAGCTATAAAAACAAGAGTAGCATAAATTATACATTATTCATTAGGCTTGCAACATTTTTGTAGCAGGGCTTCCAGGAGGTGGTGAATATTTCCCATCATTACACCTCCATTATAGGAAAACACATACCTGTCAAACATGCTTGCCATGCAGCCTTTAAAGGCCCATAATGCACTAGAAAAAAGAGATACCCCTGCTCTTACTTGTTAATCTACTGACAAATGCATGCTAGTTATACATCCAGCTACCTGTAATTTGTTTTTCTAATGTTTGTATTGGATATTTCACTGTTTGTTTGTTTTTAAAAATGTAAACCACCCTGGAGGTAGGGGAAAGGGGAGAATACACAAAGATATTAAAAAAAAAAAAGTCAACAGGATGATTTATCAGATTTATCGGAATAAAATGGCTCACTCAAATGCTAAGGTCTGTGGCTTCAGGGTCAAGGAGGATTAGGTTTCACTACTGTATCTATCATTACATTTGTTTTAGAATAATAGCTTCATTTGTTTTTGTTATTGTGCTTTTATTCTGTACCCTGCCTTGAGTATGCCTTTGGCAGAGAGAAAGCGGTGCCCACTATTTGGGCGGGGGGATGTTTGCCTCCACCCCTCCCTTATTTTAGGTAAGACTTGGGAGATTGGCACGCAAAGGGAGGGGGGTTGGAGTGGGGAGTCACATAGGCCTGTTGAGCCTATTGGTGTGGGGCTAGACCTTGACTTTATAAGTCAGCTCTATCCCTAGTTAGTCCTCCTTTTGCTGTGCCCTCCTTCACTCTCACTTGGCTAGTCGCCGGTTTTAGGGGCTGAGTAGGAATTTTTGGGGTGGTGGTGGTGGAAAGGACTCCTTGATTGGCCTTTAGGATCTTTCTCTTTTGCCTACCCCATACTGCTAGGAATTTTTGATTGGCTTTTTGGAAGTGGCATGGACAGTGTGTTTGCTTGGCACTGAGACAAGGCAGGTGAGGAAGTTAAATGTTGGATACGCTGAGTCATTATTGGTTTGAGGGTCCCCTTCAGGTACCTGCCACTGCCTTCTGTGCAGTGGGTCTTTGGGGAGTGCCCTTTAGGCCTGACATACACATTGTGGTGAATGCTGGACAGAGCAGGGCCTGAGCACGCATGTTTGGTTTACATACCTAAAGCTCACTTAGCAAGGAGGAAGATTTCCCCCCCCTCCCCATCCTTGACTGGGAAGCCACAAACTGTGACTGTTTACATACCCAGGAGACTGGAGGAATGCTTCCCTACCAGAATTAGACAAAATCCTCACATTCCCATATTTTCTGAATTTGGTGAATTTGGTCTGCAGATCTTCCATTTGTTTTATTAATAAATATAACCCTTTTTTGCCATCACTTTGCCTCATGAGTTTTCATTGCAGGTGGGGGGGGCAAAGGTGGAATGAATAAAAACATCAAAGATAGCCATCACAATCATGGTGGAAGAAGGGGGTGGTATACCAGAAGCTTTCATGCCATGGCTAGGTGTCTTTACTGAGGGAGCAACAAAATGAGTTCTTTTCTCTCCATGTAGTTCTTACTGACTCAAACTGAGCCTTCAGACTGAGCCACGAGACAGGAGCATCTGAGGTTGTGGGTATGTGGACTTAGATTCCCTGGTCTATTTTGCACTTAACTAAAGCTTATATATTGTTGGGGAACAGTCCTTCCAACACATAAAAACCAAAGCCTAATCACAGAATGTATTCAGCATGCTGCAATAATGGACCAGGTAGCTAATGTGGTGTCATCCAGATGTTACTGGACTCCCATTCCCATTAGCACCAGTCAACCTGGCCAATGGTCAGGGATGATGGGCAACAACATGTGAAGTGCACCACATTGGCTACCCCTGGACTAGATTAGCAGGTGAAAGAAGTCCACATCCTGGCTGTGGATGTTAAATCCAGCAGGATTATCCAGCACTCTTGGAAACTCACTCAAAAGCTTTTAATCTTCATGTAGCTGCTGCTCATAGGTTATCTCTGGTAGCCAGAATGATTTAATCTATCCCTATCAGTTAAAGGGGTATGGAAATGTTAATCCACAGTAGACTCACTCAGTTTCTGTCTAAACCAATCATAGTAGGCCCCTGGAAAAAACTGAAGAGGAGATGGTGGAGGTAGCACATGAGACAAGGGGGAAACTGTGTAGGTTCATAACAATGGGAGTAGCACCATTAGCATGCTGACTCACTGTTGCATCTTGGCATTTCCGATGTCACTGTGTTCATTCTAGGTACATGGCCATACGTAAGAGAGTTTAGAGTGAACAAGCCCTTCCCTTCAAGGTCATGCTACTGTCTTCATTTCTGGATGCTTATTTTCCCTGCTGTATTGCATCATGCATTGTCCTCAATGTCTCTAAGTTTGGGGGAAGAAGAGGAGTATATCTATATTATAAAAAAGTGATCTCCAGATATCAAAAGACGTTATGAGCTCATCATGACACCATAGATCATACTTCTGTGAGAGTCATGCAGAGGGTGGAGGAGAAAAGATTCATCCTTGGTAGCCACTTCAGAATCACTGGAAAGAGCAGAACCAGAAGCATCAATTAAAGAATCCTGTGTACTTACCAGAACTATTAATAACATCTCCCACTGGGTTTCCCACTGGATGCGAGAACAACAGCAGTGGCATAATAACAAAGTGCAATACTGCCAGCAACAAGAAGAGCAAAACAGACTCTCTAGTTCAGAGGCTGGAGCCCTCAGACCTCTCCCCAGACCACACCCCTCTAGCCAGGACACACCCCTCACTGACCCTGTCCCCTGTCTTCCTCAAAGTGATTTTGCCTGGCTAGAATGTGTCCTTGTAGTGTGATTATGCCTCTTGCTTTGTCTGGATTGAGGATGAAGTTGGAATGTAGTCTACTGCACTGGGGTAAGAGTCCCTTCCATTGCCTTGTTTGCTTTTTGGCTCTGGTCTAAAAAAAAAGAGAGACATAAAATCTCAAGATGCTGCAATGGAATTTATTACTTTAAAAACCCTAATGTGTTTCAGCCTGTAGTTATTTTAATCCTTCATCAGGGGTCAAATTAAAATGCAGAAACAGTCTGCAGAAATCTCTGATAATAAAATCACTTTTTAAAATTTTTTACCGACAACTCAGTGACAATGTGATTGTATTAATAAAATGGTACTGCTAGCTGAGGAAGAAAATATATTGGGACCTGAGCAGGCAGGATTCAGGAGTGATAGATCAACCTTGGATCACTGCCTCCTCCTTCACCACTTGGCTGAAAAATACAAGAACCATATGGGAAAAGCCCTCCATGTTGCTTTTGTGGACTTAAAGTCCACCTTTGATTCTATTCCCAGGGACATTTTATGGGACAAATTGGCAAAATTATCAATAGATAAGAGATTACTTTTTCTAATTTATTCCCTTCATCAGGAGACCTCTGAGCGAATACGCTGTGGTACTAATGGGGGCCTGACCAGGTCGATCTCCACTACTAAAAGTGTCAGGCAGGGCTGTGTATTGGCGCCTCTACTCTTTAATCTCTTCCTAAACGACCTGGGGTCAAGATGTATTACCCCAAACCTACATTCGCCTAAAATAGGTGAATTTAGATGCCCCGTACTGCTTTACGCAGATGCTGCTGCTCTTCTGGCATTTACTCAAATTGGCCTTAAACGTTTACTGCGTGTCTTTATGAACTACTGCTCTGATAATCAGCTCCTAATAAACTTCTCCAAAACCAAAATATTAGTCTTTTCAAATCGTTCTCCAGATGAGGAGTGGACAGTAAATGGCCAAAAAATTGAACAGGTCAAAAGCTATAAGTACTTAGGCATTATTTTCCACTCTTCCCTCTCTTGGTCTTCACATATCTGAGCGGCGGTTGCTTCGGCCCGCACAATAATGAAATCTATCTTAGGCTATTACTACATCAAAGGAGGGCAGTTTATCCCAGCAGCCATTCAGATCTTTAGAACAAAGGTAATCCCCCAACTCTTGTTTGGTGTTCCAATCTGGATCGCTGCCTTCAATATCTCAGTAGAGGCGGTTCTTTCTATCTTTTTACGTCACCTTTTCGGAGTACCAAGGTCCGTCCCAAGTGCCGCCCTTAGACTTGAAGCCGGACTAAACTCGATCGAATGCTTTGCATGGTCGTATGCTTTTAAATTTTGGACTAAACTTTCCTTTGGTCTCGTAAATGGATACCTAAAAGGCTTCTGGGAAGATACATATTCTTCTAACTGGTTGAAAACCTTTCATTCCAAGCTCCCTAGACTAGGATACTCATTAGAACAGTTATCTTCAACTCAGCCATCAACGGCCAACCATCTTATCAGAAACAGACTTAAAGACATAGATAGACAAAGTACAATTACAGGACTTCCGGGAAGGATTGCTTCGCTTGTGCCTGCCTCTGAGACGAGCTCTCGTCTCAGAGGAAGCTTTTTCAGTTTTAAAACCAGTCAAAGGTTTTTTTGACTGGTAAAACTTTCTCCCAGGCAAGGGAGAAACGAAGAGATCATCCACAAGCTTTGTTGTGTTTGTTGGAGGACTTGAATTCATTAGGATTGCCTATGAACGAAGGACCAGCCAGCAACGTCGGACGGAGCCAAGGAATTTCAAGCAAGCTCAAACTGATTAAGCGAGACGTTTTTCTTTTCTTCAAAGAAAAACAGATTTTAACAGGCAAGCATTCTTCTTTCTATCCTTATCATTTGGCTTAAATTGTTGCAGTAAAAGAGATTTGTTAAAAGAATCAGCAGTAAAGAATCCCTGGGTGAGTTATAACTTTTCTCTTTTATACACGGAATTAAGGCGGAAGGAAATCGAAATAGCTTATCTTTGTTTTTATTGCAAAAAGCTGGCCTGGAATTGAGAATTATAAAGATACAAACGGATGAGAGATATCTAATCTGAGGAGAAAAATTTTGATTTATATGAACTTTTGAGTATTATATGTCTGGGACTATTTTTTCTGGTCTACTTTATTTTGACGAATCTGCTTGTTCTTTATGCCACTAACTATTTGGATGCTGTGAACTAAATTTGTTTTGCATTCTTGGACACATAAGAGATAAGGCAGTTTGTGCTGTCTACACTATGATGTCATCAGGTTTGGAATATTAACTCCTTTGTTGCTGGAAAAAGAAATAAATTGCTCTTTGCTTGGGAATAGTGCTATATTGGAAATTGAAGGGTTTTTTTTTTCTTCTTGGTTTTAAAAATGACAATTAAGAAAGTGGCTGAGACCCTGGAAGTAAATATGTTTCAGAAAATAATGGATGAGATTGAGATAACGAAACAAGAAGTTAGACATGGTAAACAAGAGATGAAAATTGAATTTGGCAAAATGAAGCAGGAGCTGAAAGAAATAGGGGATTTTATGAGAGAGGAGGTTGATGAGATCAAACATATAACTAGACAAGCAATAGAAGAAGAAAGAAAAATTAAAGGGAAGATGCAAGTCCTGGAGATTGGAACAGATATATCAAATGTGGAACTGGAAAAAGATTTGGAGTTTATGGACCTTAGAGATAAAGATTACTGTTTGGAATTCAGTGTTGTTCCTGAAGAAATTGATGAAGATATCAGAGATAAAGCTATCAATGTTTCAAAAAAATTTCTGGACTGGAATGATGTGATGGAGCTTGAAATAGAGAAAATTTATAGAATTAATTACAGATATGTGACAATGGAAAAACTCTCAACAGATGTGCTAGTGCATTTCGTAAAAAAGAGGAACAGAGATATGACTTTACAACAACATTTCAGTAACACATTCAGAATTGATGGCAAGGAAATATTTGTGAGGAAGGAAATCCCCATCAGACTCTTATTATATGACTATGACTATGACAGCAAGATTATTATGGATGCAAGGATGGAAGATGGAAGATGGAATTAACACTGATAATGGAAGAATGGCTGTTGAAATTACTGGACCTAGCAGACTTGATGAGATGGATTAATCGACATGTTTATTTGGAGAAAAATCAATGGATATATTTCTCAAGGACTGGAAACCTCTCTTTGACTTTTTGCGGAAAGAATAAAGTGATGTTAATGAGATTTGATGATTAATTAAGATAACTACTGGAGGAAAGTGATTTTGTAATATATTAAGAGACAGGTTTGTTATATATTATAGACCTATAACTGATCTGCGACAAATCGGAAGTCAACATTTTATTTTATTGTATTAGTTATTAATTTGTTTTTGTTTTGTTTTGTTTTGTTTTGTTTTTTGAAACTTTGAATAAAAAATTAATGAAAAAAAAAAGACAAAGTACAATTACAGCAGCAGCCAAAATATGCTCCCCGCTCTTCCATAACTTGAGCTTCAACATAAATTCGCATGCTTACTATTTAGACTTTTTAACTATTCCCAAATTCCGACAAGCCTTTTCTAAGGCGAGATTTAACTGCCTTAACTCAGCAGTATTGGAAGGGAGATTTCGGGGGATACCGCATGCACAAAGGACCTGTCCCTGTAGGGTGGGAGAGATAGAATCTCTGTATCATGTCCTTCTTGCATGCCCAATATACTCCTTTGAACGGTCTAAATTCCTTTACCCCCACATCAATCGGCTTCCTAACAGCCCCCCTGCGAGGATGATAGAACAGCTTTTAAATGGTACAAACAGGAATCTTACAATTGCTGTAGCCAAATTCATCTATGCAGCCCAAAGTAAACGAACTAACCTTGTACCCTGAATGGCCAACACAACCTTATGTCTGATTTTTTTTTAACCTTGAAGAGTTTTAGTTTCTTGTTAAGCTGGAATTTTAATTATGTATTTTATAATTTCCTTTTCTGTATCTAATCTTGTTGTATGGGTCTTTGGCCGCAAATAAAGGATTGATTGATTGATTGATGGTACTGCTAGCAGTGATAGCCAATGTAAGCCACCCTAAATGTGGCATTTTGAAGGTGTGGATGGGGCAGGAAGGGGGCAGAGTGGTGCCAGCCAATAATATGTTGCATGTTGGATCCTAACCTGTCTTCTCTGCTATACTTGTTTGCACAGCAAACAACAGTGCATTTACTGCCCCATACCTTCTGCCCTGGCTGGCTTGGGCAACAGGGCTTTCAGATGCATTGGTGGCTCTGTCACTCCATTCAGCCGCACTGCTGCTGGCTGGGAGTTTGGATTGTGCCCTAAGACTCATTGGTGTCCAATAGCACTAACTCCCAAGTAAGCATGCATAAAGTACCAGCTTTAGAGAAAGCTGTGCAGAGAAGAAAACTGTTCTTTGGCTGGGTTTCAAAATGGTTACAATATGCTGATGACAGCTAGCGCCCCATCAAAATAAATTGTTAGGGCTATGCAACAAATCCTTCCTGTATTACAGATTTTCTGTGATACCAATGGGAGAATGGGAAGTATTAGTGTTCTAGTCATTGTGACATATTTTATGATGCAACTGACAAGCCACTTTCATACTTGAAGAAACTCTCATCCTCATTGGTAAAAGCCATTGTGATGTCATTATTCCTCATAAAGAGCAAGCACAGCCTTCCAGGACCAAAGGAGGGGGGAACCCATGTATCTTCTTAACAGGACATGGCTCGCGTGACATGTGCATGTTGCTGGACATGTCCGTGTTGCCCAGGTTGTGAGTGCTGCAATGTCTGCATAAGACTTCGACGGATTTTGTTTAGCAGAACCCCAGACTACTGCTGTTTGTGGTGGCGTTTCATATTTAGCGATGAGCGGAACTGTGACTGTTGCTACTGCCCACATGGTGAAGATGAACCCTGCCAGTGCTGCCACTGCACTTGCTCACAGAACCCTAACTGTCGCTGGTGCTGCTGCTCCTGTGCTAATAGTCCACACTGCAAGTACTTTTGCTGTACGAATGAGAATGATGACTGCCAGTGCTATCAAAGCACATGCTGCAACTACATCAACTATATACCTCACCAGCATCGATACAGACTCAGAAGGTAAGTGCTAGACAACTATGATTTCTTTTAGAAGCTGCCTCATAACCAGTCAGCCCATTGACCCATCTCCCCCAGTAATGTCTATTCTGGCAATTGCTCTCCAGGGTTTCAAGCAGAGGTCTTTCCCTTCGCCTGCTTGTGTGGCTTCTCTTTCTTAAAAAATTAGAGATACTGAGGACTGACTTCGGGACTTTCTGAATGCAAAGCAGGTCCCCTGCCACTGGCCTGTGGTCCCTGTAGGATGACTCTGCAGAAGTGCCTCTCTACTTCCTTCCACACACTTTATTGTTTACGTCTGAGAATATATGGGTATAGGAAGGGAAGGGAGGAGGGAAAATTGGAGTTGCAACTGAAAAGTGGGGGGAAATGTGCATGGAGAAAAATCTGCTTAGGGCCAAACTATACATGACAATGGTGTAGTTTTGCTTTTGGGTGCACGGCTGTTATTTTATTCACAGATTCCACAGTATCTGAAATAGGAAGGCCTTTGCTCCCCACTGTAGTCCTGGTCCAGATCAGGTTTCTGTGTCTGCCATCTGTACTGCACTAAAAGATTCCATTCATTTCAATTGGACATTTTTTGTAATGCAAATTGTAAGTGAGGGGACTGATCCCGATTGGGACCACAGTGAGGGCTCAAAGGTTAAAGCCCTCCTACCTTCATGCTATCTTTTCGGCGCCAGGTCAAGACTTTCCTCTTCTCCCAGGCATTTAAGCATGTGTTTGAAATTGTTTTTATATTGTTTTAAATTTTAAAATTGTGTTTGAAATTGTTTTTAAAATATGTGTTTTAAATTGTATATTTGTTTTAATAATTTTGAGCTTTGGCTATGGGGCGGTATACAAGTGCAATGAATAAATAAATAAATAAATAAATAAACAAATAAATGCTAGGGTCTTGATCTAAATCAACCCCCTCCTCCCATCCTGGCAATTTGTGGGGGGGGCAGCACTTCACAGTTAATATCATGCATTGTTTGGCCCTTAAGGAAGGAAAGAGGGAGGAACACCCACACCCAAATTAAAGCCTAACAAAAGTGAAACGCTAATTGTTGCGATACAAGGAAATGGGAGAGGTACGAGACAAAACAAACTTGTTTTTTTTACCCTGATTTTAATAAAACTAAAGGGTGGGATTATGGATGCCTCTAGAGTATCACTATTTTGCAGGAGGAGTTCAAGCACATACTTTGAACTTCACGTTTCCACAAACAGGATTAAAGTGCGCTATTGCTCTAACAAAACAACCCCACTTTAAAAAAGAATTGGGCTTTTTGCATTTTGGAAAGTGACGGGGAAATGCATGGAAAAGCATGAGATAAACAAATGGCTAATGGGAAAATGTATAAACACCTCGTCACAAGCAAGTTAGCATGAATGCAGGGCGAATGTCCTTTACCACATAACTGCCCCACAAACAAATCTGAACAAGTGCTCAGTAAGACCAGATATAATCTAATCTTCATCTAACGCTCTGTGGAAGCAGAAGATGAATGCTCATTAAACAGGTCATCTAATTTTTGGATTTGAGCTGATTTTATGTATGTGCTGTTGTTGTTTTAACTGTGTATTTTATTTATTTATTTATTTGATTTATATCCTGCCCTTTCTCCCAGTAGGAGCCCAGGGTGGCATTTGTTGTTTTTATATATGTAATTTTTATATATATCTGCAACTATTTTATATATGCTTTATTATATTGTAAGTTAATTTGGAATGCCTCATGGGAAGCAATCCATGAAGTGCGAATTTGATAGATATGGCTTTGCATGCTTGCAAACTGAATCAAATTTCTCCCCTATCTTTATTATGAATATTGATGGCATCACTAGCTGTAACTCAGAAAGGTTTTTTGTTTTTGTTTTTAATGTTCAGACGCAGATTGGTAACCAACACATCTGTCATTTCACTGGATAAGGAAGCATCAGGACATGCTTTTCTTGACCAGCTTATTTGCCCTGTGTGCCAACAGTTGTTTCTCCGCCCATTTATGTTGCCATGTAATCACTGCATTTGTGACAAGTGTATATCGAGGAGCCAACTTCAGGCTGAGATCACAGAGAACTTCTTCATCATCACATGCCCAGTTTGCAATAAAGCTCACTGCCTTCCATTTGCTAAGAAGATACAGCTGAGGATTAATTATCTAAGAGCTAGATTGGCTAGGAAGTATATGCGTCGATATGGTTTCCTACGGTGGAGGTTTGACAGAAGCCGTCTACCAATTTATTGCCAAGTTTGTGATGAGCGGCGGAAGGCCAGCAAGAGATGTGTGACATGTCAATTGAATTACTGTAATATTTGCCTGAGGAACTATCATCAGGATATCTCCTACCAAAATCATGTCTATGCAAAAATCAGTGATGAACTTTGGGAAGAAAGAAACTGTTTGATCCATGGTGATTCAATGCTCTCAAAATACTGCCTTGATGACCATGAACTAATTTGTGAATATTGTTCTGATGCACATCACAGTGATCATGACACAGTTACTATGCCAGTAGCATGTTCAAAACTGTCTGCTGCATTATTCTCTGCTATTGCAAAGTTTAAGAAAGGTTCCTGTTTGTATTTAATTATTTTCTTTCTTCTTGATCTGCTGTTATATGTTTTGATGTGTCTCATCAAAATGCAATGCTAAAACACATCAGTGCATTCTCCAAGGCTAAATATGTATGGAGTTGGTAACAAGCACGTGAATTCATATCACAGGAGAAGCAGGTCTCCAGAACTGTGTTCAACTATGAAGCTCATTTGTCTGGAGAAAGTCACTATTTCTCAGCCCATTTTGTTTCACCATATTGTTATGAAGTTAACATGAGACAGCTCTATGCCCATCAAAGCTATCCTGAGCTCCTTGGTTGAATAAGAGAATATAAATGGGATAGGAGAATATTAAAAATTACAGGGCTTGGAAACATATTTATAGCACACTTTGCTACAGGGCCAGTTAGGAATCCCCTGAGGTCACTAAAGTTTCAATGATTGTTCAGAAATGCAGATATAGGCTGCAATCTTCTCTCTCTCAATAGGTACTAGATCCACTACTCCACAACAGATTCCTAAACAAAAGACCTGAACCCTCAAGCTGCCTTCACCCTTCTGCTAAAGCATCTCTCTCTGTCTCTACCAAACTGTTGTTTCTTCTCCCCACCCTTCTAACAATTATTTCCACCCCTGATGGCTTTCTTCTTTAAAACATTTGATGCCATGTAGGCATCAAAGTGCCACCTCCCAACATGTAGCATTTGTTAAACATTGGTTAGAGACTCTTAAGAATCAATCTTGTTGGCAGGATTGAGTGTCTGCCTCAGGAAGACAGCCATAGGTACCACAGAAGTAGAATAGTTTTGCTGGAGTATAAACCACATCACAGCCTTGAACTGAGTCCTTCTCTTCTCCTTTCTCACTTCTTGATACAATGAAGGGGCAACAACTCCATATAGCAGCAGCAACCAAAGACATCACAGTCTGTACAGAGTTTTGGCTTGGTTTTCATGGCAAGAAAAAAAATGGCAGGCAACTTAAATGTGCTAAGTCTTACTCCTTGGACTGCAGTGGAACTTACAAAGAGTAAGCCTTAGGTTGTAAGTGCATTTAAACTGCAAGCCACTGAATGAGTATCAAAGTAGACATCATGCCAGGACAGCTATGTCATCCATGGCTTTCTGAAACTGTAACTGCAGGTGCATGGTTCAGACTGGGGCAATGGTGTTAGTGTGGAGTTTAACCCTTTCTCCCTAGGACTTTCCCATGATGTAATCTCTCCCAAGCTCTTGCTTGCACCTTGGAAGTAAGCACACAACTATGGTCACATCACACCATACATTTAAAGCACATTTATACCACTGTAACACATATTGCTTCCCCCAAAGAATCCTGGGAACTGTAGTTTACCCCTCACAGAGCTGCAATTCCCAGCACCCTTAACAAACTAAAGTTCCCAGGATTATTGGGGGGAAGCCATGTGCTTTAAATGTATGATGTGGATATGACCAATGTATGTGTTGCCTCACAGGGCTTTAATGTTGTTTCATGAAAGAGGGTTTATATGTGGGGAAACTAACAAAGGAAAGCATTAACTGCACTTGTGCTACAGTCTTGATCCTTCTCTCCCCACTATGGCTCCATGTGCCTTTAAAAATATTGTGAGATATCTGATAAGTGATCTCCAAATGTTTAAAGGTATGAGGAATTATGCCCAAGAGAACCTTACAATGCAATACATTCAAATTCAGTTTACAATGGGTTAATATGATTCCATCATATCATCTTGAACTGAACCATAGTGAAGCTTTTCCTCCAAGCAGGGGCTGTTACCCTAGAACGCAAGGATTCTGTTGCACTACCTGTAGTTGGCCTATGTTAAACCCCATGTCACTTTTAATCTTTTCTATAGTTTGTGAATGAGTAGGTATAATGATTATCCTGCTTTTTTTGTGTATTGCAGTCCGATTTATAATTGATAATGATCTAATGGAAGTCCTTGTATTAAAAAACAATTTTAAGTCCTATAAAGAAACAAAAAGGAGGGAGATCAGGAATGGGTTCATCAGGTTACAGAGTATACTTCAAGAACGGGAGAAAGACTTGATGGAGGCAGTAGAAAACCTTGAGATTCAAAAACAGAAAGCACTTTACAATTTTGCCGAATATACAACAAAAAGAATTGATCAGATGGACAGCCTCATGCAGTATTCTAAGGAAGCTTTAAAAGAAAACAGCCAACTTGCATTCCTGCAGTCTGCAAATTGCTTGGTAAATGAAATAGAAGATGCAATTGCTAATATTTATCAACCTAGCCCACATCTCAGGGAAGACCCTATTAAGCATCTTAAAGTCAACTTTGAGGAACTTGCAGAAAACTTACAAAGCATTTTCCCACCTCTTTCAAACAAAATGTATGATAAAACAAGCAAATGTCCTTATCCTTGCAGTTCTGACGTAATGATTCCAAGGAATATTTCCAGTGCACATGTTCCAAATCCATTAGGAATGGCCCATAGTCAGTCTTTAGCATCATTTTCTTCACTGGATCAAGACATAATGAACAATGAAATATATCTAAGACCCAAATCATTACCTCCTCCTAATTTGAGAGATCATGGAATGTATGCAATTTGGGATGCATCATCAGATACTTCAAGAAATGAACGAAACTACCAAAGCCAGGGTATCTATTACAGTCCAGAATTACATGGAGAAGCTCAATCTTCTTCAGTTCCTGGCCTTGTTATTGTTTACCAAACACTTGTATATCCAACTGTTGCTAAGGTAAGAATTTTTATAAAATGTTTCTTATGCATTCTACATCCATTGACAACATTCGTAGAACAACTGCCCTTCCTGATGACAATGGAAGTTCTCAGCATGAAAAAAATGCATGAGTGTTGTGTTCAGGTGTTTGCCTGAACATGTGACTGTGGTATGTCTGTAGAGGAGGCAGGGGCATGCTCAGAAGCCCCACCCAAAAATCCTGTGCACAATGCCCAGTGCACTCAGTCCACAACTCTCCCTATGTTGAATGGATTCTACATAAGTAGAATGCCTTGTGTGCCTGGGGGACCCTGCTTTATGAGACCTACCCTGCTCAATATGGGAATGGCCATGGACTGAGCATGAGGACACTGGGGATGGGGCTTGCATGTGTGCCCCTACCTCCCATCTACAGACACAGTATTTGTGTGCTCAGGCCATTGCCTGAACATGCCCAGTCACATTCTTCTTTCTCCCTTGGATATGCCTAACTACAAAAGCAACTTCACAAATGTGTTACAAATTCCAGATCTTTGGGGTGGGGGGATCAGCACCAGACATTTGCCATGTTTCAAGAAATGAGTCCAAAAACCCATTTCTGAGAAGCCCTTTCTTCAGTTGGACTTCTTCTCACACCACTCAGCATCTTATGAATGGGAAGAACCATATAGATAGAGTCATGTCAACAGGGTTATGCAGATAGCATTGCAAACAGGGCCATGTTCCCTCAATGGAGATCTTTTGGGTCAACACTAGTTTAGACAAGCCTACCTTAGTTCAGAACAGTCTGGGTCCTTTTGAGCACTTTTCTAAAAATATGTAGAATTCCTGGGGAAAGCTTTGCCTTTTTTTTAAAAAAAATCTCTAAGGCTCAGAAAAGCACAGTCCTGGCAGAACTTATCCTACTTATTCCTCGTCAAAAATGTCCAGAGACCAACAAATCATGGCTCAAGTTGGTAGCCAGCCAAAATTTGTTCTCATGGTGGTTCTATTTCTGTCCCCCGGAGAAGAAGGGGCATGGTCTTCTGACATTACACTGAGCTCAAGACCTAGCACAACTGGGGTGGAGAGCCCCAGCCTAGCCCCACACCTGAGGTAAGAGATGAGAGTTTGCCCCATTGCACTAAGCTTCAGACACTAAGAAAGGATTAGAAAGTCTCCTGGCATTCCAAGATCATGTTCACACCACACATTTATGACACTATTATTCCACTTTAAACAGTCATGGCTTCCCCCAAGGAATCCTGAGAAGTGTAGTTTGTAAAGGGTGCTGAGAGCTGTTAGGAGATCCCTATTCCCCTCATAGAGCTACAAACTCCAGAAGAGGGGCTGACTGTTAAACCACTCTGAAATTGTAGCTTTGTGAGGAGATTAGGAGACTCTTAACAACTCTTGGCACCCTTTAAAACCACACTTCCCAGGATTCTTTGGGGGAAGCCATGACTGTTTAAAGTGGAATAACAGTGGAATAAATGTATGGTGTGAATGTGGCCCACATGTCTCTGAGGTTTGGTGCAACATTTGGGAGAGCCCTCACGTTCCTCTATTGCTTCTGAAATCAGCTCAGCATCACGGAGAGTTCTCACATTTCTCTATGCACAGAAAAAGGGCAAAGGCTATTTTTAAAGTTTGTGCTTTCCTCATAGGAAAATATGTACTTGGCAGTGGTGAACTGGTGAATGTATTTGTTCATTCCATCATCCATTTGCAGGTAGCAAAATTGGAGGGGCTGTCAGAAATGGGGGGTGAGGGGCCATAGAGAATTTGGGTTTCCCTGTGTCCTCTTTGTAAGGTTATTAGATTTAAAGGCTACAAATAACAAACACTGAGATGGTGCTAAGTGATCCAAAATAACTATTGTGGAAGACATCCACCACATATATTATTAAAATATTTTTTTATGGAAAATCTACAAATACTTATTGCTAAAAAATATTCTGGTCACCCTAATTATCAGTGAAACTAATGCTGTCAACTCATTGAATGCAACATGAAAATATGTGCAGTTATCTCTCTCTCTCTCTCTCTGTATTCTTTAGATTTACTGGACATGTCCTACAGAAGAAGTAGAGAACTTTGAGGTTGCTTATTATGAAGTAGTTGATGAAGATGTAGCTGAGAATTTAATTCAGCCACAACTTATAGGAGTACTTACTGGGATTGTTCAACAGAACCTGGAAATACATAATCTGACACCTAATACAGAATATCTCTTTAAAGTCCGGGCCATCAATGAGAATGGACCAGGGCCTTGGAGTGAAATTTGCAAGGTATAATTTACCTAGTCACTCTTGCTTGTATTGTTTTCCTGCTGAGGCAAGATCATGTATAGAAAGGCAATACTATGATCTTGAATAAGATATTCACATTTCTCCATAGATTATTTTGCTGGTTGAATAGGCAAATGCTAGCTAGATACTTCCCCTGCCCCCTCTATCTCAAACCATGGTTATTCCACAGTTTATTAACATAAGAACATAAGAAGAGCCTGCTGGATCAGGCCAATGGCTCATCTAGTCCAGCCTCATGTCTGTGGAAAGCCTACACCCAGTGGAGGTTGGTTCATTAGGGCAAGTGAGACACTGCCCCACCAACCTCAGTCTGCTGTCAGCTAGCTCCCACCTGCCTGCCTTTTGCCTTACAGCTGGCCCAGGGGTGGACCTGCCTGTCAGCTTCCTCCATCTCAT
The DNA here is from genome assembly GCF_030035675.1 of Rhineura floridana. Classification (NCBI taxonomy): domain Eukaryota; kingdom Metazoa; phylum Chordata; class Lepidosauria; order Squamata; family Rhineuridae; genus Rhineura; species Rhineura floridana. The sequence goes on from NC_084486.1 coordinate 103,348,785, forward strand.
CAGGGCTGGTTCTAAAGGGTGGCCAGGTGAGGCATTGGCCCGACAGCCCCTGGAGCTACAGGGGGCCCCTCAGCTGCCCCTCCGCTCCCCTTCTGCGATCCATGCCCCCCACACACCCCTACCTGTCTGCTGTCTTTTACCATTGCCCTTAATGAAGATGGCGGCCGTGGTTTCCCTAAGGTACTGAAGCCCCTGCCACCATCTTTGTTGATGGAAGAGATGTGTGTGCGTAGCATGCACGCGTGCCATCAACAAAGATGGCGGCAGAGGCATCATCGCCTTAGGGAAACTGCGGCCACCATCTTCATTAAGGGCAATGTTAAAATACAACAGACAGGTAGGTGGGGGGCATGGGGGGCTGCGTGCATGTGTGCATGAGGGGGCCCAGGGCAAGCTGATGCCCAAGGGCCCCGGCATGCCTGGAGCCGGCCCTGCGTCTCATGTTGCATTTTGTAAAACTCAGCAAAGGGGAGGATGGGGAGAAAATTAGAGTTAGTTGACTCCACCCATCATTTGTTCTGATGATACCTCCTGTTAGGCTCTCTGCCTTCTGTCCCACCAGTCCTGAGCATCTCTAATGGATGAGTTTTGTGGGGTATATACAGGTCTGAGAATTTGAGAGGCTCTTCTGTCATAGCAGTAGGGATACATGCTGAACACCTGAATTTTCTCCATGTCCCATGCAGAGTTAGGTGAAGAGTGCAGAGCTTGGAAAAGTTACTTTTTTGAACTACAACTCCCATCAGCCCAAGCCAGCTTGGCCACTGGATTGGGCTGATGGGAGTTGTAGTTCAAAAAAGTAACTTTTCCAAGCTCTGGAAGAGTGTTAGGTGAAGTGGACTACAAAGCAAAATTGGAGGTGGTCTTCAGGCAAAATATCCAATGAATTTTGAGAAAAGCTAAAGGTGGGGCTGTTGTGTTGAAGACTAGTGGAATCCTACACATCCCTATCAAGCACATGCCTCTTTAGAGAGGAAACAGTCTCCATTTCTTTATTAAAGTTTGCCATAGGAAAGGATGCATCAAAGACTCAAGCTCCTGTTGAATTTCTGTCTCACACTGCATGTCTTCCAAGCACAGGAGAATGTCTGAAAATAGTGTTTTAACTCCTCTGCCATAGCTTTCTTCTCTCCATGCCATTCCTCCAACAGGGTGTACTTCAGGGTAGGTTCAGGGATTTGAAGTAGGCTGCAGGTTTAGAGGGAAAGGTAAGAGGGAAAATTCTTAGATCTGGAACCTCTGAATGCTTGCAGAATGCATTTCCTTTAGTGAATAACAGTTTAAAGAGCACCTGTAGATACAGGATTGGGATAAAGGCTAAACATCATTCTGCCTGGGAGCAAATACATTTGTCCAATAAAGTCTGGGCTTTTTTTAAAAAAAAGTGGCCCCAACAATTATCCTAATAATTAATAGTGGGGTGGATTTTTAATTTTTTTTTACAGAATTTCTCATCTGCAGAAGAGGAAAGAGGAACTTGAAATGCCATTCCTCTGAGCCTACATTTCCCTTTTGGTGTTCTGCATTGTACTTTTATTAACTTACATGTAGGAATACTGTATTGTTTTTCAGCCTGTCAATCTATATTCATATTCTCAAAAAGCACAAATTTAACATCTGCCATAATTTGCAATCTCCTCCCTCCCACAATGGCCAATGAAAAACGTTCACAGGCCTTTAAGACAAATCTTTCTTTTTTCTTAGCAACTGCCACACTTCCTTTGGCGTGAAACTGAAATAGCTGTTACTGTAACTATAATCTGCAGAAACTTTTTAAAATAATCTTTATTGAAATGCAAATGAAATAATAATGAACAATGTTGCATCAAAACACAAGATAACTACAAAAATGAACTATGCTATTTTTTGACAAAGCAGATTGTGCAGAGGAAGTTATTTAATATGTATTATGAAGCCATTTTGTAAATTCCTAGATTTTAAAACAAAAGTCTGAAATGAAGTGAGCTTTGTTTAACAGAAACAATATTTTTGTGGTACCTATTCATCCTCTTCCAAATGTCAAAACATATTGAATAGATTTATTATTTTTATTGCCCAGCTGTTATTTCAACTAGTACATTCACAACATTATTTGATTTTAGAAGTATGAGGCTGCAATTTTATCCCCCCCTCCTGAGTCAAAGCACAATGTCAATAACCTCCCAGTCAGATCAGAGCCCCCATAAAGCCACAGAGCCCTCATTGCTCTGTTTTTATGTACATTGTTTTCCTATATGTTTCTCTAGCTCCATGGACTTTGCAAAGAATAAGGCAGTCCAAAACGTTGCCTGTGAAGTACTGAAGGCCCCCTGGATTGTTTTTTTGTTAAGCATAGCAGGGGATACTTTAAAAAAAAGTTAAAAGGTTCATTTAAGTTTTTTTAAAAAATTCTACATTGCTCTGCTTTACTAAAAAAAAAGATACAGCGAGAAACAACTTGCAGCTCTTCAGAACTCTGCAGGCAGTGTTTTAGAGAGTGTCCAATTGTGAGGGCTGGGGCTTATTATAGGACACAAACAAGGCCTGTAAGGCCTATTGGTAAAACTAGAAACTAAAGCTAGTGTGAAGCTGCTTTTTTTAAAAAAAAATACAAGCAAGAATACATGCCTTTTGACCACCTCTTAATTATTTTAGGGTAAGAAAGAGCAAGAGACAAACCTGTACAGTAGGGCCCCGCTCATACAGCGGGTTACGTTCCAGACTGCCACTGTAAAGCAAAAACCGCTGTAAAGCAGATCCCATTGATTTACATTGACCAAAATGGCGCCCGGCGGCAAAAAACCACTGTAAAAGCGGAACGAGTGCTGTAAAGCGGGGCCTTTCTACAATTCACAACCGCTGTATTAGCGGAACGCTGTAAAGTGAAGCACTGTAAAGCGGGGCCCTACTGTACTCCCCCATCCCCTCATATGGGATAATGGAGGTAAATGGTTCCTTTTTATTTCCCTCCCCAAATGTCCCTGGACGAATGTCTGTACAATTTGGCAGACTTCATTATACAGCCATGAGAGTGGCTGTATACTATAGCCACCATGGATTTTTCACATTCTGCAATGTTAAATTGAAAATACCCGCATGCTACATTGCTGCTTCCCATCAGCTCATTTCAAAACAAAACCTTGCAAATCGTATAGTCATGAACGTAGAAACTCTTCCTTAACAACCCTCTAAATTTTCATGGTGATATACAAAACAGTCAGAGAGAATTCAAAGTGTAAAAAGAGAGAAAATCCAGATCTCTGTTGGACTTTTTTTCTGTCAGAGTTGTCATAATTTGCTGAAATTAATTAAAAATCAACCATGTTCACAGAGTACCTGTAATCCTATTACTGACCTTGCCCCATACTCAGACCTTCATCTTCTGTAGTTTAAACGTTTAAAAAATGTCTGTCTGTTTTTTTAATTAATTTAAGAACTGGAGCATTGGACTCAATGATAAGCATGGGCATGCTCAGTAAGAACCAACTGTCAGTGTTCTAAAAGCCAGACTCACAGCTGCTAGGCTTGGCTAATCAGGGGACCACACCCACACCAGCCATTTATTTCACTTTAGGTCACCATGGAAGGGGGAGGGAAGGGGCAAGAGAGAGGGGATAGGAGGGAGGGGCAGGTTTGATCATTTGCATGTTTTTGAGTTCAGTGGGATTTACTCCTGTGCAATTATGTTTAGGATAGATGATACTGACCTGGGGGAAGGGCAGGAAGGGGGGAAGAGGGAGGGGAGGGGAGAAAAGGGAGGGGAGGGGAGGGGAGAAGAGGGAGGGGAGGAGATTGGGTGGGGGCACTGAGGGGAGGAGATTGGGTGGGTGGCCACTGGGCCGAGGGGAAGCCCCTTTCCTTTCCAAAAGGAAAACATTGTGAACAATATCATTTTCAGTGTTTTTCCCACCTTTTTATTCTACAGCAGGCACATGTAGTCTCCCACCCACATTTAAACCAAAGCTGTCATAGGCCACATCCACATTTGACCTTTATTTCACTTTAGACAGTCATGGCCTCCCCCAAAGAATCCTGGGAAGTGTAGTTAGTGAAGGGCGCTAAGAGTTGCTAGGGGACACCCTGTTCCCCTCACAGAGCTTCAATCAGAGCAGCTGATGGTTAAACCACTCTGGCCACTGGAGCTCTGTCAGGGGGATAGGAAACTATGGGTTCAGTGAGAATCATGCCACTAACTAATTTAACCATGCCAAAACTTTATTTTCTTCTGTGCCTCCTCATCACATGCAGTTACTAGTTATGTTACTAAAACCCACCATGGTCTGCATTTTTTGTTTCCACTAGATAGCGACTCCAGAAATGCGTGGGAGAATCAAAGGCAAATGGGGGTTGCTACGTCATGTTCAGTCTGCTTTCCGAAGATAATCCTGAACAGCAAGCAACCATTTTTAAAGAGAAAGCTCAGAAGTAAGCCACTGAAGAGAAAGCAATTATATTTTCTCATATTCCCTTTCTTTTTCTAAAGTGCAGCTAACTTGCAAGCTGAGATCTGAGAGTAAACCCTTCAGAATAAAGATCTAGAAAATTAAAGCCTCAGCCCATCTTGTCGTTTATTTTTTCTGGACATTCCACTGAAACCAGAGGAAAACATTGCGCTGTACATGAAATACATAATGAAAAATCCCTGAAGCCAACACTATGGTGTAGCAAACCTTCAAAGGAAACATTTCCATTGTTAGAATTTGCTATACATTTAAACGTGTATGCTAAAGGGATGCTAAAAAAGAATTTGAGGAGCACATTGCTAGGAACATAAAAACCAACAACAAAAAATTCTATAAATACATCCAAAGCAGGAGACCATCTAGGGAGGCGATTGGACCCTTGGATGATAAGGGAGTCAAAGGTGTACTAAAGAACGATAAGGAGATTGCAGAGAAGCTAAATGAATTCTTTGTATCTGTCTTCACAGTTGAAGACATAGGGCAGATCCCTGAACCTGAACTAACATTTGCAGGAAGGGATTCTGAGGAACTGAGACAAATATTATTATTATTATTTCTTAAACTTATATACCGCCCGACTAGCAATAGCTCTCTGGGCGGTTAACATAAAATACAATAAAATTACAGAATCTGATACAACAAGCATATAAAAACTACACAATCTAAAACCATGTTACAAACATTTAACTAAGATTAAAATGCCTCAGAGAAGAGAAAGGTTTTAACTTGGTGCCGAAAAGATGATAGTGTCGGCGCCAAGCGTACCTCCTCGGGGAGACTGTTCCACAATTCGGGGGCCACCACTGAGAAGGCCCTAGATCTCATCACCACCCTCCGGGCCTCCCTATGCGTTGGGACCCGGAGGAGGGCCTTCGTAGTAGACCGTAGTGTATGAGCCGGTTCGTATCAGGAGAGGCGTTCTGACAGATATCGTGGTCCCGTGTCGTATAAGGCTTTATAGGTTAACACCAACACTTTGAATCTGGCCCAGAAGCGTATTGGAAGCCAGTGCAGGCGAGCCAGCACAGGTGTTATATGCTCAGACCGCTTAGTTCTTGTTAGCAGTCTGGCCGCCGCATTTTGCACTAGCTGTAGCTTCCGAACCGTCTTCAAAGGTAGCCCTACGTAAAGCACATTGCGGTAGTCCAAACGCGAGGTTACCAGAGCATGTACTACTGATGTAAGGTCCTCCTTACTCAGGTAGGGACGTAGCTGGGCTACCAACCAAAGTTGGTAGAACGCATTCCGTGCCACCGAGGCTACATGAGCCTCAAGTGAGAGGGAAGAGTCTAAAACGACTCCCAGACTATGAACCTGTTCCTTTAGGGGGAGTGTAACCCCGTCCAGGACAGGGTATATATCCACCATCTGATCGGAGAAACCATCCACCAACAGCATCTCAGTCTTATCAGGATTGAGTCTCAGTTTGTTAGTTCTCATCCAGTCCATTGTCGCGGCCAGGCAATGGTTCAGCACATCGACCGCCTCACCTGAAGAAGATGAAAAGGAGAAGTAGAGCTGTGTGTCATCAGCGTACTGATGACAACGCACTCCAAAACTCCTGATGTCCGCACCCAACGGCTTCATATAGATGTTAAAAAGCATGGGAGACAAAACCGAACCCTGCGGGACCCCACATTGGAGAACCCATGGTGTCGAGCAATGTTCCCCAAGCACTATCTTCTGGAGACGGCCCGCCAAGTAGGAGCGGAACCACTGCAAAGCAGTTCCTCCAACTCCCAACTCCGGAAGCCTCTCCAGAAGGATACCATGGTCGATGGTATCAAAAGCCGCTGAGAGATCAAGGAGAATCAACAGAGTTACACTCCCTCTGTCTCTCTCCCGACATAGGTCATCAAACAGGGCGACCAAGGCTGTCTCAGTGCCAAAACCAGGCCTGAAACTCGATTGAAATGGATCTAGATAATCGGTTTCATCCAAAAGCGTCTGGAGCTGGTCGGCAACCACCCGTTCCAAGATCTTGCCCAGGAATGGAACGTTCGCTACTGGTCTGTAGCTGCTGAAATCTTCTGGGTCCAAGGAAGGTTTTTTCAGAAGTGGTCTCACAGCTGCCTCTTTCAGGCAGCCGGGGACCACTCCCTCTCGCAAGGAGGCATTTATCACTTCCTTGGCCCAGCCAACTGTTCCCTCCTTGCTAGTTTTTATTAGCCAAGAGGGGCAAGGATCTAGTACCGAAGTGGTTGCACGTACCTGTCCAAGCACCTTGTCCACGTCCTCGAACTGAACCGACTGAAACTCATCCAACAAAACATGACAAGACTGTGCTCCAGACAACTCGCTAGGGTTAACTGCTAAAAAATGGGAGTCTAGGTCCCGGCGGATGCATAAGATCTTATGCTGTAAGTGCTCAGCAAACTCATTACAGCGGGCCACCGATGTATCTACCGTGTCCTGTAGGCCTAGATGGAGTAGCCCTCGGCCAACTCTAAAAAGCTCCGCTGGGCGGGAGAGAGATGACTTAATAGTGGCGGCAAAATGTTGTTTTTTCGCCGCCCTCACCACTCCTACATACAGCTTGGTGGAAGCACGAACCAGCACATAATTGCATTCGTCGGGAGTTTGTCTCCATCTCCGCTCAAGCCGCCTCCTATCTTGTTTCATCGCTCTCAGCTCTGGAGTATACCAAGGAGCTGAATGAGCTCTACAGAGGAGAGGGCACGCAGAAGCGATCGTGTCCACAGCCCGGGTCATCTCCGTATTCCACAGATTAGCCAGGGCTTCGACAGGAGCGCCAGTCCTATCAGCCGGAAAATACCCCAGAGCCCTTTGAAAACCTTTGGGATTCATTAGTCTCTGGGGGTGGACCAATTTAATAGGTCCCCCACCCTTGCAGAGGGGAAAGGCCACTGAAAGTCTAAACTTCAGCAAGCAGTGATCTGTCCATGACAAAGGGAGAGATGTAAAACTCCCCACATCCAGATTACTATCCCCATGTCCAGTAGCAAAGATAAGGTTGAGAGTATGCCCCGATGTATGTGTTGGGCCACTAACATATTGGGACAGCCCCATGGTTGTCATGGCGTCCATGAAGTCCTGAGCCGCCCCAGACAAAGTAGCCTCAGCGTGGATGCTGACATCCCCCAATACTAATAGTCTGGGGGATCTCAACAATACCTCCGAGACCACTTCCGTCAGCTCAGTTAGGAAAGCCATTGGGCAGCAAGGTGGGCGGTATACCAAAAGGATTCCCAGTCTGTCCCTCTGGCCCAACACAAGGTGCAAACACTCCAGACCAGTAACTGCATGGACATGGTGCTTGGTGAGTGAGATGGAACTCTTATAGACCACAGCAACCCCGCCTCCCCGACCCTCAGATCTACCATGATGCTGAACCAAATACCCCGGTGGGCAGAGCTGGGAGAGACTAACTCCTCCCTGTTCGCCCACCCAGGTCTCGGTTATGCATGCCAGATCGGCTGCCTCGTCCATAATCAAATCATGGACGAGGGAGGTTTTATTATGTACCGATCTGGCATTAAAAAGCAGCAACTGGAGATCTGAGAGTTGGCTGAGAGGACAACCAACAACCCTGCGGATATGAGAAGGACTGGAACGAGGTACAGCCACTACATGTCTGGGCCGCGTTCCCCTTACCTGGCACATCCTTCTCATAACACCATACCTCCCTTTGCCCGTCACTACGGCAATTGGGGCCCCCTCAAGTCTCCCTGCTTGATGGAAAAACCTCTTCCCCAGGCACATTGTAAACTATAAATGCAAAAAACTCATATACTTAAAAATACACACTCACACATAACATACATTCATACAAATACCCACACATCCAATTCAAATCCGCACAGTAAACATAGTCCCGCACTCTGTACGAACGAACGCCAACTCTGGACCTCTCTTCTTCCACGATGTTATTGTGGCTCCGCAGAAGGTTGCAACTCAGTTCTAATTGTTACTTAGATTTTTTTTAACTTCATATGAAGATGTCCATATGTTGGAGGTGTAGAGGTGTCCACCACAGGCTTGGCTGTCTTAATCTTCCCAGTACAAGCAGTTCAACGAGAAGCGCAGCAATTATGACAATAAAGAGAAGACAGGAGCAAACAGCAATAATACCTCTCACTCCCTGGGCAGCTGGAACAAATGCTGTGTGTAAGAACCAAAGTAGCAGCCACAGCTGCTCTCTTTCCCTAAGCGACAACAATGTTCCTCTTCCTGCAGGCAAAAAGGTCTCCACACGTCCCTCAGTCCGCAGTCAACATATCCCTCCAAAGGGTAGATGGAAAAAATAAACCACGGCCGGCTAAGGTTCCTGGGACCCAATCCTGCAGGATATAGTGCAAATCAAACAACAGCAATCCGACAGGGAGGGATAATGATCTTGTTTTACATTTCTTTATTGCTGTCGCCAAACTACAGATGCAAAGAGAGACACATCTATTTGGCATTGTTCTTCAAAGTAGAATCATTTTCTTGGTTTTGGTTTTACCTTGATATTGTTGTTCATGTCCTGTTTAAGATGGATAATGCTTCTTTCACTGCCAATAACCGCTTGTAAATTAAGGCCGTTCGGCTTCCCGCGCACAGCTGCTGATAAGGAAAGTCGCCGGAGACGCTGGAGAGATTAGGCCTTTCAAAGCTTTTAAGATTCACAAGGTTAGCAAATGAGTAGCAAATAAATTCCTTGGAAGCCTTAGATCCTCAAAAAATAATTGGATTAAACAGGTGAACAGTCCAGTGAAAAAAAGAGCTGGATAGCTTGTTTCCATCCTCATGCAAGGACACCTGCGCTGTCTCTGATCCTCATACACAAGCAGCCTGAGTGGTAATGAGAGAGGAAGTTCTAGGCTTAATGGACAATATAAAAACTGACAGATCACTGGGCTCAGATGGCATCCACCCAAGAGTTCTCAAAGAACTCAAATGTGAAATTGCTGATCTGCTAACTAAAATATGTAACTTGTCCCTCGGGTCCTCCTCCGTACCTGAGGACTGGAAAGTGGCACATGTAACACCAATATTCAAAAAGGGATCCAGAGGGGATCCTGGAAATTACAGGCCAGTTAGCTTAACTTCTGTCCTTGGAAAACTGGTAGAAAGTATTATTAAAGCTAGATTAACTAAGCACATAGAAGAACAAGCCTTGCTGAAGCAGAGCCAGCATGGCTTCTGCAAGGGAAAGTCCGGTCTCAGTAACCTATTAGAATTCTTTGAGAGTGTCAACAAGCATATAGATAGAGGTGATCCAGTGGACATAGTGTACTTAGACTTTCAAAAAGCGTTTGACAAGGTACCTCACCAAAGACTTCTGAGGAAGCTTAGCAGTCATGGAATAAGAGGAGAGGTCCTCTTGTGGATAAGGAATTAAAAAGCAGAAAGCAGAGAGTAGGAATAAACGGACAGTTCTCCCAATGGAGGGCTGCAGAAAGTGGAGTCCCTCAAGGATCGGTATTGGGACCTGTACTTTTCAACTTGTTCATTAATGACCTAGAATTAGGAGTGAGCAGTCAAGTGGCCAAGTTTGCTGACGACACTAAATTGTTCAGGGTTGTTAAAACAAAAAGGGATTGCGAAGAGCTCCAAAAAGACCTCTCCAAACTGAGTGAATGGGCGGAAAAATGGCAAATGCAATTCAATATAAACAAGTGTAAAATTATGCATATTGGAGCAAAACATCTGAATTGCACATATACGCTCATGGGGTCTGAACTGGCGGTGACCGACCAGGAGAGAGACCTCGGGGTTGTAGTGGACAGCACGATGAAAATGTCGACCCAGTGTGCGGCAGCTGTGAAAAAGGCAAATTCCATGCTAGCGATAATTAGGAAAGGTATTGAAAATAAAACAGCCGATATCATAATGCCATTGTATAAATCTATGGTGCGGCCGCATTTGGAATACTGTGTACAGTTCTGGTCGCCTCATCTCAAAAAGGATATTCTAGAGTTGGAAAAGGTTCAGAAGAGGGCAACCAGAATGATCAAGGGGATGGAGCGACTCTCTTATGAGGAAAGGTTGCAGCATTTGGGGCTTTTTAGTTTAGAGAAAAGGTGGGTCAGAAGAGACATGATAGAAATGTATAAAATTATGCATGGCATTGAGAAAGTGGATAGAGAAAAGTTCTTCTCCCTCTCTCATAATACTAGAACTCGTGGACATTCAAAGAAGCTGAATGTTGGAAGATTCAGGACAGACAAAAGGAAGTACTTCTTTACTCAGTGCATAGTTAAACTATGGAATTTGCTCCCACAAGATGCAGTAATGGCCACCAGCTTGGATGGCTTTAAAAGAAGATTAGACAAATTCATGGAGGACAGGGCTATCAATGGCTACTAGCCATGATGGCTTTGCTCTGCCACCCTAGTCAGAGGCAGCATGCTTCTGAAAACCAGTTGCCGGAAGCCTCAGGAGGGGAGTGTGTTCTTGCACTCGGGTCCTGCTTGCGGGCTTCCCCCAGGCACCTGGTTGGCCACTGTGAGGACAGGATGTTGGACTAGATGGGCCACTGGCCTGATCCAGCAGGCTCTTCTTATGTTCTTAAGTTACTTTTTAAGAGATCACTCCTCCTTTTAGCTATATAAAACTAGGCATGTCTTGCAATGTGTTTCATCTGAAATTGATGTGTTGCATAAAGATCACCTTCTTAGATAGACATCTGAACAATTCCTATTATGCTTTTAGCCTTGAGGTTTGCAAAAAACTGATTTACTGCTCTGACTTTAGCCTCTTGTACTTTGGCCATTAGTAAATTCCAGTTCCAACGTCCATTGCCACTAGGAATTGAAGGATCAATTTTGATTTCGGTTCTCTCAGTTTGTTTTTTCTAATCATAAATCCAGTTCTTCACATTTCTGCAGAAATTTACTTTAAAAAAAATCCTCGTGAAAATTCATCAGCATTTCAGGGCAAATTTCTCCAAATATGCACATTTTATGCATTTTTACTATCCAGTTCGTAAGCAATTTCCCCTAATATAATACATTTTTGTATGTTCATGAATATATTAGTTTTCCCCTAATTTGCCCTAATGTATGCATTTTTGTATATGCTGGTCAGCTGGAGAACTGCATCACAAAATTTGAATAAGTGCAAATGTTTTAAAAACATTTTTTAAAATACAAATTGAACAAAGAAGAAAAAAGAAAAACAGAAGGAGCAGAAAGGAGAGGGTATGAAGAAAAATGGAAATTTTACTTACCATGAATTTCTATTTGTGGATAGGGCTGGAGGATATTCCTGATTAGGGATGGCACCTCCTACTGGTCATCACAGGCAGGGTCTAGAAACTTCTTAATCTCCTCTCTGGGGGGAGGAGTCATCCCGCTCTCCAGACCGAGCAAGAACTCCTCGACCCCATCAACGCCAACCATGCAGAAGTTTATTAAACAGACACCTGTACTAAGTAGTAACTAGGAAAAGGTAATAACCAGAGACAAAACAGACAACTAGAGAAAAACTTCACACAAAATGAGATACCCATAGTATTAGACATTGTGTGAAAATGTGACACTAGCAGAATGCTTCAAGCCCTCAAGCCCTCGCTCCAGAAGACCGTAGCAGAGGAAGGAGAGGTGGGTGGAATGTCCTCCAGCCTATCCACAAATAGAAATTCATGGTAAGTAAAAATTCCATTTTTGCTAGATAGGGCTGGAGGACATTCCTGATGAGGGATATAACATAGCAGTATCCACATCCCCAGGGTGGGCTTCCTCTGTGTGAAACTAGAGATTTAGCACCTTCTGGAACAACTTGCTCCCAAAATGGCATCAGCTGGGGAATAGAAATCTCTTTTATCATGTCTGATGAGGGTGTGTGGAGAGGCCCACTCGTCCCCCAATAGATGTCCATGATTGGGAAACCGCCGCTGCATGGTGCAGAGGCAGTCACCCCTCTAACGGAATGTGCCCTCCAACAGAATGTGCTGCAGGGTCCTTACCCAATGCCTCATAGGCCTGAGCTATGGCTGCCCTGAACCAGCAAAAGATGGTAGAGGTAAACACTTTCTTTCCATTAGAGTTCCCAGGAAAGACACATATGATGATTCGGGATGTCTAAACTCCAGTGTGAAGCACCCCTAATGTCCAGAGAGCTTAGGCTATGGGGAGGTATACAAATGCCATAAATAAATAAATAATGTCCAACAGGTGCTACCTATGCACCTGAGTGCAGGAAGGATATGGTCAGAAAAGACAGTAAGTCCATCTCCTGAGACCTACAAAAAACTGATGTGGTGGCCACCAAAATACTGTTATATAAGTCAAGGTGTTAAGAAGGCAGGTGTCCATAGGGTCTAAGAGTGAGCATGCTAGTGCCAACAACATCCAGTTTAGGTTCCAGGTTGAAAACCTGTGAACCGTCTGTGGAGAAACGAGGACCACCCCTTTAAGGAAACGCTTAGAGCAAGCGGTTTGAAGACAACAGGGAACCCCCAGACTAGAGGACATACTACTGAGGGAAGCTGCCTGCCACATGAGGATGGCTGCACTAAACCCTTTGTCCAAACCTGGGTGTAAAAAACCCGGGAAGCCCTGAACACTTCAGGACAATGGATCCACCGAGATTTTTGAGCACTAGCTCAAAAATTCCCTCCAGGTGGGCGAGAAACCCCTATTGGTTGACTGTATACGTGAGGCCAATAATATATCCAGGACTTTCCCCGAAAAAACTTTGTCCCTCGACCCAATCCACTCAGCCTCCAAGCTGTCCATCGTACACATTAATCAGAGAGAAACAACTACCACTGTAGTTCCCTCTAAGTCTAAGGCATGTCTGGAAAGGATGCCCTAATTCTCCCCTTTGCTGGAATAGGATCTTGAAATGGAAGCAGAAGCTACTGAAAGGGCTGGGGGACGAGCGTCAACCATCAGATTATAGCCTGACACCCTCCTGCGATTAAATCAGAAACAGCATGCCCAATGAACACTTGTAAAGGTTGTTATTTATGTGTCAGAATGGTTTGACCTTATACCAAACTCTGAGGCAAAAGCTTCTGCAGCTAGATGCAGCTTCTCACATTTGTTTGTGCTGGCAGACACTGGCAATGTCACATAGACCTGTGCAGCGCCAACCATCCCCATAATCAAACTTTGATTAGGGACATAAAAGAGTAGAGGGATAGTTCTGAGCAGAGAGAAGACCCAACCTTCACAGGCTGCAGGCAGGGCCGGTCTGGAGAGCGGGATGACTCCTTCTCCCGGAGAGGAGACTAAGAAGTTTCTAGACCCTGCCTGTCACAACCAGTAGGAGGAGCCATCCCTAATCAGGAATGTCCTCCAGCCCTATCTAGCAAAATCACATTCAAAATACAATAACCATCAATGCGTTCATCTTAATTTAAACATATCAGCCAATATAAGCCGTCCAAACGTCCAGATATCTACACAAGCTTGATGTTCATAAGAAATATGTTCAAATGCAGCAAGGATGGTGAGGTCTTCAGATGATTGCATAATAGATAGTGGGTGTTTATCTTCCAGGCTTGAATAGCACTCTCTACACATGTTCAAGGAAGGAATTCTGTGCGTATTCAGAAACCTTCTGCTGTAGAGGTAAGTGGCGGTAACACAGCCGAAGCTCTGCTCACCGCCGGAGTTCGATTCCAACGGAAGGAGGAAGTCGAATCTCCGGTAAAAGGGGTCGAGGTCCACTCAGCCTTCCATCCATCCATCCGTGATCAGTAAAATGAGTACCCGGCATATGCTGGGGGGTAAAGAAAGGCTGGGGAAGGAACTGGCAATCCCACCCCATATATACAGTCTGCCATGTAAACATCGCAAGACGTCACCCTAAGAGTCGGAAACGACTCGCACTACAAGTGCGGGGACACCTTTACCTTTTACCCTCTCTGTGGCCTTTTCCTTTCTTCCTGACTCTATTCTGAGCTACAAGATGACAATATAGTCTTCTACTAAGTGTATTCATCTTTTTCCTGTTTCTCAGTTCAGGTGCATTACAGCTACTTCTGCTCAAAAGGTTATTTGCTCATTGAGCCCATGTTCTGCATCTAATATTTGGCTTTAGCCTGCTCTCTGCAATCTGGACATCTGACTAAGTTGACACAAACAGTTCCATTTAGCTGTATTTATAAATTCCAACCTATTACTACCACCCCACATACATATACTTTGGTGGGACACTCGGCAGAAAGAGATAATCAACATCTTAGCAAATGTAACAGTGTGCTGCCTTACATATTTTTGTGCTTCTGCATGTGAAAGGGATTTCTCCACCTCCTTTTGAGACCTGAACCTCAGATTCATTATGTCTGTATGAACACAACCGCATTGCTTAGTCATTTGTGTAACGAACCTCTGCACGTAGTTTCAGCTATACCCTGAGTTCTGTATGTATGACTTGGGCTTTGCTCTCATACCCAAGGAAGCACAAGGCCATGGGCAGCATCAGCAAATTTCACCAATCCACTGTCTAATCCACAGACTCACTGCCTGTCCACTGACTCACTGCCCTCATGCTTTCAATCAGATATAGGGATGGGTGGTTCAATTTATTTCTGATCCATGCAGCTCTGTAGCCAGGGTGGGGCAAATGGGCACACCACTTCCCTAGAACTATACTTCCCCTACCCCAGGATTTTTTTGGGGGAAATTGTCTTTTTAATTTGTGATATGGCAGACAATGACAGCCTCCATTTAAAGAATGACAGCCTGTTTTAAGAAAAGGAGCAATTTAACCAACATCCCGATTCTTGGGATCAATTCCTCTCCCAGACACACTTTTCATTCTGCAGTTTACACATAAGTAGACCCTCAGAGTATTTCTTCTAGGACATTGTCACAAATGGTCAGCCTTACAACATCCCCAAATTTCAGCCAGTTACCACTTACCGTTTTCCATCTGGAAACAAAAAAACTACCTGGGGTCAAAATCGACCCCTTTGGGGTCCATTTTGACCTCAGCCATGGTTGGCAGATTGGGGTAAAAAAAGACCCCTTTTTCATAAAAAGAAAGTTCAGGGATAGGTAACCAAAGTGCACAGTAATCAAATTACCCCTTCCATCTTTGCAAGAGCAAACAAGCTTGCACTCGCACGACAAAGAAGTAAACAAACTTGCAATCACATCTCCAAGGTCTCGTTGTAGAAGGACATACCTTGGACTCTTGGAAAAAGAAAACATGGCTTCTACAAGCAAAGTAGCTTTTGTTTTGCAGTTGGTGGGAATTATATACCCCCTTCTTTGCCCAAACTCCCCCCAGTCTGGGCATACCAGGCAGATTGCAGGCAGGCTAACCGGCCACATTCAAATTAAGGTATTTCCCCCCTTTTGCAAATCTAGCTGGGCATACCAGATGAAAAAAAGGAAGGGCCTGCAGGACATTTCCAGAACCAGTCCACCACAGAACAACCATTAGAACAACCAACTCTGACATCATCAGAGAACACCAGGGCCAACAGTTTTCTTGCAGGTTTATTAATACCCCAGAAAACCATCAACATTAGTTTTCTGTTATAATAAATTAAAGTAGTTTCTAAACAGTTTACAGCGTTTTCATGACAATTTAACATTTTTATTTTAAAATACAGTTTTTGTTGTTTGAAATTGAAAATAAAAATCATAGCTTTTTAAAGGACCATAAAGTTTGTTGTTTACTCAGTATGCATAGGGAAGGGGCAAGTATTTACTGCTCAGAAAAATTCTATCTCCTGTATAGGAAGGTGCCTTATACTGAATCTGACCATGAGTCCATCTAACTCAGTACTGCCTACACTGACTGGCAGCAGCTCTCCAGGGTTTCAGGCAGCGGACATTCCCAACCTTACCTGGAGATGCTGGGGATTAAACCTGGGACCTTCTGCATGTAAAGCAGATGCTCTATCACTGGGCTACGGCCTTCCTCCCAGACACACTTGCAATTTTGCTATCTTCAGTGTATATTCACCTCTGTTTTCTGAACATGGGGACACACCATGCTAGCAAAACTACACCCCCCTTTACTACAAAACCTCAGAAGTTGCAGCTCCAGCATGCTTCATCTTGAAGTCAGCTTCACACAGACTTCAAAACTGGTTGGCCATCAACCCCATTTTTACTCCAGGTGTGTCCAATGAAAAAGCTTTTCAGTAGGCTCAGGCAGACACAGTGATTGGCCCAACACTGTGCTGTGGGCGTTCCTAATCAGCAGTGGGGGAGAGAGATGTGTCCAGCCATGGGCAAATGCATCTTAAACACATTTTAAACTGAAGCCAGAGAAAATGTTCTGGCTGCTTTTGAAACAGCTACTGTGTCTGCAGGCTGAGTGTTTTCTAGCTCTGGGTGTTTGAGTATTGTCAAGCACACTTCTGCTTAACCCCCCCCCCCAAAAAAAGAAAATGGTTTCTGGGGATAAAAAAATAACCTCACCTTACCATTGGAAATCTTGTTAGGGTCAAAATATACCCACAAAACAGTTAGTGTGATTCTTCCCCAAATCAGGGTAAAGGTTAAGAATAGGACTGTCTTAAAATTTCAGCAAATAAGGCAGGGTGAGTCCACAACAAACGCCTCATATGGAAGAGCCCCCAAAAGTCTGCTCACTCTAGAACTTCCCTGATTGAGGATGGATTTTTCATTATCACAATCACTCTATAATTACTTAAGTGATTCTAAAAAAACCCAGCCTGTATAGTAACACGACATTGAAGAGTTAAATATTATAAGTTTGTAGTATGGGCTAGATTTAGACTCCACCCCTTGGACTTTCCTTTGCTCTGCTTTTCTGTTTCAATTGTACTTTCTACCCAGTCAACAATAAACATGTTTGCCTGTAGTAGGAAGTTTGTTTACTATGAGTAGGGCAGGATCTAGTGCTTATTGCTAAGGGGTAAAATAAAGAGATAATTTAAAGTGATCTAAAAAAAACCCTATCCTAAGGCACCCTTTATTATTTTAAAGTACTCACTATACTCACAAATGTAGTGGCTATTTTCTTCTTGAGTATTTGATGGCAAAGGATGAAAACAGCCTTAGAAGAATAGAAGCACTGTTGTGCTTGCTGCAGTTAGCTGGCTGGCTCATCACCTAGGCTGTAACTCAGGCCTAATTTCTGATTTTCCAATATGTGCATGTCAGCTTGAAGCTTTTTCAGGGTTTCTGGGCAGAAAAATCAACTCAACAGCCACTTAAAAAAAATTCTATTGCTTTCCACAATTAATTTCCAATTAATTAGTTAGTCCTTTAGATAGCGACCAGTTAAACAGTTTCTCCTTGCTTGTCCAACACTCTAAACTACTTATTTTCTCTCTGTCTTTCACTAAATTTATAGTATGGACAAGTTTATTTTTTGGGTGGAGTCTAAAACTGAGATACCTAATCCAGCATCAAAGCCAAGCTCCATAGCTCACAGTCATGACCATCATAGTTCAGTCCATGAAGAATCAGAACACAGGAACAGGGCACAGGTGAAAGAGGCCTGTAGCTATTGCCAAGTCAAACTTTTGAATCTTGTATTCCTGGAGATTTCTCAAAAAAGAAAAAGAAAAAATGGTGAGACAATTCAACAGATTAATTGTCTCACCATTTTTTCTTTTTCTTTTTTGAGAAATCTCCAGGAATACAAGAAAGAAAAAGAAAAAGAAAAAATGGTGAGACAATTCAACAGATTAAACTTCATTCATACCCAAAGAACAATGAGGGCCTTAATTTCAAAAAAGAATGGTTCTAGGAATATGAATGGTTAGAGTATTCTAAGCTCTACACTAGTTTTTAACTTTAGTCGTAGCATAAACTATTTTGTTTGTTTCACACATTTTAGTACCACCCTTTTCACTATATCCTTAACATCTTTTTTTCTTACGAAACAAAAACAAAAAATACCAGTCATTTAGTTTTTGTTGTTCATACTAAATTTTCTGTTAACTTGACCATTACATAGCCTGTTATATAAGTTAACAAACTCTCTGAATGGAGGAGGTGTGAGGGCAAAGGTCAGTGCCTTTTCCTTTCCCTGCCCTAACCCTCACATCCCCTCCACCAGTAAGTAGGGGTGGGCGATTGGCTGGTGCCATGTGCCTCCCCCCAATGCCCCACCTATAAATGTAGCTGCCACACTTAACAAGGAATGCTAGCTACAGCAGTGGATCCATGTCATTTTCACACGTTTTATTTTATTTTATTTATTTATTATTTTATTTATATCCCACCCTTCCTCCCAGCAGGAGCCCAAGGCAGCAAACAGAAAAGCTAAAAACATGTTAACACATAAACCCATTCCGTCCTGTTTTCACATTAATCTGTATTGTTGTTGCTGTTGAAAAGAGAGCTGTACAAACATTTTCATTTGAATATTATTTAAACATGTGCTGTGAATGTATTTTCTCTTCAGTTCTAAACATACTTTCTCAAAGCATGGATTTAAAAATCCATTTTGATATGTCTTTTGATGCAATGACTACATTGCAACACTCAAAGAAGTGTGAAATCTGATGGATAATGATATGTCTATCTGCACATTTGTCCCAAGGTGTGGATCAGGTCAGTTCATATTACAATTCACAAAGATGCAGTTCCTCAAGCATCCTTAATCAGATGTCAACAGATGTGCTAACTGCTGTTGATTAAGGGCAGTCCCCCATCACTTTCTTGTCCACCTGGCTGATTGACTTTCCCAAAGAGACCCCACAAATGGGCACAGCCTCTAAGTTCTTCCATTGGTGGCTGTGGAATCTAAGCAGCCCAACCAATGTAGCCCCACAGCCTTGGTACTATGGCAAAAGCACATATTTTCATATTAGTCTGCCTTCAGTTTATCTCTCCCATCTCCACCCAGCTTGCCCTTCTTTAAAAATAAAATAGGAAAATGTGTTAAATTCCTTAGACATATAGTTCAGCAAGTGTCTTCTACGAGTGCAGCTAAATCCCATGGTGATTGGTTGTCTGCAGCCCAATTTATTGCACTCCTTTCCTCAATAAACAGTCAAGGCAAAGAAGGGAACAATTTTTCTTATCTGTTGCTGGCTGCTCAGTTTCAGTGAGGGCAGTTGCACTACCTCATAACTGGTGCATATGGTTTTTTTTCTTGCTGCATGCCCTGAAATTGAAATTTTGAGCTGTCTATAAATAAATAAAACCAACAGTAGGTTATTTGCATAATTACTTTTCAAGGTAATGAGTGAGACAAGAGGCCAAAACATAGACGTTGAATATCTTCCAAGCAGTCTGTGCTGCTAAATAAACACACAGCTCATGTAAGTACTGAGCTGTAGGGCAGTCTGAGTAGCACATAATTTATTTAGGGGACAATGAGCAATCTATTTGAGTTAGATGTCACACCAAAGGGAACACATGAAAGACATATAGGTAATTGAATATTAGATGAAGCATTATTACAATTCAGAAATGTTTGTCTCCTGGAATCGCTATTGTCAGCCACATCATTAAAGGAGGTTTCACATATAAGGTGTTTAACTGTTTATCATACCAGATGCTATCCAAAGCTGTGAGTTTATTGGCCTGAACAGTAGACCTGAATGAGGCAATCCCAGCTGAATGGAAGTAATCAAGCACTTTGTGATTTGCTTAAACAATCATTTGCCCAAGTCTTCTTTGGTGATAATAACTTTGATTCATTTGGCCTGAATTGACTGGATTTGGTTACCTTATTTTAGCACTTTTTTCATGACTGGAATCTTCTTTTTGAGCTTATGGTTTCATCTCAAAGTAGTTATGTGTTCATCTGCAAAACAAAAGAAAAAGAAAAATAGGTGCATCTAATTCACCCTTCCATCAGTGAGGCAAGTGCACAAGTTTCCACTTTGAACATTACAATGAACTGATGAAAAGAGGGTATTATTTTACAAGTTCCACCTGTCATAGGCTGAAGTCATTTCCACATTCATAGTAATGGATGAAGTCTGGAATCCTAAAAACGTTTACTATGAAATACATTCTACTAAGCTTGGGAAACCTGAGCATAACATGTTGAGGACGAGGCTTAACTACAGTCTGTTGTTTTTTATAGGCAATATGTACTTTACCACCTATACTGATGCATGTACGTGAGATTTATTTACAGTTATTTTAGTCCACACCAGCAAAACGCAATTAAACAACCAGCATCTTTGTGTCAGTGAATAAGTATTTTCTTCCTGATGTCAATGAGAAGTGGGCCAGTTCAAATGTAATGATCCCAAAAACTATGGTCTAACAAACCATGGTTTATTAGGCCGAGAAGAAGATTTGTGTTTGCAGGCTTCTTCCTTTCTGTTTCTGCTCCCTGATTCCATGTAGCCAGAATTCAGTACTTCTGGGTGTCTTAAACCATCACTTCCTGTTACATACAAATCAGGAAAATGTGGTTTCATCTAGAACTTCAAATCAGGAGGACGTATGCAGGTACAATACTTGTTCTCAGCAGGGCCAGTCCAATTTGCTGCCTGAAGCTAAGGAGAACATGGTTCCCAACACACACACACAGATGCAAACACAGACACAAACACACACACAGACTATTCCATGTACAAAAGCCAACTAGACTAGTAGGTGAATCTTACTTCAACACTGATGACAGGACAAAATCCTCCACTGCACCTGAGTGCAGTAGGCTAGCATAGGGGATGCTGTGTAGGCTGTGTGGCGCATACAGCTCTGCTCCTCACTCCCCCATATCTGCTGCCTAAGGCAGCTGGCTCTCTCTACCTAATGGAGAGGCAGGGTCTAGTTATAAATCAAATAAACTATTGTTTATTAGACTGAGATCATCTGGACCTTTCCCAATTCATTTATTTCATGCTTAGCTTTATTTGGATTTTTAAAAAATTGGTTAATGGGGGTGGGGGCTAAAAAGCAGTGATGGCAAGATACACCAACAAAACAGGATTAACCATGGTAAGATTTATGCATGCACTAGTTGCAGCTGGAGTCCACTGGACTTGCTGGAGTTGCTGAGAGTAACAGGCCTGTGGCCAATGAGAGGTCACAGGGGCATAGCCAAGTTGTTCTGGTTTTCTTCCCATCTTCCTCCCTTGAAAAGATACTGTGGACACTTAAGCATTGTGGTTTTACAAACAGCACCTAAATAACTTGCAAGTGTCTTACCTTGGTTCCAAAGGGATCCTTGCTGTCACAATTGCTTCTCTGCTGAAAAAAGGGTTGTGTGGCCCACACCTGTTGGGGTCTCTCCCTATCCTCCTTTGTAAAGAAACAGTGGACACTTAAATACTCAGCACCTAAGTGTCTTGCTTCTATTGTGGGTTCATGCCACAATAACTATACCTTACTCAGAAGCAAGCCTCATTGAATTCCATGGGGGTTGCTTCCTGATAAGTATATACAGGATGGCAGCCTGATTTGGTTATTCTTAATGATGCCACACAGGACTGTTAACAAGTGACTCCATAAATTTCCAGATCCATGGGAAAACATTAGTACCCTCCCCTTAGTTTACTAACTTTTACATCTTTTTTTCCAGAATGTGGAATAAGGTATAGAGATATTAGTATAGTATAGTATAGTATAGTATAGTATAGTATAGTATAGTATAGTATAGTATAGTATAGTATAGTGAACTAGAACTTGGGAGACCAGAGTTAAAATCCAGTCATGAAACTCATTGCGTAACTTTCAGCCAGTCACTGTCTCTTGGCTTAACCTATCTCACAGAGTTGTTTTGCGGGTAACTTGGGGAAAAGGAGAACCATGAATGTCACCTTAAGCTCCTTGGAGGAAGGGTGAAATGGATATAAATATAAAACTGATAAATAAGGAATAATCAAAATAAAAAGTCTCCAGTCTGCCTGCCTCCCCCAATTTTGAACTGGGGGAGAGGGGCAGGCTTGGAATCATGAAAAAAGCCCAGCCTAAGAACCATAGAAAAAAGAATCTGGGACACAACCAGGATATTCAAGTCTACAAACACTGGACTTTGCATGTGAGTCCTTGGAAAATCCAATGTGTGGATGTCTACTGGAACAGGCTTACCTGGGTGGGACACGCAGGCATGGTGTAATTCATGCTCCCACACTACACATAGGCTCTGCACACCAAGTTCTCATCTGAACCATCCTCTGCACTATCCTACTTTTTGTAATAGCATTTTAGGTTTGCCAAAGTGTTTTATAGTCTTTTTATTCTTGCAACCTCCCTGTAAAATGGACCATAATGCAGTTTTAGCAAAACAACAACAAAAACAGAACTAGCACATTCAAGACTAACAAATTTATTATAGCATAAACTGTCTTGGGCTAGAATCCACTTCATATGATGCATCAGTCTTGGTAATCCATGAAAGCTTATGCTAGTCTTTAAATTGCTACTGGACTATTGTTTTGTTTCTGCTGTAAACCACGACTAGTTGGCTATCTCTACCCATAGCTATTTGGCACCTGCCTCCCAAATGTGGAATCTCTGTTTGTCTTTACTAAGATGATTCCACAACAGTAACTTCAGCTTGAAATATAAACAGTTCATTGCCAGTCAGCCGCATGATACACGCAATTACTGTTACTTTTTTACCAAAATGCCAAGGAATGAAAACAAGCAAACAGCTGATCAGGGAAGACACACATTGTTCTGGGACCTAGTTAAAGCTGTTTGGATGTAGCCTTCAAAGAAACAGCTCTGAGCATGCTCAGAACAGCTCCAGGGTCAAATAAACAAGTAGACCAGTTAACCTCAAACACCATAGCTGGATTCAGATAACAGAAGGGAGGGGGAAACTGCACATCCATAGCAAATGGCTATTTGCTCTGGTAAAATTAAAATTTAGGGGGAATTCTGCATTGAGACAGATAGGTGGAACCTTCTGGCCAAGTAATCCTTTTGGATTGAGATTGGCTGAGTGGTATGGAGTGCTGATTGGCCAGAGAATGGGAGACTGACAGAAAAGTATCCAAGACTCTCTCTACTTTGAAATGGGTTATAGAAGGATGTGTGGGGCAGGAAAGAGTGTGGCTTTGAGATTTTGGAGATTTGCTGGGCATTTTAGTTGGCAGAGCTAAGCCTGGATTGCTGTAATGGTCCAGTCTCCACTGACTTGTACTCAGATGAATACTAGCCATGAGTTTGAAACCAGAGTATGAGCTAGATTTTAAATCTAGTTTTAAAATTGACCATTGTTAGCCAGAGAGTCCCCCTGAACCAGCTTTGTGGGATAGGCATTGGGGTACTGTTTTACAGTGGTTCTGGTCCTCTCTGTGGGGATGGTTTCAGAGAACAGCATTATCTCTCGCTGCTTATGATGCCCAGCTCTGTTTTTCAGTAACCTATGAATCAGGAGAGACCATGCAACCTTAGCCTGCAGTGGGCCCTTGGGCACCAGACTGCAGGGGTCCTTGGTGGCAGTGATACTAATGCTGCCACTGCCAAGGGCTTAAATAGGCCCAGCTGCATCACAGATTCGTGTGCTGCACACACACACACCTTCCATCACCCAAGATGGTAGTGGGCATGTTGCACCCCTGCCACCACCTTGCACAATGGCAAGCATGCACACATAGTGCGCTGATGTGGCACAGTGGTACTGTAGCATTGCAGAAAGTTGCATGGCCAGCCCTCACTGGCGGCAGAGGGGGTTCCTGGAAGGGTGGCTGGCACTCTGTGACCTGCATCAGCATCAGGTCATGGGGCGCATGCTCCACAACCCAATGCTAGTGCGGATCATGGAGCAGGATCTACACCTACCCAGCCCCAGCAGTTGTTATCGGGCCTGGTGCAAGTTCTGGAACAGTGCCAGGCTGGCTGAGGGTCAACAAACTGATACTGAAACCCAGCAAGATGCAGTTGCTGTGGGTGAACAGTTCCCAGCTTGGTTATCTCTTAATTCTTGCTTCCCTCCTCTTAAAGATATGAAACTAATATTAATTCTGAAGCTTTAGTTGGTCTTTATAAAATATTACCCTAATATGGATTATTTAAAAAAGTGAACCTGTTTTACTTCCCCCACAAAAGTCCATAGACGTAATCCACTCAGGGGCTCTTGTGCCTGCAAATTCAATCTGCTTCTGCCAAAAGATAAAAAAGCAGTATCAGTTTTTAGATTTCCGATAAGAGTGAATGGGGAACACAGAGCTTTGTTTTACACAGAGCAGCTCAGAACCTGAATTACAAGTTCACAGGCCAGTGTGTCTCAGAAACAGATCAGAATTTTTTAAAAAGCAGAGATAGAGATGCAAGGCGAATCTTGGAGCTTGTGCATTCCCTGGTATATGATTTTAGGGCTGAAACAGAAGGGAGGTCGTTCTGCTATGAACCAGGTGTGATAAGCAGAATAATATTCTTTGACCGCCTCAGACTCATATAAATGCAAGTATACATTTAGGAGATTACTGCAACCACAAATCCCCTAGAATTTATAGACTCCAAGTTAGTTAGCATTGTGGAAAGAAAGTAAGTGAACTCCATTAAAATGATTGATGAGTTTGCTAGAACAGCCAAAGATGATTAGAATTTTTTCTCTGTAAGGATGTTTTTAAAATGGGCATATGCAGAACATTTAAGATGGTGTTGTTAAAGGTATTTTAGTTAATGTGAGAAATCAATTCACAAGTATTTATTTTAGGATTTTTTTAAAAAATCCTTCAAAATTCTTCAAATCAATATGCCCACCTCAGCTTCCACACCATCTGCAGAGTAATCCAAATCCCTGATCCACCATACTGGATGAAGTGGAGGTTCCCTGCTGGTTAGGATCACTGCAATGCACCCACCCAAATAATGGGTAGCTGGTCGCTACCTTCAGCAGTGTCCCTCTGACCATAGTCAGTGGAAATCTCTGAAGCAGGGCATTTTGGGGGTGAGGAGGAAGCAGGGGGTACTGGATCCTATGCAGACCCTGTTGTGATCACATCATAGCAACAAACCTGATCCATACTTGTTCACTGTGCCAGTCTGGGAGTTGGTGCAGAGAAGAGACTCACCTTTTATGCTGGGGCTGTGGATGTGGCACTGACTGTGCTGCTCTATCAAGCCCCACCATAGCTGGCAACAGGCAGCCTTCCTCAACCTAATAAACTCCAGATGTTGGTGTACTACAACTCTCATCAGCCTCAACCAGTCTCTGGATGGCACCTAGCTGAAGGCTGCTCTGAGGGGTCTTCCTTCAATAGAATGACTCCTTTCCTCCATTGGAAGAAAACTCCTATTGGAGAAGGAGAAATTTTGTGTTTAGCTCACTGTATGCTCGAACATATTGAGTTCACTTAGAACTTAGCTTCCATGCATCCACATTTTCTCTGTCTTTCAGTCAAGGGCGTATCCACACCATACATTTAAAGCACATCCTACATACATTTAAAGCACATGACATCTTTCAAAGAATCATGGGAATTATCATTTGTTAAGAGTGCTGGGAAGTTGTAGCTCTGTGAGGGGGAAACCACAGTTTCCAGGATTCCTTGGGAGAAGTCATGCGCTTTAAATGTGTGTTCGATGTACTTTAAATGTATGGTGTGGATTTGCCCTAAATCATTAAAATGTAATCTTTAAAACATAATTTTATAAATGCACAATAGATTTTCACCAAACCAGTAAAGGACAATCCTCTGCATTGTCATTAAATGCTTGACAGAATCTAAACTGGCAAGAGGAAAAGGTTGGTTGAGCACAATTGACAGAAAGATAAGATCTGCTTTTCAGATAAAAACTTTAAACTGCTATCTTAGCCATTTGGTTGAATTATACCCCACAACAGGTAGGTTCTTCATGCCAGTTTTCATACCAATGGGATGAATTGTTTTGCTTTTATAATTAATTGTATAATGATACTTGAAAACCCATCGGCTTGGACTATTGAGCTGCTCTCATGGCTGTGTAATAAAAGTAGTGGAGGGAGTCTTAAACCATGTTATTTATTTATAAAAATATTGATAGACTGATCCCCTATATAAAATCAGGGTGGTATACCTCAAAAATGGCAATAAAACATAAATACCATAAAAGCAATACAAAATAATCATAAAAATGGCTCAGTTTGAAAAAGTCGAATAGGCAGGTTTGCATGAACAAAAAGTCTTCAAAAGACATTTCAAGCTTAACAGTGAGAATGCCCACTGAATCTCCACTAGAAGAGTATTCCACAACATGGGATTGGCGATACTAAATAGCCTAATTGTAGTTGAAGGCAGTTGGTCTTCTGAAACCACAGGGGGCAACTAACAGTGCTCCTCTGGATGATCTCAGTGATATAAAGCCTCAAGATGTTCTAAAATATCCTCAACCCAAGTTGTTGATGGCTTTGTGTATTAATAAGAGAACCTTGAACCTGGCCTGGTAGCATATGGGCAACCAGTGCAGATGTTTTAGCAGAGGTGTCACATACTGTTGTCCCTCTGCCCTCATCAGCATTCTAGCCACCGCATTCTGCACTTTTACACATAGATGGATATAGGAAAGCTAGCTCCCACATCTGACTGCCCTATGAGGCAAAAATTCTAATTAGCTGCAGAATCTGGTTACTCAGTGAAATTAATTATCATCAGATTTAGGACAGATAAAAGAATGAAAGAACTTTTCATGGATACGTGATCTTATTATTGCTCATATAATAACCAGAGCACAAACTGTGAGCAGGCTTGCAATCAGACAAAAATGCTCTTTTATTCTAATTGTCTCAGAATGAATGTAATGGTTTTTTAAAAAAACAAATCTTACTTTTGCTGGCCTTTGATAGAACACTAGATGGATGAATATGGATGGCTTGCAGATATACTAATTCATATGCTTCTCGTAGAGCTATTTATCTTATTCCAGAATGTGTAACTTTAATGGGGTTATAATAATAAATTATAATAATACATTATATTTGTTTATTTATGGGACCCATAGCTTTCATCAGGTTCTCAAAGGGGTCCATGGCCCCATAAATGTTAAGAACCATTGATCTATGTAATGTTTAGAACAGCTCTCATACCCTGCTCTGCAGTATATAAGGCAGCCTTTGCAAACAGCCAGCTAGAATGTTCCTTTTGTTTGTTTTTTAGTAAATCTCAAGGCAAGGTCATCTATGCTGCAGATAAGGGCAATGCAATGTACCCCTACATAGCAGTAAAATCCTACTGAATGCAGTGGGACTTGCTTCTGCATAACATGTATATTTATGGCACTGTAAGCTGATTTCTGTAGATTATGCCTCAATGTAATATTTGCAATGATTTTTAAAGAAAATTTGGGATGGAACTAATTGGCTAGATTCTTAAACAAAACTGATGTAATGTTACCACCACAGAATCTATGCTGCAGGCTTTGTGTTTCAAGATTAAAATATTGATTCTAAGGATGTTTACTTGGAAATTAGTTCATTTGATTTCTTTTTTTAAATCAAAATCCATTGTTTTTAAAAAATGCATACACAAATACCGTAAATGGCCCAATTGCACTATGATTTTTGTTATTTGATAACTCAGTAAGAATTCACATTTCCACAGCTACATTGGTTGTCTGTGTTCCTTAACACACAACTGATCATTCTAACAATTGTATTATATTCATATTTGTACTATATTTGTTGCAAAGCTACCAAACTCCATTCCTTTGCATAGAAGACTCTTGCTGTTGTGCCCATATATAAAATAATTTCCATTATGTCCATGTGATTTCAACTTAACCTGTTCCCAAATAAATGTATTTAGGATTGCAGTCTTAGCTAAAAACTACTAAACTAGAAGAGACAGCTTAATACAAGAATGTAAGAAACATGAGCTGTGATCCTCAATTTAGCTAGAAATTTAACCAGAAATACCCCAGGGTACATTCTTTGAACACTGCACTGTATATAAGACTTTTAGAAAATACTAGATAGATAGAGAGGCTGAAGCAAACAGAGGAAATATTGCTGTCTGCATTTTCCTGCAATGTTTAGTATGTAAACACTGCAGTATCTAAAAGCTGTGAATACAGTAGGCAATAAACAAATATTCTGGTATTATTTTGGAGACGCACACACTTTATAAACAAAGGAGAATTAATGAGGATTTTTAAAATAAATTTTCCCTAGTTTAATAACCCAATGTGGTATTAGTTCTAGTTACAGAAATGTATAAAATAAAAACACACAATTACCAACATGATTTAAACATATTCCATATAGTAGGCACAGTCTTTTTCCTCCTTGTAAATAGTTTGATAGCACTTAAACCAAGGACTGGGTCAGGGCTGATGATCAGAGGTGGAGAAGAGCGTACAGTTCAAGAAGTACCATTAACACCACAGCCCAGAATCATTCTAGTTTAGGGAATCAGATGATCCAGGAAACCAATTCTATTCCACTGCTTGCTGCAGAGCTCCCTGATCTCCAACATCCCTTGTTCTGGTTGCTGCTGAGAAGGCTAGTGGGCTATCCTTGTATACTCCGTCTCAGGTCATTGTTAGTACCTGGACCTGGGTGCCTGACACAAGCAACCACAGTAGACCGGGCTTCAGACTCTTTAAGAGATTGTGATAGTCTCTTATAGTTTTGAATTCTACTGTCTGCCTTAATTTCTCTGCATGCCAATATGATTTCTCTGCTTCCAATTTCTCACAACCGATTGTATCTTTTCTTTCCTCATTTCATTTGATTCTGTACTTTACCTTGAAATGTCTTTCTGCTTATCTGTGTATTCTCCTCCTCAGCCTTTTGAAACTTCTTCAGTTTCTTTGTTGTTTGGTATCTCTTCTTCTGTTTCACATCTTACACTTTGTTTTCATTTGCTCCTTATCTATGGAAATCCTTACCAGTCTATTTTCATCCAATTGATTCTCTTCCTCTTTGAAAATTACAAACATCTCGAGACTCTTACTTCAGCTAGTGTGTTTCTATTTGTTTTTGGGTCTCTGGTTTTTTTTTTTTTAATGCTATTTTATTTCTTTCTACAGTGGATTGTGTAAGCCAGGAGTTGCCAGTGTGGTGCCTGTGGGCACAATCTCTGCTGGATCAGACCAAAGGTCCATCTAGTCTAGCATTCCGTTCTCATAGTGGCCAAACAGATGCCTATAGGAAGCATGCAAGCAGGGCCTGAATGCAACAGCATTATTCCCACTTGTAATTCCCAGCAACTAGCATTCTGAGGAATACCACCACTGATACTGGAGCTAGTATGCGGCCATCATGATTAGTAACCATGATAACCTTATCCATTGTCAATTCAGCTTAATCCTATGATCTGCTGCTCTGCCAAGCATAGCATAGAACTGGGCCATTAGCGAGCTACATATTTTTAAAATTGTATATAACTATGTATTGTCTGTCTAGATCTAGGGAGGTAGTTTTGTTGTTATCTTCTGCTTTTACATTTCAATGTTTTTATTGCCAAAAATAACTTTATTGTTTTCATTTTTTCTACCAATGTTATTCTTTCTACCGATGGTCTGGGTGGTTTTTATATTCAAATAAATGAGGCATGTGAATAATCTTCCTTAGTAACCTTGCAAATGGGAAGTAAGCCAAACAGAAATCTATCTCTCGTCTCTAAGTAACTCTCATTTTTCAGGACACATGGTCTACATGAAGAAAGGCTTAGGAATATGACCAGAGATTTAGGTAAATTGTGCAAAGACTGCTTTGTGGCTAAATAATCTGTTTTAATTGTTACAGCAATTTATTAGTATGCATATTTGTTTGAGAAATAGATGGATTTCAAAATGGGATCTGATTCAAAAACATTTCTTGGTGACTTAAAATAATCATGATTTAAATTGCCTTGATTTTAGATCTATACCCCTTGATTTATGATGGTCATTCCTTCAGGCTGCAATAGGGAGGGAGAAAGGAAACAGGGCTATTTTGTTAGCTTTGCTGATAGACTAGATGCCTTTGACTCTTCTCCTTCCTCATGACCTTCTGCTGTCTACGTTCTGCAGCCCTTCGAAAAGATACCGAGCCATCATTACCAACCGGAGGAGGCGGCAGTTGCAGGAGGAGCAGGAGGAAGGTGCTGCCTCATGAGCCCTGAGAGGGAGACAGAACCACCTTGCCCCTGACCCCTCCCTCTCCCTGTGCCATCATGCCCTTCTTCATGAGGACAGCCATGTTTTACAGCTTGCACTGCTTGTCGGGACTGAGTTTGAACTGCCCACATGGCGGAAGCAGCAGCGCAGGAGGTGGAGTAGTAGTAGCTGGAGCCTCATTCCACTCGCAGACCCCAGTGCAAGTATGGCTGTGGCAGTGGGGAGACCCTTGGTGCGGTGCATGGCCAGCGTTTTGGTGGCTGTTGGCCAGAACCAGCTACAACCTTGCCATTTAGAGGAGCCCCTGGAGACCAGAGACTTGATGGCTTACCCCCAGAACACCATTGTGCCACCAGATGGCCTCTTTCTCAAGGAGGTGGAGTATTGCGAAGTCATCTTGGAGACAGAAACAACAGAGGCAGAACGGTAGCCTTGTTGAATGTTCCATGGCTTACGATGGGACTTTCTTCCAAGTTGTTGGAACAGGGCATAAGGATATGCCCTGTTGGCAGGGGATAAGTGGGGAAATGTGATGGAATTTGCTGTGTTGGCATTTTTTTATTTGTTAATAATTTGTATTAAGTATGAGTTTATTTGTATTATGGCTTCATTGTATACTTTTTATAATACTTCTTGTGTTCTTTTTTCTTGTACACTGCTTAGAGATATTTTTATATATTAAGCAGTATAGAAATAGTCTAAATAAAAATAAATAAATAAAAATGAGTACCTAGCAATAGTAATTCCATTAGCCAATCTGAACTGTTTCTATCCCAGATGGTCATTAGATGAACTGTAACTGTAAGAACTGCTTTCTGAGGGTGTTTTCTTCCTTCTGTCCCATCTCTTTTTCCTTTTGTGTTGTGTCATTTAGCCTGTAACCTGATAGCAGGGACTATCTTATTTGTAATTGATTTATAAGCTGCTTTGGGAATTGGGTAAAAACACTTAAATAAATAAAATAAAATCAATAAATGTGCTGTGGGCTGTGAAATGCTGCACATTAGGTATCTCTACGTACCCCTGAGTGAGCAGCCCACAATGAATTCAGCCTAAAAACAAAAGCCTTTTGCTTTATGGCTGCTAAGAAAGTCTTTCTTCAACAGTCAGAAAGGGAAAGCAAAAATCATATAATGAGATTTCCTGTCCTTAATAATGCTCTGTAGGGCCTAGAGAGGTGATTTGGGAAGTGCTGAAGAGACACAACTATTTGAAAAGTCAATGTTAATCCAGCTCAAAGTTGGACATATTTTTTCTCTGTAGCGAATTCAAATAACACCTTGCTACTTTCCAGAAAGCTACATCTATTTTCTTTACTACTACTAACACATTTGAAAACAATACTTTAGACATCTTTTACTATATAAGCCTCTGAATTAGACCCAAACAAAAAGCAATTCAGGAAAACCTGTAGGAGAGTCAAATCTGTGTCATTCCTATGTAAAACTATTAATATTAAGCACATTGGAATGTCATTTGAGGAAGCTATTGTAATTTGTATTGGGCAGAATTTCCAGAATATTGATTTGGAATTCTTAACCGAGAGCCTCAAAAGTATCCGGTTTTGTTCAGAATTCTTGTATTTGGGGCAAGGGATGAGGAAAGGACTCCAATATTATCTTCCTCAGTTTGCCCTCCTCTTTTGCTTATAGAAGCATCGTCAGATGTTTTACTTCAGTAAAGTGCGTTGGAGAGCATCACAGCTACCACATTCCTTAGGGATTTCTCCTTCTCATTGACCCTAGTAAGTGTACTGGCCCCCACACCTAACCTAAGGAAATACAACTATCGTCTATCTTTTCCATGTCTTGCCCACATATTACTGCTGTAAGAGGGTAAGCAGTTATGTTTCCCTTCTCACAGATGTGGATGAAATTTGCAGGCATAATAGCCCATCCAAAGAGGGTAGAGCCTGCCAACTTACAGGGCTTTTGTGCTGGATCCCTCTAAAATATTCACCCCCCCAAGAAATGTTTATTATTGTTGTTGTTGTTGTTGTTGTACAAAATTAGAGGAAACTTGAAGGCAAGGTCACCCCTTCTGAGGGCACAATTCCATTCAAATTTTGGAATGATAGCTGCCATTGTTTTCCTGCAAGGGCAGCCATTTCAGTTTTGGGGTTTGTGAAGCAGTCACTTAATGCCCCTTAGTTTTTTGTGGGCAATTGGTCAGCAAATTGCAGATATGATCAAAGTGCTCCTGAGTAAGAAGCCTCTCAAATTGCAGACAACCCAGTTTCAGGGGCTTTGTGCTAGGTTCCTCTAAAATTGTTTTTGGGGTGTGAAAAACTAAAATGGGTTCACTTTCCCAGTAAAAATTATTCCCTCTGATTACAAACTAGACCTGTCAACTGGGAAGGAGCGCTCTCTCTTCCCTACCCATCCTGATGTCTTCAAAAAAGACACATATGTTTCACTCTTGCAAAGCTGCTCCCTCCCCCAAAGCATTGGGATTGGTGAATGGTGGTAAAATTATTCCCTCTAATTATAAGCTTGACCTGTCTGTCAGAATGAAGGTCTTCCTCCACACCCTTTCTCCACTCTGCTGTTTGATTTTCCTTCCTCTTCTCTCTCACCCCGCCCCTGGAGTTATAGTCAGCTCAGGAGACATTACTTTTACTTTCAGCAGAATATTTTTATTCAGCATTATTTTGTTGTCTGGATTGAAGAGGTGCCATGAAGCACATCACTTTGTGTCTGCTTCAGCTTGTGCCATCTTGTAGAGATTCAGCTTCACTTCTGACAAGACCCAAATACCTCCAAGGCTTCCCACTTCTCAGAATTCATCTGAATCCAAAGTACACCCCTACTATGAGTGGCTGCCTGGCTAGGGGTTCATATAAAGACAAATGATTCCTAAGATATCTACATGGCTTCAAAGGTCAAAAGTAGCAACTTGAATTGGGCATGGGAGCATCCTGGCGGCCATTGCAATTAATATGGCATAGACTGAATAGGTCCTCCCAACCCATAAAGTAATGGGCTGCAGGCACTAGTCAAATATTCAAAGGTGTGTTCAATAGCAACCCCATGTAGAGAACATTAAAGAATTCAAGGCTGGAGATTATAAAAGCACAAATCAAGGTGGAAAGATCCAGTCTGCTCAGAAGGGGTTGGGACCTATATAGTAAAATAGCACTCTAAGCAACTGCAGTAATAAGTGAAAAATCTGGAGCAATTGGTTTGTTAACACATTTCTGTAATGCACCTGCTTGGGTCACATTGTGGTATGGACTGATTAATTAGAACCTATGGACAGAAAGCCTTGCCTTAGAGCAAAGGGATTAGGCTAGATAGTCTTTTAGTTCTATACAGTTCCATGATTTTGTGCTTTTATTTATATAGACCTGCAAGGTAGGTGTACATAATGCAGATTTAACATAATTGAACAACAATTGTATCTTACCTATTTGTAATATAAACACCTTCATACCACCACTGCCATGTATGTATTGAAAACATCTCAGTAGGATAATTCAGAATGTAAACGTTGGTAAACAACAATTCCTTAGCTTGAAGGCTGCCTGTTTCCTTTCCAACCCAGTAGGGGATGACTGTAAACACTATTAATTGGGGAAGGTGCCAATGATTTGCAAACAGAAGAGGTGACAATATCCTTGGCAATAATTGGAGACTAATTATTGTGAGCTTGCAAATGGTCACCAGGTGGTCTGTACTGCTCAAAAGGCAGCTACTGGAAAGGGAAAAATAGCATGTGGATTGTTGTTTTAGATTAAAGCACTGGTAGGATGAACCAAAGCAAAGCAAATGATTTCCATGTTTGTTTCTGTTATTATTTTATGTCTCTGGGTCATGGAGGATAAAGAACAATAAGCTTTCAGCTGGTTCAGATGTAATGGTACACCACAGTTGAGTGTTACAAGTGTGAGCCAGTTGTGTGCTTCCCCTTCCTGTTATGGTGCAACTGTAAAGAGAAATTCGGAAGCTTTTGCTTTCATTATAGTTCAATTGTCATGTAATTCAAACCTGAGCAAACTGTGGTTAACTATCTATCATTAGTTGAAATGAGCCAACTTCAAACCATAGGTTATGAATCTGAGCTTGTTTCAACTAAACATAGTTCAAATTAGCCATAGTTTAGGGTTTTGATGACATGCCAAGCTAAAGCTAAAATGGAAGTGGAAGCTTCTAAGCTCCTTGCAACTGCATTGGAGGAGAGGAGAGGAAAGGGAGAGTGTGCAGTCTCAAGGCAAAACTAATATATGTTACTCTTATTTTTGTCTTTTCTGAAACCATTTTAGCTATAGTTGTTTTTC
Organism: Rhineura floridana; assembly: GCF_030035675.1. NCBI lineage: Eukaryota > Metazoa > Chordata > Lepidosauria > Squamata > Rhineuridae > Rhineura > Rhineura floridana. The sequence continues at coordinate 103,383,332 of NC_084486.1, forward strand.
CTGATATAACGGTTAGTAGATCCTGCTATACAACCAACAGTATTATCAAAAATTATATTTCACTATTTGCTTACTTCTTTTTCTCCTTCTCCTCAAAAAAGCCTTCTGGATCAGGCCTATGGCCCATCTGTTCTCCAGCATTCTGATCTCACAGAGTTGCTCTTGGGAAGCCGCAAGCAGGCCTTGAGTGCAAAGAGCACTCTCCCTTCCTGTGGTTTCCAGCAACTGGTATGTAGAAGCATATTGCCTCCTACTATGGAGGCAGAGCATAGCCATCATGGCTAGTAGCCGCTGATAGCCTTATCCTTCATGAATTTATCTAATCCTCTTTTAAAGCCATCCAAATTGCTGGGCATCACTGCCTCTTGTAGAAGCAAATTTCATAGTTAAACTATGTTCTGTGTGAAAAAGTACTTTCTTTTGTCTGTTCTGAATCTTCCAACATTCAGCTTCATTGGATATCCATGAGTTCTCGTGTTATGAAAGGAAGCAAAAATTTCTCTATCCACTTTCTTCATGCCATGCATAATTTTATATACTTTTATCATGTCACCTCTTACTCATCTTTTCTTTAAATCAAAATGCTGCAAATGCTGCAACTTTCCTCATAGGGGAATTGCTCCATTATTTTGATCATTCTGGTTACCCTTTTGTGAAACTTTTCCAGCTCTACAATATCCTTTTTGAGGTGAGGTGACCAGAACTGTACACAGTATTCCAAATGTGGCTGCACTATAGATTTATATAACAGCATTATATCAGCAGTTTTATTTTCAATACCTTTCCTAATGATCCCTAGCATGGAATTTGCCTTTTTAACAACTGCTGCACACTGGGTTAACATCGTCACTGAGCTATTAGATATGCTTTGTCTCTCTTCTTCTTCTTCTTCTTCTTCTTCTTCTTCTTCTTCTTCTTCTTCTTAATTATATATTGCTTAATCAAAGAATATCTGAGTGGTAAACAGTAGTGGCCAGTGTGGTGGGGCAGAGCTGTGACATAACTGATGTTTAAATGTATATGGCTTGTGGTAAGCAGTGTTTGGTTGAGTGGGTGAGTCAAGGAGGGAGCATATGCTTATGAGTGGTGATTGGTTGAGAGAGTGAAGTGGGGAGGAGGCGAGTGATATATATAAAGTGGGTGTGTGCTTAAGGATTCAGATAGGGCTGTCCTGGATGGGGTTGCACTCCCCCTGAGGGAGCAGGTTCGTAGCTTGGGGGTTCTCCTAGAACCATCTCTGTCACTTGAGGCTCAGGTAGCCTCGGTGGCACGGAGTGCCTTCTACCCAGGGCCGGTGCTATCATTAGGCCAACTAGGCAGTCGCCTAGGGTGCAGACCTCAGAGGGGTGCAGTACTGACCTTTGGGGGCACAGTTTTATACAAATTAGTTTTTTTTTAAATGGTGCATCAACCCTACAAGAAACAGGTTAAAAAGACTGGAAGAACATTGGAGCAATTCTGTCTTCACATGAGAGGAATACTGACTATTTACAAAATGATCAGACCTGGAGAGAACTTGAATTGCACTTATCTAAAGGAAAAACAATTGATGATATTAACCAGCAGAAAATTAGGCAAGAAGAACAATATTGGCAACAAATCTTGGAACGCTTGATTGCTTTGGTCAGAGTTCTTGTCATGCAAAACTTGGCATTCCGTGGTACAACTGAAAAGTTGTACACTGCTAGCAATGGAAAATTTTTGAAGTTTGTAGAATATCTAGCCCTTTTTGATCCTATCATGAATGAACATTTGCGCAGAGTTAAAGATCAAGAAACAATGGTTCACTACCTAGGAAAATATATCCAAAATGAGATTATACAGCTTCTAGCAGGTGCTATAAAGCAGAAAATTTTAGCACATGCAAACTCAGCCAAATACCACTCAATTATTCTGGACTGCACACCTGATGTTAGTCATATTGAACAAATGACAGTGATTGTACGTTATGTTTATGTAATCAAACCATCAGATAATGAGATGTCTGAGCCTGAGGTTATCATAAGAGAACATTTCTTGGGATTTGTTCCACTAAAGGAGACTACAGGTGCCTTTATGACAGAAACTCTTCTTGGACAGCTTGAGCAAATGGGATTACCGATTGACAATCTGCATGGTCAAGGTTATGATAATGGGAGTAACATGAAAGGCAAAGAAAATGGCATACAAAAGAGAATACTGGACATAAACCCATATGTCTTTTTTGTGCCCTGCAATGCACACTCTTTAAACTTGGTAGTCAATGATGCCACTAAGTGTTGTCTGGAAGCAACAAGTTTCTTCAGTTTGGTTCAACAGATCTATAATTATTTCTCAGCATCGACTCAGCATTGGCAAATTCTAACTAGCCATGTATCAGACTTAGGCATAACTGTTAAGCCATTGAGCAAAACAAGATTGGAGAGTCGGATCGATGCTTTGAAACCACTGAGATATCTTCTTGGTATAATAATAATAATAATAAATTTTATTTCTAGGCCTCCTATCTGGCCGCACAAGCGGCCACTCTAGGCGGCGTACAAGATCAAGTAAAATACAACATACAAACTACATAAAAACCCAAGAACTACAATATAAAACAAAACCGAACCCACCCATAGCTAAAACTAATAAAATTAGGCTACCCCAGGGATCTTGTAGGCCTGCCTGAATAGCCAGGTTTTCAAGACTTGGCAAAAACTTGGCAGGGAGGGGGCATGGCGAAGATCATAAGGGAGAGAGTTCCAGAGGGTGGGGCCACGATTGAAAATGCCCTCTCTCTGGTCCGCACCAGTCTAGCTGTTTTGACTGGTGGGACCGAGAGAAGGTCTTGAGTGGCTGATCTAGTCAGGCGGCATATTTGTTGATGCTGGAGGCGTTCCTTCAGATAAGCTGGGCCAAGACCGTATAGGGCTTTAAAGGTACCACCTGGAATTGGGCCCGGTAAACAACTGGTAACCAGTGTAGATCTTGTAACACTGGAGTGATGTGATCACGGCGACGGCTGTTCGTAATCAAATGTGCCGCCGCATTCTGTACCAGCTGCAATTTCCGGACCGTTTTCAAGGGTAACCCAACGTAGAGCGCATTACAGTAGTCTAAGCGAGAGGAGACCAGGGCATGTACTACCCGCGGGAGAAGATGGACAGGCAGATAGGGTCGCAGCCTCTGTATTAGATGTAATTGAAACCAAGCTGCCCGGCTCACTGCCAAAACCTGAGTTTCCATGGACAGCTGGGAATCAAGGATGACCCCGAGGCTGCGGACCTGGTCCTTCAGGGGCAGTTTTACCCCATTGAGCACCAGGTCTAAAGCTCCTAATCTTTTCCTGTCTCCCACAAGCAGTACCTCGGTCTTGTCAGGGTTTAGCTTCAGCCTATTTCCTCCCATCCATTCACGTACTGACTCCAGGCACTTGGAAATGGTCTCCACAGCCAACTCTGGCGAGGACTTGAACGAGAGATAGAGCTGGGTGTCATCCGCATATTGGTGGCACCGCAGCCCAAATCTCCTGATGATGGCTCCCAGCAGCTTTATATAGATGTTGAATAGCATGGGGGCAAGGATAGAACCCTGTGGCACACCACAATTGAGAGGCCAAGGGTCCGAGACCTTATCCCCCAATGCCACCTGTTGATGTCTGTCTGAGAGATAGGAACGGAACCACCGCAGAACAGTGCCCCCTATTCCCATTCTCTCCAGATGATCTAAAAGGATACCGTGGTCGACGGTATCAAAAGCCGCTGAGAGATCCAGGAGGACGAGGAATGTATGTTCTCCTTTATCCAACGCCCTCCTTAAATCATCCACCATAGCGACCAAAGCTGTTTCAGTTCCATGACCAGTCCTGAAGCCAGACTGGAATGGATCCAGATAATCTGCTTCATCCAAGTGTGTCTTTAACTGTTCGGCCACCACTCGCTCGATGACCTTGCCCAAGAATGGTAGATTAGAAACTGGGCGAAAGTTGTTTAAATCTTGGGGATCCAAGGAGGACTTGTATATATGATGCTTTAATAGAGATCTTTGATGACACAAGCCTAAATGGTTTATCTGGAAATACTTCCCGAATTGAAGCTAAGGCTCTTGCTGATGCAATTTGTAAGTTCAAGTTTGTGGCATCCCTTGATATATGGTACAACATCCTTTTTGAAGTCAATCTTACAAGCAAGCTACTACAAAATAAGGAAGCTGATTTAAATTCAGCTACAAGCCAATTGCAAGTGACCAAGAATTACCTTGTGGGCTGCAGGTGTGATGAGGGTTTTTAACAAGTTTTGATAGATGCTACTGAGATTGCAAAGGAGCTAGAAATACTACCAAACTTTGAGACAGAACAGGTTAGAAAAAGGAGAAAGAAACGGCAGTTTAAGTATGAGGCCCAAGAAGAGGCACCACAAGATCCAAAGCAGAAATTCAAAGTAGGTTTCTACTATGCTGTCTTAGACATGGCCATACAATCTGTTGAAGAGAGATTGCAACAGCTACAACAATATAATTCCCTATTTGACTTCCTGTATGATATATACAGTATCAACAAAAAATCTACTGAAGATGTACTTAAGGCCTGCAATTATTTGGAAAAATCATTGATGCACAACAGAAACAAAGATATTGATGCTGAAGATCTGTGCTGTGAACTTATAGCAATAGCTCGAAGACTTCCACAGTCTATGCCGCCACAAGGAGTACTTCTCTTCATACTACAACAAAAACTCCTGGATAATGTGCCTAATGTTTCTGTTGATCTAAGGATCCTTCTCACATTTCCAGTGTCAGTGGCAAGTGGTGAACGCAGTTTCTCAAAGCTCAAACTTATAAAAACTTACATACGCTCAACAACATTGCAAAAGAGACTAGTTGGCTTGGCAACTACAGGCAGGCCCAGCTTATACGGCAGGTTCCGTTCTGGCCTGCCGCCGAAAAGTGGAAACTGCCGAAAAGCGGAACCCATTGAAGATAATGGTGCGCGACGAGCAAAAACCGCTGTAAAAGTGGAACATGCACCTTAAAGTGGGGACTTTCCCTAATTGAAAGCCACCGCATTAGCAGAACGCTGAAAGGCGAAGCACCGTAAAGCGGGGCCCACTTGTATATCAATTGAACATGCCCAAGCATCAGCACGTGACCTGAAGGAATTGGTTACAAAATTTGCAAATGAAAAGGCACACAAAGTGAGATTCTGATGTGCCTGAAATTGAAACTTTTAAGAGACTTAAATTTTAACATCACAATTCACAAGATTATTCAAAATGATTTGTGTGCTAAAACATTTTGTTTTGTATTTGAGAAAGATAATATTGTTGTATTATTTATTATTGCAATTTAAACTAAATTTAGCAGTTTCAAGTTTTGTGCTTTTCATTTTTTCTACAAGACATCTGTTTTTGAAAATTGAAGTTAGCAATTTTTTTTGAGGGGTGCAAGTAGTTAGCCTTGCCTAGGGCACAAAATAGCCTGGCACCAGCACTGCTTCTACCAACTTCGGTTGGTGGCCCAACTACGTTCCTATCTGGACAGGGATAACCTGGCTTCAGTTGTCTATGCTCTGGTAACCTCCAAATTAGATTACTGCAATGCACTCTACGTGGTGCTGCCTTTGAAGACAGTTCAGAAACTGCAGCTTGTGCAAAATGCAGGGGCCAGATTGGTAACAGGGACCAGACAGTTCGACCATATAAAACCGATTCTGGCCTGCTTGCATTGGCTGCCTGTATGTTTCCAAGCTCGATTCAAGGTGCTGGTTTTGACCTATAAAGCTTTACATGGCTTGGGACCACAATACCTGATGGAACGCCTCTCCCAAACCCACCCGTACACAACTTTCAAGATCAAAGGCCCTCCTCTGGGCGCCTACTCGGAGGGAAGCTGGGAGTCTGGCAACACGGGAGAGGGCCTTCTCAGTGGTGCCCCCAAATTATGCAATGATCTCTCTGACAAGGTCACCTGGCGCCAACACTGTTATCTTTTCGGCACCAGGTCAAGACTTTCCTCTTCTCCCAGGCATTTTAGCATGTGTTTTAAATTGTTTCAAATTGTTTTAAATTGTTTTTAAAATATGTTTTTTTAAAATTTGTATATTTGTTTTAATGTTTTTAGTTACTGTAAACCGCCCAGAGAGGTTCGGCTATGGGGCGGTATATAAGTACAATAACTAGATAGAGAGAGGGAGGGTTTGACAGGAGGTAGGAACATAGGGATGGGCAAATGTGTCAGTTTTGGTTCTCTGTTTTTCATTTTTCCAAACTGAAATTCAATTCTGCACATTTCTGCAGCAATTTGCTATATTTTTTTTAAAAAACCTGAAAAATTCTCCATTATTTTATTGTGAATTTCTCCTAATAAACACATTTTTGTAGGCAGTTTTGACTAATGTACATATTTTTGCAAGCAATTTCTCATCATATAATACATTTCTGTATGTTATTTTCACATATATTCTATTTTATGCACACTTTCCCCTAACATATGCATTTTTGTAAACATTGTTTGGTTGGTGAATTGCATGGATGCTGTGGTACCAATTAAATACATTTATATGTAAACCTACAGCCAGATAAAAGAAAAAGGAAATATTTACCCAACCTCCTAAGATGAATAACAATACAAAATTGAGTTTATATAAGTCTATATAATACATAAATTAATTAATAGAACAAAAAACCTCTGTAATTTCCTCAGACAGATGGTGTATATATAAAGATACAAATAAAATAAATAAAATATGTAAAATCTCATTGTTATTAAAATTTATATGTAATTATATCCGAATACCAGTTGATGTAGGCAGCTCTAACATGACAAACAAAAATATATAAAAGCTATATTGTAGACCAAACCGATTTCTACCTTTAAGGGTCTTCTTCACTGGTAAATGTAAACTTGCAATTCCATCGTGTAACAATATTAAAAATTTGCTGTTGAATCAATTTATTGTATTCTGAACTCTAAAGAATAAATAAGTAAAAATAAATGTACCCACCAAGACTAAAAACTGAATCTGTTTTGAACTAATTCATAATTACCTATCTTCTCCTAAGAGTCTCTTTTAGATGATAAATCTTGAATTATACAGCCACGAGAGTGGCTTTATACTATAGCCAGTATGGATTTTTCACATTCCACAACGTTAAATTGAAAATATCCCCCATGCCATTCTGCTGCTTCCCATAAGCTCATTTCAAAACAAAACCTTACAAAGTTTGCTTGTTTATTTATTTATTTATGAAGCCCTTGGGCTTCATAAAGATGTTAAACAGCATGGGGGACAAGATGGTACCCTGCGGCAAAGTTTATAGTCCTCAGAAATGCTTTCTTAACAACCCTCTTTCACGGAGAGACACAAAACACTCAGAGAATCTAGAGTTCAAAGTGTAGAAGAAAAAATTCAGACCCCTGTTGGACTTTTTTCTGTCAGTGGACTCATAATTTGTTGAAATTAATTAAAAATTAGACATGTTCACAGAGTACTTGTAATCCTATTACTGACTTTGCCCCATACTCTGACCTTCATCTTCTGCAGTTTAAAAGTTAAAAAAAATGCATGGCTGATTTTTAATTAATTTAACAAATTTAACATTGAAGTCCATTATAGCATCAGGCAGGGCCAGTAAGAACCATCAGTGTTCTAAAAGCCAGACTCAGAGCAGTTTGGCTTGGCTAATCAGGGGGCCACATCTATGCCAGACATTTATTCCACTTTAAATAGTCATGGCTTCCCTCAAGGAATCCTTCGAAGTGTAATTTGTGAAGGGTGCTGAGAATTGTTAGGAGACTCCTATTTCCCTGACAGAGCTCTAGTGGGCAGAGTGGTTTAACAGTCAGCCCCTCTTCTGGGGATTGTAGCTCTGTGAGGGGAATAGGGCCCCTTGTAGCAACTCTCAGCACCCTTCACACACTACACTTCCCAGGATTCTTTGGGAGAAGCTGACCGCCATCACCAGCCTGGCTCTCCCTTGAAAGCAGGGGACCGGGTATGGCTCTCAAGCAAGTTCTTGCATTCCCAAAGGCAAACCAAGAAGCAACATGCTCAACACATTGGCCCGTTCCTGATCACCCAACAGATTAACCTGGTGGCTTTCCAGCTGCATCTCTCAGCACCCCTTTGCATCCATCCTGTGTTACACTGATCACTGCTCAGTCAGGCTTTCCCACCTCATCCCTTGAGTGCTCGACCACAGCCCCCACCACCTGTCCAAGTCAATGGGGAGGAGGAGTTTGACGTGTCCCAGATTCTGGACTTGTGCATATGTCATATGCTCAGAAGCACGTTACTAAATTCTTCCAAGCTACACAGGAAGTAGATTGGACTGTAAAAGACCAACCAAAATTGTGTTTGCATTTTTGCAAATTTGTAGGGTAGTACAATATTTCAGAGAGGAGGTCAGGTCTCCTGCTCCTCTGGTTCATTCACTATAGCTGCCCAATTTCCCTGCTTTTTAAAGTTTGGTAGAGATATCTGTTGCCTATAGGTAGGTACTTAAACCACAAGGTTTTTTTGCCTATTAGTCAATTAATATTCAATGGATTGCCTGATCTGGAATGATAGGCAATACCAAACTCAGTATTATTCAGTTTTAACATGATTATTTACACAGAGAAATCTTTCTCTCACTAAAAATATTTCTTAAAACCCACAATCCCCTGCATGTTTAGTTGGTACATGTTCCAAGTGGTATATGCAAAGGATTGCAGCCTAAATCATTAGAATTCTCTTCAAACTCAGTGTGTGAGGCCTGACAGTGGCTCATTAGTGTTGAGGAAAAAAGCACACACCCCACACAGGTTCACAGACACATTTCTTTCCTTTATTTTTCCTTCTGATGTTCTACAGGAAAGATCTGGCACGGAAAACAGGTACAAAGCAGAAAATTGTTTTCCTGTTATTTTTTCTGTCACTGCCTATTTGCCTTACTGTCAAAAAGGATGTTTTAGATACTCTTCTATCTCATTCATTTTGAAATGTAATGGGCACAAACCATGGGAAAGTTTCCCTGCACTGAAATGAAGCTGAACAGAACAAAAATGGCTGCTATTTCTTATTTGTTCATGTATGTATTTGGCTTTTACTTTTTAATGGTATTTTTAATTCTTTGAATGTAAACTGCTTTGAAAATACTTTTGCCAGGCAGGAATGTGCTCTTGCTTGCCCCGAGAAATGTGTGTGGCATATGTGTTTGTGTGTATGTGTAGAAAGTTTTGATTTTTGCATAGCTGGAATGAAACCTATTGTGCAAATGTAAGAGCCATATATGCTGCTCTGCCCATTTTTGCCTTTGACTCCACCCACAAGTGGCATGTGGCCCATGGAAGGTTGTCCATGGGGAAATGCAGCCCCAGGCTCAAAAAGATCCCCCTGCTATACACACTTACCTGGAAATAAGTCCAATGAATCTCACTAGAGCTTGCTTCTGAGTAGGCATGTGTAGGATTACACTGTAAAGGTCATAAATGGCACCACTGCCATTCATCTCAGTGGAGCGGCAGAGTGGATTGTGCCCTTTGGCTTCAGAAGGACGTTCACTCAACACTGCCATACTTGTTTTTTATTTGATTTACAACACCAATTCGAAGGCACCCAATGAGTTTTAATAACACATATTTCATACATTCTGGGATCTAAAAGATTAAGCCAATGAAGAGTGGCTATCCAGGAGGACCAATTACCAAATGATAAATCACTTTGGCTCATAGTATTTCATGAATGGGAAAGGAAATTTTAAATTAAAATGTCAAACCATGACTGTGTGATCAGAGCTCTCGTCATAGATCATCAAAAATGATTTCATTTTTGTGGGAGAAGAAAAGTGAATTGTGCTATGTTTACAGATATTTTAGAGTTGTCTTCTACTTATGGCTGAAAATATATGGTTTTGTAGTAGTGCTGAACTGAAATGGGAGGACATATTTTGTGAAAAATTTTGCCTATCCCTCCCTCTTGATGTGAATCACCCCCTTTCAACTTTTTCATCTTCTTCCATTAAATAGAGTGTGAAAATATTTGCAAGGGGACAGTGGCAGGGAAGGTGTCCACAATTTCTGTCTGATGCAACTCACCAAGGTCAAAATAGGGGTCACCTGCTCCTGCTTCTCCCCTCGCTAATTTGGAAGCCTTGGCTAAAGAGCAATCAACAAAGCCTCTCTCCCACATCTCATTTTAAACATTTATGTATTATTTATTTGTTTGTTTCAGAATTTATAAACTGCTCTGCATTAAAGAATACCCAAGTGGTGCAGAAAAACAGAATATAAAACATAATACAAACCATAAAGCTGATTCCACCATGTCTTGCTATGGTAAATACGTGTGAAGGGATGTGAAATGCACATGCATAATTTTATTCAAAGAATTTGGGGACGTGTCTTTCTCCTTCAGATCCTACTTTTCTTCCTATAGGCATCTTGTGTGGCCCCCTGTGAGAACAGGATGCTGAATTAGATGCGTCTTTGGCCTGATCCAGCAGGACTTTTCCACTGAGCGATGACCCTTCCTTTCCTGTTCTCTAATGTGAATCTTGTAGTTGACAAAAGACATCAACATGTTGTGGGAAGTGCCATGAGATATGGATGAAGCATTTTATGTTTCTACATTTCCCCCCCTTGCACAGATTCTAATTCCTCTCAGAAATCTATGCCTGAAGATCCCAAGATCCTCAAACCAGAATTTTTACTGTTTTCTTCTGTATATAAATTGTTGCACACAATATCCAACTGCAAAATTCCATGCTGTTAGGTTATAAATCATTTAAGCTTTCTCACCCACTCATATATTCCTTAATTAATCATGAAAGCTGAACTTCTGTATCATAATTGTCTTGGCAATCAGTTTCCCTCTAGGTGTCCTATTGGCTGATTGCTACATATCTCAAAATAACATATTAAAAGACCCATTTCATTACTTCTTTGGTCTTTGAAAGTATGACTGCAAGAAAACAACTGGTGCCCAAGAGCTTCAGAAAACTCTGGCCCTCAAGGGCTTTATTTGGTTTTCCCATTGATTCTAATTAACTTTGCACTCACTTGCAAATGTGATCTTTGGTAAAAAAAAATGTATCTCTGCCAGACTTGTTTCTATGGCTTTAATAGACATGCACTGTTCATATCTTTATTTAAATGAATATGTAAATAGGGGGAAATAGGGGGAAAACATCCTTCTCTATTTTAGCTATTAATTCAAAAAGTGACATTTATGTAAGGGTAAGGAGCTAATAAATCATGACAACTGATGCCATTTTAACTCTCATGCTCTGAAGTATGTCATGCAGGAACCCTGCAACTTGATAGATAATAAAGGAGCTTTTATGAAGGAGAAGCAGCTATCACTTCTATTTGTTTTCTAGTGTTTCAGAAGATTTTTCCCATTTTTTCGTTTGTGCTAGTAGTAGTAGTAGTAGTAGTAGCAGCGGCAGTAGTAGTAGTTGTAGTCCTAAAGCAATAGATCATTTTGCATAATTAAGCTATGAGTTATCCTATGTGATGACTGTGTGATGTGATTATTCAATATAATTATATATTTATCCTAGTGCATAATAGTGAATGCAAGTAAATATTGCAGAGTTCCACTAGAGGTTAAGTAGATTCTTGTGAGTGAATAATCAATTTCTGCTCAGGAATGAAACATTCATAATTCTGTGGCAAGATCTGAACTCTTATATGCAGCAGCTGGTTCTGAATTTAGAGTGAAGGCAGATGAAGGAATGAAGGAATTCTCATGTGCTTTTTTGTCATGAACTTTTGTCATGCTTACCTTACCTTATTTTTAAGGTGGCTGAGGGGCACTTTTTCCATTCTACTAATCTTTTTACTGGTAGTCTGCACTCTGGTGCTTTCCTGGGTTCACACACTTCAATTAAACCCCAGGGGAACAAATTATGAGGTAAATCCTTCATGAAGCTTTTTTTGGATCAGGAAGTGCAGGTAGCCTGTGGTGGGTTACCGGGGCTAACCAGTCCTTTGACAACACCTTTACCTTTTTAGTAGGTCCTGATCCCACCATCAAGTACCAATGGTACTTTGAATGAATAGGGTTGCCAACTCTGGCTGAGGAAATTCCTGGAATTTTTTTTCAAACTGAGATTTAATTTCTACATGTTACTTTACCTGTCTAAATTCATGGAGCCAGTTTCACTTCTTTAATTTGCTTTTGCTGTTTAAACCCAAACATGGAAAGCCAGACTTTTAGAGACCAGAGACCACACCCATTTTATTTATTTTATATTACTTTTATTCCTTTGTGTTTTCATCTCTGAGTGTACTTTGTTTTCTTTGTGCGTGTCATTTTGTTGTCATTCCATAAAAAATACAAAAAACCTTTAAAATAAAGAGTATATATATATATTTTAAAAGCCAGTAAATACCAGGGAGAGTCTCCAAAGACAACCATTTTTGTAACGCTTTTAAGCTTGTTCTGTCCTCCCTTTCTGCAGCTTCATACTAAAATACTTGAAATGTAATGTGATGTTTTTACCTTAAAGCTGGGTTGGCTTGTCCTCAGCTTCCTGCTTTTAAATTTATATTTGAGCTGGCCTCTTGTTGTTTTTGGCAGATCCGGGTTCTTTTTTAAGAAGTCTAGTAACTCTGCACAGGTCATGTTAATGTTCAGTTTCACCTGCACAATGCTATCATTCAGCCTGTTTCTGTCCTTGGTCCACAGTTGTGTCATTAAACTGAAAACTCTCACAGCAGGCATTAGACATAGGAATGGAAAGTGCAAAAGAGACAATTTTCTTCATTTGGCTGCCACTATCCTCTGGCATTTGTCTGAAAACCTCCACCCATCTCTGATCTATGTTATGCTCCTTGGAGACAATAACTTCCCTTATTTGTTGTAAAACACAGGAGTAATTCATACAGCGTGTCAATCTCAGTGTGGAGTGCTGGAGCAAGGATCTGTAAATCATCCCATTTCACATCATTATGAAATGAGAGCACTGATATTTGTTTTTTAAAAAGTGATGTTTCAAGATCATACCATATCTCCAATTATTCAGTGCACCATGTCAATGTCTTACAGGCTTCCTCTCTGAATTTTCTGTTGTCAGCTGGAGACACATTGTCCAAAATGACTTGGGCTGATCTTCCATAGAATTTGTCCTCTTTTCTCTTCAGTTTTGAATGGAGGCCTTCCATGGCACCATGGAGTTTTCTGGTGCGGACAGTGTTTACATCTAGTTTCTTCACAGCATCTTTGAAAGATTATCATTGGATTGTGAAAAAAAGTAAACAAAACAAAGAGGGAGAGATTTGTATTCTTCCTCACAGAAAACTGCCCACATAATCGTCACACATTCTTCTTTCCTCTTTGAAAAAAGTATGTCCTCAATGCAGTCCCACTGTACTATGTGTTCATAGTAGATAGAAGTGCCAGCTACCAAAGCACACCTTTGTATTCCCTTTCTACAAACCCCAAAAAGTACAAAATAGAGACTGCCTTCTTGGCCAAGAAGCTAAACTTGTAGGAAATAGCGCTGTAAGAAATAATGCTTATTTGGCTTTTGTAAAATTTGCTTGGCTGCAGGGAATAAGGACAATGCTGGTGATTCAGTGGACGTTGCTGTTTATGTAAACTGGCCTGGCTATCTCGCTGTTTGTGTAAACTATCTTGGCCTGAAAAACTGGTTGTGCAAGTGCCTTCAATGGCGCTGAGTGAAGAGACAACGCCTGGCTAAGGAATGTGGCGAAGGGCCAAACAAGCCTTATATGGAGAGGCATGAAAATAAGGAAGTAGGCTGAGCAAGCAGTTAATGTATGCATGATGTATGTAGTGCCAAGGGTATAAGACCTGGCTGCGTCCAGGGGGGGGCAGACTCGGCTTTGTTCGTTTCTCCACTTGCAAGTGATTCAATAAAACTCTGGCTTTACTTTTAAGATCGTTTCGTCGTTCCTTAAGTAATATTAAAACCTTGTACTTGGGAGCGGATCCTCGCCTAACAATAAAACAAATATTGTGGGCGTTTGTTACAAATGGCGACCACGAAGGGACAGGCAATTGAGCGCCCCACAGCATTCCGGAGGCGACGTGGCCGAGCGGAAAGAGCGCTCCGGGCCCCGTTGAGGCCTGTTCCGCGTGGCTGACGGGCGTGCCGGGACGTCGGGGTAAGCGCCAAGCCTCTCCATAGAAATCGAAACGAGTAAAGCCAGACTACGGAAGGGGTAAGTCGCCCAGGACAGGGCTGAAGAGGGCCACGACAGCAGGGAAGCGCAAGTTGTCTGTCCTTTCCCGTTTTTGTCTGTAAGTCCTTGTCTGATTTGTGGGAAAAGAAGAAGAGGTTACAGGGACCGGGAGGGGTCACCTGAGAATAAGTTAGGGGTTACAGGGACCAGGAGGGGTCACCTGAGAATAAGTTACAGACAGATAGGGTGGGTTTTGTCACCTGTAGGATGAGCGTTTCGTATCAGACACCAAAAACACCCCAAGCATGGGACAAGGTGCATCGAAAGCCGTAGCCAAAGGGACAGCCCAGAAGACAAAACGGAGGGGTGGGCAGCCGTTAAAGGGAAAACTGAGTAAAACCGTTTGAATGTGTCTTGAGTGATTTTCTTATAGAGTCTTAGTATGTTCTCGTGTGCTCAACGTAAAATTAATGAGGGGAAGAAATTGGAAATTTAGCCAAAAAAAAAAAAAAGAGTATTTTAAAACCGAGGCTTGAAGAAAGGGGGGTGAGGAACATCAGAGCTCCCACACATGCACGTTTCCCAAGGAATGTACTCAAGGACAGCAGGGACAGAACCAGAGAGATTTTGAATCTCGGTGTAAGACCTTGAGACCAAATTCCTTCCTGGTTTTGGATCAGAGCCCACATGGCTTCAGCTGTATTCAATTGCCTGCTCTGGGTATAGGAGAGGTAACAGGATCCTTTGATTTTTTAGTTTAAAGTTATGAATGGGTTAGGAGAGAAATGAATGGTAGGTGTATGTCACTTGTTTGTGTTCCTAGGTTTAGTTTCAGACATCTCCGGCAAACAGAGAGGTTGTAGCAACATGAGGGCAGAGTGCTAGGTAGTAAGAAGAAAGGGGATTGTTGTACTGTTGTGTGTTTTGTCTGTCTGTGGTAAAAACAGTATTTTGGTTTTTCGTTTGGAATATTTATCCATGGTGGGTCATGGTGAGAAGATTCCCTATATTTTATTTTTTACCTTACCCGTTCGGGGTGTATGGGTTTAGGATTTATAATGCTGCCTCCATCACCATGCAACAGAGGAACGTTTTCACCTGATATTTTATTTTTTGGGAAGCTTCCTTCTCTATCAAATTTCTTAGAGTTGGAATCTCCAGTCTGTGTGTGCAGTGGATTGATTTTTGTTCTATAATGGTTTAGAATTAAGTATGATGAAATATAATATGTTGTGAAAAAGAAATGTATGAATCGAGTACTCATGTGTGAATGTGTGAAGGTTCCTTGAAATGTCTATTGCTGTTTAAAGAACCTCTGTTCTTTAGCGGTCTTTGAAGTCAAGTGTGAAAGGACTTGCTCTGTTTGTTTAAGTAAGTGATTAAGAGAGCTGAGGAAAGTAAACAGAAAGTCTGAGTTACAGTGAAAGAGAATGGGTGAGAAATGTTTTGGGTAAATTTATGGATTGTTTTAGGAGAAGAAAAGAGAATAATTTCTGTTCTATAATGTCTGAGTTCCCTTTTTTTTTTCTTCTATTTGTTTTTAATTGATTGGGTTGCAGTTTGCCTTTTGTGTATGTGCATGTTTAAAATTACAGCCCCTCCTTCCTTCCCATTTGTTTCTAAACAGCCGGAGAATTGGCGCGACTGTTGCTCCTTCTAGCCTGGTATATTTTTGTTTTCTTTCGCGCTCATAAATTATGATTTAATTACAGGAATCAGTTTTCGTCTGACCCAAGATGTTTTGCTGGTACCGGCAAAGGGTGCAAACATCTAACTGCTAACTCCTTTATTATTTCCTTATATCTGTTAACATGTATCTGTTGAAGTATTTAGGTTCTTTGTGTAGGATGAAAAACAAAAAGAGGCTGGCAGAATGGTAGTTAGAAAAGCATAAAGAGGATTAAATATTGACCCTATAAATTCTAAGTGAAAAGGCAAAACGTTGAATTAAAAGTTGTAATTGCCAGGGCAAATGTTTAGCAGATCAAGTTTCAGAGAAAAACAACCTTGAGAACATCAAGCAGCCACAGAGGGAGGACAGATTCTCACTCCCTGTTTTTGTTAAGGAATGTGCACAGAGTTGCGCATTTGGGAGGAGGCGATTCTCTCCTAGAACAGGGTGTTGCCTTCGTCATTGTCACACTTCGTGTGTGCAAATACAGGTACTGAGGTAAATGTGCTATTGCATGCAATCCTTGTTAAGTTAAATAACAAGAACCTAGAGTAATTGATTTCATACAGGGTATTCATTGGTGAAAATTTCCTAATAGGGTACAAATGAAAGTCAATAAAGTCCAATGGTTATGGACATTGGATGGATTATGGTAAGAAACAGGGAAAGTATATTTAGAATATAAGGATAAGATTTATAGTAATATGATATTCTTTGATAAGCTCAGTTTAAAAGGTGTAATATGTTTTGTTTTAACCATGCTAATTCTTTACAGCCGAGTTATGAACAGCTGGAAGAATTTTTTTTTGGAGATACAAAACGTTTTTTTTTTACAACCAATGCCGGCTTTTATTTTTATTTTTATTTATATCTGTTACAGATAGAATTATATTTGTAAAGAGAAATTTAATTTTCCTTTTTGAAGCCCCTTTTCTTTGTTTCTCTTAGTATTTTTGTATCTTTTTAGCAACCTCAGCATATGATCAGAGTCTAGAGAAAATTGAAGGCCTTTAGAATGTGTAGTTATGTTGTGTGTTTGTTTGTTGCAACATGGTATTTTGGTTTTTTTGTGCACTTTTGAGAAGAAAGTCTCATTTGTAGCCATGAAGGTATTATTTTTATATTTTCCTTCCTGTGCTGAATGATTTGCAAAGGAAGTATTAACCCCCAAAGAAACTTCTTCGTGTGTGTGAGACACAGGAGATTTATTGCAGGTATTTTGACTGGAGCCTCATATGAAGCTGGTACCAACGCATTGGGCCTTTATATATATAGCTATGCAACAGATGTGCTATTCCCTAGCATGTGCTAAAAGCATAGAGGCCTGCTTAATTCTTCCACTGCCATGGAACCACTACCAATGGTTTGTGTATAAGGTTGCAAAGGTTCAAATATAAGGGTGTATGAGAGTTTCACCCCTCCTTTTTCTTTTAGTAGAGATCTGTTTTCAAATGTTGAAGGTTAAGTTGTATGATATGTACAGACGTATGTAGAATATTAATAATGTGGAAAAAACAACAACAACAACAACAACATTATAACTTAGTGTTTGGTTATCTATGTGAGAATATGTATGAATTATACACATGTTTCCATACCTTATACAAATAATGAGTGATTTTATATTGGGTCTTATAATGTGAGAGAATGTTACAGATGCTATATAAAAGAGTGCTTGAATTAGGGTTTGTCTTTAATTATGATCAAATGGATATGTAAATCTTTGAGACAAAATAAAAAGTTCCTCAGGGAAAGATATCAAGATTATTTATATTATGCACCCCCCCGATGCTTTGTTTTCCTCAAAAGGATTGTTTTTAAAGGACCTGATGGATTTGGATTTTTCCAGGAGCAACTAAAGGCTGTTATTGCCCATGTTAGTGGGAGAAAAGGCATTTCTAATAAGTCATACGGGGAAGATGGTTTTGAGAAACACAGTCCTTGTACTTTTTCCTTCCAGAAAGAAAGCTACTGCAATGAACTGTTTTTTTATATATATATAATCTTCAGAAGTTATTTTTTTATTCTATGTACAGAAACAATTGGAAGCAATTAAAAATGGGAGAGCAAGTTACACTCTAGATAGCACATGATTGCCATACAGTCATTTACATTATAGATAAGTACTCATAGATTAGGCACATGGAAGATTTTAAATTTTGAATTCCCTGTTTGGTTGGGGAGAAGGCGCCAAAAGAGGTCTAATCCTTATAATGCACCCCATTGTGGTGATTTTGGTATCTGGCCCTTGTAATATGGATCTATCTCATATGGCACAGTTATACCCTGGAAGTCAGCATTGGAGCCTGGGGGCAGAATTGTGAAAGGACTATAAGTCTACATTTCAAAGAGGGGGGAGTAATACGGCTTGGCTAACCCCATTTTCCCACCCCATTTTCACATACCCCAACTGTTGGTATGGCTGGTAATGTGTTCTAGAG
Source organism: Rhineura floridana (assembly GCF_030035675.1). Lineage (NCBI taxonomy): Eukaryota > Metazoa > Chordata > Lepidosauria > Squamata > Rhineuridae > Rhineura > Rhineura floridana. Next base: position 103,401,536 of record NC_084486.1, read on the forward strand.
GTTTGTGTGCAGGAAAAGCAAGGGCAGAGTTAAACGTTGTTGCATAAATATTATTCCTTGGCGTGTACACTCCCTACATACAGTGAATCTCATTGTTCGTTACAAAGAGCCTTAGTTGTTTTTAGTACCAACTAAAAGCATATATGCAGATATACTCCACAGGCCCGAATGGAAAAGAGCTGAAATTTTAAAAACAAAATGTCAAGGATCAGCCAAGCACGAAGATGAAGTTTTTTTTTTGGTCTGAATTAATGGAAAAAGCATTCAAGACAGTGATACAATTTAGAAGTAACTTTCTTGTATTAGCCCTTTAAGTAAAAAGGTAGTTCAAGCATTTAGTGTAGAAAAGCTTTCCAAAGGAGGAAGAAGCCATATGAAAGTAAACTTTCAAGGGCTTCTTGAGGGGGGAATTGTAGGAAATAGCGCTGTAAGAAATAATGCTTATTTGGCTTTTGTAAAATTTGCTTGGCTGCAGGGAATAAGGACAATGCTGGTGATTCAGTGGACGTTGCTGTTTATGTAAACTGGCCTGGCTATCTCACTGTTTGTGTAAAATATCTTGGCCTGAAAAACTGGTTGTGCAAGTGCCTTCAATGGCGCTGAGTGAAGAGACAACGCCTGGCTAAGGAATGTGGCGAAGGGCCAAACAAGCCTTATATGGAGAGGCATGAAAATAAGGAAGTAGGCTGAGCAAGCAGTTAATGTATGCATGATGTATGTAGTGCCAAGGGTATAAGACCTGGCTGCGTCCAGGGAGGGGCAGACTCGGCTTTGTTCGTTTCTCCACTTGCAAGTGATTCAATAAAACTCTGGCTCTACTTTTAAGATCGTTTCATCGTTCCTTGAGTAATATTAAAACCTTGTACTTGGGAGCGGATCCTCGCCTAACAATAAAACAAATATTGTGGGCGTTTGTTACAAACTCACTGTATATCTTGAGGATAAGTGTCTCTACATCAAAACTCAAACCCTTCATCCCATGTTTGAGGCAACTGGGGATTATATGGCATTTGCACCCCACTTGTAGCATGTTGTCATTAAACTGTTCATTGGAGATCTGTGTTGCAATCGCCTCATTTGTCTTATCACTGTCATTGTAAAAATCAACCAAGCCATGCTTGATTCCCTCTGTCAGCTAAAAGTAACATACAGTTAATTAGAATAATATCCTGTGTCCCTTGTTGGAGGTGGCAGGCCCAACTGAAAAAAGCTGCACATTATCCAAGTCCATAAGCAAAAGATCTAGTGATTTTGCCTGCAGAATATTTTCTGCTATGCTGGGTGCTTTTGTCTGCCCACAAGATTTTTTTTGGCAATTTCAGAATCAAGCAATAGTTTTGGAAGCATTTTGTTTGCTTGCGTAACTTAAATTGTGGGAAATACTGTGGTAAACCTGTCTTACTTCAGCTATTATCGCCTGATTTTCTTGGGATGAGTCTCTTTTCGTAAAAAATTATGAGATTTGTGGCATTATTTACTGTTGCTTCTCTAATTCCTTCTGTTTTATGCTTTCAGCATGGCTTCTCTTCCCTCATACTTAACTGAAAACCCTTGATGGCATAGAATGAATTTTGCTGTAACTGTGTTGACTTTGTGAAGCCAGTTTTTGAAGTCATCTTCCTTGCACCATTCATCATTAAAACTACACAAACACCTTCTTTTTTTTACTGTGCCAGTGTCTGAAGGTCCACCATTGCTGTCTGTCATGATTTGAGAGTTTTGTTTAAATTGAAAAAAGAATTGTATGACTGATGAGTATAGTGCAGAGAGATCTTCTCCTTGCTCAGTCAGCAGGCAACTGCAACACATTTGGCTACAGGGAGATACAGTAGGGCCCCGCTTCCCAGTGCTCTGCTTCCCGGCGTTCCGCTAATGTGGCGGCTTTCGTCCCCTCTTTAAAAGCCGCTTTTGCGGAATTTTCATGTCATTTTCACGCAACGCACCCCATTAAACTCAATGGTGTTCCGCCTTACGGCGATTTCTGCTTTACGGCGGGGGTCCGGAATGGAACCCGCCGTATAAGTGGGGCCCTACTGTACAGGGAACTGTTCTTGAATTCTCAGCTCCTCCTCTCTGTCACTCCTGGCTGTCTCTGCATCTCTTCCAGTCTTCTAACTCTATTTTGCGACATTTACCCAGGACTAGTTTCCATGGTTTTCCTCTTTGTATCTATAGCACCTTCCTCCTTAAGCCTCTTGAGATGACAGCCTGTTGTGAGACCACAGTGGTGGCTTATTTGTTTGTTTGTTTGTTTGTTTATTTATTTATTATTTTATTGATATCCCGTCCTTCCTCTCAGCTAAAACACTAAAAACACTTTAAAACATCATAAAAACAAACTTTAAAATACATTAAAACAAAACATATTCAAAAACTTTTTTTTAAAAAAAGCTTTCAAAACATCTTTTTTAAAAAAGGTTAAAAACCTTTTTTTAAAAAAGGTTTAAAAACGTATTAAAAAGCAATTCCAACACAGAAGCAGACTTGGATAAGGTCTCAACTTAAAAGGCTTGTTGAAAGAGGAAGGTCTTCAATAGGGACTGAAAAGATAACAGAGATGGTGCCTGTCTAATATTTAAGGGTAGGGAGTTCCACAGGGTAGGTGCCACCACACTAAAGATCCATTTCCTATGTTGTGCAGAACAGACCTCCTGATATGATGGTATCTGCAGGAGGCCCTCACCTGCAGAGTGCAGTGATCAACTGGGTATATAAGGGATAAGCAGTATTTCAGGTATTCTGGTCCCAAGCTATATAGGGCTTTGTACACCAAAACTAGAATCTTGAACTTGGCCTGGGAGCAAATGGGCAGCCAGTGCAATTCTTTCAGCAGCAGGGTGACATGTTGGCAATACCCTGCCTCAGTGAGCAGTCTTGCCACAGCATTTTGCACCAGCTGCAGCTTCCAGACGAACCTCAAGGGTAGCCTCACACAGAACACATTACAGTAATCCAGCCTGGAGGTTACCAGTGTGTGGACAACAGTGGTCATGTTATCCCAGTCAGTCCAGAAATGGCCACATCTGTCTTACCAGACAGGTACCAGACTAGGCACTCCTAGCCACTGAGGTCACCTAGGCCCAAAGATGGATCCAGGATCACCCCCAGACTACAGACCTGCTCTTTCAGAAGGAGTACGGCCCTATCCAAAGCAGGCAACTGACCAGTTATCTGAATTTGGGAACCACCAACCCACAGTGCCTCCGTCTTGCTAGGATTCAGACTCAGTTTATTGACCCTCATTCAGCCCACCAATCAGTCCACGGCTTGCGCGGCATCTCCCTATTCAGATGTTACAGAGAAACAGAGCTGGGTATCATCAGCGTAGTGCTGACACCTTACTGCAAATCTCCTGATGACTGCTCCCAAGGGCTTCATATAGCTGTTAAACAGCATGGGGGACAAGATGGTACCCTGTGGCACCCCATAACACATCTGCCAGGGGGCCGAAAGACAATCACCCAGCGCTATTCTCTGTAAACGACCTTGGAGATACGAATCAAACCATTGTAAAACAGTGCCTCCAATACCCATCTCACCAAGTTGGCTCAGAAAGATACCATGGTTAAAGGTATCAAAAGCCACTGAGGGATCAGGTAAGAGTAACAGGGTCATACTCCCCCTGTTCTTCCCCGCTAAAGGTCATCCATCAGGGTGACCAAGGCTGATTCAGGCCTATAACCAGGCCTGAACCCAGACTGGAATGGGTCAAGATAATCTGTTTTATCCAAGAGTACTTGCAATTGCTGCACCACAACCCTCTCAATCACCTTCCCTAAAAAGGGGGTATTTGCAACCATCACATGTCACATCTACAGTACTGGCCTCAAGGGGTTCTTGGAGATCAAGGTCAATTCCTGGACTCCAGGCCAGACCTGGAGGATTTGCAATTCTGGAGATAGAGCTCAATTCCTTGTCATTCCAGGCCAAACCAGGAGGGTTTGGAACCCTGCTTCTGAGGCGACCATATTTGGACATTGCTTGGAGGCTCCACCTGTGCTTGAAGGAGCAGGGTGGGGCACTCACATTCATCTGCCTGATGGGAGAGAAGGAGCATAGCTGCAGGGCCTCAGCCAGAATGGTGGGGAAAGCTGGATATATATGAGAGAAGGAAGAGGTGCAGTGGAGGTATAAAGAACAGGTTGGAATAGCTAGGCTGCTAAGTGAGGTGTGTCCACACAAAGAAGGGAGGCTTAGCTCTCCTTTCCTGCCAGAGGCTATTTTAAGGCTCTTTCCCTAAGTCCCACTCGGCCAAAGAGGGACTACTTGCATTCTAGGTTTACCCAGCCTCTTTCCTTCACAGAGAGGCATAGCAGTTCTGGCTGTAAGCCTGCCAAAGCCAACAACATGGAAGCCATGCACCCCAGGAGATGGGGCCTACAGGAGGACTGTACTTATTGTTGAGAGTAACCTGAGGCATGGATGGAAGCTGAAGTAACAGACCTGAAATAAAGCTATACTTCCAGCTTTCTTTGACCCCTTAGTCAGGCGTGAGCCCACAGAAGATATGGAACTCTCCTCTTCTGATGTACCCCTTCCCCTGGAGCAGTACACAGCTAGGGAGGCTACAGGGTGCTAGATAAATTTTAACTGGAAAGGAAAACACACACACACCCCATCACCACCACCGGCCAACTTGCAACAATAAGGTAAGCTCAAAACCCACTGAAATTCTAAAGAAACTCTAAAGTGCCCTGAGAATTAGGCAGGAAAATGGAAGCATATTTTACAGGGGAAGAAAACTTTGAGAAATTGGAGGACAGATTTCAGTGCAACACTAGAATTTTACTTAGGACCCTCCCAAAATGTGGAGCTGTCATTAGGGCTTTCATGAAGTGAATGTGGACTGGGAGCACGAGGGGATAAAGAAAGAAAAAGCTTTCTGACATTGAAATGTAAGTATTGTGGATGGGACAAGAGACTGTTTGGAGATAGCTCAACAGTGAGGAATGCTACTCTAGGATCAGAGCAGCATAGCAGAAGACAGAGGCCCCATTTACACTATACATCTAAAGCAGTGACATACCACTTTAAACAGTCATGGCTTTCCCCCAAAGAAACCTGGGGACTGTAGTTTGTTAAGGGTGCTGAGAGTTGTTAGGAGGTTCCTTTTCCTTTCACAGAGCTACAATTCCCGGAGTTCCCTGGGAAGAGGGATTGACTGTTAAACCAAGACCACAATAGCAATTACAAAATAAAACATCAGAATCGTCCAAAGAGGAAATATTGACCTGACGGCTTTTTTAAGCAATCATGCCTTCCAAGGCATTGAAAACAGTACAGTGAGGGGGCTAGACAAAGCATTTTACAGGGTGGGCTTCATTTCAGGAAAGGGCCTCACCCTGGTCACCACCAAGCAAGCCCCCTTGAGTTCTTTTGCCAGGTGTCCTTGAACTGTGGTAATGCCTCTTGCTTGCCTGCATGGAGGATGAAGCAATATATGTGTGTGTATGTGTGTTTGCATAGATATCGCTGACTTTTGTGTGGCTGGAATGTAGGCTACTGTACAAATGTAAGACTCGCATCCATTGATCCACCCACTTTTTTGCCTCTCATCCTGCACACCATCAGCCATGTGGCCCCTCAAAGGTTGCCCATGAGGAAATGCAGCCGCTTTAAGGTTAGCATTGTTATGCCAAAAGGCTCTTTACATCTGGAGGAAGCTTCAATAATCACCAGATGAGAAACCAGGATAAAAACAACACCTTTATTGACTAATTACCAAACATCTTTTGCAAAAGAGAGACAAAGTATTCGGCTAATGCCCGAATCCTGGTCTGAAAGCATAGCTACACAGATTACATTGATATATGGCTCCAAATCCTCCTCACACATAGCCCCTCCCTTATTGCTAGTTAGCAACACTTGTCAGCGACTCCATTGTCTTTGCATTTAGAGCGTTCTAATCTTGAGTGCTCCCTGTGCTGTTCCTACCTCCCCCAGGCACAGCATATTCTAGCTTAGTCCCTATCTTCTTGGAAGGTGTCCCGTTACATGAGAAAAACAAGCTAACATTTAAGTATCAAACAGCAACTGAGCATCTAGCCTTCACAGAGACTGTTAGAAATTTATTTTCTGCTTCTATGTGGATCAAGTTAACTCATTTTCTGCTGTGCCAAATCAACACTACATACTATAGTTCCCAAACTATATATCTCATTTATCACAGCATCAGCACCTTGAATTGAGCCCACACCATCCAGATCACACAAAACTCACATGATAGACTCACAGTGACTCACAACCTCTCAGCTCCCAGCTGCAGCTTCTTGCACTTGTTGGCAATTTCTGAATGCTTTTCAAAGGCAGGCCCACATAAGGCACATTATAGTAACCTAATCTGTAGGTCAGTAGGGGCATGAGATACCATGGCAAAGTCCAGCTTTTTGTCAGGAAGGCTTGTAGTGGGCGAATCAGCCAATATCGGAAAAAAGCATCCCAAGGCTATCTGTCCACTACTGATATAAAAGCCAATAAATAAATAATAAATAAATTTAATTTATGTGTCGCCTATCTGGCCAATGGCCACTCTAGGCGACGTACATACAATAAATATAGCAGAATACAGTACAAAATACAGTGAAATAATATAAATTATAAAAGCAAGCAATACATAATAGGAGGCATTTAAAACAGAAAGATATTAAGCCTCCCCAAAAGTCCTGAAAGCCTGCTGAAAAAGCCAGGTCTTTAAGGCCTTGCGGAACATATTCAGGGAAGAGATATGCCGAAGATCTTGTGGGAGGGAGTTCCAGAGGGTGGGGGCCGCCACTGAAAAGGCCCTCTCTCTAGTGCCCGCCAACCTAGCTGCTTTGGTTGGCGGGACTGAGAGAAGGCCTTGTGTGGCCGATCTTGTCAGGCGGCATGATTGGTGGCGTTGTAGGCACTCCTTTAGATAAACTGGGCCGAGACCGTGTAGGGATTTAAAGGTTAATACCAACACCTTGAATTGGGCCCGGAAAACAACTGGAAGCCAGTGTAGATCGAACAACACTGGCGTGATGTGGTCCCGGCGACGACTGTTTGTGAGTAATCGAGCCGCCGCATTCTGAATAAGTTGTAGTTTCCGGACCGTTTTCAAGGGTAACCCCACGTAGAGCGCATTACAGTAATCTAATTGAGAGGTGACCAGGGCATGTACTACCAGTGGGAGCTGATGAACAGGAAGGTAGGGTTGCAGCCTACGTATAAGGTGTAGTTGGTACCAAGCTGCCCGGCTCACAGCTGAAATCTGAGCCTCCATGGACAGCTTGGAATCAAGTACAACCCCGAGGCTGCGGACCTGGTCCTTTAGGGGTAAACTCACCCCATTGAACTTCAGGTCAACGGTTCCCAACCTTCTCTTGTCCCCCACGAGCAGTACCTCGGTCTTGTCGGGGTTCAGTTTCAGCCTATTCCTTCCCATCCATCCACTCACGGACTCCAGGCACTTGGACACGGTCTCCACAGCCAACTCTGGTGAAGATTTAAATGAGAGATAGAGCTGAGTGTCATCCGCATATTGGTGACACTGCAGCCCAAATCTCCTGATGATTGCCCCCAGCGGCTTCATATAGATGTTAAATAGCATGGGAGAGAGGATAGAGCCCTGTGGCACACCACAATTGAGAGGCCAAGGGTCTGAAACCTCCTCCCCCAATGCCACCTGTTGGTACCTATCAGAGAGAAAGGAGTGGAACCACCGTAATACAGTGCCTCCTATTCCCAATCCCTAGGCGATATAAAAGGATACTGTGGTCGACAGTATCAAAAGCCGCTGAGAGATCGAGGAGGACAAGGAAGGTAAATTCTCCCCTATCTAATGCCCTCCTCATATCATCTACCAGGGCGACCAAGGCTGTTTCAGTTCCGTGACCAGTCCTGAAGCCCGATTGGTATGGATCTAAGTAATCCATTTCATCCAAGTGTGTCGACAACTGATTGGCCACCACTCGCTCAATGACCTTGCCCAAGAATGGTAAATTCGAAATTGGGCGAAAGTTATTAAAAACTTGGGGATCCAAGGAGGGCTTCTTTAAGATGGGCTTTACAATTGCCTCCTTGAGGGCTGATGGCATCACACCCTCTTTCAAGGATGCGTTTACCACCACCTTGTTCCCCTCACCCAACTTCTCTCTGCATCTCATGATGAGCCACGATGGGCAAGGGTCAGTTAGACAGGTGGTAGGCCTTACAGTCGTGAGCACCTTGTCCACATCCTCAGAAGAGAGAGGCTGAAAACGATCCCAGCATACCGGCGTGCAACTGGTCAACTCTGATTCATCCACTGTATCCACGGCGCACGGGATCGAGCTCCGTATGTGTTCGATTTTATCAGCAAAGTGCTTAGCCAAAATGTCACAGGAGGCTTTTGACTGTTCCAAGGATTCCTGAGCAACTGGACTGACCAGGCTTCGGACCACTTGGAACAACCTCCTGGGACAGCACTCTGCAGACGCAATAGAGGCAGTAAAGAAAGCCTTCTTTTATGTCCTTATTGCCACTTGGTAGGCAGTTACTGCTGCTCTAACTTGTGTCCGGACACTTTCGGAGCGGGATTTCCGCCACCGGCGTTCTAGTCGTCTCACCTTCTGTCTCAGAGTACGCAGCCGTGGTGTATACCACGGTGCTAACTGAGTTCTATTCAGGGGGAGAGGACGTTTCGGAGCCACCCGGTCTAACGCCCCGGTGATATTTCCATTCCACTCCATCACCAGGGTTTCAACCGGGCAACCTTCAGCAGGTTCCAGTTCCCCTAGCGCAGTCAGGAATCCATCAGGATCCATCAGACGCCTGGGGCGGACCATTCTAATAGGTCCTTTACCCCTGCGGAGAGGGTGTGGCAACGTGAAGTCCATGTTTACCAGATGGTGATCTGACCATGACACAGGAGTGGAAAGAACCACTCCCAACTTCAGAGCACTTTTCTCCTCTCCCAGGACAAACACAAGGTCGAGAGCATGACCGGCTACATGGGTGGGCCCAGTATTACTGAGGTGCAGTTCCCAAGAAGCCATGGTTTCCAGAAAATCCCGAGGGGCTCCAGTGAGAGTGGTCCCGGCATGCACGTTGAAGTCACCCAGCACTAACAATTCTGGGGACAACGCCCGTACAGCCGAGACCACCTCCAGCACCTCGGCCAGGGAGTCTGCTGTGCAGCGGGGTGGGCGGTACACCAGCAGGATCCCTAAACTGCCCTTCGGGCCCAACCTCCAGTACATGCAGTCAACAAACTTGGTCCTATGGAGAGGAGATCTGGCAAAAACCAAGGACTCCCGGTAAATGACTGCCACACCCCCTCCCCGCCTACCCACCCTCGGCTGCTGTGCGCAGCGGAAACCCGGCGGACACATGGCCTCAAGAATGGGTGCAGAGGCCTCATCCAGCCAAGTCTCCGTAATACATGCCAGGTCTGCACACTCATCCAAGATCATGTCGTGGATGAGTGAAGTTTTTTGTACCACAGACCTGGCATTGCACAACAGCAGACGAAGGTCGGTAGGAACCTTGCGTCCCCCAGTTATCGTCTGGTTTGGGGCAGACCCGGAACAGGGGATGGGTATAATGCATCTACCCCCTGTTCCCCTATGCTGGCGTGGTCTGCCTACAGCACCTTTCCAGCGCCTGCCGCCCAGTCTTTCAATAACTTGGCCCCTCACCTCCCCTGTCACATCCCCTCCTGACTTGCACATACTCTATCCCTGCCCGCCAATCAACAGGCCACCCAGTCTAAAACAATAATAGACCATAAACCCACCCCCAAGTGATAAATAACAAAAATAAAACAAAATAAAATACAGTTAAAATCAATATAATTAAAAATTACGTCTCAGTCGCACATCCACACATCCATGTATCCATACACACTCCAGCCAACCCTTGGATGAACTGAGGGGAGGCCGATTATCATATTCCATACTAGGGAACTAAATGCTCATTTAAAAGAACACATACTCAAACCTTGGTTGAGATACATCTTTAGGAGATAAGCTGGCCTTTGATATGTGATAGAAATAGTTCTAAGGACTGCAAATGTGACACTAATAAGAGATAACACTTCATCCATGGAGTTGTGATGTTCACTTGAAAAGCCTGAATTCCATTGAGGAGGCAGATTGCTTTATTCCTTAGAAAGGGTTGTAAAGAATATTTGTACATTCTTAGCTGTGTTATACTAACTGAACTAAGATATTTATGCTGGCTTCAGTTCCACCCAAATTCTATTAAGCAAACCTCCATGAACATACACATTTTTCATTTAGCTGTGTAAGCCTTTTTAATAAACAGACCTGTACAAACCTTCAACATGAATAAGCTTCTAAGCTTCTTATTCAGGGTGTGAATATTATAGGTTTCTTTTCTTACTGTTAGATGACAAAAAAAAGTAAAATCAGTATTCAGCACAAATTCAGATGGTGGTTACAGTATTCCAAACAAAAGGTACTATACAGTGACATGCAAAGCAATGGGAGCTCATCATTCAGTAGAATATTAATTGCACCTAGCTAAAAAAGAATGTAAAACAAACCTTTACTGTTGATGTAGAATGTTTCTTACATTGCAAAATACTTTTAAAAAACAACCACCATCAAATTAGGAACCTCCAACACCCAATCTAAACACCCAACACTCAGTTTAGTTCAATTTAATTATAATGAATCAAAGGTTGTCACAAAAGCAGACATTCCATTCTACTCTCATACTTCTGCTACATATAGAGAAGGGTGTTAGCGGGTATCACGCCAATCCACCAGTCCCACTCCCTCTTATTACCCAGAGAACATCATTATATCACAATTTCCATTTAAAAATACCATTTGCCTCCAAATACAACAATTTCAAATGTCTCTCCCCACCAGGAAAAAAAAACTATGTCTATGGGAACAAAGCCACATTGTCTTTAAGCTCCAGCCAGGCTTCCTACCCCACCCCAAGGGCAACAGCACACAGAACAACTGCAAAGCAGCCAACATGATACCATCTGGATGTTAGGGACTGAAACTCCCATCATCCCTGAGCTGTTGCCATGCTGGCTGAAGATGATGGGAGTTGTAGTCCAAAATACCTGTAAGGCACCTTGCTGGATACAACTGAAGAAAAGAGAAGAGAAAAAAGGGCTGTTATGCATGATAATGTCAAGCAGAATTGTATCCTGCTATGTATTCTTCTACAATTATGCATTGTCTTATTTTATTGTTCTAAAATTCTACATTCTTATAATCTTTTGTATCCCCATATTTGCTCCATTTCCCCATATATAACTGTCATTTATCCTCATATTTCTTTATGCAATTATAATCCTTTGAATGAATGGTTTGAATGATGGTGGCTCTACCCTAAGCAAGGAAAACAGGGTGAGAACTGCTCTCTCAAGCAAACAGGACATTAGGACTCTGCCTTTACAATACAATGCAATCATATGACAACAGAGGGAAAAAATTTTTATTATTATTTATTTATTTATTTATTTATTTATTTATTTATTTATACATACCCTGCCTTCCGGCCAAAGGCCCTCAAGGCGGCTTATGAAAAACACAAATATAAAAATACAATACAGTAGGGCCCCACTTATACGGCGTGTTAGGGACCAGGCCGTAAAGTGGAACCCACTGACTATAATGGGTCGCGCCACGCCAAAATGCCGCAAAATGCCGCAAAAGCACAAAATCGGCTTTAAAACGGGGAATTTCCTCTAATTGAAAGCTGCCGCATCAGCGGAACGCTGGAAAATGGAACACCGTAAAGTGGGGCCCTACTGTATAAAATACATCAATAAAATAATACAATTTACAAAAGTTAAATAACTGCTCTTACGCTAACAATGTAAGATGCACGACACATGAGGGGAAAGGGGCAGGGAAGAACAAGGAGAAAAGTATGCTCAAGCACCAGTTCTTAAATTACAGTTCTTTTCATGACCAGCTGGAATGGAAGCAGGTAGCCTGATAGCATGGAGGCTACTGGGGAGGGCAAGGACAGCTAGTCGCTCAGCATAGGCGATGAAACAGCTCACGGATGGATCAGCTTTGGCATGGAAACAAAACACATCTTTGCTGCTGAAGCCACAAGGCATCCCGGCGATAATCAGATAATAACAGCCTTCCTCAGAAGTCAAAGATTGGACAGAACCTCCAGAGGCAAGACAAAGGGAAATTGCACATCCCGGAGGCAGATGGTACCTAGTCTCCCCAGAAAGAACAAACAACATCTTGACAATTCCAGAAAACCCTGCAATGATGATACTAATCTGTTATCTATAGGAGAAGTTTGGGAAGGACAAAGTGAACAGAGGAAGAGGCTCAGATGATCAACTTTGTAACCACTTGAGGCAGAAAAAGACATAGAGAGGTAAAACTATTCTCAGGCAAGACCCCTGAGCTCCAGGAGCAGTGTTAAGCTTCCACCACAGCCTGGCTCCATCTGTCCATCACTCTGTGCCACTAGGCTAGCTATCTACTTAGACAGATACCCTTGTAATATCTCTACAAAGCGTGTGAGTGTGTGTGAGAGAGATGCATTTTTCCCATGTTAAAACTCTTTGTTAATTATTTCAGGTTGGGTATAGATGAACAATATTCCCAATGCGTGCCACTTCTATAACTCAGAGGGTGTCAGTTCTTAAAGTGATGATGATGGAACCAATTACACAGTGCTGACAAACGAGATGCTGTGTTGAAGCCATTTTTGTTCTGTCTCTTCTCTATTTCTCAAATAAAGATGGAACATTTGCTCCCAAACTTTTACCATATAAATCCCTGTTTAAACAATAGGCCCAGACTTTATCGAACTGTTTCCTAGGCTTTTCAAAAGAACCTGATCAATATTAGTTCTCCTTAACTACTCAATAGTTCACTCGCAACTCTATCACATGCATTCAACAGCAATTAAGCCTAAAACAACATTCACTGAAACTGTGGACTGTGCGCTGATGCACAGTTTTCTGTGTAAAGCTGTAAAGTTAATTGCAAATATATCTAGAATTCTGCAAGATAGCTACCATCTCTACGTTCCATAATTGTGGACGAAAGCATTTAGATTACCTTTTGAAAGGTTTTTCAAAAACACCTTTCTAGCATATGCTTCATTGATCTGCCCTACCCACACTGGTCGCTACAGCAAAAGCATCTCATTGATTCATTTAGAGGTTGAGATGGTTTTATGTTTCCCTTTCAGGTAAGCAAGTCTTTCCTGGGTTCACTGTTATTTATTTATTTAATTCAATTTTTATACCGCCCATAGCAAAGCTCTCTGGGTGGTGTACAACCAATGAAAATATATAATTACATTTCAATATTTAAAAACACCAAATCCTCGAAACAACAGTTAGACAAACAGACAGGACATATAACTAACATAAACAACATTAAATACAAATACTAAAATGCTAAGATATTAAAAATATTAAAATGTTAAAAGGAAAAGGGGGGAATCGAGATCAGCCTCATGCATGGTTATTAAATCACCTCTGAGAGACATGGCATAAGCGAAGGGTTGTCTGGCTGTGTGATAGACAGTGAATTGGCTGGAGAAGAGTTGTTGATGTGATACAAACAACCTAAACTGCAGCCCTGGGATGGATTCATAATTTGGTACGGGGATGGAAGTGCTGCTCCTGTACATTGATCTCCACATCAACAAAATAGCTCAGGTGAGGTTTGACCTCTTAAGTTTGTCCAACTGCTGTGTGAAGATGCTGGCAGTGATTAGTATGTTATTTTAGTCTCACAGATTAAGTTATATATAGCAGTGGAAATGATTAGCTTTGTCAGAGGGTGTCTCTGGCATAAGAAATTGTCTCTTGTATTTAACAAATCTGCTTTGACTTCAGCATTTCATAAACAGAGAGTCAGCATTACAGAGTAACAGTTTACTAATTTTCCAGCTGATTCTGTAGGAGTGCTTTGCAGGGGGAATTTTACAGGCTATACATCAAGGTACAGTTTTAGATTAATTGAATTTGCTGGATTGCTGTTCCCAAGTAGTGAAACACATTTCCATTACCAAGTAGTGAAACACATTTCCATTACTGTAGACTTTGAAAAGAAGACAGTCTTAAACAGATATATATACACATACACACTTCTTTGACCCTTTTGGGGGGTCAAAAACACCAAACAACATATAACATATTCATGATTATTCCGTGCAAATACAGCCTCGCTGTGAATCCAATACCCACTTGCAGAAGATTTTCATAGGGATCAACAGAGCCCCATTTCCTTCTGTATCTCTTGGCAGTGCAGTTGACCATGATGGGGAACAGAAAGTGTGTGGCATCTATCTCACTCACTCCTGGACTGACTCCACTTGGTACAGGTTGTTGCATTACACATAGAGGAAAGATCACATGGGGTAAAGAAGGCAACACAAACCAATCCCTTTGGGATAAAAATGACTGGCTGTCTGCAAGAGCAGTGAGGGTGGAGAGGAAGAGAAACTGGCCTCTATATAGATTCTTATGGAAATTCTCTATATGCAGGACTGCAACCACTTTGGCATGGGCTCATTCCTGTAATCATTGAGATGATTTAAAGATTCACAAACACACATTTTAATGCATCTTAGATTAATGCAAGTTGTTGTGCATCTCTATATTGTGTCCTTTAGTCAACAGCCTACCTGCTGTTGTACAAGCATTTCTGAACTGCTTCATTTGTGTCATTAGATTGTATAACTGATTATGTACTGAATTAGATCAGCTCAGTCCTGTTGTCCCCCCCCCATACACCTGCAAATCACTGTAATGGGGGATCTAAAAATAGCTGAATGAAATGTACATGGATAGCACCCCCTGCAGAGTGATTAAGCCTGCTAAATTGTAGGCAGATATACCCAGGTGTTTTTTGGGCAGAGCACCTTTAAAGTTTTGTTTTGTTTTTAACAAAGGAGGAGTCTATAATCTTTTAATTTCCTACTATTACTTGATGCAGTTTTCAGGCATGATCACTCATTCTGAGAGGATGGGACCTGCCAATTTTGTTGGAAATGTGGCAAGAGCAACTCCTGTTCTTTTGTTTGTATTCCAGAAGGAAGATAGAGTTTGGGTCCTCCAGCTGGCTAGGCTTACCTACCTTTACCTGTGTTCATCTCTACCTAACTTCCATTGTAAACTGATATGCTCAGGGAATCTGACCTGCCCCTCCTTTCTTTGTCTTCTTCAACTGTCCAAGGACAGAGGAGACATCTTTGTCTTTTTTCTCTCTCCCAAACCATGAGGGCAATACCCAAGTCTGGGCATCGCACCTCCAACTTGCTTAGTTAGAACAAGGTGTGCCTTTCCTATCTACTATGTATTTCTATAGAGTAGCTTTTCTTATTTTACTAAGTCTTAAGTCTCAGTGATTTACACACAGAGTAAAAGCCTGTTTCTTAGGAAATACACTGGCACCCACAGCTCAGAATACCGAGTTACTCCCCATATGCATAACAAATATTCAGAATGATAGATATAGTGGTTCTCCCACAAGGACAGACTTTACCATTTTGGGGTGGGTACAAGAGGAATCATAGGGGTTAGGAGTAAAAGAAAGAGCAGGGATTCCCCTAGAAAGACTGGGGTGGGGAAAATGTCACCCCCAGAAATGGCACTGTTGCCTCAAGGGCAGTTGATGGGGACTGGGCTTCTGCTTCCCCCAGATTTTTGGGATACAGCCTCTTTTCCCTGGGAGAGAGATCATAGGGGAATAGTGGTGGTGGGGAGAATATGGATCCCCAAGAAAGACTGGGGTGGGGAACATGTCACCCACCCAGCAAGAGCCCTGTTACCCCAAGGGTCGTTGATGAGGGTGGGCTTCTTTCCCCTGTTCCCCACAGAGGTTTGGTGATACAATAGTGATCTATCAGACGGGAAGGGTGGTGGAAAAATAGCATAAATACTCAGAAAAAACTGGCATGTGGAGAAACCCTGTATATGGGTTTGTTTATGTTTGTACTTAGAATAACAAAACATATTATATGATCCCTGTGACTGCCATCAGGCCTTGTGTTGTTATATTGCTACAAGCATGCTTAGCAGTGGTTGCTCAGTGACAAGTTCTGAGAGGAGAGAGACGATTGATGACTGTAAGATTTTATTAGATGTGGGCTGGATCAGGTAAATTTGTTCTGATTGGTCTGGGTGACAGCAGGCTCTGATTGCTGGAGCTTCCAGTCTGTTGGGAGTTAACTGTCAGTTGGGAATAGTGGCAGCATCTGTGAGGTGATGTTTCCCATGCCATGGAACTTACTTCTGAGGGGGCAGGACCCAGCATGCTTCTGGTAGTGGTGGCTGCAGAAGGGCTTGAGGCAGAGCACCCAGAGCCTCTAACCATTGAAGGGATGGGTATGCACTGAGGAGGAGGTGGTGGTAGTGGCAGTAGCAGTGCCAACAGGCCCCCGCAGCAACAAAGACAGGCGGCAGGAGGAGGTGACCAAACTTGATGCTGATGATGATGAGGGGCCCCTGTGAGCTCCTGGCTCTTGGGCCAGTGCCCAACCTGGCCACCCACTGGTGCTGGAACTGGTTAGCAATTGGTGGTTAGTAAGGGGTGGTGAGTTGGTTGATGAGAATAGCTGAGGGAAGACCTGAGGCCTGTATTTTAATACCCAGGGTCAGGGTATCATTAATAGGAGGAAGGGCAGGAAACAAACAAACAAACAAAATAATTATCTGGTGAAGTTCAGAAGGGAACTGGTGACTAAGTTGGTTTGAGAGGCTGCCCTGAAAAAAGGTCTTGCCAGAGTTAAGTGACACAAGTTGGATTTTTATGCTGGAGCTTTAGGGTACAGAGGGAGATTATCCCCAGTAGCTGCACTGGACTGTGGGAGTAATTGGCTGGAATTGAGGTTTAGTGAAATTGGCCTGAGGTGACAGCTGTGGTGCATCCTTCCCTGGCTCTCCCTGTCAGGTTCCTACCTGCTCGTGGTTACTGCCTGTCACTAGGCACCACCAGGGACTCCACCAGTCCGGACTGCTCTCTCTTATGGTTTCTCTCCCCGCTCTTTCACTCCACTTACCATGTATCTTCTAAACAACCAACACTTACCATATATACATTAATATAGGAACATCACAACAGCCACTTAGAAGCTGGTGTCAGCAAGTGTGTTGGGAGTTTTTTGAACTCATCAACAAGCATCTTTAAAGTCCCAGAATAAGTATTAGTGTTTACCCTGTCTTCCAGTGTTGTCATCCATCTCATGCCTAAAGCCTATTCAACATTACTAGGAGTGGGTTTAAAGTATTCTGTGTAAATTAGTGTCAGCAAAGAGTTAAGGAAGCCTGTGCTTACATGAAGGGAGCCCGAGGAACCTAGAGATCCCTGGCATCCCCCACAGATTTTTGGGGATACAATGGAGAGCTCTTCCTTGACTTGCATAGGGGAAGGCGTAGATCCACATGAAAAACAATTTTAAATTCCTGTCTCAAGTCACTGTGATTGGAGTGCCCTGGGGAAAAAATCACTGTGATTAAAATGAAACCTTTCTGTGAAAACAAAAAATCCCATCTTTCTACTCCCTCTATGCTTGAGCAGTGGATGTTTCCTCAGTCAGCTTAGCTTCGTTTCTTGTGTGTGTGTGTGTTTGTGTGTAAGGCTCTACATTTTTTGAAGAGTCAAAGGCACAAAGTCACTCAGAAGCTTACCTGATCCGCCTCAAGATACCTTGTTAATGATGTGATCCAACTCAGAAACATAAGAACGTTCCCCAAATCACTTCACTCCACCTTCTAATTTGTGGGTATAGACAAAGTGATGCACACCCCTAATATTTATTGGCTATGCAGTTGTTTTGCCAACAGGCAAGAAAATTCAAGAGAATCCAGAGGCAATGAGCACTCAAGTGGAAAAAAAGATTTACAATGCTTTAATTGAAAGATTTAGTGTTTTACTACAGGCAAGGCACTTAAACAGATAAAAGCAGCTCTTGCACAGTTGTTATCTTACATCTTCTGTTGTCTGGGAACCCCAGATAAGAACCACGGAGAGATCCCAGTTGGCCACCCGCTTACACACAACCACACCGATGGTCTGTGTTGAAGCCCCCTAAGCAGGAGTTAGGGACCCTTATTTATACCCAAAAGAGCCCCTGAACTTGGGTGCAACTTTGCACCTGTGACTTTAACTAGCTATACCTGTGGGAATGTTTTTTTTATTTGGGTCTCATGCTTCTGCCTTTGTTTATCAGTTTTGTTGGTCAGTGTCCTGGCTTTGTAGCAGACTGATTCATTGCAGCTGCCTTTGAGGCCAAGTTCCCAGCACTTAGCAGTGTGTGTGAAAACATCCTCCCTAATGATCTGTTGGCATCCACTATCTATTTTTGCCAATTAAGAGCCTCTCTTACCTCATCTGTGTTAAATAAACAAAGCTTCTCAGACTTACGTATTTATTTCTTATTATTTCTTATTTGATTTATATCCCGCCCTTCCTCCCAGCAGGAGGAATTTATGTACTATTGTATTCTACATAGACCAGGTGAGAAAGCATGCCCAAGGCCCACCTGGCTGGGATGCAGGGCGTGGGACAAAGGCATGGGACAGGGGAACTGAGCATGCCACACTACACCTCCTTGTACATCAAGATGTCTTGCGAAAATATGTTCCTATACAGCAGTGCAGTACATGGGGAAAACATCCCTAGAAATGTCTAAGCTGCTCTTGAGTTCACATAAATACAAATTTTAAACACTCCTTGAAGTGTTGGTAGGAATTGTCTTCTTTAGCCTTTTAAACAAACTGCAACACATGCTACACTTTTGCAATTTCCAGAACAACCAAAGGGAAAGTAATTAAGGTGGATATTGCTACTAGTTGTTCATGTCACTTAATCATACTTTACAGCTTTCAGCAAAAATGATTTGTCATAATTTCCTTGACATGCCAGATGTAATGCATAGTGCTCCTCATTTTAAGAAGCAGGTTTTATTTTCATTCAAGTATTCGTCTTGCTTTGAAATGTTCGTACTAAGATTGCTGAGTCTACAGATGAATCAAAATTTATTGGCAGAGATTCTATATTCAAAAGAGAAGCTGCTGTCATTTTGAATCTGCAGAGGAATATTTCATTTTGGAACACTGAACGTTTTCAAGATCCATACTAATTTTATGAATCAATGTATAGGTCAGGTTTTCATCATATTAAAACCTAAACATAAAAAGCTTTTGCAGATTCACAAGTAGATTTTTAGTTATTTATTAGTCTTAAAACAATATATGGAAGTAATGCAAACTTGAGTCCAATTGTTGATTTGGTATGTAGATACTGTATTATACTGTCAAGAAACTGAATAATTTATTTTATATATGTATGGTGCATATTTTAAATTGATTCTGTTTAAACTAAATATTTGTAACACAGCTATGGTTTTCAAAAGTTGCTTTCATTTCTTGCCCTTTATCTTTTTGATGACTGGTTAGCATTCTTTTACAAAAAATGAAAAAAAATTCAAAAACCTTAGCAGTTTATGCTTTGAGGCTATATCTGAATACTACATTCAATAACATTGTATTGCAGCAATTGCGTGGATGACTTTTTAGAAGTTAGTTGCAGTCATAGGGGCATAGGCAATCCAGATTGGTACACTGGAGGAATGGTGTAGGGGGCTTAACTCTTTGTCCCTGCTGTGGTCCCAATCCAGATTGGACCTCTGTACCTATTATTTGCATTGATGTGGTGTTAGAGAGAAGCTCCCATTGGAGCTAAATGTCGTGTCTGAAACTTGAGAAAGGCTTATGGAAATATTCTCATAATTTAAACATATATTCTGTGGTCATTGATGAGTGATGTGTATGGAAGCATGCATACACATATATGTAGAGAAGCTGGAGGAGTTGCACATGAAAACAGATGCTATGTATATGGATTTTCTCCTGATATAGGTGCATGCTTGGAATCCTCTTTGAATACTGGTAATAATGCATGATAGTGCCAGTCAGGAAGATGTGTTTTTGTGGAGGTTGCATGAAGTCTCTCTGCTCCCCTAAATCCAACAAACAGCTGATTAGTATGATTGCTGCTTTTCTAACAGCTTGTGCGCACAGATGGATCATGGCCACATTGTGGAAAGAAACCATCATGTGGTGGTATGTTGCACTTTCAAAAAAGTGCTTAACTGTAATAATTTGAAATAAAGATTGAAAGGCTATAGCAAAATATTTGGTATCGTTTCACCACCTTCAGTAGTGGACATGTGGTGAGGCAATGATGCTTACCTGACCTCCCAGCAGGTGAGTTGCTGATGCTTACCAAGAGGAGGAAGGGCAAGGTGGCAGGAAGAGGGTGTTATGCAAATGCATCAGCAGGAGTGTCAGATTGGCTCAGCTGGTGCATTTGGGTCACTCCAATCTCCCTGCCAGCTCACACCTCCCCCTCCCAGTAAGTAGCAATGACTCACCTACCGGGAGGTCAGGTAGCTGCTTCCACCCCACCATGCTGTCTCCTGCTGATCACCTTCAAGAAGAAAGTTAGCTAAAGACTTCTTTGAGCATTCTGTAAATATGTTCCATAAAAATGTGAAGTGGTAAAGATTGCTTTAGCTCTCTCCCCATCATTGTCATCAAGCTTCATAAGTTGGAGAGCAACTGTTGGAAATGGGGAGCCTCCTCTATATGTGGAGGCTTCTACTAGATTTAGAACCCTGGAAAGTCAGGGTTCTAAAATGCATGGTGAGCCCCTAGGGAGGGACATGGCATGATAATCCCTGCTGCCTCCCTCTCATCTTTCCTGAACACGTTTAGAGGAGGGTCTGCACTGTTTTAATGATAGAAAAAAAGTCTAAATCTGAAGCACAACTAAAACAGGCTTAATAAATTGGGTGACTACATAGTCTAAGGGTAGTGGTTGCTGATTGTGTCAGGACAATTTAGAAAGCTGCTGGTATTGTAGGAAATAGCGCTGTAACAAATAATGCTTATTTGGCTTTTGTAAAATTTGCTTGGCTGCAGGGAATAAGGACAATGCTGGTGATTCAGTGGACGTTGCTGTTTATGTAAACTGGCCTGGCTATCTCGCTGTTTGTGTAAACTATCTTGGCCTGAAAAACCGGTTGTGCAAGTGCCTTCAATGGCGCTGAGTGAAGAGACAACGCCTGGCTAAGGAATGTGGCGAAGGGCCAAACAAGCCTTATATGGAGAGGCATGAAAATAAGGAAGTAGGCTGAGCAAGCAGTTAATGTATGCATGATGTATGTAGTGCCAAGGGTATAAGACCTGGCTGCGTCCAGGGAGGGGCAGACTCGGCTTTGTTCGTTTCTCCACTTGCAAGTGATTCAATAAAACTCTGGCTTTACTTTTAAGATCGTTTCGTCGTTCCTTGAGTAATATTAAAACCTTGTACTTGGGAGCGGATCCTCGCCTAACAATAAAACAAATATTGTGGGCGTTTGTTACAGTATGTTTTCAGGCAGAACCTTTTGGAATAACAAACTCCTCTAGCATGGTTTCTGAAATGGAAAAATTATTCATGCAGGCTGAAATATATATTTTTCTTTAAGAAAGTTATTTTTTACATTTATAGGGTAGTTGGCATGTGAGATATAAAAGCTTTGCATAAGAGGGGAAAGGAGCATGTCGAAAAACACTTTGATGTATATTTCATTTCATATGTTTATGATCAATTTATCTGCTTTTCATGTTTTTGAGAGAGCACACAAGGAGATGTATAAGCTGTATCCCATCTATGCATTATCCTGGAAACCTCAAAAGGGTTGCTCCTAGTAGAACTGAGATCAAGTCTGGGACCAAGAATGGAGAGAAATTTGATTCAGTTTGCATTTAAAGATGAATTTACCTAATTCACACTTTCCAAAACAATACAAGAACCAAAACACAGTCACCCTTCAAAAGTCACACTTCCTACAATGTTTTGCAGTAGAGTTTTACAGCCAAGTAATGTCTAGAAAAATCCATATGCTATGGTAAACTGTGTATAAAATGCATATATTAGTAAAAATAAAATAAAAATGCATTAGGGAAATTGCTTTGCAAAAATGTGTATAGTAGGCAAAACTGCATGCAAAAATATGTATTATTAGGAGAAATTTGCTCTAAAATGCTGATGAACTTTCAGGAGGATTTACAAAATGAATTGGAAATATGGAGAATGGAAAAATGAGAAACTGGGGGAAATCACAAACTGACAGATCCAACCATCACTACTTGGGCCTGGGCTTTCAAAAATCAAACTCTCTCACCAACTTGGAAAATAGCTTGATTATCTCAAACCCAGGTGCATGCCTGTATGAGACCTTGCCACACCCTCAACAATATCATTAGTAATGCAACACATCTCTTCCATCATCCTCCCACCTTCCCGTCCATCCACCTGACTTTCCCCAAGCCACTGCCTCCTGCATAGGGATGGACAAATCTGACAATTGTTTTCTCTCCATTTCCCAGTTTCTCAACCTTAAGTTCAGTTTGTCCCATTTCCACATCATTTTGTGAACGTATCTTCCAAAAAAACAAAATCCACTGAAACATTTGTATGCATTTGCCCAACATGTGCTTTTTTGTTTGCACTTTTGCCTAATATACACATTTTTGCATGCAATTTTCTCCAGTATATTGTAGTTTCATATGTTATTTTCACTGTTGTTTGCATTTCTGTGCACACTTTTTGGTTGGAAAATTGCATCACAAAACTCAGAGGTCTGCAAATTTTCAAGGGTAACTGTGTTTCAGTTCAGAAAGTAGAAATTAGGTAAGTTTGCATTAAAATGAATTTCAAATGTGAACTGAATGACTTTCTCACCCATCCCTACCCATGCACTTAGATTTGTCATTTCCCCAGCAGTGTCCTTCCCCGCTCCTCTGATGCCTGATACATTGTCATGGCTGTATATCAGACACAAGGAATGCTGGGTAACAGTGGTAGCTGGTGCCCAGTAGCACTGGTGGGGCAGAAGGCAAGGAGGCCAACAGGCAGTGGAGCCAGAGCCAACTAATTTTACTTGTGCCCCCATCTTCCACCTTGAGTTCTACAAGGGTAAGAATATCAGTAAAGAAGAGGAAGCAGACAGGGCTCCCCCTGGACTGGTTGTAAGATGGTAGACAAGTGTGCTTGGAGGAATCAAGAGTGAGATATGTGAGGCCGTGGCCCATTCAACCTAATGGATGATCCTCCCCTGCTGGTTTTCCCACTCCACTCCATCCAGCACCAAAAGGTGGGAGCCCTTTTGCAGCAGGGACGGGAAGGAGGGCATGAAGCCACTTCTGGCTTCTTTTGGCACCAAGAGTGCCAATGCAGGAGAAAAGCAGGGGTAGGATATTTAAGGCCGTGCCCCTGTTGACCACCTCCTCTTTTTCTGCAGGGAGCGTGACAGCTGGCACATGTGGCGGCGAGCTCAGTGGCGGCAGGTGTGCAGCAGTGGTTTTGGTGGTGGTGGCAGCAGCAGCAAGGATGCAGCGGAGAGCAGTGAGTTTGGTGGCAGTGGCAGGTGTGTGGCAGCGACCAGCTCACTCGACAACAGCAGTGGCAAGAGGACGGTGGCGAGCTGCAGTGGTCCAGGAGCAGGGCAGTGAGGAGCGGCAGGGCCTAGCCCCTGTGGGTTTTGGAGCCTGGGAGAGGAGGGAGGTCGGGGACAGTAGGTCCTTAAGGGGTTGGTAATTCTTCATTGAGATGGGTGGTAACCCAGGTAGGAGTTAGGAATGGTTTCAATATTGGGAGACAGAATGAGTTTGGGAGTTGTTAGCATGGCACCAAGAAAGGGTGTTGGGGGTAAAAAGGGTAAAGGTAAATCCCCGAAGCAGCCTGCTAGGGTGCCTGAGATGCAGAGGGCAGCAGATGAATCTTCTTCAGAAGATTATGATGGCTCTAATATTAGGAATATCATGGCAAGGTTGGAGGCTATGGAAAGGGCAGCAGGTAAGAAGCCAGCAAAGGTGAGGAAGACCTCTGCCAAGCAAATGTTGTTGGATACTGCAGCACATATGGATGCGCTGGAGGCATCAACAAGTAAACCCGACCCCCAGCGGAAATGCCTACTGATGAGGAGCAACAGCAATCAGATGTGAGACCTCAGGAGCTATCGCCACCAAGAGAGATCCAAACAGGTGAGGGCAATGCACTTATACAACCATGGGGATGGCTGGCCTGGGGTTGGCCTTATTGGGGTGCTACACAAATATGGCCATCCTCACATCCAGCTTGGGTGTGTGTTTGTCAGGGGAAGGACAGAGGCCATCAGAGGGGCAGACGATGGTGGAGCAGCAGTTAAATACCCCCAGACCCATTAGTGCAGCTACACAGACAGGTGAAGAGGAGGTTGTAGCCTGGAAGAAGAGGTTGGAAGAGCAAGCAGAAGAGGCAGGCATAGAGGTTAAGGATGCCTATGCTGAGGTGAGGGATACAGAAATCCCGTATGGCAGGGCTTCTAGTTGGTTAGGGTATCATCTTGAGGGCCTTTTGGCCACAAGGCAGGGTATAAATTTAATTAATAATAATAATAATCTTCTTCCGGCAACAAAAGACAAGATATGGAGGGGTGAGTTTGTGGGGTTTTTTTGCTCCTTTTTAGAGAACCGGAACAAATGGATAAAAACAAAAAAGAAGAGAGGGAGAAGGAAAGGTATAAAAGGAAGAAAAGTTGATAGGAATTGGTGTAATTGGCTGGCAGGCTTCCTGACTTATGCTGGGGTAGTCTTGGAAAAACAGCCCAATAAAGGAGCTGTGCTCATGAATGATATGGTACTTTGGCCATATAATGAATTCATGGGTGGAGCCTTGTTGACCTATGATGAGGCCTTCAGGATGCAGGTAGCTTTTGATCCAAGTTTGAGATGGGATAGACAGGAGCCAGAATTGTGGTTATAATTCATGTCTGGAGCAAAGGTAGTATCTGGGGATCAGTCATAGTGGCCATCTGGTGTCCAAATTACAGGCTACCAGTGCAGCCCGTGAAAGCATGGGACGGATGGTTCAATCCCGTTTGCTGTGTTGCAAGTACAGCTCCAATTGACATTGTGGTAGGAATCCATGGTGCTTCAGGCATGAATGCTTCATTTGTGGAGGGGCTCACCCATTTACTGGATGCTCCAGGAGCAGGAATTTTAGGCCTCCAAAGGATAGCCAAGGAAGAAAACCAGAGGTGGCTGGCCCTGCTCAAAATAAGGGGCCCCAGCCCCATTAAGTTATCAATCTTGATTAGATTGTTACAGAACTATCCAAAGTTGGAGGATAGGCATTATCTGTTAGATGGTTTTAGGGATAGGTTTAGGATACCCTATCAGGGGCCAAGGATTTCTAGTAAGAATTTGAGGTCAGTTGAGGGAATGCAATAGGTAATTAGAGAAAAGAGAAGCAAGGAGGTGCAAGCAGGTAGAGTCCTAGGTCCTTTCTCTCCCCCCCCCTTTGCCAATGCTGCACACATCTCCTCTGTTTGTGGTTCCAACGAAGGAGCCGGGCAATTTAGGCTAGCGCATCACCTTTCTTAACCTAAAGGTGATTCTGTGAATTACTACATTCTGGAAAAGTTATGTTCAGTTTGCTACACATCTTTTGACAGTGCAGTGAAGATTGTGCACAGGTGTGGTAGGGGGGTATAGATGGGGAAGAGTGATATCAAGTCAGCTTTCTGCCTCCTTTCAGTTCATCCAAAGGATTTTGATTTATTGGGGTTTTTATATTGTAGGGCCCTTCCTATGGGTTGCTCCATTTCTTGTATTGCATTTGAGCGATTTAGTTTGTTCTTGGAGTGGGCTGTGAGGAGGCAGACCAGCTCGGAAGAGGTAGTACACTATTTAGATGATTTTCTGTTTGTTGTATCCACAGATTGGTAAAAGCAGCAGCTAGCAGATACAGAACGAACACGAATTGATGCCCGCCTGTTAGGTTGACAGAATGCTTTCAAACTGGCACTGGCCAATGAATTCCATCCCTAGATGGCAGTTTCAGTGTTTCTTGGAAGGCTGATGAACCAAAGGATAGTATATCAAAAGGCATTGGGTTCCAAATTATAAATCTAGGAAGAGGGGTTGATTCATAAACCATTCTAGGAATTGTAATTCTGTGAGGGAATAGGAGTCTCCTAACAACTCCCAGCACAAACTTCAGTTTCCAGGATTCTTTGGGGAAAACCATGATTGCTCAAGTGGTATCATAGTGCTTTAAATGTATGGTGTGGATGTGGCCTGTCAATATGCACAAGTTACATAAATTGAACTCACTGTTCTAAAGACAAAATACAAAGTATTATTCACAGGACAAAAATATTCATTCTAACATTGGTATGGAGCGGGAGGAGGGGGAATAAAGAGTGGCATAGGCGCTGTATGTATGCCACTAACATAAGCTCATGGGATGCACCAGTGACTTTTTCTACACTTGAAGTCAGGAGAGAGGCAAGGAAAGAGGTGATGGTGTAGGAGAGTAGTAAAGAAACAAATGAGGGAAAACTGGGCATTTCTGTCTTATTTAGCTTAAATAGATGCTGGCTTAACACTCAAATCTTTACCAGTGTGTCCACCTAGTATTTAGAGAACAAAACAAATGTATAGACCCAATTCCAAGTGACATTAATGAATTGATTTACTTAAAAACAAACAAAAAACAACCACCATATTACTAGATTAAAATCCTATTTGAATAGGTCCACAGTGGAAAATCTGCACTGGTGTTCACTGTCTAACAGAAGACTTCAGTTGCTTCTATTAATAAGAAAGTTGACATAAGTAACTTTGCCCCATTTTTATATTATACAAGAATCATAACAATTTCTCTCAGATTTATCTCTGTGTGTATTTTCTTATTTACGGGTTGTGTTTAATTTTTTTTAAAAAAAGTAATTCAAAGTGAAGAGCTCTTTGAAATTTTAACAATGGATTCTAAAATGCAGTGAATTATCATATATATCACAACATAAGAAAGCACACCATGCCATATTCATTTCAGAAAGCATTAGCTAAATAATTACTGATATACTAGCAATTTTATTGGCCACAAAACTATCAGAGTTAAATATTTTTCTTTTCCCATATGATCTAGTTCTTTCTCACTTAGAATTTTAATGTGAACTGAAATTGTATTCCACAAAAACAGATGCCACTTTCCAGTTAATTCACAGACAATTACTATTCCTGTTTCTACTTAATGGACTTCCTGGCAGTTTTTGTATGTTACATTTATCCAGTTAAAGGGCTCAAGGTCTCAATAAGGAAGGTGAGCAGGGGGCTGGCTGGGTAATTGCTATGCATTAAACCAAACAAACATTCAGTGTAAACATTGCCTTTTAAAAGAGCAATACTTTGCATCTAAATTTATTCCTGTAATATGGTGTTTGATTTGGCTTTATCACTAATGACCTGGTTTGGGTGTTTAAGAATTCTGTTTTGATAAAAAAGAAAATTGTTCTATGAATAATTTAGACTTGACCTCAGCTTTGTATTATACATATAAAGTAGCAACATGAAATAAAGTAGATCAGTGTTAAAAATAATCTATTTAATGCCATATTGATGAAGTGATCTAGCTTTCTAATTGATCCTGTTTTTCATTACACAGTTTATGTAGCCCAAGATTGATTAAGTGATAATTGCATTTGATGTAGAACTTATGAACAGGAACAAATGGCTCATCAGATGAAAAATGATTAGATTGCAGGCTGAATCATCGACTAATTCATGCAACATTTATTTCGAAGTTCCCTGCATTTAAAACTATTACTATTTCCATTAGAAAATCACAATATTTGAGTAGTTTCAGAACCACCTTCAATTTCAACTTCATACAACATGGGAATGTATTAATATGAAATTGCTCAACTTTTGTTCACTAAATTAATTAAAATGATATTCTGGCTTAGTAACAACTACATTTAAGGACAGATCCAGAGTCCTTGTTAGGAAGAGAAAAAACTTCAGCATATTAAAGATTCATAGTTTGAGAAAGTATGGTTTTATATCCTGAAAACTGGTCTGTGTCCAAGAGACACATACAACGTGTAGCAAAGAAGCGTTTCATGCTCATAGTGTAGTCTCTTCACTGGACTCCAGAGACAGAGGATAATGATCATCCTAGTATTGTCACTGCTTGCAAAAGACAGAAGTGGAACATACTGCACTATACTGTAGTCAGTTTCTTCATGGTTAGGATAAAAGAAGCAACTGGGGAATATTTTCAAAGGTTGTGTTGGAAATGCACATGTCATAAGGCTGGAGTTTAACAGTAAACACAGCAAAGAAAGGATGGCTATCTTACTGTGAAGACTTGGGTTTCATTAAAATTTGGAAGCCAGCTGAAAACAATGCGAAATTGCCACACAATATTGCATGCATCCCACTGCAACACTGACATACATTTAAAACAGTGCTATGCCAAACATTTTTCCCTGACCATTTTCAATCAGTTAATAAGAAAAGATATTACATTCAAAAATTATCAAAGAGGAGAGAAAAATTCAGTAAGACTACCTCTGGACAGGGTGCAGGATTTTTGTTACAGTTACTGCATTTTGAGGTATCTGAGCGATATTTTTTAATGTCCTTTCATTCTACAAATCCTCTCATCAGTAGTCTGCACTCTGTGCCTGTGCTTCAATTAAAGCCCAGGGGAAGACATCATCGGGAACTCCTCCCATGGGCCTTTTTCTGATAGGGAAGATATAAGCAGTCAGGAAGGCTGGAAAAATATTTTTTAGAAAGAAAAACACACACATACCACCCTTGGCCAACTCACAATGATCAGGCAAGCTCAAAACCTGACATGGAACCACATTCTAAAGAAATTCTAAAGTGCCCGGAGAAAGAAGCAGGAAAATGAAAGCCTCTTTTGCAGGGGAAGAAAACTTTTGAAAGATAGGAAGAATTTTGTCACAGCACTAATTTTAAGAGAGAGGTAGACCATGTGTCTTACAAATGTGACCCTGAAGTGGGGCAGTGTCTACAGTTTCTTTAATGGAGCTGCTACTTCAGTGTGGCTGTCTTCCTATTTTTCTTTACTGAGGATAACAGTTGCAAAAGAATAGAATTGGCAATTATTTTCAAAGGCCTGCTCTAGTAGATGAGTAATGCTGCAATTCTATACATGTTTACCCAGAAGCAAATCCCACTGAACTAAATGGAACTTACTTTTATGTAGACATGCATACATTATTGTGCAATGCACATGCTAGTATTACTTATTACAATAGCTCGGTGTGATGGATCACCATTGTTCTCTCTTTTTTTTTGTAGCTGGAGAACTGAGGCCAAGAGATAATGACTTGCTCAGACCATGGGTAAGAAGAGCATTAGACCAAGATTTCTCAGGGTTTAACTCTTAGTCTATTGGCTGGTGTGGCTAGGATAACCAGATGCAAGAGATGGCAGGCTTGTAACTTCAACAGTTGTGTAATTTTCAGTTCATCTAACTTGTCACGTCAGGCATGAGTAAAGTTGCAGTGTTGAAATTCCCTCTACTGCACAGCACCAAAAGGCAGAGAAGCCCTATCCTTTTCTGGATCTGGTCATTCTAGCTGCTCTCAAATATCTTATGATTCAAAATATGGATACATGTTGAACTGTGCAAAACACTGGTGCACATGGATTGCTGTAAGAACTGTGAAGCATTATCTTTTGGTGAAAAAAAATTATGACAGTATGAGTTTTATAGATTTTGGACTAATCAGTGTTTTAGTTTCTTTATGTACCACTGGTATAGCAAAAAAACAAAAAACACCTCCCTTGAATAAAATACACAGCAGAAAAGTATACAGTTCCAAAATAGCTCAAAAAAGAGAAGACATTCACAGAGTTTATGAGAATTAGTTTTGGAAAATATAAACTCTTTGAACTTGTGTAGGTCAGTGGACACATACAAATTTCATAAACAGTTCTAGCCAGATCTTTCACCTTCCTGCCCCTAAGCTGTTGGTCTGATGATGCTTAAAAATTGTTTCTGTTCAATTATATCCCAGGAGAATTTATGAACTCTACCAAACCTGAGATGAATATTTTCCAGAAAAGGGGTGGGGAGTATTAAAAATGCTCTTTCAGAAACAAACATATTTCAGCACTAATGATATATTAGTTTTGAAATTAGTTTAAGAAAACCTATAATCTTCTAATGCTTCCTGATTTTTATAGATGTGGTTCTAAAATAGACATTAAACAACATAATTCTATCAACAATCACAGTGGCATTTCTCAGAAGCAACTTTATGGAAAAAATGCTAATATTCCAGCACAAACACAAGAGGAGCCTAATCTCTCCTATTTATGCTGTTAAGTATGTATATTTAAAGATGTCTTTTATCTTGCTCTTCAGCCAAAAAAAGCTCCCAGAGCAGCTTGCAGATCACTAGAACAATCTAAAAAGGCATGACCCAAAAGGAAAATGGCTGGGGAAGGAAATAGGAACTAGTCAAATTCAGATGCAAGCTCTTAGTTACAAGTTCATCTAAGGACCACCTGAGTGGAAAAGCCCAAGGAGAGGAGCTGCAAAAGTTGCTGGTCTCTCTGCTGCACTGCCTAAGGTTGTAGCCCTGCATCCCTTCTTTCTGTTGGCGTGTGCGGATAGAGATCATACAAGGAAGAAATCCAAGGGTCACATAGAACAGTAAATAAGCCAGGCCAGGCAAGTTTCTTGTAAGAGTCTTTACTAGGCAAAGACATTAGACACAGTTCTCTCTAACCAGACGCCTTCCCCCACACTGAGCCTCAACAAGATGTTCCCTTATCTACTTCCCAGCCAGTTGCTGACCTTGGCAAACCTGGCGCTCTGTTCTTCCAGCTTAACCCTTCTGCTTCAGGTTTCACTCTCTCTGCTAAAAACCCTGTCTGTGAGTCTCACAGCATGCTTCACTGACCAACAGCCCCCACCTGAGACTCACAGATTACAAAACTTCATTGTTCATTATTACATTTTTACAACATTAACTTTTCATTACAATGCATGTAAGTACATGGTTTGTTTCCTTACAGTTTCTATTTACATTTACAGTTCAGTTCTTGTTTCTTTATTTCTTTATTCACACAAGTTTCACAATGTTTTGTTCACTTTTATTTGATAATACATTTATATTTCATTCTTCAATACAATACTTCCACATGAGATCCATTGTTTCTTTATCTATTGGCCCTTCTTTTTCCCATTCTACAGGATATTCATCTGTCTCATCATTCTGTTGTGTGACATTAAATGTGAATCTCTGAGGTGGTTGTCCTTTCGTTGTTCTTTCTGATCTCCTAACAGTATCTATTTCCATTTCTTCCTCACTCTCTATTTTACTTGGACCTGCACCTGTGTTTGCACTTGTTCCTGTACTAGTTCCTGGCACTTCTGTATCTTGCATTGCCATGTCTTCACCCCTCAGTCTTTTTACAGTACGTTTGCCACCGTGTATGAGATCAGTCAATGCAGTTCTTAATGGAATTTGCTGTCCAAAAGGAACATCTGCTGCTTCCTGCTTGCTTGCACCTTCAAGTATAACTGTTTGACTGTCTCTCCAGGGTTTATCTATTACCTCTATGCTTCTGCTTAACACTAATTGTTGTTTCTCAGGCAACCAAACTCTATAATATGAATTCTGAAATCCCAAAACGCGTCCTGCCTGAGCTCTTGAGCCTAATTTACCATGCCTTTTCTGTTTTGCAATATGTACCCAGCATTTTGCCCCAAAACGCTCTATGTGTTTCACCCTGGGCTTTCTTCCAGTCAACTTCTCATAGGGAGACATGCCTATTGTTCTGTGCATTAGGCGGTTCTGAATGTATGTAGTGTACAGAATACATTCACCCCAATAAGTGTTATTCATATCAGCATCTGCTAGCATGGCTCTCATTGAATCCTGCAATGACCGGTTCCTCCTCTCTGCCGTTCCGTTGGAGGATGGGCTGAAGGGTGCAGTGAGACTCTGTATTATTCCCTTCTTTTCTAAATATGTTTTAAATGAATTACTGGTAAATTCTCCACCTTGATCTGATCTGATATTCTTGATAACAACCCCATATTGTGTCTCTGTTCTCTGTATAAATGCCTTTAATTTATCTTCTGCTTCACTTTTCTTTTTCAATAAGAATACATGTGTAAATCTGGAGAAATCATCCACAATCACTAAATAAAACCTTGCTCCACCTTTTGAGCACTGGAAAGGTCCAGCCAAATCCACATGTATGAGCTGATAGGGTTCAGTGGTCGTGCTTTCACAGCTCTTATTTACCAGAGTCACAGTCATTTTTGTTTTATAGCATACCTCACATTCATCTACATGCTCACAATGTGTTAATTTCAAATCTTGACTATGCTTTGGGGTGTTTTTTACTTTCTCATAATGTGCGTGTGCCAATTTTCTGTGCCATTCATGTAAACAATTGTCATGTTTATTTTTATTTACTCCTATCCAGGCACACATGGGTTTATCAAGCTTGCTCTCAACCATAAACATTTGGTTCTGTAATTTCCCTTGCATACATATGTCACCATCCTTTCTCACAAAACATCTATCCCCTTCAAATGTAATTTTGCAACCTATTTGAGCCAATTTTCTCACTGATAGAATGTTATATTTTAAACCAGAAACCAATAATACATCTGTTAATATAGTTCCCAAAGTACATAACCTGAGCGTGCCTCTTGCAATCGCGTCCTGAGTCGATCCGTCAGCCAGATAAATCTTCTCCTGTATCGGCTTTGAAGTGTAAAATAAACTAGAGTCTGTGATTAGGCAATTAGACGCTCCGCTGTCGAGAAGCCACTTAGAGTTAATGAGTTTATTGTCCTCCTTAGTAACAAAGTTCACGCTTGTTCTCTGACTTCCAAAGTCCCTGTTATTTCTCTTCTTTAAACAATGTCTCTGTATATGTCCACGGGACCCACAAAAGTAACATATTTTATTCTCTTGCCTGTTTCTTTGATATTGTTGTTGTTGTACAGCCACAGTCTCTTTTAACTCTGTTTTCTTATTCTCTTGTCTTCTATTCCACTCTTGTTGAAGTTTCTGTTCTACAAAGTCCAAATTTAGATTTCCGTCAGGTAAACTTTCCAGACTCGAGACCAGTACATCCCATTTTTGATCCAATGAAGATAACAGGATATAGACCATCTGAATGTCACTATGATGCACTCCTCTATCTTGCAGCTCAGCATTTAATCTCCAAAATTCAGCCAGATGCTCTGTCATAGTCACTTCATCTGTAAAACGCATCTGATAAAGTTTCCGTGCTAAGCACAGCCTGCTCCCTGCAGTTTGTTGCACATGAGCGGCTCTTAGCTTCTCCCACATCTGATTAGCTGTCGGCTCATTACTCACCAGCAACAGTTGAGAATCAGACAGCCCCAGAGTAATAAAAGCCTTCGCTTTCTCATCTTTCTTCAACCACGCTGCTGAAGGAGCTGCCGGAGGGGGGTTTTCTACGACATCATTCAACTCTTCTTTAATCAGAACTGCTCTCATTCTCCATTTCCAGCTGGAGTAGTTTACAGCATTCAGTCTCTCCATCGGCATCCCGGATAACAGGTTTCCAGCCATGTTGCCCACTCTTACTTGCCTCTTTCTTGCACTTTCGTTTCTCTCTGCAACAACGCCACGTCAACGACTTTCGAACCCGTTACCTTGTATGATAAGCTGGGCCCATAACCCCTGTTGGCGTGTGCGGATAGAGATCATACAAGGAAGAAATCCAAGGGTCGCATAGAACAGTAAATAAGCCAGGCCAGGCAAGTTTCTTGTAAGAGTCTTTACTAGGCAAAGACATTAGACACAGTTCTCTCTAACCAGATGCCTTCCCCCACACTGAGCCTCAACAAGATGTTCCCTTATCTACTTCCCAGCCAGTTGCTGACCTTGGCAAACCTGGCGCTCTGTTCTTCCAGCTTAACCCTTCTGCTTCAGGTTTCACTCTCTCTGCTAAAAACCCTGTCTGTGAGTCTCACAACATGCTTCACTGACCAACACTTTCCCCTTCTAATGTTATGGAGAGAAGTGAGTATACATTTATTATAATATTATCCCATATTTCAAAGTTTTTCTAGGATAATGAACCACAAGTTCAATGTTCTGTTGTGTTTGTGGTGGTGATTGTTTTGTGAGTGAAAGGGATGTTTTCTTAAGCAGTACTGTTGGATTATCACTTTTAATGTACATGATGGGTTTTTTAAATTTTTGTTTACTTGTTTCGATCATTATTTAATTTTTTTACTTGTGTTAATTTTTAATCTATCTGTTGCTTTGAGATTGTTCTGGTGTAACGTGACATAAATTTAATAAAATATAATAAATAAGAATAACAACAAACAACATAGATCAGTGATTAAGATAACTAATCAACAACAGGACAAAATAATCTAGTGCTGACTTCACCTCCTCAACCAGCATCTCCAAATGGCTGTATTAATCTATCAAAGCCTGGTTAATGGAAATCAAAAAGCAACTGGCTAAACACCTAGGTCAGGGATGGCAAACCTATGGCCCTCCAGATGGTGTCAGACCTCAGTTCTCATCATCCTGGATCACTGGCAATGTAGGCTGGGGCAGATGAGTACTGGAACCCAACAAGGTCTGCAGTGCCACAGGTTCTCTTCCCCTGAACTACCTTATTTCATGCAGAGCAATCCAAATCATATGTTGCTGGTGGGAGAGGGATGGTAGAGAAGAAGTGGGTGGGAAGCTTTGCAGCATCCACTCACCATTCAGGTGCCACTGGGCTGGCTGAACACCAGCTCAGTCGGGACCTGCATGCACAAACAGAAAAGCAAAAGCCAGCTCCGATGAATACCTCTATGGCGAGTAAGCATGCCCCATTGAGTGTCATTGTAATTATTTTCCTATGCCAACCTTTTTCCTGGTGTAACTTCTGCTCGGATCAGTGCCCCAAACTTGAGTAGGATGTTGTGTAAGTCCCCCAGCCCCTTCCCTGGAATGCCCCATTTTCGGGCCTTCCACCAGCTCTCTGTCTGCCAGACTTGCTGTCCCCAGTGGACCTCTTGCTGAGCCGGCAGGGTCCTGGTGGTGGTGTGGCTCAATTGGGTCAAGAGGCTTCTACTGCTAGAGCCTGGCAGTGTTGGCAGCCTGCTGGCTCAATGAGGGTCCACCACATCCAACTCCAGTACAGCGCAAATACAAGTTGGGTTGTGCCTTGAGACTGATCTGTGCCTCAAATATTATGAAAAGGATACGATAATAGACAAAACAGTTTATCCTATGATAATGTTACAAAGTGTTCTCAGTATGTAGGCACAGTGATTTGATGCAGGTACAGTAGGGATTGGTGAGAATTTCAATTCAGTCTGCATTTGAAACCAAATCTATCAAATTCACACTTTCTGGAACAATATGAGAACCGAAACATAGCAATAGTTCAAAATTTGCACATTCACATTTTGCAATGCAGTTCACTAACCAAACAATGTTTACAATATTACTTATGTTAGGGGGAAGGGTGCATAAAAATGAATATATAAGTGAAAACATACAAAAATGCATTATATGATGAAAAATTGCTTGCAACAATGTGTATGTTAGTCAAAACTGCCTACAAAACTGTGTTTATTAGGAGAAATTTGCACTAAAATGAATTTTCATAAGGATTTTTCTTTAAAAAGTATATTGCAAATTGCTGCAGAAATGCGGAGAACTGAATTTAAAATTGGAAAAATGAGAAACTGAGAGAGCCAAAATTGACAGACCTTTCCATCCCTAAGGTACAGGAAAATTATTGTTAAAAGAATAACTGAAAAGCTTGTGTTACACAAGTCATTCAACAATCATAGCTAATTTCAAAGCCTGGTCTTGCCAGCAGACGTTGCACATGAAATGGGCTGGTAATACTTATGATGCTCCTTAGGCAATATTGAAAATTGGTAGATGAAGAAATAGCAAAATTCATATAATATAACAGGAGGTAGACAAGTGAGATTTTATGTTGGATAAGTAGAGAATCGGCTTAGTTTAAGTTCTTTCAAGATTTCTTCCTTCAGTATTTCTCAACTTTTATAGCATAGCACACAATCTTCACCTTCAAGAAAATAGAGAGGTGAGAAATTTCCCGAGAAATTCCACAAATCTTTTCAAAGTTATTTCAGTTTCACTATAACAGGGATCCCCAGGCTTTGGGGGCCAGCGGGCACATTTGCAAACTGGAGAAACTATTGTGGGCACCACACACACACACATCACAACCACACACCAAATAGAATAAATGGAATGCTTCTTTCAGCAGAGGGAGGAGTTGAGTAAGGAAAGCCTGCAGAGTCCATGGTAGGTCTTTTGGACACACGGGTGCCCTGGACACCATTCTGGCAACCCCTGTACTATAATACCATGCATTAAGTCTGAATATGAATGCAAAGCATGATGAAAATGTGTTCAAGGCTAAATTAGGTATCAAGAACTGACAGATTGTGCAGGCCACCATGATCCACTTAAGTTGTTACAGTCATTCAGTGAAAAATGTTATATCCTTTCCATGCTGCAACATACTTTAACTTTGATTTGGTTGAACTTACATGTTTTCTACAAACTCTCTATGAGGAAGAAACAGACATTTCATATTTGCACATAGCAAGTGAGTCTCCACACTAAGTACAAGAAGTGGATCCTGAGCAATAGGGATCTTTGCAAAATAGAGTATTCTTTTATTACTATGATCTTTGCTTCAGTAATATAATAAATGTATGTGATAGCCCAAGCATGAAATTGCTAAGGGCAAGAGACATTAACAAATCAGCAAAACAGGTGCCTAGAGGAAATAAGCAAGATGAACTTGCCTATCTTGAAACATCTTTTCTGTCACTGACAGAGAACACAGCTACTTCAGGTGCTTACACTACCAAGGAAATGCAAAGCTAAATTGCTTTGGGGCTACTGACCAAATGAGCTATTTGGCAAGGA
This sequence comes from Rhineura floridana, assembly GCF_030035675.1. Lineage (NCBI taxonomy): Eukaryota > Metazoa > Chordata > Lepidosauria > Squamata > Rhineuridae > Rhineura > Rhineura floridana. The sequence goes on from NC_084486.1 coordinate 103,438,295, forward strand.
AATTTCATTTGTAAGCACAAAGAACTGCAGCAGTGTACTCAGGTGGAGTATTCAATTTTACTATTTGTGTGACCATGGGAAAGACATTGTCACATTGCTGGATCATTTATTTGTGTAGTGTCCACTATCATTTTCTTCACTCACTGAGCTAGAGGGGAAACTTTTTTTTTTTATTTAAATGGCCCAATGTATTGCACACAAAAATGGTGGTGTTCCCTTTTGCTGAAACAAAATTTAATTCATGCTCTCTCCTCTAACTCTACAAACCAGACTGTTGGTGTGATTACCAAAGGTTGGCTCATTCAAAATATTTTTGTTCATCTGTCACCCAAGTAACAGGGACATGACCAACAGCAATGTCTGTGATTCCCCCTTCCCCATCACACAATCTGCTCCTGGTTCAAGGTCTTTGCTACATAGTTTACAATACAGGAAGTGGACCTTAAATGTTGTGCCACCTACCCTTTGGAATTCCCTCCCCTTAAGTATTAGATGGGCATCATATCTGTTATCTTTTCAGTGCATATTGAAGACCTTCCTCTTTCAACAAGCCTTTTCAGCAGAGACCTTATACCAGTGTGCATCTGTGCTAGAATTACTTTTTAAGATGTTTTAAAAGTTGTTTTTAAAATATGTTTTTAAAATGTTTTGTTTTAATATATTTTAAAGATGTTTTGTTTTAATGTGTTTTAAAGTCTTTTGTTTTTAAGACTTTTAAAGTGCTTTTCATGTGTTTGTTTGCCACCCTGGGCTCCGGGGAGGAAGGGTGGGATACAAAAAATTAAATAAGCATGCATGCATGCTCTCCTAGCAGCTGTGTGAGCATAAAATCCTCCTTCTCCCCTCCTCACTCCAGTTTTCCCATCTCCTTCTCCTCCTCCCCCATGGTCAGTTTCACATATCCCAAGCATGATTGCATGGGAGTAAATCCCATTGAACTCAACAAGCATGCAAATTGTCAAACCTGCCTTTCCTGTCCCCCTCCCCCTCTCTTTAAACCTCTCCCTTCCTCTCCCCCTCTTTCCCCTTGCCTCCTCCTTCCCTTCTCCCTTGAATTCAATAAGAATGCAAATGATCCATCCATTCTCAGCAAACTTGCACAGGATCATATCTCTATTGAATTCACAATTTTCACCCTCCTTGAGTTGGACGGTGATCTTCTAAACTAGGGAGTTGACTTTACTTGACTAGTCTCTCTCTGGAAAATCAGGGCTCTAAAAGGTGCAGATGTGTATGGTACCTAAAGAGGGTGACAGTGTGCCCCCCAGTTTTGTAATCTGATTGATTTTGTCTGCAATCCTCTACTGAACTCAATGGAGCTTACTTCTGAGTAGATATGTATTGGATTGTTCCCTTGGCTGCAATCCAATACACATTTACCTGGTAGTACGTCTCATTGAACCCAATGGGGCTTACTTCTGAGTGGATTTATACTGGATTGCAGCCTTAGATGGGAGCAAGTCCCGTGAACTCAGTGGGACTGACATATGAGTAGGCATTTATAGGATTGCACTATCAGTGATGCTAAAAGTAAAAAGCTTTTCTAAAGCAGTGGTTCTCAACCTTTTCATTCTTTCATTTTAAGAACCCATTGAAAAATATTGGGGGTCTTTGTGGAGCACTTAACAAACCTCTTTTTCTTCAGTGCAGGGATAATCATCAAAGCCAGTGTTATAATGTGAAACTCATGGGCCCTAGACCAGACCACTGAACAATGATGTAGTGGCAAATTCAGAAGTGCAGGCTCCCTTCATGATAGTCAGGGCCATGCCCCTTCTAAGATTATACAACTTTCTAAGATTATAGAATAGTCTGGCCAGGTTTGAATACACCTTCTTTATCACTTGTTAATACCTTCTTCCATAATAACAGAATTCCCTAAGATCTAATCAGCACAAAAAGAGAGAGAAGAGTCTACTCAGTGGCTAACTCACCTTTCACTTTGATTGGCTCAAATCAGCAGAAAAAGGCAAGGAAGCATGTTAGAAGATTCTTTTCAGTGGCTAACACACACTCCTTTCATGCTGATTGGCTCATAGGATGCTGGAGACATAGGGACCCTGCTGAGACCTGGCTCCCAAAATAGTAAAGGGTCTAAGACCACTGGAGACCTTGGAGGACTACACCCCTGCTACTGAAGCAGTAGTAGCTGATACAGTACATTTTTAGGGGGAGGGCAGACTTTGTATAGCACCAGTTTATGTTTGATAATCTATTCTGATCAAAATGGTCTTGATATCCATTGCCTGACAAAAATAATCAAGTGCAGGGCCAAGTGCAGGTGTTTTCAGCTGCTCAACAACCTTTCTGCAGACCACATGAATGGGCCTCGAAGGCCACCGGTGGTTGTGGTTGAGAACCTCTGCTCTAAAGTAAAGCAAACAAGCCCCTATGTGATAGCATGCCATTTGTCCTGCAGATCTCAAACTCTTTCAGAATTCAAAATCTATGACTATAACATGCTTCATGAGTGGCAGAATATTAAATCCCTACAGCAGATTTTATTGAAATGGAAATCTTAGTGTATGTGAAACTTTTCTATCGATTTTAAAACAAGAGGATAAAACACTTAATTCATACATATTACTTCTACAGACAAAAATAAAATCCCACACCATCAGGAAACGGTCAATTTGACTGGCTGCTTTGCTGCCTATAATCTTTAATTTCTAATCCAGGTTTGTACTGATCTTCTGTAGAACAGCGTTAATCCAATCCTTGCCTTCTAAATAATATGTTGATCTATATTAGCTGAGTTCAGTCGCTGGCAGCATTAAGAGAGAACAATTAAAGAATGTCTTGCAAGGCAGTGATTACAAATTAATGCTAAGCCAGAACCCAAATGGTAAACATGTGAAGTCTATTCAATAGAAATCATAAATAATGGACAAAACTAAATCAATGTAAATAAAATGCTGACAAGTGCTAGGCTGTGGCTGTTCTATGATATAAACCTGCCCTCTTTCCTCTGAACAATTCTGATTATGCAGTACTTTTATCTAATTCTCGGCAAGCAAGGTTTCCCTCCTCCACTATGGGAGATGGACATTTCAGTCGTCATAGCCCTTCACTTACAGCTAAATCTGAATTCACAGGGTGAAGATGTTTATAAATGGGAGGGAACAAGTTAGCTCCAAGGTGGCCTATATTAACATGGGATGGGGAACCAGACAGTTCATAAATAAGCCTACTGCCTAAGAAAGATTATGAACTGTAGGGACCAATGCAATACAGTTTGCTTCCTAGAGGATCACCCACAAAAGGGATATCCTGGATTGCTTCAGGCAGCTTGTAGCTGAAGGAAGCAGTTTAATTTCTTATAAAGCAATGCATTAGAATGGTGCCTGCAGGTCTTGCTTTGTAACTCCTGTTCTAGAAAGGCTAACATGTAAAAAAAATGTTGTGTTTGGGCCTGGTACAGCATAAACCTCTGCCCCACTCTTGGCAGCCCTATGAGCACACATGATTCTTATCAATGTAGAGGAAAAACTGGGGGTTGTATCCAGTATTAGATATACTCAGAGAAGACCCACTGAAATTAATGGTCATGGCAAATGTTAAGTTAGTAAATTAATTTATTGAGTATACTCTGAGTAAAATTAATATTAGATGCAACCCTAACTACTTCACCCTGTACACACCCTCCACGCACAAAATCCTGATTACCTCTCCCAATATGCATCTTCTGCAATACAAAGCCAGGCAGCCAGGAAAAGACCACCCACACCTCTCTTGCATGAACTGCCACCGTTCTGTTTCCCCCTGCATGGAAAATCCAGGAGCTTCCCAAGAAACTGATTTGAGTTCTGCTGTGGGGATAACATCTCCATACTTCTTGTAATACTGCACACACCACATTTATATTGGTGCCAGGAGAGGGGGAGCGAGCATTTTGCAGGGGAGAGAGGTTCACAAATGCAAGGAAGAACTGAAGCTGCACCAAGGTCAGAGGAGGAAACACTTTCTGCTGACAAAATGATCTGTCAATCTATCAGTCTGAGAGGGGAGGGCAGAGAACCAAAATAATTGACAGCTCTCTCTCTAATTGTTTCAGCAGTGTTGCTATCCAAACCAAACTATTCAGGCAACAGACTGCCTTTTTTGTTCTCAATGAATTTTTTGGGCAGCAAACATAATCCTACTGACAGAGCTTTTTTAATGCAATACAGAGCTCAGCTAGATTGGACGTTAAGGATTTACATCAGAATCTTGGCCTTAGCATGCTAATGCCTAACCTTTTCTGAGACATTTCTAGTGCCATGTTCTCATATTTTAAATATAAAGTTTCTGAACTCAGTGGGTCAGTCATCTTCTTATGCCTTCTGCATTGGTTTTATAAATCAAACAATTTGCAGAGCAATATAGGGGAAGCCAGCAGAAGGCATGCTGGTGCAAGAGGAGCTGGTGGAAAGGTCCGTGCCATCCAACTGCTGTTTGGAAGCCTCTGGGTCAGCTGAGTGCTGGCTCAGTCAGGAGCTGCACACAGGGACCGGAAAGGAAAAGCCACTGTCATGAATACCTCTATTGGGAGTAAGCACTCTCCATTAACTTCCATTGCAATTATTTTCTTAGACCAACCTTTTACCTGGTGTAACTTTTGCCCAAATTGGGAGCTGTAGGAGCACTCCAAACATGAGTTGGATGTGGCCTACATCCTCCTCCTTGGCCCCTCCTCCAACACACCCCTAGAAGACCCCTTTTTCAGGCTTTCTGCTGGCTCCCGTTCCACTAGCTTCCGTCAGCTCAGCCAGGGGTCCACCATATTCAACTCCTCTCAGCCTGGCATAAATAGCAGTTGGGTTGCACCCTTACTGTCCCCATTTTTTGTACTTTCTTTCTGGTTGGAATTAAAGACAGAGTTGCCACCAACTAACTGGTTGTGCAGTTGCAGCTTAAGCCGACCAATAGCTAGGGATGAGTGAATCTGTCAGTTCTGGTTGCTCTCAGTTTCCTATTTTGTTCAAGCTTACATTCAGTTCTCCACATTCCCACATCAATACTGTATGCAATTTTTTTAAGAAGTCCTCGCAAATATTCATCAGCCTTTTATGTGAATTTCTCCTAATATACATGTTTGTATGCAATTTTGCCTAATGTACTCATTTTTATAGAGCAATTTCTCCTAATACAATGCATTTTTGTATGTTATTTTCACAAATATATGCATTTTCATGCACACTTCAGTATATGCATTTTTGTACACATTTCTTGGCTGGACAAGTTCATCGCAAAATGTGGAGGAATGAGAATTTTGAAAGATGGCTGTATTGTGGTTCTCATATTGTTTCATAAAGTGCAAAATAGGTAGATTCACCTTTAAAAGTGAATTGAATAGAATTTCTCCCCCATCCCTCCCTATAGCATTGGGCTCTCCATTTCATTCTCTTGCATATTTTAGGCTTCTCTTTTACATAGTACTGAAAAGCTGTAATAGTTTCCATAAAACTGTGCATAAATTAAACTTTTCCAACCATCCTACTTCTATAAATTTATACAGTAATACCTCGCATTAATGTACTCAATGGAACCAGAGCGAGTACGTAAACCGAAAATGTCCTTAAAGTGAAGCACTACCTTTTTAAACTTTTTTTACCTCTCCTTCATGCGGAGCCTCAAAGCCCCACGCTAAAGCCTCTGCTGCTGCGCAGTCGTGCCTCTCAGCTGATCATGATTGCACCTCCCAGCTGATTTGCGGTGGCGCGATAGCGTCTGTTTCCACCCCCACGCGCTAAAGCCTCTGCTGCTGTGCTGCGTTTCTGGAGAAATACAGGCATTTGGAACATGTATGTTATAGCGAGGCGATGTTAAGTGAAGCGACGTTAAGCGGGGTATGCCTGTATTATAGCGTCCAACCTTTTATTTGATAGCAAGTAAGGAAATAGTTTGGTTCTTTTTGTATGCATAGTAGCTAGATAGCTGAATGAGCTCACATATGGTATTAGTCTTATTCAATAAATATCCAAAATCTGTCTAAACAAAATTATCTGAGTCAGAAATTTTTTTCCAGGCTACTGCATCTTGTTACAAATGCAAGGAAGCTTTTTGTTGAAATGCAGGGACACCTAAGGAAAGCTCAAACGGTTTGAAGGGGTAGCATGACCTGGATATTTACTGATTTTTATTTGACGCTGCTGTTATCTTTTTTTATGCAGTGCATTGTCCTTAATGCCTCTTTTATTATGTTTTATGCATTTATATATTGTGGCTTTTCAATACACAAGCATGATCTGTTTTACTGTTATTAAAAAGAGTGCTTATAATGCTGTTCAATACATTAATTAGTGATGGGTGAGCACTTTCCTCTGCTCCTGGATTTATTGGCAATTTGGATAGGAAAGGCAAGCCCTTCCCCCTCCACCAAATCAAAATAAGACCCTATCATGTTCCTAATGACATCATCAGAAGCCCATAATAGGGTGTGGTCCCTCCTGTCAACCCTGTTCCACCCTTATCCCAACTCTTACCTACTGCTAGCTACACCTGCTGTCAATGATGGAATGGAAGGAGGACGTTCTCTCTCTTTCTCTCTCCCTTCCTTACACCTTCCCTCCCTTCTTTTTTGACATTTGGGTCACTGCCTAACTACTTTTGACATGTCAGAGAAGGGGAGAAAAGGAATGGATGTTCATGTAGCTGCCAGAGAAACAGCTAGGAATGGGGATGGGAGTGGAAATTATCTGGATGCTTAGACTGAAGTTGGAGAAAAACTCGCGGGTCCTAATGCTAAAGTTTTGCAAACAAGGATTACTAATTTTGGGAATGTGAAAGAAGAAGAAAACTCAGGTTCTGGGGTTGAATGTCCTGCCAGAGTTCCTTATAGCATGGCAAGCTGGCAGAAACCCTAACACAGGAACAGTTCTGCCAATTCTAGCAGCTAAAAGGACACTTCCAGACTGTCGCTATTTTCGGGTGGGATTTAATCACACTTAGGATGCATAATTATAGTTGAATGGGAGAATCTGAGCAATGAACCTGCTTCCCCAAAAGACTGGACTTCTTGCGATAAAGAAAGTGACAAGAAAACATACTGGAAAGTGTGGGACAACACTAGCTTTGATGCAATGTCATCTAAGCTCCCTGCAAATAAATGAATGCTCATTAAATAGCCAACATTGTCTAATCTCCCTCCAAACAAATCAGGTGAACACTCAATAAACAGGTTGTTTAGTGCCTTTTGTGGCAGGAACCACTTGAAATGTTTAAGTTGGATGTAAGTAATTTATTTGATTTACCGTGGGACACTGGGTACAATTTTGGTCACCTCACCTCAGAAAAGATATCGTAGTGCTAGAAAAGGTGTAGAAAAGGGCAACCAAAATGATCAAAGGGATGGAGCAACTCCATTATGAGGCAAGACTTCAGCATTTGGGGCTTTTTAGTTTAGAGAAAAGGTGAGTAAGAGGAGACATAGTAGAGGTGTATGAAATTATGCATGGCATGGAGGAAATGGATAGAGAAACGTTTTTTCTCCCTCTCTTATAACACTAGAAAACTGCAATTGCTGGAAACCTCAGGAGGGAAGAGCTTTGTTGTGCTCAGATCCTACTTGCAGGCTCTCCATAGGCATCTGGTTGACCACTGTGAGAACAGGATGATGGACTAGATGGGCCACTGGCCTGATCTAGCAGGCGTTCTTAAAGGCCAAAGTGCCCTTCAAGTGCCATAGGAATCTTATCTTTATGCTGGAACGGACTAACATAGCTATTCTTCTGAGTTATTATATCATAATGTCTTGTCTTTTTTCCGTGATGCTGTACAGAATCAAGGATTATGTTGCAACATTTTTGTAGTGATTTAGATTGTAAAGAATAAAGAAGCTTTCAGTTGGCCTGATGAAAGGGTTTGTTTCAATTAATCACACTGCTATTCAGTTAATTATATTCTTACAGATAAATCAATGTTGTCTCAGAACTGGACCGAAAAATGCAAAACTCTTTTTACTATACCCCTTTCTGACACTGACAGATCATGCAGCAGGAACAACTGGAGTTTTTAGACCATGGACTAATGAGCCACAGTACAAATATTTTGATATTAAAGTAAGACGTACCAGTTCTTTGTGTGTCCTGCATGCCTTTGTAAAATAAGTATTACAAATGGCCAGGGTGTGATTTAGGAGGCCAGAGTATATATCTGGTTTCTTATAGCCTAAGTCTAGTTATTCCTCCTTGCTGTGGTGTATCTTGTGGAATATCCTCTGCTATTGGCCATGGTATGTTTCTTGATATTGCTTCTGGATCATATTTTGGCCTATATGGATTCTCCCTGTTTGACCTTGGTTTGTTTGGACTGAACTGTCCCAGAAACGCTGGCGACCCTATGAATCAGTGACCTCCACTAGCATCTGTAATAAACCCCCTGTTCAGATCTTGTAAGTTCAGGTCTGTGGCTTCCTTTATGGAATCAATCCATCTCTTGTTTGGCCTTCCTCTATTTCTACTCCCTTCTGTTTTTCCAAGCATTACTGTCTTTTCTAGTGAATCATGTCTTCTCATTAGGTGTCCAAAGTCTGACAACCTTGTTTTCATCATTTTAGCTTCTAGTGATAGTTTTGGTTTAATTTGTTCTAACACCCAATTATTTGTCTTTTTCACAGTCCATGGTATGTGCAAAGCTTTCCTCCAACACCACATTTCAAATGAGTTTATTTTTCTCTTATCCGCTTTTTTCGCTGTCCAACTTTCACATCCTTTCATATATATCAGGAATACCATGGTCTGAATGAACCTGACTTTAGTGTTCAGTGATACATCTTTGCATTCGAGGACCTTTTCTAGTTCTCTCATAGCTGCCCTCCCCAGTCCTAGCCTTCTTCTGATCAGGGCCGGCGTAACACAGTAAGCCAGGTAAGTATGGCAGGAGGGCGCTTGAGGGGCGCCGGAGGCATTTAACCCTCTTGTTCTCCACGACTCGGTCTTGGTGCTGCCGCAGTTGCTGGTGGTGGATTTGGGGCGGGGGGAGATGGGAATGTGGGGGTTGAATGGAATGCAGGGAGTTAAGGGGGGAACAAGACTTTTTCTTCCCTTTCATTGGGTTTCCCCCACCCTTGTCTCCCAGATTTTTAATTGCTTTGGAGAAGCTTCTACCTGCTAGCTGGTTGATACACCATGGTACTGTTAACCACATTGCCAAAGTTCAAGGTTGCAGCGGTGGAGCGGAGCAGGAAAATCCTGGCATACGATGGCAGGCGAAACTTTGCAAGGAAGAGCCCTGCGTGCTAGAGCGCCAGTGAGGGAGTGTGCGTGCACATCCCCCTAGGCTGCAAAACTCTTTGCAGCAGCACACAGTCGCCGGACTCTTCTTGCAGCAACCTGTGCCTCCCTCTTTCCCCACCTCCTTTCTCTGTGGATAATGTTCAGAGCCTAGTTTCCAAATGCCCACTGTAATAAAAATGATCTCCTAAAATTCAAAACGATCAATCTTTTCTCTCCCCTTCCCCCCTCCTCCTCCCTTATTCCCTTTCTCCCTCCTTTATGAGCTCCGTTCTGCAAAGCCTGCAAGAACGGGTTCAAGCAGTGATGGGGAGATTTTATTTTACTGAGCGCACTTCTCTGGTCCCTGTTCAAGCTCTCTTTCCCAAATCAGACTTCAGGACTTTGGTTTATTATTTAATTACACCATCGGCACTTGCACTCCTGCCCTTGCTTCCGCTGCCACTGCAAGCACATTCCTTTTTCCCCTGAGCCCCCTCCCCTTTCTCTCCATGTCTTTCCTCTTTATTAATCATCCTCTCATACTGTATGAGAGCTCAACTGCACATTTCACAAACATGCCTGTTTCTTGCACCCTCTCCTGTCCGTTCTCCAATGGTTAACCGTTAGGGGACTGTGCTCGGCAAAGATATGAGAGCATTAGGGAGAAATGGGGATTGTTGTAGCACAAGTCCTCCAAGAGCGGGAAAATGGAACAAACTAACTTTGCCCCTGAAAAAACTCACAGTGGAAAACTCCCTCACAGAAGTGGGGAGCAGAAAAGGGGAGTGGGGAAAAGACAAAAGTCTGTCGCTGTGTGGACTAATTAGCCAAAAAGTATGGGGGAGGGGAAATGTGCAGGGGGTATCTTCTTTTGCATACATTCAGGCAGGGACTGCAAACCTCGCTACCCTGTTGCCTACATGTGGAGCAAGGTCACTGCATTGTGTAGCTAATGCTGGCTGGCCTGGAGAGAAGGGAGACGGCAGACTCTCGCTCATCTCTCCTTTTCCTCTCCATTGGAATGGAGGGAGGGAAGGAGACGCCATGCCCACAGGGAGCCTCTTCCACATGGCCCCAGAGAGGGAGATGGTCACACGGGCCAGCCAAGTGCAAGGGAGGTGCTGTCTTGGGTGGAGACTGAGGGCAGCAGGGAGATTTTGTAAGGAGGAAGCAGTCTTCGTGGTGTCAGTTGTGTAGGTTTGCTGGAGGGGAAAGACAAAACCAAGATAACTGGATTTTGTGTGCAGGCAGGCAGCTCTTTCATGGGGGCCCATCGGGGTCTCCTCCTTGTGCAAGCCTTCCCCACCTCTGCCACCCCAGGCCCCTCGCCCCACCTGGTGCTGGCACTTGCTTTGCAAAGGAAGGTCACGTTTAGCTCAGCAGAGGGCTTTCTCTCTTCAAAGGCCGTCAGGGTGCTCCCCTCCCCCTCTGGCTGGCCAACAGGTGCCAAGGCCCAGCCAAGGCTCGCTCCACCTCGCTACCAACCCTGCAGCAACTTCCACTTCAGGAGTCTTGGCCCACTTTTGCTTCCTTCGCTGTGAGAAACAGAATACGAATTCATATACGAATTCAGACATCAAGTGTTTTTTGTTAATTTTGATAAATACCCGTCTACAATGGAATAATAAAAAAAAGCTCTCCGGCTCACAAAACAGAAAAAGGACAGCAAAAATGAAGCCATTAAAAAACAAGCTGGTGCACTTTATAAATATATTAAAAAATCAAAGTCTACAAGTCAGTACTCTGGTAAAGAATTGGTGACTTCTCAACCGGAAGAAAATCAACCCAGTACGTCTGCATGCCTCTCTTACAATGAAGAAAATCAACCAAATACTTCAGGATGTCTCGCTTTTGATGAAGAAATCAACCAAAAAACCCGGCCAAATACTTCTGAATGTATCGCTTTTGATGAACCGCTGTGTAATTCAGACACCTCCGAGTCGCAACCAATATCAGCTTCAAGCTTAAGAACACCTGAACTTGATGATCCTTCAAAATGGCCAAAACTCACTGATAAGTTACGAATTATACTTACAGAATCAGGACCTGTTCAAAAGAAAGGCATTTTGTATCCTAGAGATTATAGTGAACGTAAGTTTAGTGATACATACTATAACCGAAATATGGACAATGACGAATTTGTGCCAAGACCATGGTTGGTATACGTGTCTGCAGACTGCGTATTTTGTTTCTGCTGCAAATTGTTCTCAGCAACAGTTCCAAGTGAGTCGTCCAGCAGTTTTGTATCAACCGGCCACAAACAATGGAGGAATTTATCCAAAGCACTTCATACACATGAAACAAGTCTCATCCATATGAAGCGTATGAAGATGTGGTATAATCTCAGAAATAAAACTACGCTTGATTCACAGAATCGTAAGTTGTATGAACTTGAAAAGAAACATTGGTCAGATGTTGTTGAAAGGCTTATTGAAATAATAAAATTTCTTGGATCTCAATGTCTTGCCCTACGAGGTTCATCTGAAAAGCTTTCTGAAAGAAACAATGGAATTTTTTTGAAATTAATAGAACTCTTTGGGAAATTTGATTCCGTTATGGAGACTCACATTGAGAGAACTGTAAGTTTGGATTCACATTATCACTATCTAAGCAAAGACATTCAAAACGAAATCATTGAAATGTTAGGTACATCCATTAGGGAGAAGATCTTGTCTGCCATCAGAGAAGCAAAATACTATTCTGTAATACTGGGCTGTACTCCAGATGTCAGTCATATTGAGCAAATGACCATTATTCGTTTTGTGTCATGTCAAGAAGATTCGGTGCTTGTTGAAGAACATTCAACTGGGTTTATGTGGTACAGTTGTCAACAAACTGAACTCATGGAATCTTAATACTGACGACATAAGGGGCTAGGGGTACGACATGTCGGTGCGTGCGTATAGATACCGAACAAGTAAGCAATTCTGGTGCTGAATAGATCCAGTAAATAAGCCAGGCCAGGCAAGTATCTTTTAAGAGTCTTTACTGACAAAATACATTAAACACAGTTATCTCTCTAAACGACTTTCCCCCACACCAGAGCTTCTGTGAGTTCCCTTCTTATCTACCCGGTTGCCCTTGCCAACCAGCTGCTGACCTTGACAAACCTGGCACTCTGTTCTGCTCTGCTTAACTCTTTTGTTTCAGGTTTCCTTCTCTCTACTAAAAACCCTGTCTGTGCGTCTCATACCTTGCTTTACTGAACAACAGCCCCCACCTGAGACTCACAGATTACAAAACTACATGTTCAGTTTTCATTTATACAATATTAACTTTCCATTTCAATACACATCGGTACATGGTTTTTTTTTTCATTACAGTATCTATTTACATTTACATTTCTGTTCCTTTGTTTCTTTATTCACACAGTTTATTCATACAGCATGTCTGTTGACTTTATTTGATTTAGTTTACATTTTCATTCTTCGATACAGAATTTCCACATTAAACCCATAGTTTCTTTATCTATTGATCCTTCTTTTTCCCATTCTACAGGATATTCATCTGTCTCATCATTCTTTTGTGTAACATTAAATGTGAATCTATGAGGTGGTTTTCCTTTCATTTTTCTCTCTGACCGTCTAATACTATCTATTTCCATTTCTTCATCACTCTCAATTTTACTTGGTCCTGCACCTGAGTCTGCACTTGTTCCTGCACTAGTACCTGGCACTTCTTTATCTTGCATTGCTATGTCTTCACTCCTCAGTCTTTTCACAGTACGTTTGCCACTCTGAATTAAGTCAGTCAATGCGGCTCTTAATGGTATTTGATGCCCAAAGGAAACATCTGCTGCTTCCTGCTTGCTTGCATCATCAAGTACTACTGTTTGACTATCTTTCCAAGGTTTGTCTACTACTTTTATGCTTCTACTTAACACTAATTGTTGTTTCTCAGGCAACCAAATTCTATAATATGAATTCTGAAATCCCCAAATACGACCTGCTTGAGCTCTTGGGGCCAATTTACCATGTCTTTTCTGCTTCAAAACATGCACCCAGCATTTTGCTCCAAAAACGCTCTATGTGTTTTACCCTGGGTTTTCTTCCTGTCAATTTCTCATAGGGAGACATGCCTATTATTCTGTGCACAAGGTGGTTCTGTATGTAAGCAGTGTACAGAATGCATTTTCCCCAATAGGTGTTATTCATGTCTGCATCAGCCAGCATGGCTCTCATTGAATCCTGCAGCGACCGGTTCCTCCTCTCTGCAGTTCCGTTAGAAAATGGTCTGAAGGGAGCAGTGAGACTTTGGATTATTCCCTTCTTTTCTAAATATGTTTTAAACGAATTACTGGTAAATTCTCCTCCTTGATCTGATTTGATATTTGTGATAACAATCCCATATTGTGTCTCTGTCCTCTGTATAAATGCCTTTAATTTATCTTCTGCTTCACTTTTCTTTTTCAACAAGAATACATGTGTAAATTTGGAAAAATCATCTACAATCACTAAATAAAATCTTGCCCCACCTTTTGAACACTGGAATGGTCCAGCCAAATCCACATGTATAAGCTGATAAGGTTTCGTGGTAGTACTTTCAACGCTCTGATTAATTGGAGCCACTGTCATTTTTGTTTTATAGCATACCTCGCATTCATCCACATGCTCACAATGTGTTAGTTCCAAATCTTGACTATGCTTTGGGGTATTTTTCACTTTCTCAAAATGTGCGTGCCCTAATTTTCTGTGCCATTCATGTATACAGTTCTCATGTATACAGTTCTCATGTTTTTATTTACTCCTATCCAGGCACACGTGGGTTCATCAAGCTTATTCTCTACTATATACATTAAGTTCTGCAATTTCCCTTGCATACAGATTTCACCATCTTTTCGCACAAAACATCTATTCCCTTCAAATGTAATTTTACAACCTATTTGAGTTAGTTTTCTCACTGATAGAATGTTATATTTTAAACCAGAAACTAATAACACATCTGTCAATATAGTTCCCAAATTACTTAACCTGATCGTGCCTCTTGCAATTGCGTCCTGAGTCGAGCCATCAGCCAGGTAAATCTTCTCTTGCACTGGCTTTGATGTGTAAAACAAGCTTGAGTCATTAATCAAAGTGTTTGATGCTCCGCTGTCTAACAGCCATTTAGAGTTAATTAGTTTATTATCCTCCTCAGCAATAAAGTTCACACTTGGTTTCCGATGTCCAAAGTCCCTGTTACTTCTCTTCTTACTTAAACAATGTCTCTGTATATGTCCCCGGGACCCACAAAAATAACATATTTTATTCTCTTGCCTGTTTCTCTGATATTGTTGTTGTTGAACAGCCTCAGTCTCTTTTAACTCAGTCCTCTTACTTTCTTGTCTCCTGTTCCATTCTTGTTGAAGTTTCTGCTCTACAAAGTCCAGAGTTAAAGTTCCGTCTGGTAAAGTTTCCAAACTAGAGACCAGTACATCCCATTTTCAATCAAATGAAGATAACAGTATATAGACCATCTGAATGTCACTATGATTTACTCCTCTATCCTGAAGCTCAGCAAATAATCTATGAAATTCAGCTAGATGCTCTGTCATAGTCACTTCATCTGTAAAACACATCTGATAAAGCTTCCGCGCTAAACACAGCCGGCTCCCTGCGGTTTGCTGCACATGAGAGGCTCTTAGCTTCTCCCACATTTGATTAGCTGTCGGCTCATTACTCACCAGCAACAGTTGAGAATCAGACAGCCCCAGAGTAATAAAAGCCTTTGCTTTCTCGTCTTTCCTCATCCACGCTGCTGAAGGAGCTGCCAGAGGGGTTTTTTCCATTACGTCATTCAAATCTTCTTTAATCAGAACTGCTCTCATTCTCCATTTCCAACTGGAGTAGTTTACAGCATTCAGTCTCTCCATCGGCATCCTGGATGACAGGTTTACAGCCATGTTGTCCACTCTTTACTTGCCTCTTTCTTGCACTTTCTTTCCTCTGCGACAACGTCACGTAAACGACACCTGAACCCCTTACTTTGTACGGTAAGCTGGGCCCATAACCCCTGTCGGTGCGTGCGTATAGATACCGAACAAGTAAGCAATTCTGGTGCTGAATAGATCCAGTAAATAAGCCAGGCCAGGCAAGTATCTTTTAAGAGTCTTTACTGACAAAATACATTAACACAGTTCTCTCTCTAAACGACTTTCCCCCACACCAGAGCTTCTGTGAGTTCCCTTCTTATCTACCCGGTTGCCCTTGCCAACCAGCTGCTGACCTTGACAAACCTGGCACTCTGTTCTGCTCTGCTTAACTCTTTTGTTTCAGGTTTCCTTCTCTCTACTAAAAACCCTGTCTGTGCGTCTCATACCTTGCTTTACTGAACAACACGACAATGGTGCTAACATGAGGGGCAAGAACAATGGGCTGCAGAAGCACATTTTAAACAGGAATCTTCGTGCTTTTTATGTAACATGAGCAGCTCACAGCCTAAATTTAGTAGTGAATGACGCTGCCAGAGTAAATCCTGAAACAATAAGTTTCTTCGGAACGGTTCAAGAAATATATGTTTTTCTCGGCATCAGTGAAGCGTTGGGGAGTTCTTAAGAAGCATATTTCTTCCTTGACATTAAAGCCTCTTGCAGAAACTCGATGGGAAAGCTGCATTGATGCTTTGCAACCTCTCAGACACCAAACTGGAGAAATATATGACTCTTTATATGAAATATTTAGCGATGAAAATCATGATAAAGAAACGCAATATGAAGCACAAATTTTGTGCACCAAACTGACAGATTTTCAATTGTTGTGCTCCCTCATCCTGTGGCATGATTTATTAAAACATACTAATCCTGTCAGTAAGATCCTACAAAATGCCAATGAAAATATTGCTGTTGCTTTTACGGCCATCAAACATTTAAAATCATTTGTTTTCAAGTACCGCACTAATTCTAGCTTTGAGTTATTCCTTCAAACTGCTAGACAACTTTGCCAAGATCTGGAAGGAGATCTTGAGTTCAAAACAACTGCTCAACTTAGTCGAAGAAAGAAGAGTACACAATTCCAGTATGAACATGCAGATGAATTGCTACAATCACCAAAAGATAAATTTCAAGTGATTTTTTTCTATACAGTTCTGGATATTGTGATGGCTTCACTCAATGAACGATTTGAGCAGTTAGAACTGTATAACAACCAGTTTGAGTTTTTGTATCGTATAAATCAACTTACGGATATAAATAAAGAAGAACTTCGACAGAATTGCAGTGATTTGCAAATCCATCTGTTGGACAGTGACAAAAGAGACATAAGTGGAACTGAATTATTTGATGAACTCTCTGCCTTTAAAGATCTGTTTAAATCTGAATTGTGTCAATTTCATAATCCTTACGAAACTCTAAAATTCATTCAGACCAATCATCTGTCATTCCCGAATATGAGTATTGCACTAAGAATTTTACTGACACTTCCAGTGAGCGTGGCAAGTGGCGAGAGATCTTTTTCTAGATTAAAAATAATTAAAAATTATTTACGGTCAAGTATTTCACAAGATAGACTTGTAAACTTCGCTGTGATTGCAATTGAGAATGATGTGTGTTCCCAATTAAACATTAGTGAACTAATTCATACGTTCGCAAACATGGAAGCACGTAAGGCTAAATTCGTGTAACTAGAAGTTAAAATGATGAAACTGAGGTATCATATTTTGGACACATAATGAGAAGACCTGATTCATTAGAAAAGACAACAATGCTGGAAAAACATAAGGGAGTAGAAAAAGAGGAAAGCCAAACAAGAGATGGATTGATTCTATAAAGGAAGCCACAGACCTGAATTTACAAGATCTGAACAGGTGGTTCATGACAGATGCTACTGGAGGTCGCTGATTCATAAGGTTGCCATAAGTCGTAATCAGCTTGAAGGCACATAACAACAAATAGTCCAATAAAGAACATTACAATGTGTTGAAGTGCATCATGCAAATATTCTTACTCAGTTTTATTTTACTGTGTGTCACTTTGAGGGCCCCTTTTAAAGCCAAAAAGTAGCATAACAATTATTTTATAAAAATAAATACCAGTAATAGTAGTTAAAACAGCAAAAAGAGTTGTGGGACTGTAAAGCCTTAACAAATTTATTATGGCATACATTTTTGTGGACTAGAGTACACTTTATCAGATGCATAAAGTTTAATTTTAAATTGACAGACAATTCTACAACATGGGGGCTGCAACAAAGAATGTCCTCTCCTGTGCCAACCCCCCCCCCCAAGGAGCTGTAGGGAAGGAGGCAGTCTTAATGCCTGAATGGAAGCACTTTGTTTTCGTTTTTCCAGCTAGCCTTAATAAGGACTAATTAGAGATAACAAAAGAGGCATTTCTAGTCTTGCCAGGCAGAGGAAGCCTGGACCTAAGGTGTGCCCTCATGTTCTAATCCCCCATTTACCTAAATTGGCAAAGCAAAGTACCAATGAAGAATCTGGGGACCAAACAAAATTATATTGCAAACGTGATGCTGTGACTCTGGACCAACAGTTTGCCATCTTTACTCTAGAGCAGGAGCGGGCAGAATTCTGGCTTACGGATTCTATTTTGTTTTTTACAAGAACCCAAGATTCACCCCAGTAAGAGCCAGTGCAAAAGATATACAGACTGTTCAGACAGACAGTTCAGGCAGACTGAACTGAGCTCATGGTTCTTCCCCGTACAGACTCACTCTTGGGTACCCCTGCCTTTCTTCATTTCAGAGTGTGGGGAGTTGTCTTGCTCTTGCTATAGTTAAACAATTGGGAGCCAGAAATCCTTGCTGATGTACTGCAAGTCACCAAGAAATCTAGCAGTAGATCATGAACTGCCTACCCTTCAGAATATAAGAAGAGCCCTGCTGAATGAAGTCAAAGGCCCATCTAGTCGAGCATCCTGTTCTCACAGTGGCCAACCAGACGCTAATGGGAAGCCCGTCAGCAGTACAGAAGTGCAACAGCCACTTTTTCCTTCTGTAATTCCCAGCAACTTGGTATTCAGTGAAGGTCGGACTCTTGCCCTAGAGAGCATCCTATGTCTCTGCCTACTTTGGGGTCTGGTCATATGCTGGGCATGAGGCTATGCTATGTCATCCTTGTGTGTGGGTTTGGGGGGGCAGCGGCTATAAATGCTGGGGAAGGAGAACTGTCTGTGGGCAGTAGGACAAGCACCAGGCATTTTGGCATATAAATGAAATATTATAACAAACCAGAACTATCACTAGAAGCTAAAATGATAAAACTGAGGTTATCATACTTTGAACAGATAATGAGAAGACATGATTCACTAGAAAAGATAATAATGCTGGGAAAAACAGAAGGGAGTAGAAAAACAGGAAGGCCAAACAAGAGATGGATTGATTCTATAAAGGAAGCCACAGACCTGAACTTACAAGATCTGAACAGGGTGGTTAATGACAGATGCTCTTGGAGGTCGCTGATTCATAGGGTCGCCATAAGTCATAGTCAACTTGGAGGCACATAACAACAACAACAACACATATCTTTTTGCTAAATAAAGGCAATACAAAAAGGTCATTTTCTTTTTACTTTATTTTATTATTCACACAAAACATTTTCCTATTCCATAATTAATTTCTTATTGTCCTTATTTGCCTTGTTACATTTTTTCATAACATTTGAATTGAAAAATGAACAAAAAAAATTATAAAAGGTAAGGGCGCCGATTTATAATTTGCAGGGGGGCGCCGAACACGCCAGCCCCAGCCCTGCTTCTGATTTCTTGACTATTGTCTCCATTTTGGTTAATGACTGTGCCAAGGTATTGATAATCCTTGACAAGTTCAATGTCCTCATTGTCAACTTTAAAGTTACATAAATCTTCTGTTGTCATTACTTTGGTCTTTTTGACATTCACCTGTAGTCCTGCTTTTGTGCTTTCCTCTTTAACTTTCATCAGCATTCCAAATCATTACTGGTTTCTGCTAGTAGTATGGTATCATCTGCATATCTTAAATTATTGATATTTCTCCCTCCAATTTTCACACCTCCTTCATCTTGGTCCAATCCCGCTTTCCGTATGATATGTTCTGCGTATAGATTAGGGTGATAAAATACACCCCTGTCTCACACCCTTTCCGATTGGAAACAAATCGGTTTCTCCATATTCTGTCCTTACAGTAGCCTCTTGTCCAGAGCATAGGTTGTGCATCAGGACAATCAGATGCTGTGGCACCCCCATTTCTTTTAAAGCATTCCATCGAATCGAATTTATTGTTACAGTCAAAAGACCATTTCACACAAAAAATCGTTTCACAGAATATACAAAATCATTAAATGAATGCTAAAAAAAATTAAATTTAAATTTGACCCTAAAGGGATTAATTAAAATCATTTAAAACAGTAATACAAGTTATTTAGCAGAAGGATAATTCATCATTGTTTTCCTATAGTGGATGGCTGCCGCACTAAATTTAGCGACTGTGAATGTCACCTCCGGTGAATGATCACCTAATAGGTAATCCAGATAAAAGGATTGGGACCAACCAGGGAAGGGCAATAAAATAGGTGAGATTAATTGAGTTCTTAGATCACGATAATATATACATCGGAGGAGAACATGGTCATTTGATTCAATATCTCCCTCAGCACATGGACAGAGTCTCTCTGAATAGGGAATATTATTATATCTACCATGGAGAACCGCAGACGGCAGGATATTTAGTCTCATTAACATGAAAGCTTTACAATAGTTAGGGAGCTCCAAAGTCGAAAGATAAGACATTAGGGTACCAAATTTAGGGTTGTATCTTTGATTCCTAACCAGAAGTAAATGGTGCTGAAAATCAATATCTTTTAGTCATTGTTTGACTAAATCACGAGCCGATTCAAAACCCAAGTGTAAGATATATGGTAAAGAGAGACCTAAACTTGATAACTTATCAAAGATTGATTTCTCCCAAAAGGAGTAATGGTTATCTGAGAAAACATGGGGGACCAAACCTAGAGGATTAAATACCAATTTCAACCAGAAAAATATTCTCAGCTGCCATACACGGGACTCTATGGATTGGAGACCACACTCTAATCTCAAAATATGATTTGGAACACAGGTGGGAGTACCTAATATAGATCTTAGGAAAGAGTTTTGAATGGATTCTAGCTTTGTAAAATTCGTGTATGTAGTAATTTGAGCACCATATAAAAGTTGCGGAATGATTTTGGCAACAAAAACTTTCCTAGCTGCGGAAATAAGTTGGGCTCCTTTAGTATAAAAGAAGGATAGCAGAGTCTTTATTGTACGCCTGGCATTTAAAAGACAGGAGTTAATGTGCTGCTGTTGGGAGCCAGATGATTGGAAGATAATACCTAGATATCTGAAGGTTGTTTTTTTTTTTACAATAATTTTTATTCAAATTTTCATAAAACATACAAAACAAAATCATAAAACATTCAAAGACAAAAAACAAAACAAAACAAAAATGATTAAACAAAAAAATAAAATGTTGACTTCCCATTTGTCACAGATCAAATCAGTTGTAGGTCTACAATATATAACAATCCTGTCTCTTAAATTATATTATAAAATCACTTTCCTCCAGTAGTTATCTTAATTAATCATCAAATCTCATAAACATTACTTTATTCTTTCCACAAAAAGTCAAAGAGAGGTTTCAATTCTTTAAGAAATATATCTATCAATTTTTCTCCAAATAAACATGTCGATTAATCCATCTCAATAATAATAATAATAATCTTATTGTCATAACCATAGTCTAAATAAACATATCGATTAATCCATCTCATCAAAATCTGTTAGGTCCAATAATTTCAATAGCCATTATTCCATTATCCATATTAATTCCATCTTCCATCTTCAATAGTCCTGTTAAGTCCAGTAATTTCAGTGTCCAATCTTCCATTATCAGTATTCCATAATAATCTTGCTGTCATAGCCATAGTCATATAATAAGAGTCTGATGGGAATTTCCTCTATCCCAAATATTTTCTTGCCATCAATTCTGAATAAGTTGCTGAAATATTGTTGTAAAGTCATATCTGTGTTCTTCTTTTTTACAAAATGCACTGGCTCATCTCTTGAGAGTTTTTCCATTGTCACATGGCTGCAGTTAATTCCATAGATTTTCTCTATATCAAGCTCCATCACGTCATTCCAGTCTAGAAGATTATCCAAGCCATTGATAACTTTATCTCTAATATCTTCATTAATTTCTTCAGAGATAACGTTAAATTCCAAACAGTAGATTTTATTTCTAATATCCATAAACTCCAGATCTTTTTCCAATTCCACATTTGTTCCAATCTCCAGGGCTTGTATCTTCCCTTTATTTTTTCTTTTCTCATCTCTGATCTCATTCTCCTCTCTCACAGGATCCCCTATTTCTTTAAGCTCCTGCATCATTTTGCTCAGTTCAATTTTCAGCTCCTTACTGCCCTGTCGCAGGGTTTGTTTCGTTATCTCAATCTCATCCATTATTTTCTGAAACATAATTACTTCCAGATTCTCAGCCACTTTCTTGATTACCATTTTTAAAACCATGAAAACAAAACAAAACAAAAATAAAGAAGAACCACTTCTTATTTCAGCAACAATTGGGTTAATATTCCAGGCTTGATGACATCACAGTATAAACAGAGCAGCCTGCCTTATCTCTCTATGTTCAAGAACACAAAACAAATTTAGTTCCCAGCATCAAAACAGTTAGTGGCGTTGTGAAGAAGCAGATTCGTCAAAATAAAATAGACCAAAAAGAGAATAGTCCCAGACAATATAATGTTCCTCGGAATAGAAATCCCTCTTCTGTTTATATCTTTAGAATGCACTTCCAGGACAGCTTTTTGTAATAGAAACAGAGATAAGCTGTTAATTTCGTGAATAACAGAGAAGAGTTATAGCCCACCCAGACGTTCTTTAAAGCTGATTCATTTGACAAATCTCTTTTTGCTGCAACAATTTAAACCAAGTAAAAAAAATAATAGAAAGAAGGGTGCTTGCCTGTTAGTCTGTTTTCTCTTTGAAGAAAAGATAAACGTATCGCATTAATCAGATAGCGCTTGTTCGGAAGTCCGTCCGGCATTGCTGGCTGGACCTTTTCTCATAAATTAATGAAATCCACTCCTCCCAACAAAAACAGGCTTTTGAGGTTGATCTCTATGTTTCTCCCTGCCCGGGAGAAATTTCATCAGTCAAAAAAAAAAATGTTCTGACTGATTTATATCTGAATAAGCTTCTTTTGAGGCGGGAGCCCGTCTCAAAAGCAGGCACAAGCGAAGTCACCCTTCCTGGAAGTCAGATATCTGAAGGTTTTAACCTGTTCTATTGGAAGTTTATCGATTCTCCAGACATGTTTTATCTTCTTTTTTGTGAACACTACAACCTTGGTTTTCTGGTGGTTAATTATTAGCTCTTCCTCTAGGCAGAAAGAGGATAGGGACGCCATCAATCTTTTAAGCCCAATAGGAGTCTGAGAAAGCAGAACTATATCATCAGCATATAGTAGACAAAATCTTGGAGTATGAGACAACATCGGAGGATGGGATGAAATAGGAGCAAGAGTGGTTACTAGGGCGTTTATATATATATTGAATAGTAAGGGTGCAAGAATGCACCCTTGTTTGACACCCTTAAAAGTGGAAATTTGTTTCGTTAGGTGGCCTTTATTGTTGCAACGAATTTGCAAAGATGTGTTTTGATAGAGACCTTGAATCAAAGCTAATAGGCGCCCATCTATTCCCAATTTTTTAAGTTTCAACCAAAGTCTTGTTCTAGATATTGAATCAAAGGCCGCTTTTAGATCCACGAAGGCGGAAAATAAAGTGTTGTCTTTGAAATTGCTATATTTGGAAATCAAATGCTGTAAAACCAGGGCATGATCGCAGGGAGAACATTCAGCACGAAAGCCTGCTTGTTCCGAAGCTAAAAGGTCCATTTGGTTAACCCAGTCTAATAGTTTCCTATTCAGATAGGTGGCATATAGCTTACTTATTATATTAAGCAAACTTATAGGTCTGTAGTTTGCTGGGTCCAAATGGGAGCCTTTTTTTAAAATGGGAATTATTATTGCAGCCCCCCAACCTTCAGGAATAACCATGGAGTCAGTAAACAAGGCAGCTACAAGGGGGGCCCACCAATTTGCATTTGACTTGAAAATCTCTGAAGGTATATTGTCGACCCTGGTGCCTTATTTGATTTAAGGGAAGTTATAAGGTCAAGAGCTTCGGCGATGGAAACAGGTGGCCATGTGGGAAAATCCATAGATGAATCTGATAGGACCACGGCCTTGGGTATATTGCTTTGATACAGGTTGGTATAGTACCTTTCCCAGACGACTGGGGCAATGGCACATTCCAATTTAGAGTTAGATTTGGGCCACTGTTGGGCTATTATGTGCCAAAAAGTAGTAGAATTCCTCAGTTTAGAGGCCTCAATAAGCCTTTCCCACGTTTGTCTCAGGGTCAGATTCTTTTTTATTTTTATTAACTGCTTGAAATTTTTCCTAGCCTCTCTAAATTTTTCTAGATAATCCGAAGTCCCATGCAGTTTAAATGCTTGATGGATAAATTTTACGTGTTTTTTAAGTTCAAGGCACTCATAGTCAAACCAGAGTTTCTTTCTATTAGTGGGTCTACGTGATGTATCAAGTGGAGCTCTCTTAAGCAGGCCTTGAATATTATATAAAAGTTGGTAAAAGTACTGATAGGAAGCGGTATCGCCAGAGGCTGATATGAGTTGGTTTTTAATAGTCTTAAATTCTAAAGAATTTAATCTATCTGCGATCTTCTTCTGAAGTTTAGGAGCCCATTTTATTCGAGATGGGCGAATTTCTACTTCATTTGCCTCAAAAGTAAATTGGTCTAAGAAAGGAGATTCATTGGTACCCTGAATTTGAAAGATCACCGGAAAGTGGTCACTTTCAGGTTGAGCTAGAACTCTACAAAAGTCATTTAAGGTGAAGAGTTCCTGGGCAACAAATATCAGATCTATAGTGGATGCTCCTCTGGACATTAAATAAGTTAGCTCACCCTCTAAATCACCCCTTGTACGACCATTCAACAGTAATAAATTTAACTTCAGTGAGAGATGCATTAAATACATTCCCGCATAATTTATGTCCTTGTCCTTAGATTTTCTCGTGGGGAAATTTATTGGGCCATCAAACACTAAAGGTTCTAAACAAAATTTAGTGTAAAGATCTTTATCTGAAGGGCCCATTCTGGCATTAAAATCTCCCACTAAAATTAACATAGCTTCTGGAAAGGAGTTAATCAAATTGAAAATATAAGTTTCCAAATTTTTAAATTGTGTTTTGGTCAGGTTTTTATCTTTACTAGGAGGAACATAGACATTTACAATTAAGTAAGTGAAAGATGAAAATTTTAGGAGTATTGCGGTTGCTAAAGCACACAGAGGGTGCAGGGCAAGCGCATCAGCTTCTAGTCTGGTAGTGACTAAAATACTTACTCCACCTTTAGCTCTTCCTCCGCTAGAGCTAGGCAGAGCATCTAGTGAAAAGGCAGTAAATCCATCCAAATATATTTCGCCTATTGACCAAGATTCCTGAATTAAAATGATATCGTAGTTAGATAGAAAGTCCTTAACAGATGGCAGTTGTATCTTGCTATGCCAGCCGGCTATATTCCAGGAGACCAATTTCAAGTTCCAGTTTGAGACAGGTGTTCTGGGTCAATTTACCAAGGTAGAATGAGGACTAGAATTAGTTAAGTGCCTTGGCTGAGATTTGTCGTCCAAGGAATCTTTAGGGAGACGGATATTAGTGGATTTCCGAGTAGTAGACCTATCTTTGGTTTGACTAATAGGGTCCAAATTGATCTCCCGGTTTCTTAAATCACTGTCAGCTTTGTTTAGTGGTTGGGACTTTAAAGTCGATAATAATATTTCAAGTTTCATAATTATCTGTATTTTGGCATCCACCGACAGGGAAGAGAATGAGTCAAGTAATAGTCGCTCTTCTGGGATGAAATTCTCATTGTTTAAAGTATCTATATCTTGTGTTTTACACAAGGAAGATAGAGTCAGAAGATTTTGATCAGACAGAGTTTTTGATTTAGCACCAGATTGTGCCTTTTGGCAGTCCGTAATTGCAGGGTTGTTCAGCAAGGCGTGGCAAGTTTTGGCCGAAGCAACTGATATCAATCGTTGAGGGGGGGCGCAGTTTGCGAAAACCCTGGAAATTAATAAATTGTAATTTAAAAGGGTCTGTCTATTGCTATAGAGACGTTTCATTAAGTTCTCATCCTGGAGTGTTATCAAAGCTCTGGCAGATATATAATTATGAAAAAGATATTCTACCGAAGTGATCTGATGTATTTTTAGAATCCCGGGGATTATATTTCCCAGGGTGTCGCATAAATGTTGTTTCCATGCAGATTGGTTTAGTAAACCCCCAGGTTTAGGGTAATTTGTTATTGCTATCATATTTCTTTTCCAAATCAAATTCCATCCATTTTGATTAATTTTAGGATTGTAACGTTGTTTCTCTTCAGAGCCAGAAGGGAGAGGTATCTTTGTGTTGACACTATCTGTATTGACCAGGGACATAGGTTCTGATGAAGTTCTTTGCAATGTCATCTTAGTTTTCAGGGTTGTTTCATTAAATTTTTTAATATTTTTTTTCTTCTTCTTCCTCTTTTGTTTTTTGATCTTTGGCCTCGGTGGATCCAAAATTTTGTATAGTTTATTAAAGTTCAATGTGTTATTGCGGTGCATTTTGGGAGTTTTTTTATTTTTAGATTTCATGATATGTTGACAATTCTGGAACTTTTTTGATCTCTTGGAGTTCTTGTTTGGAGTCACTAGATGGTGACGAGGAGCTTCCGTGGTTTGCGTTGATCTGGTAGCTGTAGTTAATGTAACGTTAATATTGTTTGTTGTGGCAGCTTTGTTCCGTAACAAGTCTGTTAAGGTGGTAAGTAGTGAGTTTGATTCAGCCACAAAATCTGCAATCTGAATTAACATTTGTGTGGTTGTGTGGAACCAATTTTCATTTAAGGAGGAAGACTTCTCATAAGATTCCGGAAGGATCCCTTTCCCATGTTGGTATTTGGGTTCAGGTGAAAAACTTAGTTTGCCTGAGTCGTCATAGTGTGAGGATTCAAGAGAAGGCATTGATAGCGAAACATCATAGATAGAATCATCCTGCACATCCTGCACATTTCTTGAAATCAATGAAACATCCTGAGAGGCAAAGCCGACGGCTTGGGCTAGTTCTTGGGCTAAATTTAAGGGGCCCTCTTCCTCTTTCAACAGCAGATACGAAGAATTAGAAATTGTCCAGTCATGTCCAGAAGGAGGAGCTATCAGCTCAGAGTTTGGAGTCGTAGCAGAATTTGAATCCACCTTGGGACGGCAGAAGTTTGTTATTTTCGTCTGCCTTGTCGACCTCGTTGAAGTTGTAGTTAGATTTACGTCACTAACTGGTATAAGACCCAAGTCTCTGTAACTCTTTCTGGTAAGGACCATATTTGTATAATATTTATAGGTCTTTATAGAGTCTTTATAGGGTCTTATTCAGTCTTATTGGGATCTTTGCACAGGGTTCCAATGACTCTAGATAATAATGGACGTTGCTCAAAGGAAGTTTTCCAGAATGATATCTGGGAATAAGGTTTCCCTGGTTTTCATTTTGTCTAGGGTTTAAAGACTCCAGTAAAAGTCCCCAACAGTCCCCAATTAGCAATAATATTGGTAGGAATATTATTTCCGTATAGAGAGTTTTAATCCTTAGGTCTGAAGTCTGAAGTATAGGAACAAACAGAGAGCAAACTTACTGGAGTCAGCTTGTTGCGGCCATCTTTTTCCACAGTTTTTCATGATCTACACAATCAAAGGCTTTGCTGTAACCTATAAAGCACAGGGAATCTAAGATTCCTTGGTCCTTTCCATTATCCAACATATGTTTGCGATGTGATCTCTGGTACCTCTTCCCTTTCTAAATCCAGCTTGGACATCTGGCACTTCTCGCTCCATATATGGTAAGCACCTTCATTGTAGAATCTTGAGCATTACTTTACTTGCATTGGATATTAAGGTAATAGTTCAATAATTACTGCATTCCCTGGGATCCCCTTTCTTTGGAATTGGGATTATTGTTATTATTGTTGTCTTTATTTATACCCCGCTATTTTTCCAAAACTGGAACTCACGGCGGCTTCCAGATAAAAATACATATAATTAAAAACATACAAAGTCTACATTAAAATAAGATTAAACTATTTCCAATATTAAAACCACACACACATATAGCTAAAAGAATTCAAACTAGTTTAAAAATAATATTACAGACATTAGCAATACAGCACCCTTCACGCCCTATCCTTAACAGCCTTCAATTCCAAAGGCTTGTTGGAATAAGAAGGTCTTTGCTTGTCGGCGGAAGGACTGCAAGGAGGGGGTCATTCTTACCTCCCTAGGAAGGGAATTCCAAAGCCTAGCAGCAGCCACTGAAAAGGCCTTCTCACGCGTCCCCACTAGTTGTACTTGAGGATATGTGGTATTGAGAGAAGGGCCTCTCCTGAGGATCTCAGGGCCCGGGCAGGTTCATACAGGGAGATACAGTCTGATAAATAGCCTGGACCTAAGCCATATAGGGCTTTATAGGTCATCACCAACACTTTGAATTGTGTCCGGAAACAGACTGGCAACCAGTGAAGCTTTTTTAACAGGGGGGTTGTATGGTCCCTGTAACCAGCCCCAGTTAATGTTCTGGCTGCAGCACATTGTACCAACTGAAGTTTCTGAACAGTCTTCAGAGGCAGCCCCACGTAGAGCGCGTTACAGTAATCTAAATGGGATGTAACTAAGGCATGTGTCACTGTGGCCAGATCAGACGGCTCAAGGAACAGGCGCAGGTGGCGCACTAATCTTAACCATATGTGCCATCAGCAGATAAAAGAGGAAATATAGATAGAAGAAAGTAGATGAAAACCTGGTCATTGTTCTCAGGAGCCATCATGCAAAATATGTTTAAAATCAGTGCAGTTTTGAAAAATTCAGTCTCCTATCTTGATTCAAAATGGTATCTGACATAGTTGATAACTTACTCATCAGTCTCAGGAATGAGGGTACCAACTTTGGTAATGGTAATCTTAAGAGGTATCAGAATGAATAGAAAACAGATGGACAGACAAACTACTATTTTACTCAAGATTATTTGACTTCTGATTACCAACAAAATATTTTGTTATTTGTTATGAAAGTAGAACACTGCTAGATATAAGACTTCCAACTAAGGCCATGCTTCCTTCATCTCAGTCACCAAGATCTGCTGACTGGTTTCAGCCAATCTTGACTAGCAACATTTGCTCTAAAGTTCTTAAAGAGACAATGAACTATTTCCACACAAACAATTTTCTAAATATGAAGTGACAGTGGTTGGGTAAGCATCATCACACCACCCTGCCAACAGCTACTGCACTGAGCTACTGGTGAATTTTGGGCACCAGTTTGAGCCTTTCCTTATTTCAGTTTTATGACAGGTGGGCCAGATGGAAGTTGTCCTGAGGGCAGACTTGGTCTGTGAGTAGTAAGTTGCAAATACTAATTTATATAATGTTCTGTATGGCTATAACAAACTCAGAAAATCAAAAACTTCCAATATGTTACTTATTCACCCAATTTTACCACTTTTCAAATAATACATATCTGAGAAGAGATTGAGGCATTGTGTACATGAATACAACAGCTTTGTGTGTGTGTGTGTCCAATTTTCATTATTCGGTATTCATTATGGGCTAAAACAGATTACAAATATCTACATATAATAAACATCATTTTTATTTAAAAAGAAAGATAATCTCTCCTTATCTGAAATCTTCTTGCTAAATTATCTTAGTAAGATTGTATGATTGCATTGTCCTTTGAATTGTTTTCCTCTCTGTTAGCAAATTAATTTCCATGAATTGTTGTGATGTTATACTTACTGTGATAAGTATTTTTTCCAACAACAGAATTTGCTCATCACTTTCTTCTATCACTAACAATTTAATTATTTTCATTTATGAGCAAGCAAAGCATATTACAGAGTTGTCTTTTTTATGATGAAACATCAGCAGCCCTATTTTGGTACCCACTAGGAATAAAAGCATCAATAGGGTTATGAAAAATATGCTATTAAAATATGCTTGTGGCAAAGTTAGTAACCTCATGTTGATTTGCAATATGTTGTTTACATTGGCATCATCGTGAGTTTTTTTCCCTTTCCTTTTAACTTTTTAGAAACTAGTAATGGTCAAATTTCTTTCATCTTCATTAGAAATTGGCCTGGAAAATATGAGCTTTCTTGACAAACATTCAGAAAAAAATTCAACTGAGCATTCTCTCCTGGATCATAATGCTGGTGTAGACTTACAGTCCTACTTTCACGTTTCTTGTCAAAAGATACCTCCATTTTTCAGTGAGTTTTCAACTGATCCTGGACATTCACCTGTTTTTCATCCAAGTGCTTGACTAATCACAGCTCAGATACAGCCCTGCCCAAAAATCCACTCTTAACCATGTTTGGTCAGATCACCTTGGGATTTATGGCTTGTGCTCCAGCAGTCTTCTTTTTGCTGTGTTGCTCAGAACTCTGTGGAATCCTAGGGAGCCATACAGGCTCCATTACATCAGAGACGGCACTTGGGAGTGATCATGTCAAGTGCCCTTTCTGTGTTGCTTCCCTATTCCCTATTCCATAGTGACACCTGGGCCTCAACAGCAGCAGTGATCATGTCAGCCAGAAAATCCCACAGAGCATTAAAGAATTCATTTGATTCCATAAGTCTCCAGAGATGGAACAATTTAATGCCCCCCCCAAGAGTGCACTACCACTGTCAGTCCAAATCTCACCAGAGGATGTTCTGTTCTTGCTCACCACAAACCCTCCTACCAACAAATTCCCACTTTCCCACTGTGTAGGAAAGACTATGGCTGTGAGCACACTAGTCACATACAGCAAAATGTTTCTATTTGTCACACCTGGAGGGACAACAGGTTGACCTGCCAATCAGTTGCAAAATCTGTCTGAAGTTAATTTTCTTTTAAAAAAACAACACTTGAGCTGATCCCACCAGATTTTACAGTAAAAAGGGGCGGGATTTGACTAGGATTATGTGCCCCAGTTTTTAGAAAAGAAAAGTTGAAAAGCACTGGAACTGGCAAAACAGTAAGTGTCTGTACCCTGGATTGAGAGTATGTCCTACCACATTGGGCTCTTATTGTGCTGAGAACTCCATTGTTGTCATGAAGGCCTGAGTCAGCCCACTCCAACACCACTGTGAAGTGATTCTGAGATCATCTCTGCCAGCTCAGCCAGGGAGGCTGCAGGGCAGTACACTAGCAGCATCCCAAATTGTAGTTCAAAACATCTGGAGCAAGCATGGCCAATGGACAGGGAATATGGGAGTTGTAATTCAACAACATCTGGAGGGCCAAAGGTTCCCCAACCCTGGCTTCACAAGTCTGTCTGAGCTTCAGCCTATCCAGGTTGAGACGATTCCTAGAGCATGACCAAATATATTATTTCCTTGCTTCCAAAGCTCAGCTTCCCTGAGCTCTGCCCTCTACTAGCTCAAGGACTGAGTAGTTATGTGACTGTGCAACTCTATACATGCTTAGTTAGAAGTAAGCCCCAGTGAGTACAGTAGGGCCTCACTTTTCTGCAGCCCGTTTTTCGGCATTCCGCTAATACTGAGGTTTTAAATTAGAGTAAGACCCCACTTATACATCGGTTGTTCCACTTTTATGGCATTTTTCAGGCGTCAGGCGCCATTTTATTGATGGAGTTCTGCTTTTCAGCAGGTTTCGCTTTTAGGCGGGGATCTGGAATGTAGCCCGCCATATGAGTGGGGCCCTACTGCATAAGATTACAACCTGAAGCTGTAAGAACTGAGCAAAAACTGATTTTTCCATGGCATTGCTGTGTCCGAGCTGTGATTATTATCCAGGACTTGGATGAAATATGAAATGTTATGGGGTAGTTGAAAAATCACTTTTAAAAGTACCTTTATTCATTCATTAATTTGCAATGTTTTCTGCCAAAGAGGCACCAAAATACAAAATCCAACAAACAATGGATGGAGGCAGCAAAATGGTACGGTTGTAAAATCTGACAGTGAAGTAGTGGTTTTAATAGATATTCAAATAAGCCAAAAATCTGTCAGATGGATGTCAGGAGGTCAAACATTTAAATGCGAAGGAGCAGCAACTAAGAATGGTTACTGTCAAATAACTGGGTTACAGTCAAATACTTTTGGTGTGATTATGGAAGATAAGTCTATCGGAATAGTGTAGTGGCAGAGAAAGAGGATAGGAGAATCAAGACATGTGAATATCAACAGGAGAAGTTTAAATATTGAAGAGTGATAAAGGTTGCCACCCTGGGCTTCTACTGGGAGGAACGGGGGGATATAAATCTAATTAATTAATTAATTAATTAATTAATATCGAAGAAGAGGGAACAAGTGTAGACAACAAGGAGTAATGTAACCATAATGATTAATGGAATACTGAGTTGAGCTGAAGAATTCAAAACAGAAAAGAGGCTGAAAAAAGGCCAGAAGACTAAGCAAGGTCTTAGCCCAATGTCAGAAATGATTAAAGTGATCAAAGGCTTTAAATTTAGCAAAATTAGAAGGGCAAATTGCATAGACTGAAATGATAAAGGTGAGAGTGATAAAGGTTATCAGTTGAGGGGATATATAGTGAGAAAGAGGATGTTAAGAAAACACTGTGGTTATGAACTGGAGGGGTGAAAAAATAGTAGAACAATGTAATAAAAGAGAAAGTAGTGAGAGAGAAGAATGGACATTAATTGAAAACAATGAATTAGGGGAAGGGCCATAACCAGTGGCGGCTGGTGTCCACTAAATCTGGTAGGGCTGCTATGGGAATGTGGCTAATGAGGTCATGGGGGAGTAGCCAAGTTTTGGTTTTCTCACCATCCTCTTCCCTTGCAAACATGCTGTGTGGATACTTTCCAGTTTTGCATATACAGTAGGGCCCTGCTCATACAGCGGGTTATGTTCCGGACCCCTGCTGTAAAGCGAAAACCGCTGTAAAGCAGATCTCATTGACTTACATTGACCAAAATGGCGCCCGGCAGCAAAAAAAACGCCGTAAAAGCAGAACAAGTGCTGTAAAGTGGGGCCTTTCTGCAATTCACAACCGCTGTATTAGCAGAACGCTATAAAGCGAAGCGCTGTAAAGCAGGGCCCTACTGTAGCACCTAACTAAACTGTAAAGTGTCTTGCTTTGGTTCCGAAGAGATTCTGGCTACTGTCACAGCAGTATCATGGATAATAGTTATTGCCTGAAGATCTTCAGCGTGTCTTTTTTTAAAAAATAAAACCAATCCTGGAAACTGTAAGTTCCTATCACTCAGAGAAAAATATATGGCGGGAGGGTGGAACAAGAAGCCAAAATGTTAGAAAAAGGAGTCTTTCACACCATACAATCAGTTCTGAATACTGTAGCAGGACGTTGTACGGGTTCCTTCAGTATTCCACTCGTGTGGGGACTCAGACATTCACACAAAGTATATGTAAGTCTCTTGGTTTTTATAAAAACAGGGATTTGCTTAACTCAAAATCCTCCTTTTGATCAACCCCATTTACACAGGTTCCACCTCTCCAATCAAAGTGAAATTGCAGCTGGAAGTGTACAACCCCACATGTCATGCTAATTGGATTACCACTGCCAAGATATCTGTGTTATCAACTACTGTCCTGCTCTCTTCTCTCCCAGCCATCATCATGAAAGACACAGTTCTGGGTTCAGAAAGAAAATAAACTTCTGTTCTTCTTCAAAGTATTCCTAAGCCTTTTGTTTTAATTAAAATAACTATAATTTGTTCTTGCTCTTATATCTATTTATTATTTATTTATTTATTAAATTTATACCCCGCCTTATGGCCAAGAGGCCCTCAAGGCAGCTTACAAAAAACACAAACATAATATATCAATAAAACATAATACATCAATAAAATAATACAGTTCTCAAGATTAAATAACAATTCTCAAGATTAAATAACAATTCTCAAAATTAAATAACAATTAACATTTGCAGTAACTAACTATAAAATAAGATGATTCCCACATGGGGATTAATTATCTTGAATAAACCCGTATCAAATTTTCAGATACTTTAAATGAATAAAAAGGCCCAGCCCATTCTTGGGGCAATTTGCCACCAAGAATATCCTCTCCCTCTGGCCCCCCTCCCCCCCCACAACAATAAAAAGGTCCAGTTCATGTCCAGCCCATTAAAAAAAAAGATTCTTTCCATGCACACACATACGATACCAGCCAAACATTTTAGGAGCAGTTTGCCACCAAGAAGAATCTCCTTTCCCTTCTCAACCCCCTACAATAAATAAGGCCCAGGCCCAGCCTATGAAGAAACCAAGCCTGCGTTTAGAGTAGTTTACCACCATTTCTCTCACTGATGTGTCTGTTATCTCTCTAAATCTGAGCATGCTCATAACCGATGTGTGATTCTGATATAGGCTAAGAAGACCAAGTCTTGAAGCAGTCTAGACTCATCCCTGACTCCTCCCTAATTTGCTATAGTGGCTGTGTTAGATGGGCCCCTTAACAACGGGCAGAGCAGAAACCTTCTAAAAGGGCCGACATACAGACAGACCAAGGGGTGGGACCTCTTTCCCATAGCTACACTTAGGATTGGCTGAGTGGTACAGAGAGTTGATTAGCCAGAGAACAAGAACCTGATTGGCAGAGAACAATAGATTGACATAAATGTTTGCAGAGCATCTCTGGGTTCAGACAGAAGTATAAAATGTGTGTGGAACAAGAAAGAGTGTGTGGCTTTGAGATTTTTGGGGGGGGATTAAAAATTGCTTGACATTCTCATTGGAAGGGCTGTGCCCCAGGAGCCCGAATGGACCAGCCTCCACTGGAGGTAGCTCAGTAATAGAGCATCTGCTTTGCATGCAGAAGGTCTCAAGTTCAACCCCCAGCATCTCCCAGTGGGGCTGAGAGAGAGACTCCTGCTTGAAACCATGAAGAACTGTTGCCAGACAGTGTAGACACTACTGAGCTAGATGGACCAAAGGGAGCTTCCTAGGTTCCTATAATTGGATGTTTTGTTTTAAGGTGAAAGTTGTGTTATTTCAAAATTCCACCAAGGTACTCATCATATGATAGAACTGAATTATCTTATTATTAGAGTTTAAACCTCACAATAGCTTGAGTTTGCAAAGCACCTGGCCTTGTTGAAAGAATCAATGCTTCTAGTCTAGTAGAATAAACTGCAGAATATGATCTGCTTTCTTTTATTCTTGCCAGTTTCTCCCTCTAACCCTCTACAGTCATGGCATTTCTCCATATGAGCAGAACAGGCTATTAGGAGATCTTTAATCTCTTAACGCAAAGGCTCATAATTATGTGTGGCTGTAGCTTAGGGTTATTTATTTTATTTTCGAACACAGACAAGAATTTCAAAAGCTACTCTGTGATTAGGTGACATTGGTCGCACCTGTACCATTCAAATACTGAGCAAAACCTCATAGAAAGGAATGTTATCTAAATTAGCTGCTGTGATTTGGAAGAGTAACATCAATTAAGAAACAATAAAAATGAATTTATTTTGATCAGCATGCAAGTCCTGGTTTACAAATGATGTCTCCACACTCTAATCTTGGCTTCAGACTTCAGCCTAAGGCACTTTCAGCTACCAGACAGGCTGTTTGAACTCTGCCAGACCCAGAAGACTAAAGGTACCGCCACCCTAAGAGTTTTTACAGTGGACAAATATGTCTTTACACCAAATGTTCAGTAACAACAGTTCAAACTACAAAGCATATTTTTTTTTAGAAATGATACCTTTGGGGACCACTTCAAACATCTGTGCAGAATAAATTAAAAATGACAACATGTAGATGCTCAAAGTCACTTTGACTTTCATTTTTTGGGGAAAACAAATAACAACAACAGTAACAATAATATTAATATATGAAGAATGCACATGCATCAATTTCAATTATATTTCCTGTAAAGTCCCATTTCCATTTGTTCCTTCTCACTAATGCTCACTGACAGGTCAAATATAATATTGACTTGTTTGTTATGATGGAAAACCAGTAAAAGATGTGCTTGTTCTTGTGAACTGAACATACATCTATATAGGAAATTAACTAATAGGCAAAAAACATTGCAGTTTAAGAATGTACCTATCGCCCACAGATATTTCTATCAAACTTTAAAAAGCAGGGAAATTGGGCCGCTATAGTGAATGCACCAGGGGAGCAGGAGACCTGACCTCCTCTGTGAGATATTGTACTGCCCTACAAATTTGTCAAAATGCAAAGACAATTTGGGTTGGTCTTTCACAGTCAGAGGCACATGTTACCAAATTCAGGAAGTGGATTGGACTGTGAAAGACCAACCCAAATTGGGGAGGAGGGGGATGCGGGCATGCAGGAGGGGGAGGGGAGGAGCAGGACAGTTTGATGATTTGCATGTTTATTGAGTTCAGTGGAATTTACTCCCATGCAATCTTGCATCGGATAGGTGAAACTGACTGGGGAGGAGAGGGAGAGAGGGCTGGAGGGTGCAGGGGAGGAGGAAGAAGGAAGAGGGGAGGGGAGGGAAGGAGGAAGAGACAGGAGAGGGGAAGGAGGGGAAGGCAGGTCTGATCATTTTCATTCTTATTGAGTTCAATGGGATTTACTCCTATGCAATCATGGTTAGGATAGGTAAAACTGACCATGGGGGGGGAGGAGGGGGAGGGGGAAGGAGTGGATTGGAGGGGGCAAAGGAAGGAGGAGGGGAGGGCCAGTTTGATCATTTGCATGCTTATTGAGTTCAATGGCATTTACTCCCATGCAATCATGCTTAAGTAAAACTGACCATGGGGAGGAGGAAGGGGAGGGGGAAGGGATTGGAAGGGGAGGGGGCAAAGCAAGGGGAAGGGAAGGGACAAGAGGGAGGGGATAGGAGAAGGGAGGGTGGATTTGATCATTTGCATACTTTTTGAGTTCAATGGGATTTATTTCTGTGCAGTCATGTTTGAAAATGGAAAACTGTGCTAGAGCTGTAAAGGGTAAGAAGAAAACCTGATGTTCCTGTCTGCTGGTAGCCACAAATGAGAGCTTCACAGGAGGTGCTGGGGAAGGACGTCGCAGTCTTCACTTTGCAGCTGTTGCTGGGAGACGAAAACACAGCCCAGTACTCCTTACCAATATCTAAAGTGGGATGAACAGGAAAGGAAGAAATTTAAATGAAAAGTATACAGTGATACTCCAGTGTGCTTATTAAATTGTAGTAACCATTTATATGTGATCTAAAAAATTATAGGGATTCACAGCACTTGTCAGAATAAATAAAGGTGAGCATTCACATAAACAAAACTGGCAAGGTTAAAAAGTAGACTTCTTATTGTCCAGATATACAATCCTTGGAGAGAGAAAAATCAGTGAGCTTTCAATCAACCCGTACTACTGTCCATAGAAAGAGACTGTTGCCTGCAACTTGAAACTCAGAGCTGCAGCATAATTAGCATGTCATGTGCAAGTATCTGATTTACAATCCACATCCACACAAGGCTTTCTGATTATCAGAGTTGCATGCAGATAGACCTGCTTCATAGATAACTTCCTGAGGTGTGTTGAAGTGGGTTTGTGGCAGCTTTGAGTACTTTGGTGATAATACTGGGAATCTTCTCTTATGAGATTATGGGAGGCTACAAGGTATTGTTCCATGGTGAAGGGATTTCTTTTAGAAGGGTTTATCTTGGGGGTGTTTGGTGCATTATAAAGCTATGCCCCTGTGCTATTTTCTCCCCTCTTTGAAGACTCAATTTTTTCTAGGAATTTACTTAACCCAAAGACTGTGTGGGAGAGGGTTACAAGCTGAAGCTTGAGTCATGCAGAGAAAACAAATCAAGCTTTCATGAAACAAACCATGTTTTCTTTAATCATCTGTCACCTCGTGGTTTGTTTGTAGTTTGTTAAATAAACCATGGCATGGTGTGATGTGCAAACTAGGCTACAATGTCCCAAATATGGTTGCACTTTAAATGCATCCAGGAGCCAGTAACAACCAGAGGCAGGATTGGGGCGGGGGGGAAGGCCACAACTTTATTGTCCCTTGGTTACAGGCATAAGCAGAGTTGGCATGGCATAGGGCAGAGATCACATGACAAACATCACATGATCAGGCAGCCCATCTGCTGGTTTATACTCCTCCCCAACCTGCCAGCTGGGGAACCACAAGGGAGTTAACAGGCATCAGGAGCCCACCCCTGAGCTATTGATCTTGCCCAATGCCCTTTACTTCAGTTGTGACAAAGAAGGCACAAAGCTAGAACAAAGACATTGCTATGAGGAAGGTGAAAATCTTGCTGTAAGGTACAATTATGCAGAGTAAAATTCCTTCCCAGCCATGTGAACCAGTGACTGAACATATCCATAGCAGGTATACATGAACAAGGAGGAATGGGTGAGAAGCACCTAAAAAAGAATACTGGTCAGGGGCACTGCCCCTGAGGTTTTATAGCCTCAG
The DNA here is from genome assembly GCF_030035675.1 of Rhineura floridana. NCBI lineage: Eukaryota > Metazoa > Chordata > Lepidosauria > Squamata > Rhineuridae > Rhineura > Rhineura floridana. The sequence continues at coordinate 103,475,935 of NC_084486.1, forward strand.
CATGGCCCAGAGAGGTGAAGTCTCCTGTGTGGTCCACACTGCGGTGTGCCCCTGACCATCTGGGCTGGCACTGGCTCCTGGTGAACCAATGAGAAGGGCGGCCCATAATCCCAGTTTGCGGCAAGGCTCCCCTCTCCTGTGCCTGAGTACAATTGTGTCTAGTGCTAAGCTTGACTATGCTGAGGAGCAAAAGTGAAAGTGGAGTATTATTTTCATACCATGCTCATGGATGTCCTAAAGGCATTGGTTGTCCACAATGAGACGCAGAATGCTAGTCTAGATGGGTTTTTGGTTTGATCCAGTAGTGCTTTCCTTATGTTCTTTATATAGATCTAAATTTCTGTACATCAGCCTTCCCCAACCTGGTGCCCCCAGTGATTTGGACTCCCCAGCTAGAAAGACAAAGGTCAGGGATGATTATGGGAGTTCTAATCCAGAACATATTAAGGGCATTTGGTTGGGGAAGGCTGCAATAAGTTGTTGTGCGGCAACAACTCCTCCTTACAATTACTTTGACACTAGCAATGCATGATCCAGAAACTGTAGCTTAGTAACCATACCAGTGTCAAGGATGAGAAGCGGAGATTTTTTGTAGGAAACAAAATTAATTTCTAATGGCAGATTCATCCTACACAAATCAGTGGAGTGGTAGAACTGGCTAGAACAGATGGCAAGCAAATTGGTCATTTTTTTAAAAAAAGAACATGCTTTGGAATGTGCAAGAGGGGAAGTTTGCTTCCCCCCCCGAATAAAAATGTCTTTCCAATCTTGAAAAGGTGTTAAAAGATTTTTTTGGGGGGGGAGAAGCTTGAAAATCAGTCATGAGATAAAGAGTGAGGGGTTTAGAAGAGTGTGTTACTCATCACAGTAGTGATGTCACATCTGGAACTATATAATAGGAATTCACAGTAGTTTATAAGCATCAATTGTAGCACTGCTGGAAAGCAATTAGTTTAGACTTTTTTTCCAGGTACACTATTCAGCATGACAGAAATCTATAAAACCAGTTTGACTAGCGGCCATGACAGGACAAAAAAAATGAACATGTGTAGAATGGCCACTGATAACACTACAATACTGCCTGAAGCATCTGAAACATTATCATCTGTATACAGTTGTAATAAATAAAACAGATATAAACTGCATGATTTGGAAAGATGTAAGCATCTAGCCTTTCAAATTGTTTAACTGGCGGGATATCTGATAACATTGTTTTCTATCTGTGGCTGTGATTAAAAAGCTGTTAAGGACATCTTATTGGGGCCCTAAAGATAGAGTGCCTTCTGGGAGCAGCTTACAAAAGTATGTTGATTAAAGGACAAGTTGTCCTTTTATAAGTCACAGAGGGGTTTTTTCTCTTCATTGTAAAAAATGACAGATTTTCTTTCCGTAGGGTTTACAAATACTATAATTCAGATGGGACTTCTTAAAGACTCCTATCAGGAAATGTTCCTGAATCTGTAATTATACAGCCACGAGAGTGGCTGTATACTATAGTCAGCGGGGATTTTTCGCATTCCGCAATGTTAAATGGAAAATACCCCCCATGCCATTCTGATGCTTCCCATAAGCTCATTTCAAAACAAAACCTTACATAACTTATAGTCCTGAACTCAGAAACGCTTGCTTAACAACTCTGTCAGTTTTCATGGCGATACACAAAACAGTCAGAGAGAATAGACAGTTCAAAGTGTAAAATGAGAGTGAAAAACCTCAGAGCCCTTTTGGACTTTTTTCTGCCAGAGTTCTCATAATCTGTTGAAATTCATTAAAAATCAGCCATGTTCACAGAGTACCTGTAATCCTAATACTGACCTTGCCCCATACTCTGACCTTCATCTACTGCAGTTTAAAAGTTTAAAAAATGTCTGGTTGATTTTTAATTAATTTAAGAAATTTTGGCTGGAAGCCTATTATAACGCGGGGCATGCTCAGTAAGGACCAATTGTCAGTGTTCTAAAAGCCTCACAGCTGCTGGGCTTGGCTAATCAGAGGGCCACACCCACACCAGACTTGATTTCACTTGAGACAGTCATGGCTTCCCTCAAAGACTCCTGGGAAGTGTAGTTTGTGAAGGGTGCTGAGAGGAGACTCCTATTCCCCTGAGAGAATGGTTTAACAGTCAGCCACTCCGATTAAAGGTCTGTGAGAGGAACAGGACGTCTCCTAGCAACTCTCAGCACCCTTCACTAACTACACTTCGCAGGATTCTTTGAGAGAAGCCATGATTGGCTTTGACCCATGGCTTTGAGAGAAGCCATGATAAATTGTTTTAAATTGTTTTTAAGAGATGTGTTTTTAAATTTGTATATTTGTTTTTAATGTTTTTATTTATTGTAAACCGCCCAGAGAGCTTCGGCTATGGGGTGGTATATAAATACACTAAATAAATAGATAAATAATGATTGTGCAAAGTGTAATAGAGGCCCGGTGTGGATGTGGTCAGGGACAGCTTTGTTTTAAATTTGGGTGGGAGGTAGGGTTGCCAGGTTCAGGGCCTGAGACTGATCCTGTATCTTTAGGAGAAGAGAAAGTCAGCCAAGTGCTGGTGTTCTTGCACTTGGTGTTCTTGTAATGGGAAAAACCACAAGGTAGAATTGTCCCTTCCCCCTGCCCAACTGTGAAAGATACAGAAGATGTCTTGGTTGGCAGGCCCAGCCTGGTCAGTTTTACCTATCCTAATCATGATTGCATAGGAGTATATCCGATTCAACTCAATAATCATACAAATGATCAGACCTGCCTTTTCCCTCCTTCCCCTTTCCTCTCCCTTTCTCCTCCCCTCTTCCTTCTTCTGCCTTCCCTGCCCACTCCAGCCCTCCGTCCCTCCCCCCCAGTCAGTTTTACCTATCCTAAGCATGATTGCACAGGAGTAAATCCCACTGAACTCAATAATCAATAAACATGCAAACGACCACATCTGTCCTTCTTCTACCCTCCCCTTCCTGCCTGCTCCCCTCCCAGTCCTCCCCTCTGCCTTTCCACCCCTCCCGCCTCCCTCTCCTCCCTTCCCCATCCCCTGTGGTCAGTTTCACCTATCCTAAGCATGATTGCCTGGTGTGTGTGTGTAAATCCCACTGAACTCAATAAGCATGCAAATGATCAATCCATTCTCAGCAAACTTGCACAGGATGCCATTTCTTACCTCCCGGATTAAAAAGCAGGGAAATTCACTAATAGGCAAAAAAACCTTGCCGTTTAAGAATGTACCTATAGCCCACAGATATTTCTACCAAACTTTAAAAAGCAGGGAAATTGGGCAACTATAGTGAATGCACCAGGGGAGCAGGAGACCTGACCTCCTCTCTGAGATATTGTACTGCCCTACAAAGTTGTCAAAATGCAAACACAATTTGGGTTGGTCTTTCACAGTCCAATCCACTTGCTGTGTAGCTTGGAAGAATTTAATTGTTACCAAATTCTTCCAAGCTACACAGCAAGTGGATTGCACTGTGAAAGACCAACCCAATTGTGTTTGCATTTTGACAACTTTGTAGGGCAGTACAATATCTCAGAGAGGAGTTCAGGTCTCCTGCTCCCCTGGTGCATTCACTATAGCTGCCCAATTTCCCTGCTTTTTAAAGTTTGGTAGAAATATCTGTGGGCTATAGGTACATTCTTAAGCCGCAAGGTTTTTTGCCTATTAGTGAATATTCTCTATTCTTCTTCATAATTTGCAGTAACAAAAGTAATCATAGCTAGATGGTAAGCATTTTTGGAATGAGAGTGCTTTAATTGTTGAAGACATTTAACAGTTAGGGCACTGGAAAACCTATAGATGTGCCAAACCGAAATGCTATGAAGCAGGTGTGGGGATCCCTTGGCCCTCCAGATGTTGCTGTATGACAGCTCCCATCAGCCTCATTAAGCATAGCCAATGGCCAGGGATGATGGGAGTTGTAGTTCACAACATCTTGAGGGCCCAAGTTCCCCATACCTGCTTTGAAGTGTGAACCAGATCTTGAAAATTATAAGGGCTAGGATACAGAACTGATCATATGAACATAGGAAGCTGCCTTATACTGAGTCAAACCAATGGTTATCTAGCTCAGTATTGTCTACACTGACTGGCAGTGGCTCTCCAGAGGTTCAGACAGGGTACTCTCACCAATATTTGAGGGGGGGGGCTTTTGAGGAAAACAAGTAGAAATACAATTAAGAATGAGAAGATGAGAATCCTACATCCACTCTGCTCATATCTAACACTGTGCAAAATGCTCTGGACTAAAGCTAAAGCTAGTTTCCCTATCCCTTGCTGATAGAATAACACTATGATTTCCCTAAAATTCTCTTAATGAGAAATTAGATCTTGAGTTTGCTTTGTTTTCTTTAAATCAATAAAAGGCACATATGTGTATGTAAGCTTGGAGTGCTCATTATGTTAGATCTCATAAAAGCAGAGATCTCAGTTTTGTGGTAAAATAAGTAGAATTGCCAACCCTAGAAATTAAAATCTATGAAATGCTTGATGTTGGAAGCCTTGGTATCAAGTGAGGATGAGCAGAATGGAGCAGTTCCCCTCTCTAATGGTTCCAAGATTGTGGCACCTGCAAGTTCCACTATGATTTAACTCTGATCTGAAATTCCTACCTTAGAATGACGGGGAGAGGGAACAAGTGGCCTGACTTTTCATGCAATCTTTTTTTTTTTTTAAAGGTTCTTTAACTTTTCATTCACTCTTTTGTTTCAGAATAGTGCAAAATTGTGCAATAGCCCAGTGGCTGAATTGCAACATTTCACTGTTTCATCACGACACCACTGCACAATTCTGTTTGGTGGCCCAACTTCGCCCCTATCTGGATAGGGATGACCTCACTTCAGTTGTCCATGCTCTGGTAACCTCTAAACTAGATTACTGCAATGCGCTGTATGTGGGGCTGCCTTTGAAGACGGTTCGGAAACTGCAGCTCGTGCAAAATGTAGTGGCCAGATTGATAACGGGGACCAGGCAGTCCGAACATATAACACCGATTCTGGCCCACTTGCATTGGCTGCCTATATGTTTCCGGGCCCGGTTCAAGGTGCTGGTTTTAACCTATAAAGCCTTATATGGCGCGGGACCACGATACCTGATGGAACGCCTCTCCCGATATGAACCTACCCGTACGCTACGCTCAGCATCGAAGGCCCTCCTCCGGGTGCCTACTCAGAGGGAGGCTCGGAGGGTGGCGACAAGAAAGAGGGCCTTCTCAGTGGTGGCTCCCAAATTATGGAATAGTCTTCCTGACGAAGTACGCCTGGCGCCAACATTACTATCTTTTCGGCGCCAGGTTAAAACTTTCCTCTTTTCCCAGGCATTTTAGTATGTGTAAAAATGTTTATGTTTTTAAATTTAAATTTTAAGCTTTTAAAAAATTGTTTTAAATATGTGTTTCATTGTATTTCATGCTGATTGTTGTGAACCGCCCAGGGAGCTTCGGCTATGGGCGGTATATAAATTTAATAAAATGAAATGAAATGAAATGAAATGAAAATGTATGTAAAACAAAATAAAACATGCTTTTAAAACTTTTGTTGGGGGAACGGAAGATGCTGTTCTTCCAAAATGTTAGCAGTTCATTTTTCCTTTAGAAAAATCCTAAAACACTCCTCTGGAATCCTACTAGACTCCATTCCATCAGTTTCTGGGGCAGAATCCAGTTGAGGATTCCAGTATTGTCTCTAGTATCAGGGTTTGGGATACATGAAAATTCTAATTCCTGGTTGTGTCCAACAAAGTCATTCCATTCACATAAGCACTTCCACTTGTGCAATGAAACTCCCCCTTCCTCTCTTCTTCCTGTGCCTGCCACACCTTAAAAAAAACACCCCTCAACACCTTGCTCTGGAAGGTTGGGGAAAACTCCCTAACAGATTTGGGGGAGTGTGGGGGGAGGGGAAGTTCTGTGGTACAAGCAGAAGTCCTTGCACAGATTGACAACTTGCAAAGAGGATCTTTTATGGGGTTATTATTTGGGGTGGGGGCTGGTTGTACCTATTGGAGCATTTTGTAGAAAGGAATGCCCCCAAGCTGCTCAGGCAGCAAAGCTGATTTTTTATTGTGGTTTGCTTTTAAGAAAATAAACCTCAGCCATCTTATTTTGGAATTGCAAGAATTCCCCACACTAAAAGATCAAACACTAGCAAAAACCATTCACAATAAAAACTAGGAAATTACACACAGAGATAGCAAGGTCTAAGTAGCACAAAAAGCCAACACTTGTTCACTGCCCAAACTTATTTATTTGTTATTTGTTTCAGCAATTTATATAATGCTTAACACTTGTTTGTAGGCAGTGTACAAAAAGGTTACAAAAGAAATACAGAGATTTAAAAATCAGTTAAAATTAACCATAAAATCATAAAAGCTTTTTTAAGTGCTTGTAAAAATAAAGCCTTCACTAAGTGCCAGACGTTCAACAGGGAGGGGAGCCTGTCTGATTTTAGCTGGGGGGAGGGAGGTTCCACAGAATTAGATCTACAGTACGATACTGAACTCACAGCCCCTGGTGAATGCAACTCATGCGTATGAGCCATGGAGGACAGCTAACAGTGACTCCCAAAAAAAATTCAGTGACTGAGGCGGGGATATAAGGAGTCATATGGTCATTAAGGAATTGCAGAAGCAAAAAGGGCTTACTGAAGTATAATGAAATTCCCCTGAATCTAATACCTGGTTTGTTTGGTTATTATTATTATTTATTAAATATATATATCCCATCATTTCTCCCAGTAGGAGCCAGGGCAGCAAACAAAAACACTCTAAAACATCATAAAATCAGATATTAAAATACAGTATATTAAAACAAAACATCTTTAAAAATATATTTTTAAAGCTTTAAAAACATCTTAAAAAGGTATTCCAACACAGACGCAGACTGAGATAAGGTCTCTACTTAAAAGGCTTGTTGAAAGAGGAAGGTCTTTAATGGGCACCAAAAAGATAACAGAGATGGCACCTATCTAATATTTAAGGGGAGGGAATTCCAAAGGGTAGGTGCCACTACACTAAAGGTCCACTTCCCATGTTGTGTGGAACGGACCTCCTGAAAAGATGGTATCTCAGGAGGCTCTCACCTACAGAGTGTCATGACTGACTGGGTATAAGATGATCCTGGTCCCAAGCTGTACAGGACTTTGTACACCAAAACCAGAACCTTGAACTTAGCCCGGTAGCTAATGAGCAGCTGGTACAATTCTTTCAGCAGCGGGGCAACATGTTGGTGATACCCTGCCTCAATGAGAAGTCACTCTGCCACATTTTGCACCAGCTGCAGCTTCTGGACCAACCTCAAGGGCAGCCCCACATAGAATACATTACAGTAATCCAGCCTCTAGGTTACCAGTGCATGCACAACAGTGGTCAGGCTATCCTGGTCCAGAAATGGCTACATCTGTCTTACCAGCTGAAGCTGGTAAAAGGCAGTCCTAGCCACTGAGGTCACCTGGGCCTCTAGCAACAAAGATGGATCCAGGAGCACCCGCAGACTATGAACCTGCTCTTTCAGAGAGAGTATGACCCCATCCAAAGCAGGCAATTGACCAATTATCTGAACTTGTGAACCACCAAAGGCATCTCTGTCTTTCTAGGATTCAGACTCAATTTATTGGCCCTCATCCAGCCCACTACTGAGCACAGGCACTAGTCCAGGGCTTGCATACCCGATGTTACATGATGTTGCAGAGAAACACAGCTGGGTATCATCAGTGTACTGCTGAACCTCACCCCAAATCTTCTGATGACCACTCCCAAGGGCTTAACATGGATGTTAAACAGCATGGGGGACAAGACGGTACCCTGCGGCACGCCACAGCACAACTGCCAGGGGGCTAATCACCCAATGCTATTCTCTGAAAACGACCCTGGAGGTATGATTGGAACCACTGTAAAACAGTGCCTCTGATACCCACCTCACCAAGTCAGCCCAGAAGAATACCATGGTCAATCGTACCAAAATCCACAGAGAGATCAAGTAAGAATAACAGGGTCACACTCTCCCTGTCCTTCTCCCAATAAAGGTTATCCACCAGGGCAACCAAGGCTGATTCAGTCCCATCACCAGGCCTGAACCCAGACTGGAATGGGTCAAAGTAATCTGTTTCATCCAAGAGTACTTGCAATTGCTGCGCCACAACCCTCTCAATCACCTTCCCTAAAATGGGGGTATTTGCAGCCCTTATTGTTCATATGTAACAGTAACACCCACGTGAACAACTTGGGGTACACAGGGCCATCTACCAAATTTGTTGCTTGCGAGCACTCATGCAGTAGTTCTGCTTACAAATACTAGTGCCTCCATGTAGCCAACTAAAGAGCTGCCATGATCATGCCTATTGCAATAGTCACATGTAGGGTTACCAGGTCTCCTTTTTTCGGCCAGAGTCTCTGGTTTTTGGGGGGCCTTCCGGCTCTCCAGCTAGCACCCCTTAATCTCCAGACTCTCAGCTTTAATTTTTTTAAAAAAAGTTTCTAGGTGGTCTGGTTCCCGAGATATACACCAAAACGTCAGCCGCCGCCCCGCGACTGTTTAATCTATTTAACTGATACAACGCCGAAGTTGGTTCCTAGTTCCCAGTTCCTTATTTGCTTGAAAGTTCAAATCACTAAAAAAGAAGAGTTGACAGCTACAGCAACTTCAAACCAAATTTAACATGTCTCTGAACCCCAAAATATATGTTGGGGTACCCTGTATGATATATCACTGTGATTGGGGGACTCTCCCCATCAAGAATAACAATACATTTATGCAATCAAAATCATCAGGCTTCTGCTATTATCATAAATACATAATGATGTCATAAAATCATAAAAAATAAGTAACTGGGGGTGCCCACCCCAAACTCTGCTCTGGGACAGGACAAATCATATACCCCAGGAAATGAGAGGGTGTCTTCTACAAGATGCCACTGCGTCCTGCCTGGCCCAGAGCTTCTGCTGGGCGCAGGGCACAGAGGAGGGCATCTATGCAAAATCAAAGCAGAAAAAACATACAGGAAAAAATAAGTAACTGGGGGTGTCCACCCCAAAATCTGCTCTGTGCCAGGATATATCATACACCCCATGAAAGGGGAGGGTGTCCTCTATGAGATGCCACTGCTTCCTGCCTGGTCCAGAGCTTCTGTTGGGTGCAGGGCATGGATGAGGGCATCTATGCAAAACCAAAGCAGAAAAAAACAGGAAAGAATAAGTAACTGGGGGTGCCCACCCCAAACTCTGCTCTGGGCCAGGACAAATCATATACTCCAGGAAAGGGGAGGGTGTCCTCTACGAGATGCCACTGCATCCTGCCTGGCCCAGAGGTTCTGCTGTGCGCAGGGGAAGGATGAAAGCATCTATGCAAAATCAAAGCAGACCAAAACACAGGAAAAAATAAGTAACTGGGGGTGCCCACCCCAAATCTGCTCTGGGCCAGGACAAATCATATACTCCAGGAAAGGGGAGGGTGTCCTCTATGAGATGCCAGTGCATCCCATCTGGTCCAGAGCTTCTGCTGGGCACCGGGCACAACAATGCAAAATCAAAATAGACAAAAACACATAGAAAAAAATAAGTAACTGGGGGTACCCACACCAAGATCTGCTCTGGGACAGGACAAATCATATGCCCCAGGAAAGGGGAGGGTATCATCTACAAGATGCCACTGTGTCCCGCCTGGCCCAGAGCTTCTGCTGGGCGCAGGGCACAGAGGATGGCATCTATACAAAAACAAAGCAGAAAAAGACATACAGGAAAAATAAGTAACTGGGGGTGCCCACCGTCAAATCTGCTCTGGGCCAGGACAAATCATACACCCCATGAAAGGGGAGGGTGTCCTCTATGAGATGCCACTGCATCCCGCCTGGCCCAGAGCTTCTGCTGGGCGTAGGTTAAGGATGAGGGCTGGCTGTGGTGATTCTCTGATGGCTGCTGGGATTGGGATGTGCCCTTGCGGCCCCCGCCGTCCTGCCATGTCGACCTTTGTTTGTTCCACCTTGTATCAACCGTGTTTGCCTCTCAGCGCCTTTGCCTTTGGCTTCTTAAGGAGAACTTTCCTGTTGGTCACGTCTTCGTGGGGCCTGTTTATGCTGCCCCCTCGCTGTTTACTACACTGGACGCTGTATGCTGAGAGTGAGAGGAGGTGCCGCTTTCGGTTTCGCAAATGACGCACCTTTTGGACTATACAGGCTAGAAGCCTTATTGAGCCTTAGTAGCTTTTACCTGCTTGTTTTAGTTTTATTGCTTTTTTTTGATGTTGTGATGTTTATATACCTTTACTTTGTACGTCGCTCAGAGTGCCTGAGTCTCCAGCCAGATGGGCGACAAATAAATCGCATAAATAAAATAAAAATCTATGCAGACAGAAAGGGTAGAGAATCTTCTTACTCTTACTCATTTCTCAGACCTCTTTCTGAAGTGAAGGGTCAAATCTGTAAAGAAGTTTGGAGTAGCCACATTAAAGATAAGGGCAGGGCATTCCAGGCAGGGGGTTGCCAACCCTGCTTGGATATGGATGTCTTTGCAGAGGATCCCTAGTCAAGCTTTACCAACAGCACAATCCAAACTATATCTACTCAGAAGTCCTGTTGAGTTCTATGGGGCTTAGTCCCTTAGTATGTGTGTTTAGAATTGCAGCCTTCAGGGGCATCCATCTTTACTCCCGAATGCTCCCATCTAACATCTCCACAACACTAGGCTCCTTTGTCGCTACAGTGGCCTTCTGGTGACTGGCCTGGCCTGAAAGCACTTAAACCCTTCTTGCCGAAAGCAAGTAGGCTAGATTAAATGTTCCCTACCCAGGCTCCATCTTTTAGCTAAGATTTCTAGCTTAATTTCCAGTTAGATATTTTTTTAATTGTACGCTCCAAGCAACTGTGATCGATGTTTAATGTATCATGCTTAATGGCATCACTCGGGCCCGCCCCGTGACATCACTCGGGCATGCCCCTAAAATCTCAGGTTTTGGGATGCTTCTGACCTGGCAACCCTAGTCACATGGGCACACAGGGCCTTAGCATAAGGGCCATTAGGCTTTGAATTGGCCCAGCCTCAGCCACTCATTTGAGGGTGGTTGTTTATATGTGGACTTGGGCTTTACTCTAAATGCTGTCAAGTGCCAGGCAATGAATTTGAAGATTAAAGTGCTTATTTTTATTTTGACTTTGAAATTTGGAGTCAGCAAGCCTTGAGCATTTTTAACTTTGCATTGTGTCATATCCTCTGGCAAACAATTCATAGGAATGAGGCCTCTAAAGTTTTATTTATTACTCATAGACCTTGCCCTTGTTCCTAAACGGAGCTCAGGATAGCTAGCAGCAGTCCTTAAAGCCAAACAAGTATACAGAAGCATAAAATAGCTATTAAAATTACTGCCAATTCATAGGAAATGTTAAAACAGTAACTGCATAATATGCTGTCTTAGCAGCTGTTTGCAATTAACCACCAAATGACTGGTGGAACAAAAATATTTAAAGGTGGTGCCTAAATGCCAGCAACCTAGAGGACAGGTTTATCTTAGTTGGGAGTTCCATAAATGGAGAATTACCATTACTTAAGAGAAGGCCCTGCCTCTCTGCCACCACCCCACCTGCCTTGCCCATCAGCAGCACCATGAGCAGGATAGAGTTGCCAGGTCTGGAGCATCACAGGCCCTGAGAGTTCAGAGGCAGGGCCTGGTGACATCATGGGATGCATCCTAGTGACATCACAGGGTGGGGTCTGGTGACATCTTTAAGCATGATACATTAAGCATATGTCACTGTTGGTTGCAGCATGCCATTCAAATAATAAAAAACACAAGTTTAACAAATAAGAAAATATTTCTCTGGTTCCACATATGTAACAATCACTCACAACACAAATGGCAGGATGTTGGCTCATTCTCCTTTCAAGGTCCCCAAAATATTATTTTTGTGAGAGGGAGGAATCTGTCCTCAAAGCCCAATTCCTCCTTCTTTCATTCTTTCAGAGGTTGGCGGGGGGGGGGGGAGGTTAGGTTTTTTAATCAGTTAAAGAGAAGGGTTCACTTTCCACCTAGCCTACACAATTCTTCCACTCTCCATAGTACTGGGGCACACTGCCCTCTCTGTTAGGCATATTCTGGGCCACCTTTAAGGACATGGGTCCTAATTTTTTGAATACATAGGGAGGCCCTAGCAGCAACAAAGTCTCTATCTTACTTAGCGGAATGGCTGTAGCTCAGTGGTAGAGCATCTGCTTTGTATGCAGAAGGTCCAGGGTTCAATCCCCAGCACCTCCAGGTAGAACTAAGAGGGGGTCCTGGCTTAAACCCTGGAGATCTCCTGCCTGCCAGTATAGAGAATACTGAGCTAAATGCAGCGGCAGCTGGTGACCACTAAATCTGGTAGGGTTGCTAGGATGTCATGGCGGCATGGTCAATTTCTACTTTTCTCCCCATCCTCCTCCCTTGCAAGCATACTATGGACACTTAAGCACCGCAGTTTTGCAAATAGCATCTAACTAAATTGAAAAGTATCTTACTTTATTTATTTTATGTATTTGTTTCATTTATAAACCGCCCATAGCGAGTAGCTCTCTGGGCAATGTACAAAAAAGTTAAAATACAAAATATCACAATAAAATCAGCCAACAAACAATGAACACAAGCAGCAACAAAACAAAGTAGAAAATTTAAAATTATAACATTAAACGCTTAAAATGCCTGGGAGCATAGCCAGGTCTTAACCTGGCGCCGGAAAGATAGAAGCGTAGGAGCCAGGCGTACTTCTTCGGGGAGGCTGTTCCACAGTTCAGGGGCCGCTACAGAAAAGTCCCTAGATCTAGTAACTGTCCTCCGGGCTTCCCGATGGGTTGGTATCCGGAGGAGGGCCTTAGATGCTGAGCGAAGTGACCGGGTAGGTTCATAGCGGGAGAGGCGTTCCACAAGATATTGCGGTCCCACGCCATGTAAGGCTTTATAGGTCAAAACCAGCACCTTGAATCTGGCTCGGAAACAGATGGGTAGCCAGTGCAAACGGGCCAGAACAGGTGTTATATGCGCTGACCGGCTGGTCCTCGTCAGCAGTCTGGCTGCTGCGTTTTGCACTAGCTGGAGCTTCCGAACTGTCTTCAAGGGCAGCCCTACGTAGAGCGCATTACAGTAATCCAGCCTAGAAGTTACCAGAGCATGAACAACTGAGGCGAGGTCATCCCTGTCCAGATAGGGGCGTAGCTGGGCTACCAGCCGAAGGTGGTAGAACGCGTTCCTTGCCACCGAGGCCACTTGTGCCTCAAGAGACAAGGAAGGATCGAAAAGAACCCCCAGACTACGAACCTGTTCTTTCAAGGGGAGTGTAACCCCATCTAGAACAGGGTAAACATCCACCATCTGGGCAGGGAAGGCATTCACCAACAGTGTCTCAGTCTTGTCTGGATTGAGTCTCAGTTTATTAGCTCTCATCCACTCCATTATCGCGGTCAGGCAATGGTTCAGCACATCCACAGACTCACCTGAAGAAGATGAAAAGGAGAAATAGAGCTGCGTGTCATCAGCATACTGGTGGCAACGCACTCCAAAACTCCTGATGACGGCACCCAGAGGCTGCATGTAGATGTTGAAAAGCATGGGGGACAAAACCGACCCCTGAGGGACTCCACAATGGAGAGTCCAAGGTGTCGAGCAATGTTCTCCAAGTACTACCTTCTGGTGACGATCCGCCAAGTAGGAGCGGAACCACTGCCAAGCAGTGCCTCCAACCCCCAACTCCGCAAGTCTCCCCAGAAGGATACCATGGTCGATGGTATCAAACGCCGCTGAGAGATCAAGGAGAATCAACAGAGTCACACTCCCTCTGTCCCTCTCCCGACAGAGGTCATCGTACAGGGCGACCAAGGCTGTTTCAGTGCCAAAACCAGGCCTAAAACCGGATTGAAACGGATCCAGATAATCGGTTTCATCCAAGAGCACCTGGAGCTGACCAGCAACCACCCGCTCCAGAACCTTGCCCAAAAAGGGGACATTCGCCACCGGTCTATAATTGTTCAAGTCATCTGGGTCTAAGGAAGGTTTCTTTAAAAGAGGTCTCACTACTGCCTCCTTGAGGCTACTAGGGACTACTCCCTCACTCAAGGAGGCATTTATCACTTCCTTGGCCCAGCCGGTGGTACCAGTCCTGCTAGCCTTCACTAGCCAAGATGGACAAGGATCTAGAGCAGACGTGGTCGCCCGCACCATTCCAAGCACCTTGTCCACTTCCTCAAGCTGCACCAACTGAAACTCATCCAGTAATGAAAGACAAGACCGTGTTCTGGACACTTCAATGGATTCATCTGTCATAACATCAGAGTCTAGGTCCCTACGGATGCATGCGATTTTATTTTGGAAGTGCCCTGCAATGTTGTTACAACGAGCTTCGGATGTTTCAATGGTATCTTGAGGACCAGAATGTAAGAGTCCTCGTACAACCCTAAAAAGCTCTGCTGGGCGGCAGAGAGATGTCCTGATAGAGGCAGCGAAGTGGGAGTTCTTCGCCGCCCTTACCACTTTTATATACGACTTAGTGGAGGCACTTACCAAAGCATAATTGCATCCGTCTGGAGTTCGTCTCCATCTGCACTCCAGCCTCCTTCTCTCTTGCTTCATCACTCTCAGCTCCGGGGTGTACCACGGAGCTGTATGAGCTCTGCATCGAAGAGGGCGCACGGGAGCGATCGTGTCGATAGCCCGGGCCATCTCTGTATTCCACAGTTCGACCAAGGCCTCGACAGGAGCGCCAGTACTATCAGCTGGAAAAACTCCCAGAGCCCTCTGAAAACCAATAGGATCCATAAGCCTCCGGGAGCGGACCAACTTAATAGGTCCCCCACCCTTGCAGAGGGAAAGAGTCGTCGTGAGTCTAAAACTCAGCAGGCGGTGATCTGTCCATGACAATGGAGTAGATGAAAAACACCCCACCTCCAGATCACCATCTCCATGACCAGTGGCGAAGATCAAATCAAGAGTGTGACCCGACACATGCGTTGGGCCCGTAACAAATTGAGACAGCCCCATGGTTGTCATGGAGGCCATGAAGTCCTGAGCCGCCCCAGATAAGACAGCCTTGGCATGAATGTTGATATCCCCCAACACCACAAGTTTGGGGGACCTCAACAACACCTCCGAGACTATCTCTGTCAGCTCAGCTAGGGAAGCTGTTGGGCAGCAAGGTGGGCGGTACACCAACAGGATTCCCAGTCTGTCTCCTTGGCCCAGCACAAGTTGGAGGCACTCTAGACCAGTTGCCATCTGGACAGGATGCCTGGTGAGAGAGAAAGTACTCCTATAGACCACAGCGACCCCGCCTCCCCGGCCCTCAGATCTACCATAGTGTTGCACCGTATACCCAGGTGGGCAAAGCTGAGAGAGAGCAACTCCTCCCTGCTCACCCACCCAGGTCTCAGTTATACATGCCAGGTCGGCATCCTCATCCACAATTAAATCATGGACAAGGGAGGTTTTATTATATACCAACCTGGCATTCAAAAGCAGCACCTGGAGATCTAAGGGCTGGCTGATAGAACAACCAGCAGTTCTGTGGCCTTGAGGAGAACCGGAACAAGGCACAGACACAACTTGTCTGGGGCGAGTTCCCCTTACCTGGCACGTTCTCCTCCTAACGCCATACCTCCCATTACCCGTCACTACGCTAATTGGGGCCCCCGAAAGCCCCCCTGTTAAATACAAAGTATGCTCTCCCAGGCACATTTTAAAAATACTTAAACACAAACAGACACATTCACACAACAACACATAAAAATACACATAAATATACACAAACACATCCACACAATCTCATTCACGCACACAACAAACAAAACAAACAAACAGATTTTGAACTTTGGTTCAAAAGGGTCCCTGCTGTCACAGTTACTTCTCAGATGGGAGAAAGGTTGAGTGGCCTCCACCTGTCCTGATTCCTTCCCTATCCTCCTTTGCAAATAAACTGTGAACACTTAAACATTGCCGTTTTAGTAATACTGAGCACCTAACAGAGCTTAGTCCTATGCTTGTTCTCCTGAGTGTGCACATAGTTAAGTCACACCTCCTCCGTACAGAACAGGAAGGAACCTAGGTCTCTGCTCATTTACTAATGCTCTCCCAAGCCTGTCTAAAATACACACACACACACACACGAGTGAGTTGCTGGAAACTCACATTTTGTAGGCACTGTAAAAGCCTTCAGTCGTCTGCTCACTGTCATGAGTAAGCCCTGCAGAACACAGTGGGGTTTACTTCCTTCTGAACAAGATGACAATGCATTAGTAACCAGCCGTGCTTGGAAAGTTCATTTTATAAAGGAACAAAATAGTTCAGTTTCACCCAAATGCACTTTTACTTCACAATAATTTCTGCCTGCCACATACCTGCTAAAGACACAAGAGTGCTGCTGTCCCTCAATACCAACCCTAACCGTGCAAAGAACTAAACTTAAACATAAAAGAAAATACACATTTGGACAAATTGGTAACCTATTTTTAAATTACAAATATTTAAAATGAGCATCTGTAGCTGTAAAAATACAATGGTTAGAGGGTTGGACTAGGACCTAGAAGGGCAGGGTTCAATTCTATACCCACTTAAATGAACCCAGTCGGGCTTACTTCTAAGTAAAACAAATAGGATTATGTTGGTAACCACAACTACTTCATATCTACTCCTCAGTATAGTTATCTATTACATATGTGAGACTATATAACTCCTATGGAGAAAACAGCAAATATTTCATTCAAAAATACTTTAATTTAAGCTATGCCTGGCCTCCCTGACCTAGAGCAGTGTATTTAAATATCATGGATAATAGTCATAGGTTAAAAATCTTCAGAGATCCTTATAAAATGGTGGTGGTTGTTAATCCTGTAAACAAGGAGCCAAAATGTTAGAACAAGGAATCTTTCATACCACGTGCTCAGTTCTAAATACCATACCAGCAAGTTCCAGAAGTTCCTCCAGTACTCCACTGGTACAGGCACTCAGACAGTCAAACAAGTATCTGTATGGTTCTTGGGTTTTATAAAAGCAAGGATTTGCTTAACTCAAAATTCCTTCCCCTTTTGATCAATCACACCCTCCACCTCCCCACTCAAAGTGAAATTGGGGCTGGAAGTGTGCAACATCCCTACGCATGCCCTGCTACTTGGATTACCAATGCAAGAATGTCTATGCCTTCAACTACTCTCCTGCTTTCCCTCATCCTCTGCATCATGAAAGATACAGCCCTAGGCTCAGAAACAAAATAAACATCTGGTTCTCTTCAAAGTACTGCTGAGCTTTTTGTTTTAATTAAAATAATTATAAATGTTTGCTCTTATGTCTAAAGGGAGTTAGTTATCATGCATATGGCCAAAGCAAATTGTCAGACACAGAAAAATCATTAGGTGTTCTATCAGGACCCTCAGCAATTTTCAAGTGGACCATGTAGAAAAAAAGTTTGGGAACCCCTGGTATAAGACATCTCCCTCTATTCCTGTGCTGCTACCACCCTTCAATTAGGTGCCTGGGATGCACACACGTGGACATACTCCTTTACAATTATGGAAAGCGATTCTTAATAATGTATTATCTGCTCTAAGTCTCCAGACACATGGGTACAAAGGTGTTTACAGACATAACTGTAAAATATTTTGTGAAGTGCAAGTTCCAATATGACATTATTTAGTAAATGTGCTTAGGATAACACCCATGGCATCTCCAACTATGTATTTTCACAACAGAAACAGTGAGCACAGAATTTGGTTTTCCTTGACACTGTGATATCAAGTAACAGTTTGGTCCAAGCCTCCACACTCTGCCCCACAGCCATCAGACTCCCCCTAGCATGTCCACCAGCATCCACTGCTGCTGCCACTTTCTTTCCTCTGGTAGCACCCACAGAGACACCAATCATTCACCCTCTTCCAGAACTGCTCACCTGAAGGTGATGCTTTTGAATGGGGTCTGAGTGTGCACTCAGTATCAGGCAGCCACCTTTTTGAGGACATAGGAAGCTGCCTTAAAATGACACAGATCATTTGTGTATCTAGCTCACTATTGTCTGTCCTGATTGGCAGCAGCTCTCCAGGGTTCCAGGCAAAGGACTTTCTCAGTTTACCTGGAGATATCAGGGATTGAAGCTGGGACCTTCTGCATGCAAAGCAAATGTGCTACCATTGAGCTATGGTCCTTTCCCCTTTTTTTAAAAAAAATCTGAAAATGGAATATCCAATGTTTAGCGGAGGAGATAAGAAACTGGCAGCTGAAGTGTTGCCAGGAAAAGGTGCCACTGCTTGGCAGGGGCTCAGATTGGCAATGGTGAGTGTTTCTGAGCCTCATAATTGCAAGGGCAGATGTGTTTACTTGGGTTTGCAGCTGGGGAGAGAACGTTTAAACCATCCCAAATTAAGAGACCAGTCTTCATCACATGTAAAAGGACAAACTTACCTTTATCTAATCAATTATGTATTTCTTAAGTTCAGAGCACCTGAGCATTTTTATTTTATGATTACTTGCACAGCAGTACATGGTTGAAGTCGATGGTGTTTTACATCCAGGAATAATGTAACCACAGTGTTTCTTATGTTGACATATGTCAAAGACACCAGAAAAATGTTGAAATAGAAAGAAACTTGGTTTATGGTAATACCTCAGTTAACAAATCCTCCAGAAAAGAAGTTCCTCTTAAGGAAGGATTTTTTAAAGGTGAAACCCACCAGCTTTGCTTTGCTATGGATAAACTTTTGTTAGGTAAAAGTCATTCCCTAGACTCCCTTCCTGGGAGGGGAGGGGGTTTAAATTTGAACCCAACACTTTCAAGCCTCTGCCTTTGCTTCCAAATGAAACTGACCAACCCATGTCTTTGCTTTGCTATCAATAAACTGACAAACCTATGCCTTTGCTTTAAGGTGAAACTGACTAGCCAGAGGGCTTACCCACATGGGAGCATTACTTTGTAGTAAAGACACTGTTTTTACCTCCGTTTTGTATTTGCACCATCCACAATAAGAACTCAATGCCAGCTGCAAACACAGTGCTTTCTATTCACACTGAGGGGAAGGATCAGTCATACAGTTTCTTAATGACCATGCCCTCTAATTTAACATTTCCACTCCCTCTGGTTACCTGGCAACCGAGCATGCTCAATTTCTTCTACCAGGTAGCTTCATTTAAAAAAACAGCAACCCAGAAGTGCAATTATTTGTATTTTCACTGGTACAATACAGCTAAAATACAAATCTTTGTTTGAGCAGTGTTATGCTTTTGCATGCACATTAGGGGAAAAAGAACATAAAGGCACCATTTGCAGCAACATAAAAATGCCAGCAGAATGGGAGAGAGCAGCCAGAAGTTGCTCTTCAGCCTACAGGAAATGAAAGGAAAGAAGGGAGGAGTAGGAAGTGGGCATGGAGAGATGAACGATTGACACACCCACCTAAAAGCATCAGAGCACAGTGTCTGCAAGCACTAGAGATACTGAGTGAAGACTTTCCCCCCCTTCCCTTTTCGTATTATCAGAGGGTTGGGTTACTACGGCTTTACAGGGGGGAAACTGTGTGATAGCTTTTGTTTGCCAGTAAGGTCATGTGAACCATGTGAATTAAAAGGGGATGTGAATACCACCAAACACACAGCAAACCACTATGCAGATGAGCCCTGTGTCTTTGCTTTGCTATAAATTACTGATAGGCCTGCGCCTTTGCTTTGCTAGGGTGAAACTGACAGCCCTGTGTGTTTGCTTTGCATTACAAAGATCTCTTGCTTTCTCTTAGGGCTGGAGAGGGAAGGATCCAACATGATTCAGAGGGAGAGGGAGCCAGATAGGCACCCTTTAAAGCCCCTGTTGAAGCTGTCCCTACCATCTATGAGCGGGTGTAGGAACCTATCTCTGTTCTTTCCATGTTATTCCTACCTCTGGTACCAAAGTTTCTGTTAAAGAAGTAATGTCCAAGAATGCATCTACTTTGTTAACTGAGGTATTATTGTATATGGAAAATATTGTACTGAGCAATTGTTGCTTTAGATCTGGTGTAGGCAAGCTCTGCCCCACTGCCTCCTCCTCCGTGCTTTGACATGAGCCCTTCCTTCCACAGCCATTGCTGCAAGAAGCATGGTGGGCTGCACCTCTTCAGAAGCAGACTTCATGGCACCTTGCAGACACTGTAGCTGCTGTGCAAGGCACCATGGGAGAGCAAGGCAAAGTTTCCCATGCCATGGAGGCTGCTTCCAAGGTGGAGATGGCTGTGGAAGAAAGGAATTGCAGCAGGGGAGGAGGCGAAGGAAGAGGTGATGGCAGTAGGGTTGCCAGGTTCATGGCCTGAGACTGATCCTGTATCTTTAGAAGAGAAAGTCAGCCAAGTGCAGGTGTTCTTGCAACACTGTAATGAGAAAAACCACAAGGTGGAATTCTCCCTTCCCCCTGCACAACTTTTAATGATACGGAAGACCTCTTGGAGGCTGGGCCTGGCAACCGAGAGGTCTTCCGTATCTTTAAAAGTTGTGCAGATGGAAGGGAGAATTCCACCTTGTGGTTTTTCCCATTATAGTGTTGCAGGAACACCTGCACTTGGCTGACTTCCTTTTCTCCTAAAGGTACAGGATCAGGATCAGGCCATGAACCTGGCAACCCTAGATGGCAGTAGCAGCAGACCCTCACAGCAAGGGGCAGTGGGAGGAGGTGACCAAGCCCGGTGCTGGTGGTACCAGGGGGCTAGGGACCACTGTGAGGGATGTGAGCCCTCTGGAAAGTCAGAGATCAGAGTGACTCACCAGGAGACCGAGGGAGCACCCCTAAAAACTAGAATCTCCAGGTGAAACCCAGAGACCTGGCAACACTAATACATGGGCCAGAAAATATCAGGAGAGGCACTCCTTCAAGTGCCTGAGGGATGTTCCTTGCCTCACAAGGCAACTGTTTTTAGTTTAGTGGAACCTGAGGCAGAGCCAGTTCCCTCTCAGAGCATGAATGCTGATTTTGTGTTTTCTGGTATTGCTGTCTAGGTTTTATTTTATCTCTTAACTATTAAACCTAAAGGCCAGCTGATAAAAGTGAATGATCAAGAGATATGTGGGCTTATATTCCAATTGCACTTCCGTACTTAGCTTTAAAAAAAAGGATTTTGCTTGGCATAACTGGCAACAAAAGGAGTGCTATATGGTATTGCTTCTATAAATAGCCGTTTAGTGAAGCATGTCCCCTCTCTCATCATAGTAGGAAGAAGGGTGAAGTTTGTGTCTCCAGAAAGGAGTCATGGAAAGCCAGTGATAAGTACAGATTTGGTGAACACTCAAAGGTGCCTTTAAGATAAGGGGGACTTGTCTTTCAATGCTGTGAAACATGGGGCAGGGGACAGGATAAGGGTTGCCTATGGGGACAATGTGGGTCACCTAGCCAAAGCTGTGAGGCTTGTGGGGAAGTAGCTCAGGAAGACCTTCCTCAACATCTGTATAGGTGTAGCCACTGAGGAAGCAATAGTGTCCTGATTTTTTTTTAAAAAAAGACAAAATAAGGAATGGATTGGCTCACTCTACTCATAAATCAGTTAAGGGTGGGTGAATAATTAAGCCCACACATGTTGAATTGCAGATCTTGTGGTTAGGTAAGTTAATAAATTATCTACCCAATATTTGTGCCATCTTTTATTATTGAAGGGTCCACTTGCAAAACATTATCAATAAACGGTCTCTGCTTCTTCCATCAGAAATACAAGTGAGCCTAGTGAATAGCCTGTTCTTTGTTGAATAGCTATCTACAATTTTAAATCATTTTTAAGTAGGGCAGTTTATCAGTTTTGAGGTAATATGGTAACGCAATTCCATGAAAAAATTCACAGAGGAAAACTCACAAAGGGAATCAGTCAGCCTGTCCACATCATACCAACCTCAAATTGTTGTATGACTTGCCCACTTTCAGTCCTTATGCATGCAAACTAGCTTGCAAAACTTGAATGAGTGACAGAATACAACCTGCACAACTTTTGTGCACTATCTGATTTAAGGAAATATGTGTCTGGATTAAGAAGCCTTTGCTCCTGGAGAGAAATGACATTGATTTCTAGGAAAGAAAATATTGAAAAAGTAATCTGTGGAAAGTAAATTGAATTAAAAGAAAGGAAGAAGGCTATGATGTCATGTTGTAGGACAGATATCAGCCAGCACTGACATTTCTTGAATTGTATCTTCAGAAGCAGTGGCATTAGATATGTGGATGGGTGCATTACCATTTTTATTTTGCTGTAGCACACTGCAATTTTCAGTGAAAAAGTGAAATTACTGTCAGTCCCTATAGAGCAAAGACATCTTCTTTGTGTGCTGTCTTATAAAACTGTCATCATTAGGACCTTTCGGATCTGTCTCTTTGTTTCATTAGGTCTGACATACATTTATCACTAAAGGCAGAGGCTAAAAATGCTTTCTGCTTTCAGGAGTCTTTCTCCCCCCTTCCCCCCTTCTCTCTTGTGACCTGAAGGCCCTTTTTGATTCTCATTAGAAATGTACTTGTACCAAATGTCTTTAAATGCCTTTAAAGTACCAAATGTCTTTAAATACCTTTAAGTACCGTTCTGGTTACATGTGTCTTCCTATTTGTGCACTTAGCTTCCTTTCTTTGTGGAGTTGAATGATCACCTACCTTCAAAACCCTAACCATTTTTTTAATTAGGGCTGTTGATGCCTCAGCCTCCCACCTTAGCTGAACTTTCATCCTCCAGCAGAGATGCAGTGAGAATGTCTGGGAGAATTTCCACAAAGGTTGCAACACTTTCGGGTGGGTGGGGTACATACAATTAAATGAGATGGCCAGGTAGTTTTGCAATCTTTTTTTCTTTTAGGCAAGCTATTTAAGCAGCCGTCTGCCAGTATGTTTAAAAAATGGTTCAGATTGGTGCTGAAAATGTCATTACATGATGATGTAGTGTGGTACCCAGAGATATTGTACGGGAGAGCTGGGAGAAAGATGTATGTAGTATACTTAGACTTTCAAAAAGCTTTTTATTATTTTATTTATTTATTATTTGATTTATATCCCACCCTTCCTCCCATCAGGAGCTTTTGACAATGTTCCTCACCAAAGACTCCCAAATAAGCTTAGTGTCATGGAAAAAGAGGAGAGGTCCTCTTGTGGATCAGGAACTGATTAAGTAGGACAAAGCAGAGAGTAGGAATAAATGGACAGTTCTCCTAATGGAGGGGTATAGAAAGTGCAGTCCCCCAAGGATTGATATTGGGACCTTGTTCCTCAGCTGATCCATGTAGATCAGTTGACTAATAGGGGTTAACTCGCCTCCCCCACTCATCAAATGACCAATCTCGTGACTGGGGAGAGGGTGATTTACATCCCTATTAGGGGACTGGGCTGGGTCAAAAGTTTTAAATCTCTCTGCCCACCTCAGCATTGTGTCTACTATATCCCCCCCTTTGCCACCATTGCTAAAATTGGTGGGGTCTGGAGAGAGGGCACATGTATTTGCTGGGCCTGGAGGTGAAGTCATGTCCCCAGGTCAGGCATTAACCATCACATT
The DNA here is from genome assembly GCF_030035675.1 of Rhineura floridana. Taxonomy (NCBI): domain Eukaryota; kingdom Metazoa; phylum Chordata; class Lepidosauria; order Squamata; family Rhineuridae; genus Rhineura; species Rhineura floridana. The sequence continues at coordinate 103,499,378 of NC_084486.1, forward strand.
AGTCAGTGTAGCTGCACACACTTAGTATGATTAGGGTTTCTGATCACAAGTGGAATCAAACTTACTCAAGAAGGTCTTCAGAACTTCACTGTCCTTGTGCAAAGGTTTGTATGTCCAGAGATCTTGGGGGCAGGGCTTGTATTCAATTTCTACAAACAAACAAAAAAGAAATCCTCCAGAACACCAGATGGAAAGCTAGCTTTCCTTGTACTGCATTGCCTTTTTTGTGAGGTGAAATGGTTAAAGACAGAAGAGAGGAAATAAATTACTTTGGTCAAAGCATGTAGACACTTACGGCCACAATTCAACACAGTTAAATGCACTTAAGGTCTCTGAAATCAGTAGGCTTAGGCAACTCTGGGTTGAATTGTTGCCTGTATTATTTTAGCTATCCCTCTCTGTGGATTTAGGTACCTTGTTACCTGTTAAGTTTTCTCAGGAACATTTCTCTCTCTCTAACTTGATTTGGACAAAAACAACTTGTAATAGTATTTAGCTGAGGTCCCATATATTTTCAGCTAGGAGCTGTATATCAGCTGTTGGTTAAATCAGATCCAGCTCACCATTGACATTCAGTGAGCTCATAAGGAAGATAAGGCCTTTAATATCAATCAGATGTCTACAAACCCAAATAAACATTCATCTCACTTGACAGTTCTGTTTTATATAATGTCTGTTCTTGGGTAACAAAACACATTATGTTATCTGCCTACTTGGTTTTCTTTCCCTTTCTTTGATCAAAATAAGTGTTTGCTTTTAGCAAGTAAAGAATGACATTATTCTGCCCTGCAAATCCACACACATGATTCTGTTTTGACCTTCCCAACCAGTGTGCCTCCAGATGTTGCTGGACCACAGCTCCCATCAGCCTTAGCCAGCATTGCCAATGGTCAGGAAGATGGGAGTTGTGGTCCAACAACATCTGGAGGCACACTGGTTGGGAAAGGCTGACCTAGAGGCTGTTTTTCTGCTATCTACAAGTAAATCCTTCCATCAAGTGTACCAGTGCATATATCATCTTCCCAACACACTGATCCACAGTGCACTGACACACAACAATCATAATCTCAACACTACAGCAGAAGGAATTCTATATGGTCAGATGGTCATAGCAGAGAACTAGAGTGTTACATAGAGTGCTTCTACCTCTGTGCCATAGCATAATTTAAACATACAATCTCAGCCCTATAGAGTGACATCATAAGGCTGACAAATGAAAAGCTGTATTCATCATGGAAAAAGTTGGACTACATACAGGAGGCTAAGAGGCAACTTTCCAATGCTATATTTTACCAGTTCCTGTCCTCATATCCCACTGAGGGATGCCAGAAGGAGCTACATAACCGGATGGAGGGATTTCCCACAGATGTGCCCAAAGAAATGTTTACCAGGTATCTTCTATCTGCTACTGAAAATACAAGAAACAGAGTGCCCCATGGTTTGGGGCATCTGTACTATTACAGGTGGGATGTCTGGTTATAAGAACTCCATTCTCATACCATATGCCCCTAAAACCTGAGAGATGTACATTATTGTTGTTATTATTATTAACATTTATTACCCACCCTTTACCCAGAGTTCCCAGGGTGAGTTACAACAATTTCAAAATACAGCACTAAAAAAGAACAACCACTAAGTTCCGGAAGAATCTATGATTCTTTGACAATCTCTCAGAAAACACCATTCTAGTTTCCATGGATGTTGAGGCCCTTTACACAACTCCCCCGCCCCAGACTACAAGCTAGGGATGTCTGGGGAAAAATCTCCAAATTCACATTTATACATGAATTTGGGGTGTTCCAGCACTCTGAATTTTACCCTGGAGCTAACCTCCCACCCACTTTTATATGCTTCATCAATTTTCAGAGTGAACTGCTGAGTGGTTTCTTGCACTACAAAAAAATGGAAAATCTTGTTCACAAAGTGATGAGGTAGTATATGTTATGCTGACATTACTACTTCCAAACAATATCTCTGATCATTAGCTGCTATGGCACCAAATCACCACTAATTGGCCAAACCTTTAGTTATGTATGCAAAGCCTAGGCTACGTACACCCCATACATTTAAAGCACATGGCTTCCCCCAAAGGATCCTGGTAACTGTAGGTTACCCCTTACAGAGCTACAATTCCTAGCATCTTTGACAAACTACAGTGATTTAAATATGCTTTATATGTCTGGTGTGCATGCAACCCTGTTTTCCCAACAAAAAGGAATGTGTTGGGCTATAAACGAAAGAAACTGGTTATCATCTACTTAACAAACATTTAGCCCATGGGCTGGAGGTTCCCTTCAGGGCAGGCTCCAGAGGGTGGCCAGATCAGTCCCTGGCTGAGGACCCTTGGGGCCCCTGAAGGGCCCCTCCTTAGGGTGGGTGGGTAGCGCTCCCTTCCACAATCTGCAGCAGCATTGGCTCCCAACCCTGCCATGGATTGCAGAGAGGGAGCTCCCAGGCACCCCCTATTATTGCACAGGCCTGCAATGCCTGCCTGCATGCCCAACCTACCTTTCCCTTGAAGTAAATGCTGGCTGTGCTGTGGGCACATGCCTGCCATCAACCAAGATGGTGGCTGAGGCTTCCCTAAGGAGCTGATGCCCCTGCCACCATATTGATTGATGGCAGGCATAAGCCCCTTAGGGAAACCTTGGCTGCCATCTTGCTTGATGGCAGGCATGCACACACAGAGTGGCCAGCATTCACTTCAAGGGAAAGGAAGACGGGGAATGTGGGTGGGTGCTGGAGCCTGGGGCAGGCTGGTGCCCAAGGGCCCCAGCGTGCCTGGCGCCAGCCCTGGTTTCCTTCCTGTGCACTAAAAGTCTCATGTTGAAGCAAGTTAGATCTGGTGTTTATTGGGAAGAGGCAATGGCAGAAGCACTAATGATCCAAGAATCTTTTTGTCATTGCTCCTATGTAACTTTTTTAAATCAGGAGTGAATTGTGTAAGCCACCTTGAGTGAGTTTTATTCGATGTGGTGGCTTATAAATGTTTTAAATAAATAAATAAGATTCCACATGCACACATGTGCCACTATAGTTTCCAAGGATGCCTTTAGAGTGTGAACCCAGATGCACAGGAAGTGTTGAAACTTCATCCATAGATATACAAGGGTGGATACACCTGCCCCAAAGAAACAACAGCATATTTACTTGCAAATAAGCCTAGACTGGATGTGCAGTTAGCCTTTGAGATGCCTTCTGTGATCCAGAGGACTTTCTCTTTATATTCATAGTGTTCTCTGGGAGATCCTTTAGCCTCCTTTTGTGCTTTTCTGAAGACAGCCAAAGTGTGTTAGATAATTACAGAGAGAAAATTGAGCTGGGCCATGAGGGACTCAGAAGATGAATGAAATAAAGCTTAGTTCACTACTATAGGATTTTTGAAACAAGCAGTTTGGCAGGGAAATTGCATTGGCTGTTCCTAGCATTGGTCTACTCTATGCTGTCTTCCAACTCTAGCATTTGTATTTCTGCATGATAATATATAAAGGAGGAGGAGGAAGAAAGCAAGTCTCAGGCTGTGAAATCTTACCAATATCCTGACAATTGGTCAGTCTCCAACTGTAATGTTTATGGCAGATCCATTCTTTGATACAGGATTCCAGAATGCTCTGGGCTAGTCCAATCGAGGACTTACAGCAGGCTGTCAGGGTGAAAGAAACATTTGGAAGGAAGAACACACAAGGAAGGAACTATTATATAAACCTGTTATCTAATAACTTTTAGGGCTGTGCAACTGATCCAGCTGATTCCCAAACTGACCCAATTTGTGCCAAATTTGGATTGGGTACAGGAAGCTTCAAATTGCTACAAAGTAGGTTAGGTTGACCCAAATTGATGTGCAGTGATTTGTGCCAAACTGGAGCTCAAAATGGTCACTAAAAAAGCCAGACAGACTGTCTCCGAAGTGTTGCAATTATTTATTATGACATCATATAAGGAGAATGCCAGGAAAGGGTGGAGAAGGAGCTGGACTTTGCTTCCAATCCAGGGCTAGAATCTCATCCAACTCTCTCCAATCACAGTGCTTGTGGGGAAGGATGTGCTGGGGGTGGTGGTAAGAGGCATGTACATCTGTGTTCTGTGTCTGTCTGGTGTGTGTGTGTGTTTAAGTCTTGTGGGACAAATTTATCCCATCAAAAACTTTGGGCAGTCATCCAGCCATGCTACTTCACAGAAACCAGTCCCAGGCAGGCAAGGAAGAAACACCCTTGCCTGTCTAGCACTCACAGACCCCATATGACAGTGCTGATCAGCAAAAATTGAGCTACTACACTGAAACACAGCAGAGCAGGCCAATCAGGAACATGACAATTGGCAGGAGCACTCAACTGACTGTACAGTCTTTTTTTAAATATATATTATTTGAAGAAAGGCAACTTTAAAGGTGGCTAGTACACACACTCCCCAAACATAAAACTGGACCTACCTATCTGCAATTTGGCAGTTTTAAGCCCCTCTGGGGGAGCTACCATGTCTCCAAGTTGCATGCATTTATGCAAAAGAACAAGGAAATTATGGCCATTTTACTTTTGTTAAAAATTTATATTGTTTGAAAACAGCAAACTTTAAAGTTGGCTAGCACATGAAAATAAAAAAAATGTATGGCCATTTTGATTCTTCAATGGAAGTGAACAGAAGTACCAAAGATTTGGATTTCCAGATGTAATGTCATATTGTAAGGAGATATGTGGAATCCAGCAATTGTCCTTTTAATACCCTATCTGTAGTCTATTTGGGGGTCTGAAACTGCTTAATAATATGCTTATATGCCATAGTAAAAAGTAGAGGCTTAGAGCTATATAAGAAAGAATGATGCCACAGGATGCAACAAGAAGAGATGGGCTGAAGGCTCCAGGTCACTGAGACAGCTGTAAGCAAGCCTTTGATCTGTGGGGAAAGGCATCTTATCTCCTTTGTCTGCATGCCAGAAATACTGAGTCATGCAGCAGCTGCCAGTCAGGAGCATGGCATATGCATTGATTCTGATTGGTTGCACAAGGGCCCAGCCCTGGGAAGTAGAACAACACACTGGGCATAAACTCATAGTCCATTGTTAGAGAGAGGCTCCATATACCAACATCATTACATCTACTGACTGACTAAGAGACCAGGCAGGAGGGAGTGTGCCAAGTTCCAAGGGTGTGACAGAAGACCAGATCAGGTCAGATAGGGTCCGAATCAGGATCTGGATCGCCAAATTGGACCAGAAAATCAGAGGGGCCTTTCACAGCCCTAATAATTATAGGTTGATTCCAGGTTCTTATTTCTAAGAGTCCCAGGCTTCTGAACACAAAATCAACAAAGGACAAAGAATAATTTTATGGGCCAGTATCAGTGTGTGTGTGTATCCCTTGGTGGTATCTGGAATTGCTGGTCTGTATATCTCTCTCCCATGTGAACTGTAAACTTATGAACTGCAGGTGGCAGATTCTTAGTGAAATACCCTAAATTCATGGATTGACTCTGCCATCCAGTCTAGCTATTGGATCCTGTGGGACAAGCAGGAGCATAAGAAGGCTAACTGTCCCAGCTGAACCTTGTTTGAGCAAAAAGATTATCCTGAACTCTTGTGTTTCTCTATTCTGTGTTATTCTTTGATCCTGAAATGTTGGCTAGTCTTATTCTCAGCGCAGATTGCTACTCACAGCTGAGCCTTGAAAGTTGGATGGGGAACTGAATGAGCAAACTGATGTTGCGCACAAGCAGTTCCCTACACCAGTCCAGCAACTAGACCTGCACATACTCAAGGTTACTTAAAAGAAGCTGGAATCAGACAACTCAGCTGTTTAGAAGAGAAAGCTGGCAGCTGGATTCAATGTCTTCCTCTACCCCTTACCCACATACTCTTTCCTACCAAGCAGACTACTACTTACTTTATTTTCTTTGACATGATTCCAAGCATACACTCTTGGCTGGAAATAAGTAGCATTAAATACAGTGAGACTTCGGGCCTTTTAGTCCGAATCTCCACATTCAGATGCCAACTTCTTTACACAAAAATACTGGAAGTAGGTCATGGGTTCACACACACTTCTCTTCCCCATTCCCCTTCTCACTGATAGAAAGTAACGTCCAGTGCAGGAGATCTGATTATTAGCACATGCAATATTGATTTCTACAAGGGATAAATCTGCATGTCTCAGGCATTGTTCTCACAAATGGCAGATGAAGTCTGTCTGAACAGTGCCACTTCAGACTGCATGTCAGAGCTCACATGATATAATACTAATTGATACAAAACAACCGTAGCAACAACTGCATGTAGCAAACTAGATGTTGGAAATAGGGTTCTAGCCTATCCTCCCTATTATGCTCTTTTTCTATTTCTGGTCACATGTAATACTCTTCCGTTTTATTTATGATGTACTAGCAGCCTCTCGTACCTGTCATTACTTGGGAATACTATGAAGCCAAAAAATCAGTGCAGTGTTGAAATCAGTGGTTAGAATTAATGCAGTTTTGAAAGGCTCAGTCTGCCATCTTGAATCAAAATAGCATCCAATTGTATCCAAACATAGACAAAAATCTGCTCCTTGATCTCAGGAACTGTGATGCAAAATTTGGTTACACTATCTTAAAAGGTGTTCAAATGTACAATAAACAGACAAACCACTTTCTAAAATATATAGTAGGTGTTATTCTGTATTTTACATTATTCATAGACATTTTAAAGGTATAGGAATCTATTTTCCCTATGGAGGGGATTCCATCATGCAATCACTTCATGTACAGCTTGACAGAAATAGGCCTCAGATATGCACTATTTACATATCTTTTTTTAAAAAAAAATAGAACTGTATCCAATTATTTATTTTTGATTGCTTTCCTTCACTCATATTTAGTTTTCCTAATTGTGATATAACTGCAAAAATGGTCCCTACTTCTGTAGTCAAGCAAGAAGAAAATTCTTCAGAACTATGCATTATGAAATTCAATGTGATTTCTGCAGCAACTATACTTGGGAAAAATTTCTATGAATTCATATTATATGGAAATAGACTACTTCACTGAAAACTATTCTCTCTCCAAAAAAAGTACCATATCATATTAGAACAAGCGCAGAGAAGCATTTTGCTTTGGCAGGTATGTTCCTGTAAGTGAGTCTTATGGCTGCTACTCTTCATATCCCCTCGCTGGATCGTCACCTTAAAGTGGTGAGTGGGCTTTCGTGTTCCAGTGAACCCTGTGAGCGACGCTGTTGGGTCACCCATGGTGGTAAGGTCAAGGCAGAGGTACCAGACAAAGAACGATCCAAGAAAGTCCTCAACAGCAGAACAGGCAGAGGATAACAATGTCTACGTTACAATGGCTGTGAAAGCGGATGAAGGCTGCAGCAGATAAAAGACTTCCAATCATAGTGGTATCCATGCCATTGGATCAAAGTCTTTTTCTGTCAAGTTTATGTGTTGATTGTCGTGCGCCGATCTCCCCACATAAAACAAATTCAAGCACAGGGGTCTTCCAAGCAAACCAAACCAAACCAAAAGTCCCATGGCGATTGGTGAATGGCAACAGGGGCAGGACTGTGAAATCCAGAAGCCCCTAGTCATGGACAGCTGGCTCAAGGACCAAGGCAGTTGAGTAGTTCGGCAGCTATATCCATGACTGAGCAGTCCTATTCACGATCCACTCTGCTCACCCCGTATGGGGAGGGTGCTAGAAAAGGTGCCCTAAACATAGTCTGCCTCATCTCTCTCCCTGATTGGATTACCACGTCCAGTGGGGTCACCACTTAGCGGTTGCAAAAGACAATTGAATTTTGGGACATGGAATATATGGACATTGCTGGACAATACAGATAGTGAACGTTCTGAATGCAGGACTGCCATCATCGTGAGGGAGTTGAGACGTTTTAATATTGACATAGCAGCACTCCAAGAAACACGAAGAGCAGGAGAAGGATAACTGAAGGAAGAAAAAGAAGGTTATACGCAGAGTGGTAAGCAGCGGTAACGCAACTGAAGCTCTGCTCATGGCTGGAGTTCGATTCCAACAGAAGGAGGAAGTCGAATCTCCGGTAAAAGGGGTCGAGGTCCACTAAGCCTTCCATCCATCTGTGGTCGGTAAAATGAGTACCTGGCATATGCTGGGGGGTAAAGAAAGGCTGGGGAAGGAACTGGCAATCCCACTCCATATAAACGGTCTGCCCAGTAAACGTTGCAAGACATCACCCTAAGAGTCAGAAACGACTCGCACTACAAGTGCAGGGACACCTTTACCTTTACCTTCTGGAAAGAACTGCCTGAACAAGAATGACGAATACATGGAGTAGGCTTTGCTATTAACAATAATCTTGTGAAGCTCTTGTCAGAAGTTCCTATTGGCATTAATGAACGACTCTCAACTCTGTGGTTAAAACTTGCCAAAAAAACAGCAGGCAACTATTCTAAGTGCTTATACACCAACATTAGATGCTGATGAAGAAATCAAGGAAAACTTTTATAACCAGCTGGACATCATCTTATCAGAGATACCTAAGGAGGATAAAATTATCCTCTTGGATGATTTCAATGCAAGAGTTGAGCATGATTTTGATTTATGGCCAGACACCATTGGGAAAGAAGGAGTTGGCAATAGCAACCTGAATGGCATTCTACTTCTTACTAAATGTGCAGAGCATAATCTTGTTATTACAAACACACTCTTTCATCAGAAAAATAAATTTAAAACATCATGGAAGCACCCTCGGTCAAAACACTGGCATCTCCTGGATTACGTAATTGTCCGTGCCAGAGATCGTCATGATGTACTCCTCATTAGGGCCATGATGAGTGTTGATGACTGCTGAACAAATCACCGATTAATTCGATCCACTATGGCCATTAATATTGTTCCTCAATGTAGGCTCCAAGGAAGAAAACCAAGGCGTAAAATGAACATCCACGCCCTTCAAGATCCTATTAAGCGAGCCTGCTTTCAAACAACTCTCAAGAAACATCTACCTACGGAACTCACTGAAAATGTCGAGGAACACTGGATTTAACTAAAGACATCCATTATTGCAGAATGTGAACAAACTATTGGATACCAAACTAAGAAACATCAGGATTGGTTTGATGAGAATGATAGTGAGATTGAACATATCATTGACAAGAAAAGGAAAGCCTTCCAGATATGGCAGAAAGACATTAACTGTGCTGCTAAGAAAAAAATATATACCAGTGCAAAGGCTGAGGTCCAAAGAAGAACTAGAGAACTTAAGAACACCTGGTGGATAAAGAAAGCTCAAGAAATCCAGCACTTTGCAGATGTTCACGATGCACAGGACTTTTTTAATGCCACAAAGGCCATCTATGGACCAGCAAATTACGGTACAAATCCCTTACGTTCAATGGATGGTAGCAAACTTTTTAAGTATAAAGAGTCTATTGCACTGCATTGGGAAGAGCATTACCACGACCTCCTCAATTGTAACTCTATCGTGGCTGATGAGGTCTTCTCGCAAATTCCACAACAAACTAGAGATGAGCTTGCAGTATCCCCTAATTTGGATGAAGTCAGTAAAGCCATCAATCAAATGAAGAACAACAAAGCTAGTGGACCTGATGGGATTCCTGCTGAAGTCTTTAAAGAAGGTGAGCCTGAAGTTACACAACAATTTCATAAGCTCATCGAAAAAAACTGGATGAGGGAGGAGATCCTGGAAGACTTTAGGGATGCCATAATTATCACCCTTTTTAAGAAGAGTGATAGAACAGATTGTGGGAACTATCGAGGTATCTGTCTTCTTGCTACCACAGGTAAAATCCTTGCAAGGATCCTCTCAAATTGCCTCCTGCCAATCTCAGAGGATATCCTCCCCAAAACTCAAAATGGTTTCTGCCCTTCCAGGGTAACAGTGGACATGATCTTCACTGCACGACACCGTCAAGAAAAATGCCGGGAGCAGAACTGACCTTTATATATGGTGTTTATTGACAGTCCCTTTGACACTGTGAATCGAACCACTCTCTGGACCATCCTTCTGAAAACTGGATGCCCTGATAAATTTGTGAATATTTTGCAACTCCTTCATGATAACATGACAGTAACAATTTTGGATAACAATGGCTTTCAGAGCGATCCATTCAGAGTTGGATCAGGCGTAAAACAGGGATGTGTCATTGCCCCTACCTTATTTGCTATCTTCATTGCTATGATTCTACATCTTATTGAGGGGAAACTTCCTACTGGTGGGGAAATCATATATCGATCAGATGGAAAGCTTTTTAATCTCAGTAGGCTGAAAGCAAAAAGTAAGGTAATGTCAACCTCTGTTGTAGAACTTCAATATGCCAATGATAATGTAGTCTCTGCACATGCAGAGAAAGATCTTCAAACTATCCTAAATGTCTTTGCAGAAGCATATGGAAAGCTTAAAACAAAGTGCTTCATCAACAGGTGCAAACTAGTCCCTCTGTAGCACCATCAATCCAGCTTAATGGTGTGACATTGGAGAATGTTGATCACTTCCCCTATCTCGGCAGCCATCTCTCTGTAAAAGCTGACATCGATGCTGAAATTCAACATTGTCTGACCTCTGCGAGTGCTGCATTTTCCCGAATGAAGCATAAAGTGTTCGAGGATCGGGATATTTGCAGGGAGACCAAAATGCTTATTTACAAAGCCATTATAGTACCGACCCTACTGTATGCCTATGAAACATGGACCATTTATAAACACCACTCCCAACTTCTTGAAAGATTCCACCAACGCTGCCTCCGGAAAATTCTGCAAATTACTTGAGAAGACAGACGGACTAATGTTAGCGTTTTGGAAGAAGGAAAGACTACCAGTGTTGAAACAATGATCCTTCAACATCAGCTTCACTGGACCGGCCATGTTGTTCGAATGCCAAATCACCGTCTTCCAAAGCAGCTACTTTCCTCCCAATTTAAGGGTGGAAAACGGAACATCGGTGGACAGCAAAAGAAGTTTAAAGATGTTCTTAAAGCGAATCTTAAAAAATGTAACATGAACATCGACAACTGGGAAGTCTTGGCCCATGAACGTCCCAAATGGAGGTCGGCTATTATCAAAGGTGCTGTGGACTTTGAAGAAGCACAAATACAGGGTGAATGGGACAAATGAGCTAAGCGGAAGGCACGTCAAACAAATCCTCATCGTGACCATCTTCCATCTGGAAACCTATGTCCTCACTGTGGGAGGCTGTATGGATCAGAATTGGCCTCCACAGTCACTTATGGACCCACTGTTAAAGACCTTATCTTGGAAGACAATCTTACTTGGCCATGAGTGATCACCAATGACTCTTCATATCTGGTGGAAAAGACATTAGCAGGCCCTCATTGGCTTGAATTGACAGTGGGGATCAATAGGTATAGCTTTATGTGTCTCTTCTTGCAGTTCCTTCTGATCCCTGAAATTAAAATCATTCAATTCAGCAGACTAGGACAGGCTTACCTAACATTTGTGCTAGCTGAAGCAATGAGGCTCCCTCATCATTGGCAGAGATACTATTGCACTAGGTACACTTCATTTAAATCACAAAACCAGGTGTTTGTACCTTTTTAAATGAAGCAATTTAAATGTGTTAAATACGAAGCAGCTAGCTAGCAACGTATAAAAGTGGTGCTTTCAGTGTAGCTGCAAACCTATCCTAAATAATACAACTCATTTTGAATGGCTGATCTAGTTCATTTATCCAAAAGCTGACATTTTGAATCATATCATTTTTAAGGAATGAAATTGCTTTTGTATCTTGACATGATTCATCACTCAGAGGTTTAACAGCAATCTGTCTTAGAATCCTTAGTTCCTTTGAATGTGTGTTATTGCGACTTATTAATTCTTGCAGAAAACTATACTTAGAATGACTATTTAATTTGGATGGTGTATCTAATGATACAATTCTCATTTTCTCCAATAAGCCTCATACAAGCATTACATCACAAGTAGATATTCACACAGTCCCCAGAGATTGTGGAACACTTTGAGCTTGATCCTATTCATGTTTACATAGAAGCAAGTCCCACTGAATTCATTAAGGGTCAACAGTCAGCACAGGATCATACACACTTTTTATTTCTTACAGCTTTTAAATAAGAAAATATAAGAATCCCACAGATGCAGAAATCTATTACGTTCATACAAAAGCTATTGACCAGGAAAGTCTGGAGCATTATGTTGTACCTATTAAGAGATATTTCTGTAAGGTGTGGGTTAATGTCAAGGACCGCAGCTCTCATCAGCCCCAGCCAACATCGCCAATAGCAAGGGATGATGAGAGTTGTAATCCAGCAATATGTGGAGGTCCACAGGATCCCCAGCACTGTTATAAAGAGTAGTCCAGTTAGATTAGTCCATGGTGGCTGAGACTGAGAAGAGTTGTAGTCCAAAACATCTGGAGAGTACCAAGTTAGGAAGGCTGGACTAGGCCTAAGCACAGGCCTCAATCAGGCAGAGGCAGGAGGTGTATGTGTATGTGAAAGAGAGAGAGAGAGGGGGGGGTGGCCAGAAACCTACAAAGAGTAACTTTAAAAAAAATGAGATCCCAGACAGAGTATATTAATCTTTATAATATTACTAGCTCTTATATATTGAATCTTTTGACCAGTATTTTGCACACCATGATATCTCAAATGAAAAGAAAGTCACTTGCTGAACTATAAGGAGGATCAGACAAATCACTTGCTTTGTACCAAAGTCAGAGTTGCCATCAGAGGTATGAATCATTGGGATCCTGCTAGGGGCCCATTGCTTATCTTCTCTGCTTTTGCTGCCTATGTTCACCTGATGTTTCCAGTCACACAAGCAATGACAGGAGTGAAAACATATAGTAGCAGCCCCCCACCTGCCTTATGCTCTCCCTCCAGGTGATTGCATGAATGGAGCCCAGAAGGAGAGGGCAAACAAGTGGGTAGCAGAGTATATGGGAGGAGATGGAGGCACAGAGAAGGTGCTCTGCTGAGAGCACCTTCTCCAAAGCCACCCGCAAAACCTGCAGCTGAACTAAGATGTACAGAGAAAGCAGGAGCCCCAGACACTCTGGTTGTATCCAAAGTAGCGCTAAGGAACAGGTCCCGTCAGTGCAAGAATTTCTGCTTATGTAACAGGACTCTCCCCCCTCCCCTTGTGCACCCCCTAAATCAGTTCTGGGTTTTTCCCTCAACCCTCTGGAGCAGATTTGGGAAGGGTGCAGAGTGCATGTGGGGGAAAGAAAAGTCCTGTTGTGCAAGCGGAAATTCTTGTGTTGTTGGGATGCATGAATTGGATACCACCCTTGACATGGAACATACATAAGAAGAGCTAGTCTCAAGAAAAAGTCCAAATAAATTCCACATAAATTGTAATCCCAAAGTCCATCTGATAGTCCTTGCAGGATAATGTTCCAGGAACTCTAGGCAAACTAAAGCTGTGGACACACTAGTCACCCTCAGCAAAGCATTTCCATTGGCCACACCTGGAAGGGGAGTGGGTTGATCTGCCAATCAATTGTGAAATCTCTTTGAAGCAATTTCTTAAAAAATGCACTTAAGCTGATCCCACCAGGTTTTACAGTAAAAGGGGCTGGGGTTTGTGTGCCCCCATTTTCAGAAAAGAGTAGTGGACATGCATTAGAACTGGCAGAACAGTGAGCGTGTCTTTACCCTAAGCAAAGACTGAAACTCTAGGCAGGTTGTATGACATTTATTTATTTATTTTGTTAGTCACCTCGTACCTAGTGGTCTCTAGGCAACTTACAACACATTTTTACACATACAATATGAAATGAATTTAAAAACATACAACATACAAAATCTAAAACCCAAACAAAAAAGGACTAAGACAGCATACCAACAGCCTGAGTGAAAAAGAAGGTCTTTGCCTGGCACCTAAAGATGGATAAAGTGCCATGCGTGCTTCCCAAACAGACAGGAAAGCAGGGAAGATAGCCAAACAGTCAGAGAAGCAAGTCAGGATAGTAGGGAAGGCTGCAATTTACCAGAGCAGCTCACTCCAGTGCTGAAATGCTCATCCTGCCACCAGTTGTGTGGTGTTCCTAATGTTTGGAACTCAAAGACTTTCAGCCCCCTGGAAGTTGTACTGTGGGGTGCCACATGGTACCATCTTGTCCCCCATGCTGTTTAACATCTATATGAAGCCCTCGGGAGGAGATTTGCAGTGAGGTATCAGCAGTACGCTGATAATACCCAAATCTAGCATTTGAACTGGGAGAGGCCATGCAAGCCCTGCACAGCTGCCTGGACTTGGTGGTGGGCTGGATGAGGGGCAATAAAGTGAGTTTGAATCCTAGCACGATGGAGACGCTGTGGGTTGGTGGTTCCCAAGTTCGGATAATTTGTCATTTGCCTGCTTTGGATGAGGTTGTACTCCCTCTGAAAGAGCAGATTTGTAGTCTAGGGATGTTCCTGGATCCATCTTTGTTGCTGAAGGCCCAGGTGACCTCAGTGGCTTACCAGATTTGGCTGGTAAGGCAGATGCAGCCATTTCTGGACCGGGATAGCCTGACCACTGTTGGCCATGCACTGGTAACCTCCAGGATGGATTATTGTAATGTGCACTATGTGGGGCTGCCCTTGAGGTTGATCTGGAAGCTGCAGCTGGTGCAAAATGTGGCAGCACAATTGCTCACTGGAGCAGGGTATCGCCAACATGTTACCCTATTGCTGAAAGAATTGTACTAGCTGCCCATTAGCTACCGGGCTAAGTTCAAGGTTCTGGTTTCGGTGTACAAAGTCCTATACAGCTTGGGACCAGGATACCTGAAAGATCATCTTACCCCTTTTATACCCAGTCATTCATGACACTCTGTAGATAAGGGCCTCCTGCAGATACCATCTTTTCAGGAGGTCCGTTCCACACAACATAGGAAGCGGACCTTTAGTGTAGTGGCACCTACCCTTTGGAATTTCCTCCCCTTAAATGTTAAACAGTCGCCACCTCTGTTATCTTTTTGGCATCTACTGAAGACCTTCCTCTTTCAACAAGCCTTTTAAGTAGAGACCTTATCTCAGTCTGCATCTGTGCTGGAATTGCTTTTTAAGATGTTTTAAAAGCTTTTTTTTAAAAAAGAAAAAAAAAGATGATTTTTAAATATCTTTTTTTAATATGTTTTTAAAGATGTTTTGATTTAATATATTTTAAAGTCTGTTTTTAATATGTTTTAGAGTGTTTTTAGTGTTTTTGTTTCCCACCCTGGGCTCCTACTGGGAGGAAGGGTGGGATATAAAATAAATAAATAAATAAATAATCACTGCATTGCTATGAAGAAGCTTATAGACTGACTGCTTTCTAATCTCTCCTAGTATCTTTTCTGACACTGAAGTTAGACTCAGGGGCAGCCCCAGGCATGCCGGGGCCCTTGGGCATCAGCTTTCCCTGGGCCTTCTTGTGTGTGTGTGTGTGTGCGTGCCCCCCCACCTACCTGTCGCCTGTCTTTTAGCATTGCCAGTAACCAAGATGGTGGCCACAGTTTCCCTAAGGGGATGAAGCCTCCACCGCCATTTTATTTATTTATTTATTTATTTATTTTATTTATTAAATTTATATACCGCCCGACTAGCAATAGCTCTCTGGGCGGTGAACATAAAATAGCATAAAAATACAATGAATAACAAAATAATACTAAAATACAATCAACAATCCAATACAATAAACATTTTTAAAATTAAATCAGTGTAACTTAAAATGCTTCAGAGAATACGAAGGTTTTGACCTGGCGCCGGAAGGAGAGCAGAGTCGGCGCCAGGCGTACTTCCTCAGGGAGACTGTTCCATAGTTCGGGGGCCACCACTGAGAAGGCCCTAGATCTTGTCATCACCCTCCGGGCCTCCCTGTGAGTTGGAACCCAGAGGAGGGCCTTCGTAGCAGAACGTAGTGCACGGGCCGGTTCATATCGGAAGAGGCGTTCCGCAAGGTATCGTGGTCCCGCACCGTATAAGGCTTTATAGGTTAATACCAACACTTTGAATCTAGCCTGGAAACATATTGGCAACCAGTGCAAGCTGGCCAGAACAGGTGTTATATGCTCAGACCGCTTGGTCCTTGTCAGCAATCTGGCCGCCGCATTTTGCACTAGTTGTAGCTTCCGAACTGTCTTCAAAGGTAGCCCTACCTAAAGCGCATTACAGTAATCCAAACGTGAGGTTACCAGAGCATGTACCACTGATGTAAGGTCCTCTTTACTCAAATAGGGACGTAGCTGGGCTACCAACCGAAGTTGGTAAAACGCATTCCTAACCACCGAGGCTACTTGAGCCTCAAGTGAGAGGGAAGAGTCTAAAAAGACTCCCAGACTACGAACCCAGTCCTTTAGGGGGAGCGTAACCCCGTCCAGGACAGGGTATATATCCACCATCCGATCAGAGAACCCGTCCACCAACAGCATCTCAGTCTTGTCTGGATTGAGATTCAGTTTGTTAACTCTCATCCAGTCCATTGTCGAGGCCAGGCAACGGTTCAGCAAATCGACAACCTCACCTGAAGAAGATGAAAAGGAGAAGTAGAGCTGCGTGTCATCAGCATACTGATGACAACGCACTCCAAAACTGCTGATGACCTCTCCCAATGGCTTCATGTAGATATTAAAAAGCAGGGGGGACAAAACTGACCCCTGCGGGACCCCATATTGGAGAGCCCGCGGTGTCGAGCAATGTTCCCCAAGCACTACCTTCTGGAGACGACCCGCCAAGTAGGAGCGGAACCACTGCCAAGCAGTACCTCCAACTCCCAACTCCGCGAGCCTCTCCAGAAGGATACCATGGTCGATGGTATCAAAAGCCGCTGAGAGATCAAGGAGAATCAACAGAGTTACACTCCCTCTGTCTCTTTCCCGACATAGGTCATCGTACAGGGCGACCAAGGCTGTCTCAGTGCC
This sequence comes from Rhineura floridana, assembly GCF_030035675.1. Lineage (NCBI taxonomy): Eukaryota > Metazoa > Chordata > Lepidosauria > Squamata > Rhineuridae > Rhineura > Rhineura floridana. Next base: position 103,516,200 of record NC_084486.1, read on the forward strand.
AAAACCGGGCCTAAAACCCGATTGAAATGGATCTAGATAATCAGTTTCATCCAATAGCGCCTGGAGCTGGCCAGCAACCACCCGTTCCAAGACCTTGCCCAGGAATGGAACATTCGCCACTGGCCTGTAGCTGTTAAAATTGTCTGGGTCCAAGGAAGGCTTTTTCAGGAGTGGTCTCACCACTGCCTCTTTCAGACAGCCCGGGACCACTCCCTCTCGTAAAGAGGCATTTATCACTTCCTTGGCCCAGCTACCTGTTCCATTCCTACTAGTTTTTATCAGCCAGGAGGGGCAAGGATCCAGTACCGAAGTGGTTGCACGTACCTGTCCAAGCACCTTGTCCACGTCCTCGAGTTGAACCAACTGAAGCTCATCCAACAAAACAGGACAAGACTGTGCTCTGGACATCTCACTAGGATCTACTGCTATAACTTGAGAGTCTAGGTCCTGGCGGATACATGAGATCTTATTCTGGAAGTGATCGGCAAACTGATTACAGCGGGCCTCCGATGATTCCACCGTGTCCGGAGGGTTTGAATGGAGAAGCCCCCGGACAACTCGAAAGAGCTCCGCTGGGCGGCAAAGAGATGATTCAATAGTGGCAGCAAAATGATGTTTTTTAGCTGCCTTCACTGCTCCTACATAGAGCTTAGTCGAAGCACTAACCAGCGCATAATTGTATCCGTCGGGAGTTCGTCTCCATTTCCGCTCAAGCCTCCTCCTATCTTGCTTCATCGCTCTCAGCTCCGGAGTATACCATGGAGCTGTATGAGCTCTACACAGGAGAGGGCGTGCAGGAGCGATCGTGTTTACAGCCCGGGTCATCTCCGTATTCCACAGAGCAACCAGGGCTTCAGCAGGAGCGCCAGTCCTATCAGCCGGAAAATCCCCCAGAGCCCTTTGAAAACCTTCAGGATCCATTAGTCTCCGGGGGTGGACCATTTTAATAAGTCCCCCACCCTTGCAGAGGGAAGAGGTTACTGAAAGTCTAAACTTCAGCAAGCAGTGGTCTGTCCATGACAAAGGGAGTGTTGTAAAACTCCCCACATCCAGATCACTTTCCCCATGCTCAGTAGCAAAAACAAGGTCTAGAGTGTGCCCCGATACATGTGTTGGACCACTAACATATTGAGACAGCCCCATGGCTGTCATGGAAGCCATGAAGTCCTGAGCCGCGCCAGACAAAGTGGTCTCGGCATGAATGTTGAAATCCCCCAGTACTATTAGTCTGGGGGACCTCAACAATATATCCGAGACCACTTCCGCCAGCTCAGTTAGGGAAGCCATTGGGCAGCAAGGTGGGCGGTACACCAAAAGGATTCCCAGCCTGTCCCTCTGGCCCAACACAAGGTGCAAACACTCCAGGCCAGTAACTGAATGAACATGGTGCTTGGTGATGTGCACATCTCTGCCATCAACCAATATGGTGGCAGGGGCTTCAGCACCTTAGGGAAACCTCGGGCGCCATCTTCATTAAGGGCAATGCTAAAAGGAGACAGGTAGGTGGGGCGAGGGAATGGCGGGCAGGTGGAAGCTTCTGCCTGGCAATTTGCGGCTGCTGCCGCGGATCACGGAAGGTGAGTAGAGGGGCCCCTCAGGGCCCCTGTATCTCCAGGGGCCCTCGGGCTAGTGCCCCACCTGGCCACCCTTTAGAACTGGCCCTAGTCCGACTGACTAGCCTATAGTTTCCCAGATTCCCCCCTTTTTACAAAAACAAAAAACACCAGGGCATTTTTTGCTCACATCACAGTTTTTGCTTACATCAGAAATTATTAGATGGTGTTGGCTATTTTTTGAACATTTGTACTAATTTGTTTGCAAGGAGGTTAGACAATGTTGTGTCAAGCAAATGTTATCCCACACTTTCAAGGGCATTTTTTCATTACATAAAAACAGAAGAGCTGCTGGATCAGACCAGTGCAATAACCTGTTCTCACCATGGCCAACCAGTGGTATCATTATTTTAAGGTCAAGTTTCTTCTCACAAAACGTCCAGTTTTGTGAGGAAGTGGGTTTACTACACAAGAGATCTAAATCAACATTAATTGTGCACCCTAAATTTGCTGGTATGTGACTGAATCCCACCTGAAAATAGTAATACTCTGGAAATGTCCCTAGTCCCTTTAGCGTTTCTGTATATGTACTTTCTGAATCCTTTCCAAAGAGCCACATGCAGCCTGGAATCATTTGAGGCAACATTGTTTTTAGCATTGCCAATAGAGCAGCATGGAATCCAAGAGTGTCCCATCATTCTCTGTGGCATTGGAAGGAATCCTGAGATGTATCTCTCAAATGATGAAGTACAGCTACTGAAGCAGTGTCTTGGGCTATCCCTACTTTTCTAGCTTAATAACATCCCTGAAGAACATAAGAAAAGCCCTTTTGGATCAGGCCAAAGGCTCATCTAATCCAGTACTCTGTTAATGGTCAACCAAATGCCCATTATTACTGAATGGTAATAATTTGGGTAGCCCCCAAATTATGGAATGATCTTTCTGACGAGGTGTGCCTGGCGCCAACACTGTTGTCTTTTTGGCGCCAGGTCAAGACTTTCCTCTTCTCCCAGGCATTTTAGCATGTGTTTTTAAATTGCTTTTTAAAAATGTGTTTTAAAAATTGTATATTTGTTTTTAATGCTTTTAATTGTTGTAAACCACCCAGAGAGCTTCGGCTACGGGGCGGTATATAAATGCAATAAATAAATAAATAAATATTTCTGATTCCAGTGGTAGCTAGAGTTGTATTATTACTTCCAGAGTTTTCAATTCAGTACTCTAATAGCCATTACTGTCTAAAGTATGTTGTGGTTTTGGGCCACAGAATCACATTGTTGTCTCATATGTACTAGACACAAAGGGGGGGATGAAATATACAAATTTAAGCTTTGCTGTCCAGTCTTAGGGTGCAATCTAACTCGTATTTATACTGGGCTGAGGGGAGTTGGATGTGGCAGAGGTGGGACCCTGCCAGCTCAGCTGGGGATCTGACAGAGAAGCTCAGCCCAGCAGAAGGCCCAAAAAGGGGGCATTCCAGGGGCATGTCAGAGGAAGGGCCAAGGGGAGGACTTATGCTCCCTTTTGGAGTGCTCCCGATCTGGGCCAAAGTTACAACGAGAAAAAGGTTAGTCTAAGAAAATATTTATAATGAAAGTCAATAGGGAGCACTTACTTGCCGGTAGGGATATACGTGAGATATGGCGTTTTCTTTTCCATTCATGTGCGCAACTCCCAGCTGAGCCAACATTCCACTGTCCTGGTGGCTCCCGAACAGCAAATGGATGCCTCAGAGCTTCCTGCCAGCTCCTCCGCCGGCATCCCTTCCACCAGCTTCCCTGAGATGGATTGCTCTCTCCAGCTGCAATCCTAACCATGTCTACTCAGAAGTAAATATTATTTAATCCAATAGGTCTTAATCCTAGGTAACTGGGATTTGGATTGCAGCCTCACTCTTGTGCATTTTGGGGTTTTTTCTCCTGCTACCCCCTCTGTCATGCAGCAATGCTCTTTATGTCTATGTCTTGTGACCCTTTTCTTTTAGAAAAAGATGATCTGTTTTGAATTCCTAATTAAAGCTTGAGTCCTTTTTAGTTGAATTTTGGACTAACAGCACATCCATATGTATTTTTGCTATGTTATAAAATGCTGTGCTTAACTGGCAAACCTACTATTATAAATATTATTACTTCTCCTATATATCATATATATGTGTGTGTGTTCAGTTAACAAATAAGCTTGAGTCACTTTTGTATCAAGTGTAATCTTGAATTTTTGCTAACTACAGTGCTAAAGCGTTGAACTAAAGAATAAATGCCTAAAGAGAATATGATGTCTTAAAGAATGGTATAAGAAATCAGACATGTATGGTTCGTTGTGTTATAGGGGAAAGCAATTGTATGAACACTGACAGGATTGCTCTAGGCTGAATCAGTGTTTTCATTATAAACTTTTTTTTTGCATTTAAATTTTGGCTATAGAAGGGTTCTTTCACTATTTTTTCACAGTAGAGAATGCAAATGAGCAGAAGTTTGCTATCTTTTTTAAATTAAAAAATATGATCCTGCTATTTTTAACATTTTTGCTTTTTGGAATACTCTGCCTCACCAGTAAAATCCCATAAAAAGAACCCAAATAAAAAAAGTAATGAGAAGTAATGTGATATGCATATGATCCAACCAGGATAAGACACTATGGCCAGGATCTTGGGGCACACTGCCCTATGCCTTGATGCTACCCTGCCTAGGATTCAGTGGAAACTAGGCCTTTTGATTAAGAGTAGCTCTGATTCTTTGGGTATGCCCCTATATTCAATTATAGTGCTTTGAAGGAGGAAACCTCTTATGTTGGAGATAAGAAGTGACCAATAAGTGTTTTTCTTTTGTTTTTTAAGGAAAAAATATCTATAACCAGCCCTTCATCTACATAAATGCCGGGCAGGGGAATAAGACATAAAATAAAGCAACCATACAATAACCAACTATACACTAATAAAACATATAATCAAAGCATATAAAAAGCAGCTAACAACAACCACAGCAGAGCTGGTTAAACAATTGCTCAGTTAAAAAGGCTGCAATAAGGTGGTGGAAGAGGAAGTGAAATCTGATGGTAGTTCAACCGCCATATCCAGCCTGCTACCAGGCTTGGTCTGGTAGGGCAAAAGGGAGGGCAGAAGAATGCTCTTGCATTTCGCTGTCCATTTCCTAGTTGAACCCCCCCCATACACACACACACATTTTGTATGTTCTTCCGTACAATGAGAATGAAATGAGAGGGAGAGATTTAGGCTGCTACCAGATGATCTGTTTATTGAGCATTCATCCAGATTTGTTTTCAGGGAGATTATAAGATGTTGGCTATTTAATGAGCACGCATTCTGATTTGTCTGTGTGAAGGCTAGATGGCATTGCACCAAAACAAGTATTATCCCATATTTTCCAGCACATTGTCACATAGCATCATATCATAGAATCATCAGATAGTAGATGTGGAAGGAGCCATAAGGCCATCAAGTTCAACCCCATACTCAGTGCAAGAATCCAACTTAAAGCATACCTGACAGGTGGCTGTCCAGCTGCCTCTTGAATGCCTCCTGTGTTGGAGAGCCCACCACTTCTCTAAGTAATTGGTTCCATTGTTGTACCGCTCTAACAGTTGGGAAGTTTTTCCTGATGTTCGGTCAAAATCTGGCTTCCTGTAACTTGAGCCCATTATTCTGTGTCCTGCACTCTGGGATGATCGAGAAGAGATCCTGACCCTCCTCTGTGTGATAATATTTCAAGTACTTGAACAATGCTATCATATTTCATTCAATCTTCCCTTCTCAAGACTAAACATACCCAATTTTTTCAGTCTCTCCTCATAGGGCTTTGTTTCCAGTCCCCTGGACATCCTTGGTGCCAACCTCTGAACCTGTTCCAGTTTGTCTGCATCCTTCTTATAGTGCGGCATCCAGATAGATTCAGTATTCAAGATGAGGTCTCAACCGGTGCCCAATAGAGGAGAACTAGTACTTCATGCAATTTGGAAATGATACTTCTGTTAATGCAGCCTAAAATAGCATTTGCCTTTTTTGTAGCCACATCACACTGTTGGCTCATATTCAGCTTGTGATCAACAACACTTCCAAGATCTTCAGTATTGCTGAACTAAGTATCCTCCATCTTATAACTGTGCACTTGGTTTCTTTTTCCTAGAGGTAGAACTTTGCACTTATCCTTGTTAAATTTCATTCTGTTGTTTTCAGCCCAATGCTCCAGCCTATCAAAATCACTTTGAATTTTGTTTCTGTCCTCCAGGGTATAAGCTATCCTTCCTAATATTGTATCTACAAATCAGAGCTTGGAAAAGTTACTTTTTTGAACTACAACTCCCATCAACCCCAGCCAGCATGGCCACTGGATTGGGCTGATGGGAGTTGTAGTTCAAAAAAGTAACTTTTCCAAGCTCTGCTACAAATATCTACAAATTTAATAAGCATTCCCTGCACCTCCTCATCCAAACATCACTATAATAGCTCTTTGTATCCGCTGCCCAACTGTTGTCATCTCAGACAGTAGCCCCCTCCAGCAGTTACCCAACCCTGTCAGAGACCTGTCATCAGTGTTATGGAAGGAAACCTCCTTCATATATTCACCAAGTTGCCTCAACATACGAGCCTTCTTTGTGTTCACATTGGTCACCTGAAAATGTCACAAAATAGAAACAGTATTGTATTGTTACCTGCTTTGTTTTAGTCTCTTATATCTCATGGGCCCAGGGTGTGGATTAGCTAGGTCAAATGCTCAAGATTCATGGGCTGGCAGAACTCACAAATTCTGCATTTCCCAGGAAGAACTTCAGAATCTAGGGTTTATAGTATCCTAGTAGCTGCAGGAGGGGAAAATGCTCATGCACTCAGGTCCTGCTTGTGGGCTTCCCAAGGGCATCTGGTTGGCCACTGTGAGACCAGGATGCTGGACTAGAGAGGTCATTGGCCTGATCCAGCAGGCTTTTCTTATGTTTTCATTATGGTTATTTCAGGCTGGGCTGAGATAAAATACAGAGCCTGTTTTGCAACTGAATTTTGTTATTAACTTTGTAATGATTCGTATATAGTTAAACCATAAGAAGGGTGCTGTTTTGGCTGAGCCACTTCTCTATGGAGTAGTTAGTATAAGGGTTTAACCAGCCCTGTCTATGCCCTCTCATCTTGCTAAAGTGCTGTGCAAGGGTTCTGCCTGCTACTCCCTGTTGATGTTGATCCAAGTGGATGTTCATACACTGTTTACCAAAGAAACTTTGATCATAGTAAATCAGAGGAATCCTGCCTTCCTTATTCCTTACAAAGGACAGCCTGCCCAATTCACACTATTTATGTAACATTGTATGTGTAGTCTTTGACTATCATAAAATAAGAGTTCTGTTGGCTATCATAGAGACAGCAGTTGCCCTCACAAACAAGGTAGAAAAGGGTTAAGCTACTCTTGGGCAGAGCCAGGGAGATAACGAGACTCAGGTTACTGCTATCAGGCAGCTGTAACCACTAATGAGCCCAAGGCCCTATAAATCCAGCAGGAGGGAATGTTGGATGGAGTTAACAGTGAGGTATGTATATTGAGACTGTATGCTGTTGGGGACTGATGCTGCTGCCGTGTATCTATTCTGTATTCTGTAACCAGTATGCTGTATGCTGTATGCTGAATGCACAAGTAAAGTTTTCTTGCACATAGACTGCTGTATATTATTGCTACCTCCCTCTGTGTCTTACACGATTACATTTTTGCCAGCTTCCAACAAAGGGTTATGGGCCCAGAGTTCACACTGTAGTCTGTGCATGCTCAGAGGTGAAAGTGTAAGCAAGTGCAGTGTGCTAGAACGAAGGCAGTAAGAAGCAATGATGTTGTCATATGCATCTTTGTTGCCCCTGGAGAGGCTCAACGACTCCAATTATGCCACCTGGAAGGTCTGAATGGAGATGTACCTACGCAGAGAAGGAGTGTGGTGTGTTATAGAAAGTCTTCCTCCCACAGCTCCACCCTCCGCTGAATGGCTTTGTATGGATGAGAAAGCCAAAGCCTGTGTTATCTTAGGACTACAGGACAGCCAGCTGCTCCACATAAGAAATCAACAAACTGCGAAAAATGTTTGGGAAACCCTCAAGGACATTCATGTTAAGAAAACAGCAGGGAGCAAGATAAGAATTGCTAGAAGGCTGTTTCAATCGCGTCTAGAAAAAAGGGGTTTCAATGCATGAACATTTACATACCTTAAATAGCCTGTTTTCGGAGCTGCAGGAGAGGGACGTTATTTACTCTCCCCAGCAACAGGTGTACTTATTATTGTCAACACTGAATGACTCCTGAAATTCGTTGGTCTGCGCATTAGAGACTATCGATGAGACTACTCTTACTCTAGAGTATGTAAAAGGAAAACTTCTTGAAGAATGGGAAAGGAGAGAAGAAAAGAACCAGAAGCAAGACACCAGCTATCCAGAGCCAAAAGAAGCAAGATGGAAAGCGCCTGCTGTGAGACTATGCTACACATGTGGCTGAAGTCAACATCTACGTAAAGATTGCACCCGGAAGAAGAACAAACAGCCGAAGGAACTCAACCAAGTGCGTGTGGTAAGAGCAGGAAAGGACTCCAATCAAGCTGAAGAAGAAACGTTATGGGCGATAGACTCTGGAGCAAGCCATTGTATTGCAACACGAAAGACTCTCTTTCAAACGTTAACTCCTGCAAGTGAAAGCGTCACCTTGGCAGATGGGAAAACTATAGAGGTAAAAGGAAGGGGCACGTTGTATATGCCATGTCTAAATACTTTGTTAACAAATGTTCTATTCGTGCCTCAGCTTGACTCAAATATATTATCTGTTATAAGGTTAAACAACATGGGCTATGATGTAAACTTTTCTAAAGGGATTTGTGAGATAAGGAAAGGTGGGAATATTGTTGCTAAAGGCACTATAAGAAATTCCCTGTATGTAATTGCTAAAACCCCAGAGAGAACTGCTAATGTTATAACTAACAAGCCACCCCATAATGGATGCATTCACATGTACCATAAAAGACTGGGGCATGCATGCTACGCAACCTTACAAGCAACACCCAAGCACAGCTTAGACGTAACCTATAAAAGCTGTAACCATTATGTAGACTGCCATGTATGTAGAGAACATAAATCTGTTGCAGCGCCTGTAGAGAAAACAAGTAATATAAAAGTGTCAAGGGAGTTTGAGTTACTCCACATGGATTTAGCCGCTCCGTTCCGGAAATCAAAAGGCGGAGCCAGGTTTTATTTAATACTGGTTGATGCATATACAAGATATGGTTTTGTATATTTATTGAAAAACAAAGCAGAAGCTGCTGCACAAATTAAATATTTCGTTAAATGGGTTGAAAACAAGTTTGGTAAAAAGATAGCACAGCTATACTCAGACCGAGGAGGTGAATTCTTATCTCAAGGGCTGCAAAACTTCTTTAAAGAACAAGGGATAAAACATTCCCTGACAGCCCCCTTTTCACCCTCTCAGAACGGCTTGGCGGAACGCTGAAATCGATACCTGCAGGACATGTCACGTGCTATGCTTAAAGACTCTGTATTACCCTCAATGTTCTGGGCAGAAAGCCTAATGTATGTGAACTATGTTCAGAATAGGCTTTATGCAAAGGCAGTAAATTGCAGCCCATATGAAATGTTGTATAAATGTAAGCCAAAGCTAAACCACATTCGAACTTTTGGAACCACCTGTTGGGTTAATATACCTAAAGCGCAAAGGAAGGGTAAATTAGCTGCAAGAGCATTAAAGGGAAACCTTTTAGGTTATGAATGCGGTTCGTATAGAATATGGGTGCCTGGCAAACAAAGAGTTATTATCAGTAGGAGTGTTTATGCAAATGATAAAGCATGGGAAGACACAGAGCACTTTGACATGGTAGAGTTAGAAAGCACAGCTTCACAAGATAGCGCAGTAAAACCTCAAGCGCTCAGTGAAGCAGAAAAAGAAAGCAAACCTGCTGTCATTAAACAGAAATGTGCAGAGTCGGACTCGGCTGATAATAAAGAGCCGACAAACAGCACAGTAGCAAGAGCAGAACAGAGCAGTAAGGAGCCAGAAAGCTCAGAGCAAGAAACTGGACCACGCCGGTCACAAAGGTCCAATTTCGGACAACCACCAGAAAGATTTACTGTGTCTATTATTAAAGAGAGTGAGGGAAATATAGAACCCAAGACCTATGACGAAATGCTAACATTATCCAATACAGAAAAGAGGAAATGGTTTGCTGCCATGCAAGAAGAAATGGCTGCTATGCATAGAAACCACACTTGGGTGCTTACAGAACCACCAGTGCATAAAAGAGCCATTGGGTGTAAATGGGTCTATAAAATAAAAAGAGCAAACACAGGAGAAGTAAGATATAAAGCACGTCTGGTAGCGAAAGGGTTTCTCCAGCAACAGGGAGAGGATTATGACGCTGTTTTTGCACCAGTTGTGAGACATGAGTCAGTGAGGCTCATGTTAAAGGTTGCTGCCATGAAGCAACTGTTAGCCTTCCACTACGATATTAACACGATATTCTTGTATGGGGACCTAGCCGAGGATATTTATATGGAGCAACCAAAGGGGTGCCAGGATACAACAGGACGTGTGTGTAAACTACAAAAATCATTATATGGGTTAAAACAGAGCGCTCGCTGCTGGAACACCAAACTGAATGATGTTTTATGTGCTATGGGCTTCAGTAGCGGGGCTGCTGACCCATGTCTGTATGTGAAAACAGTAGGCAGTACAACTATGTATTGTTTAGTTTTTGTAGATGACCTATTGTTTATATGTGAAAACAGAACGCCAGAGGAAGCATTCAGTAGGGAGTTGGAATGCTCTGTTGATATTAAGCGTATGGGGCCAGTGGCACAATACCTGGGCGTGGAGATTTGTAGATGTGATGACGGCAGTTTCTCGTTAAAGCAGGAAGGTATGATTAAACAACTGCTGTCTGAGCATGGCATGGCTGAGAGCAAACCAGCTAAAACTCCCATGGCTGTGGGGTTCCAAACGGAACACCATGGAAACGTGCCAATTGACCAACAACAATATAGGTGTATTATCGGCAAACTCCTGTATCTCGCCAACACAACGCGACCAGATATATGTAACGCTACTAGCATTCTCAGTAGACGTGTATCGTGTCCAACCCAACAAGACTGGATGGGGTTAAAACGGACACTTAGGTATTTAAAGGGCTCAATGCAAAAGCAGCTGATACTATCATCCCCAAAGGATGGTGAGCTAGTCTGTTACACAGACGCAGACCATGCTTCTGATCCTACCACCCGAAAATCCACCTCAGGCGTGGTTATTATGTATCATGGGTCCCCCATAATATGGCACAGCAAGAAACAAAGTATGGTAGCTGTGTCTAGTACAGAGGCGGAATATATTAGCCTCTCACTAGTGTGTTCCGAACTAGGATGGCTTGAACACCTGTTCAAGGATGCATCCCTGCCTATACGCAAACCCTATACTGTCTACGAGGACAACCAGTCCTGTATACAGCTTGCCCTCTCAGAGGCACATTCGAAGCGAACAAAACACATTAGTGTGCGTTACCAACATGTGTGCGACTGCGCAAAACGGGGCTTAATCCAGTTATATTATTGTGAGACTGAACGTATGGTAGCGGATGTGTTCACCAAACCCTTGCCTGAGGAAAGGTTCAAAATGCTTATAGAAAACCTAAGCATGACAATGTGAACGTAAGGAATTGGTTCATAATGTTGGATGGGGGAAGGGATTGGATTGACCACTTAGAATATGATGAAACCTAATGTACTTGAACCTGTATATATAGATATGTAAACCTGTATATATATGTATGTGAAAACGTACCCCATGTTAAAACTATATCATGTATTATGTATAGCATAGTAACAACACCCTGCAAAAGATGAATTGTTATGTTTGTGATGCCAAGTGGGGAATGTTGGCTATCATAGAGCCAGCAGTTGCCCTCACAAACAAGGTAGAAAAGGGTTAAGCTACTCTTGGGCAGAGCCAGGGAGATAACAAGACTCAGGTTACTGCTATCAGGCAGCTGTAACCACTAATGAGCCCAAGGCCCTATAAATCCAGCAGGAGGGAATGTGTTGAGTGTGGGGGGAAAGTTGGATGGAGTTAACAGTGAGCTATGTATATCGAGACTGTATGCTGTCAGGGACTGATGCTGCTGCCGTGTATCCTGTATTCTGTAACCAGTATGCTGTATGTTGAATGCACAAGTAAAGTTTTCTTGCACATAGACTGCTGTATATTATTGCTACCTCCCTCTGTGTCTTACATGACTACATTTTCGCCAGCTTCCAACAAGTTCTGCCCCTGCTGTTATTTCAGCTGTTTGCATCCAGCATGTATGAAAGTGGCACGTTTCTAGGTCCTATTTTGTGCCATCTCAACATATAGTTCCATGCTCAAAACAATCAAATCTGCACCAAATCAGTGTTATTTTATTTTCACATAAATAAAGAATATCCTGAGGCCACAGCTCTTTTTATTCAGCAAAAAGCTAATGAAACCGCATAGCCTATTTAGTGTAAAACTGCTTAGAGATACACCTGTCAGGGATCTGTATTGCTCAGACAGGGAAGAAAAAGGTCTGGTGTCCTCAGATAAGGACCTGAAGCTACTGTTGAAGTCAGGTGCTGCCAATTTCTTTATTGTCCAGAAAGCTGACCTGCTTGTCTTTTCTTTATCTAATTTCTCAAGTGCCTCTCAACTGTGGTACCCAGGAGAATAAGAGCATGTCCTAAACCAGCCCTGCACATGTTTTTCCTTTAATTAAAGCTTTGCAAAGAAGACTCTTTTTAAAAGGCAGGATGTATATGAGTATGCCCTTATCACTCCTGCCATTTCACACACTGTTTTATTTATTTAACATATTTCACTTCCGCCTTTCTACCCTATAATAGGGCACTCAGGGTGGCTTACAAAAATAAAATCAAACATGTACATAATAAAATTGTAAAACAGTAAAATCACAAAACATTAAAATAAATTAAAATACATACAATACAATTAAAATACATAAAATACAAAATAAAATACACTATGCACACTATGCCTCTTTCAACACTTCAGATTAACATGGATTCAGCATGTGCATATCATGCTGTTAAGAATGTACACAGGATCCTATGTCAGGCAAATCTGACTCCCAGCTTTGCACATGTACACCCTATTTCTTTTAATTTGGGGAATATCCCTGGCACCACTAAATATGGAAAAACTGCACATACAGTAAGCATACCAGTGAATTTCCAGACCCCTGAAGGTTGCCTAAAAGAAGATCTGAGCTTTTCAAACTCTGAATTATATAGCCACAAGAGCAGCTGTATACTATAGCCAGCATGGATTTTTCACATTCCGCCATGTTAAGTTGAAAATACCGCCATTCCATCCTGCTGCTTCCCATAAACTGGGCTCCTGCTGGGAGGAAGGGTGGGATATCAATCAATCAATCAATCAATCAATCAATCAGCTCATTTCAAAACAAACACAACTTATAGTCCTGAAGTCAGAAATACTTGCCTAACAACTCTCTAAGTTTTCATGGCAATACACAAAACACTTAGAGAATCAAGAGTTCAAAGAGTAAAACAAGAGGGGGGGGGAAATCTAGAACCCTGTTGGACTTTTTTGCCAGTGGTCTCACAATTTGTTGAAATTAGTTAAAAATCAGCCATGTTCACAGAGTACCTGTAATCTTATTTAGTAGCCTTGCCCCATACTCTGACCTTCATCTTCCACAATTTAAAAGTTAAAAAGGCTGATTTTTAATTAATTTAAGAAATTTAATATTGAAGTCTATGATAGCGCAAGCATGCTCAGTAAGGACCAACTGTCAGTGTTCTAAAAGCTAGACTAACAGTTGTTTGGCTTGGCTAATTGGGGGGCCCACCCACACCAGACATTGTTTCCAATTGAAACAGTCCTGGCTTCCCCCAAAGAATCCTGGGAAGTGTAGTTTGTGAAGGGTGCTAAGAGTTGTTAGGAGACTCCAATTCCCCTGAGAAATCTCCAGTGGTCAGTGTGGTTTAGCAGTCAGCCCCTCTTCTGGTGATTATAGCTCTATGAGGAGAATAGGGTGTCGCCTAGTAACTCTCAGCACCTTTCAGAAACTACATTTCCCAGGATTATTTGGGGGATGCCATGACTATATACAATGGAATAAATGTCTGGTGTGGATGTGGCCAGGGATAACTTTGATTTAAATTTGGGTTGGAGGCTACATGTATCTAATGTACAATAAAAAGGTGGGGAGATCCCTGACAAACAATGATACTGTTCACATTGTTTTCCTTTGCCCAGTACCCACCCACTCAATCTCCTCTCCTCCCTCCCCATCCCCTTCCTCCTCATCCACACCTTCCACCCTACCCCTCCCATTCCCTCTCTGCCCCTCCCCCAGGTCAGTTTCACCTTTCCTAAGCATGATTATACAGGAGTAAATCCCACTGAACTCAATAAGCATGCAAATGATCAAATCTGCCCTCCCCTCCTCCTCCCTCCTATCCCCTCCCTTCTGCCTTTCCTCCATTTCCTCCCCCTTTCCCACCCCCTTCACCCCTCCCATTCCAATTCACTCCATCTCCTCCCCCTCCCTTCCTCCTCCCTCCCTCTCCCTTCTCCTCCTCCCCATGCCAGTTTCAGTGGTGTAGTGGTTAGAGTGTTGGGCTAAGACCTGGGAGACCAGGGTTCGAATCCCCATACAGCCATGAAGCCCACTGGGTGACCTTGGGCCAGTCACTGCCTCATAGCCTCAGAGGAAGGCAATGGCAAACCACCTCTGAACACCGCTTACCATGAAAACCCTATTCATAGGGTCGCCATAAGTTGGAATCGATTTGAAGACAGTCCATTTCCATTTTCCAAGCATGATTGCATGGGAGTAAATCCCACTGAACTCAATAAGCATGCAAATAATCAGACCTTCGTTTCCCCTCCTCTCTGCTCCCCCTCTCTTCTTCCTCTCCTCCCCCTCTTCCTTCTTCCTCCTCTTTTCTTCTTCCAAATTTGTAGGGCAGTACAATAACTCAGACAGGTCAGGTCTCCTGCTCCCCCTTGCATTCACTATAGCTGCTCAATTTCCCTGCTTTTTAAAGTTTGATAATGCTTCTGAAAACCAGTTGCCAGAAGCCTCAGGAGAGGAGAGTGTTCTTGCACTTGGGTCCTGCTTGCGGGCTTCCCCCAGTCACATGGTTGGCCACTGTGAGAACAGGATGCTAGACTAGATGGGCCACTGGCCTGATCCAGCAGGCTCTTCTTATGTTCTTATGTGTTGTGCTCTGAAAATTCTTGGTGTTCTCTTACAACTGTAATTGGGATATTTTGCACAATGCATCACTTTTTTTTTAAGCTAGTGCTCTAGTAGCATACTTAGTAGACCAAGGTTCCAGGTCCCTAGTTAGCAAAATCATTACGATCATCATCATCATCTCTCAACCTGAATCTCTGACTAGTCAAATACAGATACTAACTTCATAGTGTCACTGTGAAAATGAATAACAAATGTGAAATGCTCTTACTATTAAAGTTACAAATGATAATAACATTAAAAATAACAGTGAGAAATATTTCCTGAAAGATATAAATGGTTAGTCCCTAGTGAACTGATCATAGCATATCAGTATTAAAATATCAAGCCTTGAGAACCTAATTGAAGTATCTCCCTAATCTCTTTGTGACATATTTTCTGCTGTTCCACTGAAGCAATGGTGGCACCCAGTGGTCAGAACACAGGAGCAGTTCCAAGCAGGAGAAAGACTTCAGTTTACTCATACCCAGTCTTAAAACATTTAGCATCGGCATGCAAGAAAGGGCAAAATTGTATACTGAATTATACTGCAAAAAATTGAAATCTGTGTTGTTATTGTCACAATTTTCTCTATATATTTATTATAATGTCTAATGCTTCCAATTCCTTAACAGCCTTGTGGATTTTTTAGGAAAAAAGCTCACAAAGAAGTCAATAATAAAATCAGAAAAAATAATCTTACATTAAAATCTCATTAAAGTCTGATTAAAAAGTTAACACTGGACCCCCGCAATCTGCTCAGATATAAAATGTCTAACAAGGTTGCAGAATAATTCTCAGAGGTAGGCTTTGATAAGTTTCTAGGCAAAGCAATTTTTCACAGGGAGGTGGAGAGCAGGATGCTAAATATTACATTCCTGTAAGATGATCTTAGAGAAGGAAATTACCTTCTTCAAGGTATGTAGTCTTCAAACCATTAACAAAAGGGTATCATAAAAGAACATTAAAAAGCCCATTGGATGAGACTGCCATTCCGTATCTAACAGTGGATAGGCAATTCTGAGAAGCTCATCAGCAGGCCATGATATCAACAGTCCTTCCCCAGTTCTTTGTCCCCATCATCAGGTATTCACAGGTACACTGCCTTGACCATGGTGATTTTATTTAGCTCTCATGGACAAAAATATCTCTCTTAAATTAAATTTGTTTGCAGGAAGATGCCTTATACTGAACCATACCACTAGTCCAGTTCAGTATTGTCTACATACTGACTGTCAGCAGCTTTCCAAGATTTCAGACTGGAGTCTTTCCCAGCCCTGCCTAGAAATACCTGGGACCTATTGTAGGTAAAGCAAGCACCTGCTGCTGAATTATGGGCCTTCCCCTGAGCTGTAATAACTCCCTGAAAGGGTGAAATGTTCCTAAGTATAATATAGATATTACTTTCAATATCACCTATGATTCTGAAGCCCAACTTGGGCTTCTGTGTTACAGAAAGCTAATAAACCAGCTCTTTCATTTTACAGTGTCTAAAGTAGATGCAAATAAACATTCTTTTTCTTTTTCATATATAGTATTTGGGACTTTCAGACATAACAATAATTTTAAAGTTCTAAAGAGGTCTGTTAAATGTCATATAAAAAACAATCTCTGCTCCATGATTTATACTAGGCTAATACTGCAAGTCTGATGTGATTTGCTATTTGCCTTCCCACATCTTTTTAAGATAATCTGCATAACTTTCCTGCCCCACACAGTCTGTGCTGGGGAGATGTATATGCTCTCAATCAGTGTTCCCAAACTTTTTTTTTCTCATGGATCACTTGAAAATTGCTGAGGGTCTTGGCATATGATGATCACTTAATGATTTTGTAGCAATTGTAATGTCCTGTACTAGATACGATATGATTTTAATTGTATTTTAATTGCTGCTTCTATTTCTTTATTTTATTTATCATATTACAATTGGAATTCTATAGAATTCAATGGAATTCTAATTATAGTACAATAAAATACAAATAGGGATGGGATTAGAGAGAAATTAGATTAAGTTCACATTTAAAGACATTTTTTTCAAATTCGCCGTTTCCGAAAGAACATGAGAACTGAAACACAGCTATTCTTCAAAACTGATTTTATCCAAATTTTGCAATGCAGCTCTCCAACCAAATAATGTTTACAAAAATGCATATGTTAGGAAGAAATGTGCATGAAAATGAATATATTAGTAAAAATAACATACAGAAACGTATTAGGAGAAATTCCAACAAACATATGTACGCTAGTCAAAACATTACACAAAAATGTGTTTAGTAGAAGAAATTCACACAAAAATGAAGAAATTCCATGAGGGCTTTTTTTTAAAAAAATCACAAATTACTGTAGAAATGTGGGGAAATGACGCCTTGCTCGCCCGCGCAGTGTGGATGATTGGGGCATAGTTGCGGATGGGGGCAACACCACCGCCACCATCTTTGATGTAGGCAACGTCGTGCATTGCAGCGATTATGCGCATGCAATGTGTGTCATGGAGGGGCGGGGCCCTGGGCTTATTTAAGTCCAGGCCACCCATCCTATCCTTCTCTTTTGGTGCACGATGCCCACCTCACCCTCCCTCTCTCTTATGGTGTGTTCAGGGGTCGCTTCGGGGCTGAGTAGGAATTTTTATCCTACACACTGCAGTTGGTGGGCAGGTTTTTTGCCTACTCCACACTGTGAGAGTGGGAGCGAATCGGGTTAGGGGGCGTTGTGATTAATAGGTGATTTTGGCTGATTTGGCTAATTTGGCATGGTCAGAATGTTAATGCCCTGGAGAGGGCAGTTTTTATTATGGCATGGGTGTGGGAAGGTGCAGGAAAGGAAATAGGTAAGGACAGCTAGGTGGCCCCCTTGGGCACCTTTGGAGGTGATTGGCGGTTCCAGAGGCCTGTCTGTCAGGGCTTTACGTCTCTAGGGCAGGATATGGGCTGCTTCTGGGGCCAACTTACCTCAGCTACCCAAGGGTTGTATGGCCCTGGGGGGTGGTGATGTGAGAAGGCCCCCCCTACTCACCTACTGGGTGTGGTCAGGTTAAGGGATAAGCAGATGGGCTTGCCCTTGCCCTCCAGCAGGGGCTTGTTGCCCGAGAGCTGTATGGCAAGATGCTTGCTTATAGACAGTTCCCGCACCTAGGTTTTCCCTCTGCAGGTCACTTTAAAAGGGGTTTTTGCTATAATTTGATAAAGTGGCCCTTGTTCAACCCAAGCTGATGTGTCTGTGTCTTATTTTGCCCCTCAGTCGCAACTGAATTTAAGATTGGAAAAATGAGGAAATGAGAGAACTGAAATTGACAGATCTTTCCATTCCTAGTAAGAAACAATAGAAACAATGAAATATAATTAAGATCAGTACATATATGCAGACACTCTGTGGACCACCTGAATAAAGACTGTGGACCACTGATGGTCTGCATACCACAGATTGGCAACTTCTGCTCTAGATGTGAAGCTGGCAAAATGGGGATGCAAAAGAGTCTTAGGACAACACATACTTCCTCTTCCTCTCTGCAGTGCCTCTGCACTGGTTTAGAATGCCTGAAACCACTCTTAGTCATGTTCTTGATACTAGAGAACCAACAAATTAAGTCCAGATACTTCATGTACATGGGTGATATATAGCCTTTGCCAAGGTTTCTCTAACATAATACTCAGAGCCATACACACTGACTACACAGAAGTCTGTGCTTCCATTGTTTGGATTGATACATTTTAGCTGCAATATATTTTTAAATAATAGGCCTAACATAGTGCTCATATTCATTTCATTTTATGCCACAAAACTTTGTTCTATTACAGTGCCTATGCAGGAGTGCTATGACTTTCTGCAGCCTCTAGCCTTTCTTGTCATCTTTTCTTTTGTTGTTCAGCTCTCAGTTGTAGTAAATCATATCTCAATTGGTGCAATACAGAAGTGAGAAAATTTCAGCCTCTAAAAGAAAGAAAAAGAAATTGGAAGGACAATGTTCCATTAGTGTTACAGATCTGCTTCTGTGAACCTAGTATGACAGTTCTAACTTGTCTGAACTGATTTTTGTGAGTTCTGATTCTGGATTGTTTTAAATAATAAGAAAAACAAAATTTATAGGAACAAAGAAAGCTGTCTTATACTGAGTCAGACCATTGGTCCATCCAGTTCAGTATTGTCTATGCTGACTGGCAGTGGCTCTCCAGAATTCCAGACTGGGTACATTCCTAGCTTTACCTGGAGATGTTGGGGATTGAACCTGGGACCTTCTGCATGCAAAACAGATGCTCTACCACTGAGCTACTGAAACTGGATAGATACTTCCAGTTTAATCTTTGAAATTCCCTCCCCTTAAATATTAGACAGGCACCCTTTGGAATTCCCTTCCCTTAAATATTAGACGGGTATCATCTCTGTTGTGTCTTTCAGCACCTGTTGAAGACCTTCCTCTTTCAACAAACCTTTTAAGTAGAGACCTTATCCAAGTCTGCAGCTGTGCTGGAACTGCTTTTTAAGATGTTTTTAAAGATGTTTTGAGTGTTTTATCACTTGTTGTTTGACATCCGGGGCTCCCTTTGAGAGGAAGGGTGAGATATAAATTTAATAATAAAATAAAGATTAATACATCTACTTAGTGGTGCAGTTTAGTAATATTGGACTCTGGACTTAATAGTATTATGATAGTGGGGAGGTTTAAAATACAGTAAGCCAACCCTGCTGCATTTGGGAGCCCTAATACTCATTCTGTTGAATGGGGGTCCTGGATTTCTGCTCCAAGTCCTGCCATAATGGCACTACTAACCTATAGCATCAAAATATATTAGCCAATACAAATAGCTTGGGAATGGACCATAGCTCGGTTGTACAACATATGCTTTGCATGCAGAATACTCCAGTTCAACAACTGCCATCTACAGTTAGAAGGACCAGATAGCAAGTGATGCATCTGAGATCCTGGACAGCCACAACCAGCTAGAGTAGACAACACTGGGAATGATGGACGAATGGTCAGACTTCATGTGCTTGTAAAAAAAGAAGCATTAAACCAAGCTTTTCTGTGTCTACACTAAAATTGTTGTGGAATATCGCAATTCACTTATTTCTACCAAACAGGTATTACCAATGAGTAACTGCTACCTTATGAAGAGATTTCTTCATAGTAAAATGTGTCTGTGATTGTAAATTTATAGGGCTAAAATGTTTACTTCTGAGTACACATGCTTAGGATTGCACTATAAATGTCTAATTAAGTCATGGCTGTGAACTCTGTGGCATTTTATCTTAATACAATAGTTCATTTAACTGCACAAGAAGCCAGGTTTAGAAAGTAATATTACAGAATAGCATTAATTTGATACGTGTTTGAATAGTGCGCAGAAAGGCATGTATGCTTTTAAAAAGTAAAATAACACTTTCTTCATCCTAAGAAATCTGTCCACTCTTGCCATAAGCATAAGAATAACAATATGTGAACAACCTGCATATGTAACAAGATGTTGAAGCAATTGAAAATCTAACCATCATAATAAATCTAGGTATTAGAACAATCATAAAGCATGCTAAGTATAATTAGTAATGTTTTATGGATTTGTGACTTAATTATTTGTTTTCAAACATTCAACGATTACGAGCCTAGTAATTACTCTATCAACAGTATTCTACTATTAATCATGACACTCATGCAATTTGTCATATATCTTACTAAAAGCAGACATATATGAGCTGCCAACTTTTACGTCCCTAGAATTAATATGAAGAATGATTTATGTGAGGCTAATTCTGCTACAGTGCATTTAACAAACTTGTAAATGGCATATCCAGGCTTACCACACTCATATATGGGGAGGGTCCCAGTTCAATAGCAAAGCATATGCTCTAAAGCAAAGGTGGGGGAATCTGTGGCCCTCCAGATATTGTGAGTCTACAACTCCTATCATCCTTGACCATTTGCTATGCTGGCAGAGGCTGACAGGAGCTGGAATCCAACAATATCTAGAGGACTACAGATCTCTCTGACCCTCTGTGGCTCAGAGTGGTAAGTGGCGGTAACGCAGCCGAAGCTCTGCTCATGGACGGAGTTCAATTCCAACGGAAGGAGGAAGTCAAATCTCTGGTAAAAGGGGTCGAGGTCCACTCAGCCTTCCATCCATCCGTGGTCGGTAAAATGAGTACCCAGCATATGCTGGGGGGTAAAGAAAGGCCAGGGAAGGAACTGGCAATCCCATCCCGTATATACGGTCTGCCTAGTAAATGTCGCAAGATGTCACCCTAAGAGTCGGAAACGACTTGCACTATAAGTGCGGGGACACCTTTACCTTTACCTTTTTTACAGATCTCTAATCCCTGCTGTAAAGCATTGACTGTGCTGCTGATCTAGGGTCCTCCTCAGATTTGACCTCTGGAAGTGTTGTAGCCCAGCTGTACAATTTACAGGTCTGCTACATCTCTCAACTAAGTTCCCAGAGTTCAGTCTCTACCATACTGCTAAAAGGATAAGCAGCAGCAGGGCTGGGAAAGGCCATTGCCTGATTCCTTTAATATTTACTACTAGAACCTATGCCGGAGTGGCCTGGCTAAACAGACCCTTCATCAGACTCACCTGCCCCGTTCTCCCTGTTGGATTCTATCAGTCACAAATGGTTGTTTTTGTAATGTTCTGGAAAAAGAGGAAACAATTAGGACAGCCTTTCCCAACCAGTGTGCCTCCAGATGTTGTTGGACCACAACTCCCATCAGCCTCAGCCAGCATTGCCAACGGTCAGGAAAGATGGGAGTTGTGGTCCAACCACATCTGGAGGCACACTGGTTGGGAAAGGCTGAATTAGGGAAAAACAAGTCTCATTAAAACAAGGCAGCCCCAACACAGATCTCAGAACGGTGTAATGTGGCATCAGGATTAAGAGACATACACTGTATGCTGCAGTTATCCACCTCTACATCTTTAGCTGTTTCAGGGGTGTTGACAGGTGCAGATAGAGATGGAGAAGAAATTTTATTCAGTTCACATTTAGAGCCAAATCTATTGCTATTGTTTTGTTGTTGTTTATTGTTATGTTTTATAGTGTGTTTTATTTGTTTTTGTTTTAAAATTGTGTAAGTCACTTGGGGACCTTTGGGTGTCAAGCAGCTAATAATAATAATAATACATTATCAAATTTGCACTTTCTGAAACAATATGAGAGCCAAAACACAGCAATCCTTTGCAATTTGGACTTACCTGAATTTTAAATGCAGTTTTCCAACCAACCAAAGTTTACAAAAATGCATATGTTAGGGGAAAGTGTGCATTAAAATGAATATATTAATGAAAATGACATATTAAAATGCATTATATTAGCTCAAATTGCTTTGAAAGATGTGTATATCAGTCAAAATGGCATACAAAAATGTGTGTTAGGAGAAATTTGCACTAAAATGCTGAAAACATTTCATGAGGATTTTTTTTAAATTCACAAATTGCTGCAGAAAAGTAGAGAACTAAATTTAAGATTGAAAAAATCAAGGTGATCGGGGCCTGGCTTGCAATGGGGTGAGGCTTTTTGGATGAGTTTGTATTCCAAACTCTCCCATTTCAAACTTTGTGCCTGTCACAAGTTTATATACAATCTGATATGCCATTACTTTGTGCCTCTCAAAAGGATTCAGAATCTAAGAGTGGGATGTAGCTGCTCCACTGAAATCAGTGAAAGTTTGCATTGCTTTCAGTGGGAAGCTGATTGCAGCCTAAAAGCTGAATAGGCATGTTCAAGAATCTCATGAGTTGAAGACATGAGATTGCAGTCAGCATCCCACTGAAATCGATGCCTATTTTCAAGTGGCCCATGAGGGGGAGTATATATATATATATGTCAGCAGCTCAGTGATTAATAGCAATTAATGCAGGGATGTCTTAAAAACATGTTGGGAAACGTTCCAGTATTATCTTTCGACAAGAGTTCCAATAAAAAAGTGTTCAATGGGATAGAAGAATGTTTGCAATCCAATCTGCTTTGTGAAGTCCTGAGTCTTTAGTCAATGTTTGCAGTTGAACAAGATCAATACTTTATTTAAAAAGTCCTCTTCACTGTCATCCCTTTTTTAAGCTCTCGCAGACTAACATGATAGAAATTCCTGTGATGTTATTCAGCTAATTAGTTGGAAGACAATATTAAAATGTATTGAACTAAAAGGACTGATATCAGTGAGGAAGTTTGGTCCTTCTTGTATTTGAAATTCTGCAAAGGTGCACAAGGTAGATGGGAAGGTAGATCTAGTAGATCTATGCATGCTCTAGTTTTAAATGCAAGACTGCAATGTATTTTTATGGGGAAGGATTTATATGAATGGAGGATTCCATTTCAAAAATAATCACCATGAAATATTTACACATTTCCAAAACAGAAATATTTTTGTACACTTTATATACAATGTTTTAATGAAACGAACTTAATTTTTGTAATTATTTTTTTCAACAGTTATGTGACTATAACTCTAAAATACTTCACAATCCTTAAATATATATATATAGTTTATGCATATTATGGAAAACTGATACAATACTTTTAAACTTTGGAATTGGATGAAATGAGAATTACCACACAGAACTGAAATCGAGGTATTCTGAAGAGCATTTGTATATATTCATCCATGTGCACACACACACACACACACACACACACATTCTCTTAGGGTGAACAGTTCAATGTCTGTTCTGTGTGGTAATACACACGTGTACACACAAACTTTTTTTGTAGCTTTACTCTTTGGTGGTACCATCTGGTTATTATCATTATTTGTCCTCAGCCATCTACCAGGCTCAGTATGAGGAAATTACTTAGTATCTCTTTATGTTTAAAATTTTACATTTTAGGTCTATTTGTCACATTTGTTTTGTGTCATGTAGCTTTGTATGAAGAGGGTTTTTGCATATGTATACATGTGTGTATTTAGAGGACCATTCCTTCATATGAAGTCCCAGGCTGCAGGAGGCAGATACACTTAAAGACACAAATTAAATGCCTCAGTGAGAATTAAGCTTGACATCCAAGTAAACGTAGGTAGGATTGGTCTGCTTATGTATCATACTAAGAATACTGATTGAGAGGAAAGGAAAAAAAGGGTACAGAAAATACCCAATTCTGCAAGATGCATCCAGGATTGGCCTGTGACATTTTGCTGCTTGAGATGAAGGACAAGATGGTGCTCCTTCCCCATTCCATGTACAGAAGCCAGCTGAACTTCACCACTGGCACTGAGATAGCATCTTCCACAGCACATGAGACCACAGGCTGATTCCTAGGGTCACCATAAGTCGTAGTCGACTTGAAGACACAAAACAACAACTAATAGTTTGCACAGGTGATAGGTGGAAACAATTCTGCAGAAAGTACTGACAGGATTGTCTGTGGGCATGTGGCATTAAAAGATCTACCAAATGAATGCAAAGAATGCTGTATATGTGGAGATATAATTGTGCTCATATTTTTCTTTTGTGGTGGAATAAGCCTGCAATACCCACAAACAATGTTTGAAAACAACAAAGCAAAAAGATCCACAGTGTGAGCCTTTGAGCATGTTCATTTTAAGGTAATTCTGGACATAAGCAACAGGAAATTCTGCAGCAGCTGAATTTCAGTAGTCTAAGACATTTATAAAAATAAACAGGAAAATTCATGGCAATACCACCAGCAGAGGGGGGGGAAAGGGTAATGCACTGTTGAAGGTGCTTGCTTAAGATTACAGCAATTTCTTTTTGGCTATGGGCCTGTTTGAGATAGAATTCATTAAAGATTCAATTTGTCTTAGCTAATATGTCTATTCTTATGTTAATGTTGTGAAACTGATATTCGTTTCTCATTCCCAACACAGAATTTCTTTTGTGGTGGTTGTTTTTTAAAAAATTAGTAGTCATATCAGTCCCTGTATATGAAATTACTTTCTTTTTAGTAACAATGACAACATTAAGACTTTTTTAGGGACGGTTAAACTTCTACCTAATTCATTTCTGAAAGAAGACAATATGTGATACTCAATGTCATGGAACATAGCCAAGAAAAATAAAAGAGCAGATCCAGTTGAATTCCTGTGTGCCTGGGAAAGTCATCCTCAATCCAAGCAAAAACTGTTGCTACCAAAGAGATTTTTTTGCACTAATAACATTTATCTAGCAGGGATGAGACTTGGACTAAATTTCCTGGTCAAATAATGGCAAACAATGTATTCTTCCCTACATAAAATAACACCAGGCAGTTTAGAGGGGAAGTCCCTTCAAATCATAGTTGTAATGATGTGCAATGGCATCTAACCTTTTTACACCAAGAACTGAGATCCTGATCCCCTCCCCCGGCTTTGCTGTGGTAAGGGTGGATCACCTTTTGCATCTGGCTCCAACTTTGATTTGGCATGACCCTCATGCCAGGTGCAGATGTTTAGTCTGCTGTGGGTGATGTGCAGAGCCACCTGACTGGCTGGCTCTTGCGCCCCACCCATTCCCCCTGCTTATTGCGGGTTTGCGCAGCAGTGAGGGCAAGCATACTTCTCTTGCTGCTTCCTCGCCTTGTATGTGGCCTTGGTGACTGTGGTGGCAGCATGTTTGCTGGACTGAGGGCTCTCCCAGCAGCATTTCCCAGTTATGGAGGCTTCCTTTTCAGATGCTTTGGTGGCTGTGGTGGTGGCAGTGGTGGCGGCAGCAGCAGCAGCAGGAGCCTGGGCAGTAGCAGCAGCAACAGCAGCTTCTACAGTAACAGCTGCAGGGTGGTGGCAGCAGTCCCGGTGGTCGGGCTGTTGAGGCCTCTGGCCTTTTCTCTTGTCAGGCCTTCTTCTGCCAGCTTGTCCAGCCTAGTCTGTGGGCTTTCTGGCCTGTTTGCTTCCCCCGTTTTACTGAGGGCAGTTTTGTGGAGGATTTTGAGGGAGGTTGCCCCCCCTTTCTCTAGTGCTTTTAGATCCCTCCTGTTTTAATTTGCTAGCTTGGGGGGTTGGTTATTGGTTTGGGCAGGCACACCCCACACTCTATATTGGTAGGGCATTTCTGAGGTGATTGCTACTCTGTGAAAGCCCCCCCTCTTTTTGCCTGCTTTTCCTTTGGGTCTGTTTGACTTTCCTCTGATACCCTCCTCACTCCTTCAGCTTGGTATTTTGGGGGGTTTGGGGATTTTATTGGGGGATTTTCTGCTTTTGGGCAGAGCTAATTTCACTTGTCTCCTCTTCGGATGCACACCTTAACGTGGTGAGGGGGTTTGAGTGTGTTGAAGAAGCTGAGAGCAATGCCATCAGGAGTCTAGACCAAGAGGCTAGACTCCTAGCAGGGGCACCCAAGGCAGAATGGTCAAAGCTGAGACACCAGACTAAGATGCATCCAGACTCAGAGGAAGGCAATGGTAAACCACCTCTGAATATCTCTTACCACAAAAACCCTATGAACAGAGTATCCAAAATGCAACAGGAGATAGTGCTGGAAGATGAGACCCCCACTCACTGGGCTACTGGGGAAGAACAAAGAACAAGTACGAGTAGCACTGTGACTAATGACGTAGCTGGGTCAAAGCCGAAAGGAAGCCCAGAGGATGATGCGCACAGATGCGAAAGGAGAGTCCGGAGTTGTACGACGCACACAATAGGAACATGGAATGTGAGAAGCATGAACCAGGGAAAGTTAGAAATTGTCAAGCAAGAAATGGAACGCATCAACATTACAATACTTGGTGTGAGCAAACTAAAATGGACAGGAATGGGACATTTCCAATCAGGCAACTACAAAATATTTTATGCAGGAAATGAGAAATTAAGAAGAAATGGGGTTGCTTTAATAGTGAGAAGTGATGTAGCAAGAGCAATTAGGAGCTACAATGCAAGATCTGAGTGAGTGATATCAATGAGATTAAATGGGAAACCTATCAATATAACCATCATCCAAGTCTACGCTCCAACGGCAAATGCAGAAGAAAAGGAATTGAAGAGATTTGATGCAGAAGTACAGGAAGAAATTGATCACACACCAAAACAAGATGTGCTGATAATCATGGGGGATTAGAATGCAAAAGCAGGGAACAGAGAAGAATTAGAAATTGTGGGGAAATGGGGCCTAGGAGACAGAAACGAAGCAGGAGAAAGACATTGAATTCTGTGAAGCCAATAATTTGTTTCTTGCGAACACATTTTTTGAACAACCGAAAAGACGACTATATAGGATATAGGAATATATAGGGATATAGGAATCAAATTGATTATATAATTGGTAGCAGAAAATGGAAAAGTTCCATAATTTCTGCAAAAACAAGACCAGGAGCAGACTATGGTACAGATCATGAACTGGTCGTATCGAAAATCAGAGTAAAGCTAAAGACCAACAAAGCAATCATAAGGCCAAAATACAATTTAAATAACATCCCAGAAGCATATAAAGATCAAATAAGGAACCGGTTTGTGGCTTTAAACTTAGTTGACAGAGAACCAGAAGAACTATGGAATGAAGTCAGAGACGTTATGAGAGAAGAATGCAAAAAGACAATACCTCTAGTTAAAAAGAGAGAAAGACTCCAATGGATGACTGAAGAAACTCTTCAAATGGTTAAAGAGAGAAGGAAAGCAAAAGCAAAAAGAGATAGAAACACAGTCAGAACCCTAAATGCAACAATACAGCGACTAGTACGTCGGGACAAAGAGAACTATTACAATAGTTATTGTATAGAAATAGAAGAGGACAACAAAAAGAGTAGAACAAGAGCCCTATTCCAAAAGATTAGAGAAATGAAAGGGAAATTTAATCCAAGAGTAGGGATGTTGAACAATCAACAGGGGAACACACTGACTGACCGAGATGAAATAAAAGGAAGATGGAAGCAATACACTGAAGAACTCTATAAAAGAGATGCCAGGATGAAAGATTCATTCACGGAGGAACCATATGATGAAGAACCAGAAATTTTAGAATGTGAGGTGAAAGCTGCTCTTAAAATACTTGGAAGAAACAAATCACCAGGAATAGACGGCATACCAATAAAGTTGCTACAAGCTACTAAGACTGAATCTGTCCAAATTTTGACTAAAATCTGTCAAGAAATATGGAAAACTAAACAATGGCCCACAGACTGGGAGCATTCAATATACATCCCAATTCCAAAGAAAGGGGATCCCAGGGAATGCAGTAATTATTGAACTATTGCCTTGATATCCCATGCAAGTAAAGTAATGCTCAAGATTCTACAACAAAGGTTCTTGCCATATATGGAGCGAGAAATGCCAGACGTCCAAGCTGGATTTAGAAAGGGAAGAGGTACCAGACATCATATCGCAAACATATGTTGGATAATGGAACGGAGCAAGGAATTTCAGAAGAAAATCACCCTGTGCTTTATAGATTACAGCAAAGCCTTTGACTGTGTAGATCATGAAAAACTATGGAATGCTTTTAAAGAAATGGGGGTGCCACAGCATCTGATTGTCCTGATGCACAACCTATGCTCTGGACAAGAGGCTACTGTAAGGACATAATATGGAGAAACCGATTTGTTTCCAATCGGAAAGGGTGTGAGACAGGGGTGTATTTTATTACCCTAATCTATACGCAGAACATATCATACGGAAAGCGGGATTGGACCAAGATGAAGGAGGTGTGAAAATTGGAGGGAGAAATATCAATAATTTAAGATATGCAGACAATACCATACTACTAGCAGAAACCAGTAATGATTTGAAAAGAATGCTGATGAAAGATAAAGAGGAAAGCACAAAAGCAGGACTACAGCTGAACGTCAAGAAGACTAAAGTAATAACAACAGAAGATTTATGTAACTTTACAATTGACAATGAGGACATTGAACTTGTGAAGGATTATCAATGGCACAATCATTAACCAAAATTGAGACAATAGTCAAGAAATCAGAAGGCTAGGACTGGGGAGGGCAGCTGTGAGAGAACTAGAAAAGGTCCTCAAATGTAGAGATGTATTACTGAACACTAAAGTCAGGATCATTCAGACCATGGTATTTCCAATCTCTATGTATGGATGTGAAAGTTGGACAGTGAAAAAAGCTGATAAGAGAAAAATCAACACATTTGAAATGTGGTGTTGGAGGAGAGCTTTGCACATACCATGGACTGCAATAAAGACCAATAATTGGATGTTAGAACAAATCAAACCAGAACTATCACTAGAAGCTAAAATGATGAAACTGAGGTTATCATACTTTGGACACATAATGAGAAGACATGATTCATTGGAAAAGATAATAATGCTGGGAAAAATAGCAGGGAATAGAAAAAGAGGAAGGCCAAACAAAAGATGGATTGATTCCATAAAGGAAGCCACAGACCTGAACTTACAACAGAGTGTTCAGAGTGAACAGAGTGGTTCATGACAGATGCTCTTGGAGGTCACTGATTCATAGGGTCGCCATAAGTCGTAGTCGACTTGAAGGCACATAACAACAACAACAAATTTCACTTGAAGGCTCATTTAGTTTGTAAAGTTAATTAATTAGTTATATAAAATAATAATAATAATAATAATAATAATAATACAGTTGTATTACCCCCCACTTTCCCTGTCTGGCAACAATAGGTGTTTACTTTGTCCTTACTCTAGTTAAGGGTGTTTACTTTGTCCTTGGTGCCTGTGAGCTTATGTACTTGCTTATTTTTTCTTTAAAAAGGATGTGGGTTATTAGAAATAAGATATAAGCAAGTTAGTTATCTTTGTTGGATCTGTTGTCCTTTGGTTTCCTGTAAGATTTATTGTAGGTTTTCATTTCCCTGATTACAGGGTGTTTGCCTGGTTAATTAATAGGTTGAATAGATATTAAACATAGAGTTATATACATGTACACAATTATAAAGCAAGAGGGCTTTTATTAAAGGTTTAAGGCATGATTGAGTTCAGTTTGTTCTTTCAGCTGGTGGTGTGTGGGCTGGTTTTTTCTTATTTTCTTTGCTGTTTTGAGTCTTCTGTCATGGGGCCTAAAAAGGCAGCACAAAAGAAGGGAGGCTTGGCTAAGTACCAGCCTCCCAAGCACCCTGTGCCAGTTCTTTCCTCTTCAGATGAAGAGAAAGATGCTCAAATTGCGCTCATGCTGGCCAAGGTTCAGTCTCCTGAGGAATCCAGGCACAAGAAGTCTAAGTTGGCTGAAACTAAAAAGTCTGATTCTTTTTCTCTTTCAGACAAATGTTCTCAAAAAAGCAAATCACTGCATGACCTGTCAGAAAGGATTAAAGCACTGGCAGAGCACGATGGCAGTGAGGTTTTGAATACCTCTGCAACTTGTCAGCAGGAGGCTAAACAGTGGCCTGAACCTGAGGCTTCAGTTCCTGCCTGTGGTGAGTTTGGTGCTACCTTTGGTTCTGATTTCCGCACACACAGGATGTGGCTTCGGGAACTTACACTTTCTCAGGTGGTTGTGGTGCAAAAATGCTGTTTGTTTGCAGTTGATGGGTGAAATAAAACGCAGACACATCAGCTTGGGTTGAACAAGGGCCACTTTATTTAAATTACAGTAAAGAAAGAACCCCAATTAAAGTGACCTGCAGAGGGAAACCTAGGTGTGGGAACTGTCTATAAGCAAGTAGCTTAGCACACAGCTCTCGGGCGACCAGCCCCTGCTGGGACAAGGGCAAGCCCATCTGCTTACCCTTTACCCTAGCCACACCTTGCAGGTGAGTAGGGGGGCCTTCCCACGTCATCCCCACCCGGGACCGTATAGCCCCTGGGTAGATGAGGATAAGTTGGCCCCAGAAGCAGCCCATATCCCGCTCTAGAGCCGTAAAGCCCTGAGAGACAGGCCCTCCGGAACCGCCAATCACCTCCAAAGGTGCCTAAGGGGGCCACCTAGCTGTCCTTACCTATTTCCCTTCCTGCACCTTCCCGCTTTGGTTTTAAATACATTGCCCTTTGGGTATGACCTGTTGTATAAGTCAATTAGCCAAATAAGCCAAATCTGCCTATTAAACACAACACCCCCTAACCCAATTCCCTCCCAGTCCCATAGTGTGGAGTAGGCAAAAAACCTGCCCGCCAACACGGGTGGGCAGGATAAAAATTCCTACTCGGCCCCGAAGCGACCCCATGGGCACACCATGAAAAAGGGAGGGCTGGGTGGGCGTCGCACAGCAAAGAGAGGAAGGTAAGAGGGGCGGTGGGACTTAAATAGTCCTGCCAGCCCCGCCCCTCACGTTACGCATCGCGCTTTTGTCATCAGCGCGACGCGCGACGCTGCCTTCATTAAAGATGGAGGCAGCGTCTTCACCCCCACCTGCAACCTTGCCCCGCTCGTCAGCTGCGTGGCGAGCGGGGCACCCATTGCAGTTGATGGGTGAAATAAAACGCAGACACATCGGCTTGGGTTGAACAAGGGCCAATTTATTTAAATTACAGTAAAGAAAGAACCCCAATTTAAAGTGACCTGCAGAGGGAAACCTAGGTGCGGGAACTGTCTATAAGCAAGTAGCTTAGCACACAGCTCTCGGGCGACCAGCCCCTGCTGGGACAAGGGCAAGCCCATCTGCTTACCCTTTACCCTAGCCACACCTTGCAGGTGAGTAGGGGGGCCTTCCCACGTCATCCCCACCCGGGACTGTATAGCCCCTGGGTAGATGAGGATAAGTTGGCCCCAGAAGCAGCCCATATCCCGCTCTAGAGCCGTAAAGCCCTGAGAGACAGGCCCTCCGGAACCGCCAATCACCTCCAAAGGTGCCTAAGGGGGCCACCTAGCTGTCCTTACCTATTTCCCTTCCCGCACCTTCCCGCCACAAAAGGGGGACAAATCTCTATTTAGTCCCCCTTTACCCCACTGCCGAGAAGCACCTCTCGCAGACATCTCTGCAGGTCTCCCAAAAATAAGTCGTTACCTGCGTCAGACAGGTGAACGCCATCGGCCCTGTACAGTTCACCCTTCTGTTGCTGAATTTGGGGATGAGGAATGACCAACCCCCCGTGCCCAATAAGAGCCAACCGAATCTGCCGGTTGACCTTCTTCCGTGCTCTATCCATCGCCGCTGGATCCCAAACATCACGCCACACCTGGTGTGGAAGCAGGTCTGACCACATCAGACGCACGCAAGGCCAACGCTGCCTTATCGCTTGCATGTCCTTACATGCCTGTACGCTGAGGGCCTTGCCCTTCATCAAGCCAAGGTCATTACCACCCAGATGGATGACCAGCACTTGCGGAATTGTCCGCACCAAACCTTGCCGGAACAGAGCGGGTAGGAGCCCCTCCCAACGCATTCCTCGCCGGCCAAGCCACTGTACTGCAGCCCATCTACTGAGGCCCAACTGCGAGCCCATGCTCGACTTCGCTGCCCTCCGGGCTGCCCAGAAGATCATGCTGTGGCCGCATATAAGGATCTGCGTCTGCTCCGTCCCCGTCCAGCAACCTGCCAAAACAAATGAAAATTGTTAGGCTTCCGCATTCCCCGCGCTCTAGAAGGGGCGAATGTAGCCCTTATACGCGTCAGAGGACCATCGTCCCACGGCCTGTACTGTCGCCTGGGGAAAACCAAAACCTGCTGCCATAGAAGCAGCTCCTATTCTAAATGAATGTGTTCCAAATTGTGAGGCATCATAACCCATCCTATGCAATGCTAGTTTTGTTAAGGCCCAAAATTGATAAATGGAAAGAGGGGCCATGTTCACATGCGTAAATAAATAGCCTTCGGCTGATCCCCTTGTTCTTAGGAAATCATTTAAAGCCCGTACTGGGCAGAGGTGAGGCTCTGATGATGGGGCCAAGCGCACCTGTCTCCCTTTATATTTTTGGTCCGTTTTAGACCATCTTAAAGTTATACAAGCGCAGCCTCCTTCTATGGAGACATCCGAAAACTGGAGGGCACGTCGAGACGTGTCATGTTTAGAGCCAGCCACCACCTCACTGATCCGAAAGGCTCCAAAAAATAGCGTAAAGGCTACTGCCTGGAATAGCTTGGCCTCATAATTAGTGTTACAGACCGTTTTCCACTGGTGAACCATCCCTAGTATCATGTCCAGTGAGAAAGGTCGCCGGGAATCAGGTGGGGTGGGGTGTTCCTTAGCCCATCCAGCCAGCATGCGTCGTACCCTGAAGTCCTTGCTATGGTCCAGAAAACCACCTGCCTTCGCTAAAAAGGCAAGCCCCGCCAGCTTACCTTGCAGTGTTCGGACTGACAGGCCCCGTTTCCTGCCATCCACCAGGAATTCAAGCAGGTGACTTACCGGAATAGGCCACTCTGGCGCATAGCCTTTGGAGGCCCAGAAGTCCTGCATGTCCCTACCTGCTCTCTGGTAACTGTTGAGCGTACTGGGGGCAATGGAAAGGCTTATGGCTCTCTCCGACTCTGCTCTCCAATCTCCCATAGCGCAGGGGGCATGGCTTCTGGCTGAGCCCTGGCCAGCGGCGCCAGCTGACGGAAACGTTCCATCTGGTTCTGTGACAGAGCATCAGCAACACCATTGTTAATGCCAGGAACATGCCGTGCCCGAAAAAGAATATTAAAACGCAGGCACTGGAGAACAAAAGCCCGGACAAGACCCATAACCCTGGCATTCCTGGATGTGAGGGAATTGATAACATGTACTGTAGCCATGTTATCACACCAGAAGTGGACTATGGAGTTCTGCAACTCCACAGCTCACAAATAGACTGCTGCCACTATAGGGAAAAATTCCAAAAAGGTCAGATCCTTGTCTAGACCCCCCTGAACCCATGTCTGTGGCCATTGTCCCTTACACCAGGAAGACCCAAAGACTACCCCAAAGCCATAATCCCCAGACGCATCAGAATGGACCTGTAGCTCAGCCTTCAGGAGTCGGTCCTGCCTCCAAAAGGATGTACCGTTAAAATCCTGCAGAAAGGAGGACCACACAGCCAGGTCGGCGCGTAAAGCCGTTGTAACCCAAAATCGATGGTGGGGTCGTGAGAGCCCAACCATGGCCTCATATACACGCCTCAAAAATGCTCTACCAGGCGCTATGACCCTGCACGCAAAGTTAAGATGCCCTGCTAGCTCCTGGAGGGTAGAGAGGAAAATTTTCTTCGCCCTTATAACTTCATTTATCCTGGTGTGGAGGGTTAGCAGCTTGTTTTGGGGTAGCCTACAGCATTGCTGCTCAGAATCAATTTCGATGCCTAAAAAAGTCAGAACTGGAGCAGGTCCCTCCGTCTTTTCTATGGCTAAAGGAACCCCCAGTTCTTCGGTCAAATCCTGAAACTGGGCCATTAGGTGTAGACATTCGCCTGTACCAGCCCCACCCGCAAATAGAAAATCATCCAGATAATGAACGACAGAAGTCCTGCCCGCCTTATGTTTGATTGCCCATTCTAAAAAAGTGCTGAAGCGCTCAAAAACTGCGCAAGAGATTGAGCATCCCATAGGCAAGGCGCGGTCCACATAAAATTTGTTGGCGAAACTAAAGCCCAGCAGGTCAAAATCTGCTGGGTGGACGGGCAGTAGTCGGAAAGCGGACTTAATGTCACACTTGCCCATTAATGCTCTTATACCACAGGCCCGAACCATGCGCACCGCAGAGTCGAATGATGTGTAGTGGACCGTACATAGGCTGTCAGGAATGAAGTCATTAACTGAGTGTCCACGCGGGTGGGACAAGTGGTGAATAAGCCTATACTCCCCTACCACCTCTGCTATGACGTGCCTCTGCTGCAGGCGGTGGAAGGGTGTGAGGCTCCACAAATGGCACACTCGTGTCGGAAATGACACGGGTTGCGATTGCAGGTTCCTCGGGCATTGAATTCCCAGCATAGCAGCCGTTGTTGAACCCCTTGCCCCGCATTAGAGCGGGGAAGGGTGGCAGTCGATTGCCTGCTGATAAGATGCCCGCTATCGCACCTATCTCCAGTCATGGCACGGGCCGCAGTCATAAACTGCAGCCATAGCTCGGGTTCCTTCTTGTCCCATGGAAGGGTCACATCGCACGCCGCCCGCATACGAAATGCCTCTTCGTAAGACAGCCAAGCCAGCCCAGAGAATTCTATATACGCCCTATATATTATGTCTAGATACTTAAAGAGAGACAATACCCTTTGAGGCTGTCTCTCGATCAGCACTCCTGCGTATATCAAATATGCTGGTAGCCAATTAGCCCAGGTGCGGTCGATTCTTCTGCGCCTGGGCCTGTCTATGTCACTCTCAGTCTCCTTATCTTTGTCTCTCTTGGGGTGCTCCCTATAAAGTAGCGAAAAGACATCCATGTACTCTCCCTTCCAATTTTTTTCTTTTGTGGAAGGGAGCAGGTGGAAACCCAAGGTGACCGATGTATTCCCAAAAGGGATAGCATTACTTGCCACCGACCCTAAAGGGTCTGAACTATGATAGGGACTTGCAGTTGTGGTTGGCTGCATCTGTGCAGCACCTAAAACAGCTGTTGTAGCTGGCCCCTCAGATGACACCGCTGATGTCATCCCCTGTCCATTACCTGCCTGTTGCCAGATTTGGCTGCATGCAGCCTGGAGAGACGGTAGAGATCCTCCCTGAGGAGACCACCCCAAACCTGTAGACCGAGAAGCCTGAGCAGACCAGGCAGACTCACCCGCTCCTACCAGCTGCCCAGTCAGAGATGATATCATGCCAGCCTGGGGTGTAGTTATTTCACTGCCAGTCCCCACTGCCGCTGTTGGAGTAGGGGGAGCCACCAGCCCATCGCTGACCATCTGTGTGGAATCAGGAAGTGTTTCAAGCGCCTCAAGCCTCGCTAAAACCAATGCAAGGATATCACGGTTAGACCCTTGCTGTTGACCCTTAAGTGTGCCACCATGAGCCTTGGTAGTAGCTCGCTTTGGCCTGGTGACCCCCCCAGTGGAAGTTCCAGGACTGGCAGCGTCGTTTAAAGCAGTTGGGGTAAACCTGGGCGCAGGGGTTGGCATCACCCTCCCTCGCTGCTCTAAAGCCTCAAGGCGTGCTAAGATGGCAGCCCATGGTGGTGCCTCCTCCTCGTCCGAGGAGCCAGGCGCCGGGGGGGCGTTTTTGTGGAGGCCTGGAGGCTCTCCCCTTACCTTTTGCCCCCCTTTTCCTTTTTTGGATGGCATGACAGTTGTCTTGGTTTTTTAAACCAATCCAAAATTATTATTATTATTATTATTATTATTATTATTATTATTATTATAAGATATTATTACTGGATAGTAAGTGTAATAATATGAGCAATATACAATATAGGCAATGTGATCTTGCTTGACTGGCTGCAAAAGGAACTTTGAATATTCAAAGCCCAGCAGCCCTTGTTTGAATAGCTGTAGAAAACAGCCTTGAAAAAACCGGAGTGTGCTCTTGTTTAACAGGCTATAGTAATAGCCTTAGAAGCGGCGCGCCTCCCTCCCCCTCCCACCGTGGGGGGGGTGCGGCCTCGTTTGGCTCCACAAGCCTGCAGCCGCTTCTCCGGCCCACCGGAAGATGCCGGAGTCACAAACCCGCGCCTAATGGCGCAGAGGCTGACAGCACAGCCTGTGTTGCCACAGATCGGCGCCTCGAAATGGCGCCGATCTCATCACTCACGCGGCCTTCCAAAATGGCCGCCGCTGTTCTTCACTGCGCTCTTCTTCGCTCTTCTTCTGCCTGTCCCACGTCGTCGTGCAGCAAAGAGAGGAAGGTAAGAGGGGCGGTGGGACTTAAATAGTCCT
This sequence comes from Rhineura floridana, assembly GCF_030035675.1. Classification (NCBI taxonomy): domain Eukaryota; kingdom Metazoa; phylum Chordata; class Lepidosauria; order Squamata; family Rhineuridae; genus Rhineura; species Rhineura floridana. Next base: position 103,552,567 of record NC_084486.1, read on the forward strand.
GCCAGCCCCGCCCCTCACGTTACGCATCGCGCTTTTGTCATCAGCGCGACGCGCGACACTGCCTTCATTAAAGATGGAGGCAGCGTCTTCACCCCCACCTGCAACCTTGCCCCGCTCGTCAGCTGCGTGGCGAGCGGGGCGCCCTTCCCCTGGTAGGCTTGCTCTGATTTACCACCAAGAACGAGACATTAGCCAGACGAGGATTACCCAAGTTTTATTCTGCAGAATAGAGACAGACTCCCCAAAAGTGAGTTGCCTGAATATTATTATGCAGGCCTGTCATTAGATACCTTATCTCAGCATGGTTATGTGCCAGAGAAGCTCAAGCAATTTGTAACAAAAGAAAACGCAACTTAAAGATGGGCCATCGCCTTGTGGCTATTTGCCAGCTATATCAGCACAAACAAGATACATCAGAACTCTCAGCTAGTTTCTTGTCCTTATCTCCGTACATTACATTCAGTTCTAGTATATTGTAATCAATCCCCTGAAGTTTCTCTGACCTTTGATATGGCTGTCTATACTTTGGTTTAGCTTTGCACATCTTAATTATAATGGACATGTTATACACATTCTAAATATAATGCAATCTGGATTTTCTCAACACTTGGACAATTTGGCCCTCCCAGTCTGAGTCCTGGGGTTAGGGACCCATTGGGCCCCAGAGGGTTGTTTGGCCCCAGAGTCAGCCTTTTCCCTCCCTTTCCACTCCATTTCCAGCTAGTGGGCAGCTTTGGCAGGGTGGCTCCCTTTATCCCAGTTTTGGCCCTTATGGCCTGCCATCTCAGCCATCTCAATTTTCACCCAGAGCTTATTCATTGTCCCAGGCTCACAGTGCTGAGGCCCTGCATTATGCAGAAACCACTTTGTCTTTAGGTGACCATTGCTCTCTGCTGCAAGTATGTGGACCTTTCCCCCCCTCATATTGTGGTAGCCTTAGGGTTGCCATATTCCAGTTCCACAAATCCGGGCAGGTTAATTTGCATATTATGTAAAGTATTTGCATATTATGCAAATTATTTGCATATTATTTGCATATTATGCAAATATTTGCATATTAATACTTGGATTGTCCAGTTGTTTTGTTTTTGTGCCTAGGAATTACCACCAAAAACTGGGGAAAGATGTGAGAAATCTTTTTTTAAAAAGCAACATTTTTAGCCTTAAATGCCTAGACTCTAGTTTCCAACACTATGGAGTATTTATTGATTGATTAAGAGAATTTATATCCTGCCCTTTTGCTGTTAAAAACAGAGCTCAGCACAGCTTACAAATATAATAAAAACAATAAAAATACACAATCAATATAAAAACATAATAAAAACACAAAATAGCAACAAACATAAAGTAAGTCAGGGCAACAGTACGGTTAACCATATACGATATATTTCAAAGATGTGGCGGGTGGAGAAAAACAAGAAGCCAAAATGTTAGGAAAAGGAGTCTTTCACACCACATGCTCAGTTGTAAATACTGTTGCAGCAAGCTTTACAAGTTCCTCCAGTATTCCACTGGTGCAGGCACTCAGACATTCAAAGTATCTGTATGTTTCTTAGGTTTTATAAAAGCAGAGCTTTGCTTAACTCAAAATTTCTTCTCCCTTTGATCAACCACATCTACACAGGTTCCACCTCCATACTCAAAATGAAACTGGGCCTGGAAGTGTGCAACAACCCCACACATAAGTTGCTAATTAGATTACCAATGCCAGGATGTCTGTCTTATGGACTACTCTCCTGCTCCCCCCCCCCGGGCATAATGAAAGACCCAGTCCTGGGCTCAGAAAGAAAATAAATATCTGGTCCTCTTCAAAGTATTGATAAGCCTCTTGTTTTAATTGAAATAATAATTATAAATTCTTGTTCTTATCACTAATGGGAGTTAATTATCTTGCATATGCTGCTGTTGCTTCTATGGCTGTAACGGAGTGAGGTTAAAGATAAGTGAAATGCAAATAGGAAAAACAACAACACAAAAGGCAGTAACACTTTCCTAAATGTAATACCATACCAACCACAACAAGATTCCTATGAGTAAGGCAGAAAACTAAGCATCTCACAACCAAAAAATATGATAAATGAAGAAATATTTATATAAAAGCATGACTATCAAATATATTTATTATTTACACAAACTGTAAAGATATTTATAGTGCAATCCTAGGTTTATTTATTCAGAAGCAAGTCCCAGCGTATTCAGTGGGGCTTACTCAAACAGGGACAGAAATGCAACTTCAAGTGATAAGCAACTTCATTCACACAACCCAAAATTCCGAATCATGCCACTTTATGCTGTTTTGCAACTGTTTATACTTGTTTTTATGGTTATTGGATTTTAAATGGCTTTATTTCTTGTTGTGAGCTGCCTTGGTTTCCAACCCTACCTCACAGGGGTGTCAGAAAGATTCCATACACGCACACGCACACGCAGACACTGCAGATGTACAAATACATACAGCCCATATAATAGTTTATTGTCAAACCAGTTGGTCATTGCAGAAAAATCAGTATTAGTTTTAAAAAAATCAGTATTACTTTCCTACAGAATAAAAACTGTAATACCTAAGTAAGCCCTGCCTACTTGCTTTAAAATAGGACTGGAGGGCACAAACACAATTCTTTTTTACATTCACTCCAAAGTCCCATTGATTTTCAGCACATTCATAACCATGTCTACTCAAAAGTAAGTCCTATTGAATTCAATGGGATTTACTCTGGGCATATGGGATTAGCATTGCTTTTACAAAAAGCAAGCATTGGGAAAGTTTTCAAAACACTGCCCAAGATCTGACTCCTGCACACAAGAGGAAAAAAAACTGAAATGTATATACTTACCCAATTTATGAGATTTTCAGATAAACAGGGGGTGAAACCACCATTTTGTTTTCTAGACACTGCTTAAGGTCAATGAAACTGAAACACAATCCCTGATTGGCTGCAATCCTGAATGGGCGGGGTTAAAGCTACGAAGTGCTATACAGTACTGTTTAAAGAAAGATTTAACAGTCGGGGGGGCGGCTGACGTTTTTATGTATATCTCGAGAACCGGACCACCTAGAAACTTAATTTTTTTTTAAATTAAAGCTGAGAATCCGGGCCACCTAAAGGGCTAGCCGGGCACCGGGTGGCATGCATAGAATCCGGGTAAAACCCGGCTAACCGGGCAATATGGCAACCCTAGGTAGCCTGAGCTTATGGGCAAAGAAACTGCCAAGTCCCAGGACAAGAAAAAAATTAAGCGAAAGCAGGCCAATAGGAATTGGGAAAATTGATTATCAGGTTTTACTTTTTATATGGGTGTGGTCTTGCAGGCCCAACTGTGGAAAGCACCTGCCCTAGTTAAGTACCTGGGCATCATTCATAGGGCCTTTTCTAAGAACCAGGGTCCAGCGTGGCTCAGGTAGGATGAACATTGTAAAATGAGTGCAGCCTTGAACCTTGTGCTTCCCTGGGACAATCCTCAGCAGGAACTTTGATGCAGTGCCTTCCCCAGCCTGTAAAGCTGTTGGGGAGCATGCCCAAAGTGGGCATTTGTTGGCGTGTTCCCCTGTTTCTCTGGGAACTTCTGGGGTTGTGAGGTAGGGGGTTCAATCTCACCTGCTCTGCTGGGACTTCAGCTCCCAGGGTCACTGCAGTAGGCAGCCGTGTCGCTTTAGATATGAATGCTCTAACTGTGGCACAGGCCACACAGTCATCCACTGCACATGAAGCAGGGCAGCGAGAGTAGGTGGCAGGGACTGGAAGCCGGGCCATGGGGGTGGCTCCAGTAACCCCTCCTCGGCTGCACCTGGCAAAGGCCAGCAGCTCAATTATTGTGGCCAATCTTGTCTTCATCCTGTGTGATTACCCAGACAAGGCAGTGGCGCAATACTTGGCCAAAGGTTTTCAGGAAAGTTTCCAGTTCCCTTATGTTGGTCCTAGGCTCATTGGATGTCTAGTATTGTGGAATTTATGACTAGGTTCTTTTTGGAAGAGACTCAATAATGATGCCAAAGCCTGTTTTAAGTTTATTTATTCAGCAAAGCGCTTTACTAGAGCAAAGTACAGAACTCGACTAAAAAATGGCAGTTGGGTACAGACATATATACCCCTACATTCGTAATAGCCATAGCAACAGTCTCATCCAATTATTCTATGCCACTGTGATGCTCTGCCCACATACTAGCTACACCCCTCTATGCATTCTTGTGAGATTTGTATCTTTTGCATATGTTCAGTCTGCTACAGCAGCTCTACTCACTATTGCCTACGTGGCTCCCCTGCTTAGAAGGAATCCTCATCACTAGGAATCTTAAATCTTTCTCTGGAATGCAGGGCATTGTCTGTGCCAAGCTGGAGAAGGAAATTAGGGAAATAGGGTCTCTGGCCTCTTTGATTTCCTGCCCTTGCCTAACTTGAGAATGTCCTCGCTTGGGGTGGTCCCCAAGTGGGTTCCTGGTGAATTTAGCCTCATTCACCACTTGTTTCATGCTCTTGGCGAGTCTGGGAATGATGCAATCCCTCAGCACCTCTGTTCTTTTTTCTGTGCTTTTTTTGACAGTGCTGTCACTGTGGTGCAGTGCTGTGGTCAGGGTGCCCTGCTTGGCAAATGCAATATAAAGTCTGCTGTCTACCTGCTGCCTGTTCATCCCCAGGATTTTGACCTCTTGGGCTTTTCATTTGAGGGAAAATTTTGTGTTAATAGGGCTTTGCCCATAGGATGTTCCATCTCATGTGTTTCCTTTTAAACTTTTAGCAGCTACCTTGAGTGGGTGGTTAGGTGGAGGACTGTCTCTGAGAGTGTCATCCATTATTTGGATGATTTTCTCTTAGATGATGATGCAGGCGTGGACATTTGCCTTGGGCTCCTGCAGGCTTTTGCCTCCATTGCCAGGCAGCTCGGAGTTCTTTTCGCTACTGAGAAAACAGAGGGGCTTTCACCACCTTTTGGGGCATTGAGCTGGACACTAGGCTTCAGTTATCTAGGCTCACTGACCGGATGCTGGAGGATTTGAGGGTTAGGCCATAGGTGCTAGGAAACCTACTTTGCAAGAGCTGCAGGTTTTGGCTGGTCATTTAAATTTTGCTTGCAAAGTGATAGCTCCCTGCCTAGCATTTCTTAGGCACCTGGGGGATGCATCTGAAGGCCTAAGAGCCCCTCAGCAGAGGATTAGGGTCTCGGGTGGCATGAGAGAGGATCTGCGCATATAGTTATATCCTTTTTGGACAAGTTTAATAGTGTTTCCTTTTGGAGGAGCGAGCTACTCCTGGAGGCTGAGCTTCAGGTCCACTGATGCTGCAAGAGGCTTGGGTATGGGTATTTATTTCGGGATTCTGGTGCTCTGAGCATTGGCCTGAGGATTGGTTTGCCAGTGGTGTCACTAGCAATCTTACTTTTTTAGAATTTTTCCCTTTAGTGGTGTCTGTCCATATTTGGCCACAAGTTTTGGCCATCAGGTATGTTACGTTTTGGTGTGACAACCAGGCCACAGTTTGGGTGGTTAATTCTTTGTCATCTAAGTCCCTTACGATGATGAGGCTTGTCGGGGTCTTTGTTTTGCCGTGCCTCAAGCACTGTATTCTTTTTCTGGCTTGGCATGTTCCTGGTCTGGTTAACGAGATTGCAGATTCCCTTTCTTGTTTTCAGGCAGAGTGTTTTCAGGCACTTGCCCCTCAGACCAGAGCTGAGCCAGATGCTGTGCCTTCCTGGATGTGGAACCTTGGAAGATTGAGGTCCAGTAGGGCATAGAAGCTCCAAGTACCAGATCCAGCTACAAGAGGGCCTTTTCAGAGTTTGAAACCTTCCAACAATCACCTGGCCCAAACCTAGCCAATCCTCACTGATCATGTTTTGTAGTTTGCTGTTTTCCTCATGTCCAAGTTGGCTGGTTTGGTTTTTTATTCCAAGGCTTGAGGTTTCCCTGACCCTACAATTGATTTTAGAGTGAGGAGGATGTCGGAAGGATGGGCTAGGGAGGCACCTCGCCAGTCTGATGCTTGTAGCCTTATTTCTCCAACTTTGCTTTTGGCTCGTATTCAGGCCCTTAATGTTTTATGTCACTCTGATATTGAGTGTCAACTATTCAAAGCTGTCATGCTCTTGGCATTTTATGGCACCTTTAGGATTAGTGAGTTGGTGGCTGCTTCTAAGCTTGACCGATCAGCTAGGGTCTTGAGTTTTTCTGATATTGTTTTTTCTGCTGATGGTCTGTCTATCAGGCTGTGCAAATTAAAGATTGACAAGAGAAAATGTCTTTGTGGTTGAACTGGCACCTTGTGGGGTTACTGACCTTTGCCCTGTTCAGAATTTGGCTGCATACATTCACCTTCATGGGCAAAACCCTGGGGTTTTATTGCAGCATGAGGACCATCACCACTGACTTGTTTCCAATTTTGGGCCATGGTTAAGAAGGCCTTGAAGATTGGTGGTGCTCCAGCTGGAAGCTTTGGCATACACTCCTTTCATATATTTGAAGCCTCTATTGCCACATCCTAGGCCTGGAAGATAGGCGTATCCAGGCCATTGAGAGATGGAAGTCCAGGGCCTTTAAGAAATATATTCTTCCTTTCAAATAGCATGTGTTGTGTCTGTACAGAAACCTCCAGGCTTTGGGTCTGTTGTTAATTTTTTATTTTGTCCTTGCAGGTTTGCAGAGTGGTAAGCCTAAGTGCATCCTGATTTGTGGCTACAGTATAATTTTCTGGGCCCTGCCCAGGGCCAGGGAGTCTGGCATGAGTCTGCAGCTTGGCCTTAGTTCTATTGCTTGTATCGAGTGGGCCAACAGGCGTAGCATAGTTTGGATCCAGTTTCTCCCAGTCCCGCTTCAGTGCTGTGTGGTGGCCCCCCACCTCTAGTCTTACTTGTTCACCTAGGAAAGAATGACCTGGGGGTGAGAAAGAGCTTGTCTATTTGTTTCCAGTAGTTTTCTTTCATTCAGTCTGCCTTCCCAGGGGTCAGAATCATCAGGTCTGATATGCTTCAGCCCAGAGTGTGGAAATGTGGTGCCCCCAACCAGATGGATGAAGCCAGGAGGAAGATTAATGGTTCCTTGAGGTGAGTTTTATTGGCTGGTGGGGATGGATTCACCCCCGATCCAGACATCAAACACTACTTACCGTACCTGTATAGGGATGGAGTACATCTCTCTAATAAGGGGTACGACATCTTCCTTGAGGATCTGCGGGGTATCAGGTACCACCTGAGGGGAGAGGTGACCTAAGCAATGGCTAAGTCTCCTTTGTGGCAGGGTCAGTGCAGGGTTAGGAAAAATAGGGTAATTGGTGAGAACCTTGAAGCACCTTCTAGAAGGTGAAGGGGGGTTTCCTCAGATCTGTCCATCAAAACTCAAGGACAGATGGTGGAGACAGGGGCCCTCCTTGAGGACTGCTCAGATCAATTCCTCAAGGCTGGAGCTAAAGATACCTGTACAGAATTCCCTAGGCACAATGTGCCTGCAAGGAAGGGCCTAGGAGTAGGTAGTAAAACTACCCTTGGGCCTAGAGCCAAGATGCCTCGCCCAAAAATCTGAGGATTGGGGTTTAAACTTTATAGCACTCAGATTTTAGGAGCCCACACTGATCTTTAATATTTATTTAGTTTCCCTCTGCAGATCTTAATTTGATAATTGGCCTAACTGATCATTCGACTTAATTGGCTCATTTGCTTAGGAGGATAATTGGTTCAGTTTGGTTTAATTTGGCTTAATAAAAATGTTGCCCTTTCCATCCCATATTTTGTATCTGCCTCATCATTTGGCGGGGTCTGGGTGCAAAAAAGAGCAGTAATTAGCACTGAATTGTTATTAAAGGTAGAGCACTCACTTTATCAAATTTTGGGAAATCTATCGCTAAACAACAAATTAGAATCAGATGTTATAATAAAAATGTATTTCATCCCTAATATTTAATTGTGATATCTTCAGGCACATTAGTAATGGGAACAGCACTATATGGCCTTCAAATAGAAATGATAATCTGTAAAGTAGATTGCCTTTAAAATTTAAAAAAAGGAAAAAGAAAGAATGCTAGATGCTTTTATGTCCCAACTAAACCTCTCTGGCTCTGCTATGCATGTGGAGCTCTGTGCAAGCAGGGACTACACTAACAATTTCAGTGTCTGGGAAGGCTCTCTGAAGCTTCTTGTAAACCTCGGAGTCTGCAAATGCAAACAAAAAGGTCACATTTTTCATCCTATTGTTCATGCCAGTAGTCTTGGTGTCAGTTTAGTGATGCAACTCACAACTGAAGCCTCCCAGCACTGACAAAGGATCTGATCTACTGCTGCTCTAAGCCATATTATCAGATTATTTCTTCTTGTCTATGGGCTCCTTCACTATGTAATTAGCCTGTGGTGTTGAGCCGGAGAGCAGACGTAAAGCCACAAGGGAACAGCTGAGGCTAGTAATGACATAGTCATTTACTTAGCTGACATAATTTGGGAGTTATGATCTGGATTTGTGTGCTTGCATCCAATCACATGTTATCTGTCTCTGCCATAGGCCTACTGTTGGTCTCAGTTTGATATTAATTGTATTTTGTTTTGAGTGAGTTATATCACTGACATTTAATGGGAAAACTATTAACATAACCATCATCCAAGTCTACACTCCAAGGGCAAATGCAGAAGAAAAGGAATTGGAGAGATTTTACACAGAAGTACAGGAAGAAATTGATCACACACCAAAACAAGATGTGCTGATAATCGTGGGGGACTGGAATGCAAAAGTAGGGAACAGAGAAGAAATAGGAATTGTGGGGAAATGGGGCTTACGAGATAGAAATGAAGCAGGAGAAAGTCTTATTGAATTCTGTGAAGCCAATTATTTGTTTCTTGCAAACACATGTTTTGAGCAACCAAAAAGATGACTGTACTGTACACATGGACATCACCAAATGGTCAATATAGGAATCAAATTGATTATATAACTGGTAGCAGAAGATGGAGAAGTTCCATACTTTCTGTAAAAACAAGACCAGGAGCAAACTGTGGTATAGTTCATAAACTGGTTGTATTGAAAATCATAGTAAAGTTGAAGAAGAACAACAAAGCAATCATAACACCAAAATACAATTTAAATAACATCCCAGGAGAATATAAAGATCAAATAAGGAACAGATCTGATGCTTTAAACTTACATTACAGAGAACAAGAAGAAATATGGAATAAAGAGACATTATCAGGGAAGAATGCAAAAAGACAATACCTATGGTTAAAAAGAGAGAAAGACCTCAATGGATGACTGAAGAAACTCTTAAAATGGTTCAAGAGAAAATGAAAGCAGAAGCAAAAGGAGACAGAAACACAGTCAGAACCCTAAATGCAATAATACAGTCACTGGTGCATAGGGACAAAGAGAACTATTACAATAGTTATTGTATAGAAATAGGGCAACAAAAAGGGAAGAACAAGAGCCCTATTCCAAAAGATTAGAGAAATAAAAGGGAAATTTAAACCAAGAGTAGGGATGCTGAATGATCAACAGGAGAACACACTGACTGAACGAGGTGAAATAAAAGGAAGATGGAAGCAATACACTGAAGAACTCTATAAAAGAGATGCCAGGATGAAAGATTCATTCACGGAGGAAACATATGATGAAGAACCAGAAATTTTAGAATGTGAAGTGAAAGCTGCTCTTAAAATACTTGGAAGAAACAAATCATCAGGAACAGATACCATACCAACAGAGTTGCTACAAGCTAGTGAGACTGAATCTGTCCAAAGTTTGACAAAAATTTGTCAATGAATATGGAAAACTAAACAATGGCCCACAGACTGGAAGCGTTCAATATACATGCCAATTCCAAAGAAAGGGGATCCCAGGGAATGCAGTAATTATTGAACTATTGCCTCAATATCCCATGCAAGTAAAGTAATGCTCAAGATTCTACAACAAAGGCTCTGACCATATATAGAGTGAGAAATGCCAGACATCCAAGCTGGATTCAGAAAAGGAAGAGGCACCAGAGATCATATCGCAAACATTAGTTGGATAATGGAACGGACAAAGGAATTTCAGAATTATATCACCCTGTGCTTTATAGATTACAACAAAGTCTTTGACTGTGTAGATCATGAAAAACTATGGAATGCTTTAAAAGAAATGGGAGTGCCACAGCATGTGATTGTCCTGATGCGCCACCTATGCACTGGACAAGAGGCTACTGTAAGGACAGAATATGGAGAAACCGATTGGTTCCCAATCGGAAAGGGTGTGAGACAGGGTGTATTTTATCACCCTAATCTATACGCAGAACATATCATACGGAAAGCGGGATTGGACCAAGATAATGGAGGTGTGAAAATTGGAGGGAGAAATATCAATAATTTAAGATATGCAAACGATACCATACTCTTAGCAGAAACCAGTAATGATTTGGAACGAATGCTGATGAAAGTTAAAGAGGAAAGCACAAAAGCAGGACTACAGCTGAGCATCAAGAAGACTAAAGTAATGACAACAGAGGATTTATGTATCTAACTTTAAAGTTGACAATGAGGACATTGAACTTGTCAAGTATTATCAATGCTTTGGCACAATCATTAACCAAAATGGAGAAAATAATCAAGAAATCAGAAGAAGGCTAGGACTGGGGAGGGCAACTATGAGACAACTAGAAAAGGTCCTCAAATGCAAAGATGTATCACTGAACACGAACATCAGGATCATTCAGACCATGGTATTGCTGATCTCTATGTATGGATGTGAAAGCTGGACAGTGAAAAAAGCAGTTAAGCGAAAAATCAACTCACTTGAAATGTGGTGTTGGAGGAGAGCTTTGCGCATACCATGGACTGCAAAAAAAACAAATAATTGGGTGTTAGAACAAATTAAACCAGAACTGTCACTAGAAGCTAAAATGATGGAACTGAGGTTATCATACTTTGGACACATAATGAGAAGACATGATTCACTAGAAAAGACAACAATGCTGGGGAAAACAGCAGGGAGTAGAAAAAGAGGAAGGCCGAACAAGATATGGATTGTCTCCATAAAGGAAACCACAAACTTGAACTTACAAGATCTGAACAGGATGGTTCACGACAGATGCTATTGGAGGTCACTGATTCATAGGGTCGCCATAAGTCATGATCAATATGCAGGCACATAACAACTAATTGTTTGAAGTAAAAGTGAAAAGCATATTTGAATTACCCATTCATTTCTCACTCACAAATGAGAAAATAAAATGAATAGGTTAGATTAGTTGCCTATAACTTAGAAGAGTGGTTCCCAAACCTTTCCCCCCACAGACCACATGAAAATTGCTGAGGGTCTTGGTGGACCACTTAATAATTTTTCTGCCTGTTGCAGCAATTGTAGTGTGCTGTACTAGATTTTTTGTAACACAGAAAAATACAATATAAGAAGTAAAAGAAGCAATATGTGTGTGCAATCTCCCATCTTCAACCACAAACCCCACAGACAAATTGTGGACCACCTGAACAAAGCTCACGAACCGTTGGTGGTCTATGGACCACAGTTTGGGAAACCCTGACTTAAAATAAAGCAATTTATTTTAATAGTTCAAGAAACAGACACAATCTAGGTAAGCTTTTGATAGCCTCCAGATTTCTTCACCATGGATCGATTGGTTAGTTATAATCATTGCAGAGTGACATCCCTGTGGACTCCATGCTTTGGACAAAATGAGATTTTCCAAAGTTGCAAAAAAAAAAAAAAATAGAGAAAAGGGAAGACGTAACATTTTCTAGATCTTTGCAAAGGCTCAGCTTCCCCCATGTATATATAAAATGCTCCTAGGTTGCTTCTGCTGCATTCCCTCATGTTCAGTGACCTAAAGAAAATTGAGAAGAGTAGACTGTTGCAGTCCTTGTGTCTGCCCTCAAGTCTTTGCTGCTCCCCATCTTTTGCTTTTCCCTTTCCTGTTGCCTCACTTTACCTTCTTGACGCTCTATTTCTGTCTCCTTCTCTGTGCCTTCATTCCTCAACTGTCCTTCCCTGCTATTTAACCTTTTGCCTCATGTTTGTAGCCAACCCTCAGCATGTGGACTTGACATGGATATGTGGACATCTAGAGAAACCTGCTGTGCAATTTGACCTCATTGGCTTCTTCTTATCCTAAGGTGTTACTTTTACCTTACTCAAACCAAGGACTCACCTTTTGTGAGTATAACAGGGTGATTCTACAGTGCTATGATTACAAAAGTCCCTGTGATGGGAAAATGTAGTCCTATGAACCCACTGTGTCCCACTGAAATCACCAACTCTGGGATTGCAGTTCAAGTGGTTGTGGTTTTTTGCTTCTTTTCACCCAGCAAGAAACCCCAGTTGTGCAATATATGATGAAGAAGCTATCCACCCACAAGGAAATGAATGTTCACAGTAGTTACTGGAGTCAAATGGTTATGATTTCTGGGCAGTTTTACAGTGGAGTGAATTGAAATAAGAGATCTTGTTATGCATGGTTTCATCTGGTACTAATAACTTATTATAAAGCCTTTAGAAACTATTCTAAAGGTCTTTATTACCTTACCTGACATGCAGTAAAAACTTGTGAAAAATGAGAAATGGTGAGCACTTTCCCACTGCTAACCTTTATCATGGTATTTGCAAATGTTTTGCAAATATCCCCTGATATAACTACTACTGCTGAATATTTCACAGTTTGGAGAACTAGAAATATAGAGAATCAATGTACATTGATGAGCCATTGCAAAAAAAATCAATCTTAATCATGTGATTGAACATATGATTGCCTTGAGATTCTCTTCATGTGGAGTTTTATCAATGTACAGGTGTATATGTACCCATCAGTAAAACTCACAAAAAGGATCTTTATTCAGTCATACGTACGATCCCATCAAGTTTGCAAAACAAACAATAGCTTATCACGTATGCATCATTAATGGGGACAGGAAAGGGAGATGTGCATGAACTGATGAAAGCGAATGCTGAAGTTAACTGCAGGCTCCAGTTCTGGAATTAACTTTGCATTAAATGTGCATTAAAAGTATGGTGTGGATGTGACCTAAGAAACAATTTGTTTATGCTATTCTGACTGGCTGGTATGGTTTTTGTCTTTCTCACACGGTTTCTCCTATTTCATATGGATCACGAATTTTGGCTTAATTGGTTCAATTTGACTATTGCTAATTGTTTCTTCCATAACCTTTGCAGAAGGCATGGACTGCAGAGAGGATGTGCACAAAGTGAAGATATGTTGCCAAGATGGAGAGAGCTGAGGGGGGTACTTGGGAGGATTATCTTGGGTAAACTGAGGCAGGTATGATGGTAGCTCCCCACAGAAGCTGCCTAAGCTCTCCTGGGTATTGCCACCATTTCTCACTAAGGACAGAAGTCCTACTGTGGAACCTCTCCACCCCAAAAATATTCAGCTTTATCACATATTAATCCCGTATATCTATGGCTCTTCTTGACACTATCTGAGCAGTGTTGTCAGAACAGTAAACAGCCATGGAACTTTCTGCTGCCACATCGAGGAGACCCCAAGCAGTTGTCTCTGCTGGCAAAAAGGGAGGTCTTCGGTGTCCTATGGCTCCTCAGCTATCTGCCCAGGGAGCATTTGATTGCTCCGTTAAACACCCAAAAGGATTTTGCCAAACGCTGAATAGGTGTTTGCCTCACATTTGCCTCACATTTGGTGGTGTAGCTCATTTTAGGGATAATTTTAGGGATAACTTTTCTATTATTTACACTTTTAAAAAACAACTTTTCATCCTACATGCAGAAAAGCGAACAGCTTGTTTGAATTATGACTCTAACTAAAGTTTTCTTCTATCCTTTTTATTTCATTCCTATTCCTCTACTTGATTTTAGGGTGACACTGAAGTTGTATTTCAAAAATGTATAATGCTGTCAACTTTGAATAAATGGCAAAATATGCCGCAGTTTAAGCCATTTATTATCCAAGTTCAAGTGAATATTTATGTCTTTTTATTCAAGAAGCATATTTCATATTCCATTTTTGAGTTTAGCTTGATGCTGGATCTTCTCTGTCAGTGAATGATGTTAATAGTGTCTATTATCTTTCTTCACATTTCATTTTCTCGAAGTGTATTTCTGTACAGCTACTGTGCCAAGAATTTTAGTATTTAAATAATGGCGCTCACATAGCTGATCTATTTATGATATGCCAGAAGGTTATTACTGGAAGCCCAGTCCTAAAGAGACATGCAGCAGCTAGTGTGCACAGAATAGCTTGCACTGAAACATCTACAATCAATACCAAAGTTGACACCCATGTTAGCATGCATCACTGTTTATCGATACATGGAAATCTATCTATAGGTTTCATCCATGAAGGTGCATTTTCCAAGATCTTGGGTCTAAAGTTGCAGCACACCATGGGAATGTTGCCTTGAACACCAATAAAAGGGGGAGAATAGTAACTAGACCCTAAACTGGTTGAAAAATAAATGTTTGGATTTATTATAAAATAGAAAATCTGTTAATAGATACAGCTATATCTGCAGAGGTTTCACAGATACCATCTGGACCAACAGCTTCATTGACTATGAAGAAGGAAAAAGAGAGATGGAGACTGAGGCACGGAAAATTACTATTGTCATATAAGGAGAAGGTGGGGCACTAAGGATCTGACAGGTTATATACTATTGCTTTTGCCTAGACTCTGAGCAATGAGAGACACCAGGGGTTCCAGTGCTTATCCAGGGTTCGGTTTTCTTGAAATGAAGGTCAGCAGAGACTGCGGTGTCTCTAGGATATTATGTTATTTACACATATACAGGCATACCCCTCTTAACGTTGCTTCACTTAACATCGCCTCGCTACAACTTACATGCTCCATATGCCTGTGTTTCTCCAGAAACACGGCTAGCAAACCACTTACAGGGTTAGGGTTAGGGAGAGGCGCGGCAGCGCAGCAGCAGAGGCTTTAGCACGTGGGGGTGGAAATAGATGCGATCGCGCCACTACAAATCAGCTGGGAGGCGCGATCGCAATCAGCTGAGAGGCGTGGCAGCACAGCAGCAGAGGCTTTAGCGTGGGGCTTTGAGGCTTCGCATGAAGGAGAGGGAAAAAAAGTTTTAAAAGGTAGTGCTTCACTTTAAGGACATTTTCGGTTTACGTACTCGCTCTGGTCCCATTGAGTACGTTAATGCGAGGTATTACTGTATACAACCTGAGCATGAGATAGAAAGGGCTCACAGTATTAACAGTCCAACAGATCTTGCTTCCCCATTAGGTTTCTAGGAAGACTCCCCAAAGCTGTGGCTTTGGATTTAGGAAGAGAGAGCAGTCAGGCCTCTCTGTCTCTTACTAGCTCCAGATCAGACTCAACTCACTACCTCCTGGCCCTAGGATTGGGGGCAGGGGGAGCCTAGCTCCTCCCTGAAAGAGCATCACCAGCCTGTTCCTATGGCAACACATCTGCTTTTGACCAAGTCTTTAGACATGTAAGTTGGATACTTGACAGACTTTATTTATTTTATTATATTTATACCCCATGTTTTTCTCCAAGGAGCTCAAGGTGGCATACATAGTTCTCCCCCTGCTCATTTAATCCCGACAACACCCTGTGAGGTAGGTTGACCAGTACAGCAGGTTCCTTCCACTGCAGATCCCAGATTTCCAGATGCAGAATTACAGGCTTGGAGGAGACACAAAGACATCATCCAGACCAACCCCCCAATCCTATAACAATACACATTGCCCTCATTTGCACGTAACACTAAGCCAAACCGTGGTTTAGCATGGATGAGAAATTTTGCAAGATCTCATAGAGGAGATCATAGGGCAAATGTTGGTTATAGCAAGTTTGGAGAAAGATCAATCATGAGCCTGGGTCCAGATGGCATGTTAAGCTAAACCATGGCTTAGCTCAGCACAACACAGTAGTAAAAAGACTGAGGAGAAGCAAAGCAGCTCCTGGCAAGGAGAGAACCAACAAAGACCAAGCAGAACTGAACAATGTGGTTTCTTGGAAAGAGTTCCATTTGAAGAAACCTCTGAAGGGTTCCATTTTTTAAGCTGCCACAAGTCTCTTTTTGCTGCAATAAATTAACACAACTACTCCTCTGGAAATTGAGAAGGTGGTTACCTAAAAGCAGTCGGTGACATTTGCTGGTCTGCATCAGATAGCAGCAGATACATGGCTGGTGCTGTTTCTTTTCACAGTGCTTATAACAATTGCATTTCTGTTAACCGGAGTGTGGTAGTGGAGTTCAAGCTGGGAAACCAGGGCTCAGTTCTCAGCTGAGCAGAGCATCTCCCACACTGGCATTAGACAGGTTATGCCATCTAAGCCTCATACCTTGATCCAATAGCCAATAAAAGAAAGGCTATTAAATGAAGTACATATTCATTCATTTAAAAGATTTATATTCCACTCGTCACATAATGGTCTTAGAGAGAGCTATGCTCAGGTAAATACAGTACTACAAAATACAAACAACATATGCAATTAAAATTTAAAAGAAATTAGAATCAGAAAAAGTATAACACTGTACAATGAATAAGAATGCACAGCTTTCATGTCTAACAACCTCAGTAATCTGTTACACTTTCCCACATTCATATGACTCCTTTTGAGTTGTGAACTTCAAAATGAAAAGAATGAATCCAGGTCTGCACCATATGGCTTTGTTCAATGGAATCAAAGCTGATGTTACAACATGACTAGGATATACCTTGTGTTCCCTTATGGGCAAAACTCAATATCATTTTTAATGTGAACACTAAATATCCATATGTCAAGAAAACAAAAAGTATTTGGGTTTGCTTTTGTTTCACAGGATTATTTTGGCACTTCCCCGTCAGTTCAGCTTTACCTTATTCCACATTCCTTTTATCTCTTTTCTCACTTTACAAAAAAGGGGGAAAATAATTCATCACTCAGGAGTTAAGTGCAGGAAGAGATATCCTGCTACACATGCTGGTGCATTGACTATTCGCTCAACTGATTAAAGGATGAATAAACAACAGTATCTGTTAACAAGCACCGGTGGTTCTTTAGCCTGATCTTGTGAAAATGCCCTACCATGTGCTGAGGATGACTTTAATATTGCATCAGAACTTTACTTAAGTGGATGAATTTGTTGCTAGAGGGAAAGTCTTTAAAAAGTGTAATTGGAATAGATTCTTTTAAATGAAAGTAATATTTTGCTTTCTAAAAGATATGCTCTTGACATTTGTTGTGTTCACTCTTATTCAGTTGTTTAGTCACAACAATGGTGCTCAGGTAATTTAGGAGTTTTGATTAAAGCATCCAAAAGGAAGGAAATGAAGGCTCCCTGCTGAACCTATTATTTTTTTTATACCAAAAATGAAGGAGGGAATCTTCCTGTTAAAGATCCATACTATAAGCCCTAAGCCACCTAGCTAATCCTTTCACCAAGAGTATTTAATGTGATTTTTACAGCCTGATTACATTATTTTTGTAAATGGAGGAATTGGATATAATGTTTTCATTAACAGACACCTCATTTTGTTAATCATTCATGAAAAACATATTCATTTTGTTATTTACTGCTGTGGCTATTGGTTTCCCCCCCCCCTTGAACTGATTTTGTTGTTAACTGCAGCAGAGCTACTTTTGGTGTCCTCTCCTGGCAGCTTAAAAAGAAAAAACTTGCCCTACAACACCACACGAATCACACTGGCCATATTTGGGGTATATTTGTACCCCAATGAAATTGCCATTGAAAGTATGGGTAATTTTGTCCCCCAGAGACCATTTTTATCTGTGTTATCAGCACAAGTGTACTTGACAATACCAATGCACCATGAGCCAAAAGCCACCATCTTGTATCCTTCAGCATATCTTTGGCAGTAAACAGCACCAGGCGCTAATGCATTTCTGGGATATATTTGGACCCCTGTGTTTTTTGTTTCCAGAAGAAAAACAGTAAGTGGTAACTGGCTAAAATTTGGGGACATTATATGGGACAATGTCCTAGAAGGTCCTGTAGGTTTACTCATGTGTAAATTACATAATAAAAGTATGCCTGAGGAGGAAATTTGTCCCCATAGCTTTTTGCTGGGATATATTTGGACCCCAGGTGTTTTTTGTTTCCAGAAGAAAAATGGTAAATGGTAACTGGCTGAAATTTGGGGACATTGCACAGTTTAAAATTTGTGACAATGTCCTAAAATGACATCCCTGTAGGTCTACTTGTGAGTCAATTACACGATGAAAAGTGCACCTGAGGTCCAAATGTGCCCCAGAAGTCAGGATGAAACAAAAACTACACCAATAGGACCATAAATAAATTGAAATAATGTTCAATGTGTTTGAAATAATGTTCAATGTGTTTCATTTAATTTTTTTTTTCATTTAACTTGTTGCTGATTTTATTGTAATTTTATTGTAATATTGTATTTTAATCTTGTTTTGTTCACCGCCCAGAGAGCTATTCGCTATGGGCGGTTTAAAAATGAAATAAATGAAATGAAATGAAATAAATAAAAGAGCAGACTGAAAACAGAGCCATCACAGCTCAAATATCCAAACCCCAGCACAATCCTTTTGTTATCTCCAATGCCCTAAAATGATGCAAAGTCTGGGGCTCTGTGGATAATAAAATTGCAGCCAACAGGAGACACCCACAGGGAAGAATTCTGTTGCCTGATAAGGCTCCTCTCCACTGAATGTCATGGATGAGAAGCAAATAGCAGTAATGAAAATGGTACCCATTCCCTCCTCAATGCATTAGTTTCTGACCAAATGAAAATTGAACTACATGGCTCCCTTTTAATTCAGGTTTTTATTTGTTCCAAAATGATTGAACAACCCTATTAGATAGCACTGTCCACAGACCTCCAGCATGTTGCATACACTTGAGAGAAGCTATCGGTATGATAGCCCTCCACAAGGTTCAATATCGCTAAAACATAGCGCTAGACAGCCATTTTGGACACCATCACCATGACGATATGTGTCTGCTCTAATCTCTAGCATTAGGTATCAGTGCAGAATCTCAATGATATTATGGCACTATGGGGTATTTCATCATTTAAGTAGGTATGTGGGATCCACGATGGTTATGTTTTCTCAATTGGGTGGCTCCATGTAATTTTCTTACTGGGATGGCTTATTAAATAATCCAGCCATATCTTCCTTCGGAATGAGATGAAAGTTTTGTTGTTGTTATGTACATGCATTCATTATTTTGATTCACTGATTTTGTTGTCTAATTTTTTCACTTGGCTTTTATTGTATATCTGTCTTTAGTGCGATATATTATGGATTTTGATAGCTGCTTTCAGGAACATTGAGGAAGGAAGGATGAAGATAAACAAATACAATCTAAGGATTTTAAACTCTAGATCTGGAGTGGGCAAGCTTTCTTCTGGTGAGGGCTGCATTCTAGAAGTAGGGGTAGGGGGTAATAATCAGGGGTTGTATACCAGTAGGAGGTGGGCTGTAGTCAAAAGAGGCCAAAGCAAAGAGTGGGTGGGGCAGAGCCAATAGTAATGGGACCTCTCTCTCTCTCTCTCTCTCTACCATCCCTTTTCTCTCTATTTCTGCTACCTCTTTCTCATCCTTGCCACCTGCATGAAATTAGGCAAAGGACCACATTTGGACCTACACTATTTATTGCTTATCAGGCTCTTCCTGAGAATATTCTGCACAATAGTTTATTTCCATGTTCAATTTTCTTAATTTAAAGAATAAAAATTACCTTGGAAGAAAAAAAATGAGGAATTAGCTCTCTGCTTACCTATTTGCCCCATTACAGGAACCATTCCTGTCACTGAAGCAAACAGTTGATGTCTTAATAGATAATTAAATACCCACTGAACAGGATAAATGTGTGGTTGAGAGCTACTAAAAAGGAGATTGTTGACAAATTAACATCCTTGGAGCCCATGAAACAAAACAAAACCACATTTCTGTGAATTGTCATAAGTCTGACATAGATGCTAGTAATTGTTTTTAGCATTACAGCCCTTTGTGTATACTCTGAGTCAGAAAAGCACCCCTTGTTATTACTGTGAAGCAAGGTGATGAAACATTCTCTTGTTTCATAGGGACTGCAAGTTTATCCTTTCTATGGGCACAACAAAGCCTGTGAAGGAATTTTCCTGCAATACTTCCAGGGTGATTAATAATATTAATAATAATAATTTAATTTATGTGTCGCCTATCTGGCCAGTGGCCACTCTAGGCGACGTACAACTCAGTTACAATAAAATACATCATAATAATACAATACAAATGATAAAAATTATAAAACAATGACAGTTCAGAGTAATAGGCAATTAGTCATAGAGATTAACCCTCCCTGGAAGTCCCGAAGGCCTGTCTGAAAAGCCAGGTCTTCAAGGCCTGGCGGAATACATTCAGGGAAGGGGCATGCCGGAGATCATACGGGAGGGAGTTCCAGAGAGTGGGGGCCGCCACTGAGAATGCCCTCTCTCTAGTCCCCACCAACCTAGCTGTTTTAGTTGGCGGGACTGAGAGAAGGCCCTGTGTGGCTGATCTTGTCGGGCGGCATAATTGGTGGTGTTGGAGGCGCTCCATCAGATAAGCTGGGCCGAGACCATGTAGGGATTTAAAGGTTAATATCAACACCTTGAATTGGGCCCGGAAAACAACTGGAAGCCAGTGCAGATCGAACAACACTGGAGTGATGTGCTCCCGGCGACGACAATTTGTAAGTAGTCGAGCTGCCGCATTTTGTATAAGTTGTAGTTTCTGGACCGTTTTCAAGGGTAGCCCCACGTAGAGCGCATTACAGTAATCCAAATGAGAGGTGACCAGGGCATGTACCACCAATGGGAGCTGATGAACAGGAAGGTAGGGTTGCAGTCTACGTATGAGGTGTAATTGATACCAAGCTGCCCGGCTCACTGCCGAGATCTGAGCCTCCATGGACAGCTTGGAATCCAGAACAACCCCAAGGCTGTGGACCTGGTCCTTTAGGGGCAGTTTCACCCCATCGAACATCAAGTCAATATCTCCCAACCTTCCCTTGTCCCCCACGAGTAGCACCTCAGTCTTATCGGGATTCAGTTTCAACCTGTTCCTTCCCATCCATCCACTCACGGATTCCAGGCACTTGGACATGGTCTCCACAGCCAACTCTGGTGAGGATTTAAACGAGAGATTGTAATTGCTTTAGCTTAGGAACCGCTTCCATTTTTTACAAGAATGCTAATTGCAAACACAAGTTTGATCTTATGTAGAGTTTGCAGATTTTATCTGTTATCAGAATTGCTTATTACTTGTAGGACACAAATATCCTTATCAAAGGAATTGTTGCTGGACTCTACCATAAACCCTTCTATTGTAGAAACTTTATGAAGTTTATGAGAAGACTTTATGAGTCAACCTAGATTATGAATGTGATGAGTGGTGGGCAGACTCTGCCTGAGACCCTGGAGACCTGCCACCAGTCAGAATGCCCAATGTTGTACTATATGAAGAAATAGTTGACTTGTTGATTAATTATTACAGGGTTGTATCCAATGTAGCACTGAGTTAAAGTCACTTAGTGGTATACTTGTTCCACTGGTGAAATGTTTTGCACTAGTGGAATGCCGTTGTGCAAGAGATGCATAAGCAGGTTGCTGGTAACTTTGTTGCACAATAGATGGTGCAATCTGTTGTCCATCAAGTTTCCTGTAGTGCAACTGTTATGTTGGATTATACTCACCCATCTACTGTCTCAAGAGCCCTTGTGCCAATGGACAGAGAATGTTGGATACAGGCCATAATTAATTCATTTTATTTATATCATGCTTTTTAGGATACAAATCCTTCTAAGGTGGCTTATAAGAAACATCAAATTACTTTAAAAAAACTCACAATAAACAATATCAAGATAGAAAATGTCAGTGGGGTCATTCCATAAGTCAGTTGGCAGTGGAATGATGCTGTGGGAGGAGGAAGTCCAGTTGGAGGTGGTCTTCATCGGCCTCCTTCCCTCCCCTGAATCTTTGATGATAGATCACCCATCTATATCTAGTCTTGCCTCATCCTAATACAAAGTATCCTTCCTTCCTTCGTTCCTTCGTTCCTTCGTTCCTTCGTTCCTTCGTTCCTTCGTTCCTTCCTTCCTTCCTTCCTTCCTTCCTTCCTTCCTTCCTTCCTTCCTTCCTTCCTTCCTTCTTTCCTTCCTTCCTTCCTTTGATAAATTAATTCTGAGTCAGAGGAGAAAGACACACAAGCACTCATTTCACTTTCTCTGCAGACATCAGGGAATATGGCATGGATAAAAGGTTCTATAAAGCATATTGGGGAGTGACATGCTTTCCATTTTGCCTCCTCAACTGGAAGAAAGAGATTTATTTTTGATAAGAAGCCACTCTGACTTATTCCACTGCTTTCCTGTTGTAGAAAATGGAATTTCAGTCTTGATCTCAGTTCAAAGGAGTTGGGTCACTAGTCAAGATTTAAGGAAAACTCAGAGACAGTAATTTGTATTTTAAAGGATACCATTTTAATTGAGGACCATGATAAACAAACAAAACCAAATGAAGTCTGAGTAGTGGGCACATCTGTAGCTCTCTTCATCATAGACAGGTCCATAGGAAATTATGTAGGTATTGACCAGATAAAAATGACATTGGCCTGCTGCTGACAAACCCATGCTCTTTCAGGGAGAGATGCGATGCAAACAGGTATCTCTCTTGGAGCTTCCAGCAATCCTGGTTGTTGTTCCTCTGTCTCCACCTCCAGGAGACAGGGAGATTCCTCAGCATTGTGGGTATTGGCCATTTTCCAATCTTATATGGCCATGTTTCACACCCCCAGGTGTAGTTTCTCCTTGTACATTTTTAATAGCACCATGATGAAAATTTAAACAGCACCATGTTGAAGAAAAACCACTACTTTGGGGATCTATAGGACAGGTCCCAGAGCCACAGAGTTGCTGTTCTGTTTGCAGGACGTACATACATCTTCATTTGGATGTTTTAGAGTAGCACCCATTCATACTTTTGCAGCATGTACTTGTAGTGCATATTTTAAAAAAGTGTGCATCCACATCACAGATTACACTACAGCTATATTGTGCCCACCCTGAACTGCAATGAGTGATGTGCTCTTTACTTTGCCATTGGATTCTGGAAACTCTGGCTAGTTTTGGCTCTACTTGGGCTTAAAAATAAACCTTATAGTTTCTGGGAAACTGTAAAACATCTACCAAAACTATTCTGAAGCAGCATGGAGAATTATCCTCCAAGGAGTTTTCAAGGATATTTCACTTGCTGCTTTTTAAAAAAAGAAGTCGAGTGAATATCCCAGCTACTATTAAAGATCACCTGTTTGCAGGAGGTTTCTGTGAGACCACAAGAGGAGAAATTGATTCAGGAGTCCTAGAAAATCCTTTTAGTGTCTCCCTGAGCACACCATAGCTGTTGTTTCTCTGAGAAGAAAATATGAGCAAAGATTATATACATAAAGATTGAGCAGGTGGGGGAGGCTTAATCCAATCATGAGAACACTTTTCTTAAAGAATGGCAGAAGTATAAATTTAATGGTGTGGGAAGATTGTTCACCCTAGTAAGAGGTGTCTCCCAAAAGTAATAACGCTAGATTTAAGATTCCTTAGTATTCTACTGAACGACTGGCTGCCTTTACTCTATAATGAGGTTCTTGGGGCATTACCATACATAATGTATCAATGATCTGTGCTCATCCTTCCATTTAGTGGAAGGAATTTTAAAAGTTCATCACAGGTTGTCTTGTGGCAATTTAGCAAGCTAGACTTTTTAGAATGCAGATTGCCAAATTGCCCTCATGTAAACTGTGCATGTGTCTGCTGTGCATATCAATGGGATATAGTTCAGATGGATGCAGTTGGTAGGGCAGAGCCACTAAAACTAGATCTCCCAATTTATCCAAGTAAAAGTACGTTCCACTTAGACAGAAGCAGGGAACCTTAGGTCCACAGGCAAACATCAGCTCTCCAGGGCTCTCTAGGCCATGCCCCCTCCTTAGGACCCCTCCTTTCCCGTGGCCACACCCCCACTGTCCATGCTGCATGTCCTTTAGGGTTTTTTTTCTGGCGGAATGTTATCCTAACACTGTGATTATGCCTACTGCTTGCCTGGATGGTAGATGATGTGCACATGTTTAGAAACCTCTCTTTTGCACTCCTTTGTAGTTGGAGTGTAACATTGCTTCACCCACTTTTGCCTTTGCCCTTGCCCACTACTGGCATGCAGCCCCAGAGGGTTCTCCATGAGGGCTGAAAAAGTTTCCCCACCCCTGCATTACGGCAAAGTCACCATCGTGAGCTTTGTTCAGGTGGTCCACAATTTGTCTGCGGGGTTTGTGGTTAAAGATGGGAGATCGCACACACATATTGCTTCTTTTACTTCTTATATTGTATTTTTCTGTGTTATAAAAAATCTAGCATAGCACACTACAATTGCTGCAACAGGCAGAAAAATCATTAAGTGGTCCACCAAGACCATCAGCAATCTTCATGTGGTCTGTGGGGGAAAAGGTTTGGGAACCACTCTTCTAAGTCATAGGCAACTAATCTAATCTATTCATTTTATTTTCTCATTTGTGAGTGAGAAATGAATGGGTAATTCAAATATGCTTTTCACTTTTACTTCAAACAATTAGCTATTATGGTTATGTGCCTCTGTTGTCATTACTTTAGTCTTCTTGACGCTCAGCTGTAGTCCTGCTTTTGTGCTTTCCTCTTTAACTTTCATCAGCATTCGTTTCAAATCATTACTGGTTTCCGCTAGTAGTATGGTATCGTCTGCATATCTTAAATTATTGATATTTCTCCCTCCAATTTTCACACCTCCTTCATCTTGGTCCAATCCCGCTTTCCGTGTGATATGTTCTGCGTATAGATTAGGGTGATAAAAAAACACCCCTGTCTCACACCCTTTCCGATTGGGAACAAATCGGTTTCTCCATATTCTGTCCTTACAGTAGCCTCTTGTCCAGAGCATAGGTTGTGCATCAGGACAATCAGATACTGTGGCACCCCCATTTCTTTTAAAGCATTCCATAGTTTTTCATGATCTACACAGTCAAAGCCTTTGCTGTAATCTATAAAGCACCGGGTGATTTTCTTCTGAGATTCCTTTGTCCGTTCCATTGGACGTCTGGCATTTCTTGCTCCATATATGGTAAGAGCCTTTGTTGTAGAATCTTGAGCATTACTTTACTCAGAGCTTGGAAGATTACTTTTAAAAAGTAATAAGTTACAGTTACAATTACTTGGCCCAAAAAAGTAGTAATTACCATTACAATTACAATTGCTCTGAAAGTAACTGATTACTTTACTTTTTCTCAAAAGTAATCACTACAATTACATTTCAGTTACTTTTTTAAAAAAACTCCTACAAGGTGCTGGCCTTGGCTGCTGCACATCTAAGAAGCCTAAAACAATATTAAAAATAAACACACACACACAGGGGGTAGTAGAATAAAAAAATTTATCCATAAGATTAACATAATGGCATAACAGAATCTCACGTCCCCCCAAGCAATGAAGATACCCCAACTCTTGAAATCAAATTTTACACTTGAAATGCTTTTATAATATGTTTCTGTTATGTCTCAAAAGAACAAGATGCTCAAAGAGCATGTCAGACAAGGAATGTCTTTTTACAGTCATTACGTTGCCACCAGTACTGAACAGGCGTTCTACTGCGGCGCTTAAAGGCATGCCTGTGTTGTGCTGCAAGAAACACCGCAGCACACGTGGAAAGCCATGGAGTGATGACACTTCCCTGCTGGGAGACCTCAGGTACCTCACCAGTTCCTCCTCAGCAGTATCCACTGCTGACTTCTTGCCCTGGAGCAGAAAGTTAAAGAAGTCATCTTCTAAGTCATCTCCTTCCTGGTCTTTATCTGAAGACTGATCACTGTCCTCATTAAGTACACCCATCTTTATTTCAGCTTTCAACAAGGCTTCCATTGTGTATCTAAGAAAGAGAGAGGATATGTTAACACATATATGTTAGGAAACCATCATCTGCTCTTCATTTCCTGATGCTTGTCATGTCCCCTGGTTCAGGGTCCAGCCTGAGCCTGTGGATGATGACATGGAAGGTAGGAAGGTGACCAAGTCACCACACTCATGGGGCAGCACAGCAGACCCTTAAGGATTACCTGCAGCAACCCAAGGTTGTGATGAGGAGCCCCAGGAAGAAAAGGGCCAGCCCCTGCCTACCACCTTAAGCCCTCTGATGCCTCCCTTGAGACAACATTTCCCTTGGAGTAATCCACCCAAAGGGCTTCCCTAATGTTCTTACTTGTTGGTACGGGTGGTGGCCTGACACGATTCCAGCCAATCTAGTTTGAAGCGAGGGTGTAGGCAGGCTGCCAGAAGAAGCCTCTTGTCCTCCCAGATAGCTGCAAACCGCTTTCTTAGGGCTTCGCGCACACCTCTCAGCAGCTGAAAACAGTATGTGTACCTCTCAGGTTTGTTTTCCAGTCCTTCTGACTTGCGGTCCAGATTGCAGAGCGTTGGTAGCAAATACCCCATGAACATGCCGTTCTCCCGTTGCAGGATATCTAGGGACTGGGCTAGTGGCTCCATAATCTCTGTGTATTCCTGTACCACTTCAATCTCAGCAGCTGTGATCCTGGACAAGGAGCAGCGGTCCATTATGGCATGCATTTTTAGTGGCACAGTTGACAGGAGCTCATGTAGTTGCTTCAACGCATCAAAGGTGGAATTCCACCTGGTCTTATTCGGTACCTTCAGATACACACCACATTGCGCATGGATATACTCAGCAATCTGTGCTGACTGGTTCTGCTTGGATCACAACTTGCTGCACTTTCCCATCAAGGAACGAAACTGTTTCTTGAAAGGACCAAGAAGACTACTTTTGGAGGAGTCAGAAAGCATGGCCTCTATGTCTTGTGTTGCCACAAGATTGAGGTTGTGGCTAGCACATCTCTGGTGTGGTGGTAAAACAAAATCCTCTCCTGAGTCTACAGCTTCTTCCTCTGCCTCAGGTCCTGTGTCCAGGATCTCACAGATAGGCACAAACTCCACCTCAGCCTCCTCCTCCTCCTGGTTATCACCATCATCGTCACTGGTGCCTGCAGCTTCCACTGGTTCTTTGGCCATGAAAACTCTGAACGCTTTCACAAAGTTGGAGCCATTGTCTGTAGTAGTGCACATAACTTTGTTGTGGATCCTGTACTGCACATGTACATCATGCAGTGCTTTTGAAAGGACATCGTATGTATGGCGCCCCTTCAGACGCTTACAAGCCAAGGCCCCGACCTCACATTTCAGGGTAGTTGGGTTGATCCAGTGGGCTGTTACCCCAAAGTAACTCTTCTTGCCATTGGTCCAACAATCTGCAGCGGTTGCTATATATGCCACAGCACCCGTTTGGTTTGCAAGAGTTTCTCTCATGTGGCATGCTCTCTTCTCAATTCTGTCTCTCAGAGTCTTGGCACATATGATGGTGAGATCTTTGGGGAGTCCAATGCGAACCAGATTAATGAATGATCGTTTGTCCACAGTCTGAAGTAGTAATGTCTCCTCTACAATGAAATCAATGATTCTCCTGTCGAGATTGCTCTGGGTGACAGGCTCCCTGCCAGATCCCCACCTCTCAAGGGTTGTCTGCTGCTGCTTCAGCATTTTGGGAGGAGGGGTGTCATGCATTGGTTCAGGAAGGCCACGTCTCCTTGCCTTTATTGCTTCTTCAATTGCTCTCAGCTTCTCAGGGTGTGCCCTCTGAGGAAGAAGAACAAAGCATGAATCCAAGAAAAAATGGAAGAGGAACTTCACAATTTAAACATCAATAGACAATGGACACTCTTGGAGGACCAGCATGACAAAGGCTTACCTCAAAATGTTTCTTCACATTGGATGAGGAGGAAACAGCTGATCTCAGATTTTTGATCCTTGGAAGGCAGTAATTGCATCGTACAACAACATTTTTCCCACTCTGGCTCACAAATGTACAAGCTTTCTCAAAGCCAAACCATGGTACTTGCTGTTCTGCAGATGTGGCTGTGGGCAACTGGCACTGCTTCATGCCCTCCTCCTCCTCATGCACAGGGCCTCCTTTCTGAACCTCACTTTCTAGTTTTGCCTCCTCAGGATCAACAAGCTGTGACTCAAGTGGCCGCACTAACTGACTGCTGCTCTCAGCAGCAAAACCTGCAACAGGCGTCTCTGTAATAAACAAGAGATAATGCTCCTATATGGGTGAACTTCAGCTGTGATGTGCCCCCATCTCTTCCCCATGCTGCAAGTTCCCCCAGTCAGAGTGGAAGTAAGCAGGTCGATAGCACAATTAAAAGAGATCCTATTTGCATCATTTTTGCTCACTGAATAACCTGCCTGGGCCAGTCTAACCTACTATCTCACAGGGTTGTTGTGAGAACAAAATGAGACTAGGGTTCAAATCCCCACATAGCCATGAAGCTCACTGGGTGACCTTGGGCCAGTCACTGCCTCTCAGCCTCATAAAAACCCTATTCATAGGGTCACCATAAGTTGGAATCAACTTGAAGGCGGTACATATATTTGTTATTTTGAATATGATGATTATGATAATAAATATGCAGCATTTCAAATTAATTCTGTATGAGAAGCATTCCATGCCAAGCTTGGAAAACCAAGGATGAGGTATAAAATGTAGACAAAAATACTTTTGACAAAATGCTGTTTATCTTTTATATCTATATCTATAATTAGCAATACAGCTGAATGATGTATGTAAAGTATTTTTTCTTTCCCTTTTCTTTTTTATTAATATTTTAGTACTACTGCTAAAGTTCTGATGAAAGAATAAAGCATTCATTAGCTAAATTCAAATGATTAGAACATCACATAAATTCCACTGAAGTTGGAGTTTTTGCCATAGAAAATGAAAAAACATATAACCTATGATAGCCCAATAGACAATCAGAACTAATATAAAACCCTATTGCTTCTCATTTGCAAATCTTGCAAGATCTAAGGTAACTCTAGATCATGTGAGTTCAGGTGATGCATGTTATGTACATTTGTATAGATATTAGCAGAGATTGTCAACAGTCTATCTCTCTCTGGGACTGGGAATCTCTCTCTTTCTCACAGAACATGAGTTTGAGAGCTGGGGGACTGAGAGGAGGAGCTGCAAGGACCCTACTTCTCACCTCATCTCTGCCAAGAACAAAAAAATCAGCCTTAAGCCATTTATTATATGCCTAATGATTTTTTATTTTTATTATTATTATTATTACTGAGACAGTTTTTGTCCCACATACAATTCAGTCTTGTGATTAAACAGGACAAAAATACAAATAAAAAGAAAGATGGAGTTCAAATAAATATACAATAAAAAGCTAGCCGGCATTTTAAAAGGCAGGAGTGCTCTGTCTGGATAAATACAGCACACAGGTATGCATGGGAACAAGGGGGAGAGTTCAAAAAGGGGGGGAAGGAAGAGAAGTAGGCCAGAGCTTGGAAAAGGTACTTTTTTGAACTACAGCTCCCATCAGCCTAATCCAGTGGCCATGTTGCCTAGGGCTGATGGGAGTTGTAGTTCAAAAAAGTAACTTTTCCAAGCTCTGATAGGCCAAAGTTTCAGAAGTGCCTTGTGATTGATGGAGGGGGTGGCAATGAGGCAAGAAGAGGCAGTGGGGGGCAGAAGGGGCTGTGGGGGGCAGGGGGGCAAAAATGCCACAGGGGGCGGAAGGAGCCGTGGGGGGGCACACACACACACACACACACACACACAAATCATCATCACTCACCTCCACAGCTCTTCGCCATTCTGCTGCTGCCTTCTCCTCCGTTGTCCTTGCCCTGGCTTTTTCCTCCGGTGTCCATTTTTTCCTCTCAGACGCTAGCAGGCCCTGCCTATTCACCTCTTCCCTCATGCCTCCTAACACAGATCATGAGGGAAGAGACAGTCTGCGCAGAGGTCCAGTCAGTGTGAGGCACATGTCTTGTGTTAACCAATCACAGCCAGGAGCTGACTTCCCCTTGTTCCCGCCCCCAAGTAACGTCCAACCTAACATGGAAACGTTAAAGTTGCAGCTGAAAAGTAGGGAAATTACTAGTTGTTCCGTTACTTGCCAAATGTAATGGAATTACCCACTCGTTATTTAAAATTGTAACGAATTACAAGTAACTCGTTAAAAATAACGAGTTTCTTCCAAGCTCTGACTTTACTTGCATGGGATATTAAGGCAATAGTTTGATAGTTACTGCATTCCCTGGGATCCCCTAGGATCCCCTTTCTTTGGAATTGGGATGTAAATTGAACGCTTCCAGTCTGTGGGCCATTGTTTAGTTTGGTGATTGTTTAGTCTTGTGATTTGTTTCTTCCAAGTATTTTAAGAGCAGCTTTCACCTCACATTCTAAAATTTCTGATTCTTCATCATATGGTTCCTCCGTGAATGAATCTTTCATCCTGGCATCTTTTTATAGAGTTCTTCAGTGTATTACTTCCATCTTCCTTTTATTTCATCTCGGTCAGTCAGTGTGTTCTCCTGTTGATCATTCAACATCCCTACTCTTGGTTTAAATTTCCCTTTCATTTCTCTAATCTTTTGGAATAGGGCTCTTGTTCCCTTTTTGTTGTCCTCTTCTCTTTCTGTACAATAACTATTGTAATAGTTCTCTTTGTCCCTACGTACTAGTCGCTGTGTTGTTGCATTTAGGGTTCTGACTGTGTTTCTATCTCCTTTTGCTTTTGCTTTTGCTTTCCTTCTCTCTTTAACCATTTTAAGAGTTTCTTCAGTCATCCACTGAGGTCTTTCTCTCTTTTTAACTAGAGGTATTGTCTTTTTCCATTCTTCCCTGATCATGTCTCTGACTTCACTCCATAGTTCTTCTGGTTCTCTGTCAACTAAGTTTAAAGCCTCACATATGTTCCTTATTTGATCTTTATATTCTTCCGGGATGTTATTTAAATTGTATTTTGGCATTAGGATTGCTTTGTTCTTCTTCAGCTTTACTCTGATTTTCGATACGACCAGTTCATGATCTGTACCGCAGTCTGCTCCTGGTCTTGCTTTTGCAGAAAGTATGCAACTTCTCCATCTTCTGCTACCAATTATAAAATCAATTTGATTCCTATATTGACCATTTGGTGATGTCCACATGTACAGTCATATTTTCGGTTGCTCAAAAATGTATTTGCAGTCGAGGGGTGAAATAAAACACAGACACATCAGCTTGGGTTGAACAAGGGCCACTTTATTAAATTATATTAAAATAAACCCAATTTAAAGTGACCTGCAGAAGGAAAACCTAGGTGCGGAACTGACTCTAAGCAAGTATCTTGCCATACAGCTCTTGGGCAACCAGCCCCTGCCGGAGGAAGGGCAAGCCTATGTGCTTACCCTTACCCAGGCCACACCTTGTAGCTGAGTAGGGGGGCCTTCCTACGTCATCCCCACCCGGGGCTGGATAACCCTTGGGTAGATGAGATAAGTTGACCCCAGAGGCAGCCCATGTCCTGCCCTCAAGCTGGAAAGCTCTGACAGGCAGGCCTCTGAAACCGCCAGTCACCTCCAAAGTTGCCTAAGGGGGCCACCTAGCTGTCCTTACCTATCTCCCTTCCCGCACCTTCCCGCACCAGTGCTAATATGAACTGCCCAGCGGGGCATTAACTGCAATTCAAATTAGCCAAATTAGACAAAACAACCTATTGATCACAACGCCCCCTAACTTCATTCCCTCCCACTCCCATAGTGTGGAGCAGGCAAAAAACCTGCCTGCCAACTCGGGTGGGCAGGATAAAAATTCCTACTCAGCCCCAAAGCGACCCCTAGGCACACCATGAAAGAGGGAGGGCGAGGTGGGCATCGCTTGAGCAAAGAGGAGGTTGGAAGGGGTGGCTGGGCTTAAATAGGCCCATTAAGCCCTGCCCCTTCACGCTGTGCGTCGCACACACGTAAAAGTTGCAACGCACGACTCTGCCCCAACAAGAGATGGAGGCAGCAGCTTCACTCCTGGCTGCAACTAGGCCTCACCCACCAGCTGCGCAGTAAGTGAGGCCCCATTTGCAGTCGAGGGTGAAATAAAACACAGACACATCAGCTTGGGTTGAACAAGGGCCACTTTATTAAATTATATTAAAATAAACCCAATTTAAAGTGACCTGCAGAAGGAAAACCTAGGTGCAGAACTGACTATTCCCTAGACCAGTTGGTCATGGAACCGACCAGAGGGACGGCAACCCTGGACTTAATCCTCAGTGGGGACCGGGACCTGGTGTGAGATGTAAGTGTTGTTGAACCGATTGGGAGCAGTGACCACAGTGCGATTAAATTAAACATATATTTAAATGGCCAATTGCCAAGAAAATCCAACACAGTCACATTTGACTTCAAAAGAAGAAACTTCACAAAAATGAGGGGATTGGTAAAAAGAAAGCTGAAAAACAAAGTCCAGAGTGTCACATCACTCGAAAATGCTTGGAAGTTGTTTAAAACACTATATTAGAAGCTCAACTGGAGTGCATACCGCAGATCAGAAAAGATACCGCCAGGGCCAAGAAGATGCCAGCATGGTTAACGAACAAAGTCAAGGAAGCTCTTAGAGGCAAAAAGTCTTCCTTCAGAAAATGGAAGTCTTGTCCGAATGAAGAAAATAAAAAAGAGCACAAACTCTGGCAAAAGAAATGCAAGAAGACAATAAGGGATGCTAAAAAAGAATTTGAGGAGCACATTGCTAAGAACATAAAAACCAACAACAAAAAATTTTATAAATACATTCAAAGCAGGAGACCATCTAGGGTGACGATTGGACCCTTGGATGATAAGGGAGTCAAAGGTGTACTAAAGAACGATAAGGAGATTGCAGAGAAGCTAAATGAATTCTTTGCATCTGTCTTCACAGTGGAAGATATAGGGCAGATCCCTGAACCTGAACTAACACTTGCAGGAAGAGATTCTGAGGAACTGAGACAAATAGTGGTAACGAGAGAGGAAGTTCTAAGCTTAATGGACAATATAAAAACTGACAAATCACCAGGCCCGGATGGCATCCACCCGAGAGTTCTCAAAGAACTCAAAGGTGAAATTGCTGATCTGCTAACTAAAATATGTAACTTGTCCCTCGGGTCCTCCTCCGTGCCTGAGGACTGGAAAGTGGTGAATGTAACGCCAATCTTCAAAAAGGGATCCAGAGGGGATCCCGGAAATTACAGGCCAGTTAGCTTAACTTCTGTCCCTGGAAAACTGGTAGAAAGTATTATTCAAGCTAGATTAACTAAACACATAGAAGAACAAGCCTTGCTGAAGCAGAGCCAGCATGGCTTCTGCAAGGAAAAGTCCTGTCTCAGTAACCTATTAGAATTCTTTGAGAGTGTCAACAAGCATATAGATAGAGGTGATCCAGTGGACATAGTGTACTTAGACTTTCAAAAAGCGTTTGACAAGGTACCTCACCAAAGACTTCTGAGGAAGCTTAGCAGTCATGGAATAAGAGGAGAGGTCCTCTTGTGGATAAGGAATTGGTTAAGAAGCAGAAAGCAGAGAGTAGGAATCAACGGACAGTTCTCCCAATGGAGGGCTGTAGAAAGTGGAGTCCCTCAAGGATCGGTATTGGGACCTGTACTTTTCAACTTGTTCATTAGTGACCTAGAATTAGGAGTGAGCAGTGAAGTGGCCACGTTTGCTGACGACACTAAATTGTTCAGGGTTGTTAAAACAAAAAGGGATTGTGAAGAGCTCCAAAAAGATCTCTCCAAACTAAGTGAATGGGCAGAAAAATGGCAAATGCAATTCAATATAAACAAGTGTAAAATTGTGCATATTGGAGCAAAAAATCTGAATTTCACATATATGCTCATGGGGTCTGAACTGGTGGTGACAGACAAGGAGAGAGACCTCGGGGTTGTAGTGGACAGCACGATGGAAATGTCGACCCAGTGTGCGGCAGCTGTGAAAAAGGCAAATTCCATGCTAGCGATAATTAGGAAAGGTATTGAAAATAAAACAGCCGATATCATAATGCCGTTGTATAAATCTATGGTGCGGCCACATTTGGAATACTGTGTACAGTTCTGGTCGCCTCATCTCAAAAAGGATATTATAGAGTTGGAAAAGGTTCAGAAGAGGGCAACCAGAATGATCAAGGGGATGGAGTGACTCCCTTACGAGGAAAGGTTGCAGCATTTGGGGCTTTTTAGTTTAGAGAAAAGACGGGTCAGAGGAGACATGATAGAAGTGTATAAAATTATGCATGACATTGAGAAAGTGGATAGAGAAAAGTTCTTCTCCCTCTCTCATAATACTAGAACTCGTGGACATTCAAAGAAGCTGAATGTTGGAAGATTCAGGACAGACAAAAGGAAGTACTTCTTTACTCAGCGCATAGTTAAACTATGGAATTTGCTCCCACAAGATGCAGTAATGGCCACCAGCTTGGACGGCTTTAAAAGAAGATTAGACAAATTCATGGAGGACAGGGCTATCAATTGCTACCAGCCGTGATGGCTGTGCTGTGCCACCCTAGTCAGAGGCAGCATGCTTCTGAAAACCAGTTGCCGGAAGCCTCAGGAGGGGAGAGTGTTCTTGCACTCGGGTCCTGCTTGTGGGCTTCCCCAGGCACCTGGTTGGCCACTGTGAGAACAGGATGCTGGACTAGATGGGCCACTGGCCTGATCCAGCAGGCTCTTCTTATGTTCTTATGTTCTTATGACTCTAAGCAAGTATCTTGGCATACAGCTCTTGGGCAACCAGCCCCTGCCGGAGGAAGGGCAAGCCCATGTGCTTACCCTTACCCAGGCCACACCTTGTAGGTGAGTAGGGGGCCTTCCTACGTCATCCCCACCCGGGGCTGGATAACCCTTGGGTAGATGAGATAAGTTGACCCCAGAGGCAGCCCATATCCTGCCCTCAAGCTGGAAAGCTCTGACAGGCAGGCCTCCGAAACCGCTAATCACCTCCAAAGGTGCCTAAGGGGCCACCTAGCTGTCCTTACCTATCTCCCTTCCCGCACCTTCCCGCCACAAAAGGGGGACAAATCTCTATTTAGTCCCCCTTTACCCCTCTGCTGAGAAGAAACTCTCGCAGACACCTCTGCAGGTCTTGCAGGAAGAAGTCGTTACCTGCGTCAGACAGGTGAACGCCATCGGCCCTGCATAGTTCAACCTGGGAATGCTGAATATGGGGATGCAGAATGGCTAAATCCCCGTGCCCAAGAAGAGCCAACCGAATATGCCGGTTGACTCTCTTCCGTGCTCTGTCGATCGCCCAAGGATTCCAAACCCCACGCCACACCCTACGTGGGAGCATATCTGACCATAGCAGACGTACCGAAGGCCACCTTTGCCTTATCACCTACATGTCCTTACATGCCTGAACCCTGAGGGCCTTGCCCTGCAGCAAACCAAGGTCATTACCACCCAGGTGAATGACCACCATGTGCGGGGCTGTCCACACTACATTCTGCTGGAACAGGGTGGGTAGGAGCCCCTCCCAACACATTCCTCGCCGGCCAAGCCACTGTACCGTAGCCCAACGACTGAGGCCCAGCTGCGAGCCCATGCTCGACCTCGCTGCCCTCCGGGCTGCCCAGAAGATCATGCTGTCACCGACTCACGAAATATTGGATTGGGTTCTTGATTCCAAGGTCCACTGTTTGTTACGAGATCCTCCGTCCCCAACCACCCCTAACCTGGCTACCGAGCTGGCTCAAAATGACTCATCGCTCCATCAAAACATAGAGCTAGCTCTATACGATCCTCCAGTTTTAAAGGAGACACTCTTGACTCCAACTGTGGAGTCTCCTGAAGATCTGAATGCTTCCTGTTGTGTTAACACACCGGAAATATCCCTCTCAGCTACGGAAATCTCACTTTTATTCTTACAACAACTAATGTCATTCTCAGAACAACTGGACGTGATTAGAAACTTCATTTCAGAGTCAAATAATCTTTTAAGAACTCTCACTAAAGAATTTACGAAGTCTTCTTCCCCGGCCAAATTAGACGTCACGATTGATAAACTTCCATCTACTGATACCCAGGCCACTTTAAAGAAACAAACTCATCGCAAACAAAGTTTTAAGAAAAAACATCTCAACACTCGACAAAACACAATTAAATCTAAAAACATAAAAAACTTTAAATTCCCCAGATATAGAAAGATGAACTTTCATAGACTTTTTCAACTATTGGAAGAACTACTGGTAATAGAACAAGCTAAGAAGCACCTGGATCGATTAGATGTAACTCATGAGCCCAAAACAAATGATCCCTTAATTAAACACTCTGCAGATTTGAATCCAACTTCGAACTTAGATGCCCCTCCTCCTACTATTGGACCGCCAGATCGACCGCCCATTTGTGAAAAGACGGAAGCAACTACCCACTGGAAATTAAGACTGAGCTCCAACACGTTAGTGCTATTTCATGTACGCCATCCCTATGTATCTTACCCTTATGGCAATATGTGCCCTATAAATCTGAAAACACACATTTTGAACCTTTTCCACATGCAGACCTAGTCAAGGTTGAAACTCTTTCAAACCTAAGTTCGGGTTTGTCTCTACTACTAACCTTTAAAACCTGTGATGCAGTGAAGCTACTTTTAACAAGGAGAATATGCCTCAGAGAGCTGGGTGTAACGATTCAGAGACACTTTATTAATGTAGCCAGTCCACATCCTTTAAACTTAGGATATGTACCCACACACTTAAATATTGATGAACAATCAACTGGTACCCCCTTTAATCTTCCATCTCATATTATTAATATAAAGACAACAAATCCCATTTCTAATCATGGTGAAACAAAGGCTCAATCCCCCACTCTCTTCGATGAGAGTGTGGAAGACTTAACACTTAAGTTTCCAAGCTTCTCTGAAAGCATGCAACAGAATATTATTATGGACCTTCAACACCTCCTTCAAACTTTGCAAAATAAGAAACACCCCGGCCTGCACATTGGAGAACCAATTGACACTTTGATTAACACTTGGAATTCCACCATGACAGAAACGATAGACTCAATGGCTCCCCTCCGTCCACTAAAAATGGTAAGACTGAAACCAGCTCCCTGGTTTTCAGAAGAACTGTTAATAATGAAACGCTCCTATCGCCTTTTAGAACGCCGATGGCGAAAGACCAGGAGTCTTTCGGATCGGGCTGATGCTAAAAAATCGGCAAAAACTTATGCCTCTGCAAGACATGCCGCCCAAAAATCTTTTTATTCGGCTGCTATCACTTCAGCCGGAAATCATTCAAAAGAGCTCTATAGGATAGTTAATGGCTTACTCCATCCGACACAGCCTGATTCTGGTATAGTTCCCTCAGAGGCTCGTTGTCAAGAATTCGCCACATTTTTTGAGAGCAAGGTTAATCAGATCCGTCTCTCATTGGACGCTAATAAAGTAACAGGCCCCAGTGATCCCATGTTTGATACGGCTTATCTTTCTCTTTATACAACCTTTCAACCGATCCAACCAGAGGATATCCCTAAATTCCTCAATGGAATGAACCCCACGACATGTCTATTCGACCCATGTCCTTCCTGGCTCATAAAAACATCTAGAGTTGAACTGGCAAATTGGCTATGTGTGATAGTTAACTCATCACTCCAACAAGGCCATTTACCCGAATATCTGAAACAAGCAATTATAACACCTTTACTTAAAAAACCATCACTTAATGCCACTCTCTGTGATAGCTTCCGTCCTGTATCCAATCTGCCGTTCCTAAGCAAAGTCATTGAACGAGTTGTGGCGGCACAGCTACAAAGTTTCATAGACACCAATGCCCATTATGATACCTTTCAATCAGGCTTTAGACCAAATCATGGGACAGAAACAGCCTTAGTGGCGCTAGTCGATGATTTATGGCTTGAACTAGATAAAGGTAATGTGACCTTACTAGTCCTATTGGATTTATCGGCCGCATTCAATACTATTGACCACGACATCCTTTTAAATCGCCTTTCTGAGATGGGGCTATGAGGCACTGCAATACAATGGCTCCGCTCCTTCCTTGAAGGTAGATTCCAGAGAGTTGCTCTTGGGGATTTTCTTTCAGAGCCCTGGCCACTGCGATACGGTGTCCCCCAGGGCTCTGTTCTCTCCCCAATGTTGTTCAATATATATGTAAAACCTTTAGGTCGTATTATTCGTAAATTTGGAATTTGTTACCATCAATATGCAGATGATACGCAACTCTATTGCTCATTTCCACCAGACGCCAAAGGGGCTGTTCACCCTCTGAACCAATGCTTGGCAGCAGTGCAGAATTGGAAGAACAGTAATAAATTAAAACTTAATCCAGATAAAACAGAGGTTCTTCTAATCGGACGAGACTCTCCTCAGGAAAATAAAAATCTTCCCACATTAGATGGGATCTTACTTCCCCTGAAGACGCAAGTCCGTAGTTTAGGCATTATTTTAGACTCAGCCCTAACCCTGGAATCTCAGGTTGCAGCAGTCTCACGAAGCGCTTTTGCACAATTAAAATTAGTTAGCCAACTCCGTCCTTTCCTGGGATCATCCGATTTATGGAAGGTAACACAAGCCCTTGTAACATCACGACTGGATTATTGTAATTCCCTCTATGTCGGTCTTCCAGTTAGAACCCTCCGGCCGCTTAAGCTGGTGCAAAGAGCAGTGGCGCGGATGCTAACAGGAGCTGGCCCTCGAGTGCACACTACACCACTCTTATATCATCAGCACTGGCTTCCTATTATGTTTTGTAATCAATTTAAGCTATTGGTCCTAACTTTTAAAGCTTTACATAACTTGGCACCACTTTACTTATCTAATCGCATCTGTGAATACACATCCCATCGTCCACTGAGATCCATTGTTGAATGTACTTTGACTATTCCTTCAGCTTTTACCATCTGTCAATCGGGCACTAGGAATAGAGCTTTTTCAGTGGTGGCCCCTAGTATGTGGAATACCCTTCCACTGGAGATACGGCTTTCTAATTCCCTCTTAGATTTTCGTCGACATGTTAAAACCTTTTTATTTCGCCAAGATTTTAATATGTAAACGGTACTGTTTCATTTAATGTTAATTTTTAATTGATTTTTAATGGATATGTTAACTGATTTTATGAGTTTATTTATATTGTATGAGACTATACTGTTGTTTGCCGCTTTGAATTCAGTGAACGAAAGCGGGTTATAAATCGGCAAATAAATAAATAAATAAATAAATAAATAAATAAATAAATATGAGGATGCGCGTCCGCTCCTGCCCCGTCCAGCAACCTGCCAAAATAAATAAAATGAATCAGGCT
The DNA here is from genome assembly GCF_030035675.1 of Rhineura floridana. Lineage (NCBI taxonomy): Eukaryota > Metazoa > Chordata > Lepidosauria > Squamata > Rhineuridae > Rhineura > Rhineura floridana. Next base: position 103,591,658 of record NC_084486.1, read on the forward strand.
TCCGCATTCCCAAGCCCACTAAAAGGGGCAAATGTAGCCTTTAAAGGCACCAGAGGACCAACGTCCAACTGCTTGTACTCTTGGTTGGGGAAAACCAATACCTGCTGCCGTGGAAGCAGCTCCAATTCTGAATGAGTGGGTTCCAAACTGTGAGGGGTCAAACCCCAGCTTATGCAAAGCTTGCTTAGTTAAAGCCCAAAACTGGTATATTGTGAGGGGAACCTCACTTGCATGGGTAAATAAATATCCATCCCTCTGCCCCCTATCTGCCAAAAATGCTTGTAAGGCCCGCACTGGGCAGAGGGCAGGCACTGTGGATGGGGCCAACCGGACGTATTGTCCCTTACACTTCTGGTCCATCTTAGACCTTCTCAGCTTTATGCAAACACAACCTCCTGCTATGGTAACATCTGCCAATTGAAGGGCATGACGAGAGGAGTCTTGCTTGGAGCCAACTACAACTTCTCCAATTCGAAAGGCACCAAAAAACAGTGTGAGGGCCACTGCCTGAAATAATGAGGCTTCGTAGTGGGAGGAACAAAGTTTGTCCCACTGGCCAGGTAAGGCTATCAAAATGTCAACTGAAATAGGTTGACGGGAATCAGGGGGGGCAGGATGTTCCCTAGCCCACCCTGCCAACATGCGGCGGACCCTAAAGTCCCCCGCATTATCCTGAAAACCACCTGCTTTCGCTAAGAAGGAAAACCCCACCAGCTTACCTTGCAGAGCCCGGACTGACAGGCCACGTCTCCTGCCGTCCACCAGAAATTCCAGCAGATGACTCACTGGAATAGGCCATTCTGGTGTTGGCTTGTGTGCGTTGTTGTGTGAAACAGCATACATTACGTTGGAGTTAAGTTGAGCAAGAAACTTCTTCAGAGCATGTTCAGAGTCTTTATTGAAAGACATGAAGGCCAGAGGCTTAAGAGTAAATACATGTAGAGATTCTTCAGTCACCCCCCTTCTGGTACATCTCTCTCCATAGATAAACACAAAAGACAGCCTCTCAGCTCAGAGGCATAATTCAGAAGACGACAACACACAGATTCTGTTAGAACTTTCCCAGTCGCTATCAGATGGCTACCATAGCAACGGCCCTGGCAGTCTGTTCCCAGACAGGGCATAGACATAACTCCCCCCTTAACCACAGTTACGTCTTCAAACTTGCAGGCTTCATGGAAAACAACTAGAGACAGTAATGCCTACTGGTCACCAGCCCAACAGTTTCCCTTTTTTCCATTAAGACTGCAAAATACACATGCAATACATCTCCATAATACATAGTCATACAGTCATACATTTCTACAATACCTCTTGCAATACATTTCAGTACATTGCATCATACAATTTCAGTTCAGTACAGTTCAGAATTACATCTCAGTACAGTTCAAAACTTTATTCACTCAAACTTTGGTTCATCACATGTCAAATAAATTGTCTCAGGATCCATGTCTACAACTTTATTCATTCCAGGACTTGTTATTAATCCCACAGTAAATCTGTCAGGCGGTTTGCCTAAATTCACTCTCGTGGAGCGTCTTAAAGGAACCAGAGCTTCGGCTCTCTCTGCCCCCCCATTTGTGCTTGTGCTTGGCACAACCTGCGCAGGAGCTTCCATTTCCTCAGCTTTTCGTTTCTTTGATCTGCGTTTTCCAGAAATGAGCTCATTCAAAGCATCTCTGAGAGGTATTTGTGTACCTTCCACTTTAACGTCAACATCTGGCTTAAATTTCTGTGATTGTGTTCGTGTTTGTGTTTGTGTGTCATTTGTTCCTGTAAGAAGGACTGTCTCCCTTTGATCCCAAGGCTTTTCTGAGACTTTAATGCTTCTGCTCAGAATTAACTGCTGTGTTTCTGGACACCAAACTCTGTAATATGCATTCTGAAATCCCAAAACAAGACCTTGCTGTGCTCTGGGCGCAAGCTTGCCCCTCCTTTTTCCCTGTGGAATGTGGATCCAGCACCTTGCCCCGAATGTTTGAATATGTTGTATTCTAGGCTTTCTGCCAGTAAGTTTCTCATAAGGAGACATTCCAATAGCACTGTGTAACACCCTGTTGTGAATGTAATTCGCATAAAGAATTGCTTCTGCCCAGAAAGAATTCCCTAAACTGCAATCCAGCAGCATGGCTCTCATTGCTTCCCCAAGCACCCTATTTTTTCTCTCAGCAGTTCCATTGGAAAACGGGCTGTGTGGAGCAGTGAAATTCTGGTTTGTTCCCTTACTCTCCAGAAAGTCACTCAATGCTTTACTCGTAAATTCCCCACCTTGGTCCGAGCGTATAGCCCCCACCGTGACCAAGTGTTGAGTTTCGATTCTCTTAATGAACAGTTTCAGCTTCTGCTCAGCTTCACTTTTATGCTTTAACAGAAAAACATGACAAAATCTTGAAAAATCATCTACCAGTACCATGTAGAATTTCGCACCTCCTCGTGAAGCATTTATTGGCCCTGCTAAATCAACATGTACTAGCTGGTAGGGAGCTGTTGTGGTTCTCTCAGCCTCCCGGTTTATTGGTGCAATAGTCATTTTAGCTTGATTACAAGAATCACAATCCATTAACTGTCCACAATCTTTTAAACGCATGTCTTCACTGTGCAAAGGGGTTTTCCTTATCGTGTCAAGGTTTGCATGCCCCAGCCTTTGATGCCATTCATGGACGCAGCCCTGATGTACCTGTGCCTCAGTGTTTAACACAGCACACCCTGCTTGACTGCTCTTTATTACAAACTGTGAATCATTAAGGCTTCCCTGCATGCACACTTCATCTCCCCTCATTATAAAACATTGGTCTTTGTGGAACAAAATTGAATAATTACAACTCACCAGTTTGCCCACTGATAAAATATTATGAGCCAATTCCGGAACAAACAAACAGTCTGACATTATGCCAAGCTTGTCAAATTTCACCAGACCTTTAGCTTTTACGGATTTCCGTGATCCATCAGCAAGTAAAACAAAGTCTTTCACTTCTTCTGAAACGTAAAACAAACGTCTGTCTTTAATTAATATATGGCTTGCTCCGCTGTCAAGAATAAAGTTAATTTGTTCCAAGTCTTTAGACTTCTGTTTACAAACAAAGTTCACACTTCCCTGCTTCAAGCCTCCGTCCCTGGAGTTTCGCTTGATTGGACAACCCCACTGGAGATGTCGTCGATCTCCGCAAACAAAACAAGCCTTCAGCCTCTGTTGCTGCTCCCGCTTGTTTTCCTGTCTGCTTTCGACAGCCTGCTCTGGTTCGGCACATTTCTCCTCCTTGCTTCTGACAGCTTCCACCGGCTGGGCTCTCTGCACCTCCTGCCTCCGCTGCCATTCCTGGGACAAATCCTGCAACGCGTCCCAGATCTGTTTAGCCGACGGCTCATCTCTCACACACATCAGTTGAGAATCCGATAGAGCCAAGATTATAAATGCCTGCGCCCTGTGGTCTCGACGCTTCCAGGCCGCGGTCGGTACCGCTGGGGTTTTTTCCTTAATCACGTCCCATAAATCTTCTGTTATCAGCAAAGCCCGCATCCTCAGCTTCCAGCTGCCATAATTCTTTTCATTAAGTCGTTCCATCAGCAAGCCTCCCCCAGACAGGTTTACAGCCATGTTGCTCACCTCCGTCTGGTTCAATCAATCAAGCTGCCCTCTCTGGAACTCCGTCTGCCGTTCAGACCAGCAACTTACTCCGGTGTAATGCGCTGTGGAGCGTAACCATCCTCTGCTACCACTGTTGGCTTGTGTGCGTTGTTGTGTGAAACAGCATACATTACGTTGGAGTTAAGTTGAGCAAGAAACTTCTTCAGAGCATGTTAAGAGTCTTTATTGAAAGACATTAAGGCCAGAGGCTTAAGAGTAAATACATGTAGAGATTCTTCAGTCACCCCCCTTCTGGTACATCTCTCTCCATAGATAAACACAAAAGACAGCCTCTCAGCTCAGAGGCATAATTCAGAAGACGACAACACACAGACTCTGTTAGAACTTTCCCAGTCACTATCAGATGGCTACCATAGCAACGGCCCTGGCAGTCCGTTCCCAGACAGGGCATAGACATAACTCCCCCCTTAACCACAGTTATGTCTTCAAACTTGCAGGCTTCATGGAAAACAACTAGAGACAGTAATGCCTACTGGTCACCAGCCCAACATCTGGTGCGTAGCCCTTGCCAGCCCAGAATTCCTGAAACCTGCTCTCTGGTAACTGGCGAGCGTGCTGGGGGCAATGGATAGGCTTATGGCCCTCGCCGACTCTGCTGTCCAGTCTCCCAAATTGTAGGGGGCACGGCTTCCGGCTGAGCCCTGGCCATCGGCGCCAGCTGACGGAAACAGTCCATCTGGTTCATGACAGAGCATCAGCAACACTATTGTCAATGCCAGGAACATGCCGTGCCCAAAAAAGAACATTAAAACGCAGGCACTGGAGAACAAAAACCTGGACTAGGCCCATAACTCTGGCATTCCTAGACGTAAGGGAATTGATAACATGGACCGTGGCCATGTTATCACACCAAAAATGGACTGTAGAGTCCCTAAGCCTCTCAGCCCATAAATAAACGGCCACCACTATAGGGAAGAATTCTAAAAAGGTTAGATCCTTGTCTAAACCGTCTTGCACCCATGTCTGTGGCCATTGACCCTTACACCAGGAAGACCCAAAGGCTACCCCAAAGCCATAAGCTCCAGACGCATCAGATTAAACCTGTAATTCAGCTTCCAAGAGTCGGTCCTGCCTCCAAAAGGAGATTCCATTGAAATCTCGTAAGAAGGAGGACCACACTGCCAGGTCAGCGCGTAACACTGCTGTAACCCAGAACCTATGGCGGGGTCGCGACAGCCCGATCATGGCATCATAAACACGTCTTAAAAATGCCCTGCCAGGTGCTATAACCCTGTAGACGAAATTCAAGTGTCCTGCCAACTGCTGAAGGGTGGAAAGGGGAACCTTTCTTGCACCTATTACTTCTGCAATCCTCTTATGGAGGATGATAAGTTTCTCATGGGGCAGCCTGCAGCATTGTCTGCTAGTGTCAATTTCGATACCTAAGAAAGTCAGAATGGGGGCTGGACCTTCTGTTTTTTCCAGGGCCAGCGGAACCCCAAGTTCTGTTGCTAGGTCCTGGAAACATGTCATTAAATATAGGCATTCATTAGTGCTGGCCCCCCCGGCAAATAAAAAATCATCTAAATAATGTACCACCGAATTCACACCCATCCCTTGTCTAATAGCCCATTCCAAAAAAGTGCTAAAGCGCTCAAAAACCGCACACGAGATCGAGCATCCCATGGGTAGTGCACGATCCATATAGAATTTATTGTCAAATGCGAAGCCCAGCAGCTCAAAGTCTGCAGGGTGGACGGGCAGAAGGCGGAAAGCTGATTTAATGTCACACTTGCCCATGAGTGTATCTCAGCCGCAAACACGCACCATGCGCACTGCGGCGTCAAAGGAGGTGTAATGGACTGTGCAGAGACCGTCAGGGATGAAATCATTCACCGACGATCCATGCGGGTAGGACAAGTGATGAATCAGCCGAAATTCACCTGTTGCTTTCTTGGGCACAATACCTAATGGTGATACCCTAAGGGTGGGGAGTGGGGGCGACTGGAACGGGCCAAGACCCGCCCTGCCTGTACTTCTTTGTCAATTTTCATTTGTACAATGACCTCCATGCCCCTTACGGATTTCAAATTTCTGGACATGAAGGCAGCCCTTGGCCCAGTGTAAGGAATACGGAAGCCCAACAAAAAACCTTGGAAAAGAAAACGTGCATCCCCAATTGCCGCATATCCTGCTAGTAAGGTCTGCAAAACTTGCAATTTAATTGGGGAGGGGCCCTTTTCCTTGAGCAGCCCCAGGTGGGGGCTGCTTTCTATCACCCTGTTGTTCCCTGTTACCTCCTTTATAAAACCTGCCCCTGGGGCAGGTGGTACACGGGTGTGCTGCCCCACAGATGGAACATTCGTGTCGAAAGCGACATGGGTTTCATGTGCAGACCCCCCCAGGAACTAAAGTCCCAGCATAGCAGCCATTTTTGAACCCCCTGCCCCGCATCACCACGGGGAAGAGGAGCAGTCGACTGCCTGCTCATTAAGTGCCCACTATCACACCTGTCTCCCGTTACGGCCCAGGCCGCAGTCATAAACTGCAGCCAAAGCTCTGGTTCTTTCTTGTCCCACAGCAGAGACCCATCGCATGCCACACGCATACGAAATGCCTTGTCGTAGGACAACCAGGCCAGTCCTGAGAACTCCACATAAGCCCTGTAGATTATATCTAGGTATTTCAGGAGAGACAAACCTCTTTGGGGCTGTCTCTCCATCAACACACCAGCGTATATTAAATACGCAGGGAACCAGTTGGCCCATGTGCGTTCCACCTTCCAATGTCTAGGCCTCTCCACATCACCATCCGCATCCCTATCTTTATCCTTCTTAGGTCGCTCCCTATATAGTAGGGAAAAAACGTCCACATATTCCCCTCGCCAAATTTTTTCTTTCGTCGAAGGGAGCAGGTGGAAACCCAAGGTGATGGATGTGTCCCCAAAAGGTATAGCGTTAGCTGCAACAGCCCCCAACGGGTCAGACAAATTACCCTCAGCCTGAGTGGCTGTGAGAGCCGGCCTGGTAGGTGGCACAGCAGATGTCGTTACCTGTTCATCGCCTGCGTGTCGCCAAATTTGGCTACACGCAGCTTGAAGCGGTGGTTGAGAAATAGCACCTACTTCAAGGCTAGGAGGAGTGGATCTTGTGCCTGGACTGATAACCAATGGACCCTGAGAAGTCCATCCCCAACCTGGTGGCCCAGTCACCTGAGCAGGCGTAGCAGACTCACCCGTTCCCACCAGTGGTGCAGCTAGTCCTGCTATGGGGGGGTCCACCACAGCTGCTGATGTCACTCCGGTCTGGGGTGTTGCCACCTCTCCTCCAGTCCCTGTCGCAGTTGCTGGCACAGGAGGATTCACCGGCCCATCACTCACCCTCTGAGTAGCCTCAGGATGGTTCTCAAGAGCGTCAAGCCTCGCTAAAATCAAAGCAAGCATAGTACTGTTAGACCCTTGACGCTGCCCGACATTTGAGCCACCTGGGGTGTTTGCTTTTGTCCGCTTTGGCCCAGTGACCCCCCCAGTGGAAGTCCCTGGAGTGGCCGCCTGTGCAGGAGTAGGCCACGATAACCCAGGCACCGGGGTGGGTGTCGCCCTCTCCCGATGTTCAAGAGCATCTAGGCGTGCCAGAATGGCAGCCCATGGTGGCACTTCCTCCTCGTCTGATGATCCAGGTGCCGGGGGGGCACTTTTGTGGCTGTCTAACAGCCTTGCCCTTACCTTTTGCCCCCCCTTTGCCTTTTTTAGAAGGCATAACTGCAGTAAACGCCCTTGGCCAATGAGGATTAAAAGATAAAACCTTGGCGCAGGCCTTCACTAATTGATAACACCAGCAGCAAAATAGGCTAATTGCCAGCCACTGACTATATGATTTTGACAGCCAAACTTTTTTTGGGGGGGTTGGGGGGGATTAATACATAAAACTGTAAACCATGTATTCTAAGCTATGACAGCTAACTAATTATATAATACAATAAAATGTGCTGATTCACTGGGAGGCAGGCAACCCACAGGTGGCGCTAAAAGAGAGCCCCTGTGTCTCCCTTCCTTACTCGCTGGGGTGGGGAGTATTGGGGGTGAGTGCACACTGTGTTAGGCCAGGTAGGTCCTGTTACCAAGGCCCGCCTCGGCTGCAGGCGCTCCTATGGAACGCAATCACCCTTGCCTGCAACCGAAATTAAATTGTATAGGGGCCTAAATCGGCCCGAAAATATAGCGAGATGCCATGAATAGTGCGCCTAAAATGGTGTCGACCATGCGGCCTAATCAAAATGGCTGCTGAAACAGTGTAGCAGCCTCCACCAAGCTGTCTGTCCCTCGACACAGTCGCAAAATGGCCACCGCCGCCGCTCGTCTCCTCGCTCCGTCTGGTCCCCCATTGTTCACAACGTCGCTTGAGCAAAGAGGAGGTTGGAAGGGGCGGCTGGGCTTAAATAGGCTCATTAAGTCCTGCCCCTTCACGCTGTGCATCGTGCGCGCGTAAAAGCCGCAACACACGACTCTGCCCCAACGAGAGATGGAGGCGGCAGCTTCACTCCCGGCTGCAACTAGGCCTCACCCACCAGCTGCGCAGTAAGTGAGGCCCCATTTCCAGGAAACAAATCATTGGCTTCACAGAATTCAATAAGCTTTTCTCCTGCATCATTTCTGTCTCCTAGGCCCCATTTCCCCACAATTCCTAGTTCTTCTCTGTTCCCTACTTTTGCATTCCAGTCCCCCATAATTACCATCACATCTTGTTTTAGTGTGTGATCAATTTCTTCCTGTACTTCTGTGTAAAATCTCTCCAATTCTTCTTCTTCTGCATTTGCCGTTGGAGTGTAGACTTGGATGATGGTGTCAGGGTGACTTTTAGCACCTGCCAAGGCAGTGTGAAGCTCACCTCAATACCCCGGGTGTAAGTGCGGGCGGAGGAGAGCCAGAAGGGCCCCTGTGCTTTCAGCCAAGTATCAAGTAAAGACACACACACACAGCTCTTGATCAAAAGCGACCTCAGTCTCACACAGGCACGTCAGCCAGGCAAGAGTGAAGGCCCCCTTTATTGTAAGCAGAACCAATATATAGGTTTCAGGAATAAAAGAACAATAACAAAATGTAATATAACATTATTGACAACGTCAGAGACAAGTAACAGACCCAGGCCACATATCATTTGCTACGCATCAGATGTCAGGGCGTTCTTCCTTTGGATTCGGACTCATGAGCAATATGTTCTTAAGATAAGGGCCTGTGAGAGGGAGTGTTTTGACACTTTGGGAGTCATAAAACAAGAGAACATATACACAGGAAAATGCGTGTAGTCTGAAAAGGTCAAATCCCAGTAACTCTATGTGATCCTATTACTACTTTTCTAAGGGAGTATACAAAGAGAACTCAGAAGCAATGCAAGCTTCTGATTATTTACAAGGCTGATAATAAAGTACAAGACACCTTGAGAAAGTAAAACAATCGAAGACAGCAGAGTGCTTATCTTCTCAAAACATTGTTGTGGACTGAGAGGCATCTTCAGGGCTAAGTTCCCAGAGGTGAGGAAACGAAACCTAGAGCAATTGTGCTCCCCCTCCCTCAGTGTTCCATCGTGCTTTGCAACGTTGGTTCACAAAGCCTGACAAGTGCCTCCAAACCCATTGTGGGCCCAAAGGGGTTTTTTCTTCCCAACAATGGTTATGTTAATAGGTTTCCCATTTAATCTCATTTATATCACTTGCTCAGACCTTGCTTTGTAGCTCCTACTTGCTTTTGCTACATCACTTCTCATTATTAAAGCAACCCCATTTCTTCTTAATTTCTCATTTCCTGAATAAAATATTTTGTAGTTGCCTGATTGAAAATGTCCCATTCCTGTCCATTTTAATTCACGCATGCCAAGTATTGTAATGTTGATACTTTCCATTTCTTGCTTGACAATTTCTAACTTTCCCTGCTTCATGCTTCTCACATTCCATGTTCCTATTGTGTGCGTCATACAACTCCGGACTCTCCTTTTGCATCTGTGCACATCAGCCCCTGGGCTTCCTTTCAGCTTTGACCCAGCTGTATCATTAGTCACAGTGCTACTTGTACTTGTCCATTATTCTTCCCCAGTAGCTTGGTAAGTGCCTTCTGACCTGGGGGTCTCATCTTCCAGCACTATCTCATGTTGCATTTTGGATACTCTGTTCATAGGGTTTTCGTGGTAAGAGATATTCAGAGGTGGTTTACCATTGCCTTCCTCTGAGTTTGGATGCCTCTTAGTCTGGTTTCTCAGCTTTGACCATTCCGCTGTGGGTGCCCCTGCTAGGAGTCTAGCCTCTTGGTCTAGACTCCCAACAGCATTGCTCTCAGCTTCTTCAACACTCTCAAACCCCCTCACCACATTAAGGTGTGCATCCTAGAGGGGTGACATGACAGGTACCCAAAGTACACAACACATGGGTAATAGCACATATTAGACATTCACCTTCACCTAACACAACAAGCCATTTTCCAAAAAGTCACAGTGGAAACAGAGAAATATTTTCCCCACAACCATCCCAGCAAAGTGTAGAGAAGAAAAACATAAAACACCTGTCAGCTACCCAAAGTCATTCATCACACATTTAACTCATTCATAAGTCAAATTCAGCACAGACCATCTTCAAACTCACCTCTCCAACACTGCCAAGTTTCAAATCAGTCCACTGAATCATTTTTAATCATAACCTATAAAACCTACTCCCTTCCGTGTACATTTCTCTTTATAATGGTGGAATAAAAATTAAGCCTGTAATATGGCAGTAGATTATCTACATGTCTGATGTCTTTATATTAGGTCCTGATAGGACGCAGCAAATGATCATGTGCAATCATTTTTGTAGTGACATAGTGGGAGTTTGAAATGCCCATATTTGAAAGCTGTTCACTGGCTGATCATCAATTCCTTAGCCACAATTTTTAATAACAACTGCTTCTTCTGGCTATGTAATCCCAGCCAATCAGGAATCATGTGTCCCATGTAATGATGTCATGGCACCATGATGTTATTATATAGTCAAGCTTATGTAACAATGTCACAGAGCCAATTCATAGTGAGGGCAAGAAGAATTTCCCTTCACTCTGAATATGTGAACACTTTTGCCCCTTCTTTTTGAGTCAAGCCCTGAAAGTTCACCAAAGGGGGACACTTTTGACAAGGAGTAAATGTTTTCACAAAATGTCTTATAGTTCAGGCTGAGTTTTTTCTTTATAATACCACCAGCTGAACTGAAAACAGATGGTGCACATACAACTCCCTCAATTTTGTTTTGTCTTTGATGAAATTTGAAGGATAACCTCTTCCATTATGGGGTCACACTCCCTCTGAAAGAGCAGGTAGCTTAGGGGTACTCCTGGATCCATCTTTGTCACTAGGGGCCCAAGTATCCTCTGTGGCTAAGAGTGCCTTTTGCCAGCTTTGTCAGGTTCATCAGCTATGGCTGTTCCTAGACAGGAATAGCCTGACCTCTGTAGTCTATGTATTGGTAACCTCAAGGCTGGATTACTGCAATGGGCTCTGTGTTGGGCTGCCTTTGGCCCTGGTTTGGAAGCTTTAGCTGGTGCAAATGTGGTGGCCAGATTGCTGATGGAAGCACATTGACAACAACATGTGACACTACTCTTAACACATCTGCACTGTCTGCCCATCCACTACCAAGTTCAAGGTCCTTATACCTATTTACAAAGCCCTGAACAACTTAGATCCAGAGTATCTTAGGGACCACCTGGACCCTTATATCCCAGCTCGATCACTGAGATCATCAGCAGGAGCAGCTCTGGTAGTTCTTCGAGTTGGCAAGGCTCATTTAACATCAACACGAAATTGAACCTTCAGTGTCATTGGCCCAGTTCTCTGGAATAAAAAGAGATTCAGCAGGTGTCTTGTGATTTAAGTTTTAAATGCCTGCTGAAAACCTTTCTGTTCCTCCAGACTTATGCAGGCAATTGTCTTTTTGCAATAGTTGTCCTTTGTTTTTACTATATTTTAAATGGTTTTTACTGTGTGATTCTTTTACTTGTTTTAAACCGCTTTGATATTTTTACATGAAATAGCAGTATACAAATACATTTATAATTAAACAATAAATAATAACCTGTGCGTCATAATCTGCCAGGAGACATCCCATCAACAACAGTCATCTTTCTTATGGCACCTTGGTTGTGGAATTTCCTTATGTGGAGATACAATTGTCCCCCACACTATTGGCCTTCAGACATCATTTGAAGGCTATTCCTTAAACCTTTGAAGATCTGATGGTTCTTGCTGACTGTACTCTCCTGAGTGATTTGCTGCTGTACTTTTAGAGTTGGTTTTTGAATATGTTTTATGTTTTTAATGTTTAATGGCTACATGTTGTATTTTATTTAAAAGATTGTATACCACCTGTATAATTGTTACAAGAATACAATTATAAAACAAATAAAACAGTTCCAACCATAAAACAAGAGTAAAAACAATTAAAAACAGTTCCATATAAAAAAAATTCCTTAAGTAAAAACACTGCAAACATTTAAAAACAGTTCTATAAACAAAAACAGTTAAAAATACAGATGCCGACTAAGATAAAGATCTCCACTTAAAAAGCTTGTTGAAAAAGGAAAGTCTTCAGTAGGTGCCAGAAAGACAACAGAAACCGTATCTGTAATGCCTCCATTTAATCTATAGGTGGTTGTAGAATAATCTTTGAATATGCAGCCACAAAACAAATTGTCATCACTGTCTCCAGCTGTCATGGGGAATCATAGGAACATAGGAAGCTGCTTGATACTGAGTCAGACCATTGGTCCATGTAGCTCAGTATTGTCTATACTTAATTGGCAACAGCTCTCCAGGGTTTCAGGCAGGAGTCTCTCCCATTCCTACCTGGAGATGTCAGGGATTTGACTTGGGACCTTCTGCAAGCAAGGCAGATGCTCTATCACTGAGCAACAGCCCTTCCCCATAACCTAGTTTCATGGTTATCTTGTTGCGAGTATATATAAGATTCATCAACACTATTTCATATAGGTCCTTTTTCATAGATCTGGGAATATTCCAGGGCATAAGCAGCTGGAATTGTCTGTCTGGTTATCAAATTGCTGTACACTACAAGGATCTGGAACTACTCAGCCAATTTTCACAAGGAACGTAGTATTTCAAAGCCAATGGCCTGCAGGCAATATTTTATGGTCATTTCACTGCTCCGTAGCACTTAGCTGCTACCCCTCTGTGACATTAGAGTCTGTAAACCAATGGTAGCCAGAGAAGATACCACTCTGCTGGAAATAAGCCTAACTTACTGTGACTTCAGAATATGTCCCAATACATTGAGAGATGTTGGAGCAGGCAGAGGAACCATCATTTAAGAATGCTGGAATACAGAGATTATGAGATAAAGAAGAAAGGTTTGCCTAGTGGTTTATAGTGAGAAAAGAAATTGACATAATATTGACCTTGTAATACTGAGTTAATATAAATTAGTAATATACAACTAGTGAAGGAACATAATTCGAGCCTCAGTTTATTTGGAAATATCTGAATCCAGTTAGGGATTTATTTTGTGGCCAAATTTTCTCTTCTACAGAGTGTTTTTTTAAAAAAAATCAAAGTAGATTTTGTTTAAAAGCTTAGTTATTCCTTTCAAAATGCTGTAATTAGGAGTTTTTCACTCAACATCTGAAGGATGCCAATGTAATTTAAGTCTATAAAGGAAATCATTTAAAATATAGTCATCATAATGGAATGTCATTGCTCTCTATATTTTGTTGTTGTTATCTGCCTCCAAGTCGACTACGACTTATGGCGACCCTATGAATTAGTGACCTCCAAGAGCATCTGTCATGAACCACACTGTTCAGATCTTGTAAGTTCAGGTCTGTGGCTTCCTTTATGGGATCCATCTCTTCTTTGGCCTTTTTTTCTACTTCCTTCTGTTTTTCCAAGCATTATTATCTTTTCAGCTTTTTTCGCTGTCCAACTTTCACATCCATACATAGAGATCGGAAATACCATGGTCTGAATTATCCTGACTTTAGTGTTCAGTGATACATCTTTACATTTGAGGACCTTTTATAGCTGCCCTCCTCAGTCCTAGCCATCTTCTGATTTCTTGACTATTGTCTCCATTTTGGTTAATGATTGTGCCAAGGTATTGATAATACTTGACAAGTTCAATGTCCTCGTTGTCAACTTTAAAGTTAGATAAATCTTCTGTTGTCATTACTTTAGTCTTCTTGATATTTAGCTGTAGTCCTGCTGCTCTCTATATTACTGGGAGGATAATTGTTTGTATCTATAGAACTTAATTTGTGGTCTAACCCTAGATCATTGCTTATTATGACAACTTTGTGATCTGTATTTTTCTTCATTTCTTTCTTTCTATCTTTTTGTTCAGGCCAAACAGTGGCAACAGTATCTGGCTGGGTTATATACATGCTGGCCGGCATGATTGATTGCAATTACCTTAAGTATGGTGGTCTCAGCTGCTCAGCTCCCCTTAAGGGATCTCAGAGTGTTGTTGCAAGGTCTCAGCTCAGATTCGGGGCTGACACTCCTGCCACATTCCCATGTTTCAGGAATGGCCCACAGTATGAAATCCCTGTCATCCCACCAACATTCTCAAAGCATCAGGGCTGGATGGTGGTACTGATCACCTGTCAGGCTGTGTGATGACTCAATCCTTGCCCTATTCCATGCCAAACTCTGTTAGCTGTAATCAATATAAGTTGTGGCCATTTTGAACTCCCTGGCTTCCATCTACACCTAATTCCTGTTCCCTTGCTTCATCTACAGTTTCTCTTCATTTCTTTCTCTGCTTCTGTTCTCTGTTTTCTGTGTTTCTTCCTCAATTCTGCTCTTGGTTAATTTGCTCCATTGTATTCTTGATCATGCTGTCTTCCTGCTCTCAGCCTTTCCATTCCTATGGTTCATTATTTCCATTCTTGTACTTACTCTGCAGAACATCATTAACATAAAACTCTTTCTCCTGATTACTCTCATTGAAAGTTTATGGTCCCTCTTCCTCTCTTGCTCGCTTTTCAGCTAAACAATCTCTTCTTCTTCTTTTATGGTCTTTTGTTTCTCATCTCCTCATCATCTATTCCAAATTCTGACAATTTCTCCAGCTCTTCCCACATAATCAAATTAGCCTTGGATATAAATTCTGACATGCTTTACAATTGTTTTCCAGGTTCTTTCCTTTCCTCTTTTAAATCTGGAACATAGGAAGCTGCCTTATATTATTTCTCCACCTAGCCCAATACTGTTTGCTGTGATTGGCAGCAGCTCTTCACCATCTTCAGTGGACATCACCCATTGTCTGTTACCTAATTCTGTTAGCAAGAGATACACTTGTGCATGATGGGGATTGCTGATTTCTGTGCCTTGCTGTGGCCCACACATCACTTTCCCCACAATTTCAGAAAGTACCCCAACAGGGAGAAGGTATTTGGATATGCAGTTGGAAGGGTGAAGCCCTAGTGTATACATGGAACATCCTGCACAGTTCTTGGGTTCAACCCAATATTTCTAGGGCTGTATCAAATATTTGATTTAGAGAGAGAGACTTAAAATGTTCTGTGGAAAACCTTCTTCAATTCACTTTTTTAAAACCTTTATCAGCAGTTGTTTGCTTGTCCCCTGCACTACTGCTGTTGGGGCAATATTTTTCCCCTCTTGGCTTCCCTCTTTCTAAGGGTGAGCTCAGCCAATCAGAAATTAGGTAAAATAAACATGTAGGCACCATACCACATATTTGTCTAAATTGCACAAAGCCAATTCAGATTGAGCTCGCAAGGAAGCATTGTACTTTATTCTAAATGGTTGTTACAGAAGAATATGTGCTGGAAACATTTTTCCCCATTGCTTATAGGTTCCCCATGAAGAGCAACCCCGAGGGTATGCTTGAATAATCACTATGCAGCATAACTATTTTGAAAGACAATGCCATGAACAACGTTAGGATCAATGTGAAGAGTTAGGCTTCAACAGCAAAAGTTATAAATGTGTAAGTGTATTTTAAGAATGTTCAGCATGTGCTTAACAGGTTGAGTAATCCAACTGTAGGAAGCCAGCATGATTATGCCTGTGTAATTTACCCCATTCCAAACTCTGTTCAGGAGTGGGGCCGAGCCTGGTAGAGGGAAAACAAGCTGTTAAAACAGTTTGACTTACACCACACTTTTTGCCAGTGCAACTTCTGCTGGGTTCCTAGGTCTTGTGACTGAGCTGAATGGAGTTTGGAACAGGGGCAAGTCTCCCTCTGTCCCATCCCACCCCCAATACTTCCCTGGAGGTCCCCTTATTCAGGACCTAACCCAGTTTCAGCTGAGCTATCTTTAAAAAGTTAAGACATCTCCTGATCTTCTCATTCGTAGTGGGGAACCTCTGGTTCAACAGCCTAATTCGGCTGCCCAGGCACACCATTTGGCCACAGTGTGGTTTTCCTGAAACCGTGCCTACCAGGCCACCAGATAAACCTGCAGGTCCACATTGAACAACTCTTTGTGCTCCAAAGTCTTCCTTTCTACCTATTAGTGGAAATCAGTGTTAATAATAATTAATAATAATAATAATTTAATTTGTGGGTCGCCTATCTGGCCAATGGCCACTCTAGGCGATGTACAATTTAACAACAATACATTACATCATAATAAAATACATCATAAAATACAATATAACAATAAAACAATACAACAGTTCTAGTACAGAGTAGTAGGCTATTCGTCGTAAAAATTTAACCCTCCCCGTAAGTCCCAAAGGCCTGTCTGAAAAGCCAGGTCTTCAAAGCTTGGCGGAATACATTCAGGGAAGGGGCATGTCGAAGGTCATATGGGAGGGAGTTCCAGAGAGTGGGGGCCGCCACTGAAAATGCCCTCTCTCTTGTCCCCGCCAACCTAGCTGTTTTAGTTGGCGGGATTGAGAGAAGGTCCTGTGTGGCTGATCTTGTTGGGCGGCATAGTTGGTGGCGCTGGAGGCGCTCCATCAGATAAACTGGGCCGAGACCGTATAGGGATTTAAAGGTTAATACCAACACCTTGAATTGGGCCCGGAAAATAACTGGGAGCCAGTGTAGGTTGAACAACACTGGGGTGATGTGGTCCCGGCGGCGACAGTTTATAAGTAGTCGAGCCGCAGCATTTTGTATAAGTTGTAATTTCCGGACCATTTTCAAGGGTAACCCCACGTACAGCGCATTACAGTAATCCAGCCGAGAGGTGACCAGGGCATGTACCACCAGTGGGAGCTGATGAGCAGGAAGGTAGGGCTGCAGTCTACGAATGAGGTGTAATTGATACCAAGCTGCCCGGCTCACTGCTGAAATCTGAGCCTCCATGGACAGCTTGGAATCAAGAACAACCCCAAGGCTGCGGACCTGGTCCTTCAGGGGCAATTTCACCCCGTCGAACACCAGGTCAACATCTCCCAGCCTTCCCTTGTCTCCCACGAGGAGCACCTCAGTCTTATCAGGATTCAACTTCAGCCTGTTTCTTCCCATCCATCCACTCACGGATTCCAGGCACTTGGACATGGTCTCCACAGCCAACTCTGGTGAAGATTTAAACGAGAGATAGAGCTGAGTGTCATCCGCATATTGGTGACACTGCAGCCCAAATCTCCTGATGATTGTCCCCAGCGGCTTCATATAGATATTAAATAGCATGGGAGAGAGGATAGAGCCCTGTGGCACACCACAATTGAGAGGCCAAGGGTCTGAAACCTCCTCCCCCAATGCTACCTGTTGATGCCTGTCGGAAAGAAAGGAATGGAACCACCGTAGTACAGTGCCTCCTATTCCCGATTCCTCCAGGCGATGTAAAAGGATACTGTGGTCAACAGTATCAAAAGCCGCTGAGAGATCGAGGAGGACAAGGAAGGTGAATTCTCCCCTATCTAATGCCCTCCTCATATCATCAACTAGAGCGACCAATGCTGTTTCAGTTCCATGTCCAGTCCTGAAACCCGATTGGTATGGATCCAAATAATCCATTTCATCCAAGTGTGTCGACAACTGATTAGCCACCACTCGCTCAATGATCTTGCCCAGGAATGGTAGGTTCGAAATTGAGCGAAAGTTATTCAAAACTTGGGGATCCAAGGAGGACTTCTTTAAGATGGGCTTTACAATTGCCTCCTTGAGTGCTAATGGCATTACACCCTCCTCCAAGGATGCATTGACCACCGCCTTAATCCCCTCGCCCAATTTCTCTTTGCAGCTCACAAGGAGCCACGATGGGCAAGGATCAGTTAGACAGGTGGTAGGCTTCACAGTCGAGAGCACCTTGTCCACATCCTCAGAAGGAAGAGGTCGAAACCTATCCCATTTGACCGGATTGCAACTGGCCAACTCTGTTTCATTTACTGTGTCCATGGCGTACGGAATTGAGCTCCGTAAATGTTCGATTTTGTCGGCAAAGTGCTTTGCTAATTTGTCACAGGAGGCCTTAGACTGTTCCAAGGGTTCCTGAGCAACTGGACCGACCAGGCTTCAGACCACTTGGAACAACCTCCTGGGACAGCACTCTGCGGACGCAATAGAGGCAGCAAAGAACCTCTTCTTTTCTGCCTTTATTGCCACTTGGTAGGCAGTTACTGCTGCTCTAACCTGTGTCCGGACATCTTCGGAACGGGATTTCCGCCACCGGCGTTCTAGTCGTCTCACCTCCTGTCTCAGATTTCGCAACCGTGGAGTATACCAAGGTGCTAACTGAGTTCTGTTCAGGGGGAGAGGACGTTTCAGCGCCACGCGGTCCAGAGCCCTGGTGATCCCCTCATTCCACTCCATCACCAGGGTATCGACCGTGCGGCCTTCAGCAGGTTCCAATTTAATCTAAATTTGTTTTAATTTAGAATTTAGTGCTTAGAGTTGAATTCAAGCTGGACTACAAAATCTTCCTTTGCAGTTATACCTTGAACAAGCTATGCCTGCAAAGTAAGAAGGAAATAATCTCCTGGCAAACAGATCTGCCTGCAAATAATGAAGTACAAGTCAGGATTGCAGCTTGAAATTGGTAGACAAATGGTCAAGGAATACCTTCTAACTTTGAACGAGTTCAAATCTCCAGGGCCCAATGAACTGCATCCAAGAGTATTGAAGGAACTGGGTGAAGAACTCTCAGAACACTGTCTATTATCTTTGCAATATCATGGAGGATGGGTGACTAGAGGAGGGCTAATGTTGTTCCTATCTTCAAAAGGGCAAAAAGGAGGAGCCTGGGAACTACGGACCAGTCAGCCTAGCATCAATCCCTGGGAAAATTCTGGAGCAGACTATAAATCGTTCAATCTGTAAGAAACTTGAAAATGGTGCAGTGATTACTAGAAGCTAACAGATTTGTCAAGAACAAATCCTGCCAGACAACAATGGAACCAATTACCTAGGGAGGTGCTAGGCTGTTCAACACAGGAGGCGTTCAAGAGGCAGCCATTTGTCAGGTATGTTTGAACTTGGATTCCTACACTAAGCAGGGGGTGGACTCAATGGCTTTATAGGCCCCTTCCAACTCATTTATTTATTTATTGTATTTGTATACCGCCCCATAGCCGAAGCTCTCTGAGCAGTTTACAGCAACTAAAAACATCAAAAACAAACATACAAATTTAAAACATATCTTTTAAAAACAATTTAAAAAATTTAAAACAATTTAAAAAAACACATGCTAAAATGCCTGAGAGAAGAGGATTCTATAGGATTATAGATTATGCTTCTATAGGATTCTTTATTTGATGTTGGATTAACTGGTATCAGGTGACATCTGATGACTGACGGGTGGGCAGCCCACTTGTCAAAATGGCTAAAGAGTGGGGCAGGAGGAATTTTCAGTCTGGCCCACCGGCTAGATCCAATTCCCAATCTAATAATAACTATATTTTCCTATATCACACATAAATCTTTTCCTGGCTTGTTGCTTATAGCAGCAAATGTCCCTAACAAATCCAGTACAGATAAGGTGCAATTTAGTGAGGACCATACATGTTTTTTCTTTAGCTGACCCAACCAGCAGGATATGCTGAAAAATGTTTGATTCAAATTGAGACCTGCAATTTATTTCCTTCCTTTAAGGATTACATCAGGACAGTGCCATTAGAGACCTAGGATGATTTCAAAAACCAGTCTAACATTGGATACAATCCCTAATATTTATTAGTGATATGGTACTGTGATATGGCAATGTAGCCTTGATGCTTCTCTGCAATATACTATCATTTATTATAGGCAACAATTATATCAGAGGGACAAGAAGGATGCCACTAGAGATAGAAGGATACGTCACGTTTGGTTCTCTCAGTTTCTCATTTTTCCAGTCTTAAATTTAGTTCTCCACATTTCTGCAGCAATTTGCAATTTTTTTAAAAAAAAAATCCTCATGAAAATTCTCCAGCATTTTAATGTGAATTTCATATGTTTGCATGCAGTTTTGACTCATGTTCACATTTCTGCAAGCACATTTTCCTAATATAATCCATTTTGTATGTTATTTTTGCTAACATAGTTACTTTCACTAATATAGTTATTTTATGCACACTTCCCCATAATATATGCATTCTTGGTAAACATTCTTTGGTTGGAGAACTGCATCACAAAATTCAGATACATGCAAATTTTGAAGGATGGCTGTGTTTCAGTTCTCATATTGTTTCAGAAAGTACAGCTTTAAATGCAAACTGAATCTAATTTCTCCCCATCTCTAGATGCCACCACCAACTCTGCTTAAAAGCCAGGCTCATTCTTCAATCAAATGTCACCTGGCAGCAGCCATTGCATCAGGCTGCAGCAAAGGTGGGAAGGGAAGGAATGCAGGGCCATCACCCTGGTGCAGCTGAGAGACCAGCTTCTTTTGGCGCCTCCTCTCCTTCTCCACCCCAGCTGGTATTTAGAAAAACTAAAGATTGTACGATTGTAGAAATGGTTTTATCATTTTTAGGAGTCTGTACCTTTTGTATTTTATCTCATTTCATCTTACTGTATACCTCATCTATAGTTTACGGCTGTGACACAGTTTATACATCTGCAGAAATAAATAAATATATCAATAAACTTGTAACGAAGAACTTGTACCTGAATTTACATATATCCTTCTCACAACCAATCCATTTTCCTATTTGTTTCCGGGCTAAATTCAAAGTGCTGGTTTTGACCTATAAAGCCTTACATGGCATGGGACCGCAATACTTGGTGGAACGCCTCTCCCAATATGAAACTACCCGTACACTGCACTCGACATCTAAGGCCCTCCTCTGAGTGCCATCACATCGAGAAGCTCGGAGGGCGGTGACTAGATCCAAGGCCTTTTCGGTGGTGGCCCCCGAATTGTGGAATAGTCTCCCCCATGAGGTACGCCTGGCGCCGACGCTGCTATCTTTTCGGCGCCAGGTGAAAACCTTTTTACACTCCCAGGCATTTTAAAAATTTTAAATATTCTATTTTAAAAAAATTGTTTTATAGTGTATTTTAAAACAGTATTTCATTACTGGTATATTCTGATGTTGTTTGGTTTTTGTTCTTTGTTTATTTTGCTTTTCGATTTTCTTACATTTGTTCTATTCATATATTTTCTTGTTTATCCTCTATGTACACCACCCAGAGAGCCTTTTTGGCTTAGGGCGGTATATAAATTAAATAAAATAAATAAATAAATAAAAAAATTCCTTTTGTGTTTTTTTCAGTTGTAAACCTAAGGGCAGGGATTGTCTTTTTTCAGTGATCTAAAAACTACTCTGGAAGTCTTTTTTGTGCTGAACAGGGGATACTAAAAATAAATAAATGTTATGCAACAAACTTTATTGCTTCACATTATATCAGCCAAAGCACAATCATATTGTCATGGCCCTGTCAGAGGACTCCTCAGATGAGGACGACTCGGGAGTAACAGCAGCAGACCCAGGAGCAGCAGGAGACACGGAGGAGCCTCCTGAGAATCCAGCTCCTTCTGCCCCTCAGCTGCAGAGCACCCCAGGGACAGCAGAGGCCCTGCAGCCAGACACAGACAGTGAACAGGATACTCCCCCCTCAGCTGTAGAATGTAAACACCAGAAGGTCAGGCAGAAGAGAGGCAGGCCTGTCTCTTTAAGGCCCAAACGCTGAGGGCTCACACCTGCTGTCCATCCTGCTCTTTATAAGGCACACCTTGGCTGCAGCTTGTTGCTGACTGCAACGTCAGGCGTGGCTTTGTGTAGACCTAGTTTCCCTGCAGCATCTCTTTGACTGACCTCCTTGGCAATTGATCCTGGACCTCCACTGACCTCGCTTCTGGACTTCTGACTCGGCAAGTACGCTTCGGATAGGCCTGGCAGATTTACAACCCGACTGCTGGCTAAGGACTTTCCTTCCCTGCCAAAGACCCAGGAATTTCCAGCCCCCCCTGACACTGCTGATGCAGTGTAGAGCTGACAGTTTGCAGTCAGCCCAAACAAAGCAGGCAACAAAGGAGTGGGGGAAGTGCTGACCATGGAGCAACTCCAGCAGGAAAACTTGCTCCTGCGCTCACAAGTAGACCAGCTGCTGTTGGCCGTCCAAGGCTTGCAAACCCAGCTAGCAGCAGCCCCACCCCCTCTCCCTACAGGGAGAGCCAAGTGCCCTGCAACTCTCCCAGAGAAATTTACTGGGGCTTCCGACCAGCTCTCAGCCTTCTTGGCCCAGGCCCAGCTCTTCATGGAGCTATGCCCAGAGGCCTTCCCAGATGATAAGACCCGGGTGGGATTCTTGATTAACCTCTGCACCAGGGCGGCAGCTAGATGGGCCATGCCCCTGCTCCTCGAGCGGAGCCCCGTGCTCAATGACCTAGCCGCCTTCACCAGAGAACTGAAGGCTATGTTCGAGGACCCAGTCCAATCTGCCACAGCCAACCGCCGGATACGCAGGCTGCGGCAAGGCCGACGCCCGTTGGGGGAATATGTAACAGCCTTTTGTCTATTGCAACAAACCCTGGGCTGGAACGAAGCCGCTCTCATGGACCAGTTTCAGGAGGGGCTGTCGGATGAGCTCCTGGATGAGCTAGCTAGGGTGGAGCGCCCTGGAACCCTGCAAGCCCTCATATGCCTGTGTCTCCAGATTGACGGGAGGCTGGAAAGCAGGCATGCTGCCAACCGACTCCGGCCAGACTACAGAGCATCAGCCCCAGTGGCTGGGCCCTTGGAGCCCATCGGCAAGGACCCTACACCCCCGGCAGAACCGATGCAGCTGGGAGGGGCTCGGCCACGTCTCTCTGTGGCCGAAAAGCTGTGACGCCGGCAACAGGGCCTCTGCCTGTATTGCGGGGCTCCGGGACATTTTGCAGCCCAGTGTTCCGTGAAACGACCCACAGCCCCTGCCTTGGGAAATGCCCATGCCCCGGCCTTCACAGGCCCCTGAGCCGGGGCAACCTCATGGTTCAAGGGGCCTGCCACCTCAGTTCCTCACCGCCCAAGCATCTGACCGTGTTGATTGCACTGACAGTCCCCGGAAGGGGGACCCTACCAGTACCCGCCATGCTGGACTCAGGATCCACCAGCAATTTTATGGACGTGTCCTTTGTCAAGCTCCACCGGGTTCCTAGTCAACCCATTCACTGCCCCCTCCTGGTGGAGACTATTGATGGCCAGCTTCTCGCCTCGGGCCCTGTAGTACAGGAGACAGTGCCACTCGACATGGCCCTGGGGGAGCACGAGGAAAGCCTCCAGTTCTACCTGGCTGCCGCACCCCACTTCCCGGTCGTGCTGGGCCTGGCATGGCTCCAGTGGCATGACCCCATCATCCAGTGGTCCACGGGCCGACTGACCCTTGGATCCCCCTATTGCCAAGCCAACTGCTGGAGGCCGAAGGAGCACATCCTGATGACCCAGGAGGCAAGCTCCGTGCCCGAGGCCTTACCGGAACAGTACCGGGAGTTCGCGGATGTGTTTGGGAAACAAGAGGCAGACCAGTTGCCGCCCCATCATCCTTATGACTGTCCCATTGATCTGCTCCCCGGAGCCAAGATTCCCGTGGGCTGGCTTTATTCCCTGTCAGAACCCGAACTGGCAGCCCTCAGAGAGTTCCTCGACAAGAACCTGCGCCGAGGGTTCATTCGCCCTTCCACGTCCCCTGCAGCCGCCCCTGTCCTCTTTCTCAAAAAGAAATGTGAGGAACTCCGGCTGTGCAATGACTACCGCGCCCTCAACCAGATTACAGTTCGGAATCGCTACCCTCTGCCCCTAATCCCAGAACTGTTAGAGCGGCTGCGGGGCACTTGCATTTTCACCAAACTAGACCTGAGAGGGGCCTACAACCTGGTGCGTATGCGGGAGGGCGATGAGTGGAAGACGGCCTTCCGCACCCATTATGGGCATTTGAGTACACCGTGATGCCGTTTGGCTTGTGCAACGCCCCTGCCGTCTTCCAGCACTTCATGAACGACATCTTCCGGGACCTCCTAGACCGCTTCCTGGTGATCTACTTGGATGACATCCTGATCTACTCGCCGAACCCCTCGGAACATAAGGAGCACGTTCGAGCGGTGCTGCAGCGCCTGCGGGAGCACCGCCTCTTCGCCAAGCTCGAAAAATGCGCCTTTGACCTCACGACCGTGGATTTTCTAGGCCATCGGATCTCGCCCTCGGGTATCCAGATGGACCCTGCCAAAATTGAGACCATCCTCCACTGGGCAGCTCCGCGAAGCCCCAAAGATGTGCAGCGCTTCTTGGGCTTCGCCAACTATTACCGCCGGTTCATCTCCCACTTCTCTGAACTCACCATGCCCATATCAGACCTGCTTCGAGGCAAACAAAAGTTTGTTTGGACCAAGGCCGCTCAACAGGCCTTCCGGCGCCTCCAACACACCTTTACATCTGAACCCATCTTCCAGCAACCCGACCCTACCCGACCTTACATAGTGGAGGCCGATGCATCGGATAAGGCAGTGGCAGCGGTCCTACTTCAGCCGGTGGGGAGCAAGAAGTCCCTGCTCCCTTGTGCGTTCCACTCCCGGAAACTCAATGCTTCGGAACACAACTACACCATTTGGGAGAAGGAGTTACTGGCCATCAAAGTAGCCTTCGAGACCTGGCGTCATCTCCTGGAAGGGGCACGCCCTCCGGTCCATGTACGAACAGACCACCAAAACCTGGAGCACCTGCAAAGCCCCCGACGGCTGAACCAACGCCAGATCCGGTGGTCCCTGTTTTTTTCCCGGTTCCAGTTCACGGTCACCTACCTCCCTGGCCGCCAAAACACGCTAGCAGACACGCTCTCTGGCAAGCCAGAATACCAAGCCTAGCAGGTCGATCGCCCCCTTCGCCCAATTCTTTGCCCAGAGAACTTCACCGCTACCCACCAGCCACAACCCCTCCTGGACCGGGTGCAGGAACAGCAGCAAAAGGACCCCTACGCCCTGGCCCAGCAGCGAGAGCTCCAGTCAGGGATGCCCGCCCGGGACAGCCCCTTTTCCTTGCAGCAGGGCCTCTTGTATCACCGGAACCGGTTGTACGTTCCCCCGGGAGCTCTGCGGGGAGAGGTGCTCCACCTCTGCCATGACAGCCAGCCGGCAGGGCATTTTGGAATGTATAAAACCCTCCACCTGGTCCTACGGGATTTCTGGTGGCCCCGGGTCCAAGCGGACGTCAAGGACTATGTAGCAGCCTGTGATACCTGCCAGCGAGCCAAGAGCCACCCCGGCAAGCCCCCGGGGCTCCTGCTCCCACTGCCTACCCCCCCTGGGCCCTGGCGCTCGGTCTCCCTGGATTTTATCACGGACTTACCGGCCTCCTGGGGAATGACCACCATCCTCGTGGTCGTAGACCTGTTCACCAAGATGACCCATTTCCTCCCCTGTGCCGGCCTACCCTCTGCCCCAGAAACTGCGCAACTGTTCTTGACCCAGGTTCTCCGGTTACACGGCCTCCCCGACCACCTGATCTCTGACCGAGGAGCCCAGTTCACCGCCCGGTTCTGGCAGGCCCTGTTTCGGGCCCTGAACGTCCAGATCCACTTGTCCTCCACCCACTACCCTCAATCAGATGGACAAACAGAACGTACCAATGCTACCGTCGAACAATACCTGCGGTGTTACACCTGCTTCCAACAGGACAATTGGGTGGATCTGTTACCGCTGGCGGAGTTCGCGTATAATAACTCCGTGCATGCCTCCACGCACCAGACCCCGTTCTTTGCCTCTTATGGCTACCACCCCCGATTCTTCCCCTCAGTGCGACCCCTGTCACCGGTCCCCGCTGCGGATGTCATGCTGCCGGAGTTGCAAGCCCTGCAGGCAGTCCTGAAGGAGCAGCTGGAGCAGGCCAAGGACGCGTATAAGCGCTTTGCTGACCGCCACCACCAACCAGGCCCGCCGCTGAAGGTAGGCGACCGGGTATGGCTCTTGACCAAATTCCTGCATTCGCAACGGCCGTCTCACAAGCTGGAGGCTCGGAATGCAGGTCCCTTCCGGATCACCCAGCAAATTAACCCGGTGGCGTTCCGGCTCCAACTCCCTGCCTCCTTCCGCATTCACCCTGTCTTCCATAGATCACTGCTGACTCCCGCTCTCCCGCCTCACTCCTTGGGTAGTCAACCACGGCCCCCACCACCGATACAAGTCAACGGGGAAGAGGAATTCGAAGTGGCGCAGATCCTGGACTCCCGGAGGCATCGGGGCCGCCTCCAGTACCTCATAGACTGGCAGGGGTACGGCCCTGAGGAACGCTCATGGGAAGATGTGGCACAGGTGCATGCCCCTCGTCTGGTCTGGCGCTTCCACCAGCGCTACCCGGATAAGCCGGGCCCCAGTGGGAGGCGGAGGGTTGGTCGTGCGGTGGGGGATAGTGTCATGGCCCCGTCAGAGGACTCCTCAGATGAGGACGACTCAGGAGTAACAGCAGCAGACCCAGGAGCAGCAGGAGACACGGAGGAGCCTCCTGAGAATCCAGCTCCTTCTGCCCCTCAGCTGCAGAGCACCCCAGGGACAGCAGAGGCCCTGCAGCCAGACACAGACAGTGAACAGGATACTCCCCCCTCACCTGCAGAACGTAGACTGCAGAAGGTCAGGCAGAAGAGAGGCAGGCCTGTCTCCTTAAGGCCCAAACGCTGAGGGCTCACACCTGCTGTCCATCCTGCTCTTTATAAGGCACACCTTGGCTGCAGCTTGTTGCTGACTGCAACGTCAGGTGTGGCTTTGTGTAGACCTAGTTTCCCTGCAGCATCTCTTTGACTGACCTCCTTGGCAATTGATCCCGGACCTCCACTGACCTCGCTTCTGGACTTCTGATTCGGCAAGTACGCATCGGATAGGCCTGGCAGATTTACAACCCGACTGCTGGCTAAGGACTTTCCTTCCCTGCCAGACCCAGGAATTTCCAGCCCTCCCTGCCGCTGCTGATGCAGTGGAGAGCTGACACATATCCCCTACAAGTATGTGTGGCCGCTGTCCAACCCCATCCCATACAAAGGCTATTGGTGCTTTAGTAATCATATGCACACTCCTTCATGGCAACTGTGGGGACAAATCATACCTGTGAACATCCCATATCAACACCTTCATAATAAAAGAGGTAGATGATTGCTAATGTTGCTGGATAATATGTGTTTTCTTTTTGTTTTATGGTTGTTGTTTTTATTAGAACTCACCAAACCTGAAATTCTAATGTTTTCAAAAAGTTTGAAACACAGTCTTAGCTAGACAGTCACACCAGCATATTTATGCAAATCAAATATTTTGACCTGGCTGGAATACTGAAGAAGAGTGCTCCACACTGCAACATTTTGTTGTAGTCCTACTTCTAACTCTATATATCCATAATCATGGAGGTATGGGGAAACTATCTGTTATTCTGGAGTTATGGGAGAAATATCAGCTTTGCTGTTGATATTATAATACTGAATAAATAATCTTAAAATATTTTGTGAACTTGTGCATTAGGCTAGCTTAAGAGCACAGAACCACTGAAAGCTTACAATTTCCATTACAGAAAAGTTCATTGCTTTAATAGAGCCAGACAGGAATATATAATTTGAGCAACGGTCTGTGGAATGTGACCTTACAAAACACAATCTGTATTTCCTCCTGTTCTTTTAGGAATTAGATAAAGAGTGTGTATGGTAAAATTGCAGAGATAAAATTGGTATGGTTTCAGCAAGATAACTTCTTTCCTTTGTTAACCATGATTACAGATCCTTTAGCCAATGAGAAATCCTTTTCTAATTAAGCCTAGGTAATTGGCCATTACATGAATATTCACACCTGAAAGGTTATATATTGCACTATGTTAATGTGAGTCTGCTTTAGCTGACATATGACTCTTTCTGAAGAATAAACACAGATAGAGATTTCCTGTTAACTCCTAGAAAAGCTCAAAACTGACAACAGAAGTTGCACGACTGAACCATCAGCATATTATAGTAGGCATAAAAGGCCAGGCTATTATTTTCTTTTTTTTTCTTAGAAGCCAGAAAATGTAAAAATAAAAGATGCAGAGGCAACAGCTGTCTATCAAGTTCCTATACTAGCTAAGATGGGGAGCTTGCAGAGATTTGTTTTTAAGATTCCACAATATCAGTTTTAAAGCAAAATCCATGTGAGGTTTACTCAGAAGTAAGTTCCATTTAATTTAATAGGACTTTCTTCCTAATAAATTGTCATGGGAATGAGAGAAAAATAGATTCACTTTTGTCCCAGAGGCCTTTGCACTCTTGCTTAAGCATCCTTAATTCAGCACTTTGCATGTTCATGACAACCTTGTAAGAATCTTGCTATGTAAACAGCCTCACAAATAATCTTATTGTTGCTCACAATATAATGTGTTAAAGGAAGGATGAAAAGTTGGGCTAGCTTGGTTCATTCTCATGATTTTTGTCTCTGAAAGCAGGGGTTGCAATCAGCATAGAACAGGTGATAGGTGTGGACTGAAACTCTTGCTGGGTTTGCCTGCACTCTAGAGTTTCTGATCAGGAGCTCCCAATGACAGCCAAGTCCTGCCAACAGTGGGGGTTGTAATCAGCCCCAATCAGCTGATTGACACTGACTACAACCCCCACTAGGATTGGCTATGGGGATCGTTCTTTACAGCCTGTCTTAAGTTCAAGCTGTTTCTGCAAAGGAAGTATGTTGCTTTGCAGCAACAGCTTGAACTGAAGCATAGCTGCAACAGAAGGAAAGAATCTCTAGAGCACTTAGAGCCCCACTCACCTGTCACAGTGGCCTGTGGGGGGGAGAGCTCAGGTCCACTAGGTGGATCCTGTTCCCCACTCCTGAGCAAAGCTGAACTGTGGCTTGGCTCACAGCAGCAGGTGGACCAGAGGGGGAGGCCGTGATCCCTTCTCTGGGAACCAACATATTCACATGTTCATTAAGCCATGGTTTGGCTTAGCGTTGTGTATGAACTTGGACAGTGAGATAATGACACTTTTCTAGTTCATCATTTGATACAATATCTACCATTGTCCTTTCAAACATACACAAACTAAAGTGGCTACATGTGCATATGTCATAACAATTATTTTTTATGTCATCTGTGGGTGCTTCCAATGTGTTGTGTCTATTATCAGTTTATACAGGAAGAGGTCCAATAATACTTAATGCATAAAAAATGTAACAGCTCTTAGAAGGGCTCCATTATAACTTATTCCTGATAGCACCACATTATTTGGCATGGACAAAGTTAAGCCATTTCTGTTTATTGCACTGGAAGAGGTTTAAACATGTGTTTATGTCTCCAAACAAAATCAATGGGACTTAAAAATGCTTAATTTTGGTTGAATCATGCCCTGTTATCAGGAGCAATTTCACAGTTCTGCCTTCTTACCATTTTCATCTCCCACTGCAGGTTTTTTTTTTGTAATGTGTAATGCTCTTTGCAGTTTCTGATGCAAAGTGATGTATTAGAACTAGAGTGCCTCGTGGATTTTTCAAATTATTGTCTTGCAGTGTGAGGCTTTGACCTTTTCAACATTCTGTAATTTCATTTCCTGTCTTGGTTATTTCGGCTCTTCTTTCCTATGGTAAAATGAAGGCAACATATGGGTATGGCTGAACAGTTGAAACAGCTAATGCTAGAGATTGGGGCAGCGGGAGCATTGGAATTAAAATTCTGTAAAATGCACACACCCAATTTCTAAGCAATGAGAAATTCCAGGGGCAATGCTACAGTACAGAGAGAACACTGGTGACTTATGGTGCCTTCCTAACAGATATCTAGTACTGCCATTCTACAGTAATATCTGCTAATGTAAGAAAAGGGGAGGCAGTTTTCACCAGTTCCCCCTTCCCACTGAAGCTCCCTGTGCTCCACTTCCCATGTTCTTCTGGAAGGTCCCCCAACACTCTGCAACAGATGGGGGCCTGCACAAGAAGGAGGAATTGTCAAAAAGCACCTCCCCTTTTCTTACATTAGTGGATTCCACAATTGCCAAGCATCAGATTTCACCCTTTCCTTTATTTGTGAACATACAAGCAGAGCATAAGTAGAGGCATATGCACTCCTGTAAGCAGGAACACAGCTGCTGTTTCTGCAGCAAATTCCTAGAACGCAGCCAGCTCCAAAATGGCAATTCAGATAACTCAGGATAAACACTCAGCTCTCTCTCTTCTCCCCACTTTTTGTCCATTCATCTACTTAAAACCTGTTTTCTCTTTCTCACAGAGACATACCCTGTGGACAGATCTGAGATTTCATTCCTGGAAGTGAATTCCTTATTCAAAGGACCATCATTAAGAAACATTAATATTCCTTTGTCAAGGCCCTGAGCACTCATTCACAGTGATCACATGGTGAGATTCACAACACTATCCTTGAATTTCAAAAGAAAGTTTTAGAATTGCAAGTATGATGCCACTGAAGTATACACTGCTGCAGCAGAATATATGATGTTATTTCAGAGACTCAAAGCACGTAGCGTTGATGATAATGAAGCTGGGCAAACTTGTTCTATCTACAGCTTGTTTCTTGTACTCTGGGAAGCATTATATGGTATCAAGTGCTCTAGAAGTTTCTGTTTATACTTAAAGATTATTCATTATTTTGGAAGGAAGAGCGGGATACAAATCTAATAAATAAATTAAATTAATTAATTATCCAGAATTTAATATGTCAAGGACATCTGATTATAGAACCACAGGTTTTCAAAGTAAGAGGAATCCAAACCTGAAATTGAATCTACATTTTAAAAAAATGACCAGGCCGAAATACAGTATACCCTGTGTACTGAATCCTTTTCCTACCCAGAGATTTCAGCAAAGAGCCTGAAAGATACACTGATCACAAAATAGTATCTCCTATTCAAAATCATATTTCAGAACATAAATCTTAATCATTTGACCATTTAATCTGATATGTGGTGGTAAGAAGTCTCCTTATAATTCTGGCTCAGCGCTTGGAAGATTACTTTTAAAAAATAATAAATTATAGTTACATGGTTCAAAAAAATAGTAATTACCGTTACTATTACAATTGCTCTGAAAGTAACTGATTACTTTTCCTCACAAGTAGAAGCTGCATTCAGACAGCACTTTATTCCATTTTTCCAACATATCCTTACCTGTTAATGCTCTTGTTTTATGTGATCTTTCACACAATTTAAAAGCAACTTCTGGAATTTTAATGGAATCAAGCAGAAGTTTAGCATTCATTTCCATGTTAATTGATTCCAGAAAATTCTCTTTGCAATCCCATTAACCCAGAAGTGGGAGTTTGGCATTTTATTTTTCTCACAATTTTCTTGGGCTCATGCCATTATTACTCACATAATGAAATTTGGGGTAGTATTTTGGGATACAGAAGTGTGCATGCGCATAAAGAGTGAAGGGGTGAAACATCCAAAGACATCCGCTGTTGTTGTGTCACATCACTCCCACTGGTGTGAATGAAACTTACCATGACATGGCAGTATATTGATGAAAAAAACATAGTTCTATAACATGGCAGGTATTGCAGTATGAAAGGTATTGGAATGGGAGAAAACAAGGCTTGTAGTTACTTACCTGAACCAGTGGGGGATACTAGACAGAAAGAGTAAGGCTTATGTTCTATCTTGTAATGTTTTTTGTTTTGTTTTAGTCTCTCTTCCTGCTTCTTCTCAGAAGTGATGTACTGCAAAAAGAGCAAATGCTATTTTAGGCTACATTAACAGAAATTGTTTCCAAATTGCATGCAGTATTAATTCTTCTCTATTCAGCACTGGTTAGGCCTCGAGTACTGTGTCCAGCTCTGGACACTGCATTTTAAGAAGGATGCAGACAAACTAGAACAGGTTCAGAGCAGGGTGATAAGGATGATCAGGGGACTAAAAACAAACCCCCATGAGCACAGACTGAAAGAACTGGGCATGTTTAGCCTTGAGAAGAGAAGACTGAGGGAAGATATGATAGCAAGTACTTGAAAAGTTGTCACACAGAGAAGGACCAGGATCTCTCCTCAATCATCCCAGACAGGAAATGGAATAATGGTCAAAAGTTCCAGGAAGCCAGATTTCAACTGAACATCTGGAAAAACTTCCTAACTCTTAGAGCAGGACGACAATGGAAGCAATTACCTAGGGAGGTGGTGGGCTCTCCAATACTGGGGGCAGGGCCGGTTCTATGGGGCGGCCAGGTTGGGCACTGGCCCGAGGGCCCTGCAGCTACAGGAGCCCCTGGGGGGCTCCTGAGGGGCCCTCCACTCCCCTTCTGTGATCCATGGCACGGGCCATGCTGCGGATCGCAAGATAAAACCTTCCAAGCCACCTGCCATCCTCCCTGCTTCACCTACCTTTCTCTGCTGTTCTTTGCAGCTGCGAGCACTGCATGCACAGGGTTGCCATCAATCAAGATGGCGGCCGAGGTTTCTGTAAGGGACTGAAGCCTCTGCCACCATCTTGGTTGATGGCAGCAATGCGCATGCTGAATGCCATCAACCAAGATGGCATCAGAGGCTTCAGTCCCTTACGGAAACCTTGGCCGCCATCTTGATAGATGGTAACCCTGCGCGTGAAGTGCATGCAGCTGCAATGAACAGCAGAGAAAAGTAGGTGAAGTGGGGGGAATGGCAGGTGGGTGGCGGGTGGCTCGGAAGGTCTTGTCTTGCGATTTGCGGGATCGTGGAAGGGGAGCGGAGGGGCCCGGGGCAGGCTAATGCCCAAGGGCCCCCACATTCCTGGAGCCGGCCCTGACTGGGGGCATTCAAGAGGCAGCTGGACAGCCACCTTTCAGGTATGCTTTGAGTTGGATTCCTGCATTGAGCAGGGAGTTGGATTCAGTGGCTTTATAGGCCCCTTCCAACTCTATGATTCTGTTCTACCTCTGCTGACTTCCAATAAAAGGAACATTAGAAATTGGGGCAGAAGTGCTAGCATTACAAACAGAAAAAATAATGCAATAAATCTCACATCAGTATACAACCGGAGTTTCACTTATATTGACTTTAGATAGCCCATGTTGCCCATGTAACTGCCACTAGGTTGCCATGAAAACTCTAAAGGTCTTTTTTTATCATTAATGTTTATTATTATTCAAATTTTCAAAAACAAAACAAAACAAAAATACAAATTAAACAATAAAATAAAATGTTGACTTCCGATTTGTCGCAGATCAGTTATAGGTCTACAATATATAACAAACCTGTCTCTTAAATTATATTACAAAATCACTTTCCTCCTGTAGTTATCTTAATTAATCATCAAATCTCATAAACATCACTTTATTCTTTCCACAAAAAGTCAAAGAGAGGTTTCAACTCCTTGAGAAATATATCTATCAATTTTTCTCCAAATAAGCATATCAATTAATCCATCTCATCAAATCTATTAGGTCCAATAATTTCAATAGCCATTCTTCCATTATCAGTGTTAATTCCATCTTCCATCTTCCATCCTTGCACCCATAATAATCCTGTTAGGTCCAGTAATTTCAGTAGCCATTCTTCCATTATCAGTGTCCCATAATAATCTTGCTGCCATAGCCATAGTCATATAATAAGAGTCTGATGGGAATTTCCTTCGTCACAAATAATTCCTTGCCATCAATTCTGAATGTGTTGCTGAAATATTGTTGTAAAATCATATCTCTGTTCTTCTTTTTTACGAAATGCACTGGCACATCTCTTGAGAGTTTTTCCATTGTCACATAATTGTAATTAATTCTATAGATTTTTTCTATGTCAAGCTCCATCACATCATTCCAGTCCAGAAGTTTATCCAAGACATTGATAACTTCATCTCTGATATCTTCATTAATTTCTTCAAGGACAACGCTGAATTCCAAACAGTAAACTTTATCTCTAATATCCATAAACTCCAAATCTTTTTCCAGTTCCACATTTGTTCCAATCTCCAGGGCTTGCATCTTCCCTTTAATTTTTCTTTTTTCATCTTCTGATGCTTGTCCAGTTGTATCTCTGATCTCATCAACCTCCCCTCTCACAAAATCCCGTTTCTTTAAGCTCCTGCTTTATTTTGCCAAATTCAATTTTCATCTCCTGTCTGCCCTGTCTCAGGGTTTGTTTCGTTATCTCAATCTCATCCATTATTTTCTGAAACATATTTACTTCCAGGATCCCAGCCACTTTCTTGATTGCCATTCTTAAAACCACGAAGAAGAAAAAAACTACTTCTTATTCCAGCAACAAAGGGGTTAATATTCCAAGCTTGATGACATCACAGTGTAGACAGCACAGCCTGCCTTATCTCTTATATGTTCAGGAATGCAAAACAAATTTAGTTCACAGCATCAAAACAGTTAGTGGCATCGAGAACAAGCAGATTCGTCAAAATGAAATAAAATAGTCCCAGACATATAATACTCAAAAATTCATAAATCAGATTTTTTTTCTCTTCGGAATAGAAATCCCTCATCCGTTTGTATCTTTAAAATGCACAATTGCAGGCCAGCTTTTTGCAATAAAAACAAAGATAAGCTATTTCGATTTCTTTCCTCCTTAATTTCGTGAATGAAAGAGAAGAGTTATAACTCACCCAGGGATTCTTTATAGCTGATTCATTGACAAATCTCTTTTTGCTGTAACAATTTAAGCCAGATGATAAAAATAGAAAGAGGGGTGCTTGCCTGTTAATCCGTTTTTCTTTAAAGAAAAGATAAACGTCTCGCTTAATCAGTTAGAGCTTGTTTGAAAGTCCATCCGGTGCTGCTGGCTGAACCTTCTTTCATAAACAAGCTTCTGTGGTTAATCTCTACATTTCTCCCTTCCCGGGAGAAAGTCTTTACCAGTCAAAAAAAACGTTCTGACTGATTTTAAAACTGAAAAAGCTTCTTCTGAGACGAGAGCTCGTCTCAAAGGCAGGCACAGGCGAAGCAACCCTTCCCGGAAGTCGAAAACTCTAAATGTCTTAACAATTTAAAACAATGCCAAAATGCCACCAAAATTTAAAATATCTCACTCTTTGCAAATAAACTTATAACAATGAGCTCAAACCAGTATAGCCTTATGTCAGAATACATATGTACCTACTTGCAATGCCCTTATAATGTGATTATTGTACCGCCCTGAGAGCTCTCTGCCACCGCCCTGAGAGCTCTCTGCTATAGGGCGGTCTAGAAATGTAATTAAATAAAAATAATAATAAATAAATAAATAAATAAATCATTGACTCATTGAAATTAATGAACTTAAGTTAGTCATGTCCATTGATTTCAATGGGTTTGCTCTTAGTACCTGAATATAACTCTTTGATGTTATTTTGTGTATTGTAAGCTGCTTTGAAAATCATTTCTTTTTTGGAAAGGTGACATGCAAATGAAATAATTTAATATTTCAAACATATTTATGCAGAACAAACATGGGCTATCTAAAATCAATAGAAACTTATGGGAGCTGCTACTCGGGTGAGCCACATGAGTAGCATGTTCTGCATGACATGACCATCTGAATAATGGAGGCTAGGCTGTTGTGGTTTTTCTACCTTTCTTTCATATATTCCATATAATAATAATAAATAATAATAAATTTAATTTATGTGTCGCCTATCTGACCAATGGCCACTCTAGGCGACGTACATACAATAAATATAGCAGAATACAATATAAAAATACAGTGAAATATATAAACTATAAGAGCAAACAATACATAATAGGAGGCATTTAAAACAAAAGAATATTAAGCCTCCTCAGAAGTCCCGAAAGCCTGCTGAAAAAGCCAGGTCTTTAAGGCCTTGCGGAACATATTCAAGGAAGAGATGTGCTGAAGATCTTGTGGGAGGGAGTTCCAGAGGGTGGGGCCGCCACTGAAAAGGCCTTCTCTCTAGTGCCCGCCAACCTAGCTGCTTTGGTTGGCGGGACTGAGAGAAGGCCTTGTGTGGCCGATCTTGTCAGGCGGCATGATTGGTGGCGTTGTAGGCGCTCCTTTAGATAAACTGGGCCGAGACCGTGTAGGGATTTAAAGGTTAAAACCAACACCTTGAATTGGGCCCGGAAAACAACTGGAAGCCAGTGTAGATCGAACAACACTGGCGTGATGTGGTCCCGGCGACGACTGTTTGTGAGTAATCGAGCCACCGCATTTTGAATAAGTTGTAGTTTCTGGACCGTTTTCAAGGGTAACCCCACGTAGAGCGCATTACAGTAATCTAATCGAGAGGTGACCAGGGCATGTACTACCAGTGGGAGCTGATGAACAGGAAGGGAGGGTTGCAGCCTACGTATAAGGTGTAGTTGGTACCAAGCTGCCCGGCTCACAGCCGAAATCTGAGCCTCCATGGACAGCTTGGAATCAAGTACAACCCCGAGGCTGTGGACCTGGTCCTTTAGGGGTAAACTCACCCCATTGAACTTCAGGTCAATGGTTCCCAACCTTCTCTTGTCCCCCACCAGCAGTACCTCGGTCTTGTCGGGGTTCAGTTTCAGCCTATTCCTTCCCATCCATCCACTCACGGACTCCAGGCACTTGGACACGGTCTCCACAGCCAACTCTGGTGAAGATTTAAATGAGAGATAGAGCTGAGTGTCATCCGCATATTGGTGACACTGCAGCCCAAATCTCCTGATGATTGCCCCCAGCGGCTTCATATAGATGTTAAATAGCATGGGAGAGAGGATAGAACCCTGTGGCACACCACAATTGAGAGGCCAAGGGTCTGAAACCTCCTCCCCCAATGCCACCTGTTGGTACCTATCAGAGAGAAAGGAGCGGAACCACCGTAATACAGTGCCTCCTATTCCCAATCCCTCTAGGCGATATAAAAGGATACTGTGGTCGACAGTATCAAAAGCCGCTGAGAGATCGAGGAGGACAAGGAAGGTAAATTCTCCGCTATCTAATGCCCTCCTCATATCATCTACCAGAGCGACCAAGGCTGTTTCAGTTCCATGTCCAGTCCTGAAGCCCGATTGGTATGGATCTAAGTAATCCATTTCATCCAAGTGTGTCGACAACTGATTGGCCACCACTCGCTCAATGACCTTGCCCAAGAATGGTAAATTCGAAATTGGGCGAAAGTTATTAAAAACTTGGGGATCCAAGGAGGGCTTCTTTAAGATGGGCTTTACAATTGCGTCCTTGAGGGCTGATGGCATCACACCCTCTTTCAAGGATGCGTTTACCACCGCCTTGATCCCCTCACCCAACTTCTCTCTGCATCTCATGATGAGCCACGATGGGCAAGGGTCAGTTAGACAGGTGGTAGGCCTTACAGTCGAGAGCACCTTGTCCACATCCTCAGAAGAGAGAGGCTGAAAATGATCCCAGCATACCGGCATGCAACCGGTCAACTCCGATTCATTCACTGTATCCAGAGCGCACGGGATCGAGCTCCATATGTGTTCGGTTTTATCAGCAAAGTGCTTAGCCAAAGTGTCACAGGAGGCTTTTGACTGTTCCAAGGGTTCCTGAGCAACTGGACCGACCAAGCACATAAATCCAGGAATCTGTCATTTTAAAATATTGTTGGTTCATACCAACTAATAACTTTTATGACACCACAGAATAATTAGCAGCAATCTTATCCTCATTCAGCCAGCATAATTTTAGGATAGCATTGTACTTAAGTGAAAAAAAATGTTAATGAAATATAAAAAGCACAAAATCCCAAACATTTCTGCCAAAGTTTCTCTGGAATGCTAGCATACCCTCATATTTCTTTTATATTGTGCTAGTTCAGCAGTTGATACATCATCTTCATAGAACTCATTTGCTGGCTCAACAAATCTTAGAATCAGACCGTGTTCATATTCCATTTCCCTAACAAAGAAAAATCTAAAATACCCTCAGAGTCAAATACTAAAGCAGTTTCTAAGCAGTATCTATCTTATTTGACATCCACTTCAAAACCTAAAGCAATTCTCCTAATTATCTCATAAAGCCGACTAACAGAGTGCTTCCTTGAAGTCAAATACATATGAGGAATATGCAGTTTCTCTGGAAGTCATTTTTGCAAATGAGAAATTACTTCCACTTGCTCCATCAGTGAATCCAAGTTGTAAAGAGTGTCTGTGCCCAGAGCAGTCTCTGAACACCACTGTGTTAATTTTCATCCAAGGCAATCCTGTATGTAAAATGAAGCTTCAAAAAGCACCCAGGAGACATATGCCAAGAGCCTATGTAGAGGAGGTAGTGGAAGGACCTGATGCTTTCAGAATGTCCATACCTTGTTATATAATAAAATGTTTTTTCATAGCTATTGCATCAGAAATATGTTGCCCTTTTATTATTTTAAGAATGCTATAAGGATTGGATTATGTGGCTGTTACAGATGATCCTTGAAATTAGTGTAGGAGTGACTCTGCACATATTTTATCCCATTGGCAGGGTTAGAGGTTTCCAATTACACTTGGCGCCTATAGACGCACATATGATGTAAAACCCCTCTCCTCAAACATTATATAGTTGAAAACAATCATGTTCAGTTGTGGCTCTCTATTTGTTGAATGCTTTCACCAGGAAGGTACGCCTGGCACCTTCATTGAAATCTTTTTGGCAGCAGGAAAAATTCTCTTTTTCCCCAGGCATTTAATACTCTGAGATGATGCTACTTTGTTATTAGTGTGGTGCCAAACTTCCTGTGGCTATTATGGGGGCTGTTTGTTCTGTTTTATAGTATTGTATATTTATGTATATGTTTTTAGTATGTCATAAGCGCCTTGAAGACACTAACAAATCTAAACAATAATAATGGTTTTGGTGGAAGGGAGATTATAAATAAATGTTGTTGTTGTTGTTATAAACTACACCAGAATTGTATCTATAGAAGTGTGACCATTGCCTCAGCCTGTGTTGTGCTAAATATCTTTGCATCAAACCCAAAGATCATTTTCCATTTATTCTTCATACCCCGTCTGATGAAGCCTTCCACCTACAAGAACACACAAAGAATGGTTTGCGCTGCTTCATAGAATAATGGAGCCCCTGTCGAATGTTCTAGTTAATTGCAAGTGAAGGGGCGAAATAAGACAAGGACACATCAGCTTGGGTTGAACAAGGGCCACTTTATTAAACTATACAAAAACACTTTTTAAAGTGACCTGCAGAGGGAAACCTAGGTGCGGAACTATCTATAAGCAAGCATCTTGCCATACAGCTCATGGGTGACCAGCCCCTGCTTGGGACAAGGGCAAGCCCCATCTGCTTACCCCTTCCGCCAGCCACACCCAGTAGGGGAGTAGGGGGGCCTTCTAAGGTCACCACCCCCTGGGGCCGCACAACCCTCGGGTGGATGAGTTAAGTTGGCCCCAAAAGCAGCCCATATCCTGCCCTCAAGCCGCAAAGCTCTGACAGACAGGCCTCTGGAACTGCCAATCACCTCCAAAGGTGCCTAAGGGGGCCACCAAGCTATCCTTACCTATTTCCCTTTCCGCACCTTCCCGCCACAAAAAGGGGACAAATCTCTATTTAGTCCCCTTTTACCCACTGCCGAGAAGCACCTCTCGCAGACACCTCTGCAGGTCTGCCAAAACGACGTTACCTGCGTCAGACAGGTGAACGCCATCGGCCCTGTACAGTTCACCCATCCAATGCTGAATGCAGGGTGTGAAATAGCCAACCCCCCCTGCCCCAGAATAGCCAACCGGATTGGCCGGTTGACCTTCTTTCGCGCTTGGTCCATCCCTATCGGGCTCCAGACACCACACCAAACCTTTCGCGGGAGTATGTCTGACCAAAGCAGACGTACCCAAGGCCGACATTGCCTTATTAACTGCATGCCATGCATGCCTGCCAAACTGAGGGCCATGCCCTTTCGTTGCAACTGATGGCCATGCCCTTTAGTAACCGAGGCCATCGTTGCCTCCTGAACTGCATGTCCGCACATGCCTGCCAAACTGAGGGTCTTGCCCTTCCATTGCCTCGCCAACTGCATGTCCGCACATGCCTGCCAAACTGAGGGCGATGCCCTTAAGTAACTGAGGCCATCATTGCCTCCTGAACTGCATGTCCGCACATGCCTGCCAAACTGAGGGCCATGCCCTTAAGTAACCAAGGCCATCGTTGCCTCCTGAACTGCATGTCCGCACATGCCTGCCAAACTGAGGGCCATGCCCTTCCGTTGCCTCCTGAACTGCATGTCTGCACATGCCTGCCAAACTGTGGGTCATGCCCTTCCGTTGCCTCGCCAACTGCATGTCCGCACATGCCTGCCAAACTGAGGACCATGCCCTTAGGTAACCGAGGCCATCGTTGCATCCCGAACTGCATGTCTGCACATGCCGGCCACCTGAGGGCCTTGCCTCAAATACTGAGGTCATTCCCAACTCGGGGAATGACCACCACATGCGGAGATGTCTGCACTGAACCAAGGTGGGACAAAGTGGGTAGGAGCCCATCCCAAAGTATTCCTCACCAGCCAAGCCACCACACTGCAGCCCATTGACTGAGGCCTAACTGTAAGCCCAGGATAGGGTGCGCAGCTGCTCCATCCCTGTCCAGCAACATTGCCGGTCCATCAATGTTATACAGGTACAACTCCCTTCCATGGAGACATCTGATTGCTGGAGGGCCTGTCGAGAAAAATCTCCCTTGGATCTGGCCACCACCTCACCTATCCTAAAAGCTCCAAAAACCAGCATAAGGGCTGCCGCCTGGAATAGTCTGGCTTCATACCTTGAGGAGCATACTGTTTTTCACTGGCCCACCATACTCAATAAAATGTCCCGTGAGAAAGGGCAACGGGAATCGAGGGTGGCAGGGTGTTCTCTAGCCCACCCAGCTAACATACAGTGGACTCTGAAGTCCCTGGAATAAGTGGGAAAATCATCAGCCTTTACCTCAAAGTGCTTGGACTGAGAGGCCCAGTCTCCAGCCATTCACTAGGCAATCCCAGCAGGTGACTCACTGAATAGGCCACTCTGGTGCATAGCCCTTGCCGGCCCAGAAGTCCTGGGAAAAACCCCTCCTGCATTCTGATACCTGTTGAGCATGCTGGGGCGACAGACCAGCTTATGGCCATCTTTGACTCTGCTCCCCAATCTCCCAATGTGCAGTTGCACAGCACAGCTGAACCGCTCCACCTGAGTCTACCTTACCATGCCCCAAAAGAAAAC
Source organism: Rhineura floridana (assembly GCF_030035675.1). Lineage (NCBI taxonomy): Eukaryota > Metazoa > Chordata > Lepidosauria > Squamata > Rhineuridae > Rhineura > Rhineura floridana. Next base: position 103,632,619 of record NC_084486.1, read on the forward strand.
ATTAAAATCTGGGCACTAGAGAACAAAGGAACAAACAAGGGCCATAACCCTACCTAAAATGGACGGGAGAGTTCCCAAGCCTCACTGCCTATAAGTCCAAGCCTGCAGCCAGCACAAAAACCCTGATGCATCCACAGACTTTCAGTTCTACCTCCCAGCCCTACCTAGAGATGCTATGGACCTTCAGCCTGCAGTTCAGAGGCTCTAGCCCTGAGCTATGTCACGTAATTCTACAGCAAGTTAGTTAGTTCTTCCCCAGGAGTGTGGGAAAACTAGACCAAATGATTTGGGCAAGAATATAAAATGTAACCTGCAGTTTGGCTCTAATTTCTTGATCAATATTTGATCACAACAAGCATTAAATTATTATACAGCCACAAACCTGAACCTGTAGTAAGGCTGTGGAAGCCCTGCTATGACCTCATAAACCACCGGAAAAGACCTCTAATACCTGGAGGGCAGACAAAAAACACTTTCTTGGCCTAACTGTCATGAAACCCTACTGACTGACCACATGAATATGATTGGTGGTGAATTAGGTGGTATGCCCAGGAAGATTAACACCGGGCAGGATGGTCCATTGACACAGCCATTAAGATGAACCAGTTACATAGCCATTCCATAATCTGTGACATCAGGTGTTAACATGCATCCAATTTTTTTTTTTACCCTCTCATCCCAACAGTCCCTTCAAGGAAGGAGCTGAAGTGCTCCATGCGAGAATAGAGCAGCCTATATGTAATGCTCTACCTCATAGAATTGACTGAAAAGGCAAAAACCCAGCAGCTATAATTCCCCTTGTATCCCCACAGTAGATGAAAAAACAGATTAGATGTCATACTTTCCCATAGGCAGTGCATTAACTAACTGGTAGGAAGCCATTACTGATTGCCATTGCGTCTATGCCCAAGACAAATTTAAGAGTGCAGTCCCTTAAGGCAAGGCCTGAGACTACAATATGGGGTCCAGAAACTGAAAGAAAACCCCATAACAAAACAAACCTCCCCAGGAACTGGGCAGTCTGCAAGCAAGGTCCCAGTACCTTGAGCTTAACAGGGGAGGAACGCTTTCCTTGAGCAGCTACTGCTGGGTGCTTCTCCTCACTGCTGTGGGGGCCACTGGCCTCATATTTCCCTGTTTCACATAAAGAAAGGAAATAATTTATGAGTAAGCACCAGAGCTTGGAAGATTACTTTTAAAAAGTAATAAATTACAGTTACAGTTACATGGCCCAAAAAAGTAGTAATTACAGTTACAATTGCAATGACTCTGAAAGTAACTGATTACTTTACTTTTTCTCAAAAGTAATCACTACAGTTACATTTCAGTTACTTTTTTAAAAAAAATCTACAAGGTGCTGGCCTTGGCTGCTGCACATCTAAGTAGCCTAAAACAACATTAAAAATAAACACACACATACAGAGGTAGTAGAATAATACTTTTTATCCATAAGATAGCAATGGTGGTCTCTCCGCTGGTAAGGGAGGTGGGGAGGGAGGCAGAGGCCACTACTCAGATCTTTGCACGTCAATCCAAGTGCAACCCCCCTCCCCCCCACTCAGCCAGCCAGCATAATCTCTCTCACTCAACCACCTCCCGGACCCTGCCCTGCCACCAACTAAGGGACACTCACCCAAGCAAACATTTTCCCCTGAGATGCAAAAAAGTTAAAATACTGTAAATGCAGCACAGTAGCCAGAGAGGGTGGTGGAGGCCACTTTATGTGCCAAGTGCAAACACACACAGACACATTGTCATCTTTCACCTCCACAGTTCTTTATCTCTATTCTGCTTCTGCCTCCTTCTACTCCTTTATCCATGTTTTTGCCCTCTGGCTCCTTTTCCCCTCCACTCCATTTTTTAAAATTGTTTTCTCCACTCCACCCCGTCTCACTCTCCACCTCCTCCCTTGTCGCCTCCTACCCACCCACAGATCATGACAATAATGAAAGTTAAAGAGGAAAGCACAAAAACAGGACTACAGCTGAACATCAAGAAGACTAAAATAATGACAACAAAACATTTATGTAACTTTAAAGTTGACAATGAGGACTTTGAACTTGTCAAGGATTATCAATACCTCGGCACAGTCATTAACCAAAATGGAGACAATAGTCAAGAAATTAGAAGGCTAGGACTGGGGAGCGCAGCTATGAGAGAACTAGAAAAGGTCCTCAAATGCAAAGGTGTATCACTGAACACTAAAGTCAGGATCATTCAGACCATGATATTCCCAATCTCTATGTATGGATGTAAAAGTTGGACAGTGAAAAAAGTGGATAAGAGAAAAATCAACTCATTTGGAATGTGGTGTTGTAGGAGAACTTTGTGCATACCATGGACTGTGAAAAAGACAAATAATTGTGTGTCAGAACAAATTAAACCAGAGCTGTCACTAGAAGCTAAAATGATGAAACTGAGGTTATCATACTTTGGACACATCATGAGAATGTTGGAAGTGGGGCAAGAGCAACTCCTGTTTTGTTCTTTTGTTTGTGTTCCAGAAGGGAGATAGAGCTAGGGTCCTCCAGATGGATAGGCTTGTTTACCTTTACCTGTGATGCTCTGACTGACTTCCTTCTGTCACTAGACTGTTAAGTCTTTAGGGAAGCTTACCTGCCCCTCCTCCTTCTGCCCTTTCCACTTCCTTCCTTCTCTGTCTCTGCTCTCTCTCCTAGCATGGGGCTAATTCCCGCACCTGGGTGTTACGCCTCCAACTTAGCTAGTTAGTTAGAACTAGGTATGCCTTTCTATCTACTATGTATTTCTATAAATAAACTAGCTTTTCTTATTTTACTAAGTCTCAAGTCTCAGTGATGCTGATAAATAAATAAATAAAATTTTATTTATGAGTCGCCTATCTGGCCGAATTAACAGCCACTCTAGGCGACGTACATTTACATAGTAAAATACAATAAAAACCAATAAAAACCAAAACAGTAATTAATGTACCAGTATTAAAAGCAACCTACCCCAGAGATCCCATAGGCCTGCCTGAACAGCCAGGTCTTCAAGGCCCGGTGGAAACCTATCAGGGAAGGGGCATGGCAAAGATCAAAAGGAAGGGAATTCCAGAGGGTAGGGGCCACAATCAAAAATGCCCTCTCTCTGGTCCGTACCAGCCTCGCTATCTTAACTGGTGGGACCGAGAGAAGGTCTTGTGTGGCTGATCTCGTCAGGCGGCATAATTGGTGATGCTGGAGGCGCTCCTTCAGATAAACTGGGCCAAAACCGTATAGGGCTTTGAAGGTCTACACCAACACCTTGAATTGGGCCCAGTAAACGACTGGTAGCCAGTGTAGATCTACTAACACCAGAGTGATATGATCACAGCGATGGCTGTTCTTAATCAAACGTGCCGCCACATTCTGTATCAGTTGCAATTTCCGGACCGTTTTCAGGGGTAACCCCACATAGAGCGCATTACAGTAGTCTAAGCGGGAGAAGACAAGGGCATGTATCACCCGTGGGAGCAGATGGGCAGGAAGGTAGGGTTGCAGTCTCCTTATCAGATGTAATTGATACCAAGCTGCCCGGCTCACTGCCGAGACCTGAGCCTCCATGGACAGCTGGGAGACAAGAATGACCCCGAGGCTGCGGACCTGGTCTTTTAGGGGCAATTTTACCCCATTGAACACCAGGTCTATATCCCCCAACCTGCCCCTGTCTCCCACGAGCAACACCTCGGTCTTGTCGGGATTTAGTTTCAGCCTATTCCTTCCCATCCATTCACTTACGGATTCCAGGCACTTGGAAATGGTGTCCACTGCCAACTCTGGTGAGGACTTAAACGAGAGATAGAGCTGAGTGTCATCCGCATATTGGTGGCACCGCAGCCCAAATCTCCTGATGATGGCCCCCAGCGGCTTTACATAGATGTTGAATAGCATGGGGGAGAGGATAGAGCCCTGTGGCACTCCACAATTGAGAGGCCAAGGGTCTGAAACCTCATCCCCCAATGCCACCCGTTGCTGCCTGTCGGAGAGATAGGAATGGAGCCACCGTAAAACAGTGCCCCCTATTTATTTATTTATTTATTTATTTTATTTTATTTATAGACTGCTCCTAATCCCTCCAGGCGATCCAAAAGGATACTGTGGTCAACGGTATCGAAAGCCGCTGAGAGATCCAGGAGGACGAGGAAGGTGAATTCTCCCCTATCCAACGCCCTCCTCATATCATCCACCAGGGTGACCAAGGCTGTTTCCGTTCCATGTCCAGTCCTTAAACCCGATTGGAATGGGTCTAAATAATCTGCTTCATCCAAGTGTGTCTGTAACTGTTTAGCCACCACTCGCTCAATCACCTTGCCCAGAAATGGTAAATTAGAGACTGGGCGAAAGTTATTCAACTCTTGGGGATCCAAGGAGGACTTTTTCAGGATGGGCTTTATGACTGCCTCCTTGAAGGCTAATGGCATTGCACCCTCTTCCAAGGATGCATTTACTATTGCCTTGATCCCTTCACTCAGTCTCTCTTTGCAGCTCATAATGAGCCACGAGGGGCAAGGATCCAACAGACAGGTGGTTGGCTTCACAGTAGAGAGCACCTTGTCCACTCCCTCAGAGGGAAGAGGCTGAAACCGATCCCAGCGTACCGGAATGCAACTGGCCGGCTCTGGCTTACTTCCTCTATCCACGGCGCATGGAATCATGCTCTTCAGGTGCTCGATTTTATCGGCAAAGTGTTTAGCAAATGTGTCACAGGAGGCTTTAGAATGCTCCATGGGTTCCTGAACAACTGGACCGACCAGATTTCGGACCACTTGGAACAACCTCCTGGGACAGCACTCTGCGGACGCAATAGAGGCAGCAAAGAATTCCTTCTTTGTTGCCCTTGTTGCCACTTGGTAGGTGGCTATTGCTGCTCTAACCAGTGTCCAATCGCCTTTGGAGCGAGATTTCCGTGCTTTAGTCTGTGCTTTAGTCGTCTCACCTCCTGTCTCAGACCCCGGAGCTGTGGTGTATACCAGGGTGCTATCTGAGCTCTATTCAGGGGGAGAGGACGTTTCGGAGCCACCCGATCTACTGCCCTAGTGATCTCCTTATTCCACTCCATCACCAGGGTTTTGACCGGGTGGCCTTCAGCCGGCTCCAAATCTCCCAGCGCATTCAGGAATCCTTTAGGATCCATCAGGTGTCTGGGGCGGACCATCTGAATAGGTCCTTGATGCAGGGTAAAAGCCTGCTTTCTTAGGTAAACGCACACACATGCTGGCACACTTGCATTTCAACATCTGCTGTTACTCTGCTGTTGCTGCTGTGTTGTTTTAAACTTAATTAAGCACACAAACACACACAGCGCAACAGAGAAGACATGATTCACTAGAAAAGACAATAATGCTGGGAAAAACAGAAGGGAGTAGAAAAAGAGGAAGGCCAAACAAGAGATGGATTGATTCCAAAGGAAGCCACAGACCTGAACTTACAAGATCTGAACTGGGTGGTTCATGAAAGATGCTATTGGAGGGCTCTGATTCATAGGGTCGCCATAAGTCATAATCGACTTGAAGGCACATAACAACAATGGTTTGCAACAGGAGTAAACATTCAGTTGTACATGGTAATACTGGAATGTAGCTCAGCCAGTGCAGATCATAATTCTTGGATGGCTCTTGTTTCTGCCTATCTGTTCTTGTCATCAGAAGACAGTTGCTTGATGTCTAGACCCACTGTTGTTGCCACCTTTATGGACTGCACTGTGGAATTTTGGCTTCATAACTGCACTGACTTTTCCCCACCAACACAAACAAGGGCTGCTAGCTGTTTCTATAACCAGTTTTGATTCTTATATTCAAGGGCATAACAGTCAAAATGTATGATGTTTCTGCATTAGATAGGCAGCCTAAATGAAAATTAACTCTGTGTGTGAGGACATGCATGCATGCATATGTACAGCCAATGTGTCATATTTGCTTTTTTTTATAGTTTAAATTTAGGACCAATTTCTTGGGGTTATGGAGGGGTGAAGAGTGTTGTGAACTTTTGAACCTCATCATGCAACCCAATTGTCTTTTGCTACTATTTAAAAATCAATATACAGATGGGGGGGGAGAGGCATTTAAAATATTTTGAATAAGCAACAAATACAGAATATTTTCCAGGCCAACCCCAGGAGCTGATGGCACAAGCTCCCTGGCCTAGGCTTCTTCACTTCTGCCTTCCCCTCACTTCCTGCATAGTAGGCATCCAGATATATTTGCAGAAGTGATAGTGCTCTAAGATATGTAGAAGAACTCATTTATTATATGTGAGTTACATTTACACACTTGTTTCTGAATTGGTTTTGATGAAGCAAAGGAACAGAATGTAATCTGGAGATCCCGTCCAACAACTCTGTAATACATTCTTCTTAGCTTCAGCTTGAAAATAATATTTGCATTTCCAATATATTTTTTGGCTACTACATGAAGGCACTTTCAGACTGCCACTAGTTTTGGGTGGGACTCAGTCACATACCAGCAAACTCAGGTTATACAATTGTAGTTGATGAGCGGGTCTTGTGCCACAAACCTTCCACTGAATATCAGATTTTTTTGCAATGAGAAAAGTAACAGGAAAATGCACTGGAAAGGGACAAGGCTTGTTTTGATGCAATGTCATCAAATCTCCCTGCAAACAAATCAGGTTGAATGTTCAATAAACAAATCTTTTGGAAGTTCCCTGAGTCTTTTTTGCACATATTTTGTTAATATTGCTCTATTTCATATATATATATGTATAGTTTTTGTTTCTTATGTACTATCATAATTTCTACCAATACAATTACTTACTCTTGTAGTATTGACTTTGTCTGTTCTTGCATAATTTGGGGACCCTTTCCTCTGTGCTGAGGGGAGAGGCAACGAGAAGCAAGGTGGGGAGAGGCAACAACGACACCCAGGGAGGAGAGAGGCAACAACAGGCACGGGGAAGAGGCAACGACACCCAGGGAGAGAGGCAACGACAGGCACGGGGAAGAGGCAGAGGCAACGACACCCAGGGAGGAGAGAGGCAACGACACCCAGGGAGGAGAGAGGCAACGACACCCAGGGAGGAGAGAGGCAACGACACCCAGGGAGGAGAGAGGCAACGACACCCAGGGAGGAGAGAGGCAACGACACCCAGGGAGGAGAGAGGCAACGACACCCAGGGAGGAGAGAGGCAACGACACCCAGGGAGGAGAGAGGCAACGACACCCAGGGAGGAGAGAGGCAACGACACCCAGGGAGGAGAGAGGCAACGACACCCAGGGAGGAGAGAGGCAACGACACCCAGGGAGGAGAGAGGCAACGACACCCAGGGAGGAGAGAGGCAACGACAGGCACGGGGAAGAGGCAACGACACGCAGGGTGGAGAGAGGCAACAACAGGCGCGGGGAAAAGGCAATGACACTCAGGGAGGAGAGAGGCAACGACATGCAGGGAAGGAAGAAGCAACAACACGCACGTGGGGAGAGGCAACGACACCCAGGGAGGGGACAGGCAACAACAGGCACGGGGTAGAGGCAGCGACAAGCAGGGAGGGGAGAGGCAGCCAGCGATAGGCACCAGAGGAGAGGAGGAGGCAGGCAGGCAGGGGCGGCAGGACAAGCGGTGGAGGCGCACGCATGCGCATGCGCACACACCATTGCCACTCACCTCAGTTCTTCACCTCCATTCTGCTTCTGTAGTCTGGCTTTCCATGTGTGAGGCACATTCTTTTGGCCACCAATCACAGGAGCAGACTTCTCCTCCCCCCAAGTAACGGTAAATGGAACGCTGGAAACGTTACAGTTACAGCTGAAAAGTAATTAAGTTGCCACTCGTTCTGTTACAAGCAAATGTAACGAAATTACCCTGTCGTTACGCAAAAATGTAGTGAATTACAAGTAACTCGTTATTTTTAACGAGTTACTTCCAAGCTCTGGTAAGCACACTTTCCCAGCCACCATTTTAGTGCAGCTAACCCAGTTCCCCAAAGCACAGATACTGGAGATATGGCGCTGCCACCCATATTTGGCCGACTGCAGCGGCCTCCCCCTTGTAGGCTTCCAAACACCTATCATAATAGATGTCCAAAATGCAAAATTAACATCCTATATCCCTTTCTAGTAAATGATATCATAAATCCAAGAGCAGCAGATGCTGAGGATGTGTTGCTGTCACCAATATGTGGCTGCACTATAGCAGGTTTTCCAACACATATCTAAATAGATGAGCCAATGCGACAGTTGCACGCTATATGTAATTCCAGGTAATGATATCAGAAGCCCTAACTAAAATGTAATTTCAGGTAATGTTGTTTCGTTGTTGGTGCCACAATCCTCAGTAAAGGGGGGAAGAGTCTGCTTGGACCTTAAAAGGCAGCCCTATGTCAATAAGAGTCTAAGATCCTGTAATATGAGGGATCTCTATTAGGTAAATCGGGCTTTCCTCTTTATTCCTATTCCCCAATCAATATGATTACCATCTGCTAAACTTTCCATTCCTAACTAAATTCAGGTAAATGCCTCTTCTGTCTCAGAGTGAACAAATAGCCTGAAATTAACACCTGGAATGCAAAAGGACCGCTCACTTAAGATACAGCAATTTAGACATTTTCTAGCAAACTGTTATCTCTGCCCTTATTATCATATAACTATGAAAGGCCCAAAGGCTAAAAAGGCTCACTAGGCCCCACCAATATACTAGTATGTAGTATAATAATCATATAATTACGTACTTCAAACCTCATACATGCCCGGGCCTAGCAAGTAGTTGTACCTATGCCTGGGCCTAGCAAGAAGTCATAAGCCTCATGAAAGGGCTCTGCCATCACATCATGCATCCACCCTATAATAAAATAATAAAGAACCAACCTGTGTATATCGTCAGGGGGGTCTAAGATGGATAACCTGCGGGGGTGGGCAATCCTCCCCCTGTCTGGGTCTAGCAAGAAGTCATAAGCCTCACGAAAGGGCTCTGCCATCACATCATGCATCCACCCTGTAATAATATAATAAAGAACCAACCTGTGTATATCATCAGGGTGGGCTAAGCTGGATAACCTGCGGGGGTGGGCAATATTCCCCCTATGTCTGGGCCTAGCAAGAAGTCATAAGCCTCACGAAAGGGCTCTGCCATCACATCATGCATCCACCCTGTAATAATATAATAAAGAACCAACCTGTGTATATCATCAGGGGGGGCTAAGATGGATAACCTGCGGGGTGGGCAATACTCCCCCTATGTCTGGGCCTAGCAAGAAGTCATAAGCCTCACGAAAGGGCTCTGCCATCACATCATGCATCCACCCTGTAATAATATAATAAAGAACCAACCTGTGTATATCATCAGGGGGGGCTAAGATGGATAACCTGCGGGGTGGGCAATACTCCCCCTATGTCTGGGCCTAGCAAGAAGTCATAAGCCTCACGAAAGGGCTCTGCCATCACATCATGCATCCACCCTGTAATAATATAATAAAGAACCAACCTGTGTATATCATCGGGGGGCCTAAGCTGAACCTGTTGGGGGGAGAGTGCTCAGAGGGAACTTAATGTAGAGTGCAGCACCAATTGACCAGCATAACCAGTAGTCCAGTAGCTCGTTAACTTGCCTATTAGTGCTTGCCGCCAACCAAAATAGACCACCAGCCAAGTTTTCAAGAAGAGAAACTTTACTGTTGCAATAGGCAGTTTATCACACCGTGCTCCGTCTCTTTCTAACACCATTCAACTACAATACATTCCTATTACCCCCACACCTCTGTGTGATCACTCAAGCCTTTTATTGCTACTTCTTTGATCCGTTACAGCTGCAGCCTGACCTTGGGCATTTCTCCCAAGTGCTCTCAATTAACGGCTTAACTCTTTCCTTAACTCCTACTGTCCTGTCTGGAAATGGCTGTGTTGCCCACCTAAGCCTGACAGCCCCCACCTTCCAGACAGACATTGCAATTTACAATTTTACAGTATAAGTACACAGTTCTTTTGGTTACAAAGTTACATTGCTTTACATTTTACAGTCTTCAGGCATTTTTTTTCTACATTCTTTTGAGGATGAACACATTTAACACATATATGCACAGTCACTGTCACCTTCTTGAGCATACTTTGCCATTCGTTCTCTTATGCTATTTATGAACAGGGTATCACTGTCTGTTATTACTTTGCACTGTTTGTTTTCCTCACTGTTTGTCTCACCCTGTATGGCTGATACTTGGAAACGTTCTGGCGGTTTCCCTATGTTTTGTCGTGTTGACCTCCTTAATGTTTCTGTTTCTTGTTCCTGTTCTGTTTCTGTGTCTGTGCTTGATGCACTGCTACTGGAATCAGAGCTGCTTTTCTTTATCTCCTGTTGTGTTTCTTCCCTTTCATGTTTTATCTGTTGAGCAGGCTCTGTTGCATTTATGCCATTTGTGTCACTGCAATCTAGATTTACATATGTTTTGTGGTTCTCTGAGTCTTGTTCTTGTGTTCTAACACTCCTGCTGAGTGTTACACTACCATCCTATGGAACCCACACACGGTAATTAACATGTTGAAACCCCAACACATATCCCTTTTTCGCTCTGTGAGCCAATTTTCCCTTTCTCTTTCCCTTGGGAACATGCACCCAGCATGGGGAACCAAATCTCAGTATGTGTTGTAATCTGGGCTTTCTTTTATACAACATTTCATATGGTGACATGGCTATAGTTCTATGCAGTACTCTATTCTGAATATATGTAGCATACATTAAACTTTCTCCCCAGAAAGATTGAGCAAGGCCTGAATCCTTTAACATTGCTCTCATAGCATCCTGCAATGTTTTGTTTTTCCTTTCAGCTGTCCCACTCTGATGCGGTGAAAACGGGGTGGTTACAGCATGGTTTATTCCTTTCTTTTCAAAATATTGTTCCAGGGACTTTCCTGTGAACTCCCCGCCCTGGTCAGATCTAATCTGTTGCACCTGTGTGCCATGCTGTACTTCCACTCTGGTCAGAAAACGTTTTAATTTCTCTGCAGCCTCATATTTTGTTTTTAGTAAATTTACATGACAATATCTTGAATAATCATCAACAATCACGAGAAAATATCTAGCACCACCTTGCGTTTTGGGAAATGGTCCCGCTAAATCAACATGTATAGTCTGATAAGGCTTATCAGTATTTCTTGCAGCTACTTTGTTAATTGGAGCTACAGTGGCCTTTGTTTGCTGACATACTTCACACTGCATGTATTGCTTGCAGTCTTTTAGTTGTACATCAGCACTGAATTGCGCTGCCTTTTTCACAGTCTCATAATTTACATGCCCCAGCCTTCGGTGCCATTCATGGATGCATTTATCATGGGTTTTCTTATGCGCCACTAGTGAGGCCTGTGCTGTAGGGTTTACATTTACATAGAACACGGATTCTTTACAATATCCCTTTAGGCACACCTTTCCCTTTTTCATTATTTCACATTTCTTGTTACTGAATAACACACTATAACCCATTTCCAATAGTTTTGAAACTGACAGAATGTTGTTAGTTAAAGTTGGCACAAATAAAACATTTGTCATTATTGTCTGTAAAGCACATATCTGTACAGTACCCTTACCCATCACCCGTTGTTTAGTACCATCAGCTAAACTCACGTCTTCATCAGCTGGCACCATTGTTTTAAATAAACTTTTATCTTTTAGGAGTGAATGGGTGGAACCTGAGTCCAAGACCCACATACTATTGTCTCTGTTTACAATGTCTTTTTCATTCTTTGTCTTTGCACTCACCAACTGCACATGTGAGGGTTTTCTTCCATCCCTCCTCCTTCTCAGTAAGTCACAGTCCCTCCTTAGATGATGCAAGGAGCCGCAGTTGTAACATGCTTTAGTCCCAAAAGCCTTTATCTCAGTCTTTTCTTTTCTTTCACTCCTTTCGATCCGTCCCTCTTGCCTTTGTTTTGTTTCTTCTCTTCTCTCCCATTCTTGTTTCAGTTTGTCTGCAACATATCGAACCGAAAGTCCAGAATCGGGCATTGCTTCAAGGGCGCTGATGACAGGATTCCAAGAGTCATTGAGTGTTGAAAGAGTGATATAGATTTGTTGTGTTTCCGTATGTTCCACGCCCCTTTCCTGTAATTCTGCAAAGAGGCTTGCAATGTTCATTAAGTGTTCTGACATTGTCACTTCGTCTGTTAGCTGCATTCTGTATAGCTGTCTCGCAAGACTTATTCTACTGCTAGCTGTTGCTTGAACATAATAGTCTCTTAAAGCAGTCCACATTTCCTTAGCAGTATTTTTACCTCTTAGATGTAATAGTTGCGAGTCTCCGACAGCCAAGATTATTAATGACTTTGCTCTTTCGTCCCAGCGTAGCCATTCTGCAGGTGGTGGATCGGAGGGGGGTTGTTGGTCAATTACTTTCCATAAATCCTCTCTGTTTAGATAGGCTTGCATCCGCAGCCGCCAGCATGAGTAATTTCGTTCCGAGAGACGTTCCAGTGGAATGCCAGCCAAAGTTACTCCAGCCATTCTTGCAGACTTCCTTATCACTTGGGTTTCCTGGCAACACAATCCTCTGCCACTGCTTTGCTGCTCTCCGACAGCTCACCAGCTCTCCGGCTCAGCTTCCTTTGGTTGTCCGGCGTAGCACAAGCTTTCTTTACTGGTAGCAAACTGGTTGTTACTGGTGTGGAGCTGGGCCCATAACCCTTTGTAGAGTGCAGCACCAATTGACCAGCATAACCAGTAGTCCAGTAGCTCGTTAACTTGCCTATTAGTGCTTGCTGCCAACCGAAATAGACCACCAGCCAAGTTTTCAAGAAGAGAAACTTTACTGTTGCAATAGGCAGTTTATCACACTGTGCTCCGTCTCTTTCTAACACCATTCAACTACAATACATTCCTATTACCCCCACACCACTGTGTGCTTACTCAAGCCTTTTTATTGCTGCTTCTTTGATCCATTACAGCTGCAGCCTGACCTTGGGCGTTTCTCCCAAGTGCTCTCAATTAACGGCTTAACTCTTTCCTTAATTCCTACTGCCCTGTCTGGAAATGGCTGTGTTGCCCACCTAAGCCTGACACTTAAAATAGAAGGATTAGACACAAATTCTTTTGTTCGTCCCTTTTATTCTGATTTATTTTTAATTTCCCTTTATGTGCATGAGTCTGTCTTTAACCAGTGTATTAGCATGACTATATTTAATTTTGTTTGTATATCCAGTATAGTCTCATTTATTTTTAAACTTCCTGTGTCTTTCTTTTAACCAGCAGCAGCACTAACGTCGCGCTGCTCAATAAAAAGCCTCAATCAACCCCTCCACAACTGCTAGGTGGGGGGGTATCGGACGTGCCGCTGCTAGGCCCCACTACGAGGCCCACTGGTCAGGCCCCTTTATGAGGCCTGCCCCAGTCGCAGCCACGCTGCAACGCTACCACCCACAGCTGTTGGGGCTCCCAAAACCCCCTCTGGGGGTAACCAATTAGGCCTAATAGGCCCAACCAACGCCGACTGTCCTGCAGCTTTCTCTGCTATGTCCCTCGTCGTCCTCTCATCGCTCATTGAAAGAGGAGGTAGGAGGGGCAGCCTGGCCTTAAATAGGCCCATGGCCCCGCCCCTCCCTGCCGCACATCACACACACATAATGCTGCGACACACGACATTGCCCTTAACGAAGATGGCTGCGGCAGCATCACTCCCTCCTCGCAACTATGCCCCGTTTATCCATGCTGCACAGATAAGTAGGGCTTCATTTTTCAGTATCAGAACCACTTCAGTAATTAAGATCAAATTAACTCCACTGAATAATCAGCAAAATTAGTAGCAAATTAGTAGAATTAGAAGCAAAAGCAATTAGGAGCTATAATGCAAGGTCTGAGCAAGTGATATCAATGAGATTAAATGGGAAACCTATTAACATAACCACCATCCAAGTCTATGCTCCAAAGGCAAACACAGAAGAGGAAATGGAGAGATTTTATACAGGACTCCAAAACAAGATGTTCTGATAATCAGGGGAACTGGAATGCAAAAGTAGGGAACAGAGAAGAACTAGAAATTGTGGGGAAATGGGGCTTAGGAGATAGAAATGAAGCAGGAGCAAGACTTATTGAATTCTGTGAAGCCAATAATTTGTTTCTTGCAAACACATTTTTGAGCAATTGAAAAGACAACTGTACATGTGGACATCACCAAATGGTCAATATAGGAAACAAATTGATTATAAAATTGGTAGCAGAAGATGGAGAAGTTCCATACTTTCTGCAAAAACAAGACCAGGAGCAGACTACGGTATAGATCATGAACTGGTCGTATCAAAACTCAGAATAAAGCTAAAGAAGAACAACAAAGCAATGTTAATATAAAAATACAATATAAATAACATCCCAGAAGAATATAAAGATCAAATAAGGAACAGATGTGAGGCTTTAAACTTAGTTGGTAGAGAACCAGAAGAACTATGGATTGAAGTCAGAGACATTATCAAGGAATAATGTAAAAAGACAATACCTCTATTTAAAAAGAGAAAATGACCTCAATGGATGACTGAAGAAACTCTTAAAATGGTTAAAGAAAGAAGGAAAGCAAAAGCAAAAGGAGATAGAAACACGGTCAGAACCCTAAATGCAATAATACTGTGACTAGGGACAAAGAGAACTATTACAATAGTTATTGTACAGAAAGAGAAGAGGAGAACAAAAGGGGTAGAACAAGAGCCCTATTCCAAAAGATTAGAGAAATGAAAGGGAAATTTAAACCAAGAGTAGGGATGTTGAATAATCAATAGGGGAACACACTGACTGACCGAGATGAAATAAAAGGAAGATGGAAGCAATACACTGAAGAACTCTATAAAGGAGATGCAAGAATGACAGATTCATTCATGGAGGAACCATATGATGAAGAACCAGAAATTTTAGATTGTGAGGGGAAAGCTGCTCTTAAAATACTTGGAAGAAACAAATCACCAGGAACAGATACCATACCAATAGAGTTGCTACAAGTTACTGAGACTGAATCTGTTCAAATTTTGACATAAATTTGTCAACAAATATGGAAAATTAAACAATGGCCCACAGACTGGACATGTTCAATAAATATCCAAAGAAATTCCAAAGAAAGGGGATTGCCAGGAATGCAGTAATTATCGAATGATTGCCTTAATATCCCATGCAAGTAAAGTAATGCTCAAAATTCTACAACAAAGGCTCTTACCATATATGGAGCGAGAAATGCCAGATGCTTTGAGGATACCATGGACCACAAAAAAGACAAATAATTGGGTGTTAGAACAAATTAAACCAGAACTATCACTAGAAGCTAAAATGATGAAACTGAGGTTATCATACTTTGGACACATCATGAGAAGACATGATTCACTAGAAAAGACAATAATGGTGGGAAAAACAGAAGGCAGTAGAAGAAAAGGAGCACCAAACAAGAGATGGATTAATTCCATAAAGGAAGCTATAGACCTGAGCTTACAAGATCTGAACATGGTGGTTTATAACAGATGCTACTGGAGGTTGTTGATTCGTAGGGTTACCATTGCTTTTTAAAAATGTGTTTTTATATTTGTATATTTGTTTTTAATGTTTTTAGTTGTTGTAAACCGCCCAGAGAGCTTCGGCTATGGGGCGGCATACAAATTTATTTATTTTATTTATTATTTGATTTATATCCCACCCTTCCTCCCAGCAGGAGCCCAGGGCGGCAAACAGAAATGCTAAAAACACTTTAAAACATCATAAAAAGACCTTAAAATACATTAAAGCAAAACAATGTTAAAAACATTTTTTAAAAGCTTTAAAAACATCTTTAAAAACAAACAAACAAAAAGAGTTAAAAACATATTATTAAAGAAAACATATTAAAAGCAGTTCTAACACAGACGCAGACTGGGATAGGTCTCAACTTAAAAGGCTTGTTGAAAGAAGAAAGTGCAATAAATAATAAATAAATAAACAGAGCTTGGGAAAGTTACTTTTTTGAACTGCAGCTCCCATCAGCCCAATCCAGTGGCCATGCTGGCTGAGGCTGATGGGAGTTGTAGTTCAAAAAAAGTAACTTTTCCAAGCTCTGGAAATAAATAAATAAATAAATAATTGACTTGAAAGCACATAACAACAAAATTCCACAGATAAAAGTTGGCCAATTCACAGGTATCTCTGCATAAGTCCAAGACTTGTATCTTGTTGGAGCACTGGAAATACATTTTACTTACATTTTCATCTCATCTCAGTATAATTTGTTTTCTCCCACCTCCCCCACCCACCAAATAACCATTATCCAGTTTCTGTTAGAGAGCACAATCTGGCCTTTCTTCTCAGATCTTGCCTTCTTTAGCAAATCTGTCCATACATTTAGGTTACAGAAACATTGTAAGCATATTAAATGAGCTAACCTACCTTGACAGGTGGTAACACCTGCCAAAGAAATAATAGCAGAAGGGGGGAAGTTGCCATAGCAACTGCGTCAATTGTAAGTCTACTGTGAAAGCTGTTTTTATAACAGGAAGAATGTTGATGAAAGAGGAAAAGCAACAATTCTTAACTGTAACGGAAACATGTCTTAGCCAAAGTGTGGTTTATAACTTGATCGAGGTTAGTACATAGTATACACACAGTAAAAGGCTGCATTCGGACATGGGGCTTATTGTACAGTAGGGCCCCGCTTATATGGCGGGTTAGGGACCAGGCCCCCGCCGTAAAGCGGAAATCACCATAAAGCGGAACCCATTGACTATAATGGGTTGCATCGCACAAAAATGCCGCAAAATGCCGCAAAACCTCAAAATCGGCTTTAAAATGGGGAATTTCCCCTAATTGAAAGCTGCCGCATCAGCGGAACGCCAGAAAATGGAACGCCGGAAAGCAGGGCCCTACTGTTTTAGTTTTACGGATTATAATGGTAGCACTCCTGTTCCAATTTCTAAAATTCCTTTCGCACTGCAGTACGAGGAATTGTGACTTGTCAACTGATATACTGCCATGTTAAATGTCTTGCACACGAAATGTCTTTGACATTGCTGCACTTCTTTCCATCACTTACCCATCATATATATGCGTACTGTAGTTCCCCCTCAATTCACTATGTGAGTGCATCTCATTCCTGCGATCCTTCTTCTTTCGCTTCTGCTTCTGACATTTTTGTGTTGTGTTGTGGGGAAGGGAACTGCTACCTGCACCAATGCTAGAATATGCTGGAATACCACCACAATTTTGGTGAGGTAAAAAAAAAGGCTGGAGAAAACTGTATTTTTTAAATTTTAATGCATCAGTCCCTTTTTTGAACAAAATAGACATACAAATTCATTAGACATTAAAAATCTGAAAACAATGATAATAAAATCTAGCCCACCCCAAAAGCCTGCCTGAAGAGCCAAGTCTTCAAGGCCCAGCGGAAGCTCATCATAGAAGGGGCATGGCAGAGATCATTTGGGAGGGAGTTCCACAGGGTGGGGGCCACAATTGAAAAAGTCCTCTCCCTAGTCCTCACCAGTCTGGCTGTTTTGACTGATGGGATTGAGAGAAGGTCTTTTGAGGCTGATCTTGTTGGGCGGCATAGCTGATGATGCTGGAGGCACTCCTTCAGATAGACTGGGCTGAAACCGTGTAGGGATGTTCTTATAAGGGTATTAAACCTATGTTGAACATAAGAAGAGCCCTGCTGGATCAGGCCAAAGGTCCACCATAGTCCAGCATCCTTTTCTCACAGTGGCCAACCACATGGCTACGGGAAGCCCACAAGCATGACCTGAGTGCAAGAGCACTCTCCCTATTTGTGATTCCCAGCAACCAGTATATGGAGGCATACTGCCTCTGACAGTGGAGGTAGAGCATAGAAATCATGGCTAGTAGCCAATGATAGCCTTATCCTCCATGAATTTGCCTAATCCCTACAGCCATCCTAGTTGGTGGCCATCAGAGCATCTTGTGGGAATGAATTCCATCATTTAACTATGTGCTATGTGAAGAGATGCTTTCTTTTGTATGTCCTGAATCTTCCAACATTCAGCTTCATTGAGAGAGGGACAAAAACTTATCTCCACCTCTGTGTCATCAGTAGCCAATACTGATATATTTCCCTCATTTGAAATGCTACAACTCCAAAGTATCCTTTATTTTTAAACTTTTAAAATAGCAAACCCTAGATGAAAATAAGTTGAAGGAAGTTATTCCTGAGCAATTCTAAACCTGAATATAACCACCTTGTTTTCACTGATAATATAAATGTTAGAGATATAATGGATTTCATCTTGTTGAAGTATAACACAAAACACCCCATGATTTTCTATAATGGATATTTATGTGCTGAAAGCTCTGTATTTTCAGTATACTGTGCCTATTGCCTGCTTGATTTGTAACCTTGCTGCTATTTTTCAGTACATTTTAATGTAATGTCTTTCAGAGATGATATTGAGTATTAAAACTGCAAGTCGCATAAAATGAATGAAATATTGGTCATTGCATTGTAATGGACATGCTCTATGAAAAACTCTAATTTACATCACAACAGTTCCTTTATAGCAATGCAATCATTATGTCATTGGGAGTACAGAGGACACCATCACTGACCAAGTCAGTGACACTGTAATATCATTTCAGTGGTTTCCAAGAGACCTGCATTTGTTTCCATACTTGTATAGCTGTGATTATTCCCCCCCCCTATAGTGTCAGCATTAGGGGGGAAACGGTAAAATCTACTGTGCTTACTGCAAAAATGATAAACATATTTCATCAAAAGCTGTAGTCATATTGATGTGCAAACTTTTGATCATTGTAATAAAAAGAATGCATGTAAACGAACCTATTCTATCTCTTGGTCCTTCTTTATAAATTTTATTAGTACAATTCACTTTTAATAATTCAACAATTTATTCCAGTTCATGCTCTCTAAAAATGACTTCACATAACCTTCCCCCCCCAAAAAAAACCTAATTCATTCTACAAAGTCTTGTTTATAGTTTATTCTAGAGGCATAGTCAACCAGGGTCCCGGGGGGGGGTCCTAGACCCCTTAATTTTTGGGAGCAGAGTCCCTGCAGAGCATCAATGTCTCCAGCATGCTATAGGCCAATCAATATGAAAGGGGAGTGTGTTAGCTGCTGAGAAGGGTCTTCTAACAGGACTGGGTGCATATTGATAAAGGATGAAACAAAGAGATACCTTAAAGTGATCTGAAAAAAATGTCTACCCTAAGTTACCCTTTACTCTTTTAAAGCACTCACTATACTCACAATATTAAAGTGATTTTTTTTCTTGACTACTAGATGGCAAAATAGCCCTAGAGGAATAGAAACACTGCTGTGCACATTACAGTTAGCTGGCTGGCTGGTCACCTAAGCTGTAAATCCAATTGCTTTCCACAGTTAGTTTCTAATCACTTAGTTAGTCCTTTATATGGCAACCAGTTAAAACATTTTCCCTTGATTGTCCAACAGGGAGGGAAATCTAAACGTCAGGAGCAAAGCCTTGAAGAAGAAGTTAACACATGTTGCTGTCTCCTTGTTCACTGTATCCTTAGCATCCTTTTTTTTTCTTGTAAAAAAAAATGCTAGTCATTTTAATTCCTGGTGTTCATATTAAATTTTCTGTAACTTGAGCTTTACATAGCCCATTATGTAAGTTAACACACTCTCTGCATGGGGGAGGAAAGAGGGGAAGGTCACTGTCTTTCCCTTCCCCTAACCTGGCCCTCACATCCTCTCCACCAGTAAGTTGGGGGGTGGATTTGGCTAGTGCTATGTGCCTCCCCTCCCAAAATGCCCCATCAAGAAATGTGGCTGCCTCACCTAACAAGGAAAGCTGGCTACAGGGCTGTTTCTATCCCAGTTCCTTCCAAAAATCCTAATGGTTGTTATGGTGAAATGTTATAATAGTAATATTTATAAAAATTATTAAATAAGTGTTATGATGAAAAGTTGTAACAGTAATATTTATGAAAATAAAAATAAACACAAATAATGCATGAGAAAAATAAGGTTACATTTCATCTAAGATGTTGTGTTTTGGAAATGAAATGTGTTCTCACGCTGGAATTACATTGTTTTCCCAGGCTCTAGCTGTTTGTTTATTTACACCTTTGTAAATCTGTCCAGTATGCATGACAGTCTGAAACCTTCCCTGTCAATAATGCACAAACATCATTAATGACTATAAAAAAAATGGCTTGTGTCTCCAAATTATCCAACAGGGACTTCGTTACAATAATTCTTTTGAAGCATTAAAGGGATGGGAAAAATCATTACAGGGGAAGAAAGGTACACATCACTCATAATAATTAAGCATTAGGGAAGGAATGCTGAACCACCATTGCATCTGGAGTGCTTGAGTAATGTCACAGTGTTGGGCTGGGTGGGGAGATGCAATCCCCCCTCTCCAGCCCAGAGCTACAATGGGGAGGAAAATGCCCCCCTTGTTTGCTGATCTGCCTGAGCACATGGAGGCAATTCAATTACTGCTAAGGATTTTTTGTGAACCCAAGAATTCAAGATATCCTTATCATAACTAGGTTTTACTTATTAAGTACTAGAAAGGACACCTCAGTCAGAATGTTCCTGATTGTGGGTGAATCCAATGAAATCATTGTACATGTTCAATGACTTTTGCTTGCACAATGGAACTTCCCCTCCCCTCAAGATTCCCTCACATCCCCCCAAATCTGCTCTGGTTAGTGGCCGTCACTACATCTTCTGTGAGTGAATTCCACTAAGTATTATTTGAAGTACTATTTGTCTGTCCGGAATCTTCCACCATTCAGCTTCATTAAATTAAACATACATGTAACTGGCCAATTGCCAAGAAAATCCAACACGGTCACATTTGACTTCAAAAGAGGAAACTTCACAAAAATGAGGGGATTGGTAAAAAGAAAGCTGAAAAACAAAGTCCAGAGGGTCACATCACTCGAAAATGCTTGGAAGTTGTTTAAAAACACTATATTAAAAGCTCAACTGGAGTGCATACCGCAGATCAGAAAAGGTACCACCAGGGCCAAGAAGATGCCAGCATGGTTAACGAGCAAAGTCAAGGAAGCTCTTAGAAGCAAAAAGTCTTCCTTCAAAAAATGGAAGTCTTGTCTGAATGAAGAAAATAAAAAAGAACACAAACTCTGGCAAAAGAAATGCAAGAAGACAATAAGGGATGCTAAAAAAGAATTTGAGGAGCACATTGCTAAGAACATAAAAACCAACAACAAAAAATTCTATAAATACATTCAAAGCAGGAGACCATCTAGGGAGACGATTGGACCCTTGGATGATAAGGGAGTCAAAGGTGTACTAAAGAACGATAAGGAGATTGCAGAGAAGCTAAATGAATTCTTTGCATCTGTCTTCACAGTGGAAGATATAGGGCAGATCCCTGAACCTGAACTAACACTTGCAGGAAGAGATTCTGAGGAACTGAGACAAATAGTGGTAATAAGAGAGGAAGTTCTAAGCTTAATGGACAATATAAAAACTGACAAATCACCGGGCCCGGATGGCATCCACCCGAGAGTTCTCAAAGAACTCAAAGGTGAAATTGCTGATTTGCTAACTAAAATATGTAACTTGTCCCTCGGGTCCTCCTCCGTGCCTGAGGACTGGAAAGTGGCAAATGTAACGCCAATCTTCAAAAAGGGATCCAGAGGGGATCCCGGAAATTACAGGCCAGTTAGCTTAACTTCTGTCCCTGGAAAACTGGTAGAAAGTATTATTCAAGCTAGATTAACTAAGCACATAGAAGAACAAGCCTTGCTGAAGCACAGCCAGCATGGCTTCTGCAAGGGAAAGTCCTGTCTCAGTAACCTATTAGAATTCTTTGAGAGTGTCAACAAGCATATAGATAGAGGTGATCCAGTGGACATAGTGTACTTAGACTTTCAAAAAGCGTTTGACAAGGTACCTCACCAAAGGCTTCTGAGGAAGCTTAGCAGTCATGGAATAAGAGGAGAGGTCCTCTTGTGGATAAGGAATTGGTTAAGAAGCAGAAAGCAGAGAGTAGGAATAAACGGACAGTTCTCCCAATGGAGGGCTGTAGAAAGTGGAGTCCCTCAAGGATCGGTATTGGGACCTGTACTTTTCAACTTGTTCATTAATGACCTAGAATTAGGAGTGAGCAGTGAAGTGGCCAAGTTTGCTGATGACACTAAATTGTTCAGGGTTGTTAAAACCAAAAGGGATTGCGAAGAGCTCCAAAAAGACCTCTCCAAACTGAGTGAATGGGCAGAAAAATGGCAAATGCAATTCAATATAAACAAGTGTAAAATTATGCATATTGGAGCAAAAAATCTGAATTTCACATATACGCTCATGGGGTCTGAACTGGCGGTGACCGACCAGGAGAGAGACCTCGGGGTTGTAGTGGACAGCACGATGAAAATGTCGATCTGGTGTGCGGCAGCTGTGAAAAAGGCAAATTCCATGCTAGCAATAATTAGGAAAGGTATTGAAAATAAAACAGCCGATATCATAATGCCGTTGTATAAATCTATGGTGCGGCCGCATTTGGAATACTGTGTACAGTTCTGGCCGCCTCATCTCAAAAAGGATATTATAGAGTTGGAAAAGGTTCAGAAGAGGGCAACCAGAATGATCAAGGGGATGGAGCGACTCCCTTACGAGGAAAGGTTGCAGCATTTGGGGCTTTTTAGTTTAGAGAAAAGGCGGGTCAGAGAAGACATGATAGAAGTGTATAAAATTATGCATGGCATTGAGAAAGTGGATAGAGAAAAGTTCTTCTCCCTCTCTCATAATACTAGAACTCGTGGACATTCAAAGAAGCTGAATGTTGGAAGATTCAGGACAGACAAAAGGAAGTACTTCTTTACTCAGCGCATAGTTAAACTATGGAATTTGCTCCCACAAGATGCAGTAATGGCCACCAGCTTGGACGGCTTTAAAAGAAGATTAGACAAATTCATGGAGGACAGGGCTATCAATGGCTACTAGCCATGATGGCTGTGCTCTGCCACCCTAGTCAGAGGCAGCATGCTTCTGAAAACCAGTTGCCGGAAGCCTCAGGAGGGGAGAGTGTTCTTGCACTCGGGTCCTGCTTGCGGGCTTCCCCCAGGCACCTGGTTGGCCACTGTGAGAACAGGATGCTGGACTAGATGGGCCACTGGCCTGATCCAGCAGGCTCTTCTTATGTTCTTATGTTCTTATGTTCATTGGACGGCTCTGAGTTCCAGTATTGAGAGTAGAGGAAACACTTCTGCCTATCCACTTTTTCTCTTATACCTTTTTAACATGTCCCCCTTTACTTGCCTTTTTTTTAAAAAAAAAACCCAAATATTGTAACCTTTCATCATAGAGGGAGCCAGTGTGGTGTAGTGGTTAAGGTGTTGGACTACAACCTGGGTGACCAGGGTTCAAATCCCCACACAGCCATGAAGCTCACTGGGTGACCTTGGGCCAGTCCCTGCCTCTCAGCCTCAGAGGGAGGCAATGGTAAACCCCCTCTGAATACCACTTACTATGAAAACCCTATTTGTAGGGTCGCCATAAGTCGGAATCGACTTGAAGGCAGTACATTTACATTTTACATTTTTCATCATAGAAGAGTTGCTCCAACTCTTGATAATTTTGGTTGCCTTTTTCTGAAACTGGTCATTACAGTGATGCCTTACTGTCTGATAACATACCATCAGACTACACTTCAAATTAGCCAAAAGCTGGATCCCGCTATGGTCTGAAATATACCTGGTGGGTATGTGGGAGACGGGACCTTTTTGATTGTGGCACTAAAGACTGGATTTCACTCCCTTGGGAAGTCTTTGCTAGGGATATGGGGAAAAATCAATTCAGGTCACATTTAATGGCAAATCTACCTAATTTTCACTTTCTGAAACAATATGCTAACCGAAACACAGCTATCCTTCAAAATTTGCACTTCTCTGAATTTTGCAATGCAGTTCTCCAACCACGTAACCTGTACAAAAATGCACATATTAGCAAAAACAATATACAAAAATGTGTTATATTAGGAAAATATAAATATTAGGAAAATATGGTTTGCAAATATATGTATATTAGGCAAAATTACATACAAAATGCATATTAGGAGAAATTTGCACTAAAATGCTGATGAATTTTCATGAGGACTGTGGAGGGAAGGGGTGTGTTTATTTATTCTGTTAACAAAACCCACCTCCAATGTTTTTCCTAAATCTACCGCTGCCTTAATTTAATATATCCTTTAAACAACTTAACAATAACCCTGGTAATTGTGGGATACAGGTATGGTACAAAGCCAGTCAGATATAGTTATTATATTTAACAAAGTTATTATATTACTGTTTATTTATTACAAGATAATGTAGTGCATAGGTTTATGTCATTACTTTAAATGGGTATACACTTTGCTAACTTGTTACTGCCACTTTAAATACTAACAGCTTATTTTATACTACTCTTACTAAACCAAAACAGCTTTGAGGAAGCAGTTTCCCAGTTAAACTGTTTCCCAGATTGCTCTTCTATTTTCTCTTAAACTCTTTTGCCAGATTGCCCTTGTATTGACTCTACCCCAGTTAAACTTCACCAACGCTGTAACTGAAGACAGTTGTTGAAGCCTATGTTTCAATCCCTACTGACCTATTGAAGCACAGGGCTGTTTTTGCCGCACTGTCCAGGAATCTTCCTCTGGCTCTCTTACCAGACACCAGAGCCTATCATTCCAAAGTGCCTCTTCTACTCCCTCAGCACCATAGACAGGTTCTCTTCTCATCTCTTCAACCTAAGCCAGGAGATTTGGCTACCCCAGCAAATATTCGACCATCAAGCCAGTCTGTCTTCCTTTCAGGTCTTCTATCTTCTTTCTCAAATCCTCTGTTGTCTTTTTCTGGCTGTCCACCATGAACATCAAGCACCAACCAAAGCAGACTCCTTAACCTAACCAACCAGGAGTGACTAGCACCCATCCATATATTCATTTCTTCTGTCCTCCAGTCTAGCCCCAGCCAATCACACTGTCTAATTAAGAATTGTGAACCTGCAACCTGACGTAGATTTAGAAAGATAAGTTCAGCATAAAAACTTGTGTTAACCAACTTAGGAAAACAGGAAAAACTAGGCCCCAGCTCCCTTCCAAGGTTCCCTTTACAAGATCTCTTCTTAGAAATCATTATCTGTAGAGACAGGCAGTCTCAAGGGAAGGAGGAGGAAGGAGAGAAACTGCCAGAACTTCAGGGAAGATGAAGGGAGATAACAAATGGTGTAACTTCCAATGAGAAACTTGCTTTGCTTTCTAATGTGCATAAATATGCATGTTAACTTTTCTCAGGGAGTTCCTCAGTGCTATGATGGCCTGTTGGAATATCTCTAATGCATTGGTTAATAAAATACTTACAACTGCTAACCTCAGAGTGGCTATTTTCCACAACAAACCACAACCAAAATATGCATATCTTCCATCCTTCTTTTGCATACTGACGGTTCTATCTCCAACCCCTCCTCAGCTATCAGTTAAGGTCTCCAGTGGAAGTTAAACCAACTTCCACCTGACTAGATAGAAGGCGTAGTTGCGGCCAGGGGATGAAGCTCCAGCCACCATTTTGGAGGAGGGAGACAGTCGTGCAGCACACATGGTGTGCACGTGTGGTGTGTCTGCTCAGGAGTGGGGCATTGGGGCTTATTTAAGCCTGCACCATCCCCAAGCCTCCTCTTGGCTCACATTATAATAAAAATGACAAAATACATAATATGCCCATTAATTGCCCATTAAAACACAGTTTAAAGAAACAAAATTTTTTCACAAGGACCTTTAAAAAATCACAAACTGATGTGGAAATATGGAGAACTGAACTTAAAAATGAAAGTAAAAACTTGGAGACACTGAAATTAACAGATTTCTCCATCCCTAGTTCTATCTAACCTTTTCTTCATTAAACTTCTAGAAGCAAAGACAGTTTTCTTCAACTGGGTTTCCAGTAATACTTCGTTTGTTCCTCCTAAGATGATGGTTTCATCTATGCTTTTGTGCTGCTTAGTTTTAATGATGTTGTCTTTATTGCATTTTAATTTGGTTGTATGTCTCTTGGGGAACTGTTTGGTTCAAGAGTGACATATAAATATTAAGATGGATGGATACAGAGATTCAAAACTAAGGATGATGGTGAGTTTACAATGTAATAGTTTAAGATTATAAATAAATAGCTTATTTTATTTCTGCACTTAAATTTTTGTTAGTTTTTATGTTATAATACTGTTTTATTCCCTATATTTTATTTTATATTCTATTTCTGTACTTCACTTTTTGTGCTGGTTTATTGTCCAGTAGTAGTGTACTTTTATTTTTTATTGTCAGAGAGAGTTGGGGTGGGTTTTTTTTGAGATTGTAAGCTGCTTTGTGAAAGACATTCCTCAAAAAGTGGGGTACAAATTTATGAATAAATAAAGAGTTACACAATTACATTTAAAGAATTAAAAGATTTTTATCTATATCCACTAGCGGTACTGCTTACAGAAAAAGTCAGTGCCATATAACTTTCATTGAATCTGAAATCAATGTGTTGTATCCAAATTATTAGTAGTAGTATTAGTATTAAATTTATTACCTGCCCCTCACCATTAGGTCCCAGGGTGGATCTCAACAATATAAAATACATTATTAGAAACTGTTTAAAACAAATTATACTCACTACTAGAGAGGGTCCTAAAAATAAGTAATGCTAAGTCACATTCCTGTCAGCATAAGGATTTCTGTTCATACAATGGGACCTCCCCCCTCCCCTCACATACTCCCTAAATCTGTTCTAGGGTTCTTCCAACTCTCTGGAGCAGATTTGGGAAGGGCACAGGGTGCACGCAAGGGGAGGATACAGAGGGAATCCTTGCACTGATGGAGCACATTACTTAGATGCTACCTATATTTATAATCAAAATTTTGTTAATTACAGTATAGAAAGATTTCTTGCAGGAGACGGCTTTCCCATCCATTTCAGTGGACAGGCAACTCTACGCCTGTATCCTTTTGTGTGCACATGAAGATGTTCCTGACACTGAAGTACTTTGGAAAGTCATTACAGGTGAGGAAGCTCTAAGTATACAGAAGAGCTCTCCTTCCAGCAAGGAATCAGTGCCTAAAGCCCCATGTATTTTTTGTAACTGGATGTAACTTTAGTGGCAGAAGAACATTGTTATAAATTAAAATCAAATATCACCTATTAAATGTTGTGTTGTTGCACAAAGCAATGCTCCTGTTAAAAAGAGAGATCTGCAGTTTGGGAAAATGTAGCTTCATGATACCTGATTGGGAAGGTATTTTGCTACAGTTAACTTTGATTGACACCACAGCAATGATATCTATAGGTATGTTAATTAATTTAGTAATGGCTGAATGGTGTTGGTAAAACAAGAGGTTATTTTCCACTGTGGTGAAACATGTTTATGAAAGTCAACTAGATTTAAAAAATGTGTGGGTATTCTAACAAGAACTTGAATTGGATGTACAAGTGTACTACTATTCAAATAATTTTGCAAAGTAACCCATCTCAAAGGAAAATGCTATTTTCTACACCAGCAGAGCATGTAATGGTTTATCATTACAAATAAAGTTTAATTTACACAAACACTCATTCCCATTCATTGCAATCCTTTTTAGAAACAGTGAATCAGCCTCTCTGTGACGTACTTTATTTGCATATTACTTGTTGTTCTTGTATTTTTTGTGTGTGAGAGTTTTCAGCTGAGAGGGATCAATGCTGCCTGTTATGATTAATCCATTATCAAGCACCCTGTCTGCATATTATTCAAGAATCAAATCCTACTTATATCTACCATCCACTGGTAAATGTGAAACATATTGCTATACATAGCCAGTAGTGGCGTTCATTAATTTTGGAACAAATAGAGAACTGAACCAAATGGGGCCTATTCGGTTAAATTTTAATTTGTGCTGCAATGAATGCATAGAGTAACAAATGGCTGTTCCAGTCCAATTTATACTCATTCTTTATTTCTTTCTACCATACATTTCTTAATGGATGAACAATTTTACCTCCTTTCCATGTCCTCCTGAAACATCACTGAAAGGGGGTGCTTTTTGCAATTGCTGACACCATTGCAGCAGAGTATTAAACTTCAAATAGATTTACATTTATCTTCAGCTTTGAATTAATCAATTACTAAAGAGATTCCCTCCTGTTCTGTATTCCATCACATCCCATTGATCTTTATGTGCAGCTGAGAGCATCAGTGCAATCCATCCATGTGCAATTACGGACAGAAAAGGTCTTTAAAGATGCCTTGCTGGAAGGCCACCATTATGACTATGAAAATTCCTTCCAGTGGATACTTGCCAAAACTGATTTTAAACATTTCCTAGAAGCAATGCAAGCATGCATAGCTAGTTCTGGTTTTTGCTAGTTGGGGTTAAACTTAGAGCTTTTAAATTTATCATGAATTTTTAAATTGATTTTTAGTTGAATATTGCATATAGATTTTTAAATGATATTTTATCTCATTTTCTTGGAATACAGTATTCTTTAAGTAACTGGGTCACTCTGTTACATTGATGGTGCAAATCAATTAAAAGAGGAAGAGGTTTTCAAAGGAGACATGGATACAAGGCACTGGTATATCTAAGAAGTTAACCAGAACCTCTTTATTTATCCTTATAAAAATCTATAAGAAATATGGGATGCTTTCTACAAATGTGGCCTGAAGTTTTAAGGCACTGTCTGAGCCAAACCAATAGATTCTCTAGCCTCATGCTATAAGCTAGATCCTTCAGGACCTCAGGACATACAATTCAAGATCCATCCACTGAAACAGGCTACATGCAAAGCCAATGCTCCATGAATTGCAGCCACAGTCGGGAAATGAAGAGGCAAGACAAGGTGAAGTGTGGGTAAAACAAGGACCATGTTTATTTAGATAAAGCCAATTAAGTGATTGATCATACAAAATGATCTGCAGAGATAAAGTGCAGGACAGAACTCTTAATCAATCAGGTAATGATACCCTGGACCCCTTGGTCTGCAACAATTACCGACCAGTTGCAAATACCCCCTTCTTAGGGAAGGTGATTGAAAGGGTTGTGGTGCAGCAATTGCAAGTACTCTTAGATGAAACAGATTATTGTGCTCCATTCCAGTCTTGGTTTAGGCCTGGTTATGGGACTGAATCAGCCTTGGTCGCCCTGATGGATGACCTTTATTGGGAAGATGGGGAAGTGCACCCTGTTACTCTTACTTGATCTCTCAGCGGCTTTTGATACCATTGACCATTGTATCCTTCTGGGCCGACTTGGTGAGATGGGCATTGGAGGCACTGTTTTACAGTGGTGCCAATCCTATGTCCAAGGTTGTTTTCAGACAATAGTATTGGGTGATTACCTTTCGGCCCCCTGGCAGTTGTGCTGTGGGGTGCCGCAGGGTACCATCTTGTCCCCCATGCTGTTTATATGAAGCCCTTGGGAGTGGTCATCAGGAGATTAGGGGTGAGGTGTCAGCAGTATGCTGATGATACCCAGCTCTATTTCTCTGTAACATCTGTATCTCTGTAACATCTCAATTGTGCAAGCCCTGGACCGCTGCCTGGACTCAGTGGTGGGCTGAATGAGGGCTAATAAACTGAGTCTGAATCCTAGCAAAATGGAGGCACTGTGGGTTGGTGGTTCTCGAGTTCAGATAGGTCAGTTGCCTGCTTTGGATAGGGTCATACTCCCTCTGAAAGAGCAGGTCCATAGTCTGGGGGTGCTCCTGGATCCATCTTTGTTGCTAGAGGCCCAGGTGACGTCAGTGGCTAGGACTGCCTTTTACCAGCTTTGGCCATTTCTGGACCAGGATAGCCTGACCACTGTTGTCCACACACTGGTAACCTCCAGGCTGGATTACTGTAATGCCCTCTATGTGGGGCTGCCCTTGAGGTTGGTCTGGAAGCTGCAGCTGGTGCAAAATGCGGCGGCGAGACTTCTCACTGGGGCAGGGTATCATCAACATGTCACCCCACTGCTGAAAGCATTGCACTGGCTGCCCATTTGCTACCGGGCCAAGTTCAAGGTTCTAGTTCTGGTGTACAAAGCCCTATACAGCTTGGGACCAGGATACTGTACTTGAAAGACCATATTATCCTTTATATACCCAGTCAATCACTGTGCTGTGCAATTGTGGGCCTCCTGCAGATATCACTAAAATTGCAAAGGAAATCAGACATATTTAAAGTGACTATCTGAACTATGTCAACTGTCTGAATAATGTTGCTTCCTCCCTGCTAAAACAAGGTCAGCACAGCACGTCTTGTTTCTATTATTTGGGCTGATTGCAGGTGCTGCCACCACTCACCATATGCTCAGAGGCACAGGAAGTGGATTGGACTGTAAAAGACCAACCCAAATTATGTTTGCATTTTGACACATTTGTAGGGCAGTACAATATCTCAGATGTCAGGTCTCCTGCTCTTCTGGTGCATTCACTATAGCTGCCCAATTTCCCTGCTTTTTAAAGTTTGATAGAAATATTTGTGGGCTATAGGTGCATTCTTAAACCACAAGGTTTTTTGCCTATTAGTGAATTTCTCTGCTTTTTAATCCGGGAGGTAAGAAATGCGATCCTGTGCAAGCTTGCCAAGAATGGATTGACCATTTGCAGAAGGGGGAGCAGAAGGAGGAGAAGAGGAATGAGGGGACTGGAGGGGGAGGGGCAAAGGAAGGGGCAGGGGAGGGCAGGTTTGATCATTTGATTAGGGAAGCCCAGCAGCTGAGAGTCTGGCTTTTAGAACACTGACAGTTGGTTCTTACTGAGAATGCCTGCCATTATCATTCAGTTCAATGCAAAATTACTTAAATTAATTAAAAATCAGCTAGGCATTTTTTTAACTTTTAAACTACAGAGGATGAAGGTCAGAGTATGGGGCAAGGTCAGTAACAGGATTACAGGTCCTCTGTGAACATGGCTGATTTTTTAATCAATTTCAACAGAGTATGAGAACTACCAGAGAAAAAAGTCCAAAAGGGGTCTGGGTTTTTTTCTCTCTCTTTAGACTTTGAACTCTCTATTCTTTTTGACTGTTTTGTTTATCGCCATGAAAATTGAGAGAGTTGTTAAGTAAGAGTTTCTGAGTTCAGGACTGTAAATTTTGTAAGGTTTTGTTTTGAAATGAGCTTATGGGAAGCATCAGAATGGCATGGGGGTATTTTCAATATAACATTGCGGAATGTGAAAAATCCACATTGGCTATAGTATACAGCCACTCTCGTGGCTGTATAATTAGAAGGATAGAAGCTAAGGAGTTATGATGAATGGGAAAACATCTTCAGGCTTATGTTCTGCTCAATTGGCCACCAAGGTCACAGAAACTAAGTGCAAAGCTGATTCAGCAGGAGTGGGCATGTGGCAGTAGCAGAAAGACTTGAATGTCCAGCATTTTCCAAGCAAGCACCACCAACAGAATTAGTAACAAACACTGAACAGACAGGAACAAGGCGATATGTTACTTTAACATTCCTCCCCTGAGCACTGTGATTGGACAGCTCTGGTAAAAATGATTCCCTCTGATTAAAAGCTAGGCTTGAGAGTCACAAAAGAACCCTTACTCTCCCATCTCCCCACCCTGGTATTTTCCTTATATGGCAAGCTCAGGGAGAAAGGTTTCACTTTTGCCACTGCAAGGTTTTGTTTTGAAATGAGCTTATGGGAAGCATCAGAATGTCATGGGGGTAACTTAACTTTTAACTTAACATTGTGGAGTGTGAAAAATCCACGCTGGCTATAGTATACAGCCACTCTCATGGCTGTGTAATATATGTTGGCTATAGGTTTTTTGTCTATTAGTGATATAATATATATATGATTTAGAAGTTGTAATAATGTATTGGTTATATAACTAATTTATTGGTCAAGCATGAATTATACAATGCCCAATGGTTTCCTAAATTATGTCATTGATTTATATGTCATTCATGACATATTATGTCATTCATTTAAGTGATTTATAATGTAGAAAATTGAATTAGTGGCAGGGGAGTTTTAGATTAAGCAAATCTAAAGATAGACTTAGATCACCCAAAGTCTTGTCTTTACATTTTTGTTTTCCACTGTGAGCAGGTAATATGAGTTCCCTCCCATGCTATGATGTAACTGGAAGATAAAAGATGTGGATGAGCTTTCAGTGAGACTTGAAACAGTAGGCCATTACAAAATTTAACTCTAGAAACATTGAACCAATTGTCAATGTTTAATCTCCTTTGTTGCTTTCATTGTGCTTGTATCAATAGCTTTTGTTGTCGGTGGTGACTCGTGCTTCATCTTTCCTACACCCATCATGAGCTGTTATTCTTCTAGTGTTTATATACCTGAAACAACACAACCCATGCACTAGAGAGATGTACTTCCATGCATGGAAAAACTTCAAGTACAAAAAACAAACAAACCCTAAAGAGATGGGACTACACAAACTGCCCAATGAAGAATCAGCATGGAATGGTGACTGGTTATTGGTGGGGGAAATGGAAGAAAAATATTTGGAAGGGGGGATGTAATTAAGTATTACGGGACAGGGAATTAGTGACTGACTGTAACAGAGACAGGAGCAATCCAAACTGCAACATTTTGTTGAGGTCCCCCTTGTAGCTTTAGAACAGGTGTGGGGAGCCTTTGGCCCTCCAGTTGTTGCTGAACTACAACTCCCATCTTCCCTGGCCATTGGACATGCTTGCTGGGGCTGATGGGAGTTGTAGTTCAGGAACATCTGGAGGGCAAAAGTTCCCCACTCCTGCCCTAAGAATTCATAATTTCTTATTGATCAAGGCAAACATAATTCAAAAGTATTTTATAATGCATCAGACACAAGAAAGAAAATATATTAGTATTAGTGAGTTAGGGCACAATCCTATAGGTATTTATGAGAGGAGATAGGATATGGCGGATCTCTGGCTGAGCCGACTGGTTCAGCTGGGCAATGTTGGTGTAAGTTTCTCATGCTGGCCCAGCCAGCAAATCCCCACCCCTGCTGGCTCAGCTGGGGCTCAGCTGGCTCAGCCAAAACTGGCATAAATGAAACCAGTGTAAGTCCCCAAAAATGGACATTTGGGGGGGGATGGCAGGGGCAGGACCAAGAGGAGGGGGAAGTACACTGTATCCTGAATCCATTCAGCTCACCTTCACTTACACCAGGAAAAAGGGTGGTCTAAGTAGGAAAAAAAAGCTCTATTTTTTGCTGATTTTCTTTCCACTGGGCTCTGCTGGCTGAGCCAGCATTCTCCCCTCCCAAGGGCTCTTGAATATAGTTAGGATCTGGTGTATTTTAACCCAGCGTAACTTCAGCCAGCTTAAGTTACACCTGCTTTCTCGATATAGGATTGC
This sequence comes from Rhineura floridana, assembly GCF_030035675.1. Classification (NCBI taxonomy): domain Eukaryota; kingdom Metazoa; phylum Chordata; class Lepidosauria; order Squamata; family Rhineuridae; genus Rhineura; species Rhineura floridana. The sequence continues at coordinate 103,665,812 of NC_084486.1, forward strand.
ACTGCCCATGTATTAAAAGGACGTAAGTAGATCAGTGTGACTGATAAAAATAGTGCTGTGAATTTTTCTTTGATTTTTTTTACAATCTCCATCAATGTATGAGAAAAAAAATGCATTTGAAAATTATAAAAGGAGAGATGAAATTTCAGTGCAATGCTTATGGATGGGACATAGGATTTTTATTGTGAATGTCCTTAAAGAGACTTCCCTTAAAAACACATTCAGCAGCTGCACCAATCTCAGAAGCCAGCCCCCCCCCCAAACCTCCTGTGCTTTAATTCAAGCCCAGGGGAAGATATCATGAGATAATTTAACCAATGGGTTTTTTTCAGGTCAGGAAGCACAGGCATCTAGGGAGACTGCTGAGCAACGGAGAAAAGATAAATGTAATTAAATACACACACCCAATGGCAGCCTCGTAACAGTAAGGTAAGCTCAATCCATACCTACTGAAATTTTAATGAAATCCTAAAGTGCACAGAGAAAGGGGAAGAAAAATGGAGGCTTCTTTCGCAGTTGAATGACATTATTAGAACAGCACCTTTTGTTTTCCTACATATCTCTGGCTTATCTGGCAAAGGGGCACATTGTTGTAGGTTGCTGGTGCCAGTGTTTTAGTGCCAGGGAATCCAATTATACCCAAACCTGGATAAAGAGGGCTGGTGAGACACAAATAAATGGGGTTCAAGTAGGACCACATTTATTACACATTGTAATAGCAAGATCTGCAGTAGTAACTACTAAGTACTGTAGGAGGACTGTGCCGACCTCACCACCAGCTTGACCCTCCCACTCTTCCAGTAATCAACAGCAATCCACCTGCTGAGAAACTAGTGTGGTGGCTCCATCCCACCTGGTGAGCCACTTTTGGTTTCTAAGGATTCTACAAGAATGACCTCTGGTGTTGCTTCATTAGTTCTTGGTTTTACTGGTTTTATTTTGCTTTGTACTTTACTGCTATTGCATAGCTGGGATTGTGGCTATGTTACACCAGTGTTTGCCTCACCTAATGAATGAATAATATAACTTCTTCTGGGAGGAAGGGTAGGATATAAATTTAATAATAAACAAACAAATGGAGCCATGTGTTCAGCCTGTGTATGTCTCCTCCTCCACCTCCTTCTATCATTTTTGGAGAATTGCTCTGTCTGACATCACATAGCTAAGTTCTCCAAAACTAAAATAAAAAACTTATTTTTTCAATAAACTGTTATAAAAGTGATGCATAAATTTGTGCCCTGCTCCTCTTAAAAGTAGGGGGCTACTTCAGATGATCCTGTAACATTATTGGAGTTCCCTGATTTGTATAGGTTGGATCCAGTTTTTATTGGTGCAAGTTCTAATGGGTTTTAATGGAGTGTGCAAGCATAGTTGCTTTTTCTTTCAGTATTATGACATACCAGTGTGATTGACTGTCAAATTCAGCCATCTGATATTTGTATCCATTCACCAAATTTTGAATACTTCGCATCCAATGCTATCATGATGATTAGCTTTGATGTGTGTTTTGGAACTTACACCACCACAATTAACTTCATCCTAATTCTTTATTGCTAGCAGGTATCTGTGATCACTCATCCAAATAACAACATCTGAAAGGTCAGGAAAAAGGCCAGACCAGCATCCTAATAACCAGATGCATCAAACCAGATGCATCAAACCTATTCATAATCACGTTTCTTCTTTTTTCTTTTTCTCGCTCTCTTTTTTCTTTTTCAAGCTGAGAGCTGAAGGGCAAAGCTACTCATTATTTGCAATTTGAAAGCAGAATTGTGGCACGTTGTACACATTGCTAGAGGAAATATATTTTAATTGCTGAAAATTGGTCCTCATTAATTATTTTCAGTGTATAGTGATGCCAAATCCTAGGATGTTCTTCTGAACAGGCTTTAGCTTTAGTGCAGCTAAACAATTGCCATGGACCAAATTTTGATACCACAGAAGCTGCTTATTTATATCATGATTTAATTCTTTTTTCCCTATTGCTGTATTTATCCTCTTACTTCAACTGTTCACTGCTAAAAAGTGTTGGCTTGTGTGTTGTTGTGTGAAACAGCATACATTACGTTGGAGTTAAGTTGAGCAAGAAGACTTCTTCAGAGCATGTTAAGAGTCTTTATTAAGACATTAAGGCCAGAGGCTTAAGAGTAAATACATGTAGAGATTCTTCAGTCACCCCCCCTTCTGGTACATCTCTCTCCATAGATAAACACAAAAACACAGCCTCTCAGCTCAGAGGCATAATTCAGAAGAACACAACACATAGTCTCTGTTAGAACTTTCCCAGTCGTTATCAGATGGCTACCATAGCAACGACCCTGGCAGTCCGTTCCCAGACAGATCATATACATAACTCCCCCTTTACCACAGTTACGTCTTCACACTTGCAGGCTTCATGGAAAACTACTAGAGACAGTAATGCCTACTGGTCACAGATATGCCAGAGATTGTCACATTTTTTTATCTATGAAACAGGGCAACTTTGGGCTAAAGTAATTGATACTGTGCCAGAGTTTGGAATATATTGTACTTCTTTGCAGTTCTGTTTGCAGATCAATGATAAGGAGTTAGCCATGCTTAAAAAGAGAATCTTTCCTAATAAGTCAATCCATCTAGACTCATTTCTCCTGGTTATCAGAACTTTCAACTGACTTCAAAACCCTTCCAGCATAACGTTAGTTTTTATACAACATATGTATTAAAATATGTATTTTCTTATGGTCTTCTTACAATTATGAACATAAGAAGAGCCCTGCTGGGTCAGACTAAAGGCCCATCTAGTTCAGCATCCTGGTCTCACAGTGGTCAACCAAATGCCTATTGCAGGAGCCACCAGTGTGACACCCACTGGTGCACATGCACCCTCTGAGGCCTTTCCTAGCATCCACAGGATCCTATCACATCCTCTGAAATTAGGCTTGAAAGAAGCATGCTATTGAATTCAATATAATATTTTGTGGTGTGTACTTGGTTGTAGTGTGTGTGTGGTGCCCAAAGCAGTTTCTCCACTTTGCAAATGTACCTACAGGCCCCAAGAGGTTGCTAACCCCTGGCCTATAGGAAGCCCACAAGCAGGACCTGATTCAACAGCACTCTCCCTGCTTGTGATTCCCAGCATCTGGTATTCAAAGGCATACTGCTTCCATCACTGGAGGTAGCAAACAGCTGTTATATAAATATAGATAATTGATTGATAGAAATGCTGACAACACATATAGAAAGATAACAATGATCTTTGGTAAGTTGGCAACATGAGGCCATTGACCATTTGCTAGAAGTCAGCAAAACTGAGTAATACAATGAAGGATTCAGAGGTTGCAGTTTGCTTATCTTGTAGCCTTGTGCACAGTGCAAAAGCACAGAGCATGATTACCCCCACCTTCGGAATTTGTGTATACTGCCAAATGCATCAAGCGCAAAGTGTATAACTGTCTGTAAAATCATGAATGCTTCAGATCTCATAGACTGACACGAGTCACTGTGAGATCTCTGCTTTGCAAAACGTATAATAAAGGCCTTGGTTTGTAATTCTGAGTCTCTGTTGTGTGAGTATTGGGGTTCCCACCCAACAGGAAACGAACCTGAAATTCTGGTGTAACAGTTTTGGCGACTCCACCGGGACTCCTCTGGTTAACCTTGCGAGTGCTTGTGCCGCGCCGGAGAGCTAGGGTAAGAGCGCTCTAGGTCGTTTTGACCTGTCCCTGGGGCCGGGCAGACGGAGAGCAAGCACTACGTGAGTAGTAATCGAGGGCTCCCATAAAGACTCAGACGAACCAACGCTCATGTCCTCCTCTCCTGTTAGAATCTGATAAGCATTGCCAGTGTATGTGGAGAGGGAGGTGTGGCTGACGGCCTGCTGAAAAGCTCAGGGGATCCTGGGGAATGTGGAAACTCCCAATTGACTCTGAGTGTTGAACACAAGATGAATCAGATTTTTCTTAAGGAAACAGGTGAAAAACCCGGAAACTGAGAGCAGGCGTCACGAAGAAAAAAAAAGCATTGTAGAACCCTGGGTATATGGGATAAAGTTGTTGGAAATGTTTGTATGAAATGGTCATGCGTTTGTGAAAAAAAAGATGGTTGGGCATAAGAAATGGAATGAAATGGAATGGAGTCAGTAGCCTGGCTCCCGTGTGTGTAGCATTTTCCTGGGAAGTGAGAATGATTTTGTTTAAACAGATGTGTGAACGTATGAAGATTTCTTTGAGTGTCTGTGTGAAGATGTGAATTAAGCGTCTGTGAAGGTTTTCTGTGAAAATGTTATGAGGGAACTTTCATTCCCTTATTGTCACTTCCTAAAACATGTGGTTGTTGTTTTCCTTGCTGCGTGGATCAGCTGTGCCGTTCAGGCGTGCTATTTCTGTTTGATGTCCTTGTTTGGCACAGGATTCAAAGAATTTAATTCGTTTCTGAAGTAGCGTTTAGTAATCTTTTAAGCTGGTATGAAGAGATTTCTTCCTGGTTTTGGATTAGAGCTCTCCCACATAGCTTCGGCTGTATACAACTGCCCATTCCGGGTACAGGATAGGTAATCTTATTTGCCTTTCACCTCTTATAGTAATAAGGTCCTTTTGATTTCTTAACTTTAAAGTTATGAATGAGTCAGGATGTTAATGATAGATGCTGTCACGCACCCAAGCAATTTTATGGTGCTTTTTTGCTCTCTCTCTCAATAAAATCAGGCTTTGCTGTGTTTTGTTTTGGACCTGCATTTCCTGGGTTGAATATATGCACCATTTGAGCACCATTTGAGCGTTTGTTTTGTCTCTAGCAAGAGATCCCTTCCTCTCAAGAAGGTGTGTTTCATGGCAAAAGTGGTAGCCATGGAGGGAATAAAATGCTTTATAATGCATGTTAGATTTGTTAGAGGAAGAATGCAAGAAAAGTCAGGACTCAGGTAGAGGAAGCCTTTGAAATAGAGCGCCTCCATTTGACTGAGGCTGAGGAAAGGGAGAGAGATGGTTCTGGAAGTTTTGAGCTTCCTTAAAGCAGGCAAAAGTATAGGGACATCACCCCTTTAATGAAGGGTGGTATGTGGAAGGAACCCATAGTTTTTATGGGGCCAGTTGTAAGATTTGGGCATACAGGATGTAGACAGAAGGTTTTGAGATACATAGAAAGACAGTGAACAGGTTCAAGAGTCGGTGATTATTTGTGATGGATAATAAATGTTGAGCAAATTAGTGAGTTTTTTTTAGGGAGAAGAAAAAAGAGAATAATGTTAGAGTCTTTTTCCTCTGATCCACTACGGGGTTTAGTTCTAACACTGCAGCTCGTTTTTTGGGTATGTGTGTGTCTACAACCCCTCCTTCTTTCCCCCATTTGATAGGCACACAGCTAAGAGAGCAAAGCAGCTCCTTGCAGCCTGATATAGAGGGTTTCCTTTATATTATCAAAAGTTTAATCTTTTTATCCCACTCGGCTTTCCTGGCAGAAGCTAGTTATCTCCTTTATTTCATTTGTCTGTCTTGGTTGATAAATGTTAACAATGCTTGTTTTGTTTTTATAAAGGAGAACCTTCAAGGTCTCCCTTTTGCTCTCTCCTTGTCCGGAGAAGTTCTTTCATGTTGTTTTCTCCATTGACTTTTTATTTTGCAGCAGCTGAAGAAAAAAAAAACAATTGCTTTGTGTTAAATGAATGTAGTGTTTTTAATTTGGTGTGTTTTTGTTTGTCTTTTCTTGAAAAGAATTGCAAACAACGATGTGTGTTTTTGTATGACTTTTGAGAACGTCTTTTTAAAGGTTGGCAACATTTCCTTTGTAATGCAGCACAATTTGAAAAATTGGGGGTCACCATTTGGGAACTGAGAAAATTGGCAAGAAAACCAGGCTTGAGTTTTTAATAATAATCCAGCCTGAAAAACTAGAGGTCTTTGGTACAAATTCTGTAGCTACGGGGGGAGACAATTCTCTCCTAAAACAGGGTGTTCACTGGTGAAAATTCCCTGACAGGGTACAAATGGAAGTCAATAAAGTCCAATGGTTACAGACATTGGATGAATTATGGTAAGAAACAAGGAAAGCGTATCCAGACATAAGGATAAGACTTACAGAGATATTGATAAAGATGCATGCAGGACTGAATATTTTCTTTGGGCCACATTGAAGGTACAAGTTTTTGTAGTCAAGCAGTGGAAGGACAAACCGCTTGATGTGTTTTCTCCCTCCAGTCCTAATTGTGTGCATGCATCCCAAATCTAGGACTTCAGTACCCAGGAGGTACAGTAATATGGTATTCTTTAATGGGCCAGTTTAAAGAGTGTGATATGCATATTTTATTTTAATCATGCTAATTCTTTTCAGCCAAGTCAGGACCAACGAGAAGAATTTGGGAAATTGTAAATGGCCTTCCTCTCTGGGGCTCCTTTTCTTGTTTTTCTCAGTATTTTTGTATTTTTCCAGCAACCTCTGCACATGATCAGAGGCTAGGGAAACTTATTGTGTGTTTGTCTGTCAGAAACCTCTCTTAATGCATATCTTTTTCACTACTAATGGCCTGTGTATAAGGTTGCAAAAGTGTAAATACAAAGGTGCATGAGGGTTTCACCCCTCCTTTTCTTTTAGTAGAGATTTGTTTTCAAATGTTGAAAGCCAAGTTGTATGATATATACAGATGTGTGCAAAAATATTAATGATGTGGAAAAACAACATTACAACTTAGTGTTTGGTTATCTATGTGAGAACATGCATGAATTATACACATGTTTCAATACCTCATTCAAATAATGAGTGATTCTATATTGAGTCTTATAATGTGAGAGAATGTTACAGATGCCATACAAGATTTCACCCAGATAAACTATAAAAGAGTGTTTGAAATAGGGTTTGTCTTTAATTATGACCAAATGGATATGTAAATCTCTGAGGCTAAAGAAAAAGGTCCTTAGGGAAAGATATCAAGGTTATTTATATTGTGCATTGTATTATATTTTATGAACTATGTGAATAGCATTGTAATCAGTCTAGAGTTAAAGAAGCACAGTCTCTTCCCACTAATGTTCCTTGTCATTAGTAAAAGGGAGAAATTATGTGTGAGAAGTAGTAATCTTTTGGATTCAACCTTTTTCAGTTCTTGTATTCCACCAATATAGCAGTTAAAGCAAAGAAACACAGATGCCCTCTCAACCATGGGACCCTGATATTTTGTTTTCCTCAGAAGGACTGTTTTTAAAGGATTTGATGAATTCCCACCTCGACATGCCAGTGGGAGAAAAGGCATTTCTAAAAGTCACACGGGGAAAGGTGGGTTCTGAGAAATACAGTCTTCGTACTTTTTCCTTCCAGAAAGAAAGCTGCTGCAATAAACTGTTTTTCTCATCATTTGAATTTCTGATTAGTATCAGCAACCCACAGACTGATCGATTAAGCTGGCTATCTGATCTTTTGAAGATAATTTTTGTACAAACCTGCAGTGTGTTTTAAGACCATGATATTTGTTTTATTTCAATTGTAATGTTGAATGTAATCATTTATGCATTGTGTTTTAAGTGACTATTTAAATATTGGCTCTTTTTCCTTATATAGATTAAGTATTAAGAATGTTTTGCTCTTGGGATGTTTTTGACCTTTTAAATCCCTCGTGATGGAGTCTATAGAATTTGGCTATTTCAGAACAATGGTAAAAGCATCTGAAATTATTACTGTTTATCCTGTTATTCCATTGGGAATCACTGTAGATCAAGATTTAGTTCTTTATGCCCAGGAAGTGCACCAGTGGGCTATAATTAAGCATGTAAGATGGGTAACAATTAATGTGAATGGATGTCAACACCATAAGAATCTAATAAGATGATAGTTTGGAATCCCATCAAGATTGCTTTTCTCTCAAAATGATTAATGTATCTTATGGCTCTTTTATGCTAAGAAATGAATCCAGTTCAACTATTGTATATTCTGGACATGGGTGCATGTGCCTTAGAACATTTTGTGATTATGTTGTTATTGATAAGTGTTATATACAACCTATGCTAAGATATATCAATGGATGCTTTGTGGTATTGAGGAAATAGTAGGATGTGATTTTTCATTTAAAGTCCCTGTATGAACTATCCAGAGAATATTAGTTAATCCAGATTTGTTTCAACACCTCAAACCCATTGCATTAGGTCATGGCCTAGCTGATCTCCATAAGTTACTTTCTTATCCTATGTTACAGAAACAATTAGAAGTATTGCCATACAGTCACTTACATTATAGATAAGTTCTTATAGATAGAGACACACAGATGGTGGAATTTTCTCTTTGGTTGGGGTGAAGACGCCAAAGGAGGTTTAATTCTTATAGTGCACCCCATTGTGGTGACTTTGATATTTTAATTCTAGTCTTTGTCTTAATGGCCCTTATGATATGGATTTAAACTCAAAAGGCACAGTGACACCACTGGAAGTCAGCATTGGAGCCTGGGGGCAAGATAGTGACTGAGAGGTGAAAGGACATCTGTATGAGTATGCCCTTCACCGGGGGAAGTGTAATAGCTTGGCTAACCCTATTTTGGTTCAAGTGGAATCTAGGAGGTGCAAGGCCAAGAGCTATAGCTTCCACCCCAACTCTCACACATACCCCCCACCTGATGGTATGACTGGTAATGCGTTCCAGAGGTTTTGTGCAAAGGAAAACAAGGGCAGAAATTAAGATACAAAATTAAAGCTACAGCATAAATGTTCTGCATAATTGTTATTTTGTCCTTTGGCAAATTTCCCTCACCTACAGTGAATCCCATTGTTCGTTAGAAAAAGCCTTAGTTGTGTTTAGTGCCAATTAAAAGCATATATGCAGATATACACGCACGCATATGAGGTTTTCTGGCCTGAATTAATGGAAAAAGCATTCAGGACAGTGAAACAATCTAGAAGTAACCTTCCTGTGTTAGCCATTTAAGCTAACCATTTAAGGTGGTTCAAGCAAAGCTCTCCACAAGAGGAAATTAACGGTTTCACTGCCCTAAACGCTTTTTGAGGGAGGAATTGTTATATAAATATAGATAATTGATTGATAGAAATGCTGACAACACATATAGAAAGATGACAATGATCTTTGGTAAGTTGGCAACATGAGGCCATTGACCATTTGCTAGAAGTCAGCAAAACTGAGTAATACAATGAAGGATTCAGAGGTTGCAGTTTGCTTATCTTGTAGCCTTGTGCACAGTGCAAAAGCACAGAGCATGATTACCCCCACCTTCAGAATTTGTGTATACTGCCAAATGCATCAAGCGCAAAGTGTATAACTGTCTGTAAAATCATGAATGCTTCAGATCTCATAGACTGACACGAGTCACTGTGAGATCTCCGCTTTGCAAAACGTATAATAAAGGCCTTGGTTTGTAATTCTGAGTCTCTGTTGTGTGAGTATTGGGGTTCCCACCCAACAGGAAACGAACCTGAAATTCTGGTGTAACACAGCCATCATATCTAGTAGTAATTTATTGCCTTATCCACCATGAATTTGTCTAATTCCCTTTTAACATCATTCAAACTGGATGTGTCTGTGCAGAAAATAGTAGGGATTCTCTCCTGGTTCACATTCATACCATACATTTATTCTACTTTTATTCCATTTTATACAGCCTGGCTTCCCCCAAAGAATCCCGCCAAGTGTAGTTTGGTATGGGTGCTGAGAGTTGTTAGGAGACTCTTGTTCTTGTCTCAGAGCCACATAGGTCACAGATTTGCTTTAAGAACATCTTTAAATCTCTTTTGCTGTCCACCGATGTTCCATTTTCTATCCTTAAGTTGGGAGTAAAGTAGCTGCTTTGGAAGACGGTAATTAGGCATTCGAATAACATGGCCGGTCCAGCGAAGCTGATGTTGAAGAATCATTGTTTCAACACTGGGAGTCTTTGCTTCTTCCAAAACACTAACATTAGTCCGTCTGTCTTCCCAAGTGCATCTGTGTCAGAATTGTTTAATATGTTTTTTAATAATGTTTTTAACTTTTTTTAAGGTTGTTTTTTATAATGTTTTTAATGCTGTTCTGTTTTAATGTATTTAAAGATATGTTTTTATGATGTTTTAAAGTGTTTTAGTGCTTTGTTTGCTGCCCTGGGCTCCTGCTTGGAGGAAGGGCGGGATACAAAATAAATAAATAAGCAATTTGCAGAATTTTCTGGAGGCAACATTGATGGAATCTTTCAAGAAGTTGGGAGTGGTGTTTATAAATGGTCCATGTTTCACAGGCATACAGTAAGGTCAGTAGTACAATGGCTTTGTTCATAAGCATTTTGGTCTCCCTGCGAATATCCAGATCCTTGAACACTCTACACTTCATGCAGGACAATGCGGCACTCGCAGAGCTCAGATGATATTGAATTTCAACATCAATGTCAGCTTTTACAGAGAGATGGCTGCCAAGATAGGGGAAGTGATCAACGTTCTCCAACGTCACACCATTAAGCTGGATTGATGGTGCTACAGAGGGACTACTTCACACTTGTTGATGAAGCACTTTGGGTTTTTTAATATTGAGAGCCCAAATTTTCCATTTAGGATATTTTGACATTTAGGATAGTTTGAAGATCTTTCTCTGAATGTGCAGAGACGACATTGTCATTGGCATACTGAAGTTCTACAGCAGAGGTTGACATTACCTTATATTTTGCTTTCAGCCTACTGAGATTAAAAAGCTTTCCATCTGTTCAACAGGATTTTGAAGGGCATGGATGTTCATTTTATGCCTTGGTTTTCTTCCTTGGAGCCTACATTGAGGAACAATATTAATGGCCATAGTGGACTGAATTAATTGGTGATCTGTGCAACAATCATCAGAACTCATCATGGCCCTAGTGAGGAGTACATCACCATGATCTCTGGCACAGACAATTACATAATCCAGGAGATACCAGTATTTTGACAGAGGGTGCTTCCATGATGTTTTAAATTTATTTTTCCTGTGAAAGAGTGTGTTTGTAATAACAAGATTATGCTCTGCACATTTAGTCAGAAGTAGAATTCCATTTAGGTTACTATTGCAAACTCCTTTCCCAATGGTTTCTGGCCATAAATCAAAATCACGCCCAACTCTTGCACTGAAATCGCCCAAGAGGATAATTTTATCCTCCTTAGGCATCTCTGGTATGATGGTGTCCAGCTGGTTATAAAACTTTTCCTTGATGTCCATCAGCATCTAATGTTGGTGCATAAGCACTTAGAATAGTTGCCTGCTGGTTTTTGGCAAATTTTAACCGGAGAGTTGAGAGTCGTTCATTAATGCCAATAGGAACTTCTGACAAGAACTTCACAAGATTATTTTTAATAGCAAAGCCTACTCCATGTATTCATCGTTCTTATTCAGGCAGTCCTTTCCAGAAGAAGGTATAACCTCCTTTTTCTTCCTTCAGTTGTCCTTCTCCTGCTCTTCAAGTTTTTTGGAGTGCTGCTATGTCAATATTAAAATGTCTCAACTCCCTCTCAATGATGGCAGTCCTGAGTTCAGGATGTTCACTATCTGTATAGTGCAGCAATGTCCATGTATTCCATGTTCCAAAGTTCAATTGTCTTTTGCAACTGCTAAGTGGTGACCCCACTGGATGCGGTAATCCAGTCAGGGAGAAACATGAGGCAGACTATGTTTAGGGCACCTTTTCTAGCCCCCTCCTCATATGGGGTGAGCAGAGTGGATCCTGAATAGGACTGCTCAATCGTGGATATAGCTGCCGAACTACTCAACTGCCTTGGTCCTTGAGCCAGGACGACTGAGTCTGTATCTACTGCCACTGTGCTGGTCCATGACTAGGGGCTTCCGGATTTCACAGTCCTGCCCCCATTGCCATTCGCCAATTGCCATGGGACTTTTGGTTTGGTTTGGTTGGAAGACCCCTGTGCAGGAATTTGTTTTATGTGGGAAGATTGGCGCACAACGATCAACACACAATCTTGACAGAAAAAAAGCTTTGATCCAATGGCATGAATACCACAATGATTAGAAGTCTTTTATCTGCTGCAGCCTTCATCCACCTTCACAGCCGTTGTAACATACACATTGCTATCATCCACTTGTTCTGCCATTGAGGACATTCTTGGATCGTTCTTTGTCTGGTTCCTCTCCCTTGACCTTACTGCCATGGGTGACCCTGCTGGGAGTACATTACTCCCAATGGCATCGCTCATAGGGTTCATTAGAACACACAAGCCCACTCACCACTACAAGGTGACAATCCAGCAAGGGAGAAACCCCATTTATGAATGGATCAAGATAGGCCATTAATTTCACTGCTACTTTATGTTTTAAATAATCTTTTCATTCATTGTTTACAGCAAGATGTAAAACAGATATCAAACTAAAAATGTTCACAAATCAATTTTCAAAAATCAGTTTGGGTGAATGTGTACTCTGGAACATGAAATGTGTCTGCTGAACTGATATATAAGTTCATAAGAAACATTTATTTATTTAAATATGCTTTGGTTCCCTTTAAGAGTAAAAAAAAAAACTCTCTCAAGACAGCTTACAAATAGAACGTAATTATACAGCCACAAGAATAGCTGTATACTATAGCTAGCATGTTTTTCGCATTTCGCAATGTTAAACTGAAAATACTGCCCCATGCCATTCTGCTGCTTCCCATAAACTCATTTCAAAACAAAACCTTACAAAACTTATAGTCCTTAAGAACCGCTTAAGAACTGCTTGCTTAACAACTCTTTGTTTTCATGGTGATACACAAAACACTCAGACAATCCAGAGTTCAAAGTCTAAAACATGAGTAAAATAATCCAGACCCTTTTTGCTGCAATCTGAGGAGGAGGTCCTATTGCACTTTTTTCTGCCAGTGGTTTCATAATTTCTTGAAATTAATTAAAAATCAGCCATGTTCACAGAGTACCGGTAATTCTATTATTGATCTTGCCCCATACTCTGACCTTCATCTCCTGGAGTTTTTTAAAAAAATTAAAAATGCATGTCAGATTTTAAATTAATTTAAGAAAATTAACATTGGCGTCTATGATAGCACAGGCATGCTCAGTAAAAACCAACTGTCTATAGTGTTCTAAAAGCCAGACTTACAGCTGATTGGCTTGGCCAATCTGGGGGCCACACCCACACCAGACATTTATTCAACTTTAAACAGTCATGTCTTCCCCAAAGAATCATAGGAAGTGTAGTTTGTGAAGGGTGCTGAACATTGTTAGGAGACTCCTATTTCCCTGACAGAGCTCCAGTGGCCAGAGTGGTTTAACAATCAGCCCTTCTTCTCAGAGAATTCTGGGGATTGTAGCTCTGTGAGAGGAATAGGGCATCTCCTAGCAACTCTCAGCACCCTTCACAAACTACTTTCCAGGATTCCTTGGGGGAAGTCATACTGTTTAAACTGGAATAAATGTCTGGTGTGGATATGGCCAGGGATAGCTTTGGTTTAAATTTGGGTGGGAGGCTACATGTATTTACTGTAGAATAAAAAGGTGGGTGTAACTCTGAAAAGCAATTATACTGTTAACAGTGTTTTCCTTTTGGAAAGGGGCTTTTCCTCTGCCCAGTGCCTACCCACCCAATCTCCTACCCACCCTCCCCCTATTCCTCCCTCCCCTCCCTCCCTCTACCCTTTACTAATTAGTCCAAATGATCTGCAGCAAGGCAGCACAAGCAATAGCAGGCAAGGAATTTGCATAGGAGACAAACAGTATGCTCATGTCTTTATCTGTGTTCTTGGGCAAACCACCCCAGCTTGAACCAAATCATCTGAGGTTCTCATTGACAATTCACCATGAAGATAAACTGAGGAGAGGGGCTGTTTCCCCGCCCTGTCCCTTGCTGCCCAGTGTTCAGAAGGGTGGTTCCATCAGGTCCCGAGAAACATCAGACCAAGCATCTGTCAAGCCACATGGCAATATGAAGTGGTTGGTTATTCAACCCAAAGATGCCACAGAATGCTTACCTTATGTCCAAATTAGTTCCCATTCTGCTGTAAGTGCCAAGCTGTGGCAAAATCAGAACAGTACGGAGTACATGAAAAAGGGCACACCAAGGCCAATGAAAGGTATCCCCAAAATTCCTCCTCAGCCTCCATTAGGGATGGAATCCTCTCCTTTTTCATGTTCCATTTTTGTGGCCCCTTAGTGGTTGTTAATGATCTGATTCCTTTTTGCTCTGATATCTTTTCATTTTTCCGATCTCCAATTTTTTTTTGCTTTGCAGAGAATTATCAATTATTTTAATCACTATTTATTCACAAGTTTCCACTTATTATTGCCTGTTCACATTCCTTTTCAAGTGCATTGCAGAGCAGATTAAGGTAGATAATCAAGTCAGTGTCTTCCCCCTGCACAACTTTTAAAGATACAGAAGACCTCTTGGTTGCCAGGCCCAGCCTCCAAGAGGTCTTCTGTGTCTTTAAAAGTTGTGCAGGGGGAAGGGAGAATTTGCTTACAATAAACACCTCATTTCCCCTTGCTGCTTTCTGTCTGTCAGTTACAATCAACACTTCATTGACATCAGTGAAAGTGAATACACATTTGAAGAGATTACATAGAAAGATTGATAAAAGTATCACTCACTATTGATGATTTCAAAGCCATTTTTTTAACATTGTGGAATAGCCTCCCCGAAGAAATACGCCTGGCGCCGACGCTTCTATCTTTTCGGCGCCAGGTTAAGACCTGGCTATGCTCCCAGGCATTTTAAAGCGTTTAATGTTACAATTTTAAATCTCTTTGTTTCAGTTTATTTATTGTGATATTTTGTATTTCTGTACTTTTAATCTTTTGTACACCGCCCAGAGAGCTATTCGCTATGGGCGGTTTAAAAATGAAATAAAATAAATAAATAAATAAATAAATAATATAAAAATGAATCAGAAAAAAGGAAGAATGAATCGGAAACCAGGCATGGAGAGTTGCTACTTCAAAATTCTCTCTGCAAAGATAAAGAATATCAGAAATATAATTAATCTGTTTATTGCAGAAATGGAGCCTGTCGCTAGCCCCCATAAGACAACTGGCTAATCCTTTCACTGCTCACAGGGAGGATGGATGGATTGCTGCAAAGGTTCGGGATGAGGTAGATGAGGGCAGCACACACCTTATAAAAGGGAGCAAATAACCTCACTGCATTGGCCATCACAGTGACATGATTCTCTCCCCACCATCCTCCCCACACAAGGGGGGAGTCTGACAGCCTTTCTGCAGGCAAGGGGAGGGGACTGAGGCAACTTCATTCCCTGCATAAATGGCAGTAAAGCTGCCATCTGCAAGCCATGGTGCAGATAATAGGGCCTCCTCAGATTGCAGCAACTTGACTATACTATATAAGAGGAGCTGATCTCTCAGATAAACTAGTCCCAAGCTGTTTAGAGCCCTGTGAACCAATGATAGACAGATAGATAAATAGATAGACAGACAGATAGACAACACAGTGAAATTTTACAGTTAGATTTTTTCATACAAAGCAACAGAAAAACATAATGGGGAGAATCACTGCAAAAGCTTAAAGAAAAAGAGTTAAACATGGACTCTTTCACATATTACACAGCTACAAACTGAGGTTTTCTACAAAATACATATTCAGTGGGAAGGTGCCTTTGCTAACTCAATAATCATGTATTAATATAACTGTTCAACAAATGATACATTTTTAATTGTACTCTGAAAAGCTCTTAGGTGTATATCTAATATGCACACACACACAATGTGTGAAGTAGCCCTGCATGATACAAAGGTCCCTTGATTATGTAAGATGGGAGTTGTGTGGTCAGAAAGGGAAGACCCAAGGTTTCCATAAAGTGTGAGTCTGACCAGCATGACTATAATAAAAATTAAAGAGTTCAATGGAGAGCAAAAATAAAAGACCACAAGTCAAAGAGAAGGACATTCATTAATGAAACAGGAAAGGGAGTGGAGAAACACTGAAGATAAATGACAAGAAGAATTGCAAGAAACACACAGGGAAAATTGCTAAAGGCAGCAAGCTGTTCAATTATGAGCAAGAAGCAAACCAGAATCATACAGAGAGTTTGATCAAGACTCAGAAGAATGTTGACGACTATTTTTTTGTTTGAACAGCTTTCCTTACCTTTTTTCTTGCTAATATCCTTCCAGGGGTTAATGCCAGAACTTTGATTTCCTGGAAGATGACAAGCAACAAAGTCTCAAGTGCCTTTGAACTTGTGCTGAGCCAAGGGCCTTTTCATTAGCACTGAGGGACCACAGCTAGCCCTCTCTGAGCCGAGGTTAAGGCTGGAAGACATGCTTTGGCGTGAGACATCTCTTTTTACATCAACAAAACACACTTCAAAAAGCAATTCACATGGTGTCAATATGGTTATCTTTTACAGTCCACGATATGGGAGGAACATTGACATATTTGCAACAAAAAAAAAAAAAAGGAAACACTTTGAAAGTCTCTGATAGCAGTAAAAAAATTATTCTGGAAAGCAGGTTATTCTGCTTCAAGCCAGATGACCTTTGAGTGACTGTCATCCTGACTATGAAAGTTGATCATTTAGCCTCAGAAAAATAGTGTTTTCTTAGCAGCACTTTGTATTCACTTTTATAGCTGACTGCACATGACAAGACTTCTTATGTCTAGGTGCACAGCTGCTCTGAAAGTAGATAAACTGAATTACCAAGCAAAAACTAAACACATATGACAAAAAGCTACAAACTTCTTCACACATTCTTGTGAAACAATGGACCAGGGTCATCTATTGACCTTTCTCACTTCTCATGATCCAGTGGGTTAGTCATATATAAGAAGGAGTGGATTGGAAGGATAATTGTACGTAATTTATCCTGGTGTCTAGCAGAGATGTATAGACAACTCCCTTTATTCTATCCATCTGCACAGGACCCCTGACCCAGTGCTTTGGAGTGGACCCAGTCCAACCCGAAATGATCCAGGACCCAAATCACTTCAGAGTCCTGCACAGTCATACAATGGGGGGGTTACACATCTCTTTCTCTCCCAAACATATGTTTAATTCACTAATAGGCAAAAAACCTCACGGGTTAAGAATGTACCTATAGCCCACAGATATTTCTACCAAACTTTTAAAAGCAGGGAAATTGGGCAGCTATAGTGAATGCACCAGGGGAGCAGGACACCTGACCTCCTCTCTGAGATATTGTACTGCCCTACAAATTTGTCAAAATGCAAACACAATTTGAGTTGGTCTTTCACAGTCCAATCCACTTGCTGTGTAGCTTGGAAGAATTTGGTGACATGCAATGGGATCCTGTGCAAGTTTGCTGAGAATGGATTGATCATTTGCATGCTTATTGGGTTCAGTGGGATTTTCTCCCCTGCAATCATGCTTAGGATAGGTGAAACTGACCAATGGGGATGAGGAAGGGAGAAGGAGGAGGAGGGAGGGGTGGAAAGGCAGAGGGGAGGACTGGGATGGGAGCAGGCAGAAGGGGAGGGGAGAAGAAGGACAGATGTGATCATTTGCATGTTTATTGAGTTCAGTGGGATTTACTCCCGTGCAATCATGCTTAGGATAGGTGAAAATGACCGGGGGGGGAGGGAGGAAGGACTGAAGTGGGCAGGGGAGGAGGAAGACCAAAGAGGGGATGGGAGGATGAAGGGAGAGGAAAGGGGGAGGAGGGGAGAGGAAAGGGGGAGGGGGAAGGCAGGTCTGATCATTTGCATGATTATTGAGTTCAATTGTATTTACTCCTATGCAGTCATGATTAGGATAAGTAAAACTGACCATGGGGGATGGGGAGAGGGAGTGGGAAGGGGAAGGAACATATTGCAGGGGGGCAAAGGAAGGGGGAGGGGAGGGGAGGTTTGATCATTTGCATGCTTATAGAGTTCAATGGTATTTACTTCCGTGCAACCATGCTTAAGATAGGTAAAACTGACCATGGGGCAGAGGAAGGGGAGGGGGAGGAGGGGGAAGGGGAAGGAGGGAATTGGAAGGAGAGGGGGAGAGGGGGAGGGAGGGGCAAAGAAGGGGGATGGAAGGGGCAACACAGAGGAGATAGGAGGGAGGAGAAGGAGGGTGGGTTTGGTCATTTGCATACTTTTTGAGTTCAGTGGGATTTACTTCTGTGCAATCATGTTTGAAAATGGAAATGGACTGCCTTCAAGTCAACCGGATTTATGGCGACCCTATGAATAGGGTTTTCATGGTAAATGGTATTCAGATATAGTTTTACCATTGCTTTCCTCTGAGGCTGAGAGGCAGTGACTAGCCCAAGGTCACCCAGTGAGCTTCATGGCTGTGTAGAGATTCGAACCCTGGTCTCCCAGGTTGTGGTCCAACACTGACCTGGGGGAGGGGGAGGGAGGGGGGAGGGGAGGGGAGGAGATTGGGTGGGTGGACACTGGGCAGAAGGGAAGCCCCTTTCCTTTCCAAAAGAAAAACATTATGAACAGTATCATTGCTTTTCAGTGTTTCCCTCACCTTTTTATTCTACAGAAGGCACATGTAGCCTCCCACTAGGGTTGCCAGGTTCAGGGCCTGAGACCAATCCTGTATCTTTAGGAGAAGAGAATGTCAGTCACGTGCAGGTGTAATGGGAAAAACCACAAGGTGGAATTCTCCCTTCCCCCTGCACAACTTTTAAAGACACAGAAGACCTCTTGGAGGCTGGGCCTGGCAACCAAAAGGGCTCTGGGTTCCCCCCCACTTTTTAGACTTTGAACTCTCGATTCTCTCTGACTGTTTTGTGCATTGCCATGAAAGTTGACAGGGTTGTTAAGCAAGCATTTCTGAGTTCAGGACTGTAAGTTTGGTAAGGTTTTATTTTGAAATGAGCTTATGGGAAGCATCAGAATGGCTTGGGGGGTATTTTCAATTTAACATTGCGAAATGTGAAAAATCCACACTGGCTATAGTATACAGCCACTCTTGTGGCTGTATAATTATGGTTTAAAATCCTAATTACACATGTGGTCAGGAAGGGGGGACAGAAAAAGACACATTCAAGCTGCCTGTGTGTTACCTTCTCCTCTCCCCCTTTTTGACAGCCCCAGATCCATCCAGGTGGACCTATTCCAACCCAGGGCAATCTGGGCCTGCCTTAACCCAATTCAGTTTGGGATGTGAGACTCAGCTGCATTAGGTGCACAGCTGTACTTCCTGCTACACAAATAACAATAGAAAGCTTAGGTTATGATGATACAAATAACATATGGCTCTAGCTATATATATACCAATATATATGGTAATAACACATGAAAAGTGTACTGAGTTTGTGCATGTGGTCACCTGCTCCATCCTGGCTTTCTCATGCAGTCTGAAGGTGGCTTCCAAGAACATTAACCACAACACGCTTACAAGTCTTCCTTCTTTTGAGAACACTGTATTGCTCAAGACAATTTGTAATATCAAAGGGTAAGGTTCTTTATGGATCTGGAGACAATAACAACACAAATGGGGTGAAAGTTTTATTTTTATTAACTACTAAGCAAAGCTTACAAAAACAGAAAGCAAAGCGGTCAATCTTACATCCCTGCTACTGCCTGGGAACCTTCAAAATGACAGTGAACAGACCTGTGTAGGAGCTTCAAAGAAAGAGGGGGGGAATCCCAAAAGGCTGAGAAAAATTATTACTTGGAAAAGCCAACAGATTTCAGCCTCTAGTATATTGGGCCTTCATCAAGGGCTATAAAGAAGACAATACACTACATTAATACAAATAAATGGACAATTATAAATCACAACACAAAATACATCATTAAAACACAAGTACTTAATACCTCACTAACTGATCTTTGGAAAATGTTTTGTAAATACTATGTATTTACATATGTAGAAACCGCTAATAGCGAAAATACTTAAATTTTTAATGGTAACTACAAGAGGACAATATCTACAGATATATGTATTACAAAGCCTGTGATTTCAGGTGTTTCCAATTTGCCATCATGGGATTGCATGTGACCATGAACAAAAAGAAAAGAAGGAATCACCTGCAATTGTTTAAAAACTACAAAAGGGGAAGAAATTCCATTTCCCCATTAAGCCCATCAGGGGTCAGAGATTTTAGTTCTAGTATTTATGCCATCTCTTTCCTAGATAATATTCACTAATAGGCAAAACAAATGCTTGCAGTAAAGAATGTATCTGTAGCCAATATTTTTTATCAAACTTTAAAAAGCAGGGAAATTGAGCAGCTACAGTGAATGCACCAGGGCAGGAGACCTGACCTCCCCTGTAAGATATTGTACTCAAATTTGTAAAAATACAAACACAATTTGGGTTGGTCTTTCATTGTCCAATCTGCTTCCCGTGCAGCTTGGAAGAATTTGGTAACATGTGCCTCTGGGCATGTGGTGCCAACCAGACCCAGTGTCTTCTTCATGTGTTGTTTTCATATTGTTTGGAGTAACAGCTGGATAAGACTGTTAAGCCTGCTCCACGAGCTAGAGGGAGCCCCAGCTGACGAAGCGTCAAGGCCCCAGCTGGCAAAGCGTCAAGGCGAGTTAAGCAGCAGAGCGAAAAGAGGGTAAGTAGCTCCCATTTATTCCATTATTTAATTGAAGTAAAACAGCTCAGAGCAATAAGTAATAAGGGCAGCCCAAGGTCACCCTGAGCTAGGAGCCAAATCCTGAAAGAACCTATATCTTAGGAGACAGATCCTAGGAGAAGGAAGCCTATAGAAAGCTAGTTTTCAACACCACCCTAGCAGGAAAGCTTCAGGGGACACTGTAAACAAGGCTAAATTCCAGTCGGAGAGAAGGGGGGAAAGGAAACTCCACCGACACATACAGGGAGAGAGTCAGCTCAGTCCTTGCTAAAAAGGGCAGCTTCAGTCTTCCTGAAACACAACCACAAGCTCTGTTTCCCTAGGTTAAAGAAAAGTCAGGCTGTTCTAGGTGGGAAAACAACAAACACAAAAGACTTGCCTGGAAGGCGCAGCCCCTTGATTAGATTAAAAGCAGCCAAAAGCTTACACAGCCCCGCCCCTCGCTCAGGAAGGAAGGAAGCCTGAGAGAATACTAAAGAGTTAAGCCCCAGCTGATAGCCATCAGCCTCAAGTAACACATCATTGGCTGGCAGCAGTAGCTGGGAGGAACCAGCCACACATATAAAGTCAGAGCACCCTAGCGAGGGAGCCTGCTCCACGAGCTAGAGGGAGCCCCAGCTGACGAGGAGTCAAGGCCCCAGCTGACGAAGCGTCAAGGCGAGTTAAGCAGCAGAGCGAGTTCGGCAGCAGGGCGAGGAGGCCAGGGCCCCCCACTCTGCCCGTCTGTTCCCTGACCTCAACTAAACTGCAGTCTCCAACCCATTGACGTAATAAACCTTAAACAAAACTATGCAGGTAAGAAGCCAGCAGGGGTGTGGGGGCTTTCCAGTGTTTTGCACCGCCTGCAGCATGTACGACTATCTGCCTGTTGGACAGAAGTCGTGGGTGTGCTCTCGGTGCAATGAGCTCCTGGCTCTCCGAGAACGACTTCATTTCCTTGAGGCCAAGGTGGCGGACCTGGAAAAGCTGAGAGAGGCAGAGAGGTGTGTGGAGGAGGCCTTCAGGGACGTTATAGCTGTGTCCCACTCCAACGATGATAGCTCTCCTGCTATCATGGAGAACGATGGTCTCGGGGAAGGAGAGCATCCAGCTGAGGAAGAGGGAAACGATCCCTTAGAAGGGACCCATTCCTTGGGGGATGAGCAGCTATCCTCTCGTGCCGAGGATATATCTCCAGAGGGTGGAGGGATCCTTGTAGTGGGTGATTCGATCATTAGGAACATAGACAGTGGGGTGTGTGATGGGCGTGTAGACCGCAAGGTGTTTTGCCTGCCTGGTGTGAAGGTTGCGGATATCGCCCGTCATTTAGATAGTTTGGTAGACAGTGCTGGGAAGGAGTCAGTGGTCATGGTGCACGTTGGCACCAACGACATGGGGAAATGCAGCCGTGAGGTCCTGGAAGCAAAATTTAGGTTGCTAGGTAGGATGCTGAAAGCCAGGACCTCCAAGGTGGCTTTCTCTGAAATGCTACTGGTTCCACGCGCAGGACCAGCCAGACAGGCCCAGCTTCGCAGTCTCAATGCGTGGATGAGACGATGGTGTCGGGTGGAAGGGTTTGGATTTGTTAGGCACTGGGGAACATTTTGGGACAAGCCGGGCCTGTACAAAAGGGACGGGCTCCACTTGAACCAGAATGGAACCAGACTGCTGGCACTTAAAATTAAAAAGGTAGCAGAGCAGCTTTTAAACTGACTGAGGGGGGAAACCCGACAGGAGCTGAGAAAGGTCCGGTTCGGAATAAACCTCCCCCCTGGGATAAAAACCAAAGAAATGATGAAATTTTAAAAGGGGTAGGCCTAGAAGTAGGCATTGTGAGAGCAGGGGCACAGGATATAAATTCAGAAGAGCAAATTTACCACAGGCCTAACCACAAGTGCCAAAGACACTTGAAGAGAGACACTGCTTACAAGTGCCTGTACGCTAATGCTAGGAGCCTCCGAACCAAGATGGGAGAACTGGAGTGCTTGGTCTTAGAGAAGAGCATTGATATAGTGAGCATAACGGAGACCTGGTGGAATGGAGAAAACCAGTGGGATACAGTTATCCCTGGATATAAACTATATCGGAAGGACAGGGAAGGACGTATTGGTGGCGGAGTCGCTCTATACGTGAAAGAAGGCATTGAATCCAGCAAGCTCGAAACCCCAAAAGAGGCAGACTCCTCCACAGAATCGTTGTGGGTGGTGATACCGTGCCCCAGGAGGGACTTAATACTGGGAACGATCTATCGTCCCCCTGATCAAAATGCTCAGGGAGACCTTGAGATGAGATATGAAATTGAGGAAGCATCCAAACTAGGAAATGTGGTAGTAATGGGTGACTTCAACTACCCGGACATAGACTGGCTGCATATGTGTTCCAGTCATGACAAAGAAGCAAAGTTTCTAGATATTCTAAATGACTATGCCCTAGACCAGTTGGTCATGGAACTGACCAGAGGGACGGCAACCCTGGACTTAATCCTCAGTGGGGACCGGGACCTGGTGCGAGATGTAAGTGTTGTTGAACCGATTGGGAGCAGTGACCACAGTGCGATTAAATTAAACATATATGTAACTGGCCAATTGCCAAGAAAATCCAACACGGTCACATTTGACTTCAAAAGAGGAAACTTCACAAAAATGAGGGGATTGGTAAAAAGAAAGCTGAAAAACAAAGTCCAGAGGGTCACATCACTCGAAAATGCTTGGAAGTTGTTTAAAAACACTATATTAGAAGCTCAACTGGAGTGCATACCGCAGATCAGAAAAGGTACCGCCAGGGCCAAGAAGATACCAGCATGATTAACGAGCAAAGTCAAGGAAGCTCTTAGAGGCAAAAAGTCTTCCTTCAGAAAATGGAAGTCTTGTCCGAATGAAGAAAATAAAAAAGAACACAAACTCTGGCAAAAGAAATGCAAGAAGACAATAAGGGATGCTAAAAAAGAATTTGAGGAGCACATTGCTAAGAACATAAAAACCAACAACAAAAAATTCTATAAATACATTCAAAGCAGGAGACCATCTAGGGAGACGATTGGACCCTTGGATGATAAGGGAGTCAAAGGTGTACTAAAGAACGATAAGGAGATTGCAGAGAAGCTAAATGAATTCTTTGCATCTGTCTTCACAGTGGAAGATATAGGGCAGATCCCTGAACCTGAACTAACATTTGCAGGAAGGGATTCTGAGGAACTAAGACAAATAGTGGTAACGAGAGAGGAAGTTCTAAGCTTAATGGACAATATAAAAACTGACAAATCACCGGGCCCGGATGGCATCCACCCGAGAGTTCTCAAAGAACTCAAAGGTGAAATTGCTGATCTGCTAACTAAAATATGTAACTTGTCCCTCGGGTCCTCCTCCGTGCCTGAGGACTGGAAAGTGGCAAATGTAATGCCAATCTTCAGAAAGGGATCCAGGGGGGATCCCGGAAATTACAGGCCAGTTAGCTTAACTTCTGTCCCTGGAAAACTGGTAGAAAGTATTATTCAAGCTAGATTAACTAAGCACATAGAAGAACAAGCCTTGCTGAAGCAGAGCCAGCATGGCTTCTGCAAGGGAAAGTCCTGTCTCAGTAACCTATTAGAATTCTTTGAGAGTGTCAACAAGCATATAGATAGAGGTGATCCAGTGGACATAGTGTACTTAGACTTTCAAAAAGCGTTTGACAAGGTACCTCACCAAAGGCTTCTGAGGAAGCTTAGCAGTCATGGAATAAGAGGAGAGGTCCTCTTGTGGATAAGGAATTGGTTAAGAAGCAGAAAGCAGAGAGTAGGAATCAACGGACAGTTCTCCCAATGGAGGGCTGTAGAAAGTGGAGTCCCTCAAGGATCGGTATTGGGACCTGTACTTTTCAACTTGTTCATTAATGACCTAGAATTAGGAGTGAGCAGTGAAGTGGCCAAGTTTGCTGATGACACTAAATTGTTCAGGGTTGTTAAAACAAAAAGGGATTGCGAAGAGCTCCAAAAAGACCTCTCCAAACTGAGTGAATGGGCAGAAAAATGGCAAATGCAATTCAATATAAGCAAGTGTAAAATTATGCATATTGGAGCAAAAAATCTGAATTTCACATATACGCTCATGGGGTCTGAACTGGCGGTGACCGACCAGGAGAGAGACCTCGGGGTTGTAGAGGACAGCACGATGAAAATGTCGACCCAGTGTGCGGCAGCTGTGAAAAAGGCAAATTCCATGCTAGCAATAATTAGGAAAGGTATTGAAAATAAAACAGCCGATATCATAATGCCGTTGTATAAATTTATGGTGCGACCGCATTTGGAATACTGTGTACAGTTCTGGTCGCCTCATCTCAGAAAGGATATTATAGAGTTGGAAAAGGTTCAGAAGAGGGCAACCAGAATGATCAAGGGGATGGAGCGACTCCCTTACGAGGAAAGGTTGCAGCATTTGGGGCTTTTTAGTTTAGAGAAAAGGCGGGTCAGAGGAGACATGATAGAAGTGTATAAAATTATGCATGGCATTGAGAAAGTGGATAGAGAAAAGTTCTTCTCCCTCTCTCATAATACTAGAACTCGTGGACATTCAGAGAAGCTGAATGTTGGAAGATTCAGGACAGACAAAAGGAAGTACTTCTTTACTCAGCGCATAGTGAAACTATGGAATTTGCTCCCACAAGATGCAGTAATGGCCACCAGCTTGGATGGCTTTAAAAGAAGATTAGACAAATTCATGGAGGACAGGGCTATCAATGGCTACTAGCCATGATGGCTGTGCTGTGCCACCCTAGTCAGAGGCAGCATGCTTCTGAAAACCAGTTGCCGGAAGCCTCAGGAGGGGAGAGTGTTCTTGCACTCGGGTCCTGCTTGCGGGCTTCCCCCAGGCACCTGGTTGGCCACTGTGAGAACAGGATGCTGGACTAGATGGGCCACTGGCCTGATCCAGCAGGCTCTTCTTATGTTCTTATGTTCTTACATCAAAAGGATGCAGATACTATCACTTCTAGATTACATGTTATACCTATAGCTGGTATATGTCATTTACTTAATTTAAATATTTTTGGCTCTGCCTTTCTGGTAACATGCTGAAAGGGCTTACACTATGATAAGAAAACTAAGATTGTAATAAAATACTAACTCATAACAAATTTTTTAAAAAAGGAAGTGGCAGATATCATTTCAAACTGCTACATTAGCAGGGTGACTACAACTTTAGCAGGTGCGCAGGTCAAAAGCCTGCCCCCTGAAAGACATTCACACTATAGCGCCATTTGAGCATTCAAAAGAACAGGTGGAGGTACAAACTTATATAGGGTATGGGCCATCGTGTTCCACTCTCTTTCACACCCTTCTTCCACTGCCACAATGCAGTACACAGATTTGTCAACAGTCACAGATTAATTTAGATCCAATATTTATTTCTTTACTTCATAATTAGAAAGGTGCTTCTGTTTCCTCCTCTCTTTTTGCTGGCTTGAGTTTATTTTCTCCATTATTTTCAGTGCAATCCTATGCACATTTTCTTAGAAATAAGTCTCACAATACTTGGGACTTGCTGCCAGGAAAGCATACATAGGATTGCAGCTTTACCACATAATCTTATATTAACCTGCTCAAAAATAAGGCCTATTGAATTCAAAAGGACTTAAAGGATTGCAACCTAAATTATTTCATTGATACTGATTGTTCCTTTTGTTGTTGAGACTCATTGGCTTGATTTATACCAATGTACCTCTAGTTTGCAAAGCCAATATTATGAATTTTGGACACCTTGTATAATAATATAGATGTTGGCAAAATAAAAACTTGGAAGAGCACACAAAGAGATCCTTGCCCTAAATGCTTTGTATTTTTACATTTGAATACATTTAAATTGACACATGATGAGTGAGATTTATATACACAAAGAATATGGAGAAAAATGAATAAAATTAAATTAAATTTGCTTATGATCGTTAGCAGGGTATCTGTGTGAAAGTCTTGTCATGGAATAGCTAAAACAGCAGATGCTTCAGTTATCTGCCAGTGATGAGTATTCCCCTCAAGGTGGGACCAGATGATATTTGAGGCCTGATGCCTGCTATCCATATGTTATTACATCACATCTTCTTAATCATTTCCTGTTCCCTCATTTGGCAAGTGTTTCTTCTGGGGGAATCATGAATCTTCCATTTGTTTTGTTTTTCCATTTATTGGGCAAAATGAGGAGACATTTGGAAATGAAAAAAAAAGAGGCAGCAGAAGGCAAAAGAAGTATCTGACTTGTTGCTGGTGTTGTTATTAGCTGTTGTAGTAGTAGTAATAGCGGCGGCGGCGGCAGCAGCAGCAGTGGCAGTATTACATTTTGTTCGTGGAAATATCTGGACCACAACTTTGTGGTCTTATTCTGTTGTTGTCCATATGTGTGAAGAACTGGAAGATGGCAAGCACACATTTCCCGTCCATCGACAGACCCAGAGGGCTCTGTTGATGGCGGGCCTTTGCAGCCATGCAGGGGAAGACCTGGCATGGCTTCAACCCCCCCCCTCCGATTGCGGCATGGCTATGCATGCCGCATCACACAGAGGGCGGGACAGGGTGGCTATTAAAACCCTGCTCCACCTTCCCTCAGCCTCTTTCTAGCCTTGCACAACACCCACCCTCCCTCCCTTAAGGCAGTACAAGTTTAACTGGTCACCTCGGGGACAGGATGAAATTTTTAGCTAGTTGGCCTTCGTTTGCTGACAAGTTTTGTACCTATCCTGTACTGTTCTTCTAATTCAGCTAATTCGGCTTAATTTGATTTGGTTGATTTGTTGCCTGCCAAGTAGTTTAATCTGTAAATAAATTAATTGGGTCACATTTGGTGGATATGTGTGGGAATTTCACAGGGTAGGGTTTGGTGAGCACCCTTAGGCACGCTTTAAGGTGATAGGTAGGATCTGAGGCTTGCCTTGCAGGTTGTAAGGCCTGTTGGCAGGATAAGGCTCACTTTTGGGGCTAACCTGTAACACCTACTCAGAGTTGTGTGGCCCAGGGGGGGGTGGAGCACGAACAGCTCCCTAACCACCCTGCAGGGATGAGGCCCAGAGAAGGGGATTGGTCTTGGACCACCTTCTTTTCCATGGCAGGGTGTTCTCGCTGATTGTATAAGAATTCGGTCCTGTACTTTTCTCTGCAGATCGTTTGTTATACAATCAAGCACTTAATTGGCTTTATTTAAATAAACATGGCCCTTGATTTACCCACACTTCACCTTTTCTTGGCTCTTCATTTCCCACCTATCTGCTGCAATGTGTACCTCTTTGGTTTACATAAACCAGGGGTAGAGAACCTTGAACTGTCAGATGTTGTTGGACTCCATCAGCCCCAGCCACCATGGCCAGTGGTCAGTGATGTTGGGAAATGTAGTCCAGCAACATCTGGAGGGCTACAGATTGCCCACCCTGGTGTAAATCAATAATTGGGCCTATCCCTTTCCAGATTAAAGGGGGGAACCACTCTGATTAGTTTTCATTGTGCTCCACCTGTGTGTAATGAAGACAGAAGCAAGTAGGAATTTAAACATAATTTTGAAATTGTGGAATGCACTGTGACTATGAGGGTCCAAAAGTTAAGCACTCCCAGGAAGAGAGATGCACTCTTACTAAGGGTCCCTTTCAAATTGATCTCAGCAGCTTGCTGACCCACTCTTGGGATGGCCAACATGTTTGTCAAAGATATAGCTGCTTTTAAACTGTTTTGAAATGTTCTTAATGTTCTAAAATTTTAAATGTTGTTAATTGTTTGCAAATGTTTTCCATGTGCTTATATTACATTTTTAATTGTATTGCTTTATTACTTTGCTATTTGCCACCCTGGGAGGAAGGCTGGAATAGAAATTAATCAAACAAACAAACAAATACTTCCTATAAATTGTCAGTTCTCTCAAGAACTGAAACAACAGTGGTATGGGAAGAAGCCCTGTCAAGATCATCAGCATTGTCATGGCCCCGTCAGAGGACTCCTCAGATGAGGACGACTCGGGAGTAACAGCAGCAGACCCAGGAGCAGCAGGAGACACGGAGGAGCCTCCTGAGAATCCAGCTCCTTCTCCCCCTCAGCTGCAGAGCACCCCAGGGACAGCAGAGGCCCTGCAGCCAGACACAGACAGTGAACAGGATACTCCCCCCTCACCTGCAGAACGTAGACAGCAGAAGGTCAGGCAGAAGAGAGGCAGGCCTGTCTCCTTAAGGCCCAAATGCTGAGGGCTCACACCTGCTGTCCATCCTGCTCCTTATAAGGCACACCTTGGCTGCAGCTTGTTGCTGACTGCAACGTCAGGCGTGGCTTTGTGTAGACCTAGTTTCCCTGCAGCATCTCTTTGACTGACCTCCTTGGCAATTGATCCCGGACCTCCACTGACCTCGCTTCTGGACTTCTGACTCTGCAAGTACGCTTCGGATAGGCCTGGCAGATTTACAACCCGACTGCTGGCTAAGGACTTTCCTTCCCTGCCAAAGACCCAGGAATTTCCAGCCCCCCCTGACACTGCTGATGCAGTGTAGAGCTGACAGTTTGCAGTCAGCCCAAACAAAGCAGGCAACAAAGGAGTGGGGGAAGTGCTGGAGCAACTCCAGCAGGAAAACTTGCTCCTGCGCTCACAAGTAGACCAGCTGCTGTTGGCCGTCCAAGGCTTGCAAACCCAGCTAGCAGCAGCCCCACCCCCTCTCCCTACAGGGAGAGCCAAGTGCCCTGTGACTCTCCCAGAGAAATTTACTGGGGCTTCTGACTAGCTCTCAGCCTTCTTGGCCCAGGCCCAGCTCTTCATGGAGTTACGCCCAGAGGCCTTCCCAGATGATAAGACCCGGGTGGGATTCTTGATTAACCTCTGCACCGGGGCAGCTAGATGGGCCACGCCCCTGCTCCTCGAGCGGAGCCCCGTGCTCAACGACCTCGCCGCCTTCACCAGAGAACTGAAGGCTATGTTCGAGGACCCAGTCCAATCTGCCACAGCCAACCGCCGGATACGCAGGCTGCAGCAAGGCCGACGCCCCTTGGGGGAATATGTAACAGACTTTCATCTATTGCAACAAACCCTGGGCTGGAACGAAGCCGCTCTCATGGACCAGTTTCAGGAGGGGCTGTCGGATGAGCTCCTGGATGAGCTAGCTAGGGTGGAGCGCCCTGGAACCCTGCAAGCCCTCATACGCCTGTGTCTCCAGATTGACGGGAGGCTGGAAAGCAGGTGTGCTGCCAACCAACTCCGGCCAGTCTACAGAGCATCAGCCCCAGTGGCTGGGCCCTTGGAGCCCGTCGGCAAGGACCCTACACCCCCGGCAGAACCGATG
Organism: Rhineura floridana; assembly: GCF_030035675.1. Lineage (NCBI taxonomy): Eukaryota > Metazoa > Chordata > Lepidosauria > Squamata > Rhineuridae > Rhineura > Rhineura floridana. Next base: position 103,695,469 of record NC_084486.1, read on the forward strand.
CAGCTGGGAGGGGCTCAGCCACGTCTCTCTGCGGCCAAAAAGCTGCAACGCCGGCAACAGGGCCTCTGCCTGTATTGCAGGGCCCCGGGACATTTTGCAGCCCACTGTTCCGCGAAACGACCCACAGCCCCTGCCTCGGGAAACGCCCATGCCCCGGCCTTCACAGGCCCCTGAGCCGGGGCACCCTCATGGTTCAAGGGGCCTGCCACCTCAGTTCCTCACCGCCCAAGCATCTGACCGTGTTGATTGCACTGACAGTCCCCGGAAGGGGGACCCTACCAGTACCCGCCATGCTGGACTCAGGATCCACCAGCAATTTTATGGACATGTCCTTTGCCAAGCTCCACCGGGTTCCTAGTCAACCCATTCACCGCCCCCTCCTGGTGGAGACTATTGATGGCCAGCTTCTCGGCTCAGGCCCTGTAGTACAGGAGACAGTGCTGCTTGACATGGCCCTGGGGGAGCACGAGGAAAGCCTCCAGTTCTACCTGGCTGCCGCACCCCACTTCCCAGTCGTGCTGGGCCTGGCATGGCTCCAGCGGCATGACCCCATCATCCAGTGGTCCACGGGCCGACTGACCCTCGGATCCCCCTATTGCCAAGCCAACTGCTGGAGGCCGAAGGAGCGCATCCTGATGACCCAGGAGGCAAGCTCCGTGCCCGAGGCCTTACCGGAACAGTACCGGGAGTTCGTGGATGTGTTTGGGAAACAAGAGGCAGACCAGTTGCCGCCCCATCATCCTTATGACTGTCCCATTGATCTGCTCCCCGGAGCCAAGATTCCCATGGGCCGGCTTTATTCCCTGTCAGAACCCGAACTGGCAGCCCTCAGAGAGTTCCTCGACAAGAACCTGCGCCGAGGGTTCATTCGCCCTTCCACGTCCCCTGCAGCTGCCCCTGTCCTCTTTGTCAAAAAGAAATGTGGGGAACTCCGGCTGTGCAATGACTACCGCGCCCTCAACCAGATTACAGTTCGGAATCGCTACCCTCTGCCCCTGATCCCAGAACTGTTAGAGCGGCTGCGGGGCGCTCGCATTTTCACCAAACTAGACCTGAGAGGGGCCTACAACCTGGTGCGTATGCGGGAGGGCGATGAGTGGAAGACGGCCTTCCGCACCCGTTATGGGCACTTTGAGTACACAGTGATGCCGTTTGGCTTGTGAAACACCCCTGCCATCTTCCAGCACTTCATGAACGACATCATCCGGGACCTGCTAGACCGCTTCCTGGTGATCTACTTGGATGACATCCTGATCTACTCGCCGAACCCCTCGGAACATAAGGAGCACGTTCGAGCGGTGCTGCAGCGCCTGCGGGAGCACCGCCTCTTCGCCAAGCTCGAAAAATGCGCCTTTGACCTCACGACTGGGGATTTCCTAGGCCATCGGATCTCGCCCTCGGGTATCCAGATGGACCCCGCCAAAATTGAGACCATCCTCCACTGGGCAGCTCCGCGAAGCCCCAAAGATGTGCAGCGCTTCTTGGGCTTCGCCAACTATTACCGCCGGTTCATCTCCCACTTCTCCGAACTCACCACGCCCATATCAGACCTGCTTCGAGGCAAAGAGAAGTTTGTTTGGACCGAGGCCGCTCAGCAGGCCTTCCGGTGCCTCCAACACACCTTTACATCTGAACCCATCTTCCAGCAACCCGACCCTACCCGACCTTACATAGTGGAGGCCGATGCATCGGATAAGGCAGTGGCAGCGGTCCTACTTCAGCCGGTGGGGAGCAAGCAGTCCCTGCTCCCCTGTGCGTTCCACTCCCGGAAACTCAACGCTTCGGAACAGAACTACACCATTTGGGAGAAGGAGTTACTGGCCATCAAAGTAGCCTTCGAGACCTGGCGTCATCTCCTGGAAGGGGCGCGCCATCCGGTCCAGGTACGAACAGACCACCAAAACCTGGAGCACCTGCAAAGCCCCCGACGGCTGAACCAACGCCAGATCCGGTGGTCCCTGTTTTTTTCCCGGTTCCAGTTCATGGTCACCTACCTCCATGGCCACCAAAACACCCTAGCAGACGCACTCTCTCGCAAGCCAGAATACCAAGCTGAGCAGGTCGATCACCCCCTTCGCCCAATTCTTCACCCAGAGAACTTCGCCGCTACCCACCAGCCACAACCCCTCCTGGACCGGGTGCAGGAACAGCAGCAAAAGGACCCCTATGCCCTGGCCCAGCAGCGAGAGCTCCAGTCAGGGATGCCCGCCCGGGACAGCCCCTTTTCCTTGCAGCAGGGCCTCTTGTATCACCGGAACCAGTTGTACGTTCCCCCGGGAGCTCTGCGGGGAGAGGTGCTCCACCTCTGCCATGACAGCCAGCCAGCCGGCATTTTGGAACGTATAAAACCCTCCACCTGGTCCTATGGGATTTCTGGTGGCCCCGGGTCCAAGCGGACGTCAAGGACTATGTAGCGGCCTGTGATGCCTGCCAGCGAGCCAAGAGCCACCCCGGCAAGCCCCCGGGGCTCCTGCTCCCACTGCCTACCCCCCCCAGGCCCTGGCACTCGGTCTCCCTGGATTTTATCACGGACTTACCAGCCTCCCGGGGAATGACCATCGTCCTCGTAGTTGTAGACCTGTTCACCAAAATGGCCCATTTCCTCCCCTGTGCCGGCCTACCCTCTGCCCCAGAAACTGCGCAACTGTTCTTGACCCAGGTTTTCTGGTTACACGGCCTCCCCGACCACCTGATCTCTGACCGAGGAGCCCAGTTCACCACCTGGTTCTGGCAGGCCCTGTTTCGGGCCCTGAACATCCAGATCCACTTGTCCTCCGCCCACCACCCTCAATCAGATGGACAAACAGAACGTACCAGCGCCACCGTCGAACAATACCTGCGGTGTTACACCTGCTTCCAACAGGACAATTGGGTGGATCTGTTACCGCTGGCGGAGTTCGCGTATAATAACTCCGTGCATGCCTCCACGTGCCAGACCCCGTTCTTTGCCTCTTACGGCTACCACCCCCAATTCTTCCCCTCAGTGCGACCCCCGTCGCCGGTCCCCGCTGCGGATGTCATGCTGCAGGAGTTGCAAGCCCTGCAGGCAGTCCTGAAGGAGCAGCTGGAGCAGGCCAAGGACGCGTATAAGCGCTTTGCTGGCCGCCACCGCCAACCAGGCCCACCACTGAAGGTAGGCGACTGGGTATGGCTCTCAACCAAATTCCTGCATTCGCAACGGCCGTCTCACAAGCTGGAGGCTCGGAATGCAGGTCCCTTCCGGATCACCCAGCAAATTAACCCGGTGGCTTTCCGGCTCCAACTCCCTGCCTCCTTCCGCATTCACCCTGTCTTCCATAGATCACTGCTGACTCCCGCTCTCCCGCCTCACCCCTTGGGTAGTCAACCACGGCCCCCACCACCGATACAAGTCAACGGGGAAGAGGAATTCAAAGTGGCGCAGATCCTGGACTCCCGGAGGCATCGTGGGCGCCTCCAGTACCTCATAGACTGGCAGGGGTACGGCCCTGAGGAACGCTCATGGGAAGATGCGGTGCAGGTGCATGCCCCTCGTCTGGTCCGGCACTTCCACCAGCGCTACCCGGATAAGCCTGGCCCCGGCGGGAGGCGGAGGGTTGGTCGTGGGGCAGGGGATAGTGTCATGGCCCCGTCAGAGGACTCCTCAGATGAGGACAACTCGGGAGTAACAGCAGCAGACCCAGGAGCAGCAGGAAACACAGAGGAACCTCCTGAGAATCCAGCTCCTTCTCCCCCTCAGCTGCAGAGCACCCCAGGACAGCAGAGGCCCTGCAGCCAGACACAGACAGTGAACAGGATACTCCCCCCTCACCTGCAGAACGTAGACAGCAGAAGGTCAGGCAGAAGAGAGGCAGGCCTGTCTCCTTAAGGCCCAAACGCTGAGGGCTCACACCTGCTGTCCATCCTGCTCTTTATAAGGCACACCTTGGCTGCAGCTTGTTGCTGACTGCAACGTCAGGCGTGGCTTTGTGTAGACCTAGTTTCCCTGCAGCATCTCTTTGACTGACCTCCTTGGCAATTGATCCCGGACCTCCACTGACCTCGCTTCTGGACTTCTGACTCGGCAAGTACGCTTCGGATAGGCCTGGCAGATTTACAACCTGACTGCTGGCTAAGGACTTTCCTTCCCTGCCAAAGACCCAGGAATTTCCAGCCCCCCCAGACACTGCTGATGCAGTGTAGAGCTGACAAGCATGTAGCCAAAATCTGATTGACTATATATATAGTATCACGATATCATCCTATTCACTATGCTATTCCAAACTGAGGATTGCCTGTGATCTAGAAAGCATTCTCTACTGTTCTTTTTTTCCTGTATGACATTATCGCATTCTTACAATTTAGAAAATTTTGAGAGGAGTATCTGTTTCTGCAAAAACAACAAAGATTGTGTGGCACCTTTAAGACCAATAAATTTATTATGGCATAAGGTTTCTGATGAAATGACTAGTTCATGAATTCCACAGGATTCAAATTGTAATATAATAAAAGAAAAAATAGAAGCAATAAGATAATTAAAAATTAATATAAATTATTAATGTAATTGATATGCCATTTCCCATCTTCAACTACAAATCCACAGACTTGCCATGGACCACCTGAATGAAGTTTGTGGACCACTGGTGGTCCATGGACCACAATTTGGGGAACCCTGATTTAGAGGCGTTCAAGAAATATTTTCATTCTCCATCAATTTCCATCTGAGAACAAGAGATATTTCAGTGTAGTCCTAGACCTCAGTCTCACATGACCTAGGTGCTCTGGAGTGGTACACAGACACACTCCATGCTGTTGAAGTAACTTTGGAAGGACTAAAATAAGTTTCAGTCTTGGATTGGCTCCCCAGCTGCATTCCACAAAGATGGCTCAGCATTCCATTCAGATAAATTGACATGCCCCCTTGAGTTTCCTAGTATTATATTACAGCAGAAGTGGGAAACCTGTGGCTCTTCAGATGTCATTGGATTCTAATTCCCATCAGCTCCAGCCAGTATGACCAATAGCCAGGGGTTATGGGAGTTGTAGTCCAGCAATATCTGCAGGGCCAAGGTTCCCCATGCATGCACTACAGCACTTGTCAGTATTATTCAGCATTCAGTTGGACTGAATACATGCCAGAAGTTATTGGAATTACACATTTCTTTAATGATATGAAATTTTCTTCATTAGTATTTTAAAAACAAACATAGTGAGGTGCTTTTTTGGCGGGGGAGGAAGCTGTATCTGGGAGCCTGCTTGTTGCTTAAAATAGAAATTTTAGTGACAATATTTCTCCAGTACACATTAACTGGACTGAGCATCAACTGCAGGTTCCCAAAGGGGATATTAACTATAGCAGAATGATTCCCAAACAGATACAAAATAAATACATCCAGTGTTAAGCCCCGGAGGGACAATGATGATGTCTGTCGGAAACTATCTCAGTCCAGATAATGGTTTTGTTTGTTTGTTTTTGAGAAACCAAAACACAATGAAGACAGCCTGTATGAAAGCTGAGCTTAAATGCAGAGAAAAAGAAAAGAAATTTGATCATGGTAGATTTTTGCTGCAGTTTTCAAAACGATTGCAACATCATTACACAAGATTTAGTAATTTATGTTAGAGGTGAGAGGGAGATTTTTAAGTGGATGTGAAATGCCTGATCTACTCATGCAGAAAAGAACTTAGGCCAATTGCTATGAGACTTTTTGTACTCAGGTGTGCATGTATGTGATTTGAGGATGAACATATATAACAAATGTAGACACAGTTCACATTTGACTAGTCACATGTTTTCTTTTCAAGTATGAAACCCCCTATGAGGAAAGGTTACAACACTGGGGGATTTTTAGTTTAGAGAAAATGTGAGTCAGAGGTGACATGATAGAAATTATGCATGGCATGGAGAAAGTGGATAGAGATTTTTTTTTCTCCCTCTCTCACAACTCTACAACTTGTGGACATTCAGTGAAGCTGAATATTGGAAGATTCAGGACAGCCAAAAGAAAGTACTTCTTCACGCAGTGCCTAGTTAAACTATGGAATTCACTCCCACAAGAGACAGTGATGGCCACCAACTGGGACAGCTAGAGAAGAGGATTAGACATATTCATGGAGGATAAAGCTAGCAATGCCTACTAGCCACAATGGCTATGATCTTCCTTCATGGTCAAGGGGAGTATGTTCTGAATACTAGATGCTGGAAACTGCAGAAGCGGAGAGTACTCTCGGTTCAGATCCTGCTTGCAGGCTTCCCATACGCATCTGGTTGGCCACTATGAGAACAGGATGCTGGACTTGATGGGTCACTGGCCTGATCCAGCAAAGCTCTTCATATGTTCTTCAGTACAAAAAGTCTCAAAAGAACTGCTCCTTGGATATTTAATATTCAGACTTTTAAAAATTATTTTTCTCTTAGCTACTCAGACTGGTAAATAGGGGATCGTTTAGATCAAGAATATCGAAGGACAGTAAATTAGGGATGCCTCTAAAATCCAGTTTTAATGAGGTTTTGCTGTGGATTTGGAGTTCTACTTTAGCAAAACCAAATCTGTAACTAACTAGAATCAGTTGGTGAGAAGCCCAGTCATTGCAAAGCACCTTTTCAAAGTCTACGTTTCAGTGGTGTCATGTTACCATTTCTTTATATACCATTTTTTGGCCCAAAGTGGTGAACAACAGCATATTAATACAACAAAAGATGCAATAAAATACAATAAAATATAATAAAGCAGTCATCATCTCCAGCAAAATCACAAAATTCTTCATAGTGTGGCCCACTTATTGAATAAACTGGACACAATATGGTGGTGACTGACTAACCTTGGGCTGTCTCACTCAACCACAGCCCATCTTTCACCTTAAGCTTCAGCCCTGTTGTCACTATCCTCTATTGCACTACTTCAGGGCAAACAAGCAGACTCCCCATGACCCCAACCCCCTTCTAACTAGGGTCATGACTTGAAGAGGCTATGGCCTAGCCTTCATCCCAAACCAAAGGAGTCTCCTCAAAAATAGTGCCACTTCTAGAAGTTCCTCTCACCACAGGGCAGGACTTACAGAGCTACCATGTCCTCCCATGTCCTCTCCTAGGTGCCTTCCAATTAATCTTTAACATGGAGGGCTATCAATGGCTGCTAACCCCAATGGTTATGTTCTACCTCCAGTATTGCTGGAAAATGTAGGAGGCTATAGCACTGTTGCACTCAGGTCCTGCTTGAGTGCTTCTCATAGGCACCTGATTGGCCACTGAGAACAGGATGCTGGACTAGATGCATCCCTCATCCTTCCCTTGGGCTCAGATGAAGAGCAAGTTTTGTAAAGTAGGTCAACATATTATTATTATTATTTTGCTTTCACAAGGGAAGTTCAGCTCTGCTACCACCGCAGCACTTGGATGCCCAATCTGGCAAAGTCTGGGTATTTTTTGTAATTTGAATTTTCATGAGAATAATTCAACTTTACCATGTCAAATAGGTACACACTTACTGATATATATCTAAACGCATTTTGGAACATCTGCTTCAAGGAAATAAAGATGCAGTTACCCTAGTGTAAACAATACAATTTTAACATGAACTCCATTTGATGCCTTGTGGATGTGAATGGGAAACTTATAAAAATACAGTAAAAGTAGGTTCATTACAGAACTCAATATAGAAAGCTAAAACGGGATGCCAGGTACCAAATATGGATGTGAACATGAGTATAAAAAATGAGACTGAGGAAGTACAGTGGCAAGGAAAATCATGCAAATGGAAAAAAAAAACCTTGAAGATCCCACAGGGTCCTTTATAGTAAGTCAAGTGAAAAATCTTCAGATCAATATAAGCGTGAACCAGAAGTCAATGTAGGAGTTGAGAACAGTGAGAATGCAACGTGAGCTTTTGGGGCTAAGTAATAAATGTAGCAATGGTATTTTGCATTAATTGAAGTCTCTTGACTCGGGTCTCTGGCAGAACTGAACATGAACACATTATTCAGCTATAGAAGTAATAAAGAAGAGATAAATGTCAATATATCTTAAAGGCAGAGTTCAGTCTAAGTAAGTGAAAGTTTCCAGCTTGGTTTTACATAAAATTAGTCAGTGGCTACACTCCAGAGGATCACAAGACTTCTAAATGGGCTCCTGCTAGGAGGAAGGGTGGGATATAAATCAAATAATAAATAAATGTAGAATGGCTCATTTTTCTTTGCTTGGCATAGAAGATATACATGAACAGTCTGCAACCTGAATCATAAGCCACTACTGCATCCTGGTTGGTTCTCTAGTGAACATCATCTACACAACTGGGGGCGGGATATTAACAACAACTTCCCTGGAAGGAGCAGGTCCACAGCTTGGAGCTACTCCTGAATCTAACACTGTCACTGGAGGGTCAGGTGGTTTTGCTGGCTAGAAGTACCTTTATCTAACTGGGCTCCTGCTGGGAAGAAGGGCAGGATATCAATCAATCAATCAATCAATCAATCAATCAATAACTCAGGCTGGTCCACCAGCTATGGCCTCTTTTGGACAGAAATGACTTGGCCACTGTACTGTATGCTTTGGTAACTTCCAGACTGGATTATCGCAGTGTGCTCTGCATAGGATTGCCCTTGAACATGTCTCAGACAACTATGCCAGATTACTGGCTGGGGTTCCCTTTAGATCTCATAACACCTCTGTTTTAAAAGAGTTACATTGGCTGTCAGTTTGTTTCTGGTCCAATTCAAGGTGCTAATGTTAATGTTTAAAGCTCTAAACTACTTAGGCCCCAAATATCTGAAAAGCCATCTCTTTCCCTACAGTTCTTCTCAAGTGTTAAGATCAACAGAAGGAGCACTCTTGGTAGTTCCACTGCCCTCAGATGCTTGGAGGTGGTGGAGATGGCATTCTCTGTGGCAGCCCCTAAGTTGTGGAACTCCCTCCCCACAGAAGTCCATCTGGCAACTTCACTATACAGCTTGTGGTGAATGCTGAAGATGCACCTCTTTACCATGGCCTTTGACACCTTGGATGTATATTTTTAGGAACCATGCTATTTTTGTGATTGTAAGTCATTTTAAATTGTTGTTAAGAATGTAATTTAGATTGTTGTACCCTGCCCTGGAACCTCAGGGTGAAGGGCAGGTAAGTAGTAGTAGTAGTAGTAGTAGTAGTAATTCTTGCTAGTCACTTGTTACCCAAAGGTCTCCCAGTGGAAATAGAAATGGACTGCCTTCAAGTCAATCCTGACTTATAACTACCCAATGAATAGGGTTTTCATGGTATGCGGTATTCAGAGGGGGTTTACCATTGCCTCCCTCTGAGGCTAGTCCTCCCCAGCTGGCTAGGGCCTGCTCAGCTTGCCACAGCTGCACAAGCCAGCCCTTCCTTGTCTGCAACTGCCAGCTGGGGGGCAACTGGGCTCCTTGGGACTATGCAGCTTGCCCACAGCTACACAGGTGGCAGGACAAGTAACCCCTCAGCCACTCACTGTGGGGGTGATCTTTAGCTGGCCCTTGACACCCAGGAGACACAAGTGGGGATTTGAACTCACAGAGTCTGGACTCCCAGCCAGGTTCTCCTCCCCACTGTGAAAACACAAATAAATATATTATACCATAAAAAACCCATAACAGCCACAGGAAACTTTGGCAGTACACTAATTATATCAGATGTACTGACCCAAGAAGCACTATGGAAATGAACTAATATTATTCTGTATTATTCTGAAGACTCCACATTCTGTTTAGAAGTTCTTTGATCTGAGCCAATCAAAGTACTGTGAGTGGTAGAGTATCAAGTTGTAAGACCCGCCCCTATTAAATATAGTACAACAATTTCCCTTGAATTTTCTGCAGAGTGATAATGAAATCAAATTCAGACTCTTACTGTGGAGAAAACATACGTTCTGACTAAATCCCAGGAGGCCAATAAACCAGTGAAACTCTACGAAGAACAATGTTGAAAATATTGTCATAAAAATTGACAAAAAAGATTTATTGGATGATGTAAAGGAGAACTGTCCATGAAAAAATGTTGCCTCAGACTCAGAAACGTCCTATCTAATGAGAAGTATCCCTGTTTTTTTTCTTAATTATATACAGTATAGCCAGCATGGATTTTTCACATTCCATAATGTTAAATTGAAAATACCCCCATGCCATTCTGATGTTTCCTATAAGCTAATTTCAAAACAGAACCATACAAAACTTATAGTGCTAAACTCAGAAACTCTGGCTTAACAACCCTCTAAATTTTCAGGGTGATACACAAAACAGTCAGAGAGAATCAAGAGTTCAAAGTGTAAAAAGAGAGAGAGAGAGAAACCAGACCCATTTTGGTTTTTTCTGTCAGAGTTCTCATAATTTGTTGAAATTAATTTAAAATCACCATGTTCACAGAGTACCGGTAATCCTATTACTGACTGTGCTCCATACTCTGACCTTCATCTTCTGCAGTTTAAAAGTTTAAAAACTGCCTGGCTGATTTTTAATTAATTTAGCATTAAAGTCAATGATAAGCCTGGGCATGCTCAATAAGAACCAACAGTCAGTGTTCTAAAAGCCAGACTCACAGATGCTTGGCTTGGCTTGGCTAATCAGGGGGCCACACCCACACCAGTCCTTTATTTCATTTCAGACAGCCATGGCTTCCCACAAAATTTTGGGAAGTGTTGTTTGTGAAGAGGGCTGAGAGGAGACCACTATTCCCCTGACAGAGCTCCAGAGGCCAGAGTGGTTTAACAGTCAGCTGCTCTAACTGAAGCTCTGTGAGAGGAATAGGGCACCTTGTAGCAACTCTCAGCGCCATTCACTAAGTACATTTCCTAGGATTCTTTGGGAGAAGCCATGACAATCTGAAGTGAAATAAAGGTCTGGTGTGAATGTGGCCAGTGACAGCTTTGGTTTAAATTTCGGTGGAACACTATATCTGCCTGTCCGGTTCAGAGTGGGAATCACGAGTCAGATATGAGGGTGCAAGGAACTCTTGCTTTATTAATGTAATGGATACATCAAAGGCTGAGCACCTCATAGGAAAGACCCTATGCTAACTCACTGCAAGTCCCTAACTACCCTCCAGACATGCTCTGCAACGTATGATGAAAGTTGACTCAATGCCCCATTCACAGCGCGGCAGTCTTAAATAGGAGAGGTCTTGGAGCGTAACCTCGCACTCCTTCGCACACACGCCCTCCGCCCTGTCCGCTTCTCCCTACGTTGTGAGCGTGGTGAAGGGGGGGCGAGTCTCCATGGGCTCATCTGACAAAATAGGGTCCTTATCTGCAGGCGGGAAAGCAGAGGGCTGGGAAGCTTTGGGCGTCTCTGGGATACTGCTTGGCACAGGAGGAGTTACTGCTCTTTCGGAATCCTCCCCTAACGGCTCCGTGGGGGTGCTTGATGGCTGAGCGCTGTCCCATTGAGGGGCAGGGCCATCCGTGGGAAATGGAGGGGCAGCTAGCTCACTCTCTTCCTCAAGGTCTGGGCTAGACTCAACAACAGCTGGATTGTCCATGCCCACTGATGGCTGAGGTGCCTGCAACTCATGCCTTCCCCCTCCTTGATCGTCAGGAGAGAGGCTGGGCTCAACACCCCTGGGCTCAACACTGCCTCCCTTAGAATAAAAAGGTGGGGGATATGCTGAAAAATGATACTGTTCACAATGTTTTCATTTTGGAAAGGAAAGAGGCTTCCCCTCTGCCCAGTGCACACCCACCCAATCTCTTCCTTTCCTCCTCCTCCCCTCCCTCCCCCTCCCCTTCTTGCCCCTCCCCCAGGTCAGTTTCACCTATCCTAAGCATGACTGCATAGGAGTAAATCCCACTGAACTCAAAAAGCATGAAAAAAATCAAACTTGCCCTCCTCTCCTCCTCCCTCCTATCACCTCCATCTTGCCCCTTCCCTCCCCCTCCTCCATGGTCAGTTTTACCTATCTTAAGCATGATTGCATGGGAGTAAATTGCATTGAACTCAATAAGCATGTAAATGATCAAACCCACCCTCCCCACCTCCTCATCCCTCCCACTACCTCCGTTTTGCCCCTTCCACCCTGCTTCCTTCGCCCCTCACCTTCCAATCGTCTCCTTCCCTCTCCTCCCTCCTTCTGCTCCCCTCTCCCCTCCCTCCTTCCCTCTCCCCTCCCCTCCGCCTCCCCATGGTCAGTTTTACCTATCTTAACCATGATTGCACAGGAGTAAATCCCACTGAACTCATTAAGCATGCAAAATTAAACCTGCCCTCCCCCTCCCCTCCCCCTCCTACCTGCTCCCATCCTCCTCCTCCCCTCTGTTCTTCCTCCCCTACCCCTACCCATCCTCCTTCTCCCCTGCCCATCCCCCTGTGGTCAGTTTCACCTATTCTAACCATGGTTGCAAGGGAGTACATCCCACTGAACTCAATAAGTATGCAAATGATCAATCCATTCTCAGCAAATTTGCGCAGGATCCCATGTCTTACCTCCTGGATTTAAAAAGCAGAAAAATTTACTAATAGGCAAAAACCGCTTGCATTTTAAGAATATACCTATAGCCAGGGCCAGTCCCAGACATGCCGGGGACATTGGGCACAAGCCTACCCCAGGCCCCAGTGCTCCCCTTCCGTAATTCACAACAGGATCGCTGCCGTGGATTGCATGGTAAGCGCCACCATTCCCTTGCTCAACCTACCTTTCTTGGCTGTTGCATGCGCAGCACTGCCCTTAACCAAGATGGCAGCCGAGGTTTCCCTAAAGGTCTGAAGCCTCTGCCGCAATCTTGGCTCATGGTTTATTTTTTCAAACAGCTACAGTCACTGCTTAAGTAGTAACGTATTGTAATCAGTCTGATTTTACATCAAACTGCAGTTTCAGATTCAACTGTTAATGCACCCAAAATAGAAATAGAACACAACCTCCAGTTTGAAACACAAAAGGCTATCTTCACCATCATATGACATTGACCAATAAAATGGCTCTGAAATTAATAAAAATAACTTTGACACAGATTTCTAGGATGAATAATGAGGGAAATACAATTTTCTAGTTTAGATTCTCTGTAGAAACATTAGTAACACAGGAATTTTAACGGTGCCCTTCTTCCTTGGGGTGGTCATGGTTCTCCGTTGTTTTCATCCAGAGGGGCAGATAGGCTGAGAGATGGTGAGTTGCCCATGGTCACCCACTACACTTTATAGCTCATTTCCATTTTGAAAAATTAATTAAAACAATTTGCATGCAGGCAAAATTTATTAAGTAGATCCACACAGTACATTTAAACCACATCCAACTCGCATTTAAAGTGCATGACTTCCCCTAAAGAATCCTGGGAAGTGTAGTTTCCCCCTCACAGTTATAGTTCCCACCACCCTTAACAAACTACAGATCTCATGATTCTGTGGTGGGATTTCATGTGCTTCAAATGGGTGTTGAATGTGCTTTAAATGTATGGTGTGGATCTGCCCTAGGTATGATGTGCATTCAAGAGTGAATTAAAAAGATCAATTTTAAAAGACACCTTTTTTAAACAGGGGAAGGGTTGTAGCTCATTGGTAGGGCATATGCTTTGCATGCAAAGACCCAGGATTCAATTTCTGGAAAAGACTATTGCCTGGAATCCTGGACAGCCAATGCTAGTCCATGTAATCAGTACTCAGCTAGATGGCACCAAATGGCCTGAGTTGGATTCCTTTGTTCCTTTAAATGGGAAGAGACTCAAGGGCCACAATGACTCCAAAATGTATTTATGTATTTTATTTACAACATTTATATACCACTTTATTATAAAAAAAATATCATAGCGGTTTACAGAAAGAATGAAAACAATAAAATTATTGGCAAAAACAGTTAAAGATAGTTATTTAAAAACATTCAAAATAATAAAACCAACAATGAGTTAAAAAGAGATTTAAAAATATAATAGCTTACATGCCTGGATAGGCTTTCCTAAACAAAAATTATTTTAGCAGGTCCTGAAAAGAGGCGTCTGCCTAATGTCAATAGGCAAGGAGTTCCAAAGCATAGGTCTTACAAGAGCAGAACAAGTACTATGTGGCACCCAAAACATGGAAAGCACACCTTGAGCTTGGTCTGGTAGCAAATCAGCAACCAATGCAAATTTCAGAGCAGAGGTTTTATGTGCTGATAGGATCTCACTCACATCAGCAATCGTGCCATAGCATTCTGCATTAACTGCAGCCCCCAGGTCAGGTTGTTCTACATGGGAATTTCTGTGACCTTGGCTGACTGGCTCCCAGGATTTTTTTAGTTTTGGTTTTCAGTTATGAATCCTGACTGGTTGTGGGATGCTGTCTGCCTTACTCATAGGAATCTTGTTGGTATGGTATTGCATTTAGGAAAGCATCACTGTCTTTTGTTTTTGTTTTTCTATTTGCATTTCATTTACCTTTAACCTCACTCCCTTACATCCATAGAAGCAACAGCAGTGGTTCCATGTGCTCAGATCAAGCCCCTAAAAGCCATTGATGATGCACCTTGTTGGTTGCATGGAGTTTGTTTCTTGCCCAATAGTGGTAAAAGAGAATTCACATATTTAGAAGTGTGGCTGCAATTGTTGTTCCCAAGCTGCTGCCTGTGATGGTAGACTAAACCATGTGTTTTTTCTCTCTGAAATTTATTACTCGCTGGAATTGGCTTGGCCGCCAAAGTGAGTTTATAGCAGCCCACAGGGTAGACAAAAAGGGTAGAGAATCTTCTTACTCTTTCTCATTTCTCAGACCTCTTTCTGCAGTGAAGGGTCAAAACTGTAAAGAGGTCTGGAGCAGCCATGTTAAAAGATAAGGGCAGGGCATTGTTGGCCATGCCCCTGTAACCTCATAGCAGCCCACCAATGTTAGAGGGTACCAGCTGCCACTGCAGTTTCTTATGTTTCCAATGCCACAATAATCAATCATACAAATCTATAATCAGTGGTGTTGTCACTGTAAGACTTTGTAGCTAAAGTCCAGAATCCTACTCAGCAGTATGAGCAAGAGGATCCCCAAATGTAGCAGATCACATTTTGAAGTAAATTAAGTAATTCACATTACCATCTAAAGAAGGAACGTAAAATAAAACCAGAGTCTAAAATTACCTAACTATAAACATTCTAGTTAGAAATAAACATTCTGACTAGAGATAATATACCACTTCAACCTATTAGAATCTGCATAACAGTCCACAAAATTGATCTTCACAAATCTTCCCTTAGTTTCTGTCGAAACATTTTGCAGAGCATCCTATCCATTATACACAACACAGAAGAACTTTTCATCTGTTTCTGCATGGTAGTTGTAATCTGAAGCACAAATAAAGGACATGCATAATCCTTGCTTTGGATGTTGATGATAGGTACGAATGTAAGAATTGTACTTCACAGTTCATTACAAATTGCTGTTTTACAGAATGGAAGTGAAGTTTCTTCAATTCTGTAGTTGGGCATCATGTAAAAAATAAACCCCTATTTATGGAGTTTTCATCTTTCACAGTTGTAGAACAGCCCTGAGAATCTGAAGACAACTAGAAAAATGCTTTCTTTGACTATGGGCCCATCCATACCTAACCGCAAAAATCACATTTTCCATATTTGGTTGATGGCCTTGAGATCTATACATGTCCTGTTTGTGGTCAGATTATTGTGAAAACTGGATTATCACACATCTATACATGTGGGGTTTTTTTGGTCTAAATTGCTTTAGCATTGGCCACTCCCGTAAGTCCACCCTTTTTCAGGGATTGGTCTATAACAGCCATTTGCTTTTTGCGCTCTTTTTCAGAAGAGTACAGATAATTTATTCTAATTCCCACACATGCACAACTTTGTGGATGTGCTATTGGGTGGGAAGGAGACAGGGGGCTTTGCATATGATGGAGAAACGCCCATGGTCCACCTATTGTAGAATAGGCCACAGCACTGCATCCAAGCACACACATGGTAATATGATTGATTATCGATACAGGAAAGCACATCAGGTTTTCAGTAGTATTTCTAATGTAGATTTATGAATGCAATAATCCGTACTAGCATGCAACGTCATATGGACGACGGTGAATTAATGAGGACACAAAGCAATAACAATGCAGATTATACAGTTATATGGACAGGCCCTATCTTTCACTTTCAGTCTGACCAGCTTGGTATGGAAATCACTGCAAGATCATAAACAACTCAGCTCCAACTTGCCACCTTTACAGTTACATTTAAAAGCAGGATAATACTTTAAAAGCCCACTGAGAAAATATTGATTTTCTTTAAGTTATTTTATGCCCCTTTCTTTTAATCACAAAAGCAGTTGCCTCCTGTGTATCTTTAGTGCTGTGGCTCATGTTATTCAAAGGAGACTCCAATGCGTGACTCATCTGCACTAATATTTTTGCCAGATGCTTCTTGAATGTAGCTGATGTTTAACTAGCACTGGCCCCCAGTCTTCAAATGGTACTAATGTTTCTGGAACAGCTGTGTCACATTCCACCTACAACTGGCATATAAATTGGATGTTGCATGCTAGTCCCCCAGGTGATCATAAGCAGTCAGTTCCCTGACAGTACATCAAGGTTCTGTAGCTTTTTTGTTTTGTTTTGGTTACAACCAGCATTATTGAAAGATTTTTTTGCTCATTAGTATCAGAACTGGAAATGCTTTTCAGGGGAAAAGATGCAACTTAATGATCCTTTCATTAAATCATTTCATTAAATCCTTTCATGAAACAAGAAGTTGGATTGTTCTCTGGTTCAGTTATCAAAAAAAAAGGGCCACTTGTTCCATTGTTGTAATACAGCAGTTTTCAAAAGTGTAAAAATGTGTTTGAAATTGAAGTTGAGGCAGACAGTGTGCAAGCACTAGCTTGAAGACTGAAGTTTTCGATCCTCCAGCTCACCTATGAACCAAGGGCAAAAGGTATATATTTGTTTATTACATTCCAACCCCATCTTTCTTCCATCAGGGTACCCAAGGGTACACATATAGTAAATCCAGACACTGACCAGACCCAAACCTCCTTCTCTTCAGCCAGGTGGCTACCTCATGTATAGGGTTGCCAGGTCTCCGGTTTTCTGCCGGAGTCTCCGGCAAAAGTGGGCCGTCTCCAGCCTCCAGCCATATTTGGTGTGAAGAGGCTGATCTCTGGCTTTTGGACCTCCCCCTCAGGCACGCATGCGTGATTGACACGCGTGGCTGCTGGGTGGAAGGAGCGGCCGCGATGGGCGTTTCTGGCTGCTGTTTGCATCGTGGCCGATAGAGCAGTTTGGAATCTTGTTTGGAAGCAGAAGGCTGCTGGGTGGCAGGAGCAGGTTGGACTGCGGCTGATTGCAGAGAGAGGCCTGAGAGAGAGAGAGAGAGGCCTGAGAGAGAGAGGCCTGAGAGAGAGAGAGAGAGAGGCCTGAGAGAGAGAGAGAGGCCTGAGAGAGAGAGAGGCCTGAGAGGCCTGAGAGAGAGAGGCCTGAGAGAGAGAGAGGCCTGAGAGGCCAGAGAGAGAGAGAGAGGGAGGCCTGGGAGGCCAGAGAGAGAGAGAGGCCTGAGAGAGAGAGAGAGAGAGAGAGAGAGAGAGAGAGGCCTGAGAGAGAGAGAGAGAGAGAGGCCTGAGAGAGAGAGAGAGAGAGGCCTGAGAGAGAGAGAGAGAGAGGCCTGAGAGAGAGAGAGGCCTGAGAGATGGGGTTCGGCAGTCTCTGGCCATCACCACACCTTGGGGGAGGAGATTCCATCACGCACACACACACTTTCACACCCCGGGCCCCCCCTCTTCCTTTTCTGATTGTGGAAAGCTGGTGGTTCCATGTCTGCCACTGCTCCTTGGATTGTTGAAAACCAAATGTTTAAATAAGCAAAATGTATAGCAGGATGAGGTTGCCATGTGATTTTTCCAGCTGGGTTTGTGTGTGTATGGAACTTCAGCAGGTGAACAGGCCCGTCCCCTCATCTCTGTGACAATGCAAGTTCTACGTCTTGAATTTCTGGCTGCCACCCAAAGAAAGCTGGCAGCCCAGGGAACAGGTGGGTGCAGAGTGGGTCTTAAAATAAAGAAAGAATCTTGCAGACGGAAGGCAGGGAAAACCAGGCCAGGTTCCCCAGGAACAATGTCTGTTTCCTAATCCCTGTCCCTGATAAATCACAGTTTCCATTTTAAGCATCACTTGTGTTGGAATTGTGGAAATGCAACTCGATTTGGGTGTTTCCACATCTGGAGGGAGACAGAGAGGAGACCTCCAGGTTGCTAGGCTGTGCCTTTCCTTTGGTCATATGCTCATCTTCCTTCCTGAAAACTGATACCTCTTAGGAATGCCGACCACACCTTCCAACTCTCTCCTTCCTGCTTCTTCTCTGTCTCTTGAAGAGAAGAGATGTCTTTGCTTTGTCTCTCTCACCTGCAGCATGAGGGCAAAGGCCTTGTCAGGTCCATGAACCTCCAATGCAGGTAGTTTACTAGAACTAGAATCCCTTTCCTATCTATTGTGAATTTCCTTCAATGAAGCAAGCTGTTCCTTATTTTATTAAGTCTGAATCCTCAGTTATTGCTGCAGCGTAAAAGTCTGCTACTTCACACGCGCGCACGCACACACGCACACACACACACACACACACACACACACAGAGAGAGTGAGAGAGAGAGAGAGCGCTGGGTCTGCTCTTGATCCCAAACCTAACTCTGCTAACAAGTTTCTAGTCTTTTTTCAGCATTGAGATGCCTCCACTCAAGACTCTGGAAGTTAAACCTCTCAGTGTGCGTGCAAAGCCCCCCGCAGCAGAGTAGGAAGTCTCTTTTTGTCTGTCAAGAGCCATTGACCACCAGCAGCCAAATCAACCTGAGGCCCCAGCTGGCTTTGTCTGTGGGTCAGTGGCCTGAGGAGAAGATGCCTTGGGTCAACTGCCAGCCTGCCCAATGTGCACTTTCAAAATTCTCCTCAAGCAGAGACTGCCCAGTGCTGAACACCCTCCCGCCTGAGAAGAGCCTGTGGAGCAGGTGATATTGGGGGACCTGCAGGCCAGAGCCCATCCCCCCCTTTTAAATCAAGGGAAGATGGCCGTAACTCAGTGGTAGAGAACATGGACAGTCGCTGCCAGTCACTGTAGACAGTGCTGATGCTGAACCAGATGGACCAATGGCCTAACTCAGTATAAAGCAGTTCCCTGTTTAAATCACCCTTCATTCAGAACCATAAGGACTAGAATCTTACTTTATTTTTAGGGAAACTGTTGCGCATGCAGAAGGGCCCAGGTTCAGTCCTCAGTGGCATCTCCAGGTAGGGCTGAGAGACACCCCTGCCTGAAGCCCTGAGAGCCGCTGCCAGTGCAGACAGCACTGGGCTAGAGAGCACCCATGGGTCTGTATCCAACATTCCTGGGTAAATGAAGCGGATCCTCGCATCTGGTCCAATCCTGCCTCAGGCCAGGGCTCGGAGTCTTAGTTTGCCTTGGCCACCCTGCTTCATCCGCCCGTGCTGGGAGCTGCAGAGCAGGAGTTGGGCCCATCTGTTCTCCTGGTACCTTTCAGTAGTTTTCAGGTTCCCTTAAGGACATAAGAACATCTAGTTCCTCACCCCAACCATAATAGGAAGCCTGCAAGCAGGACCCTTCTGGGAGGAAGGGCGGGATATCAGTTTAATAGATAAATAAAATAAATAAGCTCAACTGGCCTTCAGAGGCATATTGCCTCCAAATGTTAATGCAGCTTCAAATAGCATTTGCCTTTTTTGCAGCCACATCACACTGTTGGCTCATATTCAGTTTGTGATCAAAAACAATCCCAAGATCCTTCTTGCATGTAGTATTGCTGAGCCAAGTATCCCCCATCTTAATAAGTGCATTTGGTTTCTTTTTCCTAGGTGTAGAAATTTACACTTATCCCTGTTAAATTTCATTCTGCTGTTTTTAGCCCAATGCTCCAGCCTATTAAGATCCCTTTGAATTTTGTTTCTGTCTTCCAGGGAATTAGGTATTCCTCCCAATTTTGCATCATCTACAAGTTTGATAAGCATTCCCTGCCCCTCCTCATCCAAGTCATTAATAAAAATGTTGAAGAGCACTGGGTCCAAGACCAAGCCCTATAGTAGCTCGCTAGTTACCCCCCCCCAGGTTGAGAAGAAACCATTGATTAGCACTCTGAATATGATTGTGTAGCCAACTGTGGATCCACCCAATAGCTGTTCCATCCAGTCCACATTCAGCTAGCTTGCTAATCAGAATATCATGTGGCATTTTGTCAAAAGCTTTGCTAAAGTTGAAATATATTGTGTCCACAGCATTCCCACAGTCTATCAGGGAGGTTTGTTGTTGTTGTTATGTGCCTTCAAGTCGATTATAACTTATAGCGACCATATGAATCAGTGACCTCCAAGAGCATCTGTCATGAACCACCCTGTTCACATCTTGTAAGTTCAGGTCTGTGGCTTCCTTTATGGAATCAATCCATCTCTTGTTTGGCCTTCCTCTTTTTCTATTCCCTTCTGTTTTTCACAGCATTATTGTCTTTTCTAGTGAATCATGTCTTCTCATGATGTGTCCAAAGTATGATAACCTCAGTTTCATCATTTTAGCTTCTAGTGATAGTTCTGGTTTAATTTGTTCTGACACCCAATTATTTGTCTGTTTTGCCTAGAATGCCTTCCCTTGTCCTTAACATGGCTGCAACCATATTTACTCAGAAGTAAGTCCTATTGAGTTCTATGGGGCTTAGTTCCTTAATAAGCATGTTTACAGTTGCTGCCTTCAGGGGCATCTATCTGTGCTCCCATCTAACGTCTCTGCAACACTAAGCTCCTTTCTTCCAATAATGGCCTGACCTGAGGGCACGTAAACCCTTCTTGCCAGAAGCAAGTAAGCTAGATTAAATGTTCTCTAAAGGTGTTGAACTGTGACCTGGCAGACCAGGGTTCGAATCCCCACACAGCCATGAAGCTCACTGGGTGACCTTGGGCCAGTCACTGCCTCTCAGACTCAGAGGAAGGCAATAGTAAACCACCTTTGTCTGAGTACTGCTTACCATGAAGACCCTATCTGGGATCAACTTGAAGGCAGTCCATTTCCATTTTGCATCACCCTAAGCTTGTGAGAAAGAATGACCTTGTCACTTCAGATGGACCTAGGAACACCCTATTTTAGGTAAGATTTCTATTTTAATCTCCAGAGAATTGTTTTTGAATGGTATGCTCCAAGCAACTGTGGTTGATACAATGTATCATGTTTAATGATATCACTAGGTCCCGCCCCCTGATGTCACTAGGGCCCGCCCCCTGACGTCACTAGGGCCCGCCCCCTGACGTCACTAGGGCCCGCCCCCTGACGTCACTAGGGCCCGCCCCTGACGTCACTAGGGCCCGCCCCCTGACGTCACTAGGGCCCGCCCCCTGACGTCACTAGGGCCCGTCCCCTGACGTCACTAGGGCCCGTCCCCTGACGTCACTAGGGCCCGCCCCCTGACGTCACTAGGGCCCGCCCCCTGACATCACTAGGGCCCGCCCCCTGATGTCACTAGGGCCCGCCCCCTGACGTCACTAGGGCCCGCCCCCTGACATCACTAGGGCCCGCCCCCTGACGTCACTAGGGCCCGCCCCCTGACGTCACTAGGGCCCGCCCCCTGATGTCACTAGGGCCCGCCCCCTGACGTCACTAGGGCCCGCCCCCTGACATCACTAGGGCCCGCCCCCTGACGTCACTAGGGCCCGCCCCCTGACGTCACTAGGGCCCGCCCCCTGACGTCACTAGGGCCCGCTCCTGACGTCACTAGGGCCCGCCCCCTGATGTCACTAGGGCCCGCCCCCTGATGTCACTAGGGCCCGCCCCCTGATGTCACTAGGGCCCGCCCCCTGATGTCACTAGGGCCCGCCCCTGATGTCACTAGGGCCCGCCCCCTGATGTCACTAGGGCCCGCCCCATTTTCTCAGGTTTTTGGATGGTTCCGACCTGGCAACCCTACTCATGTACCTTTAAACCATGCTCTGGGGTACTAATGACTCATATATACTAGACCAGAGCTTGGAAGTAACTCGTTAGAAATAACGAGTTACTTGTAATTCACTACTTTTTAAACTAACGAGTGGGTAATTCCATTACATTTTGCAAGTAATAGAATGACTAGTAATTTCCCTACTTTTCAGCCGCGACTTTAATGTTTCCACATTAGGTTTGGATGTTACTTGGGAGTTGGATCAAGCGGAAGTCTTCAGCTCCTATGACTGGTGGACACAAGACATATGCCTCACACAGGACTTCTGCGCAGCCTGTCTCTTCCCTCATGCTCTGTGTTAGGAGGCACAAGGGAAGAGGTGAATAGGCAGGGGATCGTGGAGCACCTGAGAGGAAAAAAAATGGACGGTGGAGGAAAAAGCCAGGGTACGGATGACGGAGCAGAAGGCAGCAGCAGTATGGCAGTAAAGAGCTGTGGAGGTGAGTGATGATGATGTGTGTGTGTGTGTGCTCTCCCACACATCCTGCCACCTCCAGCTCCTCATCTCCCCCACATCCCCTTCACACCTCCTGCCATCCCCCTCGCATGTCCTGCCACCCCCACTGCTGCTTGTGCCCCCTGCCATCCCCACAGCATGTTCTGCTGCCCTCCCATCGCCCCCCACCCCACCTCTCATTCCGCCGCCGCTGCACCTCCATCTGTCCCACCACCACCCTGCCTCACCTCACCTCTTGTTCCCCCAGCACTGCTGCCACCACACCTCCTGCCACCCCACCACCTCACCTCATCTCTCTCACCTCGCCTTCCTCTCATTCCCCACAGCCACCGCCACCGCACCTCCTGCCAGCCCCCCCACCCTGCCTCACCTTGCCTTGCCTCTTGTTCCCCCACTGCCACCGCCACACCTCCTGCCGTCCCCCACCGTGCCTCACCTTGCCTTGCCTCGCCTCACTGCCACCACACCTCCTGCAGCCCCCACCTCACCTTGCCTCACTTCACCTCTCGTTCTCCTGCCGCTGCACCTCCTGCCACCCCCCACTCTGCCTCACCTTGCCTCTCCTCTCGTTCCCCTGCTGCCACCACACACCTCCTGCCACCTCACCCCACCTCACCTAGCCTCACCCCTTGTTTCCCCACCGCTGCTGCTGCCGCACCTCCTGCCGCCACCCCACCCCACCCCACCCCACCCCACCCCACCTCACCCCACCTCACCCCACCTCACCCCACCCCACCTCACCTCACCTCGTCTCGTCTTGCCTCACCTCTCATTCTGCCAGCCGCCGCCACATTTCCTTAGCTTAACCTGCTGTGTCCTGTCCCCCTCCCGGATTTGGACTCTGAAGAACCTAGAAATCCCTCCCCTCTCTCACATACTGTCTCTCTCACACAAAGTCTTTCTGCTCTATCTCACACACTCTTTTCCCACCCCTCTGCCTGGGCCTTATCAGGAGGAGCTGCAGGCTGAGTCGTGTTGCTGCAAGGATGAGACTGTGCTGGGACCATCAAGGGGCAAGCATTTCCACCTGTCTTGCCCCACCCCTCTGCCTGGGCCTTATCAGGAGGAGCTGCAGGCTGAGTCGTGTTGCTGCAAGGATGAGACTGTGCTGGGACCATCAAGGGGCAAGCATTTCCACCTGCCTTGCCCCTCACCCCTGCTCTTAGTGACATTTTTCTGGGGACTGCCTTTTACCAGGAAGATGAATGCTTTTGGTTTGCTGTTCCTGTTTTTTAGAGATGTTAAGACTTCGTTAGTTTGATTTTTTTTTTTTGTAAATTGTATTGTTTTTATTTGTATTTTGTATTTGTATTTTTTTTGTGTGTAAGCTGCCTTGGGTTGTTAGTCTCTTAATGTTTTGATGTTTACATGTTCTGCTTTGTACATCGCTTAGAGTGGCTGACAATTCAGCCAGATAAGCGACTAATAAGTCAAATATTAATTAAATTTTCTCTTTCTCAGCCACACACACACACAGTCTCTTACACATACTCTCACTCAGTCTCTGTCTGCGCTTTCTCTAAGACACACTCTGTCTCTGTCTCTCCCTCTCACACACACACATACACATGCACTGTGTCTGTCTCTCTTACACACAGTCTCTCACAAACACACACACAGACTCACACACTGTCTCTTTCACACACACTGTCTCTCTCTCACTCAGTCAGTCTCACACACACACCCCTCATCCCTCTTTAGCTACAGCACAGGCAACAAGTTCTGAGCAGCATTATTAACAGCTGTTCATTTTGCACTAGCCACTGCCCCACAAGCCTCTTCTCAGACCAGGAAGCAATTAACAATGTTAAAGGCTTTATTAATGCTACTAGAAGCCCACAAGGAGAGGCCTAATGAAGCAGAAAAGCAGGGGGGAGGTAGCAGTGGAACTGGGGGTTAGTGGTGGGTTTCATGTTCTTACCACACAAGGTCATTTAATGTTTTGGGCTAAGAATAACTTCTTGCTTGCAACCCTTGACCTTGAATCCAAACTTCAGCTTCCTCGAGCCAGTCACAAATAAACCAGAGACCAGTTAAATCAGGCCTGGCATCAGCATGCAGTCCTCTCAGGTAGATGCTATCAGGTCTCATTGTAGATGCCTGCCCTAATCCTGCCCCTTTAATCCCCCTCCCTGTGAGACACCATTTTAATTTTCCACTCAAGGGAAGGGTAGCCACTGTGGTGCCCTCCAAATATTCTTGCACTCCAACTCCCACCAACCCCAGCTAGCATGGCCAATAATCAGGAATGATGGGTGTTGTAGTCCAGCAACATACAGAGAACATCTTGTTGGCAACCCTTGACCTAAGGCTGGTTCACATTTGATGGATGCCTCATTAAAGAGTGATGTGCCTGTGTGAATGAGACATCCTCACAGATCAAGCATACACATATTCAGTGAGAGAACGTTTATATCACTTCACATTACCTCAAAGTTTCCAGTGTGTCAGTTAGTTCACACCCTCAGTTGTGAAGTGATATCCATGCATGTGATATACATTGACCTAAAATATTTAAGCAAGAAACAATTGTCTTAAATGAGCAGGAATGACTGTAGCTTTCTGTTGAAGCCAACCTGGTTCACAGAAACTGAGCCCCGATACCTATTTTCTATGTGCAGACCCTTCACCGTGATGAGATATCACATGTTTTTGCTACCCAGCTTTGGAATGGTTTTGATTTGGGGGCAAGACCTTTGCAGGTGGAGATTGACAAGCAGGGTTGACAGAAGTGGTGCAGCAAAATGAAACCCCACCCCTACAAACACAAGTCACTGTGCATAGAACCCATCTGCTCAAATTATTTTGACACCTGGGGTGAGAAATCCCACAAGTGCCTCTGTTTAATTCATGACTGTTGTAAAAATACAACAGTCATTAATTAAATAACTGATCGATTTGCTGCCATTTCATAAAACCCAAAATCTGCTGTCACTCTGACTAATGGTAGGACTGGCCCTGTGGTGCGTCAATAAATAGCCCCCCCATGTGAATTAACATGTAACACCTCTGATACAATTGTAGACTGAATTATGTCTTGCTTAAAAAAAAGGTTTTATTTTTCAAAAAAAACCTGGCAATGTTATGTCAAATAAATAAATTGGGGGAAAGAAAAAAAAATACCCCAAAATTATTTCTTCTTTTTCTGAATTCTGTTGTATTTTACCAAATCTGGGTCAACACTCAACTGCAGCTTGGTAGTGGTGCGTAATCTTGTAAACACCATACTCTCAGGGTACTATTCCCATACTCACATAATAGCTTGCAACACGATTATTTTGGTACAAAAGCAAAACTGCATGTACACAATATCAGTCTGAGTATTGTGCCCTGGGGTGGCTAGACCTTCTATCAGACATCAGCAGCAGAACAGCTAAGGTGTCACTGTGAATGGGTGAAAAAGTCATGTTACAACAGATGAGAAAGTGTGAACAGGAAGCATGACCTACCCTGCCAGTCAAAGCAGTAACATATGTGTGCAGTGTGCAGTGACCTGATACAACTGCATTTATTGCTCCAGCTCCGTCATCACATGCTTCTGCTGTGTTGTTTTAAAAATCTTTTCAGTGTATATGTAATTGCCGTGGTGCAATTTGTTGGTATTTTGTTGTATTTTGAATTTTAACTTTTGTGTGCTGCTTTGGGGGCCTTTGTGCACCTCCTACAAAAGAACACTCTCCCAGCACCTTTTCTAAACACTGGGCTCATCCATGCTGTTGCTTAAAATCCACATTTTGCTAATTTGAATTGTCCCCCCAAGAGTGCATATCCGGATCGCACTGTTCAAAATCTGAAGCTTCCCTGTCCATACTTGGTAGGCATGTCATTTTCTGTTCAGTCTTTTCCTATTTGTCCAGCTTTTGCCCGCCTCAACACCCAACCCTGGAAGTCCCATCGGCCCCAGCCAGCATAGCCAATGGTCAAAGGTCACTTCCAGACAGTAGCATAGTGGCTAATTCAGAAGGGAAGGGTCCCTTCATGTTAGTCACAGCCATGCTCCTTCTAAGATTATGCAACCTTCTAAGATTATAGTATAATATGGCCAGGTTTGAATACTGCTTTCTGCTTCTCTACCTTTGTTAATGCCTTTTGCCACAACATATGTCCCTAAGAGCTAATCAGCATGAAAGGGGAGTGTGTTAGCTATTGAGAAAAGACTTCTCAGTGGCTCACTCACCTCCTTTCACTCCGATTTCCTCCAATCAGCAGAAAAAGACAAGGAAGCACATTAGAAGACTCTTCTCAGTGGCCAACACACTCCCCTTTAATGCTGATTGGCTCATAAGATGCTGGAGACATAGAGATGCTGCTGGGATCTGGCTCCCAAAACAGTAAAGGGTCGAAGACTCCCTGAGACCCTGGACAACTACACCCCTGCTTCCAGACAATCTGATTATTGAACATTGATCCTGATTTGTTTGCACAAAGTTTGCAGGGAGGTTAAGTGACATGGACTATATATTGAACACTTACTCGGATTTGTTTGGAGGGAGGCTAGACACTGCGGCAAGGCAATATTATCCCACACTTTTCACTGCATCTTCCCACCACTTTCCTTCCTAAGATTTTTATTGGGGAAAACATATTGGTTGTTGCACAAGAGGCGCAAATCACCTTAAATAGCACAACCTGAATATGCCAGTATGTGATTGAACATCACCCAAAAATAATGAAAGTCTGCAAACCCCCAGAACTGTTGCAGTCCAGCAACATCAGAGGGGGTCACTTTCCCTATCCCAACTTACGCAAAAGGACTGAAGCCACAGAGCTGTCTAGTTACTTCAAATCAATATGTGAGTGTCCAGAGCTTGGAAGTAACTCATTACAAATGATGAGTTACTTGTAATTTATTACTGTAAAAAGACATTCCTTGTCTGACGTGCTCTTTGAGCATCTTGTTCTTTTCAGACATAACAGAAATGTATTATAAAAGCAGCATTTCAAGTGTAAAATTTGATTTCAAGTGTTGGGGTATCATCATTGCTTGAGGGGGCATGTGAGATTCTGTTATGCCATTCTGTTAATCTTATGGATAAAAAAATTCTACTACCCCCTGTGTGTGTGTGTTTATTTTTAATATTGTTTTAGGCTACTTAGATGTGCAGCAGCCAAGGCCAGCACCTTGTAGGAGTTTTTTAAAAAAAGTAACTGAAAAGTAACTGCAGTGATTACTTTTGAGAAAAAGCAAAGTAATCAGTTACCTTCAGAGCAATTGTAATTGTAACGGTAATTACTACTTTTTTGGCCAAGTAATTGTAACTGTAATTTATTACTTTTTAAAAGTAATCTTCCAATCTCTGTACTAGACCAGATCTATAAAGACCTATCTGGCCATGTGTGAAGTATGGATATTCATCTGGTTTTCTGGAACTTGCCCTTTGAATAAGCAGAGTGTGCAGCCCATACAGAACACCAGAAAATAGGTTTATTGACCTACAAGTATCCAAACAACAACAGCTACAATGCAATTCCAAGAGGAGACCATTTCCCTTTACATAAATCAGGGTTCCTGCTATTCTCTTAGTCTTTCTGCAGTTCTTAGCAGACTCTCCAGCTCCTTCCACCATTCTGACTTTTTAATTTGCCTGTCTTTCCCCTAAGCCTGAATTGTACATGCAATAGAATAAGATGGCAGAATAAGTCATCAGGCTACAGGCAAAGGATGCTATTTTTGAATGTTCTCTATTTAAAAAAAAATACTACCTGCAAGTGAAAATAAGAACAATGACAAAATCTAGTATATAAACGCTGCCCTGGGCTCCTTCTGGAAGGAAGGACAGGATATAAATTAAACGAATGAATGAATGAATGAATGAAATTCTAACCCAGCCCCTCCTTGTTGTGTTGAGCTGTGCTCTGACTGGAACCCAAAGCAGCCAACCCAAAGCTTCTTTAGCAACATTCACACAGACATGAAACTAAAAATAGTACTGCAGCAACAACAACCACCTCACACGTGCACTCTCTCTACATAGCAATGGTCTTTCCGATAACACTATAGTATATTTTACCATACATAAACTCACTCTGAATCTGTATGCAATCCCATGTGAAAGTACTTGAATTTATTCCAACTTCAGTTTGCAATAACCCGACTATTCAGGAGAACTGCTACACCTATCCTGCTGAAATATGTCAAGCTTCATCCCCTCAGAAGGGGTGGCCATGCCTGCCATTTGTCTTCAATTCTGGTAGAAAATAAAAGTTGGATATTTTTTCTTAAAAAAAGAAAAGTAAAAAGTTCTCTTCATAAAAACCCTGAAGAGATCTGTCTGAAATTGAATCCACTCAGGAAGTGTTCCATTCCTGCAAATTTCATCTGTTTATGTGGGGAAAAAAATCAAACTTACAGCTGTTTTTAGATTCCCCATTACAGTCACTGGAGGCAAAACAGAGCTTCAAATTTAACTGATAAGCACAGGCAACCAAAAAAGAATGGTCATGGTGCTGTGATTTCACAGAGTCACAGGGCAACTCTTGCATCAGTGATTTTGGACATTTATGGTTTTCCTTCTACAAATTCCTTGACTCACCTGCTGGAGTTATCAAGAACAGTTTGCTTTGGCAGGACCTTACAGAAATGTGCCTAAACTGGCTTATGTAGGCTAATATAAAGGGGCTGGTATGTCTGTGCTGGGGTCAGATTTGAAGGCTTCTTGGGCCCCATCTGCACTATACATTTAAAGCAGTATTTTGCCACTTTAAACAGTCATGGCTTCTCCCAAGGAATCCTGAGACCATAGCTCGTTAGAGGTGCTAAGAATTGTTGGGAAGGACCCCTATTCTCCTCACAGAGCTGTAGTTCCCAGAGTTCCCTGGGAAGAGGGATTGACTGTTAAACCACTCGGAATTGTAGCCCTGTGAGGGGAATACAACTCTCAGTACCCTGAACAAACTACAGTTCCCAGGATTCTTTGGGGGAAACCATGAGGGTTAAAGTGGTATAATACTGCTTTAGATGAATGGTGGGGATGTGACGATTCATTTGATTACATAGCAAAATAACCTCCTTGTTTTTCATATGCTGTATTTGTTCTCTAACAGGGAAAAGAAACCTTCCTCTTGGCTTCTTTCTCAGGGGAAGCTTTTCACTGTAGATCAGTGATTCTTAACCTTTTCCACTGCCAGCACCCCTTGGATTTCCAAAATATGCTCTCACACCCCCTGAAAAAATGTCGTTCATTTTTAAAATTTAATTTAATTTAATTTAAATGTGTGTTTTAGCCTAATTTAGCTAAGATAAATGACAGTTTTCCAAAATCTTTGGTTGTATAGTTAATTTCTCGCACCCCTAGAAAAAGTGTCTCACATCCCCAGGGATGCATGTACCCCAGGTTAAGAACCACTGCTGTAGATGAATCTTCTTACTGTGCTGCTAGTGACTTTGATTATTTCATATATAAAAGTTTGCCTGAACAATATTCTCCAAATCTTTCAATTTATATATTCCAGGTATTGTAAGAGGGAAAAAAAGAGGCTCTTTCAGATGGTTATAGGTAACAACTTTCCCAAATGCAGTTATCATGCATTTAGAGAGTAAAATGGGTTGCTATCTGTAAAATCTTACCTGGAGAACACTAAGGCAGAGCAGGGCTGAATATATACCCCTCCTTTTGTGGAGCCATTCAACTGCCCCCCTCATACAAACCTAGGGAATTTTGGTGACTTCATGGGGGAGCGTGCAGAAGTTACATACCTTTTTGGGGTAGGGTGGCTTGCCATTCTAATGAGGTGGTTGAAAGTTCTCCTCACCTCTTTTTTCCTCTCAACAAAAATACTGCAGCTGCTTCATGAAGCGGCAAAGCAGTCTCATAACATTCCACTTTCATCTTCAATAGACTGCTCCAATGGGATTGATAGTATATCATGATGTATTCTCTTTTTCAGGGTCATTCCTTGGGAGAAAGGATGGCTGCCCCCCATCAATCCCCATTACTTAATTAACATTATGCATATGAACAATGCAAAGTAAACTTGTTTGAAGACTGAGTTCTCACCATATTTTAAAGTCTAAATTATTCCATTGATTGCTAAGTAGTGACCCAATAATTAGTTTAAAACTTTTCTGATTAAAATAATGAATGCTTTCATATCTATTCGTTGGAATATGTGAAGGAACAGATTTGTCTCTCTGATATCTGTAAAGGGGCAGGATGCCTAACACTAGATAATCTGCAACCTATCACATTTTTCATGTTATCATTATTCATGAACTTGCTAATCAAGCTCAATTGCTAATATGAAATATTTAATTGGTTGGTGCTTTATTAATGTCTCATCATGAAATAGTAAGAGTGACCTTTTTGCTGATATAATAGCTAAGGTTTTATTGCATCCAACCACTTTCCTTTTCGTCTTGACAGATTTTGATGTCACTGCCTTAGCTGTGGTAATGGAATATCAGAACCATAAAGGTGACAGAGACTGAAAATTATGGTATGCACTTCCACTTACCAGTTTCAGAGGAACAAAGTACAGCTGACCACCTGAAAAACACACACATATATATATATATGTTTTCCCTTTGGAAAAAAGGAGGCCAACATGATTAACTCTCAAAAATAATTTTCCAGCATTTACTCCAGCTTAATGACCTGCCAAATGCAAGATTCAGGAGGCACACAGGACTGAACTGTGAAATGGCTAAAAGTGCAATTAACTAAAGCAATGGTAACAGCACATGGGAGAGTCTGGTGAATTACAACAGAAGCACAATAAAATGACTGTGTTTTGTCAAAAGAAAAGCGCAAACGTTGAACAATGTAAAGTTTGTCACCACACTGCAAACATTCTGCTCTTTGCCTACCCATTACAATCATTACTGTTCCTTTTAACGTTATATAAACCTAAGCACATCTCTCTCTTTATTTCCCCCTCCCACTCTTTCACATGCATACCCATACACGCGCGCACACAGTTCTTTTCCCATTGCCACAGTTTAAACATCATTCCTTTCCATCTTTATTTGCACCTCATCCAGTGATGTAAAGTGGATTACGTGTTTTGCCAGAAACCCCAAATGTTATACCAATATTCTAAAATAAGGGTGCACAACCCCCCTACACACACACACACACATAAAAGCACAGCTTTGTCAGTGGTTGTTGCATTTTTATTAACATGTGAGAGCTACAAAAACTGTAGGAAAGCCTATTGACTCATGACTAACATTTAATTACATTTTTAAAATGCTTTTAAAATAATGTACAGGGATAGAGCACTTTAGTAGAAAGTCTGCTACAACTTCAGAGTCTTCATTTACCATTCTAGCATAAACCATTAACTGAGCCGGGTCACAACTATCAGTAATTTCATCAAAATTTTGTCTAACAAATAGACAAAATTCATCTGACCTCTATCTTTCTGCAACCCCATCTTGGTTACTTCCTTTTTTTTCTCTGTGGCTCTTCCTGCTCTTATATATTTGTTTAAAAATCTAGAGTGCTTTTCATTTTAGCCCTATCTGCTCTATAGTTTAAGGCAGTATCATGTTACTTTAAATAGTCATGGCTTCCCTGATAGAATCCTGGGAAGTGTAGTTTGTAAATGTTGCTGAGAGCTTTTTCAAGACCCCTGTTCCCCTCACAGAGCTACAATTACCAGCATTCCCTGGAAAGATGGATCGACTGTTAGACCATCTGAGAATTGTAGCTCTGTGAGAGGAATAGGGCCCCAGACACTCTTGGATGAGACTGATTATCTGGATCCATTTCAGTCGGGTTTCAGGCCTGGTTTTGGCACGGAAACAGCCTTGGTCGCCCTGTATGATGACCTCTGTCGGGAGAGAGTCAGGGGGAGTGTGACTGAGTTGATTCTCCTTGATCTCTCAGTGGCTTTCGATACCATCAACCATAGTATCCTTCTGGGACAACTGACTGAGTTGGGAGTAGGAGGTACTGCATGGCAGTGGTTCTGCTTCTACTTGGCGGGTCAGCTCCAGAAGGTGGTGCTTGGGGAACATTGCTCGGCACCCTGGACTCTCCAGTATGGGGTTCTGCAGGGATCAGTTCTGTCCCCCATGCTGTTCAACATCTACATAAAACCGTTGGGTGCGGTCATCCAGAGCTTTGGAGTGCGCTGCCATCAGTATGCTGATGACATGCAGCTCTATTTCTCCTTTTCATCCTCAGGTGAGGCTGTCAATGTGCTGAACCAGTGTTTGGCTGCATCAATGGACTGGATGAGGGCTAATAAACTGAGGCTCAATCCAGACAAGACTAAGATGCTGCTAGTGGGTGGTTCTTCTGACCAGATGGTGGATGTTCAACCTGTCCTGGATGAGGTTGCACTCCCCTGAAGGAGCAGGTTCATAGCTTAGGGGTTCTCCTAGAACCATCTCTGTCACTTGCATTCTTTGGCCAATGTACAAACATGCAGAGGAAATATTGCATGACATTGTGCAGTATGAAATATGTGGGTATGAAGAGAGAAGGGGGAAATTGCCTTAAGGAATGGGGACAAACCCAAGAGTGCAAGAGTAAGGCACAAAAAGATGTGACCTCTAGGAGAGGTGAAACATTCATAGTGGACATTTATGTGGCATCAGTTAAAGCAAAAAGACAGTAATCCTGGGCTACATAAGGAGAGAACCTGCTTTCTTGTCTCATTGAACTATTGTTATTAGAATGAATTTAAATCAACAGGCTTGTTTTATGCAGGACTTGAACCAGAACATGACAAACCGAGCACTCTATCTCTTATAAGGCACAGGATTCCCCTTAGGATCACTAAATCTATAATTAAGGAAGACTGTCCTATGATTTAAGAACATTAAGACTATCTTCCCACATTCATGTGCAGTACTGCAGTCATAAAGGCAGAACATATTTCACAAAAACTTTAAAGGCTCAATCAGCAGTATTCTCAGTCCATCAATATTCACGATGTCTTCTTGAAGGCTTTTCTGTACATCTCAGTGCTCTCTGATTACTTGAATTATGGAATACCTTTTCAATGAAATGGATACATTTGAAGCAGTTATCCTATTTGTATGAACAATACATCTCATATGCAGAGCTTGGAAGTAATTTGTTAAAAATAACGAGTTACTTGTAATTCACTACATTTTTGCGTAACGAGAGGGTAATTTCATTACATTTGCTTGTAACAGAATGAGTGGCAACTTAATTACTTTTCAGCTGTAACTGTAATGTTTCCAGCATTCCATTTACCGTTACTTGGGGGGAGGGGAAGTCTGCTCCTGTGATTGGTGGCCAAAAGAATGTGCCTCACACATGGAGAGCCAGACTACAGAAGCAGAATGGAGGTGAAGAACTGAGGTGAGTGGCGATGGTGTGTGTGCGTGCGCATGTGTTCGCCTCCACTGCTTGTCCTGCTGCCCCTTCCTGCCTGCCTCCTCCTCTCCTCTGGTGCCTATCGCTGGCTGCCTCTCCCCTCCCTGCTTGTCGCTGCCTCTCCCCCGCGCCTGTCGTTGCCTCTCCCCTCCCTGGGTGTCATTGCCTCTCCCCACATGCATGTCGTTGCTTCTTCCTTCCCTGCATGACATTGCCTCTCTCCTCCCTATGTGCCATTGCCTCTTCCCCACGCCTGTTGTTGCCTCTCTCCTCCCTGTGTGTCATTGCCTCTTGTTGCCTCTCTCCCTGGGTGTCGTTGCCTCTTCCCCGTGCATGTCATTGCCTCTCTCCTCCCTGGGTGTCGTTGCCTCTCTCCTCCCTGGGTGTCGTTGCCTCTTCCCCATGCCTGTCATTGCCTCTGTCCTCCCTGGGTGTCGTTGCCTCTTCCCCGTGCCTGTTGTTGCCTCTCTCCTCCCTGGGAGTTATTGTTGCCTCTCTCCTCCCTAGGTGTCGTTGTTGCCTCTCCCCACCCTGCTTCTCGTTGCCTCTCCCCTCCCTGTGTCTCGTTGCCTCTCCCCTCAGCACAGAGGAAAGGGTCCCCAAATTATGCAAGAACAGACAAAGTCAATACTACAAGAGTAAGTAATTGTATTGGTAGAAATTATGATAGTACATAAGAAACAAAAAGTATACAAATATATATATGAAATAGAGCAATATTAACAAAATATGTGCAAAAAAGACTCAGGGAACTTCCAGAAGATTTGTTTATTGAACATTCAACCTGATTTGTTTGCAGGGAGATTTGATGACATTGCATCAAAACAAGCCTTGTCCCTTTCCAGTGCATTTTCCTGTTACTTTTCTCATTGCAAAAAAATCTGATATTCAGTGGAAGGTTTGTGGCGCAAGACCCGCTCATCAACTACAATTGTATAACCTGAGTTTGCTGGTATGTGACTGAGTCCCACCCAAAACTAGTGGCAGTCTGAAAGTGCCTTCATGTAGTAGCCAAAAAATATATTGGAAATGCAAATATTCTTTTCAAGCTGAAGCTAAGAAGAATGTATTACAGAGTTGTTGGACGGGATCTCCAAATTACATTCTGTTCCTTTGCTTCATCAAAACCAATTCAGAAACGAGTGTGTAAATGTAACTCACATATAATAAATGAGTTCTACATATCTTAGAGCACTATCACTTCTGCAAATATATCTGAATGCCTACTATGCAGGAAGTGAGGGGAAGGCAGAAGTGAAGAAGCCTAGGCCAGGGAGCTTGTGCCATCAGCTCCTGGGGTTGGCCTGGAAAATATTCTGTATTTGTTGCTTATTCAAAATATTTTAAATGCCTCTCCCCCCCCCCATCTGTATATTGATTTTTAAATAGTAGCAAAAGACAATTGGGTTGCATGATGAGGATCAAAAGTTCACAACACTCTTCATCCCTCCATAACCCCAAGAAATTGGTCCTAAATTTAAACTATGAAAAAGAACAAATATGACACATTGGCTGTACATATGCATGCATGCATGCCCTCACACACAGAGTTAATTTTCATTTAGGCTGCCTATCTAATGCAGAAACATCATACATTTTGACTGTTATGTCCTTGAATATAAGAATCAAAACTGGTTATAGAAATAGCTAGCAGCCCTTGTTTGTGATCAGGGTGGTGGTGGGGAAAAGTCAGTGCAGTTATGAAGCCAAAATTCCACAGTCAGTCCATAAAGGTGGCAACAACAGTGGGTCTAGACATCAAGCAACTTTCTTCTGATGACAAGTACAGATAGGCAGAAACAAGAGCCGTCCAAGAATTACGATCTGCACTGGCTGAGCTACATTCCAGTATTACCATGTACAACTGAATGTTTACTCCTGTTGCAAACCATTGTTGTTATGTGCCTTCAAGTCGATTATGACTTATGGCAACCCTATGAATCAGAGCCCTCCAATAGCATCTTTCATGAACCACCCAGTTCAGATCTTGTAAGTTCAGGTCTGTGGCTTCCTTTGGAATCAATCCATCTCTTGTTTGGCCTTCCTCTTTTTCTACTCCCTTCTGTTTTTCCCAGCATTATTGTCTTTTCCAGTGAATCATGTCTTCTCTGTTGCTCTGTGTGTGTTTGTGTGCTTAATTAAGTTTAAAACAACACAGCAGCAGCAGCAGAGTAACAGCAGATTTTGAAATGCAAGTGTGCCAGTGTGTATGTGCGTTTACCTAAGAAAGCAGGCTTTTACCCTGCATCAGCATCACTGAGACTTGAGACTTAGTAAAATAAGAAAAGCTAGTTTATTTATAGAAATACATAGTAGATAGAAAGGCATGCCTAGTTCTAACTAACTAGCTAAGTTGGAGGCGTAACACCCAGGTGCGGGAGTTAGCCCCATGCTAGGAGAGAGAGCAGAGACAGAGAAGGAAGGAAGTGGAAAGGGCAGAAGGAGGAGGGGCAGGTAAGCTTCCCTAAAGACTTAACAGTGTAGCGACAGAAGGAAGTCAGTCAGAGCATCACAGGTAAAGGTAAACAAGCCTATCCATCTGGAGGACCCTAGCTCTATCTCCCTTCTGGAACACAAACAAAAGAACAAAACAGGAGTTGCTCTTGCCCCACTTCCAACATTCTCATGATGTGTCCAAAGTATGACAACCTCAGTTTCATCACTTTAGCTTCTAGTGACAGTTCTGGTTTAATTTGTTCTGACACCCAATTATTTGTCTTTTTCACAGTCCATGGTATGCACAAAGTTCTCCTCCAACACCACATTCCAAATGAGTTGATTTTTCTCTTATCCACTTTTTTCACTGTCCAACTTTTACATCCATACATAGAGATTGGGAATATCATGGTCTGAATGATCCTGACTTTAGTGTTCAGTGATACATCTTTGCATTTGAGGACCTTTTCTAGTTCTCTCATAGCTGCGCTCCCCAGTCCTAGCCTTCTAATTTCTTGACTATTGTCTCCATTTTGGTTAATGGCTGTGCCGAGGTATTGATAATCCTTGACAAGTTCAAAGTCCTCATTGTCAACTTTAAAGTTACATAAATGTTTTGTTGTCATTATTTTAGTCTTCTTGACGTTCAGCTGTCGTCCTGCTTTTGTGCTTTCCTCTTTAACTTTCATTATTGTCATGATCTGTGGGTGGGTAGGAGGCAACAAGGGAGGAGGTGGAGAGTGAGACAGGGTGGAGTGGAGAAAACAATTGTTTTAAAAAATGGAGTGGAGGGGAAAAGGAGCCAGAGGGCAAGAACATGGATAAAGGAGTAGAAGGAGGCAGAAGCAGAATGGAGATAAAGAACTGTGGAGGTGAAAGATGACAACGTGTCTGTGTGTGTGTTTGCACTTGGCACATAAAGTGGCCTCCACCACCCTCTCTGGCTACTGTGCTGCATTTGCAGTATTTTAACTTTTTTGCATCTCAGGGGAAAATGTTTGCTTGGGTGAGTGTCCCTTAGTTGGTGGCAGGGCAGGGTCCGGGAGGTGGTTGAGTGAGATTATGCTGGCTGGCTGAGTGGGGGGGAGGGGGGTTGCACTTGGATTGACGTGCAAAGATCTGAGTAGTGGCCTCTGCCTCCCTCCCCACCTCCCTTATTTATTTATTAATTTATTAATTCAATTTATATACCGCCCCATAGCCGAAGCTCTCTGGGCGGTTCACAACAAGTAAAACATCTGATATACAATTAAAACCACATATCAAGCAATTTAAACATACATTAATGATATCAAAAATTAAAGCATATGTATACACATACAAATGCATATTAAATATTAAAAAAGCTAAAATACTAAAATACTAATAATGAATAATAAATAAATTTTATTTATGAGTTGCCTATCTGGCCGAATTAACGGCCACTATAGGCGACGTACAATAATACAATAAATACAATATAAAATAGATAAAACCATCAATCATCTAACCCACTCTTCCAGTTGATAACACGTTAACAGCTAACCCATCCCAGAAATCCTATAGGCCTGCCTGAATAGCCAGGTCTTCAAGGCCCGGCGGAAACCAATTAAGGAGGGGGCATGACAAAGATCAAATGGGAGGGAATTCCAGAGGGTGGGGGCCACAATTGAAAATGCCCTCTCTCTGGTCCGTACCAGCCTTGCTGTTTTAGTTGGTGGAACTGAGAGGAGGTCTTGTGTGGCTGATCTCATCAGGTGGCATAATTGGTGATGCTGGAGGCGCTCCTTCAGATAAACTAAAACGAAAATGCCTGGGAGAAGAGGAAGGTTTTTACCTGGCGCCGAAAAGATAGTAATGTTGGCGCCAGGCGTACCTCATCAGGAAGAATATTCCATAGTTCGGGGGCCACCACTGAGAAGACCCTTTTTCTTGTTGTCACCTTCCGGGCTTCTCTCTGAGTAGGCACCCGGAGGAGGGCCTTCGATGTTGAGCGGAGTGTACGGGTAGGTTCGTATCGGGAGAGACGTTCCATCAGGTATTGTGGCCCCGTGCTGTGCAAGGCTTTATAGGTTAAAACCAGCACCTTGAATCGGGCCCGGAAACATATAGGCAACCAGTGCAAGCGGGCCAGAATCGGTGTTATATGTTCGGACCGCCTGGTCCCAGTTATCAGTCTGGCCGCTGCATTCTGCATGAGCTGTAGTTTCTGAACCATCTTCAAGGGCAGCCCCACGTAGAGTGCATTGCAGTAGTGGAGAGACCACCATCGCTATCTTATGGATAAAAAGTATTATTCTACTACCTCTGTATGTGTGTGTTTATTTTTAATGTTGTTTTAGGCTACTTAGATGTGCAGCAGCCAAGGCCAGCACCTTGTAGATGTTTTTTTAAAAAAGTAACTGAAATGTAACTGTAGTGAATCAGTTACTTTCAGAGCCATTGCAATTGTAACTGTAATTACTACTTTTTGGGCCATGTAACTGTAACTGTAATTTATTACTTTTTAAAAGTAATCTTCCAAGCTCTGCTCATATGTTGTATTGTATCCAAAGGGCAGGGGATTGATGGAGATAACAGTATCCATTAATTACTTGTGGTTTC
Source organism: Rhineura floridana (assembly GCF_030035675.1). Classification (NCBI taxonomy): domain Eukaryota; kingdom Metazoa; phylum Chordata; class Lepidosauria; order Squamata; family Rhineuridae; genus Rhineura; species Rhineura floridana. Next base: position 103,734,070 of record NC_084486.1, read on the forward strand.
TGTTCAGCACAAACTATTTTCTCTTTTCAATACACTAAAATATTACTATTGAAAATATTACTATTTCCCAGTGAAACTTGCTATGTTTGAAAAGTTTAAATAGTTACAAAAATAGTGATTTTTCATCCATGGCTTTAGAAATGGCTTCCTCCCATACATAACCTGAGTAAGGTCCTATTCCCACTGCTACAACCACAGACAGGTTGTTGACAAGTGTCTGTAAATTTGAGGATCCAATGAGTGTTAGGACTTACTTGGCGATTCCTGACAAATGCACCTATATTAACTGGATCCTTCAGTCAGGGTTCAAATTTGCTTGTTAGCAACCCAGTGAGACAGAGAGTAAAATATAATAACTGATAAAGATCACAGACTCAAGATTGTAACTAAAACTAATCAGTTGGTTAATTGGTGTACCGTGCTTCATTTAAGGCATAATATTATCTTCATATAGAAGACAATAATATTATAAAATCTGAAGAAAATTAAGCAGCTTAAAACCACGCAATATAACAATATACACCTTTAGAAAATACAGTTCAAAATGGCATAAAATAGCATTATAATTGCATTAACAAAGCAATCAATCAAAGTTTGTTATTTCCTATCCTAATACAAGTTTTGGGCTCTTTCTAGCCTATTTAGTTAAGATTTTAGAAACAGAATTTCTAAGCTCCTTAGTATATTAGCATTTTGAAATAGAGTTCCTAGTTATCCATTCAGGACTATGAGCCAGGATCCTTCGGCATTCATATAGGTGAAAGCACAAAGAACAGAGCAGGATAGGTAGCAAGTAAAGTGAGAGAGGAAATTATTCTTTTAACACCTTTCATATTGATCAGAAACTGGACCCAGAAGTTGGAATTTCCCATTTTCAACATCAATTTCATTACTTACATAGACAAATTTACCTAACGTGTAGATTATGGATTGCCACTGCTTTTCCAACACATTCCTTTGAAGCATTCCAATAATGTTTGCAATTCCATATCCACTGCAATACTATTGTTCTTCTCTTTGTGTTCCTTAGCATCTTTTCAATGGCAAACATCCTCCTTATGCGGATGGTATTAGGTTGTATTTAATCTTATCCTCATCCAAGATGCCAAGGTCTCACATGACTGTTAGAGTCAGCAAAATGTTCCAAGCAGTTTGCACAAAAGCGGCACTTAGTTGAATTTTTCCATTCTCATTCATTTTAGTCCTGCACGGTGGCTCCATATTTTGCCAATGTTGATGGTTCTGTAGGCTCAGCAGGGTCAAGATTAACACTGTTGAGTTGCTGCCTATTAGATGTCCTTTAGGAAAACTCAGTGGTTAATATATGGAGTGGTATGGAATTGCTATGGATTCTAGAGGCATCAATTTGTGGTCTTCCCTGAAGCCTATGTCCCAGCTACTATACCCCTATTGCTGTATTTGTGTGAAATGTGTCTTGATTTTATATGTTCATTGTATAGCTTCATAGGCAGCTGATGGATTAACAGTCTAGGTTCCATCTGCATTTCTCGTTCTAATGTGAACATGGTTTTTCTCACACAGCATTCTCACCCTGTTCAGTTTTGTAGGGTGGAAAAAGGGATAGAAAAATTATAAAAGTTTTATCTGATTCTTTTGCACATTGAGTTTGTCAGTAGCACTATGAATATAAGATAGTTAATTACCTTGACATGATTACATGGTAAACATTACCAATAATTGATGTTGATAGATACTTGAGATCATCCCCAGATCTCACTTCAATCCAATATCTTCTGTTTACTATTCATTCCATAAAGGTGGTTGGGTTTTTGCACAGTTAATATAATTGAACTGTATTTGTTTAATCAACATAAACACTTGTGACAGGAGCCCTTAGTTGCATTGATGCCCCTGACAGATTCTGTAGGTCTTTCCCATAATCCTAATCACATAGTCACAAGTATCTGCTCCATAGTGTTGTCAGCAAAAATGCCAGGTAATGTGATATACTAGGCACAATAAATTGTATGGATGGCAAAGTACATTTCAGCAATATTTTATTAATTTCATAAAGTCCTTGGAATAAGCCATTTAACTGGCCATATCTAAGAGCATTGGACACTGTGTATATCTTTTTCATCTTTGTTGTACTCTTTACTAACAGAAACCTAGTCAGAAGCTGGTAAGGTATCAGTATCAATGTTTGTTTTCTTCTGCATCTATGAAAGCTAGAAATATACAAAAAGTAAGAGCTGCAGGATTTTGCTGTTTTAAATTGTGCTGTTATTTTCTCTGCGTCATAATGTGGGCTAAAATATATTGATATATAATGGGTTGGGCAATGTGGACAACATCACAGTAAGAATATGTTTCTACCATAATATAATTTTCATTCAGCATTACAAATGTGATAGATGAGAACCAGATGGACATCTAATAGTAGAATAAGTAATAAAATCTTTGTTAGCCCTTATTTTCATGGAGTCCTCTGAATCGTTTGGAACCTTTGTTGTGTGCATTGGATCATCTCACTGCAAGAAGCCCTATATGGTCATAATTCTATATAGCCACACATTGTTTTAATATTTAGATATTTCCCCTGTAATATAATAATGCAACCCAGTCCTATCCAGTCAGTTGGCTATAGCAATACAGATAGTGCCTACCTTACTTTGTCTTTGCAAGCCTTCCACGGGCAGATGGTACGCCATGCAACATATATTAGTGAAAAAACAGTGCCCAGGTCTGCAGTGTCATTTTAGGGGGCTAGTTCATCTGAGTGACACTGGCTTGTTTTGTCCTTTCTTCACCTGAGCAGTTTTCAGTATCATAGATTGTTGTACTATACTGGTACATAGAATATTGCAGACATTCCATGAGCACATCTTGATGCAGCTACTTCCTTTTGTTCTGTTTCACTTCTAATTAACCTACTGTTAGGGTCTAAATTCTGTAGCAGTAAGTTTACTATGAGTGTAACTGGCTTTTGCACCTTTGTTAGTTAAGATTGGGGATGGGGAAGAATATTCGCTAAATGTGCTGGATTTTGACTGAATTCGACAGTCTGCTATCTTTTCAGACTGGCACTGATTTCTTGCGGCAGGCCGTGGCTGTAATCGGCATGGATTTTTGGCAGCCACAACTGCAATCAATTTTTTTAAAATATTTCCCCCCATTTTGCATAATTATCTTCATAATTTCCTCTACGTTTTTTATTAAGAAAGCTTAACATTTAGCAGGAAAAAGACATTAAAATCACACTGCAAACAAAACAAGAATAGTGAATAGCAAAAGGGATGGGGATCATTAAGCAGCACATCAGTTAGCCCGAGGCAAGAGACAGACTCAAATGTGATTATCTGCCTCACTGATGTGTAAATGGGGGAGGGGAACCACATGGAACTTCGTGATCATTTACAAAAGTATTTATGTTAGAAATTACACAATTTTTTTTTGCCACAAGAAAACCCACAGCTTGAATCACTCCCAACTCCCCCCAGAGCACATCGGATTGGCAAGTGTCAAAGCAAGCAGGAACAAAAAAAGGGTGGATTGGGATCGAACGATGGACTATCAGAATACAAACAGATTGGAACTAGGCAGCAAACCCCATCCCTAGTTAAGATTACAATAAATTCAATCTCTATTACTGCTAACCAACCCCATCAGGACAATGTGCTATTGTATCCCATCTTCTCTACTGCATTTGAGAAAAGTGATTGCTTTCTATCCACAGATAAGGAAGCAATAAGATTCCCATCATCAAAACTACAGAAGCTAATTTCCAGTACAGTATTGGCTGGTTTAGATAAAGAATGAGCACAATTTACCAATGACACAACAATTAATTATGTCTTAATAAAGCTTTATAGACCTGCTGCTGTTCTTTGCCCTGAATCCTTCAGGGGGGGGAAAGTTGAGGCAATGTAAGAAACATCAGGTTATGCTCAGTTAAAGGTTATCAAATACACAGCATCTTCTTGGCAGATTGATGGGATAAGCTTCTGTGATTTATTTGATATGATATAGTAACCTTGCTGAAGTGTGAAACCCAATTAGTCTTCAAATCTTGTAATGTAATATATGCTTAATAACTTTAGAGCATTTCCACGGCATCTTAGTGATAGTTTCAGGTAGTCAGAATACTGGTACTTCTTCAGCCCCAATGCTGTAAAACTGGGAAAATCAAGCATGAACCACGATCACTTGCATATTGACAAAAAATACTTGTATATTCAGAGGCATGGAACAACTGGGAAATAAAGAGCTCAACAGATCAGTTGAATAGATTTGCCCTTATTCTGCATGATAGAAAGGAAGTACATTCATTGAGATGTGATGCAGATGTTAAAGGAGTAGGAAGATCAAGCCCTGTGCTTCTTTTTCTATATTTGAAATGGCCCTGCAGTGCAAGAAAGGAGCAAGACTACAAAATATGCTCTCCACATATTTGGCGCTATTGGAAGGAAATGTTTCCTTGCAATGTAATTTTAGTTGCTGGTGTGTGTGTGTGTTAATATTGCAATTGTGTGATGAGACTGATCACATGAGTCTCTCCTCCTGTCAAGGCTTTCCTTCCTTCCTTCCTTCTGTCTTGTTGCCATTTGTGTAGAATAGTCGCAAGCACTTGGCCCTGCCCACATGATTCTTTAATTCATTCATCATCACAGCATGAGATGGCTCCCATACCAACAGCATTACTGACACTCCACCAAGAGAGAGGGTACTGGTTGGATGGGACTGGGAAACACCCATGACACTAGCATGGGATTGCACCATGTGGCACTTCCCACATTGCTGGTCATGTGAAGAGGAATAGAGAGACTGTCATATAAAGAATGGGGTCAGAGGCAACCTTCTTGAAAGTCATGCTGCAGCAGTATCAGAAGCTACTGGGGCAGTCCTGGCAACCCACAGATGTGCTGACCCATGTGGTGGAGCCACCAGTGCTACAAATAAAGAGAATGTCTAGGCAGTGTTCAGTGGATTGGCTATTCATTGCCCCTGACCTAGAATGATTATAAAGGCTTCAAACTTAGGTTGGGACCTTGTCTGAATAGCAGTGGTATCAAGAGTTTCATTCATTCCAGTGGTGCCTGCCTTCTGATTTATGGATTCTGACTCTTGTTTCTTCCAAGCTCCTGGTTCTCACATCATAGGTGCCTACAGCCCAATACTGACAAAGTGCCACTTCAGGATCTCTCTCTCTCTCTCTCTTTCTCTCTCTCTCTCTCTCTCTCTCCCTTCCTCCCAGTAGAAGCCCAGATGTTTATCATGTGAAAAATCCATTTATGGAAACTGGAGTGCCAAACTGGAAACTTCTAGAGGAAAGCAGGACCCATCCAGCTTTCCTTCCCCATTGCCACAACGTTCCAGAAAGTTCCAGCAAACAGTAGAATTGATCGACTGCCAAAACTCGAGCAGGTTACAGAATTGGGAATTACTTCCACAATCCATTCCAGGCAGACACGCCCAGTTCAGAACAGATAGGGATGTAGCATGACCACCAGGTTTGTCTATCTCACATAGACCTTTGCCTACCTTTAGAAGTGTCAAGCCTTTACAGAAGGTATTATTACATGATGGCCATGGATGCACAATTAGGACATACCAGGTGGCATATTGAGTTGCCTAGGCATTCCTTGGACAAACCTTGAAAGCTTCTTCACTTGCTCTGAGCCTCTGATGCAAACAACATTTTAGATCCCTTCTGGCTGTGTTAGATCCAATGTTGGTACATGAGACTGTGTCCTAAAGCAGTCTGGGAACATGCCAGGCCATTCTGTGAAACAGTGTACTCCTCTGTAGCCTGTTACTCTTGTCCTTACAAGCCAACAAGATTTAATCTTAGCCCAGCAACCAAATCATGCACTCATTTTATAATGATTCACAGCACAATCCCATATATGTCTACTCAGAAGTAAATCCTATTGAGCTCAATGGAGCATACTCCTAGGTAAGTGGGTTTAGGATTCCAGAGATGCATTCTGCCTGTCCCTCTCTTGACACAGGTCATCCATTAGGGTAAGCAAGACTGCTTCTATTGCACAGTAGCAAAAAGCACCTGAGTGCTTTGTGTGTATTTGAATCCTTACTAAATAGCACACCTTCCCTGGAATGAGTCACACTGGGACTTTAACTTAAAATAAAAGAACTACTTTATTCTGGAAGTACATACTTTATAATGAAGAGTTCTACATCTAGCTAAGTTCGAGATGCAAACACTAAGCCTAGTGTTTGCCCTCATGCTGTCAGAAGAGAGACAGACAAAGAGAAGATACTTTCTCTCTCTCAAAGGAACGAAGAAGCTGGACGATGTGGTCAGCATCCTAAGAATAACAGTTTATACAGGAAGGAAAAGTTAGCAGGAGATCAAAGGATAGGTATAGTCTAGGAATTAGGAGGTCTCCTCTCTTTCTACCCTTTTTAACCCCATGCAGACCCAACTCATCCATCAAGTTGAACCACACATTCCAACAGATTCACTTTCACCTGAAACCAGATTGAAATGGATCCAGATTATCTGTATCCTCCAGGAACTCCTGTAATTGATTTGCCATCACTGTCTCCAGCATCTTGTCCAAGAAGGGGATATTCATGACTAGGCAGTAGTTATAAACCACAGGGTCCAGGGTGGGCTTCTTCAGGAGTGGATGCAATTACTGTGTTTGATTTTGTAAAGCCTTATTCTTGAGGTTCTGCTCACCTATTTGAACTTAAGCTTCCTCTTTTTTTCCCAAGAAGAAAGGCTATGTGAATACAGCTTGTGGACATTGAGCCAAATTTGGGAATTTACAGAGAGGGCAAAAATCGAAGCATGTCCTTACTGGAGCATGCTATGTGTCCAGTTCTGCACTTTAAATGTAAAACAGGAAATGTAAAAGTTTCCAATAGTTTAAAAGGGCTGTCAAAGCAAGCCAAGCAGCTGTGCATGTCTTTTTATTAATGTTCTAAGTCCCTGGAGAACTCCTTCTTTTTAGAACTCTGATCTTCACCCCAGGCTGGGTAGGTGTTGTCTTCTCCTGGGGGCTTCCTTCCAGAGCTTCTTCTCACTTTATCCCAAATTACATTCCACTTGTGGTATAACTCATTCCCATATCCCTTCCACACTCTGGAAATCTCTGAGTTTTGTTTAACTGTGGATGTTCTAGATGGCTTCAAAAGAGGTTTAGACAAATTCATGGAAGATAAGGCTATCAATGGCTGCTATTCACAATGGTTATGTTCTGCCTCTACTGTTGGACACAGCATGGCTCTGAATATCAGTTGCTGGGAATCACAAGCGGCGAAAGTGCTGTTGCACTCAGGTCCTGCTTTCAGGCTTCCCACAGGAATCTAGTTGGTCACTGTGAGAACTGGATGTTGGACTAGATGGGCCATTGGCCTGATCCAGCAGGTTCTTCTTATATTATGTTCTCTAGATTCACACAGTTTTAACCTTCTGTAGGATGTGGGGTTGGTTTTGTCCCAAAGTTTCTTCTTCTACATGTCTACAGAGCATGCTGCTTCAGTTAACGGCTGAATCATGACTGGACCACCCCATTTAATTCATTATCATGCATAACCTGGCATGCTCATTAGTACATTATAGATTATGATTATATATTAGCTCAATCTCCTCCCCCAATTACTGTCTGCAATCACTTTGGAAATACTTGCAGTCAGAAGACATTGGTGAATTGCTGGAACTGTGATAGAATGAGAGGAGCATAAGGCAGTTTTCAATGACAAATGATATCCTCAAAGTGCTAACTAAAACACTTGATGTAACAAAATTGTATTGATGCATTATGATAGTATGGGTAAGTGCAGGTCCCAGGGTCCCAGTTCTAGTTTAATAGGGTACTAAATGAAAGGAATTTACAATGGCTAACAAAATAGCAAATATTTGGGTGAGTTTAATAAAAGCCTATGAATATATGGCATGAAGCAATATCCACCCAGCACTTTAAAATCTGTGTGCCTCTTCATGAATTGGAAGCTTATACTGCAGTTTTCATAATGGGTATGAAAATTAAACAATCAGAAAGGAACTAAATATGAAGCTAAGTTATTTATTTAACAAAGGGCACTGCTTAAAGTCCTTTGAAATTAATTTTAAGAGTTCATGCAAATATTAAATGGGATGAGGAAAAGGGTACTTAAAAGAGAAGTCTTAGAGATGTGTAAAGCTAGTATTGTCGTGGAGCTTTCAAAAGCAGAATTATCTGGCATTTTAAAAATAGCCATCATAATAGGCTTACTTTCTTTTATCTGCCACCCACTTGCTACTCATCTGGAAAAACAAAAGTTAACCAAAACCTGTTTAGATTTTCTTTGCATCATTTCTACAGTCTAGCCTAAAATATCTGCATAGATCCTGTGCAGTTTCTTCCTCTTATTCTCACTGTGACAATACTCTCTGTATCGATTCAGAAATGCCTTTTTTATTTTTACAATAAAAACCATTTTCCCATCCTTTAAACCTTACACAAATGCTTATAACACCATCAAAAGAGTCTGTTGGATCAGGCCGATGGCCCATCTAGTCCAGCATCCTTTTCTCACAATGGCCAAACAGGGGCCTATGGGAAATCAGCAAGAAGCACCTGAGTGCAAGAACACTCTCCCCTCTTGCAGTTTCCAGCAACTGGTATTCAGAAGCAGTCTGCCTCCATCCATGTTTCTTGCCACGGGCTGCTAGGAATACCATTGGCTTGGTGGACTCAGATTAACTATGCAAGCTTATGCATATCTACTCAGAAGTAAGTTCCACTGAGTTCAAAGGGGCTTATTCCCAGATATGAATGGGTTTTTCATGCAAATAGGTGAACTCTGATGAATATGACTGGCTTCCTGTGGCATTGGCAATGCATTCCTAACCATATTCACAAGTAAAAGTCATATTGAATTCACTGATGCATTCTCCCAGGTAAGTGGGTTTAGGATTGCAATCTTAGTTAGGAGTAAGCCCCATTGAACATAGTGGAATTTACTTCCAAGTGTATATTTATTTATTAAATATCTATCCCGCCCTTCCAAATATCCACAGGATTGATTTGCAAGATCACTTTAATATCTAAGGACCATGTTTTGTAGGAGTTTCCTTTGGAAGTAAAGTGGCCTGTGCTTGCTGTCTGCTGTTGCTTATCACTTCTGATTTATTATTAATCAGTACTTCTAAATCTATTCATTTTTAAAGAGTGTATTAAACTGGTTAGTGATTAGCAATAATTGCCTCACCTTAGGAATCCCTGGAAACTGTAGTCTAAAATGATCCCAGAATGATCAGGGGACTGGAAACAAAACCCTAGGAGGAGAGACTTAAAGTACTGGGCATGTTTAGCCTTCAGAAGAGAAGACTGAGAAGAGATATGATAGCATTTATCAAGTACTTGAAAGGCTGCACACAGAGTACGGCCAGGATCTCTTCTCTGCCCTGAGTGCAGGACACAGAATAATGGGCTCAAGATAGAGGAAGCCAGATTTTAGCTGAACATCAGGAAAAACCTCCTAACTGTTAGAACAGTACAACGATTGAACCAGTTACCTAGAGAGGTGGTGGGCTCTCCAACATTGGAAGCATTCAGGAGGCAGCTGGACAGCTGTGATGCCCTTCCCTGGCTCTCCCTGTCAGGTTCCTACCTGCTCGTGGCTACTGCCTTTCACTAGGCACCACCAGGGACTCCACCAGTCCGGACTGTCCTTTTTTTATGGTTTCTCTCTCCGCTCTAGCACAGATCTCAATAGATCCCCCTGCTAGGCAGCACCACCAGTCACGTTCTACAACCAATGTTCCCAGAGACCTTGCCTGAGTCTCTCTATCCGGTTACATTCGTGACTGCGTGCCTATGCTATTCCAAACCCCCTTGTATCAATGCAGATAACTCATAACTCGGGGTTGCTCTGGATACTTATAATGTTATCTTCTCCTCTTCACTGCTGCCACCATTTGTTACTGTTTCCCTTCAGCCTTGGTTATTACCTTACCCTCCCTTCTGGTCTGTGAAACCCCAGCCAAGGATCAGGCCTTCGGTAAACCAAAATAGTATTTATTAAATAACATTAATAACAAGATAACTTTGATAATGATCTACAAGCTTATGGTTTCATCTATTACTGTGATATTTGACTTATGACTAATCCGAACTCCACCTCCCTCTTTCTCCACACTCTCCTGACATACACCAACTCACACCCACCTCCAAACTCCACCAAAACAACCCACTCACGTCCACCCAGATTCAACTGTCATCCTTCCATTTATACTCTCAGCCATCCAAACACTCAGCCAATCATCCAGCATTCTACTGCTCATTTACTCCCCCCTCCTCTTTCATTCCACTTACCATGTATCTTCTATACAAACAGCACTTACCATATATACATTAATACAGGAACATCACATTTCCCCCCCCCCTTAAAAATAACAGCAGAGTATTATTCCTGCTCTAGGATTCATACGCCGCGTTAACAATAAAACCAAGTCTTTATGGGGAAAATGTCTTTTTTGTTCCTACGTCTGCGTCACGTGACTGCAGTCCCAGCCACCTGCCTTGACAGTCCATCGGCCAATACATTGTCCTTGCCTTTTATGAACTGGAAGTCCACTTGATAGTCCTGTAGGGCCCAGGACCACCTCTGCAGCATAGTGTTATGGTTTTTCATAGTCTGTAACCATAACAAGGCCCGATGGTCAGTCGTCACAGTAAATCTTCGTCCCCACACGTATGGGCGCAACTTGTTCAGTCCCCACACAACCGCTAGGCACTCCTTTTGGACCGACAAATAGTTTTTCTCCCTCGACGTCAGCTTGCGATTCAGATACGCCACTGGATGTCTGGTGCCTTCTCTCTCCTGCAGCAAGACGACTCCCAGCGCGAGGTCCGACGCATCCGTAGCCACGATGAATGGTTGCTCATAGTCTGGTGCTATTAATATAGGTCCTTGGCACAAGGCTTGCTTCAGCAGATCAAAAGCCTTCTGACATTCATCCGTCCATACCACACGCTCAGAACACTTTTTCTTTGTCAACTCATGCAAGGGGGTTGCTATTTCCCCAAAATCTTTCACAAACTTTCTATAAAAACCAGCCAAACCTAGAAATGCCCTAACTTGTTTTTTAGTTAAGGGGATAGGCCACGATTGTATTGTCTCCACCTTGCTCCATAAGGGGGTGATTTTCCCATTCACACGGTATGGAACAGATCTGATTGGGGCATGATTTCCAGTATCAATGGAATGTTCGGCTATACTGGTTCGGCCAGGTTTATTACTAAAGGGATCTCCATAGTTTTTCAAAACTCTCAGAATCTCTTCCTTTACTTCTTCTTTCACCTCCTCCGACCATTCCACTTGATCTACCCCTCCTTTGTCTTTGCTTTCCTGTACCAAATCTGGAAGTTCAGGCCCACTTCCCTCAGGGAATAAGGTAACTTGCAACACCTTTGCATCCCTGGTATGGTAAGGTTTCAACATATTTACATGAACCACTTTGTTTTTGTTTAGTTGGTCTGTGGTAATTACATATGTCACTGTGTCAAGCTTTTCTCTTATGGTATATGGTCCCTCCCAGTTAACCTGTAATTTATCATGTTTCTTGGGTATGAATGCCATAACCATATCTCCCACATCATACACACGTTCCCTGGCTGTTCTGTCATACCAGTAACTTTGCTTCTCCTGAGCTTGACTCAAATTCTTTTGTACAGCTTCCATCATCGATGTTAATTTGCTGCGGAAGTCTAATACAAAATCAACTACAGATGTTTTGTACTCTCCCAGGGTTCCTTCCCATGAATTTTTTAACAGTTCCAAAGGTCCCCTCACTTTTCTAGTGAACATCAGTTCAAAGGGTGAGAAGCCTGTTGACTCCTGAGGGACTTCTCTGTACGCGAATAAGAAGCACCCCAAACGTTCATCCCAGCCTTGTGGGTGATCTTGAACATAACTTCTTATCATGCCCTTCAGAACCCCATTAAATCTCTCAGTCAATCCGTTAGTGGCTGGATGGTAAGTGGTGGTCTTTAGATGTTTTAGACCACAACATTTCCACATACATTACATCACTTCTCCCATGAATACACTGCCTTGATCCGTCAGCACTTCATGAGGGAAACCCAGCCTCATAAAGATTTTTAACAAAGCCTCTGCCACTACAGGGGCTTCTACGGATCTTAATGCTTCCGCGTCTGGGTACCTAGTGGCAAAATCCACCACCACCAATAGATATTTCTTGCCATGCCTTGTGGGTTTGGAAAAAGGGCCCACCAAATCTACTCCCACTCTATAAAAGGGTTGTCCAATTATAGGAAGGGGCTTTAAGGGTGCCTTAGTCTTTACTCCACTTTTTCCCACCTTTTGGCATATACCACAAGATAGACAATGTTGTTTTACATCTTTGGAGATATTTGGCCAATAATAGTGTGCAGCCAATCTCCTCTTGGTCTTTTTTATTCCCAGATGTCCTGCACATGGGACATCGTGGGCTACCTCTAGCAATCTGGTTCTGTATTTGCTAGGTACTATCAATTGCTTCACTGGTTCACATTCATCCTTTCTCTCAGCAGGCATCCACAGTCTATATAAAATCCCATTCTCACACACAATTTGATTCCTCAGCTTGTCAGTAAAGGGAATCTTTTGTGTCAGGGCTTGCTCCTTTATTTGCTTCAAACTTGTATCCCTATTCAGTTCTTCCCTGAACTGCTCTGTCTCTTCACTAGAGACCATTTGATACAAGTTGTTTCTTTCACCAGGCCTTCCAGGGGTTGCTATGGTGACCGTAGGCTCAAAAACAGGTTCCACCCTGTTTCCTTCAGCCCCTTTTAATATGGCTTCTGTTTCTCTGCCAAGTTGTTGTCTGGTTACCACATATATTTTTCCTTGTGCCCCCATTACATCTCTTCCCAGTATCACTGGCTCTTGTTGTTGGGCATTAATACCCACTTTATATTTTCCCTCTCTGCCTCTCCACTGCATTTTCACTAGGGCCATGGGTAAGCTTTCTGGTTTACCCCTCACTGCTTGGATAGTCACCGTTTCCTGAGGTAATATTTCCTCAGATTTTATTAAATCTGGCCTCAGTAACGTCTGAGCGGCACCAGTATCAAGCAATGCCCAATAATTTGCCCCTTGTATACTCACTTCCTCTCTCAGACTTGAATCAAGGTCTTTTACTTCTGTCCAGTTTATCTGGCAGAACTGAACCTTTTTCGTTGTTAGATCTTTTGGTTCTGTTTTTACTGCCCTTGCCTGAGCAGGATTACTAATGGGGTTGGCAACCTCACATTGAAAACGTAGGTGCCCCGGTCTACCACATTTATAGCATAATTTCTCCTCCATTTTAGGGTACACAGATCCACTCTGGGGTGTCCTGTGCCCTTCAGATTTTACTTGAGGACTCACTCACTGTGGCACCACATCCTTTTTGCCGCCATTATATGGTCTGGGTTTAAACTCTATTAATGTTTTCCCCACCCAGCCAGTTCTATTGGAGGCAAAGTGATCCGCCATCTCTGCGGCCTCCTGCACCGATGTAGGGGAACGGTCTTTGACAAGGAGCCTTATTTCTGGTGGTAACTGATGGAATAATTGATCCAGTATCATGAGGCTTTTCACCTCTTCCACTGACTGAGCTTTGGCACTACTCATCCACTTTCCAAATATATCCATCAACTTTGCTCCCAGTTCAACAAAAGACCTCCCTGCTTGGATCTGACAGTTTCGGAATAACTTTCTAAAATAGTCAGGTCCCAGTCTGAACCTTTTGTATACTGCCTCTTTAAACTCGGCATATGTGATGGGCTTGTCTGAGGGGAAATATTGGTATACCTCTGCCAACTCCCCCTTGATCAAGTTCGATAAATATTGCATATATTTATCCTCTGGTAGCCCCCACATTTGAGCCGCTTTTTCAAAAGTGCTGAGGTAAATTTGTGGATCTTGTCCAGGCTCAAACACTGCAAAATCTTTCGGTGTCACCTTTATTTTAGTTTCATTTCTGTCCTTTCTTGTTTCCTCAGAATGAAACTTCTCTCTTTCAAACTTTAACTTTTCCACCTGTAATTCAGCATCCAATGCTCGTTGCTTCTCCCTCTCCTCAAACCCCATTCTCATTCTCTCAATTTCCAACTCCCGCTGTTTTTCCTTCTCTTCCGTTTCAAAGACCCCCTGCTTGTCTTTTTCCTCAGCCTCCCTCCTCAATCTCTCAGTTTCCAACTCACGTTCCCATCTTAACTTCTCTCTCAAGTACTCTATATAAGCGGGATTGCTTGAATACCCTTCTGGGGTCTCTTCCCTGACAGGTTGTTTTTGCTGGACAGTTGTAAAAGCTATTAGTGTTACCCTCAGTTCATCTACCCCTTTACCCTCGTGAGGTAAATTGAATGTTATGCACTTCTCCACCAGCTCCTCTCTTTTCATTTTTATATATTCAGCCATGGTGTTGGAGTTCACTCACTCTTTTCCACACACTCTTTGCCAGTCACTCTCACAAGTAATCTTTATTTGTTATTTCTGTTTGCCACACCACTGTTAGGGACTCTCTTTTGTCCGTATCCCACCACTACAGCCAACACCTGTGACGCCCTTCCCTGGCTCTCCCTGTCAGGTTCCTACCTGCTCGTGGCTACTGCCTTTCACTAGGCACCACCAGGGACTCTACCAGTCCAGACTATCCTTTTTTATGGTTTCTCTCTCCGCTCTAGCACAGATCTCAATAGATCCCCCTGCTAGGCAGCACCACCAGTCACGTTCTACAACCAATGTTCCCAGAGACCTTGCCTGAGTCTCTCTATCCGGTTACATTCATGACTGCGTGCCTATGCTGTTCCCAACCCCCTTGTATCAATGCAGATAACTCATAACTCGGGGTTGCTCTGGATACTTATAATGTTATCTTCTCCTCTTCACCGCTGCCACCATTTGTTACTGTTTCCCTTCAGCCTTGGTTATTACCTTACCCTCCCTTCTGGTCTGTGAAACCCCAGCCAAGGATCAGGCCTTCGGTAAACCAAAATAGTATTTATTAAATAACATTAATAACAAGATAACTTTGATAATGATCTACAAGCTTATGGTTTCATCTATTACTGTGATATTTGACTTATGACTAATCCGAACTCCACCTCCCTCTTTCTCCACACTCTCCTGACATACACCAACTCACACCCACCTCCAAACTCCACCAAAACAACCCACTCACGTCCACCCAGATTCAACTGTCATCCTTCCATTTATACTCTCAGCCATCCAAACACTCAGCCAATCATCCAGCATTCTACTGCTCATTTACTCCCCCCTCCTCTTTCATTCCACTTACCATGTATCTTCTATACAAACAGCACTTACCATATATACATTAATACAGGAACATCACAACAGCCACCTGTCAGGTATACTTAAGCGTGGATTCCTGAATTGAGCAGGAAGTTGGACTCAATGGTCTTATAGGCCCCTTTCAACTCTACTATTCTATGATTCAATGAACTAACCACATGAAGTCTGCTCTCAGCTTCTTACCTCATCCAAGTTTGAGAGAAACAATACTTCTGAGAACCTTGATGTTACATAATAAATCTTCCCCATTAGAAATGTAGGGGGGGATCATTATCATGATCCTGAATGTGTTGATTGTAATATGCTATAAAGCCACTCAGCTACTCAGCAGGGCTGTAACGGCCGTAAGTAAGTTGTCTATGTACTCTTACTAAACCATTTATAGATGAGCATTAAAAATGCTATAGACATTATGACCTCATAAATTAGCAGGTTGCTAGAATGTAGTTATTTAACAAAGAAGTTGTGCTTTGCAACAGAAGTACAAAAGAGCAGCAGTTTTACTGTCATTACATGTTGGGAACAGCTTATTTATTCAATAATTCATTAATTCATTCCTTAAAATCTTCCTTGTCAAATGAATCAATTACTCATAGTATCTCTGTTTTGTCTGGGCTGAGCATCAGTTTCCCGGACCTCTTCCAGTCCATTATACATTCCAGTCACTGATTCAGCATGTTCACAGACTCACCTCAGTTACATGAAAAGGGGAAAGAGATGGTTGTCATCAGCATACTGATGTCATCTCACTCCAGATTCCTAGATGACCTCACACAGCAGAACTTAGAAATATGGCACAGAGCAATAATATCCAGCATTACTGTCTAGAAGCCAGTGTTTATTTATTTATTATTTGATTTATATCCCGCCCTTCCTCCCAGCAGGAGATCAGGGCGGCTCAACTCATATGTTGAGATATGAAGGGAATCATTGTAGCATAGTGCCCCCAATTCTCATCCCTGATAGCCAATCTAGAAAGATATTGTGGTCAATGGTATCAAAACCCATAGAAAGGTGTAGGAAAATTTCCTTGTCCCTCCTTCCAATATAAGTTATCCATCAAGGGCAACCAAGTCTGCTTTTAATACCGAAGCTAGACCTTAAATCACACTGATCCAGATAATTAGTGTTATTGGAGTAACACAGCCACAGCCTGCTTGAGCACTTTGGCCCAAAAGGAATATTGCCTGAGTGTAATCCTCCAGGGTAGAGGGGGTCGTAAACCCCTTACTTTTGGGGGGAGCAGGGTCCCAGCCAGATCCCTATGTATGAGCCAATCAGCACAAAATGGGAGAATGTTAGCAACTAAAAAGAGTCCTAGTCCTTTCATGCTGATTGGAGCTAATCAGAGTGAAAGGTGAGTCAGCCACTGAGAATACCTCATCAGATAGGGTACAAATAGAGAGACTGAGGCAAGAAGACTCCTTTGCTCGCCTTCATGTATCTTAAAAGCACTTGAAAGAAAACAGCTTTATCCTATGTTCTATACTGCAGTGTTAGCACACAGGAAAATGTTGAGATTGAAAAGTGACATTCATGTGTAGGGTGCAGGAATCTCAAGTGCCCCATACTTCATGCCCTCCATCATAACTGAAGCTGCTTTAAATCTTCTTGCATGGAAGCAGGTCCAACCCTACTCCCCCCTCCATCTGCTTCATCCAGATTGCCTTCACCAACTGGTGCCAGTGCAATATTGATCTGTCAAAATGCTTCATTATTAACTGTAGCTTTTAATGTGTTTTAAAGTCAAGTGAGCTGTAATGATTCTGGCCCACTCACCAGGGAAGGATGCTGATATTGCCCCACAAACATACCTGTTCGCTCCTTAGATGATAATTGCAGCATAAGAGTGGACTGTTTTTTTAATTAATGGCAAAAATTCTAGAGCACTAGCTATCTAGAGGAAAGCATAAATTGAGTAATAGCCAAATACTTTTAAAATATAAGCAAGAAAGAAAAATGTCCTAGAAGGATTTTGCATGCTTTCACTTTAGTTCAAAGCAGGGTTTTTATGGCTAAGTTGTAAACACTTTAAACAATGGGATTTCTAATGAAACTGTTAAAACCAGCGAAAAAATTGCATAGCTATAATACAATTTAATGGCATATTCAAAATCCTATAATAGGCTTGCCAGTGAGACTCATTTAGCTTTTTCACAGCCGGTAAACCTTTTGCTTAAGAGAAATGACCTTATTTTCATGAATGTTTGTTTGGAGAATACATAAGGTTGTATTTCATCTGTCCCCACCTTGATGACTAGATCACCCCTGCTGATTTTATTCCATTTTAGACCAACATTTTGTGCTATTGAACCACTATGCAACCAACCACAATGGGGTTGCTTCTGTGCCTATAATGTCAGAATAATAAATATCCTGATTTGTATTTTTTCTACAGAAAAGCTTGTGGGGCAACAAAATCTTGTTTCTGCAAAAAAAGAAAACAAAAGTTTTGCATTCTAAGTTGTACCATATTATAGTGTCCCAGGTCATGGCTAGAAGGCACATTTCTGAAGGTAAGCAGGTCTATGGTCAATGTCTTCAGGTCAGTGCTTTCATGGGGCCTGCCTGGAAGTCTACATAGGCCACCTTGAGTCCCATGGAAGACTAGTAGGATAAAGACATAATAAATAAAATAGGCGGTAAAGGTTTTTTTTAAATTTAAAATCCTTATATTCTGCTTTATTGCCCAGAGAGACAGTCAAAATAGCTTATAAAAATATCACAATAAAAATCACATTCAAATCTGGTATCAGGTTATTTATGTGGTATTTCCTGACCTCATTTTTGGTCTTCCTTGGTGTTGCCCTTCAGCCTCTGTCTGGCTCCCACTGATGATGTCCTCTGACGCAAGGGAATGGGGCTGAGCAGCTCGATCTTGCTTTGACCATGACGAAGGAAAGTCTTCCTTTGCTGGCAGTTGCCAAGCAGTAGTTCCCTATGAGGGCCTCTGAGGCAAGGGCATTTGTTTGCATATGTGATATGCACAGAGATGGCACCATGATTGGTGAAGACTGTTATAAAGAAATACTTAGTGGCACAAGATGGAAGACCTAAGTAACCACACCTTAACCTAGGGGTGGAAAACCTCAAGACCAGAGGCTGAATGTCCCCTCCCCCCAGCCTCTCTATCTAGGCCTTGGGATTTTCTGTACCTGCTTTGTGTCCCAAGAGTTTTTGCCTGACTTGAATGTGTTCTTAAACTCTGATCATACCTCTCACTTGCCTGGATGGAGGATAATGTGTGAGTGTTTGTAGAAATTAGCCTACTGTACAAAGCTGAAATTTACATTTGTTGCTGTGCCCACTTTTGCCCAGCACTGGCATGTAGTTCTCGGCAGAAGGAAATATGGCCCTTGGACTGAAAAACATTCCCCACGCCTGCCTTAACTTTTCAAGTCCACAGACGGAGGAGCCAGAGCTCTGCTGCACAGTATCACTGACCAGTTTTAAAATTTGCTTTTTGTCCCATTATACATCCTGCAGCAGCGATAGCGGTATAACCAGACTTTATTTTTAGAGTAGAAAGCCTGACCTACAGAAGCCCAGCTTCTGTGACCTATAAGAAATACCTAGTAAACTGTTGGTGTCTGAACTTTTGACACAACTCATGACTAAAGCAGCTCACCTATAAGGGCAGAAATAAAACCTTTTATAAAATTAAATGAGTGTACAGAATATTTAATTCCTACAAAGAGGGGAAAAGTTACACCTCTGAGCTCCAACCTGGGAGAATTCCTTATCAAGTAGACCTTTGGGTGCTTAAGTTCTGCTCTGGTTAGCACTTGTAAGCAGAGTGTGAAATAGAAATTTGAAATTAATGGCCCATAATCAGAGAGAGCTGCCAACCTCTTACAAAGCAATCCTGACATACACTTGGGTAGTTACAGCCCTTATGGCACAGGGTGACAAATATGACAGTGCTACACATTATAAATATGGTATTTTTTTTTAGAACTGCACCACCTTTCAAACTGTTCGATTTAATAGCGATCTATCCTGCTGCTGGCAACTTTGATCCATTATCATTAACCAAAGGTTTGACAGAAAAGTGCCTTGATTTAGCAGAGAATTGTCTGATAAGGGAACATGTTAGATCACACAGACTTGGCACTGATATACTACAGGTCCACAGTGCACTGACTCAGCAAGTGACTTTTTTTTATCAACAGTAACTCCAACTTTTAAAAATGAGCTTCCTTCAACGTCACATCACGTATGCCAGCTTTGCTTCATTTCTCTTTTTAAAGGGTAATTGCTTGGGAAAGGTGCCATAATGAAAGCACTATGATCTAAATATATCTGCAGAACAGATCGATGTGAGATGGGGAGGGGTTCCTTCCCAGGATTGACTCTGCTGTGAGATAGAGTAAAGCAATCACTTCAGGTGGAAGATTCTGGACAGCACTAGCGAGCAGCCGATTGTCAGTTTAAATATATTTATTTATTACAATTATGTGTAAAATGTGATCTTGGGTATGTGACAAACTCTGTAAAATGTAATTGGTAAGAGCCAATGTAATGTTAGTACAAGAAGTTTGAGAGTTGACATTGTTTGCACAAGCAATAGCACAAGCAGTACCACACACACCTCACTGTCACCATGCATAATAATAGCAGTTACACTAGGGGATTGCAGAAGAACCATTGGCTGTTGCACTATGCTCAGAAGAACACGGCTCCTGCTAGTGGGGTAGCTGTTCTGCAAGCAGGCTGCCACAACTGAATATTACTCAATCATTTGGAATATTAAAAAGTGCACTTCACATGCTAATGCATCTTCCCTGGGGCTGCTTAAGAAACCTATGTGCCCTGAGGAAGGCAAGAGTGAGGCAGCCCAGGCCAGGGAGCGCACATACTATCGGCTCCTGTCAGATTAGGGATCTGACCATCTCGGTTCTCTCGGGTTCTCATTCTTCTAATTTTATATTCTGTTCTCTGCATTTCTGCAGAAATTTGCATTGTTTTTAAAAAAACCCTCATGAAAATACTTAACCATTTTAGTGCAAATTTCTCCTGATAAACACATTTTTGTATGTAGATTTGACTGATATGCACATTTTCGCCAGCAATTTTTCCTAATATAGTGCATTTTTGTATGCTATTTACATGAATATATTCATTTTTATGCACATTCTCTAATATATGCACTTCTGTATATATGCACTTTCAGTTGGAGAACTGCATCACAAAATTTGGACATGTGCAAATTTTGAAGGATGGTGTCTTTTGGTTCTCATATTGTTTTGGAAAGTGTGCATTCGATAGATTCAGCTTTGAATGCAAATTGAGTCAAATTTCTCCCCCATCCCTAGTCAAAACTCTGTATTTTATATAATTTATTTGCTTTAATATTTTAAAATTGTAAACTGCCTTGACAGCCTTGGCCATGAAGGCAGTATGGAAATCCAATAAACACAACAGTATACCGTAATGTATACTTACCACTTAAATATGTGGTTTGTGTGTTCATGTATTGTTGTTGCTGTGACAAAGTCCTCTGTTTTGAAGGAGGTCGAGGTGCACACTTTGGCACTGGGTAGGACTACCATCTGGATTTTGCATAAAATGTTTTGAGCCTGCGCTGGTCCTGGTAGCATCCTGTCCCTAATTAACATGGCTTATTACTTCCTGCCAAGTGTTCAAGAATAAAGCACAAAAATCTTGCAGTTTCCACCATTAATTATTTTTTTAAAGGAGCTCACTGTTTTTTTATATTTATTTAAGATACTTATAATCTTCTCTTTCCCTTTAAAGTTGAAGACAGCTAACAGCAGCAATTATAAAATACAATAAATAGCACATATATGAAAAACCAACCAAAATAGCAAGCCAGGAAAGAAAAGTAACTAAAAAGAGCACCAGTATAAAAAATGTAAGAAACACAGAAGAATTACATGCCTGTTATGGCAAGGCCAGACAGTAAGACCGACCTCTAAAGCCCATAATCTTTCTTAAACAGGAAAGTTTTAATACTGTGGCAAAAGGCCAAAAGGGGGGGGTTGTCTCGGCAAAAGGCTGCAACGCTTGGATGCAGCAACAGATAAGAGCCTAACCAAATGCTGGTTTGGAACCAATTAAAGGGCCTCTATGGCCGATCTTAATGCAGCGATGATCCTGGTCCTGGCTGGTTCAACAATCATGTTGATCATGGGCTGGATTATATGAGACAAGATGGTCCTTCAAATATCCTAGTTGCAAACAATAGGTCCTTTTAAAGGTCAGAACCAGTGCATTGATTTGGGCCATGAATCCAACAGAAGGCTGGTGCGGTTGTTTCAGCAGTAACAGGTTCCTGCTAACCAGATCGCACCAATAACCTAGTCACTGCACTGATACATCAGTGGTGGGTAGATTAGGTACTTATAATGAATCATAGAATAGTAGAGTTGGAATGGGACTATAAGGCCATAGAGTCCAACCCCCTGCTCAATGCAGGAATCCAGCTTAAAACATACCTGAGAGGTGGCTGTCCAACTGCCTCTTGAATTCCTCCAGTGTCTCACCAGAGGCCCTTCTCTGAATGTCACCACCAACTGATATCCAGTGGAAGGCTTATATGTGATACTACCCCAGCTGTGCAACATTTCTCTGCACACACCCCACCTCATCCAAGAGGCTTACCTGGAACCTATTGTACAGTCTTTAGGACGCCAGGTGAAGTTTTTTTAAAAAATTTCCCAGGCTTCTGAACAGATCTTGTGGTTTTGCCTTTTTAACCCTTTTAAGGACTGTTTGTATTTAATTTTATTCCTTCATTTCTGCTGTGCTGTGCTGTGCTTTGCCCTGTAATTGCTTTTTATTGTTCTTATTGCATTTTATACTGCTGTTTTTTATTGTTCTACTGTATTTTAACCATTTTTATGTACACTGCCCAGAAACTCTGGTTATGGGGAGCATAGAAATGCTGTAAACAAACAAAAATAAAAACAGTAAGTAATAATAGGTATTTTTAATGATACAGTCTTGTGTACTTTTAGCTGGAAAGGCAACCATCAACACAATTACTATCCATCTGTGTTGCAGGGTTTTCCTAATGTTTAGATCAAACTCCCCTCACTCACCCCCACCCTGTCTTTGATTCTGTTCAGTTTTATTATTTTAGCCATGAGCCATAACAACATACAGCACAGTACAAAATGCCAGCTGTATTAGAGTCAATGTAGGCACCCTCTATGCAGATGGGTACTGGAATATCTCAAGATTTATCGATTGTAAGTTGCTTTGGGTTCGCTTTTGTGAAAAAAGTGGCTAACAAATTTAATAAATAAAATAAAATAAATAAAAGGTTGCTGCGACCCACAACTGCAATCCTAATTCCCATCTCCATACATTCATTTGTAAATTTGATTATAATCCATATATTACAATCCATAATCCATATAGAAAAATTTACCTTGTGGTTTTGAAAAAAAGTGTATTTACACTGAAGATTTGTAAGAATAGCTGATATATAGTGGATTTTGGTGTGATCTCTTTAGTCTAATCCAGCAGGGTTTTCTTATGTTCTCTTGCTAGTTTTTCTCTATAACTGCTGTAGTTCCTTATGTGTGTGGCTTTTTTCTGCCTTGATTTTGTTATTTTTAAAAAAGAAGTTTTTTTTATAGCAAGAGTTTCATTCACATACCAAATGGCAGTAGTTGACTAAAAATTTCAGCACTGCCCGTATCCTGTCCACATCATCAGGCCACATTACCTGGGACTGATCCTAAAACACTGGGTCTGATGTGGACACCTCAACTGTCACTGCCATAATAGCAGCATCCCAATTAGTGTGGAGCTGAACAACTTCATATTTGAAGTGTCTCATAAACTGATTGCAGCTAGACATCATGTGGTCCCAACAGGCCTGAGGAGAGGGGAGGCGGGGGGGGAACCCTGGGGCCCAGTCCTCTGGACCATGAGAAAAACAAACAATCCATTACAAAATGAATGTTGGTATCTCAATTGATCAGAGAATGGCTATAATGTCTGTTGCTAAATCTCAGCGTATCCAAGTCTTCTATAAGCATCAACATTTATTGATATGATTCGGACATGGCAAAGCATAACATACACTTTGAGAGTCTGAAGTTGAGACCAGAACTACTAAGCCCAGTCGAAGGCACCAGTTCACATTTGCTCAACAAGCATTACCTACGGTTCTCTTAAAGGAACAGTACACCAAGTGGCAGATAAAAGGAAAGCTAATACATGCATGCCACCTCTTCTCATTATTTGGTCTGTGCCTAGAACACATTGGAACAAGTCTACATCTGTTTTGGCATTGTTTTACAGTGAAATTAACATTATGGAGTACAAATACCAGTCTGAGGCACAGAAAAGGAAAGACAACTGAGAAAAATATGAAAAAGGGAAAAAAAGGACCGGCAAGTTTATTTGGCCTGGGCTTTGTTTCAAAATCAGCATGTTGTGATGAGGGAAATAGTGAAAGCCAGTCATCAGATGCTCACCCATTATTAGAAGAAGAAAAAGCTAATGCTGATTCTGCTGAAGTAAAAGCACTAGCACTAAGGGTAGGGCTAGATTGGTCTCATATCTCATTATTAAACAACTTCATTGTGAATTAATGTATTTATACACTTACCACACCAGAAGAAGTTTTCATATTTGTATCTTTTCTCCCATTTTTGTGACTAAAACCAAATATGAAACACTTGTTCTTCAAACATCAAGTTACTATTGGTGAGCAGTACTAGTGCACAGTACTTGCAGACCTTTCAGGACTATCATGAACTTTTTGGTTCTCCTTTCTGGGTCCTGTAGCAAGTTAAAAAAAAAAGTTAAAACTGTTTATACTATTGGAAATGTCTGAACTGATATAAAGTATATATCTCAAAATAACGTTGAATATATGCAATACAAAAAAAATCCACATTTTTCAAGGTTTTTTTTAAGAGAGGTGATCCAGTGGACATAGTGTACTTAGACTTTCAAAAAGCATTTGACAAGGTACCTCACCAAAGGCTTCTGAGGAAGCTTAGCAGTCATGGAATAAGAGGAGAGGTCCTCTTGTGGATAAGGAATTGGTTAAGAAGCAGAAAGCAGAGAGTAGGAATAAATGGACAGTTCTCCCAATGGAGGGCTGTAGAAAGTGGAGTCCCTCAAGGATCGGTATTGGGACCTGTACTTTTCAACTTGTTCATTAGTGACCTAGAATTAGGAGTGAGCAGTGAAGTGGCCAAGTTTGCTGATGACACTAAATTGTTCAGGGTTGTTAAAACAAAAAGGGATTGCGAAGAGCTCCAAAAAGACCTCTCCAAACTGAGTGAATGGGTGGAAAAATGGCAAATGCAATTCAATATAAACAAGTGTAAAATTATGCATATTGGAGCAAAAAATCTGAATTTCACATATACGCTCATGGGGTCTGAACTGGCGGTGACAGACCAGGAGAGAGACCTCGGGGTTGTAGTGGACAGCACGATGAAAATGTCGACCCAGTGTGCGGCAGCTGTGAAAAAGGCAAATTCCATGCTAGCGATAATTAGGAAAGGTATTGAAAATAAAACAGCCGATATCATAATGCCGTTGTATAAATCTATGGTGCGGCCGCATTTGGAATACTGTGTACAGTTCTGGTCGCCTCATCTCAAAAAGGATATTATAGCGTTGGAAAAGGTTCAGAAGAGGGCAACCAGAATGATCAAGGGGATGGAGCAACTCCCTTACGAGGAAAGGTTGCAGCATTTGGGGCTTTTTAGTTGAGAGAAAAGGCGGGTCAGAGGAGACATGATAGAAGTGTATAAAATTATGCATGGCATTGAGAAAGTGGATAGAGAAAAGTTCTTCTCCCTCTCTCATAAGACTAGAACTCGTGGACATTCAAAGAAGCTGAATGTTGGAAGATTCAGGACAGACAAAAGGAAGTACTTCTTTACTCAGCGCATAGTTAAACTATGGAATTTGCTCCCACAAGATGCAGTAATGGCCACCAGCTTGGACGGCTTTAAAAGAAGATTAGACAAATTCATGGAGGACAGGGCTATCAATGGCTACTAGCCATGATGGCTGTGCTCTGCCACCCTAGTCAGAGGCAGCATGCTTCTGAAAACCAGTTGCCGGAAGCCTCAGGAGGGGAGAGTGTTCTTGCACTCGGGTCCTGCTTGCGGGCTTCCCCCAGGCACCTGGTTGGCCACTGTGAGAACAGGATGCTGGACTAGATGGGCCACTGGCCTGATCCAGCAGGCTCTTCTTATGTTCTTATGTTCTTAATATATATTCTTCATATCAAGGGACAAAACAGGCTGTAGTGCAACAGAGTGGACCCTCAGAAGTGATCATGTCAATAGGCCTACAAGTCTCACCATTCCATAGTGATACTAGAAGTTTGACAGGTTGACCTGCTCCATCCACTGGAAAATCCTCCAGAGCAGTCAGAAAACTATCAGATTTGATCAGTCTCTATGGTTGCACCATCCTAACTGGTCCCCCACCCCTGCAGGGAGAATTGTTACTGTAAATCCAAACCTCACCAAGAAGTAGTCTGACCATGCCATGAGGCGATATCCCACCCACCTCCATTTTCAGACCTCCCCCACGCTCACTTGGAGCAAAGACTAGATTGAGCATATGCCCTGCACTGTGCATTGGATTGATGACCACTTGAGACAGTCCCATGGTTGCCTTGGAGGCCATGAAATCCTGAGCTGCACCCAAGGCATCCTCAGCATAGAAGCTGAAATTGTCCCAAACCACTATTAAGGGTTCCTCCAACATCATGCCTGAGACAACATTGGCCAGCTCAGTCACAGAAGCTGCTGAGCCACAGGGTGGGTGGTTTACCAAGAGCATCCCTATTCCCTAGTCTGTCTCTTTGCTCCAACACCAAATGCAGCCCCTCCAGTCCCACTTCAAAAGAGAGGGGTTTCCCAGTCATGGGGAATAAACTCCTATGAACCACAGCAACCCCTCCCCCCCCACTACCACCCTCCAGTCTGGGCTGATGTTAAACCGCATAGCCAGGCAGACAGAGCTGAGTCAGATCCAGTCTGCCCAGCTCCCCTATCCAGGTCTGGGTGAAACACACCTGATAGCCCATCCATCCACAATCAAATAATTTATCAGCATGGTTTTATCATGGGCTGACCTGTCTGAGATTAAAATGAATGCTTTTAGATCAGAGTGAGCATTTCTGCCACACTTCCACTTATCTCTTCCCAAAGTTCTTCATTTACTCAGACTGAATATCTATAAACAGCTCTTGTGGTTATGACACTTCCAGAAAACATAACATAGGATGGGAGATAGATGCAAAAGGGCAATATTCTAGTTGTAGGAAAGCCTTTGGAGAGAAGTATGAAAACCCTTCATGCTACCACAGGAGACACAACGTTGCTCAAGCAGCAAATGTCTTGAGCTGGGTCCTGTTCTGGACTGCAATGTTAAGAGGTATGAATAGCCACTGTCCTTTAGGGCCAAGGAAGATAGGAAGGTCAGATTTAACATTATGAAAATAAATGTGGGATATTCCTTACAGTGAGGGACACTTGGACAGACTGCATTCTATCAATAACCAAATTGCAGCAGTAAATCATGTCCTAGGCCATATAACTGTCATTTTAATGGAAGGGAAATGCACAAACACAATATTGTTTTCAGTTGATTCATTGAAAGCCATAGAGCTACAACCTCTCCTTGAGGGAAATAGGACACAAATGTTAAATGCATGGAGGTATTTCAGTCACTACTATATACTAAAACTCACTAGTCAAGATATTCTTAATTTCCTGTTTTTGTAGCCCATTATTCTGGTTGTTTTGTTATACTTAAAAATAAATATAAACTACTAGCAAAAGAAGTCACTAGTTCCCACCCAAATGGAAACTAGATCATGAAGTTTTTAAAATCCCTCCCTTGAATAATATATTCTGGGCACAGATATTGTGGTTTTTAATCTCTTGCGTAGCAACTTCTTTGCATGGAAGAATCCACTACCAAGGGCTGCTGCACATAATGCAAATGCTATGTACAGCAGAAGTAGGGAATCTTTTTCAGATCAAGGGCTACATTCCTTCATGGGCAACCTTCTAGGGGCTGCTTGTGAGTGGTGGGTGAGGCTAGAGGCAAAAAGGGGAGGTGTAATGGATGTGACCTTGTAGAGTAGGCTACATTCCAGCTGCACAAAAGGTGTCTACATGCATGCACACACACACTACTCTGTTCTCTATCCAAGCAGCAATAGGCATTATCACAGTTCAACCACATACTCAAAACTGGCCAACAGCACTCAAGGAAGTGTGGCCTGGGCAGAGGGGGAATGGTCCCAAGGGCCAGATAGGAAAGCTGGAGGCCCCTAGGCCTCAGGTTCCCACCCATTATGTAGAGATGTATCTTGAAATCACCTCTTTGGTATGGCTGTTCATACACTTAGCCAATTTCTGTGTATTGGTTTGGTTTATGAGTTATTCCTCCACTGTGCTATAGATTGCTTCCATCAAACATGGCAACTTATTGCAGTGTGAAGATAAACAATGTGGTGATGTCTAATCTATACTCTAGTCTGTACACATGAAACAAGTTGTTGTACAAAGCAGTTAGCCTGAGGTTGCCAACAAACACACCATTATTGTATTTTATATATTACATTTCTATTAGGGGGTATGCAAAAATTTAGGAGTTTTCCCCATTCCATTTATTTTTATTACTGAAAGTCCTGTTGATTTCATGTTTCATTCAGTGAAAAACTCATTTGCTCTGTGTTGCATCCATTAGCATTTTATTTGGTTTAATAATAATAATAAAATTTTATTTTTGAGTCGCCTATCTGGCCGAATTAACGGCCACTCTAGGCGACGTACAACATACAATAAAATACAATAAAATCAATGCGGATCACAATTCATCTAAACCCTCACTGTTCCGATTAATGACCACCTTAAAAACTAACCCATCCCAGAGACCCCATAGGCCTGCCTGAACAGCCAGGTCTTCAAGGCCTGGCGGAAACCTATCAGGGAGGGGGCATGGCGAAGGTCGAAAGGAAGGGAATTCCAGAGGGTGGGGGCCACAATCGAAAATGCCCTCTCTCTGGTCCGCACCAGTCTCGCTGTTTTAACTGGTGGGACCGAGAGAAGGTCTTGTGTGGCTGATCTCGTCAGGGGGCATGATTGGTGATGCTGGAGGCGCTCCTTCAGATAAACTGGGCCGAAACCGTATAGGGCTTTAAAGGTCAACACCAACACCTTGAATTGGGCCCGGTAAACAACTGGTAGCCAGTGTAGGTCTATTAACACTGGCGTAACATGATCACGGCGATGGCTGTTCTTAATCAGCCATGCCGCCGCGTTCTGTATCAATTGTAATTTCCGGACCGTTTTCAAGGGTAACCCAACGTAGAGCGCATTACAGTAGTCTAAGCGAGAGGAGACCAGGGCATATATTACCCGTGGGAGCAGATGAGCAGGAAGGTAGGGCCGCAGCTTCCGTATCAGGTGTAATTGATACCAAGCTGCCCGGCTCACTGCCAAAAGCTGAGCCTCCATGGACAGCTGGGAGTCAAGAATGACCCCGAGGCTGCGCACCTGGTCTTTCGGGGGCAATCTTACCCCATTGAACACCAGGTCTATATCTCCCAATCTTCCCTTGTCTCCCACGAGCAACACCTCGGTCTTGTCGGGGTTTAGCCTCAGCCTATTCCTTCCCATCCATTCACTTACGGATTCCAGGCACTTGGACATGGCATCCACAGCCAACTCTGGTGGGGACTTAAAGGAGAGATAGAGCTGAGTGTCATCCGCATATTGGTGGCACTGCAGCCCAAATCTCCTGACGATGGCCCCAGCGGCTTTACATAGATGTTGAATAGCATGGGGGAGAGGATAGAACCCTGTGGCACTCCACAAGTGAGAGGCCAAGGGTCTGAAACCTCATCCCCCAATGCCACCCGTTGCTGCCTGTCTGAGAGATAGGAACGGAGCCATCGTAAAACAGTGCCCCCTGTTCCTAATCCCTCCAGGTGGTCTAAAAGGATACCGTGGTCGACGGTATCGAAAGCTGCTGAGAGATCCAGGAGGACGAGGAGGGTGTATTCACCCCTATCCAACGCCCTCCTCATATCATCCACCAGGGCGACCAAGGCTGTTTCCATTCCATGTCCAGTCCTGAAGCCCGATTGGAATGGATCCAAATAATCTGCTTCATCCAAGTGTGTCTGTAACTGTTTGGCCACCACTCGCTCAATCACCTTGCCCAAGAATAGTAAATTAGAGACTGGGAGGAAGTTGTTCAACTCTTGGGGATCCAAGGAGGACTTTTTTAGGATAGGTTTTATCACTGCCTCCTTGAGGGCTAATGGCATTGCACCCTGTTCCAAGGATGCATTTACCATTGCCTTGATCCAATCGCTCAGTCTCTCTTTGCAGCTCATAATGAGCCACGAGGGGCAAGGATCCAACAGACAGGTGGTTGGCTTCACAGTAGAGAGCACCTTGTCCACTTCCTCAGAGGGAAGAGGCTGAAACTGATCCCACCGTACCGGAATGCAACTGGCCGACTCTGGCTCACTTCCTGTATCCACGGCGTACGGAATCGTGCTCTTCAGGCTCTCAATTTTATCAGCAAAATGTTTAGCAAACATGTCACAGGAGGCTTTAGAATGTTCCATGGGTTCTTGAGCAACTGGACCGACCAGGCTTCGGACCACTTGGAACAACCTCCTGGGACGACATTCTGCGGACACAATAGAGGCAGCAAAGAAATCCCTCTTTGCTGCCTTTGTTGCCACTTGGTAGGCGGCTATTGCTGCTCTAACCAGTGTCCGATCGTCCTCAGAGCGAGATTTCCGCCACCGGCACTCTAGTCGTCTCACCTCCTGTCTCAGACCCCGCAACCATGGTGTGTACCAGGGTGCTATCTGAGTTCTATTCAGGAGGAGAGGACGTTTCGGAGCCACCCAGTCTACTGCCCTAGTGATCTCCCTATTCCACTCCAACACCAGGGTTTCGACCGGGCGACCTTCAGCAGGCTCCAAATCTCCCAGCACCTTCAGGAATCCTTCAGGATCCATCAGGCGTCTGGGGCGGACCATCCTAATAGGTCCATGTCCCCTGCGGAGGGTGTGTGGCATTAAGAGGTCCATATTCACCAGGTAGTGATCTGACCATGACACGGGGTTAGAAAAAACAGCCCCCATTTTCAGAGCACTTCCCTCGCCTCCCAAGACAAACACCAAGTCAAGAGCATGACCGGCTACATGGGTGGGTCCTATATTACTAAGGTGCATTTCCCAGGAAGTCATGGTTTCCATGAAATCCTGAGGGGCTCCAGTGAGGACGGTCTCGGATTGCACATTGAAGTCCCCCTGAACCAACAGGTTGGGGGAGAGCATCCAAACACCCGAGACCACCTCGAGCACCTCGGTCAGGGAGTCTGCTGTGCAGCGGGGTGGGCGGTACACAAGCAGAATCCCTAAACTGCCCTTTGGACCCAACCTCCGGTATATGCAGTCAACAAACTTGGTCTCATGGAGAGGGGGTCTGGCGAAAATCAAGGACCTCCGATAAATAACTGCCACCCCCCCCTCAGTCACATGCATTTTTGGATTTCAAAGCTCCCTGATTTGTCCTTTTTTTTGTTACCACTTGTGGCAACACCAGAGCAGATTTCAATGGTCACTGCAGGCATCTGCAATTTGGTTTTTTTCAGAATGCTGTACATGTTGTATTTAGAAGGGAAATGGCAGTCAGCACCAAAAAAAGCTGTTGGGGCCTACTGGTATCCACCATCATTTTATTGGCATGCCCCCAAATAACATAATATCCAGGGTATTTGGGGGGACACAAAAATGGTACATCTGGAGTGGCTGCCACTGCCACCACTAAAGGTAAACCCTGCCCCTGAACAAAATTAATAGGCAAGGGTTCAAACTGGGGCTTCCATTTGTACCCATTATTTCATATTCTGCATTTTGCCACAACCCTTAGGAAGCTGCCTTCAGACCATTCGTCCATGTTAGTTAGCTCAGGGATAGTTAACATGGTGCCCTCCAAATGTTATTACTACAATTCCAATTGGCAAATAGTCAGGGATGATGGTCCAACAACATATGGAGAACCCCATGTTTGTTGACCCTGATGTACCTCATGATTCTCTACATGGACTGACAGATGCTCTCCAGATTTCAGGCAGGTTTTTTCCCAAGCTTTACCTAGTGATGCCAGGGATTAGACCTGGGACCATATGCATGCAAAGGATGTGCTCTGCTATGAGTTGTGCCCCATATTTCAGCTATTTTTTATTTTGTATATTGTAGGGGAGTAGATAGCTTGCATGCTAGATTCCACCACTGGACCCGCTCAAAACTGCTTGGCTTTGCCTCCAAACCCACCAGTGCAGGATTCTGCCCCCTGGACTTAAAATAATCCACTGAGTTCCATTCCCAAGGTCTTCAAAGAACTGCTGAGCCCCATGCCATGACACCATCTCTGATTTATTCCAGATTCTGCTTCCTGATCCAAAGGGCTTCCCTTTCAGATCCCATTGTTTCAAGGGCAATTTCTTGCGGCTTCTGTGTGACACTTGTGTTATGTATAGTGGTTCCATGTCTGGAGTGGAGTAAGAAAAAACTTTTCAAGTGCCCATTTGTTTTCCAGCACAAATATTCCCAATGAACTTTAAATTAATTTGCTGTTTTTCACATTTCATTTCAGTTGCAACCATATTGAGCTGATAGATAGCTAGATAGCTAGATAGGTATTACTCTGAACAGGCCCTCCCTTAGCATGTGCGGGGCCCAGGGCAAAAGCATAGTTGGGGGCCCCCCACATTTGCTCCAGGTCACCATCTTGGTCTTGGCCAAGTCACCGTAGGTGCGCAGGCACCAGTCCTGGAACTGCCGGCCCAGCTCGCTGTCCCCGGGGTAGCTACCACTCGCTGACTGCAGCAGGAGTGGCAGTGGCAGAGGCGGCTTCGGCATGGCAGGCAGGTGGGCAGGCAAGCGAGCCCCTGTCCCGGGCAGAGAGAAAGAGAGAGAGAGAGAGCGCTGTGCCCTGCCTGGCGTGGCGAAGGCGAGCAGGGAGGGAGGGAGGAGCTGGCTGGTGAGCAGATCGCCAAGCAGGGGGTCCCCCAAAGCAAGGGGCCCGGGGCAACTGCCCTGCTTCCTGATGCCTAGGGGTGGCTCTGACTCTGAAGGTCTGCAGGAATGCCTGCTTGTCAGAGATAAAAGAACTCTTAGTCTTATAGAGTCTTGAAATATACTTTTCCCACTTCTAACACAGATCACAGCTGGTGCCATAGAACCACACTTTGTTATTTAGCACTCAGTGTTCTTGGTAAGAGGACACTCTGCTCTTTTGTCACTAAAGCTGCTTTCACGCTGCACTTTTTTCCATTTTTCTGATGATTTCTTACCTGGTAATTTGCACATTATATTTGACCTTTCACAAGACGTACAAGCTAGTTCCAGAAATCTAGTGGAATATAGTGGAAGTTTAGTGCTAATTTCCGTGATAAATAATACCAGAAATAATCCGTTTGCAAAGCTGGGAGCCCCTAAGATTGCAGGAGATTTGTGCTGTGCAGTCTGTCACGTGACAGACACCCAAGCTTTCTCTCTAGCCTTGCTATATTTCTGTATTTTTTAACTCGTTCCTGTTTATGCCTGCTCCCTACTTGCCTTTGTTTGCCTTTGGTGAGTCCTCCTTACATTGCTTTTCTGGGTTTTACCTCTGATCTGTGCCTTGGAGGTCCTGTTCTTTTCCTCCTTTTCCCCCCTCCCCCCCAGTGGCTCTAAAAGATCTTACCCACCTTTTTCTCTTCTCTGTGTTCACTTATTTCAGCTAGTTTCCCCTGGCTGCTTTCAGAGATGAGGCTTATTGTATGTAATAGTTGCTGAAGGTGCTTTTCAAGTCCTTTTCTATTGTCTTTTAAGACCTCCTTCTGTCAGTCTTTTTTTACTTGATCCAGAGCAGCTTTTATTTTTAAAGTGACCACTTTCCCTCCTTTTCCTCAGTGCTTTGTTTCTGGCTCTTTCTTTTTGGAGTTTTTGCTTTCTTGCCGTTTTTCTTGCCTTTTTCACCTGATCCTCATATCTCCAGTTGCAGCAGTGTGAAAGACATTTGCGCAACATGCCAGTACATAAGGTACTGCAGTGTGAAAGGTATTTTAGAAATCGGGACAGAAGCGCTACCATTTCAATCCATTAAATTAGCGCAATAAGCCCCTTATGTGAAAGCAGCCTAACAGGAAAACTAGCCTCATGTCTCAAAGACTTTAATAAGCCTATCAACAATTTGATGTGTACCATTAATAGCAACACTGCTAATCATCAAAACCTGTTTCACACGTAAAACATTATTAAAGTTATCAAAAAAGGCCAGGTTTTCCTTTCATTTTTAGAAAGTTTATTCTTTAAACCGTATTCTCAGTTATTTGACCTTAGATCTATATTGTTCCTAGTTTATGTTGTGTCCTCTAATTTCCAGAAATTGTCTGGATATGAGGCAAAAAACAGAAATGCTTGAATTTTAAATACTCTCCCATATAGCAGTAGCTTCAGGAAACAGTCCAGAAATGACCTGTGGTAATCTCCTTACTCTTTTGCAGTCTTTTGAGACCATTTTATGAAATAAGGGCGCTCTGGAGTCCAGAGGGGACAAGTCTTCTGATGGGGGGAGAGAAGGAGAAGAGAGAGAGAGAGAGAGAGAGCAATAGTGTGCTTGCACTATTCTACATACTTTCTCCCCCTCAATATATGGAGAAACAGAGGTAATGTATGGAATTGAGACCCTTGTTCAAAAGTCCGATGCACTATCAAGAACAGTTTCTCATCAGCACATTACACAGGTGCTGAAAGCTCTCCACTGACTGCCAGTGCATCGCTGAGTTAGGTTCCAGGTATTACTGTTAGTGTACAAAGTTCTAAACAGCCTAGGACCAGGTTGCCTGAAGCATTGCCTTGTCCCTTACATACTGGCCAGATCACTGTGACCATCTGGAGAAGCCCTCCTCACTGTCTCCTGGTTATCTCATATTCATTTAGTTTCTACATGAATGAACCAAGACTTTAGTGTGGTGGCACCAGTAGTTTATTTATTTATTTATTAAATTTATATCCAACCCTTCCTCCTAGAAGGAACCCAGGGTGGCAAAGTATGGAACACTATTCCTAAGGAAATCAGGTAGGCATTTACAATCCTGAAATTTTGTTACCTGCTGAAAATATATTTGTTTCACCAAGTGCTTTTAGAGAATTAATCTGATTCATTATTGGTCATTTGTTCTGCATTTTATAATTCTATAGTTTTATGATGTTTTCATGATTTTATTGTACACTGTCTTGGTTTTTTTATGAGTTGCAGGTTTATAAATATTCTTATTAAATAGATAAATAAATGCTCACCTGACCAACACACATATATGGAGATACGCAAGTTTCTACCTGTTTGTTACATGCTAAACAATAGAAATGTGTTAGAAATGGAAGCTCTGCAACAGCTTGAAGTTGTTACCAAGCTTTATAAAGCACATGTCATTTAGTTGCCTGTGAAAACAATATTTCCCCCCTGAGTTTATAACACAGTTTTGCCATTTGACACAAAAAGCTGCTAAGGTGGCAGGAAAATGCAGGTACTTGTATGCGTTTATTTGCATGTGAATGTTCCACTTCACTGCATCATGTTTTTAATTCACAGTGACCCCCTTTAATCCCCTGACTGGTATGAATTTCCTTCAAATATAAGTAATCCTCTACAATCCTTTTGATTATAGTTCCATGAGGACATGTCTCCACCAGATTCCCTGTGCTGCATTTCCTCACAATTTCATTTCATTTTGGTTTGTCCTCAGTTGGCTTTGAGAGGTTTGTGTGTTGTTATTTTTACTATTTTCTCTGGGTTTCCTGTTCATACGTAATTTTCAATTTCTCTTTCATTGTACCAATGTTATATGAGATGGGATCCATCTGGAGAGTTTGACCTGGGCTCAGTGAAATGTTGCTTGGGTCTGTCCCACTCCACTCCCCAGACAATTTTTTATGTAATTCACAGGAGAGATTTTGGAATAATGATGTAATTATTGGAAAGGCATGCATATTTCTTGGAATCTTGAAGTGCATCCCAACTAGGGATTAATAGATGTGTCAATATTGGTTCTCTCAGTTTCTCATTTTTCCAGTCTTAAATTCAGTTCTCCACATTTCTGTAGCATTTTTTTTTAAAATCCTCATGAAATGTCTCCAGCATTTTAGTGTGAATTTCTCCTAATAAACACATTTTTGTGGACAGTTTTGACTAATTTACACATTTTTGCAAGCAATTTATTGTTATATAATGGGTATGTTATTTTCACTCATATATTCATTTTTATGCACACTTCCCCCTAATATATACATTTTTGTGAACATTGTTTGGTTGGCAAACTATTGCAAAATTCAAAGAAGTGCAGATTTTGACGGATGGCTGTGTTTTGGTTCT
Source organism: Rhineura floridana (assembly GCF_030035675.1). Lineage (NCBI taxonomy): Eukaryota > Metazoa > Chordata > Lepidosauria > Squamata > Rhineuridae > Rhineura > Rhineura floridana. The sequence goes on from NC_084486.1 coordinate 103,769,760, forward strand.
CATATTGTTTCAGAAATGTAAATTTGATCAATTCAGCTTGAAATGCAAAAAATTTCTCATCCATCCCTAATCTCAACTCAACCGTCTTTTGTGTAATCATCCTTGAACTTAAAAACTTAGTATAATCCACAAGTTTTATTTTGTTTCTTTGTTTACTACCATTGCTACTCCTCCTCTAAGTGTGACAGTTCTTTCTACATCCATCATATTTCTAAACTTCCTAAGTTGAGGATGTTTGAGGACTGATGTTAACACATCAGGTATAGGACTAAATTTTCAGGACAGTCACAAATGAATGAGAAAATACACTTTTTCATTACAGGCAAAGGTTTTGCAATTTAAAACAAAAAGTCTTCAAAGCTTTTTAAAAAATGTTTTTAAAGTTGTTTTGTTTTAATGTATTTTAATGTCTGTTTTTATGATTTTTTAAAGTGTTTTTGGTGCTTTTGTTTGCCACCCTAGGATCCTGCTGGAAGTAAGGGCAGGATATAAATCAAATAATAAATAAATAAAAATAAACCATGTTAGCCCATCACAGCACAGATAAGAGACATCATGGGTTGGCTAAAAGTTGTGTCTGTGACAAAGTTCCATCTCATCATGAAAATGGGTCCTGGGGCTATGTACTCTTGAAATTGAATATTCTGGTTCCTACTGATGCATGGATAAAGAGGAGTCTGGGACATGAGGTGGAGCCCAAAAGTTTTTGGTTGGTTTGGAAGTAGAGCTCAATGCAAATGCTATCAAAGATATATAACCAAAACATGGGGAGAGGCCTTTCTTTGCTTTTCTGACCCCAAAGCAGACAAACAAACAAAAATATACACACGCATGCACACACAGTTGGTTTGCACTATTATGGATCCTGATAAATGGCTTAACGTGAATCAGAATACAGTAGAAATACATTTTCATGTCAAGATTACCAGAGTAAAGACCACTCCACCCATTCCAAAGGCGTCTGTGTCCAAGAATGAAAGTTACACTCTAGAACGGAAAACAGCTGTGGTATCAGGCTCCTAAGACCCATGAAACCTAGTGCCTACAAACCAATGAGTTCAAACATTTGTATTCCAGTAATGCTGGGAATACATGACACTGAAAGGATTAAAGATTATCAAACTATATATACATAATTTTATTTATTTATTATTTAATTTGTATCCTGCCCTTCCTCCCAGCAGGAGCCCAGGGCGGCAAACAAAAGCACTAAAAACACTTTAAAACATCATAAAAACAGACATTAAAATACATTAAAACAAACAGGACAGAAAGATATCTCCCATAGCTGAAGGAAAAGGCCAAGCAAAGATCAGGTGCATTATAATGGCAAATGGATAGTTAGAATTTACATACAAATGGTGGTGCAAACAAATGAGTGAAATCAAGGCCTATGGTTCTGCAAAACAAAACATGTAACTAAATGAAAACCAAATATCTTGGCTTGCTAAACTAGTAAGAGAGTCTTCAAACTAAGTTGTGGGGGAACAGCAAGAAGAGAAATACTGAGATTTAAATATGTGGATAAGTATCTGGGAAAGAGCTGAAATATCATGAATGTAATCAGCAGAAGATTAGTATAATTGATGACAGCAGTTTTTCACATGCAGACTATAAAGTTGTTTCAGCAATTATGATTTACATAACAGAGGTAATCCCACGTTTAGTATCCTCGTTATCCATAACAAACATTTCTTTTGCTATATGTACTTATTTCACACCCCTTTCTCGGTATAATTCTTTACATCACAAAATCCTGAATAGTGATTGATTGAAACATCTCTTTCGACATGCACATTTTGAATGTCAACCAGATCACATAGGCAGGCAAGGGGTGCACTGTAAGCTTTAAGAACCAACCTTAAGTAAGAAGCACCTGCAGTTCAAAAAGTGGCATCAAACTTCATTTTTGCTCTTAATTTTTTCAAAACCTTATTTTTTAGTTTCAAGCTTTCATAATTTTGGTGGCAAACAAGGCCTATATCCTCATGTCCACTGGTGCAAATGCAGACTACATTTAGTATCTCACTGAGAGAAGCAGGGGATTCGGTGAAACCAAAACTATTTGTTCTGATTAAATTGCTGCTGATATGCCTCACACATTAAATCTATTATGTGCCTTACAGCCACCCACGTTCTCTACTAGGTGTTCAGGTCTGTTTTATTAAAAATGCAATTCAATGCAATGAATTGGTCATTGACCTATTCAAATGATGAAAGAGGGACAACTTGTCCCTGAGCTTTTAATTATGCCTGGACTAATACATGATATGTCATCTTTTATAATACTGCCATCTGTTGTTCATAAAAAGGAAATGTTAGCATTTGTGAGGCCCTTTAACAGGTATTATAGAACACATGAAACAATAATGTGTAGAAGTACTGTAATTACAGATAGAATTGCTTGCCTCCATGCATTCTCTTAAGTATTGTTGTTTATATTATAAACTAGCTTCAGAATCTTAAAAAAGCATGACAGACACTTTATTCAGCTTCATATTAATTAAATCTAAGACAGTATTTTCTGTTTAGCTAAAAGAACAATGCTAACTTGTTGGAAGGAGAGGAAATATTATTTGTTTTTCACCAGGCTTGTAAGATCTGCAATCCATCTGTGATGTTCAAGCAGGGATGTAGTTGTCTAGGGTCTTGGAGGGTCTTAGAACCCTTACTTTTGTTGTGGAAAATAACCACTCTGAATTGAGCAGTTATAAGTCTTTATTAACCAACGCATTGGGGATATTCCAACAGGCCATCATTGGTCTGAGGAACTCCTCGAGAAAAAGTTAACACACATATTTATACACATTTGCAAGCCTTAGACTAGAGCATGCACAAAAGCAGTGTCCTTGTGGAAAGTTACAGAAAGTTACAGAACGTCACCCCATTCTTTATCTCCCTTCACCGCCCCTGTAGCTCCGGCAGTTTCCCTCCTTCCTGCCTTGAGACTGTATGTGCAGATAACGGTTCCTAAGAAGCGGCTTTGAAAGGAAATCAGGGCCTAGTTCTTTCTTTTTCCTTTAAGTTGGTTAACACAACCTCGGTGCCTCGGTGGCACGGAACGCTTTCTACCATCTTCGATTGGTAGCCCAGCTACGTCCCTATCTGGACAGTGATGACCTCGCCTCAGTTGTTCATGCTCTGGTAACTTCTAGGTTGGACTACTGCAATGCGCTCTACGTTGGGCTGCCCTTGAAGATAGTTCGGAAACTACAGTTAGTCCAGAATGCAGCGGCCAGACTATTGACGCGGACCAGACGGTCCGCTCATATAACACCTGTTCTGGCCCGTCTGCACTGGCTTCCTATTTGTTTCCGGGTTAAATTCAAAGTGCTGGTTTTGACCTATAAAGCCCTACACGGCATGGGACCGCAATACCTGGTGGAACGCCTCTCCCAATACGAAACTACCCGTACACTGCGCTCGACATCTAAGGCCCTCCTCTGAGTGCCATCCCATCGAGAAACTCGGAGGGCGGTGACTAGATCCAGGGCCTTTTCGGTGGTGGCCCCCGAATTGTGGAATAGTCTCCCCGATGACGTACGCCTGGCACCGACGCTGCTATCTTTTCGGCGCCAGGTGAAAACCTTTTTATACTCCCAGGCATTTTAAAAATTTTAAATATTCTTTTTAAAGAAATTGTTTTGTAGTGTATTTTAAAACAGTGTTTCATTGCTGGTATGTTCTGATGTTGTTTGGTTTCTGTTCTTTGTTTGTTTTGCTTTTTGATTTTCTTATATTTGTTCTATTCATATATTTTCTTGTTTATCCTCTATGTACACCGCCCAGAGAGCTTTTTGGCTTAGGGCGGTATATAAATTAAATTAAATTAAATAAATAAAATAAAAATGCTGAACATACCTAATTCTAAATTATTTCTAAATCCACATCATTTCCCTCCCCTTTGGAAAATTTATTTCCGCAATTTAGGAATATTCTATTTGCATCATTTCAAATACCTGAGTGGCATTCTGATTTTCCAATTCCTTTTCTTCCTTTAACTCTCTTAAAACCATCTGTTTCACTTGTGTTGCACTAATAGCTTTAGCAGAGGTTTAGCACACAATTTCAAGGAGCACATCATTATTTGCACAAGCACAAAAAGCAATGCAATGACTAACAATAACTAACCATTTTAACAAAGTTATTAGCCAACCTCCCACATTAGGTCACCATCCTCAAAGGTCCCAAGAATCAGTAGGAGTAGTGGCAGCTGCCTGCCTAATCTTAGCTGCATGATCTATTATTTGGTCATAGCTGTCAGTAATATAACCACAACAAGATGAATGAAGTAATTCACCCGCTCCGCCTCTACTTACTAATATAAAATCTAGAATCATCCTATTCTGAAGAACCATTTGTCTATTTTTTTGCTGTTCTTGGGCTAGCTGTATCACTGCATCAGATGTTTCATTTGCTATTTTTTCTAATACTGCTTGCAATCTCAAGATCACCCCAGGTAGGGTCCCTATGTCTCCAGGGTTCTACTAGCCAATCAGCATGAATGTATGTTAGCCACTGAGAAGAGTCTTCCAACATTCTTCTTTGTCCTTTCCTGCTGATTGGAGCTGATTGAAGACTCTTCTCAGCAGCTAACACACTCCCCTTTCATGCTGCTAAGGATGTCTGTAGTTGTGGGAGAAGGCATGCATGGGAAGGACTGAGGAGTGTGGTGATGATGATGGAAAGCAAGCAAGCGAGCGAGGGGGCATAGTTGTGAAGTGCATGGCATGCCTATCATGAAGGGACCTTGCACTTCTAAATTTGCCACTACACTACTGTGTTCAAGCACAACAAAGTCTGTGTGTTCACTGTTGTGATCCCTTCTCTCACCTCACTAAAGAGAAAAAAGGGAAGCCGGTGTCAAATTTAGTCCAGGCTCCCCCTTTTTCTCCTGGCATGAGACCACAAACATTGTTGGAAGAGGTGATTGTACTGAATATCTGTGCTGTGGTGCACAGAGTACAGAAGAGTCAAGCACACCCATTTGGTCTTGGAGGCAGATGTTCCTTCCCCAGCCACAACCTCCTGCATCCCCAATAGCAGAAATCTATCAACAGAAATATTATTTCTGTTCCTTTAGTGCACTGGTGGATCACATGAAATGCTTCTCTCAATAAAGCCATAATCCTAAAGCCAGTTTTTGAAATTGGTTTGCATTAGAGCTTGCAAACTCATTCACCAAGCGTGGGTCCTTATGGAGCCAAAACAGCACCACACAGGAAGGGAAGGTATCACCAGACTTGAAGGAACCTCAAGGTGTGTATGAATATTGAACTTAAAAAAAAACATGAAAAACCTAACGGAGGAATTCCTCCAAAACAGCTCAGTGAAGACTGACCATGCAGTGGGTGTTGAATGCTGATTAACTGGGGGTGGGGTGGGGACCTGGGATGGAAAATGCAATTGAGTATTCTGGAAAAAAGCATGGATAGCTGGGTGGAACCATGAACAGAAGCATTAACACTGCAGCATTTTGTTAAAGGTCTCACCTATATTGTAAGAATAATGAAACTGTTTGTTAATCCTATTTGTTACATTAAAAGTCTTCCATCTTAGCAAAGTAAACTGTGCAGTAACAATTTCCTCAATCGTCAGCAACAGATGCCACTCTGAATTCTTGCTTTTCACTGATCTGCCAATCCTTTTAGAGGACAGAGAATAATAATAATAATAATAAAATTTTATTTTTAGGCCGCCTATCTGGCTGAATGAACAGCCACTCTAGGCGGCGTACATAATTAAATTTAAAATACACTTATAAAATACATAAAAATACAATTATAACATATTCAGTTACCCCCATCTGTACACTATAAAACTAAAATTAACTAGGGATTCTATATGCCCACTGAAATAGCCATGTTTTTAGTCCTTGGCGGAAACCTACCAAGGAAGGGACATGGCGTAGATCGTATGGCAGAGAGTTCCAGAGGGTGGGGGCCACAACCGAGAATGCCCTCTCTCTGGTCCGCACCAGTCTAGCTGTTTGAACTGGTGGGACCGAGAGAAGGTCTTGAGAGGCTGATCTTGTCAGGTGGCATACTTGGTGATGCTGGAGGCTCTCCTTTAGATACACTGGACCGAATCTATTCCAGATACCAGAAACAAGCTAAAATGTAATAGTATTTCCTGATATACTGTAACTCAAGGAGATAAATGAGACTGAAAGCCATATTCTGAAGGTAATTCAAATGTTTGTGCACGTAACAAAGTTAGAATTCCTTCTTTAGCAGATATTAAAATTTCCTTTTTTAAAAAAAGTGGGGTTGATTATGGATCAGTAAAGCAAGCAACAGATAAGAGGCTGAGGATACTTCCAGATGGACGTCTTAATATAGTAAATGGTAACTGAGACATTGCCAATGGGTCACTGGCAGCAGATATTTTTAACACTGGATTTTCTCCACATCAAAGGGGGGGTGGAATGTTGGCTGGCATTTTGATGACAATGATGTCATGTGATATTGCAAAAAAAAAGTACATGCATGAATACCACAGACCCCACAATAAACACCCATCTGGAAGCACTCTGAGGGGATAAAAATACAAGAGCTATTTTGCTGGCTCATCATAATACCTTTCCTTCTGAATTTGCCCTTGCATATTATCTTTTCTCTTTAAGATTTAAGATCGTTCAATAGGTTGGTGGGAAAATATTTAAAAGTTGGCGACCTTAAACACCATTAGGATAAGAATGAACAGGCAATGCTCGGCTCTTCTTGAAAAGCTTTTCTTTTTTAAAACCACTTTGGAATACTGGGTTAGAAACAGAACTGCATTAATCCTCCAGTAGGATGATCTACAGGGAGCTATTCTGCCATGAATGTTTCTGTGTGCTGCCCTTGATGCATCATTAATGCTAAAAGATGAGTTACATGCCCATATAAAATGCACAGCTTATGGTTTTACTGTCTGAAAGGCAACTTGATTTTGTTTAGTTGATGATACATCCAGAAAGCAAGCTCACCAGCTAAAATCCATAAATCATTAAAGGTTTTCTGTGTTTCAGTTCGAGACCCCCAGAAAAATAGGTCAGCTCTGGTTTCCTACTGCATTATAACATAACAGAGAGAGAGAGAGAGAGAGAGTTCAGACATCGCAGCTAAGTTTTTCTCCACTTACTATTTGTGACTTTCTTCAGCAAATATCAGTTTAGTTAGAAATAAGAAGGTTCCTGACAGCTTTTGCCTCTCAAAAATTGCTTCCCCAGGGAAAGGGAGGCTATTAAATGTGTGTATTTCACAAAGAAAGTTATGACTTTTTATTTTATACCTGAACAAAATGCTGTCTCACAAATATTGTTATTATGAATGCTAACCTGAAGGGAGCCAATGTTGCATTTGTATCATAAACTCACATTATTATATAGAAAATATAATTTTCTAGGTTAGATTCTCTGTAGAAACAGTAGTAACACAGGAAAGAAGCAAAGTAAGAAGAACACCAACAAACATACCAAAATGTAACTCTCCATTTTTTTTGCCTATTAGTGAATTTCTCTGCTTTTTAATCCAGGAGATAAGAAATGGGATCCTGTGCCAGTTTGCTGAGAATGGATTGATCATTTGTGTGCTTATTGAGTTCAGTGGGATTTACTCCCCTGCAATCATGGTTAGGATAGGTGAAACTGACCACAGGGGATGGGGAGGGGAGGAGGGGGAGGGGAGCAGGAAGGGGGGGAGGAGGGGAGGTTTGATCATTTGCATGTTTATTGAGTTCAGTGGGATTTATTCCGATGCAATCATGCTTAGGATAGGTGAAACTGACCATGGGGAGGGACACCTGGAGTGGGCAGGGGAAGAGGAAGTAGGAAGAGGGGAGGAGAGGAAGAAGGGAGGAGGAAGGGAGAGGAGAGGGGAAAGGCAGGGCCAATCATTTGCATGCTTATTGAGTTAAGTGGGATTTACTCCCGTGCAATCATGGCTAGGATAAGTAAAATTGACCATGCGGGAGGAGGAGGGGAGGGGAAAGTAGAGGGAAGGAGAAAGGGGGGAGGGGGTAAGAGAAGGAGGAGGAGGGGGAATGAGGGGTGAAGGAAGGGGAGGGGGAGGAATGAAGGAAGGGGGAGGGAAGGGGGAAAAGGGAGGTGATGGGAGGGAGGAGGAGGAGAGGAGGGCAGGTTTGATCATTTGCATGCTTATTGATTTCAGTGGGATTTACTTCCGTGCAATCATGCTTGAAAATGAAATGGACTGCCTTCAAGTCGATTCCAACTTATGGCGACCCTAAGAAGAGGGTTTTCATGGTAAGCAGTATTCAGAGGTGGCTTATCACTGCCTTTCTCTGATGCTGAGAGGCAGGGACTGGCCCAAGGTCACCCAGTGAGCTTCATGACTGTGTGGGGATTCAAACCCTGGTCTCCCAGGTTGTAGTCCTAGGATAGGTAAAACTGACCGAGGGGGAGGAGGTGAGGGAGGGCAGAGGGCAGAGGGGAGGGAAAGGAGAAGGAGGTGCAAGGAGGGGTTTGGAAGCGGATGGGGAAGGGGAAAGGAGGGTGAAGAAAGGGGGAGGGGAGGGGAAAGAGGGAGGGAAGGGGCAAAAGGGAGGTGATGGGAGGGAGGAGGAGGAGAGGAGGGCAGGTTTGATCATTTGCATGCTTTGTGAGTTCAGTGGGATTTACTCATGTGCAATCATGATTAGGATAGGTGAAACTGAGCTGCAGAAGGGGCAGGGAGGGGAGCAGGAGGGCAGGAAGGGGAGGGGAGGGGAGAGGAGGAGATTGGATGGGTGGGCAGTGGGCAGAGGAGAAGCCCCTTTCCTTTCCAAAAGGAAAACATTGTGAACAGTTTTCATTTCAATGGGATTTACTCCTGTGCAATCATGTTTGAAAATGGAAATGAACTGCCTTCAAGTCGATCCTGACTTATGGTGACCATATGAATAGGGTTTTCTCGGTGGCTGCCCCTAGGCTTTGGAATTCCCTTCCTAGGGATGTAAGAATGACCCCCTCCTTGCAGTCCTTCCGCCGACAAGCAAAGACCTTCTTATTCCAACAAGCCTTTGGAATTGAAGGCTGTTAAGGATAGGGCATGAAGGGTGCTGCATTGCTTATGTCTGTTATATTATTTTTAAACTAGTTTGAATTCTTTTAGCTATGTGTGTGTGGTTTTAATATTGGAAATAGTTTAATCTTATTTTAATGTAGCCTTTGTATGTTTTTAATTATATGTATTTTTATCTGGAAGCCGCCGTGAGTTCCATTTTTGGAAAAATGGTGGGGTATAAATAAAGACAACAACAACAACAACAATAATAATAAACGGTATTACTATTGCCTTCCTCTGAGACTGGGAGACAATGACTGACCCAAGGTCACCCAGTGAGCTTCATGGCTGTGTGGGGATTCGAACCCTGGTCTCACAGGTCGTAGTCCAACACTGACCTGGGGGAGGGGCTGGGAGGGTAGGAGGAGAGGGAGGGGAGGGGATTGGGTGGGTAGGCACTGGACAGAGGGGAAGCCCCTTTCCTTTCCAAAAGGAAAACATTGTGAACAGTATCATTCTTTTTCAGGGTTTTCCCCACCTTTTTTTTCTACAGCAGGCACATGTAGCCTCCCACCCAAATTTAAACTAAAGCTGTCACTGACCACATCCACACCAGGCCTTCATTTCACTTTGGACAGTCATGGCTTCTCCCAAAGAATCCTGGGAAGTGTAGTTAGTGCTGAGAGTTGCTAGGAGATGCCCTGATCCACTCACAGAGCTTCAGTCAGAGAAGTTGACTGTTAAACCACTCTGGCCACTGGAGCTCTGTCAGTGGAATAGGAGTCTCCTCTCAGGACTCTTCACAAACTACACTTCCCAGGATTCTGTGGGGGAAGCCATGACTGTGAAATCACGATCTGGTGTGGGTGTGGCCCCCTAAGTAGGCAAGCCGAGCAGCTGTGAGTCTGGCTTTTAGAACACTGGCTGTTGGTTCTTACTGAGCATGCCTGGCCTTATAGAATCATAGAATCATAGAATAGTAGAGTTGGAAGGGGCCTATAAGGCCATCAAGTCCAGCCCCCTGCGCAATGCATTGAGTTCAATGCTAAATTTCTTAAATTAATTAAAAATCAGCCAGGTATTTTTTTAACTTTTAAACTGCAGAAGATGAAGGTCAGAATATGGGGCAAGGTCAGCAATAGGGTTACAGGTACTCTGTGAATTTCAACAGATTATGAGAACTCTGACCAAAAAAAAGTCCAAAAGGGGTCTGGTTTTTTCCTTTCTGTTTTTACACTTTGAACTCTCTATTCTCTCTGACTGCTTTGTGTATCACAATGAAAATTGAGAGGGTTGTTAAGCAAGTGTTTCTGAGTTTCGAACTATAAGTTTTGTGAGGTTTTATTTTGAAATGAGCTTATGGGAAGCATCAGAATGCATGGCGGGATATTTTCAATTTAACATTGCGGAATGTGAAAAATCCATACTGACTATAGTATACAGCTACTCTCGTGGCTGTATAAATAATGGAAATGGACTGCCTTCAAGTCAATCCCAACTTATGGCAACCCTATGAAAAGGGTTTTCATGGTAAGCGGCATTCAGAGGTGGTTTACCATTGCCTTCCTCTGAAACTGAAAGGCAGTGACTGGCTCAAGGTCATCCAGTGAGCTTCATGGCTGCATAGGGTTTAAACCCTGGTCTCCCAGTTCATAGTCCAGCACTCTAACCATTACACCACACTGGCTCTCTATATAATAATACATCTATGTATATGATGTGTCCATATATGTGCAAATCTGTCTGTACACACACATACATTTATTTGAACATGAAAGGAAATAGTGTGACTTTAAAGATTTGATAAATATACAAGAGGTAAATAAGCAGGTTATGCAAGTGATTTATATACTGATTTTTCTGTTTCTACTTTAACTATTTTGAGTTGTATTCAGCTAAGTCCTACTCAGAGGAGACCTAGTGAAATTAATGAACATATTTTTGCCATGTTTATTAACTTCAATGGGTCTACTCTGAGTAGGACTAGCACTGAATATTGTTATACTTTGGCTACTGATTTTGTACAGTAAAGTAAAATAAATTGGGGGCGGGGAAAGAAAAGAGCAGGACAAATAATTTGTTCTGCTCGTCCTCAAGTTCTGTTGCACTGAGTGATGCTTTCTGCCTTGCCTACCCTAGGAATGTCTATCTGGGGCTCATTCTCTCATTGAGAGGTAGATGTTGCCTCCTATACATAATTCTCTGCATTTTAATTGTGAAATGATTCAAATGAGATGGGAAAGAATCAATGGCGGCCCAAAATTCTGAAGTGTCCACCATCAAGTTACCAGTGATTGGCCTAAACAGAGGAGAATCCTCTTGTGTAGAAGCCTCAGTCACTGGCGACACCCGCTTGTGAAAAGGGAAAGCTGACAGATTGTTGCTCCTCTGGCTACTGTTTGCGCACTCAGGAGCTATCTGCGATGTGAGCCATTCCTGACCATGCCAAAGCCTCATTTGACAATGAGGACTAGATACATACAACCCTAAGTCGGATAATTGGCAATAGCACCTGTCTGCGATAGCCCCGATTGTCTTGAGCAGATCATATGGGAATAGCACCAATCACCTAGAAGAGGGGCAGGGGCAAGAGGGAACTGAATCCAGCTCCCTTCCTCTGGGGGGCTGATGGGTGTTTTTGCACCAACTGGAACTGTGATGCAGCTGCTTGATCAGATTTTGTAATGTCAAGAACTGTACACATGGCGCCTGTTTACATGTGCCATTCCTTGTCCAGCTGGGCTTATGGAAGCTGGAAAGGGGGGAAATGTTTTAAAACACAGAAATATAAAACTTTATATAGGAACATAAGAAGCTGCCTTGTACTGTGTCAGACCATTGCCCCACCTTGCTCAATATTCTTACACTGACTAGCAGCAGCTCTCTGGAATTTCAGGCAGGGTACATTCCCAACCCAAATGGAGATGCTGGGGATTCATAGAATAGCAGGGTTGGTAGGGGTCTATAAGGCCATCAAGTCCAACCCCACTGAACCTGGGACTTTCTGTGTGGAGAGCAAGTGCTCTGCCACCGCGCTATGGCCTTTCGCCAGATTTGACTCAATAGTGTTGGAGTGTGACCAAAGAGTGGGAAAGCTATATTTCTCTTATTACCCTAAGGAGAAGACGGATAGGATTTTGCAGCCTTCTATTTCTAGGTTGTATTTCTCCCTGCCCTCAAACACCCATTATGAAATGGAAAAATGGCATTTTCTCAGTCTCTCCAAACAGTATCTGCACATGTGGGATTCTTGTTTTAATTTTGCCACTGGGGGGGGGGAGATTCATTGCACAAACTAATGCCATGAATTGGATGGAAAGCGGTGTGTGTGTGTATGGCTGCATAAATGGAGGCCGATGGGTTATTGTGAATTCAAATCAGAATGGGTTTGTCACTGAGAGTCATGAGGTGCTGACAGATATCCAAAATAAGGTGTGCATTTAGCCCACTTTTTCTCCTCCCCTAGCTTGCATGAGAGTTTCTCACCCCAACCAGACTGGGTGGGCTTTGGCATGAAGAAGGCAATGGGAAATTATTTGCACTAAAAGCCTACAACATCCAAAACAGAATCTGCCAGTTTTCAGTGACATCCCTTGCTAATGAATGTTTCAAGGGGGTAGTGAAATGTTGGCACATTCATTTTTTCCCTTAAAAAAGGGATTTTAACAACACCACTGAGTTTTATGTTAAATATATGACTATACAAAAAGATAAAGGCAGCCTGTAACAAAACACAGTGGGAGATACTCAATTAACTCATGCTTAGAATAGACCCACTTAAATTAATGGACAAGTCCATTGATTTCAGTATAACTAGAATCATAGAACAGTAGAGTTGGAAGGGGTCATTGAGTCCATCCCCATGCTCAGTGCCAGAATCCAAATTAAACTAACATTAGATATCATCCAATGCATCATTATATACACAAATAGCACCTGAAAATATCAATGTAAAGAATATATCCAAGGAAAAACGAATCCCTAAACAACCAATAAAAATCCCATTGTTTTCTGTGTTTTTTCCTCCCTGACAGAACATGTTAATGAAAGGCAGGCCTTCAGACAAAATGGATATGTTCATTTGGGGAGGGGGGGAAAGTGTTTGCTTCCTAATCTTACCAATGTATATATACATATATATATATATATATATATATATATATATATATATTCCACATCAATTTGAAACTAGAGTCCTATTCAAATATTTCATGATTATCTATGCAAATCAGTCTCCTGGTTTGATTATCAGACCACAGAAGTGTGTTTTTCTTTTTTTTTTATTGGAAGGGAGCATTTTCCTGCCCCATTCAAAGCATTCTCCAGAGATCATCAGTGATCATTTGGACTTGTTACAGTGACAAGAAAAAATGCCTCTCTTATTTACCTTGAGCCCTATAATGCCATAGCTTTCCCCATTTTGTCAAGAAATACTTCATTTCCAGGCAAATGGCTGTGTGGGGATTCGAACCCTGGTCTCCCAGGTCACAGTCCAACACTCTAACCACTATACCACACTGGCTCTCCTACAATTAATAGAGGATGCAAAATGATGGTCAGGCTGCCAAGACAATGGTTGCTTCTTCTGCTTGCAGGCCCAGCAAAAACAATAAAACAAAGCAAAAATTAAAAAACCCTTTGTGTGTGTATTTGTCCCCCACCTCCGCTGCCCATATTTCTCTACACACAAATGGGGTGGAGACTTTTACACTGGGGAAGGGCCATATTTCAGTGGTGGAGCATCTGCTTTCCATGCAGAAGGCCCCAGATTCAGTCCTTTGCATCTCTGGTAGGGCTGGGAGAGATGTGATGTCCCTGTATATATAATACTGTAAATATGGTAAGTGCAGGTTTATTAGAGTATATGTGATAAGTAGACTGAGTGAGAGGGGGGAGTACATGGGTTGGAATGTTGATGAGTGTTGTATGATGATTGGCTGAGCGTTTGAGTGTCTGAAGGTATAAATGAGAGGATGACAGTTGAGAGGGGGGTCTGTTGGTTTTTGGTGGGTTTTGGAGAGGGTTGTTGGGTGGATTGGATTAGGCAGTAGTGAGGCAGGATATTGATGACTAAGAAACATAAAGAGTAACACATCTTATGAAACCACACGCTTGTTGACTAAACCTTTAAGTAATCTTGTTATTCCCTGTGTATATAAATAAATATTTCTTGCTTTACCAAAATGCCTGATCCTTGTCTGGGCTTTCACAGACCAGAAGGGTGGGCAGGACATATACCAAGGTTGGGAAACAGTATCAATGGTGGCAGTGGTGAAGAGATAGTGTAACATCATCAGGTATCCAGAGCAACCCAGGGCTGTAATCTTTCTAGGCTCAAAGATACAGGGGGGTTGAGGCCTGTAAGTGCACCCAGATACAACGTAGCAATAAGCCAGGAGGAGATGAAGGCACAGTCTCAAGGCAATATTGTTTACAGGGAGTGTATGGTGGTGATGCCTAGCAGTGGGATCTTGAGACATCTTTGTAAGAGCTGGTGAGAGAACTGTTTTAAGAGCAGGACCCCGATGTGGGACCATGATAAGGCGATGACCACAGGTGGGGTCCTGACAGGTGGTGGCAGTAGCGGTGGGATACGACAAGAGACTCCTGCCTAAAATCCTGGTGAGCCACTGCCAGTCAGTGTAGACAACATTGAGCTAGATAGACCATTAGTCTGACTCGGTATAAGGCAGTTTCTTATGTTCTTGTGAGAGGCCTTGAGTGCCCAGTTTCAATTTGTGGTGAATCTTTTAGAATTAGCCTGAATCTGAGGATGCAGTGGGTTGTTTTAAAAAAACAACAACACAAAAATCCCTTTTTCCCCTTTAGTTGCTCATTTTAGATTTGAGATCTTGCTGAGATCTTTTACTGAGTCAGACCATTGGTCCATCTAGCTCAGTATTGTCTGCACTGACTGGCAACAGCTCTCCAGGAGTTCAGGCAGGAGTTTCTTCCAGCCCTACCTGGGGATTTATTTATTTATTTAACAAAATTTATATACAGCTTGATTGTAAAAATATTAAAATTATTAATAAAACAGTTAAAAACAAGTGATTAAAACAGTTTAAAAACAAAACAGCAAAGACTAAAAAGATTAAAACACATCAACATCTATGTGGCTGGATAGGCTTGCCGAAACAAAAATGGTTTAAGCAGGCATCATAGAATAATGGACTCAAGTTACAAGAAGCCAGATTTTGGCTGAACATCAGGAAAAACTTCCTGACAGTTAGAGCGGTATGACAGTGGAACCAATGACCTAGAGAGGTGGTGGGCTCTCCAACACTGGAGACATTCAAGAAGCTGCTAGATAGCTGCCTGTCGGGTATGCTTTAATTTGAATTTTTGCATTGAGCAGGGGGTTGGACTCTGGCCTTATAGGCCCCTTCCAACTCTATGATTCTGTGATTCTATGATTCTCCTGCCTCTTCTGGGTGGGTGAACAAGCAGGTTGCAATGGTTAAAGGGAAGAGCAGGTCCAGGGGGACTCTTATGAATGGCCTACCTCCTGGAGTGTGCCCCTCCCCCTGGCAAATGCCCAACCACGTTAACTGGCCCTTAATGTTGGCTCTGCCATGGTAAACCACTTACACCATCTACTGTACTTTTCCTGAAAGACGGCTTTCCTTGAAAAGCAGTCCAGCCATTTTATATGGAACACTATTGAAGGCACATAACACACACAACATGTGGAATCTTGTAATTTAATGCTTTTAAGATCTGTTTTCTAGGTTCTGTGCACTTTCATACTTTTACTACATACGTTGTTCTCTAGTTATTTTTGTTGTATAGTGCTTGGGAAACAATTGTTGGGAAGCAGCATATCAATCCTTAAATAAAAGAAATATATGTATTTGTAAAGCAGACAGTTGGAATAGAAATGTTTTAAAATAAAAAATGGCTGGGATGCTAAGGTACTTCTGCTCATACAAGGCAGACCCCCCCCCCACAAAAAAGTATGCCCTGAAGGGCTGTAGCTCAGTGGCAGAGCATCTGCTTTGCATGCTGAAGGTCCCAGGTTCAGCCCCCATCTCCAGGTAGGGATGGCAGAGACCCATCGGAAACCCTGGGGAGCGGCTGCCAGTCAGTGTAGTGAATGCTGAGCTGGATAGACCGATGTTCTGACTCTGGATAAGGCAGCTTCCTTTGCTCCTATTACATCAATATCCCCTCCTCCATAAGGAAAAGAGTTTTGGCCACATTTCACCAAAAAAGAAGATAAAAGGAGATACATTTTGCACATGTTAATTAATATGTATAGCTGCAAATGCAGAAAGAAATACTCTAATTTCAATGGAATATGCTTCATCTCATTGTAATGAGATAGACTGTGACCAGGTGACCTGTGCACCTGCTCAGTCTACTGTTCAGTTGCTAACTGTTGATGGGTAATTTCAAGGGCCTTCCTGCTTTCTCTTATTATGTTTCTTCATCTTTACTATTGTGAGATTTATATCCCACCTTTCCTCCAGGGAGCTCAAAATGGCATATATGGTTCTCTATCTCACTCCATGTTATCCTCACAATAACCCTGAAATATAGTGATGGTCCAAAGTAACCCAGTGGGCTTCATGATTGAGTGGGGATTTGAACCCTGGTCTCCCTGGCTGTAGTCCAAACCTTCAGCTGGATAGTCCTTCATATAGAGGACTGTCCTCTGAAAAGTAGGACATAGAGCCACCCTAGATGAGGCCACATGTGGTCTTAGAGCCACAAGTTGCTCACCCCCTCCCCGATTTAGAGGCAGTTGTAACCCCCAGGCTTGGAAACCTTATTCTTGGGTTAAAGCAGGTGTCAGTAACCTTTGGCCCTCGAGATGCTGCTTAGCTGCATCTCCCATCAGCCCCTGCAAGCATGACCAATGGCCAAGGGTGATGGGAGTTGTTGTTCAGCAACATCTGGAGGGCAAAAGGTTCCCCATACTTAGGTTAAGCAAATAAAACAAAGCACCTTTTAAAAATCAGGACAAGACACTTGAATGAATGCTGTTTCAGGCAAAAGCAGTCCTTTGAATACTTGATCAGTTCTGTATAAGTAAAAATGGGTAGAATTCCGTTCACATTTAAAGGCGAATCTATCTAATCCACACTTTCTGAAGCAATACATGAGCTGAAACACAGTCATCCTTCGAAAATTGCACTTTTCTGAATTTTGCAATGCAGTTCTCCAGTCAAATAATGTGTACAAAAATCCATATACTAGGTAGAAATAAAATAATATATGGCCTAAAATGCAAAATAACCTGAAAAAATGCTTTGTATCAGTGAACATTGCCTTGCAAAAATGTGTACATTAGGCAAAATTGCATACAAATATGTTTATGTTAGGAGAATTTAGCACTAAAATGTTAACTATGAATTTTCGTGAGGGCTTTTTCAAAAAACAAAAAATCACAAACTGATGTGGAGAACTGAACATAAGATTAGCAAAAATGAGACACTGAAATAAATAGATTTGCCTGTCCATACCTGTAAGGCACCAGAATACAGCACATAAGACATCCTAGTACAAATGAAGGGTGTCATGTGGAATTATTTCAGATTGGTGGTGGTGTTTTTTAAACTTGAACTTGCATTGTAAAATGTGCACACAGCAGGCTAAATGGATTTAGCTTCTCATTAGCAAGAATGAGAGAGAATAGCAAGAATGAGAAGAATGAAAGAGCCTGGAATTTCCTCTTGCATAAGAGATGCCAGCAGGCGAGCTTGAACAGGGAGAAAACCAGTGGCGGGGAACAGCCTAGGAGAACATTTATTCATTCATTCAGTTTCTAGCCAACCATTCTTCAGTAGCATCCCAAAGAACGCAAGAATTCCCCCCACCCCTCAAAAAAACAGTTGTAGAATGAAAAGACTATAAAACTAAAGATAGTTGTATTGGTTTTATATCACTTTAACAGTCACAGCTCCCTCCTCAAATCCTGGGTATTGTAATCCTTAGAAGAGCTTAGAATTGCCAATTAGAAATCTAAAACTTCCTTTGCAACACTAAGGCCATTCCTAGGATTCCCAAGGAGAAACAATGACTCTTAACCCCATTTAAGTCTGACCCAAAACTGAAGGATAAGACTGACATATGGCTATTAATACATATGGGTTTGATGAGCGATGGGGTTGAATGTAGCTTTGTTGATCTTAAAACATACATATCACTGCGGGTTGAGGGTGGCGGGCATCGTTCTGTAAGCTTCCAATATGTCGGGGAAAATCCAGGTAAGGTAGGCCCTATTGGCTAGCACCAGTGCCATTGTCCACATACCATCTCCATCCTCTACAGCAGGGATAGCATCAGGTTGGCACTCTTGCATATCTGCAATTTACTCACCAGCAAAAGGCCTACCGTCACCTGCTGGAAGGCCCCAGTCCTACTGCTTCCTATCTTTGTTTCTTTGTTTATTGCATTAACATCCCACCTTTCCTCCAAGGAGCTCCTCCATTGGCTCTATATGGATCCAAAGATTAGGCCAATAAATGTGGTTTGGGGGTCTTTTTATCCTTCAGAGTTGAAGCATGAATAAAATACCACCAGACCAAGTTGGATCAGAGCAACCCCCCCCCAAAAAAAGGACTGTGTCACTGGCTGCATTCACATGTGGGATTGATTGCATTCTTTTTCCTGATTATAATGCTAGTGCTTCTGTCCTGATTTCTAATATTTCTTTCACACTGCAGTGCCTGTTGCATTATGAAACTGTTTTTTTTTTAATCAATATACTGCCATGGTGCTCTAAGTGGATGTGGTGTGATATCACAGTGGGCTTCATTGGACATATCAGTACCACTCCACCCTTTATGCACATGCATGTATCTGTATGCTGGAATACCACCCCAATTATCATTACATGAGCTGTGGTGGCGTGATCCCAAGAAAACCACAGAAAAAATAAAATGCCAAACTCCGATTATTTTCAAGGTTAACAGGGTTGCAAACAGTTTTTTTTTCTTGGAAGCAATTAACATGGAAATGAGGGGGGGGGAAGCCCACTTGATTCTGTTAGATTTCCAGAAGTGGTTTTTACATCATGTGAAAGATCATATAAAATGCAAAATTTAACAGGTAAAGAAAGATGGGGGAAATAGAATAAAGTGCTGTCTGAATGCAGCCACTCTTCATTTCTATATTTTCCTGTTTCATATAGCTCTAAATAGCTCTTGTCGTTCTGTTCCGCTTTGTAGGCTTCCCATAGGCATCTGGATGGCCATTGTGACAAAAGAATGCTTAACAGGACATTGGTTTGAACCATCAGGGGCCATCTTATGTACACACTGTCACACATGCACCTCTCTCCAAATTTTGTACAACATGTGATTATTCCTATCTCAGGTTATTATAAAGTATTAAAAATATAAAGTAATGACAACAAATGTTATTAAATAATACACTGTGCTGTTGTCAGTTTAATCTTTGATAACTGAAATGCCTTCAGGACATGCACATAATTGCCCAAGTACAGTATGATGGTTAATTTTTGCTAGATATAGGTGTCCACTTCTGCATCTGAAAAGCCGGCCGTATGTTCAGTGCCACTAGGCTCTGCTTCCCAATTCATAGCAGCATCTTCTTTGATCCCGGTTTCAGTAGCATCAGCCTCTTTTACTCCAAAATGTTTCTTTACCAGCAAGAAAAAGACTAAACCCAGCAGATAGGATGGAGCTCTTAAGCCAAATGTTAGACCAAAGAAATAATATCTGCATGAGAGAAGAATCCATAAAAAAGGAGAGAAATTATATTTCTTTTTAAATTCTTCATTTCCGCTCTTTGACATATATTATTAAAAAGGAAATAAAATCCTCAGGCGACCAACATCATAAATCACAACACACATAAGAATAGCCATTTGAAACAATAGAAGAATAATGTGCAACATATTTAGCAGAAGGTGTAACATACAGCAGCAGCCACAAGCATCATGGTTAAAAGCAGCTTCTCATAAATTGCCAAAACAAATCAAAAGATCGCTGGAATAAATTAGCTTTGATTAGGGGGTGAACCCAGTGGTCCTTCAAATATTGCAGCCTCATTAACACATCAAAATAGGTTAATAGTGCTAATTTGGACAAAATTCGCTGCCAGATTTATGCTCACTTTAAATAAAAATGCTGCTGCCACTAGCAGAAATGTACTCTATGTGGGACTGCCCTTGGACCTGGTCAGCTTGTGCAGAATGCAGTGATTAGATTGCTGATGGGGACAGATGGCTGACAGTATGTGACAGTTTTGCTAAAACATCTGCACTGGCTTCCCATGTACTACTGGGCCAGGTTCAAGGCTCTTGTGTTGATATACAAAGCCCTGAACAACTTGGGTCCAGGATACCTTAAGTCGCTGTTCTTCAACCTTGGGTCCCCGGATGTTGTTAGACTACAAGTACCATCATTCTTGGCCATTGGCTAAGCTGGCTGGGGTTGATGGGAGTTATAGTCCAACAACATCCGGAGACCAAAGGTTGGAGAATGCTGCCTTAAGTGGTGCCTGAGCTCAGTTATTGAGGCTGCATACACACCATACAATTAAAAGCTATTTAAAGCACATGACTTTCCCCAAAGAATCTTGGGAACTACAGTTTAGCACCCTTAAGAAATGACAGTTCCCAGGATTCTCAAGGGGAAGTCACATGCTTTAAATGTATGGTGTGTACACAGCTTATGATTATCCAGAGGGGCGCTGTTAGTTGTCCCCCATATTACAGAGCCCCAACTGGCTTCAACCAGAAGTCAGACAATAAAATAAAATAAAATATTTATTAAATACATAAATATTATAAATTAATATTATTTTGTTTGTTTCATGGTTAAGCCCTTTTAATCATTTCTTCCCTTATTTCAGGAACCCACCAGAGCTTCAGAAGTGCAAATTTTACTTTTCGTCTTCTCTCAACAAGGGATGGAAGGATCTGTCAACTTCACCTCTCTGTTTCTCATTTTTCCAATCTTAAATTCAGTACTCCAAATTTTTACAACAATTTGCAATTTTTAAACAAAAATCCTCATGAAAACTCTTCAGCATTTTAGTTCAAATTTCTTCTAATAAACACATTTTTGTCTGCAGTTTTGACCAATGTACATACACGTTTTTGCAAGCAATACAATGCCTTTTTGTATGTTATTTTCACTAATGTATTCATTTTTATACACATTTTCCCCTATATGCATTTTTGTAAACATTTGTTGGATAACTGCATCGCAAAATTTGGATAAGTGCGGCTTTCAAAGGATGCCTGTGTTTCAGTTCTCATATTGTTTTGGAAAGTGCAAATTTGATAGATTTGGCTTTAAATACGAACTGAACCAAATTTCTACCCATCCTTACTCTCAACTTAAATGTGTTCTTCTCACCCAGTAACACTTTCCTATAACCAATGGATCAGTTATCAATTCAGTCCTAAGGTGGTGGTAGGGAATCCAAAGGTGGTTTAATTACCTCATCCAGTGCCTTGCTGGGCTCTGCCAACAGGTCATAAGTGGGAGAAGGGGAACCCTTTTGTGTTTCTCCATCCATTTCTGGCCTTTATTTATTTTAAAAAAAAATTCCTTCCATTGGAAACAATAGGAGGGAAAGGGAAGGATGAGATTTAGGTATGCTCAGAAGGATGTCTAAATCCCACCCCACCCTCAGTTTGGGGACATGTCACTGGTTGCCCATTAGCTACAGGGCTCAGTTCAAGGTGCTGGTTTTGATGTATAAAGCCCTATGGAAGGCCAAACAAGAGATGGATTGATTCCATAAAGGAAGCCACAGACCTGAACTTACAAGAGCTGAACAGGATGGTTTATAGCAGATGCTATTGGAGGCTGCTGATAGGGTTGCCATAAGTCAGAATCGACTTGAAGACACAGAACAGCAGCAGCAGCTTGGGACCAGGATACCTGAAAGATTGTCTTACCCCTTATATACCCAGTTGATCAGGTGAGGGCCTCCTGCAGATACCATTTCATCAGGAGGTCTGCTCCACACAATGTAGGAATCTGGCCTTTAGTGGTGCAGCACCTACCCTTTGGAATTCACTCCCCTTAAATAATAGAGGGGCATGGTCTCTGTTGTCTTTCTGGCACCTACTGAAAACCTTCCTCTTTCAACAAGCCTTTTAAGGCCTTTTAAGCCTTTTATCCCAGTCTGCATCTGTGTTGGGATTGTTTTTTTAAAAAAATTTAAGCAATTTTTAAGGGCTCCTTTTGGGACGAGGGGTAGGACATAAATTTAATAAATAGTCAGGGGATTGACAGGGGTTTGGATCCTTTAAATCTAAGTCATTTCCTGGAATTCTCCTGAATGCTCTATTTCCAGCCCTACTGATGTCAGTTGAGATAAGATACTGTGTGGAAGGAGCCGGCATTGTTGGAGAGGGTGGCTCTTTCATTGAATCTCCCTCTCCAGCACTGAAATTTTCTCTCCAACATAGGGATGGGGGAGAAATTTGCCTTAATTGACAATTAAATGAAAATCTAGCCAATTCTCACTTCCTGAAACATTAAACTAAAACACAGCTCTCCACTGAAATTCACACTTCTCTGAATTTTGTGAAGCAGTTATCCAGTCAAAGAAAGTGTACAAAAATGTGTATATTAAGAGGGTGCCCATTAAAGTGCACATCTTATTGAAAATAACATACAAACGTGCATAATATTAGGGGGAAATTGCTTGCAAAAATGTTCAAATTAGGAGGAATGTGCACCAAAATTCTGAAGAAATTTCATGGAGACTTAAAAAAAATCACCAACTGATGTGAAGATCTGGACAACTGAATTTAAGATTAGAAAAATGAGAAGCCAAGAGAAAGCAAAAACTGTACACAATACACTCCAGCACTGGAAGGAGAGCTAGGAGCACAGGAAGCTGCTGCCTCAAACCATTGGTCCATCTTGCTCAGTATTGCCACTGACTGGCAGAGGTTCTCTGGGGTTTCAGACAGGATTCTCTCCCAGGCATACCTGGAGATGCTGAGAATTGAACCTGGGACCTACTGCATGCAAAGCAGATGCTCTACCACAGAGCTACAGTCCTCCTGGGGGACCACAGGGCGGCACCAAAAAGCTCTATTTGTTCCATCACCTAATTGAGCCAATTAAAACTTGCAGCCCTACTGTTATATTAAATGAATATTCTTCCAAAAAAAGAGTTAGATAGATCTTGGTGTCAGACACTGAAATTAATTTACATGGAGGCAATTAGGCTCGGAGGACTCCACAGGGATGGATGCCATGCAGGAGACCATCTAGATTGAATGGAGCCACTGCATGAAGTTAATTAGGCAACTGCTGTTGAGAGGAGAGTCATAGAAGCTGTGGGATTCCGATGGAGCTCACCTGTATGCTGTAGTATCATAAAGCATGCATGCTCCTCGTTTGCCACACCTGCTGCTTGCCCACTTCAAGCAAGCTCTGTCTATCACTGCTCCAAAATAAGCAGGGGCTGGGATTCCAGCTGAAAGACATCAAGCGGCAAATATGTACCAGATTGTCAACTAGAAGCACATTTTTAAGTTAATATTGTTGGGTAGGATGGTAGAAAAGGCAGGGGTGTTTGTGTGCATGCATATGTAAGCCTTAGAAGCCCCATTGGCCAATACATTGAGCAGATTGTGGTTAGAATATAAGAACTGCCCTGTTGGATTAGATGTAAGAGCCCTCTAACCCAGCATTTGGTTTCCAGCAGTGGCCAGCTTATTGCCTTTAGAAAGACAATGGCCCTATCCCTGTGACATGTCCACCGTAGCCAGTATGTTGAGAAAGACCACCTTTAAACATGCAGATTTCATGCAGCAGCCATGAGCTAGTGGATGTCCCCACCTCCTGTAGCAATCAATGAACTGCACAAATGCATCATCTTAGCTATGAACAACAAACACATTCTCCAAGTACGGAGACCTATGCAGCCAAAATGGCACCACCCACAAACAAGAGGGAGGTATCCATCAGATTTCAGGAAATCCCAAAAGTTTGCAGACGTACAAAAAAATCTGGAGAGAGAAAAACAAAAAGGCAGGGGGGGAAACAACCCAAAACAGCCTGACAAAGAGTGAGCATGCTCAGTGGTCCTGGGATCCTGTTGGAATGGCAGAGACCAGATGGAAGGTCAGAAGCAGCTTGATGGATGGGGCTTCCCTGCAGGTGGGTCGCTGTTGCTTACAGGGAGGAGGAGGGGAGGTTGGCGTGGGGCATACCCTCCAGCACCCTCCTGGTGGTGTGTTTGCGCTGCACCAACTTCCCTGCTGCCTCTCCCCTCCTGGTAAGCAACAGCTACTCACCTGCTAGGAAGCTAGCACAGCGTCTACACCCCATGCGGCTCACTGATTCTGTGGAATGGGAATGGAATGGAGTCTTTGCAGCAAGGGCCTGGCTGGCTGGCTCCTGAACAGGAACATTCCACCCCACAACATTTTGTTACAGAGTTTCACTGTTTAATATTTTTCAGAGTGCCTAAAAGGACAAATAAGCAGGGAATATGATGTTGTGGTGGAATCAGCTGGTGTCAGGATCACCTTGGCGAAGGGGTGAAACTATAGAATATTTCAGTAAGGTATGTTGGAATGCATTTTGAAATTCTCATGTCTCCCAAAAGCCATGACACCAACCCGTTGTTGTTTTTTCCTCCTTAGATGTCCTACTTGCAAAAGCACCTCTTTCTCTATGAGTTACTTCCACATGGCTGGGAAAATGTTTAAATGTGAGAAAGCCTGAACAAAGTTAGCCCAATGCCAGGACAGGGTATTGCCAGTGGTAGAAATTCCATAGCAATGATTTGTGAGATTGACTCCCACCAATGTGATCATGCTGTTTCAATGTATTTCAGTGTAGGGCTCATGTACTGGAAGCATCTCTGCAGAGTGGGACACAATCCATATCTGTATGTTTTGCCTATAAAGTCACATTGCCAGTGTGGTGTAGTGGTTAGAGTGTTAGACTAGGACCCGGGAGACCAGGGTTCAAGTCTCCACTCAGCCATGAAGCTCACTGGGTGAGCCTGGGCCAGTCACAATCTCTCAGCATAACCTACCTCACAGGATTGCTGTGAGGATATAATGGAGAGGGGAGAGAACAACAGATGCCACCTTGAGCTCCTTGGAGGAAAGGTGGGATAGAAATGCAATAAAGAAACAAACAAATAAATCTCTTTATGGGTTCCCTTCCCACAGAGTCCAGGTCACTCAGTGCTGTGGTGAGGAAAGTTTTGTCCCCACGTACATCACTTTGCTTCCCCCCACAGCAAGTTCTAGGAAAAGCCTCCACTGTTAAGCCTCAACATATGTGCATGCAAACCTATGTGCCTCAACACATGTGCATGCCAGATGCCTCCTCAAATGTGCAAGCATGATACCTCTCGAACCAACCTTAGTTACTGACATTCTCAGTCATGCCAGATATCTTCGTGCCCTGCTATGTGTGTCTTGGAGGCATCTGATCAAACTCTGTAGGAAATAGGAAGCAGATACTGCAGTAGGTGGACCTTCTCAACCAGCAGGACTGTTCATTGTTCCTTATGCATAAGGCTCATCTATGTCACCCAGACTTAAGCTACAATCCTAAGTCCCTCTACAGGATCACCACCACATCTGCAGCCCTCCTGCACATACTGGCTATCACACAAGATGGGGGCAGATGCATCAATCTGCCAGCCCGGAGCTTGCACTGTAATCAGGCCTGGTTGGGGCCCATTGCCATCACACGACAGCAGCAGGGTTGGCTCAGGATCCAACAGATCCCAGCTAATCCTCACCCCCAGAAATCCCCATTTCAGTAGGCAGAAGGGTGACCTCTGTACCAGTGATGCTGGCGTCACTCTGCAGATGGCAGGAGGTTGATGGAGGCCACCAGGGTTGGGCATAGGGACATTTTTGCCCAGTCCAGACCACCCCAGTCTGGCACAGAGGAGGCTGGAATTACTCTGCCAGTCTGAACCAGTATTTCTTGGTATTTATTTGCAAAGAGCCCTTGGGGGAAAATATTCAGTGATGTTCAAAAAGGATCAAAATGTTTCTTACCCAAAGCTCTCAAAATAAGCATATAGAGACCAACTGCAAGAGACTTCAGTTCTTGATGTACACATCTAAAAGATGAAATAAATTTACCATAGTGGCAAATATGCTTCTGTACATTGCTGCAAGTTTCTGCAAATCAACTGTGATGTTACAAGCATGCCTGATTGTTAGGAACATACCTTTCCCATTGCTAATGCTTCCATTGCACTACCAAGTGGTTCCTCTATTTCCAGCAGTTGAACAGCAATGGGGAGGAGCCATAGTTCATTGGGAGAGAACCTGTTTTGCTTGCAGGAGGCCCCAAGTTCAATCCCTGGCATCTCCAGTCTGGCATGGTCAGGTATCCCATGATATGCAGACCCTGGAGAGCTAATGCTAGTCAGGGCAGATACTTCTAAGCTAGATGGAACAATAGTCTGATTCAGTTTGTGTAAACAGTGTGTGTGTGTGTGTGTGTGTGTGTGTGTGCTTTAAATGAGCTTTAAATGCATGGTATGAACTCAGCCTCAAAATAAGGCCTCAGACATTCCCTCAATCTAATCTCTACATAGCTCTGACAGATGCCACATTGTAGTAATTATGGAGTGTGATGGAATGTTGGGAAAATGTGGCAGAGTGATATAGATGTGTTACACAAAAGGTGTGTTCAGGAGCTTGCCTGAATATGCATACTCTATGTCTATGGATGGGGGATGCACAGCAATGTGCACTCAAGTGCCAGCCTCAATGCGCACATTGCCCTATGTGCTCAGTCTCCGGCCATCCCCATGCTGAGCAGGTAAAATCTGCTGCGGTCTTCTACACAAATTCGCTTGAATGTGAGAAGAACACCTTGTACAATTGGGGACCCTTAAAGCAAGGTCTCCAATCATGTAAGGCAATGTACTTGTGTTCAGGCAAATCCAAACAGAAGCTCCCGGCAAACCTTCCCCACTCAACACAGGGAGGGTTGAGAACTAAGGTTAGCCTGATGCAAGTGAGGATGTTAGGAGTGAGCCCCTGCTCCTGTCTGCAGATATAAAATTTGCACATTCAGGCTAAGATGGGAACATAGGAAACTCTCTTATAAGGAATCAGATCAATTGGTCCATCTAGCTCAGCATTGTCTATACTGAGTGGCAGCCACTCTCCAGGGTTTCAGGCAGGATGTCTCTCCCATTCCTACTTGGAGATGCAAGGGACTGAACCTGGGACCTTCTGCATGCAAAGAATGTGCACAACCACTGAATGTCATTCCTTACCTGTGGTCCTGTTGCCTCACTTTGCCTAATGGTGGGGGCAGTATTGCCCACAAAATACTGACATTTCATTTTGAAATGCATTTCAGAGTCATTTTTGACAAACAAAGGAGCACCCAGAATACCTGAACCTTCAGGGCTGCTTCCCATATTACATGTCTTCCTATATCTATATTTACAGAAGGCTGTCATCACACTGTAATTTGCATGGCCACCAACAGATGGCACCACAAACTACAGCATGATGAGAGGCCAGCACTGCTACTGGCCACCTTTCTCCTCCCTGGCTGGTCTGGCTAAACTTTTGTCCCCTTTGTCACAACAAAGATGAAAAAGTATTTCTCCCCTTCTTTCACCTCTGCCGCTGCCACTGGCAGAACAACAATGATGAAGAGAAAGTCTTTTTATTTATGTATTTATTTATTTATTTATTTATTAGATTTGTTAGACGCCCATCTGGCAGAGGTTAATCTGCCACTCTGGGCGACATACAACAAAATACAATACAATCCATGTAAAAACAATTCAAAAAGCAAACAGTATGAAATTTAAAAACTGAATAAACCCCCACAGAACTACCCTCTGCCACCCTAACCCCCTTCCCAAGCCTGGTTAAAGAGCCAGGTTTTCAAGGCCCAACGAAAGCATAACAAGGAAGGGGCCTGATGGAGGTCAGTTGGCAAATAATTCCAAAGTGAGGGAGCCACTACTGAAAAAGCTCTGGACCGTGTCCTCCCCAACCTTGCTGCTTTTGTTGGGGGAATAAGAAGCGAACCATTGAAGGAGGATCTTGTAAGCCGGCGCCCCTGGTGCGAGTGGAGGCAACTCTTTAGGTAAAGTGGGCCAGCCTCGTGGAGCACCTTGAAAGTTAAAGCCAGGATCTTAAATTTGGCCCTAGCAACCACCGGTAGCCAGTGCAGTTCCTTAAGTACTAGCGTAATATGATCACGGCGGCGGCAGCCCTTAATCAGGCGAGCCGCCGCATTCTGCACTAGCTGCAGCTTACGGACCGTTCTCCAGGGAAGACCCACATATAACGCATTACAATAGTCCAGCCGGGACAGAACCAGAGCATGTACCACATTAGGGAGCAGGTGCCTCGGGAGGTAAGGGCGTATCCTACGAATGAGGTGAGGTTGGTAAAGCACCGCCCGACTAACAGCTGCTACCTGTGCCTCCATGGATAGCTGGGAGTCAAGAATGACCCCTAAACTCCGGACATGGTCTCTTAGGGGCAGTTGTATCCCATTAAGCACCAAATCCGTAATCCCCAGCTTCTCTTTATCACCCACCAACAGAACTTCAGTTTTATCGGGATTCAGTCTAAGTTTACTCCTGCTCATCCAATCCCTCACAGCCTCCAGACAATTAGATAGCCTTTCTATCGCCACCGGTGGGGAGGACTTAAATGAGAGGAAAATCTGGGTATCATCTGCGTATTGATGGAATTGCAGTCCAAATCTCCTGATGATATCTCCCAGTGGCCTTACATAGACATTAAATAATGTTGGGGAGAGGATAGAGCCCTGTGGTACCCCACATGTAAGAGGCCAAGGCTCTGAGACCTCCTCTCTCAGTACCACTCTCTAGTATCTCACAGAGAGGAAGGAGCGGAACCACCGTAAAACGGTGCCTCCAATCCCCAGAGTCTCAAGGCGATCTAACAAGATATCGTGGTCGACAGTGTCGAAGGCCGCCGAAAGGTCCAGGAGAACAAGGAGGGTATGCTCCCCTC
Organism: Rhineura floridana; assembly: GCF_030035675.1. Taxonomy (NCBI): domain Eukaryota; kingdom Metazoa; phylum Chordata; class Lepidosauria; order Squamata; family Rhineuridae; genus Rhineura; species Rhineura floridana. The sequence continues at coordinate 103,798,695 of NC_084486.1, forward strand.
TATCTAGTGCCCTTCTCGTTCCTTTTTCTCCTTCATCCTATTGTTAATGCTAAAGCTACTAGTGGGGGGGGCACAGGGGAGGTTGGGGAGGTCTGGTGGAAGGTGAGGTGTTGGCAAGGGGTGGTAGTAGGTGGGGTTGGTGAGCAAAGTGGGCAGGGACATAGCCACTAGTTTAGGTATATATAACTAAAACTTTTTGTGTATACTTCTAAAAATATAAAGGGTGAATAAATATTACTAATGCATCCTAGAGGTACACTTGTAAGGAAGCCATGATTGACAGTGGCTTCCACCCATTATGCAGAGGGAAACTTGATGAGCATACCTGTATGAGAATATTGTACAATACATGCTGTATTGTATGCTGTATATATGCATAAATCATTGTAAGTATATCCGTAAAAATAAAATCTGTCAAGTAGTCTTAAGGCTACTGTTGGTAGCAAACATGAGTTTGCTTTTGTGTATTGTGTGAAATGACAATCAGCGGCTTAGTGGGAAGCAGGGAACTGAGACAATCAGGAGATCCAAAAAGCTGAGGTTTGGATGAAAAGAGGAGAGGGGCCGTAGTGTAATATTGGTATGATTCCCTCTACTACCCAAGTGTCAACAGAAATGGGATGCTGATAGAAAACTGGGACAGTGAGAAACAAAGGGATATATCAGGATGCTAGGCAGGGGAGACTCCAAGGTTTACTGAAGTACAATTTTCCACCCTGGTCTCCTAAGCAGGCAAAAAAACAGGTTCAGTAGCCACAGAATGTTAAGTGTCAGTTGGGGGGAAATTCTGGAAATCTGGAACAGGGGCACTGGAATGACCTGCTTGGAAGGAACTTTGAATATACACAAGGAGGGAAGGGATTTTCTGTAACCTCTTGGGGCTGGTGCAACTTGCAGCTTACCGAATCATGATCATGTAAAAAGGAGTCCCTCCCAATGCAAAGAAAAAGGAACTTGCTGTTTTTATCGCTGTGTGATAAATAAAATTTCTTGAGCAGTAGTCGCTTCTTAGACATTCTCCCAAAACTGCTGAGGAATTCCTCATCAGAGAGTCCACCATTCCAATGCAGCTACAATTATGAAAAATCTAGAAGAAGAAAATGACTATGATGGCATAGGCATCCCAGTTCACCATCCCTTTACTTGTAAATGTTAGCTTGCCTGTCTCCGTCACCTATCTAGGACAGCCTTCTCCAGACTGGCACTCTGCAGGTGTACTTTGGACTACAACTCTCATCATCCGTGATCATAGGCCATGTCAGTCAGGGTTGATCAGAACTGGAGTAGGTAGAGCTGATCTAACGTTCTCAAACATGCTGCTTGAGACTTTCACCACAATTCAAGCCTGAGCTGAGCCACAAACAGCTGTTGAGCGAGAGTCAAGAAGTCAAGCCAAGGCTGTCATAAAATGAGATTAAAACTAGCTTAAATGATCTCAGAATCAAACCAGAGAAAATCATGTGGGGTATAGACTAACGGTAGGAAAGAAATCCAATTCAGTTTGCATTTAAAGGTGAATCTTTCTAATTCACACTTTCAGAAACAATACTCAAACTGTCCACTGAAATTGGCACTTGTCCAATTTTTGCAAGGCACTATTCCAGTCAAGCAATGTGCACTAAAATATATTATACAGCCACAAGAGTGGCTGTATACTATAGCCAACATGGATTTTTCGCATTCCACAATGTTAAATTGAAAATACCCCACATGCCAACCTGCTGCTTCCCATGAGCTCATTTTTTTAAAAAAAACCTTACAAAATGTATAGTCCTGAACTCAGAAATGCTTGCTTAACAACCCTCTACTTTTTCATGGCGATACACAAAACACTCGGAGGGAACTGAAAGCTCAAAGTATAAAACAAAAGAAAAAAAATTTCTGTTGGACTTTTTTCTGTCAGTGGTCTCATAATCTGTTGAAATTAATTAAAAATCAGCCATGTTCACATAGTACCTATAATCCTATTACTGACCTTGCCCCATACTCTGACCTTCATCTTCTGCAGTTTAAAGGTTTAAAAAATGCCTGGTTGATTTTTAATTAATTTAAGAAATTTAACATTGAAGTTTATTCTAGCACCAGTCATGCTCAGTAAGAACCAACTGTCAGTGTTCTGAAAGCCAGATTCACAGCTGTTTGGCTTGGCTAATCAGGTGGCCACACCCAGGCCAGACATTTATTTCACTTTAGGCAGTCATGCCTCCGAGCATATGGTGAGTGGTAGCAACACCTGCAATCAGCCCAAATAACAGAAACAAGACATGTGCTGTACTGATCTTGTTTTAGCAGGGAGGAAGCAACAATATTAACACAGATTATATAGTTCAGATAGTCACTTTAAATGTTTAATTTACTTTGTAATTTTAGTGAAGCATTTTATTTTCCTTCTCTTTCTGTGAATATGTGAAGAACATCAACACTATGCATAATTTACACTAAAGAAACATCCAAAAACAATTGTGGAATAATGGCACTGACTATTCTGCAGAATAGTCTCCAATGGACATGAGGGGTGTCTCAGTTTGCACAAGACAAAAGAATGAGCGATGAAATATATTCTAGAAAATTTCTAGGTGTGCTCTATGTTTTTAATTGACCGTGCCCACGTTTCCTTAAGTGGAGTAGTTTAAGCATAATAGGCTGAACACACACATCTTTGCATTTGAGAACCTTTTCTAGTTCTCTCATAGCTGCCCTCCCCAGTCCTAGCTTTCTTCACTATTGTCTCCATTTTGGTTAATGACTGTGCCAAGGTATTTATCATCCTTGACAAATTCAATGTCCCCATTGTCAACTTTAAAGTTACATAAATCTTCTGTTGTCATTACTTTAGTCTTCTTGACGTTCAGCTGTAGTCCTGCTTTTGTACTTTCCTCTTTAACTTTCATCAGCATTTGTTTCAAATCTTTACTGGTTTCTGCTAGTAGTATGGTATTGTTTGCATATCTTAAATTATTGATATTTCTCCCTCCAGTTTTCACACCTTCTTCATCTTGGTCCAGTCCTGCTTTCCGTATGATATGTTCTGCATATAGATTAAATAAACAGGGTGATAAAATACACCCTTGTCTCTCACCTTTTCCGATTGGGAACCAATCAGTTTCTCCATATTCCATCCTTACAGTAGCTCTTGTGCAGAGTATAGGTTGTGCATCAGGACAATCAGATGTGGTGGCACCCCCATTTATTTTAAATAAATAGTTTTTCATGATCTACACAATCAAAGGCTTTGTTGTAATCTATAAAGCACAGGGTGATTTTCTTCTGAAATTCCTTGGTCCATTCCATAATCCAATGTATGTTTGCAATATGATCTCTGGTACCTCTTCCTTTTCTACATCCAGCTTGGACATCTGGCATTTCTTGCACCATACATGGTAAGAGCCTTTGTTGTAGAATTTTGAGCATTACTTTATTTGCATGGGATATTAAGGCAATAGTTTGATAATTATTACTGCATTTCCTGGAATTCCCTTTCTTTGGATATATATTGAACACCTCCACTCTGTGGGCCACTGTTTTATTTTCCATATTTGTTGACAAATTTTAGTCAAAAGTAACTTGTAGCAACCCTATTCACATGCCACCTGTTCCTGGTGATTTCTTTCTTTCAAGTATTTCAAGAGCAGCTTTCACCTCACATTCTAAAATTTCTGGTTCTTCATCGTACGGTTCCTCCTGAATGAATCTGTCATTCTTGCATCTCTTTCATAGAGTTCTTCAATGTATTCCTTTCATCTTCCTTTTATTTCATGTCGGTCAGTCATTGTGTTCCCCTGTTGATTATTCAACATCCCTACTCTTGGTTTGAATTCCCCTTTCTCTAATCTTTTGGAATAGGGCTCTTGTTCTACCTTTTTTGTTGTCCTCTTCTATTTCTATACAATAACTATTGCATGGCATACAAACATGCATAATGTTAAGAAAAAGTGCTTTGCAAAAATGTGTGTATTAGGCACAAGTGCACAGAAATATGTGTATATTAGGAGAAAGTTGCCCTAAAATGCTGATGAATTTTCATGAGGACTTTAAAATAAAATTGCAAACTGACGTGAAAATGTGAAGAACTGAATTTAAGATAGGAAAATTTAGAAATTGAGAGAAACTGAAACTGACAGATCTGCCCAACCCTAATATAGACCTATCAGTGCTCATTAGCCATGAAAGATAAATAGAACCTCCATGTTCAGAGGCTGTGTATATCCAAATACCAGTTGCTGTTGCTGTGGGGCTAGCAAGGAGTTTCTCCACATTATGTAGAAGAAGTTGAGTGGGTAATGGCGAACAGAAAGTCAGCGGTAGTTCTGCTTCCTCATCTAGCTCCTAGTCACAGGATAAAAAATAGACACCCCCTGAAAGTGGTTTGGATTGTGATGGAGATAGAGCAGGAAAGTGCCTCCTCTCAACCTCCTGCAACTTCCAGTGCCTGTAATCCACAGGATATTGGAGACCAGGCATTTCTCCAAACTCTACCTTCCTGTGCTGGCCAAGACCTCAGCACTCCTTTCTTTCCAACACCAGTCCTTTGTCCTAGGGCTTTCCAATCCTTCCTCTTCATTAGGAATGGAGAAGAATTTTATTCATCCACAATTTAAAGCAAATCAACCTAATTTGCAGTTCCTGAACTTACAGGTGGATTGGAACCCAGCTATCCGTTGGATTGTATACACCTCTGAATTTTGCAATGATGCTGCCATTCAAAACAGCCGCAGCTAGTGTGGTGCAGCAGAAATGCAGAGCTGCCCTCCTGACATATGTGTGTACCTACACCTTATGTGAATGAGGCAGGATGGGGTAGCAGAGAGGTTAGGGCTGTGTGGATGCACCAGCAGGAGTGCTAGAATGGATGGGGCATGTTTCTTTCCATGGTAGAGGCTTCGCTTCTGGGATTGAGCCTCAGTGCATCTTTTCTTAGAAATTATCACATGCCGTCTGAACGACTCTTTAGAAATCATCAGATGTTGTCTGCACATGTATGAGGCTGGCCAAGCACTAAAACCAGCATCAGAGGCCCTGTTGTCCAGGTCACCAGTGAAGATTGTTAGGCTGGTTGGAACTAGGGATAGGGCTTTCTCATTGGTGGTTCCACATCTCTGGAACTCCCTTCCTGGGGAGATATGTATATACTCATCACTGCTGTTCTTAAAAAAACCACATTTTTTCAAATCTGCATTTGGCTGAATTGCGCTGTCATCTGGGGAAAATAGTTCTTTCTTTAATTCCATTTTCATGTAATTTTAAAAAAGTCCTGTAAGCCACCTTGTGAGGGCAGTGTACCCTGAAAAGTGGGCTAAAAATCTTTTAAATAAGTAAATAAATAGAAATATATGCCCACCTATTCTGTCTTTGCCCACCTCTTCAAAAGAAAAAGGGGACTAGAAAACAGTCCTTTTGATTATTTATTTTTCCTCCCACAACTAAATGCACAATGTAAAAGGCAACCCTTCATCCTTTCAGGAAAATAAAAATCTTACTGTTTCTTTCCTGGATCCCGTCATATCTTTGCATCCGGCAAAACAAGCTGACACATATGTGATCCCATTGTCTCCGCAGACAGGATCCCACTGGTTGGTGGCACAGTTGCAATTCAAGTTGCAGGCTGCAGATAAAGGAGTTGTGTCCCATTCAACCGGTTGCCTTTGAAAGAAGCACGGAGGTATGCATTTAGTTTATCTTAAGGTGCATCTAGCACAGGGGTATCAAACATGGTGTTCTCCAGACATTCTTGGACTATAACTTCCATCAAGCATAGTCAGCATATCCAAAGGCCAGGGATTATGGGAGATGTAGTCCAAGAATATCTGGAGGGGACCACATTGGCTACCCCTGTTCAAACAACTCCACTATACAGCTTCTGTCATCTGCTGAAGACACACCTGTCCATCCTTGGATAGTCAAGGTTTTTTTTAGGATCTCCCGATATGAACCTACCTGGACCCTTAGATTTTCCTCTGAGGCCCTTCTCCAGATGCCCCTTCTGATGAAGGCACGGAGAATGGTGACAAGAGAGAGGGTCTTTTCAGTTGTGGCTCCCCATCTATGGAATATGCTCCCCAGTGAGGTCTGCCTGGTGCCTTCATTGACATCTTTTTGGCACCAGGTAAAGACGTACCTTTTCTCCCAGGCATTTGCTAAATTGAGATGATGGTTTTGTTTTAATATTTATTTATTTATTTATTTTATTAAGCTTATATACCGCCCGACTAGCAAACAGCTCTCTGGGCGGTGAACATAGAAACATGTACAATAATAAAATTACAGGATCTAATATAACAAGTATATAAAAGTACACCATCTAAAATGAAATTACAACATTTACTTAAATTAACTTAAATTAAAATGCCTCAGAGAAGAGAAAGGTTTTAACCTGGCGCTGAAAAGATAATAGTGTCGACACCAGGCGTACCTCCTCGGGGAGACTATTCCACAATTTGGGGGCCACCACTGAGAAGGCCCTAGATCTTGTTACTACCCTCCGGGCCTCCCTATGGGTCGGGACCCGGAGGAGGGCCTTCGTAGTAGACTGTAGTGTATGAGCCGGTTCATATAGGGAGAGGCGTTCCTGCAGATATCGTGGTCCCGCGCCGTATAAGGCTTTATAGGTTAGTACCAACACTTTGAATCTGGCCCGGAAGCATATTGGAAGCCAGTGCAGGTGAGCCAGCACAGGTGTTATATGCTCAGACCGCTTGGTTCTTGTTAGCAGTCTGGCCGCCGCATTTTGCACTAGCTGTCAAACCTTCCTGTGGCGGTGTGGGGGTGTTACTGCTATTGTTTTGTTGTTGTTTATTTCTATGCTTTTATAGTGTGCTTTATACATTTTTGTTTTAACATTGTGTAAGTCGCTTGGGGACCTTCAGGTATCAAGCAACTAATAAATCTAATAAATATTTTTTTTAAAAACCCATCCTCAATTGTATTGCTTTTGTCTTATATTCATCCATTCATTTAACATTTCCCATCACCCCCCAGCCAGCATGGCCAATAACTCAGAGATGATGGAAGATGGAATCCAACAACATCAGGAGGGCAATGGGTTCCCCAGCCTTGACACAGGTGATAAAGCAAATTTGCTTTTTGTTGCTCTGAGGGTAGGATACAAATCAATGGATTCAAACAGCAAGAAAGGGGATTTTGACTAACCATTAGCAGGAACGTTCTGAAGGTAGGAGCTGTCTGGCAGTGAAGTAGGCTGCTTTGGAAAGTGGTGGATTCTCCTTGGTTAAAGTTTCTAAGCCAAGGATGGATGCTGTCACAATGGATTTCCTGTACTGGCAAGGGGTTGAACTAGGCTAGATAACCTTTGATAGAAAGCCAGTATAGTGTAATGGTTAGAGTCCTAGGCTTTGGGACACCAGGGTTCAAATCCCCAACCAGCCATGAAGCTCACTGGGTGACCTTGGACTAGGGATGGGATGATCTGTCAATTTCATTTCTCTCAGTTTCTCATTTTTCTAATCTTAAATGTGGTTCTCCACATTTCTGCAACAATTCATGATTTGTTTGAAAATCCTCATGAAAATTATTTAGCTTTTTAGCGCAAATTTCTACCAATAAATAATTTCTGTATGAAGCTTTTTCTAATGTGCACATTTTGCAAGTAATTTATCCTAATATAATGCATTTTTGTAAGTTATGTTTACCAATATATTCATTTGTGTACAATTTTCCCTAATATATGCATTTTTGTAAACATTGTTTGGTTGGTGAACTGCATTGCAAAATTTGAATAAGTGCAAATTTCAAAGGATGGCTGTGTTTCTATTCTCATTTTGTTTCAGAAAGTGTGAATTGGATTAATTCGGTTTTAAATGCAAACTGAATTGAATTTCTCACCCATCCGTACTTGGACTAAGCACCAGCTCTCTGCCTAACCTACCTCACAGGGTTGTTGTGAGGATGAAATGGGAGGAAGACAACCATGTATACCACCTTGGAAAAGGTGGTACCTCAATATAATACATTAAATTACATTGTAAATTGCTTAAGAGTTTTTTCACAATCAAGCAGTATATAAATTTTGTTAAACAAATAAAACCATTCAACCATCCACCTCCAGTCCTCAGGTCCTGCTTGCGGGCTTCCCATAAGCATCTGGTTGGCCATTGTGAGAAGTGGGTGCTGGACTAGATGGGCCTTTGGCCTGATCCAGCAGGGCTCTCCTTGTGTTCTTCTCTTCAATTCTATGATTCCATCATTCTTCCAAAAGGAGAGAGTGCATCTGATATTTACTATACATATACTACATGCTACATACCCGTCGTAGGATACTGTTAATCCAGCCACAGTGCGGTTCTCACAACCCACTGCTAAGTAGAGAAGTGAAATGAGGTATGCCAGAAATGACAGCGAAAATGCCATTTTTGTTGCAGCAATTATGCTGAGTTTGTACTTTTTCATGATGAGCCCTCCTAGGAATATACCAAGGCAGACAGCTGGTATGGATGTTACAGCTGAAAGAAATGACAGAGAAAAAAGGTCACATTGTTCCATTGCAACTGCCTGAACAAGGAGAACAAGTAAGTGTGTATGGATGGAAAGGGTGGGATGGAAGGGGAAACTGGAATGCACTGGAAATGTCAAAGTGAATAAAGGGAGTGACATTAACCATACAGTGTTCCTCCTCTTTCCCTTCTTTATTGTGCCAGTCAGTAGGCTTGACAATCTAATGATCCAGCTTGGCAATTCTTGGCTTGCTTATTTATTTATTTATTTATTTATTTATACCAGCTTATTTATAAGCTTGCTTATTTATTTATTTATTTATTTATACCAGCCTTCGCCCTCTGGTGCCCTTCAGACGCTTTGGACTACAGGTTCTATCAGTCCCAGCCAGCCCTAGGTGGGTGAAGTTTGATGAATTCATTCAAAGATATTAATCAAAGATTGTTTAATTGTTTAATATGTTTGCCTTTTAGTGTTTTTTATGTGATTTTATTGTATTTTACTTACTGTTGTGCACCGCCCAGAGAGCCTTCTGGCTGTGGGCGGTATAAAAATTGAATAAAAAATAAATAAATAAAATAAATATCCCTTTGGATTTGACCACTTGGATCCCATTCATGTATCTATTTCAGCATTTTAGCTCAGCTGAAATGGCTCTAGAAAGAATTTTCTGGTGAATTTCCTTTTTTAAAAACAATAATATTAAATAATAATAATCTCAAGCTGATGAAGAAATGTGACAAGATGAACTTAAGACTGGAAAAATGAGAAATTGTGAGAAACCAGAATTGACAGATTCGTCCACCACTACTTCCAGCAATCCTCTCTTAACTTGTAACCTCCTCATCCATCACAGTAAACCTACAATTTATAGTTCCATTCAGTATCAACTGAGCCAACATTTCTCAAAAGATGCTTTTCTTCCTCCCCAACAGTTAGAAAAATTTGACTGCCTCTCCACAAGAATATTGGGCAAAATGCCCTGTCCCAATTTCACCATCCACTAGTTAGGATGTGACTAGGGGTCACTTTCACACAGCCCTCCACCTTGCCTTTTTTATTGTAAGCCTAGAAGCCTTGTACCTGGCAGCACTCAGGAATTCTAAGAAATCAGTGTAGGCTTTTTAAAATTCATTTTCATATTTATAAACTGCACCTTCATATAAAATATCACAGACTAAAAACATAGCCCATTAACCAAAATAGAGACAATAATCAAAAAATCAGAAGAAGGCTAAGACTGGGGAAGGCAGCTATGACAGAACTAGAAAAGGTTCTCAAATGCAAAGATGTATCACTGAACACTAAACTCAGGATCATTCAGACCATGATATTCCCGATCTCTATGCACAGATGTCAAAGTTGGACAGTGAAAATATGGATAAGAGAAAAATCAACTCATTTGAAATGTGGTGTTGGAAGAGAGCTTTGCACATACCGTGGACCGTGAAAAAGACAAATAATTGGGTGTCAGAACAAATTAAACCAGAACTGTCACTAGAATCTAAAATGATGGAACTGAGGTTTTTCATACTTCGGAAACATAATGAGAAGACATGATTCAATAGAAAAGACCATAATGCTGGGAAAAACAGAAGGGAGTAGAAAAAGAAGACCAAAGAAGAGATGGATTGATTCCATAAAAGAAGCCACAGACCTGAACTTACAAGATCTGAACAGGGTGGTTCATGACAGATGCTATTTGAGGTCACTGATTCATAGGGTCGCTATAAGTCATAATCAACTTGAAGGCACATAATAACAAACAATATTTTGCTTAGGCTGGCATTACGCTGTAAACATGTGATGACAGCCTTCTAAATGCTGTGGGGTCATGGCAGCGGCACGCTGGCAAGTGGGCAAGGGAGGGAGGGAAGCCACCAAGTGGGTGGGAAAGGAAGGGAGAGTGGATGGGTGAGGAAAGGAGGGTGGGCGAGGAAGGGAGTGTGGGTTGGAGGCAGCAGTAGTGGCAGAAGGGCTAGGGGTTAGGTGCTAGGGTGGGTGCCCTAGTATTACAATAAAAAGGCTAAAAACATCAAACACAGTTTTGAAAGTCAGTGCATAAAATCTATGCAGTTTTATAAGGTTCAGTCCACCATCTTGATTCAAAATGGCATCCAATCATATCCAAACATAGACAAAACCTTCTTCTTGATCTCAGGAACTTTCATGCAAAAATTGGTTATATCTTAAGAGCAGAGCTTGGAAAAGTTACTTTTTTGAACTACAACTCCCATCAGCCCCAGCCAGCGCCACAGATTCTCCCCCCCCCAATTCCTACCTAAGAGAGGGAGGATGTGGAGGCTGGATTTTACTTAAGACTTGTCTAGAAGCATTGATAAAACCAAGCTAGTATGGATCTAGTCAACAAACTGGATAGGACAGGCACCTAAGGAAATCATATGTAACAGCAGGTATACATATCTGTGTGTGTGTGTGTGTGTGTTAAGGGGAATATAAGTTGAGCAGTTAATGTGCATAATAATGAGCCATTATTTACATTTCCCAGGCCTCATGGATAATATGCACAGTAAACTTCCATGAAAAGGAAAATGTGCACATTTCCCAGTCAATATACATAATGTCCAACAGCCTTTGGAAAATGTGCATATATTGACCAAATTTTGTACATTGTCTAGTTATTTTGCATAACTGCCAAAAGGCCTTGGGGAATGTACATATACTGACTGAATTTTGTACATTCTCCATCCACTATGCAAAATCTGCAACAGGCTTTATGCATATCGTGTGCATATCGTGGCTGAATTCTGTACATCCTCTGTCCATTATGCATTATCTCCAACAGGGCCTGGGGAATATGTATATCAACTGACTTCTGTATATTCTCTGGTCATTGTGCATAATCTCCAATGTGTGTATCTCGGCGCATTTTGTACATTTTGTTACACACAAGACTCACCTGTTACAAAGTTAGACTTGGTTGCCGGCTGACCATACTGTTGCTCTATGTATTTTGGGGTGTATGTCAAATAACCAATAAAGCTGCTAAACTGCAGCAACGACACACACAACAATGTGAAGTACATTCGGTTACCCAATACTCTCTTCAGCGACTTAAAGAAACCTGAGAGAAAGAGATGTGTAGGTTAATGTAGGGCAGGCCTGTGCAATGTATGACTCATCAACTATTATTATTATTATTAAAAAATCAAAATCAAAGAAATGATACCTATCAGACCTGTGAGATCTGTGTACAGTACATGGCTACCCAATCAGGAACCAACATCCTAGTTAGTTTGCTGTTGTTTATTTGTTTTGACCTTCCATATGACATGTTAATTTATACATGATCAGTACCTCCTATACTTTTTCCATCCACTTCCCAGTGAGGAAATGGTTCCTCTAACTACCTCCATTTAAATACCCAGGTAATCTTGATTCAGTCCTGGCAAGACATTTAATCAGCGGAGGCTGGTCCATTAGCACAAATGGGACACTTCCCCACCACCCTCAATTTGCCCTCGGTCAGCCCACACCTGCCTGCCTTCCTACTTACAACCACTCCAGAGTGTGACACTCCCTGCCAGCTTCCTCCCCCTCCTTAGTCTCAGGGTTGCCCTTGTAGAACTCAGCTGGAAGGAGGAGGATGGGGACAAAACTAGAATGAGTTGGCTCTGCCTATCATTGGCTCTGACACCACCTACAGTTGGTCTTCCTGCCTTCCACCCCACCAGTCCCAATGAGCACTAGCCACCACTGCCTTTTAAAACACTGAAGATTCCCCAATTATTATAATTAAAGGTTCCTAACAAAAATACTGGAATTGGTCTGAACACAAGAAACTGCCTTATAATGAGTAAGATCATTGGTCCATTGGTCTATCTAGTGCACATTGATTTATTATTATTGTTGTTGTTGTTGTTGTTGTTGTTGTTATCTACCCACCTTTCGCCCAGAGGCTCCAGGGCAGGTTGCAACAATTTTAAACCAGATAATTAAAACAGTCTACCAGTGGCTCTCCAAGTTTTCAGACAGGAACCTTTATAGTCCTCCCTGGAAATGCTAGGGAATGAAACTAGGACTTTTTGCAGACAAAGCAGATGCTCTGCCACTGAGCATAAACCTCCTTTGTTGCACCGGAACGTAACCCTTACCTGTTTGGATTCTGCCCCTGCCCCTTCATCTGACAGCCTACTCCTCTGAGATGCAGAACCTGACTACCCAGAGCCTGTCATGTCTAAATAGACCCTGGGTTGTCTACTGTAGCTGCCAGGGCAGTTCTCATATGTCTCTACCTTTCAGTTTTGTTGTGAACCCCACTTCTTGTTGACTTTCAGACTTCTGCACATGGCTTTCATCACCATTCATTTTCTGGGCATACAGTGTTTTCTTGACAGAAGCATTCTCTCCTTCTTTGTCCAGACTTTTAGGCAGAAAGCAGAAAGGAATTCCAGAAATCAGATTGATGATGCCGGCGACCAAAAAGCCCAACCACCATGCACCAACCCAACGGGAATCAGTTGGAGTTATAGTTACCGTATCTAGAATAAGAGACAGATAATCAAAGTTCTATCGTCTGTTCATCAAATCTTCATGGCGCTTTGTAGAGTAAGGGAAAAAAAAGTGTGCCAACCCAAATCTAGGTTGTTTTTAAACTGTTTTAATTATGTGTTTTAAAACTGTTGTAACCTGCCCTGGGAACTATGGCTGAAGGGCAGGTATAAACCATTATCACCTTCAACACGGGAGGCAACCAAAGGGGAGAGCAGGGAGGAAGAGGGATGTGAAGGAAACAGAGAAGGAGATCCATTCAGTTCTGGAAATTGAAATACGGGTGGGCAGTATGTCAGTAGGTGTCCTGGGAAAGAGGTCCAGGAATAAAGGGCAGTAAGGAGGAATGGATAGAGTTGTTTACAGGAGCAGTAGAATGAAAAGGGATTCACTTTCCTCCTGTTGTTTTGTGGGGAAGTAGCATAGATTGCAGAGGGGCACTGAGTAACTTCTAAAATATTCACTAATAGGCAAAAACCTTGAGGTTTAAGAATGTACCTATAGCCCATAGATATTTGGAGGAGGGGGAGGGGAGGAGATTGGATGGGTGGGCACTGGGCAGAAGGGAAGCCCATTTCCTTCCCAAAAGGGAACATTGTGAACATTATCATTGCTTTTCAGAGTTTCCCCCACCTTTATATTCTATAGCAGGCACATGTAGCCTCCCACCCAAATTTAAACCAAAGCTGTCCCTGGCCACGTCCATACCAGACCTTTATTTCACTTTAGACAGTCATGGCTTCTCCCAAACAATCCTGGGAAGTGAAATTAGTGAAAGGTGCTGAGAGTTGCTAGGAGATACCCTGTTCCCCTCACAGAGCTTCAATCAGAGCGGCTGACTATTAAACCACTCTGGCTACTGGACCTCTGTCAGGAGAATAGCAGTCTCCTCTCAGCACCCTTCACAAACTACACTTCCCAGGATTCTCTGAGGGAAGCCATGACTGTCTCATATGAAATCAAAGTCTGATGTGGATGTGGCCCCCTGATTAGGCAAGCCAAGCAACTGTGAGTCTGGCTTTTAGAACACTGACAGTTGGCCCTTACTGAGCATGCCCGCCATTATCATTCAGTTCAATGCAACATTTATTAAATTAATTAAAAATCAGCCAGGCTTTTTTTTTTAACTTTTAAACTGCAGAAGATGAAGGTCAGAGTATGGGGCAAGGTCAGTAAGAGGATTACAGGTCCTCTGTGAACATGGCTGATTTTTAATGAATTTCAACAGATTATGAGAACTCTCAGAGAAAAAAGTCCAAAAGGGGTCTGGGTTTTTTCTCTCTCTCTTTAGACTTTGAACTCTCGATACTTTCTGACTGCTTTGTTTACCGCCATAAAAATTGAGAGAGTTGTTAAGTAAGAGTTTCTGAGTTCAGGACTGTAAATTTTGTAAGGTTTTGTTTTGAAATGAGCTTATGGGAAGCATCAGAATGGCATGGGGGTATTTTCTATTTAACATTGCGGAATGTGAAAAATCCACATTGGCTATAGTATACAGCCACTCTCGTGGCTGCATAATTAGAAGGATAGGTGCAGAAGCTAGAGAGTTATGATGACTGGGAAAACATCTTCAGGTTTGTGTTCTGCTGAATTGGCCCCCAAAGTCACAGAAACTAAGTGCAAAGCTGATTCAGCAGGAGTGGGCATGTGGCAGTAGCAGAAAGACTTAAATGTCCAGCATTTTCCAAGCAAGCACCACCAACAGAATTAGTAACAAACACTGAACAGACAGGAACAAGGTGATATATTACTTTAACATTCCTCCCCCAAGCACTGCGATTGGACAGCTCTGGTAAAAATGATTCCCTCTGATTAAAAGCTAGGCTTGAGAGTCACAAAAGAACCCTCACTCTCCCATCTCCCTACCCTGGTATTTTCCTTATATGGCAAGCTCAGGGAGAAAGATTTCACTTTTGCCACTGCATGTTTGCCACTGCATGTTTTGTTTTGTGAATCTCTGAAGCATCTCAAAGCACTTTGGAGGTCCCTGCTTCAGTTCAAGGTGCTCTGGAGAGAACCTGCTTTGGTTTGGGTAAGCCCCAGCTCTTCCTAAAGCATCCCTCTTTAGCTTGGGATCCATCCAAATTTGATGCACACCCTTACTGCAGAGCTAACCGCTCTGTACGATTCAAACCAGTAAGCCAAGCCATGTGACATGCCTCATCTTACTATTACCCATCTTCATCTTGCATCTTACCTAGATCCACAAAGCCAATGTCCACATACAGTTTGGCTAACAGAGATCCCAAAAGGAATCCAACCATTGGGCCAATCATTGCTATTGTGTGCAAACAACCTGCAGTAATAAAGAAAATAGTAGTATCAGTAGATTCCAATACACATAACAGTGCATATTCTGACCTGTTTTGCTTAGTCCCTGTCGATGGCTTCTTTTGCCATTTGTGGAGGTGAATTTCATGAGATAGCACTCGTGTGTGTGTGTGTGAGAGAGAGAGTGAGAGAGAGTGAGAGTGAGAGTGAGTGAGTGAGTGAGTGAGTGAGTGAGAGAGAGAGAGAGAGAGAGTAATGTGTTGGGTATACTACTCACCCATAGGATCACCCTCACTCTTTAGTTTAATGCAGATGTTGTAATTATACCTAAGATGTTATATGCAGAGCTGAGCTGTGCTCTGCCCTTTCGGTGATCTTTCAAAGCGCCCTCCAAATGGAGGCAAAAGTATTTGCCTATTGAGAAGGACCAACTGTCCAAAATAAATGTTGGGGGGAGTTGGATTGCATCTCTGCTGCCAGTCTATGTCTTCCCATGCTGCAGCAATTCAATCACCACAGCATAGCATGCCAAAACGCAGAACAGTGGCCCTGTTGCCTTGCTAAATGAGAACACACTTCCCTTCTTCCATTCATTTTCACCAAGGGCCAAGGATTGGCTTTATTTGTTCCCAGCTACATTGTGATCTGATTTGTGGCCTAGCACAGTAACATTATCACATTCGCTATAGGATCCCTAATTGGTAGAGATCATGTAGTGAACCAGAGGGGAGAACCCTTAAATATAGTGGCAAAGCAGCTACAACATTGGGACTGTAAACTAGACAGTCGGGGATGAGGAATGGGTAGCTTTTCATACTCTTTCAAAACCCACTCTTCACAGGTGAAAATTTAGTGTAGCACTAGTTTTAATAATCCATTTGCAAATTTAAAGTGTGAAGAACTGGGATCAAACTTTTAAAACACATGTTCAATGGTGTAATCCTACACGTCTATTCAGAAGTAAGGCCCATAGAGTTTAGTGGGGTTTACTTTCAAGTAAGTGGACATAGGATTGCAGCTTTATAAACATACACACATTAGTTGGCCAGAAGTGGCTGTATTTTTTTTAAGTGTCCTTCAGCAGACTGCATAATGTGGGGAAAGGCCCAGTCAGGACTGGTGAATCCAAAAAGGACTCACAAATGTTTTCCTGAGTAATAAAGAAACTGTAATAGTGCTTTTGTTACTTTTTTACCTCATGTGGTTCCAAAGTTTGATATTTTTTTTTTGCAGAAAGTATACTCTCCTTAAGCCGCAGCAGATTAAAAAAATATATAAATGACAGTTTTAGAAAATTACACAAGACAAAAAGCAATGACATAAAATTCAAATTTGGACACCATGAATGCAAAATGCTCCTAACTGTGCTGATGAGCAAAGTCAAATTTTACCATGGAAGGGGCTTTTTGGCACACCCCCCAACTCAGTGGAGAGCAGGGGCAAACTTTGAGCACTCCAATGTGAAAATCTGCCTTTGTGTATCAGATATTGTTAGGGACTGCTGAGTACTAAAAACAACTTCCCTATGTGACGTTACCAATATAAAAAGGAGTATCTTCTTCTCTAGAGAAATCATCAAGGTAAGAGATGCCCAGTGGAGTTACTGGTGTTTCACCTATCCCACGTAGAAGATTCCCCATCAAGACATAAATCCATGCATAAGATGTAACTTCCTTGTCACAGCCTGCAAGTAATAGCAATTATAGTAGGAGAATGAGCCATTAACGTGGCCACACCTTCTGCAGAGAAACACAGATCATAACATCCTCCCAAACAATGCCAGTTGGGGATGGAGGTGGCAAACTGGAACACACAGTGATGCCGTTCACCAAACATGTTTTAGGGGTGGAGTGAGCAATGCGTAGACTCTCAGGTGAACCTCTCTGTTTCTCCTTTTTTCTCATCTTCAGTTCAGCTCTCCACAGTTCCACATCAGTTTGCAATATTATGGGTTTTTTTAAAAAAAACTCCTCATGAAAATTCATCAGCATTTTAGTGCAAATTCCTCCTAATATACTTATTTTTGTATGCAATTTTGCCTGACATACACATTTTTACAAAGCAATTTCCCCTAATATAATGCAGTTTGGTATGTTATTTTCACTAATATGTGCATATATGTGCACACTTAACATAGCATATGCATTTCTATACACATAACTTGGCTGGAGACCTGCACTGCAAAATCTGAAGAAGTGTGAATTTTGAAGGATGGGCTGTGTTTCAGTTCATATATTGTTTCGGAAAGTGTGGACTAAGTAAATTCACCTTTACATGTGAACTGAATCAAATTTCTCCCTCATCCCTACTCTCAGGAGCTACACTATTCTCCACACTATGGTCTGGGGACCAGAAGTATATTTTGCCTCTCGGAATGGGCAAGAAATTCAATTCAATTTGCATTTCAAATTGAAATCTGCAAATTGCTGCAGAAATGTGGAGAATGGAATTTAAGCTTGGAAAAATGAGAAACAGAGAGGACTGAAATAGAGGGATCTTTCCATCCCTATTTGCCTCCATAATACACTTGACAGTGTAGTGGTAGGTAAGGGCTCCCCAGCTGAGCAGATGGATTCAAGCACACAGTGCATACTAATATGTATATGTGATATATATATGGGTACATATCACACGAGTGTCGCCATGGATGAGGAACCTGGTGTTTGCAAATTCCTACAGGAAATATCCTGATCCACACATTTTCCTGTAACATAAAGAAAGATCCCTTGCCTTGTGCTATGATAGAATCACATGCATTTCCATGCCCAGACTCACTGGTGGTAGCCAATGATATGGATTGGTTGTGGGAAAATGCAGTAACATGATGGTGTTCCAACATGGAGAAAGTGATACAATGCAGAATATAGGAGAAAGAATCTGAAATAGGAGTGGCAGCAGCCTCACATTGAGCATAATATATGGCAGAGATAGCTAGCCCATGTGGTGTCCTGCAGATGTTGTTGGCCTGTTAACTCCCATCACCCCTGACCTTGGCTGGGCTGATGGGAGTTAGAGTCCAACAACATCTGGAGGGCACTCAGTACTAGGCCTCTTTAAAAGAACAAGAGTGGGCATAAAGTGTGCAGAGGAGTGGATGTGCAGGTAGCAGCTTTGTCTCCCAAAACCCTGTCTCTGCCTGCTCCACCTCTGATATTTCCATGTTGAGTGGGAAGGTCTGAAGGCTTCTAAGTGCATTCAGAAGTCCCCTTCAGACTTTCCTGCTCAATATTGGGCAACTTTCAACCTTCCACTGAGAAACCACAACCTTACCCGACCCTGGCATCCCTTCTAATCCTCGAACTGTTTGGTTTAGTAGGCAGGGAGAGATGTTGAATGTTGAGTTCTCAGATGCACGTGATAACGTCTCATATTTATAACTGAAAAGAAAGAAGGGTAAACTTAGTCATGGTAGATGAAGGAATATGGAGAGATTTCCTTTGTTGTTGGGGACTAGTTTAATGATCGTTTCAATAATATACAGTGTAGAAAAGAAGCAGTAAAGTAAAGAATGGGGATTTCTGCTAAATTTCAGAATTCAGTGCATTGTCAAGAGTTGCTCAGTCAATATGGACAGAAAAAAGACACATCACTGTAGCTGAAAATTGCAATCCTGGAGAGAGACCAAAAACACCTCCATCCTATGCATAAGATTTACTTCTAAGTAGCCATGGCTGGAATGCAACTATGAACCAGCTGAGCAGCTCAACTAGTAGGGGTGTTCACACATTACATTCAACAAGTGTGCAATCCATGTACCTGTGTACACAAACAGTTGAGCTGCATACTCATAGTTATTCACATTCCATTCATGTACAGTCTGTTCATGTTCAATTAGTGTACAGTCTGTATGCAATAGTACCTATGTAGACAATAGTTGGGCTGTACAAATCAAGAAGTGTACACACTTTCATACAAACACTTCTACATGTGTCAAGACAGCTTGTTCCTGTGTTCAGTGCAACATGTCCGTTCTGCTTACATCTTTGTGTTGTTGGATTAGTGATCTTAGATTTTTGGGCGGAGGAAGATGAAGACAGAGGAAAGGAATGTAGTATTTTAGTGTGCTTCTTTAATTACTGGCATGATGGAGGGAGGAGGCTGCTACAGGGAACAAAGCTAGAATGAAAAGGAGAAAGGTGCATTCCATTCCAGTCAGGACTGTGGAGGAAAAAGATAAGCTTCCCTTCCCCGTGGGCTGCATTTCACAGGAGCAAAACTCTCCCTCCATGCCTGTAATAAAACAAAGTGTCAGAATTTCTTTCCAGAGTTTAATTCTTAATGGGGAAGGGCTCAGTGGGACAGCACCTGCTTTGCATGCAGAATGCCCCAGGTTCAGTCCCCTGCATCTCCTGGTAAGGCTGGAACAGTTCCCTTCCTGATACCCAGGAGAGCCTCTGCCAGTCAGTTGAGACAATATCGAGCAAAATAGAACAATGGTCTGATTCAGTGTAAGGCAACTTCCTGTGTTCCTCTTTAACAAGATCAAATATCATTCATCAAACAGCACTATTGACTGACTGATTTGCATTTATGAACCACTTCCTATGAAACATTTCAAAATAATTTAATAAAAACCCATCAACTCTCTCTCTCTCTCTCTCTCCATTTCATATATAAAAAACTATTAAAACTATTTCTTATATAAAAGAAGTTAAAACCATTTTCATATATAAAAACATTTTCAAATCCACTACAGATACAAACTGGGATAGAAATCTACACTTAGGCCCCATCTGCACTATACATTTTAAGCAGTATTATAGCATTTTAAGTAGTCATGGCTTTCCCCAAAGAATCCTGGGAGCTGTCATTTGCTGAGGGCGTTGACTTCCATATTCTCTTAGGAGACCCCTATTCTCTTACAGTTCCCAAAGTGGTTTAAAAATCAATCCCTCTTCCCAGTGAACTCTGGGAATTGAAGGTCTGTAAGGGAAATAGGGAAGTCTTCAAATTCTAGGCCAGGAGCTCCCAAATTATAGTCAGTGGACCACCAGTGGCCTGTGAGCTTAATTCAGATGGTCCCCACCATGACCATATTTAATTTTCATATTGAGTTTTAACTGTATTTTATTGCTTCTTTTATTTCTCATATTGTATTACAGTCTGAATTCCATAGGATGCAAATTGTAATATTTTAACATTCAATATGATAAATAAAAGAAGCAATTAAAATACAATTAAAAATCACACAGCACCTAGCACAGTGTATTACAATTGCTACAACACGCAGGGAAATCATTAAGTGATCTGCCAAGACCTTCAGCAATTTTCAAGTAGTTTGTGGGAAAGAAAGTTTGGGAACCACTGATCTAGGCTATCAAGCGCATAGAAAGAAATATTCTTGGTGGTTGTCTCCCAAGTGTGGTCCTCTGAAGACTTGCCAAAGCATTCCTCAATAAGGCCTTTCCCCCCCTAAACTGGGGCTGGCATTCGGTGTTTTGGGTTTAAGTTGGTGAGGGTTGTTTATAATGCATCCATTGCCTTAGATTTCTATCCTATTTGTCTTCCATTATGAAACCTAAGCTGGTGCCCAGGTGGTCGCCCTGACCAGACCCAGACATGCTTAGCTTTAGTAAGACCTGCTTAGCTTCAGGTGGCCTCATGTGTCTCCAGACCATCCTCTGGGACCTAACCCTGGTTTAGGTAATGTTTTAGGTAATATTTTTCTGATCATATTTATGTATTTCAGACATCTCTGCCACACTTCCCATATCAACCCCCCTTTCTTCAAACAGTGGTACAATAGAACTTTAAAAGCAACATTTTTTTAAAAAGCAGAGCAGCTAAAAAAGGTCAACGATAAAATAAGAAATATATAAGGTTGTATTCAACTAAGTCCTACTCCAAGTAGGCCCACTGAAATTAATAAACCTAAGCCAGCCATATCTATTAAATTCAATGGGCCTACTCTGAGTAGGGCTAACATGGAATGCCATCCAAAATATCAAATGCTCTCAAAATGAAAAGCCAGGCATTCTAAAAATCAAAGCATTCCAAGCTTGGGGATCTGCAATGGATAAAATCTTCTCCCAGTTAGCCACCCACCTACCCTCCAAAGGAAGAATCTGAGGGGGGCCTCTGAAAAAGATCTTAGGTGAGATCATGACCACATTCACACCATACATTTCTTCCACTATTATTTCACGTTAAACAGTTGTAGCTTCCCCCAAAGAATCCTAGGAAGTATAGCTTGTGAAGGGTGCTGAGAGTTGTGAGGAGACCCCTATTCCCTTCACAGACATGCAATTCCCAGAGTTTCCTGGGAAGAGCAGAGCTTGGAAGATTACTTTTAAAAAGGAATAAATTACAATTACTGTTACATGGCCCCCAAAAGGAATAAATTACCATTACAATTACAATTGTTCTGAAAGGAATTGATTACTTTACCGTTACTCAAAGGTAATCACTACAATTACACTTAAATTACTTTTTAAAAACTAGAGTGCCTACAAAGTGTTGGCCTTGGCTGCTACATACTAAGCCCCCTAAAACAACATTAAAAATAAACACACACACACACAGAGGTAGTAGAATAATTCTTTTTATCCGTAAGATAGCCGTGGTGGTCTCTCCGCTGGTAAGGGAGGTGGGGAGGGAGGCAGTGGCCACTACTCAGATATTTGCACATCAAACCAAGTGCAACTCCCACACACACACACACTCAGCCAGCAAGCATAATTTCTCTCACTTAACCATCTCCCGGACCCTGTCCTGCCACCAAGTAAGGGACACCCCCCAAGCAAACATTTCCCCCTGAGATTTAAAACACTGCAAATGCAGCAAAGTAGCCAGGGAGGGAGGCGGAGGCTTCCGAGTTCAAACACAGTACTCTCTCTCTCTCTCCCTCTCTCTCTCTCTCTCTCTCTCTCTCTCATTCACTCACTCACTCACACACACACACACACACACACACACACACACAAACACACACAGGCGTTGTCATCTTTCACCTCCGCAGTTCTTTATCTCCATGCTACTGCTGCCTCCTCCTCTTTTATCCATGTTCTTGCCCTCTGGCTCCTTTCTCCATCCACTCCATTCTTCTCCACCACCGTCCATTTTTTAAAACAATTGTTTCGTCTACTCTACCCCCATCTCACTCTCTACCTCCTCCTTTGTCACCTCCTGCCCACCCACAGAGCACGGTGGAAGAGCGATGCTGCACAGAAGCCCAGTTTGAGGCACATGATTTTCATCCACAAATCAGAGGATCAGAAGCCTTCCCCTGCTCCCCCCAGGTAATGCCCCAAAGTAATGCTGGAAACATTACAGTTACTCCTTAAAAGTAATAAAATGACTCCTCATTCTATTACAATCAAAATGTAAAGGAATTACCCACTTATTCCTCAAAAAGTAATAAAAATAATAATCTTTATTGTTACGGTCAGTGACCAGCATGAAAAAAGTAATAAATTACAAGTAATTCATTTTTGAAACTAATTACTTCGAACCTCTGAGGTAGAGGGATTCATGGTTAAACCACTCTGGCAATTGTAGCTCTGTGAGGGGAATAGGGGTATCTTAACAACTCTCAGCTCCCTTCACAAACAACACTTCCCAGGATTCCTTGGGGGAAGCCATGACTGTATAAAGAGGAATAATAGTGGAATAAATGTATGGTGTTAATGTGGCCATGACAGAGAGACCCTTTCATTGGGGTGGAGGAGAATTTTGTCTAGTCTGCATTTTAAGGCTCCATACATGCCATACCTTTAAAGCACATTCCCCCTCCCCCAAAGAATGCTGGGAATTTTAGTTTACCCATCACAGAGCTATAGTTCTCTGCACCTTTAACAAACTACAGTTTCTGGGATATGGTGGGGGAAGGAATATGCTTTATATGTATGTTTGTACACAGACAAGGTGACCTGACCTAATTCGCACTTTGTGGACAAACACATGGACTAGAATGCAGTTATCCATCATAATTTACACTTATCTGAATTTTGCAATAAAATTCTAAGCAGAAAAAAGAAAAAAATGGAAGTATCAACATGTGTTTTAGATTCATGCTTTAGGATGAAATATGTTTAGAATTTTGTACATTGGAATAAAATAATATTTAAATGCATATTTTGTGATAAAATACATATTTACATACAGTAGGGACCCACTCATATGGCAAGTTACATTCCAGACCTCCGCCTAAAAGCGAAACCCGCTGAAAAGCAGAACTCCATCAATAAAATGGCACCTGACGAGCAAAAAATGCCGTAAAAGCGGAACAAGCGCTGTATGAGTGGGGCCTTACTCTATCTGAAAGCCACCGTATTAGCGGAACACAGAAAAGCAGGCTGCCAAAAAGTAGGGCCCTGCTGTATTTTGTGGCAGATATTTCATTTCATTATTTAATTGCATAATTTGTGTTTAAATACAAATTTAAATATGAATTTTCATAGGATTTTTTTTAAAAAACAGACATTATTGTAGAACCAGAAGGGAACAGACACAGGAATGAACACCTTTGAAATTGATGTGAACCAAAATTAGACAGATTTGTCTGTCTCTCTACTCTTTAGCTTATATATGTTTGATTCTCCATCACATTAAGAGACAGGAGCAGAGGTGTGACAAATCTATCTACCTAAGCCTGCAATCCAAGGCTGTAAGCTCCATTGTGTTCAATGGGAACCCAAAGCATTGGATTGCAGCCTAACTAACTAAATGTGAGCACACATACTTACTATCCCATGAAGAAGTGAGGCATTGCTGTTAAAAAGCTCCCAAGGGACATGATGAAACAGCCAAGAGCAATCACCCTTGGCCGATGAAATTTCGCTCCAAAGTAACTCACAAACGAAATCACCAACAAATTCCCTAGAAAACATAGCAAACCATTACAGATGGGGAATATTTATTGTTAAATTGTTTGGCACCTGTCCTGAGAAAGTGATGTGGGTTGTTGTTGTTGTTGTTTTAGGGCGGCTACTGCAAGAAAACAGGGACAGTAAAGGTATGGCAATATTGGTTTCACCACTGACTAAAAATGGTTTCACCATGGCTTTTCTCCCCCTCCCACTTTCCATTAAGTACTAGTTACCCAATTCAAAGCCTCCATCCATGAAGCCAGCAGTAGAGGAAGAGATGCCAAATCTCCTTTCCAGTTGCGTGAAAGAACTTTTCATCATAGCCGCAGAAAATACTTTGCTGAAGTAGGTAAAAGCCAGTGCAGCCAGGAAAGCCTAATAAAAGGTGGAAGAGAGGGGGAAAGGCTTAATTTTTTAATTTGCAAATGGTGTCATGTTTAATATCTTCCCCCATAGATTTCATCTTTATGGCATTCTTGGGATCCATTTGTCCCTAAACTCAAATTGATAACTGTATTTTTTTTCAATCAATGGAAGGTTAAAGTTGCATATATCTCTATACATGTTAGCAAAACCATGGGATAGTCTACTGCAGGGATAGGGAAATCTATGGCCCTACAAATATTGTTGTGCTACAACTCCCATCAGCATAGGCAATTGTTTAGCAACATCTGGAGGGCCACAAGTTCCCCACCTGTGTTCTACTGGATACATCAGTCCGATTCAGAATTTATTTTCTGTTGGTATACTCATAGAGAAGATCCTCCGTGGTGCAGAGTGGTAAGCGGCCGAAACGCAGCCGAAAGCTCTGCTCATGGCCAGAGTTCGATTCCAACGGAAGGAAGAAGTCGAGTCTCCGGTAAAAGAGGTCAAGGTCCACTCAGCCTTCCATCCATCCGTGGTCGGTAAAATGAGTACCCGGCATATGCTGGGGGGTAAAGAAAGGCCAGGGAAGGAACTGGCAATCCCACCCCATATATACGGTCTGCCTAGTAAACGTTGCAAGACATCACCCTAAGAGTCGGAAACGACTCGCACTACAAGTGCGGGGACACCTTTACCTTTTATACTCATAGATGACAAGTGGGTTTGGCAATACAAGGTCTTTTGCAGCACAAAATGCTTAGACGGCATTAACCACTTCACTACTACCCTACCCTTCAGCCATTCTCAATGAGGACTTATGTGATGCTCCCACATAGAACTAGCATGAATAGCGATAACTTCAGCAAGTTCATTGTGAAAGATAACTCCCTATGTGTGAACGGGTTCCTGGACATAGAAGTGGGGGGCATCACTCTGCTCAGAATGACATGTGGATGGCAAAGAGATGAAAGCTGTCTTATGTCCCATAACATCTCTTAGTCATCAAGGAGCAATCTGGTGCATTGAACAGAATTCATTAGTAATAGCAGTTAGGATATAATAAGGCATCATTTTCTGTTCCAAGCTGTATTCATCATGTGCAACATTGTTTCTGTTCTGCTGTTCATCTTCTGCCAAAATCTCTTCCTGTCTATTGTGGTGAAAGTATGTAACTTATGCAATTAATGTAATTATATTAAACCCATCAATATAAAATAAATTACATATTGAATTGTATTCAACTTAGTCTTACCTAGAGTAGACCCACTGAAATTAATGAACCTTAGTTCTGGTTCATTAACTTCAATGGATCTACCCTAAGTAGGGCTAGCAATGAATACCACCCATTGTTTGTTGACTGAAAGCAATAACTAACACAAATATTGCTTGTATTCACTGGATTGGTTTCCATTCCAGACATGGGAGGAATAAGCAGACATCAACATTTCCCATTCCCATTTCTGTTTTTGTCAGAATTTTCCAACTTCCCTAAATAACAGCAGTTGTAAATACTTTCATGCAAAGTTTATTGATCCAGCGACGATTACAAACAACTGAGCAAACATTATAACCAGTTGCTCTATAACTGCTTATCAGTAAGCATTTTAGCCCTAATGTCAGTAACAATTTGGCAACATTTAAAATGAAAACGGGACTATTTCAATTGCTTAAAATTGCTTAAAAATTTGGCAACATTTAAAATAACTTAGGGACTATTACAATTTAAACATATTTTCAAAAGAACTCCCATCAGCTCAACCAGGAAACTGTTCCAAAATGGGGTGCAGCAGCATGTCCCTTGCACCCTTATAAAAATTACAATACACTAGCATGTTTACTATAGACTCCACAACACCAGAACCACATGGATACAGTCTCTGATCATAGGGTGTGCCTTGGAAGCACCTTCCATCATCACAGAGAGCATGGCATTAACCCTAGCTAGAAAAAAATGTTCTTCTATACTTTGGCATGGATAGTTTGCCAAAATAAGGGCACATTCTTTTTCAGGGGGTACATTTAGTCCTAGGGCTATAGGGGAGCAAGAGCAGTTTGACAGGGTTATCATATTCTGTCAACATCCAGTATTCTCTGGTTGACCAAAAGATTTAGCGTTCAAGCCGATAAGCCTACACAACTCTGGTAAATAAATGCATTTATCATGCTGGGGGGGGCAGAGAGCCCATTGTCATTATGGGAGAGGAAAGGAAAGAGGGTCCATACATTGTAGGGAGGACTGTTATTCAATAGCAGCCATGCTACCTGGTCTCAGGGGTAGGGGGCAGATTTTCCTTCCACCAAACCACTACCACCATGTGCAATGCCTATAGGCATGAATGGCATTAGCAGCCATTCACTTACACGGGAGAAAGTAAAGGCACATACTGGGTTGAGGAATGGTGACCCTCATTTCTTGGGGAGGAACACCTCTTCCCCAACAGCCTTCCTGTTGAGACAAAAGTTAATGGGAGCCACTAAAGACTTCTCTGCACCTACCTTTTACAGCGCTACAGTTGCTTTTTGAATTATTTCCTTGGCATGCTTTCACACATCATCATTATTCAGCTGCAATAGTGGAATAATGTACTCTTAAAGCTACTTTTGCTTCTACAAGGTTAAAAAATCCATCATTTGTGAAAGACCCGGAATAGATTCTCAATATTTTCATTTATGTGGAATATGTCTGAGCATCATCCACCAGGGAATGGAGGGGTTGGGGGTGGGTGGGCATTGCCTTACCATCTTAAATCATGTTGTCGGTCAGGCTCAACATTAGACTGAGAAACTGCTGTATCCTCAGTGGTGCATACCGATACTGATATTGTGCCAATATATTGCCTAGGACAGCAATTATTAGCTGCGGGTAAAATTTAATGATGATAACCAGGATCCCCATAGCTGTGATAGACACAAGCAGCTCCTTCCTTCTGTTCTCTTAATCTCCCATGGGATGAGAATTCTGGAATACCAGGAGTTATATATAACAACAAATAACGGGGAAAGAGGCTCTCGGTAAGCTGAGCACATGCTCACAACTCTGACATTTACTGGTTAGCAGCACACGAAAGCAGGATGGGGTGCGCCTACAGTTATGGGATTCTTCTCAAACTGGACACAACCAGCCATTGCTGAGGATGGGTATAGTGATGGGTGGTGCCCATTGGGACTGGTGGGCCGGAAGTCAGGGAGCCCAAACATAGGTGGAGCCAGAGCCAATGATAAGCAGAGCCAACTAACTGTGGTTTTGTCCTCCTTCTCCCTACCGACTTTTACAAAGGCAACCCTGAGACTGAGGAGATGGAAGCTGACAGGCAGTGCTGTGCCCTAGACTGGTTGTAAGTAAGGAGACAGGGTGGCTGAGAGCAGATTGAGTTGGGTGGGGCACTGTCCTACCTGTCCTAATAGACCAGCTTCCACTGGATGGGTAAATATGCACTTACTCTCCCATGTAAAGCTACAATTAACCAACAGTCCAGACTTTTACAGATCAGAAACCAAGGTAGGCTTTGAACTTCATCCACTCCACTGCAGATTCAACTGGGTAGTCACTGGATCAATGCTGTTCTCATTAGAATCACAGTTTTTATGTTAATGCAGGACTTGCTGATGATCGCTTAAATATTACCCAATACTTTGTCAATACAGCCCTGTTGTCATTTCATTTGGTTCCAAAACAAATAAAGTCCTGTTGCACTGGGCCAAAGTTAGAAATGCTCGAATAACCTGGTTATAAGTAAGTACACAACACAAATTGGGTGTTGAACCTTGGGATGATATTGACTACATTGCACAAAAAGAGGAGAGAGAGAGAGAGAGAGAGAGAGAGAGAGAGAGAGAGAGAGAGAGAGAGTTGGCCGTCAAGAGATAATGAGATTCTTTCCTTAGCAATATGGTTGGTCTGAAAATCAAGACTGAAAAATAGCAGAAGAAAAGCCTTCTTTCAGTTGTTCCATGAGAAACACAATGGGTTGGGATCTTTTGATTCCAAATTACCTCCCTGCCCCAATATCAGGTATGGGGCAGGTCTTGAATCAGCACACTGGCCCCTAACATTGTTGCTCCTCCTGGAAATCAATAAAGGGACCAGCCAGCAGGTGGCTCTGCTCCAGCATCAGAACTATAAGTTAGCCCCTCCTCTCTGTTCCCCCTGAATCTGATTACCTGTGTGTGACCAAAGCCAGCTGCAAATGCTTGTAGAGCAGCTGTCAAGCTGTGCCCAAGAAACAATACTGTGAGATGGCTGTGCTCTGAAATGCTGCTGCTAGAAAAGCCATTTAGGGAACATCGTGGGCTGTCTTGCCTGTCAAATATTTCAGACTACAAGTTGTTATTCCAAAGGATCACCAACAATTTCCAAACAATTGGCTTTTGCTCATTGGTATCATTGTTATAAGCCATATTGATTGGTTCTTCATAGGTTATTGTTATAAACAAGCCTCCCTTCCCCCATGTGGTGCCCTCCAGAAGTTTAGGACTACAACTCCCATAAACCCCAACCAGCATGGCCAATTATCAGGGATGACGGGAGATGAAGTCAAAAACATTAGGGAAGGCTGTTATAAAGATCATGCCCTGGAGTGAAGATACATTGGGGGCAATGAGAGAAATTAAAATGGCAGTTCCTAGACCCAGCTGCAGGGCCCTCACTAGAACAACTAGGGGTGGGTAGGTGGAAATATTTAAAGGGTGGTGGTCAGGACCAGCATGAGTAATTGGCAGTTGCTCAAGGATGCAGTGTACTTATGCTAGGTCTGAGAAGCTCCTTGGGTCTGGTCCATAGACCTAGCCTTGACATGTCCTTTAAGTTAATGATTTCCATGCAGTTATTCTTTATCTCACCCACATATCAGTGAGGAGTGCAATTCTGGATACTTGGGTTTAAGGCAGAGATGGGGAACCTGTGACCCTCCAGATGTTACTGAACAACCATGCCCATCACTCCTGATGAGGCTCTGAAGATCTCTAACTTCATCTGCTTTCGGGATGCTGTTAGATAACTGTATACAGTGCAGCCACTACAGCAGCTTCATCTATGGCCTACACTGTTGGTTTTTTTAAGCATCAGGCAGTTGGGAGAGAGGCCGTGGGTTATTTTCAAGGCTTAATCTGAGCCAAGATTCTGCTATGGAATGTTTTCAAAAGCCAAGGTTTAACCATGAAGCACATAAGGAAGATACTAATGCATTTTAAGAGGTATCTCCTAATAAAGATGGTTACCCTCTATGGTGGAACCTTTTGCTGTCCTTCATGCAATTATTATGTATGGTGGGGTGGACAATCTGTGGCCCTCCAGATGTTGCTGGACTACATTTCCCAGTGCTCCTTACTGTTGGCTATGGAGGCTAGGGCTGATGGGAGATAGAGTCCAACAAAATGTGGAGGGCACTGTGTTAGCTACCCCAATGTATAGTTTTGTACTTAACACTAGCCCTCTCTGTGTGTTCAAAAGAACAACAGTAGGCATAAAGCATGTAGAAGAGTGTCTGGACAGGCATCAGCTCCACCCCAAAAAGTCCAACAACACCAGGATATCCATAGGTTCTCCATCCTTGGATTAGGAACATCCCAAGTCTACAATCATTAGTCAACCAGTAGAGACTGAGTCCTACCAGTGATGGGTATCCAGTGACATACCACATGCTTCCAAATTGACTGGAAGGTCCCCAAAGAAAAGACCTACTGTTGCAAAGCAGAAAACATTACAATTTTTTAAAAATAGTAATAAGGAATTCACCGAACCTTCAGCCCTTTGCAAGATGATGATTTTGCCTCGGCTGGTAGTTTCTTGGTGCCTTCATCCTCCAAAGACTGCGTCACTGACTTCACTTCCATAGCTGATCCATTCACATTCTCTGAGTCAGTGTCCTTCAGGATCATGTTGCCTTATCTTGAATAATTTCCCTGTATCCCACAAAGAAAACTCTCATGAAACTCTCATGACATTCTTCATCAAAGCAGAAGTTAGCTTACCTGCTTTACAGATCCAACTCAGCAGTCGCTATGGCATCATTTGAGGGGACGTTGTGCACAGCATTTTCTCCTAAAAGGAGGTGGTTCTGAGGTCCATATGGGAAATCATTAACTTCCCCAACTTCCTAAGCAAACAAAAAACGCTGTTTAGGGTCTACTTGTGTAATCCCAAGCCTGTCTCCTCCTGCTCTCACTGTTTGAAATTTATGTATTTTTCTCTGGTGTCAAAAAACAGCTTAGCTAGAAAATGTTTTGAATGCGATCCTGGCATATTTGTGACCTTGCTTTGAAAACGCCTTGTGGTTTGTTTGGAGACAGAAACATTCATTGTTTCCTGTGGTTAGCTCTTCATTTCATCCAGAGAGATGTATCCATCTAATCACTGGGGGGGGAAATAAAGAGGAGAGTGTAATATCCCTTTTGCATCCACAGTATTCAAACCACCTAATCCAGAGTAATTCCCTATTGCCTTCAGAGAAAGACAGTTGAATGGCAAGGCCTGTATTTTATAGCAGTTTGAAGATGTTTTAAAGTATGTAATTCTACCATCCAATCTGTTCTGTTTATAGTATTTTACTAATATTCGTGCTTGGGGTTCTAGGAATGTGGTGGGGGGCTGAAGTTTCTAGAGACAGGAGAGCTCTCTGAAATATTTTTTAAACAGGAATAATTAAAAAGAATTAAGGCAGTGGTGAAGAACCTCGGTGTGTCCCTCAAGGACTCTTTATCTTAGGACTTAGGACTCTCCGGCCAGAGCTTGGAAAAGTTACTTTTTTGAACTACAACTCCCATCAGCCCCAGCCAGCACGGCCACTGGATTGGGCTGATGGGAGTTGTAGTTCAAACAAGTAACTTTTCCAAGCTCTGCCCCATGCTACACCTCCTCCTCAGCCACAACCCCTCTCCCCAGGCCACCCCCTCATGAGAGAAGGCCTCCTATAGATAGCATCAGATCAGAAGGTCCGATCTATATGATATAGGACCAGGCCTTTAGCCTGGTGGCACCTACCCTTTGGAACTCCGTCTCATTATATATCAGACAAGTACTGTCTCTCTTGTCTTTTCAGCAGATATTGAAGGCTTTCCTTTTTCAAGAAGCCTTTTAAATGGAGATTTTAATCCCTTATGCATCTATATTGGATTTGAAACTGTTTTTTATAGATGTTCTCATTGTTGATGTTTTAATGATATTTTAATTAGAACATAGGAAGCTGCCTTATACCGAGACAGACCATTAGTCCTTCTAGTTCAGTACTGTCTACACTAACTGGCAGCAGCTTTCCAGGATTTCAGACAGGATCCTCTCCTAGTCCTATTTGGAAATGCCAGGAACTGAACCTGCATGCAATTGGACCTTCTGCATGCAAATCAGATGCCCTTCCGCAATTGTTAATGGTTTCAGGGCGTTTCACAGGAAGGGATTCATAAAGGAAATAAATCAATAATCCTCAGCTAGCTTTTTTACAGAAGCTGCAGCCAATAAGATGGATTTTGAACTGATGGGACCTGCACAGATTTCCCAGTATTTCCTAACTAAAACAACAAACACACTATTTGATTTTAGGTCAGTGTGCTGGAACCTTTAGCAGAATGTTGGCAGAAAAGAGTCTGGGACAATGTGAAGTTGAGGTGGAGGATGGCAGAAGGTATTCACAGTTGGCGTAAGTAGGTAAAGGGGAAATATTCAATTCAGTTCACATTTAAAGCCAAATCTTTAAATTTGGAGGAAGGGGCAAAGGAAGGGGGAGGGAAGGAAATGGGAGGGTGGGTTTGATCGTTTGCATACTTTTTGAGTTCCGTGGGATTTATCTCTGTTCAATCATGTTTAGGATAGATAAAACTGACCTGGGGGAGGGGAGGAGATTGGGTGGGTGGACACTGGGTAGAGTGGAAGCCCCTTTCATTTCCAAAAGGAAACCATTGTGAACAGTATCATTGCTTTTCAGCATTTCCCCCATCTTTTTTATTCTACAGCAGGTACATGCCTCCCACCCAGATTTAAACCAAAGCTGTCCCTGTCCACATCCACACTAGGCTTTTATTTCATGTTGGACAGTCATGACTTCTCTCAAAGAATCCTGGGAAGTGTAGTTAGTGAAGTGTTCTGAGAGTTGCTAGGAGATGCCCTGTTTCCCTCACAGAGTGGCTGGCTGTTAAACCAGTCTGACCACTGGAGCTCTGTCAGTGGAATAGGAGTCTCCTCTCAGCACCCTTCACAAACTACACTTCCCAGGATTCTGTGGGGGAAGCCATGACTGTCTCAAGTGAAATCAAAGTCTGGTGTGGGTATGGCCCCCTGATTAGGCAAGCCCAGCAGCTGGAAGTCTGGCTTTTAGAACATTGACAGTTGGTTCTTACTGAGCATGCCCAATACTCTCATTCAGTTCAATGCAAAATTACTTAAATTAATTAAAAATCAGCCAGGCATTTTTTTTAACTTTTAAACAGCGAAGATGAAGGTCAAAGTATGGGGGCAAGGTCAGTAATAGGAGTATAGGT
Organism: Rhineura floridana; assembly: GCF_030035675.1. Lineage (NCBI taxonomy): Eukaryota > Metazoa > Chordata > Lepidosauria > Squamata > Rhineuridae > Rhineura > Rhineura floridana. Next base: position 103,831,568 of record NC_084486.1, read on the forward strand.
ATTCTGTGAACATGGCTGATTTGTAAAGAATTTCAACAGATTATAAGAACTCTCAGAGAAAAAAGTCCAAAAGGGCTCTGGGTTTTTTCCCTCTCTTTTTAGATTTTGAACTCTCAATTCTCTCTGACTGTTTTGTGTATCACCATGAAAATTTAGAGGGTTGTTAAGCATGCGCTTCTGAGTTCAGGACTATAAGTTTTGTAATGGTTGGTTTTTTTAAAATGAGTTTATGGGAAGCATCAGAATGGCATGGGGGTGTTTTCAATTTAATGTGAAAAATCCACGCTGGCTATCGTATACAGCCACTCTTGTGGCTGTATAATATATCGATATATCATATTTCTATTGAAATTGTAGTCATTAAATTTGCATCTATACATATAAATCATCATATGAAATTTAATGTAAATTTGTGTTATCTCTTGTACTTTTCTCTCTTTTTTTTGGTGATGCATATTCTCTTTTTTAGCAATGCATAACTGGCCACCCTAATGGGCACCAACTTTTAGAAGGAGAGAGGAGCCTACAGGCTGGGTAAAAAATATTACATCTGGAATTAATTCACAGTGAGTGACCCACACTGACATTTGTTAAACACTTCCATGAGCCAGACAACCCTGGAATATGTTTTAGAAGCGTAGCATAAACTAAAATAGAAAACACGTTCATCTCATTGGCTGCTTGTGGGGGGAGAAATATGTTATTTTCTCTAACCTAAATGATGTGTTTTTAAATAGTTTTCATTCCTCACCCTAGGGTTCTTTTTGACACTTTAACGCCTTTAGAATGTGCCATTTCAGTTCATGGAGGAGGAGGCAAAACCAGCAGTCGATGTGATTGGGGTTTCTGGTGAATGAAAATATAGCTAAGGCTGTGGAGTAAGGAAATGTTTTACAATCTAAAAGTAATACAAAAAAGTCAGGAGTCAAATTAAACATCACTTTCTTTTGATTAAATTTCTCAAAGCAAATCCATTCGGCCTTGCAAAAATGCAGAAAATTAAGATATCCACAGAGCAATTCAAGCTTTCAGACAGGAAATAGGACAGAAACTTACAACGTATCAGTGGTCTTATTTCTATTTAAAATATATGTTGGTCTGTGTCTTAGTGTATATATTTTTCTTACATTTATTTTTTTAATGCAGAAAGGTTGTTCACCGCAAACTTTCTGTAAGCAAATAAGCACCCTTCATTGCCTAAGTACAGGGAACGGGATTTTAGATTATATCAATTCAAAGACTCCTTTGCTAATATTTATTTATTTATTTATTTATTTTATTTATTTATATACCGCCCTAAGCCCAAGGGCTCTCTGGGCAGTGTACATAATAATAAAACAATCAGAGAATATATAAATACAATAATACAATGGAATCAAACAAAAATAATCAAAATAGCAGCAAAATACAACAATAAATATTAATAGTACACATTAAAATGCCTGGGAATATAAAAAGGTTTTCACCTGGCACCGAAAAGATTGCAGTGTCGGCGCCAGGTGCACCTCATCGGAGAGACCATTCCACAGTTTGGGGGCCACAACCGAAAAGGCCCTATTTCTAGTCACCACCCTCCGAGCTTCTCGATGGGATGGTACTCGGAGGAGGGCCTTAGATGTTGAGCGCAGTGTACGGGTAGTTTCATATTGGGAGAGGCGCTCCACCAGGTATTGCGGTCCCATGCCGTGTAAGGCTTTATAGGTCAAAACCAGCACTTTGAATTTAGCCCGGAAACAAATAGGAAGCCAGTGCAGACGGGCCAGAACAGGTGTTATATGAGCGGACCTTCTGGTCCGCGTCAACAATCTGGCTGCTGCATTCTGGACTAACTGTAGTTTCCGAACTGTCTTCAAGGGCAGCCCAACGTAGAGCACATTGCAGTAGTCCAATCTAGAAGTTACCAGAGCATGAACGACTGAGGCGAGGTTGTCACTGTCCAGATAGGGACGTAGCTGGGCTACCAATCGAAGATGGTAAAAAGCATTCCGTGCCACTGAGGCTACCTGAGCCTCAAGAGACAGGGAAGAGTCGAAAAGAACACCCAAGCTACGAACCTGTTCTTTCAAGGGGAGTGTAACCCCATCCAGAACAGGGTGAACATCCACCATCTGGGCAGAGAAGGCACTCACTAACAGCGTCTCGGTCTTGTCTGGATTAAGCTTCAGTCTGTTAGCTCCCATCCAATCCATTATCGCGGCCAGGCAACGGTTTAGTACGTTAACAGCCTCACCTGAGGAAGATGAAAAGGAGAAATAAAGTTGCGTGTCATCAGCGTACTGGTGACAATGCACTCCAAAACTCCTGATGACCGCACCCAGCGGCTTCATATAGATGTTAAAAAGCATGGGGGACAGTACCGATCCCTGTGGGACTCCACAATGGAGAGTCCAGGGTGTCGAGCAGTGTTCCCCAAGCACTATCTTCTGTTGACGACCCACCAAGTAGGAGCGGAGCCAGTGCCAAGCACTACCCCCAACTCCCAACTCCGTGAGCCTTCCCAGAAGGATACCATGGTCGATGGTATCAAAAGCAGCTGAGAGATCGAGGAGAATCAACAGGGTCACACTCCCCCTGTCCCTCTCCCTACAAAGGTCATCATACAGGGCGACCAAGGCTGTTTCGGTACCAAACCCAGGCCTAAAACCGGATTGAAATGGATCGAGATAATCAGTGTCATCCAAGAGCCCCTGGAGCTGGCATCATGTAATGATATGTTACCTCAGGAACAAATGAAGCACATAATAAATCCTGCTCTATGGATTAATGAAAATCAGTGTCTAATACTGAAAAATATTTCTCACTTATCTAACTCAAATGTTTTTAGCCTGGTTCAGGTCTTTAAAGGCACACAAATGAGATCAGGCAAAGGGTGAAAGAAAGATGGGCTCATCCCCTACATAGTGTCACTGGGCCTGGGTTCACAAACCTCCATGTGTTGTAGGGTGAACGGCTGCAGTGGGGATCCTGCTGTACTTGTATAGACTCCCCACACAATTTAGAATCCTAATTATGCAGGGCTGACCTTGTTCATACATAATCCAGTGCATCACAAGAGGGAGTTCCACTTTGTACCCTTCAAATAGGGTGGTAAAATGGGGTTGTGATCTTTTGGTTCCCACCTATTTTTTTCTTTTCTTTTCTACTACTAGATTGGATGGGTAGAATTCAGCACACAGGTGCATCCTGTCAACTGGAAAGCAAAACATGGGGATGCAGCCACAGGTGGCTTTGCTTTAGCAGAAAACACTTCTGTTTGCTCAAGACAAGGCACCTGGTTCCTACTGATTTTTCCTACCTACTGCAGCCTTCCACACATAAGTGATGCCCATTCAGGCTGGGAGGGCTTGAGCTCCACCCAGGCCCTGCTCTCATCATCCAACATACTGCATGCACCAGAGGGCATGTTTTGTGCTTGGGTTTGGATTGGCAATGTCTTTCCATACACTCCCACCACGGTGAGGATGCCCAGATGTACCTGGACCACCCTTGATGTTTATCCAATGGGGCACTTTACAGCAGCACCCAGTGCCTTGCCACTACATCAAGTCAGTCAGGCAACAGCAAGCCTTTGTGGGCTTTCTGCATGCCTGGCCTTGCAGCTGGGGCTGGGATGGCTAATGACAAATACAACAAACCCAGAAAAAAATGCCATCACAAGCTGCTTGCAGAAGAGCAGTGCCCAAGTTCCTTGGGCCATGAGTTCCTTGAAGACTTAAGTGGGCAGGAGAAATTGGGGGAAAAAATAGATGCCGTTTTGCATGAGAGAAGTGCTTTTTTAGCAAAATGCATAATAAGCTTCATTCTTGTGAAATACCTTTCCCAGCTCTACTCAGAGATGCTGGGAATTGAATCTGGGGCCTTCTGCATGCAAGGCAGATGCTCTTCCATTCAGCTGTGACAAACCATTCTACAGCTTGAGAGTTTTGGGGGAGGGCACTGGTATTAAGACTTAACAGTTTTATTATACACCTCACAGAAAGGTTAATGTTAGATCCCTGTTTTTTTTTTCTTTTTTGAAAAGTGGAGAAAATTAATTTTCATTTCAGTGGACATTGTTCTCATCTTGGTAGCATTTGTTTCACTTTTAATTTGACTCAAGCTATATCTCTATTGTTTTATAATTATATTTCTAGCTGAGGTTTCATCCTGTTATTTGGATGGCCTAAATTACCAACATTTCATTTTTTATGGCACCCAAGTTACAAAATTGGAATGTTCCTTCACATGTGATTAGTTTGAGTAATTGTCAAGAGTTTGCCAAACAGCCTTGTCCACTGAGACATGGGTTGTTAAAATGAGCCAGACTGTGAATCTTAAAGGAGAGTTTGTGTAAGAAATAAAGACCTGGAATTAACTGGTAATGTTTTTATGTGTAATTAGAAAATGCATTGTTCTCCAATTAAGAAAATTAATTAAAACCAACCAGATGGTAATCAAGGCATATTGTAATATAATTGTATCTAGCACCTGTATTGTTTTTATGTCCTATATGTGTATTGATGCACTGTTGTGTTTTACCCAGAAAATATAGCTGCAGGAGATTGTATCTGCAATATACTCAGCCCAATATTTTCACAGTACAATCCACTCATAGTCAAAAGCCTGCTTGGAAAACCTGCTTGTGTATGTAGAAATAGCTTCAAATCACTCAGAGAGCTCTTGGTGAGCAGTCCATGGCAAAGTAAGGGCCAGCATTACGGAAACAATGCACAGAACTGCTCCCAGCATTGCATTGAAGATGAATGGCATTGCAAACTGAAGACTGTTACGTGCATATCAGAGCTCCTACATGTGCAAGGACCCAGGCATGCAAGGTACCTCCAACTGAGAATTAGGGATGGGGGAGAAATTCTGTGCAATTTGGATTTTAATGTGAACCTACCTAATTCACACTTCCTGGAACAATACTTGAACTGAAACTCAGCTATTCTTCAAAGTGTGCACATCTCCAAATTTTATGATGCAGTTTTCCAACTAAATAATGTGCAGTGTCTCTGAAATTTGCACTGCAGGTCTCTAGCCAAAAAATGTATACAAAAATATGTATGTTTTGGGAAAGCATGCAAAATAAAATATTACTGAAAGTAATATACAAAAATGAATTACATTAGGCAAAATTGTACACAAAAATATGTATATTAGGGGATATTAAAAAATGCTGATGAAAATTCCTGAAGCCTATTTTAAAAAAATAAATAACAAACTGATACAGAGAACCAAACATAAGACTGGAAAAAATAGGAAATTGAGAAAGTCTCCACCTGCTTATGTCTCTGACCATGCCCACCACTGGCATATGGTCCCTGGAAGGTTGCCATGAGGAATGTAGCCCTTAAGCTTAGAATGGCTCCTCACCACTGGTGGTGGTCTAGTTTGGACCCTGAGAAAGAGGGCAAATGTATGGGCTTCAGGATGAAGGATGCACTGAAGACATTTTCCCCAAGATCCCACCAAAACCTGAAGCCACCACCATTTATTTTTCTCAGCATTTAAAAAGTTGTATCCAACATATGGACATCAGTCTTTTGAAACGAATGCGTGTCTTGTTATGCTTCTGTCAATTGACTAAATAATAACAGAGCACTGCTCTTTTGCAAGCAGCAGACATCTGTCTTGTCCAATAAGTAGTGACCCTATTTAGACAACCTGGGATCAATTCACACATTGCCCAGGAAGAGCTCCTGTAATATCCAGGTTCAGGGTATCATCTAATGTCCTTTGCCATCAAATTTGTTTTACATGCCAGGAAATAAGTGACAGTCTAAAAAATATTCTCTTCTTAACTCTTTCCTATGAGAAATAATACAAAGGGATTGTGAGTAGGGATGGACAGTTTTGTCCATTTCATTTCTCTCAGTTTCCTGTTCTTCCCCCCAATCTGAAGCTTCATTTCTACACACACAAATGCACACGCACATACACACCCCTCTCTATCCTCCATCCAGTCAAGCATTAGCACAGTTCAAGGACACATTCCTGCCAGGCCAAAGCACTTGAGAAAGGCTCAGAGCAGGATCAGTGAGAGGGCTGCCCTAGGGAGAGGAGTGTGGCGCAGGAAAGGGTCCTAAGAGCTGAACAGAGGGGCCTAGATCCTAGAGGGCAGCATTTGGCTCCCGGGCCTGAAGTTCTCCATCCTTGACTCAGAGTGAAAGGCAAAGACAAAAGGAAACTCCTTTCCTGGCTCCTGTCACTGCTTGCTCATTTAGAGAGGGCAGGTGAACAGGCCAAGAAGGAGGAGCCACAGCCCAGTGCTTCTGGGGGTTGGCAGTGGGGCCCTGGTTGAGGGTGGGCCTCAGCAGTTGTGTAACAATGTGTTGCTGAGATGCTGGCCCTGAAAATTAGAACAATGGGTTGAATGTAGAAAAGTCCCACTTTAGTCTCACTGAAATAAGAGGCATTTTAGTTATCCACACGATACTTGTCCAATTGGTATAAAATAGGGGTTCCCAAACTCTGGTCCATGGACCACCAGTGGTCTATGAGTTTCAAGAGGTCTGCAGTGTGTCTGTAAAAATTACAAATTGTACAGCATCTAGCATAACACACTAGAATTGCTATTAAAAGCAGAAAAATAAGTGTTCTGCCAAGACCATGAGCAATTTTGAAGTGGTCTGTGGAAAAAAAGTTTGGGAACCTCTGGTCTAAAGCATTACTAACTTAGTCTGGATCCAAACCAATAATTCTACCACAAATTATGGAGCTGGATAAGACAGGGAGTTGTAGAAGGTCTTTCCTGTTGTTGTTTTTAAAAATCAATTAAACATTAAGGCAAAGCTCATGAACATCTGCACAACTTTGAAACCGTTGAAGGATTGAAGCTGGCCCTGGAATGATTTTATAATAATAGGATGCCCATCTTTTCTTAAAACGATAGGCAGTTTATCACATTTAGTAAAGATTACAAACATTTTATAGCACATATTTTGCAGGTTGCCACAGAAATAATGGATGCTTTCAATATGAAGCAGGGTCAGAAAATAATAAGCCTTTGACAATAATAAATCTATAGCCCCAGTAGTGCCATCTTCGCTACAAATAAAATGAAAAGGTCTTTTAAATAAAAATGGAAATGACAAATAGATGACCAGGTCTGCACCTGTCTGCTCCTTTAACCTCACCACCCCACCTATCCCGTCCACCCCTCTAAGTAGCACGTCTACTTTCTGCCAAAATAGTTTCCCCGTTCATATTTAAAATGTTTTGCATCTTAATATTTCCTCTTTCATTCCATTCAGAAACATTTCTGCTTCTCACTATCCTGGTCAGTCACAAACAAGCTATGTAGTTTGGAAACTCTTGATAGAAAATAAATTACTCAGCACAATAACCCCATTATAAAGGCACTGCAAGTGCATACATGTGTAGTCTGGCATAGAACTGTACTGGTTTGTGCTCTTTGTTAAAAGTTTATTTGCAAAGCAAGTGAGATATTTTTAAATTTTGGTGGGGTTTTGACACTGTTTTTAATTATTAAGACATTTGGGGTTTTCAGGGTCATTTTCTCTGATTTGTATCCCTTTCTCTTTTTTCCAGCAATTGTTATTTTATATCAGAGACTAAAAACTAATTAACCACAGAGACACAGCAAGGTTTATGGATGAAATGTGGGAAGAGACTGTACATAAAATGTAGGCAAGTGGGGGGGGTTTAAACACAATTTGGGAATTTTATAAAACAGTTATATGTTTAGTCTGTTTTGCTGGGTTGGATAGTGGTTGTGACAGAGTTAAGAACTCAATGTTTAAGGACCCAGTCCAGTTCTAGTCACATATAAGCATGCAACTAATTGTGCAGGAATGTGGATGGAGATGCACATTTAAACATGATGGATAATGTTCCCAAGCTGTGGTCCACAAGCTTCATTCAGATGGTCCATGGTATGTTTCTGGATTAGTAGTTGAAGATGAGAGACGACACATCCATCACATTATTCACATTGGTTTTAATTATATTTTTATTGCTTTGATATTGTTGTAACCTTCCCTGGGATCTCTGGGTGAAGGGTAGGTAATAAATGATGATGATGATGATGATGATGATGATAACCACAATAATAAAAGAGAAATAATGTAGAATGAGTTCATAACTGTTTAGTTGTACTGCAAATTTTAAAGTGAATAATTTTTTTAAAAAGATCACAACTTCATCCTTGATTTTATTATTTTTTGTACCAAACTTTGAGGTTATTTTCTCATCTCTGCACTTGGAATATTACATATATAAATCCAAGTGTATGACAGTTATAAGATATATCCCAGTGTTTATAACCGTTATTTTGGTTTTCCGATCTCAGTTCTTCGTATCCTTAGTGGAATGTTATTGCTCTTTTTGGCAGTGTGATATACTAGAATGGGTTAATCTTTTCCCCTTTCCTATGATTTAAGCTTTTATGACCAATATACCTTGATATACGGCAAACTCCCAAACTTCTTCAATTTCACCATGCTATCTCTGCAACAAAAAAGCCAGTGCAGAGATAAACTAAATGAGACTGACAGCACTTTGGAGTTTCTTTAAATAAAATCCAAAAGGAAGTATCTCTTGAAAGTGGGGAAGCGGGAGGAAAAAACTAGTTCTGAAAGAGAAACTAATTTTCAAATGCATGGTGAAAATCATTTACAGGCAAAATAATGCTCCAAATGCTTCTCTAGCACAAACATTACTGAACAGAGAAGCCTGAAACACCAGTGAAACATCTCTTTGAGGACTCTAGCAAAGTGCCATTACAGGTTTGTTTGGTTTTTTGCCCCCCCCCTTTCCACACAGTGTGAAAACAGTCTGCTGACTGGAGAGGATCCTTCTAATTGCTTTACAAAGCTGCTGAATGAAACACACCTGCTCTGTTAAAAATGCAAATAACTTTAACCACGTCAAGCAGAGATCGCAAACAAAGCGGAAACAGATATTATATCTGACATCCCAAGTGCACCCCTTACAGAAATGTAAACGTGGGTGGGTAAAGGCATGGATGGTGGAAATAGTGCTGTGCTGAAATCAGTTCTCCAGTTCCACAAAAGATTTCCTCACCTGGGAAAGAGTTTACTGTTTTCCATCTATCTCACAGGGCCCTTTAGGGTTTCTTTATACTTTTGGTGGCTGCAGGAGTGAACCGACTTTACTGTGTATTTTTTCTGCTTTTTCCCATTAAACATTTCTCCAGCACTCTGCAGCCTCCACAGCTGCCTGTGCTTTCTGATTTCAAAAAAGCCCTATGGGAGGAGTCACTTCATGATGTCTTCCTTTGGGTTTCAACTGAAGTATGGGGAACTAGGCATCAATTGTTGGCGTGTGCGTGTATAGATCATACAAGGATGGAATCCAAGAGTCGCATAGAACAGGAATAAGCCAGGCCAGGCAAGTTTCTTGTAAGAGTCTTTACTAGGCAAAGACATTAGACACAGTTCTCTTCACAGACAGCTTTTCCCCCACACTGAGCTTTTCCAAGCATCCCACCTTATCAGGCTTCCCAGCCAGCTGCTGACCTTGGCAAACCTGGCGCTCTGTTCTCACAGCTTAACGCTTCTGCTTCAGGTTTCACACTCTCTGCAAAAAACCCTGTCTGTGAGTCTCACAGCATGCTTCACTGACCAACAGCCCCCACCTGAGACTCACAGATTACAAACTTCATTGTTCATTATTACATTTCTACAATATTAACTTTTCATTACAATACATATCAGTACATGGTTTGTTTTCTTACAGTTTCTATTTACATTTTTCAATTCAGTTCTTGTTTCTTTATTTCTTTATTCACACAGGTTTTACAGAGTCATTTTGTTCACTTTTATTTGATAATACATTTATATTTCATTCCTCAACACAAAACTTCCACATGAGATCCATTGTTTCTTTATCTATTGGTCCTTCTTTTTCCCATTCTACTGGATATTTATCTGTTTCATTATTCTGTTGTGTAACATTAAATGTGAATCTCTGTGGTGGTTGACCTTTCGTTTTTCTTTCTGATCTCCTAACATTATCTATTTCCATTTCTTCCTCACTCTCTATTTTACTTGGACCTGCACCTGTGTCTGCACTTGTACTTGGCATTTCTGTATCTTGCATTGCCATGTCTTCACTTCTCAGCCTTTTTACAGTACGTTTGCCACCGTGTATTAGATCAGTCAATGCAGTTCTTAATGGAATTTGCTGCCCAAAAGGAACATCTGCTGCTTCCTGCTTGCTTGCACTATTTAGGATAACTGTTTGACTGTCTCTCCAAGGTTTATCTATCACCTTTATGCTTCTGCTTAACACTACTTGTTGTTTCTCAGGCAACCAAACTCTATAATATGAATTCTGAAATCCCAAAATGAATCCTGCCTGAGCTCTAGAGCCTAATTTACCATGCCTTTTCTGTTTTGCAACATGTACCCAGCATTTTGCCCCAAAACGTTCTATGTGTTTCACCCTGGGCTTTCTTCCAGTCAGTTTCTCATAGGGAGACATGCCTATTGTTCTGTGCATGAGACGGTTCTGAATATAAACAGCGTACAGAATACATTCACCGCAATAAGTGTTATTCATATTTGCATTGGCTAGCATGGCTCTCATTGAATCCTGCAATGACCGGTTCCTCCTCTCTGCAGTTCCGTTGGAGGATGGGCTGAAGGGAGCAGTGAGACTCTGTATTATTCCCTTCTTTTCCAAATATGTTTTAAATGAATTACTGGTAAATTCCCCACCTTGATCTGATTTGATATTTTTGATAACAACCCCATATTGTGTCTCTGTCCTCTGTATAAATGCCTTTAATTTCTCTTCTGCTTCACTTTTCTTTTTCAATAAGAACACATGTGTAAATCTGGAGAAGTCATCCACAATCACTAAATAAAACCTTGCTCCACCTTTTGAGCACTGGAAAGGTCCAGCCAAATCCACATGTATGAGCTGATAGGGTTTAGTGGTCGTGCTTTCACAGCTCTTATTTACCGGAGTCACAGTCATTTTTGTTTTATAGCATACTTCACACTCATCCACATGCTCACAATGTGTTAATTTCAAATCTTGACTATGCTTTGGGGTGTTTTGTACCTTTTTGAAATGTGCGTGTGCTAATTTTCTGTGCCATTCATGTAAACAATTATCATGTTTATCTTTATTAACTCTTATCCAAGCACACGTGGGTTTATCAAGATTGCACTCAACCATAAACATTTGGTTCTGTAATTTCCCTTGCATGCATATTTCACCATCTTTTCTCACAAAACATCTATCCCCTTCAAATGTAACTTTACAACCTATTTGAGCCAATTTTCTTACTGATAGAATGTTATATTTTAAACCAGAAACCAATAACACATCTGTTAATATAGTTCCCAAATTACTCAACCTGAGCGTGCCTTTTGCAATCGCGTCCTGAGTCGATCCGTCAGCCAGATAAATCTTCTCCTGCGCCGGCTTTGAAGTGTAAAATAAACTAGAGTCTGTGATTAGGCAATTAGACGCTCCACTGTCGAGAAGCCACTTAGAGTTAATGAGTTTATTGTCCTCCTTAGTAACAAAGTTCGCGCTTGTTCTCTGACTTCCAAAGTCCCTGTTATTTCTCTTCTTACTTAAACAATGTCTCTGTATATGTCCACGGGACCCACAAAAGTAACATATTTTATTCTCTTGCCTGCTTCTTTGATTTTGTTGTTGTTGTACAGCCACAGTCTCTTTTAACTCTGTTTTCTTATTCTCTTGTCTTCTATTCCACTCTTGTTGAAGTTTCTGTTTTACAAAGTCCAAATTCAGATGTCCGTCGGGTAAAGTTTCCAGACTAGAGACCATGACCTCCCATTTTTGATCAAATGAAGATAACAGTATATAGACCATCTGAATGTCACTATGATGCACTCCTCTATCTTGCAGCTCAGCATTTAATCTACGAAATTCAGCCAGATGCTCTGTCATAGTCACTTCATCTGTAAAACGCATCTGATAAAGTTTCCGTGCTAAACACAGCCTACTCCCCGCAGTTTGTTGCACATGAGCGGCTCTTAGCTTCTCCCACATCTGATTAGCTGTCGGCTCATTACTCACCAGCAACAGTTGAGAATCAGACAGCCCCAGAGTAATAAAAGCCTTCGCTTTCTCGTCTTTCTTCAACCACGCTGCTGAAGGAGCTGCCGGAGGGGGTTTTTCTACAACATCATTCAAATCTTCTTTAATCAGAACTGCTCTCATTCTCCATTTCCAGCTGGAGTAGTTTACAGCATTCAGTCTCTCCATTGGCATCCCGGATGACAGGTTTACAGCCATGTTGTCCACTCTTACTTGCCTCTTACTTGCACTTTGTTTCTCTCTGCACTAACGTCACATCAACTGCTCTCGAACCCGCTACCTTGTATGATAAGCTGGGCCCATAACCCCTGTTGGCGTGTGTGTGTATAGATCATACAAGGATGGAATCCAAGAGTCGCATAGAACAGGAATAAGCCAGGCCAGGCAAGTTTCTTGTAAGAGTCTTTACTAGGCAAAGACATTAGACACAGTTCTCTTCACAGACAGCTTTTCCCCCACACTGAGCTTTTCCAAGCATCCCACCTTATCAGGCTTCCCAGCCAGCTGCTGACCTTGGCAAACCTGGCGCTCTGTTCTCACAGCTTAACCCTTCTGCTTCAGGTTTCACTCTGTTTGCTAAAAACCCTGTCTGTGAGTCTCACAGCATGCTTCACTGACCAACATCAATATGTTCACTTTTGTTTTTTAGGAAATCCTTTTATCTAACACAGACACACATCTTTCTGCTCTGATTCCTTTACAAGTAAAACAATTTCACTTAAAAAAAAAATAACAATGAACAGTGGCCAGGCACTAAGTAGGCAGCATCCATGCTTTTTTCTGCATTATATTATTATTAGAATTAGCATTTATATACCATCTTTCCGCCAAGGCACTTACAGCAGTGGTGGGGAAACTCAGGCCTGGGGACAAATGCATCCCTTCAGACCGTGCTATCTGGGATTCTCCCCAGGCCTCACCTCTCACCAGCAGGATAATTTTGTTTGCAATAGAAAGGTGTGTTTTTTTGGGGGGGGGAGAAATCATAGAATCACAGAATAGTAGAGCTGGAAGGGGCCTATAAGGCCAAAGGGTCCAACCCCCTGCTCAATGCAGGAATCCAAATTAAAGCATACCTGACAGGTTGCTGTCCATCTGCCTCTAGAATGCCTCTAGAGTTGGAGAGCCCACCACCTCCCTAGGTAATTGATTCCATTTCCGTATCGCTCTAACAGTTAGGAAGTTTTTACTGATGTTCAGTCGAAATTTGGCTTCTTGAAATTTGAGCCATTATTCCGTGTCCTGCATTCTGGTATGATTGAAAAGAGATCCCAGCCCTCCTCTGTGTGACAACCTTCCAAGTATTTGAAGAGTGCTATCATATCTCCTCTCAGTCTTCTCTTCTTACGGCTAAACATGCCCAGTTCTTTCAGTCTCTCCTCCTAGGGCTTTGTTTCCCATCCCCTAATCTCTGGCTTTAGTGTGGGTGAAATGCAGGGCTGTGGAGTCGGTATGCCAAACTTTCAACTCCGACTCCTCTATTTTTCTACTGTCCGACTCCGACTCCACCCAGAATTGCTTCTAACTCCACAGCCCTGGAAAGGGCTGTAAATGTCTTTTTAAATTGGGAGCTCTCATAGGAGCATTTTTATCGCTGCCTGAATATGCGCTGATCTTGGCATCACAGCATTTGTCTTCATCTGGGTCCTGTGTCATATACTGACACACAAAATGTTTTCCATCTTGAGTTATGGTGAAATGCTCAACTACAGCTGACTTCATGGGAAGCTTCTTTGACATTTTGAATTTATATTTTTAAACATTTGTCAATCAAAATTTATTTTGAAGACAGAGTCGGAGTCGGTACATTTCTACCGACTCCGACTCCACACAAAATTGCTTCCAACTCCAACTCCACGGCTCCGACTCCGACTCCACAGCCCTGGTGGAATGTAGCCTGCTGTAATTTTTGCCTTTGGCCACACCAACTTACAGGCATGCAGCCTGTGGAAGGTTGCCCATGAAGGATTGTGCCCTCAGGCTGAAAAAGGTTCCCCACCCCTGGTCAAGGTGAAGATATCATGGGTTTCTTTGAGGAAGTGCAGGAACTCAGGAAGGCTGCAGAGTGTGGATTATCAGAGAGATGATTTGTTGAATGAAAGAAAGGGCACTCACATACATCCCCTGACAAAGTAAGTTTAGCAGTCATAGAACCAGGGCGGGCCCCAGGCATGCCAGGGCCCTTGGGCATCAGCTTTCCCCGGGTCCTGGTGTGGGTGGGTGTGCCCACGTGGCCCCCCACCTACCTGTCACCTGTCTTTTAGCATTGCCATTAACCAAGATGGCGGCCACGCTACTCGCACACATCTCTGCCATCAACCAAGATGGTGGCAGGGGCTTCAGCACCTTAGGGAAACCTTGGCCGCCATCTTCATTAAGGGCAATGCTAAAAGGCAGGAGACAGGTAGGTGGGGCGAGGGAATGGTGGGCAGGAGGAAGCTCCTGCCCTGTGATCTGCAGCTGCTGCCGCGGATCGCAGAAGGTGAGCAGAGGGGTCCCTCAGGGGCCCCTGTAGCTCCAGGGGCCCTCAGGCCAGTGCCCCACCTGGCCGCCCTTTCGAACCGGCCCTGCATGGAATAAGAGGATTAGGAATTGGTTAAGTAGCAGGAAGCAGGGAGTATGAATAAATGGACTGTTCTCCCAATGGAGGGCTGTAGAAACTTGAGTCCCCCAAGGATCCGTACTGGGAACCTGTGCTTTTTAATTTGCTGATAAATGATCTAGAGTTAGGGGTGAGCAGTGAGGTGGCCAAGTTTGCAGATTGAAAAGAGAGTGTGAAGAGCTCCAAAAGGACCTCTCCAAACTTTACCACCCATTTAACTGGGTGGGAAAATGGCAATTGCAATTCAATGTAAACAATTGTAAAGTTATACATATTGGAGCAAAAAAATATTTATTTCACATATATCCTCATGGGGTCTGAACTGGTGGTGACTGACCAGAAACAAGACCTTGGGGTTCATAGAATCATAGAATAGTAGAGTTGGAAGGGGCCTATAAGGTCATCAAGTCCAACCTGTCCAACCTCCTGCTCAATGCAGGAATCCAAAGCAAAGCATTCCTGACGGATGGCTGTCCAGCTGCCTCTTGAATGCCTCCAGTGTCGGAGAGCCCACTACCTCTCTAGGTAATTGGTTCTATTGTCGTATGGCTCTAACAGTTAGGACGTTTTTCCTGATGTCCAGTTGAAATCTGGCTTCCTGCAACTTCCCATTATTCCATGTCCTGCACTCTGGGATGATTGAGAAGAGATCCCGGCCCTCCTCTGTGTGACAACCTTTCATGTACTTGAAGAGTGCTATCATATCTCCCCTCAGTCTTCTCTTCTCCAGGCTAAACATGCCCAGTTCTTTCAGTCTCTCCTCATAGGGCTTGGTTTCTAGTTCCCTGATCATCCTTGTTGCCCTCCTCTGAACCTGTTCCAGTTTGTCTGCATCCTTCTTGAAGTGCAGAGACCAAAACTGGACACAGTATTCAAGATGAGACCTAACCACTGCTGAATAGAGGGGAACTAATACTTCACGCAATTTGGGTTATAGTGGATAGCTCGATGAAGTGTGCAGCAGCTATGAAAAGGCAAATTCTCTGTTAGGGATCATTAGGAAAGGTAGGAAAGGTATTGAAAATAAAACTACCGATATAATGCCATTATATAAAGCTATGGTGCAGCCACATTTGGAAGAGTGTGTACAGTACTGGTCACCTCACCTCAAAAAGGATATTGTAAAGCTGGAAAAGGTTCAGAAAAGGGCAACCAAAATAATCAAGGTGATGGAGGAGGAAAGTTGCAGCATTTGGGGCTTTTTATGACAGAGAAGAGGTATGTCAGAAGTGACATGATTAAAAGTGTATAAAATTATGCATGGCATGGAGAAAGTCGATAAAGAAACATTTTTCTGCCTCTCTCATAACACTAGAAGTCGTGGACATCCAATGAAACTGAATTTTGGAAGATTTAGGACAGACAAAAGAAAGTATTTCTTAACACAGTGCTTAGTTAAACTGTGGAATTTGCTCCCACAAAAGGCAGCAATGGCCACCAACTTGGATGGATTTAAAAGAGTGTTAGACAAATTCATGGAGGAAAAGGCTATCATTGGCTACTAGCCATGATGGCTATGCTCTGCCTCCATAGTAAGAGGCAGTATGCTTCCAAATACAAGTTGCTGGTAATTAGAGGAGGAGGGGGTGCTCTTTGCACTCAATTCCTGCTTGCAGGTTTGCCATGTGCAACTGGTTGGCCACTGTGAGAGAAGGATGCTGAACTAGATAGGCCATTAGCCTGATCCAGCAGGCTCTTCTTATGTTAATCCCTGAAAGTAAACTAAGTGTGACAAAAAAGCTGCACCCACCCATGAGAATTTCACCAAAAATTTTCCCTACCCTTTGATAATTTTTGAAGGCAATTTCTTTTCTCATTAATTATTGGAGAACGGGAGCGGCGAGCGGGAAATGCAGGAGAAAGTTTTTTTATACAGCAGTAATGGAAATAGATAACTGAAATTCATCTGAACTGTTAACTTTTATGATTTGTTATGTTTGCACATTCTGTTAGTGAAAACATTTATTCTAAGGGTTAGTTAGATCATAGCTGTTATGTATCTTGTTAAATATCTAGGCCAGAATCATTTGTTTAGGTGAATCTAAGGGTGCTAATTAATTTCTTTTTTTCTCTCTGACTAGCAGACTATCAAGCCATATTAGGAAATACTTTTGTAATTCTTTAGAGGTGGGGTTTGCCAAACTGTGGAAGGGGGAACTGCTGTTTAAGAAACATAAGCCCTAATCTGCTTTTGGTTATTTGGAGTAGGCCCTTGTTTGTGCTGTCAGTATGTCTGCTCTTTTCCTAATTATTCCATAAAAGCGTAGATACATGTTTGTACAGTGAACTGGCTACTCACTGTGGTTACCTTGGGATCTGCCTGCACATATTTATTTATTATTTAATTATCTCAACATTTGCTGCCCTGGCTTTCAACAATGAGGCTACCAAGGTGGATTACAACAGATTAAAACACAACAGCAATAGGTTATTTGCAAGTGTGCATGCTGTCAGTCTCATATTTTAAGGAAAAAAGCTCCAAACAATCCACAATCGGGTGACAGTTGTATTAGGACCACCAAACAAAATGTCACAGAGCTGTGGCAAGCTTTTGAGTTCTCCAGAACGCTGAGTCACACAAGATGTTCCATAAATCAGGGTGCTTTGTGTAACATCTTGCCTAATGAAGAGTTCTGGAGAACTCAGAAGTTTGCCATCATTTTGTGACATTTTGATTAATCTTAAGAAAGATATTATCTAACTGTGGATTTTGGAGTTTTTTCTTATGGATCAACATGGTTACTTACCATTGCTTTTTATATTTTAAGAAATCGCTTTATCTTACTGCATAAATAAGATGTTCAGAATTCGTTATGTTCACAAATTCACATGCATAAATCACCTTTCAAAAATATAATAATCAGGGAAGACTCACTGATCCCATATACTCCACTTGCCTGAGTCCCCTACCTTGGGCACCTTCTTCCACATACAACACTGTTCCTTCACTCATTTCTTAATGTATGGTTTCCAGTCCAAGTACCTTCTCTGCATTGCAGTGTCTCTGTTTCTGGCACTGTACAAAAACAAAGATACTTCAAGGAACTCATCATGCCAGTTCTGAAATATCCTGCCTGGCTGCCAATCTCTTTTGGGCACTTTCTAAAAAATTGATAATATATTAAAATTGTAAATATGGGCATAATGCTGCAGCAGCTTTCACAATAATGACTGGAATAATGATAATGATGGAAAGTAGCATATCAAATACTTTCTGTGAACCCATTCATTCATCACTGAATTTTTTTGGAAACAAATTGTTTTTCTTTTTCACATTTTGCACCTTTAATAGTTTTGTATTTTAGAAATGATAATAATACACATGTACAAATGCATTTACAAATGTGAGTGTTAAGAAGACAGTACTCAGCCCTTCAAAAGATAAATTCCACTAAATCACAGTAGATGTCTGTTTTATTTATTTACTATTAGTTTAAGCCAAATGTATAATATGTAAGCATCATAAGTAAGCATCTGAGCACAATTCATTGTTGGTGTTTACAGAACTGCATTCTCCCACAACCGGCCTGTGTATTAACCATGCAATCCGAGATGTCTACTCAGTAGCAAGTCTTAATGAGTTTCATGGAACTAACCAGTAGAGCCTAGTCCATTAGGGCAAATAGGGCACTTCCCACCAACCTCCACCTGTCCCCAGACAGTCCCCTCCTGCCTGTCTTTGTAATTACAAGCTACCCAGGAGATGGCACTGCCTGTTTACTCTTCCTCTTTATATTTAGCGTTCCTCTGGTAGAACTCAGCAGGGAGGAGGATGGTTCTGTTTGTCATTGTCCCCTAATGGCTGAGGCTTCTGAAACTCATGCCTTCCCCCTCCTTCCTCGGGAAGGACGCTGGGTCTGTCACCCCTGGGCTCAACAGTCATTTACTCTGGCTCCTTCTACTGTTTGGGATCCTTACATTCCGACCTGACAACTCCAATGGATACTAGCCACCACTGGAACTATCTTCAAGGTAAATATGAACAGAAGTCACAGTCACTTATTTCTGAGTAGATATGTACAGGATTGCTCTGTAAAAGTGTTGTTGCAGGACCTTCACCAGTAGAGTCCACCGTCAGAACTTAGGTGGTGACAATTGAGGAGAGGAGCTTTCTGGCTAAAGTGCTCCACAGCAGTATTTCTTGGTAAGCAAGCCAATATGGAATGGGTTGCCTCAAGATAACCGATCTAAAAAACCACTGCTCTTGGTCCCTAATGCCTGGTAAATTGGTTCGCTGATATCATCTAATTGTTTGAATTAATTCAAATAGAAAAGCTATAAAAACATTCCCAGCAACTTAGCACACTAGAGTCTATTCTGCTAACAGATTCCATCAGTGATATACCTATAGATAGTCATGGTTATATATTTCAACTTGGCTTGCCTGCTGATTATAGCAGATGAGTGAGCAAAATTTGATTCATTCCCTAACTATTCTTGTATCCCTGCTGCAAATGAATCAGTGTGCCCCAACCAATGCAGCTACATGCTTCATTTGGCACAGAAATGTATTCCTATTTGGCAAAATGTTGAAATAACAAGGAAAGGTCAGGCTTCCCTTATGCATTATTATCTCTGTTTTTCTAACAAGCAGGCAGGAACTGCATCTGTCGTTCTTATGTTGCCATCTGGTGAGCAAATGTGGCAAAGCAGGCAGGTGCAATTGCAGACTGAAATTTAAATGCAATGGGAAAGTAGAAAGGTATATTTATAGTGACAGACCATGTGTTCTTCAGAGTATCACAAGAAGTGTGAAACAGCTGCAAAGGCCTAGTTGAGCAGTCACTATAAGGGTATCTGCAGAGCTTGTGGCGCACAGCAACTACCAGGTTTGTCTTGTAACTGTAGCATTTGGAAGCAGCCTAATATGTTTTGGATCCACTCTGTTAGTAGAAACACACTGTACTGCCAGTTCCAGTGTCTCCACCTCTCTCCACCTCTCTCTTCTGACAATGGGGCACACGACGCTAGTCAACCCCCAGCCCTTTTTACTGTAAAACCTGGTGGGAGCAGCATGAGTGCATTTTTTAAAAGATTCAGCTTCATAGAGATTTTGCAACTGATCGGCAGATCAACCCATTCTCTCTCCAGGTGTGGCTAATGGGAACACTTTGATCCAGCGACTAGTGTGTTTATACCCTGTGTCATTCCAGTTCAATTCATGTCTGAATCTGATCTGTTAAGTCTTAAGGTGATTTGCCTCCATTGACTATCACAGGGAATCTACAAACTGCTATAATGAATGAAACTGGTTAAATTTCAGAAAGATAGGTGCAGCAGTTCACCTGCAAGGGCAGCTTTTACTGTTTGGAGGTGGGAAAAGAGGAATCACACTCCCTCCCCTAGGGTGCGTGTATGTGTGTGTGAGCAATTAGTTTGAAAACTGGAAGCTGGTACTGGTAAGAAACCTGCCCAAGTTCAGATAAATGGGTCCAGAGTAGGGTTGCCAGGCTCAGGGCCTGAGACTGATCCTGTATCTTTAGGAGAAGAGAAAGTCAGCCAAATGCAGGCCAAGCCTCCAAGAGGTCTCCTGTATCTTTAAAAGTTGTGCAGGGGGGAGAGAGAATTCCACCTTGTGGTTTTTCCCATTACAGTGTTGCAAGAACACCTGCACTTGGCTGACTTTCTCTTCTCCTAAAGATACAGGATTAGTCTCAGGCCCAGAACCTGGCAACCCTAGTCCATCATACTAGGTGATTTTACCTTTGTTATAAAAAAAATGAATAAGGCACCTTTTTGTTTGTCTTGCTGCTCCCTCCTTTCCTGGATGTATCCACTGTGAAGAAGAAAAAAAGCTATAGTTTTTAATTGCTTGTAAGGAAAAAGATCGAGAAAGAAGCAGGCTACAATAATAGTCTAACTCTGCCACTTATACCCTGTTCGCATAATCTAAATGAGAGCAGAACGACAACCAATGTGAAGAACATCTCTATTTATTTCAAAATCCCTCCCCCAAATCACTGTGATTGGAGTAGCCTCAGGAAATAATTCACTGGGATTAAAAGGTAAACCAGTCTGTCAAAATGATCCCCACACTCACACACTTCTCCACTCTTTGCCTGTCCACTCCATCCTGTCCCCTCTTGAGTTCCATGCATATCTCCAGTCAGCTTGGAAAGGTTGTGTGTATAGCCTTTTGGAAAAACCAAGACCACAGAGAAACTTGGGAGCTTACTGGTCCCTGATTCACCTTCAGACATCTTCTTAATGGCATGATCCGCCTTGGGCACATGAGATCATGAGCTGGATTACTCTGATTCACCTTTTTTTTAAAAATCATCTTAAAAGGTTCCCATTTCTTTAACAATCAGTGGTGGATTTTTTTGTTACAGAGTTAAGGAACATAAAAACTGTAGCTGGTAGCAATTTAAAAAATACTCCTGCAAAGCTCTCTCATTATTACTGCTGATAGATTCAAGCATAATTTGCATTAATTAATATTAATGCATTAATATAACTGAAATAATTGTAGATTGATATTTCCAATTAAGTGGATGTTTATTGGCTACATTGCAATCTGCTAAGAGATTCTGTAGCGGTAGCAGCAATAATTCTCTGGTTTGTATCCAGTGGTGACTTTGCCTTTCCAGAAAGCTGTCCCACTCTGATTGCAACTCACGGCACCTAAGAATTGGAGAACCTCCCAGAGCAGAATGGAATATAGCATTGATGGCTGCAGTAGGTACAAGAGAATGGCAGAATATGGATGCCCTGACTTGCATGAGTAGAATCACCTTTGGCAAAGGCAAATGCCACTATTGGATACAACCCTTTAGCTCTTACCGGCTAAGTTACTGTGATGTCATAGAATTCCTGTCTATTTCCTGGAGTAAATAAATTCTGTGCATGCATTGAAGAATATTCTGGCTGGGGGAAAAATACTCACCTAGGCTCTAGAGACAAGAAGAGAGATAATGGTATAGTTAGGGTGATTGTGAACAGGAAAGTTCATTGAGAAGAAAGAGGGAAATTGAGAGAAGCCAAGGACAGGGTGACTGAAGGAAGGTGTTAAGGTAGGAAATTAGAAATGAGGAGAGAATTCTAAACATGGTTATTTTGACAATGTGAGCATCCCAGCTCTATTTACACTGAGTAGAATCAAGACAGACACACAAGTGCATAAGAAGAGCCTTGCTAAGACCAAAGGCCTGTTTAGTCCAACCTGTTTTCCAAAGTGGCCAACTGGATGCCTATGGAAAGTCCAAAGGCAGGATATGAGAACGATAGCCCTCTCCTACTGTTGTTTCCCAGCAACTGGCATTCAGAGCCATTGCGCCTCTGAATCTGTCAGTAATATGACTAGTAGCCTTGGATAGCCTTCTCTTCTTAATGGGTTTGCCTGATTTCCTTTTAAAGCAATGTCAGAAGCAGCAGCAGCAACCAAGACAGTGAGAGTAGGGAAGGAATTTTTGCAATAGCTTGTCCTCCTGCTCCCAGCAGCAACAGCTAATACCAATTAACAGGAATCTGAACAATAACTGGTGTGAGATGGAGCGGTGTGGCTGGTTTTGGTCATCACTTCAGGAGCAAATAGGGTACAGCACCCCTCTAACAATGACCAATTGATTGAAGTTAAAGGGAACCCTGAGTGGGAGTCAAGGGAAAGGGTACCCTACAATGGGAGAATGGGGCTTCCAGGTGAATGCCGGGAGGGAAGGGCATGTCCCTCATGTCATCAGAAGATCAGTGCCTGAGGTACAGTGGGAAAGTTCCTATTAACCAGTACAGTCAGCAATCGTGAAAATTGTGGTGGTTTAGCTGTTCTATCCTGTGCAAATGTTTTGGCTTTCACCTTCATCATCTGCTAACATACAAATACAATTACCAAGGTAGCAGTTGTAGAGCTTTGAGGATGGAATGCTCAGAGGGGCTTCATTTGAAGAAGCTAGTGATGTTTGTACTGTCCTCCTGATTAAGGCCATCTGGTGCTAATGTGTCCAGGGAGTAAATCCAGAAGTTCTCCCTCTTAGTCAATGCTGTTGGATCTGTTGGCATCTCTATAACTGTTGTAGAAGGGCTTATCCACACGGCAATTTACTGTGTATCTGGTGCTACTTGCATCCTCTTTTAATTTGCATGGTTCACATGATGTTGCAGGAAAGTAGAAGCTATCATGCAGTTTCCCCCTTTAAATCCGTATTAACCCAATCCTGACATAATCCAAAAAGGGAAGGAAAAAAGTCTCCACTTCTTATCTCTAGGGCTTGCAGACACTTTGCTCCCATGCTCTTAGATGGATGTGTCCATTGTTCCCCTCTCCATGCCCACTCCCTCCTCCTCCCTTCATTCATTTTATATCTTCTGGGCTGAAGAGCAACTTCCACTGCTCTCTCCCATTGTCAAAGTAAACCCTGGACAAGAAAGAGAGGGTGGAGAGAGAACATCTGGGGGGGGGGAAATAAAGTCTAAATCACTCACAGCGGGAGCCACTTTAAACAACAACCACCACCTCTGTCCCTGTCTCCATGTTATTATTTTGATCAAGTGAGCTTATTATTTGCAAGCAATGGGCTCTATTTCCAGAGTATTTAATCCCCCTTTCTCCCCCAGCCTTTTCGCTGGGATGCTTTCATTGTGAGAAGGGGAGGGGGAGTCTAGTCAGTTTCATTGTTTGTTTCTTGTCTATTGCATGCTGAGGCGCTTTCCCGCTTCAGCCTTGAAGCTGGAACAACTGCATCCTACTTGTGTGAATGGAAAACAGAGGACTGGAAGCTACCATTGAGCAAGAAGTGTGGACCTTGAAAATCTTTTACGCTGGTAAAAGCAGCATCTTTAGTACAAAGTTAGGGTCCTGTATTGATAAGCCTGAAAAGTCCAACAGGCTGTGGTCATCAATGTTAAAATGTTTTGCAGCTGGTTGCTCCACTTTTTTTGTCAAGATTAACCGATTTGTGGTTTCTGAAGTGTGTGCATAGGTCAGATGTAGTTTTTCCTACGTATTGGAAATGACATCCTGGATTTTTTTGCATTGAATGACATAAATTATATTGCAGGACCTGCAGATGATGTTCTGTTTGTTGTAATATATTCTGCCCATCCTAGTGCTTTTGAAAGTAGTTGTCTCCGTGAGGTACACACAGGTGATACAGCATTTGGAGTGACAAAGATGAGATCCAGGATTACTGATAGGTGCCTTAAGCACAGCTCTCACTAATAGTTTGTGTAAATTAGGAGGATGGTGAAATGCTACAACAGGAGGCTTGTTGATGGCTCCAGCAAGACATTCAGAGCTGGCTAGCAATGGGTAGCTCTGTCTTATTGCTAGATAATAGGAAATGTTGTATGGAAATCTACCACAAATGGAATACATTATTCTTTGTTTTTTGAAATCTCATTATGATGGAAGAGATTTTCTCTGGACAGAATGGAGGCTCGGTGGATGTTGCAATTGATTATATGTGGAGGATTATCGTCTCAGAAGAAGGTGCTATTTAGCTTTACTAACCCTTCTTTGGTATTTCTCTTCGTTGTTGCAAATTCTGAGAGCTAAGCTACAGACAATGATTTCTTTACACGCTTAGGATGGTAGGATTTCCAGTTTAGATATGTATAGGCATCAGTGGATTTGCTGTAGAGATCAATGGCTATTTTGTTGTTTTCAATGGTAAGAAGGACATCAAGAAAAGGGATGTGTGGATTATCATTTGTACTACTGAATGTAAACTTAACAAATGGATAAATACAGTTGATGTAATTTTCAAATTATTCTAAGCTCTCTTTACCATTTGTCCAGACCATAAAGATGTCATCAATGTATCACCACCATATAAGCGGTTTGTTAATGGCCTTTTTGAGGATCTCTTGTTCCAGTTTACCCATACATAGATTTTGCGTATGATGGAACTATGTGAGTTCCTATACCTGTGCCTTGTAGTTGCAGGTAGTGTTCTCCATTGAAAGTAAAGTTGTTGCAAGTCAGGACTAGTGTACCTAAAGTTGGGATCACCTCTACGTGGTTGCCTGTTCATGCATATTTTTCAGGTCTGCGCAGTATTCCAAGCGTGGTCTTATCAAAGAGTAGTATTAGGGCATTATAATATTGGCAGTTTATTTTAGATCCCTTTCATGATGATTCCTAACATGGAATTTGCCTTTTTCACAACTGCTGCACACTGGCTCAATGTTTCCATTGAGCCATCCCCTGTGAGAACTAGGGATGGGGGATAAATTTGATTCAGTTCATATTTAAAGACAAACCTAACTAATTTGCACTTTCCAAAATAATATTTGAACCATCCTTGAGGTTACCAGAGAATAGATTACTGTAGCCAGGTTATCCCTGTACAGATAGGGTTGCAGTTGGGCCACCAACTTATGCTGATGGAAGGCATTCCATGCCACTGAGGCCACCTGGGCCTCAAGCGACAGCAGTGGATCCAGGTGAAGCCCCCAAACTATGAACCCCCTCCTTCAGAGGGAGTGTGACCCCATCTAGAGCAGGCCGTGCACCACTCAGCTGGTCAGAGGAACCACCCACCAACCTCATCTCAGTCTTATCTAGATTAAGCTTCAGTTTATTGGCCCTCATCCAGTCCATTATCACAACCAAGCACTGATTCAGCACATCCACTGCCTCACCTGCACAAGACGAAAAGGAAAAATAGAGCTGCATGTCACAAGCATACTGATGACAACGCACTCCAAAATTTCATATGACCCCATTCAGCAGTTTCATGTAGATGTTAAACAACAAGGGGGGACAGAACCGACCCCTGCAGGACCCCATACTAGACAACCTACGGAGCCGAGCAGTGCTCCCGAGAACCACCTTCTGAATCTGGCCATCCATGTAAGAATGGAACCACCACAATGTGGTGCTCCCTATACCCAACTTGAATGGTTACCCCAGAAGGATACCATGTTTGATGGTATCAAAAGCCACTGAAAGATCAAGGAGGATCAACAGACACTCTCTCTGTCTCTCTCTCAACATAGGTCATCATACAGGGTGACCAAGGCAGTTTCCGTACCAAACTCAGGCCTGAATCCTGATTGAAGTGGATCCAGAAAATCTGTCTCCACCAAAAGTACCTGGAGCTGGTTGGGAATCACCCTCTCGATAACCTTGCCCAGAAAGGAGATATTTGCTACTGGTCTAAAATTATTAGGATCTTCCAGGTCCAGGGAAGGCTTCTTCAGGAGTGGCCTTACTACTGTCTCCTTCAGGCAGTCTGGGACCACTCCTTCTTGGAGAGAAGCATTAATTATCTCCCTGGCCCACCCAGCTGTCCCCTCCCTGGCAGATTTTATCAGCTATGAAGGGCAAGGGTCCAAGATACAAATGGTTGCACAGACCCAACCAAGTACCTTGTCTACATCCTTAGGCCACAACAACTGAAACTCATTCAATGACATTGGACAAGAAGGCGCTCCAGACACCTCACCTAGATCATCAACATCAACTATGGAGTCCAAATCCCAGTGGATGGAAGCAATTTTATCCGCAAAATGCTTAGGGCTTTAGATGGTTCTACCACCTCTTCAGGGCCAGCATGTAATAAGCCCTTAGCCACTCTAAACAGCTCAAGCTGAGGATGCAATGGAGGTGGAGACATACATTTTCTTTGCCGCCTTCACTGCCACTGAGTAGGCTTGAACATGAGTATGTACCAGTGTTCAGTTACATTTGTTAGCAGTTTTTCTCCACCTGTGCTCAAGCTGTATCCCTTCCTGCTTCATTGTTCTTAGCTCCAGCATAGATCATGGAGCTTTCTGAGCTCTGCCACTTGAGAGAGGACACTTGGGTGCCATTGTGTCAATTGCCCAGGTCATCTTTGTATTCCACAGATCAACCAGGGCTTTGACAGAAGAGCCAGCCATGCCAACTGGAAAACTCCTCAGAGCCCTCTGAAAAATAATAGGATCTATCAGTCCAATGGGATATACCATCTTAGTAGCTCTCCCACCCCTGCAGAGGTGCAGCCAGAGTATTAACAGGGGCTGGTTACAGGGACCATACAACTCCCTTGTTACAACAGCTCCACTGGCTGCCAGTTTGTTTCCGGTCACAATTCAAAGTGCTGGTTTTGACCTTTAAAGCCCTATACGGCCCAGGTCCAGGCTATTTGTCAGACCGTATCTCCCTATACGAGCCTGCCCAGGTCCTGAGATCTTCAGGAGAGGCCCTTCTCTCAGTCCCAACACCCTCACAAGTACGATTGGTGGGGACGCGAGATAGGGCCTTTTCGGTGGCTGCTCCTAGGTTCTGGAACTCCCTTCCTAGGGAGGCACGAATGGCCCCCTCCTTGCTATCCTTCCGTCGGCAAGTAAAGACTTTTTTATTCTGACAGGCCTTTGGGATAGAAGGTGTTTAGAATTGGGCTTTACAAGGCTTGTTTTATTGTTTTACATTATTATCTGTATTATTTTAAATTGTTTTTAGATTTTTAAGTGCCTTTTACGGTTTTAAGGTTGTGCACAGTTTAATTGTATTTTAATTGTATGTTTTTCTATGTTTTTAATTACATGTAGTTTTATTTGTAAGCCGCCCTGAGTTCCAGTTTGGAAAAAGGGCGGGGTAAAAATAAAGTTTCATTCATTCATTCATTCAAAAGGCCACTGTGAGTCTAAAGTTCACCAGCAGGTGATCTGACCATGACACAGGGACTGTTTTTATGTCCCCCGCCTTCAGATCACCCTCTCTCTACCCGGCTGAGAAAACCAAAACCAGAGTGTGCCCTGCTACATGTATTGGCCTGATGACATGTTGGGACAGTCCCATGGTTGTCATGGAGACCATGAAGTCCTGAGCCTCCCCAGACAGAGCGGACTTGGCATGAATGTTGATATCTCCCAAGACTAACAGTCTTGGGGTCCTCAGCACCATGTCCGAGACCACATCTGTCAGCTCAGGTAGAGAGATTGTTGGGCAGAGGGGTGGGTGGTACACCAACAGAATCCAATCTGTCCTGCTGGCCTAACACAAGATACAAACACTGCAGATTGGCATTCAGATGAACAGGAAGCTTGGAGAGCAATTCATCAGTGAATTGAAAAGAATAATTTTTAAACAGGAGAAGGCCTGTAGCTCAGTGGTATGGCACACGCTTTGCATGCAAAGGTCCAAAATTCAATATCTGGAAAAGATTATTGCCTGGAATCCTGGAGAGCCGCCTAGTCCATGTCATCAGTACCGAGCTAGATGGTACCAAATGGCAGATTCCTTTCTTCCTAAAAGTGGGGAAAGACTCAAAGGCCACAGTGACTCCAAAATTTATTTATGTATTTATAGAATTTATATAAAGCATTTATATAATGCTTTATTGTAAAAAAAAAATCTCAAAGCAGTTTACAGAAGGAATTAAAACAATAAAATTATTGGCAAAAACAGTTAAAGACAGGTATTTAAAAACATTCAAAATAATAAAACCAATAATGAGTTAAAAACAGATAAAACAACATAATAGCTTCTACATGCCTGGGTAAGCTTGCTTGAACAAAAACGTTTTTAGCAGGTACTGAAAAGAGTACAATGAAGGCTCCTGCCTAATGTCAATAGGCAGGGAGTTCCAAAGTGTAGGTGCTGCCACACTAAAGGACTGATTTCTTACAAGAGCAGAACAAGTACTATGCGGCACCCGTAACATGGAAAGCACATCTTGAACTTGGCCTGGTAGCAAATCGGCAACCAGTGCAGTTTTCAGAACAGAGGTATTACATGCTGACAGAGTCTCACTCATGTCTGCAATCATGCCAAAGCATTCAGCACTAACTGCAGCCTCCAAGTCAGGTAGGGCTGCATGGGGATTTCTGTGACCTTGGCTAACTGGCTGCCAGGATTCTTTTAGTTTTGTTTTTGGTTAGGAATCCTGACTGGTTGTGGGTAGGGATGGGGTTCGCTGCCTACTTTCGATCTACTTGTATTCCAATAGCCCGTTGTTCAATCCTGATCTACCCGGTTTTTCTTCCTGCTTGCTTTGGCACCTGTCGATTTGATCCACTGTGGGGGGGTTTTGGTTATGAAAAAGTGCTTAATTTTTAATGTAAATGTCTATATAAGTGATCATGGTATTCCATGTGGTTCATTATTTCCTATTTGTCACACCTATACACTGTCATAAATGCAACTGTGAGGAAATTATGGACATAATTATGTAAAAGTTTAGGAAAAAGAAACCAAATGCACAGTTATAAGATGGGGGATACTTGGCTCAGCAATACGACATGTGAGAAAGATCTTGGAATTGTCATTGATCACAAGCTGAATATGAGCCAACAGTGTGATGTGGCTGCAAAAAAGGCAAATGCTATATTAGGCTGCATTAACAGAAGTATAGTTTCCAAATCGCATGAAGTATTAGTTCTCCTCTATTCAGCACTGGTTAGGCCTCATCTTGAGTGCTGCATCCAGTTCTGGTCTCTGCACTTCAAGAAGGATGCAGACAAACTGGAACAGGTTCAGAGGAGGGCAACAAGGATGATCAGGGGACTGGAAACAAAGCCCTATGAGGAGAGACTGAAATAACTGGGCATGTTTAGCCTGGAGAAAAGACTGAGGGGATATATGATAGCACTCTTCAAGTACATGAAAGGTTGCCACACAGAGGAGGGCCGGGATCTCTTCTTGATCATCCTAGAGTGCAGGACACAGAATAATGGGCTCAGGTTGCAGGAAGCCAGATTTTGACTGGACATCAGGAAAAACTTCCTAACTGTTAGAGCCATACGACAATGGAACCAATTACCTAGAGAGGTAGTGGGCTCTCCGACACTGGAAACATTCAAGAGGCAGCTGGACAGCCATCTGTCAGGAATGCTTTGCTTTGGATTCCTGCATTGAGCAGGAGGTTGGACTTGATGGCCTTATAGGCCCCTTCCAACTCTACTTTTCTATGATTCTATGATAAAATCAGGAAAAAAGTTCAAACAAAAACACCAATTACAGCCTGGCCCATGACAAAAAATCTGTGATGATTACAGCCACAGCCCGACACAAGAAATCAGTGCCGGTCCAAAAAGATAGCAGATTGTTGAATACAGTTGGAATCCCGTACTATCTGATTTAGCAAATATAGTCCCCCATCCCTAGTTGTGGGATGCTGAGTTTTCTGCCTTATTCATAGGAATGTTGTGGTTGGTATAGCATTGCATTTGGAAAATCATCACTGTCTTTTGTTTTTCTTTTTCTATTTACATTTCATTTACCTCTGACCTCACTCCCTTACATCCACAGAAGCAACAACAGTGGTTTCATATGCGCAGCTCAACCCTCTTAAACCACTGATGATGCACTTTGTTGGCAGCAAGACATGCTTCTTGCCCAATAGTAGTAAAAGAGAATTCACATACTGGGAAGTGTGGCTTCTATTGCTGTTGTTCCCAAGCTACTGCCTGTGAAGGTGGACCAAACCATGTGGGTTTTATCTTTGCCAATTATCACTGGAATTGGGTTGCAGTTGAGGGGCAAAATAAGACACAGAGACATCAGCTTGGGTTGAACAAGGGCCACTTTATTAAATTACAGCAAACAAAATCCAATTTTATTTATTTATTTATTTATTTTATTAGATTTATATACCGCCCGACTAGCAATAGCTCTCTGGGCGGTGAACATAAAATAAGTGACCTGCAGAGGGAAACCTAGGTGCAGGAACTGTCTATAAGCAAGTAGCTTGCCAATGTATATATGGCTGTAAGGATACTGAAGGGATCGTTCACTATTTACTTTACTGTCCACTCTTCGATGACCCTAGACAGAAATTTCTTTCTCCCATTTTAAATTTCTTAAGACCTTGTTCTGACAGAGAATTGATAATTGCACTTCTATCTGATAATTCCAATTTTGTGACCATTGCGGCCGCTAATTTTGCAGTTGCAGCTCTCAAACTGAGAGAGTCCTTTGCCGAAGAGACAAATGCCCACCAAAGCCCTATATAAATTGTTATGTCATGATTTGTAAATTTTATATATGTTTATACTTTGCAATTTTATTCTTGTTTGTATCTTGCACATGGCCTATGGCTAATTCTGCAATAAAGTACCTTGTACCTTGTAAGTAGCTTGCCACACAGCTCTTGGGCGACCAGCCCCTGCTGAGGCAAGGGCAAGCCCATCTGCTTACCCTTTACCCCGGCCACACCTTGTAGGTGAGTAGGGGGGCCTTCCCACGTCATCCCCACCCGGGGCCGTATAACCCCTGGGTAGATGAGGATAAGTTGGCCCCAGAAGCAGCCCATATCCTGCCCTTGAGCCGTAAAGCCCTGACAGACAGGCCTCCGGAACCGCCAATCACCTCCAAAGGTGCCTAAGGGGGCCACCTAGCTGTCCTTACCTATTTCCCTTCCCGCCACAAAAGGGGGACAAATCTGTATTTAGTCCCCCTTTACCCCACTGCCGAGAAGCACCTCACGCAGACACCTCTGCAGGTCTCCCAAATATGTTGTTACCTGCATCTGACAGGTGAACGCCATCGGCCCTGTATCGTTCACCCTTCTAATGCTGAATGGGGATGCAGAATGGCTAACCCCCCATGTCCAAGAAGAGCCAACCGAATCTGCCAGTTAGCCTTCGTTCGCCAAACCCTGCGTGGGAGCATGCCCATAAGTAACTGAGGCCGTCGTAGCCTCTCCGCTGCATGTCACACATGCTCACCAACTGAGGGCCTTGCCCTGAGTAACTGAGGCCGTCGTAGCCTCTCCGCTGCATGTCACACATGCTCACCAACTGAGGGCCTTGCCCTGAGTAACTGAGGCCGTCATAGCCTTTCCGCTGCATGTCACACATGCTTGCCAACTGAGGGACTTGCCTAGTGCAACCGAGGCCGTCGTAGCCTCTCCGCTGCATGTCACACATGCTTGCCAACTGAGGGACTTGGCTTTAAGTAACTGAGGCCGTCGCAGCCTCTCCGCTGCATGTCACACATGCCAGCCAACTGAGGGCCTTGCCCTTACGTAACCGAGGTCGTTGTAGCTTCTCAAGCTGCATGTTGTCCCATGCCTGCCAACTGAGGGTCTTGCCCTTAAATAACAGAGGCTGTCGTAGCCTCTCAAACTGCATGTCGTCACCTGCCAGCGATCTGTGGGTCTTGCCTCAAGCAACTGAGGTCATTGCCACCCGGGCAATGTGAAACCGTCTGTACTGAATTATGCTGGAATAAAGTGGGTAGGAGCCTGTCCAAACGCATTCCTCTCCGGCCACGCCACTGTATTGCAGCCCATCGACTGAGGCCCAACTGTGAGCCCATGCTTGATTTCAAGGCCCTCCTGGCTGCCCAGAAGACTATGCTGAGGCCGCCTATTAGGATGCGCGTCTGCTCCGTCCCTGTCCAGCAGCCTGTCAAAATAATTATAACTTGTTAGGCTTCCGAATTCCCAGGCCCTCTAAAAGGGGTGAATATAGCCCTTATAAACCTGAGGACGAGCGTCCAACAGCCTGCACCTTTGCCTGGGAAAACCCAAGACCTGCTGCTGTAGAAGCAGCTGTAAAAGCCCGCTTTGTGAGCATCCCAAACTGGTATTTTGTGAGGGGGTCCTCGCTTCCATTGGGGAATAAATATCCTTCTCCAGATCCCCCTGGCCAATGTACGGTCTGCCCCATACATCTCTGGTCCATCTGAGACCTTCACAATTGTATATGGGCACAACCCCTCCATCCACGGAGACATCTGATAGCTAGAGGGCATGTCGAGACAGGTCTCACTTGGATCCAGCCATCACCTTACCTATCCTAAAAGCTCCAAAAAAGCCCAGCATAAGGGCTACTGCCTGGAAAGTCTGGCTTCATAGCCGGAGGAGCATACTGTATTCCCACTGGCTCACCATACCCAATAAAATGTCCAGTGAGAAAGGGCGACTGGGATAGGGAAAAAACCACCAGCCTAGCTATGAAGGAAAGTCCCGCCAGCTTACCTTGAAGTGCTTGGACTAACAGGCCCCTACTCCTGCCATCCACTGGGAATTTCAGCGGGTGACACAATGGAAAAGGCCATTCTGGCACATAGCCCTTGCCGGCCCAGAATTCCTGAATTGCCCTACCTGCTCTGTGGTAGCTGGCGAGCGTGCTGGGGGCAATGGAATCTACAGGAAGTCCAGCGCACAGTTCACAAGAATAGGCCATGTTTGCACAGCCCCTACAGCCCTTTCAGCATTCCGAGAGCTGGTGATCACACTAGGGCAATGGATAGGCTTATGGCCATCTCCGACTGGGGTAGATCATCCCTACTCCCAGCTGTCAAGGGAATCCCCAGGTACATAGCCATACTATAAGCTGTGACCTCAGGTGCTAACATGCATCCCAAAATCTGCCATACCCCTGAACAGCCAATCACACAGATAGTGCCCCACTACTTCTGGGCCCACATGTCTCCTGATTGCTCCCTCCCAGAAGAATCTGAAGCACTCCATGTAAGAAATATAGCAGTCCATAGGCAATGTTCTGCCGCATAAATGCATAAGGCACCTCTGCCACATGCACGCACCATGTTAAATGAAGTGTAGCGCATGGTACCTAGACTATCAGGTATGAACCACTTACAGCCGAACCCTTTCAATAAGACTGGTGGTGAATCAGGGGTAATTTGCATCTTTACACTCTGTCCCTGGCAAATTACTGCCATAATGAAAACAGATCAAAGATTGTAGGCCATGAAGGCCAGCCTGGAGTTGGAGGCCACGAAGGCCAGTCGGGAGTTGGAGTATGGGACTAGGAAACCAAAAGGAAAACACCATAACAGACAAACCTTCCCTTAAACCAGGTAGCCAGCAAGCAAAGTTCGTAGTACATTAAATCTAACCGGGGAGGGACACATGTCCTTGAGCAGCTTATGCTGGGGGCTTCTACTTACCCCTTTGAAGTGCTCTTGCCTCCTATCTCACTGTTGCATATATCCTTCTGCAAAAGGGAAGGAAATCATTTATGAGTAAGTACACTTTACCAACTACTAGTTCATTGCAGCTAACCCAGTTCCCTTAAAGCAGAGACTTCAGGTAATTGTTATCAAAAATCCCAACAAAGAAAGGTTTTGTTATTGTTGTAAAGTCATCAGGAAAGGGTGAAGTGTCTGCCTGGATCTTAAAATGCAGCCTCTGTGTCAAAAACAGAGTCTAAGCTTGCATCAAGGCAGCCCTTGTTTCAGTAAAGTCCAAGATCTTGGAAATGAGGATAAGATCCTGATAAGTGATCTGTCTTTCCTCTTTATTGCTATCCACCCTTTCAGCCACACTATCATCTGCAAGACCTGCAATTCCCTGCAGAAGTTTGCATGTCCTTCTGTAAATATAACAAATGCCATATGCCTTGTTTTTGATATGAGACCAAATTCAAATAAATGCAACTTCTGTCTCAGAGTTAACAAGGAATGTGTAACTGACACTTGGAAAAGGATCACTGTCACCTAAGTAGTGGTTGTGATTTAGACATTTCCCAGCAAACCCTGTCATCTGTGCACACCATTAGTATCCAAATATGAAAGGCCCAAAGGCTCACCTGGCCCCTCAAAGGCCACATGTAATATAATGATAGAATTAACTACCTCAACCTACTATATTCCTGGGCCTAGCAGGAAGTCAGAAGCCTAACCAAAGAGCTCCACCCACCCCCCAAGCAACCACGATGTAATAAAATTAATAGAATAAAGTACCTTGAACCTAATATAGGCCCAAGTCAAGCAAAGGCCACAAGCCTTACCAAAGAACCCTTCACAACAGCCAAGAGAGGCTGCCAAGGCCTCACCCACATCCTTCACTGTCTTGCACCCCTTACCTAGGCTGAACTCACACCCAGCCTTGGCAACCAAAGGGGGGTAAACAGGGCCTGTTGAGACTCGAAAGGCTTGTGCAGCCTCCTCTCCTGTAATTAGTTCTGAGTCTGCAGCCCATGGCTGTTGGGGAGATTTCAACCCCAATCTCCCGGATCGCAGTCCAAACACCTCAACCACTATCAAAACCTGTCCCGTGCGTATGGGGTGGTGGTAGTTTAAAATTGCCCAAAGTCCTGCATTTTATGAGGGGACCTTTCACACACACCTCTTTTCCTTGCTTGGTTGGCATGACTACTTAAATCCTCCCTGGCCTATAATAAGAATTATGAGACCAATTATAATAATAATAATAATAATTATAAGCCACCAACTGCAGAAACGCCAGCACAAATACCAGTATTGTAAGCTGCTAACTGTAGTAAGTCACTGTCTGCAAGGTCTGATCCTTTTATTCAAAACCCTGCAGCTCTTTTGCTCTAATTTATTTTAATTACTGATTTATTCCAATTACTTTATATTATATCGCTGCTCTTATACAATATTAAATGTGTGTGTGATCTTGTTTAACTGGCTAGCAATAGCCCTAAGGCGGCGCTGCTGTACCCCCCCCAGCCAAGGGGGAGGGGGTTTCCACAGCATTCGGCCCAGCAAGCCCTTAATAAAAGACCCGCTCCAGCCGCCGCCACTCCTCCAGGCTCATGACCGCCTGCCTCCTCAAACTACCCCCACCAAGGAAAATAACTGAGGCCTAATCGGCCCACAAACGTGGCCTAACTGGCCTGTAAATGCGGCCTGTGCCGCTGCAAACAAGCACCTCCGAAATGGCACCAACCACGCGGCCGAGCCAGAATGGCCGCTGCCGCTCTTCTCCTTGCTCTGCTTCGGCCCTCATCGTCCTTCAACATCACGCTGGCAAAGAGGAAGGTAGGAGGGGCGACTGGACTTAAATAAGCCCCAAAGCCCCGCCCCTCCACACTGCACATCGCACGCACACAATAGGTGCGACGCGCGACGTTGTCCCAAACAAAGATGGAGGCGGCAGCTTCGCCCCCATCTGCAACCATGCCCCACTCGTCAGCTGCGCGGTGAGCGGGGCATCATTTAGCTGTCAAAGTGAGTTTGTAGCAGCTCACAGTGTAGGCAAGAAAGGACAAAGAATCTTCTTACTCATTTCTCAAATCTCTCTCTGCAATGAAGGGTCAAGTCTTTAAGAGTTTTGAAGCAGCCATGTTAAAAAGCAGGGGCAGGGCATTCCAGGCAGGGGGTTGCCAACCCTGCTTGGATATGAATATCTTTGCAGAGGATCTCTAATCAAGCCTTATCAACACACAATCCTAACCATATCTATTCAGAAGTAAGTCCTATTGAGTTCTATGGGGCTTCGTTCCTTAATAAGTGTGTTTAGAATTACAGCCTTCCGTGGTCTCCATCTTTACTCCTGAGTGCTCCTATCTAACATCCCCACAACACAAGCTCCCTTCTTCCTACAGTGGTCTTCCAGTGACTGGCCTGGCCTGAGGGCACTTAAACCCTTCTTGTCAGAAGCAAGTAGGCTTGATTAAATGTTCCTTACCCAGGCTCCCTAAGCAGGTGAAAAGGAATGATCCCATCACTTCAGCTGGACCTGGGAACACCATCTTTTAGCTAAGATTTCTATCTTAATTTCCAATCATATAATTTGTTTTGTTTGTTTGAATGGTATGCTCCAAGCAACTGTGGTTGATGCTTAATGTATCATGCTTAATGACATCATTCAGGCCCACCCCTGAAATCTTAGGATTTGGGATGCTTCTGACCTGGCAACCCTAATACCAGTCAACAAGGGTTAATGAGAGTTAACAGGGTACATTAAAGGAAGCTGCGCAAGCTTTTTCTCAGTTGGGTTGGGAGCTTTCTAAATTTACTTCATGTGGACTAGGCTTAGGAACTGCACAACTCCTTGGAGCCTCAGAAAGCAGTCTGTCTTAAGGGTGTGCAGCCACTCTGTGCTGGGGCAAATCATGAGACAAATCAGGGTGATTTGACAGGGTTTTACTACTCTTGACTTAAACTGTGATGTCAACAGGTCTGATCAGGGATCCCACAAAGCCTTGTGTTGCACTCTCACTCTGTTTTTCTGTACTCCCAACTTTTCTGTCCACTTTGGAGCACTGAAGAGCTCTGGGTGATTTTTGAACAGAGCTATAGATTATTTTTATATATGGCACAGCATGCATCAGAGCCAGTTGCTGCAGTCATAATCTTACATCCATGCATAGAAGAACATATGAGCAGGGCTTCTACAGTAGCTAAATCCTGCTTGATCATGTTCCTGGATCTGTTAACAGTTTAAGAAAAGAGTTTCAGATAATTATTCCCATGGAATAACTATGAAATCCAAGTAAAAAATCTGTATATGTATTATTATTATTATAATTATTATCATTACTGCTTACTACTATTACCACCTTGTTCCTCATTCATTTTTTTTCTTTTTATGTTTGAGAAAACTCAGAGAGGCTTATAAGATTCTTCCAGACAATTCACTGGGCATCTAGTGAACAAAATATATTTATATTTGCTTAGGGCAGGGGTTCCCAAACTGTGGTGCATGGCCCACCAGTGGTCCATGGTCATTCAGGTAGTCCACGACATGTTGACATTAAATATCCATGTTGATTTTTAATTGCATTTTTATTGTTTCTTTTGTTTTTATATGGTGTTTTATTGTATTACTATTTGAATTCTATAGAATGCAAATTAATGCAATAAAAAAGTGAAAGCAGCAATAAAAATGTAATTAAAAACCATACAGCATCTAGCACGCACATAACAATTGCTACAACAGGCAGGACAAAAATAATTAATTGGTCTGCCAAGACCATCAAGCACTTTTCAAGGGGCCCATGAGGAAAAATGTTTGCGAACATAGCTTAGGTCACCAGCTATTGAATACTTGAAACAACTGATGTCAGCTGTGCTTCAAAATAGAGGGTATTCTTTTTAGAGGGCCAAGTGGTAAGTTCCATTGTGCCAACTGTACACATTGTATTTGTTGCTCCTTTATGCAGTATAACCTAGTTGTTGTGGTTTCCCATAGACCTCCTATGTTTCTAAAATGAACACTAGATGGTGCTTTAAGCTATACTTTCATTTATTTATTTAAAAGAGGCAATTCAGTGCTTCATTTTGAAGCTCCTGCTGCCTTCGAAAAGTCGGAGGAAAACTTGAGAGAAATAAATATACTTGTTGGCCTGATTGAAACAAGCAATATAGGAACTACCATGCTACATTCTTCTGTTGTACTAATGGCTGGGAGAATCTACTAACCCATACTGCAGCATTGGCTTAGCTATGTTGGTTCCATTTTTAATTGTTCTGAATCTGTGCACCTGCTGTCGTCTGAATTTTATTCAAAATATCCCTAACATGTAACAAGCTATAAGCAAATTTGTGTTAGTAGTCTGTTAAGAGGAAGGCAATGGTAAACCACCTCTGAATACTGCTTACCATGAAAACTTTATTCATAGGGTCACCATAAGTCGGAATCGACTTGAAGGCAGTCCATTTCCATTTTCCAGTCGGTTAAGATGGCCACAGTTTAATTCAATTTTTCTTAAAGGTAGCAGTTATACTTTTCAAAACTCTTCAGGAACCACACCTACAGGATACTTTATAACCTTTGACACACACCCTCAAAAAAACAGGGGTAGCATTTTATAACATTCATTGGTGATCACTAGTGGGCGAGTAAGATTGTCTTCCAAGATAAGGTCTTTAACAGTGGCTCTGTAAGTGACTGTGGAGGCCAATTCTGGATCCACACAGCCTCCCACAGTGAGGACATAGGTTTCCAGATGGAAGATGGTCGCGATGAGGATTTGTTTGACATGCCTTCCACTTAGCTCGTTTGTCCCGTTCACCCTGTATTCGTGCTTCAAAGTCCACAGCACCTCTGATAATAGCCAACCTCCATTTGGGACGTTCATCGGCCAAGACTTCCCAGTTGTCGATGTTCATGTTACATTGTTTTAGGTTCGCTTTAAGAACATCTTTAAACCTCTTTTGCTGTCCACCGATGTTCCATTTTCCATCCTTAAGTTAGGAGTAAAGTAGCTGCTTTGGAAGATGGTGATTAGGCATTTGAACAACATGGCCAGTCCAGCGAAGTTGATGTTGAAGGATTATTGTTTCCACACTTGTAGTCTTTGCTCCTTCCAAAATGCTAACATTAGTCCGTCTGTCTTCCCGAGAGCTTTGCAGAATTTTCCGGAGGCACCGTTGGTGAAATCTTTCAAGAATTTGGGAGTGGCGTTTATCATGGCTTTGTAAATAAGCATTTTGGTCTCCCTGCGAATATCCTGATCCTCGAACACTCTACGCTTCATTCAGGAGAATGCGGCACTCGCAGAGGTCAGACAATGTTGAATTTCAACATCGATATCAGCTTTTACAGAGATGGCTGCCAAGATAGGGGAAGTGATCAACGTTCTCCAATGTCACACCATTAAGATGGATCGATGGTGCTACAGAAGGACTAATTCGCACCTGTTGATGAAGCACTTTGTTTTTTTTAATATTAAGTGAGAGCCCAAGCTTTCCATATGCTTCTGTGAACACATTTAGGATAGTTTGAAGATCTTTCTCTGCATGTGCAGAGACTACATTATCATCGGCATATTGAAGTTCTACAACAGAGGTTGACATTACCTTACTTTTTGCTTTCAGCCTACTGAGATTAAAAAGCTTTCCATCTGTTCAATATATGATTTCCACACCAGTAGGAAGTTTCCCCTCAATAAGGTGTAGAATCATAGCAATGAAGATAGCAAATAAGGTAGGGGCAATGACGCATCCCTGTTTTATGCCTGATCCGACTCTGAGTGGATTGCTCTGAAAGCCATTGTTGTCCAAAATTGTTGCTGTCATGTTGTCATGAAGGAGTTGCAAAATATTAATAACATCATGCATCAGACTATACAAAATATAGTCACCCCTCAATTGGGAAAACCAATTTTTTGTAGGACAGTATCTGCCTATGAAGCTGCTTGCCATTACATTGTTTTCCCCTGGCGAGGTGTAAACGTCTCTATATATCCAAGTTAGTGCTTTGATTTTTAAGCATGATGGGGCAGGTTAATGACTTAGAAGAAAGAAAAAATTGGC
The DNA here is from genome assembly GCF_030035675.1 of Rhineura floridana. Taxonomy (NCBI): domain Eukaryota; kingdom Metazoa; phylum Chordata; class Lepidosauria; order Squamata; family Rhineuridae; genus Rhineura; species Rhineura floridana. Next base: position 103,871,056 of record NC_084486.1, read on the forward strand.
ATAAGGGGTAAAGTAGCTTTTATTCATCAATATATTATGAGTGCAAAGGAGCCAGAAACTTGTCTTCATCAGGGGATATAAGGGGACATAAGAATTACTGTTGCATCGGATCACATCAGGTCTGCCTAATCTTAGCCATTGATTTGTATTAGGTACTTCAGAAGAAAATTATGGATCAGACCTCCCATTTGGCAAGATTTCCTAAGACCAGCAGCTAGTGATATCACTTGATATGAGAAGTTAGGTGTCTTCTCTGTACTTCCTTTATTTTTTCAGATATCTTTGTGAATAGCTGTGATTTAGATGCATGCATATTGGGGTTTTCTGTTTCTCTTGAACCAACTCACTGTATGTGTGTTGGGAAATCACCATGCATCTAGAGAACATGAAACCTCTTCATGAAGGCAACACTGGTGATTCTAATTTTTGGTGCCAGAATATGTGGGTGACTGTTTAACCAGGTTTTTTTTTTAAAAAAATCCTTGTATTATTATATTAATTGCATTGATTTAATAGAGTTAATGTATTGGAGAGCCAGTGTGGTATAGTGGTTAAGGTGTTGGACTACGACCTGGGAGACCAGGGTTCAAATCCCCACTCAGCCATGAAGCTCACTGGGTGACATTGGGCCAGTCACTGCCTCTCAGCCTCAGATGAAGGCAATGGTAAACCCCCTCTGAATACCGCTTACCATGAAACCCCTATTCATAGGGTCGACCATAAGTCGGGATCGACTTGAAGGCAGTCCATTCAGTCCATGTATACATTAATTTTTGATATTTCCTTCTTTTTCACAATTCTTGGGGAGGTGACTTTTAACTTTTATAAGGGTCTTGATTGCTTTATTACCTCTTGTAACACTGCAGAGTTAAGACTGCATGATTGCCTTATTGAAGACAAGAGAATTGCTCAAATATACCTCTTTTTATTTTGGCACTTAAATTATCCCAGCCTTACACTTCAGCTCTGTGCTTGTAGACAAGCCCAAGTTATAATTAAACTAGTCCTTCAATAATTTTAGGAATGAAGATTTACCATCTCTTTTTTATTTTTATTTTTTTATCTTGTAGCAGATTAAGCAAGTTTTTCTATCTTTAGACATTGCAAAGTAAACATTTTATTCCTTGAGGGAAGGAATTCTCAAACATTGTCATCAGTAGTCCATTGTTATTGTACAAACCTATATACACTGTAAAGAAGTCTGAAGACCTCTTGACTGTTGCACTTAGCTTGATTTAAAACATTTCTTGACACGAAAAAAGGCTCACTGCAGGCATTATAGGGGCCATCATGTTAAATTCGTTCAGAGTTTATACAGTAAAACAGTTACTAAAAATAAGTCCGTCACCTCTTATTCAGATACACAAAACCTTTCCTGTGCTTGACAGCTTAGGTTTCCTGTGTTGCCATCTCAGAAGTACATCTCACAGTCATCAGCCATCACTGGGTAATCCACAAGCAGGACCTGAACACACCCAAATTCTCCCCACTTGTGATTCCTAGCAACTAATATACAGGGGCATACTGCTTCCAACAATAGAAGCAGAACATAGCCATCATGGCTAGTAGACATTTGTTTTATGTGGCTTTGCTTCATGCATTGATATACAGGCATATTGGGACACAGCCAGCTAAGTCCTACTCAGAGTAGACTCATTAGTGTTAACAAAACTAAGTTAGTTCTTGTTTGTTTAACTTCAATGGGTCTACTCTGAGTAGGACTAGCACTGAATGCAACCCATTGTTTAAAGGAAAACATTTATTTTGAATGTGTAGAAATTGTTGGTAATAAAAGGCTTGTTCACACGCTTAGGGTTGCATTAGGCTGTTGACAAGGTTTTTGAATCAGAAAGATGGTGACACCTGCAAAGAACGTCAGATTCTAAGCTTCATCAATGTGCTGAAAATCATGAATACAACTTCTTACTCTAAAGGCTTAGAAATAGATGTGGGATTGGATGGATGGTGCACGGCTTCTCTGTGCCTCTGCACACTCCACCCCATTGTCTACTAAGTCTCAACATTACTTCTACAGTTCCTGTCCACATCTCTGGCAACACAGTGGGTAATCCAGAATAGTTTTATCTTTCCTTTGTTTATTATTATTATTATTATTATCTAAAATTTATTCGACGCCTATCTGGCAGGAAAACCTGTCACTCTAGGCGACATACAAAGGAATAAAAATACAAATCAACATATCAAAATATAAATCAACACGTACATAATAAAAATACTGTTCACTCTGTTTAGAGTCAAACCTGGGTCTGGCCACAAACAATACATAAAATGAACATGAATGTCAATCAATTCCTTAGACTGGTTCATGGCAACCAGCATTAGGTAGATCAAACATCCTGCATCTCCACCTAATGTAGGGCTAGAACAGGAATGGGGAACCTTTGGCAGTCCAGATGTCATTGGACTCCAACTCTCATAGATCCAGCCAGGATGGCCAATGGTCAGGGATGATGGGAGTTGTAGTTCAGCAACACCTAGAAACATAGGAAGCTGCCTTATACTGAGTCAGACCACTGTCCATCTAGCTCCGTATTGTCTACATTGACTGGCAGCAGCTCTCCAGGATTTCAGGGGGAATCTCTCCCAGCCCTGCCTGGAGATGCTGGAGATTGAACCTGGGGCCTTCTGCATGCAAAGCAGATGCTCTACCACTGAGCTACAGCTCTATCCCTGGACTAGACAGGCAAATGTGGGAAAGCAGTTATTTTAGAATAATCTCAGTCACTTGGAACCTTCCAGTTTTTACAAATAGTATTTTAAGAACTTACAGAGCTGTCTTATACTAAATCAGCCCATTGGTCCATCTAGCTCAGCAGAGCTAGTCCTGTTAATTTCAGTCAGGCTTATTCAGATAAGAGGGTATGGATTGTATGTTTTTTTTACTACTTCCCAATGACCTAAGAACATAAGAACATAAGAAGAGCCTGCTGGATCAGGCCAGTGGCTCATCTAGTCCAGCATCCTGTTCTCACAGTGGCCAACCAGGTGCACTTTGTGCCCGATGTATTCACATTTATATAGTTACATATCACCAGAGGTCACTCCAGAATCTGACATAACTCCTAGCAGGAAGATATCCCACCTTTCATGATGGAGTAGCAGTTCACCATGATGATAAAGCAGTATGAATCTATTCCAATCTTCATTAACAAAAGTCCTGCTTTTTGAAGCAGATCCAAGTGCTTCCATTTATCCCTAGTCACTATAAATTCACTTCGTCTTTTCATTTTTTTTTATTCTTGTTGCTTTAAAAGTCCTGATCTCTCTAAGCACCATTCTTTCCACCCATCTTCTGCTATGAAAATTCCCATTGTGGTGATTGTGACATCCTTCTTTCTGCTTTTCCTAGTTCTCATTTCACCTTTTCCTTCTGCTTCATGTTTTCTGTTGCACTCCACTGCTCAGCATCGTCATCCTGATTTTCATTTTGATTATTTCACTCCTCTTTTCTTTCCCTCTCACTGTCTCACTGTCCTTTTCCTTCGGTGGTCTAGCCTATCTTTCATCTCTTCTTTCTCTTTTCAAAAGCATGTGCTTCTTTTATTCTCCTGGCTCCTGGAAAGAGTTTGTTCTTCTATTCCCCAGCTTCTCTTTTTTTGGGTCAAGTTCTTTTCTTTAGAATTCTCTTCCTTCAACATTTGGACAACCCCTTCACTCTCTGTTATACAACTTTGTTATACAAAGCATACCCTTTTTTTAAATCCATGCCTTACTATCCTAAGTACTTTCACAATATACCACCAAAGGATCCAAACCCAGCATTTACAAAAGTTGAAATTAAAAATTGGGCAAGTAGTATGCTAACTCAAGTATTATATAAATATAATATATAAATTTGTATTAATAGTTGTCACCATAAAACATAATTAAAACAGGGTAAGGGCTGTAGTTCAGGTCTTCTTGGTTTGATGTTGTTTATTGTTATGTTTTTATAGTGTGTTTTTGTTTATTTGTTTATTTTGTTTTAACATTGTGTAAGTCGCTTGGGAAGCTTTTATGAGTCTAGGAGTGAACACATCTACTGACTAGCCTTAGTTTTCAAGATTAAGACAGATACTTAGACAATGTATCATATAGGTTATTTATTGTTGTTGTTATATTGTTATGTGTAATTCAAGTTGATTACAAATTATGGTGACCCTATGAATCACTGACTTCCAAGAGCATCAGTCGTGAACCACCCTGTTCAGACCTTGTAAGTTCAGGTCTGTGGCTTCCTTTATGAAAACAATCCATCTCTTGTTTGGCCTTCCTCTTTTTCTACTCCCTTCTGTTCTTCCCAGCATTATTGTCTTTTCTAGTGAATCATGTCTTCTCATTATGTGTCCAAAATACAACCTCAGTTTCAGCATTTTAGCTTCTAGTGACAGTTCTGATTTAATTTGTTCTAACACCCAATTATTTTGTCTTTTTGGCAGTCCATGGTATGTGCAAAGCTCTCCTCCAACACCACATTTCAAATGAGTTGATTTTTCTCTCATCAGCTTTTTTCACTGTCCAACTTTCACATCCATACATAGAGATCGGAAATACCATGGTCTGAATGATCCTGACTTTAGTGTTCAGTGATATATCTTTGCATTTGAGGACCTTTTCTAGTTCTCTCATAGCTGCCCTCCCAGTCCTAGCCTTCTTCTGATTTCTTGACTATTGTCTCCATGTTGGTTAAGGACTGTGCCAAGGTACTGATAATCCTTGGTAAGTTCAATGTCCTCATTGTTAATTTTAAAGTTACATAAATCTTCTGTTGTCATTACTTTAGTCTTTTTGAAGTTCAGCTGTAGTCCTGCTTTTGTGCTTTCCTCTTTAACTTTCATCAGCATTCGTTTCAAATCATTACTGGTTTCTGCTAGTGGTATGGTATTGTCTGCATACCTTAAATTATTGATATTTCTCCCTCCAATTTTCACACCTCCGTCATCTTGGTCCAATCCCACTTTCCGTATGATATGTTCTGCATATAGCTTAAACAAGTAAGGTGATAAAATACATCCTTGTCTCACACTCTTTCCAATGGGGAACCAATCGGTTTCTCCATATTTTGTCCTTACAGTAGCCTGTTGTCCAGAGTACAGGTTGCGCATCAGGACAATCAGATGCTGTGGCACCCCCATTTCTTTTAAATCATTCCAGATTTTTTCATGATCTACACAATCAAAGGTTTTGTTGTAATCTATAAAGCACAGGGTGATTTTCTTCTGAAATTCCTTTGTCCATTCCATTATCCAACGTATGTTTGCGATATGATCTCTGGTGCCTCTTCCCTTTGTAAATCCAGCTTAGATGTCTGGCATTTCTCGTTCCATATATGCTAAGAGCCTTTGTTGTAGAATCTTGAGCATTACTTTACTTGCATGGGATATAAAGGCAATAGTTTAATAATTACTGTATTCCCTGGGTTCCCCTTTCTTTGGAATTGGGATGTATATTGAACTCTTCCAGTCTGTGGGCCATTGTTTAGTTTTCCATATTTGTTGACAACTTTTTCTCAAAATGAGGACAGATTCAGTCTCAGTAGCTTGTAGCAACTCTATTGGTATGCCATCTGTTCCTGGTGATTTGTTTCTTCCCAGTATTTTAAGAGCAGCTTTCTCCTCACATTCTAAAATTTCTGGTTCTTCATCATACGGTTCCGCCATGAATGAATCTGTCATCCTTGCATCTCTTTTATAGAGTTCTTCAGTGTATTGTTTCCACCTTCCTTTTATTTCATCTTGGTCAGTCAATGTGTTCCTCTGTTGATTCAACATCCTTACTCTTGGTTTAAATTTCCCTTTCATTTCTCTAATCTTTTGGAAGAGGGCTCTTGTTCTACCCTTTTTGTTTTCCTCTTCTATTTCTATACAATAACTATTGTAATAGTTCTTTGTCCCTACGTATTAGTCGCTGTATTGTTGCATTTAGGGTTCTAACCTTGGAGTCCATTATTATACAGCACAAATGTTTCAACAGTGACCACTGAAGAAAACCTGATATAGGTCGAAACATGTATGGTCTTTTGCTAAGTATACCTTTTATCAAGTTTTTGTATTAAGAAATTACTGTGAAGTTTGTATGTCTAAATATATATGCACACAACAGATTGTGGATGTTATGCAAACCATATGTTATGTGATGAAGATAGTTGTTTTAATTATGTTTTATGGTGACAACTATTAAATAAAATGAATTTACATATCCCTAATACTTCCATCTCAGACATCTCCCCTATGTTATTGCTCTGTCTTAAATTAATTGTGATCAGTGACTTATCTTTAACAAAATAGTTTTTGATGGCCCAGTTACTAATATTAAGATCAGAGCTTAAGATTTTCACTATGCAAATCCTTGTGATCTTTTTAAACAGTATTGCAGGGGGTGCCAACATGGTGCCCTCCAAAAGTTGCTGGACTAGTACTCCCACTGTCTTTGGCCATTGGCCCTGTTGGATGGGCTATTGGGAGTTTTTATTTTATTTATTTATTAATTTAATTAATTTATATCCCGCCCTTCCTCCAGCAGGAGCTCAGGGTGGCAAACAAAAGCAGTAAAAACACTTTAAAACATCATAAAAACAGACCTTAAAATACATTAAAAAAAAAACAACTTTAAAACATTCTTTAAAAAGCTTTAAAAACATCTTAAATAAAAAGGGTTAAAAACATTGTTTAGGGGGGGAAAGGTTTTTTTAAAAAACATATTAAAAACAATTCCAACACAGACACAGACTGGGATAGGTCTTAACTTAAAAGGCTTGTTGAAAGAGGAAAGTCTTCAATAGGTGCCAAAAAGATAACAGAAATGGCGCCTGCCTAATATTTAAGGGGAGGAAATTCCACAGGTTAGGTGCCACCACACTAAAGGTCCGTTTCCTATGTTGTGCAGAATGGACCTCCTGATAAGATGGTATCTGCAGGAGGCCCTCACCTGCAGAGCACAGTGATCGACTGGGTATATAAGGGGTAAGACGGTCTTTCAGGTATCCTGGTCCCAAGCTGTATAGGGCTTTGTACACCAGAACTAGAACCTTGAACTTGGCCCGGTAGCAAATGGGCACCCAGTGCAATTCTTCCAGCAGTGGGGTGACATGTTGGCGATACCCTGCCCAGTGAACAGCTCACTGCCGCATTTTGCACCATCTGCAACTTCCCGACCAACCTCAAAGGCAGCCCCAGATAGAGCACATTACAGTAATCCAGCCTGGAGGTTACCAGTGCATGGACAATAGTGGTCAGGCTATCCTGGTCCAGAAACAGCTGCAGTTGTCTTAGCCGAAGCTGGTAAAAGGCACTCCTAGCCACGCAGGTCACCTGGGCCTCTAGCGACAAAGATAGATCCAGGAGCACCCCCAGACTATGAACCTGCTCTTTCAGAGGGAGTACGACCCCATCCAAAGCAGGCAACTGACCAATCATCCTAACTTAGGAACCACCAACCCACAGTGCCTCTGTCTTGCTAGGACTAAGACTCAGTTTAGTGGCCCACATCCAGCCCACCACTGAGTCCAGGCACCAGTCCAGGGCTTGCACTGCCTCTCCTGATTCAGATGTTATGGAGAAATAGAGCTGGGTATCGTCAGCATACTGCTGACACCTCACCCCAAATCTCCTGATGACTGCTCCAAAGGACTTCATATAGATGTTAGACAGCATGGGGGACAAGATGGTACCCTGAGGCACACCACAGCACAACTGCCAGGGGGCCAAAAGACAGTCACCCAATGCTATTATCTGAGAGCAACCTTGGAGATAAGATCAGAACCACTGTAAAACAGTTCCTCTAATACCCATCTCACCAAGTTGGCCCAGAAGGATACTATGGTGAATGGTATCAAAAGCCACTGAGAGATCAAGAAAGAATAACAGGGCTGCACTCCCCCTGCTAAAGGTCATCTATCAGGGCAACCAAGGGCGATTCAGTCCCATAACCAGGCCTGAACCCAGACTGGGATGGATCAAGATAATCTGTTTCATCCAAGAGTGCTTGCAATTGCTGCCCCACAACCCTCTCAATCACCTTCCCTAAAAAGGTGGTATTTGCAACCAGTTGGTAGTTGTCCCAAACCAATTGGTCCAGGGTGGGCTTTTTCAGGAGTGGTCGGTTCTCCACCTAGCCAACAACATATGAAAGGGAGTGTTGTAATATTTAACTGGAAGCAGTTTCTTACCCTAGTAGAAGACGTTAGCTATAGAAATCAACAGGCAGTAGAGTTCAAAATATATGCATGCGATACGCACACACACTACACACACACACACACAAATTCACCATGGAATGAAATGGTGGTTACAACAAAAGCCCTGTTTACATGACATATTCATAGATATGAATGCTTGGGCAGGGGATTGTGGGATCATGCCTAGTAGTTTACCCTTGCCCTCCCCATGTCCAGTGATAAGTCTGAATAGAGCTTACTCCTGAACAACTGTACATGTGATTGGAATCCCTGCGTTTTGCTGGCTTCCTGATCACACAGAGAGAACAATACACATGCATAGGTTCTGTTCAGTTGTGTCGGCTCTGTTCAGTTCTTTGGCTGAATGTACAGATTTTGGTAATGGGGCAAGTAAGCATGATCCACAGAAATCCAGTACAGTGATAGACAAATTCATGAGGACAGTAATATAAAATGTTTGTACAGCATGACGTTAAGCATATATATGCTCAGGAGTAGTAGTTCTGAGACCATTGAGATTTACTCTGCAGCAAGTATGCTCAGGATTGCAGCCTTTGTCAGGACAGTGTGGCAACTTAACAAATGAAGCTTTGTGCAGACCCAGTGTCCTACTGAGCCCTATTGATTGCTAACAATAAATTACAAACACATTTCTATCAGTAATACAGGATCCCAGCAAACAGCCGGCTTCACTGGTGAATGAAGGAGCCATTGTTCCACCAATTCATTTGTAAAAGTTAAGCATACTAATATGCTAGTTTAAATCTTTGCACTATTTTGTTCCATGCACTGGTATGTTCTTATTTATTATATATCCAGTGAATGTACTATGGAAACTAACTCACATGTTATTAGCATTTTAAATAGCTTATAAATGGTTATGTAAAATTATGCTTAATAATTTTGGGGGGTGGAGGGGTTGTTTGTTTTTCCAGTATACAGCTGCCAATGAGCAATGCACTAAATTATTTAAGGGAGTATTGCAGAGAGTTGGTTAACTTATTAAAATGGTTCAGAAATATATACGTTAGCATATAAAATATTAATGGGAAGCTTGCTTTTCTACAGCCAAACTCAACTGATGTTTAAATAAGTTTTGGCAATTGTGATTCAATACTTGGCAGTTCCTTGGATAAAAGTGACAGCAGTCATGAACACGAAGGCATTAGTTCTGGAAACCAGTACAGGCATACCCCGCTTAACGTTGCCCCGCTTAACATTGCCTCGCTATAACGTACATGCTCCATTCATCCCCATACCCTGCTTAACGTTCGCGCGCTTCACAATAACGTATACTTTATTGGCATGACGCCGCTGCCATCTAGTGGTGATTGCGTGCAGTACAAGTGAAGACAATTGCTTCACTTAAAGGTTATTTTTGCTTAAAGTATACTCTCCAGTCCCATTGCATACATTAAAGCGGGGTATGCCTGTATTTACTTTCTTACCGATTACACTCTTGCTGGGTCTGCTAATTTTACCTATTTATTAATTTAGTTTTAGTTTCTCTTATTCTGGTTGATTGTAATCCCAGATGGAGTCATATGCAGTTGTGTTTTGCTGTACATGACTGCATCAGACACAGCTGTCAAATTCAATATGAACATAAGAGGAGCCTGCTGCATTAGACCAAAGGTGCATGTAGCCCAGCATCTGTTCTCATTTTGGCCAGCCAGATGCCTGTGAGAAGCCTGCAAGCAGGATATATATATGCAACAGGTCCTGTTTTCTACAGGACCTATAGGTCATTTTTACTTTTCTTTAAACCTAGAGTTTAACCCTGACTGTTGCCAGTGATAGTATCAGTGTACGAAAATTCCTTTTTTGGAGGAGAAGGTGGGATTGTGTCTGGTCTGCAGTTACAGAAGGAATTTGATGCCAGATGCTGTGGAATATGCACTTTTTTGTTTGTAAAGCATACGTATGGAACTATTTTGTGTCCCTTTTAGGATACTTTTTTTTACCCAGAGCTAATCCCTCGATTAAAATTACCCTGAATCTATAAAGCATGAAAAGAATGTATTTTGTGATGAGTACATTGTGTAGCCAGCTCTTACAGATAACCATGGACTTAGCATTGGTTTGTGGTGGCCTGGCAAAATATACTCTCTTGAGTTTTGGTTTCTTCATGACATTGGGTATAATCCAACTGGTACCCTTGCACTAATGGAAGGCCTTTTGATCCAGTGTACACCTCCACTAATGGAAGAGGAGGACACATTTTTTGCTGATTCACTCTTCTCCCCTGCAGCCTCCCCCAAGCCACCTCCCATCCAACTCTCTGGAACCTATTTTCAGGGGGCTCTGGGAACGGCAAAGGGGAGGGGAAATTGGCAGAAATCACCTACTGTATTCCATTAGAAGAGGCATCTGTTTGATCAAAAGCCTGTTGGAGCACAAGGGCATCTGTTAGAGCACCACAAGGGCACCAACTGGTTTGCACCCAAACCTATAGAGAGATAAAGTAGTCTTTCGGGATGCATGAAATATAGAGTTTTACTAAGCACATGTCTATGAAATTATATCTAACTCTTCCTCTGTTGAGATGTTGTACATGTACAACTATTTCCTATTTCTACTCTTCTACACATATTTTCAAAAAGTGAGCAAAGAAATGTGTTGTCATAAGTGATGATGTGCAGTGACCAAGAACAGGGCAAGAATCTTCCTTCAGGGCAAAATCAATTCTGGTACAAATTCTGCACTCAAAATTTCTAAAGAACAGAGTAGTAGCTGTGTACTTCCTTATAGCACAAAGCTTAATTAAGAGAAATCAAACGTGAGAGATTTTCCCTATGAGACATATTGAACTCAGGTGCAAATTCCAGAAAATAAAATATGCACACATTGTATTAAGTGTGGATGGCAAGTATGTGTATAAATGACTGTTTTCCTTTAAAATACATGTTAACACAAAATATTTTAAAGGCAAAGAGCATAATTGACTTTGTACATTGTATACTTGTACATCTGGTTTCTGGTAAGTTTTTTTAAAAAAATTACCCTATTTCATCTGCCAAATTCTCTGAAAGGAGAGAATTTAGCCCATCTGTACAACAAGCTCATCTTTACATTCTCCTACTTCTTTCTCTGACAGCTGGAGAAACATTTTTAAAGTACAGAGTCTGTATGGAGTATGTTATGTTGTGGTTACAGTGGATAGGCTACAGTGTGGGAAATACAATACTTCATATATTCTCACTCTGTCAGGCTTGACAGTGTTTTGACTGATCTTCAAATTCAGTCTGGAAAACATTTCCATACTTGCAGCAAATATTTCAACACATGACTTTCTTACTAGAGCACTGACTTTTCAGTGTGTCTTTATTATGGCCTAGAGGAAGCATAATGTTGTTTTCAATAACTAAGGCATTAAACCAAATATGCAGTGGGAATTTTCATAGCAATAAATGGCACCCAACTATTTTATCGTACATTAGGCTACAACAGGCAATGTATAAACTGCAACATAAGTCCTATGCCTTATCTACAAAAAGAAAGAGGGCTATCCCACACTATGAAAAATAAAAAGCTGCTGGGTGCAAAGAGAATGTAATACCAGCCTTGTGTTTGTTGAACACACCGTTCTTCCTTACTGAAGCCTTGAGATAGTACCCTTTTAAGGATCATTTAATCGGAATAGAGTGCTTGACTATCAGTTTCTGTGGTCAAACTTCAAAAAAATTTTCTGAGTAAAAACAAAACTGCATTGTAATCTACATTCATCAGTATTCAGGTATCAGCTTGGCATTCCATCATTTTTGCACCCAATGGCTCCAGCTTTTTACATCTTTTCTGTATAATTATCTACTACAGTGGAGACTATGAAGAAAGAATTATTTTAGTATAAGATTTATGTAATTAAGGAGAACACTTCCCACAGGGAGAGCAATAAGCCAACACTGATTTCTTGAGAATGTGTTGAATGTAGGCAGACTTCTCTACATAGTGAAGCAGTCACACACCATCTTCACCATATGTCCAGTTTATAACTAACTAAGCCCATATTTACTTTATATGTTCTCAACCTATGTGGTTGACAATTTTGTGGTAGCTGATTTAAACACAGAGTTGTGAGCTGGGAGCTAGTTGACTTATCTCCTACCAAATCAAGGGGCAGGGTCTTTGGGGAATTGGGGCTGGGGAGGAATAAGATAGACTGGAAAGAGAGAAAAAGAGGACAGACATTATGTAACCAAATGCATAAAAGAAGCCTGGCACATCTGAGGCAAGGACAAGGAACATCAGAAGCAGCCGAACTGGATTTACCAGTAAGGACTTCAGCTGTTTGGGAGTTTAAAAGTCGGGGGGGGGAGAAGCCTGTGTAAAAAAGTCCACCAGACTAGAGAGGGAGAGATCTGTCAATTTTGGTTCTCTTAGTTTCTCATTTTTCCAGTCTTAAATTCCGTTCACCACATTTCTGCAGCAATTTGTGATTTTTTAAAAAAAATCCTCATGAAAATTCTCCAGTGTTTTAGTGTGGATTTCTCCTAATAAACACATATTTGTAGGCAGTTTTGACTAAAGTACAATTTTTTGCAAGCAATTTCTCATCATATAATGCATTTTTGCATGTTATTTTCACTTGTATTCATTTTTATGCACACTTTAACCTAATGTATGCGTTTTTGTAAACATTGTTTGGATGGCAAACAGCAATGCAAAATTCAAATAATGTGAATTTTGTAGGGTGTGTGTGTTTCAGTTCTCATATTGTTTTGGAAAGTGTGAATTTGATAAATTTGACTTGAAATGCAAACTGAATTGAATTTTTCACCCATCCCCAAGCCAGCCCAATTTCTCTTAATAAATAAACGTTAGCTAGCAGGTTTGTCACCACATCATGGGAATGTGCATCACAATGTGGCTTGCAGCTAAGTGAGTGGGCAAGGGCCAGGTCATGACTTCTGTCTTGTCCAGCTGATTTTACACCCTCTTTCTTTCTGCTGGCCTCTTTATATACTTTTTTCTATCTTCTATCTCTCCAATGTTTGTCAGACAAAAATTAGGGAACATTCTTATAGCAAGTGCTTACCACTGCCCCATGTGGCAAGTCATGTCACTACAGCTTCCCAGTGAAGAACTTGAGTCTGCCCAGGCTGACTATTGGTTCCTCCTGGGCAGGAAGCAGTATACGAGAGCTTCCTCCCTCAATGGAACCCACCTTGAGCAACAAGATCTGCCTGTCCTCTGGAATGTGTTTCTGGTGTTTCCTCCAATCCTGATGTGTTGTCTGGCCCTGCCTCCTGATTTGGTCTCTGCTCCTGATCATTCTTTGTTAAGGACTCCTAGTTCCCAGCTCCTGGCTCACTCCAGGCTACTGCCCATGTACCAGCCCGGACACATACCCATACCAAGGATCACTGTTCAAGCCCCATCCTTACTGTCCTAAGTTGATGAAGGCTCTACTCTGCTTTCTGTATTCTATAGTCATTTACTATGTAATTGTCTATCAGTCTGTCAGTGTTTGTTCTTACAGTTAAAGATATGCAGAAACTAGAATGGTTATCAATAGGTCGATTGTTCTCTGGCAACAGCGGAGTGTGAATTGGAAGGCCGCACAGACATTGACACTGGTGATAGCATATTCACTCTTCACCCCAAGATTTAATATCTAGAGACCCTGACAATGATGCCTCTAGGAATTCTCACTGAAAAAATGTGAACCAGGAAGCAAAAACAGGGACACGGTTGTACCAAGGACAAGTTTTGGAGGAAAGGACAATTTGGATTGTTCTTCTGAATTTTAAATTAAATGTTTTAATTTCAGGTGTGGATTGGGGACAGGGGATAGGGAAGTGCTGCATGGTATCAATGCTGACATGATGGTGACAAAGCTTACATCTCAGCCACACCTCAGCTTATTGAAATACGAAAATTAAAGTTCTTCACTCTCCCTGTCTCATATTTTGAATCTATTTTCCTGTTAAGATCAATCTGTATTTTCAGTGTAATTTGCTATGTATTATCATAGTCTAACTGGTAAAAAATTGAATTTGGAAATAGACATTCATTCAAAATTTTCAACATTTTGAATTATTAAAAAAAAATTCAAATGATTTTTTAAATGTAGCTAGCCTTGTATTTCATCTTATAGATTTCACATGTTGTGGGACACCATCATTGAAAGCTTCAGTGTATGCAATCATCAGAGCAGGAATGAGGAACCTATGCCTTCCAGATTTTGTTTAACTCCCAACTCTCATCAGTCCCAGCATGGCCAGTGATCTGATATGATGGGAATTATTATATGATTGGAATTATTGCCCAACAACTAGAGGGCCATAGATTCCCCATCCCTGGATTAGAGCCTCCACAAACAAAAAACAGATGTCATACTGGACCTAACATTAGGCACATTGAGGTGACTGTCTAAGGTGGCAGATGCTGGTGGGTAGCAGCCCTCAATTCTTCTTCCTGAGACTCCCAGACAATCTCTCCCATGCCACATGGCCTGACTCAGGCCCCACATCCTCCTCCCCCTCTTTCCTGCTCCCTTCCCCTCCTCCCCTCCCCATCTTCTGTCGTTGGTTTCACCTATCCTAACCATGATTGCAGGGGAGTAAATCCCACTGAACTCAATAAGCATGCAAATGAACAATCCATTCTCAGCAAACTTGCACAAGATCCCATTTCTTACCTCCTGGATTAAAAAGCAGGGAAATTCTCTAATGAGCAAAAAACCTTTCCGTTTCAGAACATACCTATAACCAATAGATATTTCTATCAAACCTTAAAAAGCAGGGAAATTGGGCAGCTATAGTGTATGTACCAGGGAGGCAGGAGACCTGAGCTCCTCTCTGAGATACTGGACTGCCCTACAAATTGGTCAAAATGCAAACACAATTTGGGTTGGTCTTTCACAGTCTAATCCACTTCCGGTGTCACGTGGAAAAATTTGGTAACATGTGCCTCTGAGCATATGGTGAGTGGTGGCAACACCTGCAGTCAGCCCAAATAATGGAAACAAGACATGTACTGTGCTGATCTTGTCTTAGCAGGGAGGAAGCAACTATATTAAAACAGTTGATGTAGTTCAGATAGTCACTTTAAATATGCAATTTTAGTGAAGTTTCCTATAGTAAGTCATTCTCTTTTGCTTCTGTTTCTGTGAATATGTAAACTACAGCAACACTTTGCAACACTAAAAAAGCTCCAAAACAATTATATTATATTATATTATATTATATTATATTATATTATATTATATTATATTATATTATATTATATTATATTATATTATATTATATTATATTATATTATTTATTTATTTATTTATTTATTATTTTATTTATATTCTGCTCTTCCTCCTAGCAGGAGCCCACAAAACAATTGTGGAATAATGGCACTGACTGTCCTGCAGAATAGTTTCCCATGGACATGAGGAGTGTCTCAGCTTGCACAAGATAAAACAGTGGGAGGTGAAATATATTCTAGCAAAATTGTAGGTGTGCACAATGTTTTTAATTGACCATACCCACCTTTCCTTAAGTGGAGTAGTTTAAGCATAGCAAACTGAAAACAATGCATCTTGGGCAGGCCAAGTTTGTTTTTCCAAACTTGTCATTGCTGAAGTAGCAACATATTGTAATCTGTCTGATTTTACATCAAACTGCAGGTTTAGATTCAACTGTTAATGCGCCCAAAATAGAAATAGAGCATAATCTCCAGTTTGAAACACAAAAGGCTTTCTTCACCATCATATAACATCGACCAATAAAAAGGCTTTGAAATTAATAAAAAATAATTTGACACAGATTTCTATGATGAATAATGAGAGAAATATAATTTTCTAGGTTAAATTCTCTGTAGAAACAGTAGTAACACAGAAAAAAAGCAAAGTAAGGAGAACACCAACAAACATACAAAAATGTAATGAGATGGCAGGTGTTTGCACAAGATAAAACAGTGGGAGGTGAAATATATTCTAGCAAAATTCTAGGTGTGCTCTATGTTTTTAATTGACCGTGCCCACCTTGCCTTAAATGAAGGGGTTTAAACATAGCAGGCTAAAAACATGCATCTTGAGCAGGCTAAGTTTGTTTTTTCCAACAGCAAGAGTCATTCCTGAAGTAGCAACATATTATAATCCTCCTGATTTTACGTCAACTGCAGTTTCAGATTCATCTGCTAATGCACCCAAAAGAGAAATGGAGCATAACCTCCAGTTTGAAACACAAAAGGCTGTCTTCACCATAATTTGACACTGACCAATAAAAAGGCTTTGAAATTAATAAAAATAAATTTGACACAGATTTCTAGGATGAATAATGAGGGAAATAAAATTTTCTAGTTTAGATTCTCTGTAGAAACATTAGTAACACAGGAAGGAAGCAAAGTAAGAAGAACACCAACAAATGTACAAAAATGTCATTCTCCATCTTTGGAGATGGCAGGTATTGCCACCACTCACCATATGCTCAGAGGCATATATTACCAAATTCTTCCCAGCTACACAGGAAGCGGGTTGGACTGTGAAAGAACAACCCAAATTGTGTTTGCATTTTGGCAGATTTGTAGGGCAGTACAATATCTCAGCAAGGAGGTCAGGTCTCCTGCTCCCCTGATGCATTCACTATAGCTGCCCAATTTCACTGCTTTTGTAAAGTTTGATAGAAATATCTGTTAGCTATAGGTACATTCTTAAACCGCAGGGTTTTTTGCTTATTAGTGAATTTATTTATGTGTTTTAAAAAAAGATTCCATACTGTCAACATTAAGAAAAAATGTCATGGTGGTGAACAGCATAAAATGGCAACTGAAAAGCAAAACAAAATACATCAAAATCAGCAGATCAGATTAATATATCAACATAGCTGAATCACTCAGACAAAGCCAGGGTCAACAGGTGAGTTACATCTTCTTCGGAGGCTCTTCTCCAGGTTCCCCTCTCGGAAGGTGATGAGAATGGAGAGGGCCTTTTCACATGTGGCTCCACATCTGTGTCATGCGCTCCTCAGTGAGTTTTGCCTGGCACCTTCTTTGACATCTTTTCAATGCCAGATGAGGACTTGTCTTTTCCCCAGGTTTTTGATAGACTGCGATGATATTGCTTGTTATTAGTGTGCTGCCAAAGCTTCCTGAGGCTGTTGTAGTTAATTTTGTTTTTATAGTATAATTTTGTGTGTTTTTGTTTAACAGTGCCGTAAGCCACTTGGAGACCTATGGATAACAAGCAACTAACAAATTTAAATAACTAATAATAATAACAAGGACAATTAAATGTCAGTTCGGTAGCTGCCAGCCTGATATTTATTGGAAGTGCTTTCCAAAGGGCAGGTGCCACCACACTAAAGACCCTGGTCTTGGTGGACATAAGATGAACTTTGGGAGCATACAGTATGACTAAAAGAGTAGATAGGCATCTTTTATGTTTTGGCAGGGATGAGGTACACCTATTTGAAATATTTTGAAGAAATGTATTTATATCACTAGAAGCCATACATACAACATGGCACTGGCTGGGGCTAATGGGAGTTGTAGTTCAAAAAAGTAACTTTTCCAAGCTCTGCATTTCCTGGGCTAAACATGTAGTTATACCCATCTGCACAGCATAAGAGAACAATTAAAGGATCAAGGATGAGCCCCTTTGACCGTGGAATGGTACAGCACTGCCTTCAGAATCTGATGCCCAGTGCCAGCAGTGTGAGGTACTTTCTTGTCCCATCATTTTGTAAATACATTTTCAAGGAATGTCTTATTTACTTCTGGTCTGACGCTAAAGTGCTGAAGTGAGAGTAGAAAACATTCCTGCCACAGACATACTATTAGTGATTGAGAAGTACATATGCTTCAGTATGTTAAAGTTTGATAAAAACAGCTGCCTTCTTTCACAATTTTTTTTAGTTCAATGGTTTATTGGAAATGTCATAATTTGAAAGGGATGGTATATATGAAGAGATCTGGAAATCACAATTTCTGCCTTAAGACAAGCTAATCCTTTGCACCTGTTTTACTAGATCATTTTCAAATTTGTTTCAGTTGTTCATTAAGCCTGGGAGATTTGTTAGAACTAGGGCACAGAGATGATTTCCCTAACAGAATTCCTGTTCCAATACTTTCAAAGGCTTAAATTCCACAAAGTTATATGAATGATTGATGAAAAGCCGAATATTTGGAAGAATATTTATTTCATTGGAGTTTTTTAACCCCCATTTCTTAAGACCATGACCAGCACAGCTTTATTTGTTCTTTTCCATTAGTTATCCCTCAGTCAAGATACCTATCCTCCAAACATTGCTTATATATTACCTCAATGATCTGGACAAATCCCATCACAATTTTTCGGAAAGTGGCTGTAATCCACCTTGTAAAATAAAAAGGGGCAGCTCATGATATTAAAATTTTGAAAGTTTGTCTGTTATCACAAGTATGAAACATATTTATCTTTTTCTAAACAAATACCATACATAATCATACTATTATGCTAGGTTTCAACATGTTAGTAAACATATCACTAAGAAAGCAATGTAAGAAAAACTCCATTTAACAAACTGGATGTTTGTAAAATTCATTCATTCCAAACTGGAAGAATGCATTTTAAACATTGCACTAAGGTATATATTCAAGAACATGGGGTGACAAAAGGTAGACTGGGATCTACTAGTAGATCTCTGGATGATCTGAAGTAGATCAGCAAGGATTTCCAACACCCAAATATTTAACACCAAAGGGCTCCTCCAGATAATCTGTTTATTAAACATTAATCCTGGTTTGCTTATACAAAGCTTTGCAGAGGTTAGACTATGACCACTTTATTGAGCATTCATTTCTATTTGTTTGAAGGGAGGTTATACAATAATGAGTATTCATCCTGATCTGCTTGCATGATGTTTATACATTCATCTCACACTTTCTAGTGAATTTCCCCATCCCATTCTAACTGCAGAAAGTCTGTTGTTTTTTCAGTAGATATGTTGTTCTTAGGGTGACACAGTGGTCTAATTTACTTTAATTGTGCAAATTTACATTTCCAGTATGTACTTGAATCCCTCCCACAAAATACTGAGTCTGGAAGTGACCAAAATCTCCCTTTTGCCCTAAATTATACTGCTAAAATGAAGAGTTTGGCCAGAGTCGAGGGGAATATAATCAGGAATGGGTTTTTACTTGGAAGTATTGTGAGCTGCTTGGTTCTGATAGTCAAAACAAATTCCTGCGCTCAGAATTTTTAAATTCTAAATGTATGTCTTTTGCACCTGGCTTCAGCTGGTGGATCTCAGGGTTCTGTTAAAACACAAAGATATCTCACAAACCTGAAGTCTGCCCACACCTGTCCTAGAATGTTCCTAGGATACCTGAAATACCATCTTATCCCTTATATACCCAGTTGATCACTGCGCTCTGCAAGTGAGGGCCTCCTGCAGATACCATCTTATCAGGAGGTCCGTCCTGCACAACATAGGAAATGGGCCCTTAGTATGGTGGCACCTACCCTGTGGAATTCCCTCTCCTTAAATATTAGACAAGCACCATCTCTGCTGTTTTTTTGGCGTCTACTGAAGACCTTCCTCTTTCAACAAGCCTTTTAAGTTGAGACCTAACCCAGTCTGCATCTGTGTTGGAATTGCTTTTTAATATGTTCTTAAACTTATTTAAAAAATGTTTTTAATCTTTTTTTTAAAGATGTTTTGAAAGCTTTTTCAAAAAATGTTTTTAAATATGTTTTGTTGTAATGTATTTTAAAGTCTGTTTTTATTATGTGTTTTTAGTGCTTTTGTTTGCCACCCTGGGCTCCTGCTGAGAGGAACGGAGGGATATAAATCAAATAATAAACAAATAATGCTTGCTAATAATATAATTTCTGTATCTAAAATCACATTAATTCCAACAATAACATTTTTTTAAAAAAAAGATTAGCAATGAGACATGCCCCAAATGTATGGGAATATGACACCTTCAGTTCATCTCCACCATGTCTATGATTAGTCTTTTTTAAAAAAATTGCAATCTAAAAAGTGTTAGAATGTGTTTGGTTGGAAACTCCCCAATTTTAATTTCATATGAAGAGAGACCAAGCCTTTTCAGACCTCACCCCATGTGGAATCACTATGCTCAATGAGATTGGGAAGACTCTCAGGATTCCATGTGTCTTCCTTTCGCCATGCATAAAATATGGTACGTTGATTGGAGAAAACATTTTTATTTTAACATGAGGTCTCCCTGGCCAACAACCTAAAACTTGTCAAGGGAAGGAGATCCATGTTAAAGTAATCATCAACTCCTTCCACATGTTAATCATGTGGAGCCCTCTTTGCATGATAAAGGAGAAGTGAGGCTGTTCTGCTGTCTCTGTCCCCAAGATTGCACAGCTTTTTCACCCCATCCCAATATCCACACATTAGGTAGGGCCCTCTCCAGATATAGAACTCTATGGCTTTTATTACCCTAATCATGCAGGTTTCCAGAACATAAAGAAGTCTATGTATGTTGGCTCCCTTCCTGCAGGCATCCACACTTAACACATGTTAGAAGGCATCTTATAAATGAAATAAATAAATGTTGGGGCAGCATAGCTTCATTGCTCCTTGATGGTGTGCTGCCCCTTGTGAGTGGTTAATGCTTGAAGAAGATGGCAGCTTCAGGTATTGCCTTCTAACTATATACAGTGGATGAGGTGGGTGGGGGTCTTGCATGATTCCAAGACCAGATCCTACTTACATGCCAGAACGATTTCCAGGGAAACTATCATCTTAATGGGTCTACTGTTATGGCCTTTCTTAACTCTCTTTACTGAAGTGTCTACTGAACCCTGAATATTTGGAACAAGTGTGTGTATTTAAGATGAGCAGGAAAGGCCTTGTTGGTGATACTGCTGCCCTCAGAGGTCCAGGGGATGGCAGCACATGAGATGGCCTGTGATAGCCTCTAAACTTTGGAACTCCTTGCCCCCTGATGTATGCCAGGCCTCTATACTGGCCTGGATTTTCAGAAAACACAAAGTTATAAAATTTTAACCCAGGTATTTGGAAATGTACCCTGATGGTTTACTTTCTGCATATAATTTTATTGCTTTTTTGTTTTAATTGTTTATTATCAATTATCTTTTATAGTTTTATCATGCTATAACCTACCCTATGACCTTTATTGAAAGGGTGGGTAATAACTATACTAAATGAATAAATAAGTTAACTGCAAACATTTTAATGATGGACATTGAAACATTTAACTCAAAACCTTCCGTCTTATAAGTCATTGGGGTGAGTAATCTGCATGCCTTTTGGATGAGGGCATAATGTGGATAGAATAATGAGGATTGAGGTTTAATCCAGGCATGTGAAAAGCTGTTAAAATACACCTATTTTACTCTGAGATGTCTGAAGGATTTTAGAAAGCAAAAGCATCAGCAATTCTTGCAGACTCTGACATTATAGCACAGAAAGACCCTGGCAGGTTTCACCTGCTTCATTTTACAGTGCCTCTTGGAGTTCCCAAACTTTAAAATGGTACCATTATTATACAGCCACAAGAGTGGCTGTATACTATAGCCAGTGTGGATTTTTCACACGCCGCAATGTTAAATTGAAAATACCCCCGTGCCATTCTGATGCTTCCCATAACCTCATTTCAAAACAAAACCTTACAAAACATATAGGCCTGAACTCAGAAACGCTTGCTTAACAACCCTCTCAATGTTCATGGTGACAAACAAAACAGTCAGAAAGAATCGAGAGTCTAAAGAGAGAGAAAAAAACCCAGGTGCCTTTTGGACTTTTTTCTCTGAGAATTCTCATAATCTGTTGAAATTCATTAAAAATCAGCCATGTTCACAGAGGACCTGTAATCCTGTTACTGACCTTGCCCCATACCCTGACCTTCATCTTCTGCAGTTTAAAAGTTTCAAAAAATGCCTGGCTGATTTTTAATAAATTTAATAAATTTTGCATTGAACTGAATGATAATGTCAGGCATGCTCAGTAAGAACCAACTGGCTTCTAAAAGTCAGACTCACAGCTGCTTGGCTTGGCTAATTAGGGGGCCACACCCACACCAGACTTTGATTTCATGTGAGACAGTCATGGCTTCCCTCAGAGAATCCTGGGAATTGTAGTTTGTGAAGGGTGCTGAGAGGAGTCTCCTATTCCACTGACAGAGATCCAGTGGCCAGAGTGGTTTAACAGTCAGCCACTCTGACTGTAGCTCTGTGAGGGAAACAGGGCATCTCCTAGCAACTCTCAGCACCCTTCACTAACTACACTTCCCACGATTCTTTGAGAAAAGTCATGACTGTCCAAAGTGAAATAAAGGCCTGGTGCGGATATGGCCAGGGACAGCTTTGGTTTAAATTTGAGTGGGAGGCTACATGTGCCTGCTGTAGAATAAAAAGTTGGGGGAAACACTGAAAAGCAATGATACTGTTCACAATGTTTTTCTTTTGGAAAAGAAAGAAGCTTCCCCTCTGCCCAATGCCCACCTACCCAATCCCCTCCCCACCTCTCCTCCTACCCTCCTTGTCCCTTTCCCAGGTCAGTGTTGGACTACAACCTGGGAGACCAGGGTTCAAATCCCCACACAGCCATGAAGTTCACTGGGTGATGTTGGGTCAGTCACTGTCTCTCAGCCTCAGAGGAAGGCAATGGTAAAACCACCTCTGAATACTGTTTACCATGAAAACCCTATTAATACGGTCACCATAAGTCGGGATCGACTTAAAGGCAGTCCATTTCCATTTTCAAACATGATTGCACAGGAGTAAATCCCATTGAGCTCAAAAAGTATGTAACTGATCAAACCCAACCTCTCTTCTTCCCTCCTATCCCCTCCCTCTTGCCCCCTCCAATCTCCTCCTACCCCCTCCCCATGGTCAGTTTTACCTATCTTAAGCATGATTGCAGGGGAGTAAATGCCATTGAACTCAATAAGCATGCAAATGATAAAACCTGCCCTCCCCTGCTCCTTCCTTTGCCCCTCCCCCTCCAATCCCCTCTTTTCCCCTCCCCCTTCTTCCATTCCCCTCCCTGTCTCCTTCCCTCTCCTCTCCCCTCCCCCTGCT
This sequence comes from Rhineura floridana, assembly GCF_030035675.1. Lineage (NCBI taxonomy): Eukaryota > Metazoa > Chordata > Lepidosauria > Squamata > Rhineuridae > Rhineura > Rhineura floridana. The sequence continues at coordinate 103,894,224 of NC_084486.1, forward strand.
CCATCCCCATGGTAATTTTTACCTATCCTAACCATGATTACATAGGAGTAAATCCCATTGAACTCAATAAGCATGCAAATGATCAGACCTGGCTTTCCCCTCCTTCCCCTCTCCTCTCCCTTCCTGTTCCCCCCTCTTCCTTCTTCCTCCAGACCTGCCCACTCCAGCCATCCCTCCTTCCCCCCTGGTCAGTTCTACCTATCCTAAGCATGATTGCACGGGAGTAAATCGCACTGAACTCAATAAACATGCAAATGATAAAACATGTCCTTCTCCTCTCCTCCCCCTCCTGCCTGCTCCCATCCCCCTCGTACCTCTGCCCTCCCTCCCCTCCCTCCTCCTCCTCCGCTCCCCCTCACCTGTGGTCAGTTTCACCTGTCCTAAGCATGATTGCAGGGGAGTAAATCCCACTGAACTCAATACACATGCAAATGATCAATCCATGCTCAGCAACCTTGCACAGGATCCCATTTCTTATCTCCCATATTAAAAAGAGAAATTCACTAATAGGCAAAAAACCTTCCGGTTTAAGAACTTACCTATATCCCACATATCTTTCTATCAAACTTTACAAAGCAGGGAAATTGGGCAGCTTTAGTGAATGCACCAGGGGAGCAGGAGACCTGACCTCCTCTCTAAGATATTGGACTGCCCTACAAATTTGTCAAAATGCAAACACAATTTGAGTTGGTCCACAGTCCAATCCACTTCCTCTGTGGCTTGGAAGAATTTGGTAACATGTGCCTCTGAGCATTTGGTGAATGGTGGCAACACCTGCAATCAGCCCAAATAATAGAAATAAGACATGTGCTGTGCTGATCTTGTTTTAGCAGGGATGAAGCAACATTATTAAGACAGGTGGCATAGTTCAGATAGTCACTTTAAATATGTCTGATTTAGTGTAGTTTCCTATAGGAAATCATTTTCTTTTGCTCCTATTTCTGTGAATATGTGAAGTACAGCAACACTTTGTAAAATTTACACTAAAAAAAACTCCAAAAATAATTGTGGAATAATGGCACTGACTGTTCTGCAGAATAGTCTCCAGTGGACATCAGGAGTGTCTCAGTTTGCACAAGATAAAACAGTGGGAGGTGAAATATATTCTAGCAAAATTCTAGGTGTGCTCTATGTTTTTAATTGACCGTGCCCACCTTGCCTTAAATGAAGGGGTTTAAACATAGCAGGCTAAAAACATGCATCTTGAGCAGGCTACGTTTGTTTTTTCCAACAGCAAGAGTCATTCCTGAAGTAGCAACATATTATAATCCTCCTGATTTTATGTCAACTGCAGTTTCAGATTCATCTGCTAATGCACCCAAAAGAGAAATGGAGCATAACCTCCAGTTTGAAACACAAAAGGCTGTCTTCACCATAATTTGACACTGACCAATAAAAAGGCTTTGAAATTAATAAAAATAAATTTGACACAGATTTCTAGGATGAATAATGAGGGAAATAAAATTTTCTAGTTTAGATTCTCTGTAGAAACATTAGTAACACAGGAAGGAAGCAAAGTAAGAAGAACACCAACAAATGTACAAAAATGTCATTCTCCATCTTTGGAGATGGCAGGTATTGCCACCACTCACCATATGCTCAGAGGCACATGTTACCAAATTCTTCCCAGCTACACAGGAAGTGGATTGGACTGTGAAAGACCAACCCAAATTGTGTTTGCATTTTGACAAATTTGTAGGGCGGTACAATATCTCAGAGAGGAGGTCAGGTCTCCTGCTCCCCTGATGCATTCACTATAGCTGCCCAATTTCCCTGCTTTTAAAAGTTTGATAGAAATATCTGTTGGCTATAGGTACATTCTTAAACCGCAAGGTTTTTTGCCTATTAGTGAATATATATGCAAAACCACATAAAGGACTTTCTGTCTTCTCTGTCCCTATTCCTACCAAAAAATGGATTTTCCTCTATGAAATTATTCAGAAAAATGGGGTCATCCTAAATTTGATCACTTACTGATCAATATATGGTCAACCCTCCTATTTCTCTAAATGTTCTTCAGCTTTCTCATTATTGCACATTGCTCCCCCACTTAACCATCACTAAATGTTCAAATGAGTGACCACCGTACAGCAAGGGAGCACTTAAAACACTCAAGCATTATACCTTTCATTTTGTACTCTTCTATTCTAGTTTACAGGGTCATATTCTCCCCAATACTGCCAAATGGAAGTCCTAATGGTTTCAATGATTTTTCTATAATAACTTGCACCATATTTTTAGTGTATGTGATGGCTGCTGCATTTAGCACATTTATCACCTTTATTATGCTCCCCTCATAGTTCTTGGCTGCAATCCTGCTACATGCAGTTTAAATCCCAATGGGATTTAAGGAGCCTAAGCACAGGCAAGATTGCAGCCTTGTTCTTTTTCTTTATTGCATTTTATTGTGTTTGCTACTGTACATGCTGTTAGTAAAGCTGCTGCAAATTACTAACTAGAAATTCCTGATCAGCCTATCTTGAACTGTAGGATACAATATTCTCTCTCCTTTTTGTATCTCTTTTCTTAGCCTTCACCAGCTTGATGTCCTTCAATATTGTACCATAATGGTTTGGGGCGCACACACACACACACACACACACAAACACACACACACACATTCAATAAGGCACAACAGGGAATGAATTAATACTCTTTCTTAATTAACTCAAGATTGTTTTTAAACATGAGGCCAAAGACAAGATGTTGAGATTATAATTTCCAGCAGTTGATGAGTCTTCCAGATTTCATCCATTCTCCTACAACATGGAGCTGTGGCCAATTGCTGGGCTATCTCAGGCTGTGATCACATAAGCTAAGCAGGATCAGTTTAGATGACCCTGAAATTATTTAAAACCAACTTATTCTACGTACAAAGTACAACTGAGGCCATTATGCAATACTGACAAAATCATGAAGGATGACTATATTATTAATCGAACAGAGATAGTAGATAGGATGTCAAGGCTTTAGAACATCAATACTTTTACTTCACAAAAGTCTGCACCATATTGATTTTTATGCAGCTGCTTCTAATTTATAGTTGATGTTTATTGAGGGATGGGGAAATTCAAGCAAATTTTCTAAATTTAATATAGCTAGCAAAAAATGTTGATTGATGTCCTTGTAATCTGAGTTTATCTCAACACTCCCAATAATACATATTCTTTTTTTTTAAAAAGGCACAGACTCGGTTCCATAGGTGAGGACCTTTATGTACAGGTGTCTATACAAATAAATGGCTCATTTATGCCATTCCAATCCAACAGCCAGGACTGCAAATATTTAGTCCTGGTTGAATATTTTGCATTCCACCAATCTGCTCCTCAGGAAAAGAATAGGAATGGGATTTAGTTCATACCAGTCTACCTTCTATCCCAGATTTTTCTTAGAAACATATAATCAGATGTTTAAGATGCAGATAAGGCATCCAAACTGGATGGGTTATGGGCAAGAAACACAAGGGAACATGCAACAACAATATTTGCATATAAGGAGTGGAGTCAAGTCACTATGGTCCAATGACATTAATAAACCATGTGTGGGGGCTTTTGGCTCTCCTGACATTGCTGAACTACAACACCCATCATATCTGGCCACTGACCATGTTTACTAAAGCTGATGGGATTTGTACTTAAACAACATTTGCAGGGCCAAATGTTCCCTAAGAGGTATTATCCATATCAAAATGTGAAAACAGTACAGTAGGGCCAGCCCAGTTGTGATGCAGACAATTAGGATTTCATGCAAACTTGGTTCTACAAATTAGTTCTTCCATGGGGCTGTGGGGACAGATGCTTTGGGAGAGGGTTTCACCCTCTCTTCCATGTCCTTTCTCTAATTTAATCTTCCTTTCCCCAAGGCTACTATTAGCTCAGTGATGGGCAACAGATACAGCATCCTCTAAGTAGTAAAACAAAAATTGTGGGAAGACCTAGGGTATTAGCATGGTTGGACAAATGTCAGGGCTCTGAGGAAACAGAAGGATGAAGAAAGCCCAGCAATTGTGATGGGCAAGGAGAAAGAGAGAGGACAAAGGAACATAGGAACCTGTCTTAGACTGAGTCAGTCAATTGGTCCATCTAGCTCAGCACTGTCTACACCAGTGGTTCCCAACCTTTATGAGCACGGGACCCCCTTTATAAGCTGAAAATTTTTTGTGACCCCCCTCCTCCCAGGGAGGCAGGCTGGCTGCCAGGAAGGAAAGGAGAAAGCAGCCTTTCTTTGCAGGCTTGCCTCTTTTTGCTTCACAAGAAGCCCTCTCCTCTCATTCTAAGTAAGGCTGTTGCCAGTAGCGGCAGTGCAAGGAGACGGGAATCAGTGATAGTAATCCCCTCTTCTTCCTGGTAGCTCCACCCTCACCCTCCTTTGGCATCTGCCATGTATTTTATAGGCAGATGCCTGCCCTTAGAGCGCCTGAAAGACGCTCTGGCACTTCAGCAAAAGGCCTCCCCTTGTTTGGAGCAAGGGGGAGCTGTCATCTGCAGCGGCAGTGGAAAGCAGACAGTGTAGAGGGAGTGAAGACTTTTTTAAAAAATTAATAAATAATTCATTTCTTTACTGTTCGCGGCCCCCTCTGGATTACTTCACAGGCCCCCTGGGGGTCCCGGCCCCCAGGTAAGGAACCACTGGTCTACACTGACCAGCAGCAGCTCTCCAAGGTTTCAGACCGGGGGGCACGTTAATATTTTACTTCTGTGAAAAAAAATATTATGCACTTAACTAATAAAATAAACTAATGCTGCCATGTCCTGCCTACTTGTCATATAAGTGTTAATATCAGATTGCACTGGGAACGTTTATCATAACTGATTAATATATTTCAATGACTGATAGTTTATTTTATAATGAAATTAAAATGTTATAATATCCATATTATCAAAATGAAATATTTATTTCGATTGTCATCTTATGTTCTGAAATGAATTAACATTTAGTCTATTATTGTAATGATGTATCCGTTTGTAATTTTTTCTGTCATATTGTGAACTGCTTTGGGCACATTTATGTCATAAAGCAGGATACAAATTGAAACGAACAAATAAATAAATCTATCTTACCAGGAGATCCTGGGGTTGAACCATGTACAACTGAACCTTGTCCCTTCATACAAATCTATGGTGTGGTTGCACTTGGAGTACCGTGTACTGTTGTAGTTGCCTTGCCTTAAAAAAGATATTGTAGAGCTGGAAAAGGATCAGAAAAGTGCAACCAAAATGATTGAGGAGATAGAGCAACTCCCCCATGAGCAAATGTTACAACATTTGGGGCTCTTAATTTAGAAAAAAAGTGAGCAAGGGTGGGGCATGATAGAGGAGCCTAAGTTAATGCATGGTGTGGAGAAAGTAGATAAGGAAAAGTTTTCTCCATAATACTAGAACTCAGGGACATCCAATTAAACTGAACATTAGAAGATTCAGGACAGACAAAAGAAAGTTTATTTTTTTAAATTTCTTAATAATAATATTTGTACTGTACACCACTATTTCATTAAAAACATCAAAGCGGTTTACAACATGTTAAAAACAACATCAACCACAGAATAAAAACATTAAAAATACAATAAAAACAAAGGTCAACTGTTGCAAAACAAGCATCTTCTTAATTGCCAGCATAAGCCTGGAGGAACAGAACAGTTTTCAGCAAGCACTTAAAGGTTAAAACATAAGGTGCCTGCTGAATTTCTGTTGGCAGAGCATTCCAGAGAACTGGGCTGATGACACTGAAGGGTCAATTTTGTGTCGATGTTAAATGAGCCTTGCCAACTCAGGATTACCAAAGCCGCTCCTGCAGATGATCTCAGTGATCAAGCTGGGATATAAGGATTCAGGTGGTCCCTAAGATACTCTGGACCTTAGTTGTTCAGGGATTTGTAAATTAATACAAGGACCTTGAACCTGGTTCGGTAGTGGATGGGCAGCCAGTTCAGATGTTTTAAAAGTGGTGTCACATGTTGTTGGCCATGTGCTCCCATTAGCAATCTGGCCACTCCATTTTGCACCAGCTGGAGCTTCCGAACCAGGCTATCTCTGTCCTGGAACGTAAATCAGGCAAAGCTGGTAAGAGGCACTCCTAGCCACAGAAGATACTTGGGCCTCTAGTGACAAGGATGAATCCAGGAGTACCACTAGGCTACGGACCTGGTCCTTCAGAGGGAGTGTGACCCCATCTAGAACAGGAAACCTGCCTATCTCCCAGACATGGGAACCACCTTCCCAACAAGACCTCCATCTTCCCAGAATTCAAGCACAGTTTATTAGCCCTTATCCAATTCACTACAGCATTCAGATACCGGTTCACAGCCTCTCCTGATTCAGAAATTATGGAGAAATAGAGTTGCATGTCCTCAGCATATTGCCAAGTTCTTGCTCCAAAATTTCTAATGTCTGCTCCCAACAGCTTCATATAGATGTTGAACAGCACAGGAAAGAGAATAGTACCCTGCAAAACCACCTAGCACAAGTGCCAGGGGACGGAAGAACACTCACCCAGTGTTACTGTTTGCATGCAACCCTGAAGGTAAAAACAGAACCACCATAATACAGTGCCTCCAATATTCATCCCACTGAGTCGGTCCAGGAGGATACCACGGTCAATGGTATCAAATGCCGCTGAGAGATCGAGCAGAAGTAACAGGGCCGCTTCTGTCTCTCTCAAGGTTATCCATCAGGGCAGGCAAGGCTGATTCTGTTCCAAAACCAGGTCTGAATCCAGATTGTGATGGATCTAGATAATCATTCTCATCCAGGAATACCTGTAATTGCTCTACAACCATTTTCTCAACACCTTTGCTAAGACAGGGGTATTGGAGAGTGGTTTATAGTTGTTAGACTTCATTGGGTCCAGTGTGGACTTTTTAAGAAGTGGATGCACCACCACCTCTTTAAGAGAGTGGGCATCACACCATCACACATAGATGTGTTTACTACACCTGTGATTCATTCAGTCACCCCACTCCAGCTAATAAGCCAGGATGGGCAAGGATCTAATGAGCAGGTGGTGAGGCGCATCACTGCAAGTATCTTGTCCATATCATCGAGGCTGCGTTAACTGGAATTGATCCCACAACACTGGGTTCGACATTGTATTGGACACTTTGGCTAGAACTTCCACCATATTAGCATCTAAATCTCTGTGGAGCCAAGCGACTGTCCTCAAAGTGTTTATCCATCCAGCTACAGCTGGACTCTGTGTGCTCCAGAGGTCCACCCCCTGGTCAGGAGTGACCAACCTCCAAACCACACAGAACTCTTCACACAGCACATACTATATTTAAACTACAGTATTTACTCCCACAAGATGTCATGATGGCCACCAACTTGGATGGCTTTAAAAGAGGATCAGGCAAATTCATAAAGGATAAGGCTATCAATTGCAACTAGGATGATAGTTCTATTCTGCCTCCACTGTCAGAGGGAGTAAGCCCCTGGAAACCAGTTGCTGGAAATCACAAGTGGGAAGAGTACTGTTGCACTCAGGTCCTGCTTGCAAGATTCCCACAGGCATCTGGTTGGACACTGTGAGAACATGATGTTGGAGTATGATGGGCCTTTGGCCTGATATAGCAGGACTCTTATTATGACTGTAAAGAAAGTCATACTGCGGGCAGAGAAAGGTTTAGTGAAGAAATGTTCATATTGAATATGTGATGTTTTATTGACAGCTAAAAAAAATGTTGCATGCTGAAGCCCTGCTTGTTTTCCTGCTTGATGTACAATTAACCGCAACTGACCTCTCTTACGTTTCTAAGATTTCATCAGAAACTACTGGTAATTGGGCAGCAAAAATATGTGGCCCAATGTGGGATTATATTCTACACATATTTCCTGATAGAACAGTCCACCTTTTTGAAAACTACAGACTTGCTCTGATTACACATAATATTTTTATATTCTCCAGACTGGATTCAGATAGTGACAATACCAGCCAGACAAAAATATTTTATTGCAGTGGAGTTTCTTTTGGGATTCATATTTACGGAGTCTGAATGTCTGTGGCATTTCTCTCTTTTGGCAGGATATGGAGGTTTTTCATACCTACCAGCACCTGATCATCAGCAACCCAAAATAACACTCTGTGACCTCCTACAATCAGTGGAGCTGGCTGCCTGCCCTACTCCTACTGCTCTACGAGAGACAGGGTAAGCACATTGGGTCAAGAGACACAAATTCACTCAGTCAAAACAAACATCTGGGCATTACTCCAGACTGGTCATTGCTTATCTAGAAGCATTACTGTTTTGAAGGAGGTGCTGAAGGCACAAAAAGTGGTGATGTGGGTTGCACTGTTGTCAAGTTTACTATGCAAAATATATGGCATTAAAGAATGTTCCAAACATCAAAACAGTGTTTTGAGTGAGCACAGGAGAAGTAGATCACATCTTCAGAAATGCTGACTGAAAAATTACTGGCTGCAATATGTTCTGACATAAATTGTGTTTGGCCCACAGTATATTCTGAATAGTAGTAGTAGTAGTAGTAGTAGTAGTAGTAGTAGTAAATAAGTTGGATCCAAACAGAAAGCCTTCAATCCAAAGGATGGTCCACACCAAGTCCTTTGTAGCTCCTGATCCACACCTTCCCCTTTGCAGCTCCTGTACCAACTTAATGATATTCTGAAGGGTTCCCCAACTCTCTGGAGCAGATTTTCAAGGAACACAGGAGGCAAAAAGGTGAAATCCCCTCCCCTTCTTCTGTTAGTTTGTTAGGGATCATCTCCATGAGCAGAACTATGGATGAGATGGATCAAACATAACAAGAGCAATAACAACCTTGGCCTTTGATGTCCCAAAGCCTCAAGATACATTACAGAACATATTGAGGACAAAAGTTAACATTACAAAATTGAAAGGATATCTAGCATGTATTCAATATAACTGAAAACTTAAATTCCCAGGTGCAGCCCATTCTACATATCGTCTGTGTCCAACAAAGGATCAGATATGACAAACCGGAAGCTGACTTCTGCTCACAGAACAGGGCTTTCTTCTCTCCCTCAGCAGCTCCCTGTGCACCTCAAAAACCCAGGCCCAAGTGTTGGAGAATCCTTTGTTTGATACTGAAGAGAGGCACAGGAAGCTGCCTTGAACTGAGTCAGACCATTGGTCCATCTAGCCTGGTATTGTCTAAATTGACTCACAGCAGCTCTCCAGGGTATCAGACAGGGACATTCCCAGCCCTAATTGGGGATTAAACCTGGAACCTTCTGCATGCAAAGCAGATACTCTAACCCTGAGCTGTGGACCTTTCCCTTCCTTAATGAGGGGGGAGCATTCCATGGAAACCTAGGACTTCTCTTGTGTAAATGGAAGTCCCTTTCTGCAAGACACAATCGGAATCCAAGTCATTATATCCCACCCTACAGACTAAGACTAAGTGTGCTACCATAAATAGTTACACACAAAGCTAACTAGTCAACATCTAACTTGGAATCTACCCCAGACATCCAAGTTCATACAAAGTGTCAGAACTCTGCTGCAACAGCTTGGTAGTACTTTTCCTTTTTATATATTTTCCTTGCCTGGGAAATAATAGCTTGTGGTTATGATAACATGTAGTTTCTACATGGAAATTAAAGTTGTCGGGTCATTTGCTTCTAGTTTCTAAGGATTGTACAACATCAAGAAGTATCTTATTATGAAATCACCTGAATGCCAGTTACAGAATAGTGTCTGTAAACAAGACTTTTCTCAGAACAATTTACTTTAAAATGTGTGTGGCAGATGTGGAAAGATGTGAGTCATATAACCTATTATTTTCATGTCTGATGTGCAAACGACAAAAGAACCTGTCCCTCCACTACACAAGACTGATAAAATGACAAAAAAAATTTTTTCCCCAAGCAGCAGCTCTACAGCCTGGAAATGAGTTTGTTTTGTTTTCCTAGCATGAGTTTCTTATGCCTACTATTATTTATTTATTTATTTATTTATTTTTATCATCATCATCATCCACTGTTCACAACAGTTTTAAAATACATAATTAAAACAGTTAAAAACAACATAAAATAACATCACAAAAATAGGATGGGTCCTAAAATATATACAGTATATCTCAGATATCAAAGGCCAGGGTAAAAAGGTGCATCTTTACCATTCATCAAAAACTGTACAGTGAAGTTGCCAGATATACCTCCACACGTGTTTCAGGCCACATTTGTTACAATTATGATATTTATTTTAAGAGAGCTCTAATTTGCCCTTCTTGCCAGGGTTGAGCATTTGTACTATCTAGAAATTAAAAAGCCATCAACAGTTAGCTCCATCATGCTCCATCGTGACACATTAGTAGTCATTCAGTCGAACATTTTACTGCATTTACCAGAAGACATTGAAATTCTCTTGAGGAGGGGCAAATATTTACATCAAAGAGTAAGAGCATAAGAAAAGCCCTGCTGGATCAGACCAAGGGCCTATCTAGCCCAGCACTCTGTTCTCACAGCAGCCAACCAGGTGCCCATGGGAAGCTGGCATGCAGGACCTGAGTGCAACTGCACTCTCGTCATCTGATCTCCAGCAACTGGTATTCTGAGGAATACTGCCTCCAGCAGTGGCTAGCAGTCACTGATAGCCTTATCATCCATGAATTTGTCTAATTCTCTTTTAAAGCCATCCCAGTTGGTGGCCATCACTCCTTCCTGTGAGAGTAAATTCCACAGATTATCTATGTGCTGTGATAAGAAAGCTTTTCTTTTGTCTGCCCAGAATATTCCAACATTCAGCTTCATTGGATGTCCCTGAGTTCTAATATTATGAGAGAGGGAGAAAAACTTTTCTCTGTCGACTTTCTCCACATCATTCATAATTGTATACACCTCTATCATGTCACTTCTTACAGAGAGTAGTGCCACTCATTGTGAGGAATCTCAATCTGGCAATGCCTGGGCTTCCTTCCAAAAGAAAAAAACTCTGAACTACTCTTGAAAACCTGAACACTTGACAAGGTACTTCTGCTAAGTGGACTTGCCAAAGTGCTATGATGAGGCTAGGAATAGAAGCCCAATACCTCTTTCCATCTCATCGTTAGGTTTAAGCATCCCTGGGAGCTTTGCTTCTCTACCCTTCAGCATAATGAGCAAGCCATTGCAACAAAAGAAAAAAGAAATGTCAACTCTACACAAATCACCGCTACCTCCACCAAAAAAACCCCCCACCCCTACCTTTCCCCTGCTCCAGTTTTGAGGTTATGAATGAAAGAAATATCTTTCAGGGAAAGCAATATATTTATGATATTCATTTTTAAATAATTATAGATATACAAAAAGAAAAATTGCCCATAAAGCTCCCCTAGGGCAGCCCCATAAAGCAAGAAGTGGATGAGGCTCTCTGAGTTCTAAAAGAAAACACCCATGGCCGGAATAAATCAATACAAATAAACATTGTTAGCAATGGCTGATCCAACAGATAGTGAAAACAGAGAAATGTATAATGATTTATGGAGTTCAAAGGTAAGTGTACAAAACCTCATTGAGAAGCGTGCGGCACTGCACTCTGAGGCTGTTAAGAGCCAGAGAGGCTCAATTACTGAATATTTTGAGGGAGCCACTGTGATTACACATTAATCATTTCATTGGGTCAATACATGCTGCTACTGCCTTTTTTGCTGAGAGATAAAGTGGTTCCTATATCTTTTGCTGCCTCTATTGCATCCGCAGAGTGTTGTCCCAGGAGGTTGTTCCAAGTGGTCCGAAGCCTGGTCGGTCCAGTTGTGCAGGAACCCATGGAACTTTCTAAAGCCTCCTGTGACATATTTGCTAAACACTTTGCTGATAAAATTGAGTGCCTAAAGAGTGCGATTCCGTATGCCGTGGATACAGGAAGTGTGCCAGAGTCGGCCAGTTGCATTCCGGTCTGGTGGGATCGGTTTCAGCCTCTTCCCTCTGAGGAAGTAGACAAGGTGCTCTCTACTGTGAAGCCAACCACTTGCTTGTTTGATCCTTGCCCTACATGGCTCATTTTGGGCTGTAAAGAGAAACTGAGCGAAGGGATCAAGGCAGTGGTGAATGCTTCTTTAGAAGAAGGTGTGGTGCCATTAGCCCTCAAGGAGGCGGTAATAAAGCCCATTCTGAAAAAGTCCTCCTTGGATCCCCAAGATTTAAACAACTTTCGCCCTGTTTCTAATCTTCCATTCTTGGGCAAGGTCATCGAGCGAGTGGTGGCCGAACAGTTAAAGACACACTTGGATGAAGCAGATTATCTGGATCCATTCCAGTCTGGCTTCAGGACTGGTCATGGAACTGAAACAGCTTTGGTCGCTATGGTGGATGATTTAAGGAGGGCGTTGGATAAAGGAGAACATGCATTCCTCGTCCTCCTGGATCTCTCAGCAGCTTTTGATACCGTCGACCATGGTATCCTTTTAGATCGTCTGGAGAGAATGGGAATAGGGGGCACTGTTCTACGGTGGTTCCGTTCCTATCTCTCAGACAGAAATCAACGGGTGGCATTGGGGGATAAGGTCTCGGACCCTTGGCCTCTCAATTGTGGTGTGCCACAGGGTTCTATCCTTGCCCCCATGCTATTCAACATCTATGTAAAGCCGCTGGGAGCCATCATCAGGAGATTTGGGCTGCGGTGCCACCAATATGCGGATGACACCCAGCTCTATCTCTCCTTTAAGTCCTCGCCAGAGTTGGCTGTGGAGACCATTTCCAAGTGCCTGGAGTCAGTAAGTGAATGGATGGGAGGAAATAGGCTGAAGCTAAACCCTGACAAGACCGAGGTACTGCTCATGGGAGACAGGAAAAGATTAGGAGCTTTAGACCTGGTGCTCAGTGGGGTAAAACTGCCCCTGAAGGACCAGGTCCGCAACCTCGGGGTCATCCTTGATTCCCAGCTGTCCATGGAGGCTCAGGTTTTGGCAGTGAGCCGGGCAGCTTGGTTTCAATTACATCTAATACAGAGGCTGCGACCCTATCTGCCTGTCCGTCTTCTCCCACGGGTAGTACATGCCCTGGTCTCCTCTCGCTTAGACTACTGTAATGCGCTCTACGTTGGGTTACCCTTGACGGTCCGGAAACTGCAGCTGGTACAGAATGCGGCGGCACATTTGATTACGAACAGCCGTCGCCACGATCACATCACTCCGGTGTTACAAGATCTACACTGGTTACCAGTTGTTTACCGGGCCCAATTCAAGGTGTTGGTACTAACCTTTAAAGCCCTATACGGTCTCGGCCCAGCTTATCTGAAGGAACGCCTCCAGCATCAACAAATATGCCGCCTGACTAGATCAGCCACTCAAGACCTTCTCTCGGTCCCACCAGTCAAAACAGCTAGACTGGTGTGGACCAGAGAGAGGGCATTTTCAATCGTGGCCCCCACCCTCTGGAACTCTTTCCCTTATGATCTTCGCCATGCCCCCTCCCTGCCAAGTTTTCGCCAAGCCTTGAAAACCTGGCTATTCAGGCAGGCCTACAAGATCCCTGGGGTAGCCTAATTTTATTGGTTTTAGCTATGGGTGGGTTCGGTTTCGTTTTATATTGTAGTTCTTGGGTTTTTATGTAGTTTGTATGTTGTATTTTACTTGATCTTGTACGCCGCCTAGAGTGGCCGCTTGTGCGGCCAGATAGGCAGCCTAGAAATAAAATTTATTATTATTATTATTATTATTATTATTATTATTATTATTATTATTATTATTATTATTATTATTATTATTTTGCCTGCCTTTGTGGCTAGAAACGGCAGATTCCATGCCTGGCTACTAATTTTGCTTTTTATGGATCTCTCCCCTTCTCATTGCCTCTCCAAGTACGAGAGCAATACTGTGGCCATCAGCAGCAGCAGCAGCAGCAGCAGCAGCAACAACAAAACAACTAGATAGCTAGTTAAGCATGCATCCCAAGGGGATCCTGGGCTTGCATTTCTAAAATAGCAGCCAAATGTCATGGCAAAACTACTATTGAAACTGATGGTCAAAGTACATGTGGCACTAAATCATCACTTCAAAACATGCCTGGGATTATTTATTTAATAACAGATGTGCCCCTCCCTGATATTCATTGGAGCTCTGAAGCAGGTGGGGAGATTTAATTTTTCTCACCCCAGCTCAGATCTCAACAAAAATTCCCCACACTGCTGTAAGACTTAGCAGCCAGTTAGCCAAGGTCACAGAAATCTCCATGCAGCACAACCTGACCCGAGGACTGCAGTTAGTGCTGAATGCTTTGGCATGATTGCAGACATGAGTGAGACTCTGTCAGCATGTAATACCTCTGCTCTGAAATCTGCACTGGTTGCCGATTTGCTACCAGGCCAAGTTCAAGGTGTGCTTTCCATGTTATGGGTGCCACATAGTACTTGTTCTGCTCTTGTAAGAAATTGATCCTTTGCTTTGGAACTCCCTGCCTATTGATATTAGGCAGACACCTTCATTGTACTCTTTTTGGCACCTTCTAAAAACATTTTTGTTTAGGCAAGCCTGCCCGGGCATGGAGAAGCTCTTTATGTTTTTTATCTGTTTTTAACTCATTGTTTGTCTTATTGTTTTGAATGTTTTTAGATACCTGACTTAACTGCTTTTGCCAATAATTTATTGTTTTAATTCCTTCTGTAAACTGCTATGATAGTTTTTTAAATAATAAAGTGGTATATCAATGTTGTAAATAAACTACATAAATTTTGGAGTCACTGTGGCCCTTGGGTCTCTTTCCTCTTTTAGGAACAAAGGAATCTACCTTATACCAACTCAGGCCATTTATTACAATGTAGCTCAGAACTGATGACATGGACTAGCATTGGCTCTCCAGGATTCCAGGCAATAGTCTTTTCCAGAGATTGAATTTTGGAGCTTTGCATGCCAAGCATGTTCCTTACCACTGAGCTACAGCCCTTCTCCTGTTTAAAAAAGTATCTTTAAAAATTGTTCTTTTCAATTCATTAATGAATGCATAAATACCCAGGGCAGATACACACCATTCATTTAAAGCACATTCAAGACATATTTGAAACACATGAATCCCACTACAGAATCATGGGAACTGTAGTTTGTTAAGGGTGGTGGGAACTATAACTGAGAGGGGGACACTACACTTCCCAGGATTCTTTGGGGGAAGCTTTAACTGTGAGCTGGATGTACTTTAAATGTATTGTGTGGATCTACTTGATAAACTTTGCCTGCATGTAAATCATTTTAATTATTTTAAAAAAAATTGAAATCAGCTACCAAGTTACTGGGTGACCATGGACTACTCACCATCTCTCAGCCTATCTGCCCCTCAGGGTGAAAACAACAGAGGTGGACCATGACCACCCTGAAAATGTAGAGGAAATAATGTACAATCATAGTGTGAAATAAGATACATATGGAGACATAGTATGAAGAAATATTTATATATTTATATAAGCATGACTGTCAAAGATGTTTGTTATTATTAAGATATTTATAGTGAAATCCTGGGCATGTTTACTCAGAAGCAAGTCCCAATGTATTCAATGGGGCTTACTCAGATAGGGAAGCATGCAAAGGACTGCAACCTACACTCACCCAACCCAAAATTCAGAATCATGTCACATTAAGCTGTTTTGCAACTGTTTTATACTTGTTTATTGGATTTTAAATTGATTTATTTCTTGTGAGCTGCCTTGGTTGCCAATTGGCAACCTTATCTCACAAGGTTGTTGGAAAGATTACACACACACACACACACACACACAGAGGAGATGTAAAAATGCATACATCCCATATTTATTGTCAAAACCAGTTGGTCATTGCAGAACTTTTTTTAACAAAAATCAGTATTAGTTTCCTACAAAGTAAAAGCAGTGACACTTGCCCTGCCTAATTGTTTTAAAAAGTAGGATTGGAAGGGGAGAGAAAGATTTTCAACATAAACACAATCCTTTGCTATGTTCACTCAAAAGTCCCATTGATTTTCAGCACAATCCTAACCATGTCTACTCAAAAGTAACTCCTATTGAATTCAATGATAATGTTATTTGTTATTTAATTTTATTTGTTATTATAATGTTATTTATTTAATTTATTTTTTGTAAATTGTATTGCTTTTATTGTATTTTTATATTGTATTTTTATACCTGTGTTTATTTTTGTTTGTAAGCCGCCTTGAGGGCCTTTGGCCGAAAGACGGGGTATAAATAAAATTTAACAACAACAACAACAATAAGGTTTACTCCCTGTGCATGGGATTAGCATTTCAGCTTTACTTCCAGAAAAGCAAGTATAGGATGAAAGCTTCATATTGGGAAGGTTTTCAAAACACACTATGAATTAGACAACTAAACTGCCCTCTCCAACAGCCCAGGAAACTTTAAACTTTCCTCATAATTAGACAAGTATAACACATTGTAATGACTTCATAAGCTGCATGTACACTTTTTAAAAAATTTCTATTCAAAAATACTTGAAATAAAATGTATAATATGCTGTTTTTGCAAGTAATTTAAAAAGTTTTGTGTGTACACATTTATTATAATCATAACTGAAATTGTTTACTGTGCATGCCTACTAAGATCCTGCTATGATCTTTTGTTCTAGATCTCCTGCACACAGAGAGAAAGGGACTTTTGCTACTGCTGAAAGCTATAGACTTACTTAATTTATGAGATTTTCAGACAAGCAGGAAAAGGGAATAGTTTTCTGGACTTGCGATGGGTTCTAGCTATTGCCTGGAGGTCAACAAATCCCTTGTCAATCACAACCCTGACTTCACTTAATGGCTACAAACCTGAAAGGGTGCGGTTAGAGCAGCCACCTACAAGCTCATTTAACAGAAGTTGGGGGGGGGCAGCTGACAATATACACGTCTCTTAAACCAGACCACTTAGGAACTTTTTTTAGAGAAATAAAAGCTGAGAGTCTGGAGATTGGGGTGACTCACCTGAAGACTTAGAGAGACCCCAATAATCCAAGATTTGTGGGCAAAAAACGGAGACCTGGCAACCCTAGTATCAATGAATAGCTATCTGATAATAAAGCAAAATAGTTTTCCCAGGTTATGGATGAAAACGGGGGACTTTGAATCACCAAGCAACACACAGCATGTTTTTATTTCCCTGCCAAGATCTAGAGACAAAGAGGTTATGTAAGCTCATATTTCAGGCACTGAGAAGCAAGCACAGTGGGATGGTTTCTTTGGTTATTTTGTCAGAATGAGAGCAAAAGGTCAGAGTCAGTTAGTCGTTATCATATTTAGTAGAAAGTGGCAAGATGACAAAAATGTTTTGACATCAGGGTTCAATTTGAGGCAAGGCTAATCAGAACTAAACTTTCTGCTCTGGTTTCAGTGCCAGGCTAATTGTTCAGAATGCCTTTCTGTGACCATTGAGGAACCACAACTGCTCCTTCACATCTGGAATTAGGAGAAAGAACAAAGAGCCTGTCCTGAATGCAGGCTTCAGCCATGGCATCTATTGTTTTAGAAATGAAGTTCTATGTAGCTTTTAACACTCACTCGGTCAGTTCAGATGTAATGCCAGGCCACAGTGTGCCCAAACTGTGGCTTGTAAATTAGTTTGAAGCCACAATTTCAGATTAGAATCAGATTAGAATCAGTAGCCAATCACAACCCATGACTGGACACCACCATAGTTTGATGCTACATCTGGACTGTCCCAGAGACTATTGTATAGTATAGACATAGTAATACAATGACTGTCAGTTGTTGTTTTTGTCAAGTGAAAATTTTCCACTTTGGGCAGATTGTTCTTTCATGTCAGTAAAAACGGAAAACCCAAAAGATACTGTTAATCAAATATATCCTACATATGAAAACTCTTAATCTCTAAGTGTGTGGAAAGAAGATATGTATCCAATGCTGGGAAATTTAATTTAGAACATATCAGTCTCCAAGGGTAAATCAACATAGCAATTAATCCATTTGCCTCACTGTCAATACCCATAAAGTTAATCACATGCGTCACTTTTTCATCATAGTCTTCCTCATATGTTCCTAGTTCACCTTTGTGCAAAGGGGCCTTTAAATGTTATTCTTCCTACATGCTACTATGTATTCTCCCCTACACATGTTTGGTAATGTACCCAGACAACACATATTAGAATCTTTAACTCTGAGTCCTAATGCACTACAGCAGAAATTGGCACTTCCTAGAAACTGGTACTTGTCACTGTACAATGAAAAACATGCTAGAGTTTAGTAGCTTGGAGTTTTGTGGTTTATTACAAAAACAGACAGCATAACATCCTAAGCAATACTCAGATTAGACCAGCAATTATTTGGTTAAGTCTATAATGGGCATAGGGCAGTGGGTCAGGAACGTGTGGCCCTCCAAATGTTGTTGGACTACAACTCCCATCAGCCTCAGCCAGCATGGCCAATTGTCAGGGATTATGAGAGCTATAGTCCAGAAACAAATGGATGGCTGCAGTTTTCCCCTGACATAGGAGACTACAAGATCGGGTGAGAGAGTGTAGTGTGAGAATGATATAGAGAGGCTTAGGAGGAGAAAACACCAAGTGAGGGGACAGGAGGGCAATAGTTGCCAAATAGACATGAGGGGAACCAAATCAAGACAGAGACAGGAACCAACATGTAAATAATGCATTGCCAAGTTGGCATGGCTGCTAACAGTTTTGAGAGTTAGAGAGACAAGAGGGGAAGCAGAGTTAGAGAGAGACAGGAG
Source organism: Rhineura floridana (assembly GCF_030035675.1). NCBI lineage: Eukaryota > Metazoa > Chordata > Lepidosauria > Squamata > Rhineuridae > Rhineura > Rhineura floridana. The sequence continues at coordinate 103,912,825 of NC_084486.1, forward strand.
ATCAAGTTTCCCTTGAGCTATGTATGATGAGACTTTTCTGTGTGAAGGCCATGGGAAAGGGGAAAAGAAGCAGTGACAAGCAACAAATTGCCTTGCAGCCCTTGCACAAATGGGTACAAAAAAAGAAAGAAGTGGTGATGGGGGAAGCAAAGGACCACAAGCAGAAGATGGATCACCAAATTCTAGATGGCAATTCCTTTTGAAGGCTCAGTTTTTCAAGGGAGGTGTTATACTAAAACCCCTTAAGCTTCTTGGACAAAACATGGGATATAAATGCATTAAATAAATAAATGGGTATTATCTATGGGACTAGTGAGGTTTTCCTTTTCATTTCATGGATGCTGGTTGCAGAAAGAGTTTCATGTGCAACTTTTGGGTAGCAACTGATTGAACAGATTGTTCTACTAGTAGGTTTCCTGTATGGCGCTTTCCTCTTTAGAATCCTAAGAAGTCAGTCAGTAGGTATACTATGAGATTTGATTCGACTGGGACCATATATTGGGCCTTTATACAGAGGGTGGAAGTGTGATACTCCAATAGTTTATGCTGAAATATAAGTTGGTATAGATTTGTATTATGAGAATTATGGTAAGTAGATAGTGCTGGAAGATGAGACCCCCAGGTCAGAAGGCACTCACCGAGCTACTGGGGAAGAACAAAGGACAAGTATGGGTAGCGCTGTGTCTAATGATGCAGCTGGGTCAAAGCCGAAAGGAAGCCCAGAGGATGATGAGCACAGATGCAAAAGGAGAGTCCGGAGTTGTACGACACACACAATAGGAACATGGAATGTGAGAAGCATGAACCAGGGAAAGTTAGAAATTGTCAAGCAAGAAATGGAACGCATCAACATTACAATACTTGGTGTGAGCGAACTAAAATGAACGGGAATGGGACATTTCCAATCAGGCAACTACAAAATATTTTATGCAGGAAATGAGAAATTAAGAAGAAATGGGGTTGCTTTAATAGTGAGAAGTGCTGTAGCAAGAGCAATTAGGAGCTACAACACAAGGTCTGAGCAAGTGATATCAATGAGATTAAATGGGAAACCTATCAACATAACCATCATCCAAGTCTAGTCTCCGACGGCAAACACAGAAGAGGAATTGGAGAGATTTTACGAAGAAGTACAGGAAGAAATTGATCACACACCAAAACAAGATGTGCTGATAATCATGGGGAATTGGAATGCAAAAGCAGGGAACAGAAAAGAATTAGGAATTGTTGGGAAATGGGGCCTAGGAGACAGAAATGAAGCAGGAGAAAGTCTTGGTGAATTCTGTGAAGGCAATAATTTGTTTCTTGTGAACACATTTTTTGAACAACCGAAAAGACGACTGTACACGTGGACATCACCAAATGGTCAATATAGGAATCAAATTGATTATATAATTGGTAGCAGAAGATGGAGAAGTTCCATACTTTCTGCAAAAACAAGACCAGGAGCAGACTGTGGTACAGATCATGAACTGGTCGTATTGAAAATTAGAGTAAAGCTAAAGAACAACAAAGCAATCATAATGCCAAAATACAATTTAAATAACATCCCAGAAGAATATAAAGATCAGATAAGAAACAGATTTGAGGCTTTAAACTTAGTTGACAGAGAACCGGAAGAACTATGGAATGAAGTCAGAGACGTTATCAGATAAGAATGCAAACAATACCTCTAGTTAAAAAGAGAGAAAGTCCTCAATGGATGACTGAAGAAACTCTTCAAATGGTTAAAGAGAGAAGGAAAGCAAAAGCAAAAGGAGATAGAAACACAGTCAGAACACTAAATGCAACAATACAGCGACTAGTACATAGGGACAAAGAGAACTATTACAATAGTTACTGTATAGAAATAGAAGAAGACAACAAAAAGGGCAGAACAAGAACCCTGTTCCAAAAGATTAGAGAAATGAAAGGGAAATTTAAACCAAGGGTAGGGATGTTGAATAATCAACAGGGGAACACACTGGTCGACTGAGATAAAATAAAAGGAAGTTGGAAGCAATACACTGAAGAACTCTATAAAAGATGGCAGGATGACAGATTCATTCATGGAGGAGCCATACGATGAAGAACGAGAAATTTTAGAGTGCGAGGAGAAAGCTGCTCTTAAAATACTTGGAAGAAACAAATCACCAGGAATAGATGGCATACCAATAGAGTTGCTACAAACTACTGAGACTGAATCTGTCCAAATTTTGACTAAAATCTGCCAAGAAATAAGGAAAGCTAAACAATGGCCCACAGACTGGAAGCGTTCCATATACATCCCAATTCCAAAGAAAGGGGATCCCAGGGAATGCAGTAATTATCGAACTATTGCCTTAATATCCCATGCAAGTAAAGTAATGCTCAAGATTCTACAACAAAGGCTCTTACCATATATGGAGCGAGAAATGCCAGACGTCCAAGCTGGATTTAGAAAGGGAAGAGGTACCAGAGATCATATCGCAAACATACGTTGGATAATGGAACGGGCCAAGGAATTTCAGAAGAAAATCACCCTGTGCTTTATAAATTACGGCAAAGCCTTTGTCTGTGTAGATCATGAAAAACTATGGAATGCTTTAAAAGAAATGGACCATTGGTCTCACCTGAAGGGTGATTTTCCTATGAGTCCAGACATCACAGCGGGTATTAGCTCCACCTATCATGCGAAGGCAAGAATGTCTTTGAAGTCAAGACTAGGGGCGTCAGGCCCCTCCCACTCTCCAGTTCATTCGCAGCGAGTCTGAGGAGAGATATCTAAAAATACAAGAACAAGGCCAACAGGCCTGGCAGCAGGAAAATAACACAATAGTACCATGCATAGTAACATGACTCCAACATAGCGGTATAACAGAACTAGAAGTCTTGACTTCACTTTTAAATGTAAACATAATAGCATAACAGTAATATATAACACATTAGAAAATATATAGTCATCCTCCAACTAGGAGGGTCATGATGTCCGTCCTCATAGGAAAATCACCCTTCAGGTGAGACCAATGGTCCATTTTCCCTATGAGTCCGGCCATCACAACGGGATGTACCACAGCAGCCCATACAGGGAGGGACCACCCACGTGTTAATCCTCATTAAGAACCTGTTGCAACACTCGTCTGCCAAAAGATGCGTCAGCAGAGGCATAGTGATCAATTTTATAATGCCTTATAAACGAGTGTGGGGTAGACCAGACTGCAGCCCTACAAATATCGGCAACAGGACCATTAGTGGCAAAAGCAGCCGAAGTGGCAGCTGACCTGGTAGAATGAGCCGTTATACTAGCTGGAACTAACAGCTTCAGAGACTCATATGCTAAAGTAATACATGCCCTCTACCAATGGGATAAGGTAGGATTGGATACTTTATGCCCCATAAACCTTGGATGAAAGGATACAAACAGAGACTCCGTTCGTCGAATCTCTTGGGTCCCAGACAGGTAGGTCTTGAGAGCCCTCCAGACATCTAACGAATGCCAAGACTTCTCGAGAGGATGGGTAGGATTCGGGCAAAAGGAAGGCAAAACAATGTCCTGGTTGCAATGAAAAACTGAATCGACCTTGGGACGAAAGGAAGGATCAGTCTTCAGCACAACAGAGTCCTTATGGAAGACGCAGAGGTGTCGAGCAGAAGACAATGCGCCCAACTCCGAAACGCGTCTGGCAGATGTGATTGCGATCAGAAACAAGACCTTGAAGGACAGCATACATAGGGGCACAGTCCTGATGGGTTCAAACGGAGGGCGTTGCAAAGCCTGCAGAACTTTCAGCAAACTCCATGAGGGAAACCGATGGACAACAGCCGGAGAGCGAAGGGCGACTCCCCTCAAAAAACGTTTGATGAACGGATGTGAGGAAATAGGAGCTCCAGGGGAGGACACTGAGAGAATGGACGACAGAGTGGACACATGTCGACGTAGAGTGTTGGGTCGAAGTCCCATCATAAAGCCGCTATGGAGAAATTGCAGCACCTGATGCACAGTGGCCTGGGATGGATCATGGTGGTGGGACTGACACCACTTGGAGAAAGCCACCCAGGTATGTTGATAAATACGAGTAGTGGATGGTCTTCTTGAGGCCAAAATAATATCAATCACAGCGTCAGACAGTCCAGCTGACCTCAAATGTCCCCGTTCAAACGCCACGCTGTTAGATTGAGCCAAGTAGGGTCCTGGTGCAGTACTGGACCCTGGGATAGGAGGTCTGGCCTGATTGGAAGTGTCCAAGGATCCATCATCGACATTGCCAGAAGATCTGAGAACCACGGTCGGCGTGGCCAAAATGGTGCTATCAGAACCAGCTGTGCCCTCTCGGCTCACGCCTTCCTCAAGGTTTTGGCTAACAATGGTATGGGAGGAAAGGCGTACAAGAGACCGTCTGGCTCCAGTATTGTCAGAGCATCCATTGCTTCCGCTGTTGAATCCAGATATCGGGCAAGGTACCTGGGAAGCTGGCAATTGCGACTGGAGGCAAACAGGTCGATTGAGCATTCGCCGAACCGACTCTGAAGACGATGGAAAATGGCTGAGTGAAGTTTCCATTCCCCCGGAAACACCTGTTGTCTGCTGAGCCAGTCTGCTGTCACATTCCAAATCCGTCTGAGATGTTCTGCTTTCAGGGATTGTAGATGTTGTTCTGTACAGACGAAGGTGAGGGAGGGTAAGTCCTGCAGAGGACGAGACCTGGTGCCCCCCTGTCTGTTCAAATGTGATTTTACACGCGTGTTGTCCGTTCGAATGAGGACATGGTCCAAAGGGAACAGAGACTGAAAATGAATTAGAGCTAAATGTACAGCTTTTAGCTCCAGCCAGTTGATGCTTTGAGTCTGCTCCGTGGTGGACCAAACCCCCTGAACGTACTGGGAGTTGCAGTGGGCTCCCCAGTCTATGAGGCTGGCATCTGTGGTTACAACAGATCTGTGTGGTTCTCTGAACGGCGTGCCCTTGGAGAGGTGTTGGGACGTCGTCCACCAGCGGAATGATAGGCGCAGTGCGGGGATCAAGCGAACTTTGCAATGGTTGGAGCTGGCAATGTCCTGTTGAAAGGGCAGTAAAGTCCATTGCAGATGCCGAGTGTGGGCTCAAGCCCATGGCACAATATGGATTGTAGAAATGAACATTCCGAGCGCCCTGGCTAGAAGCATGACGTCTGCTGATGTTTGTTACATCAGGGACCTTGCGATGCTTGTGATGGCAGTGATGCGATCTGGAGCCAGGAATACCATTGCCTGCAGGGTATCCAACATTGCCCCTAGATGTAGTAGCCGTTGGGTTGGTTAGAGATGGCTTTTGTCGACGTTGACAAGCCAGCCGTAGGTCTCTGCCCTGGAAGTGTCGGTTCCAGGAGCCCCTGGATGAATTGGGGTCATAGAATCTGACATTGTGGCCTCGTCCTCCTGGCCGCGTTCCTCGAAAGGGCTGGTTAGTACGGAAGGAAGGAAAGCGCCTGGAAGGCCTATGGTCGATGTTCTGGACAATGGCCAGAACCGGTTTGTGGCCGTCTTTGGGATCAACCAGCACTGCCTTTAGAGCTTCCTCGCTGAAGAGTAACGATCCAGAGTAAGGAGACCTGGCCAGATTCATTCTGGCCGCTGAATCAGCCTGCCAGTGGCGAAGCCAGAGGGTCCGTCGAGCGACTATCTGAGCCGTCATGGCTCGTGCCCCCAAATGAGTGGCATCCAAGGTGGCATCGGGCACAAAAGCTGCTGTCTTACGCAACTTTACCAGTGACCTTCTGAGGGTGACAGGATCAGGGTTAGTGTCCTCTAGAAGACCATCCAGCCACATCATAGCTGCTCTGTAGAAAATGGAGGCTGAAGCGGAGGCACGCGTGGATAGGGCAGTGGCCTCGTGGTTTTTGCGGAGGGTGAAGTCTATTCGACGCTCAGTAGTGTCCTTTAGTTGGGATTCCCCTTCCCTGGGCAAAAGGGATCGTGAAACGAGGCGAGCGATTGGTTCGTCTATGCCAGGGACGTGTAACTTGGTGGCAAAGTCCGGAGCTAGGGCGTAAAGCCTGTCAGCCAGGTTCTGGAAGTGGCGAGATTGAAATGGTTGAGCCCATTCTTCAGATACCAATTTGGCAATTGGGTCCGGCACCGGGATGTAGTGTTCAATAAGTGCAGGAGATTTGAGAACCTTGGCCCCTTTGATGGCTGGTGCGGAAGAAGTTGAAGGCGCAGTCTGTAGACCAAGGGTATTAACTACCCTGCGTGCCAGGGGCTGATAGTCTGAGGCATTAAACAAGCGATACGATGTATCCTCCTCATGATCTGAATCGTCACTCCAGTCATCTCCTTCAATGTGGTCAGTGAAGGTTGACTTCTCCGCATACGAGGCTTCGTCAATACATCTGCCTCTGGCTATATCGAAGGGATTTGGTGAGCAGGAAGGATGAGCTTCATGACATGCACGTTGGTCCATGTTGAGTTGAGGTATGGCCGGAACCTGTGGTAGTGACTGCATTTGGGTGATAAATGCCAGCATGGCTTGAAGTTGGGAGAAGAAATCAGGGAACAGCTGCAGCCCGGTTGTGGCAGATGTTTGTGCCTGAGCCGGTATTGGAGCAGATGTTTGGGGCGGTAAAACGGAGGGAGGCTGGTTAGGTGAAAGCTGAGTGGAAAAGCCAGCAAAAACCTCCTCGTCAGAGAAAGCAGCAGGGGAATGAAGTATATCGTTTATGTGTGCCTGAGTTGCTGTGGTAGTGGTGGTGGTTGGCACAGAGGCATAGCGTGGCCGCTTTGGTTTGTTATGGCTGGAAATATGTTTTGTCTTAGCCATTACTTTAACATGCCTAGACTTAGTCACCTTGGAGTGTTGTGGCTGGGCTGTTTGTGACATGCCTGGCTGATCTGGCATCATATTGGCTGATTGAGACATGCCTGGCTGTTCTGCCATCTTATATTAACTTGGGTGCAGTACACTGCCACGGAGGGGGCAGGATGTAAAGACCCGAACTGGCACAGCGTACGACCACGGAGGGGGTAGAATACACTGGCAGATGGCTAAGTGCAGTGCCACAGAGGGGGCAGAATGCACTGTGGTATCAGCGTTAGTATAATATAGGCTGTATTTTAGGTTTGGTACACGGCCACAGAGGGGGCAGGATGTACAAAATATAGTTCAGATTAGTGCTGTAGGCTGGATTTCAGGCGTGGTACACGGCCACAGAAGGAGCAGGATGTACTGAATATAATTCGGATTTAGTACAAGTCAGCACTGATATTAAGGCTCCAGCCTTGATGATACTGAATATAATTCAAATTTATTACCAGTCAGCCACTGATATTAAAGCTCCAGCCTTGATAATACTGAATATAATTCAGATTTTGTACAAGTCAGCCACTGATATTAAAGCTTCAGCCTTGATAATACTGAATATAATTCAGATTTTGTACAAGTCAGCCACTGAAATTAAAGCTCCAGCCTTGACAATACTGAATATAATTCAGATTTAGTACAAGTAAGCCACTGATATTAAAGCTTCAGCCTTGATAATACTGAATATAATTCAGATTTAGTACAAGTCAGCCACTGATATTAAAGCTCCAGCCGTGATAATACTGAATATGATTCAGATTTAGTGCAAGTCAGCCACTGATATTAAAGCTCCAGCCTTGATAACACTGAATATAATTCAGATTTAGTACAGGTCAGCCACTGATATTAAAGCTCTAGCCTTGATAATACTGAATATAATTCAGTTAGTAGAAGTCAGCCACTGATATTATTGAATATAATTCAAATTTCGTACAAGTCAGCCACTGATCTTAAAGCTCCAGCCTTGATAATACTGAATATAATTCAGATTTAGTACGAGTCAGCCACTGATATTAAAGCTCCAGTCTTGATAATACTGAATATAATTCAGATTTAGTACAGGTCAGCCACTGATTTAAAGCTCCAGCCTTGATGGTACTGAATATAATTCAAATTTAGTACAAGTCAGCCACTGTATTAAAACTCCAGCCTTGATGATACAGTCACAGTAATTTTGTGTGTGAGGAAGCCCTGTGTAACTCTGTCTACAACACACAGACAACACACAGACAACACACATACAGATAGCTTGCAGGGAAGGTATCCGATGGTTAATAAAGGGGTAACAAAAAAGGCGGGAAATTTGAATTCAACAAAAATGGCGGGAAAAAATGATCTAAAAATGGAGGAGAAAGACAGAGCAATGGCGGCCGTCTGGTAACAAACTGGGGGAAGGGTAGCTCAGCACAGCCTCGCAGGGGGAGCCGCGGGGCCGATAGCCGCACTAGCGGCTCCAAGAAAACCCCCAAGAAGAAAGAGCAGATAGAAGCCTGTGCGGGATAAGGCAGCAGTAGGCAAGCCACTGCCGCCGCCGGGAGCAGGACTCTCCGCGGCGAAATCAAAGTGCCGAGAGAAGCCTGTGAGGGATGAGGCAGCAGGAGGCAAGCCGCTGCCGCCACCGGGAGCAGGGCTCTCCGCGGCGAAATTAAAGTTGCGGAGAGAGAGCCGGATCACCAGGCTCTAGGGAGGCAGAACCCCGGCAGGTAAAAAAAAGGTTGGAAAAAAAGGTAGGGAGCCGCAGCCGCAGGCTCCCGCCTGGGAGAGAACCGCAGCCGCGGTCTCTCCAAGGGCTCCACAGAGCGCGGCTTGAGACAGTGAAAAACCGCTACGGGAGAGAAAGAGCTGCGATCTCCCGAAGCTCAAAACGGCCAGAAAACCACAGAACACCGCAGCCGCGGTCTCTGTGGGGGTCCTCAAACAAGCAAGAGAATAAACGAAAAATAAAAGGTTAAAGACCAATCAGGGAGAACCTCAGCCGCGGTCTCTGAGGAAAGAACCTCAAACAAGCAACAGAGATAAATGACATTTAAACACAAAGTAAACAAATACGAAAACAACTTAGCTAAATTCTACGCTATAGGATCTCAATGATAGGATTTCAATCTTGTTCGCAGGAAGGCAAGAATGAACTGGGGAGTGGGAGGGGCCTGACGCCCCTAGTCTTGACTTCAAAGACATTCTTGCCTTCGCACGATAGGTGGAGCTAATACCCGCTGTGATGGCCGGACTCATAGGGAAAATGTGTCCTGATGCACAACCTATACTCTGCACAAGAGGCTCCTGTAAGGGCAGAATATGGAGAAACCAATTGGTTCCCAATTGGAAAGGGTGTGAGACAGGGGTGTATTTTATCACCCTATTTATTTAATCTATACACAGAACATATCATACGGAAAGCAGGATTGGACCAAGATGAAGGAGGTGTGAAAATTGGAGGGAGAAATATCAATTTAAGATATGCAGACGATACCATACTACTAGCAGAAACCAGTAATGATTTGAAACGAATGCTGATGAAAGTTAAAGAGGAAAGCACAAAAGCAGGACTACAGCTGAACGTCAAAAAGACTAAAGTAATGACAACAGAAGATTTATGCAACTTTACAGTTGACAATGAGGACACTGAACTTGTCAAGGATTATCAATACCTTGGCACAATCATTAACCAAATGGAGACAATAGTCAAGAAATCAGAAGAAGGGTAGGACTGGGGAGGGGAGCTGTGAGAGAACTAGAAAAGGTCCTCAGATGTAAAGATGTATCACTGAACACTAAAGTCAGTATAATTCAGACCATGGTATTTCCGATCTCTATGTATGGATGTGAAAGTTGGACAGTGAAAAAAGCTGATAAGAGAAAAATCAACACATTTGAAATGTGGTGTTGGAGAAGAGCTTTGTGGATACCATGGACTGCAAAAAAGACAAATAATTGGGTGTTAGAACAAATTAAACCAGAACTATCACTAGAAGCTAAAATGTTGAAACTGAGGTTATCATACTTTGGACACAAAATGAGAAGACATGATTCATAAGAAAATATTATAATGCTTGGAAAAACAGAAGGAAGTAGAAAAAGAGGAAGGCCGAACAAGAGATGGATTGATTCCATAAAGGAAGCCACAGACCTGAACTTACAAGATCTGAACAGGGTGACAGATGCTGTTGGAGGTCACCGATTCATAGAGTCGCCATAACTCGTAGTCGACTTGAAGGCACATAACAACAAAGATAGGGAAGGGAGTGTGACTGAGCTGAACTGTCTGTAAATGCTGTGTGTTGATTGGTTGAGAGAATGGAGGATGGTGGTTTTTTATCTGTGTGGATGACAGTTGACAGATAGGGCACAAATCTTGAGAGAGATTGGTCTTGGTCTTTGAAGGAGAGTTGGTTCAGAGGAGGGCAACGAGGATGATCAAGGGACTGGAAAGAAAGCCCTATGAGGAGAGACTGAAAGAAGTGGGCATGTTTAGCCTTGAGAAGAGAAGACTGAGGGGGTATATGATAGCACTCTTCAAGTACTTAAAAGGTTGTCACATAGAGGAGGGCCAGGATCTTTTCTCGATCATCCCAGAGTGCAGAACACACAACAATGGGCTCAAATTACAGGAAGCCAAATTTTGCCTGAACATCAGGAAAAAACTTCCTAACTGTTAGAGAGCTACGACAGTGGAACCAGTTACCTAGGGAGGTGATGGGCTCTCCAACACCTGAGGCCTTCAAGAGACAGCTGGACAGCCACCTGTCAGGTATGCTTCAAGTTGGATTCCTGCATTAAGCAGGGAGTTGAACCCTTCGGCGTTATAGGCCCCTTCCAACTTTACTATTCTATGATTCTATTCTATGATTCTTCCTGTTAAAGTCAAGATGACAGCAGGGAGATACAACAGGAAACCATTCCCTAGTCTGCATCAATAGAAGAAAGCTTGAGTAAGCTTGCAAACTTTTTTACCTTGTTCTAGGTTACATTCCCAGAATGGCAGAGAAATGTGGTCCCTTAGCAACATAGCCATGTGATAACACACTTTTTCTTCTCCACAGAATCTGCATCTCTTCCAGCAGCACACAGATTGTGTCTGCCCATATGATTGGCTCATTTCAATATTTTCCCCATCACTGAGGAAGATACTCATGAGTAAATGGTTTCCATGCTTAAAGGAACCCAAAGACATGATACGTGGATGTTTATTTATTAGATATATACCCCGCCCTTCCTCCCAGTAGCAAAACAAAAGTACTAAAAACACTTTAAAACATAATAGAAACAGACTTCCACATATATTAAAACATCTTTAAAAACATTTTTAAAAGCTTTTTAAAAAAGGTTAAATAAAATGTAAATGTACTGCCGTCAAGTCGATTCCAACTTATGGCGACCCTATGAATAGGGTTTTCATGAGGCTGAGAGGCAGTGACTGTCCCAAGGTAACCCAGTGAGCTTCATGGCTATGTGGGGATTTGAACCCTGGTCTCCCAGGTTGTAGTCCAACACCTTAACCACTACACCACACTGGGTTAAAAACATATTAAAAAGCAATCCCAGCACAGATGCAGACTGGGATAAGGTCTCTACTTAAAAGGCTTGTTGAAAGAGGAAAGTCTTCAAAATGCGCCGAAAAGATCACAAAGATGGCACCTGTCTAATATTTAAGGGGAGGGAATTCCAAAGGGTAGGTGCCACTATACTAAAGGTCCGTTTCCTATGTTGTGCATAACGGACCGCCTGATAAGATGGTATCTGCAGGAGGCCCTCACCTGCAGAGCACAGCGATCGACTGGGCATATAAGGGGTAAGACAGTCTTTCAGGTATGTTCTCAGCAGCCACGAATGTTCTCAGCAGCTACAATTAACCCAAACCCTAGAAGGGCAATCCTGTTGCCATTGTTTTTGGATTTTATTCCATCAGTAGTGACTAGGGTTGCCAGGTTCTTGGTCTGAGACTGATCCTGTATCTTTAGGAGAAGAGAAAGTCAACCAAGTGCAGGTGTTCTTGCAACTCTGTAATGAGAAAAACCACAAGGTGGAATTCTCCCTTCCCCCTGCACAACTTTTAAAGATACAGAAGACCTCTTGGTTGCCAGGCCCAGCCTCCAAGAGGTCTTCTGTATCTTTAAAAGTTGTGCAGGGGGGAGGGAGAATTCCACCTTGTGGTTTTTCCCATTACAGAGTTGCAAGAACACCTGCACTTGGTTGACTTTGTCTTCTCCTAAAGACACAGGATCAGTCTCAGGCCATGGACCTGGCAACCCCAGTAGTGGCTGTCTCATAAGCCTATCAAAAAAGGTACAAGATCATTCAACTACTGCAGAAGTTAATCCATTACAGTTTAAATGCAGTATTTCATGATTTAGTTATTGCTTTTAACTTAGTTATTAAATAGAATATTAATACCAGAGATTAATCTAATACTGCCTTAAAGCTATAGAAACTTCTTTATTTCTAGAAGTTTTAAAAAGAAAGATTCATCAACATCAACAACTTGTAAGTCATGTTAACTCTAATTTTTAAAGGGGCACAAGTTGATCATTATGACCTGATCCAGCACAGCTGTTCTTACGATCTTATGTTGACTTTAGTGGAAACTCTTATTTATTCTCAGACATATTATCGGATTAACAGTATTACAATCAATTCTCTACTGATATTATGTGATGTTGTGGTTTTGCCTGCCCTGGGTTCCTTCAGGAAGGACAGGGTTAAATATATAATGAGCATTAATACTTAACCTTTGGATATGGAATTTAAGAACAGAAGCAGTAATACATACACAATATTTTTATTATCATTACACTATGTGGTGGTTTAGCCAATCTAGAGCTGCAAATACATTCATGTGGTGTTAAGATTTCCCTACAACATTGCACAATTAATATTTTACTCAGCTGCATGGTATCTACAAAAGCTTATGTCCATCTTAATTCCAATATCTAAAATTGACTGGAATGGTTCACATCATGTTAAAATCAGCGACTTCTATGATCATTGTTGCTGTTTTACAAGTAATACAGTGTTTTGTGTTGGGGTTTCCATGTGTATGACCTGAAAGGAGGACATATCTGTGGTTTGCCTCTGCATCATAATCAGCAAAATGTCAGTGCTAATGTTTACAAGATTGCTCTATTTGGAAAAAATGTTTCTAAACAATTGCATCAGTGATAGAGTAGGTTAGGAAATTTAGGCTTTGTGCAAAAGAATTTCAAAATATAAAGGTCACTTGCACTTTTCTCTGAAAGTATTGTCGAATATATCAACCTTACAGCTTTGGGGTTCCATTTTGAAACAACATCTATCTACATCGGGGTGGCCAATGTGGTGCCCTCCAGATGTTACACAACTACAACAGCCACCATCCCTGACCATCGGCCATGCACATGAAAGGCTACTACTGGTCTACATACTCAACTGAAACAAAAATAGGGTGCAGTTTACATGAGGCACAGTATTGTCGGGGTTTCTTTTGATGTTGCACAACACACACTATTGTCATCTTGTTAAAAATCTGATGCTTGTATTATAAGCATAAGCTGAACTAACTACACTAAACATGCAGATGTTGTTGTAGTTCATGCCCTAGTAGTCTCCCACTTTTGAATATTGTAGCCTCCTCATGCTTTGGTCTTTCCTAATCTCACCTCAGTCCTCTCAGCTTTTTCCAACAATGAACAACCAAAATAATTCTCACCTCCTGTTACTTGGATAATTTATGATAAAACGGCCTTAAGTTCTTATGCTGACTTCGCATCTCTTTTCAGTGGAATCTGGTCTGTAGGGACAAATGAGGCACTGCCCCACCAACCTCAGCCTGCTCCCACCTGCCTGCCTTCTTTCGTACATTGAGCTCAGGGACTGGCATTGCTTCCTATTCCTTGGTGTCATTGTTGCCTTTGTAGATCTCAGCAGGGAGGAGGATGGGGTCAGAGCTGGAATTAGTTGGCTCTGCCTGTCATTGGCTCTGGCTCCACCTACTGTTGCCCTCCCTGCTTTCCAACCTACCAGTCTCAATGGGCACCAGCCACCACTGTCCTTTGCCATAGTCAGAAGAAACACCTTGCCTTTACTTTTGTAAAGCTACTTCTAGCTTTTGTTCTCCAGCTCCAGCCTCAGCTGTTTAGTCTCTTCCCTGACTTTCTGTCTTTGAAAGTGCCTTACAGAACATCTTTATGGTGCTCTTTCCCATCAATTCCAGTCTTTTGGTGAATGGCTTAGTTTAACCTAGGGGTGGGGAACCTCAACCATGATGGGCTAGTGTGCCCCCCAGGCCTCTCTGCAAGGCCCTCAGGACTCTCCCCAGACCACACATCTTCCTGAGCCACACCCTTCACCAGACCTACTTTGTGCCCTCATTGAGTGTTTTTGCCTGGCTGGAATGTCCTTGAACTCTGCTGATGCTTCTTGCTTGCCTGGATGAAAGACAGAGAGGGGTGTGTGACTCTGAAGAAACAAACCTACTGTACAAAAGTAAAATTCGCATTTGTCCACTTGTGCCTCTAGTCCTGCCCACCACTGGCATGTGGCCCCTGGAAGGTTGCCCAGAGGCAGAAATGGCCCTCGATCTGAAAAATGTTCCCCATGCCTGGCTTAATCTCTGAGGCTTCATCACAAACTGGAACCAATCTTAAGGTAATGTGGCTGCATTTGCTCATACCTTTGCTCTGCTTTCCTTGCAAATGGTGAAGTGTACTTGGAATTTGCAAAATGGAGGCTGAATATTCACCCATGAAAATATCAGATCTCAGCAGTGCAGTTGTTAAGTTAATGGGCAGCAATTAAGGAGAGCTTACTATTGATTTGACTTGTTTCTGCCAATAATGGACATTAATTTATACCACAAAAATGCCATTATCTTGTACATTAAACAAAAAATGATAAGTGAGTTGTATATGGAGAAAAAAAGCACAAAACAGAATTCCTTAAAAAATGAATGCATTGTAAACACAGTAAGCAAAAGAAAATTAGGCCAAATCATAAGGCTTGTAGCCAATGTCAGTAATTCTCAGAGTATGTCCATTAATTTCAATAACTGAATTAAACCCTAGGCCTAAAGACTGGGTTGTAGTCAACTAAATCCTACTCAGAGTAGACCCATTGAAATTAATGAACCTAAGTTACTCATGCCTATTAACTTCAATGGGTTTACTCTGATTAGGGCTAGCAATAAATACCACCCAATAGTACAGAGCAATCCAACTCAGGGGAAGTTACCAAAAGTTGTGCTGGAGCAAAAGAAGCCAGCGTAAAGTTCCGCTGCATCCAGTTGTTATTCAGGAGCTTCTGGATAGGCTGAATGGTGACTCAGCTGGGAGCTGCGCACAAGGACCAGAAAGTGAAAGCCTGCTCTCCCAAATACCCCTACTGGGAAGTAAGCCTTCTCCACTGACTTCTATTGCAATTATTTACTTAGACCGACATTTTTCCTAGCGTAACTTTTGCCTGGATTGGGACCTGCAGGAATGTTCTGAACATGAATTGGATGTGGCCTAAGTCCCCTTGCCTCGGCCCCTCCCATAACAGTCCCACAACATGCCCCTTTTTCGGGCCTTGCACCAGCTTACACTGTGTCATGGCCCCTTCAGAGGACTTGGAGGAAGAGGAAGAGGCAGAGATGGCAGACCCAGGAGAAGGAACTAGTGGAACCCCTGAGGACACAACTCTGGCTCTTCCCCAGCTGGAGAATGTCCAGGACCTGGCTGAAGACCCTCAATCGGATTCTGGGCATGAACAGGAGGCTCCCCTCCCCCTGCAGAAAAGATACGCCAACGAGTAGCACAGCAACAAAGGAAGAGGTCGGGTCGTTTAAGAACAAGCAGCTCGGAGCAGCTGGAAGACTAATCATGGGCACCTTGCTTAGGGAGTCTGTTATACAAGGCAGTTCATGGCTGCAGCAGACTGCTGACTACAACATCGGTTGTGACCCCTCGTGTGTAACCTCTCGTGTGTAACACCGTTGCTAGCCTCTAGACCTTCGGACTGGACCCCTGGCTTTCTGAACTCTGCTTCCCTACCTGGACAACGCTCTTGGACACTACTACTGGTTAGTTTGTCAAGCCTTTCTTCTGCCAGCCAGCCTCCGTTATCTGCCTGGCCTTGACTGATTTATCACCCAGCTAACGGCCAGCTGCTTCGTTACTGCCCAGCCCCCAGCCCTGAAGCTGACACACTGGTTCCACTTGCACCAGTCCCGGATGAGCCCTGGCTGAGCCGGGCTGAGGGATGTACAGCAGCATAGCCCAGCTGAGATTGGGACCCAGCTGGCTGAGCTGGAGATCTGCCACATCCAATTCCCCTCAGCTCATTGTAAATGTAAGTTGGATTATGCCCCTAGGTAGTTTTCCTTCAAAGAGCAGGAGAGAAAATCTTATTGCTGCTTTTCCCACAGGAGGTAAAAATTACTTAACACATACTTTTTTAAAAAAAAAATGAGTCGACTGCCTTGCTCATTTTTATGTTCTCCATTTAGGATATGTTAATACTAACAAAAATAGAACTTAAAGCACTGAGAATACTCAGTTACCTCTAACAGTCTAAGATGCCTAACATGCACAGGTAAGTTGTTATAATTAATTTGTTAACTGCCTCGTTCAGTCTGTAGGTGACTTACAATCAAGTTGGAAACATTACCAAAAAAAATGAACACATAGCAACCATCAGTGACAAAACTTTGTAACAATATAAAAACAGCAACATTTTTTAAAAAAATAATTCAAAAGTGTTGTGAGCATCCAGTGGCATACTCTGGGAAAGCTGGCTAGTACTACAATATTATACAGCCATGAGACTGGCTGTATACTATAGCCAGCATGGATTTTTCACATTTCACAATGTTAAATTGAAAATACCCCCATGCCATTCTGCTGCTTCCCATAAGCTCATTTCAAAAGAAAGCCTTACAAAACTTGTAGTCCTGAACTCAGAAAGGCTTGCTTAACAACCCTCTAAAATATTTATTTAATTGACTTCCGGGAAGGGTGACTTAGCCTGTGCCTGCTTTTGAGACGGGCTCCTGCCTCAAAAGAAGCTTATTCAGATATATCAGTCAGTTTTTTCTTTTTTTTTTGACTGATTAAACTTCTCCCGGGTAGGGAGAAACGAAGAGATTAACCTCAAAGCCTATTTTTGTTGGGACGACCAGATCTCATTAATTTATGGGACGAGGTCCAGCCGACGAAGGTGGGACGGATTTTCAACAGCAAGCTCTATCTGTTAAAGCGAACGTTCATCTTATCTTCTAAGAGAGAACGCACTAACAGGCAAGCACCCTTCTTTCTATATTTTTCTTTTACTTGACTTAAATTGTTGCTGTTTAAAAGAGATTTGCCAGATTGATCGGTTTTTGACATCTCACTGGGGAGCCGTAACTTCTCTCTGCTACGCACTAATTAATAGCTTATCTCTGTTTTTGTTGCAAAAAGCTGTCCTGGATTTGCATTCTAAAGATATACACAGAAGAGGGATTTCTATTCCAGATTTTTATTTTGAAAAATATTATACTGTTTTGAGACTACTCTCTTTTTGGTCTATTTTATTTTGACGAATCTGTTTCTTGACGATTGCCATTAATTGTTTCGATCCTGGGAACTGCATTTTGTTTACTTAACTATTGGAGAGATAAGGCTGTCTGCTCTGTTTATACTGTGATGTCACCAAGTTTGGAGTATTAACCCAATTGTTGCTGAAATAAGAAGTGGTTTTCCTATATTTTTCTTTTAAAATGGCAATTAAGAAAGTGGCTGAGAATCTGGAAATAACTATGTTTCAGAAAATAATGGATGAGATTGAGATAACGAAAATTGAATTGAGTAAAATGAAGCAGGAGATTAAAGATATAAGGGTCCCTGTGAGAGAGGTGACCCTGGAAGGGGTCCCTGTGAGAGAGGAGACCCCGGAGATTGGAACAGGGGTCCCTGTGAGAGAGGAGACCCTGGAGACTGGAATAGGGGTCCCTGTGAGAGAGGAGATCCCGGAGATTGGAACAAACGTGGAACAGGAACAAGATTTGGAGTCTATGGACTTTAGAAATAAAATCTATTGTTTGGAACTCAATGTTATCTCTGAAGAAATTAATGAAGATTCTAGAGATAAAGTTATCAATGGCATGGATTATCTTCTGGACTGGAATGATGTGATGGAGCCCAATATAGAGAAAACCTATGGAATTAACTGCAGCCATGTGACAATGGAAAAACTTTTAAGAGATGACCCAGTGTATTTTGAAAAAAAGAACAGAGATATGATTTTACAGCAGTATTTCAGCAACCTATTCAGAATGGATGGCAAGAAAATATTTGGGATAGAGGTAATTCCCATCAGACTCTTACTATATGACTATGGCTTTGACAGCAAGATTATTATGGAATACTGATAATGGAAGATTGGATATTGAAATTACTGGACTTAACAAGACTACTGAAGATGGAAGATGGAAAATGGAACTAATAGAGATAATAGAACAATGGCTACTGAAATTACTGAACCTAACAGATTCTGATGTGATGGATTAATTGAAATGTTTATTTTGACTATGGTTATGACAATAAGATTATCATAATTAGTAATGAGATGGATTAATCGATATGCTTATCTGGAAAAAAAATTGATAGATATATTTCTTAAAGAATTGAAACCTCTCTTTGACTTTTTGTGGAAAGAATAAAGTAATGTTTATGAGATTTGATGATTAAGTAAGATAACTACTGGAGGAAAGTGATTTTATAATATGACTTAAGAGACAGGATTGTTATATATTATAGACTTATAACTGATTTGATCTTTGACAAATGGGAAGTCAATATTTTACTCTTTATTTTTTATTTTTGTTTTTTTTTTCTTTTTTTTCTTTTTGTTTAACTATTTTTGATTTTGTTTTTTGTCTTTGAATGTTTTATGATTTTGTTTTGTATGTTTTATGAAAATCTGAATAAAAATTATTGAAAAAAAAAATAAAATATTTATTTAATTAATTTTATTATGTACGTGTTTGATTTTATTTTTGTAAGCCTTCCTGAGTGCCTTATTGTAGGGTAGAAGGGCGGGATAGAAATATTTTAAATAAATAAATAAAATAATCCTATTACTGACCTTGCCTGATACTCTCATCTTCATCTTCTGCAGTTTAATAGTTAAAAAAATGCCTGGCTGATTTCTAATTAATTTAAGAAATTTAACATTGAAGATAAGGGGTTGAACATGCTCAGAAAGAACCGTCAATGTTCTAAAACCAGGCTCACAACTGTTGGCTTGGCTAATCAGGTAGCCATACCCAAGCCAGACATTTTTTCTACTTTAAACAGTCATGGCTTCTCCCAAATAATTCTGGGAAGTGTAGTTTGTGAAGGGTGCTGAGAGTTGTTAGGAGACTCCTACTCACTCATTCTCTCTTCTCCTCCTCCCCCATGGTCAGTGTCACCTATCCTGAGCATGATTGCATAGGAGTAAATCCACTGAACCCAATATGCATGCAAATGATCAAACCTGCCCTCCCCTCCCATCTACTTCCACCCTCCTCCTCCCCTCTGCCCTTTCTTCTCTCCTACCCCTACCCCTACCCCTGCCGTTCCTCTTTCTCCTCTCCCCATCAGTTTCACCTATCCTGATTGCAGGGGAGTAAATCCCACTGAACTCAATAAGCATGCAAATGATCAATCCATTCCCAGCAAATTTGCACAGGATCAGCATGAGAATTGCTGAAAATAGCAGTCATGTATCAAGTTCTCTTGCTGCTCCATAATATCTCCATAATATCAGACTTACCATGTCATTTCCCTGTGTTTCCACCTCCCTTGTCACACCTTTAATCTATAGCGTTGGTTGTTGCTATTGAGGACTGGGAAACTACCAAGTTAAGCTTGAATAAGAGTTATAGGGGAGGGAAAAATAATTATTACAAATGTCTATTCTTACAGGTGTCCAAAGGGCAATAGCTCCTTACTAGTCTGAAGAGCAGATTCCCCCCCCCCTTGAATTTACCAGCATGAGGGCTCCTAGCCTTTTCAAAATGGACTGGAATCACAGGAAGACTCTCATCTTTCTCTCTGAACCTTACAGCTATGAATAGATTTGGTGTGGGTAACCTCTAGCTTGTGGACCAACTGCGGCCCCCAGGCCTTCCCATTTGGCCCCCAAGGCCATTTTGGGGAAGTCACGCCTCCTCTCTTTACATCTGACTTCATACATGATGTCAGATGTGGGGTAAGGGTGGGGCTTCAAAGGAACAATTGGGAGCTTAAAGTGGACTCCCACTTGTTCCTTTGCTAGAAGGCATGCTCCCAAACTCTGCTCAGCTGATAGGTCATAACAGCACATTTTCCATTGAATGGAAACCACTTCTCCCTCCCAGCGTGCTTAACCAGCAGTGGCTGTGGCAGGGAGGGGAGAAAAAATTCTCTGCTTCTTTCCCTCCCCCCACCTCCGCCACTGTCACCACTGGAGAGAAAGGAAATAATTTTCTCCCCTTTTCCCACCCCTGCTGCACTAGGCTACATGAGAAAGGATTACATTGCAAAATGCAGGCTTTCTTCTTTCCCTTGCAGCAGCAGCAGCAGCAGCAGCAGCAGCAGCACTGTGAAGGAGGTTGGTGGGAGGGAAGAATTCTTTCTCCCCTTTGCCCCCCTTCACCCCTGCTGGGAAGTGAGAGAAGAGAGCCCGCATTTTAAATTGCAGGCTTCTTTCACAAGCTTTCCTGGGTGCTTGGGAACCTCTTAAAAGGATTTTGACTGGGGGGGGACAACTCACCTGTCCATCAAGTAGCATCATAATGATGCCATGTGATGGACAGGTGAACAGTCCCACCCACCTGTCAAATTTGGCCCACAAGGCCGATCCTGATATGGATTTGGCCCACAAGGCCGATCCTGATAAGGATCTGGTCCATGGAGCCCAAAAGGTTCTTCGCTCCTGGAATAGATAAACCAATAGTGAGGAACTTGTGGCCCATCAAATTTGTTGGATACCAGCTTCCATCAGTCTCAGCCAGCATGGCCAGTGGCCAGGGATGAGGGGAGATGTAGACCAATATCTGGAGGGCCACAGATTCCTCATCCCTGATATAAACTGAAGGACAAATTTGGAGGGAAACTTGTGGAAACTCTTGTGGGGAAAAGGCTTTGATTTGCCAGTAGTTCTCTTTTCCAGTGGAAAGAAAGGGACTGATACTGAGAAGTACTGTTATAATAGCAGTCAAGCTAGCTCATTCCTCACCATGAGTGGCACCAAGTCACCTGTGGGATGGAAATCTGTTTTCCAGCTCCTTTCTAGGCTAACTAGACAGAGGTAAGTTTGGCAAGTCCACTGTGCCTCCTGTCTAACAAGTCCAACAAAACTGCAAAAAACTGGAAAGCAGTAATTGCCACCCCACAGGCTGCATAGTTCACCTTGTCACCCACTCCTGTGCTATCCCATCCTGTGGGATAAGACAGGCAGAAGGCCTCACCATCGTGAACATTCAAATTTCACCTTCTTTGGATGCCACTCCCTTCATACCCCCCTTTTCCAACCATCTTTTCAGATAAATAGGAATAAAAGATGTTTTAAACATTATATAGAAGACAAAACTCTGAGGAAACACTACAAAAATGGTGGTTCCTCTCTGAATGATATGACCCAACTAGCATGATTGGAACCTCACATTCTCTTGAAGCCAGATTAACCTGGTCTCCTAGCCAGAGAGTGATGCTAGTCAAACTGTAAACGATGCTATCTGGACATCTAAGAGACAGTTTGACATAGCAACAGCAGCCCTTGTGGAATGTAACCTGGAGTGGGAGTTGCATGGAAGTAGAGGGCTCACATGGAGAATCATGCCAAAGACAACAGGGTGAAGTCAAATACTAAGGCAACAAACTGAGTAGACAGAAGTTATGAGAGACTTGACTGCAGGTTTAATGGAAACAATGCAGCTCCAATATGCTATGACAAACCTGATGTGATCCAGTTTCTGCAAAACAACATACTACATAATGTACATAATTCTGCTCCTGACTTTTCCATTTGCATGAAAAACATTTTTATAGTATGAATAAATGGCAGAGAAGGTGATATATTAGCTCAGTGGTTTGCAAATGTAACTCTGTTGTATTGCTTCTGGTCTGTGCAAGTTACTTGGGAGTTGAGAAGGAAAGGACATGCACACCAACAGGAATTTGGACAGTAGACTTTATTAGAAACTTTTTCTTCATTCTTCGGTAAATTCACATTAAAATATGCTGAAGGCAGCTCAGTCTAAACATTCGACATTCTGCCTTTACAACAACTTCCAGTTAAAAACTAGATAAATGATCAGGCAGGTAACTTTGAACAGAGTAGGAAATGGAGAAAAGAAAGCAGTGTCTTTAAAAAATAAGTTGATCCCGATGAATGAATACATATTATAAGCAGTGGAGAGAAGGACAAAATGCCCCCCCCTGGAGAAATAATATAAAATTGGATACTCTCTACAGAGTGTTGACCAAATGCGCAAAATACTATGTCACATACATAAAAAAAAAAATCCAGTATTTGGAATGACAAAATTTGTTCGAAATGAAACAGTGATATGATATTTCAATGGGGAGAACTGGTCTTGAAAACACTGAATGATCAGCCTAATTGGCAACAAGTTAAGCTAGAGAATACTGATTTGAGGAAACTCCATCCCCCTGAGGCAAGAGGGAAAAAACATCTTAAATACACCAGGTTAACTGGTTTGCAGATTGAGTTGATTTACTCTGGAAAAAGAGTAAGATCAACTACCTTTAAAATAAGACACAGCTTATTTTAAAATAATTTAAAATATGGCAGGTGGTGTACCAAGAGCATGGTTTTCTGAAAAGGCAGAGCACCTAAAAGTAAAGGCCACAATCTAGCAGTTCCAACGCAGCTCCAATGCTCCATGTGCACAAGGGTTCCCCATTTCCTTCTACAGAGTGCATGATAATCTGGTGTGCACACTGGAGCATTTCCTTCACAAATGAGAACAAGCAGCCCCTATGTGTCAAGTACAACTGATGACTACAGAAAAGGTGATTTCTTGGCATATTAAATCTCCATGTGAAATTGTTCTGGTTTTCAGAAACCTCCAAACAATGGTTATTTCTTTTGCTAGTAATATAGTAACCATACAGTAATCTGTACAAAAGATTTTTTCTTGTATAAGGGCTGCTTCTGGGGATTAGAACTTCATCTGATGCATATCTAATGCCAGACCTAGGTCAATATATAACTCATCTTTGGATCTGACCTGTGAAAACAAGCAAACTTTGGATTCTGCATAACAAGGCTGCTAACAGTGTAGGCAACAATTATTTCATTGAAAGATCTAAACCACTTCAAAGATTTTTCACATTCCTTAGTAGTCTCCATAATGTTCTGCCATGGTTGATTTAAAATTAAAAATTAAATAACACTCAAAATATCCACCACAAAGATTTATATTTTTATGTAAACAATTTCTACCATTTAGAAGTCTAGAACTCATTTTACTGATATTGTAAATAATTTTTCAGAGACTGGGGCAAAGGTAGAGTTTCTATATCATGCAGACGTTCTCTGCCCAGAGCAAAGCGAATTGATCTTCGGCACAGGTCCATTAAAGGCAGGGGTTCCGCTGAAAAATAAAACAGAAGATATAGCATCAAAACTTATTTTCCTTTCTTTCCTTCATTAATTATAAATGTGCATGGTAATTTTCCCTAGGCAAAAGGAATAGTTATTTAATTGACATTGCAGTGGAATAATCTGTAGGCCTTAAAACATGCACGAAACACTTGAATTTGTCACAGAAGGAAAGCTATACCTTAGCAAAGCTTTCACCACTTGGGTGCCCTCCAGCTGTTTTAGACTCCCATCAGTCCTAGCCAGCACAGTAAAAGCTGCCTTAGGAGTAGAATGGCAAAATAATGCCTTAGAGAGCAATCCTAACTATAGGGAGCAGGTATAACTTAGGCCAGCATAAGTTACCCCATTCCAAACTCCATTCAGGAGCCTTTGGGAAGGGCTACTGCAGCAGAGCCGGCAAGTGAGCATTGGCCTGAGTTTTGAGGACTGGGCCCTATGTCACATGACCGAGCTGAACAGGGTGTGGAACAGGTGTAAATCTCTCCTTGCCACTCCCCTGGAGTGCTCCCTTTTGGGGACTTACGCTGGCGTCAGTTACGCCAGCTTAAGTTTTAACAGTTTATCTCTGGCTCAGCTGGGGTGTGGGACTTATGCCGGCATAGTCCTGGCTCAGCCAAGAAAGCCCAAGTTTTACCAAATCCAAACTCTTTCACACTGGAGGATTGGCTTTGGACTGCGCTGTTACTCAGCATAATACAGAGCAGCCCTGACTGTACATTCTCTAACGGTGTGAGTCACACTTATAAATTCACAAATTTGGAAGTTGAGATTCTAAAATAATGACCAAAAAAATCACACAAGATCCTTTAAATAAATTTAGAAAACAATATTCTTTACAACTGGATTAGCAGATCCCTGGCCTTCAGATGTCATGTTTTTCTTTCTTTTAAACATTGAGGAAAAGAAAATGAAGAGTAATGGAACTTCTAAAGCAGGGTAGCCAAAGTGGTGCTCTCCAGATGTTCTTGGACTCCCACCATCCCTCATAATTGGTCATGTTGGATGGAGCTGATGGGAGTTGGAATCCAACAACATCTGGAAGGCACCATGTTGACTATCCCTGTTCTAAAGGAAGCCTTTCAGAATAACATGGCTTTTCTTTCCAGAACTTGGGAGTAAAAAAAATTCCAGGAATTTCCTCCCTTATTCCCTGGTAATAAAAACATTGTGTTATTTGACTAGAAAGACAGTTTGCATTAAACAGTCTTATGCAAATATATATGCAAGAATCTCAAAGTTGCACTAGCATTAAAGCACACACACATATTTATGACAATTTTGTTTCAGTGCCTGTTCTCATTCCAACGCTAGAGTTTCTTAAGGTCCAGCATCTTATAGTGCAATGGTGCTTTCATAGAAATGAAAAGGGACATTAAAGAAAATAGAGTGTACTACACTGAAAATGGGGAAACGTAGGAAACATTTCAAATCATTTCACTATCTTTTTTGGGGAGGGGTGGTGGGGAAAATGGCTAAAGTTTTTTCAGGCTCTGTACAAGATAAAACTCCAAGCACATTGGGACAACATTGCTTTTAAAATGCCAGGGGATGTTCACACATGAAGGCCTTTCACATTCACTGGAGCTACTAGATCAGGACGTGCGTCTATAATAACATTTTGTGGATTATCGCTCAGAAACACCATCTTGGACTCAATGACAAGGCTGAAACCATGATTAAAGATTTGACAGTACAGTAGGGCCCTGCTTTCCGGCATTCCGTTTTCCGGCGTTCCGCTGATGTGGCGGCTTTCAGTTAGGGGAAATTCCCCATTATAAAGCCGATTTTGCAGCATTTTGGCATCATTTTCACACAACGCAACCCATTATAGTCAATGGGTTCCGCTTTACAGCGATTTCCACTTTACGGTAGGGGCTTGGTCCCTAACCCGCCATATAAGCGGGGCCCTATTGTAGTTAAAATTCCTGGTGGTCTCAGGATATTAGGAAACTACTATGTTTCAAACAGAAGCAAATGTATATAGGCACAAGCAATTTGCTGCTCAACTAGAGCCTTACAAGAGTGTTACCAGAAACAAAAATATAAGCAAATGGTAAAAATACCCCCCCAAAATCAGCATATTCTTGCAGCAGCTGCTAACTTTCAGCCTTCAAACATAGTTTTCTAAGTTGATATTTTAAAGTGTTTTCTTCCCTACCCCCGCTTCATTCTTAACACACACACACACAAGTTACAGACAGGATTTACAATAATTAGATCCAACATCTTAACAGGAAGATTGATACTGTTGGCAGTTAAGCACATTTGTAACAAACTGGAAAAAATGGGATGAAAGTGCTACTTCAACAATGCAATGGCTGTAAATTATTTAATTGTCTGAGCTTAAAATAATGTAGCAGATGTACATAGATTTGTACATTTCCCACAGAGGAAGACTCTCATATAGTAAGGGAAAATAATTCTGCATACAATGGATAGATACTTTTCAGAAAGTATTACATATTTTATTATGTAACGTTGTATTTTACTTTTCTTGTAAATTGCTTTGGGATTCTTTTTGGTTGTGAGAAGCAATAAATAAGCCAATAAAACTAAAACAACAGCAACTTTAAAAACCCTTTAAACCACACTTAATACAACCTGTGCATCTGGGATGGGAAAGCTGGGAAACGGCATATTCAGGTATTTCACTAAATCCTGCATTAGTTATGCCTTTTAAGACCACCGGTCAATTCTAGCCTCCCAACTGGAAATAAAACTTTTTTTAAAATCTCATTATTTTTTAACTACTGGTAAATCTACACTAGTTTTTTCATCAGCTTTCAGTTTTTAGCTATATCAAATTAATTCCTGGTCATGACCTGAACTCATGAATAATCATCTTATATCTAGACTGTTCTTTTCTTTTTTTTTTACTTTCTGACTCTTCACACACATCCCTGCCATCCCAAGCTGTATTTTAGTTAAAAGAGCTGAATATCTGGTAATCTAAAGCTCAAAGTTTCATTTCCACTTCTTGCCTTAGCATGGATGGAGCAGGAGAGTTCAGAAAATGCATTCTGTGGAAGAGCATACCACTGTGATTACAGCAGCTTTCACCAACCATGTGTCTTCCAGATGTCTTGGTCTACAACTCCCATCATTTCCAGTTTTAGTCCAAAACATCTGGAGGGCACCAGGTTGGCAAAGTCTGGATTACTTCACCTATAACTAGCAGAGAAGCCTC
Source organism: Rhineura floridana (assembly GCF_030035675.1). Taxonomy (NCBI): domain Eukaryota; kingdom Metazoa; phylum Chordata; class Lepidosauria; order Squamata; family Rhineuridae; genus Rhineura; species Rhineura floridana. The sequence continues at coordinate 103,939,392 of NC_084486.1, forward strand.
ATGACTTGATCCATGTCTTTGGTACTGTCAGAATCCCACCTGTTGCCACCACTTTGTCACGGTCCCACCTCAGGGTCCTGCTCTCTTAATGGTTCTCTCACTGGCTCTAGCAAAGATCTCTCAAGATCCCACTGCTAGGCAGCACTACCAGACACTCCCTGTAAACAATATTGCCTTGAGACTGTGCCTTAGTGTCCTCCTGATACATTGTGTCTGGGTGCACTTGCAGGCCACAACCCCCCTGTATCTTTGTGCCTATAAAGAATACAGCCCTGGGTAGCTCTGGATATTATTTATTTATTATTATTATTATTATTTAGTTGCATTTCTAAACCGCCCTATAGCTAGCAGCTCCCAGGGCGGTGTACAACATGATAAAACCACAATATTTAAAATACAGCAAGTGTGTATTGCGCAAACAATATAAAACATTATATAAACAAAGTAAAAGAAAACTAGAAATAAAATAAATAAGATTAAAAGCATAAAATACATTAAAATGCCTGGGTGAAGAGGTGGGTTTTTACCTGGCACCGGAAAGATGACAGGGAAGGCGTCAGGCGTATCTCATCTGGGAGGGCATTCCATAATTCGGGGGCCACCACCGAAAAGGCCCTAGATCTTGTTACTGTTCTCCGGGCCTCTGTATGGGTTGGGACCCAGAGAAGGGCCTTAGACGTCGAGCGGAGTGAATGGGTAGGAACATAGCGAAAGAGGCGTTCCATCAGATATTGCGGTCCAGTGCCGTTAAGGGCTTTATAGGTAAGGACCAACACTTTGAATCTGGCCCTGGATACCTGATGATGTTACACTATCTCTTCACCACTGCCACCATTGATACTGTTTCCCAACCTTGGTATATGCCCTGCCCACCCTTCTGGTCTGTGTAAACCCAGCCAAGGATCAGGCGTTAGGTAAACCAAGAAATATTTATTTATATACACAGGGAATAACAAGATTACTTAAAGGTATAGTCAACAAGTGTGTGGTTTCATAAGATGCGTTACTCTTTATGTTTCTAGTCATCAATAACCCGCCTCACTACCCGCCTAATTCAATCCACCCTCCAAAACCCAGAACCAGCCAACGAACTCCTAAACCCACCAACTAAAAGCATCCAACTCTCAACTGGCATCCTCTCATTTACACCTTCAGACCCTCAAGCACTCAGCCAATCATAATACAACACGCATCAACATTCCAACCCATGTACTCCTCCCTCTCACTCAGTCCACTTACCTCATTTACTCTAATAAACTCACACTTACCATATTTACAGTATTATAAATACAGGGGCATCACAGATAAATTCTGTTCTAATATGTCTTATGGAAATGATAAAAAATGTCAGCACACCTGTTATAATCATAGACTTGTAGAATTGGAAGGGGCCTATAATGGCATCGAGTCTAACCCCCTGCTCAAGGCAGGAATCCAAATTAAAGTTGCCTCTTGAATGCCTCCAGTGTTGCTATTTAATAGGTAAGGACACTAAAAAACACTGTCAGTTTACTGGGGGGAAAGCACAACTAGATAATACTCTGTTTACTGGGAGACCTTACACCACCATAACACTATTTTTATTTTAAATTTATAATGTGCCTTTCCTCCTCAAAGGGAGCCCAGGCCAGCTCACAATGATTACATAAAAAACATATAAAACAGCACCATATATTGCAGACAGCAGTAATAACCAGCAGTATAAAAACTTCATAAAACTATCAGCCAAAAGCCTGTATAAACATTTTTTTAAAAAAGTATGTTTCCTGAATACAGATTGATTTCCCTTGGGAAAGAGTTCCATAGCTAGGTTATCACCACTGACAATGCCCTATCTCGGGTTTTCATTCTTCATTCTATTCTTACTGATGGCACTGTGAGTTGGGCCTCTCTAACCTAAAACCTGTGATTTGGGGAACAGTACTGGTGAAGGTGCCCTTTTGAATCTTGGTCCCAAGTCATTTAAGGCTTTGTATACTGGAGTAGGGCCCCACTCATACAGCAGGTTACGTTCCGGACCCCCGACATAAAGCGAAAACCGCTGTAAAGCAGATCCCATTGACTTACATTGACCAAAATGGTGCCTGGCGGCAAAAAAACGCCATAAAAGCCAAACAAGCGCTGTAAAGCAGGGCCTTTCTACAATTCACAACTGCTGTATTAGCGGAACACTGTAAAGCGAAGCGCTGTAAAGCGGGGCCCTACTGTATTAGCAACTCGAATTGGGCCCAGTAGCTCACAGGCAGGCAGCGTGCCTGCATCCTGAGGATAGGGATGGTTCAATCTACTCTTGCCACACTGCAGGTAAAGGTATTCTGCACCAGTTGAAGCTTCCAGACTGTAGAGAGCATTGCAGTAAACTGAGAGGACAAACTCTCTTGGTGCAGGTTGTAACTGGCAAACCAGCTGGAGCTGGGTGTAAGTCCTCCTTGCTATGAAGCCACCTATGCCTCAGTGACAGCGTAGAATCCACAAATAGCTGAACTTTTCTTGGTTATTATGAGGGATCAGTAGATTACCCCACTTCTATCCTGAACCTATGCTGAGATACAAACATCACTTAATTTTGTTCCACTGGTATTCTGACAGAATTAGATATTTCAGAACGTCAGAACAGATTTTGTGTGCAGTGAAGAATAAAGAAATAGGCAATAAATTCAAACCTAAGTCATTTTTTTAAAGTTTGATTTTTTAGACTTTGAACACAAATTTGTGCAACTGCACTATTACACACATCGTGCAAATTAAAAAAAGAAAAATACAGGATTGAAAGTATTTTTTTAAAAATTGTGTGGCTTTTGCCAAAGAGAGTTCAATTTTAAGATTTTGGTGTGCTTTTACAGCAAAGTGACAGAAAAAGGAAGTAGGAATCCACACCTAATCTGGCTTGCCGAATTCCAGAAGACCTACTTCTAGAGCAATAACGACATTTTGAGTTCTGTTTCAGTAAACAAATCTGGTACGGTGGAACTCCAGAATACAGGCCAGAATCTATCACCAGTACAGCAACATTCAGCAAGGCAAAAATAGCACAGATTAGTGGGACATTTTATGGCTTGTCCATTGAGGAAAGAATTTCCAATACGTGAAAGTTGTTCACCTGAACAGTTTAACAATTTCTGAAAAAAAGGTTTGGCTATAAAAAAAGCTATAGGCACTTACTTCAGACTGACCGCATGCATAACGTTTTAAAGTTGGGGTTGTTTAGTCGACTCTGCTGGCTCTATTAGCTTCTTGTAACATTTTATTGTTTTGTTTTGGCATGACAAAGCTTTATTTCATACATCTGTATAGATGAAGGGTGGGTTATAAATATTTTAAAATAAATAAATAAATGTAATGACTTTCCAAACTTGCCTATATCACTATGACAACTATTAAGGAGAGAAACAGTACTAGCTATGGCAAAGCAAAGTTTGCATGGTCACATCTAAAAATGGAATGTGATGATCTCGAGATGCACATTTCATATGCTTTCATACACAGTGGTAATATCCATTGTACAACAGATTCATGAGTAAAGCAGTCTTTGAATTCAGTTTTCTGAATAATATGAGCCAAGATGCAACGCATCATACAGTGAAACATGAGTTCCTGCTGCTGAGGCACATGCACAAAAAACCCTTCACCAGCTATGCAGTCTTCCCTTCCAATTTATCGACATATGAACAGCTGGAAGCTATTGTGATGTCTTCTTCTTCAAAAAAAAAAGTAAAATTAATGGGCAACAGATGGCATAATCCTGTTATCAGCAAAGACTGAGAAAAATCATTTAGTGACTTCAGCAGTTACTTTCTAGGGCAGGTGAAAATTTACTATATCCCACCTTACCTTATTACATTTAATTGACTTAAAGAAAATCATTAAAAACTGGCTGCCATCCCAAGAAGATTTCTGATGAAACAGGCTGCTGCCTATGGATGTTCATGTCATGAGGAAGCCAGAATTCTAAGAAGGTACCACAGTATTCCTCAGCCAAATCTTGAGCTTCAGATGCACCCTTGATTCACACTCGGTGTCCTCTATCATCATCATCATCTATTACCCACTCTTCACCGAAAAGGTCCCATGGTGGGTTACAAGAATTTTAAAATACAACATTAAAAACAATTTAACAACAGCCTAAAATCCCCAAATAGGATGGGTCCTAAAAATACATATTTCAAGTGTCAATGGCTAGGGTAAAGAGGTGCATCTTCAGCACAACTTAGTGGCCACGATAGAGAATGACCCCTCCAGGGCCACTCCTGTAGGCTTCCTTGGGTTTTGGAACTGCCAAATGGGCCCCCTCTGCTGATCTCAACACCTGAGACGGTCTGTAGGGAAGAAGGCGGTCTTTCAGAACAGCATGAAAGAGAGTGTGTGTGTCCAAAATGGCTTCATCAACAAGTTATGAAGTTTATACACCAAACTGTCTCATGATTACCAGAGAATACCTACACAGGAGTCTTAGATCAGGAAATAGCAATTCACACACAAATAACATCTGGATCAGTAGCATCATCCAGGGAATAAATTTCTCCTACAATAAAATCAGCTTACAAGCAAAACCATCAAGTAGAGATCATATGTTGCCATTTACTTTTAGGACATCTTTAGACGTCTGGCAAATATCTCTAAACAGTTGTGTTCAGCTTTGGTCTCATGAAGGAGCCTATGGATCAAGATGGCAAGGCACATTGGTTGCCACACACAAAAACCCAATCTGTATGATTACCTATGTTAGTTAAACATTGAATATAAGTTTTACCACAAATTGTCATGGAAATAACTGCAAAAACCATTGCATGGTGATTTGTCTTTTTTCGTAGTGAGCCGAAACTTTTGCTTGACATGTGTCAATAGTTATTTATGGCAGCAAGAACATGCATCTCCTCTTCCCCCTTTTTTTGCTAAATTATATACTAGCTTTTCACCTTGCCACCACAGAAAAGGGTACATTTCCTTGTAGCTGTTGCATATGGCTGGCCAAAAAAGAAGAAAAACTACAGATACAAGAAGTCCAGTACATTTGAATACCTCATTTATTTCAGAAGCAGAGTTGGCCCAAGGCCTATCTAATTAGTTTCATTAATGTTCCTGCAAAAAAACCCTTAATTCTGTTTAATGTGGTCTTTGCCCCTGTGTAAAGAAAGATAATACATCAAGGTATTAATCCAATAGATTAATACTTGGATGGAGTGAAATTGACATTACAGATTACAGACATGTCAACAGAGTTTTAAGACAGAGCAAAGGATGGAATTCAAGAAGGGTTTGGGCACATCACATAACAAAACAGGGTTCAGTAACTGAACTGCTTTCAAGCTGCTTTCACATTTTGCTCCCAGTTTAGCTACAAGTTTCCCTCGTGGAGCACTTCCAGAAGACCTGTTTGTTGAGTATTCATCCAAATTTGTTTTTCTAGGGAGGCCAGATGACACTGTGTCAAACCAAGGGCTATCTTACACATTCCACTGAACTTTCCCATCCCTTCCCTTATCAAAAAGTGTCTGATCACCTGGGGAAGCAGGTTTTTACACAGGACCTCAAAATCAGCTTTAATTGTGCAACTTGAATTTGCTGGTATATGATTGAATGATACCAGAAAATAGTGACAATCTGGAAGCACCCATGGTTTCTGCCATCTCCTTATCCTCAGTCCATACACATCCTGGGAAGTCTGTGCAAGTGTATGATTATGAATGCATGGAACAAAGAGTGAACCATAAAATCATATTGATTAACCTTAACATCTTCAAGCCAAATGAAATTCCATATACAGAACAGAAGCATGCATTTGCAGAGATATTTTATTCAGAAGTGCAGTGATAAAATGCAGCACTGGAATAACAATTATTCTAAGTATGCTACAGAGCAATGCAAATTCTTGCTGCAGGATCAGATTGATTCTCCATTCCACAGAAGATGGTTCTTCCTTTCTGATGCAGGGCAGAGCCCAGTTGAAGGAGATTTTTAATATATATATAACTAGCCCAGTAGAAGAAGCAAGAACAATTATTCTATCTATTCTTCAGCACAATGCTGAATCAGCCCATCAAGACACATTTGACTTCCAACGGCATAACTTCTAAATATGGAAAATACTATTAAAAAGGAAGTTTAAAGGGAAAGTTAAGAAAGCCATAAAATCTATGAAAATCTATGAAAAGATTGTGGGCTATTCAAAACTAAAATAATAGAAGCTCAGTTAAAACGTGTACCACATTTTTAACATGACATCATGACTTCTGCTAACTTTCTGCTTCAAAGGGGGTGTTCAGACTAACTCCTCCATGCGTTGAAAACAGGGATGAGTAGATAATGCTAGCTAGCACACTCCCCCCCCATTTGCATGCCAGGCATACCTCCACACACACACACACACACACACGCCACACGCCCATTAATTTGGCAGTAAACTGAAGGTGTTGTAGGTACATGGGGCTCCTCCACTTTAGGAGGAATCCTCAATCACCATAATCAGGTACCTACTCAGCCATCTACATTGTTGCAATGAGGGATACTATTTAGGTTTGTGGTAACATTCAAAGGAGCAAACAATAGAGCCCAGGGCGATATACAGCAAATATAAACTGCTCAACACTTGTGGGGTTTCTTTTTTATATACTGTATATCTTATAAGCAGCAGAGGTAAGCTGTCCTTGAAATAAATTGTATCTGGTCCGAAACACAAAGGACAGTCTTTGCCAAACTGGTGCCCTCCAGATGTTGGACTACAACTCCTGCCAGCCTGAGCCAACCTGATGATAGGAGTTGCATATGGAGAGCAACAGGTTGGTGAAGACTCCTCTTAGAAATAGCACCCTGGAAGCAATTCCAAACAAAACTCCTGTGCAGATATGGCCCAAGGTCTAAATTTTAAAACTGCCTTTCATATTACTGTAGTAGTAATCCTTTTCAAAAAGTCTTCAAAACCAAAATGTTGATTTTGTGATGAAATAATTTTTAATCATGAGGATGAAACTTGCAAGATTATAGTCACTTTTATATGAATAGAACTTACAGCCTTATGCATGCTTATGATTTTACTCCCAGAGTAAATATGCATAGGACTACCATCTAAGTATCACAGAAAATCTTTATTACTGTGCAGATTTTAAAAACTGCATACTGGTAGGGTAATAGAAAGACGTGCTTTAGATGCCACAAGTACTTGTGTGATCCCATCCTGCCTACATATACGTACACACACCAAAGCAGGTCCTTGTTATGCACTGAACATCACATCTGGTATTTCTTGTCTTAGGGAGTCCCTGTCTTACAGTATGTGCACATGCATTCTGGTGATAACCATGGAGCCCTTTGAACAGGGCCCATTAAATCCTGAGATAGGACTGAGATTAAGAGAAACACACTGCTGTATTTAAAAGTAAGTATTTGACCATTAAGCAAGATACATCTTACAACATAACCTTTGCTTAACCCCTTTAATTTAAATTAAACCTTAAAATTTAAGATGTCATTTCATAGAGGATCAATGCATGCATGCCCACACATGCACACGTGTGGTAAAACTAGCAAAGGCCTTGTGTTTTCAAATGTTTTCAAGTTTCAAATCTTTGCCAAAGGCTTATGCTCCCAAGGCAAGATTAATGATACACAGGGATGATTCACAGCCAAGTTACAATGGCAAAAAGTAACAATGAAGTGTTTCATAACTACTGCTTTGTAATGTAAGGAATTATTGCTATTTTCTGTGAAAGGGATGTCTGACACAGCTATCAGCCAGCCATTAATATCAGCACATGCTAAATCACTTTCAGATTAAATACTACAATCATTTCATGTGGTGTTAACTAAAGCTAGCATGAATGCATCCTGTGAAGTTCCCCTATGAAATGTCTCCTTTGATTCTAGGTTATCTATCTTTGTGAAACATTAAAATCTTCATTCCTTTGAGGAATGTCTTATAGCCCTGGTCCTGATGTCCTCTCTACAGTCACTAAACATTTTTTAAATTTCCTCCCCTCCCCGCCTTTCCCATCCTGTCTTTTTACCAGATTAAACACCCTTCTCTTTCCTGATGAGTAATTTTTCTCTCTGTGGGAAGCAGGTCTGCAGACTGGCTGGCTGGCTCAGTGCAGCAGAGAAGAGAGAAAAAAATATCTATTACACCCACTAATATTTCAACAGAGTCCTGCATCCTAAAATAATAATAATGGTGCAGCTATTCAATGGCCCAGCTAACATGTAGCACTCTTAGCATTGTGTAGGTGAATGGAAAATTCTGAGAGAGACTGTGGTGTGTGCTCTCTTCTTCCCTGCTGGCAGTGTTTAGTTTCACTTTCACAAAATCCTGGCTTGTTCTATACAAATCAGATATCATGGTTTATAAGAAACTGGTTAGTTTCAAGATAAGCCAACTTCAAGACACAGGATATAAAGCTAGCTTGTTAAACTAACCAAAATTTGATAAAAGCCGTGACATTTGATTTGTATGCAGTAAACCAGGATTTTGTGAAAGTGAAACCAAATGCTGCCTAAATCCTCTTCCCGTGCTGCTGGAGGAAAGGGAAAGAGGAGTGTTTGCAACCCAAGTCTCTGGCTAGTTCCAACTTGTACACATAGCACTAAACCAAACTTACAAAAGCTGGTGCCCTCCAGATGCTTTGGACCTCAACTCCCATCATTCCTGACTAAGGGCCATGCTGGCTGGGGTTGACTGGAGTTGCAGCCTAAAATATCTGGAAGGTACCAGGTTTGGGAAGACTGTGCTAAATCATGGTTTAGCATTATATGCTAACATGCTCTGTGTTTGAGAAACCATATCCCTATCAACCCACCAACAAATCAAGCATGAATAAAAGTTAACAAAATTTTAAAAAGGGGTTATAAAATGGGTGTGCAAATCCAGATTGTCTAAAAACAAATCTGATATTGTAACATTGCATAATCTCCTCCTCACTATGGTTATAAGTAGGAGTTCCCTCTCCCTTTATGTTGTATTGTTTCACCCTCCATTTCAGTTTTAATGTCATGATTGGTGATACATAATCACCAGCATTTTTGGTAGCCACAGTTAGACCAAACCACAGTAGCAATGTAATGGTTCGAAACTGGTTTTGCTGGTCAAGGAAGTTATATGGAAACCACTTTATTACTGTTAATGAATGCCATGCAGAAAAAGATCCAGACTGGATTAACCAGAACAGGCAATCATGAAATGTTGAATGTCTTTAAGTTTCCTTTAACACAAAGTACAACACTACACCAAATGAACATACCAATGATTATGAGAAAAGAAGGCAATTGGCATGTCTGAGCACATTGAAACGCCCAGGTTTTACTTATATAGCATCAGTCTCACTACTGTGACTAACTCACACCATCAGATAGCAGCCTGACCATTTTAACATGAGAATGGCTCTATATAACACTAACTGAGGAAGAAAGAGAAAGACTAACTTTAGTAAAGCATGAAAGCAATCAAATAGCTGCCCTTTGGATGTGTATGGACTCCAACTTCCAACAGCCCCAGCCAGCACATCCAATGGTTCCCCATCCCCAGCATGTAGTCAACATACATAGAATAAAAGCTGATAATCCAGCAGAATATAAGTGGAGACTTAATCATCCAGTTCTGGATTCTTCCCCAACCTGGTGCCCTCTACATGTTTTGGACTACAACACCCATTATCCCTGACCATTCGCCATGTTGGCTGGGGCTCATGGGAGCTGCATTCCAGCAACATCTGAAGGGCTGCAGGTTCTCCACTTCTGCTATAAGTGAACATCTGCAGCTTGGAATAAAAGAAGGCAAGATTTTATTTCTTTTTTCCTGATGAAGGCTACATGCTGAAATACTTTGGGTGAATTAGAATTGTAAATGAATTCAATTCTGAGCATCAGTTTGAGGCACTATCTGCTTTTTGACCTGGGTCAGCTCCTACAAGTTGCATAGGAAAGCTAGATGTAAGGGTATCAGTGGCTACTAGCCATGATGGCTGTGCTCTGCCACCATAGTTAGATGCAGTATTCTTCTGAAAACCAGTTGCCAGAAGCAGAGCTTGGAAAAGTTAGTTTTTTTAAACTACAACTCCCATCAGCCCCAGCCAGCATGGCCACTGGATTGGGCTGATGGGAGTTGTAGTTCAAAAAAGTAATTTTTCCAAGCTCTGGCCAGAAGCCACAGGAGGGGAGAGTGTTCTTGCACTGCTTGTGGGCTTCCTATGGGCTTCTGGTGGGCCAGTGGCCTAATGCAGCAGGTTCTTCTTTTGTTCTAAAGGTTCCAGCACTTGTCCTGCTGCCCCTACTACAGTTTTGTGACTTACATAGTGATTCACTACATCTGCAGTATAGATCTTTCACAAAACATGTCAATACAAAACACATAGAAAGTTTTAATATATTGACCATTCCTAAATCATAAAAGATAATGAGATTTCAGACTTTTTAAAAACAAACTGATAGACCAGTTGGCTAAATACATTTATAAAAAGCCAACATAGATTATTTTTCAAAGTCTGATTCAACGGCGTCTTGATTTTCCTATAGTGTTCAAATTATCTCTTGGTTTTTGAGAACAGCCTGACAACAGCAGTTAAGTGCAAAAGTATACAGCTAATTCACTATCGCATAGCAGAACTATCAGGTTTACACCTTCCAGGTTGAGATGCAGTTTGAATTATTCATCTGGCTCTCCCCTTGATCCTGAAAAAGGTCAAGCTTTTCATACAATTTACTTTATTGATGTACTTTCTACATACAAAAGCAGGACTATGCATTATTAATCACTGCCCTTCATATGTCTGATAACATCAATTAAATCTGGGTTTCCTCCCTTGTTTTAAGCTTTAAACAATAAAAGCTGGTCCTTAGCAATAAAATTATACAGCCACTTAAAAGAAAAGCTGTAGAGAACTTTATCATATAGACCCTTTACCAAGTGTTTTCCTAACACTAAAAACATATTCACATAATGTTAAGCACACATAGCCAAGCTGTACATTTTCTGTCCTAACAGCCTTGTCTCAAACATGCAACAAAATGGTTTTCAAAACACACTGTCAGGTACATAATGGGGAAACCATGCCAGTTGACTCAACAGACAAGCAGAAATGTGCTCCAATTCATTTACACCAACAGATGGTTCCTTAAAGATCTCAACTAGCAAATCTACAAACACTAATTGGTTTAGGAGTGATTCTTGTCCCTAACATCAAAGAATGAAAACTTGGCAAAATCAATCAAACTTAAAGGCCAAAGCTTTAAATTTGGTAATGTGTTATCATTAGCCATTTAAATATCCAGTTTCCTCACTAATCAGTTTGTGTGTAACTGCTATTAAAGGTGAGAGTAATGAAACAGCATCCCTTTGCATCTTGCTTGAGTGTTCTCACATAGCTTAACAGAGAGCTGAAGAGGTATATTAACTGTTTCACTTGTACCAGAGCATTTTATTCATAGTGAAAGGGCACAGCAGACACACAGAGTATTAATATGAAGAAAATGCTTTTCTGCTTCATTAACAAGAAAGCAAAAGGAACAAACACAAGCTGTGTGTCTGCGAGTGTTATGGTGCCTTCAAGTCGATTATGACTTACGGCAACCCTATGAATCAGTGACCTCCAGTAGCATCTGTTGTAAACCACCCTGTTCAGATCTTGTAAGTTCACGTCTGTGGCTTCCTATATGGAATCAATCCATCTCTTCATTGGCCTTCCTCTTTTTCTACTCCCTTCTGTTTTTCCCAGCATTATTGTCTTTTCTAGTGAATCATGTCTTCTCATTATGTGTCCAAAGTATGATAACCTCAGTTTCATCATTTTAGTGTCTAGTGATAGTTCTGATTTAATTTGTTCTAACACCCATTTATTTGTCTTTTTCGCAGTCCATGGTATACACAAAACTCTCCTCCAGGACCACATTTCAAAGGAATTGATTTTTCTCTTATCCACTTTTTTCGCAGTCCAACTTTCACATCCATGCATAGAGATCAGGAATCCATGGTCTTAATGATCCTGACTTTGGTGTTCAGTGATTCCTCTTTGCATTTGAGGATCATTTCTAGTTCTCTCATAGCTGCCCTCCTAGCCTTCTTCTGATTTCTTGACTATTGTCTCCATTTTGGTTAATAACTGTGCCAAGGTATTGATAATCCTTGACAAGTTCAATGTCCTCATTATCAACTTTGAGGTTACATAAATCTTCTGTTGTCATTACGGTAATCTTGATGTTGAATCTGTCATCCTTGCATCTCTTTTGTAGAGTTCTTCAGTGTATTGCTTCCATCTTCCTTTTATTTCATCTAGGTCAGTTAGTGTGCTCCCCTGTTGATTATTCAACTTCCCTACTCTTGGTTTAAATTTCCCTTTCATTTCTCTAATCTTTTGGAATAGGGCTATTGTTCTTCCCTTTTCATTGTCCTCTTCTATTTCTATACAATAACTATTATAATAGTTCTCTTTGTCCCTACGTACTAGTTGCTATATTGTTGCATTTAGGGTTCTGACCGTGTTTCTATCTCTTTTTGCTTTTGCTTTCCTTCTCTCTTTAACTATTTGAAGAGTTTCTTCAGTCATCCATTGAGGTCTTTCTCTCTTTTTAACTAGAGGTATTATCTTTTTGCATTCTTACCTGATACTGTCTCTGACTTCACTCCATAGTTCTCCTGGTTCTCTGTCAAGTAAGTTTAAAGGGCAAGGCAGCAGGGAGCTCAGTAGCATTGGACAGGCTCCAACATTGGGCCCGCATTGTGCAGAGCTCTCCACTGCCTTGCCCCTGCCCCTCTCAGCAACCAGCAGTGTTGGGAAACTGGGAGAAAAATGCAGCTCCACCGGCAGCTACTGCACTTACAGATGGTCTTTCCTGAGTTGTCAACAGGTAGTAATTTATTGCCACTATCTGCTTCACCCAATGAAAATATAAATTTCCTTTCAAAAGCACATATGTTAAAAGTCCAATACCTGAAGACATTCAACATCTCATACTGCACAATCTCTATCTATTGCAAAGAGTATGGAGGTAAAAAGCAAGTCATTAAAAAGAAGGTGACCTTTATGCTAGAGTGGATTCCATTAAAGCTGTTTTCACAAGATGGGGAAACCTTTAAGTTGCCAGAGGATGAATGTTCAGAGTTTGATTGAAAGTAAATTTGTTCATTTAAAGCAATGTGTCAGTGACAGAAATCCACAGGAAATCCAAGCCCTTCATTTCGACAACATGCTCAGAGATAAGAAAAGATATGCACAATAAAAACAACCCCACTGCCTTTTCACAATACAATTATTTTCTTCCACACCTAGATGATTTTAGAATTCAAGAGAAAAACGTACATGCAGATATATTTTGTTATAAAATAAGAGGAAAGCAAAATACTGTAGGGCTTCATGAAAGGCTGTTAATCAGATTATTTTACTATTTTTAACTTATTTTTATCTAAATCTTTATAAAGGCTTTCAAAAGTAGTCTAGTATCTCATTCTTGTTTTAAGGCTTATCTTGTTACTCTGCATAACATATTGCAATTCAATTACTGCATGTCTAAGTCACACTTTTAAAGCTAGTCAAAGATTTTAAATTACCTGATATAGTTTATGAACTTAATCCTCACCTGCATTACAAAAGCAAGAGCCCTTTGCCTCAGAAATCTGTCTCCAGATCAGATTATACTTGCCTTCCTTTCCTTAGAACATTGCAAGCTACAATGACCTTGAGAAATGTAATTTCCCTAGGATACCCTAAAGTTCATACTCAGAAACCCTAGGGAAATCAGATTTCTCAGGATCCCTGGGATGCTGCCATTACAATATTCAATGTGCCCAGAAGAGACTGCAAGGTAATTGGAGAAGGAAATGCACTGGAGGCTTTTGAAACCTGTCATGTTCCTGCTGATATTCACTGGGAGACCAACAGGATCTGAATGTCAGCATTGATACTGGGTGGGTTGGTGGGAAGAAGAGCTTAGGGGGCAATCCACACTCTGGCTGCTGACCAGTAGGGCTTTAGAGAGCAGGTAGGCCACCACTGCATCTGCAGCCTTACTGTGCAAAGCAGCTGGGGTGAAAGGGTGGGGTCATGACAGCAGTGGGACTAGGTTGGGATTCAGCAAATCCTAGGCCTTTCCCCACCCTGCCTCAAAAATGTCTCGTTTTAGGTGCTCTCGCTGGCTGCAACAGTGGGGATCCTGCAGATAGAAGGAGAAGCTTCAGAAGAGCTGGGCAGAGGGACACCTCCACCCAACCCAACCCCTCCTATCAGCCTGGATTGCTCTGCCATTGCAAAGCTCAGTCCCAAAAACCATGGAGTTCATCATTATTAGCATACCTTTCAAAGCAGAGTTATTCTGAAAAAAGGATTGTAAGCGTTGGTCTAACAGACTGAAGGGAAAAGTAAAAGACAATTGGACAAATTCTTACAATTTCTTAAAATCTATTGCTGTTTGAGTGTTGCCTTTGTTTTACCTGGCATTTTATGTTTTATTTTGCTAAATGCAGTATTTAACTTCACTTCTTGTCATGTTGTTGTCATTTAAAAAAAGTTTTTAAAATGTTTTTAGTCAGTCTCCTTGGGCTGAGAAGAAAAGGCAGGATATAAATGTTTTTTAAAAATAAACAAATATGTAAATCTCCTGAATATTTTTCGTAACATGGGACACTGATTTTCAGTGTGTTATATTGGGCTAGCATATAGCCTACCACAGAACTGTGACTACTTTACTGTAGGGACAAACTGCAGTTGAATGCACCAATGGCAAGCCCTGGGGGGAAAAGTAGGGGGTGATTTCCCCAAAGATATGGTCTGCCCACATGTATCTGCAGAGGTCAAGGATAGGAGATGGTTGACACATTTGTGTTTGGGCAGAGATGGTGGGCATGTTCTTCCTCCCCCCTGTAGGTAGGGCATTTGTGAATGGGACTATAGGGTTTAAAGGCAAAGTCCTGCCAGACTACACTAGTATTATGTAGCAGGTTATAAATCTAAATTTCAAAAATAGGCATGAGGAAGGGTCATTAAACAACAAGTGAAGGCAAACCAGAATAAAAAGAGAGAGAAAAGCCTCATCATAAACTTCCTGAGAGGAATTTGTCATGTCTCTACCAATTCTATTAAATAATTCCATTTAGTGGAGCACTAATATAAGGTAATCAATCATTCTTCTTATCAACCATCATTCTTTGCCATCATGTAGCATTTGAACGATTATTTATCCTTCCAAAATCCTTGAAGAAAGGGGGGGGGAGCAGGAGGGAGGACAGACAGATCTGAGTGGAACTGAGTGTCACTTGCGTCAGTAGGTCAATTTTGCATATTAAAAAAGTAGAAATAGCATAACATTGACCATTCTAATGCACAAAAGGGAAATGGATGACATGTTATGTCAACACATGAGATGGTGGGAGAGAGTAAGGCCATGCTGAGGAGCCCTCACCTTTGCATCTGTGCATGCAGCACAAATGTTTGTAGGGACATGGCCTTTGAGCACAGCTGTACATGTAAAGCCACACACACAGAGCAGACATTCATGCTGTGCGTGCATGCCAGGGAGAAGGACTACTCCACAAACAGAACATGGTTGTGTAACTACAGCCCACTCTCCTCTCACATGATGATTTAACTCGTTAATGTATAGGGATAGTGTGTCAAATTAACCATTCTAGTTAAACATGTTTAATATATGCAGTAGGATAAGCTATCAAAACAAGAATATTAAAACAAAGGGGTTTCAGTCTCAAGCTATAAAGCTGAAAGAAATTCCACAGAGTAACTTTGTCAGTCTATTTGCAGCAAGAACACAATAATTATCCCCTGCAATGTTATCAAGGACAACTATGGTGCAATTAGCACTGAGCTATTTTACCATTTCCTATGAGATGTAATAAGATTAAGATAAAACCAAGTAGCTTCCAAGCTACCTGATGCTGCCTGACAGTTACTTGTCCAGGATTTTTATATGCTTTACAATGTCAATTTGCTCTGGACTTCAGGCTGCAAGATGTGACCACGCCAGACCAAGATGTGACAAACACTGTTATCTTTTCGGCGCTAGGTCAAGACTTTCCTCTTCTCCCAGGCATTTTGGCATGTGTTTTTAAATTGTTTTAAATTTTTAAATTGTGTTTTAATTTGTTTTTAAAAGATGTGTTTTAAATTTGTATATTTGTTTTAATGTTTTTAGTTACTGTAAACCGCCCAGAGAGCTTCGGCTATGGGGCAGTATATAAATAAATAAATAGGGCGTCTGTGTTAGGATAGGATTTTAAAAGTCTGTTATGCCACATCAACATTACTCACTAGAAATTCAAACTTGGCTGAGTTCAGCCTTCCCCAACCTGGTGCCTTCCAGATGTTTTGGACTATAACTTACATCAACCCCAGCCAGCACAGTCAAACAGCAATGCATGGGTAACTGCTAGGTGGGGAAAACTCCCGCTGGGAGGAAGGGCAGGATATAAATCAAATAATAAATAAAATAAATAAAATATCCAAAGAGGGTAGGCCACACTTGCCAAGGGGGTCTGGGTTAGGACTGAGCTAGAAGGCTCAGTGGACCATTGAAGCCAGACAGCTAAGGGATTAGGTGTCAAGCAATTCTCCCTTAAATGGTCCTGAGTTTTTATGTTCTTGGTAAGTTAATCAGTTTAATAAATGCTGTGGCTTGCTTAGTTTGTGCCTGTCTCTTTTTTGCTATCCACACTGAGCTCCTTCAAAATTATTTGAAGCTGACAGCATCTACCAGCTGGCGTAGCCAACACAACCCTTTAAGTCTGCAATGTTTCCTTAATCATGTTTAGGGAATTTCTCACATTTCTCACCTTTCAAATCTTTCTAACACAAAGTTTGTGTTTACTTTATCTGACTTCTTCCATAAACATTGAAAAGTTTGTCTCAATTTGCCATTCTAATTCTGCATTGTATAAGGAGTTCACAAGTACAGAGAAAAGAAACATTCATTTCCAGGGTTGCTTTTTAAGTGAGATGTGGATTTACATGAAGTTTTATCCTCTGAGTTGTGAGTTGTGCAGTGGAAGTTCTTTAAGACTTAGTGTTTCAGGGCTATGCTTCGAGATGTAGCAGGTCAGCTGGTTTAAACATATCACAGAAGTGTCTTATTTTATTATAATTTTTGAGGTTTAAAATCTGTATGTCTACCTTGGATACAAATAGTATAAGTAGTAATTCAAAAATAAAATGACATTGAGAAAAAAAGACAGGCTGTTCTTTAGTAAAGCCGGATGCAATCAAATGCTTTAAAGCAGGGGTGATGAACTTGTGACCTTCCAGATGTTACTGGCCTCCAATTCCCATATTCCTTGACGACTGGCCATACTGGCTGGGGCTGATGGGAGTTGGAGTCCAAAAAATATCCAAAGGGCCACAGGTTCTCCACCTTTGCTTCACTTCCCATTTCTGGCAGTAGTTCCACAACCTAGCACAGCATCTTTAGGCCAGGAGCAATCAGACTGAATTGCGCAAGGATGGTTTAAGCCACTGTAGTTTAAAATAGCAAAATTTCAAGTAAAAGCAATTGGCTTTTATTTTTACTCAAACAGTTGTTAATAGTTTCCTTTTAGAGGCTGGAATCATCCAGAGAAGGGTATGAACAGTACACACACACTGGGATTTGCTTTCCCAGATGGAGCACCCAACACTCCAGTGCTCTGAAGGTGTCTAGTCTATTCTCTGCTTCATCAGATGAAGAATGTGAAAGATGTACCTGTTCCAGGTGCAGCAATAAATCTAGGAGAATGCCAAGCCAAACAAGATTAAATGAATGACTGAAAAAGGCTCAACACGATAATAAGAAGCTGTCTTATTCCAAGTCAGACCATTGATCCATCAAGCTCAATATTTCTACGGTGACCAGCAGCAGCTTATGAGGTCTCTGGAGATGCTAGGGATTCAATCTGCAACATTCGGCATGCAACGTATGGGCTATACCTCTTCTCCTAGCATCAGTTACAGTTGACCAGGCTCACAGGCCCTGTTGCTCTCTTTTAAGTCTTTTTTTTTTACACAAATCCAGATTGCACCCCAGATTTGGGATACAATGCAATGGGCACCTGGCTCCTTCTTACTGCAGTCCCCCCACTACCTAAAAAAGTCACTACTGAAGAGTTTAAGCACTTTTTAAGAGAAGCTTCTACTACAGCTCAAAAGACTGCAGTCAGAAGAGAAAAATGGGAAAGCTAAGATATCATAGCTGTTGGACACGAGTCTCTTTGGATCCAAGTCCAAAGCTACTAATATAGTCCTGTCTACGACTTGTATTAGAAAAACAATTTATATAATATCAATGTACCACTCAGTTTACTTTGTTTGCATATCCTATCTTTGCTCCAAGGAACTCATGGTGAGTACTTGGTCCTCCTTTCCTCCTTTCAGCTAGGTTAGGCTTACAGTTGGTGATTGCCCAAAGGTCACCAAGTGCACTTCAAGGCCACATGAGGATATGAACTCAGTCCTTGTCTGACACACTACACCACCCTGGCTCTCAGTTTAGAAGGACTATCTTCAGGAAAACCTTCTACATACATGAGATTGCCTTATATTGAGTCAGACCATTCGTCTATCTCACAAAGTACCATCTACACCAGGGGTAGCTAATATAATGCCTTCTGGATATTGCTGGACTCCAGCTCTCACACCACTGGCCCCAGCCAGCATGGTTAATGTCAGAGATTATGTGAGCTGATGTCCAACAGTATCTGGAAGAACCACAGCTCAGTGGCAAAGCTTCTGTTTTATATGCAGAAGGTCCCTGGTTCAATCTCTGGCATCTACAAGTAGGGCAGGGAGAAAACACCACCTGAAATTCTGGACAGCGTCTGCCAGTCAGTATAGAAAAAACTGAGTGAGATGGACCAATGGCCTAACTTGGAATAAGGCGGTTTCCGATGTTCCACGTTGGTTTTCACTGGTCTATGGACCGACAGAGTACCATAAGCAAAAGAAACAGTCCCCCGCACCAGGGAGCTTGCACAGCCCCGCAATTAGTTTGCTTTGGCATGAAAGAAAAAGAACATCTGCTGGAGTCTGAGTACCATTCATGCAGCAGTGTAAAAAGAGTACAATCTTCCTTAATATTAGGAATCACCTGGACCATTCATATTAAATTTTGCTCTTAGACTTAAGTAGCTAATTGGCACTAGGTCTGTAACCAGAGTCTTAACATAATGCAAAATAGGAAATGCCTGTAAAAAGCTGAATATTTACTTCTGACAAGAGAACACCCACCCATTGTTCCGACAGCTCAAGGACACTCTATTACAGGGACAGCACTTCAAACACAACTGTCAGTTCAGTTGTGTAATTGCAAGTGATGCAGGTTTACAATCTATTTTTCCCGTCTGTTCAGGATTTCAGTAATTCCACACATGCCAGTATTTCAGACATGTTTCATGGATGGTTCTTTCAAAACACTGAAAAGGAGGTCTTTATTATTTTTACTGCTTATCTCTAGTTAAAAGAAGGATATTTATAAAAAGATTAGGCACCAGACATCTTGACCTGAAGTCCGTGACAGCTTGCCCAGTCTAGGCCGAACAACTACATCATCCTTGCCCAAGCAGCAGACTGGATGCAAAAGTAGAAAGTAAAAAGAAGTCAACACCTTTTCTTACTTCCCTGTAGGAACATAGGAAGCGGCATTATACTGAATCAGACCATTGGTCCATCTAGCTCAGTGCTGTCTGCAATGATTGGCAGCAGCTGTCCAGGGTTTTAGGTAGGAGTTTCCTCAGCCCTACTTGGAGATGCTGGGGATTGAACTTAGGCCATTCTGAATGCAAGGCAGATGCTCTACCACTGAGCTACGGCCCTTCCCCATGCGAGCTTTGTACAAGTTACACCTTTGTTCGGCCTCCAGCTCTGACTTGAGAGAACAGGGAGGGAGCCAGAGATGGATGGATGGATGGATGGATGGATGGATGGATGGATGGATGGATGGATGGATGGATGGATGGATGGATGGATGGATGGATGGATGGATGGATGGATGGATGGATGGATGGATGGATTCATTCATTCATTCATTCATTCATATACTGCCCCATTGCCAAAGCTCTCTGGGCGGTTTACAGCAATTAAAAACAATAAAAACAAATACACAAATTTTAAAACACAAAAACACAATTTAAAAACAAGATGTCACTAATGAGGGCATAAAACACACACAAACTACATAACTGGAGGACCAATTCAAATGTGTACTCTTTGATATGGCACAGTCCAGACACATGACTGCACCACCTCAGATCTCACATGGCTGCTAGTTTCCTAACATACCACGTGAAAATTATGCTCCATATTACAATTTCATAGAAAAAGCATGTGTGTGGGGTTTTTTCTTCTTCTTGTATTTGGGTTTTTTTATGTAACAAAAATTAAATATCACTTGATAGTAAGTAGGAGGACCTCTATGTGGTTTACAAAAAATAAAGCAAACATAAAAATTAGCAATAAAAGACTGAGTTAAAAACAGGAATTTTAAAAATAAAAAAAGTTAAAATCTATAATGAGATAAAAAAAGATTAAAACACTTGTCTACTTCTATATGTCTGAACAAAAATATTTTTAACAGGCACCAAACAGAGTACAGTGAAGGCGCCTGCCTGATGTCAATAGGCCGAGAGTTCTAAAGTGTAGGTGCTACCATGCTAAAAGATTTAATATAAAGCATCAGATCTGGGAGTCAAATGCCGCCCTCCTGGCCTCCCTATTCAATCCTTGGATTCTCTCCAGGCCACATTTCCTTGGTGAGTGACACCCTTCACCAGCCCTGCTCTGCATCCTTCTCAAGTGCTTTTGCCTGGCTGGAATATATCCTTGAACTGTGATAGAGATGTGTGCATAGAAATCTCTGACTTTTGCATGGCTGGAACACACCCTACTGTACAAACGTAAGAGACACATCTATTACTCTACCCACTTTTTGCCTCTGGTCTAACCCACAACTGGCATGTTGACTCCAGAAGGTTAATCAGGAAGGAATGAGGCACTCGGTAACATGTACCTCTGAGCATATGGTGAGTGGTGGCAACACCTGCAATCAGCCCAAATAACAGAAACAGGACAGGTGCTGTGCTGATATTGTTTTACCAGGGAGGAAGCAACAACATTAGGACAGTTCAGATAGTTCAGATAGTCACTTTAAATGTTTGATTTACTTTGCAATTTTAGTGAAGTTTCCTATAGTAAATCATTTTCTTTTGCTTCTGTTTCTGTGAATATGTGATGTACAGCAACACTCTGCAAAATTTACACTAAAAAAACTTCAAAAACAATTGTTGAATAACAGCACTGACTGTACTGCAAAATAGTCTCCAATGGACATGAAGAGTGATAAAACAGTGGGAGGTGAAATATATTCTAGCAATTTCTAGGTGTGCTCTATATTTTTAACTGACCATGCACACCTTTCCTTAAGCAGAGTGGTTGAAACATAGCAGGCTGAACACATGCATCTTGGGCAGGCCAAGTTTTTTTTCCAGCAGCTAGAACCATTGCTTAAGTAGCAACATATTGTAATGAGTCTGATTTCACATCAAACTGCAGTTTCAGATTCAACTGTTAATGCACCCAAAATAGAAATAGAACAGAATCTCCAGCTTGAAACACAAAAGGCTGTCTTCCCCATCATATGACGCTGACCAATAAAAAAGCTTTGAAATTAATAAAAATAAAATTGACACAGATTTCTAGGATGAATAATGAGTGAAATATAATTTTCTCGGTTGGATTCTCTGTAGAAACAGTAGTAAAATAGAAAAGAAGAACAACAAACATACAAAAATATAATTCTACATCTTTGGAGATGGCAGGTGTTGCCACCACTCACCATATGCTCAGAGGCACATGTTACCAAATTCTTCCAAGCTACACAGGAACTGGATTGGACTGTGAAAGACCAACCCAAATTGTGTTTGCATTTTGACAAATTTGTACGACAGTACAATATCTCAGAGAGATTAGGTCTTCTGCTCCCCTGGTGCATTCACTATAGCTGCCCAATTTCCCTGCTTTTTAAAGTTTGAAAGTAACTGTTGGCTATAATTACGTTCTTAAACTGCAAGGGTTTGGGCCTATTAGTGAATCTATAATGCACTGGATCACTCCTCACAGTTATCAGTAAAGTTTATCATTTCACGACCAACCTACACCCAAGTCTTCAAGGTGAATTTTGAAAATCCCAGTCTATTTAACCACTTATATCCAGGACCTGTCCATTATTAAATTATCTCTTGATCTAGCTGATTCAACAGCTGTGCATGTGTGTTTACTTCTCAGATATGGAAGACACTTATTCACACAATTATAATACAGAACAGGGCTTATGTCAGCACTTGAATTAACCCTTTAGCAGACTGATATGTAGCAACAGATAGTGCTACTATTCAGAAGAAACTGGAAACTAAAACATGACTTTTGTTTATGCCAAGTGCTGGAGACAGATATCCAATATCTACAGTACATTCTTTGATATGTATTGGTACCCTCAACTGTTTACAGTAATACATAATCCTTGCAAATTGTACATGTACACATACCAATAAGCAGGTTTTCCATGTGGACAGGGAGGAACTGTGTGAAAAGATTAAGACCATCCAGAGAATTAAAAAGAAACACCTTCCCCTAAAGATTCATATCATCACTTTAACATATGGCACTGCAAAAACCAAGAACTGGCACTTTAGTATTATGTCTATGAAGTCAGGAACTCTCTGTGTGCACATTCACACATGCATGTAGCATTTTACTGTGAGATAGTCATCTCTACTGCTGATGCAGGCTTCCGTTGTATGGCGTAACTCACTTCAAAACGTGACTGCTTATGTGTTGGGAAAAGACTGATGTTACTGTATTTGCTAGCTGGAAGGTTCATGCCTTTTGGATTTGACCCATCTAAGGACTTTGCAGAAACAAACAGTACAAGATGAACAAGTGTACTGGGACTATAGGAAATAGTGACACCCCCCCACCTGCCAAAAACACACCCATAAAAACCAGTATATAGAAGAACAAAAACTGGTACAAAATAAAATATTTCTGTGTGATAAGTTCAATTCAGATGTATTAATGTTCTCAAAATAGCAGGCTCCAGCAGACTATATTCCTCCATAACTTTCCCAGCACTCAACCCCTGACTTCATCAGAAAACACTTTGCTCAACAGCATCATCAAATCTCTACAACACCTATGTGAGGAATGTGTGATGTAGGGAGCAGGAGAGAGATGGAATGCAGACTAAAAAGGAAACCCTAAAACTGTGCTCAGCCTCCTACTTACTGATAGAAAATTTGCCAATATTTTTAGTAGCAAAGTTTAAAGCCCAACATTATCCAAATATTCTCAAATAGCTTTTGTTAAAGCCACAAGAACACAGAACACAATCAAAATAACTGCCATGCTAGTCTGTGGCCAGATTAAAACTATGATCTTGCATGGAATTCATGCATAAAAGTTTTCCTCTGCTGCTGCAACTTAGAGCTGATAAAGGTTGGGAAATATCTGCACTACAGCTTCTCCAGATCTTACAACCTACAACACTGTTAGTAACTATGTACAATAGCCCTCTTCAGAAGTTATATTAATGTGTAGGACGAGTACCTAAGTGGAGTAATGTTGAGCAGGCACATCCCTGGCTCCACATGTGCTGACTAGCCCCACCCCAGGGATCCCTGCATACAGCATGGATGTCTGCAGGGAGGGAACTTTTAAATGCACAGCCATATGATGAAGGCTCCCTCCCTGCAGATGCTTGCCCTGCCCCTGCAGACACAAGTTGTTACATATGACATTAGAATGTGGCTACTTAGTAGGGCTCTGCTACTGCTCATGTGTTGGTCTAATGCACTTCTGAATAGGGTGTATGCACACTTGGGTGCACCTGAATAGGGTGCACACTTGGGCACACCTGTTTTTATCAGGTTCAGAGAGGCAGAGAGGGGTACCGTACCCAGAGCTCCCATTTCTTCCTCTCCTCTCCCAAAGACCTCCAGACCCATTGCTTGATCACAGATTCACAAATTGAAAATTGTCATTGTATGACAACTAACACAGTGGGCACATGTAGATCATACCATTTGAGTTACTAAATGTATTCCAGTTTGAATATGGACCCTAACTGTGGAGGATAAATCTTTAAAAATAACCATTTAACTATTCAGAAATACAATGGCATTAAAGTATTTAGACAGAAAAACAGTCAGTTTTGGAATTTTGTGAATTAATGATCCAACCTTGATTCTAGCCAAGATGAACCTGAGAATTCGCAAGTGGAAAGGACTCTTAAATGTTTAGACTTTCCTGAATGATGGTTTGTTTTTATTTTTTTAAAAAAAACCCTGATAGTGAGTAAACAACCATATAACACTGGGTACTTGCAAAAGCAAAGATTTGTTCTACAAAAATGTCCCAGTAAAAAAATAAAAATGAAGTGAGATAGTGCAGAAGGAAGGAGATTGCGAATAAAATGTTTCATTATCTGACCTCAGGAGTGAAAAGGCATTGCAACTGTACACTGTTAAATAAATTGGTCCTTGCTGAAGGAACAATATTTCTAGCATTTGAATCCTGCCGTTCTTTCCTGGATTTCAAAGAGACAAACATAAAAGTTATTTTCTTCCAATAACTCAGTGGGTTATGTTAGGTCAAAAGACAAGAGCCTAGACATAACCTAGTACAGGAGCTCCACAATGTTTGACAAAGCCAGAAATTGCAGTTGCTAGACCTGGTTGGGCCCTACACACAACCATGGAGCACTGCGCATCTCTGCTTCACAATGGCCAACAAAGCCTCTGCCTCTTTTCCTCGGGTGGGGGTGGAGAAGAAGACTGCCATGCTCACCAGACAGTGGCAGCACATGTGACATGGTGACTGTGGAGCAAAAATATGGAAGACAGAGCTTAGATGAGTTACTTAATGAATTCTGTGGCTGAGCAGGAATTTAAAAATGAGAAGTTTACTGTTTAGAATCCACCACACTATTCTAGAGTACAGTAAAATACTCTCATTGCGCTGGACCTGATGAATTCCCAAACTAAAACTGGTCCATAAAGTAACTACGTGGGATAACCTGTTGATGGTCAAAATAATTTTTCAGTGACACAGAAAAGGGCATTCCTGGTACAGGTGTTGTGACTCTGGAATGCCCTCCTGTTCCAACAGATTGGTGTCAATTCTTTTCCGTTTTTGGCAGCAATAAAATACTTATTTACCCAAGCATCTATGCCTGCTGCTATGAAGTTTATTGTGTTGAACTGTTATTTTATATTTACGTGGTGTTTTATAGTTGGCTATGTATATTATTGGCAATCCATTGTAACCCACTCTGGCATCATTTTGTAAGATGAAGAAAGGGAGAAAATTATTTTAAATAAATAAGGAAATATTAAGAGGGGCAGGCTACTCAGAGCATATATCTCTTTTGAGGCAACTTCACCAGCTTCCAGTTTGTTTCTGGGCACATCAAAATGCGACTTCTGATCATTAAAGCCCTAAAAACCTGACTGCAACCAAGATACCCCAAGGACTGGCTTCTCCCATACAAACTTATTTGCAAAATCAGATAACCTACAACTGCGGTGTGCTGCTGTGTGGAAAAGGGTGTTTTGTGTTCAGTAGCAGCAGGGAGGTCATGATCTCCTGTCCCAGAAAGACTTGTCCTGAGAGGATAGCTTTTAGGCAACAAGTGCAAAGGGAGGACCACAAAAGATACAGGGCAGTACTCAAAGCTCCCTGTATCACAAGAGACTTGCACTAGCAGAACAAAACTTTCCCCTCCTCTCCTCTCTCCTGCAGCCTCCTCCATGCCCTCAAAATCAGCTCCAGAGAGTTGGGAGAAACAAATTTAATTAATAAATAAGTAGCAACAAATGTCATTGCAAAACAGCAGCCAAAGAACATGGATTGGTTTTATCGGTTCAGGTCTGGATTAAAAGTAATTCATTTGCAGTTCTCTTTGGAGCTGAGCAACGGTCATATAAGTGATAATGACACAATTCTGAATACACCCAGGCTTTTGGCCCAAAAGGCAAACTCACAATCTTCTTTTGCCTAGGGTTCATTCCCCCACCCACATTTAAACTCACCATATGGTAAAGGCTGAAATGGAAGCCAATCAAACTAGTCCAGCTATTGAAAATATTTTGATTCATTCTGATGAGGGAAAATTAAAAAGTCTGCTATTTTGCAGTTTTCTTAAAGGAGATCCATGGCCTTGAAAAATTTTTTCCTCTCAGAGCTTACTGTAATTGGGTTCCCCATGCTCTAGCTGCTCTTGCAAAGTGTCTAGTCATGCAAGAGGCAGTGTAGATGGGAAGAGGAGACTTGGAAAGATATGTCAAGAGTATTCTCAGCAAAACTGAAATCTTAAAGTTAAAGCATATTAAGGGTAAAAATAAATGTGAACATGTGAAAGACAAAGTTATGGGGCAGCAGAAAAAATTCAGGAACAGCAGGTAATTGGATAACAACATACAGCTAAAGGGAAAGATAACAGGGAGAAAGAAGTAAAAAAAGCACAAGTATCAGACTGTGAAAGCTAAGCTGGAATTTACCCGGCTTCTTAAATTTTCATGTGTATAAGAATCTTTATTCTAGAGGAAGGAGGCAGCAATCAAACATGCCATCCCCTACCCAACATAAGGAACAACATAGTCTTAGAAGAAATTACCATGTGCCTTTTCCTTTTCTTTTTCCTTTTTCAGTAGCTTTCTTTCATAAGGTTGTCAATACAAAGATAGCATTATCTTTATACACGAAAAACTGGAGTACTCACTGGAGTTTTGTTTCTTTCTTTCTTTCAGGAAAGTACTTGGAGTTAACACTTGTGATGTCAGCAGTTATTTTAGACCAATTACTGGAATCAGATCTTTCCAGACAGGATATATTTACAACAGTGTCTATAGTGCCTTACAATAAACTGATGGATGATTCATGCTATTTTTCGAACACATCAGAAGTAATCTGGAGCCACAGTGACAGCCGAACTAGACATAATTCTGCACAATTTGCCACTTTACACAGGACTAAGGAGTTGAAATATTTTTTGATTAAAAAATGTTTTGTGAAGTTTTTCACTACAGCTTCTTCTGGTAGACTAGTTTCTTAAGACTTCGAATGACAATCCTGCAAAGAACAGCCAACTTCGTGTGCAGAATGCCATTTGTCTTAAAAAACCAACCAACCAATATTTCTCTTACTAATTTTCAGGTAAGATCAGATACATCAGCATATTATTGCCACTGTATTAGATTCTGCATGACTATTTTAATGTATAGTTGGCTGTTTGGAGAGGGTGGGCACGGTGCTGGATGCTCTCAAATTGTGAACACTACCACACGATCCACAGCATGCATACTTGGCCGCTGAAAAAGTAACCATTATTTGCATCATATTTCAGATAATGGTTTGAAGGAGCCCACCCAACACAAATCAAGGGAAGGGTCTTACTTTACGTACAAAAGGTCCCAGGTCCAGTCCCTGATACCGGCAGAATGGACTGCGAATTGAATATGAAACCCTGGAGAACTACTGTCAGGCATTACTGAGACCAACAGACCAATGATCTGACTGTATAAGGCACCTTCCAATGATCTCAAGGAACAGCTCATCACTTGATGACTGTAATGCTACAAAGAGATTCCAGTCATGGGAACCCATCCCCATTTTTTGATATATTGAAACATGCCTCTCTGAATGCTCAATATATGTGTATCAGATATTATTTTGTTTATATATACGCTTCTCAATTCCAAAAAGTTTTTCAAGAAACAACTCCAAATGCTTATATAACATGGCCATCACCAAAGAGTTGTAATCAGGACCAATGTTAAACCTGAATGATCACAAATCTCTTGTGACAAAGCCTTACACTCTTGTTTTTTCCTGCTCTCCTTGAGCAGGAAAAATCAATTCTTCAAAGACTCACACTGCATTATTGATGTGAATATGGCAAACAATGTCCATAATCCCATTAACTGACCTCTAAAAGAAATGTTAGCAAGTATGTGATATTTAATGACGAGAGAGTGAGCTCCTGCAATGCCCTTCTTTAAACTTATGCCTAGTTAGACAGCTCAAGGCTTATCCTGGCACATGGCCTATTAAAACAGCTGTCAGTCAGGTGCTCATGTATTATTCAGGAACTTCACAGGCTTTGTGGGCCAAAACCTCTCTTGTCTCTTCTTGCATGCATTATCTAGTCAACTATTCAAGTCATTCAGCATTCAGGTTACTATGCAACATGAGTTCCAAAAAAAGAACAGAAAAGAAAAAAAGAAGAACGATTTCCTCCAGTTTAAAGATGTATGATTGTTCGTACAAGATTAGATCATCTTAATCCAGCTACCATTTTCAGGAATCTAGCTAGTTCTGAGGTAGCACTTGTCAGTGAGAAGTGTCCAATTTGACACCTATACATCCATTTTCACCTGCCTCCCCATCCTGACCAATTAGTCAGATGCCAAACCATGCTTGCCCAAATTCTATTGATGCAGCACTACTAGGAGCCCCTGTGAACCTCCCAAGCAATTTTCTGTGTAAGACCACTGTTAATGAAGGAGAGACTTCTCAATACATATACTAGGTGACCTAGGTTTTTCATTCACATTCCAGAATATTTCGTGCCCTCTGCAAAATAAAAATAAAAATCTCTCAATCGCAAGTGAATTATCAGGATTTACAATACAGAAAAAGATTGGCCCTTCTACTAGTTAAGTTGTAGATACATTTTGCTGTCAACAGCATAGCAACAGGGTCGAGGGCAACTTCCAGTACTCTGGAGATGTCTGAATGATGAGCTGGCCACAATTGTTAATATCTTCCTAGATATACTATCATAATCCTTCTACCTCCAACAGTAAAATGCAAATCCATACATTGTTCAGTGTGTGTGTGTGTGTGTGTGTGTGTGAGCCCCATTGTATTCTTTGCTTTTTAAATAAAAGGCTGAGTTGGCATTTTTACCATCAGCTACCTGCCCTCAAGTCTGCCTGCAGCATCTCCTGAACCCTCCCTCTGAAGGAAAAAGCCTGGATTTTGACCAATGTAATGAACTGTCAAGGGGTCAGAAGATGATCCAAGGATTCCTGAAGTACTGCATCTTTAGGATGAATTTTAATTGTTCTAAGCTACTTTGGGAAAATCTTAGATAAAATGCGGGTTATAAATATAATAAGAGAGGTAGAGAGAAGGTTGGTAGAGAGAAGGTGGTGCTAAAATGTTCACACAATGAATTGTATCTGTCCCTGAGAACTATTTTTTAAAAATTAAAGAAATGGAAGGTATTTCATTTACAACTGAAAACAGGAGGCATGCATGCTATAAAACCGAAGACAACCTTGTTTAGCTTGGCCATATCCCAACCTAAGCTTTTTGGCTTTAAGAAAAAAAATCTATACAATTTCCCTACCGCTTCCACCCCCCACAGTTTTTTTTTTAAAGAATACTTGGCTAGTTAGTTTTATGAACAGCTCTGCCAAACTAGAATAAACAAGTCTGAAAAACATTCCCACAAAGTTTTTTTTGCATAAACACACACACAAAAGGGGGGGGTGAGAGAGAGAATCAAACCAATGGGGACTGGAATATATACAACTGAGTAATCCAGGGAGCTGCACACTCACAGGGCAACTGCTGTGCATGTATTACTTGGGATAAATTTTCCATTTCCACATGCTCTTTACTACTATGTAGTATTTCAATGGACACATATTCTATTTCCTAATGAGCAAATCCTACACTAACACAGACTCTGCAATTTAAAAAAGAAGAAATAATAAAGGTTTCTACCAATCAAAAGCCACCTTTTGGATTCCCATCAGCAAAAATGAACATTACGGCTAGCAAGACTTCCTTTGGTTTTGCAGTCTATGTGGTAAGTGCTAATGTACTGTACTATAATAATGGATCAGTGGTGAAATCTGTTAGCAAAGAACTAAAAAATGCAGGATGTGAAATAATCAGGATCACAGTATTTTTCATCTTCTGAAAGCATTTTTCATATGCATCACACACAATCTCAAGATAAACCTCAAGCACAATATATAGTTACAGAAAACAGATGACTATTTTTCTGTGTGTCCAGTAAGTACCATCAAAATGTATTTCTATTTTCCATTTCTCAATCAGTGTGGATTCTACAATTACTGAGAGATGGGAAATATAAATACATTACAGAACTCTAGAAAAGTAGCAAGTTGCAGATACACATATCTGCTCCCAGACTGAATTCAGTGAATTCTAACACCACATCACAGACCATTTTCCACAAATGCTTCTGCGAATGAACCAAACAACTATGACTTCAAATGGACACATATGGAGCTTTTGAGATTTTATACTCCATCAGGCAGTATGGATTCCAGAGACGCTCAAGATATTCAGCCATGTGCTAAGCTTTGTAACTGGCCATTTCAAGAGTTTGCCTAATGGGGCAGTAAGTTGGCCGTGGCGGGGGGTTCAGAAGCTTTGCAGGCACAAGTCCCAGAATAAGATTTCCCATACCACACCAGGGGAAGGAAACCAATTTAAGCCCATCAGGCCCTTGAATTTGGATAGCCATTTTAGGCTAACTGTGACACCAGGCACAGATATCTGTTACCTCTGATCTAACTATTAAGACAGAAGATACAGGATCTCTTCTGCCATCACAGCGTTAACATCACAATGCTAAGACTGGAGATTAGCCTCTGTGCTGCCTTTTACCATAAAAGAACAAGCAGGGACAAAAAGCAGCAGCAGAGGCTTATCTTTGTTATTATTTATTTCTTTATTACATTTATATCCCACCTTTCCTCCTAGAAGGAGCTAAGGGCGACAAACATGAAAAGAACTCTAAAACATCTTAAAAACAAAATAGTTTAAAACATATTAAAAAAAATCTTTAAAAACATATTAAAACAAAACATCCTACAAACATCTTTTAAAAAAATGAAAAAAAACTTTAAAAACAATTTTCCTGCCACTATCAAATCATCAATCTGCCACCCAGCAGACCTCTTCAGAATTGTCCAGGGGCTATTACACGCTGTCCCCAAGGACATGGTAGAACCATCTGAAGCCAGCTGTAATGAATTTGCTAGGCACTTCCAGGATAAAATCTTTAGCATCCGCCAGGACTTAGACTCCAGTGTTATAGCAGGTGAATCAAGCGGGATATCCAGAGCACAGCCTTGTCCTGATTTCTTTGATGAGTTTCAGTTGGTGCAGCTTGAGGATGTTGACAAGGTGCTTGGACAGGTTCGTGCAACCGCTTCTGTGCTGGAGCCTTGCCCTTCTTGGCTAATAAAAGCTAGCAGGGATGGAACAGCCGGCTGGGCCAGGGAAGTGATTAATGCCTCTCTGTGAGAGGGGGTGGTCCCTGGCTGCCTGAAAGAGGCGGTAGTGAGACCACTCCTGAAGAGACCCTCCTTGGACCCAGAAAATCTTAATATTGTAACTATAGGCCAGTAGCAAATGTTCCATTCCTGGGCAAGGTCCTTGAACGAGTGGTGGCAGGTCAGCTGCAGACACTCTTGGTTGAGACCGATTATCTGGATCCATTTCAGTTGGGTTTCAGGCCTGGTTTTGGCATGGAAACAGCCTTGGTCGCCCTGTATGATGACCTCTGTCGGGAGAGATACAGCAAGAGTGTAACTCTGTTGATTCTCCTTGATCTCTCAGCGGCTTTCGATACCATCAACCATGGTATCCTTCTGGGAAGACTGGCTGAGTTGGGAGTGGGAGGGACTGCATGGCAATGGTTCTGCTCCTACTTGGCGGGTCAGCTCCAGAAAGTGGTGCTTGGGGAACATTACTCGGCACCCTGGACTTTCCAGTATGGGGTTCCGCAGGGGTCAGTTCTGTCCCCCATGCTGCTCAACATCTACATGAATCCGTTCGGTGCAGTCATCCGGAGCCTTGGAGTGCATTGCCATCAGTATGCTGATGACATGCAGCTCTATTTCTCCTTTTCATCTTCTTCAGGTGAGGCTGTCAATGTGCTGAACCAGTGCCTGACTGCGACAATGGACTGGATGAAGGCTAATAAACTGAGGCTCAATCCAGACAAGACTGAAATGCTGTTAGTGGGTGGTTCTTCTGACCGGATGGTGGATGTCCAACCTGTCCTGGATGGGGTTGCACTCCCTCTGAAGGAGCAGGTTCATAGCTTGGGGGTTCTCCTAGAACCGTCTCTGTCACTTGAGGCTCAGGTAACCTCGTGGCACAGAATACCTTCTACCAACTTCAGTTGGTGGCCCAGCTACGCCCCTATCTGGACAGGGATAACCTGGCTTCAGTGGTCCATGCTCTGGTAACCTCCAAGTTAGATTACTGCAATGCGCTCTACGTGGGGCTGCCTTTGAAGACAGTTCGGAAGCTGCAGCTTGTGCAAAATGCAGCGGGCAGATTGGTAACAGGGACCAGATGGTTCGAACACATCAAACCGATTCTGGCCCGCTTGCATTGGCTGCCTGTATGTTTCCAAGCTCAATTCAAGGTGCTGGTTTTAACCTATAAAGCCTTACATGGCTTAGGACCACAATACCTGATGGACCGCCTCTCCTGACATGAACCCACCCATACACTACGCTCAAATTCTAAGGCCCTCCTCTGGGTGGCCTACTCCGAGGGAAGCTGCGAGTCTGGTAACAA
This sequence comes from Rhineura floridana, assembly GCF_030035675.1. Classification (NCBI taxonomy): domain Eukaryota; kingdom Metazoa; phylum Chordata; class Lepidosauria; order Squamata; family Rhineuridae; genus Rhineura; species Rhineura floridana. Next base: position 103,971,971 of record NC_084486.1, read on the forward strand.
GGGAGAGGGCCTTCTCAGTGGTGGCCTCCAAATTATGGAATGATTTGTTTGACAAGGTGCACCTGGCGCCAACACTGTTATCTTTTTCGGCACCAGGTCAAGACTTTCCTCTTCTCCCAGACATTTTAGCATGTGTTTTTAAATTGTTTTTAATTGTTTTTAATTGTGTTTTTAAATTGTTTTTTGTGTTTTAAAATTTGTATATTTGTTTTTATTATTTTTAATTGCTGTAAACCGCGCAGAGAGCTTTGGCAATGGGGCGGTATATAAATGTAATGAATGAATAAATAAATAAATCTTTGAAAGCAATTCCAGCACAGACACAGACTGGAATAAGGTCTTAGTACTGTGGTCGGAGGTAGCCACTGCCTTTTGCCTTTCACCTTCTGCTTGCTTCTTGAAGGTAAATGGCAGCAGCAGAGATCTCTCACAACACTAAGATTAGAGATAAGTCTCTACCTCTTCCTGGTTTTTAAAGAGCTGTGGGACTACAGCAGTAAATTTGGAGACAAACCTTTGTCTGCTGCCACCTTGAAATTTGAATCACCTGATGTCATATGTCAGGTGATTGACAGGTGGGTAGCCCCACCCATCTGTTAAAAATGACACTATTTCCCATTTCCTCTTATTGTTCTATTTGTCTTTCAAAGCTCAGATCATTAACATAAAGCAGCATGACCAAGTGGGTAAGAGACAAAAGGGAGTAATCTGGGACACTAGGGGAGAAAAAATGAAATGACAGGGGAGGGGAGAGACAGGAAAGCAAAAGGGAGAAAGTGGTTCTGCAGAAGTCTGGAGTAAACATACAACTAAAACAGGAACTGGGAAAGAGTGTCACTCTGTGTGCTTTTCGGGGTGGGGGGAGATAACCACTCGCACCTAATGATGAAGGTGGCAGTGAGCTTGCTCTCTCCCTCTCTCTCTCTCTCTCTCTCTCTGTGTGTGTGTGTGTGTGTGTGTGTGTGTGTGACAGAGAGAGAGAGAGAGAGAGAGAGAGAGAGGCTTTGCAGGAAGCAGGGCAAGTCTCAAGGGCAACATTGTACCCATGGTTGCCACACTGGTGATCCCAGAACTGGATTAACTCTCTCTTTCCAATTTATCCTTCGCAGTTGTAGTAATTTCATTTTCATCCTGGTTTTCTTGCCCAAAGAAAGCCCAAAGCAGCTAACAACAAAATAGCATATAATTCAACTTAAACAAAATATCATCAGAATAATTAATAACACAATATAGCATATAGTTATTTTATTTATTACATTTATATTCTGCCCTTCCTCCCAGAAGGAGCCCAGACCAGCATAATATAAAACAAATCAAAACCACATTTATGGAAAAAACAATATAATACATTTATTAGATCCATGTGTATGGGCAAATAAATCCGCAAGACATCAAGATGTACCGAGGAGGTTTAGAATGGCATGCCCCATTCCTCCTGTCCCATATTCTTGTATCACATCCCTGTTTTTTCCTGATTTTTAGGGTTGTTTATTATTTTCTCAGGCTGCTTGCATGGTATGGTAGTCTAAGAAGCTCTGTTTAGGACAATAATTTCAACTTGCAGGCTTTCTCACTCTGCATATGTTGACAAACAGCTGGGAAAAGGCTGTTTAATTTGCCAAAACAGACAGTGAATCAGCTCATCACATACACTGACAGGTTCACAGCTGTATTCTCAGCCGTGGCTAGCACAAATCCAAGGCCCCCAAGGGATAAACAAAGAGCAGAGGCGTGAGATTCAAGTAAACTGGTCACTGGCAAGGGTAAAAATCTCACAAGTATAGGTGCCACCTATGCCCCCTCCCAGAGACTCTTTTTGGTATAAATAAAGGGCCCTAGATCTAGGAAGAAACCTCAACACCGAATCATGGCGCGGTATAAATCCAAACAGGGCCATAAAGAGGATTTCTTCACTGTTGCTGTCTGAGGCTTCAAACAGGAAAAAGGAGAACGTAAGATAAGATCTGTGCTCATCATTAGCTGCTTTAAGTGTTTTAGTGTCTGCCTGCCAAAAAACAACAGCTTTGCTTCAATAAAGCACTAAATTTTCTTTCTGCACAAGTGTTTCATGGTCTTTGAGATCTCAAACTTTCTTGCCTCTGGCACAACCACCTTTGGCAAAATGTTATGAGAATTGATTCAATAATAAAGGGTCCTCCTTTTGGTCTTGATGTAGTGATGCTGATGTACATATTTTTAAAAGTTTAAACTGATATTCTGATACCTGAATTGCATATAGCAAATGCAAAATTATTCTGAACGCTGTTTTCAACACACAGACTGCAATCCTAAACATACATACTAGGGAGCAAATCCTATACAGCTTAATGGGCAAGATTTCACCCTTGGATTGCACTGGTAGTTGCAGAACTATTTATATGCAACTGAAGCATCCAATGGTGTATTTGCCTTTGGACCATCCAATGGTTCCTTGTATCCAATGGTGGATTTGCCTTAGTGGAAAATACTTCCACTTGCACAAGTCTGGCCACCCAGTGTTTGCCAATTCTACTTACCTACCTAATACAGCTCTCTGTGCCATATGCTATTCCAGACCATCTACCAAATCTCTAGAGCAGCTTCTCTCTCTCATATGCAGGAAGGCTTAAGTGGGTGGATGTAGGATTGGCAACAGTGAGTGTCCTGACTTGTGCAAATGGAAGCATTTTCCACTGAGCCACTGGAATACAACTTACTAATTTTAATTCAATTATACTATTTACAAGCATAGAATGAACCTTCAGGTTTTCAATTAAAATCAGCAACAGCCAGATTGGACAGGAAGAAGAAATGTTTTTCATAAGTCATATTCCAAACAACTGGTGTTGGAGTTATAAAATCCATCTATTAAAGACATATAAGATATTTCTACTTTTGACCCCTTATGCTTCCTCAAGAAAGCATAATTAATTTACTGATTCATGCATTACTGAGACAAGACTCTTTTATGTGCAACACAAGTTACATAGAACTTGTTTGCAGTACAGCTATGAGCTATATGGCAGCTTCAGAAAGCTTTTCTAGGCTATTAAACACACCTCTTCCAGTGTTCTGTATTAGGATTAAATAAACACATGAGGATGGCAATGGGGACAAGCATGGTAACTCACACCCCCATTGCCATTCCAATTATCCTCCATGAGTTGGAGGATAAGCATATAAGGTTATTCAATGTAGCGCTATGGCAAACAGTCCATCAATAAAAAGATTTCTCATAACAGAACAATACCCCTTCTCCTCCCCCCATGCACCCCCTAAATCTGTTCTGGGGTTTCCCCTAACCCTCCAGAACAGATTTGGGGACTGCAAAGGGCATGTGTGGTGTGGGAGGAGGGGGGAAACCCGTTGTGCTAGCACCAACCCTAGTACCAGCACAAAAAGTTAGCTGAATGCCACGCATAAAGTGTACTCCTGTATGTCACAAATTCACACACCAACCCGTGGAAGGTTATTGGAATGGCAATGGGGGAGGTAGAGCTAGCACATTCATCCTCTCTGCCACCATCCCCCCTTTGTACATTTAATTAACCTTAATACAGAATGCCTGAAGAGGACTAGAATGTCCTTGTGTTTAAGATAGCACATCTCCCAAAGTTAATAAAATCAATGGTTTTAGGAAGACTAACGTCTAATTTTGAACCTCCAAATCAGAGCAAATAAACAAATTCTGGCCCTGGTCAAGACATTTCTAACTATAACCAGTGAGTATGAAGCCAAATGAAGGCAACAGAAACAATGGTCAGTTTGGCATGCAATCCACAATTCAGGAGAAGGGAACCTGGAACTGAGAATGCTAAAATGATCATTTTCTTTTCCTAAATCCTGCTCTTCAAATACCACTATTTTCCTTGCTAAGGGGAAACAGGGGACTGACTGTTCATAGAACATTTTAGATGAGGGTCCACAGCTTACTGGAAATGCACATATTTTATATGCAAAACATCCTAGGTTTAGGCCTTTGCAAAGCAAGCTGAAGGATCTTAGATAACAGGCCTGGGAAAGTATTTTGGACAAGAGACTTTGGAGATCAACCTGCAGTTGGACCAATGGTAACATGTATTTGCAAGACAGCTTCTAAATATTCTGTCTATGCATCCAATGTAGGTGTTGCCTGTGAATGTTCATGTCACAAGAAATCAGAATCCAAGGACGTTTTTGTCTGCTTGCAGCTACAGATCAACAAGGTTACTGTTCTATTTTTTTTTTTTAGCAAAGGTTGCAAATCTGCATTTAAGTGTGCACCTTTTTGTGAATCATTTGACTTACTTATACAGGTACTGGCTTCAACCTACTGCAAAATAAGTTCTTGTAAGTTAAAGCACAGAATCCATCTTTCTTACACACTTTAAAAACAAAACACAAATAATAAAAATATTTTATGGCTCCTTGGACAAGGACAACACAGCATTTTCTCATTCCTCATGGTACATGCAACCTTGCAAAACAGCATCTAAGAGCAGACACAAAGTGCATTCTCCATCCCATTCTTGTCCCCAGTTAGCGCATTAGCCTGTCACTGCCTGGAAACAGCATTCAATATTCTCTACAGAACGTTCGTGTCTGCAATTACTTTTAATGATAAACTGAGACAGTCAAGAAAAATACTTCATGTTCTCCTGCCTCTAAGAGAATCAAGATATTATGGTCACATTAGCACTGAAAAACATCTACCTCCTGTCTTTTTGGCAGAAAAAAAATGGACTGGTGGACCAGGAAAAAAGAAAAAGAAAAGGGTTTTCAGGTACCTTTATATAAATCCATTACCTTAGTTGACAAATTTAAGTTGTGTGAGATTGCCATCTTTTTTGGGCCCATGGGCACATCTGCAAACCAGGGGCACCACAAGTACCCCCAAACCAAGCACACACCACAATCTATCGGCCACAACAGAATACTTCTTTCAAGCCCAACTTCAGAGGGGAGGGGAGGGGACCCTTGCAAGTACAGCAAAGATGACAAAGGTAAGCAATGGGTATTTGTGCTTTGTTCTATTCATAGTGGAGATACATCTGCTATTACAAGAATGGAAAAGGGTTGAGCCTAGAATGGGGGATTTGTGGTTATTGTTGATGGAGGGCAGAAAAGTGGGAGAGTGCCATCTTGAAAAATCAGTTGTCCATTGTAACCAGTGTACACTGTACATCTAAATCTCAGTGACAAGAAATGCAAAACACAGTCAAGTGTCACTTGTGAAAACATCATGCTTTGAAGCACTATCCAACAATGGTGCAGCTAGGGTATTACCCAAATCCATTGCTAGAAAATTTGAGAGCACAACACATATGGCTGGTAAGCTATCTGCACTGTTTGTTAACCTTGGGACAGTAATTATTCCTGTCTTGGTCTCATTGTTCCTCATCTACAAAATGCATTTATTTATTTATTATGATTTATATCCCACCCTTCATCCCAGCAGGAGCCCAGGGCAGCATAAAATATAAGGTATTAATTGGTTGCCTTTGACCAGTTTTGGAGTTCTGTGTTAGAACTCCTTGTCTATAGCCATTAGGGAAGGGCCATAGCTCAGTAGTGCATCTTATCTGCATACAGAACACCCGAGGTTGTATCTCTGATATCTCTGGACAGGGCTGGGAGAGCTCCTTTTCTGAAATGCTGGAGAACCACTGCCAGTCAGTGTTGACAATACTGAGGTAGATGGACCAATAGTCGGACTTAGTATAAGGAAGCTTCTTATGTATCTATGTAGGAACTTAAGACGAAGATTTGTAGTTTTAAGCAGGCTATTCCCATTCATTGATTCCACACCACTGAACCACCATTTTACATACCCCCTTATCCCAATACACTATTTCTTTACCTTGCTCCTCAGCTGGTGAACTTTGGAGTTCTAATAAAAAACAAAAGTAGAGTCTACAAGCCTTGCTGCCCAGTGGCTTCCTTAACTGAGTTGATGGAAGTGGTCTCGGAGGTATTGTTGAGATCCCCTAGACTATTAGTACTGGGGGATGTCAACATTCATGCCGAGGCTACTTTGTCTGGGGCGGCTCAGGACTTCATGGACTCCATGACAACCATGGGGCTGTCCCAATATGTTAGTGGCCCAACACATATATCGGGGCATACACTCGACCTTATTTTTGTTACTGGACATGGGGATAGTGATCTGGATGTGGGGAGTTTTACATCTCTCCCTTTGTCATGGACAGATCACTGCTTGCTGAAGTTTAGACTTTCAGCAACCTTTTCCCTCTGCAAGGGTGGGGGACCTATTAAATTGGTCCGCCCCCGGAGACTAATGAATCCTGAAGGTTTTCAAAGGGCTCTGGGGGATTTTCCGGCTGATAGGACTGGCGCTCCTGTTGAAGCCCTGGTTAATCTGTGGAATGCGGAGATGGCCCGGGCTGTCGACACGATCGCTCCTGCGCGCCCTCTCCTTTGCAGAGCTCATTCAGCTCCTTGGTATACTCCAGAGTTGAGGGCAATGAAGCAAGATAGGAGGCGGCTTGAGCGGAGATGGAGACGAACTCCTGATGAATGCAACTATACGCTGGTTTGTGCTTTCACCAAGCGGTATATAGGAGCGGTGAGGGCGGCGAAAAAACAACATTTCGCCGCCACTATTAAGTCATCTCTCTCCCGCCCAGCGGAGCTTTTTAGAGTCGTCCGAGGGCTACTCCATCTAGGCCTACAGGACACGGTAGATACATCGGTGGCCCGCTGTAATGAGTTCGCTGAGCACTTCCAGCATAAGATCTTATGCATTCATCGGGACCTAGACTCTCATTTTATAGCAGTTAACCCTAGTGAGGTGTCTGGTGCACAGTTTTATCATGTTTTGTTGGATGAGTTTCAGTCGGTTCAGTTCGAGGACGTGGACAAGGTGCTTGGACAGGTACGTGCAACCACTTCGATACTAGATCCTTGCCCCTCTTGGCTAATAAAAACTGGCAAGGAGGGAACAGTTGGCTGGGCCAGGGAAGTGATAAATGCCTCCTTGCGAGAGGGAGTGGTCCCTGGCTGTCTGAAGGAGGCAGCAGTGAGACCACTCCTGAAAAAGCCTTCCCTGGACCCAGAGGATTTCAGCAGCTACAGACCAGTGGCCAATGTTCCATATCTCGGCAAGATCTTGGAACGAGTGGTTGCTGACCAGCTCCAGGCGCTATTGGATGAAACCGATTATCTAGATCCATTTCAATCGGGTTTCAGGCCCGGTTTCGGCACTGAGACGGCCTTGGTCGCCCTGTTTGATGATCTATGTCGGGAGAGAGACAGAGGGAGTGTAACTCTGTTGATTCTCCTTGATCTCTCAGTGGCTTTTGATACCATCGACCATGGTATCCTTCTGGAGAGGCTTGCGGAGTTGGGAGTTGGAGGCACTGCGTGGCAGTGGTTCCGCTCCTACTTGGCAGGCTGTCTCCAGAAGATAGTGCTTGGGGAACATTGCTCGACACTGTGGGTACTCCAATGAGGGGTCCCGCAGGGTTCGGTTTTGTCTCCCATGCTTTTTAACATCTATATGAAGCCGTTGGGTGCGGTCATCAGGAGTTTTGGAGTGCGTTGTCACCAGTACGCTGATGACACGCAGCTCTACTTCTCCTTTTCATCTTCCTCAGGTGCTGAACCATTGCCTGGACGCGACAATGGACTGGATGAGAACTAACAAACTGAGACTCAATCCTGATAAGACTGAGATGCTGTTGGTGGATGGTTTTTCCAATCAGATGGTGGATACATATCCTGTCCTGGATGGGGTTACACTCCCCCTAAAGGAACAGGTTCGTAGTCTGGGAGTCGTTCTAGACTCTTCCCTGTCACTTGAGGCTCATGTAGCCTCGGTGGCATGGAATGCGTTCTACCAACTTCGATTGGTAGCCCAGCTACGTCCCTACCTGAGTAAGGAGGATCTTACATCAGTAGTAAATGCTCTGGTAACCTCACGTTTGGATTACTGTAATGCGCTCTACGTAGGGCTACCTCTGAAGACAGTTCGGAAGCTACAGCTGGTGCAAAATGCGGCGGCTAGACTGCTAACAAGAACGAAGCAGTCTGACCATATAACACCTGTTTTGGCCCGCTTGCACTGGCTTCCAATACGCTTCCGGGCCAAATTCAAAGTGTTGGTATTAACCTATAAAGCCTTATACGGCGCGGGACCTCGATATCTGTCGGAACGCCTCTCCCGCTATGAACCGGCTCGTACACTACGGTCTGCTACGAAGGCCCTCCTCCGGGTCCCGACTCATAGGGAGGCCCGGAGGGCAGTGACAAGATCAAGGGCCTTCTCAGTGGTGGCCCCCGAACTATGGAATAGTCTCTCCGAGGAGGTTCGCCTGGCGTCGACACTATCATCCTTTCGGCGCCAGGTTAAAACCTTTCTCTACTCCGAGGCATTTTAATTTTTTGTTAATGATTGTAATGTTTGTAATTTGATTTTAGCCTTTGCTGTTTTTAGATTGTGAAATTTGATTTTAGACTGATGTTTTTGTATTATATTGTATTTTATTGTATCTATGTTCACCGCCCTGAGAGCTATTGCTAGTCGGGCGGTATATAAGTTTTAAAAATAAATAAATAAATATAAGTCTCTGCCCATTCTGCTATATAATCCTTTTATATCTGCATCAGTTCTCTGTACTCCTCTAAACTTCAGTAAGTCAGCCTTGATGTCTTCTGTCTGGAGCACTGAAACAGATCACTGAAACTGGAGAGCTACCAGCAGCCATATGGATTTTACCACAATCAGACATCTGAATAAGCTTTACACTTTACAGTGGCTTTGGACAACAAACCGTCAGCACAAAATAAAATAAAATAAAAATCCATGCCTTCTTAAACTAACTCGTTTAAATACAATAAGGTTGAGTTCAGATTCAGGAAAATAAAAACTCAAAGCTGTCTAATTTACAAAAAAAACTGGCACGTATTCTTAAGGCTCAAATAAGTGAAAGGCAACCTCTAAATGCCTACTTTTCCCTCAGATATATTCAACTCAGTTCAGTCAGGGTAAACAGAGAGCTGCAATAATTTAATGCATTTGAAACTGTGAAACAGCCTAACAAAGTCTATTATACATTCAATTCAACCTTCAATTAGTAGGATGGGGAGAAATCTGTTATTGGAGGATAAAAGCTGCTCCTGACCAAACGGTTGTGTGATAGTCAAAACAAGATTAAAAAAAAAAAGTCCAGGATCCAAATATATATATTTGCATGCAGCCAAAGCATTACATCTGAATTCCATTGCAGCAGTTCCAACGAATAAAGAGCCAAGACCCTTTTTTAAACTTCACTATTGACGGGAAATCAGAAGTAAAGCTCTGGGTTATGTGTATGGTGTGCAAAATACACACATACGTTCTTCAGATGATCATCCAAGAGAGAATCTCTTAAATACACAATGACTGGAATCCTAATATCTACTTTAGGCAAGCCCAAGGACTTGGCTCATGATATCTTTTGCCTTTCAAACCCACATGCAATATGAAAATGCTTTTGAAAAAACTCTCCATCAACCTATCCAATTTAAAGAGTAGCTTGCCACTTGGCATAGGGGACTACAATATTCATTAGCAAGGTATCTTCCCTTATAAAAAGCCTATGTACTTAGGGAAAACACTGGATGACATACCAGTACATAAACTAATAGAATCCCTAATTACACACATTTATAGAGTTTACAAAGAGTCTGCTGGTATTAATTGTGCATTCTATAGTTTCTGGATATCATGGCCCCATGAGTACATTTTTCCCAAGTTGATTACAGGCTTTTTTCCAGACATACACAAATCGTGGCTACAAACAAACCACAAAAGACAAACAAACAAAATGAAAACAAAACAGAAAATGATAAAAGCTAGAAAAGATATTCAGCAGGTTATAGTCTACCTCTACTTTCAAGTGTGCTGAATCTACACAGAGGAAGTGACCAATTTATTTTCCTTTTCAAAGATGTTTAGCCAATAATGTGAAGAATTTCGAATGAACTGAACCAGCAAAATGTGTAAAGATGGTGTTACTAGATATTTATGGTTATTCTACAAATGTTCTAGAAGCAGACGTCAGGACCCTCGACGTTCACAAACATACATGAATGCTTGGAGCCAACAAATGGCATAAAAACTGTTCAGTGCATCTGAGGCGGAACACACTCACAGACTTGTTCAAATGACAGATGAAATCTCTTGACACATACAAAGAAATGATTTCTACTTGCACTCTTCTCGCAGTATAACATTCTTGTCCAATTGGCAGATTTCATTTACAGAATACTACAAGTAGAAAAATGCAATCTTATGCAAATGGTATACAAAAGACTGAGTAGACAGAGCTATGCACAAAAACTCCATATTATTTATTTTTTTCAGTTTTTCTATAAATATATCTATTTGGTGTACATCAAACCTCAAACTATTCTCTAAAACATGCAGGGCAAACTCATGGCCTGCATCCAGCCACTAGCCTGTCAGCCTCCAGCAAAATCATATACATATTATCCTCTTTGCAAAGACATCTCCTTCTGCCTCTGGTGTGGCACCATTGCTAGGAGGTATTACTAGTTGGGAACAGGAAGGAGCACTCCTACCTAATAAGATCTTCTAGCAGTGGTGCCATGCGGGATGGAGAAGAACATGCCTTTGACAGGTAAACAGATAGGAGAAATCTCCCCATTGTGTGCTGAAGCTTACATTTCTCAACTCAACTAAGCACTGAGATGCAGAAATTCTGTGTATGGCATATGACTTTCAGAAGGCTGGTCAACTTTCATTGAGGCCCTTGTCCCCAAAAAATGCCTTCTGCATCGAAAGGCAGCTAGCACAACAGATTTTTCCTTTCCCTTCTTCTCCTGTCCTTGCACCTCCAAAACGTTTCTCCATAGCGTTTGGAGGTTCTCTCAAACAGCGTGGGGCTGCAATGACCAACATCATTTTAAGCATTGCTGTTTGAAGTTATAAGTTCAAAATTGAAGGTTTTATTCATTTCTTGAAGTGTTTTTCCTTACCTAAAGAGCTCTTCTGATGTGAGTAGAGACCAACTTGCGCCAGGTTCCTCCCATCTGATTTCAGGCAATTTCTCTCTCCCTTCCCACTGCAGCCCCATACAACACACACTGGGTGGAAGGGCCCCTGAGCCCTCTAAACAGAGTTGCAGGGGGAAGAAAAGATACTACGTACAGTATTACTAAAAATACTGCATGTGACTAAAACCAAAGAATGAATAAGAGGCACCTATACTTTCCTTCATTGTTAGTTTTCCTTCTGAGGGCAGAATGTACACCCTTTCCAGCACCAAAATCCACAGCTGATAAATACCTTTATTAGGACCAAAGGTATTGCTCAAATGTGGATTTTCGATTTCCTCTTCTTCTTTCTTAGGGATCAACATGGCTGTTGTAACCTCTCAAGCATGTTTTTTTTAATGTACCCTCTCAAGTTATCATTCAAGGATAGCAACAGATTCAGATCAGGTGGGATTTGATTTAGATCAGCCTTTCCCAACCTTTGGGTCCCCAGATGTTGTTGGACTACAACTCCTATCAGCCTCATCCAGCATGGCCAATGATCAGGAATGATGGAAATTGTAGTCCAGTAACATCTGGAAACCCAAAGGTTGGGAAAGACTGATTTAGATGAATGGCATTAATGTTACCAAAATGCAATCCGTTTCATGCAGTAAAGATCAACTATTTATGTGCTTAACTATTGACGAAAGTACTGCCAAATAGGTGCCTGCCTAATTTCAGTAGAGAACACCTTCTGCATATTGGGTGCCACTATGGAAAATGCCCTTCTCTGGACTCACACCACTAATCTATAAAACTGTGTAAACTGTGGTACAGTAGGGAGGGCCCCATTCTTGAACCATAGTAGAGGTTGCATTGTACCTCTGAGAATGCTTCCATTTGAAGATTTCTTGCAATCCACACACTTGTTAGTACTGCAGAGAGATCCAAGCACAACCAAATGGTGAGGCAGGGAACTTTACAGACTACTTCTTGGAGCCAAAGAAACTGAGGGATGGAAAATGAGTGAATGACAATATCTAATGAAGGTTAACTATTTAATTTTTGCAAATTGTATTGTTTTTATTGGTGTATTGATGTATTCTTGATGTTTTACTTATGTATGATTGATGTATCTCTATATTTGTGTTCTTTTGTAAGCCGCCTTGAGGGCCTTTTTGGCCGAAAGGTGGGGTAGAAATATTAAAATCAAAATCAAACTTTAGCAGACACGCTGAAATGGTTGAGGGAACAAAAGCAAAAACAAAGCCACACTATCATTAAAAATATGGAAGGAAAACAAAATAGATGTAGGATACTTTTATACAGCATTACTGTAGTTCATTATTACAAGCCAATAATATACAAAGAAATATGAAAAAGCATATTCAAAAACATCAGGTCACAAAAATCCCTTACATTGCACTTTTTGTTTTAAAGTAATATTGAAGTGGACAAGAAAAAGAAGCACATGTATTGAGAATTATGCAGAACAATGAAAACCAAGAGAGCTTTTGAAATCTGGCATGGTCAAAAAAACAGTAGCAGCCAAACAGAGGGATTGGCCTTTGCAAAGGATGCCCCAATAAGCTGTTGAAAATATATGAATGTATTATCTAATTATTCGCTGCCTCCGAGGACAATGCTTTCACCCATTCATTCACTATAATATCTGACAAACATAGGCCAAACAGATTATCACAATGTCTATTTATATTTTTCCACAATCTGGAGTGGCTGGCACAGTGGGGTGGTGCTGAAGAGCTGCTCTTCCAAAACAGCTGCCAGGAAAGCAGTGAGGTTGGGCTGTGTGACTACACTGGCAAGAGCCTCTCTGTGCTGCCCCTGCATTGTCCCAGCAAGCAGCAGTGATGCCAGTGTCAGGAAGACCATTCCAAGATACTCCACTATAACAATGGCTCCTCCTGGCTGCAAGTAGCTGTAAATATGCACATTCAAATTCAAGGGAATTGTCACCATGGTCCTTGATAATTGGTTAACATGAACTTTTGGTACTATACAAGAAAGTGTCATTTTGCTTTTATTTTTATCAAGTTCATCACATAGCTATTGTTTGGCAAACTAAGGGCACTCCTGTCTGGGAGCAGTAGGAAGAGGGCAGGGCTGCCGCAACTGAAGCCCTGCTACTTGTGCCAGTTAGGGTGGAAGGTGCACTATTTTTTGCCATGCTACCTCCTTTCTGCTCTTAATCTCACCCAATAGGAGACACTGCAAGCAACAGAAAAGACCTTTTCTTGGTTGTGAAACATCCCTCAGTGTGCAGTCTGGCTGTATTAAAATCAGTGGGAGTTCTATCATTGACCTGGGATGTGGGGAGAACTACGGATGGGGGAGAAATTTGATTCAGTTCACGTCTGATTTACATTTTCCAAAGCAACATGCAAACCAAAACACAGATATTCTTCTAAATGTGCACTTCTCCAGATTTTACCAAGCCAAGTTAACGGGCACAAAAATGCATATGCATGGATAAAGAATCCATAAACGTGCATATCTTAGTGAAAATAGCATACAAACATAAATATTATTAGGGAAATTGATTTGCAAAAATATGTATATTAGGTAAACTTGCATACAAGATTTGTATAAAATTTGTATAATTTTGCACTAATATGCTAATGAATTTTCATTAGGATTTAAAAATATAAATTCACAAAATGATGTGGAAATGTGAAGTATTGAATTTAAGACTGAAAAACTGAAATTGACATATTTGCCCTCCCCTACTTAAAACCTATACTAAGTTACCAACAATCCTTTCTCGTCTTTCCATTATTTCTGTTTTGAAATGTATTAAGTTAGCAGTGATCTGTGAGTAGGCTTCATGCTTCAATCCCACACTGGTCTCTCATGGGCCTACTTGATGCTTCAGCCCACACTGGTTTCTCAAGCTCAAATTCAAGGTACAGAGTCAGGTTTTCTTAAACAATGACTTCAAGGAATTCTTTTGTTCCCAGAGAATGAACATGTGGTTCCAATATGCTGGATCATTACCCAAGTATTTAGTAAAATACAACTGTGTTGAGAGACATCATTTGACATTTTATAACATTACACTTAACCTCAATGTGTTCAAGTTCTGCAATTTTCTTTCCACTGCTTTGAAGTCTTCCACAAACATTCTAACTGAGCTGGGTGTTTCTGTGCTGCTAATATGCAGCATTACAACCAATAATTTTGCCTACATGTTTTAATCTATGTATGTGTGCACAATTTTATCCGAATGCCATTTAATACCAATATAAAGCTGCTGGGAGTGGTTATTAGGAGTTTGGGGGCAAAGTGCTATCAGTATTCTGATGGCACTCAGCTCTATTTCTCCATAACCAGTGTCTAGATGTGGTGGAGGAATGGATGAGGGAAAATTAACTGAGGGTGAATTCTGGCAGATGCACTGAGGGTCAATGGTTATCATCTCTGAGAAATTGGTCAAGTGCATGCCCTGGATGGGGTTGCACTCTCTCTGATGGAGCAGGTATGCAGTCTAAGGGTGCTTCTGGATCCAGTTTTGCCACTGGAGGTCCAGATAGCCTCAGTGGCTACAAGCACCTTTAATGGCAGCTTCAGCTGTTCCTGGTTGATCACAGTTGTTGAGGCACTGGTGACTTCAAACTTAACTTACCGCAATGCACTCTATGTGGGGCTTCCCTTGAACCTGATCTGGAAGCTGCAGTTAGCGGAGTGAGTATTTCATAGATGGGGGGGGGGCATAACCAAAAAAGCCTTTTCCTTTGTCACCATCTCTGAACCTCACAGACAAAGCAGGTTCTCTGAAGCAGATTGCCATTTAAAATACAACAGCCAGAAAAACAGAGTTAAGCAAAGCAAACTGATTCAGTTCTAATCAATAGCAGTTGTATGCATCAGGGATTCGTTCAAATCATCTCGGGTGGATGCCAAATACATTTGGCAACAGTACAGACTTTCCTCTTAATGCAAATAGCAGCTTTGGAAGAGCGCTTTTCACCAAAACTACAGTAGGGGAGCAAAGAGTTACATCTATCCCTTCCCTGCCCTCTGCAATCCTATAATCATCAGCTCCAGCTCCAGAGGCTGTTATTTGCTTTTTTTTTTTTAAGTGTAACACATTTAACATCACATCCAGTTTGGCCCTTAGCTACATGTCAACATGGATTTTATCCTACTCAATGCATACTTAAGTCTTCCAAGTGAGGTATGAAGCAAGTTGCTATACAGAAGGGTTTTAATCTCATATTAAAACTATGTAAGCTTTTTTTAAAAAAACCCAAAAGATACTTCAGTGGTGTGGTGTTTTTCCCCCAGTGGAACTTCAAGATCATGTTTCTTTACTCTCTAAAGGGAAAAACAAGCAACAAAGAGGGAAATGGGCCCAATGTTTGCATCTGTAAACAACAAAAAAATGTAATCTAAACCCTGGCTAGGATTTAATTCATTAGTCTTTGCCATAGAATGGGGATATTGATGCCAATACACAGTGCAGAATACAGTTTCCTGAAGTGGCTCGGAAAGGCAAAAGAATCAAGTCAAAATACCCCAAAAACAATGTGTGTCTGTTCCAAACAGAACTACTGCAAGGCAGTAGCAGATGGCATGCTGGGGCTGCGCCGCTCATATAACCTCCCTCCAGCTGCATCGATGCTGCATACCGGGCTGGAAAGGGGGAAGGGCAAGGCAGTGGTGAGGCCTGTGTGGTGCAAATGTGCTGGCAGGAGTGCCAGACTGGCACTTCACCAACCTTGCCACTACACTTCTTCTTCTCTCCATCCTGGTATGCAGCAGCAACACATATGGAGGGAGGTCATGTGAGCAGTGCAGCCCACCATGCCATCCGCTACTTCTGCAAGGTATATTTCATTCCGGAGAGGAGAAGAAATGTTCTCATTCTTTTAAGTCAAAAGAAGGCCAGAAAAAGAGATCTCTCCCCTAGGAAAGGGGAAAGGTAGAGCATCTCTACCATGCTGTTCATCAGGCTGCCCTTAAAGATAGTCTGGAAACTGATTGGTAACCTAGCTGTTCTATTATATGCTAAATGAGACCAGGCACATAGCACATGACATGCCAGTCTTAGAACCACTGCACTCGATTAGTGTCACTTTCCAGGCTCAATTCAAGGTGCTGGTTTGAACTTTTAAACCCCTTATCAGCTTAAGACTAGCGCATCTTAGGGGGTGCTATCTCCCAAACAAACTGGCAGGTAATTAAGATCCTTCCCCAGGTCCCTCCGTTGGGACTGCCTCCCCCCCAACCCTTCGGAGGTAAGTGCAAAGTTGTGATAAGGCCTCCTCTGACGTTGTGCCCAAATTTGGAATGCTTTCAGAAACACTTGCCTGGTGGTACAGAATCTAATGTCCCTTCAGAGCCAGGTGATGGAACATCTTTTTAGTTGCCTGTACCTTGATGAGACTGAGGATACATCCATTGATGTCTGCCCACTTTTACAACAGAAATCTACTGGAGGGACAGGACTTCCAGTTTTTTTCCTTCCTCAACCCTCTGGAGAAGAATGGAGGGGGGACAGGACTGCAAGTGGGAGGAGAGGAAGGAGAAGCCTCATTGCACAAGCAGACACCCACTCATGCTAAGCTGGATCTCCCTCTGAATATTTAATATGTTTTAATCTTGCTCATCTGTTTTCTGCTGTTTGATATCTATTCACTGGTGTAGTGGTCATTATCATCTTAGCCACTCTGAGAGGTTTTTCCTGGAAAGTGAGGTAGAACTCTTTAACCCAAAACAATGTTAAAGGAAATAATAGATATCTCATGGTATCTATAATACTATATCAAATCAATGTCATCAGACAAGTAGGCATGCACACACATACACAGTATAATCACACAAAACACCATTCTCTTCCAGGTAATCATAAGGTTTCTAAGCTGAACTGTCATCCTATGTGTTGTCATCAGGGCTGGCTCCAGATTTCTGGGGGCCCTCGGGCACAGGGTATCAGTGGGCCCTTGTCTCCTCCCTTTCCTCTTCAAATTACATTCCTCCTCCCTTGTAGGCCCGCTTCTTTCAAAGAAAACAAATCTTCACCAATATTGCAACCCCCTCTGATAAAATAAAATGACAAAATTGTGATTTATTTTATTTATATTTTAATGTGTTGGGGTAAATTTACCTATTTTGTAGGCCTCAGCTCCTAAGAATTTATTCTGGTTTACCATGTTAATGATAGGCAGATTATATTAATAGTATCAGAGATCCTCCACAAAATATACTGAGAAATAATTGTCATTTTTTCACTGTTTCTGTTGGCTTCTCTAATGTTTTCACAGACAAAAAAGTGTCTGTGTAGAGGTTGAATCCCTCCTTTTTGCAAAGATCTTTGAAAAAAGCACTGCAAATAAAGTATTCTACCTGGGAGTAAGTCCCATTGAACCCAATGGAGCTTACTTCTGAGTAGATATTATTGGCCTGCAGTCTAAGAAAACCAGGAAAGCTTTCTTACCTTCCTTCCAAGCTCCACATCCCACTCTTAGACTGCAATTCTAATTACATTTATCTGGGAGGGAACCCTTCTGAATTCAACAGGGCTTACTTCTGAGCAGACATTAGAACAGACATAGTTAGGCTCTTTCCTCATTCCTGTTCTAGATGGAGTCCAATGATTGCAAATGGATGATTTTTAACATTTAAGATGAATAACTCAAAGTTTCTTACTTAGTTAAGTAAACTATTATAGAGAAAAATGTCAGTAACCACGTTGTTACATAATATACTAGCAGATGGACGAGCTCTTTGTGTGGGGTGAAATTCATGCTTTGTCTGTAGAGTTGACCATATTCTTATGTCTCTGAACACAGTCTTGCTCAGAGCCATTTCCATTTGCTTATACTTCATTTTTTATTCAGCCAACTTTTGTCAACTTCCAAAAGAAATACAAACCATTTTTGTACATAAAATCAAAACAGAGAATATTTCCCAGCTTATACTCAATTCCTATAAACTTCATGTCCTTTAATCTTCTTAAGATGTTAGAATTTTTATTTAAAAGTACAGCTACAGTGTGCTGGCAAGAGTTCAGTTGACAGAAACTCCTGATGGGAAGGGGCTTTTTTAAAATGTAGTTATTAAGGTTGAAGTTAAAAGGTCCAAGCCTTTGTGATTTTGTAAGAGCTAGTGTATAAAACAGAGAAAGCTCATGAACAGAAGTGAGGTTAAAAGGAAAGCATGTGTAACTAAGGATGCAGCCAGAGGCATTGTACATTTTCAGACTATGGTCTTTTTTTGCTCACTGGTTTTCTTTATTGAGCCAGGCCACCCTATCTGCAAGCTCATAGGATAAAATAAAAATTGAGCCAAAACCCTTGTCTTGTTTGGTCCAGCAATATGATGCAGAACCTGGACCCTCTTTATATATACAGACGCCCATGGAAATGGACTCTCCATACAACACTGGCCAAACCCCATGTGGTGAAGCCAATTTGTGCAAGTGGCTACCTATACAGTTCAGCCTCATTTAAATCATGGCCCCCTATTTGGTGTGTGTGTGTGTGCGCACATGTGTACATGCATATACCTCTATTGAGGGTTGAAACTCACTCGAGCCACCCTCACATGTAACTGTGTACTGTAGAGGCCTCTACAGCAGGTGTGAGGAACCTTTGGACCTCAAGATGTTGCTAAACCATTATTCCCATCAGCCCCAGCATATATACCCAATGGCCAGGGATGCTGGAAGTTGTAGTTCAGCAACATCTGGAGGGCGAAAGGCTCCCTACCCCTGCCCTACAACAACAGTGTGATATTCAGCCACCTATGTGGCTAGTTGCTTTTTAAGAATAGGACTTAGACCTCATTTGACAGAACAGGGTAAAGTGAAGGACTTCTGGTTGTGGTGACCTTCCCTTTGAACTACCTTGGGCAAGTTACTAACACTGATGTTTCAAATCCAGATTGAGCAGCAGCAGATTCACAAAACTAGGTCAGCCTGTGTTCTTCATCTACTATTCTGGCACAAAGAAATTCATCACTGTGATAATTACATCAGGTAAAACTTTATTTTTTTATTTGTATTGTTTTGCAAACGTTTCTATACCACTGAACATTTTTTAAAAAATTAAGAAGATAAACAACATAAAATCATCAATAAACACATATTAGGAATAGCAAATCAATGTATCAAATTAATCATGAACTTATTTATTTCTTGAAGGTATATACGTCCCTTCCTCCCAAAAGAAGCTAGAGCAACAACTGAACTGGATCACCCCTCAGGGAAAGCCTGGGTGAACAAATGTTGTTAAACAGGCACCTAAACACCAATATTGTAAGCACCTGCCTGATATTTACATTCCAAAGGGCAGTGCATTCCAAAAGGCAGGTGCTATTTTTTTATAGAGATATAGTGAACCCCAGGTGCTATTTTTGAAGACATATAGCAGCATGCAGCACTATTAAGATTGTCTCTCCCGAGACACTCAGCAACTGAGCAGGGCTATGTAAAGTAAGGTGGTCCAAAAGGTAATTTGGTCTCAATTTGTTCCAGACTTTATATGCTAAAAGCAAGATCTTAAACTTTGCCTGGTAGCATATGGGCAGCCAGCACAGTTCCTTCAACAATGGTTATATGTTGTTGAAAAGACACCCCCTTCAGCAATCTCACTGAAGTATCCTACACTAGCTGCAGCTTCTGACCAGGCATAATGAAAACATCCCATAGTGTTCATTACAGTAATCCAATCTGAAAGTTACTAATTCCTGGACTGCCTTGACCAAGCCATCCCAATCTAGGAACAGTCATAGTTGTGGCACCAGCTGAAGCTGGCAGAAGGCGCTCCTAGCTACTAAAGCCACTTGGGGTTCCAGTGACAAAGATGAATCTAGGAATATCCCCAAGCTACATTCCATTAAATTTTAAAAAGCTACAATGCAGAACATATCCTGTAATGAAGGCAGACTTCAGAGCTCTGCTTAAGATAAAGGCAAGCACACTTCAATGAGACTAACAAAGGAAGAGACTGGAAACTTCCTCTATCAAGATTATCTATTGAATTGAACTACTTTTTTCTGAATACTGATTATCTGTTTATTTAATGCAGGGGTAGCCAAAGTGGTGCCCTCCAGATGTTGTTGGAATACAACTTCCATCAGCCCCAACCAGCCTGGCCAATTGTCAGGGATGATAGGAGTTGCAGTGTAACAACATCTGGAGGGCATCACATTGGCTGCCCCTGATTTAATGTATAAAGCACCAACTATAAGCATGACACTATGTAAGCAAATACAGATGCAATCCTATCCAAGGGAGGTTCACAACCCATGCTCAACTGCACATAGGTGTGATTCCATAAATGACTGGGGAAAACTCAATTGAAGAGACTCAACTACAATCCAGAGCTACAAATGCACATACGGTACTTTGCTCCCACTTTGTGAATGGGAAAGCTACTTTTAAAAAAACCATATACAAGAGTTTTCACAGAGATCTCAAAAGTGGACAGCAGATCAGAATCCAGTTCTCAGCCCGATTTTGAAGAGTATAGTTTTGCAAGGCACTCTATTCTTAATTCAACAAGGACTAATTTTGCAAGCTTTAAAAAAACAGTACTTTGGAACTAGAATTTCCACATTTTTGCATATTTCTAACATTACAAATCTTCACACACACACAAAAGCTTAAAATCACAAAAGGAGAAAATAACTAACACACATGCATTCCACTGAGCTTCCAGATAAGCAAAGAAATAATGGGGGATAACTACTGTAACATGGGTACAGTATTCATTTTAGAATACTAGATGTTTGTGAGCCAGAACCTCTCATCTTACCACAGATGCAAATTAGAGCTATCAGCAGAACCATCACTCAGGTGGGCATATTTCACTGGAAGGTTATAAAACAGACAGGTGCAACTTCTTCCTGACTGTACATTTAGGATGGAAGAAATGTTGAGCTGGCAAAGCTAGACACATGTTAAGGTCTTTGGGAAAAAGAATTAAAAAGTGCGATGAAACACTTACGATCAAGTCCGTTGATGTATCTCATTGTGATTTCACAGTGCCCCCATACTGCACTGACTATAGGATAGAGTTTTTTCCCTTTTAGTCCTCTGAAGGCCACTCCAAGGTACTGTCCATCCACAATGAAGCTAAGTGTCCCTTCATCCATATCCAAAACTACTAGTAAGGAGTCTGGGAGTACAAAAGACTCATCTGGTTCCAAAAATACAGGATATGTCACCCCAGGCTGGTTTTTACAGTTGTGATAAAGTTTGTTACGTCCAAGGTCCCAGCCCCATGACTCACTGTTGCTACCAACCAATGACGTATATCCTACAGAATGCAAAGGAGCTTCTGCTGTTGACACTCCAACCACAGCATGTGTTCCTCGCTGCCTGGTGGGCCAGTGAATTTGCCAAACATGTAGGCCCCTTGTGTAGCCAACTTTGCCTCGGATGCAGTCTGTGCTTTGGGCAACTGGGTGTCTATGAAACGTCAGTTTGTCATCTTCTTTCACAAATATATTTAACGATCTATCTTCATTGTTCCACGCATGTTTGTACTGGACCTCCAAATGAGCCGGGGGCATATCCAGCAACATATCCAGTCGTGCAGGCTTGCAGAAATCTGGACCCCTCAGTTCTCGTTTGACAGGTCTGTAAGGGGGCTCTCGAACATCAACAGACTTTATGCTCCCTGAGATCTTTTGGCCCATTGTTTGACTGCAGATTGCTTGGCTGCAGGGAATGAAGAGTGGATTTGGGCCCAGTGTTAACTCATGAAAGCACTTTCAAGCTGAGCCAATGACACTGTGCATGTCAAATGGATTTATTTTTCCTTTCTGGACCTGTCTAGAGCCAATGTTTTCTGAAAATACACTCCTAGAAAAAAACAACAGAGAGAGTCTCCAGTTAAAAAGCAGTCAACTTATAACTCATTTAAGTATTTCTACAATTGGTGCCAAGTTGTTTTAAAATGAAGAACCGACAATTTTCAGCTTCGTGGCCTTTGTACAACAGTGTTCACTAGCCAGACTGTCAGCAGGATATATTGAGCCTGCAGTGTTCCAAGTACAGACAGCAATTTCCTTCTTTTCATAATAGACACAGACATTCCACACTTTTTGCCCTTCTACCCATATAGTCTAGTCAGGGCTGTCACATTGTACAAGAGCTTTTCTCTTCATTAGTAGGTATTCATGAAACTATCCATTTTCCCATGCACTTCTTTATATTCCCTTAAAAAGAAATTCTTTACGGAAGATCTTACTTTTACTCCTAGCATTTCTCTTTTCTAAATTTGCCTTTCTAATCCACGAATACCTTGTAAGGAACCCAGACTAGCATAGCTGGAAGGAATGTCCTGATGATAGCAAACAGCTGTGAAACCTGATACTTCACTTTTAACAATGTCATGCCCCTTAAATAAATATATAGGGCAAAACCTATTTTATGATTTGTGATGGGCAGCTATGAAGGAAGCAGGAGTGATTTAATAAATACTTGTGGTTCTGAAGCATCATTTGACCAGCCAAACCTGTAAATTGTTGGATTTCAAAATACAAGTTGAGGTGTTAAGTGGTTCTGCTACTATGTTGAACAACTTGGGTATATTGCTCACAAATTTATTTACTTTTACTATGTACCCTGCCAAAAATCCACGGGTTTTTGGCATAAGGTGTTTCCCAGCCAGCATATTTTTTGATGGCACATTACATTAACCACGTTACTGAAAAAGAGGGACTGAAAGTTCACTTATAGTTGTCATAAGGAGCCACATACAATGAGCTATGGGTTTGCATGCTAGGGCAACTTTGCAAGTGTATTTAAGAACACTCTCTCAAAAGGTTGCAAAGTACACAACGTATGTTTCCAGATTTCATGTAATGTATATTTGCACAACAGCAGTGAAAGTAAGGATACTTACAACTCTGAATGTCCAATTTTAAACCATCGGAAGTCAATTTTACCAAGTTTGTATGTAAATAATGTCCAAATCTCAACTATATAGAAATACTCCCAACATAGAAGACTTAATTAAAATGGCATAAAGTTATCTTCTTAAAAGGTTGTATGGTTAATTGTAGCTAGGCAAATTCTTGGCTAGGTTCTATTTGAAGGCTTCTGAACAATAACATGCATGCATATTATCCTCATGTCTGAAGTCTTCATATCACTTTAAACAGATCTTCTTTAATAATGCATTCCATATCTCGCCACAATTTGCTGCTACATATTGTTCAAGAAACTGACAACTGACACACTAAAGAACATAGCTTTGGAAAAAACATTCTCTTCAGTGATCATGGATGGGCCATATTAGATGCCTCCAATGGCTCAGTCTAAAAAATTATTTCAGATATTACTTGTCAATATACTTTAAGGCTATGACAGCCCTTCAGGAATCCAAGCAGTGTTCAGCATAGGGCTGTGAGCCAGAGGGCTATGCATCATCTACTGTGCACATACCTGACATATACCACTTCCAAAAGGCAGCATCCTCTGGAGCAATATTCCATAATATGCAAGGAGCTACTGCTAGGAGTAAAAAGAATCCAACACACCCTCCCAAAACACATACGGAACCATTTTTGTGTACATATATTAGGTTCTTTGGATCCTAACCTTGGTCTTGTCATTTCTCATTGTTCCAACACGTAGAAGCTGGGATAGGCTAAGATCCATGTATGGAAATCACAGGGAAAGATCGCAAAGGTACATCAAAGTATTTTAGGACTACACTTTACAGTATTTAGCCATTGGATTTCAAACAGGGAGCAAGCATATTCAGAAATTAATGTTACACATCTCTATAAAGTTACAGAACGCTCACTCCCTGTCACATCACTCTCCTGTCAGCCTTTCACGTGTCTAGAGCACCATATATTTTTAAAGAAGTTATTTAATTCCTAGCTTGTCAGGGTGGAGAAAACACATCCTCATTCAATAGAAAGTGGCAATAATCTCAACAAGTTTCATAACCCATTCTCTAGCACTCACATGACAGGAACAATCTGCTCCAGCACTCTGGGTAATGAAAGTGAAGGTAAGGATGGAAAATGCTTGCACCTAGAAATCCCTGCACACATTAACACACAAAGAGGTTTGCAGATGAAGAATTCTTTCTTCATGCCACCTAAAGTCTCCAAAATGGTACAACTGGCATACCAGCTTTAGCATTTTAACTGGATTACTAACATGCCATGCTGACAGAGAGATGATTCACCTTCTATTACAGAAGGAGGGGAAAGGCTATGTGATTCCTCTAAGTTAGTTTCAATGGATATATGCTCCTTGCCTGCATGACCTCACACAAATACAAGACTTTTTTTCAATAAGCTAAAATGGGAAGGGAAGGGAGTATGCCAGCATGCAAAATCTAGTTTTTCTCCATTATGGGATGAAATCCACAGTACCACAGGGCAAGCCTGCCTGACGAGCAGCTTTGTTCTCATCTCTCTTCCCAATACAGAATACAACAATTTGTCACTGTACATAATACAGGATATTTACACACTGTTAACAGGCACAATCTCATCCTGATCCACTTGCAATCTGCAACAGCCAGTGAGATCATACAAGCTTTAAAAGTTCTCCTATATTACACACCTAATTCATGTTCACAATTTTTTAGAAAAATCTATGGTAATTTGTTCAAACCACATCCAAATACCAATTTCACTGCTGAAACATTTAATGCTACTATAACTGGATGGACTTTGGATAAACTTCAGCAGGATTAAGCAATATATAAATGCCATAAAGCAGTAGCTCCCAAACATTTTCCCCCCACGGGCCAGTTGAAAATTGTGGATGGTCTTGGTGGATCTCTTACTGATTTTTCTGCTAGTTGTAGCAATTGTAATGTACTATGCTAGATGCTGTATGATTTTTTTATTGTTTCTTTATTGTATTGTATTACAATTTGCATTCCATAGAACAATATGCAATATAAGAAACAAAAGCAGCAATAAAAATACAATTTAAAACCAATATGAATATTTAATCCAAAGATGCTACAGACTACATGAATGAAACTCATGGGGCAATGGTGGTCTCTGCACCACCTTGGGAACCCCTGCCTTAAAGAAATCTTTAGAAGCTGTGTACCTCTCTCCACATGAATAGCTCTCTCCTAATGAATACAGTGGCAAAAGAACAGGGCACCTGCACTCTGTTTAGCTTGATTCACTGCACAATCCTATGTATGTTTACTCAGAAGTTAATCCCATTGTATTGAGTGAACAGGTAATTGTTTCTATGATTGCATCCTTACTCTTTTGAGAAAAACCTCATTAACTCCTATAGGAGTCATAAATATTTGTGAAATGGATTCACAAGCATCCCCCACGTAGTTGGGAAATGGTCAGATAAAAAGCATGGCATGCACCCAGCAGAGATCAAGCCAAATTCAAGCTGGAAAAAGTGTGACAGTTTCACTTTCCCATGCTCTCAGTGGAGTTGCCAAGATATGAAAAAACATTCTCAGTGCTAACAGTGAAAATGAAATCTTAACCAAAAAATTGAGTTGGAGAGATGCTATTCAACTGCTCAAAATAAACAGCCTGACATTGTGACAAGATAAGCACATCAGCCTTCATGCAATGCTGCCAAAAACATCTGATAAACATTTACAGATCTAATTATATTTCTGTACATTCTTTGATTTGCAACAAAAACACACAGAGATATTGATTGGATATCACAATGAATCCATTTTGATGCCAGCGGTTCGAAGTGTTTCATTGTTTTTACTATTTATTACTATTGTTTTTACTATTTCCCAAATACCGTTTTCTTTTTTCAATGAAACAAAGCTCTCCTCCTTACCCACACAAATCCCTCATTAGTACTGTATTGTTAGCAATGGTTTTAAGAGCTGCTGTGATCACTTACAGTCACTCACTTGCCCGATCTATACACTACCCTTATCACATGAATCCAGCTGCATCACTCATCCCTGCCCTTGTGCCCCCCAGTTGTTTGGAATGACAGTCTCATCAGCTAGTATGTCCAATGGACACAGATGATGGGAGCTGCAGTCCAAAACATCTGGAGGGCAGCAGACTCCAGCAGAGTGAGGAAGGTTATCCAAAATGTTCCCCTCCTTGCATAAAATCCTTGTTGTGCAAAGAGGACCTCGCAATGGTATCTCCTGCCCAGGCTGGGCTAAGCATATACAGCAATGGTAAAAATTTCCTTGACCCAAATGAACACAGGAATCATACTGGGACCCTTGACCCAAATCCCAAAGAATTTCCCCCTTTTTAATCTTTCCTCACCCTTTCCTACACCCTCTGACTATCTCTGAAAGCCTATCAACTTGATATTTCTGCAGGCAAGTTGCCTGCCTATCTGGTGCACCTTCTGTAGCCTACATATATGCCACAACAGGCAGTTGTTATTCTTTGCATGAACAACTAATTTATGTGAACTGATTTTCATACAGTTTCTTTATTTCTAGTCTTTTAAAGGCAGAAGACAGCATGGTATCCTTCCCATTCTGCAGGCTCGAATAGGTAGAGCAGAATAAAGGCAATGAGTTGAAGAGAACAGAAATTACTGGAGGCAGGGAACAGTTCAAACAAGAACTGATACACCATGCAGGAATTCAGCAGGGAAGTTCCACTGAAGCCATGAGAGCACCATTAATCTCTGCCAACACACTCTATTTTTCTCCAACACAGAGTTGTCACGATGCAGCACTATGGCTGCTTTTAGAACTGATGCCAAGAATGACTTTTAGTCTGGAATGAGTCTCTTCTGAATATTACTAGTGCAATACACAAAATACAAGAGGCCCAACTTTTAAAAAGAAAACTAACCTTAAATCTGGTCAAACTATATTAAGAGCATCAAGTTTAGCACTAACTCTCCTTTATGTAAGTGTATTTTACAGTGTATGCTGGGAAAGCGGGTTCCAAGAGGGTTCCAGTGTATGCTGGGAGAGAGGGCTTTATGCTGTTTTGCTCTCCCCAACCCACTCCACGCCAGCTTTGCAACCAACACTTCACCACCCCCTCACCCAGGAAGCTGTTTGCAAAAGCACTATCCTATGCCACCAGCAAAGCAGGGGTGAGGTATGTAGTGGCAAACACTGTGTGACACATTGTAGATTTTTGAGGAAATATTTACCAAGCCCTTTCACAGGTACCATAAGAGGTACTGGTGGACACAATGGTGCCCACAGTTAATGCACTGGAAACTTTTGACGTATAGCCCTCACTACGTATATTTATTTCCTTGTAGTGGGCATGTAGGCATTGGCATACATGGGTCAGAACTAGACAGGAGTAGACAACAAGGCCTACCTGTTGTGCAGGATAGGAACTCCAGATACTTGTGCTAGGAAAGACACCTATGCTGGCTGGATCAGTTTATAATTTATATACATTAACATATGCACTTAAATTTAACAGAGCTAACCACCTATAGATATATTGGAAAAATTGATCCTAATGGCATCCAAGTCAGCCAATGAATCAGAATTTACTTCTATGACTTAAAGAGGCACTATTTGCGACAAATACTAAGTTATCTATAGCAAACCTTTGGCAAAAACCTACCAAACATCCTGCAATAAGTACAACTCTTCCTAGAAATAGATAGTACTGCAAAGCCTATCACACCCAACTTTCTAAATGCAGTTTTAACAGCATTGTTTACCTTTAATTCCACATCCTTTTAACCGTGCATGTTTAGTCCACAGAAATTACTAGGTCACAAACTGCTTTGGATGGGGTCGTACTCCTTTTTAATTCTATAGCATGCAAACTGTAATACAATAAAACGCAATATAAGAAATAAAAGAAGCAATAAAAATAAAATTAAAAATCATACATCTAGCACAGCACATTACAATTGCAAAACAGGTGTACAAATCATTAAGTGGTCCGCCAAGACCCTCAGCAATTTTCAAGTTTTCCATGGGGAACAGAGTTTGAGAACCACTGCAGGTTGGCATGGGGGCAGGCATTCCTTTAGGTATGCCTCTGGGAAGGACACAAACAGAACATGAGGACAATGGTTCTCTCTTGCTGTTGTTTTCCAGTAACAGATATTCAGAGGCATATGGCCATCACAATTAGTAGCCACTGATAGTGTTACCTTCCATAAATCTGTCTAAATCTCCTTCTAAATCTGTCCAAAATTATAACCATGAACTTCTGTCTGCAAATTCCATCTGCTAACTATGTGCTCTCTGAAGATGTACTTCCTTTTGTTTTTACTGAATCCCTGCCAGTCAGCTTCATTTAGATGACCTTGAGTCCAAGTGTAAGAGAGGGCGGAAGGGGGAAAAACCCTTCTCTTCCACCCTCACCCTCACAAACAGACACACACACACCACAGAATAGAATTAGTACTATTGGACCTCATACCATTTCATCATTCTGTCCAATCTTAAAGTGAAACCAAAATCTGTACAACTCAAAAGAGTGGAATAAAAACAATGAGGGGTGGGAAGCAGGGAGGGATACACAGGCATAGCACACCAGTGATTTAAATAATGAAAACTGTTTCAAAAACTGACATTAGGATTAAGACATCTGGAATTTTAATCTAAATCAGGTGTAAGTAATCTGCTCTGAGAATAGATCCAGAAAAAAGGTCACAAGCTTGCCTTGTAAAGACAACCAAGTTTTCCTTAGAAATCAAATCCCATAGCTTTCAAATATTACACTTGACTGAACCATCAGACATATGAAGATGGCCTGAAAGGATTATATGTATAAATATGTAATAACAATACATTAAAAGAATGAGTACAGTAGGGCCCCACTTTTCAGCGTTCCGCTAATACGGCAGCTTTCAATTAGAATAAGGCCCCACTCATACGGCGCTTGTTCCACTTTTACAGTGTTTTTCAGGCGTCGGGTGCCATATTATTGACGGAGTTCCACTTTGGGGCGAGTTTCACTTTTAGGTGGGGGTCTGGAACATAACCTGCCATATGAGTGGGGCCCTACTATATTGCAAAATTCTACATACGAACCGACAAAAAAGAACATTTGCCTCAATCGTAAGACCTCTTGACAAACCAATTGTTCCTTTGTGATAAGCCTCAATGTTCCATTTTCACGTTTGGCAGCAGACTATGGACCCATTTGGTAGCAGGTTAGGATATACAATAAGCAGATGTAATTATATGGTCAACATAGGAGCTTGGCCCCTCTCATCAGAATGCCCATTTCCAAGGTGAAACAAAGTGGAAGACTTCAGCACCACTTCCTTCAGCACCACCTCCTAGCAGAGTGCCTTTATAGGCATGTTCTACATAAGAAAATATAATTTCACTTTCAGATATGGATAAAGGTTTCATTACTTCCCAATATGAAATGAATACAAAAGAAGATTCAGCATTTATTTCAGTTATGAAAAGTATTGTGCTACAGCACTCTTTAAAAACCTATATTATGTTTCTGCCTATGTACAACTTCATTATCAAAATACAAATAGACTGTGTGTAGAAGAGGTCTAATCAATGGGTTGGATCCAGACTACCAGTGCAATCCCAGTCATGTCTACTTAGAAGTCCTATTGAATTCAATGGAGCTTACTCCCAGGAAAGGGGGGTTAAGATTGCGGACAAAATAGGTTGAATTTAGGTCACAGCACTCAATGTGAAATGTTAGTCATGACCAAGCCCCATTGAGATTAATGGAAACTAAGTTCAACCACATAGTCTGGATCCAACCCAATGCATTTTAATTAAATGAAGGGCACAGGAGGTACAGAGTAAGATAAATTCTTTGCTAATCTATACAGTCTTTGAAGTGGTTCCTTAAACCAATTATACATATGGGGTGGTATTCAATGCTAGTCCTACTCAGACTAGCACCATTACAGAATGACAAATATTTGAACCATTTTTCTATAAAAATGGAAGCTCCCTGTCCCAATGATCTTAACACTTGTGCCTCATGTAAAAACTGCATATTAAAGCATTAAAGTTTGCTAACAGTGCTTTAGGTTCCCCATTTTTAGTACTTTTTCTCAAATTTTAAGTTTTCTGCTTGTTGGACCTAATTTTTTTTACTAAAAAATCTTTGGATCTGCAGATACTGAGAACAAGGTGAGGTCCATCCTCCAATTCTTGACCCTATACCGTGTTTAGACAATACATGCTCATTTATTATCACAGAGCTGAATTTATCCACTTTGGTTTCTTCCCAGTTTTGAAAAACATGGGTGCACTCTTCTATATTGAATGTATCATGTCTTGTTATGGATGATAATGAAGATACTCCTGGGCTTTATTACTGTTATTTCTAATCTTGCCCCAAGTTTGTAACAGCTATTGAAGAAAGCAATGATGCTTTTCTATATAATTGTGGAATCACCAGTTCACATAAGTTTTTTTAGGGGAAAAAATTAAATATCAGGCCATTGAAGTTTATGTACTTGCAAGGTCTAGGATCCCCAGTTTTATTTTCCTTTAATGCAGCCTACATATTTCAGAGAAAAGCAACTGACACTTATCTTCCTGAACAGCACAGATAAAAGTCATCTTCAAGAATATCTTCCCATGTTATAATGGCAGAGAATCCAGTTAGTTTTTTTTAATTATTATCATAATTATCACTAGCGCTCTGTCTTTGACCTGTTTAAAGTTTAAACAGTTTTGCAGCTCAACTTCTAAGTCGTACACACAGGTGCATCATGCAAGTTCCAGTAGATTTTACCCTTTAGTAAGGGCAATGCCCTTAGCAAAAAAGAAAAGCAGAAACTAGTGAATAATATACTTTCATTAAAGAGAGATACTATAACATTGGAGAGAACTGCCAATTGTACGAGAGAGATTAAGGGATTGCACAGAGTTCCCTGGGGAAGGGGTTTGCTGGTATAATTTGGAGGAAGTATTATAGTTCAGCCATGCACTCAAAATGAGGTTGATTAGTTTGCCAATGACAAAAGGCAAGAATACACCCCACTGAGAACCAACATTCTTTACTTTCAAAGTTCTACCCTCATCTGGTGATTATGTGATAATAGCTTTCAATACCACAATGGCTAAAAAGACTTGGTGGTAAAGAGGGCTGGCAGAGTAGAGATCTGTTTATGCTAAGTGGCAACACTCTTAGAGAATTTCGATTATAAGAACACCAGTGGAGTTTGAATGAATTCTACACATTAGCTGCCGTTGAGAACTTACAGCTTAGTATCATGTTTCTCTGAAGATTCATGCTCTTGATTTATTTCTACTGCAGTTCTGGAAAAAGTTTGAAGAACCACAAACATTAAAGAACATAACTGAAAAGCCACAGTAGGCTCCTTACCACAATCTCATAGAATTTTATTTACCAAACAATTTTTGTAGAACTATTTAACTGAAGCCAAATTAAGCTTTCTGAAGGTTATAAGAAAACACAAAATACTATATATTCAAGGTAACACAAAATAATGTATATTCATCCAAACCTGCCTCTTGCTTATATGATAAACCAATGGGCAGACAAAACAATTTTAGATCACAATAATCCTATGCATACTTACTTAGAAATGAAATCAGTGGGACTTCTGATTAGACAAGCATAGGATCAGATTTCAAATGTTAGCAATTTTAAGTTAAAAAACAAGTCTCAATCAATGAATGATATGAACTGTTGAAAGTCATTAACAATTTCTTATCATTTAAAAGAAGTTAACAATTACATTATATATATGATATTTTTAAGAATCCAAGCAAGCTATAAAACAGCAACATGTTTATTGGCTAGAATCTACAGGTTTCAAAGTTGTTCGCCACACAATTTAAGCAGACAAAATTCAGAATCTTACATGTATCACTAGAAACAAGTTTTTATCAAAACAATGTAAAGGAACAAAAAATCTTTAATTTTTGTAAAACACTGGTGCAAAAATTCCCCTCAATCAAGTCTTGGTCATAAATTGATCCTAGATTCATAATCAAATTTACAATGTTGTAATCTTCAACAGACTACACAGTACCTCTGTGGAAAAGGAATGTCTGTGCTGTACACTCCTAATCTGAGCCGGGGGGGGGGGGAGAGAGGGAAACCCAGTTTCCTTCAATCATAAAAGAACCAAAATTAATAGCTACCAGTTTAAAGTAGGGACCAATAGTTGTCTGGCTAGATTTGGAATGAAATCAGCTGGCCACTAGCTAGTACACAACAGATTCAGAGCATTCCAGAAAATACAGACAAAAAAACAAGTCTGTCCCTACTATTGAATATGTATTCCAGAAGGATCATTAGTCTAATCAGAAACAGGAGAAAACAAGGACCAGTAGAGACAATAGTGGCTGTCCTCAGCATATTGACCATGAAGTAACCCTACTGAATGAGGGTTACTTTTAAGTAAACATGCTTTGGATTGGGATATCTGTTGAATTAGTTCTAAGGGGAAAGTGGTGCATATTGCAATTATTTTGGATCTAAAGCAAGGAATTATAACTAATACTAGATGTCTAAAAATTAGTATACCTAGCCAGGTTATAGGGCCACAGTTAAGGGCAACACAGATTAATCACATTCTGCCGCTATAACAAGATTTTTGGGGAGAGGGGTGTAGGTGCTGCAGTTTATCCTCAGTAAATTCCTCAATATGAAACCTGATAGTGTGGGAGAAGGGTGGTTTCAGGATGGTCAATGCTGATTTTGAGGTAGAAAAGATAAGAAATGACTTATTTTATAGTTTGGTGGATGTGTCCAGCAGATTGCCAGGTATGAACAGTCTTTTACAGTCTTTTATCCCAAAGAGTTTAGTGGGACAACCAGTTTCTCATTTTTTTGCAGAATCTTATGGGAAACTTTGTTTGTGCTAAATCAAGGGAAACGTCTACTATGCGTTTTACCCTAGTAATAGTGTAACATATTTGTAGTTTTGTTTTGTTTTTTATTAAAAATGCAATCTCCCGGCTTATTTAGCCTTGGGGTGGTGACGTTGTGGCACATGTCCAGTAGGAACCAGTGCTGCCTAGCAACAGCTTCAGCTACAGAAGCTACCTATTTGTGAGGGCCCCTAGGAGGGGGATAACAGGCCTGATTAGTAGCTAACACTACCACTAAGGGCACAAATTCAATCTGACCGGAACAAAAGGGTTTTTTTAACTTTTCTTTTTTGTCCTATCAATTTCCCTCAAGTAAAATAAATGTATTTATTTATTTAGCAGGATTTATATACCACATTATCATCAAATCCCCTAACACAGACAGAAAACGAATACAGAATAATTTTGAAAATACCTGGAACAAAAACTCAATCAAGTGAACTATTAAAAGGGAGAGTTCCTCAGAGTATGTGCAGAGTGTCTGTCTGTTATTACTTATATCTTCCCCCCCCCGCATAAAAGAAATCTCCCAGCTCCGTCCTATAAGCTTTTTTCCTTTCATCTGCGGAGAGAATTGTGTAACA
Organism: Rhineura floridana; assembly: GCF_030035675.1. Lineage (NCBI taxonomy): Eukaryota > Metazoa > Chordata > Lepidosauria > Squamata > Rhineuridae > Rhineura > Rhineura floridana. The sequence continues at coordinate 104,005,257 of NC_084486.1, forward strand.
TCTCAGCCAGACTCATAGAGTGAGACAAGATCTCAGCTAGGTTCAACTGACTTGAAGGATTTACGAACTGAATTAGGTAGGCCAAGAGGCTCAAAGCTTCCAGACAAATTGAAATACAGTCAGGTATATTGATATTAATCAGTTTCTGCCCAGGACCTTATTCCGGACACTTTTGTAAATTAATTTGTGAGTTCCTTTTTACAGAGAACAACTGTGCAACTTTTGACCACCTTAACCTCTAATATACCATAACAGTAAATGCAAAAAGAACTTTAAAATACAGTAGACAATAACTTTTGTCACAGAGGGTAAATCCTAGTCACCACAATTATATTGGGGTTGGGGATGACTCAGCCCCTCAGTTATGGTTGTGGGATGGGGGATAGAGTCTCAATTCCCAATTCCTGGTTTAGAGAAGGAAGCATCCCCTTACTTTACCAATTTTAATGCATTTCAATTTTTCTTGTTCCTTTTTCTTTCCTTCTCATTATCTCAATCTTCCTTTCCCTGCCTTTCCTACTTTATTATTTCCCATTCCTTCCAGTCTTTTTCTTCATTCATTCTAATTTCCCTTTTCCTAATTTCTGTAGTCTTTCTTTAGGTCATAGCAAAGTTTTGGTTTTTTTTGGGGGGGGAGGGAATGTGCTTGAATACATGTGCAATAGAGAGAAAAACTTAGAATAAGCCCTGCCATTTTTTATGTATGTGTTTATGGTGGGTTGAATAAATCAGTATGTGGATAATATTTGCCCACCTTACAGTTGCTTTAACATTTACAAAAGTGGTACTTAGATGCTCCCTGAGGCTTCTCATATTTGGGAGTTTTAAGTATAATCTGTAGCCTTGGATGTGTAAAACTAGTATGTAAAGAACATGAAATAGAGGAATTCAAAACCAGCAGACAGTCCCTTCTAACTCTATCAATTCTATATGGATGGTACTGGTTGTCAGTTGGGTACTTGTAACATGGAATTCAGTTTTATTATAGCTTCAGTTGCTTAGACTCCACGAGTCGACATACAGGTTTTTTGATAATTTTATATCCATTATTTAGCCAGTGTGGTATAGTAGAGGAGATACAAGTTTGAATATCCATGGAGTCTAAAGCTTATTGGCTAGTCACTATTTCTTAACCTAACCTACCTCCCAGGATTGTGGGAGGCAAAGACCAGGTATTCTTACCTGCATTCTTTGAGGAAAGAGTGGGATACAAATATGAACTTTTACAGATAAATAAAATATGAATATGTAATATAGGCAACCAAAACGTTACTCACTTATATAGAGTTTCTACTAAAGAATACGTCAGGCTCAATGTTTAAAACATAACATGACGAGTTCCTAGACAAGGTTTGATAGGTAATGGAGTCTGTTTTAATAATACATGGAATAAGACATGAACATTTTTAAGGAGCTGCTAGAGAAGCCAACTGTGTATTGTAATATGAAAAGCTACCATACATTTCAGCCTCTGTAATTTAAAACAGAACATTTGGAAATGATGTACATCAAATTTCCTATTTCATACAAAGGAGCTTTATTTCATTACAAAGGTGTGAGTGAGTGCCTGTATGAGACAGATGTCTTTCTGAAGATTTTATTTGGAAAGAAACATTTGCCACTGCTACAGATACCTATCAGCATTAGAAAATTAATTGTCTTAGGGAGCAATCTTATAGGTACTTACACCAGGCTGAGGAGAATTAGGATATGGCAAATCCCTGGGTCCTGCCTCAGCAGGACTATGTTGGCGTAAATCTCAGCCACTGCTCAGCCAGCAAAAAGAGTGGCATAAATTAAGCCACCATTAAGTCCTCCAAAAGGGGTGTTCTTGGGTGTGTCAGGGGCGGGACAAAGGGAGGGGACTTATGCCACATGCTACATCCATTTAGCTTGGTCATGCGACCTCCAGGCCCAGGGTAAGTTAAGTCAGGAGAAAGGCTGCCAGCTGAGCCAGCATTCTCACCTCGCAAGGTCTCCTGAATAGAGGTAGGATCTGGCATACTTTAAGTGAGTGTAAGTTCAGCCAGCTTAAGCTGAACCAGCTTCCGCACTGTAGGATTGCTCTACCAGCCTTTCTGTAAAAAAAAAAAGTTGTAACAAAATATTTAAGCGAATACAAAACACAAGTTGAACAGATCTAATTTGTTTACTATATCAGCAAACAAATCACACCAACTTTTAGAAACTGCTTTTATTACAGCTTCTAGGAAAGAAAAACAAGCTAATCTGTGGATAACATGCTTATCTCTTCTATGAAAAAAAGGGGGATATCAAGCCTCTATCTATGTTCTTTCTTAGGAAGAACAGTCCAACTTGAGGACTGTGATGTTCTTGCTTGTAGGGTAAATATGGTGAGTGCTGTTTATATAGAAGACATATGGTAAGTGGAGTGAAAGAGGAGGGGGGAGTACATGAGCAGTAGAATGTTGGATGATTGGCTGAGCGTTTGAATGGCTGGGAGTATAAATGGAAGAATGACAGTTGAATCGAGGTGGATGTTAGTAGGGTGGAGAAGAAGGTGTTTGAGGGTGGATGTTGGGAGTGTGGAGAAAGAGGTGTTTGAGGGTGGAGGTCAGGAGTGTGGAGAAAGAGGGAGTTGGAGTTCTGATTAATAATAAGTCAAGTACAAAACAGGAATAGATGAAACCATACGCTTGTGAAACATTCTAAAACTAATCTTGTTATTTCTGATATTTAATAAATACTTATTTGGTTTACCAAAGGCCTGATCCTTGGCTGGGGGATATACATACCAGAAGGGAGGGCAAGGTAATTACCAAGGCTGAAGAGAAACAGTATCTAATGGTGGCAGCGGTGAAGGGAGGATTAATAACAATTCAAGTAGCCAGAGCAACCCAGAGTTGTATGCATTATCTATAAAGATACAAGGGGGTTGGGAACAGCATAAGCACGCAGTCACAAAAGTAACCAGCTAGAGAGAGACTCAAGCAAAGTCTCTGGAAGTATTGGTTATAGGACATGACTGGTGGTGCTGCCCAGCAGGGGGATCTAGTGAGATCTGTGCTAGAGCAGAGTGAGAAACCATATAAAGGACGGTCCGAACTGGTAGTATCCCTGGTGGTGCCTAGTGAAAGGCAGTAGCCACAAGCAGGTGGGAACCTGACAGGAAGAACCGGGGAAGGATGTCACATGTGGTGGTAGCCGTGGGATACAAACAATAGAGAGTCTCTAGAAGTGGTGTGGCTAAAAGAAATAACAAATAAAGATTACTTGTGAGAGTGACTGGCAAAGAGTGTGTGGCAAGGTGTGAGTGAACTCCTAAAACATGGCTGAATATGGCTGAATATATAAAGATGAAAAGAGAGGAGCTGGTGGAGAAGTGCATAACATTCAATTTACCTCATGAGGGTAAAGGGGTAGATGAATTGCGAGTAGCACTGATAGCATTCGCATCTGTCCAACAAAAACAACCTGTCACAGAAGAGAACCCAGAAGGGTATTCAAGCAATCCTGCTTATATAGAGTATTTAAGAGAGAAGTTGAGAAAGGAAAGTGAGGAAAACGATAAGGACAGAGAGATTGAGATGAGGAAACTGAGGATGGAGATTGGGGAAAAAGAAAAGCAGCGGGAGTTGGAAATTGAGAGAATGAGAGTGGATGCTGAAATACAGGTGGAAAAGTTAAACTTTGAAAGAGAGAAGTTTCATTCTGATGAAACAAGAAAGGACAGAAATGAAACAAAGATAAAGGTTACACCAAAAGATTTTGCAGTGTTTGAACCTGGAGGATAAATATATGCAATATTTATCAAATCTGATCAAAGGGGAATTAGCAGAGGTATACCAATATTTCCCCTCAGACAGGCCCGTCACATATGCCGAGTTTAAAGAGGCAGTGTACAAAAGATTCAGACTGGGACCTGACTACTTTAACAAGTTATTTCGAAACTGTCAGATCCAAGCAGGGAGGTCTTTTGTTGAACTGGGAGCAAAATTGATGGACATATTTGGAAAGTGGATGGGAAGTGCCAAAGCTCAGTCAGTGGAAGAGGTGAAAAGCCTCATGATACTGGATCAATTATACCATCAGTTACCACCAGAAATAAGGCTCCTTGTCAAAGACCGTTCCCCTACATCTGTTCAAGAGGCCACAGAGTTGGCAGATCACTTTGCCTCCAATAGAACTGGCTGGGTGGGGAAAACATCAAGAGAGTTTAAACCCAGACCATATAAAGGTGGCAGAAAGGATGTGGTACCACAGTGAGTGAGTCCTCCAATAAAGTCTGAAGGGCACAGGACACCCCAGAGTGGATCTGTGTACCCTAAAATGGAGGAGAAATTATGTTATAAATGTGGTAGACCGGGGCACCTACGTTTTCAATGTGAGGTTGCCAACCCCATTGGTAATCCTGCTCAGGAAAGGGCAGTGAAAACAGAACCAAGGGAGTTAGAAACGAAGAAGGTTCAGTTCTGCCAGATAAACTGGACAAATGTAAAAGACTTTGATTCGAGTCTGACGGAAGAAGTGAGTGTGCAAAGGGCAAATTATTGGGCATTGCTTGATACTGGTGCCGCTCAGACGTTACTGAGGCCAGATTTGATAAAATCTGAGGAAATATTACCTCAGGAAACGGTGACAATCCAAGGAGTGAGGGGTGAACCAGAAAGCATACCCATGGCCCTGATAAAATTAAAGTGGAGAGGAAAGGAGGAAATATGTAAAGTAGGTATTAATGCCCAACAACAAGAACCAGTGATACTGGGAAGAGATGTTATGGGGGCACAAGGAAAAATATATGTGGTGACCAGACAACAACTTGGCAAAGCAACAGAAACCATGTTAACAGAGGCCGAAGAAAACAGGGTGGAACCTGTTATCGAGCCTAAGGTCGCCATAGCAACCCCTGGCAGGCCTGCTAAAAGAGACAAACTGTATCGAATGGTCTCCAGTGAAGAGGCAGAGCAGTTCGGGGAAGAGCTGGATAAGGATGCAAGTTTGAAGCAAATGAAGGACCAAGCCCTTACACAAAAGATTCCCTTTACTGACAATGTGAGGAATCAAATTGTGTGTGAGAATGGGATTTTATATAGACTGTGGATGCCTGCTGAGAGAGAGAATGAATGTGAACCAGTGAAACAATTGATGGTACCTAGCAAATACAGAGCCAGATTGCTAAAAGTTGCCCATGATGTCCCATGTGCAGGGCATCTGGGAATAAAGAAGACCAAGAAAAGATTGGCTGCACACTATTATTGACCAAATATTTCTAAAGACGTAAAACAATATTGTTTATCTTGTGACATATGCCAAAAGGTGGGGAAAAGTGGAGTAAAGACAAAAGCACAATTGAAGCCCCTTCCTATAATAGGACAACCCTTTTATAGAGTGGGAATAGATTTGGTGGGCCCTTTTTCCAAACCCACAAGGCATGGCAAGAAATATCTATTGGTGGTGGTGGATTTTGCAACCAGATACCCAGACGCTGAAGCACTAAGATCCGTGGAAGCCCCTGTAGTGGCAGAAGCTTTATTAAAAATCTTTATGAGACTGGGTTTCCCTCATGAAGTGTTGATGGATCAAGGCAGTGTATTCATGGGAGAAGTGATGCAATGTATGTGGAAGTGTTGTGGTCTAAAACATTTAAAGACAACTACTTACCATCCAGCAACCATTATCTCTACCATAGATCTGTGTAAAGGATTTTGGCAGATGGAATTAGACGAGCAATCCAGAGCCAAAACTGCCTTCAGTACACCAGATGGGTTATATGAGTTTGTGACTTTACCCATGGGACTAAGGAACTCACCAAGTTCTTTTCAGAGACTAATTAATACTGTGTTGCGAGGCATGTCAGATTTCGCAGTGGCCTATATAGATGATTTGGCCATTTTCAGCAAGTCGGTCCCTGAGTATGTCCAACACCTGACAGCAGTATTAGAGGCATTTAAGAAAGCAGGGCTAACAATAAAAGCCAAGAAATGCCAGTTTAGGTTGAATGAAGTGATCTATTTAGGACATAAGGTGGGGAGTGGGAAAATAACCCCCTTATGGAGCAAAGTTGAGGCAATACAATCGTGGCCCATCCCCTTAACTAAGAAACAAGTTAGGGCATTTTTAGGTGTGGCTGGTTTTTACCGTAAATTTGTAAAAGATTTTGGGGAAATCACAACCCCCTTGCATGAGCTAACAAGGAAAAAGTGTGCTGAGCGTGTGGTGTGGACGGATGAATGTCAAAAGGCTTTTGACCTTCTGAAGCTAGCCTTGTGCCAAGGGCCTGTATTAATAGCACCAGATTACGAGCAACCATTCATCGTGGCTACGGATGCGTCGGACCTAGCACTGGGAGTCGTCTTGCTACAGAAAGAGGAGGCACCAGACATCCAGTGGCGTATCTTAGTCGCAACCTGACATCGAGGGAGAAGAATTATTCGTCGGTCCAAAAGGAGTGCCTAGCGGTCGTGTGGGGACTTAGCAAGTTGCGCCCATACGTGTGGGGACGAAGATTTACTGTGACAACGGATCATCGAGCATTGTTATGTTTACAGACTATGAAAAATCATAACACTATGCTGCAGAGGTGGTCCTGGGCTCTATAAGATTACCAGGTGGACTTCAAGTTCATAAAAGGCAAGGACAATGTATTGGCCGATGGACTTTCAAGGCAGGTGGCCGGGACTGCAGTGACGTGACCCAGACGTGGGTGCAAAAAAGACATTTTCCCCAAAGAGACTTGTTTTTTTATTGTTAACGCGTTGTATGAATCCTAGAGCAGGAATAATACTTTGCTGTTATTTTTAAGGGGGGGGGAATGTGATCTTCCTGCTTGTAGGGTAAATATGGTAAGTGCTGTTTATATAGAAGACATATGGTAAGTGGAGTGAAAGAGGAGGGGGAAGTACATGAGCAGTAGAATGCTGGATGATTGGCTGAGCGTTTGAATGGCTGGGAGTATAAATGGAAGAATGACAGTTGAAATGAGGTGGATGTTAGTAGGGTGGAGAAGAAGGTGTTTGAGGGTGGAGGTCAGGAGTGTGGAGAAAGAGGGAGTTGGAGTTCTGATTAATAATAAGTCAAGTACAAAACAGGAATAGATGAAACCATACGCTTGTGAAACATTCTAAAACTAATCTTGTTATTTCTGATATTTAATAAATACTTATTTGGTTTACCAAAGGCCTGATCCTTGGCTGGGGGATATACATACCAGAAGGGAGGGCAAGGTAATTACCAAGGCTGAAGAGAAACAGTATCTAATGGTGGCAGCGGTGAAGGGAGGATTAATAACAATTCAAGTAGCCAGAGCAACCCAGAGTTGTACGCGTTATCTATAAAGATACAAGGGGGTTGGGAACAGCATAAGCACGCAGTCACAAAAGTAACCAGCTAGAGAGAGACTCAGGCAAAGTCTCTGGAAGTATTGGTTACAGGATGTGACTGATGGTGCTGCCTAGCAGGGGGATCTAGTGAGATCTGTGCTAGAGCGGAGTGAGAAACCATATAAAGGACGGTCCGGACTGGTGGTATCCCTGGTGGTGCCTAGTGAAAGGCAGTAGCCACAAGCAGGTGGGAACCTGATAGGGAGAACCGGTGAAGGACGTCACAAGGACATTTAAAGCACATAGTGTGGGGGCCATGAGATTTTTGTAAAGCCTACAAAATGACATTTTGGGTACACCACAAGGGAAATAGAACTTTTCCTACAGTTTACTGACAGGCGACTGTAGTTATATTTTACTTCTTTGATGTGGTTTCTTCCTTCACTGCTTTTGCTATGGGGGGGGAATGAAATGGACTCCCTTTAAGTCGATTCCAACTTATGGCAACCCTATGAATAGGGTTTTCATGGTAAGTGGTATTCAGAGGGAGTTTACTATTGCCTTCCTCTGAGGCTGAGAGGCAGTAACTGGCCCAAGGTCACCCAGTGAGCTTTATGGCTGTGTGGGGATTTGAACCCTGGTCTCTCAGATCATAGTCCAACACCTTAACCACTATCAAGGGCTTTATTTTGTGCCTAGAGTGCAAACGGCAGGCACATTATGTGAACTCTGAAAGACGCTAACTTGTTCAACTTGCAAAATATACAACTATAAGATTTTTCAAAATACATGTCACTGAGAACAGACTGGACTCCCATTTGCATATATTTTGCAGGGAGTGGCGCACAGACCCTCCGTGGTGCAGAGTGGTAAGCGGTGGTAATGCAGCCAAAGCTCTGCTCACAGCCGGAGTTCGATTCCAACGGAAGGAGGAAGTCGAATCTCCGGTAAAAGGGGTCGAGGTCCACTCAGCCTTCCATCCATCCGTTGTCAGTAAAATGAGTACCCGGCATATGCTGGGGGGTAAAGAAAGGCCGGGGAAGGAACTGGCAATACCACCCCATATATACGGTCTGCCTAGTAAACATCACAAGACGTCACCCTAAAAGTCGGAAACGACTTGCACTATAAGTGCGGGGACACCTTTACCTTTTAGCCACTATTTACACACGTAGGTCTTTCGGAAGGACACAACAAACATGTAGTTTTATATCTTCTGACTTACAAATGTATCAAAATTATGTAGCTCTAAGCTGATAGTGGAACGTAGCACATAACGTTAAAGAAAGTGAATATGACTTCCATTTCAGAGCAGAACCAAGAGTTGGAGACGTGCATAAGTCATTGCTGAAAAACCAACCTGGGGCTGTCAGCATTTTCAAGAGGAGGCACAATAAATCTAATACCCACAACAATAATCTAATAATAAATATTTTGAAAGCACCAAAACAGGCAGGGACCACAAATTTTGACAGGCCTTAGTAGCCATTTATTATTTGTGGTCACCCCTGAATTCACACATAAAAACTCCTCCAAAGCTCCCGGTACACAGAGCAAGGATGGGGAATCTGTGACCCTACAGATGTCATTGGACTCTAACTCCCATCAGGCCCAGCCAGCATAGCCAATGGGATGATGGGAATTGCAGTCCAGTAATATCCGGAGGAGCACATGTTCTTGATTCCTGTTAGAGGATGCAGTAAGAGAATCTGGGTTGATCTTTCATTGGCTTAACTTATGCTGGGCCTGGAGGTCACATGAACAGATGTAGGATATGGGGTAAGTCCCCCTCCCTTTGGTTCTGACCCCATCACACCCCCAGAATGTCCTTTTGGGGGACTTATGCTGGCTTAATTTATGCTGGTTTTATGCTGAGCCAGGAGGTGCAGGGTTTTGCCAGTTGAGCCACAGCTGAGCCAGTATGAAAGACTTACACTAAAGTAGCCCAGTTGAGCTGGGACCCAGCCAGCAATCTGTCATATCCTAACTCCCCTCAGCCCGGCATAAATATCTATAGGATTGTGCCCTCAGCTGCTCACCTGAAGCTTAAGAACAGGAAGCCAAACACACCTCTCTAGGGAGGGAGTACCATAGTCTGTGTGCTGCAACAGAAAAACCCCTGTTGGTCCCCAGAATCTAGCCCAATGAATGAATGTAAGGAGACTGGTGTCACATTTTACTTCACAAAGCTCACTTGAGATCTTTCCCTGGAAAGACTGATCAGGGGGAGGGGGTTCAGCCATCAAAATTAGAGGAACATGGATAGGATTGCTCAATGATCAATGCAGCTTACTCTCAAGCAAGTGTGCAGAGGACTGCAACCTTAGATTGTAAACGCTAAACATCAGCGATTATCAAATAGTGCGCCCAAGCACACTGGTGTGCTCTAAGAGGTGGCTAGGTGTGCCTCAAATATTATGAAAGTATATTTTAAAAATGAGAAGAAACCCATTTGTATAGGGTAATAGTTTTCTATAGTTTAAGTTATTTTTATTCATAGTTTAAAATATATTAATATATTTTTAATTTTGTACAGGAAGTGCACCAGAAAATTTTTATATGTTTTACAGTGCGCTGCAAACCAAAAAAAGTTTGAGAACCACTGCTATACATACTTACCTGGATGTAAGTCCCATTAAACTCAATAGGGCTTAGATCTGAGTAGACTCACATAGACAACAATTGCACTGTTAGTGGTAGAAATGTTGTTGTTATGTGCCTTCAAACTGATTACTACTTATGGCGACACTATGCATCAGTGACCTCCAATAGCATCTATCATTGACCACCCTGTTCAGCTCTTGTAAATTCAGGTCTCTGGCTTCCTTTATGGAATCAATCCATCTCTTAATGGTAGAAACAGGTGGCACAAATAGTGACTTTTGTGGGGAATGTATTTTTTGTGAGGGAGGGAGGGAGAGATTGTATTATTTAAGCTAGAGTTAAATCAACTAGTCTGGTTTTCAGTCACAGTTCTTTAAGGCCATTTGAAACATTACTCATTCCACAGAACAGCAATCCAAGCAGAAGTTGTAACACTTCTATTGAGCTTATCATATGAATGAGCCTAACAACATGGAAGCTGTCCCACAAACACACCATCTGGCACGGCCTTGTGTGGATTCACATTCCATATGATTCAGCTGAATGATATAATAAATTACAATCATTATCCCCAACCACTCCCTACCCTATATCAGCTTCCCATGCATCAGCTCTGTGGTAGCTTCCATGTTACGTGAGGACCCTCTGAACTGGTCCTAGTCTATTGATCTAGAAATTCCAAATCAGCAACTTCAGGTACACTTCAAAGTGGATTGGAAAGAAGTCTAGCCAGCAGTCCTATTCTATGACTGGTTTAAGATTACCACCACAGTACTCCTGAGTCTATGAACTGTCGCTTTGCACTGATACTGAACTTGTATTTTGTTTGTTTATCAATCATCTCTTTGCTTCCAAGTGAGATCTATTTTGTATGCTCATCCAGGGTGTTTTGAGAACCTAATTCTATGTTATCACATTGCAGGCCATTATAGCCTGTGTTTTGTGGGGAAGGGGGGATTGCTATTCCTAAAAGAAATAGAGGGTGTTTGTTGTAGGGGGTAGTTAGTCATTGATTTCCCTTGTGGTTTCAGTTAAGGCTCATGTTATGCAGTTCAGTCTTGTGCAGATGAGGTCGTAATATTGACTTTGTGAATACAATGAGGTCCTTATCCATGTATCCCATCCAAGAGAGATGTAGAGGGTGGCCACATGAGAGCAGGTCTTTTCAGTAATGGCCCTTCAGCTGTGGAATGCTCCCCCCCCAAAAAACACACACACACACACACATGTGCCTGGCATCATCCTTGTAGATCTTTAGGCACCATGCTACAACTTTTTTTCTTTTCTCAGGTATTTGGCTATTAAGCCTCCAATAATGATGCTTATCTTTTAGTGGGGTGGGTAGGATTGTCATTAATATTTTGCTGGATGGGAATTTTATGTATTTTGTATTGTTTAAATAACTTTGGTTTTAAACTGTTTTCATTTGTTGTATTTTATTTTTGTCAAGTCCATTTGCGACATTTTCTTTGTATAAAGTGATTGATAAATGGAATAAATAAAATAAAAACAATGCTGACTAGCACTGACATTTCCACATCTCCATCAACAAAAGTTGGGATCTGTGCAAGCTCTTGCACAGTTCAGCTACACCACCCAACTATCTTGCAGTGGCCTAAAACAGTGTAACTTTATACCAAAGCCAATCAGCTGCCAACTCCTAGTTACCAAGTTAGCCATTTCTTGATAGCAGATAGTGTCAGATTTTTAGAAATAAATATTAATTGGAATGAATTCATAATAGCAATAGTGGCCTTCACAGGTTGTAGAATATACAGGGCCTCCTCTTATCTACCAAGACATGCCTCTTCTACAGTGCTAGACCTATCTATGATGAGGTGGAATAGGGAAATACAGTAAACAAAGACCCAAGAGTTCTATTTTACAAACTGCAATAGTAGTAATTGTGTGACCCACCACAACTAAATTGTCCTAGCCTCCTGATTGCCTTATGTACCCCCAAATTTAATCCAGTGCCTCATTCTGAATAAAGCCCCTATTTGAACTGGTTATAAAAGAGGATTGCTGCAAATGCAGTGTCATTCCTCAGTTTCCTTCCAAGCAGTGTTCCAGTCTGTTCAGCTGGCAGACAATCCTCTTTGCACAATGTGTCATCTGAAGTCAGCTTTTACAATACTGGGGTATCCAGCTTTCATGTTGCTCTCCGTTCTTAATTATTAAGGTAATGAAGGAGATTTCTTTTGTCTCATTTTTTAAAGCAATAAAATTTTGTATAGCATTTTGCTATCTGTTTAAGGGAAGCAAAGAAGAAATATATCCAGCAGGCTCCACTGCTTACTACTATCAGCAGCCTAGTACCTGTGGGTAGTATTCAACTAAATCCTGCTCAGAGCAAACCCACTGAAATGAATGAACCTAAGTTAGGCATGTTTATTATTGGCTCAAATCTAAATAGAATTAACATTGAATATCATCTGAATCAGGAACCTGTTTTGCTAAACCTGTTAAATCATAATGCTAGCACAGATCATTGATAACAAAAACAAAACAAAAAAACCTTCGAGTGATATTCAATTAAGTAATATTCAGAATAGACCCAGTGAAGCTCAACTCTAACCCATCCTGCTATTGCATCCAGAACACGCTGTCACCCCATTTTCCAGACACAAGAACTGCTTATTCACAGTGCCTCCATCTTACTGGGTTTCAGTTGTAATTCACTGATCCTTATTTAGCCTGTTGCCACATAAAGGCACTAGTCCAGAAAATCTACAGCTCCTGATTCAGGACAAGGGAGAGGAAGAGAAAGAGAGTGCTGGATATAGGGCTGGCCCTAGGATAAACAGCACCCTGGGTTTGGACTGCCCTTGGCGCCATTCCCCCCATAGTCAGCTTTGCAGGGCCACCCAGAGGATATATGGGGCCTGGTGCAGGTGTGATGTTGGGGGCTCTGCTGCTGCCCCAACAAGGAACCATACATGTGTATACAAAGCTGGGGGCCCACATGTGAGAATTATTGCATGCAGCTCCACCTTGCCCTGGGATCAAGCAGAATGACAGATGTGCTTAATTTTTTCTTAATTGGGGATAAGGGAATCAGGATCGGGTTGTGCTTCTCCTGAGTAATTCCTCCCAATTCCAAACCCTTTCTGGCAGAGCTTCTTCATACTCAGTCTCACAGGTCTTCTGGCTGTCATTCGCTACTGGCCTTCTCTGCCACTCACTCAGGAAAGATTCCTCCCTTAAGGCCTGGCCTCACACTACTTCTTACGTCTTTCCCTGTGGGAACTGCCACAGAAAATTACTCTCAGTGGACCTTCCCTGGAAATCTTAGACGGCTCCCATTCACTCACTCCTTGAACTCTTTCCCCAGTGGGCCTGGAGTTCCTCCTGTGACAAGCACAGGCAGCCTACTCTGCCATAAAATCCCACCTTAAAGACTTCCCTGTTCCTTCTCTCCTTACAACCCTGTAACAAGGACTAATTGGACTGGGTCAATGAAAAGCCTGCCTGATCTTATCTTTTTGCTGTCCATATATACATAATGATTTTACCATACCATGATTGGTTAGACTCTCTTACATTTGGGCTGCAGGCCTAAGCTAATAAGCAGGCCCCTGCCTTAAAAACCTCTGAAGGAAACTGTTTCAGCCAGTTTAAGCCACAAATTAGCGTCTATTCTGTTTCATACACAACTATGTAAAATATTTATTTCATCATGGCTGGGGAGAGGTCCCATTATGTCACAATGACATGTTGAGAGTCAGTGTCATCTTACACTTTAATGTACCATTTCCTCTTTTTATGAAAACTTTAAAGAAAATACCAAGAAACAAAATACCAAGCGTGTCCATTTAACTTAAGGCTTGGATTCCCCCTTGGCTCAAATAATTCTGGGAACTATAGTTTGTTAAGGATGCTCAGAGTTGTTAGGAGACCCTTAACGCCCCTCACAGAGCCACAATTCCCAGAGTTCTCTGGGAAGAGGGCCTGATTGTTAAATTAGCCTGAAACTGCCAAGCCCTTGCAGTCTGCCATACTGCATTGAAGTTACATAGAGTTTGCAGAAAGAGGGAATGATTACCACCATTAGTCATGCTCAGAGTAGATCCATTCAAATCAAGGTGCTTAAGTCTCTTAATTTCAGTGGGTCTACCCTGACCACTGATAGAGATCACCCAGAGTTTGCTATGACATACAGGGCGCACACACACGCACACACACACACACCCTGCTTTCTCCATGGTTGGAGCAGATCCAGTTTACATACACAGGTTTGCCGTCAAGATGGTTATCAGTATTTAATAAATTTGTATTCCACCCTCCAACTTAGAAGGTTTCCAGGGTGGTATATGAAAATATCCAACTCAATACAAAACCATAAGGCCAACAGTATAAAACAAAGATCAAAACAAAACATGGCCTTAAGTGTTTGAAATCTCAGTAAGTTGTCATGCTGGTGAAAATTAAATTTCATTTCATTCAAATGTATTAAAGTACAATGGTGTGACCTTTTCTTTCTCGACTGCAGATGGAAACAGGAGTTGGAGTTAAGCTGCTTCAGTTAGTTTAGGTTTCCAGATATGATGCTTTCAAAATTAACCTCACCTTAACAAACCTGAGCCAAATGATCTACGCCATGCCCCGTCTATAATGAGCTTCTGCCTGGAGACCTGGTTTTTTAGGCAGGCTTTTGGAACGGGCTAGTTTTACTGTGTTTTTAAATTTTTAACTGTTTTATATACTGTTTTATTGTGTACGTCGCCCAGAGTGGCTGGCTAACCAGCCAGATGGGCGACTAACAAATCTCATAATAATAAATAAATAAATAAATAAATAAAACTGGTGGATAGAAAGGTAGCACTGTGATCTACCTTGTGGGATTAGTTTTGGTTCTTTTTCCAGTCCTCGTAAGGTTGGCAACTGAAGGTGCCTTACAAGGGCTGTGGAGTCCAGGGGTCTGGGACCCAATGACCTTGACAATAAGCATAACAAAATTATGAGAAAAACTGCACAGACCTTTTATACTCTCAAGGAAAGCTGAAAAGAGGTTACTTTTCAAGGAGCTCTGAAAAGCGTAAACAGAAGGGGCCAATCATAAGTTAACCAGAGGGGCATTACATAACTGAGGGGGCGCAACTGATAAGGCTCTGCTTCTCAAGCTCACCCATGCAGCTAATTTTACCAGTGAGCACCTGAGTAGGACCTCTGAAGCAATATCATACATATGGGTGAAGGTGGTCGAGTCCTAAACAACATAAAGATTTAAAGGTTAACACGAGGAATTTGAAACGGGGCAGGAAACATACTGGTTACAGATGCAATTAGTACCAAAAATGTGTTACATGTTCAGGACACACTTTGCACCAGCTAATGTTTCCATTACACCACACTGGCTATTGATGGAGTTTGTTTACTTTAGTTTGCTTTTGTTGATCTTTAAATTCAAAACTGTTAAGCACTATTTCAGTTTTCTTGACATCTATGGTTTCTAAGGTCAAAAGGGAGGAAAACGTTCTGTCAGCCCTCAGCCTAAATACAGAAAATTACAGACTGTGGATTTAAGATCTTAACCTTGTAGAAAGATAGCTAAAGATATACAGACATCCATTTACCATGTGGTAGGAACTAAGTATAGTGTTAATGTCACATTCCTATATGGGAGGTGATCAACTCTAAGGCAGCAGAACCAATGCCTATGGGTAGATTTGTTAGAAATCTAGGGAAGGAAGGAAGTGAACAGATGAAGATATCTAGTCCAAATTTATACATTGTCATTTAGCCATCTCATCTCATATCTGGAAAGCACAGCTAGTAATTTGTGTGGGTACCCTGGTTTCTCTGAATAATCAATAAAAATTATACAGCCACGAGAGCTGTATAGCCAGCATGGATTTTTCGCATTACGCAATGAAAATAACCCCCTATGCCACTTTGATGCTTCCCATAAGCTCAATTCAAAACAAACCCTTACCAAACTTATAGTCCTGAACTCAGAAATGCTTGCTTAACAACCCTCTAAATTTTCAGGGCAATACACAAAAGAGTCAGAGAGAATCAAGAGTTCAAAGTGTAAAACGAAAGAAAAAAACCCAGACCCCTTTTGGACTTTTTCTTTCAGAATTCTCATAATTTGTTGAAATTCATTAAAAATCAACCATGTTCACAGAGTACCTATAATCCTATTACTGACCTTGCCCCATGTTCTGACCTTCATATTTGGCAGTTTAAAAGTTTAAAAAATGCCTGGCTGATTTTTAATTAATTTAAGAAATTTAGCATTGAAGTTTATTATAACGTCGGGCATGCTCAGTAAGAACCAACAGTCAGTGTTCTAAAAGCCGGACTCACCGCTGCTGGGTTTGCCTAATCAGAAGCTGCACACACGCCAGACCTTTGTTTCACTTGAGACAATCATGGCTTCCCCCAAAGAATCCTGGGAAGTGTAATTTGTGAAAGGTGCAGACAGTTGTTAGGAGACTCCTATTCTCCTGACAGAGCTCCAGTGGCCAGAGTGCTCTGTGAGGGGAACAGAGCATCTCCTAGCAACTTTCAGGACCCTTCAGTCACTACACTTCCCAGGATTCTTTGGGGGAAGCCATTACTGTCTAAAGTGAAATAAACGGCTGGTGTATATGTGACCAACGACAGCATTGGTTTAAATTTGGGTGGGAGACTACGTGTGCCTGCTGTAGAATAAAATGGTGGGGGAAACGCTGACAACTAATGATACTGTTCACAATGTCTTCCTTTTGGAAAGGAAAGGGGCTTTCCCTCTGCCCAATGCCCACCCACCCAATCTCCTCCCCTTCCTACCCTTCCCCAAGGTCAGTTTCACGCATCCTAAACATGATTGCACAGAAATAAATCCCACTGAACTCAAAAAGTATGTAATTGATTAAACCCAACTTCCCTTCTCCTCCCTCTTATCCCCTCACTCCCTCTTGCTCCTTCCTCCCCCTCCCCTTCCAATCCCCTCCTCCCCCTCCCCCCAGTCAGTTTTACGTATCCTAAGCATGATTGCACGGGAGTAAATCCAGCTGAAGTCAATAAACATGCAAATGATCAAATCTGTCTTTCTCCTCCCCTCCCCCTCCTTCCTGCTCCAATCCCACTCCTCCTCTCCACCCTCCCTCCCCTCCCCATCTCCTGTGGTCAGTTTCACCTATCCTAAGCATGACTGCAGTGGAGTATATCCCACGGAACTCAATAAACATGCAAATGATCAATCCACTCTCAGCAAACTTCCACAGGATCCCATTTCTTACCTCCCAGATTAAAAAGCAGAGAAATTCACTAATAGGCAAAAAACCTTGCGGTTTAAGTACATACTTATAGCCAACAGATATTTCTATCAAACTTTAAAAAGCAGGGAAATTGGACAGCTATAGTGAATGCACCAGGGGAGCATGAGACCTGACCTCCTCTCTGAGATATTGTACTGCCCTACAAATTGGTCAAAATGCAAACACAATTTGGATTGGTCTTTCTCCATCATTGAAGATGGCAGGTGTTGCCACCACTCACCATATGCTCAGAGGCACATGTTACCAAATTCTTCCAAGCTACACAGCAAGTGGTTTGGACTGTGAAAGACCAACCCAAATTGTGTTTGCATTTTGACCAATTTGTAGGGCAGTACAATATCTCAGAAAGGAGGTCAGGTTTCATGCTCCCCTGGTGCATTCACTATAGCTGCCCAATTTCCCAGCTTTTTAAAGTTTGATAGAAATATCTGTGGGCTATAAGTACATTCTTAAACCACAAGGTTTTTTGCCTATTAGTGAATAATATATAAAGGATAGGAATAATGAATTAACCCCGCAAGTCTGCCTCCATGGCTATTGCTTAAGCATAGCTGTATATTTGTAGCTTCCCTTAGCTGTCCTGTTTCTGTCTTCCTACATTTCCCCCAGGAAATAAAATAAAACTTACTCCCCTCACTTTCCTCCTTTGCTTTCTTGTTCACTATGGAATCTGAAGGACAGCTGTGATTTTACATGGATGAGAGATGAGACATAGATACAAAGAGCGTGGCACCCACGCAAGTTTGCCCTGGAAGACTCCCAGACAAGCAGACAATGAGAAAGTATGTGCGCCCAAGAAACAGAAGCAGACAACAAGAGGTGACTTAAGTCAGGAGTGGAAGGAGGTGGGGACGGGGGAACTAAGCTTAGAAATACTGCTGCTCAGATGTATCCTAAGGGCACCTTCATAAGTGAAATTTCTCCTTTCACATGGGCCAAAGTTGGTGTGGAAAATGTATAGACTCAGCATCTCTTCGAAGAATGCCCTAAGACTCAACTGTTTTGAATGCCAATAGATCAGGTAATCATCAACTTGGCTTCAGTCAGCCTTCCCCAACCTGGCATCCTCCAGATGCTTTCGACAACGATCAGCCCCAGTCAGCATCTGCAGGGTACTAGGTTGGGGAAGGCTAGCTTAGATAATCTAATTGCTTGCTATTAATGTTCTAATTGTTTGCTAGTAATGGTAACATTTTTAATTTTTAAATCCCCTGTATTAAATGCATTTTGGCCTTCCTCCTGTTCAAAAATTATAATGAAATAAGATTTGCTTCTTGATTACAAAATGAAGCCATACATCCCTGTGGAACAACAGCCAGCTCTAGTTCCATGCTCTGTTGGCCTAAGGCTTGGATTTGCAGGATCCACAATACTTGCGAATTCCAATTTAAGCTGATGAACCACCAGCAATACTCCCCACTCACTTAAAATACAAAAAAGCATTATTTCCTCAGAAGCTGAGAGTAGCACGGGAATCTTCCCACCATCATTGATAATGAAATATACAGCTGAAGAACAGCACTCTTACTAAAGTGATGTTGTTGTCATGCAATAAGGCATGTCAGAAGAACAGCAATTATCACTGGTGGCAACACTAGGGTTGTTCACATATTATGCTAAACACAGGTACAAGCTGTTTCTGTACATATACAGGTTTGTGTGTGAAAGATACAGGTACACAGACTGTACATTCATTGAACATTACATTTGATTGATGAAGAACCAGACGTTTTAGAATGTGAGGTGAAAGCTGCTCTTAAAATACTTGAAAGAAACAAATCACCAACAACAGATGACATACCAATAGAGTTGCTACAAGCTACTGAGACTGAATCTGTCCACATTTTGACAAAAAATTGTCAACAAATATGGAAAACTAAACAATGGCCCACAGACTGGAAGCTTTCCATATACATCCCAATTCCAAAGAAAGGGGATCCCAGGGAATCCAGTAATTTTCAAACTATTGCCTTAATATCCCATGCAAGTAAAGTAATGCTCAAGATTCTACAACAAAGGCTCTTACCATATATGGAGCGAGAAATGCCACACATTCAAGCTGGGTTTAGAAAGGGAAGAGGCACCAGAGATCATATCGCAAACATAAGTTGGATAATGGAACGGAGCAAGGAATTTCAGAGGGAAATCACTCTGTGCTTTATAGATTACAACAAAGCCTTTGATTGTGTAGATCATGAAAAAGTATGGAATGCTTTAAAATAAATGGGGGTGGGTGCCACAGCAGCTGATTGTCCTGATGTGCTACCTATATTCTGGACAAGAGGCTACTGTAAGGACAGAATATGAAGAAACCGACTGGTTCCCCATTGGAAAGGGTGTGAGACAGGGGTGTATTTTATCACACTATTTATTTAATCTATATGCAGAACATATCATACGGAAAGCAGGATTGGACCAAGATGAAGGATGTGTGAAAATTGGAGGGAGAAATATCAATAATTTAAGATATGCAAACGATACCATGCTACTAGTAGAAACCATTAACGGCTGAATGTCAAGAAGACTAAAGCAATGAACAGAAGATTTATGTAACTTTAAAGTTGACAACAAGGACTTGTCAAGGATTATCAATACCTTGGCACAGTCATTAACCAAAATGGAGACAACAGTCAAGAAATCAGAAGAAGGCTGGGACTGGGGAGGGCAGATATGAGAGAACTAGAAAAGGTCCTCAAAAGCAAAGGTCCTCAGAAGCAAAGATGTATCACTGAACAGGTAAGTCGGGATCATTCAGACCATGGTATTCTCAATCTCTATTTATGGATGTGAAAGTTGGACAGTGAAAAAAGTGGATAACAGAAAAATCAACTCATTTGAAATGTGGTGTTGGGTGGAGATCTTAGCGCATAGCATGGACTGTGAAAAAGACAAATAATTAGGTGTTAGAACAAATTAAACCAGAACTATCACTAGAAGCTAAAATGATGAAACTGAGGTTATCACACTTTGGACACATAATGAGAAGACATGATTCACTAGAAAAGACAATAATGCTGGAAAAATAGAAGGGAGTAGAAAAAGAGGAAGGCCAAACAAGAGATGGATTGATTCCATAAAGGAAGCCACAGACCTGAACTTACAAGATCTGAACAGGGTGGTTCATGACAGATGGTATTGGAGGTCACTGATTCATAGGGTTGCTGTAAATTGTAATCAACTTTAAGGCACATAACAACAACAAGCCTGCAATTCAACTCTTTGTGTACACAAACTGTATACTCATTGAATATAACATGTGAGCCCCCCTACTTTCAAGGCCCAAAGAGAAAAGACAGAGAAGTTTGTCTGAAAGTAAGTCACTGTTTTAAAATGCACAAGGCCATAACCATGGAAAAAGAAAAATATATTACCCAGATCTCAGAGAGATACAAAAGCAGCTACTAATCCAAGGAAAATAGGATAAAAAGTAGGCATCTTCATTGCCCTCAGCCCTGTGCAACTCTGTTCTATAAGTCATTTTTTAAAAAATGGATATCCAAGGAACAGTGATGTGGGGTGGAAAATTTCCAGTGTTTTATTTTTCCACGGAAAAGAAACCATTTCATAAGTTCATTAATAACAATGTATTGCCAACTGCAAATATAAAAGTAGGCAAGCCTGGCAGTTTCAAAGTTTTTAGTTTTGTTTACTGAATACAATTAACATAATTCAATAATTTAAGATATGCAGACAATACCATACTATTAGCAGAAACCAGTAATGATTTGAAATGAATGCTGATGAAAGTTAAAGAGGAAAGCACAAAAGCAGGACTACAGCTGAACGTCAAGAAGACAAAGTAATGACAACAGAAGATTTATGTTACTTTAAAGTTGACAATGAGGACATTGAACTTGTAAAGGATTATCAATACCTCGACACAGTCATTAACCAAACTGGAGACAATAGTGAAGAAATCAGAAAAAGGCTAGGACTGGGGAGGGCAGCTATGAGAGAACTAGAAAAGGTCCTCAAATTCAAAGATGTATCACTGAACACCAAAGTCAGGATCATTCAGACCATGGTATTCCCCTATCTCTATGTATGGATGTGAAAGTTGGACAGTGAAAAAGGCGGATAAGAGAAAAACCAACTCATTTTAAATGTGGTGCTGGAGGAAAGCTTTGCGCATAACATGGACTGCAAAAAAGACAAATAATTGGGAACCAGAACTATCACTAGAAGCTAAAATGATGAAACTGAGGTTATCATACTTTGGACACATAATGAGAAGACATGATTCACTAGAAAAGACAATACAGAAAAACAGAAGGGAGCAGAAACAGAGGAAGGCCAAACAAGAGATGGCTTGATTCCATAAAGGAAGCCACAGACCTGAACTTACAAGATCTGAACAGGGTGGTTCATGACAGATGCTCTTGGAGGTCACTGATTCATAGGGTCGCCATAAGTTGTAATCGACTTGAAGGCACATAACAACAACAAACTTCTCAAGGGCCACAGGTTCTCTACCCCTGCTCTAAGGCATAGGAATATTTATTAAAAAAAAATCAGAAACACTTCCAATTCAAAATTTTCTGGAAAGCCCACATCACTGCCCAGGAACATCAAAGATAATCCCAAATCAGCTTGGACAGGTGGTAAACCTATTTTGGCTGTCAATTGCAGCCCTGTAGATCAGGGAGATAAGTGCGGTAAATGTGCTATAAAATTCTTCAAGAGAGCAAGGAGAGAGACATAAACAGAAAAATTAACTTTTGTTCCTCCAAAGAATGATAATCCAGCAGATGGAACACTAGCAAACAGGACATGAAAATCAACCTTGACACGTTTCCCTTCAGTTAGACACTGACCTACACAGAGAATTGGAACAAAGTAGTATCTCAGGAAGAAGAGGAGACAGAAATAGTTGCTTGTTCTTGGTATATGGAAAATCCATTATACAAAGCTTATGTTGCCACAAGAAGTCTGGAGAGTTAAGGAATAGTGCCTCGGACTAGAGAGGTAGTTTTCACTTAGCAAGCATTATGCTACCTGACAAGATTTTATCTGAGAAGCAGACCAAAATCTGGATTTAAAAGCTTTCCGATCAAATGTAAACTATTCACACCCTTATCCAACCTAATAACTATAATCTAAACTGCAATTATCCATATCATATGTCCTTTTGTATGTAATTTGGTGTTCACCAATGTGTAAGGCAGCCAGCCCCATAAAGGCTGCTACTTACCTGAAAATTATGGATGTGCCCCAAGCTATAAATGAAGATGTTTTACAATTATCATCATCTTGACATTGCTATGCAAACAATCTCACCAGGATTAATGCATAACTCATATTATTATCCCCTAGTAGAATAAAACAATAAAATAATGGCATTCACTGGGAGCAATTGCCCTGGGAGGGTGTGGACAGCCACTCTATTGTTTCCCATAAACAGTTAATGGAGAAATGTGTTTTTTCCATTTCACAGCTACTAGTCCATACATTGTGCTCCTTCCTTAGCAGGGTCTGAGAGAGTGCCTCACATGTATTAATAAATTAAGCATCAGTGCCCTTGCTAGGGGGGATGGGAAGTATTATTTTCCCTGTAAGTGCAAGTGATGAAACTGAGCAAAGAGAGGTTGCCCTAGGTCAAACAAAGAGACACTGGTAGGCACAAATGGAAGAATGGCTTCCATTCTTGAGTTTTAGACCCTGCAAGCCTATTTTTCATCAAAGCCAGTTACTACGCACAGTCTTTATCCCACGATGTATACTGACATAACTTCCTGCTTCCATCAGCAAAAGTCAATAAATAAAATCACATTACAAGCTACAGGCTGTTTTGAGCTTTAAAGTGATGGCACCATTTGACAAACAGCATACCTCCAGATCTATTTTCCAAACAAATGTAAACAGTTGCAAGCTTGGAAAAAAATAGTCCTTTGGGAACAGCCAGTCTCTTCTCCCTGGATAAGTCATTTCACAATGCAGTGTTATCTTGTTATGAATGGCTTCTGTCACCAAGGGCAGGGAAGAGGAGGAGGGGAAGGAGGGAGGCTGATTAGCACTAAGGACTGCAGCTTGTCATCAAATGGGAGATTAAAATAACAGTTGCTCATCTGCGGACACAGAAGTTCTCTGGTAGCATGTTTCTCTCTTACACAGACCCCAACAAAATATTATTTATTAATATAATGTCACAAGCTACAGGAACAGAAATCTGAGTATTATTTTCTTCACTGCCACTCCAGAGTCTAGTCTAGAATGAATGAGATTTGGTGGCTGAAACCCAATACAATAGTACTTGGGGGGGGGGAGTTTCTGAGTGGAATTTCAGCAGTTCTCGAGAACATCGTATTTGGGAATTATAGGAACAGAATTTATGTCTTTTAGAGTCCGTCGATTCTTACTGATCTAAAAAAGCCCTCCCTCCCCCTCGCCAGAAAAGCAAGCTTAGGTTTCATTACCGGGGCACGGATTCCTGTCTCACTTTTGTTAGGAACAACTGAACAGATCTTACTCTTCCCCCGATGGCTCATTTGAGAAGTTCCTAACAAAATATGCACGCTTCAGCCGTTGCCTATCACAAACTACTTGTTCACGGACAATAAGGCATTTGTTTATCTTAGAAACGTTTGTCGCGTTTTTTAGAGCAACAATACAAGCCTGGCATACCTAAACATAAAGATAAAACGATCGCCAACGTTCGTCATACTGAGAGACCCACTGAGACCAATGGGCATGTTATTTAAGCCCACTGGTTTCAGTGGCTCTACTCTTGAGCATGACTAGCGTTGGGTATCATCCATGCTGACGAAGGGCTGGGAAAGTTCTGAACTGTTCCTCAGCTCTGGTTCCTGAGCCACAGAAACAAGCATTTTCCGGCTAAACATCACGCCTCTTAACCTCGCTATTTTAGAGTCCGGCTGGATGTAAAGCATTCTCGAGAGGAGTTTCAAAAACTTACCGTATAGGCAAGAAAGCATCTCTCGGATGATCCCGTGTTTCGCGGGTGAATGCTTTTCTTTCTGGATGTTATATACAAAATCCCGAGGTGGGGCGAAGGGAGAAAGAAAGCCTCTAATAAGCAAAGATCTTCTTGGGACTTCTCGAGAGGATTTCCCTGAAAGGGGACGGGACGGGGGGCGGAAGCGTCCGTACTCCAGTGTAGGCTACCCAAAGCTGGTCCGGCCAGGTTATACTCTTTCCCCCAAAATCCAAAAAGAAAAAGCTGGACGACTTTTTAGAGAAGTTGGAGGTGAATCTCCGTGGAAAAGCCGCCTCAGCGTGGGGGGTAGGCGCTGTGGCCCTGGGCAAAGCCCCGCTTCCTTTGCTCAGGGAGCCACGCGTTTGCCAGAGACAATCGCGATGCGAGCCGCACAGACAGGAAACTCCCCGCTGGAAACTCTTCCCCAGAAGGAAAAGTGGCCTCTGAGCAAGCCTGCCCTTTTGCTGATCCGGCTTGCCTCACTGTTGTTCCTTCAAAGGCTCCAGGCGCTTTTGTGCCTCCGCTTTCTTTTCTGCCCTCTTCCTCCGCCGCCGCCCCTCCTCCCCCCTTCATGACACAGACAGGCCAGATGGGAAGAGCCTGCCGCTGAAGCCAGTCCAGTGCCCCATCCTGAAAGCTGATCCTGCTGATCTCATCACCGAGGGCTACTAATCCAATGACCAGGGAACGAAGAACAGATGGTGACGCCCCTTCTCTCTCTCTCACCCCCCTCTCCAAACACCACCATTTACCAAAGCGCGCTCACATAACACGCACAGCCACCCGAGTCCACCAACAGGCTGCAGAAGGGCGACAGACCTTCTCTCCACGACGGCTCAGATTGCATTTTCTGCCTGAACATAGAGTTCCCTCGGCCAGCGTTTTACACCAGGCGCGGGGAGCTGCATTATTTAACCCCTTGTGCATAAATGGTGCATGGCGATGTGTGGAAGGGAGGTAGAGATGGTTTTGTCATTTTAGTGATATGAAAGAGTTCGTCCAGGGGTGTGGCATGTTTATATGGAACTGCCCATTCAAGATTTTTTGTCGTTTTTACAAAAAACCCAAAAAGCAAGCATCCCGTTATTTCTTCTGAACTGGATGTCTTACTGCGGCTTTATTCTCCGCAGTGCTGGCCCTGGCATTAAGAAGAGTGAGGTGCCTGCCTCAGGCAGCTGGTTTTGGAGTATAATAAAAGGCAGCAAATGCATTTATTGCTATTGTATAGGGAGAAATGCTAGTGGGATTTTCTGCATGTGCCAAAGGAACCTGGCTAGATAGGATTCATCTTGACTTAGGGTCAGGGTGTGCCATTTGTCTTGGACTGGCCTGGGCTGATCAAGAGTACTTTTTTTTCCTGTGCTTTATGAAAAAGCAAAGGTGCCAATTTTCACTATTACTGAAAATAACAGAAGTTCAACAAGTGGAATAGCTGTTCTTTCTTAATTTGTATTATTTGGTCCCTGCTTGCAGTTTTTCCTTTCAGGGAATTCAGATACCTCCCCCCCCCCAAGGGAGTAGTTCCCTTGCGAGAGATACTACATTTTATCAGTAGTGATATAGTATTTCCTCCTCCCCCCCCCCGCAAATGTGATTTTATTTTCTTATTTCCTCCCCCACACACACACTTTTTTTCAGTGTGAACCTGTGTTTTCCAGTGTTGACAAGTGTGGTTTTAAAAATGATTAAAATAGATTCTCTAATGGTCAATCTATTCATTTGGGAGGATTTCAAGTGTGATTTACATATGCATCAAGTAGAATATTATGAAAAGGGAAAATCTTAATTTCTTTAAAATATAGGATGGCTCATTCTTCCTGCTGCAAAACCATTTTGATTACTTTGAAGATTCTCTCAAACCAGGTCTACCTATCTACTCTTCAGGCACTTTGGTTTGAAAGGACATGTTATCAAAATAGCATTGCTGTTTCTTAATTTCTTAACATAAGAACATAAGAAGAGCCTGCTGGATCAGGCCAGTGGCCCATCTAGTCCAGCATCCTGTTGTCACAGTGGCCAACCAGGTGCCTGGGAGAAGCCTGCAAGCAGGTCCTGAGTGCAAGAACACTCTCCCCTCCTGAGGATTCCGGCAACTGGTTTTCACAAGCATACTGACTCTGATTAGGGTGGCAGAGCACAGCCATCATGGCTAGTAGCCATTGATAGCCCTGTCCTCCATGAATTTGTCTAATCTTCTTTTAAAGCCATCCAAGCTGGTGGCCATTACTGCATCTTGTGAGAGCAAATTCCATAGTTTAACTATGCGCTGAGTAAAGAAGTACTTCCTTTTGTCTGTCCTGAATCTTCCACCATTCAGCTTCTTTGAATGTCCACGAGTTCTAGTATTATGAGAGAGGGAGAAAAACTTTTCTGTATCCACTTTCTCAATGACATGCATAATTTTATACACTTCTATCATGTCTCCTCTGACCCGCCTTTTCTCTAAACCAGTGGTTCCCAACCTTTATGAGCATGGGACCCCCTTTATAAGCTGAAAATTTTTTGTGACCCCCTCCCCCCAGGGAGGCAGGCTGTCTGCCAGGCAGGAAGGGGGAAAGCAGCCTTTCTTTGCAGACTTGCTTCTTTTTGCTTCACAAAAAGCCCTCTCCTCTCATTCTAAGTAAGGCTGTTGCAAGTAGCAGCAGTGCAAGGAGACAGGAATCAGTGATAGTAATCCCCTCTTCTTCCTGGTAGCTCCACCCTCAGCCTCCTTTGGCATCTGCCATGTATTTTATAGGCAGATGCCTGCCCTTAGTGTGCCTGCAAGAAGCGCTGGCGCTTCAGCAAAAAGCCTCCCCTCTCGTTTGGAGCAAGGGGGAGGTGTCATCTGCAGCGGCAGTGGAAAGCAGACAGTGTAGAAGGAATGAAGACTTTTTAAAAATAATAATAAATAATTCATTTCTTTACTGTTCATGGCCCCCTCTGGATTACTTCGCGGCCCCCCTGGGGGTCCCGGCCCCCAGGTTGGGAACCACTGCTCTAAACTAAAAAAACCCAAATGCTGCAACCTTTCGTCATAAGGGAGTCGCTCCATCCCCTTGATCATTCTGGTTGTCCTCTTCTGAACCTTTTCCAACTCTATAATATCCTTTTTGAGATGAGGCAACCAGAACTGTACACAGTATTCCAAATGCGGCCGCACCATAGATTTATACAACGGCATTATGATATCGGCTGTTTTATTTTCAATACCTTTCCTAATTATCCCTAGCATGGTATTTGCCTTTTTCACAGCTGCCGCACACTGGGTCGACACTTTCATTGTGCTGTCCACTACAACCCCGAGGTCTCTCTCCTAGTCGGTCACTGCCAGTTCAGACCCCATGAGTGTATATGTGAAATTAAGATTTTTTGCTCCAATATGCATAATTTTACACTTGTTTCTATTGAATTGCATTTGCCATTTTTCCGCCCATTCACTCAGTTTGGAGAGGTCTTTTTGGAGCTCTTCGCAATCCCTTTTTGTTTTAACAACCCTGAACAATTTAGTGTCGTCAGCAAACTTGGCCACTTCACTGCTCACTCCTAATTCTAGGTCATTAATGAATAAGTTGAAAAATACAGGTCCCAATACCGATCCTTGAGGGACTCCACTTTCTACAGCCCTCCATTGGGAGAATTGTCCATTTATTCCTACTCTCTGCTTTCTGCTTCTTAACCAATTCCTTATCCACAAGAGGACCTCTCCTCTTATTCCATGACTGCTAAGCTTCCTCAAAAGTCTTTGGTGAGGTATCTTGTAAAACGCTTTTTGAAAGTCTAAGTACACTATGTCCACTGGATCACCTCTATCTATATGCTTGTTGACACTCTCAAAGAATTCTAATAGGTTACTGAGACAGGACTTTCCCTTGCAGAAGCCATGCTGGCTCTGCTTCAGCAAGGCTTGTTCTTCTATGTGCTTAGTTAATCTAGCTTGAATCATACTTTCTACCAGTTTTCCAGGGACAGAAGTTAAGCTAACTGACCTGTAATTTCCAGGTTCCCCCCTGGATCCCTTTTTGAAGATTGGTGTTACATTTGCCACTTTCCAGTCCTCAGGCACGGAGGAGGACCCGAGGGACAAGTTACATATTTTAGTTAGCAGATCAGCAATTTCACATTTGAGTTCTTTGAGAACTCTCGGGTGGATGCCATCCGGGCCTGGTGATTTGTCAGTTTTTATATTGTCCATTAAGCCTAGAACTTCCTCTCTCATTACCACTCAGTTCCTCCGAATCCCTTCCTGCAAATGTTAGTTCAGGTTCAGGGATCTGCCCTATATCTTCCACTGTGAAGACAGATGCAAAGAATTCATTTAGCTTCTCTGCAATCTCCTTATCGTTCTTTAGTACACCTTTGACTCCCTTATCATCCAAGGGTCCAATCGCCTCCCTACATGGTCTCCTGCTTTGAATGTATTTATAGAATTTTTTGTTGTTGCTTTTTATGCTGTTAGCAATGTGCTCCTCAAATTCTTTTTTAGCATCCCTTATTGTCTTTTTGCATTTCTTTTGCCAGAGTTTGTGTTTCTTTTTATTTTCTTCATTTGGACAAGACTTCCATTTTCTGAAGGAAGACTTTTTGCCTCTAAGAGCTTCCTTGACTTTGCTCGTTAACCATGCTGGCATATTCTTGGCCCTGGTGGTACCTTTTCTGATCTGCAGTATGCACTCCAGTTGAGCTTCTAATACAGCGTTTTTAAACAACATCCAAGCATTTTCGAGTGATGTGACCCTCTGGACTTTGTTTTTCAGCTTTCTTTTTACCAATCCCCTCCTTTTTGTGAAGTTTCCTCTTTTGAAGTCAAATGTGACCGTGTTGGATTTTCTTGGCAATTGGCCAGTTACATGTATGTTTAATTTAATAGCGCTGTGGTCATTGCTCCCAATTGGTTCAACAACACTTACATCTCGCACCAGGTCCCGATCCCCACTGAGAATTAAGTCCAGGGTTGCCGTCCCTCTGATCAGGTCCATGACCAACTGGTCTAGGGCATAGTCATTTAGAATATCTAGAAATTTTGCTTCTTTGTCGTGACTGGAACACATATGTGGCCAGTCTATGTCTGGGTAGTTGAAGTCACCCATTACTACCACATTTCCTAGTTTGGATGCTTCCTCAATTACATATCTCATCTCAAGGTCTCCTTGAGCATTTTGATCAGGGGGACGATAAATCGTTCCCAGTATTAAATCCCTCCTGGGCATATTATCACCACCCACAACGATTCTGTGGAGAAGTCCGCCTCTTTTGGGGTTTCCAGCTTGCTGGATTCAATGCCTTCTTTCACGTATAGAGCGACTCCGCCACAATACATCCTTCCCTGTCCTTCCGATATAGTTTATATCCAGGGATAATCGTATCCCACTGGTTTTCTCCATTTCACCAGGTCTCGGTTATGCTCACTATATCAATGCTCTCCTCTAAGACCAAGCACTCCAGTTCTCCCATCTTGGTTCGCAGGCTCCTAGCATTAGCGTACAGGCACTTGTAAGCAGCGTCTCTCTTCAAGTGTCTTTGGCACTTGTGGTTTGGCCTGTGGTAATTTTGCCCTTCTGAATTGATATCCTGTGCCCCTGCTCTCTCAATGCCTACTTCCAGGCCTACCCCTTTTAAAATTTCATCATTTCTTTGGTCTTTATCCCAGGGGGGAGGTTTATTCCGAACCAGACCTTCCTCAGCTCCTGTCGGGTTTCCTCCTCAGTCAATTTAAAAGCTGCTCTGCCACCTTTTTAATTTTAAGTGCCAGCAGTTTGGTTCCATTCTGGTTCAAGTGGAGCCCATCCCTTTTGTACAGGCCCGGCTTGTCCCAAAATGTTCCCCAGTTCCTAACAAATCCAAACCCCTCCTCCCAACACCATCGTCTCATCCACGCATTGAGACTGCAAAGCTGTGCCTGTCTGGCTGGTCCTGCGCGTGGAACCGGTAGCATTTTAGAGAAAGCCACCTTGGAGGTCCTGGCTTTCAGCATCCTACCTAGCAACCTAAATTTTGCTTCCAGGACCTCACGACTGCATTTCCCCATGTCATTGGTGCCAACGTGCACCGCGACCACTGACTCCTCCCCAGCACTGTCTACCAAACTATCTAAATAACGGGCGATATCCGCAACCTTCGCACCATGCAGGCAAATCACCTTGTGGTTTGCACACCCATCACACACCCCACTGTCTATGTTCCTAATGATCGAATCGCCCACCAGAAGGATCCCTCCACCCCCCGGAGATATATCCTTGGCATGAGAGGATAGCTGCTCATCCCCCAAGGAATGGGTCCCTTCTAAGGGATTATTTTCCTCTTCCTTGGGTGGATGCTCTCCTTTCCCGAGACCATCGTTCTCTATGATAGCAGGAGAGCTATCATCCTTGGAGTGGGACACAGCTATAATGTCCGTGAAGGTCTCACCCACACACCTCTCCGCCTCTCTCAGCTTTTCCAGGTCAGCCACCTTGGCCTCAAGGAAATGAAGTCATTTCTGGAGAGCCAGGAGCACATTGCACCGAGAGCACACCCACGACTTCTGTCCAACAGGCATATAGTCGTACATGCTGCAGGCAGTGCAAAACATTAGAAAGCCCCCACACCCCTGCTGGCTTCTTACCTGCATAGTTTTGTTTAAGGTTTATTAAGTTAATGGGTTGGAAACTGCGGTTTAGTTGAGGTCAGGGAACAGACGGGCAGAGTGGGGGGGGTGCTGGCCTCCTCGCCCTACTGCCAAACTCGCTCTGCTGCTTAACTCGCCTTGACGCTTTGTCAGCTGGGGCCTTGATGCTGTAGGTTAACTAGCTTTTACTCTTTTTTAATTTTATTTTATTTGCTGACAACAACCACTTTTATCAGTGCAAGTTCCCCTGTAGTTTTAAGTGGTGCCTTGCACTCTGGCCTGGACAAACTAGACTAGCTTTTGGCTGCTTTTAATCTAAGCAGGGGGCTGGGACTTCCAGACGAGTCTTTTTTTGTTTTTTGTTTTCCCACCTAGAACAGCCTGACCTTTTTTTAATCTAGGGAAACAGAGCTTATGGTTGCTTTTAAGGAAGGCTAAAGGTGCCCTTTTTAGCAAAAACTGAGCTGACTCTCTCCCTGTATGTATTGGTGGAGTTTCCTTTTGCTCCTTCTCTCAAACTGGAATTTAGCCTTGTTTACAGTGTCCCCTGACGCTTTCCTGCTACGGTAGTGTTGAAAACTAGCTTTCTATAGGCTTCCTACCCCTAGGATCTGTCTCCTAAGATATAGATTCTTTCAGGATTTGGCTCCTAGCTCACCGTGACCCTAGGCTGCCCTTATTACTTATTACTCTGAGCTGTTTTAATTCAATTAAATAATGAAATAAATGGGTGCTACTTACCCTCTTCTCGCTCTGCTGCTTAACTCACCTTGATGCTTTGTCAGCTGGGGCCTTGATGCTTCGTCAGCTGGGGGCTCCCTCTAGCTTTTGGAGCAGGCTCCCTTGCTAGGGTGCTCTGAATTTCTTGTATTTATTAACTGCCTCAGAATGCGTATTATCTGAGCTACTGAGTTTCTACTATAGTAACTTTTGTTTATCCATTTGGGTTGTTTGGGTGTTTTTTTCTTAAACCAATATAATTTTGAAGATGTACTCATTTGTATGAGACTCTTCACAAGATTTCTGCCAGATAGCCTGGCAGTAAAAACAAGGGCTAGCACTAAGATGGGTCACATTTCAACCTATGGAAAATTGTAAGAACTGCTTGAAATAGTAGCAGATGTTTAGAAACCTACATGAGCCATGGTAGTTGATAGGTGTTTCATCCATATACTAGTTATTAAGAGTTATTATTTAGTATACTGGCAAAATGTTCCTTGTGGTAGGTGAAGGGTGCATGTATTTCAAGGACTCCTGTAGAGAGGTGCAGTGTAATTCTATGTGCATTGCACACACCCCATTGGTGTCCTGTTGTTGGAGGCCAAGCAAGCTCTTCACAGTAACGGCTGACACACACTTTTGCACACACTGCAACATAGATGCCAAGTTCAACACTATTTACCTCCATATAGATAGGAATGATAGCTATTCATATCTAAGAACATAAGAAGAGCCTTGCTGGATCAGGCCAATGGCCCATCTAGTCCAGTATCCTGTTCTCACAGTAGCCAACCATATATATTAGGAAGCACACAAGCAGGACCTGAGCACAAGAGCACCCTCTCTCTCCTCCCCTGGTTCCCACCAGCTGGTATTCAGATGCGTACAGCCTCTGACTGTGGAGGGAGAGCATAGCCATCATGGCTACTAGCCACCGATAGCCTTATGCTCCATGAATAAAGCTCTTTTAAAGGCATCCACATTGGCAGCCATCCACATTGGCAGCCATCACTGATGAAGGTAAAGGGTGGAAATGGATATATGAGTGGGATGGGAGGCTAAGTGTAGGTGTCCAAGATAAGTAGCAAAGGTTTAAAGACCGCATGGGAACTGAAGTTTGAACAAATTTTCCTGCCTACCTGCCAAACCTTTAAGCAGAGATGGAGAATGCCCAACTACTCGTGATAATCCCTGCCCCTGTGGAAGTTCATGGCCTGAAGGCAGGTGTTTGACTTAGGAAGCCCAGTCTCCTCTTTCCTCTTGATGTCGCGCCTCTCCCTAGGAGACATTGCCAGTGATCCATCGGCAGGGCAACAGCATCCACCTTCTTTAACAGCCCCCTCTGTTCTGCTGGCAGCCTCTGAGACTCCTGCCTCATCAGTAGGTCTGGGTGCATGTCAAGGGCTCTGCTTTGTTTTCTCACACCACCACCACCTGTCTTCCTCAAGGGCCTCCAACCCTTGGTCTGAATCAGAGTAATTAGAGAAGATCATGACATTATGCTATTTTGATGTGCACAGTGAAAAAATGAGTGAACTGCTTTAAAAGTTACAATGATTTTTTTAAAGACAGCCCTTATAAAACGTTAACTTCTACTTCACTTCACTTTTAACTTCACTGTTAAAGGCCTCTAACATAAAATGGCTCCCTCTAGGATGCACACCTTAATGTGGTGAAGGGGTTTGAGAGTATCGAAGAAGTGAAGAGCAATGCCGTCAGGAGTCTAGACCAAGAGGCTAGACTCCTAGCAGGGGCATCCAAGGCAGAATGGTCAAAGCTGAGACACCAGACTAAGATGCATCCAAACTCAGAGGAAGGCAATGGTAAACCACCTCTGAATACCTCTTACCACGAAAACCCTATGAACAGAGTATCCAACATGTAACACGAGATAGTGCTGGAAGATGAGACCCCCAGGTCAGAAGGCACTCAACGAGCTACTAGGTAAGAACAAAGGACAAGGACAAGTAGTGCTGTGACTAATGACGCAGCTGGGTCAAAGCCAAAAGGAAGCCCAGAGACGGATGCGCACAGATGTGAAAGGAGAGTCCGGAGTTGTATGACGCACACAATAGGACATGGAATGTGAGAAGCATGAACCAGGGAAAGTTAGAAATTGTCAAGCAAGAAATGGAATATATCAACATTACAATACTTGGCATGAGTGAATTAAAATGGATGGGAATGGGACATTTTCAATCAGGCAACTACAAAATATTTTATTCAGGAAATGAGAAATTAAGAAGAAATGGGGTTGCTTTAATAGTGAGAAGTGATGTAGCAAAAACAGGAGTTATAACGCAAAGTCTGAGTGAGTTATATCAATGAGATTTAACGGGAAACCTATTAACATGACCATCATCCAAGTCTACGCTCCAACGGCAAATGCAAAAGAGGAATTGGAGAGATTTTACGCAGAAGTACAGGAAGAAATTGATCACACACCAAAACAAGATGACTACCACCAAATGGTCAATATAGGAATCAAATTGATTATATAATTGGTAACAGAAGATGGAGAAGTTCCATACTTTCTGTGAAAACAAGACCAGGAGCAGAGTGTGGTACAGATCATGAACTGGTAATGTCGAAAATCAGAGTAACGCTAAAGAACAACAAAGCAAGCATAATGCCAAAATACAATTTAAATAACATCACAGAAGAATATAAAGATCAAATAAGGAACAGATTTGAGACGTTAAACTTAGTTGACAAAGAACCAGAAGAACTATGGAATGAAGTCAGAGACATTATCAGGGAAGAATGCAAAAAGACAATACCTCTAGTTAAAAAGAAAGACCTCAATGGATGACTGACAAAAATCTTAAAATGATTAAAGAGAGAAGGAAAGCAAAAGGAGATAGAAACAAGGTTAGAACCCTAATGCAACTATATGGCAACTAGTACGTAGGGACAAAGAGAACTATTATAATAGTTATTGTATAGAAATAGAAGAGGACAACAAAAAGGGTAGAACAAGAGCCCTCTTCCAAAAGATTGGAGAAATGAAAGGGAAATTTAAACCAAGAGTAGGGATGTTGAATAATCAACAGGGGAACACACTGACTGACTGAAATGAAATAAAAGGAAGATGGAAGCAATACACTGAAGATCTCTATAAAAGAGATGCATGGATGACAGATTCATTCACAGAGGAACTGTATGGTGAAGAACCAGAAATTAGAATGTGAGGTGAAAGCTGCTCTTAAAATACTTGGAAGAAACAAATCACCAGGAATAGATTGCATACCAATAGAGATGCTACAAGCTACTGAGACTGAATCTGTCCACATTTTGACAAAGTTGTCAACAAATATGGAAAACTAAACAATGACCCACAGACTGGAAGTGTTCCATATACATCCCAATTCCAAAGAAAGGGGATCCCAGGGAATGCAGTAATTATTGAACTATTACCTTAATATCCCATGCAAGTAAAGTACTGCTCAAGATTCTACAACAAAGGCTCTTAGCATATATGGAGTGAGAAATGCCAGATGTCCAAGCTGGGTTTAGAAAGGGAAGAGGCACCAGAGATAGTATCGCAAACATATGCTGGATAATGGAATGGAGCAAGGAATTTCAGAAGGAAATCACCCTGTGCTTTATAGATTACATCAAAGCCTTTGATTCTGTAGATCAAGAAAAACTATGGAATGCTTTAAAAGAAATGGGGGTGCCACAGCATCTGATTTTCTGATGCGCAACCTATACTCGGGACAAGAGACTACTGTATGGACAGAATATGGAGAAACCAACTGGTAACCAATCAGAAAGGGTGTGAGACAGGGGTGTATTTTATCACCCTATTTGTTTAATCTATACACAGAATCTATCATATGGAAAGCGAGATTGGACCAAGAAGAAGGAGGTGATAGATAATTTATTGTTTTTAGCCAATGGCCAACACAATGTAAGTATCAATACAAAACATCTGGTAAAACATACAAGTAAAACATTTATGGGACATTAGGAATCTATCCCATGATGCATATATAAAACCCTGAGTTTTCAAAAACTAATCATAATAATTGTAGAAATGTTGATATTTCATTTTTTCATATATTAAGATTAAAATGTGCTCAGGTGAATCTCCCTTTGTTGGTAGGACTTGTGTGTTTTAGGAGTGCCATTCTTATCTTCGCTGCAGCTAATGCAAACAGGGCTACCCTGTAGGTGATGAATTTGTCTTTGTCTGCCAGTAGCCATCTTACCTTAAGTTCATCTGACTGGCCTTCTAATAAAGACTGAAAGGGAAAGTTGAACTTCAGTCTTGGTGAGTCGTATAGAGCGCAGTGTAATATATAGTGCTCCATGCCTTCTATTTGACCTGACCCACATATGCACAGTCAATCTTCTAGTGGTTTTTTTGAATATTTGCCAACCAGATATTCAGTGGGCATCAATTGGAATCTGAGTCGGGTAAAGGCACTTCTTTATTTATTTAATTTTTATTTAATTTAATTTATATACCGCCCTAAGCCAAAAAGGCTCTCTGGGTGGTGTACATAGAGGAATTTCTTATGGGGAAAAAGGTTAACTCCTGCAGATAGGAGGCCCTTTCATGATCTAGCTTAATTTTGCCAAACCAGATGGCTGATTTACATTTTTTTGGACATTCAAGGTCTTTGGGGGCATCTTTGTAGGGGAGATCGAGTAGCTAAGCATCAAATGTCTACTACTTTGTACTCAGCCATCCCAATTCTGTAGCTCCAGGAAACATCTTTTGGCTAGCTGGTGTTCTGGCATCTTTGATAGCTTTTTCCAGTATATTAAGATGGATTCGTGTATGTGTGCTTTGAGAGATGGGAGGCCTGCTTCACTCCTTAGAAGTGCGCCAAGTGTGCTATGTGCTACGGACAGGAGCAGGTGCAGAAACTTGTTTTGGATTATATCGAGTTGGTCTCCGTACTGCACACCCCAAATTGCTGCTCCATACAAAAGGTGGGACATGATCTTGGCTGCAAAAACTTTTAACGTTGGTTCTATTAGGCGATGGCCCTCAGTATGCTAAAGTTTCTTTATAGGCCCTAATAAACTGGCAGCTGAGGATGTTATTGTCTCTAAATGGGTATGCCACAGAGTATTTTCAGAAAAGTGGATACCCAAGTATTTAAATGAGCGGCATTGTTCTATCCTATGGCCATCCAGCATCCAGTTGTGCTGCTCATGCCTCTTAGCAAAAACAACTACTTTGGTCTTTTCATAGTTAACAGATAATCCTTTGTTCTTGCAATACCTTCCAAATTTAGTGAGCAGTCTTCTCAGCCTCACACAGGTTAGTGAAATGAGGGCCATGTCATCCGCATAAAGCAACTGGAGTCTTCTGTCCTCCAACAGTGGGAGGAAAAAAGGAAGGATCGAGGACTTCCTGCGTAATATCATTTATGTAAAGGTTGAATAAGATCGGGGCCAGGATGCAGCCTTGTTTGACACCCCTTGAGGTGGGGATTGAGTCAGAGGACAGCCTGCCCTACCAGCTCTGATCCTGATATCTGTGTTGGAATAAAGCTGCTGTATGAGAAATAGAAGATGTCTGTCAATTGCACTGGCCTCTAGTTTTCCCCATAGTCACTGTCTGTCTTTGGAATCAAAAGCTGATGATAAATCAACAAATGCGACATATAGTTTTCTTGGTGCATTGTGTACGTGTTTTTGGATCAGATAGTTCAGGACAAAGCACTGGTCAATTGTACTGAAGCTCTTGCGAAAGCCAGCCTGCATAGGAGATAAGTTGTGTTCATCTTCTACCCAGTGCTCTAGTTTATCTAAAAGGTGACGGGCGTATATTTTAGCAGGGGCATCAAGTAAGCTTGTTGGGCAATAATTTGGGGGCTCCCTGCGATTTAAGGAGGTATGAAAATTGGAGGGAGAAATATCAATAATTTAAGATATGCAGACGATGCCATACTATTCGCAAGAACCAGTAATATTTGAAACGAATGCTGATGAAAGTTAAAGAGGAAAGCACAATTAATGTTTTTAATTGTTGTAAACCGTCCAGAGAGCTTTGGCTATCGGGCAGTATATAAATGTAATAAATAAATAAAAGGATTACAGCTGAACGTTAAAAAGACTAAAGTAATGACAACAGAAGATTTATGTCACTTTAAAGTTAACAACAAGGACACTGAACTTGTCAAGAATTATCAATACCTTGGCACAGTCATTAACCAAAATGGAGACAATAGTCAAGAAACCAGAAGAAGGCTAGGACTGGGGGGGGGGCAGCTATGAGAGAACTAGAAAAGGTCCTCAAAAGCAAAGATGTATCACTGAACACCAAAGTCAGGATCATTCAGACCATGGTATTTCCAATCTCTGTGTATGGATGTGAAAGTTGGACAGTGAAAAAGGCGGATAAGAGAAAAATCAACTCATTTGAAAAGTGGTGTTGGAGGAGAGCTTTGCAGATACCATGGACTGCGAAAAAGACAAATAATTAGGTGTTAGAACAAATTAAACCAGAACCATCACTGGAAGCTAAAATGATGGAACTGAGGTTATCATACTTTAGACACATCATGAGAAGACATGATTCAGTAGAAAAGATAATAATGCTGGGAAAAACAGTAGAAAAAGAGGAAGATCAAACAGCACAAAATGGTAAATAGAAAGCTTTCATCCAGGCCCCAAAATAGCATATTATCATCTACTGAAAACTGCAGATACTTTCATTGAGGTTTGTCCCTAGCACGTTAAAAATATCTACTATCTGTGCTATAACCATTATTTCATTATTGGTCTATGCTTCACTTAAAGCAGAAAGCTGTTATGACACCATACATAATATCCAAAAGCTTCCACTGACAACTTGCATAACTCTCCTTAAAAGAAAATCAATGATACTCTCAGCAGCATTGTGTTTTCAACTTATTCAGATCTTGACCTTTCTCAAATACACAGAAACACTGCCAAAGTGGTTGATTTTGAGAGAGATGTGGAATGTGAGGGTGTATGTGTAAAGGGAAGAAAGAGATTGGCGTGTGTGTGTGTTAATGGATTTTTGTATGAGTGTATGGCAGAGTGGCTACAGACATTGAAGAGGAATAAAACAAAGGGACTATATCAGGTGAGGGAAGCCTCTGGCCCTCCAGATATTGCTGAACTACAATTCCCATCAGCCCCAGCAAGCATGCCAATAGCCAGGGATGATGGGAGCTGTACTTGTAGCTCAGCAACATCTTGAAGAGCCAAAGGTTCTACACACCTGGGCTATATAATTAGTATGTTTCATTTTGATCAGGGAAGGGAACATTTTTTAGCCTGGGAGCAGAGCTTGGAAAAGTTACTTTTTTGAACTACAACTCCCATCAGCCCCAGCCAGCATGGCCACTGGATTGGGCTGATGGGAGTTGTAGTTCAAAAAAGTAACTTTTCCAAGCTCTGCGAGAGTCACATTGTCACATGAGGCAACCTTACAGGGGTCACATGCCAATGCTGGGTGGGGCCAGAGGCCAAAGTGGGTAGGGCAACCAATGTGACTCCTACCTTTGTACAGTCAGCTGTTCCCAACAAGAAAAAGTGGCTGTCTACACACATACATATGTGCCCATCCAGACAAGCAAGATAAATTATTCAAGAATACATTCCAGCCAGAGCAAAGCATTAGGGAATGCATCGAGCAGGGCCATCGAGTGGCCTGCAGAGCCATGACATATACAACATGTTTGCCAAAAGACAGTGGTTTTGTTTTTTAAAAAATACACTTACAGGACAATGGAACAACAGCACAGCACTGCCACCTCCCAAATATCTGGCTACAAGGACCTCAGTGGTTAGCATCAGCATAAGCTAGTTCATCAACCGCAAACTATCTGGAGAAAAAGTGAGTCTACCTTCACACACACATACTGTTTACATCCAGACTAGATTACTGTAATGCTTTCAATTTACCTTTAACTTCAAGTAGTACAAAATTCAGATGGGGAGAGGAAGCTTCGCAGTTTGACCACATCACATGAATTCTGCATCCATAACATTGGTTATCCATTTGTTTCCTGGCTCAGTCAAAAGTGCTCTTACTAATCACCCAAAGAATCCTGGACATGATAGTTTACCCCTCAAAGAGCTACAATTATTTGCCTTGTGCTTTAAATGTATGGTGTGGATGCGACTTAAGCAAAGGTGGCTT
Source organism: Rhineura floridana (assembly GCF_030035675.1). NCBI lineage: Eukaryota > Metazoa > Chordata > Lepidosauria > Squamata > Rhineuridae > Rhineura > Rhineura floridana. The sequence goes on from NC_084486.1 coordinate 104,044,783, forward strand.
CATATTTTTGTCTCAGTCTTCTGAAGAAACTTAAGGGTGACAGGTAATTTCTTGCTTTTATGGTTCATTGTTTCTCTGAATATGCTGCAAATATATGTATCATGGGGCACAAAAGCAATAGGGGTGAGGTATAGATAGATAGATAGATAGAGTGTGCAGGGTCAGTTATAGACAATAGTTTGCCTTATAAACAGTGCTTATTGTGTGAAAAATCAGACTGTTATCTGCATGCCTGTAAGCCTTGGCACAAACTAAACTACACTGAACCTTGGTGACAAAGCAAACACAAACCAAATATTTGTCTTTCCTGACTGTTTACATGAGACATCCAAAAGTTAAAAAACCACCCTCAATTCCTTTTGCATTTTGCTCAGATCTTATCCTCATCAAAGCTGCAGTCCTGACAGTTATGTAAGGTTCGGCTAAAGTAAATTGATTTTTCTGTGGTTCTGGGATGCTAATATAAAACTATTTCTTCATGTAAAGCGGGGAAAGCCTTCTTGCAACCTTTATTTCATCCATTCTCTGCATAGCGCAAAAACGAAAATATTTGCTTTTTCCCTTCAACACTCTGGAAGTATAGTAATCAGTTAAGGCGAACCAAGAGCTCCCAGACTGAATCAGTGTTGAATGGCTGTTTGGATCCATATATTCAGTATCAAAAAGTAATACTCAAAAGGGTGGCTAGACTTCTATGGTAGCTTCCTCATGGAGACCAGGAAGCGATCAAACATACTCTGAAAAACCATTACAGGCAGGCCAGAGTGAGTCAGGGCATGACATCCTGGAAAATCGGAGACCTGTGAAAACATGTAGCAGAGATGGAAAACGTGGCCCTCCAGATGTTGTTGGATTCCAGTTTCCATCAGTTCCAACCAGCATAGCCAATGGTTTTCAATCCCTGACATATAGTTTATACATATATAGAATAAAGGCTGATCATCCAGTTAAGTATAAGTGCAGACTAACAATCTCATTCTGGAATTTCCAGGATACAAATTCAGTCCTAACTGGGAAGAGCTGAAATACCACCTATGATGATGCATGTTTTTCTGTGTTTATAAATATCAGTTGTCCTCTTTCATGACCTGTAGGATTGCTAATACCCTTCCCTGAAATGTGCTCTTGAATCTTTAACAATTACATTGCAGACGCAACCTTAGTTATTTATTCAGACGTGCCAACATAAAATAAAGCAATTCCTACCTGAAGAAAGGCGGTCACCTGGAAGCTTAATACTACTTCATAACCGTATAAAGGTAGACCCAGACTAGGCTAACCATGCTTTATTCCCGTTTAAATAAATGATATTCAAGCTAGTCTGGGTGTTGCCCCTTGTATGTGAGAACCATACCCTAAGATCCCTACCAGTGCCACTTCAAGAAAACTAGCTGCATGTCAATTTCACACATGAGATTTGATCCAGAAAAATGGGGAGCTAATCAGCCATGTGCATTTCAATATTGAAACTCATATTAAAACACTCCCATCCAAGCTTCCAGTTTCAGTAGACATCTTTCCATTATTTGCTGGGTCATGTAAAAATGAACTCTTCATTAGCATATTGAATAAGCCACAGTCCACATCACTAAAATGCTATTTACTTCATTAAGCACAGTCTCCTATGTCACATAAACACAAATACTAATGCCGGTAACAATTCATCATCATATCCCCTGCTATTCACAGCCCTGCATAGCACCTAACCCCTGAGTAAGTTATAAAGAATTGCATTCTCCCTTGATTATTTGTATTTATTTCTTACGCTCAGAGTGCTGACACATTGTTTTTGTTTTTTTTATTTATTTATTAACATAATATGATTATAGGCTGCTGTTTAGCACTAAACTGCCAGGACAGCATACAATTTAAAAAAATAAAACAAATGCAATAAAACACAGTAAAAAAAAAACCCTCATAACTAACATCCCTAGAACTAATATACTCAATAAAATCAGCAGCAGCCATAAAATAAGAACTGAAACCAGCTATGGAACATCCAACATGCTGGAATGTCTCGGCTAAAAAAAAAAAAAAATCTCTTGGAGCTGAAAAGACATCAAGGTCAGAGCCTAGTGAGATTCTACAGTGAGAGCATTCATTATACAAGGTGAAGAAGGCCCTATCCCTGATCACCACTCTTTTAAATTCAGAGAGTGGGGATGCAGAAGGGCTTCAATAAAGAATGGCCAGTTTGGACAGGATCACAGGGTTAACATAACATAAACATAAGAATAGCCTCCTGGATCAGACCAGCGGCCCATCTAGTCCAGCATCCTGTTCTCACAGTGGCCAACCAGTTGCCCATGGGAAACCCACAAGCAAGGACCTGAGTGCAAAGAGCACTCTCCCCGCTGTGGTTTCCAGCAACTGGTATTTAGAAGTATATTGCCTCCACCTGTGGAGACAGAGCATAGCCATCATGGCCAGTAGCCATTGATAGCCTCTTCCTCCATGAATTAGTCTAACACTTTTAAATCCATCCAAGTTGGTGGCTATCACTGCCTCTGTGGGAGTGAATTCCATAGTTTAACTACGCACTGTGTGAAGGGTTAATTTAATTTTCCTGTGAATTCATGACCTATTCAAAAACAGTTGCGGCACTTCAGAAAAAGATTTGGGACCTACACCTCATGGGCCCACCCCTCGCAATGTCCTTGCAGGCTAATGTAATAGAAGGTAGTCTTTCAGGTAGCCAGGTTCCCAAATGGTTACCTATCCAACCAAGTTACCGAAACAGACATATATAAGCTCATCCTCATGTCTGAAACTTTTCCTCACACTTTTTCAAACCAAGTAAATAATTTAATGTTTCTTACCATAACGAAACCTTGCCTCTAAACTGAACACCACCCAGTCAGAAAGTTGGGCATGCCAAAACCCCATTGAAAGAATTTGGAGTTAAGTGGTTATTTGTGCACTTTGGCTCCAGTCATTTTAATGGCATCCCCTCTTTCACTAGAATTGCATTCACAATCTATTCTTAAAATCTAAATACATGAAGTAGCATGCTCTAATACATTTACTTAGGGGATGTATTTGTCCCCCTCCTTTTCTTCTTCTTCTAAACTAACCTTTCCTAGACCTTCCATTATGTTTCAAAATGTAAATGTCTGGAGACTTTTTGTACTCTGTCCTTATTCTGGCAACAGCAAAACCTTCTAAGTGAAATGCAAATTCAGATTAACATAGCAAACCTAGGACTAATATTCTGTGAGATCCTCTTTGAACAACGTGAAACAACAACATTCAGTTAGCATTTTGCCAAGTTCCCTTTACATACTTTAAAAATATTTTTACAGATATTGTCTCTTTAAATATACATCTATATACATTTAATATGTGTGTACACACTCACATCCAGCCACTAATGTATCTAAACAAGACTCTGCAAATAATTCTCAGTGCTTTGTTCGCTGTGACCCAGATTCAAGATTACTCCGGTTCCCACAAGTCCTCCCACTGACCTCAGTAGAATTTGGATGTGAACTCAGAGCTGAGCCCACTTATTTATTTATTTATGTGCCTGCAAACATGCACACAAAAGTGCTATTATATCCAAGTTTGATTAATATGGCTTGATTTAAAAAAATATTATTATGCATACTGGGATGGAGTCAAAAATTAAGAGAATGAATTTTTATTATTAGCAAATCAATCTTACCTGGCACTCTTTTTGCTTGCCTAAACCAAATAATACACAAAGACTTTGAGCGACCACGATAGCTGATTTAAAATACATGCACATGAATAGTTTTGAAGCCTGATTCTTGCAAATGTACTACCAGTAAAACAATCAAAATACATATATTTAGAATAACAAATAAGGCCTAGCAAGTTATTTTATTTCAACTCCTGTCCTACTGAATTGCATTTCCTTATCCATAGATTATTGCATTATTTCAAACCTTGTGTTACTTCAAACTATGTACATGTACGTGCACACACTTCAGGCTTTCAAATGTGCTTAATGTCCTCGACCCATTGTTTTAAATTAGTTGCTTTACAAAACTTTGCACAAATATGGATTTTTGGGCCACATGTCCACTTGCTTTTAAAACATGGAAGTGTCCATTCAGTTTTAAAGCCTGGAAAAGAGTGTATTATCTATTACCCAGTTTGAATATACAAAGGCTGCAGAAAACCATCTGGGGGCTACGAACACAAAAGGCAGCTAGTAAGGGTGCAAATACAAAGGATCCTTGGGGATATGAACGTGTGCACAACACAAAGACTTCCCATTGCCTTATGTTGTGTGTGATATTCCCCCCTGTCCCTCCCCCCCCCAAAAAAGAATTGAGGGACATCTAATCAGAGCTGAACATCAGGGAGTCACTCGTCAGATGGCTGTCATCAGTTTTAGCTAGGACAGATGGTGAACAAAGGTTAAATGCAAACAATACACATAGGCCAACTAAGCAAGCCTTCTTACCTTTGAATTAAACATTTGTGGCTGAAGTTTTGACAAGTAAAATGTAGCTTTTATAGATACAGAACTGTCACACTGGCAATCCAAGTTTTGCTGGGTATGTACTTCCATTGTAGCTATTTGTCTTAGCTTAAAGCAATGCATCCCGAACGGTCTGAAGTGGCTGGGGCCCACCTGTAAACTTAGTCAAACTCTTTAGAGCCACTTATAAACTAACGCCACCTCAAGAGTCCTGGTTTCTCCCCCTACAACAGAAAATGCAAGAATATCACATCAGTAGTTAACACAACTTGAGACTTCATTTTTCATATTTAATCTTAAAGTAAATATACTTTATTTAGCTTGATCACTGAGATCATCCAGTTGTCCTCTGTGTTACAGAAGCCCAACTAGCTCCTCACTCCAGTTCAGCCGCTGCTCAGTCAGCAAAACCCTGATCCTCCTGGCTCAGCCAGCTCAACTGAGACTGGCATAAATTAAGCCGGCATAAATCCCCAAAAGGGGCATTCTGGGGGTGCGGCAGGGGTGGTACCAAAAGGAGGAGGACTTACACTGCATCCTACATCCATTCTGTTCTTCATGTGACCTATAAATACACAATCACTCTTTTTTTGCTGCTTTTATTTTCTTTCCACTGGGCTCTGCCAGCTGAGCCAGCATTCTCCCCTCCCAAGTGCTCCTGAATAGAGTTAGAATGTAGCGTTCTTTAAACCAGCATAATTTCAATCAGCTTAAATTATGCCAGTTTCCTCAATGTAGGATTGCTCTGCCTGTGTCGTCAACTGTCCTATACTTTGGAGCACTCAGCAGAGATTCAGCAGGAATTTCTTGCTTTTGATTTTCAGGCATCTCTTGAAGGTCTTTTTATGTAGGCAGGCCTATGCAGCTGTTTAATTTTTTTGATCAGGCAGTCATTTTAATCATGAACAGAGCAGCAATAAAAACAGCAAAAAAACAGAGCTATTGCGTGTTTTTCTCTGGCTTAACTGATGTTGGAACTGGAGATCACATGACCAAGCTTAACGGATGAAGGACATGGTGTAAGTCCCCCAACCCACTGTAGCCCCACCCCCCCATACAGAAGGTGCGAGGCTAATAAGCCTGCCCATACATCCCACCTGCCTCTCCCATTTCTGTGAATGACGTGCGTGCTATGCACACATAGCCCATTAGGGTATGTGGGGCATGAGTGCGAGTTTATTGAAGCCCGCACTGACTGTATTGGGGTGGTGATGCCTGGGAGCTCTCTCTCCGTGATGAGCAGAAGGGTCGGGAGATAACATTGTCACAAAATATGGAATGGTAGCATAACTCTCCCACCCAAAGGAGGGACTCTTCAGGGGCCCCTTTGGGATGCAGGGGCCCCTAGCCAGGGCCCAACGTGGCCGCCGTCTGGTGCTGACCCTGGCAGGCACCCCAGTCTTAAACACATTTACAGAAAATTCAGTCATACTGACATCAATGGAATCTGCTTCAAGGCAAGTTTAGCATCACAGCTTGGAACGTTTTGTGCTTCAAGTTATCTAGCATGTCTATAGCCGATTTATAGTTTTCCTCCTGTTTAATCACATTGACAATATTTGTAAATAAATAAATACACCTAGATTTTACTCATACATTCAGGAAGAGCACATGGTAAGTCCTTAAACAACTGTGCAATTTCAGCATGCACATGAAGTCAAAAACTAAGGTATTCCCATGTCAAAATCCTTTTAAAATCTGGAAAGCTATCATATCATTAAAAGGGCAGCTTTCAGAAGACAGCCCTGATTGAATGGTACTGAGTCCCTTTTCTTTTCACACTTGGTCAGCCTGACTTTACTTAGGGCTGCTTCTGATGTTCCATTTTCCTGCTGATGCTATGAAAAGGCAAATTTGTGATGTTGCCCCAACCTGTAGTTATTCAGTTTGGAATACTCATAAGATAAATCTGTATTCCGAACCAGGTTCCTCTTGAGGTTGGATTGCAAACTGAGACAGATAAAAACTTCTCCCCACATCAGTTTCCCTTTCCAATGTTGCAATGGCTGTTGTAATGGTATCCCCTTTCTCGCACCTGGAATGCTGCTACAGCAGAAGCAGAGAGCTCAGGTGTGGGGGCAGGATGTGATCCTCCAGGCCTGTTTATCTGATCCTTGGGACTCCCCCAAGGCCACCCCTCACTGGCCCTTCTCCACACCCTCTGCTAGTGCTTTTGCCTGCCTAGAATGTGTATTTGAACTATGATACCTCTTGCTTGCTTGGATGGAGAGTGTGTGTTTTTGCACAGCTAGAATGTAGGAAGAGAGGAACCGCACATGTTGCCTGCCCACTTTTGCCTATGGCCATGGCCTCCAGAGGGCTGCCCAGAGGGAATGCAGTCCTTGAGCTGAAAAGGGGTTCCTCCCTCTTCTGTTATAGCATTTATACACTCCCAGTGATGTTATAGGTCTGGATGAGACTTTTTTTTATTATGGAAAGGGGCTGGGAATAGTTCAATTTGCCCAGCCCAAGCCCAATTCTGAACTGTTTGTTAGTTTCTTTATTAGTATACAGTCACAGACCCATTCAAGTAAAATGACCAATACAGCATCAAAATAGTTAAAATACAGAAATATAAAAGTACAGCATAAAATAAGTATCCGTTAACAGTTAAGAAAAAAAGAATCTTCTTACAAAATTCTGAACTGAGATTCAACTACCACTAATTCCAAGAGCTTTGCAAGGGATGTGTCTGTAACGATCATAACAAACATTACATGTGGTCCTCTCCCACACCCCAAGGATTGTCTGGTACTACATTATATTTGGGCATTCTGGGGCAAAAAACAAAACAAACCAATCCAGGCAGTGGTGATTAAAAAATAGTTCTGTATAAACTGACTGCTGTGCCACTGCCAGCACCTGTGGTAAACCACCAAACCTTTTGAACCTTTCCCCCACCTCAGTTGTCCTCAGAATGTTGCCCCCTATCCCAGTTTCAGAACTACTAAAATGATGATGTGTGTCTTTGCCCCCACATACACTCAGAGCCTTTGGGGGAAAGTCTATTGTTTGATTCCATCTACTGTAGAAGGAAACCGATGTATGAATATACATTGGCTCCTTATGGGTTAGTCCATCTGCCTTCCCAAAGGAGAAAAGAGGCACTGCAGGAGCAGCAGCTGCTCACACACAGGGCAAATGAGACTGAAGAGGGCAGAACTCCCCCACCACCACCACCCAACTTCCAGAGACGGTAGGAGCTCCATATGAGAACAATATAGCCAGTCTACATCTAAGGGTAATGTTATGCTGTTATTTTTTATTGATTTCTGGTGTTTTTATTATTGCTTTTTGTATTTTTAAAATACTACATGATGTTTGAGAGAGAGAGAGAGACTTGTAAGCCACCTAGAGGATTTTATTGAGGCAGTCATGAAAATTTTATTTTATTTAAGATATTTATATACTGCTTAATCATTTGCATTTCTAAATTCTCCTACTCCTGTGGTCAGTATAATGAGAAGTGCCTCACAGAGAAGGCAAAAGGAACTATGTATATATTGGGATGACGGCATATATGCACTAGAGTTGCTACGAATATTAACATGGTGGTGATGGTGGAAACATAGACTATTGTGTAAATATTTTATCTGCAAGTTAACTCAGTAGGCCAATGATGCCTTTCAGTTTTATTAATGACATCAGCTTTCCAGAATTGACAGCTGTTTCTAAATGGTGGTGTTTGGGGAGGGTATTGTGACTTCACTTTGAAAGGCTGTGCTGATTATGGGGCTACACTTGCACCTGGTTTGAAGCTGTAGTTAGTGTAGGGTGTTTATGTGCTTATGGGCCTTCTCAGTGAAAGCACCCACTCTCTGGAATGCCCTCCCTCAGGTAATTTGTGAGGTGGAGACAGTAAAGTCTTTACAGACTTCTTGAAAACTTACACATTTACCCAAACTTTCATGGACTGTGATTTTTATTTTTATTTTATTTTTGTTCTGTACATTACTCAGTTTTCGTGGTAATATTTTGTTTTTATCTTGTTTTTAGGAAATTTTATTGATGGTTGTCTTATTTTTATTGTTTTTATGTAAACCACATAGAGATTTTTATTATATTTAGAGTGGTGTACAAAGTGTATAAATGAATAAATAAATATTAACTGTTGTAAAAAAGAATGGAAACTATTGCTTTTAACTTTAAGGAAATTGGGATCATTTTTGAATACAACAGGCATGTATTGCAATACATGCGCTTAAAAGAATGGGGGTTGTTTTATTCCAGGCCTATGGAGAAGCTGACACAGATATTTTGCAATACTTTGGCATTTAGTTTGGCTCTGGCTCATTTTATAATTGTACTAAAAGCCCTTTTTATGGAAGGAGATTTCATGCTGGGTTAAATGGCAGAAGACTCAAATGCAATGCTAAAAATGAGTAATGCAGTAAGCAAGCAACTTCTGGACAGTTGGAGAAGCTGAAATTTCATAGATAACCTAGAAAATAATGGAATCACTGCTTTCCAAACTCTTGCAAAAACTGTTCTTAAATTCAGACAGGCATGTGGATGTGCAAGAATCCTGACCTTCCTTTATCCACATTGGCTTTATTGGACATTACACTCTCTTTACTGTAACTAACCTGCTGCCTTATTTTTTTCCTTCTCTAGTGGAAATCAAAGGGAAAAGAGAACAGAAAAGCCTGTGTCCCTGATGAATTCGCTCTTTTCCGATCATTCCCTAGCCAGTACACATGGGAGTAACTAAGACAATTATATCTTTGCAGCCAATATGTTACAACCAAATCCCAAGTGTGTGTCTGCACCAGCTGTTTTTCCTGGGTATGCCAAGTCATGCCAGAACAGTTGGTACAGTCTGAACCTTCTCCCAGTCAGATCATATTCTGAATTGGGTTCAAAGTCTGGGTTTTGTCCCAAGTTAACCAGCCCTTCATTAATAAGGTGCTAACGTCCCTGCAATATGCCTCTCAGGGCCTAACTCAGCTGTCCTAGGGAACTCTAGTCTAGAGGAAGGTGTGGGATGTAAATGTAATTAAACAACAACAACAAACAACATGTGACATTAACAATGTGATTAGCAACCACACTACGTGATTTTTAAAAATAAATACCAGATGCAAGTGTGTGTGTGGGGGGTGTCATTATCAAGATCACAGTGTACAGGGAGGGGAGGTTAAAGCCTGCAATCTCCACAGGAAATCCCTCCCTCTACCACCAAGTAACAATTGGCATAAAGAAAAAAAGTCTCGCTGGTGCCAATGGAAACTTTCCCCCCCTAATGCTACCTGCTCTCTCTCTCTCTGTGTGTGTGTGTGTGTGTGTGAGAGAGAGAGAGAGAGAGAGAGAAATTTCATGTAGATTTCTGCTGGGGTGGGAAGATTTAATCCGACCGTTCAGCATGCACTGTAATATTGATAACAAACCTGTCGCACCTGCTATTTAATTTTTTAAAAATGTGATTGTTAATCATGTCATTAATGCCACATATAGTTAGGCTTGCAATATTTGACAAACGTAAAGAAGAGCACTGTCCCCTTCAGGCTTGTTGTTTTTTAATAGTGTTGTTCATATTAAATTTCATAGCCACCTAAAAATTAAATATAATAGCTACAATAACCAATAATGAACAAAAACAAAGCAAGTAAACAGTAGCTTGGGGGAGGGGAACAGCAATATCTAACTGTACGGTACACGGTATCTGATGGCGATCAATCCCCAAAAACTTTCTAAAAGAGCAAAGATTTTATCTTCCTCTAAGAAGGCAAGAGAGATGCTTATTTGTGAGTACAAATATTTGTGGGTAAGTGCCACAGCGCCAACCTGGTATGACTACCCACAAGTAGATCTATTTGTTGTCAGTAATTGCCGCTGACTCTGAGCAATCTTCTTCCAAGGCCAGGGCTTCAGCCTGTCTTTTCAGGCAGAAACTTGTGTTGATGCTGAGTTGTAGGCAGCTTTCAGAAGGGAACCAGGAGTACTGCTAAGGAATCAGAAACCAGGAATCACACACCAGCCAAAACAGGAAGCCCTTTACATGCCCTCTTGTCTATGGTGGATGAGATCAGTACTTCACTGCCATAGAATATATTCCAAACTGTTATGCTGGTGACTGGGCACACAAGACAGAGTGGAGAGTTCCTGCTTCTAGTCCCAGTGGTTTGGGACATGTCAGTGCTATGTTGAAAAATTTGGGAATTACAATTTAGTGCCAAGTGTGCTAGCCTGAAAAACAGGGAACTAGAAAAATGTCTTAGTTTCTAAGTATTGGAGGTGAAGTGGTCCTTGAGATATACTTTTTCCTGAGATCAACACTTAGGCCCTTATCTGTGTGTTCCTGCCAAGAGATATGTAGTGAGGGGTAATGAGAAAGTGGGCCTTTTCAGCATGCTCTCCCCATGGAAGCTCACCTGGTGCTGATATTGACACCTTTTTGGCATCAGATGAAGACGTATTTAGTTTTCCAGGCATTTGGACAGGCTTTTGGTAGCTGTTAGGTGTTCATTCTTGTGTTGCATGAGGATAGATACGTTATGGCTTTAGAGGATTTTTGGATGAACACTTCAGTATAGCTGTACTGTATTGTATTAATATAATGGCTATTCGATTATATATTGCAATTTTTTTGTTTTTCATTTTTTGTTCTGTAAACCGTTTCAGGTCTTCCATCAATTGTGGGAAATGATTAAGACATTTAATAAATTGAACAAAAACTAAATGAAAACTTCATTTTCTTTGAAATGTAACCCATACAAAATTAGAAAGACCAGGATCTTACACACAAACATCAGAAGCTGCCTTATGCCAAGTCAGACAATTGGTCCATTTAGTTCAGTACTGTCTACTCTGAATGGAAGCGACTCTCCAGGATTTCAGACAGAACTTTTTCCCAGCCCTACATGGAGACACCAAGGATTGAACCTGGGACTGTTTGCATGCAAGGCAGATGTTCTACTACTCAGCTGTTCTCCTACCCCTTTATGAGACTCTGAGCAGGCCAGAGCTATATATTCATTTGAGGGCCTCCCCTCAGAGTGTCCTGTGTTTGTCAATGTTGATGTGGCTCCCTCCATGTGCGAGGCCCAGGACAGTTACTCCAGGGATTAGACCTTTGATACATAAAAGAATAAACATTTATCTTTGATGTGGAAGCTGATCTCAGATTGTTTTCTATACACAGAATTTCTGTGTGTTTAATGATGTGGGTTCTGACAGTAAATAACATAGTAAATAACATAAGGCTGACACAATATCTGGCTTCTTCAGTTTGGTGTTAATTCAAATTAATGACTCTCATAAATCAAATCACAACAATGTGTCAGTGATGAAACCAAACTCAGTTGGACAACAAGATACAGATAATTCACTAAGATTTTTTTTTCCCTAGAAAAGAAATGCAGGACATTTGTTTGAAATATCATACTTGTTTTCTTCAGCAACGATTATGAAAGCCTGGGAGAAAAAAAAGTTCTGGCATTGCGATTCCCTTATTTCTTTGGTAATTTGTCATAAACAACTCTCATATAAAGAAATATTTGATTGATTTATTTATATCCTGCTCTTCCTCCCAGCAGGAGCCCATTTTATGTATTTATAAATATATTTATAGGCCACCTTTGGGGTTATAACCCACAACTTCAAAGTGTGGGATTAAAGGGAGCAACCCCACTACAAGAAACAGGATACTGGAAAAATGGATATTATAGAGCTGGAAAAGGTTCAGAAAAGGGCAACCAAAACGATCAAGGGATGGAGCAACTCCCCATGAGGAAAGGTTATAGCATTTGCAGCTTTTTAGTTTAAATATAAATAAGAGGAGATATGATAGTATACAATTATGCACAATATGGAGAAAATGAATAAATAAAAGTTTTTCTCCCTCTCTCATAACACTAGAGCTCCTAGACATCCAATAAAACTGAATGTTAGAAGATTCAGGGCAGACAAAACAAAGTACTTCTTCACAGAGCACATAGTCAAAAATCTACGGAATTTGCTCCCACAAGAGGCGGTGATGGCCACCAGCTTGTATGGCTTTAAAAGTGGATTAGACAAATGGCTATCAATGGCTGCTAACCTCGATAGATATGTTCTTCCTCCACTGTTGGTTGCTCCTGAATTTCAGTTGCTAGAAACTGCAGAAGTCCTGCTTGTGGGCTTCACATCAGCATCTGGTTGACGCTATGAGAACAGGATGCTGGGCTAGATGGGCCACTGGCCTGATCCAGCAGGTTCTTCTTATGTCCTTAACAAAACCTCAGGATGTGTGAACAAGAATAAAGGGTAAAAAAGGTAAGGGTCTGATTTGAGTAAAACAGGCAGACAGCAGGCAGCCATATCTTTCTGACAGCTAACCAGAAGGGGAGGAAAGGGAGACTGTATAAGCCTTGGGGCTCTAGTGTGTTTGGGAACAAAGGCCTGCTCACAAGTGATGGCCCAGCCTATCTATGGCGTGGGAAGGAACTGAATGGTGCAGGAAATGGGCATGGATTGCAGGGCTGCCTGTAAATGGATGAGGAAGCCAAGAATGAGGGATCTTCTCAGCTGCTTTCAGTTTCAGAGCAAGCAAGACCATTTGGCAACTAATTTCTTCCCTCTGAGGCCTGGAGGGCAATCAGTGGGGGTAAACCAGAAGAAGCACACACATGCATATTAAGAAAATGCCAGCCTAATAAGATTCTGTGATTTGTTTAATGAAAATGGGTTGCACACCTTAACGTGGTGAGGGAGTTTGAGAGTGTTGAAGAAGCTAAGAGCAATGCCGTCAGGAGTCTAGACCAAGAGGCTAGACTCCTAGCAGGGGCACCCAAGGCAGAATGGAGCAGGAGAAAGACTTATTGAATTCTTTGAAGCCAATAATTTGTTTCTTGTGAACACATTTTTTGAGCAACCAAAGAGACGACTGTACACATGGACATCACCAAATGGTCAATATAGGAATCAAATTGATTATATAATTGGTAGCAGAAGATGGAGAAGTTCCATACTTTCTGCAAAAACAAGACCAGGAGCAGACTGTGGTACAGATCATGAACTGGTCGTATCAAAAATCAGAGTAAAGCTAAAGAAGAACAAAGCAATCATAATGCCAAAATACAATTTAAATAACATCCCAGAAGCATATAAAGATCAAATAAGGAACAGGTTTGAGGCTTTAAACTTAGTTGACAGAGAACCAGAAGAACTATGGAATGAAGTCAGAGACGTTATCAGGGAAGAATGCAAAAAGACAATACCTCTAGTTAAAAAGAGAGAAAGACCTCAATGGATGACTGAAGAAACTCTTCAAATGGTTAAAGAGAGAAGGAAAGCAAAAGCAAAAGGAGATAGAAACACAGTCAGAACCCTAAATAGTACGTAGAGACAAAGATAACTATTACAATAGTTACTGTATAGAAATAGAAGAGGACAACCAAAAGGGTAGAACAAGAGCCCTCTTCCAAAAGATTGGAGAAATGAAAGGGAAATTTAAACCAAGAGTAGGGATGTTGAATAATCAACAGGGAAATACACTGACCGACCAAGATGAAATAAAAGGAAGATGGAAGCAGTACACTGAAGAACTCTATAAAAGAGATGCCAGGATGACAGATTCATTCACGGAGGAACCGTATGATGAAGAACCAGAAATTTTAGAATGCGAGGTGAAAGCTGCTCTTAAAATACTTGGAAGAAACAAATCACCCAGGAATAGATTGCATACCAATAGAGTTGCTACAAGCTACTGAGACTGAATCTGTCCACATTTTGACAAAAATCCGTCAAGAAATGTGGAAAACTAAACAATGGCCCACAGACTGGAAGCGTTCCATATACATCCCAATTCCAAAGAAAGGGGATCCCAGGGAATGCAGTAATTATCAAACTATTGCCTTAATATCCCATGCAAGTAAAGTAATGCTCAAGATTCTACAACAAAGGCTCTTACCAAATATGGAGTGAGAAATGCCAGATGTCCAAGCTGGATTTAGAAAGGGAAGAGGCACCAGAGATCATATCGCAAACATACATTGGATAATGGAACGGACTAAGGAATTTCAGAAGAAAATCACCCTGTGCTTTATAGATTACAGCAAAGCCTTTGACTGTGTAGATCATTAAAAACTATGGAATACTTTAAAAGAAATGGGGGTGCCACAACATCTGATTGTCCTGATGCGCAACCTATACTCTGCACAAGAGGCTACTGTAAGGACAGAATATGGAGAAACCGATTGGTTCCCCATCGGAAAGGGTATGAGACAGGGGTGTATTTTATCACCCTATTTATTTAATCTATATGCAGAACATATCATACGGAAAGCAGGATTGGATCAAGATGAAGGAGGTGTGAAAACTGGAGGGAGAAATATCAATAATTTAAGATATGCAGATGATACCATACTACTAGCAGAAACCAGTAATGATTTGAAATGAATGCTGATGAAACTTAAAGAGGAAAGCACAAAAGCAGGACTACAGCTGAACGTCAAAAAGACTAAAGTAATGACAACAGAAGATTTATGTAACTACAGTTGACAATGAGGACATTGAACTTGTCAAGGATTATCAATACCTTGGCACAGTCATTAACCAAAATGGAGACGATAGTCAAGAAATCAGAAGAAGGCTAGGACTGGGGAGGGCAGCTGTGAGAGAACTAGAAAAGGTCCTCAAATGCAAAGATGTATCGCTGAACACTATGGTATTCCAGATTTCTGTGTATGGATGTGAAAGCTGGACAGTGAAAAAAGCGGATAACAGAAAAATCAACTCATTTGAAATGTGCTGTTGGAGGAGAGCTTTGCGCATACTATGGACTGTGAAAAAGACAAATAATTGGGTGTTAGAACAAATAAAGCCAGAACTGTCACTAGAATCTAAAATGATGAAACTGAGGTTATCATACTTTGGACACATAATGAGAAGACATGATTCACTAGAAAAGACCATAATGCTGGGGAAAACAGAAGAGAGTAGAACAAGAGATGGATTGATTCTATAAAGGAAGCCACAGACCTGACCTTACAAGATCTGAACAGGGTGATTTATAATAGATGCTCTTGGAGGTCGCTGATTCATAGGTTCGCCGTAAGTCGTAGTTGACTTGGTGTCGTGTCCAGGACTGGACTCAGTAACCAGACCAGGTTGTGAAAGCAATTCAGTCTTTATTAACGTAATATCCAAACAGAGGCTGTGCCTTCTCATGAAGGAACACAATACACGTGTCCAGCGACATGCAAGAGAGTTGACAGAACAAAGGAATTCCCGCCCCCCTTATCCTTATTAAGGGGGCTTTCTGGCGTGAATTCTCTCACTCCGCCTTAGGGTGCTTTCTTCCCCACCCCTCCTCTCTCTTCCCCTGGCTCGTTTTTGTTTTCTCCGGGTTCGTGGTGAGGGGGGAAGTTCTGCCTCCTCCCCTTCTGAAGATTCTATCTTTGGTATTGGAGAAAGAGGGGGGTGAACGTCATGCCCATCAGGCGGGCTTTTCTCTGGCTGAGAAGGGAGTTGAACTCCCCCTCCTTCTTGGTCTAACTGCTCTGGCTCGATGAGGGGGGTGAGCGTGGGAAATTCCTGAGAAGTGTCTGTAACTTTGTCTGCTGGAGTTTCAAGGCCTCTGCTGCTGCTGGGCAACACTATCTCTGAGAGTTCTCCCTCCCCCTCTTCACCCAGCTCTGGGAAAATGATCTCCTCATCCTCTGACGTGCTAGGGTCCCAATCCTGCATCCTGACACCATCCCCTCTCTCATGCTGTGCCCCCCACCTGTCGGCTTAGGGCGATGGGGAAACCGTTTATGGAATTCTTCCACTAAATCTGGGGCATGCACATCCCTCTCATTTTCCCAAGATCTGTCAGCTGGCCCATAACCCTTCCAGTGAATTAAGTACTGTAATTGATTATGCCTCCTTCTGGAATCAAGAATCTGTTCCACTTCGAACTCTGGTTGTCCACCTACTAGAATGGGTGCCCCCGGGACTTCCAGTGGTCGTAAATCGCTGGGAGGGGCTGCTTTCGTTAGCAAGGAGCGATGAAACACAGGATGTATTTTGAAGGTAGCTGGCAATTTCAGTCTATAAGCCACGGGATTGATTTGTGCCTCCACTCGAAAGGCCCCAGTTTCCTGTCTTGCAGCTTCCTACACTTGCCCGGCATCTGAAGGAAGCGAGTGGACAACCACACCTGATCTCCTGTTTGGAGGGAGGCCCCCTCTCTTCAACGTTGATCAGCAATTCATTTATACTCCAGTTTGGCATCGTTCAATTGCTGTTTAAGTACCTGCTGCACGGCCTGTAATTCCTGCAGAAATTCCCCTGCTGCAGGCACCAGCACACTTGCTGCACTACTAGGGAAGGCTTTGGGATGGAACCCATAATTAGCAAAGAAGGGTGTCTGTCCAGTGCTAGTATACAAGGAATTATTATAGGCAAACTCTGCGAAATGCAAATAGGAAACCCAGTCATTTTGTTGATACGAAACATAACAACGTAAATACCTCTCTAACACGGCGTTCAGTCTCTCCGTCTGCCCGTCCGTCTGAGGATGATGAGCAGAAGAAAGTTTTAGCTCCGTCTGCAACTGCTTCCAAACTGCTCTCCAAAACTTAGCTGTGAACTGGGTTACCCGATCTGAGACTAAACTGTTTGGCAACCCATGTAACCGGTAAATTTCCTTTATGAACAGCTTGGCTGTTTCTTTAGCCTCTAAGGCCCCTGGGCAAGGGAGGAAATGCACCATTTTTGTAAGAGAATCCATGATGACTAGTATGGCCGTCATTCCTTGGGACTTCGGCAAATCAGTTATAAAATCCATGGATAGATCTTTCCAGGGATCGTTTGGAGTAGGGAGGGGCTCCAGCAATCCTGAAGGTCTTCCCGTGTCTGTTTTTGCTCGCATACAGACAGCACAGGATTTTACATAGTTCTCAATGTCTCTGCGCATTTGAGGCCACCAAAAGTCCTTGGCTACATTCTGGATGGTCTTAAAGATGCCAAAGTGTCCCGCTGTGATGGAGTCATGACATTGACGCAGGATCCTGAGTCTTAGATCACCCTTCGGCACATATCTGGCAGTTTTACGCCACAACAGCCCATCTTTCCAATGGAAGTTTACTTCTGGGCCCTGGCTCTGTTCCATCTCCTGGATATACTGTTGCATGCATGGATCCTCCTTTTGTGCCTTTCTGAGCTCCTCTTCCCAAGAAGGTTGACATGATCCCAACACCAGCTTCTCTGGCGGAACTACGTACTGGGGTTGGTTGTCAATCTCACCTCCTTTGTATTGTGGCTGCCTGGACAGGGCATCTGCTGCCTGATTTTTTGCATGGGCATGGTAAGTAATCTTGAAGTTAAACCTGGTAAAAAACTGCGACCAACGTATCTGCCTCTGGTTCAACTTCTGGGCCGTCTGTAGACTCTCCAGGTTCTTGTGGTCTGAATGTACTTCTATCTGATGTTGAGCCCCCTCTAAGTATTGTCTCCAATTTTGAAAAGAATCCTTAATGGCTAGTAACTCTTTTTCCCACACTGTATAATTTCTCTCAGCATCCCTTAGTTTTCTGGAGTAGTACGCGCAAGGGTGTAGCTCCGTTCCTTCCCCATTCATCTGTAAGAGAACCCCCCCGATGGCAAAATCTGAAGCATCTGCCTCCACAACAAAAGGGCGGGTAGGGTCAGCAAAACGCAAGATGGGCTCAGAGGAAAACTTTCCCTTCAGCTCCTTGAAGGCTCTTGCAGCGTCCTCTGTCCATTGAAATTTCTTTTTCCCCCTTAAGCAGTCAGTGAGAGGGGCTGTTAACCTGGAAAAGCCTGGAATAAACTTTCTGTAGTAGTTGGCAAATCCCAAAAAACGTTGTACATCCTTTTTAGTGGCCGGTTGCCCCCAATCCAGTATACAACTCACTTTTTCTGGATCCATTTCTACTCCTTCTGCTGAGATGCGATATCCAAGAAAGTCCAAAGACGTTAGATCAAACCCACATTTCTCTAACTTAGCATACAGATTATTCTCTCTCAGTCTTCCCAACACAGTTTTCACATGCTGATCATGGTCTTCTTGGTTCTTTGAAAACACCAGGATATCATCTAAATAACAGATTACGTACTTATCCAAAAGGTCTCTAAACACGTCATTCATGAACTTTTGAAACACGCCTGGACTTCCACAAAGTCCGAATGGCATGACCAGATATTCAAACTGTCCATAAGAGGTCAAAAGCCCTGTTTTCCATTCATCTCCCTCCTTCATTCTGATCAGATTGTATGCCCCTCTTAAGTCCAGTTTCGTGAAGATTTTTGCAGAGCGCAGTCGGTCTAACAGCTCTGAGATCAGGGGCAGCGGATAGCTGTTAGGGATGGTGATTTGATTCAATGCATGATAGTCATTACAAGGCCTGAGCTCCCCCCCCTTCTTCTTCATGAACAACAGGGGCGCTCCAGCGGGGGACTGCGAGGGACGTATGAATCGTCGCTTCAGGTTTTTTTCCAGAAATTCCTTCAGGGCCCCTCTCTCTTGCTCTGTGAGAGAGTAAATTCTTCCTGATGGGATCCTGGCTCCTGGCACGAGATCAATCACACAGTCATAAGGGCGGTGGGGAGGTAACGTCTCTGCCTCTTTTTCATCGAACACATCTCTAAATTCCCCATACTTCGAGGGAAGGGTCACTTGCTTGGTTTCTTGCACTGCTCCAGCCAACGTGTCGGGTTTTTCTTCTGCCTGACAGTTTTCCTGGCAATACTGAGAAGTGAACCACACCACAGTGTCCTTCCACTTTATCTGTGGGTCGTGCTTGACTAACCAGGGCATTCCTAGGATCACATCAAAGGTCGAAAGGTCTGTTACATACAGCGAAATGAACTCTTCGTGCCCTGGGATTTGCAGTTTCAATTCCTCTGTTGCTCGTGTTACCCCCCCTCCTTTCAGGGGCCTCCCATCTATGGTCTCCACCGACAAGGGGGTGTCCAATTTCCATTGGGAAATTCCGTAACGCTTTGCTAGCTCTGCATCAATGAAATTTGTGGTTGCTCCACTATCAATTAACGCGGTGGAGTTTAACATTACTCCTTTGGAAGTTATAATCCGAATTGGCAGTACCAAGACTCCTCTTGAAGGAGGTGTTGTCACCAGAGGCCCTTTGTCCAACGTAGCCCCCAGTCCACAGGCCTGTACATGGACTGGGTTCGCTAGTTTCCCGCCTGCTCTGTTTTTCCCCCCTTCAGTCCACAATCTCTAGCCACGTGGCCCGGTTTTGAACAATAGAAGCATAAACGTTTTTTACGATGCCTCTCCTTTTCTTCTTCCGACAGCTTCGGCCTAGCCCCCCCCGTCCTTCTGTCGCATTGCCTGATGTTCCTGGGGTTGGAAGGGTCTTGCTGTGAGATGCTGAAACTGAGTATCTCTGGACCTCCTGTTTCTTTTCCAGGCGCCTTCCTTCCAACCGATGATCGATCTGTAGGCATAGCCGAATCAGTCCAGGCAAATTATTTGGGGGGGAGGTTCTAGCCAAGTCATCCAGGACTTCAGAACTCAGTCCACTCCTTTTTTTTTTTCAATTAATTTTTATTCTAATTTTCAAAACCAAAATAATACAAAAAGAAAACAACACAAATCAATAACTAATACAATACAAAAAAAATACATATATATAAAAATATTGACTTCCGATTTGTCATAGTTCAGCTATAAATCTATAATATATAACAAACCTATCTCTTAATAGATTATAAAATCACCTTCCTCCAGCGGTTATCTTAGTTGGTTTCAAATCTCATTAACATCATATCATTTTAATCTTCCACAAAAAGTCAAAGAGAAGTTTCCAATCCTTGAGATATATATCAATCAATTTTTTTTCTAAATAAACATGCCAATTAATCCAGCTCATCAAATCTACTAAATCCAGTAATTTCAAAACACTATAATTCAACTATAAATCTATAATAGGTAACAGACCTATCTCTTAATAGATTATAAAATCACCTTCCTCCAACAGTTATCTTAGTTGGTTTCAAATCTCATTAACATCATATCATTTTAATCTTCCACAAAAAGTCAAAGAGAAGTTTCCAATCCTTGAGATATATGTCAATCAATTTTTTTTTCTAAATAAACATGCCAATTAATCCAACTCATCAAATCTACTAAGTCCAGTGATTTTAAATCGCTCTTCTGTCATTATCCATATTGGGTCCATCTTCCATCTTCCATCTTTACGCACCCAAAAATCTTGCTGTCATAGTCATATAATAAAAGTCTGATAGGAATTTCCTCCATCACAGATATTTTCTTGCCATCAAATCCAAACGTATCACTGAAGTATTGTTGCAAAGCCGCATCTCTGTTCCTCTTTTCCACGTGATACACTAGTACATCTCTTGAAGGTTTTTCCATTGACACAAGACAGGGATTAATTCTGTTAACTTTCTCCATTTCAAGTTCCATCAGATCCCTCCAGTCCAAGAATTTTTTTGAACCGATAATATCTTTATCTCCAATCTCTTCGATTCCTTCAGGGACAGCGCTGAATTCCAAACTGTAATATTTGTCTCCAGGATCCATCACAGCCAGGAAATCCAAATCTTTTTTCATGTCCATAATTAAGCCAATCTCCATAGTTTGAACCTTGCCTTTAATTTCTCTTTCATCTTTTTTTTGTTTTCCAGATCTATCTTTATTCTCCTTTCTCATAGAATCCTGAGTTTCTTTCAGCTCCTGTCTCATTTCATAAAATTCAATTCTCCACGCTTGTCTATTATTTCTCAGTTCTTGTTTTATTGAGTTAAACCCATTCATTATTTTCTGAAACATGTCTAGAGATAAAGTCCCTTCTTGTACATCCATAGTCTTCTTAATTGTCATTCTTAAAGCCAAAGGAACAAAACTCCTTCAATTTTCAATGTCCCAAACAAAGAGCAGCTTATTTCTTTAACCAGTTACAAAGGAGTTAATTTTTCCAACAAACTAACGTCACACGCTAGACAGCCCTTATCTCTTATCTGCCTGAAAGTGTAAGAACAGCTTTAGTTCACAGCGTCGAAATAGCTAGTAGCAGAGAGAATGAGCAGATTCGTCAAACAAAAAAAGTAGATCAGAAAAAATAGTCCCTACCATAGATCAAAAAGATTTCTTATCTCCTCCAATCAGAAATCTCTCGCCCGTTGTAATCTTTAGAATGCCATTTTCCATGTCAGCTTTTTGCAATAAAAAAAGATAAGCTATTTATATTTTCTTCCCCCCTAGCTCCGCGAACAAAAAGAGGAAAGTCTTACCTCACCTAGGTTATCTCAATTGCTGTTACTTTGACAAATCTCTTTAGCTGTATAGATAAGAAAATGATGAATGTAGACAGGAGGATGTTTGCCTGTTAATCCGTATAAAAAAAAACGGGTCACTTATCCAGCTGAGCTAGCATAAAAATCCTCGCTCTGTCTGAGCTGCTGGAAGACAGACGATTCTGACGAATTCCAGGCTCCAACAGTCAAAACAAAGCTATGTGGGAAATCTCACGTTTCTTCTTTAACCAGAAGAAATTATTCCCAGTCAGAAAAGAGCCTTCTGACTGAATTTAACCTGGATAAGTTTCATCCAAGACGGGAGCCCGTCTCAGAGGCTGCACAGGCGTAGGGATCCTCCTGGGAAGTCCAGAACTCAGTCCACTCCTATA
Source organism: Rhineura floridana (assembly GCF_030035675.1). Classification (NCBI taxonomy): domain Eukaryota; kingdom Metazoa; phylum Chordata; class Lepidosauria; order Squamata; family Rhineuridae; genus Rhineura; species Rhineura floridana. Next base: position 104,066,833 of record NC_084486.1, read on the forward strand.
CATGAACATCAAGGCTGCATCATTATAACCAGTTTCCTGGGACAAAATTTTAAAAGCGTTAGTGTACTCTGACACCGTTCCTTTCCCTTGTTTCAAGGCCCCCAACTGCCTGGCCACCGTCTCCGCCCTTTGAGGGTCCTGGAACATCTCAGTCATGGCTCGCATAAAGTCTCTATACCTTCCCAGAAGGCCGTCCTTTCTGACCAGGTACGGAGTCACCCATTTGGCAGCTTCTCCTTCCAAGAGACTGATCACGAAGGCCACCTTGGCCACATCACTAGGAAACTCTGCATTTCTGATGTCCAAATACAATTCACACTGAGCCATGAAAGTAGAGAGCTGCTCACTCTGTCCCGCATATTTTGGTGGTAGTCCTATAGGAATCTTCACCACAGCGGCCGGAGGGGCTGCTCGCATCTGATCTACCATGGTTCTCAAGGTCTGATTGTCAGTCTTCAGAGTCCTGACAGCCACTAACAAGGTTTGAACATCTGCCTGTAAGTCCGCCACATTAGTCCTCAGCCGTCTCACTTCTTCCGTCTCAGAAGTGGGATTTGTTCCCCCTGCTCCCTTCTCCATCTTGTCACGTTCAAGCGGTGGGAGCGTTGAGGGTGAAGGAGGTGGTTCTGCCAATCTGTCGTGTCCAGGACTGGACTCAGTAACCAGACCAGGTTGTGAAAGCAATTCAGTCTTTATTAACGTAATATCCAAACAGAGGCTGCGCCTTCTCATGAAGGAACACAATACACGTGTCCAGCGACATGCAAGAGAGTTGACAGAACAAAGGAATTCCCGCCCCCCCTTATCTTTATTAAGGGGGCTTTCTGGCGTGAATTATCTCACTCCGCCTTAGGGTGCTTTCTTCCCCGCCCCTCCTCTCTCTTCCCCTGGCTCATTTTTGTTTTCTCCGGGTTCGTGGTGAGGGGGGAAGTTCTGCCTCCTCCCCTTCTGAAGATTCTATCTCTGGTATTGGAGAAAGAGGGGGGTGAACGTCATGCCCATCAGGCGGGCTTTTCTCTGGCTGAGGAGGGAGTTGAACTCCCCCTCCTTCTTGGTCTAACTGCTCTGGCTCGATGAGGGGGGTGAGCGTGGGAAATTCCTGAGAAGTGTCTGTAACTTTGTCTGCTGGAGTTTCAAGGCCTCTGCTGCTGCTGGGCAACACTATCTCTGAGAGTTCTCCCTCCCCCTCTTCACCCAGCTCTGGGAAAATGATCTCCTCATCCTCTGAAGTGCTAGGGTCCCAATCCTGCATCCTGACACTTGGAGCCGCATAACAACAACGACAATAAGATTCTGTGATTTGTTTAATCAAAATCTGTTTTTGATATACATTGTGTTAAAAATTATTTTTCTAAAATAGCAAGGACAGCTCCTTTTTTTTCAATCTCCACAAATCATATGGGAAATATGGGAATGAAAGTTCAAAGATGTGATATCATGAGAGAATTAACAGAATTTGCAAAGTTTGTTATTGAATCTAAAAAGTATTTTCATCAAAGACTTGTGGTCTTCTGATGGAAATGGTATCCAAACACAACAAATACAAGACAAAATGGAAAAGCTATTACTAAACTAAGAAATCAAAGAAGGACTGGCCTGATCCAGCAGGCTCTTCTTATGTTCTTATGTCCACATTAATGCCTGTTCCTTCTTCAACAGAGTCCTTTTGTATTGAATGCAAAACTCTTTATATCAGGGATTCTTAACCTGTGATCCATGGATGGGCTTCAGGATGTCCCTGTACCAGGTGCAAAAAAAAATCAATTTCCAATGCCGTAAAATAAAGTGTATGCAAACTTTTATGTGTACACGTGCATTTTTTTCTGAGGAGGGGCTTCATAGCTTTCAACAGATTCGCAAAGGCGTCTGTGACCCAAAAAAGAGCCACCCCTTTATAGGAAACTCTGACTTGGATCCAGAGTAGCCCTTCTACAAATAGAAGAACTTCTCCCATTCACAGAAGGGTCCATGAAAGTGGAGCAAGAGATATTTTTTCCTCCCTCTCTCTTAGGTCTCAGGGCTATCCAATGAAGCTGAATGTTGGAGGAAACAGAACAAGACTAAAAAAAAGTACTTCTATACAAAGTGCATAATTAAACTCTGGAATTTCCTCTAGAGGAGGACAATAGAAATAATAGTCTTTAAGGCTGTAGTCCTGCGCTCAGTGATGCAGTCTAAGGTCTCAAAGGCTTTTTGTTTTGTTGTATGAAGAGATAATGTTTCACACACAGATTGGCATTCACTACTGGTTATGAAGAGTTTTCCCCTCTCATAGCTCATATTCCTTCGTAGTTCCATCCATGTTGTGGAAGTTACTAAATCAGGGCCAATGGTACTTGTGTGTGTAAATGAATAAGAATATAGCCACAATAACTAAAAGGAGCACATCATTTTCCATGCATGATAGTGGAATTTTAAAAGCATAGCCTAGGAGGTATACACTTCAACGGATTTAATCCCTCCCCAATTTCTGTATCCTATATTTGATAACTGTGCTTATTTTTAAATTAGACATTCCCTACAGGGTTGGTGATTTCTAGTACATCAGTACTTGGAAGTAAATTATGCTCTGCCCATGTAAAATGGTTTGTGCCCATGTAAATGTGCATAGCATCACAGCCATCAAAGCCAGTCCTCTTCTTCCATGCTCAGAACTAAATCCACTGAGCCTAAGACTGAAATACTATGAACACTTGCTTGGATGTAAGGCCCACTCAACTCAATAAGACTTCCTTCCAAATAAAGAAGCATAGGATTAAGCTAGTCGTTTTAAATTCCTCTACATGGCACTAGCAAAAGTAACTGCGGTGCATTTCCTTGAGCACTTGAAAATACCTAGAATTTCTCAGATGGTTACGTAATCCTGAAAAATATGGAAAAATCATTCAGCTACTCTGCATACTAGCCATAAAAGCTTGCCAATTATTTTTTTTTGCACCTAATCAAACATTTAGTACTGGTATTTTTCGGCATACATACACATGCACACACATACACATGCACACACATACAGACACACATGTGCATGCATGCATACACTAAAAATGTGCTTGTGGTAAATAACCTCCAAGTATTACAACAACACAGCTTAAAACAACACATTTTAAATGTTTTAATAGTAGCAGTAGCAGTAGTAGTATTGTTTGTTACCCAAAGGTCTCCAAGCAACTTACAACAAAAACAAAAAGATCATACTATAAAAACAAAATAACACCCCCGTGCAGCCACAGGAAGCTTTGGCAGTTCACTAATAAGAGACATAATCTCAGTCTATCAAATACCTGGGAAAAAAGGTACATATTTACCTGGCACTGAAAAAATGTCAATGGAAGTACCAGGTGGACCTCACTGTGGAGCATATTCCAGAGATGGGGAGCCACAACTGGAAAGGCCCTCTCCCTTGTCACCACCCTCCGAGCATCCCTCAGAAGGGGTACCTGGAGAAGGGCCTCAGAAGAACTAAGGGTCCAGGTAGCTTCACATCGGGAGAGGTGTTCTAGAAGATATTGGGTCCTGAGCCAAACAAAACTTTATAGGTCAAAACCAGCACTTTGAACTGGGTTCAGAAGTGCACAGGCAGTCAGTGTACTAGAACAGGATTGGTGTTATATGCTCTGTTCACCTTCAATCCATCAACAATTGAGCAGCCGCATTCTGCACTAATTGAAGCTTCTGAACTGTTTTCAAAGGCAGCCCCATGTAAAGTGCATTGCAATAACCTAACCTTGATGTCACCAGAGCACAGATTATTGTAGCCAGGTTATCCTTGTCCAGATAGGGTCACAGTTGGGCCACCAGCCTAAGCTAATGGAAGGCACTCTGTGCCACCGAGGCCACTCGTGCCTCAAGCAACAGCAGTGGATCCAAGAAAAACTCCCACATTACATACTCGCTTCTTCCAAGGAAGTGTGACCCCATTCAGAGTAGGCTGCACACCACTTCAAATTGGGTTATTGTCCTGGACTGGAAAACAGAGTTGCTAGGAGACGCCCTGCTCTCCTCACAGAGCTTCAGTCAGAGCGGCTAACTATTAAACAACTCTGGCCACTGAAGCTCTGTCAGGGAATAGGAGTCTCCTCTCAGCATACTTCACAAACCATTTATTTATTTATTATTTGATTTATATCCTACCCTTCCTCCCAGCAGGAGCCCAGGGCAGCAAACTACACTTCCCAGGATTCTTTGGGGGAAGCCATGACTGTCTCAAGTGAAATCAAGGCCTGGCGTGGGTGTGGCTTCTGATTAGCCAAGCCAAGCAGCTGTGAGTCTGACTTTTAGAACACTGATAGTTGGTTCTTACTGAGAATGCCCAGCCTTATAATTGACTTTAGTGTTAAATTTCTTAAATTAATAAAAAATCAGCTAGGCATTTTAAAAACTTTTAAACTGCAGAAGATGAAGGTCAGAGTGTGGGGCAAGGTCAGTAGTAGGATTACAGGTACTCTGTGAACATGGCTGATGTTTAATTAATTTCATCAAATTATGAGAACACACAGGAAAAAGTCCAATAGGTCTGGGTTTTTTTTCTCTTTTTACACTTTGAACTCTCAATTCTCTCTGTTTTGTGTATCGCCATGAAAATTTAGAAGGTTGTTAAGCAAGTGTTTCTGAGTTCAGAACTATACATTTTGTAAGGTTTTGTTTTGAAATGAGCTTATGGGAAGCATCAGAATGGGAAGGGGGTATTTTCAATTTAACATTGAGGAATGCGAAAAATCCATGTTGTCTAGAGTATACAGCCATTCTTGTGTCTGTATAATTAAGCAAATATATCTCTCCTGAATTTTATACCTGGAAGGAAAAAATGTGGCCATTTTTCAAGCTCACATTTGTTCCATTTAAGTGTCAGTTTAAGGCATGCATCTTTCTTTGTTCTTTTATTTTTTGGTCCCATTGACCCAAGCTCATACTCTCTTGCTTATAACATTTGCAGTGGCAAATACTTGAGAGAGATTCCCTTCTCTGCATCAGTAACATGCAGAGCCAGGGATATTGTGGGTCTGAAGAGGAAATGTCTCTGATCATCAGAAGGCTTCAGATCTGTATTCCCCGAATTTCTGTGAAACTCATCCCTCAACACATGATCTTGAGATGTTTTGTGTGAGAGTTATTGCACCACTGTCAATCCAGTGCAGTACCCAGCGTAATGTCAGTTGGAACAAGTTTGTGATTCACCAAATCAAATTAACCAGGGTATCTGAGTGAGTGCGTCCTCTCATATGAATTTGATATGTTAGATCAATGGCTAGTGGGGCTGCCTGGCTGTAGGAACTCATTTCTGGAATATGTTCCTGTTTAGGTGTTTATTGGCATCGTTGTTATAATTTTGGTTCTTTTAGAGTTATATGGTTAAAATTGATCTTTCAGTGTGAGCTGCCTTGGGCAATCAATTGGAAAGTGGGATAGAAAAGTATTATTAATTAATTAAAGTCCTGGGAAACCTATTACCAAAAGATGATGAGCTCTATTTTAATATAAAGATTTTATCAAGACCAATCTTAATGCAAACACTCTCCAACAAAAAGAAACGTGAAAATATAAATTATTTCACTGCATTAGGAAATGGTTCTGTTGTGTGAATTAGTCCTCTGTTTCCTTACCCAAAGAAGTTTCCTGGGGGTTCTCTGGGGTTCACAAGTACTTCCAGCTCATTGCAAGATTTCTTTGGACTGTTTATACATGAGTGAGTGGCATTTCCTCCACCTTTCTGTGAACCCATTAAAGGTCTTTGTGCTTAATCTTCTTGGTTCCTGATCAGTCCCTAAAATGAGCAGGATTAGTTTGAATGTGGTCTAAAGTATAGAAAAGTAAATTTGCTCTGCACAACTAAATTTGCAATCTTATATTTTGGAGAAACCCCTAACCATAAAAGCTGGGTGTTAGCTTTTGAATACTCGGCAACCAGTTCACAGATTGAATCAGAGAAACAGCTATACTGGATTTGGTTACTAATAAGGATCATCATTATTACCCTTATATCACAATCCTGGAAGTGGTCAATATGTAGTCTAACCTACAACCTGAGGCATGATCATCCATGCATTAAACCATAACTACACTTCAACAGCTTGAATACAGATAATCTATTGTATCAATTTATAAATTTAAGCCATACCACTAGAGCAAATCTTTAATCTGAGACAACAGGAAACTACAACAACTCTATTTGTATGATGATCTAAAATTCAATTGCAATAATCTGGCAAATGCAATTGTAACCTACACCTATAAATGTTTACTTAGGGGGAAAAAGTTCCATTGGGTTGGATCCAGACTTAGCTATGTGTACAGTAGACCCAGTGAAATTAATGGAAACTGGCAGAGCAATGCAAATGCTGGGGAGCCATCAGAAGGGGGACTGGCAGAGGAGAAGCAGGCGCAAAACTCCATGGGATCCTCCTGCCACTTGGGAACAGCTGCTCCGACTGAATGCCAACTCCATCAGCAGCCATGAGCACCAGCTGGCCGGGAAGTGACGGCTCCGACAAACAGGCCTCCCGGGGAGTGAGTGCTCCCCATATACCACAATGAAAATTTAAGAATATAATTTTACTGTGCCAGCCTTTTGGCCAGCAGAGTTTGCAGGGGGATTGGACACGGGGGAGGAGTCTGAATGCAAGGAGGATCTCACTTAAGTCTCCCCCCACAGCTTCTCCCCCACCTCGCCCCTGGAACAGGGTGTTTTCAGGGCTTCTGCTGCCTTCTACTGGCCCTCCATCCACCAGGCTAGCCATCCAAGGTGGATCCCCAGTGGTGCCAGCAGGCTCCTGGTGGTGCCATGTCTCAGCCACAGCAGAGGGCTGCTGCCAGCAGAGCCCGGCACAGCCGGGAGCCTGCCGGCACTGCCAGGGATCTGCACCATCTAACTCACCCCAGCCCAGTGGAAACGTGAGTTGGATTGCACCCTAAGTAACTTAAGTTCTATTAATTTCAGTAGGTCTATTCTAAGCATGAGTAAGACTGGATCCCATTGAGTTCATTGGGATTTCCAGCACAATCCTAGACAGAAATACGTGGAAATAACTCTTAGTAAATTTAGGATTGCAGACTTAATCCCAAGTAAGAGTGCCTTAGGACCCACAAATCAAGACAGCATATTTTGGTTTTGTAAAATTATTTCCCCTACATAAACGCCTGTATTTGTTTTGTTTCTTTAAGATATGTATGTACCAAGGAACACAGGAAGCTGCTGCCTTATAGCAAGTCAGATCATCAGTCCATTTAGCTCAGGATTGTCAACAGTGACTGGCAGTGGCTCTGCAGTGTTTTAGACAAGATCCTTTTCCCAGCCCAACCTGGAGATGCTGGACATTGAACCTGAGACCTTTTGCATTTGAAATTTTTGTATGTTATCTCATTTTAATGTACGTCGCCTAGAGTGGCTAATTGCCAGTTAGGCGACAAACAAATTAAATATTATTATTAAGAACATAAGAACATAAGAAGAGCCTGCTGGATCAGGCCAGTGGCCCATCTAGTCCAGCATCCTGTTCTCACAGTGGCCAACCAGGTTATTATTAATATAATATAATAATATTATTATTATTATTATTATTATTGTTATTATTATTGCATGCAAAGCATGTGATCAACGACTGAGCTACAGCTCAGTGTAATCCAATGTACTTTTTTCCTTCCAAATGTTAGGAATGCCACTTTCACAGAACAAATTGGCAATTCTAACACTGAAAGAAAATATATTTGCTACTGTATTTGCTACTGTATTTCCAACTTTGCCTTCTGCAAACAAATAAAGAAAATTCTATTTTATCTAAATTTGAGTAGTAATTGAATCTTTTCCATCCAAGATGGCAATGACATGCAGATTCTGGGAAACACACTGATGTATTGCTGGCAAATGTCCCACATTTTGCTTCTTTCTGTACTTTTGTCATTTAACCACTTTACTGCCTTGCTTTTGCTGCCACCCTGAGCAGAGAGCATTTTAAGAGAGAATGATGTTGACCAGGTTTGCAACTTGGGCCCCATCTGCACTATACATTTAAAGTAGTATCATAACTCTTTAAACGGTCATAGTTTTCCCAAAGAATCCTGGGAACTGTAGCTTGTTACTGAGAGTTGTTAGGAGCCCTCATTTTCCTTCATAGAGCAACATTTCCCAGAGTTCCCTGGAAAGAAAGATTGATTGTTACACCACTCTGAAAACTGGCTCTGTGATGGGAAAAGGGGTCTCCTAACAACTGGTTTCTAATACTTTTTTGTATCTTCCATAATGACTGACAATCATGGTGATGGAAAGTCTGAAAAGTCAATTCAGGTGAAAAGTCTATAAGGCAACTAGTCTGGCCTATCAGAACCATTAACACAGTATTCACATTTTTTCCTTTCTCTGATAGATTAGTCTGCACAATTCATTGTCATGAAGAGAGGGAAAGATGCATTGTTGAGAATAGTGTTCTGGAATTGTTTATTGTCATAGTTATCTCATGTTAAATTGGCAAAAGTCAAACAATTCTGTTGAACTATAAACAATCCAATTTCCCCCAATGTCTGCCAAAATATGAAAATAAGCATAGCAGAAAAGTTTCTGTCATTGAACATATTCAGATGCTCTGCTCCATGACTCTTCAGAAAAAGAGTACTGTAGTTTGTCTTTTTAGTTCAGATTTAGTTTTATTAACCCCCCTGTGCTTGAGGAATTAATCCAGCCCCCCCCCTCAAAAAGTCAATTTGCCTCTGGTCCTTTAGATTCCATTCTGCTGCTCAGAAACCTCACCTTGTCCACATACTCAACAATAATTCTTAACCCCAACACTGCCAGTTGTCCACAAGGGGAGAGATAACAGGGAATGGGGGAGCATTATAACAAGGACCACACTTAGTAAATGTTAGATCAGAGCTGGGGAACCTGTGGCCCTCCAGATGTTGTTGGACTCCAAATCCCATCAGCCCCAGCCTGCATGGCTAATATTCAGGGATGATGGGAGTTGTACTCCATCAACATCTGTAGGGCCACAGGCTCCCCCCATGCTTAGACCATAAGATAGTTTGGGCCACTGCTTTCACAGGTTCATTAGCAACCCTTGGAACTTATCAGCAGGCTGAGGTTGTTCTACTATTACTATACTTAGTAATTAGGGATGGGGAGAAATTCAACTCAGTTTGCATTTAAAGGCGAATTTATCAAATTCATGTTTTCTGAAACAATATGACAACAAAAGCAAAACCATCCTTATCTGAATTTTTCAATGCAGTTCTCCACCCAATGTTCACAAACTTCCTACCAGTAAGTGAGTTTTTTCAGCATTTTAAATTGGTTCAAGCACTTTGATCAATGTAGATTAATCTAGAGTGACTATGTCTCAGAAGAGAATTTCATCACTACAAATACAAACTGGTTAAATCTCATAGATTCCTTAATGCAACAGTATAATTAGCTGCTTTGTGTCCAGGCTAAGAACATGCAGTGGCAAATTCTAAGCATCCTCACAAACCTACTATTCTCAGGTTCCTTGTGGGAAGATATGACAATTGTATTAATGTATGGGTAGTGAAAGTTTTTAGTGTAGTCAATAGGTCTTCATACTAGTGGGTTTTGTTAAATTTGCAGCTTGCTTAAATATCTAATTCAGTCATTCAGTGTGTAAACAAATAAGAAGTTTGTGCAAATTCAGGGGTTGCTATTTCAGGAAACCTGAACTTGTTATTGGGTCCAGAGAAAGAGACACAATGTGAGATTAGTCAGTAGGAAATAAATTATTGCTGTACAGGTTTTTGTGTTCTAAATTCAGGAAGCCTATCAGCTAAATATAATTGCAATTTCTTACTAAATGATCCTTTTTAACAGGATACCTGTGGGGTCACATTACTGGCACAAGGTCAAATATGTATGGCTACATTTTTCTCCTTTATAAAATATCCAGTTGTAATAAGCACAAACATGGCTAGATTTGTATTTAAGTGCTTGCTTCGGAATTCAGTGGTTGGAAAACACTTGGCCTCCAGGCGGTTTACTTCCTACATACAGGAGGCACATGCTAATCCCCCCCCCAAAAAAAGTATTGCCTGTCACATTTTATTACTCAAAATATTGAAAGGCAGATACATATCCCACTTAAAAGAGACAGGGCTTAATCTGTAATCACTTCAAAGACCTTTCTAATGACTTGGCTCAAACTCATCTCCCTTCAGTTTAACTCCAGGTTTGATGTTCCTACTAATCTTCATCTAACCCTCTGCTCATGAAAAACATAATCACACATGAGTTCTTATGAATATGGCCAACACCCCTATCATAGAATACATCAGGATCAACCTGGCGGCTGAGCATATTACAAGGTTATAGCAGATGGTGGATTTGAATTATTAGGTGTCAAGACTTGACACCCACAGATAGGACAACCATTTTGGTTATCCTAAACAGAAGCTTTGCTCAGTTCTTGGGAGATCAAGCAAACTACAGAACCTCTAGACATCTAAGATGTCATCTGTAAGATGAGCTTTCTCAGCCTACATAGTCTTCAGCCTCAATGATGAAATACCCACAGATTGGAAGTTCTCTATGTCTGCCCTATATAAACTTTGTAGATCAGGTCAAATTGTGGATATATTCTCTCTAGTAGCTCAACCTTGACTGACCTTGCTATTTATTTCTCCAATTCCTACTAATCCATACATGTATTGCATATTGTCTCTATGGCAACCAGCCCTTGACCGGTTATTCCACGTTCCTTAAATTGTACTCATCAACTGGACCTTCTTGACCTAATCATTATCTCATTCTGAGACTGTATTTATTCCTTGCAACCACATTTTGACATTGGATGAACGTGGGTCTCTTCAGCTAAATTAATATTGTGTGAACATTTACAGCATGGGTCAAAAAGCTCTACACAGGGTGGCTTAAATGCCTCATACATTTCATAATTTTGCAAAATACACTCAATGGAAGGGAAGCACCAGTAGTTAACAGGTATGTAAATAATTTATTGTCATCCTTATAATTAGAAGCCCATACAGAGGGAAATAAAAGGATATGCTAATGAAATCAAATTGTTGGTTAGTTACGATTTCTAGCCAAAATGCCATCTTAAGGGTCTTGTGACCCAAAAGTCAGCTTTCATGATGCAAACATACCTGGTTGCGGTATTGTAGTACGGTGGAATAGTAAGTCAATGACTTATGGATTGTATAGCACTCATTCCACTTGCATTGAAGACGATGTGGTTTATTAAATTGATACAAACCGCTCCCTGACCAATCACATCCATGAACAACTAAATGTTTGGAAGTTGGTGATTTGTATGTGAAAATAATTTGTAATAATAGCCATTTAGATTTGCAAAACAAAAAAAAATTCTGTTTGCCATACCTTTGAACAAGGGAATTTTCAAGGCACTACTAACTTGCCTTCATATGCAGGTTCATGTTGCATTCATGTAATAGACCAGATGTGGGCAACTGATTGCTCTCCAGATGTTGGACATTTCACTGTTGGCCATGCTGTTGGCAAGCTGTGATGTACAAGAGCCTGAAAGACACTCCATCCTAGCATTACTTGTAATATGACTTCAGTTTAGTCTCCTGTGGAGGAAAATCAGGGAGGCTGAAAGACTAATGAAAAAAGTATCTGAAGGGTTATTATTATTATTATTATTATTATTATTATATTTGTATTCCACCCTTCCAGTAGGAGCCCAAGATGGCAAAGAAAAGCACTAAAAACACTCTAAATAATTAAAATATATTAAAACAAAACATCCTTAAAAACATATTAAAACATCTTTAAAAACATATTTTTTAAAAAAGCTTTAAAAACATATTAAAAAGCAATTCCAACACAGATGCAGACTGGGATAAGGTCTCTACTTAAAAGGCTTGTTGAAAGAGGATGGTCTTCAGTAGATGCTGAAAAGATAAAAGATGGCGTCTGTTTAATATTTAAGGGGAGGAAATTCCAAAGGGTAGGTGCCACTACACTAAAAGTTCATTTCCTATGTTGTACAGAATGGACCTCCTGATAAGATGGTATCTACAAGAGGCCCTCACCTGCAGAGTGTAGTGATCTGCTAGGTATATAAGGGTAAGATGGTCTTTCAGGTATCCCGGTCCTAAGCTGTGTAGGGCTTTGTATACCTAAACCAGCACCTTGAAATTAGCCCAGTAGCTAATAGGCAGCCCGTGCAATATTATACTGGCTTAAAGGGTTAAATTGATTACCTCCAAGGAGGCGCATGTGTACAGAACATAGTTCCAGAAATTGCAACAGAGTGACCCTCTGGTCAAAGAGGTGCAAATGCCACCTGTCTCTACAAAAGAAATGTAAAGTATCTTGGTGGAGCAGAGATTCATCCTGTTAATTATTTCCTTGGCCATTCTGTAGGAAATGTATGACTGCACAGGGAGGAACCCTTCCTGTACCTATTCACAACTGGAATGCTCTTTGAAGCCTTTGTGTGTGCATGTTATTAAAAGGCATAAAAACCTTGGGCTTCAAGGATCTGGCCCCAACCTGACTGAGATATCACTTGTTGCTGGGATCTGTTCCACTTAGCTGAATCACTCTTGATTGAAAATCACTTTCCCACCAGAATGCTTTGCTTCAGCATGGGATGCAGGGGCTGACTGCATTATTCTCCCACTTTTCTTTCACTGCCTCTCCAGACCTGCCTCTCCGGACCTGTCTTGCTGAAGGGGAGATTACAACTCCATTTGGGGGCTCTCTCTGTGCACCCCAGGTGTATTTCTTCAGGAATGGTCCATCAAGGTCCAGAAAAAGGATCTTTTGCTCCCTGTCCTATCTTCTGGAAGTCATTTGCCTACACGTTGTAGCCTCCACATCTACTCCCTCTTTCTGTCTCTGAAAGTGTGTTTTAGATCTGTTTTTGCATAAGTGCAGACTAGTGTGCCTCCCTGAGCAGTGCTGGGCACATCTTTCCTCTGAAACCCCACCAAAATGGCACATCTTTCCTCCACTACATGTCCTCTACCATGCATGGTTGCTCCCTTCTTGTATATATGTCACATGGTGTTTAATCATTGCTGGATTTGTTTAGTTATTTTTTTCCAAATTGAAGTAGTCAGCGGTGATACTTTAGTAGAGCTAATTTCCCCAAAGAAATGCACATATTTTGCTGAGCTCTCCCCCACTGCAGTAATGGATGTGTGTGTTTTGATTCTGGGTGTCCAGAATTATCTCTGTCTTGGGAAAGACCTGTGTGAGTATGAGTTATTGGGTAAATTTGTCAAGTCGTGCTATTACCATGGTTGAAAAAACCACAGTCAGAGGCAGCATGCTTCTGAATACCAGTTGCTAGAAACCACAGGAGGGAAGAGTGCCGTTGCGTTCGGGTCCTGCTTGTGCGCTTCCCATAGGCATCTGGTTGGTCAATGTGATAACAGGATGCTGGACTAGATGGGCCATTGACCTGATCCAGTAGGCTCCTTTTGTGTTCTTCCGTTCTTATCCTAATACACAAGACTCTTAGAATATGTGTAAGTAAAATGCAGGTCTGCTGAGGAGGCTTGTTAACCATGTTATCTGGAGCAGATTGGATTCTAACAGTATCTGGAGTCAGAGGTTGCCCACTTCTATACCACAGGCTTGTCTAAAACTTGAGTTGCCAAGGATGGAGAAGAGATACAGTAGACAAACAACATCCCTTCCCTTGATAGCTTAAAAATGTAAACTAGCTCTGATCCACAAATAGTGGGGAGAGAGTTTATACTGTGGTGGTAGCATTTCAGTTTATTATTATTATTATTATTATTATTATTATTATTATTATTATTGGACTACAGCTGAACTTCAAAAAGACTAAAGTAATGACAACAGAAGATTTATGTAACTTTAGAGTTGACAATGAAGACATTGAATTTGTCAAGGATTACCTCGGCACAGTCATTAACCAAAATGGGGACAATAGTCAAGAAATCAGAAAAAGGCTAGGACTGGGTAGGGCAGCTGTGAGAGAACTAGAAAAGGTCCTCAAATGCAAAGATGTATCACTGAACACTAAAGTCAGGATCATTCAGACCATGATATTCCAGATCTTTATGTATGGATGTGAAAGTTGGACAGTGAAAAAGGCGGATAAGAGAAAAACCAACTCATTTGAAATGTGGTGTTGGAGGAGAGCTTTGAGGATACCATGGACTGAGAAAAATACAAATAATTGGTTGTTAGAACAAATTCAACCAGAACTATCACTAGAAGGTGATATGATGAAACTGAGGTTATCATACGTAGGACACATAATGAGAAGACATGATTCACTAGAAAAGACAATAATGCTGGGAAAAACAGAAGGGAGTATAAAAAGAGGACGACCAAATAAGAGATGGATTGATTCCATAAAGCCACAGACCTGAACGTACAAGATCTGAACAGGGTGGTTCATGACAGATGCTCCTGGAGGTCCCTGATTCATAGGATCGCCATAAGTTGTAATCAACTTGAAGGCACATAACAACAATCTGTGAACTATCCAGTGACTTCAGAGAGGCCCATGTGTCCAAAGGATCTGATAAGTATATTAATCATCTTGAATGTTTTACATGTATTCGTTTTAATGTAAACATCTTACCTACTCTCTGCAGAAGTCTAAATGGAGCCAAAGAATGATGAGCTTAGAGTTATTTGTTATGAAAATATAAGTTGCAGAAGGAAAACTTGATTTTTACACCAACAGCAACAAAAATGAGAAGCAGTTTTTGTTAAGTAGAAGTGAGTCATATCTACCATATGCAGCCACTTACGACTAGGATGCTCTATGCAAAGCTGATCTGTTTCCCTACCAATTAAACACAGCTGTAACTTTCATGGCAGATTCACTGTTTATGTCTCCACACCTGCCTATGACCTGTCAAATAGGCTTTGCGGTTTTAAAATTGCTCGTTCTTCCAGGTTATTCCCCGGATAATTTGTTATTCTTGAGAATGAAAGATTTCTGCTGTTAAGGGAGGTGATGAACAGAAAAATAAGTGTGTTCTCCTTTCCATACTCTCTGAGCCAATTCTTCTGCCTGATAACCCCTGCCTAGAAACATATTATGCATTCAATTAGATATTTCCATTAGAAATAAAAACCAGCCATCTTAATGACAGAACAAATAAAAAAGGGGTTATCTTTTAATTACTCTGAAAAGCTAGCCAAGAAAATCACTAGGAAAGACCAAGATGAAGGAATGAGTTGTGTTTGCTTGCTTACTTGTTTATATTTTGATTTATATCTAGATTTTTCTCCAAGGAGCTCAATATGTTCTGATCTTGATTTTACCCCATGAGGCTCAGGGTGGTGTGCATGCCCCCTCCCATTTTATAGTTTAGGCTGAGAGAGAGAGAGAGACAGAGAGAGAGACAGAGAGAGAGAATCTGGCCCAAGATCACCTAGTGAGCGCCAGGGCTGATTGAAAAACTGAGTCTGGGTCTCCTCAGTGTCCCAGTCCTAACCTGGCATGCTAACCACTACTGACATAAACCTCCTGTCTGCCCCGTCAAATATTTTGATGCAGAGAGAAAGAAGATGCAGTTGCTGTGCTTCCCAGCCTGTTCTTCACTGATCCTTTCTCCTGTTCATTGTTGCAAGCAGGAGTCCATAGAAGGTAGGGGACTAAAGTAGATAAGGGAATGGCAATGGAATGGAAGGTGTTACATCTATTTCCTCTGCTTAGGAGGTCATTCGTATACTAAGTGATGAAACAGTACTGGACGATATGTGGTCACCAGGGCTGGATAGCAAGGACATATACTAGCATACTTTATTTGGATTGCACTGCTGGGGAAAAATCTTCAAGCCATAACTAATACTGAAGTATTCATAAACGGGCATGGCTAATGATAACACCCAAATTCTTTTCCTGAAGCATTAGGTCCATCGTATCTACCTCCATATGCCAGAGACCCAAAGGAGCAGTTAGCACCTTCATATGATGTTCTTCAAAAGAATTGTCACTAGCTGTGATTTACTCAGTTGGATTCTATCATCCTGATGTTTCTCAGAAGAGCTGGCAAGATGTCAGCAAAGTGGAAATGAGAGAGTCTTTATAGAGTCCAACACCCTGCAAGATTCAGGTCTACATATAGAGCTCCACACATGCAGGGGGCTGCTTCATTCAGAAGAAGAAAAGGCCTGCTGATCAGGCCCATCGAGTCCAGCATCCTGTTGTCATAATAGCCAACTAGATGCCTATGGGAATCCTCCAAGTAGGACCTGAGAGCAACAGCATTCTCTCCACTTGCAATTTTCAGCAGTTGGTATTCAGAGGCACATAGCCTCTGACAGTGGAGGAAGAACATAGACCTTGTGGCTAGTAGCCAATGATAGCCTGATCCGTTATGAATTTGTCTTAATTTTCTTTTAAAGCCATCCAAGTTGGTGGCCACCTCTTGCATTTGTTTGATAATTTAACATTTATCTTGAATTTTCTAGGATTACTTGATAACTACTTACTCTGGAGTGAACTGGGGCTTGCTCACAACATGGTAATACACACCACTGGAATATTTCATTTTGGTCTATTCCTATTCTAACAGATTACTTCTTGAAATCACAAGGATGTTACAGCAACTACACCTAGCCTTTCGCCATATATTTGAAGGTTCTACAAAATTTAGTGCAGTGGGGTCAATACAGGATTAGCAAATAGCCTGCCCTGTGAATAAAAGGATAAGAGTTGGACAAATTAAGCTCCCTGTAGAAGAAAGATTAATAATTCAGAAACAAAAGGAGGGTTGAGAGTTTTTTTACATTTTTATTGTTCTTTGCCGTTATGCTAATAACAAAGGCTTTTAAATGAACCCCAAGAAACTAATTTAGCTCATCATTACGGAGATAGCATTATTGGCTAACAATTTATAAAACATTCAGAATTAGCCATGCTTTGCAAATGAAAGGCTCTAGGTTCTTGTTGTGTGTTTGCAGATTCTGCACAAAAACTGGAGACCCTGCAGATACCTGTGTTCTTCACTGTAGGCAGGCAGAAATATCTGGACAAATAAAGTGACTGGTTTTGTATTCTGGCAAAGGTTTTTGGTAAAACCCACACTACTACATCATGGCAGAGTTCCGTGCACCACCCCTGCTTCTGTGTCTGTTAATTTGCTAATACTTACAAACAGAGTTTTGTCAGGTACCATGTTAACAAGACATTCAGGATTGCAATTGGCAAACAAAGCAAAGCAACATACACGCATATATAGCCTCTGTCATATTCCTTTGTCATCCAAACTCCACCAGTTACAATCCATCCCTTGCCCAGCTAGCCTCACAGGACTGAGTAAGTAAAGCTTACACACAGGCTTTTGCTTCCCTCCATCCCATCCCCTGATCTGGAAACTATGTTCCATCATCTATCTGATTATTTTTCCTGAAAGGATAAGTTCAGATAATTGCAGTGTCTTGTGATTTGTGAAAGCAGTCTCCGCAAAGTCTCAGTTTGATGTTGTTGGTAGTATTGGTGGTAATGTACAATGGCAATTGGACTTGCTTCCCAGAATACATGTGGGTGTCATAATGAATTAGAAAGAGTCAGGTGAAACCACTGTTGTTCAACCTTGGCCCCCCAGATGTTCTTGGACTACAACTCCCATCATCCCCATCCAGCTTAGCCACTGGTCAAGGGATCATGGGAGTTATAGTCCAACAACATCTGGAGACCCACAGTTGAAGAACACTGGGTTAGACAGACTGAACTGCTCTCTGTGTCCTATCACCAATTAGTTATCATGAGCTAGTCTTCTTAATGGAAAGAGATCTGTTTGTCTATGAGAAAGACTTCCTTTGTCTCTGAAAGATAATTATATTTTTCACAATCATGAAAATATATGCACCGCTCAATTGAGTGGACATACTCCCAGGTAAGTATGTACAGGATTGCAGCCTTCATTGCTCTGAGCCAAAGAACAGCTTTGCAAGTGTTTCTGTCACCGTGGATGGATTTGGAACAAATGGCAGCCAGCCTGAAATATTGGACAGAATGAATCATACCTGAGTGACCCTCAAACAAACAAAATGTGGTGTGGAGACCAGCATTTGCAATGGATTGCTGCTGTCTGGTGAGCTTATGCAAGCAGAGGACAGCAGAGTGACCAGAGTGGCCTTGACAGGGGAAAAAGCAGCAGAGTCAAGGCCAACCAGGGTGCAGTGCAAGAGAAGACAGCAGTCAGGAGAGCATGGGGTGCACCTTGTGTGGGCTCTCCTGAAACCTGGTGGCAATTATTTATTTATTTATTATATTTATATCCCACCTTTCTCCAAGGAGCTCAAGGTGGTGTACATGTTTCTCCTTCCTCTCAATTTTATCCTCACAACAACCCAGTGAGGTAGGTTAGGCTGAGAGACAATTACTGGCCCAAGGTCACCCTGCAAGCTTCATGGCTGAGTGGGGATTTGAACTCTGGTTTCCCAGGTTGATAGTGCAGCACTCCAACCACTACATCACACTGGCTCTATCAGGCAATGCTGATATGGCTGAGTATTGTCTACTCTGGCAGCAGCTTTCCAGAGTCTGAGGCACACTTCCTACCATCTGCTACTTGATCCTTTCACTTAGAGATGCCAGAGATTAAAATCAGGGCCTTTTGCTTGCAAAGCAGGTGCTCTCCCACTGAGCTGCAGGCCTTTCTCCTCACCATCTGCCAAGGTCCGTGGTCATTTCAGCTGCTGCACAGGAAGAAAAAAATCAGCTGGCTTATGTTTGTCACACTTCCCATATGTCTCAGCAATAGTTGGGTGAAAACAAAATGAGTCTATCAAAATGCACGGTAAATGTCAGGAAATGTGATTAAAATATAAATGAAAAAGACACAAATTCTATTAATACAGGGTCATCCATGAAAGCTGGACCACAAATGGAGTTCACTGATCATCACAGAATCCCAGGACCTGTGAAAAAGCTTATGGCTATCAAACAGCAACCATTTTAAATTGCTCCAAATAAAAGTGATTATTATATGGACAGCTATATATAACCATAGAGTCACGATATGCATCCGATTTTCACCACATTACCTCAAAACTTTCTTTAGGGCTTTTTGTAGTGATGTGTTGAAAAACCACAGGGTCTGCTTCAGGTGCACGGAAGCAAATCCAGCCCACCAGGCTTCTGAAGCCAGCCTGCTAGATTCTCCCAGGCCATGCCCCTCACTGTCCCTGCTCCATTCGTAGCTATTCAGGCAGATGAAACAGAGTGCTCCATCAATGCTTCACCAGACCAATTGGCTTTGTACTGGCTACCGAGGAAGCGAAATCACTTCCTTTGCAGCCAAAATGGAAGCTGGTCAGGCTAGCAAAGCAAGGACAAAAATGGGGAGGTGAAGTGGAGGACTCTGTCACAGCTTCACAAGGCTGGTCAGTTTCCATACTTACTGTTAAACCTCCCCTTCCTTCCCCACAATCTCCTCCTCCCCTGTGCTGCACCTGTGAGACTCTGCTCTCCTCTCTTCTCCCCTGCTCAGTTTCCCAGTCAGCTGAGCCACAAGAAGAAGATAACGGGGATGGGGGGATGTTTGTGACTGTGTTTATGTGCACCTAGGCAGGGATGCAGTCGTCCAGGGTCTCCGGGGGTCTTAGATCCCTTACTTTTTTAGGAGCAGGGTCTCTCTGTCTTCAGCATCCTGTGAGCCAATCAGCATGAAAGGGAAGAGTGTACACCCCTAAAAAGTCTTCTAACATGCTTCCTTGTCCTTTCCTGCTGATTGGAGCCAACCAGCATGAGAGGAGGTGAGTGAGCCACTAAGAAGACTCTTCTCAGTAGCTAACATGTTCCTCTTTCATGCTGATTGGCTCCTAGGAACATCTGTTGTGGTGGGTGAAGGCATTAACAAGTATCTCATTCTCAACCCAGCAGCAAAAAGAGGAGGGGGAGGTGAGGGGCCGTGACTATCATGACTTGCACTTCTAAATTTGCCACTACACTACTGCATCTAGGACAGGGAGGGGAAGTAAGCTCCTCTGTCCTATTGATCAGAGGAAGTTGTATGTGAGCATGTGGTGTAGTGGTTAGAGTGCCAGACTGGGATGTTGGAGACCAGGGTTCAAACCCCCACTTAGCCATGAAGCTTCCAGACTGGGTACCCTTGGACCAGTCACAGTCTCTCAGCCTACCCTATCTCACAGGGTTGTCATGGGGATAAAACTGGCAGGGGGAGAACTGTGTTTGTACCCCACCTTGAGTTCCTTGGAGGAAAGGGAAGGGCCGCAGCACAGAGGCAGAGCATTTGCTTTGCATGCAGAAGGTCCCAGGTTCAATCCCTAGCATCTTCCGGTAGGACTGGGGGAGATTTCCTGTCTGAAACCCTGGAGAGCCACTGCTGGTCTGTGTAGACAACACTGAGCTAGATAGACCAATGGTCTGACCATATAAGGCAGCTTCCTATGTTCCTAGGTGGGATATAAATGTAAAAATAAATAAATAATTGTGTCTGTGGTGTGTGGGGGGGGAGGAGAATGCTCTGGCCCACTTCCTTTGACTTTTGGCTCCTCACACTGCTGGCATACCACCCACAGGAATGTGGCTCTTGGGCTGGAAAAGGCTCTCCACCACTAGACTCCATTGGTTAATGTTTATGAAGTAATGCTTCTAATCTAGATTAATGTTTATGAATTAATGCTTTTCATCAGGATTTCTTCCAATGTGCCCATTGTGAGAACTAAGTCGTCCAGGGAAGGTACCAAGTTCAGAGACAAAACTTGTCCTTTTTGAAATCCCTGGCAACTCCAATAAAAATAGTCAGCTAGCTGGGAAATACCTCTCCTTGAGACCCTGGTAAACTGCTGCCATTCAGAATAGACAATGCTGGGCTCAACAGACAAATAGCCGATTATATGCATCACACTAATCATCACTATAGTTGAACCTTTGCCTACTGTACCTGACCAGTTTCCACTGAGGTATGAATAGGGAACTCAAACTTTCCTGAGCAGTGACTTTCCCTTTTTGTTCCTATGACCTCATCATACCCATACATATACACACCACTTTTCCCTACAGACATCTGAGTGTTTATTCACTAATCTCATGCCAGGATGTCTTCCATTACATTCCATACACTAGTCGTCTTAAAATGTTTCAAGCAATTTACCAGCAAGGCTCATTTGATGTTTTCA
The DNA here is from genome assembly GCF_030035675.1 of Rhineura floridana. Classification (NCBI taxonomy): domain Eukaryota; kingdom Metazoa; phylum Chordata; class Lepidosauria; order Squamata; family Rhineuridae; genus Rhineura; species Rhineura floridana. The sequence continues at coordinate 104,087,900 of NC_084486.1, forward strand.
TGAAAATTGCACAATTGCAGATAAATTTGGGACATGCCAGCTGTAAATAAAAAGAGGATATGCCAATATTTATGTAAAATGTTGTTTTACATTCCAACATTTCCTTTAAACATTTGTCCAAATAGCCCTAACTGGTAATATGTTAACTACAAACCTCACAAACTCAATGTACGCTCAAACCCTGCAGATGGAGCCATTGGAGAATCCCTTCAAATAAGCAGAAAATCGCTGTTATCAACACGTACATATAGTGGGGTGGGGAACTGCAGGCCTGAGGGCCAAATGCAGCCTCTCTATGTGGCCCTTGGGACTCTCACCAGGGCATACCCTACACCAGCCTGCTTCACAACTTTAGGTTATTTTTCGTTGTTGTTGCCTTGCTGGAATGTCTATTGCTTGCCTGGATGGAGGATTGAAATGTGTGGGTAGAAATGAGTGGAATGTATAATGGTTACATTTGTTGCTCTGCCCACATTTGCCTCTGGCCCTGCCCATCACTGGCATGTGACTTTTGAAAGGTTCCCCTTCGACTAAAAACGATTTCCCACCCCTGATCCATAGGGGGCTGTGAACACAGAATCTAGTAACATTTAAGAGACCAAAGAAGCAAGTTGTTTTATATTTCCAGCCTATCCTATCGTAACAACATTGCAACAGTTCTACAAAGAGATGTTGGATTCCTGTTATGGGAGTATTCATCACAATCTAACAACTAAGCTCACAGCCAAATAATACTGAACACAACTGGTGACTGGTGTCATTTTGCCATGTGTACATTCTTACTGTAGCTTTTACCAGCAGCAGACAAATGCTAAAAACCATGATCAGGTGACAGCAATTAAGAACATAAGAAGAGCCTGCTGGATCAGGCCAGTGGCCCATCTAGTCCAGCATCCTGTTCTCACAGTGGCCAACCAGGTGCCTGGGGGAAGCCCGCAAGCAGGACCCGAGTGCAAGAACACTCTCCCCTCCTGAGGCTTCCGGCAACTGGTTTTCAGAAGCATGCTGCCTCTGACTAGGGTGGCACAGCACAGTCATCACGGCTAGTAGCCATTGATAGCCCTGTCCTCAATGAATTTGTCTAATCTTCTTTTAAAGCCATCCAAGCTGGTGGCCATTACTGCATCTTATGGGAGCAAATTCCATAGTTTAACTATGCGCTGAGTAAAGAAGTACTTCCTTTTGTCTGTCCTGAATCTTCCAACATTCAGCTTCTTTGAATGTCCACGAGTTCTAGTATTATGAGAGAGGGAGAAGAACTTTTCTCTATCCACTTTCTCAATGCCATGCATACTTTTATACACTTCTATCATGTCTCCTCTGACCCGCCTTTTCTCTAAACTAAAAAGCCCCAAATGCTGCAACCTTTCCTCGTAAGGGAGTCGCTCCATCCCCTTGATCATTCTGGTTGCCCTCTTCTGAACCTTTTCCAACTCTATAATATCCTTTTTGAGATGAGGCAACCAGAACTGTACACAGTATTCCAAATGTGGCCGCACCATAGATTTATACAACGGCATTATGATATCGGCTGTTTTATTTTCAATACCTTTCCTAATTATCGCTAGCATGGAATTTGCCTTTTTCACAGCTGCCGCACACTGGGTCGACATTTTCATCGTGCTGTCCACTACAACCCTGAGGTCTCTCTCCTAGTCGGTCACCGCCAGTTCAGACCCCATGAGCGTATATGTGAAATTAAGATTTTTTGCTCCAATACGCATAATTTTACACTTGTTTATATTGAATTGCATTTGCCATTTTTCCGCCCATTCACTCAGTTTGGAGAGGTCTTTTTGGAGCTCTTCGCAATCCCTTTTTGTTTTAACAACCCTGAACAATTTAGTGTTGTCAGCAAACTTGGCCACTTCACTGCTCACTCCTAATTCTAGGTCATTAATGAACAAGTTGAAAAGTACAGGTCCCAATACCGATCCTTGAGGGACTCCACTTTCTACAGCCCTCCATTGGGAGAACTGTCCGTTTATTCCTACTCTCTGCTTTCTGCTTTTTAACCAATTCCTTATCCACAAGAGGACCTTTCCTCTTATTCCATGACTGCTAAGCTTCCTCAGAAGTCTTTGGTGAGGTACCTTGTCAAACGCTTTTTGAAAGTCTAAGTACACTATGTCCACTGGATCACCTCTATCTATATGCTTGTTGACACTCTCAAAGAATTCTAATAGGTTACTGAGACAGGACTTTCCCTTGCAGAAGCCATGCTGGCTCTGCTTCAGCAAGGCTTGTTCTTCTATGTGCTTAGTTAATCTAGCTTGAATAATACTTTCTACCAGTTTTCCAGGGACAGAAGTTAAGCTAACTGGCCTGTAATTTCCAGGATCCCCTCTGGATCCCTTTTTGAAGATTGGCGTTACATTTGCCACTTTCCAGTCCTCAGGCATGGAGGAGGACCCGAGGGACAAGTTACATATTTTAGTTAGCAGATCAGCAATTTCACATTTGAGTTCTTTGAGAACTCTTGGGTGGATGCCATCCGGGCCCGGTGATTTGTCAGTTTTTATATTGTCCATTAAGCCTAGAACTTCCTCTCTCGTTACCACTATTTGTCTCAGTTCCTCAGAATCCCTTCCTGCAAATGTTAGTTCAGGTTCAGGGATCTGCCCTATATCTTCCACTGTGAAGACAGATGCAAAGAATTCATTTAGCTTCTCTGCAATCTCCTTATCGTTCTTTAGTACACCTTTGACTCCCTTATCATCCAAGGGTCCAATCGCCTCCCTACATGGTCTCCTGCTTCGAATGTATTTATAGAATTTTTTGTTGTTGGTTTTTATGTTCTTAGCAATGTGCTCCTCAAATTCTTTTTTAGCATCCCTTCTTGTCTTCTTGCATTTCTTTTGCCAGAGTTTGTGTTCTTTTTTATTTTCTTCATTCGGACCAGACTTCCATTTTCTGAAGGAAGACTTTTTGCCTCTAAGAGCTTCCTTGACTTTGCTCGTTAACCATGCTGGCATCTTCTTGGCCCTGGCAGTACCTTTTCTGATCTCCGGTATGCACTCCAGTTGAGCTTCTAATATAGTGTTTTTAAACAACTTCCAAGCATTTTCGAGTGATGTGACCCTCTGGACTTTGTTTTTCAGCTTTCTTTTTACCAATCCCCTCATTTTTGTGAAGTTTCCTCTTTTGAAGTCAAATGTGACCGTGTTGGATTTTCTTGGCAATTGGCCAGTTACGTGTATGTTTAATTTAATAGCACTGTGGTCACTGCTCCCAATCGGTTCAACAACACTTACATCTCGCACCAGGTCCCGGTCCCCACTGAGGATTAAGTCCAGGGTTGCTGTCCCTCTGGTCGGTTCCATGACCAACTGGTCTAGGGAATAGTCATTTAGAATATCTAGAAACTTTGCTTCTTTGTCATGACTGGAACACATATGCGGCCAGTCTATGTCCGGGTAGTTGAAGTCACCCATTACTACCACATTTCCTAGTTTGGATGCTTCCTCAATTTCATATCTCATCTCAAGGTCTCCCTGAGCATTTTGATCAGGGGGACGATAGATCGTTCCCAGTATTAAGTCCCTCCTGGGGCATGGTATCACCACCCACAACGATTCTGTGGAGGAGTCTGCCTCTTTTGGGGTTTCCAGCTTGCTGGATTCAATGCCTTCTTTCACGTATAGAGCGACTCCGCCACCAATACGTCCTTCCCTGTCCTTCCGATATAGTTTATATCCAGGGATAACCGTATCCCACTGGTTTTCTCCATTCCACCAGGTCTCCGTTATGCTCACTATATCAATGCTCTCCTCTAAGACCAAGCACTCCAGTTCTCCCATCTTGGTTCGCAGGCTCCTAGCATTAGCGTACAGGCACTTGTAAGCAGTGTCTCTCTTCAAGTGTCTTTGGCACTTGTGGTTAGGCCTGTGGTAATTTTGCTCTTCTGAATTTATATCCTGTGCCCCTGCTCTCACAATGCCTACTTCTAGGCCTACCCCTTTTAAAATTTCATCATTTCTTTGGTTTTTATCCCAGGGGGGAGGTTTATTCCGAACCAGACCTTTCTCAGCTCCTGTCGGGTTTAAATAGCAAACAATGATATGCTGTTGGGGGGAACTTTCAGTGGGTTGTGGGCATGCATATGAACAAAAGGAGAGAAGAAAAAAACTAAAGCCCCACTTGTACTATACATTTACAGCAGTATCACACCACTTTAAAGGGTTGTAGCTTTCCCCAAAGAATCCTTACAGGTGCTGAGAGTTGTTAGGAGACCCCTATTCCCCTCACACAGGTACAATTCCCAGAGTGGTTTAATGATCAATCCCTTGTCCCAGGGAACTCTGGGAATTGTAGCTCTGTCATTACTCAAGTAGGTAACCCATTTAAAGTCTCCAGCAAAAGAGGATATCCAGGGCCTGAAGTAGTGGCTGTCCTTTTTTTGGACTTCAATGACTCCTCTCCAAAGCAGATGTTCTACCGCTGAGCTATGGTTCTTCCCCTTCTCCGAAGAAGCACTTCACACACTATATTATTGCAGAATCCAATACACTGCTAAAGAAACAGCTACATGCTCCCTCCATGTTTTGTCTTGACCTTAAATCCAGCCTCAGTGAGCTCTCCGTGATCCTGATCTGTACCTCACCATGCCAGACCAGGATGAGCCTGTGAGCTCCAGGAACAGGATAAACTTTATCACTCCCACCACAGATAGGAGATCAATACACTGGGTACACACAGGCCTGGTGCCAGTAGATGGCCAGGTTGGGCACTGGACGAGGGCCCCTGGTGCTGAGAGGGGACCTTGGTGCTGAGGGGGCTCCTGGCACCGAGAAGCTTCTGCTGCTGGGGCTGGGCAGGTATAGCTCCCACTCCATGATCTGTGCTAGCATTGAGTCATGGAGCAGCACCCCATGACCCAATGCTGGTGCGAATCACAGAGCCGCAGCCCCCCTTCCAAGCAACACCCCTCTTGTCACTAGTGCAGGCTGGCCACGCAACTTCTTGTGGTGCAATGGTGTCACATCAGCACACTGCACATACAGGCTTGCCATCACCCAAGATGGTGGCGGGGGTGGCATCCACCACTTCATCTTGGGTGATGGCAGGCATGCTTGCACAGCACACTAAACTGCTGACATGGCTGCACGTACTTAAGCCCCCAGAGTCAGCAGTAGTACCACTGCTGCCACCTTGGAGGTCCTCTGTAGTCTGGTGCCCAAGGGCCCGCTGCAGTCAGGTGCTGGCCCAGAAAACTAGCATGTCAGGCCATTTTCTATTCTTATGTCTCACATGCTAATTTTCTATGTATAATAATTATTTTTCCATGAAAGAGCACTCCATCATGAGAACCAACATCTACAGTCTGAAATGGTGCACACCAGATACAGGTTAGTTGCTTCATCTGCTGTTTGTGAGAAATGACTGAAAGATTCTAAATTACTTCAGTTCCTCAATCTGCATTTCAATTCACTGTAATCACCTGCAATCTCTCTCTCTCTCTCTCTCTCATGTGTGTTTGTGTGTGTTTGTGAAGTTATTCAAAATCCAAATTAAGGCAAGTAATTTATTCTTTGCTTTAAAAACATTTGCTTCAAAAGAGGCTATCTCCACAATGCACTCATCTTGAACACTACTGATGGAGTTTGCTGATAAGCATCTCAGCACTGCATCTTTACTTACAGAAAGCAGAGATACTGTGAAAGGTTTCTGCAAAGACGATGGGTTTTTATGAAATCTACTAGTGTCCTTTGCAATTGCTTCAGCTTCTGATTAGAAAAGGTGAATATCCACTCAGCCAATACACTTTTTAAAAAGAGGGGGTTAGCATTTTGGTAACTATTCATCATCCTCACAAAATGTGCTCAGCTTCTATGCATTAATGTCAAACCCTTTAGTGGTCACTGTTCTCTGTATGCCTTCTGTAAATATATTTATACCGAGGTAGATCGTTTGCATAGGTCCATTATGCATTGGCATGGTACTGGAGTCAAATCTGTGTTACCTAAAAAAGAACACAGAAAGGCCTGAGACGAGCCAAGGGAGGGGGGATAACGTGCACACCCTGCCCCTCAACACACTTTGAATGCTTGTTCAGGCAAATGTCGGAAGACAGCTATTATCTCCTCAATAACTAAAAGAGCAAGGTCAGATGATAAGATCCAACTAAACTATACCCAGAGTATACCCACTGAAATTAATTGACCTAAGTTTAGTTTTTTATTTATTTAATCACATTTATATACTGCTTCATCATAAAAACCTCTGAGTTGTTAATGATGTCCGCTATTTCCCTTGAGTACTCTAAGTAAACTAATATTAGCTATAACCCAAGGGTTTTTGTTGTTGTTGTTTTAACAAAAATAATAATACATAATTTAATTATGTTATTACACATTACAGAACATTGATCACACTTTTATTAAAGAATGGGACTAATTGTTTTTCTCATTCTTAGTCCAAGATCACCCTGACATACACAAACTGAAGATGTTCCTCTTCAAGAAGGTATTATATTATGAATGCAATGTGTGGACAACTTAATCATCCCTGGGGATGAACGTGAAAGAAAGCTTGTGTCTTCTATCCAAATCCTGTTTGTGCTGATCAAATAATAGTCGTGGAAATATTTCTGTAATGCTCCACACTTACAAAAAACTCTACTTGGTAACATGCTATATAGGTAGACTAGTCATACATGAAAATCAGGGGATTTATGCATTCATATCTTTTTTCTTCAAGAGCCAGTAGAGGCACAGTAAACTAAACTGGAACCCTCTAATCTCATTAAAGCTCTCTCCAAGTCACTTGGGGATGGTACTCATGAATTTTTCATTGTGGCCCGGTGGTGTTGTTGTCAATCAATGATCAGTTAAGAACCTTTCCCACGAAAGTTTGCCGCAAGGATGCACGTAAACATTATATCAGACAGTTCTTTCCACCTATAGAAAGTGAAAACTGGAAGCAGACTAGCCTTTTGGAAAAGACACTATCACTATTTAGTGTTAATAAAGGTTGTGTTCTGAAATGGCTATCCATTACATGGGGGTTATTTTGATCCCCTTCTCAATTCTTCTTTACGGTGCTATTTTGTAATAATGTCAGCATCATAAAAAAAATGACTTTCTATTAAGTAATTGCACAGATAACTGAAATCCTTACTCCATTTGTAATCAAGTTCCCCCTGGAAACCAATGTGCTCTTTTCAAAAGTGCAATTCCCTCTAAAAGCTCTATATTTTTCCAGCAGATACTTTTCATTTCACCCACTCTGCACACCTTAAAGATAGGATTGAAGGAAATTGATTTTCAAAGCCACCAGATCTTAAATCAAGCCCATGTTGATCCTTCCAGGTGCTGAGATGCTAACATTCCATGTTCCATGATACATTAAAGCTGCAACCCTGTATGCAATTGCCTGGGAGGAAGTCCCACTGAGCACAGTGAAACTTACTTTTGAGTAAACATGTACAGGATTGTGCTGGAAATCTTTCTTCTTCTTTTTTTATTGAAAGAAATGTTTAATTCAACTCATTTGTATGCAAATATCCAGAATGGACCTGTGAGTAAAGTCTTTGCTGAATTCAAACATCTAAAATGAGCTATTCTTATATGCTAGCTCCAGTGGATGTATATATTATTAAAGGATTCATCACCAAAGTAAATAAATGTTTGTTAACGTGTAGGAATTCTGGATCAAAATTAAACCCTAGTAACATGTTATGGAATGCTTGCTATCTTTCATATAGCAGTTTCTTCAAACACTTTATGAGAATCTCTTCTATTTCTTTCTGGTTAATATTTTTAAGTGTCATTGTCGGGATGATTGAATTATGACCTGACCTGACTGCTGAAGCTCTGATCCAGCAGATCTTTTTATCTACTTGAATTTGATCACACTTCAATTATTGTTCTGGGAGAGCATTATCAAGTACTCTGTGCATGCCATCCAGCACCTACACAGGTCTGATAGGCCACATAAGGGACTTTGTCATGGTGGGTCCAAGTATAGACAGGGAAGACTATGGCCACTTGTGCTGGTGTATAAAGTGAATTAAAGTTGAATCACGAACTTCAGTAGAGTATTTCTCAATCAGCAGAATCCAGTTTGCTTTTCTTCATACAAAAGAATGAGCACCTGTAAGCATGGGGATTAGGGCTGTATTTTTACATTGGTCACAAGCAGATAGTTACTGTACTTTTAGGTTGCTAAACTCCCAGATTCCAAATACTGGGAACCAATTCACTGAGAAGTTATACAAAGCCAGATTTCAACTGAACGTCAGGGAAAACTTCCTAACTGTGGTGGTATGACAGTGGAAGCAATTACCTAGGGAGGTCATGGGCTCTCCAACACTGGAGGCATTCAAGAGGCAGCTGGACAGCCACCTGTCGGATACACTTTAATCTGGATTGCTGCATTGAGCAGGGGGTTGGACTCGATGGCTTTATAAGGCCCCTTCCAACTTGACTATTCTATGATTATATGAGAATATAAGTGCCATTCAGTAAATAACTGACATCATTAACTGCATGCATCCAACCTTAAGTTTCTGTGTCCCCATCCTCCTTCCACACACGCATTCCCTATTTTTTGTAAGCCCCCCCCCCAAAAAAAGGTTCAAACAAGGTATTATCATTTTCTAACATTGGCATAAGTTTCTAACATTGGCATGTTACCAGAACTCAGATTCTCTCTCTTTCACAATAATGGATGCTAATAACTAAATGTCACATTTAAAATAAATGCCCCAGTGACATTTCATCTGAAAATACATGGTGAATAAAAAAAAATGTTGACTGCACTCCATTTGCTGAAATTTCAAATTCTACTTAAATGTAGAATTATGAGATCTACTTACAATTTTCTGATCACTACATCCAGTGTACACATCAGATCTTGACCAATCTACCTACTTGAGGAAGTTTAGCAAGGCATATAGATTGTGACATGTTGGTCCTAGTTCAAACAAAATAGCATGTCTTCATTAATTCTATGCAGTGCTTAAAATATACATTTCTTTAAAATCTATCTACAGCAAATTCTCCGCTCCCTTTTCTTGCTGACCTCAACCATGGCTTAATGTTACTCCTAATCTTAAACTAACCATAGCCCTATTCAGGCATTCAAGGGGGTGTGGAATGTGTGAGGGAGGGAGGCACACATACCAGACCTGTCCCTAATGTCCCCATCCCAGATACTTTACCCAATAAGAACACGTTTCATTCATCACGTATTCAGATGAATATGCTTAGAAGAATCCATGTGATCAGGAACCCAGATATCAGAGGGTTCCCAATCACTATGAAACTTGTATGTGCACTGAGCTTCCTTCAGACTTTTGCGATCAATGCATGAACATCTCTCATGGGAATTAGGAATTGGGGGCAAGGTTTGTGCATGCTAATTTGAACACTTGAAGAAGGTTCAGGATTAATGCCAGCCAGGGTTCACATGTGAGCCACAGCTTGAAACCAGGGCTTGCAAACTCTGAATAAAGAGAATGTGGTTAACATAAGAACAACGTGCTGGATCAGGCCAGTGGCCCACCCAGTCCAGCAATCTGTTCTCATAGTGACCAACCAGATATCTATGGGAAGCCTAACAGCAGGACCAGAGCGGAACAGCACTCTTCACTTGTGATTCTAACTGGCATTCAGAGGCACACTGCCTCTGGTGGTGGAGGTAGCACATAGCCATTCACGATGGTCAGCATCAGTGCAGATGTAATACCAAACCATGGTTAACTATAATAGGGAAGGAAGAAATATTCATCATGGAAAATGAAGAAGGGAGGGGCAGAAGCATTACAAAGGTTAGTTTCCAATTTGCGAACTATAGGTTGAAGGAGGCAACATTACATCTACATGAGACAACAAAGAAGTTTTTGTTTTGAACGCCACTGTAAAAAAACATATAAAATCACTGTTTCTAAATCATGATAAATGCTGGATATTTCTACATATATGGAACTTTAAAAATATTTAATAACCTATAATTGCAAACTAGCTGTTAATAGTGAAAAGGGGATATAATTTTCTTAAATAAAAATAAATGAGAGTTATTATGTCTCAAATTCTGCATTTTTCAAAGAACAACCACACACTTTACATTTTGCTACCTCTGGCTCAAAAACATACTCTTAGGCTGCATTCCAATGCACACTTACCTAGAAGTAAGTCCCGTTGGACCCAATGGAGCTTACTTCTGAGCAGACATGTATTGGATTGCAGCCTTAGTGTGAATATGTGTGTGTTTGTTTGTTTAGCATTGTGTTCTTCATATATAGTGAAGGTAAAGTGATGTTTCATTTCACCCTGATAGCTTCTGAAATTAATCAGAATCTTTCCATTGACCTTAGAATGAACCTAAAGCATCAATAATGGGAACTGACCATGGAGGTTAGGAATCACTTCAATATTTGATTATCAGGAATTCTTATTTACTGCTGATTGCCATCTATTTGTCCCCAAAATGAAAGCTGCCTAGACATATGGAAATTCTCAAATTGCCCTTGCATACTGATGAATGATGACTGCTAATTCAACTGGAATTTAATCCTTTTATCCTTCGAGTGTTTTTCAAATCTTAAAGGAACATTTCAAAGCTTAAAAGGAGGCATTCCTGTTACATAAAACAGGACCATTAAGAAGATACTTGACTAGGGTTGAAATCCTATACCCTCTAACCTAGGCATAACTCCCATTGAACTCAGTGGGGCTTACTTCTGAGTAAATATAGCTAAGACTGCACTGTAAAGATGCTATCTTTAAGTCCATTGAGCATACAACATATTATTTCTTTCAGCTGCAAAAACAGTTCCCCTCTGTTCTCTTGACCTCTTTTCCGCTACTATAGAAGATAATGATATGCCTGATATGCCCACAAATTCCAATTATTGATTGAAAACCACAGAGTTATTCTCCTGTAGTTACAAATGCATGCATAATTGTTATGTATTACAGGGATGAGAGCAATCAAAGAGCACTAAGTTTTTAAAAAATCATTAGAAAACTTATCCTTACTATTAAGACTCCTAATGTTGCAAAGAAGCCCAGTTGGCCTTTGGAAGAAACTGGCCAAGTTTTTTCTTTTCTTTCCTTTTTTTAAGATGATGAAGCAGAAGACATAATGACATACAGTAGGGCCCCGCTTTTTGGCATTCCGCTAATACGGCAGCTTTCAATTAGAGTAAGGTCCCACTCATATGGCGCTTGTTCCGCTTTTAGGGTGTTTTTAGGGCATAGGGCGCCATTTTATTGATGGGGTTCCACTTTTCGGCGGGTTTTGCTTTTTGGCGGGGGTCTGGAATGTAACCCACCGTATGAGTGGGGCCCTACTGTAACAATAAACCAAACATCTGCTGATTTTGTGAGCTGGATAGATGTTTCCTGTTTCCTTTAACTATTTTAATATGTGAAAGTGTAGCCCTTAACCCCACCCTGCAGTGACATGCTGTTTATACTCACTAGACAAACAGACAAATGAAGTGTTATTAGCGAAAAAACCTTTAATGAAATATTTCCAATAGCCCTAGAAGGACAAATACTGAACTAGAAGGATGAGTGCCATGATGTTTATCCTTCTGCACAGCCCATTTCACACCAACCTCTCCCTCTCCTTCTCCCATAACACTAGAACTTGAGGGCATCCAATGAAACTGAGCGTTGGAAGATTCAGGACAGTCAAAAGAAAGCACTTTTTCACACAGCACATAGCTAAACTATGGAATTAGTTCCCACAGGAGGCAGTGATGGCCACCAGTTTGGATGGCTTTGAAAGAGGACTGGACAAATACATGGAGGATAAGGCTATCAATGGCTACTAACCATGCTGGTTATGTTCTGCTTCCATGATCAGAGGCAGCATGTTTCTGAATACCAACTGCTGAAAACCACAGAAGGAGAGACTGATCTTGGGCTCGGGTCCTACTTGTGAGCTTCCCATAAACTTCTGGTTGGCCACAGTGAGAATAGGATGGTGGACTAGATGGGCCACTGACCTGATCGAGCAGGGTCATCTTATGTTCTCTCCATCTTGTCAGAGGTAATTCGCTTTTATAGAACCTTTGGTTTCCCTGATCAGGCCCCAGGAAGCAACATTTGGAAAGGCCGAGTATGTGTTTTCTCCCCATGTAGTAAAAAATCCTATGTGGTAAATATTTTTATTTAAAATATTAAATCAAAGCTGTATCCTTTGACCTAGGAACCTCCCTCAATCTTCCCCTTCTTCCTAGGAAGCGGCTATCCAGACAAGGCACCTTTTACTACAAACACTCAGTTGTGGATCCATGCTGGAAAGAAATGCAAGCAGCTCATTAAGTCTTTACAAAAGTAGTCAACCTCTTTGATAATACTGCTTCTCTTACCAAAGGAAAGAACCTGAAACACAGGCTTTATCCTCCAAGCAAGTTCTATCTCCTAAAGTTTACAGTCAGCTGACTGGGCTTGTATAGTGCCAAGTACTGCACTTTGCAAGCCCGAATAATCAACATTGTCAAGGCTTGAAAAAATGAGATGCTTTTCCCACAAGGTTTGATTTCAAATCACACAAGCAAAAATGGACCACCTGACTTCATTGTGATGTCAAGTGATTGATAAGTGGACAACCCATGAGGCTTGGTAGAGATAAAGATCCAGCCAGCTGGATCCATCTTACCCTTGCCCTATGCACTCTGCACATAAGTCAAACAATGAACTATTATGACTGCTGAAAAGCTTAAGACATCAAAATATTTCTCTACCTTCTTCAACACCGTGTTCACAAATTGCAAGAGATATTGCACTGAGTTTCTTTAAATAAGCCTTGGGATATTTTCACTCTTCTTATTTTCCTGGAGTAATTATATCTGAATCTGTAGTAATTTCCATACTAATGAGTATCCTTCTCTCTTGTCTGCACATTGTCCTCACTCTTATTCTCTGTGGAACCATTTCCCCCAGCAATTACATTACTAGGAAGGGCAGTCCTGCACTCCTTTGCATCAAATAATGAAATGTGAAGGAGACTGTATTAAAAAAGACTCCTAGAACATTCCTGTTCTGGAGTGGGGGAAATTACTCTAAATCCCAGATCCATTTGCAGTGTTCCTTTATTTTTCATCTCCTTGGGATGTTTTGAGTATAACTGGATTCTTTTTTTGTCTGCATTTCATACAGAAACTGCTGATGGGCGTTCCTTCCAGCAATATGAACTGCAGACAAATGCACTAAAAATCAGTGACAATGTGTCTTAATCTAGAACTTACACAGTAGCAGTGGAATTTGGACTTTTTCATTTTTGATGCTATCTGAATGTTATAAGCCAAATGTAATATGAGGATTGAATAATTTTCATACCCAGGATACTGAAAATGCTATTCAAGATAGGCTTCCCTTTTTCAAAGAGGTTAAAGGTTGGTTTATTAAATTGTAAGAAATCTTGCATTTAGGAGAAATGACACCAAGCATTCACTATCCTCACAATGGTACCTATATGAAAGGTTTAGTATAATCATATTTAAACAGATGATGTTAATTTTATTTATTTAAAAATTTTCCCTGCCTTTATCCAGCTTGCATAAAATTAAAAACTACTTCAATAAAAATAGCTATAAAATTAACAGGCTAATAATCAAGAACACAAAGCAATGGGAAGCAATGGTAAATCAGCATCATCTAAGATCAATAATCAAAAATCTTCTGGGCGAAAAATGGGAGGAGCAATTAATCGGAGAGGTCACTTCAAAACTTTGGGGCAATTACAGAAAAGCCACTGGGCTGATTTAGCATAGCAAATTTTATTTATTTATTTTACATTCTAGTATACTGCTTTTCAATAAAAAATGACCTCAAAGGCATGCAGGCAAAGCATGACCCAGAAAAGACTGCAGGCCGCAGTGCAGCTCAGGTCTCTTTCTGACACACAAAGAACTCAGGTCATGAAAGGCGTTAAATGTAAACACCACCATCTTGAACTGAACTTGAAAGCTGACAGTCAATGCAGTTGCTACAGAATTAGAAGAGATACTCATCTTCCATTATCAAAGAGAAGAGCAGAGCCACTTGACACTAGATGAAGCTTCCAATAAGCCTACAAGGGCAACCCCACAACATAGCACATTGCAGTAGCCAACACCAGAGGATACTAAAACCTGGATAAACATGGTAACATCTAGTTACCCCCACAAAAGAGTAAGTCATATGAAACAGATGTAATTGAGAAAGGTTATTTCTGGCCACTTTTGTTTGCCAGAAGAGTAATTAACTAAACAGTCTTTAATCTGTTGACAGCATGAATAAACTGGTAATGCAAAAGCACACTTTGGTCTGTTACTTATGTGGCACAATCGTCAATAACCTAATGCCTTAAGAGAATTACTTCAGATCAATTTAGTGATATATAGTATGAATAAGTACAACAGAGGACAGAGGTAGTGAACTGATGTATGTGTGCTCTCAAAGTCATGAGTAGCAAGAGTATGGAGACATATGAAGCTGTGTGGTCGAGTCCTTTGCATTCCTGGATTTATTTTCTGCATTGTCAAGAAATATGTCATGTACAGAAAGGATTCTTCAGCACCAAAAAGAATGGGGGAGCCACTCTTGTGAAGAAGTCCATGTGTGCACTTTAGTTACCTAGAGCTTTGTACCATGGTGACAGACAAAAGGATTCTTTATTCATGCATCTTATTATGGGGCTCTTTCATACAATTCATTTTGTACTTGGATACTGTACAGGACTAAAACATGCATGCACATTGCATCACCTGTAAAGGCTGCATGTATGTCTATGTGCATTACAAGTCTGACACCTGTCAGTATTCATAGCTTCTACTTGTGTCCTGATAAAGACCATAATAGAGCAGGATAAGCAATCTATCATCTGATAGCTAAATCCAACCTGAAAAGGCCATTTCCATGAGTCTAGCAACCGGCTGTTCTGGGAAAGAGTTAAGCTTTCCTAGGGAAAGACCTCAGTTGGCCAAATGAAGTCCATAGTTGTATATTGCCTATCCCTAATTTAGAGCCACTACATTATTATACAGCCACAAGAGTGGCTGTATACTATAGCCAGCATGGATTTTTCACATTCCTCAATGTTAAATTGAAAATACCCCCAGGCCATTCTGATGCTTCCCATAAGCTCATTCCAAAACAAAACCTTACAAAACTTAATAGTCCTGAACTCAGAAATGCTTGCTTAACAACCCTCTAAATGTTCATGGCAATACACAGAGAAAATAGAGAATTCAGAGTCTAAACAGAGGGGGGGAAACCCAGAGCCATTTTGGACTTTTTTCTGTCACCTAATCTGTTGAAATCCATTAAAAATCAACCATGTTCACAGAGTACCTGTAATCCCATTACTGACCTTGCCCCATACTCTGACCTTCATCTTCTGCAGTTTAAAAGTTTAAACACAACCTGGCTGGTTTTTAATTAATTTAAGAAATGTTGCATTGAACTGAATGATAATGTTGGGCATGCTCAGTAAGAACCAACTGTCAGTGTTCTAAAAGCCTCACAGCTGCTGGGCTTGGCTAATCAGGGGGCCACACCCACACCAGACTTTGATTTCACCTGAGACAGTCATGGCTTCCCCGAAAGAATCCTGGGAAGTGTACTTTGTGAAGGGCACTGAGAGGAGACTCCTACTCTACTGACAGTGTGTCCAGTGGCCAGACTGGTTTAACAGTCAGCCTCTCTGATAGAAGGTCTGTCCGTCTCCTAGCAACTCTCAGCACCCTTCACTAACTACACTCCCCAGGATTCTTTGAGAAAAGCCATGACTGTCCAAAGTGAAAAAAAGACCTGGTGTGGATGTGGCCAGGGACAGCTTTGGTTTAAATTTGGGTGGGAGGCTACATGTGCCTGCTATAGAATAAAAAGTGGGGCAAATGCCGAAAAGCAATGATACTGTTCACAATGTTATTCTTTTAGAAAGGAAAGGAAAGGGGCTTCCCCTCTGCCCAGTGCACACCCACCTAATCTCCTCTCCTCCCCCTCCTCCTACCCTCCCTCCCCCTCCCCCAGGTCGGTGTTAGACTACAACCTGGGAGACCAGGGTTCAAATCTCCACACAGCCATGAAGCTCACTGGGTGACCTTGGGCCAGTCACTGCCTCTCAGCCTCAGAGGAAGGCAATGGTAAAACTACCTCTGAATACTGTTTACCATGAAAACCTTATTCATAAGGTCGCCATAAGACGGGATCGACTTGAAGGCAGTCCATTTCCATTTTCAAACATGATTGCACAGAAATAAAAACCATTGAACTCAAAAAGTAAGCAAATGATCAAACCCACCCACCCTCCTCCTCCCTCCTATCCCCTCCCACTTGCCCCTTCCCTCCCCCTTCCTTTGCCCCTCCCTCCCCTTCCCCATCCTATTCCAATACCCTCCTTCCCCTTCCCCCTCCCCTTCCTCCTCCACATGCTTAGTTTTACCTATCTTAAGCATGATTGCACGGGAGTAAATACCATTGAACTCTATAAGCATGCAAATGATCAACCCTGCTCTCCCCCTTCCTTTCCCCTCCCTCCCCCTCCCCTTCCAATACCCTCCTTCCCCCTCCCCTTCCAATACCCTCCTTCCCCTTCCCCCTCCCCTTCCTCCTCCCTATGGTCAGTTTTACCTATCCTAACCATGATCGCATAGGAGTAAATCCTGTTGAACTTCTCCCTTCCTCCTCCCTTCCCCTCTTCCTTCTTCATCCTCCTCTGGCCAGTCCAGCCCTCCCTCCCTCCCCCCAGTCAGTTTTACCTATCCTAAGCATGATTGCACAGGTGTAAATCCAAATGAACTCAATAAACATGCAAATGATCAAACCTGTCCTCCTCCCCTCCCTCTCCTGCCTGCTCCCATCTCCCTTCTCCCCTTTGCCCTTCCTCTCCTCCCTCCTCCTCCCCCTCCTCCTCCCCTCCCCATATCCTGTGGTCAGTTTCACCTATCCTAAGCATGATTGCAGGGGAATAAATCCCACTGAACTCAATAAGCATGCAAATGATCAATCCATTCTCAGCAAACTTGCACAGGATCCCATTTCTTACCTCCCGGATTAAGAAGCAGAGAAATTCACTAATAGGCAAAAAAAACCTTGTGGTTTAAGAACATACCTATAGCCCACAGATATTTCTATCAAACTTTTAAAAGCAGGGAAATTGGACAGCTATAGTGAATGCACTGGGGAGCAGGAGACCTGACTTCCTCTGAGATATTGTACTGCCATACAAATTTGTCAAAATGCAAACACAATTTGGGTTGGTCTTCCACAGTCCAATCCACTTCCTGTGGAGCTTGGAAGAATTTGGTAATGTGTGTGTAAGTTTGATAGAAATATCTGTACGTTCTTAAACCACAAATGTTTTTTGCCTATTAGTGATATCCAATATCTTACTTGCACATACCATTGTTAAAATACTTTACATGTAAAAAGTTTTCCATGCCTTAACCTCTTTCTAAAAGTAACCAATCTGTTCACAGTTTTATGCAATGCAAACATATATTTAATTTCTGGAAAAATGTTTCTGATTTAGTTTTTAATACTACTACAGCTGAAAAGTTATTAATCCTCAGTGTATGATTAAGCGCAAATTTAATAAACTGCACCTTCAGTATGAGACACTGAGCTTGTCTGAAAAGCTGCAGCTGAAGCTGTCCCATCTTCCTGGTTTCCACTTAGGACACCCTGATGTTTCTCAGACAAGCTGTATTTTCCATGACCGTGCTCATTTTATGGCTTCCTTTCCTCCTTGGCCATATCCACACTATATAAAACACTATGATACCATTTTAACAGTCATAGCTTCCCCCAAAGATTCTTGGGAACTGTAGTTTGTTAAGGTGCTGAAAGTTGTTAGGAGACGCTTATTTCACTCACACAGCTACAATCCCCATAGTTTCCTGGGAAGTGGAATTGACTGTTAGACCACTCTGGAAACTGTAAATCTGCTGAATGAGTTTCATGCATGAAAATGTCACATCCTTCAGAACCTCCATATGATATGCCTCTAAATACCAATTGCTGAGAATTACAACTGGGGAGAATGCTGTTGCACTCAGGTCTAATTGTGGGCTTTCCATGAGCATCTGGTAGGCCACTGTGAGAACAGGATGCTGGACTAGATGGGCCTTCGGCCTGATCCAGCAGGGCTTTGCTTATGTTTTCATGCTCCTTAGTCAACTTCCGAACTGGTATGTTTCTTACCTCAATCAGAGAGATCAACCTAGTCCTTCACATATTAAGGCCAGGCTGGTCAGTCATTAACAATATTAACATAGAAAGTGGAGCATATATTAAAAACTTATTGTTATCTAGCCAAGTGTAAGATGGATCTTGTGGACTATGGCTACATTAGATGAGATACATCTTTTGAGATCCGTTTGCACCCCTGTTTCTAAGAGTAAGATGCAATGAGATGGGCAGCACAATTTTATTCCCTGCTACTTTAAGGCATAGTGTCATAGCTAGAAGTAATTTGTGTTTATTTTATATAGAAAGAGTTTAGTCCATATTTACCTCTTCTAGAAAACACACACAAAACTCCCTCCCTTGGTTCACACATCTATCCATTCATTTACTTAAGAGAATCAAACACATTCCAGGATCACTTATTAAAACCTAACAGAGTTTCTAAAGATAATCCTTTCCCCAAGGCATTTCATTAGTAGCACCTGGAAGATTAAAACAATATATATTACAACTGGTTCTGAATGTTTATTAAGGCATAAGTGTCTGATCTGCTATTTATAGACACACATATACGAACGGTAGTCTTATGGACTCATTACGTTGTCAGTATAAATACTGTTTCCTAAGGGAGATCATCCTTAAGATAAACATTTAAAAGGCGCACATAAGGTCTCAGCCTCTTACTGTGATCTTGTACTTTTTAAAAAATGTTGTAAGGTCTATGAATACCTAAAAAGTTATGGAATATCTCATACTTTATCTAAAAATATCAAACACTGTATTTCTATTTGGACTGACTAAAAAGTCCAGAACTATCATAACATGCAAGATTTAACAATCAATACAGGGAGGATAAGACAAAGAAAACATGGTCTTCATTTTTCCATCACTTGATCCAAGATAAAAATAGAACACACTGAAATTAAATTAGCCTACACTCCTTTATCTGGGCTTAACTTGTGATACATTTCCTCCAATGGCTCTAAATAGGCCAGAAAGCCAATATTTTTGTCCTCCCTGTAGCATTTTGTTTAAAGGTAATATATTGTTGAGTTTCATTTTGTCAATAGTAGACAAAATGAAGCTAGAACTGAAGAATAAATTGTGTTGTTGTTTTTTAAAGTTAGATTTTTAAGATTTTCATTCCAAATTAGAATAAAGAGGTTCAACAGCAGGCAAAAGTGTTTTTCAGGTCATTCTGAGAATTTAATATATTGCAACAGTTGCAGGTCAACTGGAAGTTATTATCAGAGTTAGGGTTGCCAGGTTCCTGGCCTGAGACTGATCCTGTATCTTTAAGAGAAGAGAAAGTCAGCCAAGTGCAGGTGTTCTTGCAACACTGTAATGGGAAAAACCACAAGGTGGAATTCTCCCTTCCCCCTGCACAACTTTTAAAGATACAGAAGACCTCTTTGAGGCTGGGTCTGGCAACCAAAAGGTCTTCTTTATCTTTAAAAGTTGTGCAGGGGGAAGGGAGAATTCCACTTTGTGGTTTTCTCCATTACCGTGTTGCAAGAACACCTGCACTTGGCTGACTTTCTCTTATCCTAAAGATACAGGAACAGTCTCAGGCCCTGAACCTGGCAACCCTAGTTAAAAGTCCACTTTTGCTCTTGACAAACTATGTGAACAGTTCAACAGATGCAATTACACAGTTTGGTCACTAGCAATGCCATCCTCTCAATTCCCACCAATATTTTTCTGCAACAATTTACCCAGCTCCTTTTCTATCCTAAACAACCCAAGTTGTTGCTAACACTTGTTCTTCTGCTTACTCTCTAGTAAAGTTTTCATCCTTAAAAAAACCTTGTGTCTTTATTGAAAGAGTGGCCACAGCTGGAAGAACTTTTGTTCAGGAGGCTTGGGAAGAAAGGGTTAACAAAGAGACGCTGAAGGATTCTGTTTTAGGATCTGGAAGGAAGTTCTCCAAGGAAATAAGTGTTCATTTTTGCAGCTTGCCAAAGGCGAGAGAATTGGTGATGTCTTACCAGACCTCAGGCAGCGCATAGGGCTTCAGTATAGCAGCTGGGTATTCACAGAAAAGGGGATGGGACAAGTTGACATTAGATGAAACAAACCATCATCTGCAAGCAGGATTCTAGATTCTTCAACAAACCATGGATGAAGCAAGCTATGGTTTTTATTTTATGTTTGACTACAGTATGGGCTGTCTGCATGATTGCTATTTGCATCAATGTGACCAGTAACAAATTAGCACATACCCACCTTTAGAGCAGAGTTGAATACATAAATCAGCATCATTTTTCATAATTTAATTTTTGTGTGTGAAATCAGAGATGATAGTGGAGCAGGTCCAGAATGTTAATAGTTAAACAATGTATTTCAAATTCCTTGCAAAGAAATTCCCAATCCTTGCGCAACTTTCTCTGTGGCCTAGTGACCAGCCTACGTGTGTACTAAGATCACTATTACTATAATAATTATCAAGGACCATTATTTACCAGGCAGGATTCCAGTGCCTTTAAAAATTGCAAACCAAGCCAAAAAGGCAGTTCAATTCATCATGGTTTTCTTGATGAGATGCAGTGATGGGCAAAGCTCCATGTGTTGGATTTCCCGTTTTTGTCGTCAGAGGCCTCAGACTCTAAGTCTAAGAAATAAGAATCAGGATCCAAAAAAAAGCTTAACAGAAGTAGTATTTAATATTCAGGTTCCTTTTCTGCACACAGCCATGAGCAGACTCCTCTTTCTAGAATTCACTTTGTCCGTTCAGTCTGTTATAAATCGTGGGGTGGATTAGCTTATGATTAACACAGGGCATTCTGAAATTTATTTATTTGTTTTCTAATATTTACATGGAGATACTGATTTGGCTTAGGGAATGGATCTGTCACAAAAATCACACAGCTGTTAAATGTACTGGAGTCCTACAAGAAAATAACTGCAGGTAACTGGCAGAGTATAAAGGCTTCTGTAAGTTCAAGGTTCTGGTTCTGGTGTACAAAGCCTTATACAGCTCAGGACCAGGATACCTGAAAGATCGTCTTACCCCTTATATACCCAGTTGATCACTACACTCTGCAGGTGAGGGCCTCCTGCAGATACCATCTTATCAGGAGGTCTGTTGTGCACAACATAAGAACCAGATTTTTAGTGCAGTGGCACTAAATACCCTTTTGGAATTCCCTCCCCTTAAATATTAGACAGATGCCATCTCTGTCATCTTTTCGGCGCCTACTGAAGACCTTCTTCTTTCAACAAGCCTTATCCCAGTCTCCATCTGTGTTGGAATTGCTTTTTAAGATGTTTTTAAACTTTTTAAAAAAGAAGTTTTGAAATATGTAATTTATTTTAAAGTCTGTTTTTATGATGTTTTATAGTGTTTTAGTGCTTTTGTTTGCCACCCTGGGCTCCTACTGGAAGGGTGGGATATAAATCTAATAAATAAATAAATAATGTATTTATTGCTGTGACCTTTAGAAGCCATGAGAGAATTCTGTGGCTGTGCCTAAACTTTGGAATGGCCTGCCAAGTGAGGTCCCTCTCACCCCCTCTTTGATGATCTGCTGCTGCTGCTCAGAGACATTTCTTTTCTAGATAGTATTTGACCTACTGAGTTGTTAATTTTATTCTCCTTAGCTTGTTAACTGAACCATTGGGTGGTATCCAACAAGGTGGATCTATTAGTACAAGGACTGTTTGCTGCACAGCAAAACTTCTCCTTCTCTTTTCCCTGTGCTCCCCCAATCTCTTCCAGGTTCCCCCCCCCGTCTGGAGCAAATTTGGGAGAGGGGTATGGAGGCACATAGGGAGAAGAGAGAGAGAGGAAGTTCCGCTGCACAAGCAGAAATCCTCAAACTAGTGGAAGTACTTTGTTGAATACCTCCCATTATCTCCTGCTGCCCTTCTCTTTATGGTCGATTGCTTTGCATATTATTGTTAGCTACTCTCAGCCTTAGGTACCTGCACAGCTAATACTGCAGGAGGGTTTTTGTTGTTGTTAATTGTTAATGCTAGCACAGATAAATACCAAATTCAAACATATTATTCACTTACAATTTGCATCTCCATATATTGTGAACATGAGGCTCCTTTAAAAGCTGAGGTGGAAAGAACAAGGAGTGAAGGTGTGCAGCCAGCTGCAGGATGGGAGTGAAACAGCAAAAGCTGTAAGGTTAATCACCATGGAGGTCTCTTAAAATTCAGTAAAACATTTGTGGTTGGCTTACAAAATTTCTAGCTTTGGACCATAATACAAGGATAACACCCTGTTATTTATCTTGTTCTTGGCCATTAGAGAACTAAAGGCAACCAGGTAGCTTCTCTCAATTAACATTTATTATTAGGTTAATCATTCCAGTTCAATGGTCTGCTGCTTCACAAGAAGTGTTCTTTAAGAAATAAATCAGGATAGTATCATGTGGTGTTTTCCAACTTCAGACTCTGGCTTTCAGTATTCCTTAATCAATGCAGTGGGTCTGTAATTATTCTCTTTTGCAATCTGACACAAAAGATTTCTCAATTTAGTAATGACTTTGGGTTTCCAATAAAAATTGGAATGAGAGCCATACCAAATAAGGGGGGAAAGGGCACAGTTCCACTTACAACTTCCAGAGGTCTTCCAAGGGTCCATCCTTATAACAGCCTGACAAAAACTAGTAGAAAGTCAGTAAATATCTTGCAAATAAAAAATCCAGTGCAAACATGTTCATACAAAATGGCAAAACGTGGTTTACACTATGTAACATAAACAAATCTGTTCAACCTGCACTTCCCATCCCCTTTCCTCTTTCATGCATCACTGGAGATCAGAAGGTTGGTTCCAAATTTTAAGGTAACCATTGTTTCCCTTGTCATATGAATACATGGATCTGTGATTTCTTTAAAATTTAAGACACAGTTTTTAGAACAAGCTAGAATCTGAAACTGAAATTGTTTTTGCTAATTAGAGCAGCCTTCCCTAGCCTGGTGTCTTCTAAATGTTTTGGACTAAAACTCCAGTCAATTCTGCTCAATGGCCATGCTGGCTGGGGCTGATTGGAGTTGTCCAAAACATCTGAAGAGCACCAGGATGGGAAAGGCTGAAATCAGTAGTGAGTGGCATGGTGGGGTGACAGCACTTACCTGATCGTCAGTCGACTGTGTTTCTCCTGCTTTCCAGGAGATAGAGGAGGCGTGACTGTGTCGGCAAGGTCAGTATGGTGCAAACACACCAGCAGAAATACTGGATTGGTGTTACCAGTGTATTTGCACTGTGTCAGCCTTGCCCCTCTACCTCTCAGTAAGCAGCAGTGACATGACCTACCAGAGTCAGATGAGCTACTGACTGAAATAGAGTTTGAACAGATCATGGGAAACAGTAGGTTGTTTAAAATTGGAAATAAACACTTCTGTGCTCCTCTTCTGGAGCACAGCAGATGGGGGGGGAGTAGTAGTGAGAAACTAAGGTCCCCATTATTTTCAAACTGATTAGCATTAAGTTCAAAGTCATCAGTTGAAACAGATGCTAAGGCAGTTCAGTATTGTTAAGTAATAGAAACAATTAGACACAGTGGTAGGCTGTCTTGCACAAGGCCCTGTTGAAATGGATGGACAGGTTACAACTTAAGCTATATTTTTCTGCTGAAATTAAGCACTATTGCAGCTTTCCTCAACCTGGTGCCCTCCAGATATTTTTCTCATAACTCTCATAATATCTGACCTTTGGTCATGCTTGTAGGAGCTGATGAGAGTTGTAGTCCAAAACACCTGGAGGTCACCAAATTGGGGAAGCGGCACCACTGGAAACAAAGCTGCCATGCTCTTCCACAGCTCCCTTTCACTGACTGTAACTCAGTGGTAGAGCATATGGATTGCATGCAGAAAGTCCTGGGTTCAAACCCTAGTATCTCCAGATATGTCTAGGAAAAACACCTGCCTGAAACCTTGGAGAGCCACTGCCAGTCAGTGGAGACCAAAGATGGAGAATGATAATATGTGGCCCTCCAAATGTTGCTGGACTACAGCCCCCATTATCACTGACCATTGGCCATCTGGCTAGGCAGGGCCAGTCCCAAAGGGTGGCCAGGTCAGGCCCTGGCTGAGGGCCCCTGGAGCCACAGATGCTCCCGAGGGGCCTCTCAATAGGATGGGGGAGGAGTAGCGCTCCTTTTATACAATCTGCAGTTTCCCTAAGGGGCTGAAGCCTCTGGCGCCATCTTGATTGATGGCAGCGATGTGCGCACATAGCAGCCTGCACAGCCACAAAAGACAAGAGAGCCAGAGCCAGCAAACGGGTGGGAGAAAGAAGCTCCCTCCCTGTAAGAGACAGGTAGGGGTGTGTGTGTGAGTGTGTGAGTGTGTGAGCAAGCGTGTGCGAGCAAGCGTGTGCGAGCAAGCATGTGCGCCAGGGCCCGGGGCAAGCTGGTGCCCAAGGGCCCTGGCATGTCTGGAGCCGGTCCTGTAGCTAGGGTTGATGGGAATTGGAGTACAACAACACCTAGAAGGCCACATGTTCCCCGATCATGATATAGGCAATACTATGGTCTCATTTGCACAATACATTTAAAGCACAATTATACCACTTTAAGGAGTCATACTTCCCCCAAAGAATCCTGGGAACTGTAGTTTAAGAGTGCTGAGAGTTGTTAGGAGACCCCTATTCCCCTCATAGAGCTACCATTCCCAGAGTGCTTTAACAATCAATTCCTCTTCCCAGGAAACTCTGGGAACTATAGTTCTGCAAGGGGATTAACAGTCTCCTAACAACTCTCAGCACTCTTAAACTACAGTTCCCGGGATTATTTGCGGAAAGCCATGACTGCTTAAAGTGGTATAATTGTGCTTTAAATGTATTGTGAAGATGTAGCATAAGCTAGAAGAACCAATGCACTGACCAATGCACTGACAACTTCCTATTTTCGTAAATTGGTTTCATACAGAAAGCTTGACCGGTGGTCTGGCCAAAGACTATGCATTTTCTCAATAGCTGTATTCATGAAAAATGCACTATTTTTAGCTTTCAAATGCATATCCAGTGTGAACACATAGATTCCTGTGCTAATGCCAAACAAAATTATATGTGAAAAGGAGGTCCTAGCATAATCCTAGAAGTGCTCCTCCAGTAAATAAAATGGCAGATGCACAGCTCATTACAAAAGAAATGTTCAACAACTAATACTGACAGGCTATTTATGGCAACTCTGCATTCATCTTTTAAAGAATAACGCAAAGGCATACAAATTAGTTTGTGCAATTTGTCAAAGGCAGCAGAGAATCTGAAGCACCGGGCAAAGTAATTTGGGGTTCTCATTTCAACCTTCTCAGCTTTCTATCTGCTGGGATATTTCTGGTGACCAAAGGCCACAGATGTTCGCTTTGTATTCTCCAGCTCCATTTTATATAAAACTCCATGTCATTAACTATTGTTTAAAAGTCACAAAATCCTAAACAGAGTCTGTGATGAAACGGCGGTTACAATTTCAGATTCAGTCTCAGATTTTATTTTATTGAAAGAGAAAATATATTTAATCCCCAGTACTACTTAACTTGGTTAGTGGGGTAGAGAGAATAAAAACCAAACGTCCATGTACTATAAAGTATATATTCTGCCAAAAATGAATAATATGCAAAAGACAAATGCCCAATATATTTCAAGCAGTGCTATTCATCGGGATCAAATTTTGTAATAGCTTCTTAAGTCACTTAGGGCATAATCCAACTCATATTTACACTGGCTGAGGGGAGTTGGATATGCCGGACCCCCTGATGAACTGGCAGGGTCCCATCTCTTCCAGGTTCCATCAGCAGAAACCCCTCCACTGTGGTAGAGCTGGGACACTTGCAGCTCAGCCTGGGGTCCACCAGGGAAAGCAGGCCTGGCAGAAAGGGTGCTAGTGGAGGCCGGCATAAGGCCCGAGAAAGGGGCATCCCGAGGGGGGTGTCAGAGGAGCCCGGGGGGATTTATGCAACACCCAATTCCCATTTGGAGTGCTCCTGAGGGTCCCAGTGTGGGCCAAAGTTACGCTGAGATAAAGGTCAGTCAATGGGGAATGCTTACTTGCTGATAGGGGTATTCATGTGAGCCGACGCTTTCTTTTTCACTTGTGCACACACCTCCCAGCAGAGCCAACATTATACTGGCCTGGAGGCTCCCAAACAGGAAATGGATGCCACAGAGCTTCCCACCAGCTCCTCCTCCACCAGCACCCCTTCTGCCGGCTTCCCATAAGTTGGACTGCTCTGTTAGTTAGTTAGTTGGTTGGTTGGTTTATTTGTTTATTTATTAGATTTCTGTCCCACCCTTCCTCCCAGTAGAACCCAGGGGGGCAAACAAAAACACCAAAACATCACAAAAATGTATTCCAACAAAACATCTTTAAAAACATATTAAAACAAAAGGTCTTTAAAAACATCTTTTTAAAAAGCTTTACAAACATCTTAAAAGCAATTCCAACACAGACACAGTTGAATTTCAAAGTTTCATATTTGAAATGATGCTGTGCATGGGCTGTATTCAGCTAAATTCTATGGAGAGTGAACCCATTGAAACTAATGAACATAAATTAGTAATCTCTACTAACTTCAATAGATCTACTCTGTGTGAGACTAGCAATGACTACCACCCTACGTTGTATCGTAGATAACTTATACAGAACTGATGGATTACAGCTCTGAAGGAGAAGATGTGTTTTGCCTGTAGAAGCTCCCAGACTCACTCTCTAGCATTAGCTACCAGGCCAACTTCAAGGTGCTGGTTTTGGTGTACAAAGCCCTTGGGACCAGGATACCTGAAAGACTGTTTTATCCCTTATATACCTAGCTGATCACTGTGCTCTACAGGCGAAGGCCTCCTGCAGATATATCAAGAGGTCTGTTCCACACAACATAGGAAGTGGACCTTTAGTGTTGTGTAGGGATGGTGTTCGCTGCCTCGTTCTGATTTACTTGTGTTCAGATAGTCCATCCTAATCCGCACTTTTTTGTTCCTGCTGGCTTTGGCGCTTGTCGATTTGATCCTCTGTTGTTTGTAGTTGTTGCAAATTTTTCACATAAATGCCTATATAAATTATCACAGTGTTCCATGTGGTTTATTTTTTCCTGTTTATCACACCTACACACTGTTATGAATGCATCAACTTAGATGAAATTACAAAGATAATTACAAAATCAGGAAAAACATTCAGGGGGAAATCTGTGACGATTACAGCTGCATCCCGCTGCAAGAAATCAGTGCAGGTCCAAAAACATAGCAGACTGTCAAATTCAGTCGGAACCCGGGAGTAAGTCCGATTTAGTGGATATTCTCCTCCATCCCTAGTGTTGTGGCACCTACCCTTTAGAATTCCCTCCCCTTAAATATTAGAATGCCCATCTCTGCTATCTGTTTGGGGCCTACTGAAGACCTTACTATTTCAACAAGCCTTTTAAGTAGAGACCTTGCCCCAGTTTGCGTCTCTGATGGAATTGCTTTTTAACGATTTTTTAAAAGATGTTTTTAATGTTTTATTTTGAAAATGTTTTAAAGATGTTTTGTTTTCAATATGTTTTTTAGTTTTTTGTCTTTTGTTTGCCACCTGGGCTCCTTCTGAGAAGAAGAGTGGGAGAAGTTTAATAAATAAATAAATAAATAAATAATCTTCAGCTAAAAGGATCTTAGTGGCACAACTTGAAAGATCTCTGTCAGACATCTCAGAAAGCTGTTGCCACCAACCAGAGCATACAATAACTGAACTAGATTAGCCTTCCCCAACATGGTCCTCTCAATATGTGTTGGACTACAATTCCCATCAGCCCCAACTAGAATGGTCAATGGTCAGGGGTGATGGAGGGCACCTGGCTGGAGAAAGCTGGGCCAGCTGGGCCACACCGAGATGGCTCAATGTAAGACACAGACATAGAGCTCCCCTGGACCAACTCATGCTGGACTGGTTTGGAAATGAGACATGATAGTCACCACCATTACCAAATTAAAATATCAGGAGATAACTTGGCCAATTCTCATTTTCCTCCCAGGTGCAAAGCAGGTTGTTTCCTATTAGACTATACAGCAATAGTTTTAATACCCATCAAGTAAGGAGACTGTGTCAGGCAGCTGGTTCTCTGTCTGAAAATTGTGGACAATACACAACTTTCCCTTTAAAGTCCTTCTATCAAGCACCAGCAATAAGAAAGCAGGTACAATATTATTCTGCAATAACAAACAAAGAGTTGCAAGGAGCAAAGGAATTAAGAGCACCATGCTGTTAGCATCATTAAGTAGCATGATGATTGGCTGTTCTTTCAGTCTATCAATCTTGGTTGGAAGAACCTTAAACCATAAAATCTGTTAAATAACTGGACGCATTGATATGTTCTCCAGCTCTCAGTTCCACTTCAAAGGGCCACTCTGCTTGTATATTGCCAGTTTTAAGAAACATATTATTTTGATTACAATGTCAACATCGTAAAGGTACAATTATTTCAACTGAGCAATGAAATTAAAACAGACTACAAAGTTATTGAGTGTTTTTCTTCTTCAAGATTACCTTTTATAGTCAACATATTTTAAAAAATGAAGTTGCAACTTGAAATAACTCAAAAGTCCATTTACATATAAAAAGTTTGATTTACTAATCTGGAGAAACACAAATTGTGTACAACCCTAATTAACCCTGATAAATTGGGAAGCAGACATACATGAAATTTTTCTGCATAAAATAAAGTAAAATACATGCCTCTCTCTTTCTTTAGAGGAATTGCAGTATATGAAGCACTCCAGAGCAAACTATCAATTCAAATTATGCAATATTAAGACCAACACTAATACTGAAAGTTTTGCTTAAAATCATTATTGCCAAAGTGCCCCTTTCTCCCCCACAGGTCGCCAATGCCTCCCACTCCCCATGGGTCACCAAAGGCCCCCTGCCCTGCTAACACACACACACCAGGCACTCCCAAACACACATGGTCAGTCATACACAATCACAGGACTCTCTCTCTCACACACACAGAAACACACTCCCCCTCACCACCCCCTTCCCTCACTACTGCCACCGCCCCAGGCTCTGATACTCTCCATCCCAAACCACTTGCCTCAGCTGTTGGGCTGCTGCTACAGCTGCTGTAGGCCTCCTACCCACCCAAGCACAGGCCGCCACCACTGCATAAGCTGCATTGCAGCGGTGGGTTGCTGTTGCCACCATGGCCTCCACCGGCACAGCCTGCACAGCCTCTGCAGGCCTGCACGAAAAGCCACAGCCTCTGCCTACATGGCTGCCGTGGACCTCCACCACCACCACGGCCTCCGCCGTGTGGGCCTCCGCCTGCACAGTTGCTGTGGGCCTCCGCTGCAGACCTCCATTGTGGGCCTCTGCCACCACCACCAGATAGCCCAGCCTCTCATCCAGCCCTAGCCCCACCATCATGCCATGTGATGGCATGAGGGCTTACATTTTTATAGAGAGAGAGATATACAGAGATACACGTCATAAGGTTCACAGTTGAAACTGGTGGCATTTTGCATGCACATCTTTGCTATACTTTCTCAGAACAAACTAACATAAGAATGTAAGAGCCCTGCAGGATTAGGCCAAGGGCCCATCTCTCCAGCATCCTATTCTCACACTGGCAACCAAATGCCTATGAGAAGCCTGCAAGCAAGATCTGAGCACGAGAGCACTCTCTCCTCCTGCCTTTTCCAGCCATTGGCAATCAGAAGCATACTGCCTCCAACAGTGGCAGCACAAAAAAAACCCTAGCTTTTTTGCTTGTGTCATATATGTTGCCTTAGACAAACAAAACCAATGACCATTAAGTGTCCACTGGACTATCCATTTTCAATTTTCAAATTTTGTACTGCAGTCAGTGTCTTTTCAGTTAGCTAACTGTAGCTTCTTCCCAGTTCAGGTTATTTCATTTTGCAAGGTTTTCATCAAGTACAGTTTAAAATAAGTATGCACTTAATACTCTGAGGTGAAGAAAAGCATATTGATGAGAAATGTTATTACATTTATTTACTATTAAATTGATATCTCACCTGTACTTCAAGGAGCTCTAGGTGGCATACATACTTCTCCCTCTCTCCATTTTATCCTCACAACCCTGTGAGGTAGGTTAGGCGAAGAGATAATAACTGGCCCACAGTCACCCATTGGGCTTCATGCCCATGTGAAAACTTGAACCCTGGCCTCTCAGGTCCCAGTCCAACACTCTAACCACTGCACCACACTGGCTTCATTCCATGTGAAATCAAGAATATTAGAGATAACATGAAGGTTGTGCAAAGGTTCTGAAGGGTAAAGCCATCCATACCAGAATCCATGGCATTAAGCTTTTTTTGCAAAGGAGGTTCACCATCACCCCATTTCTCATCTTGCATACCAGAAGGAACCTGAAAAGCTTTAGCCCAAGAACAAGCAGAATGAAAAGCAGAAGATACTGTCCCTTTGACATGACAGTGGGGAGGTACATTGTGCAGAATATTTGTGTTTTTATGAATGACAAAAACTATCAAAAAGGAGGAATTTATCTGCTAAAGAATATTCATACACATGCCCTTTGTAATAGAAACTGGAGGACCTGAAAATGCAGATGAAGCAAGCATATTAATATAGGTAACATTCACACATGATGCTAAATCAAGCCAAGGTTTGTTTTGGGCTACAGCTTGTGGTTAAGGAGAAGCCTGGGTTTGGATGACACAGCTGCCGCACTCCACTGAGCTAAAAGGATAAGGGTAGACCAAAGTGGGTGCAATGTGCAGTCCCAGTAAAGCATAGTTTGGTTTACTGTGTCATGAAATCAGGCCATATAGATAGAAACAGACCTATTTCAGGTCTGTGGAAATTGAATTTCTCAAGCATCATCATTATTGTTGTTGTTGTTAATAATAATATATATTTTGCCCTTCCTCCCAAAGGGAGCATATTATCAAAGTAATTACAGGGAAAAATATGTCCACACTATGGAAATGCCACAGTGAAGGATTCTCAGTATAGATATGGTGTATAGAAAAGTTCTTCCAGGATAAACACAGTTGTGAAAGAAGCCTTCACTCAGCTGAAGGACATGAGCATTCATGCAATGGATGCAGCTTTTGCCCTGAGCATGGCAACATTAAATGGATTGATAGATGCTGATTCCCATTTCCTGAAACACATTCTTGAGGGAAAGGCTGATGCTCCAGACTTATTGAAACCATTCATTACACACCTCATTGCAGGGCCTTATTCAAGGAGAAGAAACCAAAAAGATTGT
Organism: Rhineura floridana; assembly: GCF_030035675.1. Taxonomy (NCBI): domain Eukaryota; kingdom Metazoa; phylum Chordata; class Lepidosauria; order Squamata; family Rhineuridae; genus Rhineura; species Rhineura floridana. Next base: position 104,119,204 of record NC_084486.1, read on the forward strand.
TAAATAATTCTATCTTTGGCTCAAGATGGCCATAAAGAGCATAGCTAGAAGAAGAAAGGTCACTAATATTGTAGGTATGGGGAAACTGTGCCCCTTCCAGATGTTGCTGTGCCCCTCCCAGATCATTAGCGATGTTGGCTGGGCTGACTGGAGATCGAGTTCAGCAACATCTGAACAGTCTTAAGTTCCCCACCCTCTTCTAAATAAACTAGGTCATTGGGTCAACTGGAACACAATTGAGGAGACATACTGACCATTTTTATCAGCAAGTGAACTGTGGTGATAGTGTTCATACAACCTCCTTTATGGGTTCAGTGAATGTGTGAGGGGGTAGTGGGATCACACACGTGCTGCCCCTGCCCCTGCCAATCATGTGTTCAATGTTAACTGAGAAAGGGGCCCTAAGTGGGTACAGCTGTAAGCATATAGGATTCTTTCACTGGATTGGAAACCTTGATTGGCCAGGTTTCCCAATCAGGTGTAGGATCTGTAGGACACTAATGTTGAATATGTGGTTGCATATCCCACTCCCTCATCACATGCTCACTAGAATATGTGAAGGGGTTTGTATGAATACCTTTATCATATATCAATATTATGTAAATTGCTAAAGTTAATGGTGGAAAAGCAACTCAACTAAACACATGTAAAATATCATGAATATTTGATACTAGTCAGCTGGACATAGAAACAAGAGGAAGTTGGTCACACCTTAATTCCCCTGAATGGTTCAAGCAGAGGTTCAACCCAAATTATACAATAATCCATATGTGTGACATAGTTTGGATGATGCCACCAGCATTACAGATTAAAGAAACACTGAAGTGGGTGGGATAGAATTCACAAAACTTTCTCTGACCAACTACCCCAGTAGAAGATCTGATACTGAATCAACATCTTTCAATAATATCTGGCTGTAGTTGCACCATGCAATCTTCATTGTTTTTGCATTACAAGTTAGCTCATCAGAACTCCTATATGATGGTCAAATATGATCTTCCAACTACAAAACTGGCCTTGATTATATAAGCAGATGAACCCCTCACAGTTTGATCACTGAGTTTGAATGATTTCACATCCAAACAAGGACTTTATTTTACCATTCATAAAGGGTGATCTGTTCAAGGTGGAGAATTTTCCTAGCATTAAGAACATAAGAACATAAGAAGAGCCTGCTGGATCAGGCCAGTGGCCCATCTAGTCCAGCATCCTGTTCTCACAGTGGCCAACCAGGTGCCTGGGGGAAGCCCGCAAGCAGGACCCGAGTGCAAGAACACTCTCCCCTCCTGAGGCTTCCGGCAACTGGTTTTCAGAAGCATGCTGCCTCTGACTAGGGTGGCAGAGCACAGCCATCATGGCTAGTAGCCATTGATAGCCCTATCTTCCATGAATTTGTCTAATCTTCTTTTAAAGCCGTCCAAGCCAGTGGCCATTACTGCATCTTGTGGGAGCAAATTCCATAGTTTAACTATGCGCTGAGTAAAGAAGTACTTCCTTTTGTTTGTCCTGAATCTTCCAACATTCAGCTTCTTTGAATGTCCACGAGTTCTAGTATTATGAGAGAGGGAGAAGAACTTTTCTCTATCCACTTTCTCAATGCCATGCATAATTTTATACACTTCTATCATGTCTCCTCTGACCCGCCATTTCTCTAAACTAAAAAGCCCCAAATGCTGCAACCTTTCCTCGTAAGGGAGTCGCTCCATCCCCTTGATCATTCTGGTTGCCCTCTTCTGAACCTTTTCCAACTCTATAATATCCTTTTTGAGATGAGGCGACCAGAACTGTACACAGTATTCCAAATGCGGCCGCACCATAGATTTATACAACAGCATTCTGATATCGGCTGTTTTATTTTCAATACCTTTCCTAATTATGGGTAGCATGGAATTTGCCTTTTTCACAGCTGCCGCACACTGGGTCGACATTTTCATCGTGCTGTCCACTACAACCCCGAGGTCTCTCTCCTGGTCGGTCACCGCCAGTTCAGACCCCATGAGCGTATATGTGAAATTAAGATTTTTTGCTCCAATACGCATAATTTTACACTTGTTTATATTGAATTGCATTTGCCATTTTTCTGCCCATTCACTCAGTTTGGAGAGGTCTTTTTGGAGCTCTTCGCAATCCCTTTTTGTTTTAACAACCCTGAACAATTTAGTGTCATCAGCAAACTTGGCCACTTCACTGCTCACTCCTAATTCTAGGTCATTAATGAACAAGTTGAAAAGTACAGGTCCCAATACCGATCCTTGAGGGACTCCACTTTCTACAGCCCTCCATTGGGAGAACTGTCCGTTTATTCCTACTCTCTGCTTTCTGCTTCTTAACCAATTTCTTATCCACAAGAGGACCTCTCCTCTTATTCCATGACTGCTAAGCTTCCTCAGAAGCCTTTGGTGAGGTACCTTGTCAAACGCTTTTTGAAAGTCTAAGTACACTATGTCCACTGGATCACCTCTATCTATATGCTTGTTGACACTCTCAAAGAATTCTAATAGGTTACTGAGACAGGACTTTCCCTTGCAGAAGCCATGCTGGCTCTGCTTCAGCAAGGCTTGTTCTTCTATGTGCTTAGTTAATCTAGCTTTAATAATACTTTCTACCAGTTTTCCAGGGACAGAAGTTAAGCTAACTGGCCTGTAATTTCCGGGATCCCCTCTGGATCCCTTTTTGAAGATTGGCGTTACATTTGCCACTTTCCAGTCCTCAGGCACGGAGGAGGACCCAAGGGACAAGTTACATATTTTAGTTAGCAGATCAGCAATTTCACCTTTGAGTTCTTTGAGAACTCTCGGGTGGATGCCATCCGGGCCCGGTGATTTGTCAGTTTTTATATTGTCCATTAAGCTTAGAACTTCCTCTCTCGTTACCACTATTTGTCTCAGTTCCTCAGAATCCCTTCCTGCAAATGTTAGTTCAGGTTCAGGGATCTGCCCTATATCTTCCACTGTGAAGACAGATGCAAAGAATTCATTTAGCTTCTCTGCAATCTCCTTATCGTTCTTTAGTACACCTTTGACTCCCTTATCATCCAAGGGTCCAATCGTCTCCCTAGATGGTCTCCTGCTTTGAATGTATTTATAGAATTTTTTGTTGTTGGTTTTTATGTTCTTAGCAATGTGCTCCTCAAATTCTTTTTTAGCATCCCTTATTGTCTTCTTGCATTTCTTTTGCCAGAGTTTGTGTTCTTTTTTATTTTCTTCATTTGGACAAAACTTCCATTTTTTGAAGGAAGACTTTTTGCCTCTAAGAGCTTCCTTGACTTTGCTCGTTAACCATGCTGGCATCTTCTTGGCCCTGGCGGTACCTTTTCTGATCTGCGGTATGCACTCCAGTTGAGCTTCTAATATAGTGTTTTTAAACAACTTCCAAGCATTTTCGAGTGATGTGACCCTCTGGACTTTGTTTTTCAGCTTTCTTTTTACCAATCCCCTCATTTTTGTGAAGTTTCCTCTTTTGAAGTCAAATGTGACCGTGTTGGATTTTCTTGGCAATTGGCCAGTTACATGTATGTTTAATTGAATAGCACTGTGGTCACTGCTCCCAATCGGTTCAACAACACTTACATCTTGCACCAGGTTTCGGTCCCCACTGAGGATTAAGTCCAGGGTTGCCGTCCCTCTGGTCGGTTCCATGACCAACTGGTCTAGGGAATAGTCATTTAGAATATCTAGAAACTTTGCTTCTTTGTCATGATTGGAACACATATGCAGCCAGTCTATGTCCGGGTAGTTGAAGTCACCCATTACTACCACATTTCCTAGTTTGGATGCTTCCTCAATTTCATATCTCATCTCAAAGTCTCCCTGAGCATTTTGATCAGGGGGACGATAGATCGTTCCCAGTATTAAGTCCCTCCTGGGGCATGGTATCACCACCCACAACAATTCTGTGGAGGAGTCTGCCTCTTTTGGGGTTTCAAGCTTGCTGGATTCAATGCCTTCTTTCACGTATAGAGCGACTCCGCCACCAATACGTCCTTCCCTGTCCTTCCGATATAGTTTATATCCAGGGATAACCGTATCCCACTGGTTTTCTCCATTCCACCAGGTCTCCGTTATGCTCACTATATCAATGCTCTCCTCTAAGACCAAGCACTCCAGTTCTCCCATCTTGGTTCGCAGGCTCCTAGCATTAGCGTACAGGCACTTGTAAGCAGTGTCTCTCTTCAAGTGTCTTTGGCACTTGTGGTTAGGCCTGTGGTAATTTTGCTCTTCTGAATTTATATCCTGTGCCCCTGCTCTCACAATGCCTACTTCTAGGCCTACCCCTTTTAAAATTTCATCATTTCTTTGGTTTTTATCCCAGGGGGGAGGTTTATTCCGAACCGGACCTTTCTCAGCTCCTGTCGGGTTTCCTCCCTCAGTCAGTTTAAAAGCTGCTCTGCCACCTTTTTAATTTTAAGTGCCAGCAGTCTGGTTCCATTCTGGTTCAAGTGGAGCCCGTCCCTTTTGTACAGGCCCGGCTTGTCCCAAAATGTTCCCCAGTGCCTAACAAATCCAAACCCTTCCACCCGACACCATCGTCTCATCCACGCATTGAGACTGCTAAGCTGGGCCTGTCTGGCTGGTCCTGCGCGTGGAACTGGTAGCATTTCAGAGAAAGCCACCTTGGAGGTCCTGGCTTTCAGCATCCTACCTAGCAACCTAAATTTTGCTTCCAGGACCTCACGGCTGCATTTCCCCATGTCATTGGTGCCAACGACATTCTAGAGTATCTTTCTTACAGTGCCCATGATTCCAAGGAAAAGCTTTGCCTTGGAGTAACTATAAAACTACATAAGATTTGGAAAAGTCTGTAAGTGTGATCCTTATTCAATATTAATATCCTAGTCAGGAGCAGAGATGAAGAGGCAAGTTATTCTCTTGAGTTTTCTTCAGGCAAGGAGTCCCCTCAGGCACTCCTTGTTCTTCATGCTTCTGTGGCTGGGAGTCTGATTAGTGGCCAGAGGCTGGTTTATGCTGATGCCTGTTTATTTGTACTAAACCTATTCTTTGCCCCAAAGAATCCTTATTTTACCTGTACACCTTACACATTCTGCACTAAAGCAACTATGTTGCTCAGTGCTGGGGTAATGGAAGGACCCAACAGCATTTTCACTGGGAACTGTTCAGTATTCATTGTAGTTGCCTAGATTATAAATCCACGAAACTAGGAATTAATAATGGCAATGCTGGCGTATGGTGCACTATCCACCATAAACAATGCTCTAATTACTTTGTTTCAGTGATTAAAAAAAACCCAACTTGCTGACTTCACAATGTGTAGTCATGCAAACAGGAATTGACAAGTCAGCCTATTATTACATGGTCTCAGTACAAGCAATGCACGCGCTGCCAAAAATGTGGTCTATTACCCAAATCGAATATGTGTACTGCACTTCTCACAGCTCTCAGCATCCTGACCATTGGCCATCCTGGGGCTGATAGGAGTTGTAGTTCAACAACATCTGGAGGGCATCACATTAGTTGCTCCTGCCATAGACTGTGTGGAACAGGATACTGGATTCTTTTATAGCAGGGGTGGAGAACCTATGGACCTCCAGATGTTGCTGAACACAACTTCCCATGATCCCTGATTGGCCATGCTGGCAGGGGCAGCTGGAGTTAAAAAATATCTAGAATGCTATAGGGTGTTCCCCCTGCTTTACAGCTACTACCCATATATATTTTCATACAGTCTCATGGATTTCTCATTGTAATGTAATATTTTTTCATCCGTAGTTATTTATAAGAGTAATTTGAAATCACTTCACTGTAGAAAAATGTTACACTGGAGCCAGATCTCAATGAAAGCAAAGTATGGGGACAGCAAAGGAATATCTCAATGCTATAAATAGCTCCACACTCTGAAATGGCAAATTCTATTGCTTGGCATAGTCAAGATCACATGTTAATCCCCCCCCCGATTCTGTCAGTTTCTTCAGTGAATATAAACATGTTGAAGTGATCTTGTGAATGATTTAACATTTACTTGGATTACAATGGACATATCTAAAGATAGTTAAAGAGAGAAAGGTAACATGTCCTGAAAAGTGAACATGTGGAAACAGATTTAAATATCCACATACCATTTCAGCCTTGCGGGGGAGGAATGAGATTACATGTGAAGCATTAACTGCTGCACTAACTCCTTCAGAGCAAGTGGCAGATTGCTGCAGTGGATTGAATATGGCAGGGATTGCGAATGTTGTGCCCACAATTTCCAACAGTCCCAGTCATCACGGTAATGGATGATGGGAGTGGTAGGCCACAACATCTGACTGGAGGGCACTACTCACGCTATCCCTGGACTATGGTTTTAGGATCCCTGGGGATAGAAGTGCACTGATCTCCTGAAAAAGCAGTGCGGGTGGGGGTGAAACAGGAATATCAAAAATGCTGGTACACAGTCCCCTAGTAGAGACAAATGCACAAAGCTGTACAGTTGCAGAGGGCAGGGGACTTCCTGCTTAACATGCTCCAAGGTAAGAATACTAGTAATAAACTGAGAAGCCCCAATGTAGGCATGTTGTACAGTAGGCCCCACTCATATGGCGGGTTACGTTCCAGACCCCCGCCTAAAAGCAAAACCTGCCTAAAAGCGGAACTCTGTCAATAAAATGGTGCCTAACGTCTGAAAAAAGCCGTAAAAGCAAAACAAGAGCTGTATGAATGGGGCCTTACTCTAATTGAAAGCCGCTGTATTAGCGGAATGCCAAAAAGTGGGCTGCCGAAAAGCGGGGTCCTACTGTACGGGTTTTGTGGTACATAATGGCTAAGTTCCACGTCTACTTTGGGAGGCAGTGTGCTTCTGAATACCAGTGGCTGGTAAACACAATTGGGGACAGTGCTGTTATGCTCAGGTTCTGTTTGTGGGCTTCCCATGGGCAACTGACTGGCCACTGTGAGAACAGGACACTGAAAGATGGTTTCAGTAGCTTTGTATGGTCTGTGCATCACACTCCAAATAGGAGAGCTGCTGTCAAATCCAGCCTTTGCATAATCTTCTGTCTTTCAACATTCACAATCAAACCGTTATTTCAAAAAATCTGAGACTCTTCTTTTTGTTTGATATCTGAAACTCTGTTTCAGTACCTAATTACTTCCTCACCCAGAGATATCATACCGAGATGTGACAGCTTAGTACTAAAATGGCATTTAATTGCATGTACATTATATCTCATGGAAGCCCAATCAATTGCCAGTGCTTCACATTAATTATTTTGAAAATAAGTATTTGGGGTTCTGCTTCTTGCTCACTTTAAGCTATCTGCTAAAGACAAGTGATAGGATATGAGTCTCTCAACTGAGAGAGCACTCCACAAAATCTTTGTGTCAGAAGGGTGCTTGGGCAGGGTGGCCTTATATTTTTAATTTTGCAGTATTTCTTAAATTTTAGTGTTTTGTCTCTTGTTTGCCACCCTGGACTCCTTCTGGAGGGACTTGTGGGATAGAAATTTAATAAATAAATAAACAATATATTTCCATGGACAAAAATGTGTATAATGTTTCCCAAGGAAACTGATAACAATATTGCCTTTTCCTTTTATTATACTCTAAGCAATGTCATGCTTTCATTTATAGCATTCTATGCATACTGCTGGTTTTATCACTGGGTGGGGGAGGTTGATACTGATATTTATTTTATAAACCTGTTGAAAATATATACAAGGAGCAGTTTTTGTTATTTTTCTAGAGATATATTCTTAAAATATATTATATCCTCTGAACTATAGGTATCTTTTAAGAAGTAGTGCACATGGAGAACACAGTCTTTTTCAATGATCCAGCTTTCAGTAGTCAATCACTGTGAAAAAAAATTGAAAATTTTTTGATAGTTATTTTCTTAGATGAGGTTGAAGAGCATGGACTCAGTCGAAAGATCTACAGGGTCCCAGCATACCCATGAATCTACTCAAGTCTGCAAGTTGTCATCACTCCTTCCATCAAGTAGAGCAGCATTAGAGGCTATCCCATAGCCTTTAGGCTATATAGTATCCAAGTATCCCCCACTGAAGGGGACATAAGGTGTAGTGTGCAACTATATACAGTGTGTAGAACAGAGCTTGGACGTAACTTGTTATTTTTAATGAGTTACTTGTAATTAGTTACAATTTTAAATAACGAGTGGGTAATTCCATTACATTTGGCAAGTAACGGAACGACTAGTAATTTCCCTACTTTTCAGCTGCAACTTTAACGTTTCCATGTTAGGTTGGACGTTACTTGGGGGCGGGAACAAGGGGAAGTCAGCTCCTGGCTGTGATTGGTTAACACAAGACATGTGCCTCACACTGACTGGACCTCTGCGCAGACTGTCTCTTCCCTCATGATCTGTGTTAGGAGGCACGAGGGAAGAGGTGAATAGGCAGGGCCTGCTAGCGTCTGAGAGGAAAAAATGGATGCCGGAGGAAAAAGCCAGGGCAAGGACAATGGAGGAGAAGGCAGCAGCAGAATGGCGAAGAGCTGTGGAGGTGAGTGATGATGATTTGTGTGTGTGTGTGTGTGTGTGTGCGCGCGGCCCCTTCTGCCCCATGTGGCATTTCCCCCCCACCCCCCATGGCCCTTTCTGCCCCTCCCATTGCCTCTCCTTGCCTTGCTGCCGCCCCCCCATCAATCACAAGGCACTTCTGAAACTTTGGCCTAATCAGAGCTTGGCAAGTTACTTTTTTGAACTACAACTCCCATCAGCCCTAGGCAACATGGCCACTGGATTAGGCTGATGGGAGCTGTAGTTCAAAAAAGTAACTTTTCCGAGCTCTGGCCTACTTCTCTTCCTTCCCCCCCTTTTTGAACTCTCCCCCTTGTTCCAATGCATACCTGTGTGCTGTATTTATCCAGACAGAGCACTCCTGCCTTTTAAAATGCCGGCTAGCTTTTTATTGTATATTTATTTGAACTCCATCTTTCTTTTTATTTGTATTTTTGTCCTGTTTAATCACAAGACTGAATTGTATGTGGGACAAAAACTGTCTCAGTAATAATAATAATAATAATAAAAATAAAAAATCATTAGGCGTATAATAAATGGCTTAAGGCTGATTTTTTTGTTCTTGGAAGAGATGAGGTGAGAAGTAGGGTCCTTGCAGCTCTTCCTCTTAGTCCCCCAGCTCTCAAACTCATGTTCTGTGAGAAAGAGAGAGATGCCCAGTCCCAGAGAGAGATAGACTGTTGACAATCTCTGCTAATATCTATACAAATGTACATAACATGCATCACCTGAACTCACATGATCTAGAGTTACCTTAGATCTTGCAAGATTTGCAAATGAGAAGCAATAGGGTTTTATATTCGTTCTGATTGTCTATTGGGCTATCATAGGTTATATGTTTTTTTCATTTTCTATGGCAAAAACTCCAACTTCAGTGGAATTTATGTGATGTGTTCTAATCATTTGAATTTGGCTAATGAATGCTTTATTCTTTCATCAGAACTTTAGCAGTAGTACTAAAATATTAATAAAAAAGAAAAGGGAAAGAAAAAATACTTTACATACATCATTCAGCTGTATTGCTAATTATAGATATAGATATAAAAGATAAATGGCATTTTGTCAAAAGTATTTTTGTCTACATTTTATACCTCATCCTTGGTTTTCCAAGCTTGGCATGGAATGCTTCTCATACAGAATTAATTTGAAATGCTGCATATTTATTATCATAATCATCATATTCAAAATAAAAAATATATGTACCGCCTTCAAGTTGTTTCCAACTTATGGTGACCCTATGAATAGGGTTTTCATGAGGCTGAGAGGCAGTGACTGGCCCGAGGTCACCCAGTGAGCTTCATGGCTATGTGGGGATTTGAACCCTAGTCTCATTTTGTTCTCACAACAACCCTGTGAGATAGTAGGTTAGACTGGCCCAGGCAGGGTTATTCAGTGAGCAAAAATGATGCAAATAGGATCTCTTTTAATTGTGCTATCGACCTGCTTACTTCCACTCTGACTGGGGCATCTTGCAGCATGGGGAAGAGATGGGGGCACATCACAGCTGAAGTTCACCCATATAGGAGCATTATCTCTTGTTTATTACAGAGACGCCTGTTGCAGGTTTTGCTGCTGAGAGCAGCAGTCAGTTAGTGCGGCCACTTGAGTCACAGCTTGTTGATCCTGAGGAGGCAAAACTAGAAAGTGAGGTTCAGAAAGGAGGCCCTGTGCATGAGGAGGAGGAGGGCATGAAGCAGTGCCAGTTGCCCCCAGCCACATCTGCAGAACAGCAAGTACCATGGTTTGGCTTTGAGAAAGCTTGTACATTTGTGAGCCAGAGTGGGAAAAATGTTGTTGTACGATGCAATTACTGCCTTCCAAGGATCAAAAATCTGAGATCAGCTGTTTCCTCCTCATCCAATGTGAAGAAACATTTTGAGGTAAGCCTTTGTCATGCTGGTCCTCAAAGAGTGTCCATTGTCTATTTATGTTTAAATTGTGAAGTTCCTCTTCCATTTTTTCTTGGATTCATGCTTTGTTCTTCTTCCTCAGAGAGCACACCCTGAGAAGCTGAGAGCAATTGAAGAAGCAATAAAGGCAAGGAGACGTGGCCTTCCTGAACCAATGCATGACACCCCTCCTCCCAAAATGCTGAAGCAGCAGCAGACAACCCTTGAGAGGTGGGGATCTGGCAGGGAGCCTGTCACCCAGAGCAATCTCGACAGGAGAATCATTGATTTCATTGTAGAGGAGACATTACCACTTCAGACTGTGGACAAACCATCATTCATTAATCTGGTTTGCATTGGACTCCCCAAAGATCTCACCATCATATGTGCCAAGACTCTGAGAGACAGAATTGAGAAGAGAGCATGCCACATGAGAGAAACGCTTGCAAACCAAATGGGTGCTGTGGCATATATAGCAACCACTGCAGATTGTTGGACCAATGGCAAGAAGAGTTACTTTGGGGTAACAGCCCACTGGATCAACCCAACTACCCTGAAATGTGAGGTCGGGGCCTTGGCTTGTAAGCGTCTGAAGGGGCGCCATACATACGATGTCCTTTCAAAAGCACTGCATGATGTATATGTGCAGTACAGGATCCACAACAAAGTTATGTGCACTACTACAGACAATGGCTCCAACTTTGTGAAAGCGTTCAGAGTTTTCATGGCCAAAGAACCAGTGGAAGCTGCAGGCACCAGTGACGATGATGGTGATAACCAGGAGGAGGAGGAGGTAGAGGTGGAGTTTGTGCCTATCTGTGAGATCCTGGACACAGGACCTGAGGCAGAGGAAGAAGCTGCAGACTCAGGAGAGGATTTTGTTTTACCACCACACCAGAGATGTGCTAGCCACACCCTCAACCTTGTGGCAACACAAGACATAGAGGCCATGCTTTCTGACTCCTCCAAAAGTAGTCTTCTTGGTCCTTTCAAGAAACAGTTTTGTTCCTTGATGGGAAAGTGCAGCAAGTTGTGGTCCAAGCAGAACCCGTCAGCACAGATTGCTGAGTATATCCGTGCGCAATGTGGTGTGTATCTGAAGGTACCGAATAAGACCAGGTGGAATTCCACCTTTGATGCGTTGAAGCAACTACATGAGCTCCTGTCAACTGTGCCACTAAAAATGCATACCATAATGGACTGCTGCTCCTTGTCCAGGATCACAGCTGCTGAGATTGAAGTGGTACAGGAATACACAGAGATTATGGAGCCACTAGCCCAGTCCCTAGATATCCTGCAACGGGAGAACGGCATGTTCATGGGGTATTTGCTACCAACGCTCTGCAATCTGGACCGCAAGTTAGAAGGACTGGAAAACAAACCTGAGAGGTACACATACTGTTTTCAGCTGCTGAGAGGTGTGCGCGAAGCCCTAAGAAAGCAGTTTGCAGCTATCTGAGAGGACAAGAGGCTTCTTCTGGCAGCCTGCCTACACCCTCGCTTCAAACTAGATTGACTGGAATCGTGTCAGGCCGCCACCCATACCAACAAGTAAGAACATTAGGGAAGCCCTTTGGGTGGATTACTCTAAGGGAAATGTTGTCTCAAGGGAGGCATCAGAGGGCTTAAGGTGGTAGGCAGGGGCTGGGCCTTTTCTTCCTGGGGCTCCTCATCACAACCTTGAGTTGCTGCAGGTAATCCTTAAGGGTCTGCTGTGCTGCCCCATGAGTGTGGTGACTTGGTCACCTTCCTACCTTCCATGTCATCATCCACAGGCTCAGGCTGGACCCTGAACCAGGGGACATGACAAGCATCAGGAAATGAAGAGCAGGTGATGGTTTCCTAACATATATGTGTTAACATATCCTCTCTCTTTCTTAGATACACAATGGAAGCCTTGTTGAAAGCTGAAATAAAGATGGGTGTACTTAATGAGGACAGTGATCAGTCTTCAGATAAAGACCAGGAAGGAGATGACTTAGAAGATGACTTCTTTAACTTTCTGCCCCAGGGCAAGAAGTCAGCAGTGGACACTGCTGAGGAGGAACTGGTGAGGTACCTGAGGTCTCCCAGCAGGGAAGTGTCATCACTCCATGGCTTTCCACGTGTGCTGCGGTGTTTTTTGCAGCACAACACAGGCATGCCTTCAAGCGCCGCAGTAGAACACCTGTTCAGTATTGGTGGCAACGTAATGACTGTAAAAAGACATTCCTTGTCTGACATGCTCTTTGAGCATCTTGTTCTTTTGAGACATAACAGAAACATATTATAAAAGCATTTCAAGTGTAAAATTTGATTTCAAGAGTTGGGGTATCTTCATTGCTTGGGGGGATGTGAGATTCTGTTATGCCATTATGTTAATCTTAAGGATATTTTTTTTTATTCTACTACCCCCTGTGTGTGTGTGTTTATTTTTAATATTGTTTTAGGCTTCTTAGATGTGCAGCAGCCAAGGCCAGCACCTTGTAGGAGTTTTTTTTAAAAAGTAACTGAAATGTAATTGTAGTGGTTACTTTTGAGAAAAAGTAAAGTAATCAGTTACTTTCAGAGCAATTGTAATTGTAACGGTAATTACTACTTTTTTGGGCCAAGTAATTGTAACTGTAATGTATTACTTTTTTAAAGTAATCTTCCAAGCTCTGGTGTGGAAGATCCATAGCTCAGTGCTTTCCATTCAGGTCCTAGGTTCAATCTTGAGCATCTCTGGTTAAAATATATCCAGCCACAGGGCTGAAAAATACCTCTGCCTGAGATCTTCAAGAGCCATTGTCACTCACTGGGCTAGAGGGACTGATTGTCTGACTCTCTGTAACAAAGCTTCACACATCACTATGTATATTTTAATTGCCCATATCCTAAAGACTCTACCCAAGGTACTACTGAGATGCTTGGTAGAAATCTATAATTGCCAATTCCAGCAATCATTGTGATTCCTCGACCATATATTACCTGATTCTTGTATCTGGGACTCTAGGGACTCTAAGGACACACACATTCTGTTCAACTAGAATCTTACTGAGGCATTCCCAAAATATTTTATAATAATGTTTCGATAAGGGCAAATTGGCATGATGCACTAATTTCAGGTTATTAATTTGCCTATCCTCAGGGGCTCAAAGTGACTTCTAATCATATGAAAATGTAATATACCACTAAAAGAATCCCTCACTACTCAGCAAATTTTCCCATTCTCTGCACATTTCTTAGCATAGTATGTAATCCATATTTTCTGCAAAAACACAAGAATTGCAATGCCACGTTTCCAGTGCATCATGCATTTTTCAAATCCATCTTTAGCACTTGACTAGTTGGCAAGACTAATTGCGGTGCATCCATCTTCTTCTGCAAGTATGAATTCTCTTTTACAGCTTTAATTTTTAAAAAGTTCCCATTAAAGAACAACTGAGGACACAACCATATGCTCTGGACAATGAAATATTCATTATCATTCAAAACAAGGAGAGGTATATCAAATTTAGGCATAACTAAGTGAATTCTGCATTAATGGTAAGTAGACTGATCCTGGCTTGGAGGTAAATCCAAAAGATTCGTCAAGAAATGGGCCCCTATCATATCGCTTTTGCAACCCAAGTTAGTCCCTTATCATCATTCTTTAGAGACTGAAGAAGAATCTCACAAGATGGAAGAAGTTAGACAAAACAGTCTGTATTTCTGTGGACTAAGGGTTCAAGTTCAAGTTGGTCATGGTTCCCAAGAAATGTAGGCATGGCCAATAAAGCACTGCACAGTTTCGTTTATTCACTCACCTGGTCGCAAAGAACAGCAATATATTGTTGGTAGTTAAGAACACTAGAACACACCTTCTTCTTATATATGGACTCTGCCATGCTACAAGAAAGCCCTTAAATGTTTTAGCACTATTGCTGTGCTGAAAATTACTCCAGCATTTCCCCCCTCTCCCCCTGAATAATTTTCTATTAATTAATGAGAAAAGAAATTGCTTTTAAAAATTATGAAAGGTGAGAGAAAATTTCTGGGAAATTATCACGGGTGGGGTGCAGGGTACATGCTGCTGGTATTTGTGAGTGACCTTTGTTTCACTCTCCTCGCCAATGATCTGCACTCTACAGCCTTCCTGGGTGTCTACTCCTCAATAAACCCCCAGGTAACACATCATTAGGCTACTGCTCCCGTAAGTCTTTTTCAGACCGGGAAGCCGGAGAGGTGGCAGAGTGCTAGAAAAATATTTGCCAGAAAGAAAAGACACAGACCACCACTTCGCAACAATAAGTTGAAAATTTTGCACCCACCTGTGGAAATTCTAAAGTGCCCTAAGTATGGGGAAGAAAAGGGAAAACTTTAAAGTAACTGGAAAACAGATTTCAGTACAACATGACTTAGGACCCAGACTCCCTAATGCCTCTGAGGCTATTCTCCGAGTTCCTTCTGCCATTAGAAGCAAGGCAGATATTCATCACAGACAGGGCCTTTTCTGTGGTGACATCTGAGCTCTGGCACTCCCTCTTTCTCAAAGATGTTTGCCTGACACTGAATCTGTTGACTTTTGCAACTGGTAGGAAAAACCCATTTCCCAAGGCTTTTGAATTTTTGGTGAAGGATGGATAAGATATCACCAGCCCTGTGGGTAGGGTAGGCTAAGTTAATATGTGTACATAAGCAACAGTTCTTGTTAATAGGTTGCAGAGGGCCCAACCCATATACCATGTACCAAGCCCAGGAAATCCTGTTGGCATCCCTGCCTGGGGACACATTGGTGTGCTGGATAGGAAAGCCTACAAGCCATATCCAGCCCATAAGCTTAGAGGTTCACCACCACTGCAACAGAGGCATGTCTAACATCAACTACTGAGTTCATGGCTGAGGCAAAATATGAACTAAGGGCTTCTAAGCTCATAATATTAACCAGCAGACTTACACCAGTCAAAAATAGGAATGTCTTAAGCTATCTATAGCTAAGGATAATGAAATAATGGCATCTATCCATTGTTGAATCTTTTGCAGATTCCACTTCTTCAGAAATCATTTTGCTCCCTCTTACACAGTGAGCGACTGAATTATGCTCACAACACACACACACTGTTTGCAGCCTCTTTACATGCAGAGTACACTCTTGCTAAGACAACTCTGCATTTCAGTTGCAGAAGCTGTCATCTCTGCAACGCTGACAAATGCAGGCTGAAAAGACAACAAGCTGAAATAAAAGCACTGAACCATATCAGCCTGAGAAGAGATGAAAGGCTGAAGTTTCAAACTGATTTACTTAATAAACCCAAATACTGATGTAAGCCATGAACTTGGGAAAAAAACTTAATAAATGTTGCACAGAGAACACAGCCACAGTTTGGAATGGGAAAAAAATGAATTACTTTCAGAAAAAAAGCATTAGCCCATAACAAGGAGCTTTGGACCCAAGATCCTAGGGAAAAATAAACTAAATTAAAGAATTGGTTATCCTCAGAAGACATTGGAGAGTCCCACCCTGCTTGCTACTCACATTGACCTGGTAGCGACCTCACAGTAGTTTTACAGAATGGGGATATTCCTGGATCTGGCACTGCTTCTAGAGTCCCAGCTGGCTTTCGGATCTTTTTTAGGTGCAACTTAAAGAACTAGTTATCACCTCTAAAACCTTCAACCGTTAGGGCCAGGATACTGAAAGACCACCTCTGCTTGTATGATCCTGCCTGTTCACTGAGATCATCAGGAAGGACCTTCTGATATCCAGTAGTGAGTGGCAGCATGTGACAGTGGTGCTTACCTGACCTCCCAGCAACTGAGTTGCTGCTGACCAGGAGGGAGAATAGGAGAGGCAAGGTGGCAGGGAGGTCAGTGCTGTGTAAATGCAGCAGTGAATCCAATATTTGGATTTGCGCAGCACCAACCTTTCTGTCACCTTGCCCTTTCCACTATCTCTCCCAGTAAGCAGCAGCCACTCCACTGCTTGGAAGTCCAGTAAGCATCACCACTCTACTGAGCTATCCATTATTGTCCCACCACCATCTGTTTATGGAAATGTGGAAAAGGTACTTCTCTGAAGTGGCACCCAGAATAGGAAAAATTCATCTCACCCCTTCTCTAATGGCCATACATCACCAAGTCACTTTGTTTACATAAGCTTTAGGCCTGCTCTCTCAGTGATTTCCTTTTTTTTCCTCTAGAGTTTTTTAATTTTATATGATGTTTACAGATGGTTCTTACTGTTTGATATAAATCACATTGAGCACTCAGTGAAAAGTGAAAAGGTGGGGCAGAAATCTTAAATAATAATTTGCTACTGAATCCACCCACAGCACAAGGAATAGCTACTTGGACAATTCCATTTCATTTAGCGAGCAGAGCAGGGCACAGCCTCAGTCCTCTCCCAGGCAATGGTACATATAGGGCTACCAATAAGCAGCCTGTATTAGGCATTAGTTTAGTGTATTATCCAGCATGGAATTTTTGCATTCTGCCATGTTAAATTGAACATACACCCCATCCTATTCTGCTGCTTCCCATAAGCTCATTTCAAAACAAAATCTTATAAAACTTATAGTTCTGAACTCAGAAACGCTTTCTTAACAACCCTCTTAAATTTTCATGGTGATACACCAAACACTCAGGGAGAATCTAGAGTTTAAAGCCTAAAACAAGAGTAAAATAATGCAGGCCCAGTTGGACTTTTTTCTGACAGTGGTCTCATAATTTGTTGAAATTAATTAAAAAGCAGCCATGTTCACAGAATACATGGAATCCTATTAATGACCTTGCCCCATACTCTGACCTTCATCTTCTGCTGTTTAAAAGTTTAAAAAGCATGCCTGATTTTTAATTAACTTAGGAAAATTAACATTGGAGTCTATGATAGCGCAGACATGTTCAGTAAGACTGGCAACTCTCAGTGTTCTAAAAACTAGACTCACAGCTGTTTGGCTTAGCAAATCAGGGGGCCACACCCACACCAGACATTTATCTCACTTTAAACAGTCCTGGCTTCCCCCAAAGAATCCTGGGAAGTGTAGTCTGTGAAAGGTGCTGAAAGTTGTTAGGAGGCTCCTATTCCCCTGACTGAGCTTCAGTGGCGAGAGTGGTTTAACAGTCAGCCCTTCTTCCCAGAGAATTCTGGGGACTGTAGCTCTGTGAGGGGAATGGGGTGTCTCCTCACAACTCTCAGCACCCTTCACAAGCTACACTTCCCAGGATTTTTATTTTGTCAATAAGGCCTAGAACTCCATCTCATGTCACCACTGTTTACCTCAGTTCCTCAGACTCCCTTCTTGAAAAAGTTAAATTAGGCACAGGGATCACCCCTATATATCCAAATAATGCATTCAGCTTCTCTGCAATCTCCTTATCTTCTTCTAGCACATCTTTGACTGATGTATCATCTAAGAATGCAAGAGTCCCCTTAGCTACTAATGTATTTGGAGAATTTTTCGTTGTGGTCTTTATGTGTTTAGCAATGTGCTCCTCAAATTGTTTTTAGCATCCCTTATGTCTGCTTGCATTTCTTTTGTCAAATTTTGTGTTCTTTTTGTTCTCATTTGGCCAAAAACAACACCAGCCCCCCCCCTCCAAGTTATTTTTCAGTAGCATGAGGCAGGAGAGGGATCAGACACCATCAGACACCACCTCTGCCTTGTGATCTTCTGTTTGTGATCTTCTGGGCCAGCCCTACCATTGCACAGAGTAAGGAAGCTGCCTTAGGGAGAAAGAAGCCTGCCTCAAACCCTGAACACCTGCTGGCTGTCGGTGTCAACAATACACACTTGGTATAACGCAGCTTCCTATGGTCCAATGGGGACAGAAGTCTACAATCCCACTTAGCAGAATGAGCAGGAAGGTCCTAAATGCGACAGGGATGCCTTTAAAGCCATACAGGTTGGCAACCATAACTGCAACTTGTGGTAACAGATGTCACAGTTTAATACGCAGTAGGTGAAGTTCAACCTTTTGTCTGTCCTGAATCTTCCACCATTCACCATTCACTGTCCTCAGTCTCCCACCATTCGATGATCCTAGGTTCTAGTATTATAAGACTGGGAGAAAAACTATCTACATTTCCAAACCATCCATAATTTTATACACCTTTATCATGTTTTCCTGTACTCACCTTTTTCTAGACTAAAAAGCCCCAAAAGTTGTAACCTTTCCTCATAGGGAAGATGGTCTGTTGCCTTGATCATTTTGGCTGCCCTTTTCTGCTCACTTGCCTCAGTTTCCTGAGGTATCTCCTCTGCAAAAATAGATTATGTCACAGCTGTGGTCTGAATTGTGTTAATATGGAGGGGTCTGATATGAGTGGAAGGTATTGCTTGCTGTCATGGGATCTATAAGCACATACAATAACAGTACAAATCTCCTGCCACCAAGCAATACCATTCTAAACATGACATCAGACACCAACAGGTCAACATAATCCAGACTACAGCTGTGCCACAATCAGAAAGCAGGAAATAACGTCAAAAGAACAGAGCACTTTCTGTGAGCTCCACCTCTGAACCTTGACCTCCCATACTCTGTTTGGGGATTAATGTGGCAGGGTGGATGTACTTGTAACAGCCCCACATTTGCAAATCACCAGCCACCATGGGTAGAAGATGGTATTTCCTCTGTTTGCTGTTAGAGGTCTCAGATACAGAATCTTGACAGGTCTGTGGGAAAATGAGCTTTCCAAACAATTTTCTTTGAGCAAGATCTAAAAGGTTTCATACACATATGAAAAACTGCTGAGGTGCTTTCACTATTTCAGTGCATGTTTGTTCATTTCGTTTCCTTTGACTTTTTTTATTAAAACAATTCAAACTCTGTCCCTTGAAAGATATTCAATACTGGGTGTTGGCTAAAATTGGTTGCAGAAGCAGCCATTTCTACCTATGCTGAGCCTGGAACAGACAGAGTATTTGGGGGCAACACAGGAAGTGATTGTCTGATCACCGGTGCTTAAGAGGCAATTACTAGGCCTGAAAGCATTTGTACTGGCTCATCAATCTGCTACCAGTTGTGACAAGGTATATTGATGTTCAGACCACCACATTATTTTTTCTAAACAATGTTTCCACAGACCTCCGCTACAACTCTGATTTTGAATGCTCCATGTCCTGGACTGTTCAACTTATGAGATGAATGAATGATGTCTCTTGAAAGCAGCATTACAGGTATTCAGGGAGGTTATAACTACCTCACTGATTTCTAGTCTTCTTAGCTAAGGCAGCAGCTGCTAAAAGTACATTGAAAATGGGACCTGGTGAAATGCTACTGCTCAGCATGCTCTGATTGCAGACATCTTTGAGGAAGAAAGACATTCTTGACAATCTAGGTGAATTACATCATTTTATTTTTTCTTCTTATTAGCAGATAGACAAATAGATATAAAATAGCAATCACAAATTCACATAAATAATATTAATAGCATCCATAGACACTTTGTTGTTGTTGTTATGTGCCTTGAAGTCGATTAACGACTTATGGCAACCCTATGAATCAGCGACCTCCAAGAACATCTGTCATGAACCACCCTGTTCAGATCTTGTAAGTTCAGGTCTGTGGCTTCCTTTATGGAAACAATCCATCTCTTCTTTGGCCTTCCTCTTTTTCTACTCCATGCTGTTTTTCCCAGCATTATTGTCTTTTCTAGTGAATCATGTCTTCTCATGATGTGTCCAAAGTATGATAATCTCAGTTTCATCATTTTAGCTGCTAGTGACAGTTATGGTTTAATTTGTTCTAACACCCAATTATTTGTCTTTTTCGCAGTCCATGGTATGTGCAAAGCTCTCCTCCAGCACCACATTTCAAATGAGTTGATTTTTCTCCATAGACACAGTTCCGTTAAGATGGGAATGAAAAATAGATGAGTGAATTGAGATATTTTATTTATATTCTGGATTTAGGTCAGGAAAATAGGTAAGCTTCCCTTTCCCCCCTCCCAATTCTGAACCTGTTACAAGTAACAGATGTAAAAACTCTTTTTCAGTGCAATCCGCTGGATGTCTAATCAGAAGTATGTCCCACCAAGTTCAATGGGAGTCACTTCTGTGTAAGGGAGTATAAGATCACAACCTTAATATCCAGTTTCTAAGTAGTAGCTTGTGTTCAAATCAATCATGGCTGTAAATCCAGCCGGATTAATATTACAAAGGAAAGAAGAGAGAAAGGACAGTATGGATGTTGTACTACTAATGGGGATTAGCCTAGTTTTACAAAATGACCCCCAAGTGGATGGTCAGTGAAACCTTTGAGTGGTACAGGCACTGTAATTCTAAACATTAGCACCAGCATTCCTTCTCACAATTCTGTTGTTAATGGCCTCATAATGCCCACCCAAGAATATAGTGCATGTCATTGCACAGATGCAGCAGCCAATACCAGTCCGTGTTTGCCATTGTAGTAAGTCTATGGTTCCAGCTAGCAGTGATGTAGGGAAAACAAAGGAAAGAAGCTGTGCTAAAAGAATTCAGGGAAAGGACAATGAAAATTAGAGTTGTTTGTACCTTCTCACCATCTCCTTAATCACTACTAGGGATGGGACAGTTGACTGATTTTGTTTGCCTTTTAATGAGAAACTGCCTAATGTGCACTTCTTAAATCAATACATGAACTGAAACGCACCTCTCCTTCAAAATTCACACTTCTCTGAATAAACAACATGTACAAAAATGTAGATATGAAGGGAAAGTATGCATAATAATGCAAATATTTGTGAAAAATAACATACAAAAATACATTATAATACAGGAAAATGCTTGCAAAAGCATGTATTAGTCAAAACTGAATACAAAATGTGTTGATTAGGAAAAATTTACACTAAAATGCTCACAAACTTTCATGTTAATGTTTTTTCTATATTGCTGTGGAAATGTGAAGACCTGAATTTGAGACTGAAAAAATGAGAAACTGACAGAAACCAGTTTGTCCATCCCTTATTATGACTCACTTTTCTTTGACATATGTACCAATATTGGCCAAACATCTGAAAATTATTACTCTGGAACACAAATGCTAATTTTAGGCCTGCTGCAGTACCCAACAATACCAGACAACCACTCCCTGGGGCACATGGAGTCAGTGGCACAGCTAGGTAATTTCAGACCCTGAAATGAATGGTCTTATGGGGAGGGGGGGAGCTTTTAGATGGTCACATGTATTACTTCAGTTGGAAAGGACACAATTATTAATCTTCTCTCCTCCCCTCTGCCCCAGCACTTCCCACCATCCCATGCTTCTACACTGCTGATACGTTAGAGCAAAAAACAAACAAATTTTTTTGAAAAATGAGCAATACTCTGAGCATATGTACTTTCCCCATTTTAACCTCACTTCAATCATAGCACCATCATTACAAGAATAAAATGAAGATTAAGCACCATTTTGTTGTAGAAAATTGCAATTTTAAACTAAAAATAATAAAATGAGCATCTGTAATCATGTGCATGCCCAGCCAGCCACTCTAACTATATATTTTTTTAAAAAACCAGTTAAGCAAAGATGCTGCAGCAACACCAGTGAGCCCCAGCATGCCCATGCTAGCCCAGCTGCTGATGCAGGCCTGTTTGCCATTGCTCCAGTTATCTGCCACTCTCTAGGTTGTCATTTAGAGAGGCTTGGGCTATGGCCCTGATGTCCAGCCCTAGCTTCACCAGTGAGTTACATTCAGCCCCTGAACCACTGGATTTCTCCCAGCACAACCTATGTCAAACACCAGATTGAGAGTATTACCTGTAACATGTGCTGGGCCAATGCTGTATTGAGACAGCCCCATGGATCTCATAGCAGTCATGAAATCCTGAAAGTGGCTGCAGCATGAATATTGAAGTCCCTCAGGTGTACGGTCTTAAGCTTCTCCAATATCATACTGGAAGATACCTTTGCCAGCTGAGCCAGGAAGGTTATTGGGCAGCAGGGTGGGCGTTACACAAACAAAATATCTATGAGTGTGCATGTCACAGCATGTACAAAGGTCCATCTAAACTCAGCTTTTTGATTAAAGTAGAGATTCAAAAACACCTAATACTGACCTTGGGGCATTTCTTAATATCATAACTGACGGTTTGCTTTCCTTAGCTTTTGACACTGTTTTCTTGTACTATCAAAGGCCAGTTTGTCTAGGCTAAATCACAAGTGTTTCTTCTGCAAAATCATTGTCAGTATTTGCTGTCTGTGTTGCTAAACAGCAATACTATTCCTTCAGAATAATAATATGATAGCCCCATTTTAACCTTATTATTTTGCTTTCAGATAATGTTGCTCACATTTCTACTCCAGCCAGAATTTTTATGCTCAACTATAAAGAAAGGAACAGCCATAAAGCCTCAAAAGTAGGCACACGCTGTCAGGAAAATCACCAGTGAGATTATTCAGATTTGAATGGATAGTTCCCTACAGTTAAAATAATACGTTAACATCACAGAATTTTACAGCTTTAGGGATCACAACTTTAATTTCATAGTGCAGCATATTTTCTTTGCCATCAACCAGAACCTTAAAAAAAGGCATATAGCTCTTGAGAGTTCAGATAACTTGATACTTAATAACTCTGAAGATAGCTGTGAGCACTTAGCTCTTAGCAAAAATTTGAAAGGAATGTGTTTCTATCTGAGTCAACAATACATACTTCTGCTTTCTTGGACCCATACCAACCATTTTGGATCCTGCGATTGGCAAGTGAGGCCTTGTTGGAGGTGCCACCATTGGGGGCTGCCCGGCTGGCGTTGAAACTGGACAGAGCTTTCTCAGTGGTGGTTCTCCATTTATGGAATGCCCTTCCAGGTGAGGTTTATCTGTCCCCCCCTTTACTGAATTTTAGGAGAAATTGAAAAACATTACCCAGTGTTTAATGGCTGAAGGATAATGTTCCTGGCAACCCTGAAATTATTGGCTGAGAGAGTTTTTAACTGTTTTAAAATGTTTTTAATGATATTGCTATTGATGTGTTTGCTTCTGTGGGCTCCTTGAGGTGGAAGGGCAGAATATAATTTGAATTTATTTATTTATTTAATTTATAATCCACTCTTCCTCCCAAAGAGAGCCCAGGGCAGCCAACAAATGATAAAACACTAAAAACAAAACATCTTAAAAAACAATTCCAATACAGATGCAGACTGGGTTAAGCTACCTACTTAAGAGGCTTGTTGAAACTACTTTTGGCATTGACAATGCTGAATGTACTGTATCCTGGTCAGGAATGTTGATCAAGCTATTAAATCAGGGATAGGGATCCTATGATCCTCCAAATGACCCAAATGAAGATCATAGAATCATAGAACAGTAGAGTTGAAAGGGATCTATAAGAACATCAAGTCAAACACCCTGCTCAATGGAGGAATCCAAGCTAAATACAAAGACAAAGATATTCACTTTAGTGTTCACAGGGAAGGTTCAGCCCTGCCTAGACCTCAAACCTGAAGTCTGCTCAGAGGAAGAAGGGGACCAGGACCTGAACTTCACACTGCCAATGGCCCTGAGGAGCTCTCAGATCTGGGCATCCCTGCCCAAGGTGTTGAGGTCTCCATATCAGCTTCCTGGGCTGATTTTCAGAGCCTCCCTCATTTTCCCAGGGCCAAAGGAACAGTGGAGATGGTGAGCCAGGCAGGAACCTCAGAGCTGCTGCTGAAATGCCCACCTAGCTGCTCATGATGCTACTTGGGTGAACTGTAAGGAACCCTGCACTGATCAGGTCCTCACTTGAGAGCCAGGAAGGAGTGGGGCCTCCAGTTTATATAAGCTCCCAGTCTGAGCTGTTTCTTTGCTGAAACTAGTGCTGCTTCCCAGTCTCTCAAAAGATGCCTTCCCCTACAAAAGACTTCTATTCTTCTCCATCATCCTCAGGCACTTTCAAACATCTTCAAAATGTTGGTGGGCTCAGGACTGATCTTACTTTACGGTTGTAAGGTGGCTATGGATGGTGTATGTGTTTTTCTTTCCATTAAACCTTCCTCCCCAGCCACACATGCTTCCTGAGCTGAAAAGCCACAGCAGAGGAGTTGCCTCACAGGGTTTTTCTATGAACTTTAAACAAAGCACTGGAAGCCAGGAAGGCTGGCTACCAAATGCTTGAGATCAGTTCACTCGCTGGTTTTGTTTGTAAGGGAAGCAATGTCTTTTTTAAAAATAAAATTAAAAAATACTATTTTTTAAAGGAAAAAGATGTCAGTTTTTTTAAAAAATAACAATAGCACAATATGAGCACAATATGTCTGAGCACAAGATGCAGCCTCCCCACCTTCCTGTGCTTGCATGAAAGCCCAGCTGAGGGTATCATGGGGTTGTCAGGAAAGGCAAGCACCTGGGAGAGCTGCAGAGGTGGAAGCTACTGGAGATATTATTTATAGAATGAAAGAAAAGACATTAGTCACAAACAGCCCTTGAACACCTTGAAAGCAAAGTAAGCACAATGAAACCCTGCAGCCCACCAAAACTTTTCACCAAAAGTTTCCCTCCTCTTTGATAATTTTCAAATGCAATTTCTGTTCTCATTAATTGATTGAGAATAGTTGGGAGAACTGAAACAACAGCTCTCATTCCAGCTCCAAGCTCCAGCCCTCTTGACCTGGGGAAATGGACAGGTGTATAAAGCTAGTAATAGATGGCATTGTGGGGCATTAGCCTGACCTCCCAACTGATGCTTGATTCTAGATCTACCACTTTCTGAAGCATGGAAACCAGGGACAGAGCCTTTTCAGGAGTAACACCTGATCTCTAAAATTATCTCCTTTTACCTGTTCTTGTGGTGCTATATATGACTTTTTAGCCTCCAGGTAAAAACTTTTTTTTGTTTCTCCAAGCTTTTAGATTTTTTTTACATCCTTCTGAGGTTTTTGGTGCTGTTTTAATCATTATTGCAATGAATTGTTTGCTTGTTAGATGCCTTGGTAATCTTATATTGAAAGACAAAATAATTAAAAAAATATTTCCAATGAAATAGTTTGGAGGGAAAGATATAAAGTTAGTAAAATATAATTTACTTCTCTAACATAATCATAAATTTATCACAAATATAAAACAATTTTGCTGACAGCACACAATCTAAATATCTAATTTAAAAATAACAATATCACACTCACCTTTGGGGAAATATAAGTGATTTGCAATTATGACTCTAAATGTTTCTTTATCAACCAAAGTAGTATTTTCATCTCCCATCCCACAGTCCAGCAACTGTACAGTAAAAGACACTACTCAAATTGTGATGATGCGATCTTTCATAAAAGAGTCCTGACTGACATTACTCCTTAACTCCTGCTGGACTGAAGATCTGGCATACCTTAAACACAAATGCTGTCTAATTGACATGTGTGATGTCATTCGAGGTGATGTAAACCTGGAGATTTGCCAATGAATATAAATAAATGTATACCTTTTGATGATATTGTTCGTCATGGTGTTAATGCACAGTGTAGAATTCTTGGCTAGACATGATATCATAGACTAATTCACTGGTGGGGTTATCCAACACCCAGGTACAGAGCTTGGAAAAGTTACTTTTTTGAACTACAACTCCCATCAGCCCCAGCTAGCATGGCCATTGGATTGGGCTGATGGGAGTTGTAGTGCAAAAAAGTAACTTTTCCAAGCTCTGCCAGGTGATGTGCACAAGCCTTCCCTCATGTTTACTAGTGCTGTGCAATTACTTGCACTGTACCTGGAAAATACCCAAGACTCACTGTTCAAGCAACAGCATGGGCAGTTACTGCTAGTCTCCAAAGCAATGCTATGCACTGCCAAAGAACCTGGAAACTTTGGGCTACTGGCTGTCTTTCAGCTTCACATTTATTTATTTATTTGCAAATTTATAAACCACTTTACAACAAAAAATTAACAAAGTGGTATACAATAAAATTAAAATCAGATGGATGGAAAGATCCAACTAGCATTGAGCTGGACTGATATTTGTACAGTGGCTTGCAAAAGTAGGCAGACCCCTGACCAATGCTCTCATAATACTGAATTACAAATGGTACATTGTAATTTTGTTTTGTATATTTTGAAACACTGAAACTCAAAATCAATTATTGTAAGGTGACATTGGTTTTATGTTGGGAAATATTTGTAAGAAACATAAAAAACTGAAACATATTGGTTGCATAAATATTCAACCCTTGTGCTGTGGAAGCTCCCAGTTTACACTGTTGAAAGAAATTGCCCTAGCGAGGACACAATTACCTTACTGTTGGCCTCCACCTGTGAACCATTAAAGGTGCTGTCACATTGTCAGGATAAAACCCCCACTGTTGAAGGATCATTGGTCAGGCTGTGGATCTGAAGGTAAATGAAAACCAAAGAGCATTCTACAGAAGTGAGAGATAATGTCATACAAATGCATAGATTAGGAAAAGGAAAAGGGTACAAAATAATATCCAAGTGTTTGGATATCCGAATGAGCACAGTTGGATCAATAATCAGGAAGTGGAAGCTGCATCACACCACCCAGGCACTGCCAAGAAAAGGCCGTCCCTCAAAACTCAGTGCTCAGACAAGATGATTTGTGAGAGAAGCCACAGAGAGGCCAACCATCACTTTGAAGGAGCTACAGAGTTCAGTGGCTGGGAGTGGAGTAATGGTGCACCAATCAACCATATCAAGAGCTCTGCATAACACTGACCTGTATGGGAGGGTGGCAAGAAAGAAGCCCTTATTCAAAAAGTACCATTTGAAAGCATGTCTGGAGTTTGCCAGAAAGCATAAGAGTGCTCCAGCTGCAATGTGGAAAAAGGTTTTGTTGTCAGATGAGACCAAGATAGAGCTTTTTGGCCAAAGCTCAAAGTGCTATGTGTGGTGTAAGCCTAACACTGTCCTTGCCTCAAGACACACCATCCCTACAGTGAAGTATGGTGGTGGCAGCATGATGCTGTGGGGATGCTTCTCCATCAGCAGGGACTGGGCATCTTGTTAAAACTGAAGAAAAAATGGATGGAGCAAAATATAGGGAAATACTGTAAGAGAACCTGCTTCAGTCCACTAAAAAACTGAAGCTTGGGAGGAAATTCACTTTTCAGCAGGACAATGATCCCAAGCACAAGGATAAAACAACACTGGAGTGGCTCAAGAACAAAAAAGTGAATGTCCTACAGTGGCCCAGTCAAAGTCCTGATCTCAATCCCATTGAGAATCTGCGGCACTATTTGAAAATTGCTGTTCACAAGCAACGTCCAAATATTAATGTCCATGTGTGTGTGTGTGTGCGGGGGGGGGGTTGAATACTTATGCTAGCAACATGTTTCAGATTTTTAAGTTTCTTACAAACATTTCCCATCATAAAACCGATGCCATCTTACAGTAATTGATTTTGAGTTTCAGTGTTTCAAAATAAAATACCATACAGAACAAAATTACAATGTACTATTTGTAATTCAGTAATATGAGAGCATTGGTTAGGGGTCTAACTACTTTTGCAAGGCACTAAATATTGCTATTCTGGAAAAGCTGTCTCAGCCCCTAAAGGTCTTGAGGGGTGCTGTGGATCTGGATGATTATGCAGCACTTTGGTAGTTATTTGTGGTGCACATTAATACACAGTCTCTCAAGAATATGTTTTCCCCAAAATAAGACTTCATTTGGTATTACCTCTGAACTTCCTTCTTACTGACTCCTCATTTACCTATTTACTGGCTTTTCCATGTTACATCTCTTTATATGTATGTATATCGCTGAGGGATAGTGGGGCAGAACTATTGTTCTTTATTCTTTTTTCTTTGTTGTTTACATAATTTTGAATTTCTTTATGGTGGCAACCATTGATATTTACCTGAATGTAAATGTATTACTGGAATCAATTTAATAAACATTTTAAAAAATGAACAAATCAGATAGAAAATAAAATACAAAAGATTATGTCAGTAAACTGAAGACCATAAAACCAGTTCTACAATTATACAGTTGTTATTCCATAAATTGGCTAGAGCATACTTCAGGGAAAGACTTCTTAAACAAAACTCTACAAAACCATGTAGCCGCTACACGGTTGTTGCACTTACAAAGTGGGGGTAACCATGAATAACACCCGGAGCTCTTTGGAAGAACAACAGGTTACAATGAGATGACAGGCAAATGTGCCATAGCCAAGGACTACATGCTAAGATTACTACAGGGTTCTGCTAAGCTTCACAGAACTCAATAAGTAGCTACAACCTTGAGCATCTTGTTTGCAAGAAAGAAAGAAAGAAAGAAAGAAGTGGAGGGAGAAGGTACCTTGTAAGCAGGCAAAATGGATTAGCCACATTTCCCAAGTCTAGGATGGCATATCATCCATAGAAAGTTTCTTTATGCCAAGTCAGATCACTGGTCTACCTAATACAGTACAGTGACGGGAAGTGGCTCACCAGGGTTTCAGCTAGATTTCCCCCCAGTTCTAACTGGATATGCCAGTAATTGAACAAGACTCTTCTTGCATGCACTCTGCCACTGTGCTCATGCCTTCTCCAAAGCACAACTCATGCCACTGTTTGCACAGCTGCATTTAGAGCAACATTGTAAGATCAGACTGTACATAAAGTATTTGATTTACAGCATCAGTCTGTACGGTTTCTCCCGTTGATCTTGATGGTAAAAATGAGACCAAACTTTGTCAGACAAGTGTAAATACCCAGGGAGGACTGGAGAAAAATATCTTAAAGGGGGAAAAACCAATGTTTTTAATCTGGTTTGAGTACATAAAATCATATTTATTCTAAACTAGAGATGACAAACTCTGCCCTGTCTTATCCTGAGGGAGACTTGCTGACAGATTCTCTGCTGCAGACTTCAAGAGTTTTAAGTGATCTGTTTCCAAAATGAGATTTTCACCTGCCTTGTAAAAATAACTGATACTCTGAAACCCTGAAACTAGTATTATGCAGTCTATAAGCTTACAGCACTAAAAGCTGGAGAAATATGTACTAAGATCAGAAACTTTTATGTAATTATTACAAATCCCAAAGAAGAGAGGGAAAATTATTATCTACATCTCTTAGATCGGTGTTCTACTCTACATTTTGCACATGGCATCCAAGTTTTGAAGGCACTCTTGATCACAGATGAATAAAAAATAGTAGTCAGAAACTGTCAGGGGAGAGGAACTGAGTATCTTACTTTATCTCATTTACTTTGAAAAAAATCTTTTAAAATATCATTTCAATTTCAATCCCATTTAGAGGGCTTTTTACATGTGTCAACTAAAACAACAAGCAAAAATATAAAATCAGCAGAATAAGACATCCATTATTATTATGTTTGTCATGTTTATATACTGCTTAATGCCAAAACGGGCTTCTAAGTTGCTTACAAAGTCTAAAAACCAAGTTTCAGAAACCATTAAAATATAAATATCTATTCTTAATATGCACAATGAAAGCAGTACCATGAAATAATGTAGCAATTAAAAACAGGGAACAGGTCAAGAAATCTTGGGAGTGCCTGTGTAAACAGATGCATCTTCAAAAGGTGGCAGAATACCAATACCGATGAAGCTTCCTATATTTCAGCACGGAGTCCATTCCATAGCACCAGCGCTACCAGTGAAACAGCTTCCCTCTGCATTACCACAAGCTGATAATAATCAGGTAGCAGCAAAGCTAAACAGGTTGCATTTGTTGATCTTAATGCCCTTACCAGGAAGTGGATGAGAAGTTGGTATTTCAGGCAACCTGGTCCAGAGTTGTTTAGAGCTTCATACGTAACTAACAAGAACTAAAATTTGGTGCAGTGGCTAATAGGCAGCCACTGCAGGTCCCGCAGCACTGGCATGACATGTGCCTGCTATAAGGCTCCATTCACCACCTAGCCCGGGGCATTTTGCATCAATTCCAGGCTCCGGAACAACCATAAGAAAAACCCCACACAGAGCATATTACAGTAGCCTAAAAGTGAGGTTACTACTGCATGTGTCACAGTAGCCATGCTATCTTTGTTGCCACACCAGACAAAGCTGGTGGATGACACTGTTTGCCATGGAGGCCACCTGGCTCCAACAGCAATTCTGAAGTGCAGGCTTGTTCTTTCAGAGGGACTGAATACCAATCTAGAACAGGCAAAGTCCCCAGATCTTGGACCTGGGAACAACTTGCTCACAGTGTCCGTCTTAGTAAGAATCAGCTTCAGTTTATTGGCCCTCATCCAGCCCACCACTGCTTCCAGATATTATATAATTATAGATATTATATCAAACTGATTGAAATTGTCTCACACCTAATCAAGTCTAACAATTACGATTCAGGGAAGGTACCCTGTAGTGTCATTGTAAACATGTGATATCTGTATGAGTGTGGGGGTGCTACTGTTAAATCTTCCCAGTTTGGTAAGGTATAGGCCACAATAATCTCCAACTTTTTCCGATCCAGACCCATGTTTAACCTAAACATGCATTTGGGAATCCACTTCTTTTTTACCATACATATGAATGGTAGTAGTGTTGTTGCTGCTGCAGCCCATCTTGGGACAGGCTGTGTCCAAGGAATGGATTCCAACCACATGTTGAAGACCAATGGTGCAGGGCCCACTGTGGGCAACTGAAGGCCCACTGGCACTGTTCAGTCCTTCAGTGTGACACACATGGGTGCTAAACTGCCCGGCCACCAAATTTTGCTGCTTCCCCAGGTACATTATTTATTTATTTAAGCCATTTCCATACCACTTAATATATATAAAAATCTCTAAGCAGGGTACAGAAGATAAAACAACAGCAAATATTATAAAAATATACAATAAAGCCACAATACAAATGCATACATAATACAAATTAACAAATAAATATTAAAACAATTTCTTTGCACTTCTCGTCTCAACATCTCTCAGCCTCCTGGCTCTCACCCAGGACTCCACCCATCCACCCTGGCTCTCACCCAGGGTCCAACACACACAAATCACCCCCAAAGTCTCACAAGCTTCCCAGGGGATCCCAAAAATGGCAAACAGAAGGATGCGGGGGCAGCTGGAGGCCCGGGCTGCACCTGTGCTGGAAGCCACCATCGACAAGGATGCCGTTCTTGCTGAAGCAGCGTACGTAGACGTGCTAGGCACAGAAGGTGAGCTCCAGGTGGGGGTGTGAGATGAAGTTTAGTGGCCCATGTTGATGTCTGCTGAGTGCTGCGAGGAGCCACAGCCCATTGTCATGAATGCCCGACGCATCACGAACTCCACGTTGCGGCCCTGAAGACATGCCAGTGCCAGAGGCAGTGCCAACACCGGGCCCGAGGAGGAGCAGGAGGAGGCTGCCAACAGTGACGTATTCTATATTTCCTAACTCTTCCATCTCCACCTCCTCGGGCTCACTCGGCTGCTAATCCCCAGGCTTCTGCTGCTGCTGTTGCAGATAATCATACGTTGCTGGTGTGCTTCATTTGGCTTGGTGGGTCACAAGTTGTGCAGGCTGGAGCACTTGGTTGCCTTGAACAACAAAGAAAAGCCAGGGTCCCTTTCCAACTTTTGGATTACATTTACAAATCAATAAAATAAATAATGTCATCCAACCTACCAAACAGATGTTTGGCATGTTAAAGGAGCACCATCCCAAAGGCAGGATAGCACATGGGGATTGTCATTCCCATGCATCATCTTGTCCATGCAAATTGTGCTCCCCTCTGGCCATCAAACAGCTGTTTGGCAGTCTGCAGGCAGCAAGACTGCGTTTGGGCAGCATACAGGGAGGATTGCTTGGGCTGGAGGCTCTGAACGTCACCAGTTTTTCTTGTGTAAAATGGGAATTTTTGTGTCTTAGATTTCCAGATGTGCCTCTGGACACCAAAAAGGTCAGGCACCCTTGCCATAAGCAGAGGCAATGGCTTTCTCCAGCTATTGATCCACAGCAACTAGCATTTAGAGGCATGCTGCATCTGATCCTTGTACCAATCATGAGTTGCAGCCATTGATAGTTAATACCCACGTAAAATCATCTAACTCATCACCATGTCTTATGGCAGTGAATTTCATAAAACTACTGTGTGGAGATGCACTTTGTCTGTTTTGAATATTCTGTCCATCCATTTCCTCCCTGAGTTCTCACTTTCTCTCTCTCTCTCTCCATTTTCTGCACTACATGAGTGTTTTATAAAAGATTATGTCCCACCCGCAGTCATCACCTTTGCTAAACAGTGAAACTCCAAGTGTTGTTCTTGTGCATCATGTGTAAATAATAATTTTCTTTTGTCCCTACTGAATCTTCTGAATCTTCTGCCAATCAAATCAAGTTCCCTTATTAAGGGGTAGATGGGAGTAAGCTTTTTACTGATCACATTCTCTACAACATGCATACTTTTAATATCATCATCAGAACAGCCCGGCTGAATCAGACCAGAAGTTTTGGAGGTCTGATTATCATTAGCATGTGTGAAAGGAAAGTTTATGCTTTCCCTCCCTAGCCACAATCTCAATACAACCCCACTCCAACAATTAGGGAAAATACTCCCATTGGCACCAATAGGAGGGGTTTGCCCCCTAATGTTAAATGCCACATGGGTTTGATTTTACCAGATCACAGCTGAAGAGGGAAGGCTTAAACCTCCCCACCACCATCACCATGTACTGCACTGACAATCTCCTACACAGTCCATCTGATACATAATTTTTAAAAATCTGTGACATGATTGCTAATTGCACTTCACAATAACTCGGTGTAGGGCTTTGAGTGTGGCTGCCCTTCTTCTGTGGAACAGCATTCCTGTCAAAATATGAGAGGCACTCTGTACTTTTCAGAAACAAACGAAGACATTTTATTTCTGACAAGCATTCCCAGCTGAATGAATAGGTCTCTGTCATGGCCCCAATTTTGTGTGTGAACTTCATCCAGATTGTTAAAAAACACACTTCCCTGACTTTGGGGTATATTTGGAACCCAATAAGATTTCCAATGGAAAGATGGGGTCACTATAAGTATGATTGACACTACCAAAGCACCTTGAGCCAAACTACAGAAGAGGCAGAATTTTTCTGAGCAGTACATGTTGGCTCTTTCTTCATGCATGTTGAGTAAACTGGGGAATGTTTGGATCCAGTGGGTTTTTTTGTTTCTAGAAGGAAAATGGTAAGTAGTAACTAACTGAAATTTGGGGATGTTCTACAGGTAACAGTTTGTGACAATATCCTAGAAGGACAGCCCTGTAGGTCTACCCATGTGTAATTTACACAATGAAAACTGCACCTGGGATTCAAATGTACCCGGAAGTCAGGATGAATGTTATAAAAGCCATTTCCTATTAGTGCTATTTTTAACTGTTTTTTGTTTTGGCTGTTTTTGTTATATTTGCTTCATCGCCTTTAGACATAAATGAAGAAGGTGCTGAGAGTTAGGGCAGGATATAAATCAAATAAGAAAGAAAGAAAGAAAGAAAGAAAGAAAGAAAGAAAGAAAGAAAGAAAGAAAGAAAGAAAGAAAGAAAGAAAGAAAGAAAGAAAGAAAGAAAGAAAGAAAGAAAGAAAGAAAGAAAGAAACTTTTAGTTAGGCTTTATACTGGCCGAACAAATGTCCTGAGGAAGCCCACAAATAGGGATGGAAGGCAGTTGCCTATTCCTGTAGTGCTTTCCAGGAATTGGGAATCAGTGACAAACCACTTATGTAGAAAGAGTTTGGTACAGTCATCATGACTAAAAGCCAGTGATAGACCTGTTCTCCATGATTTTCTCTAATCCCCTCTTAAAGTCATATAAACAAGCATCCACCATCACATCCCTTAAATACTTAACTTTTTTTTAAGACAAAAGTATTATGTATATTATTTCAAGTTAATGTTTTCAGTGGAGTAAATGTATGGAGAATACCCTCGCTCTGTACTTAACTATAATCAAAGACTAATCTCTCCTCTCTGTCACCACCACAAATATCACATAAATCCTTACCTTTTAAAAAAGGTTTGTTCAGCTGAAAATTGTAACTGTGACAGAACTCTTTATGCAGAGGCTAAACTGCGTATATGAATCTCCATTCCCTACAAACAATCCTAAACAAACTGGAATTTGGAATTAGGATTGCTTCCTGCTGAAAATGAACTACCATTCCACTCCTACCAGTAAAGGAAGAAACCATGATGTAAAGTGGCACAACATGCATCTGGAGGAAACAATACAGATTTCTCGCCACCAGCCCAGTCATCCTTTTCTCTTGGGAACATGGAAGGGCAAAATGGTTCATAAGATTACACCTGTCCAACTCATTAGCTATTGGATTAGTTCTGCGTTACCCATCATAATAAAAGGTAATTGTTGGCTGCATTGAACCAATTCCAAATTCCAAATTGGATTTTTGTTTTAGGTTTTTTTCAGCTGGACAACGTGATCTGCGGTCGGATACTAGACACTGGTGTCCCTGCATGTGCCAGCAATGCCAGCTAACACTTTCCACAGAACGCCACAGCAGTAAATGAAGATCCATGCCTCTGAACAGACAAGACCTGACAGTTAGGTACATGTGCGGAGCTGTAATTGACCAAAATTCTCAGAACATGCCACGGCACATTTACAGATGTGTCTTCCTCATTCAGATATTATGTTGTTTGTCAAGGGAATATCATGTGCAGGACCATTAAATCCTGTCATGTACAGTGTGAAGTGGCCTTCCGTTTTCAGTTTGGGCAGATAAATACAAAGGCTCCATCTGCTGTGCTGGAAGGAGTTTGGATAAGACAGAGGTATCCCTCCACCTAGCTTTCCTTACCTGCAGCAGGCTATGTTGTGACAGAGGGGCTATGCCACTGCGGAGCTCCTGATTGTGCCTACCTAAATTCCAGGCGGGCAAAAGCTACTGCTGGCAGTGTCCTGGGGAGGGAGAGGGATGAAGAGGGGGCAGTGCTGAGCCAGCTCATGACCTGCTGGATTCTGAGCCAGTCCCAGATGAGCTGACGTCCCCTTTCCACCTGTGCAGAACATGTAGCATCCCTGCTGGCAGAGCCCAACTGAAAGCCTGAAATGGGGTGTTCCAAGACCTGGGAGGGGGCAGGACTAAACCAGCCCTGGAGCTGCTGGATCTCAAGCCAGTCTCACTGCTGTCACTGGCCAGCATCAGGCCCATTTGGGACCTGGAGCTGGTACTGGAAACAGGGTCAATCATCCTGCACTCCTACACACACACATGCCTTCTGCCAAGTAAACAGCCAGGGTATGGATGTGGCAATGGCTTTGTGCCTCCACAAAGCACCACTGGCAGGTTGTTTAGGTTTGGATTGCAATCTCAGATTAAATGATTAAAAACTCTTTTTCTTTTTTAATGTGAGTGCAGTAATTCCGGAACCAGGGAACCTCAAGTACCACCTCCTATGCAAACCTGCCTGTGATTGAAATTTTTCAGAGGTTAGAAAGATAGCTACCAAATAGAAAGGCTTTTTGATTATGGTGCCATGGCTAAGCAAGTCCCTTCCTGCACAAATTTACTTAGCACTGCCATTGCTACTTTAGACATAAAGATTGCCCTGTTCACCAGTACTTTTAATATTCCTGTGTTGATTATGGGCAAGCACCACAAAAAAACATGGATCCGCAAGCACAGACCCTCAAAACACCAACAAATCATACAATACATTTCTGGATAGAGAGGTAATGCATGATTTGATGGTGGTCTTGAGAGGATCCCTTGTAAAAAATATGAAGGTCCATAAGGATCTCCATCTCAGATGCATATTTTTGTGCCATTGCAATGCTGGAAGGTGCCATAGCCAGGAATCCTGAGAAGCAGAGTACTCTGATGAATAATAATACCAACAACAACAATAACTACTTTCCAGCAACTTTCCTTTTGCCAGCACACATCCCCTCCCCCACTGCCATGCCTCCTCATTATAGCAATATTAATTTATTTAAATCAGTTTCTAAGTTCTGTGACATCTCAAAATATGTCCTTTCAAATGAAATGCATGTTTGAAGGCAGTTGTGTGAATTGAGCAACCTTACTGCACCAGCTTTAAGAGCTTGTACTAATATCTCAGTTCAACCTGTCAACTGCTTAAACTGCCGCAATTTTATAGCAGTGTATTACATGAGATTGTTTCAACAAGGAAAGCAGTTGTTTCCTCAGGAAATCTTTCTGATTCAAAGTTATGGGAAACTTGATTGCAGATAAGTCACAGCACAGTTTTAATGTAGAATTCACCTGTGATAGAACACATGAGCAAATAAGATTCTACAAACAACCGTCTAGTGTTTACAGCTAAGGACAGTTTTGTAGCTATTTATAAAAGTAGGTCTCATGAAGATATAACCAAAGGCAACCTTTGTTCACTAACAGGCAAAAACCCCTTGCAGTTTAAGAATGTACCTATAGCCAACAAATATTTCTATCAAACTTTCAAAAGTGGGGAAATTAGGAAGCTATAGTGCATGCAACAAGGGGGTAGATGACTTGACCTCCTCTCTGAGATATTGTGCTGTCCTACAAATTTGTAAAAATGCAAAAATAGCTCACAGAGCTATAATCCCCAGACTTCTCTGGAAGAGGGGCTGCCTGTTAAAGCACTCTGGCCACTGGAGCTCTGTCAGGGGAATAGGAGTCTCTTAACAACTCTCAGCACCTCTCACAAACTACAATTCCCAGGATTCTCTGGGGGAAGCCATGACTGTTTATAGTGGAATAAATGTATGGCGTGGGTGTGACCCCCTGATTAGCCAAGCCAAAGAGCTGTTAGTCTGGCTTTTAGAACACTGACAGTTGGTTCTTACTGAGCATGCCTGCACTATGATAGACTCCAACATTAATTTTCTTAACATTTCTTAGCATTTTTTAAACTTTTAAACTGTAGAAGATGATCAAAGATCAAGGGGCAAGGTCAGTAATAGGATTACAGGTACTCTGTGAACATGGCTGATCTTTATTTATTTATTTATTGCATTTGTATACCGCCCCATAGCTGAAGCACTCTGGGCAGTTTACAACAATTAAAAACATTAAAAACAAATATACAAATTTAAAAACACATTTTTAAAAAGCAATTTTCAATTAATTTCATCAAATTATGAGACCACTGACAGAAAAAAGTCCAACAGGGGTCTCGATTATTTTACTCTTGTTTAGACTTTGAACTCTGGATGCTCTCTGTGTGTTTTGTGCATCACCATGAAAACTGAGAGGGTTGTTAAGCAAGCGTTTCTGAATTCAGGACTATAAGTTTTGTAAGATTTTGTTTTTGAAATGAGCTTATGGGAAGCAGCAGAATGGCATGCAGGGTATTTTCAATTTAACATGGCAGAATGTGTAAAATCCATGCTGGCTATAGTATACAGACACTCTTGTGGCTGTAAATAATATAGCAATCTGCATCTACAAGTCTTCTGCTAAATCTTCCTGAAGTCCCAGAACTCAACATCTATTGTGGGTGCAAACTTTAAAACTCCTTCTTCCACAAAGGCTTGCTTTAAAACTGTTCAGTGTTGCAAAAGAATACAATGTATTTGATTATACAGGAAGCCATAGCAGATTGCAAATTTCAGATCAAACATTTATTTCAGAACAAATGTTGAGTGAAGGACTTTGATCTGCTGTTTCTGAGATGTCTGGATTTTAGGCCAACAACTCATTAAATAAAAACAATACTATAGAAATGCTTTAAAGCATACTGCAGCGTAGTGGGGGTATGAAGATAAGATAGCAGTTTGGATTCAGAGTTCCCAGAGCAGAACTCCTCTCATGGGATACTCCCAATGGAGGACGGGTGAGGAGGAGGCAATTTTTACAGATTGCACCTTCAGCCTGTAGCCCCTGTAAATCTGCTGCCTCTCCCCATTCCTACAATGGAAGCCTGCACTAGATTGTAGTCCCTTTTGTTAATGAAAGTAGATATTCCATTCATGGAAGGGCAATTCAGGGCCCAACACAGTAAGACCCATAGAATATGAATGATAACACCTTGAGAGCCAGACCACTCAATGAAGAAACAGGGCAGAATAATTTAGGAGCACCAATTGTTGCAACTTCAATAAAATTCAATAAGGTCCAAAGGTGAAAGAAAGGACTAAATCATGGATTTTCGTCTGTGGGTGATTAAGCCAATTATTTAATATAACAAAATACCTGGCATTTCAAACACCTGTTTATAACAACATACCTTTTCCATTGTAGCAGGGTCTAGAATCAACTAAAATTTTAATTTTCTCAAAAAACTTCTGTTCTTCAGACCTTCCCTTAGAGCCTGGATCAAACCTGCTATAATACCAGCATTTCCACCTTAGTCATCCAAAGCCTGCTTGGGCTGTGTGGGAAGGAGGAACCACTGATGCGATCAGGCAATACTAATCAGAAATGCTGGGAAATAATGGTATATACCAATAAACTAAATAGTCAATTTGTCCTGGATGGACTAGTCAATACTA
Source organism: Rhineura floridana (assembly GCF_030035675.1). Lineage (NCBI taxonomy): Eukaryota > Metazoa > Chordata > Lepidosauria > Squamata > Rhineuridae > Rhineura > Rhineura floridana. The sequence goes on from NC_084486.1 coordinate 104,157,786, forward strand.
GGCAACACCTGCAAGGTAAGCTCTGGAACAGTCACTGAAGGGATAAAGGGAACAGCAACTAGAGGGCTGATGCTCCCCATGAGCCTTATTATACTTCCAAGTGTCATGGAGAGTACCTGTTGCTTAATTTGAAAAGTATCCCTTGGTTTACATGTGTACATATTTTACTCAAGGGGCTAAAGGAAGTTTGGGGTGATAATCATTTTCAACTTTCTGCTCAGTTATTATTTACTTCGTTTAGGAATCAATTCCCATGAAGCATCACATCTATACATATATATAAGAAGTAAACCCTCACACCGTCATGCCAAGTGGGGCATTGCAGCAAAGACTGCTGAGCAAGCTGGCGACCTGTGCACCAGCCTGTGCTTTGGTGGGAGGCCAGATGGGAGGCTGAGTGAGAGGCCGGGCAGGAGGCCAGTGGCAGTGGCTGCTGCCTAGGCAGAAGGCCAAGCAAGAAGTTAGTAGCAGTGGCAGCGGCAGCCTGCGGGGGGAGGCCGAGCAAGAGGTTAAGTGGGAGGTGGTGTGAGAGGCCGGGTGGAAGATTGGTGGTGGTGGCAGCAGCAGTGGCAGCAGCTCAGAGGCCTGGCGAGAGGCCAGGCAACAGGTTTGGTGACCCATGGAGCTTTAGCAACCTGTGGGGGTAAGCGGGGAGCTCTGGTTACCTGTGGGGAGGAAGGAGAGTTTTGGTGACCCATGAGGGGGAAGGGGGAGCTTTGGTGACCTGTGGGGGGGAGGGGAGCTTTGGCAACTTGCGGGGGAGGGGGAGTTTGAGTGAATTGTGGGGGGAGGGGAGTCTTAAGGGGTAAAAGGGAGTGGGATTACCGAGGTCTACAGGGGGGAAGAGAAGGGGATCAGCAGTTACAGGAGGTGAAAATGGAAAATCTAAGTGGTCACCATGGGGAAGTTTGTTATTGGTGAGGAGTGGGGGAGTTTGGTGATGGTAGGCAAGGTTGGCGAGTGAAATGAGCAGTGGCAGCAGCTCAGAGGCCTGGCGAGAGGCCAGACAACAGGTTTGGTGACCCATGGGGAGAAGGGTGGAGCTTTAGCAACCTGTGGGGGTAAGCGGGGAGCTCTGGTTACCTGTGGGGAGGAAGGAGAGTTTTGGTGACCCATGAGGGGGAAGGGGGAGCTTTGGTGACCTGTGGGGGGGAGGGGAGCTTTGGCAACTTGCGGGGGAGGGGGAGTTTGAGTGAATTGTGGGGGGAGGGGAGTCTTAAGGGGTAAAAGGGAGTGGGATTACCGAGGTCTACAGGGGGGAAGAGAAGGGGATCAGCAGTTACAGGAGGTGAAAATGGAAAATCTAAGTGGTCACCATGGGGAAGTTTGTTATTGGTGAGGAGTGGGGGAGTTTGGTGATGGTAGGCAAGGTTGGCGAGTGAAATGAGCAGGGGCGACAGCTCCTAGGACATTATAATAAAAACAAATAAAACAGTTTATATGCATATATCAAAACAATTTTAGAAAAAACAAATTTTATATCACAGTTTAAAAGAATAGCACATACATAAAATCAATTCAAATCCAACACAGACACTCAGATAAAGATCTCAATTTAGAAGGCTTGTTGAAAGATGGAAGTCTGTGGCAGGCCCTGAAAAGACAATAGCAAAGATGCCTTTCTAATATATAATGGGAGGAGGTTCCAGAGGGTAGGTTCTGCCATACTAAAGGCCCAATTCCAGCATATTGCAGAGAACACCTTCGGACAGGATGGTGTCTGCTGGATGCCATCTCCTGCAGAACACACTGATCAGTTGGGTATGTAGTGGGGGAGACAAATTATGAATATGATGTACAACGTAGACCTCTGGTTGAGTGTATATTAAGTTTACTATGTGATCCTTTAAAATGTTTGTGTGCAATTCTTTCTGAATGACTGCTTTTAAGCATTTGAAGGGACACATCCCAAGTTTTGCACAAGAACTCTCTCTCTTCTCACTAAAGTTATATGTAAAAAAAACCAAAGTGAGAATTGGCCCTTTATCTCTCCAGAGTTCAGCAAGCAGAATGGATCTATTGGCAAGAGAACTAGTTTTACACTCTCCAAAATTCAGTTTGCAACCTTCACCTCTTTGCCTTTACAGCCGCATTTTTAAGGACCTCCAACAAACCCTAGAGGCAGCAAATCAATATCATTAAGAAAACATCTTGACTTTTTAGTCTAGAAGTCATACAGAGAACAAGAAAGCAAAGAAAAGGTACTTAAGCTCAGGGCAAGAAAAGATAAGATTTCCCTCAGATTTTTAAGCTAGGCAGATGCTTTCACATAATATTTCAACAAATAGAAAAGTGTAACAACACATCCAACATAAACTGTATCCTTAGATTCAATGGCTCTGTCTCCACTAGGATGAAGTCAACTTTCAATTCTGCTCCCAACTATATGCAAGTATTAAATGGCATGAATGGTGTAAAAAAAAAAAAAGAACTCTGATAAGGCCAATGCATGCATTTCAGCTCTGCAGTCATGTACTGGGTGTGCACAGTATTCTCGCTAATTTTCTCTATTTACACAAACTGTGCCACTCACTTTTATCTGTGTGCAATATAGGCATTGACCTTGTACCATGGCCCTAGTCGCTGTTCTCCTGCTCACTGATGAAGGGGAGAGTGGGGATGTGCTAGCATGCTCACCCCCACTGCTGCTGTACCACCACCCTCCACAAGCTAGAGTGAAAATGTAATGTAATGTAAATAGCAGCCACTGCTGCGGGGAATCAGGGGAGGAAGGGTCTGTCCCTTTCAGTTCTCTTAGGTTCTCATTTTTCCAATCTTAAATTCAGTTCCGACATTTCTGCAGCAACTTGCGAATTTTTCCAAAAAAATCCTCATGAAAATTCTTCAGAATTTAAGTGTGAATTCCTCCTAATAAACATTTTTGTATGCAGTTTTGGCTAATGTACATACCTTTGCAAGCAATTTCTCCCCAAATAATAACATTTTTGTATGTTATTTTTATTAATACATTAGATTTTTATGCACATTTTCCCGATATATGCATTGGTTAGAAAGCTGCAACACAAAATTTGGATAAGTATGAATTTTGAAGAATGCTGCAGTTTGGTTCTCATGTTGTTTTGGAAAGTATGAATTTATTTATTTAGATTTATATCCTGCCCTTCCTCCCAGTAGGAGGAAGATCCAGGTTTAAATGCAAACTGAATTGAATTTCTCCCCAATTCCTACTGGCCCTGAGGCCTGAGGTTCCATCCCTGTTCTAAATAAAAAATTCTTCATTTACTCTGGCATTTTGACTCATCCAGTCTTTGCTGCTGACTAGTTTACCTAACTAGTTACTAACAAATGTTGGACAGCAAGCATCATTAAGAAGAAGTTAACATGATCTGCCTGGTTATTTGTTCACATCCTTATTCCTGGTCACTATTCTCAATTAAAGTACTTTTGTCAGATTATCCACACTGGTTTCGACTAAAAAGTCACCAACATAGATTTGAGTGCTAATAACTTTTTTAAAATCATTAGCAGGAGAAACTGACCAGAAATTTCCAGTTCTTTTCATCTCTTACAGCACATACACTTCCTTCCCCAGAAAGAAATTTCATGCTCAAGTGCCCTCCAATTCTACTTGTTTCTTGGTTGCCCATTTCAATTCTGGCTGTTCACAGATGGCAACAGTGAACATGTGCAGTGAAATGTTTTCAAAATCCCCATGTCTATTAAGCTTTCCATAGAGATACCAGGGGACTACAGCAGCATGAGTGCCATCCTGCCAGCAGGACTTCCCCTGCAACGGCAATGAAGCTTCATCTAGCCTTTGGATGGCTTCAGGATTGCGCTGCCTGTCAAGGTATTATTTTACCCTGGCCTCTATGCCTCCCAATGGCTGATTCATTTTGGTGTCAGTGACTAGAGTGTTTTCCAAAAGATACACTATAGTAACTCTCCCTATAACATTTAATCATAGGTCTTTACAGAAAGGGGGGGCTACATTTTTTCCTTTAAGTGCAACACTATCCAATCGTGTCATATCATAAAAAGAACTGAATATTAATCTATAGCAGCAATGAGGCTGCAAAGTCAGCAATAAAACTACTTTTATGCCATACTGTGCAGTCAAATATTATTGTCTGCGTAGGAAACCCAATGAATATTTCATGTGGCACAGCTTTCAAAACTGAAGAGGTTATTTTCATTAAGCTCTTGATTTGACACCTGTCTCTTAAGAAGGGCTGTGAATGTTATCTGAGCTGATCAGAAGCTTGACTAATACTAGTATAAATAAGCATAATGCATATATCAAATTCTGTAGGAAAGAGCCTTCCTGAATGTCTAAAGTTATTCCTCGTATGCCCTTATGGTAGGACTTTCCCTTTAAATGTGCAAATTAAATACCAAGGGTTGGAACTAGATGTTACAAATTACAAAAATGCTGCCAAAATCAGCAGCCCTGAATAAAGCAATCAAAAACATCTGACATCGCCATGTTCCAGATTCCATGCCCCCCCCCCAACAGCATCTAGTAAACTAGGATGGAGATATCACATTCTAAATTTTGGATTACTAGGCATTTTGGAAGAGAGATTAGATTAGACTTGAATTTAGATGCCATTTTTCCAAAGAGGAAATTGTGTTCAAGACAGCTCACAATATACAAGGTAGGTAAATAATAAAAACACTGATCAGTATACATTTCCGTAACAATACATTTCAAAGGTGGTATCAACATTTTAATCATGTGTCAATACAATTGCTTAAAAACATTTTTAAAACCATCCAAATCTCTGCATAGGGATACTGAAATCTAATGACACAAAAGCAACATCAATAATCAGTCCAGTAATGGGAGTTGTCAAAAGCCCCACTAAGACAATCTGTCTTACACCCTGATAACTCTCTTCATCTTTCTGGAGCAATATTGCATAACTTTCCCCCCTCCTCCAAGTATTTATCAACTAACCCTCCCTTTCCAGGACTAAACCAGCCTTCACAATCTATTTCTTGGCAGCCAGAATTCTTCTCTCTTTCTGCACAGAGATGAAAAGAAGACTCTGGGCTACTGTTCTAGCAGTATCCAAATGACTTTCATAAGGGCTACTTTCATCCCGTGAACATAAAAATATAGAAAGGGCCTGCTGGATCAGGCCAGCAGCCCATCTATCCAGCATCCTGTTCTCACAGTGGCCAAGATGCCTATGGAAAGCTGGCAAGCACATTCCCCACTTATGATTCCCATCAACTGGGGAATACTGAGTGTCATTGGAGGATGATTCATATGAACAGTGGGCTCATAGTAGCTTCCTCTCCTCCTGCCACCACCCCTTTTAAGCATTGCAGCAACTAGATCAGCATCCTCAGCTGATGTCAAGGGTCAGCATTCTTTAGCTCACCTTCCAGCAAGGGGTTCACTGATAAGAGCCCCTTGAACCTGGTCCACATCATCACTATTATAACCTGATTATTCACAACACTTCTCCCTCTGGCACAGAAAACAGAGGAGTACCAGACAAAGGAGGAGCAGTAGAGGCCTTTTTGCTCAGTGGCTCTCTGCCTGGCAGGCAAGCAGGCAGTACCAATGATGAGGAAGAGAAGAAGCATCTGGTGATAATGGCAAGGAGAAGCAAGACTCATTAAGGGAGGAGATAATGGAAGATGTCTTGCCCAAGACCCTCCAAAACCTGGACCCAGCACTGAAAATTTAAGCTAGGAAAGTGAGACCAGTATAAAAAACCCTTTGCCTATCAAAAAACCTCAAGGCACAGGGCTGCACTTGTACATCACTGATGGCAACCCTCGTGCCATGACCTTGACCCTGAGCAGCAGCAAAGCCTCTGGTCCAAATAATGAACAATGAGTTGGATCAGGAATACCAGCAGTGCAAGCCATGGAGATTCCAATACCCCCTTGAGCCTAAACTGTAAGCCCCAGAGACAGCATCCCCTGACCATATTCCCCTGAACTGGTCTTGTTGTACATTAGGAGCCTCACACTCCACAGTGCCTGCTCACCAGCACATGAAGTATACAAGACTGGAGCTAACTTAAAGGTGACAGAAGCTTCAAACCAGAAGATTGCTCCTTTAAGGCTCTCCACTCTTCAGGAAGGAAGATAAGCCTGGGATGGGTAATCCAGCCCAAGGAAGATAAAAAGGTCACAGCTGAGCATCAGAGTTTAGCCCAATTTGGGAGTTATTCCCAATGTTGCTGTACTTGCCTTGTTCCCCCATCCTCTCCATATTAGGAACTGAGGTCTGCAATGGGGAGCTCTGCTGAATATGCCTGGGAAAGGCAAGCTGGTTTGGCCTTGCTCTACCCTTCAAGCAATGTTAGTTTAATGAGGGAATAAAGTATGAATAGAGTCTAGCCTGAGTAAGGCCACATACACACCATACATTAAAGCACAATGAAAGTACATTATTTCCTCAAAAGAATTCTGTGAACTGTACTGTAGTCTTACAGAGCTACAATTCCCAGCATTATTAACAAATAATTCCAATAATTTGGAGGAAATAATGTGTTTTAAATGTATGGTGTGTACGCAGCCTTAGTCACTTGCTTGGAACTATCCAAGGTCCTGCAATTCCAGCCTGATCCTACTGACTGACTCATTAAGTCACCCTCAGCCTCCCATCATACTCCAAGCAATTATCTGCGTGTTCAGGACAGGACACCTCACCATCTTACATTAGTATTGTTGTAGGCCCCTGTCAGACCCCTACTCAGGGTCTGGTCTTGTAACTGATCTCTCACACTGGCCCCAGCACAGATCTCTCACGATCCCACTAATAGGTGCCACCACCTGACACTCTGTAATGCAGTACTGCCCTGAGACTGTGCCTTAGTCTCCTCCTCAGATTGCTTCATTTTACACTTACAGACCACAACCCCCTGTTATTTTTCTGCCTTTAATGATTACAGCCCTGTGTTGCTTTTGGATACCTGCTGCTGTTACACTATTCCTTCACCACTGCCACCATTGATACTGTTCCCAGCTTTGGTATTGCTCTGCCCACCCTTCTGGTCTGTAAAATCCCAGCCAAGGATGAGGTGTGTTGTTAAACCAAAACTATTTATTTAATAACACCAATCTTTCTGATCACCCAAGACCCCACTCATTTTGGTAGTGCCAGAACTGGAGTGGGCAGATGGGGATGCCACCCTACTTTCTGTGATGTTTAGGTTGTTTTTAACTGTTTTAATTATGTGTTTTAAAATTGTAACCCACGCTAGGACCTCTGGGTGAAAGGTGGAAAATCAATAATAACAATAATAATAATAACAACAACAACAATGAACATAGGAATATAGAAAGCTGCCTTACGCTAAGTCATACCATTGGTCCATCTAGCTCAGTATTGTCTACACTGACTGGCAGCGGCTCTCCAGGGTTTCAGGCAGAAGTCTTCTGCTTTTGAGAAATATGCTTTTCCGCTAAGCTACAGCCCTTCCCCAATTCCAGTGGCCACCTCTTCAGTAATCAGATCACCTATTTGATAAGTAGAGGGGGGCAATAACTCACAGACATCTCAGCAGTTCTGCACAGATCAGCTAAGGCAGGAGTAGGAAACCTTTGGCCCTCCAGATGTTGCTGAACTACAACTCCCATCAGCCCTAGCAAGCATGGCCAAGGATGATGGGACCTGTAGTTCAGAAGCATCTGGAGAGCCAAAGGTTCCCCACACCTGACATCAAGTGAGTGTCTGAGGGAATGTGCTGCCCAAGGGCATCATGTTGGGGGTCATTGAATGTACTCCCTCTCCCCAATTTCTCACTATAATGGCGGGATGCTATTCAGCCAACTCAGCAAATATAAGGCTACAACTGTGGCCCTATAATCATAACTCCCTTGCTTTTCTTAGCCCATCTGAAGGATTGTAGAGATCTGTTAAGTTTCAGATTTCCGTAGCAACTAGCGGTTCATACTCAGAGCGGACCCATTGAAATTAATTGACATAACTAAGTTCAATCCATTATTTTCAATGGGTCTACTCTGAGTAGAACAGAACCTTAGGTTTCTTTTCCCCTTCTATGACTTTCTGAGCTCTCTTGCAAGGATAACCTTGAAACCCAAAGCAATCATGTTATAACTTAAATGCGTGGATAAACTGTTTTATTCCTTTGTAGAGGGTGACCTATCAACATTAAGCACACAGAAGGGTTTTATATTGTTTGGGGGGTTATGCTTCTGCTTTGGTGCATAAGTAAATCCAAAGAAAGAAGCAAGAATAATGTAGAACGGGGGGAACCTGCAGGGGCCAAGGTCTTTGGGAGACTGAGCCGTATATCATTTCTCCAGTGGGGTCCATCCACAGTACAAACGCCATATAGGTAACTCCAAAATTAACAGCATCTTAAGAGAAATTGGATGGTTCATTGGATCCCCAATGCAGCAGCATTTTCAAATGTGAACTCTTTTCAGAAGTCCCTTGTTTACCCTTGTTTGAAGAGTCAAAATGAACTAATTAAATATAGAGAATCTTTTTATCTCAAAAACACTGTGGTGGTGTAGAACATATATCTGTAACACTGACTGCAGAAATTCAGTGATCACAGCTAAATTCTCCTTTGTGGCTGGATGAAGCATAAGCACGAAAGTCCAATCTGTGTTAAAGCATATATTTGGCATCTGGATAACGAGAGGAGAGGAGCAACAGAGCTTTCTCTCCTGCTTCAATCGCTGGGACAGGAACCAAAACTCACACTTGAAACCTACTTGCAGGAATTTAAATAATACCAGTACCCAAGGTTCTGAGCTTGTTATGCCAAATTGCTGAGAGACAGACGGACCAGTGACATTTTAAGGTTGGATAACTCATGAAGTTCTAAAGCACAAAACAAAAGCATTAGCATCACAACTGAAAGCAGATAACCTGCAATTTCTAGTGGCTTGTGATATTAATTTCTCCCTCATGCAGTTAATTAGATATTGGCTACGAACGCTGCACAGAATGTGAAGTAGAAAGGTGAGGGGCAATTGTTTTTGCACAGCTCTCATTCATTGCAGAAGAGAAACTATGGTGAAACTATGGTTATGTTCTGGGCATGGGGGGAGGTCATAAATAAGCTCTGTTCACATATTTATCACCCTCAAAAACTAAAAATAAAATTCATGAATGTGATTTTCACATAACTGCGTGATCATGTGGAGGGCCATGCTGTTGTATTTACAAACTGGGCTTGTATCTTTAGCTGAACAGAAATGGTCATTTATTTTAAGAACATTTATACACCACTTGATTGTAAAAACCTCTAAGCAATTTACAGGAAACATTAAAATTATCAATTAAAGCAGTTGCCCTTGATTTCCAAAATCCACATTTCAGTATGGCAAGTTCTAAAACACAAATGGCTCTCGCATCTTTCCACAATAAAAGAACTCTCATCAAAAGCTACAAATTTGTAAAAGTAAACTGGAATTCCTATTTAATTGCTCAGCCACTTGAGGATTTTGCCGTTACAAGAAAACCTTGTTTATAGGGATTACCCCTATGGCTGATTCACACCAGCAGTAGTGTAGTAGCAAATTATCTTGACCCATTCCAATCTGGGTTCAAGCCTGGTTATGGGATTGAATCACCCTTGGTCACCCTGATGGATGACCTTTATTGGGAGGAGGACAGGGATTACTCTTACTTGATCTCTCAGTGGCTTTTGATATCATTGACCATGGTATCATTCGGAGCCAACTTAATGAGATAGGGATTGGAGGCACTGTTTTACAGTGGTTCTAATTCTACCACCAGGGTTGTTTTCAGAGAATAGCATTGAGTGATTGTCTTTTGGCCCCCTGGCAGTTATGCTGTGGGGTGCCACAGGGTACAATGCTGTTTAACATCTATACAAGGCCCTTGTGAGTTGTCATCAGGAGATTTGAGGTGAGATGTCAGCTGATGTCACCCAGCACTATTTCTCTGTAACATCTACATCAGGAGAGGTATGCAAGCCCTGCACCACTGCCTGGATTCAGAGGTGGGCTGGATGAGGGCCAATAAACTAAGTCTGAATCCTAGCAAAATGGAAGCACTGTGGGTTGGTGGTTCCCCAGTTCAGATAATTGATCAGTTGCCTGCTTTGGATGGGGTCATACTCCCTCTGAAAGAGCAGGTCCGTAGTATGGGGGTGCTCCTGGATCCATCTTAGTTGCTAGAGGCCCAGGCGACCTCAGTGGCTTGGAGTGCCTTTTACCAGCTTCAGCTGGTAAGACAGCTGCACCTGTTTCTATACAGGGATAGCCTGACCACTGTTGTCCATGCACTGGTAACCTCCAGGCTGGATTACTGTAATGCACTGTATGTGGGGATGCCCTTGAGGTTGGTCTGGAAGCTGCAGCTGGTGCAAAATGGTTCATGACTGCTAACTGGTGCAAAGTATCACCAACATGTTATCCCACTGCAGAAAAAATTGCACTAGCTGTCTATTAGCAAGTTCAAGGTTCTGGTTTTGGTATACAAAGCCCTATACAGCTTAGGATCAGGATACCTGAAAGGTCATTTTACCCCTTATATACCCAGTCGATCACTGTGCTCTGCGGGTGAAGGCCTCCTGCAGATACCATCTTATCAGGAGGTCCCACACTATAGGAAGTGGACCTTTAGTGTTGTGGCACCGACACTGGAATTCCCTTCCGTTAAATATTAGACAGGCACCATCTCTGTTATCTTTTTGGCACCTGCTAAAGACTTTCCTCTCAGCAAGCCTTTTAAGCAGAGACTTTATCCCTGTCTGCATCTGTGTTGGAATTGCTTTTTGCTGGAACTGATATTTTAAAAACTTTTTTAAAAGATGTTTTGTTTTAATATATTTTAAAATCTGTCTTTAAGATGTTTTTAGAGAATTTTTACTGTTTTGTTTGCTGCCCTGGGCTCCTTCTGGGAGGAAAGGCCAGATATAAATTTAATAAATAAATAAATAAAATTCAGAAGTGCAGGGACCCTTCATGATAGTCACAGCCACACCCCCTTCTAAGATTATACAATCTTTTAAGATCTGGCTAGGTTTGAATACTGGGTTCTGCTTCACTATCACTGTCACCATTTGACTGTCCATTCTCACTACCAGAGATATTGCTTGAATTACTGAATTCAGGGTCTAAATGTTTATCTTCTGCTGCTACCAAACTGCTTGAAGAAGTAGATTGGATGCTGTCATGAGAATTCACTATTTCTTCTTCTGCAATTACAGAGTTCTTGCTCTCCACAGCTTGTCTTGGCTTTTGAAGTCGGAATAACAGTTACTTGCAATTGACACTCATTAGGACCCTTCTCAGTGGCTAACACACTCGCCTTTCATACTGATTAGCTTGTAGGACACTGGAGAAACAGGGACCCTGCTGGGACCTGGCTCCAAAAAATGTAGACCCTGGAGGACTACACTCGTATACACCAGTGACCTTTATTCATTTGATGATGTACTTTTTTTTGTTCACAGCTCACCACATGTACTCCTCAGTTCACAGTCAATTTTCTTCACATGAATCGGTGTGTACTCTCATACACAGAAAAGCTCAGCTTATTCTGAACCTGCCCTTGTATAACACAGTCCAACTAAATTATACTGAAATGAGCTTGGGGGAAATTGCATTACCACATATGAGGTATAAGGTATATGCTTATGAGGTTAAGTTTGGATTCTTCCAGTTCTTTAGGAAATAGTTGGATCAATTTCTTCTGCTGTCCAGAATTACTATATTGTTTGTCCTGTATGTGTCTATTTCCAGAGAAATTTTAAGAACATAAGAAGAGCCTGTTTAATCAGGCCAATGGCAGGGACCCTTCATGATAGTCACAGCCACATCTAGTCCAGTATCCTCACAGTGGTCAGACAGATGCCTGTGGGAAGCCCGCAAGCAGGGTCTGGGTGCAACAGCACTCTCCCCTCTTGTGATTTCCAGCAACTGGTATTCAGAAGCATCCTGCCTCTGACCACGGAGACAGAGCATAGCCATTGTGACTAGTTTTTCTGAAGCAGGAGAGCTAAAAGGGAACCTAGCTTGGCCACTTGCTCTTTTCGGAACTATCTTGGATGTCAAATAAGGATTCTATGGTAATATGTGACCTAATGTTGATTCATTCAACTTAATTCTTTTAAATTGTAAAGTTCTGCTAAATAAAGGTTAGTCATATTTGCCATGCTTTACACATGCCGTAAAGAATCTGAAAATAAGCTTCTACTCAAATGTGTTGCTTGTACATTAACTGGAACTGTTGAACAACTTTTTTTAACAATCAAGAAGGAGAAATAAACATCTTACAGCTGCAGTCAGAAACTGGGTTAGATCCAGTATGCATAAATATTATGACAGAAAAAGGGGGGAGAGAAATGCATTTGTTTAAATCAAATGGACTAAATCAATACCTACTCCAGTTCTGCTTCTTGAGAATCAATATGTCAAGGATAAATCCACAGCCCAGGCAAACCAGTATTTAGTTTTAAGCTGACTTTATCTCATTAACTTTGTAAGCCTTAGTTCAATTGATGTTTTGTGTCTATGCTCTTGGAATACGTGAAGAAACACACTTTCTTATGCCAAAATGTCCTTATAGAGCACCATTGTTTATGTCCACGCTGTCCTTTGATATAGTAGTTACCAGAATATGGTGTATCACAAATAGCAGATCCCACTGCTATTCTGTATTGATTTTTCATCAAGTGATTTAATACAAAAGCAATGGAGCAATTTAAGTTGTGTTCAAACAGCTTTACTGTGGGCCATCTTGGTGAGGGCATCTTTGAATATAAAAATGGTTGTAAACTTTCGGGAAGAAAGTAAGTCAGTGATGAAATCCATAGTTAGCACTTGCCCGGGATCATGATGCATTCAGACTGAGGGGCATGGAATCCAGACTCTATTAATACAATAGCAGTGGACATGAATTGATATCTATAAGAGAAAAGGAGGTATAACAGAAGGCAGGACAACAGGGGCCTGCCAGGAAATATGATTAATTTCCCCCCGTCCTCCAGTGGCGAGACTACATTAGTAATAATCACAGCATTTTCCCGTGTGTTTGTATTTTTCTTGTGTCTTTCTTTTTACAAGTTGTGTCAGACTTCTGGCATCTTCTTGGCCAAAGCATTTCCTTCATCAAGAGCTTCCCGAAGGAAGGAAGGAAGGAAGGAAGGAAGGAAGGAAGGAAGGATTTGTTTGTTTATTTATTTATTTACATCCCACCCTTCCTTCCAGTAGGAACTTTAGCTACATGACACTATAGAGTGCTTCTACTTTGTCCCCAATAGACATTAGCTTTATTTGGGAATTCAATTCCCCTCACTTGATTAAAATTATGAGAGAGACAGAGAGAGAGAGTTGAGTGCATCCTTTCTGTTGTGTCCTCCATGTCTGGCCCCACCAGCCTCCACATGTTGGAGGTAGACATCTGCAGCAGAGTGCCTGCTATACTTGTGGGGGGCTCCCCATGCACAATCAGGATTCTAAATCACACAGGAAGCCTCCACAAGTACAGCTAGCTTCTCACTGCAAGGGTAGTGGGACCAGGTACAGGGATACAACATAAGGTGTGGGGAAGTGAGAGCATCCCCACTCTCCTTCATGTGTTTCTAACCATGTGGTGAAACTGAATATCTGAAAATGGGTAACTATATCCTTTATAACCATATAAATAAGGGTTGTATGTTAATATGTAGCCTAATGTTGATTCTTTTATGAGATCCTAGACCCTCCACCCCACCCAAAGTAATAATAAACTGGCAGTAGATGAAACAAAGGCTTAATTCAGATATTAAAAAATCCGGTCTCCAAACCATGATTTAGAAATCAAGAACATCAAGTGAGTTCATGCACTTCCCTCTTTCCCCATCATCTTTCCTATTATGCATAATTAGTTTTCTCCTTTATGTTGTTTGCAAGTCTTTACATCTGATTCAGGCTAATTTAATACTGTAATTTAGTAGTGCAAACTAAGAATTGCCTACAAACCATTATTAGAAACCAGCTCTTGAAGTGGGTTGCAAGCCAAGGCTTTGGATCATGCCCAAAATATACAGCAGCTCACCTATGATGGCATGGAAGAACAGAACACAACACTGGCATTAACATTATCTAAGTCACTATCTTCTACCAGCAGTATTCCCATAAGCAATTATATGACCACTGCAGGGAGTTGGCATAGCACTTCAGTCCAACTATTTTCAGACTCGATTAGCATCACAGCATAACATTCATGACACAACATTAGTAACATTCATTTCATAAGGAACAAACCATTATACAATATGTTGTGTAATTAGTGTTAGAAATAAAAAGAAATGGAAGGATGAACCAACAACTGGGAGTGGCAATGCTGAAAAGGAATGTTTTCAAAAACTATGGACCCCACACTCTTATTTTACATAAATCATAGGACATGTTTTCCAAATGCTAAAAACGATTCATTCAGAACTATATAAAAAGAATAAGAAAGGCAGGATGCACTATACAGAGTAAAAATGAAATTCACAATAAATACAGAATTAGAAAACAAAAATATGAATATGGAATATTTCAATATTAAAACAGATGAAAAATTACAGTATATCAAGGCATGTTCTTAACAATAATCACACATCAAAATATTTCTTCTTGTCTCAGTATAATCCCATCAGAGTCAATGGAGTTACCCCAGAGTAATTAATTGGAATACATTGTCTCAATGAGACTTTTTGCTGTTCAGAAATTAGTACAGTATTAGTACAGTATTGATGTCATTTGCTTTTTCTGGTTTCAAGGTTGCTTAGTCTCTGCAACTGAAAATATAGTCAGTTTAGCAGTGTCTTATAAGTGCATTTTAATATGAGATACATCATTTATTCTTTTCAAAGGACACAAAAAGTAAAGCAAACGCAGCCAGTGTAATGTAGTATGCCGAAGAGGACTTACAACAGAGCCATGAAGCCTGCTGGATGACTATGGGTCAATTGCTATCTTTCAGTCTAACCTTTCTGAAATAGTTGTCAGAATAACATGGAGGCATATATACTCTTTTGAGCACCTTGAGGGAAAGGTGCTCTTAAAATGTAATGAACAATAATGCCTACCAATTGAACAGTAAAGCCTAGTAACTGTTAAAGATGGTTCAGACCACTAACTGGAGGCCAGTTTACACATCCACTTTAAAACACAGGTGGCTATGTTCTGAAGCTATCATTGGTACCATCTGGAGATTTTGACATACTGAAGTAATTGTGAATGGTGTTAAACATATCTAAATCATGAGTTGTTAGCATTTGGAAAACCTGCAAAAAGCAGCCTCATTCAGAACATAATGAGCCACATACTCAATGGCCCAGTTCAAACATTGTGGCAAACCACAGGTTGCTGCAAGGACACACCGTGACAAGCTTCAAGCTCACACATTTCCTCCCTCCCTTTGCCCAATCCTTTGCATGCAAGAGGAGGATTTATAAACCTCCTAGTTAGTTTTGAACAAGCCACATTTTCCTGATACAGCTGAATACAGTAAACTGTGGTTTGTTCTAGCTATCATTAATTAACAAAACAGGATCTAAAAATACAGTTTGATACTGGTTTGTTTGAAATAACATTAGATAGAACAAGGCAAAGTTTCTCACGTTCAAATTTAATGAGAAATTAGAATTTGTTCAAAACTTAATCAGAAACTTTAAACTTCCTTTCCTTAGTGACAGAAGAGGAGAGAATGGTTGAAAGTTGTCCTCATAATACTATGGTTTACCATTCATCTGAAACAGACAAACATGTGTTGGAGCATTCACACAAAGCTGACTATCCCAAATGTCCCAGAAGAGTCAATCTCTGGTGAAATCATTATATGAGAAAAAGCCACCATTGTGCAAAAACATCTTTAAACTGAATTCAAGCTTCACTCCTAAGTGCCTAACTGAACATGCTTAGGACTGCAATGTCAAACAATGAGTGCTCATGAGGGTAAAACCATATGCCAGGTATGTGGCTCAGCTGAGATACTGGTCTGTTTTAATGGATTACTACTATCATGATGGTTGGAATTATAGCATTATTATATGGGAACCAATCCCATATAATAATGTAAGAACAGCCTTACAACTTAATTGTAATTTTCTCACAGAAGTCAAATTCAATGGAATTCAATAATATGTGTGAAAATGATTACAGCTTCAACAGCCCAATTATTTTGTCTTTGACAGTGGGCACTTGAAAATATCACAGAGGAACTATACAAAACTGTACATTCATCTTCTGTTCTTGGAAGTCAGACATTTCATCGCATCGATTGAGTTGGTATTTTAACAAAGCATCCAATAATCCAACATTTCATTTCAGAAAAGGATAGCTCTCTTGTAGAAATTATCTTTATGGTGTGTACAATGAACATCTTTTTTATAGTTTCTGAGAAGCAGTCTCCATCTCTGAATGGAGTACTAGAGATAAGCGGTGTTTCTTTGGCATGCAGCAAGCACTATCGCTTCACCCAGCCTCACTTGTTTTGTTAGGAAAAGGCTTTTTGTTCTGATAACTATTAATAGGTTTTTTTAAAAAAAACAAGTTAACTATAAATGGAATTTAAATAAAATTGTAATTATAAAAAAGAAAGGCATTAAAAACATAAGAAGAGCCCTGATGGGTTAAGCCAAAGGTCCATTCAGTCCAGTATCATGTTCTCAAAATGGCCAACCAGATATTAATGGAAAGTTCACAAACAGGACCTGAGTGCAACCACACTCTCCCCACTTGTGATTAATCTGGCAGCAGCTGGCATTCAGAGGTGTACTGTCTCTGACAGAAGAGGCAGAACATAGCCATCATGGCCAGTAGCTACCGATAGCCTTATCCACCACGAATTTGTCAAATACATTTAAGGCCATCCAAGTTGGTGGCCATCCCTACATCTCGTGGAAGCAAATTCCACAGTTAAACTATGCACTGTGTGGATGAGTGCTTCCTTTTGTCTGTCCTGATCTTCCAACATTCAGCTTCATTGGATGGCTCTGGGTTCTGATATTATGAGAGAGCGCAAAAACTTTCTGTTTCTCTACTTTCATCAAACAGTGCACAATCTTGTACACCTCTGTCATGAATCACCTTAACTTTTTTCTAAACTAAGAACCCCAAATGTTGTAATCTTTCCTCAAAGAGGAATTGATCCAGCCCCTTGATCATTTTGATCTTTTCTGAACCTTTTGCAGATCCTCAATATTTTTTATTTGCCTCAGTTCCTCAGGCTCCTTTCCCGAGAAAGTTATTTCAGGCACACCCAATGCATTTTCTATAATCTCTATTGTAATCCCCATTTTTTTTTAAAAAAACTCCTTCCATTCTTCTTCTGTACTTACTTCCCCATCTAACAGGAGACAAATTCTTGGGAGTCAGCAAAAATCTGTAGTAAGGGAGCCTGCAGGAATTTGAACGGAGGCATATTCAGTTGTGGTGCAAGAGCTATGCTTGCGATTTATGCAACAGAAAATTCACAAGTATACCATGAACATATACAATAATACTTTCATTCCACAATAATAGATGCGCATCTTGGATGCATACTGCAGATCAGGAAGGATATTACCAAGGCCAAATGGATGCCAGCATAGTTTATCAGTAATGTCAAGGAAACTACTGGAGGCAAGAAGCCTCCTTCAGAAAATGCAAGACTTCTCCAAATGAGGAGAATAAAAAGAAAAACAAACTTTTTGTAAAAGAAATGCAAGCAGACAAAAAGGTATGGATCAGCAACCTCTTTGGGTCTGTGGATAGGTGTTAAAGAATCCCTTTCCCCCCCAAACCAAATGGCAAATGCAAATGTTGAAACTTTGCAAAGATCTTAGGCATGCATCTCCTGATGTGTAGGAGCTAAAAATGAGGCACTAATTAAGAATTCACTGTATCATTAACTTACAGTACAATTGTATATGTGTCTACTTCAGAAGAAAGTCTCTTTGTGTTTCATAGAGCTTACGTCCAGGTAAGTGGATATAGGATGGTAGCCTAGGCTTTGTTTTAGGACTGACATTTGGGGAAAACAGGGTTCTTGTGCCTTTAACAGCTGTATCTCCACAATCAGGACCAGCAGGACATAGGTGCTGTCTGGGGGTTGGAACAACAATGACTCTGCTTTCTCTAATTTTGTGTTATGCCATGCCCCCACAGCAGCAGTTTTGTGATTAGCACCACAGCACTCTCTCAAAATTACCAAGGTGGCCACTGATTCCAAAGTTTGGTGACCCTTGGTCTATAAAGACTATACTTGCTGTTGGTATATCTTTAAGCAGTTAAATCACAGTCAATCTGAAGAGTGGATCACAGCCAAAGTCAACTTGCTTCCAACTATTGGGATCAGCAGCCTGGCACGCGTTCCTCACATGCAGTCAATGCAGGGCTACTCTTTATAAAGAAGCAGTTAGGAATACAAAATAGAGGTATTAAGGCTGCAAATCTTTTACTATTTACACAATAATAGAAATAATTCTTTCCAATGTGCAAGCCTTTTGTGGTGCTCAAAGCACCCGATCATCTGATGTCATTGTGACATCAGGTGATTGACAGGTGGGCAGCCCCACTCAGAAGGCTATGATCACATAAGGATTTGGCCCATGAGGTCAGATCAGAAAAGGATCTACCTGTGCAGCCAAAAAGGTTCCCTACCCCTGATTTACCACGAGACAACTCCACTAACAGCTGAAGCCTAATGAATGTATATGCCATTGTTTCCATTTTCAACATCAAGGGGGAAATAATTCATGTTTTACATTCACTCAAACCCTTGCAAATAAACAAGGCCCAGTCACCCATCATATATAAGCCTGAGGTGCCAGCAGTTATTGCTTTCACATTACATTTTCTAGAGGGGTATTCAACTACCCATGTTAGTCTGCTACAGCAAAAAGAATTACTGTAAGAGTCTTGTGGCACATGAAAACTGATGCCATAATAGATCTATTGGTCTTCAAGGTAAGAACATAAGAAGAGCCTGCTGGATCAGACCAGTAGCTCATCTAGTCCGGCATCGAGTTCTCACAGTGGTCAACCAGATGTCCATAGGAAGCCCACAAGTAGGAAGCGCAACAGCACTCTCCCCACCTGCGATTTCCAGCAACTGGTATTCAAAAGCATGCTGCATCCGACCGTGGTGGCAGTGCATAGCCATCGTAGCTAATAGCCATAGATACCCTTGAATTTGTCTAATCTTCTTTTAAAGACATCCAAGTTGGTGGCCATCACTGCTTCCCCGGGAATAAAGTTTAACTATGTACTGTGTGAAGAAGTACTATGTTTCATCTGTCCTGTATCTTCCAACATTCAGTTTCATTGGATGTCCACAAGTTCTAGGGTTATGAGAGAGGGTGAAAAACTTTTCTCTATCCACTTTCTCCATGTCATGCGTAATTTTATATATTTCTGTCATGTCACCTCTTACTTGCCTTTTCTCTAAACTAAAAAGCGCCAAATGCTGCAACCTTTTCTCATAGGGGAGTTGCTCCATCCCCTGGTTGCCCTTTTCTGAATCTTTTCTAACTCTACAATGTCCTTTTTGAGGTGAGGCAACCAGAACTGTACACAGTATTCCAAATGTGGTCACACCACACGTTTTTATAACACCATTGTGATATCAGCAGTTTTCTTTTCAATTCCTTTCCTAGTAATCCCTAGCATGGAATTTGCCTTTTTCACATGACCACGTGACTCTTTGCCCTTTTGGTTCTTATACTGTAGGAGTGGGATCTGTGAGAATGACAGAAAACTTTTTCCTTCTAGATCTTCAATGTGCTCAGCACTGGCCACCCTCCCTATCTAAGTCAGCAAATAAGGTCGTCAAAAGTGAGGCAAGGAAAAGGAAACTCAAGAACAGTCACTCATACAGTACAATTATAAATACGCCCCCCCCAAAAAAATAAAATTTGGCCCCTTGGACATCAGCAGGTTTATACTGTGACATGAGCTCAATAACCTTGGGAGGAAAATTCCCATTGGAACCATGCTGGATGTCATTCCTCAGGTGTTTTTGCTCTGAGGCAAGCAATCACCACGGAGATTTGGGTTTATCTTGGCAGACACAAGACCATTTAAGACCCCAAAGGACTTTGCCTTTTAAAATCCGAAGCTAAGTGGGTATGTGGGATGTTTTGGCTTGGGGTTTTGTTTTTAGAAACACACTGACAAAACGCAGTTTTCAACCCAAGACACCTGATCCTCTGCAAGGAGCAGAAAAGATATACCATGTACCATAGTGACCAGATCATCGCAATCAAAGCAGCGCTGCATTCTAGCATGCATTAAAATCGGCTGTCCTCTGCCGCCTCTCTCAAAACTTTCAAAGACAGCAGGGACCCGACCACGCCTCTGTCTCCCCTGACCTCCACCTCCTTCTTCCGAAAAGCTTAAGCTTGATGCCGTTTAGCCCCGTAGCCACCCCTGGGGGTGAGGAGAACGAGAGAAGCAGAAGGGAGTGGTCGCCTGCACATTCCGAGGAGCCACCAGGCTCCCTTCCCGGGAAAAGGAAGCGGTTAAAATCAGCAACGGCATCCAAGCGAGATCTTACCGAGACAGACAAAACTACGAGAGAGATGGGGGGGTGGGGGGAGACGACATGTCTGGGAACAGCCACTCACCGCTCGTCCCCTTGCCCTGAACCCTGCGGGCGCAGCGCTCTCAGGGCCAGCCTAGACCCCTGGAACTCATCGGCGAACTTCATCGGCTGCCCTTCCCTGGAGTTCCGGCTCTCGCTGGCTCGTCTTTCGCTGCCGGCGTCTTTTCCCCTTTGCCGCCCCTCTCCGTGCTGGCTGGTAGACTCCAGTCCCAAAGCGACTGCCGGGGAGAATGAGAACGCAGTACCAGAGAGATGCTGCTGCTGTTGCTGCCGCCGCCGCTCCACCCTGCCGGCCCGTCAACTAAGCCCGGATCGTCACCCACCAGCCACAGTGGCATTAAGAGTCGCTGTTCGGCATCAGTAGGGGCTCTCCACAGGGTCCTAGCGCCAGTATAATGACTCTCGGAATGGTAAGGGGTGGGAGGGAGCGAATAGCTCACAAACACCTGTCATCATACCTATGAACGGGGGTATGTAAGTCGCCCAGGGTGTACGGGGTCTTAGACCCTTTATTTTGGGGGGAGCAGGGTCCCTATGTCTCCAGCATCCTACAAGCCAATCAGCATGAAAGGGGAGTGTGTTAGCCACTGAGAAGAGTCTTCTAACATGCTTCCTTGTCCTCCCCTGCTGATTGGACCCAATCAGAGTGAAAGGAGGTGAGTCAGAGAATATTCTTCTGGTAGCTAGCACTGTCCTCTTCCATGCTTATTGGTTCCTAGAAATCACCAAGGATCTCATTCTCAACCACACAGCAAAAAAAAACAAAAGAAATGAGGAGGGGGCATGGCTGTGATTAACATGAAGGGACTCTGCACTTCTGAATTTGCCACTACACTACTGCCTACGATATGTTTATGTGAATGTAAAGCCGATGCAGAAGCTTGGGCTTCGCTGCAACAGAATAGGGCGTATAGGAACAGGAAGCTTACTAGGTGGTTGGGCAAATCATTACCTTTCATCGAAACGTACCTCACAGGGTTGTTGCATACCACCCTGAGCTCCTTAAAGGCTGAAAAATGTGATAAAATATGTGTATGATAAAATAACTGTTCAGACATTCAAAATTGATAGTGTAGGTGCAATGGGAGTCAGGATCAGGCCTGCAGCTGACCTGTCCTCCTCACTTGAGTCCAACCTTCACACACTGAAGAAGCCCATCCGCAGAAACCCTATGCAAACATCATGGATTAGAGCCTATTACCACCACTACATCAATGTGTGCACACCTGGCAACACCCACATTTATTTTACGCATGGTGAAAAGGCTAGAGAGGCCTACACGCAGTCACTCCAATGCACATACGCAGAAATCACATGGACTTTAGCCTTGATTTTTGTAATGGGTAGATTGCATATATATGGAGGGAGGATTCCTGTGTAGGCTTTAGTGTAGATGAGGATATTTTATTACTAAGATACTTTAATAATCAAATATCTTATTAAAACCCAAGTGAAAATAAAAGAGCTAAAGAACTGTTGTTTCTACCTACCAGTAGAACTCCAGTCCACATAAACCAATCAGAATTTTGTATAGTTTATTTATATTTATTTATTGTTTCAAATTTTCAACCTGCGATTCCTCCCCAAAGGGACCCCAATAATAAAATTAGATAAAAACAATTTTAAACAGCACTATATTTAAAGAGAGCAGTTAAAACCAGCAGTGTAAAAACTTTTAAAACGATTCACCAAAAGCCTAGATAAATAAGAAAGTCTGTACATGTTTCCTGAATGCAAGTAAAGAGGGGGACTGCTTTCCCTTGGGAGGCAGTTCCATAGCCAGGTGCCACCTCTAAGAATGCTCTATCTTGGGTTCTCATCCTTTAGCTGGGACCACATTATAGGGTGTCTCTTGCAGATTGCAGATTTCAGGTTGGAAGGTACTAGTAAAGGTGATCTTTCAAGTATTTGGGTTCCAAGTCATTTAGGGCTTTATATACTAGTACTAACACCTTAAATTGGACCCAGTAGAACACAGGCAGCTATGAAAGGTAGTACGTAGTTACAAAAGTTCTATTACATATACCTTTCTGTCACTGTCATAGTATTGATTGGCTGGTGTTGATTGATGTTAACCTGTCACAGTTCCCACCATCATCAGTCCAAAGACTCTGGCGATGGTGGGCCTTTGCAGCCATGCCGGGGAAGACCTGGCATGGCTTCAAAATCCCACATCTTCGGCGCGACATGGCCACACGCGCCTGTCACATAAGGGGCGGAGCAGGGTGGCTATTTAAGCCCTGCTCCATCTCCCCCTGGCCTCTTTTTGACCTCATGCGACACCCACCCA
The DNA here is from genome assembly GCF_030035675.1 of Rhineura floridana. NCBI lineage: Eukaryota > Metazoa > Chordata > Lepidosauria > Squamata > Rhineuridae > Rhineura > Rhineura floridana. The sequence continues at coordinate 104,180,567 of NC_084486.1, forward strand.
CCCTCCCTTCAGGGCAGTACAAGTGTAACCGGTCGCTTCAGGGCCAGGTAGGATTTTTTAGCTCGCCAACCTTTGTTTGTTGGCAAGTTTTTTGCCTACCCTGTACTGTTCTCCTAATTTGGCTGATTTGCTCAATTTTATTTGGCTTAATTTGATTTGGCTGATTTGTCGCCTGCCCTGTTAGTTTAATCTGTAAATTGGTTATTTGGTCACGTTTGGTGGATTGGGGCAGAATTTAACAAGGTAGGGTTTGGTGACCACCCTTAGGAACCCTTTAAGGTGATCGGTGGGTTCTGAGGTCTGCCTTCCAGGTTCTGTGGTCGGTTGGCAGGATAAGGCTAACCTTTGGGGCTAACCTGTAACACTCATTCAGAGGTTGTGCGGTCCTGGGGGAGTGGAGCAGGAAGGCCTCCCTAACCACCCTGCAGGGATGGGGCCCGGAAGAGGGAACTGGGCTTGGCCCACCTCCCTTTTCCCATGGCAGGGTGCCCTCGCCCAATGGGGTGAGATAAGTTCCACACTTGGCTTTGCAGATCATTCTACCATGCAATCAAGCATGTAATTGGCTTTATTCAAATAAATGTGGCTCTTGATTTACCCACACCTCATCTTGTCTTGTCATCTTCATTTTCCGGCTATGCGCTGCAATGTCTTTTCAGTGGTGGCTTGCCATTTGTGGAATGCCCTCCCCGGTGAGGGGTGTCTTGTCCCCATCATGACTGATTTTTAGGAGGAATTTGAAAACCTTCCTGTTTATCCAGGCATTTGATGGCTGAAGGAGACTATTCCTGGGAACTCAGGGATCATTGGATGAAAGAATATTTTTACCGTAACTGTTTTCTGAGTGTTTTAAAAATGTTTTAACTGTTTTTAGAATACTTTTCCATAAAATAGGTTTGTTGATGTGTTTGGGCTCCTTTGGGGGGAAGGGTGGGATATACATTTATAAAATTATTGTTATTGTTGTTGTTCCATTGAAGCTTAGAATCTATGCAAAACAAGCACAACGATATTCACAACAGCAGTAACCAGTTGATCAGTAATTGGTGGTCATGCAAGTAGGAATTCTTTTGCAATGAAAACTGCAAGTTAACTACTTGTTAAGGCAAAATTGTTTGAAAGCAATAGAATTTTCCTTTAATGTCTAATATCCTGTGATCCACAGTGGCACAATTAAAAGAAAAAGCCTTTCACATTTGGAAAGTAGGAGGATACATGCTCTTCTGATGGCACAAACCTGCTGTTTCTAGTCCTGGTGAATCATGATGGATCAGACTTTACATATGTCATTGATCAAAGCCATAGTATTTCCTGTCCTGAACCTCACCCTTTAAGAGGAAAATCACAGATGGAAAAGGAAAGGCAGTGGTTTTTTTCTTTGCAATTATAATTTAATGGTCCTGTTGGAAAGTTTCTACAGCTTATGATGTGTCATATGGTAGTCTAGAGGACGTGTCTGAGATGACAGGATGTGATTACAGCTAAATCAAATGAGAATATCCTTGATCATAAAAGAAAACCACTGTCCACTGAACACCTGGAAAATGCAAGCACCAGACTTATAAAGGTGGGAAATACCCTCTGACTTTCCAGAACACTGAATCATGTGTATGCATGCATATCAGAAAGAGTGGGTTTCTATAATGTTCCTTTTAAAACGCCGAATTATGCTGGGCTGGGGGCAGGGCTGGATTGAGCAGAGGCTTCCATCTTCTTGCTTCTGCCAGCTAAGTCAGTCTCCTGTAGGCTAGTGACACTTGCATCACTCCACCAGCGCAGACCACCCACTTCCACCAGCCAAATGTGTAGGCAGGCAGAAGGAAGGTTGGGGAGATGTATTGCCTTCCTCTGCTACTCCCTTCCAGAAGACAGCTGCTGGGTTTGAAGGGGACAATGCATTCTCAGCAGTATACCCCCTCTCCAACCAGGAGATTTGTTTGAGGAATAGGGAGTCAATGTATTTCTGCCACGAAAAGTGCTGAATTCCTTACATTCTATTTAAGCTTTCTTTCTACACACCTGACCATGCTCATTATTATATAGTCAATTAAAAATCACTTGTCCTGAAACTTTTTATGCACAGCATGCAATATTTTGAAAGATGCTGTTACTGAAATGTATGGCAGATAGACAAAATAATAATGTATTATAAGCATTATCATTACCACATCTGTGACATTTCATAATATTTTGCCTAGACTCCTGGTTAGCGACTGTAGGAACAGGATGCTGGGCTAGATGGGCCTTTGGTCTGATCCAACAGGGCTTTTCTTATGTTCTTATGTTTTAATGCACATGAATGCCATTAACAACATTGTAAAAAGGCAGCCTTAAAATCTTCCCAGAAGGCAAACTAAAGGCAATGTTTCACCAGAAGATGAAAGCATGTCACTAGTAAACAGGAACAGATGGAACACATACAGTACATGCTTAGTATTGGTGTGCTGTCTATATTTACTTCAACTGTAATTTAAGATAGCTCAGTTGGAAATATTTTCCAATTTTTGAACCTGATTTTTATTCAACAAAACTCTGCTTAATTACTTCAAAACCTGTAAGTCACATTAATATCATAGTTCGTCTCAGGACTGGTCCATGAAATTTTGTTGCCTGAAGATAAGATCAAAATGGTGCCCCATCCCATTCCATGTATAGACGGTGACCAGAATGGCAACTGAATTTTCCTTCAACCCTGGCAATGGGACAGTGTCTTCCACACCTGAGGCAGCACACTAGCATAGGAGATGCAGGGCAGACTACATGGCAAACCCAATTCTGTCCTCTAATATCTCTCCATTGTTCCCCTTCTCCTCCCCTCATCTACTACCTGAAACAACTGTCTCACTCTGCCTAACTGTAGAACCAGCCCCGTTTCCCCTCTTATTTCTAGGCTGAGGGCGGGAAATGATTTTTGTATCACAATCAAAACATTTCATGCATTAGTCGTTCATTAACCTATAAGTGGCAGGATGTCAGAGAGAATTTAGGAATGAGACCTTGAAATACCTATCCTAAAGTCTCAGGAAATATCAAGGAATATGGTAAGATAGAAATAATTTTCAGAGTTAGTTTCTAAATTAATCCTGTTCTTATTTAATTCTGACAAAAAGTTGTGACAAAGCATTTGCTGTGCTAACTTTAAGCTGCAGTGCAATTGTGCAAAGCCCTAGAAAACTGAATGGAGTAATGCACAGTAAATTTCTAATCAAAGATCTAGGGTGCATCTGGGGACTGAAAATATGGGCCTGGTTCATTGTAGGACTAAACATGAGCATGAATGTGTGTTAAAATCCTGTTAAGCTAAATGGGATTTTAAAAAGCCAATTTTAAATACTTTTTTATAGAATATTTTTTGTGACTTGAAACTATGATTTATCCTTGATATGACCTAGTTTTAAAATGTTAATAAACTGGTTCTAAAAACAGGCATTCGTTTTCTTCACGAGCCTAAGTTATTATGTGCAATAAATCTAATATGACACACTCATGCACTATCTAGTAATAGATATGAAACCAGGAAATTACATTTCCTCTAGTAAAACACAGTTTTATTGGGTACTGCCCATTATATTTTTGTTGTAGCCCAGAAATCAGCCCCTGAAATAGTCCAGAAATAGGGGTGTGGGGGTGTGTGCACATGTGCCCATGGTCTACTATATGCTAGGCTATATGAGCCACTAACATTAGCATGATGGATACTGTTCCCTCTCTTTAGATGGGTAGCATGTCCACACTGTTCATACATCTCAGTGTTAAAACTCCAGAATAATTATAATCCTACTGAACATCTTTTATCCGGTGATCTAAGCCAGCACTGAGTTCACTGAAGTCTAATCTGCAGATACTATGATTCATACTAGATATCTAACATTTCTAAGCTAATGATAGATTCATTATGTAGTTTGTATGTTGTATTTTACTTGATCTTGTACGCCGCCTAGAGTGGCCGCTTGTGCGGCCAGATAGGCGGCCTAGAAATAAAATTTATTATTATTATTATAAGAAATCTTCAGTCTTCCATGTATTCATGGAACATTAAATTTACTATTTTATGTGCTTTAGATGTAGTTTTCTGGCAAATTTTAAAACATTTAAGGATGATTTCACTCCACACTTCTGAAACAATAGTCTTTAAAATGTTGCACATTGACTATGTAGTAATATTGAAGAATGCTTTTTTCCCAGCCAGTGTTTGTGCTTTATATATATACCTTAACAAACGAAGTGCTCCTACAGTGAGCATTTACTATGTAATAGCCATGCTTTATCCACTTATGTTTTATGTGGCATCTAAATGGTGTCAAGAAAAAAAAAACTTGCTTCCAAATTTTCCCTTTTCAACATTGACGTCCTCTCCCAGTCCTCGAGGTCAGAAAATCCAACTTTAAAAAAACCCACAATGGAATAAAATAGCTGTACGATTTTTTTCACATGCAGATGACCCATCATATGGCTGTTCAGTAAGTTGTTGGGCTATTTATGACCTGTAAAGATTGTTCTAGGCATTTCCCTCTTTATGGTTTTTATAAGAAAAGACAGAGGATAAATGGTTTAAATAAATAAATAAAACCTTGTTAGTCAGATACGGCTAAGAGGAAGTGACCAGCCCAAGGTCACCCTGAGAGCATTGAATTGGGAAACTGAAGGCCATATGACTAAAAATATAAGGGTCTTATTAGCCTAATTGTTAATCTAGCCCTGAGAGAAATTATATACATAAATGTGTGAACCCGCATGAAATAAATGTGATTGGAACACAGCAGAGGAGAAGTGAATCATAGATTAAAAGCATCCATAAAATAAAAGTGGCATCTAGAAATCCAGTTTCTTCCCTGCCACTATCTTGTTCCTTGTCCTCATTGTTCTTATTTTTATATCCATTATCCATTATTTACATTCTCTAGGAAGCCACAGATCCGTGACCTTCACACCTTTCCTCACCAACCCACATTTAGTCCTTCTTCCACAAAAAATAGAATGATGGCAGAAGTGACTTGCTGTGACGCTGACCATGCTAAGATGTGGCTGTGGTGGTTCACCCCCCAAAAAGGACTCAACAGATTTATGAAGGATAGGAATGATGATTAGGCTCTGCATCCTTGTGTCCAGAGACTCCTTCAACTACAGCAAGTGACAGTACATGGAATTAATTATTATCCTAAGTTCCTTTATTATTTCTTTTGTACTATCCAGTACTGATCATGGTCTGAAATTGGCTTAATCAAAATATGTAATCCTTCAGAAGGAATCAGGGTTTCCCATGCACAGCTGGTCCAAGACATTTTGCTGCCTGATGCAAAGCAGCAAATGATGCTGCCTCACCCCATTCCCCCCCAGTCAAGGTGCATAATACCCAAGGCCAGTCATATCAGAAAATACACAAGCACTTCTTTCCCAACCTGCCAATAAAAGCACGATAATACATTAAATAACTAACAATTTGCTACTCTTCCATGACATCCTGAGGCAGCCTGTTCACTCTGCCTAATGGCAGAACTGACTCTGTCGCAATGTTCTTATAAGAACCTGAAGAAATGTGTCTCAGCTGTTTATGGATGGTACCAAGGGAAGCTCTATGCACTAGTTTCTTCTGTAAAATGCAGAAAAACTCTATCCCCTACAAAAAGAATAATGTAATGTTTGTTATTGTTTTAGCACTTGTTAAAAGCATAGCTGTGCATTCAAGCCTTTTCTGGTGTTTAATGCCAGGAATTAATGAATGGTGCCCTTGGATTATAAATTGCATTTTGTTTATATTATTGTGATTTTTCTATTTTGTCATTTTCTCATTTTAATTTGTACTTCACTTTTAGATGGATTGTAATAGGCAGTCAATAAATATTTTTCATAGGAAGCAATTCATAAATGAAATGAATAGTAATAATATAATAAATAAAAAATATTGAGAGAAATATGAAATTATAGGTACAATCCTATACACACCTAGAAGAAAGTTTCATTAAGCTCAGTAGGACTACTTTATTAATAGACATGTGCAGGATTGCTCTGTAAAAGAGTTCACTTGGGTATAAGTATCATTTGTCTGGATACAGAGCAATTCTCTATGTTAATTCTTTTTAAAAAAAAATCTTTCTGACTCTAAATCTGCTAAATTTACTAAACCTTTGCTCCACATTAGATGGAAATTATGTATTTCAAATGTGAACAGATTAGTCTTTTAGCTGTCATACCTAGCTAAAAAAGAACAAATCAAAGATTGTTTAACAGTTTTTGAATATAAATATAAACGTAATCCTAATATTAGACCCATTAACTGCAAATGTCAGAACTTTCACATTTCTTGCTATATATTCTACATGGGGTCATTTTCATGCTTGTCAAGATGCAAATATTTTAACAAATTTGAAACCCTACAAGACAATTCTAAGTATTGAAGTGTAAATTAAAAGTTTGGTTTCTACCATTGTAGTTGCTCAGTTTTATTGCTGGATATGCGGAATCCTTCTTTTTGAAGTCTTCCGCTATTCGCAGGGCAGAAAATTTAGATTGTAATGAGATAGGTTCAACTTGAGTTGTCAGCAAGAGATCATTAAATTATTTCCTGATGTCTGTAATGAAATGTTTAATGAATATGCAAATATAAATCATGAAGATTAAATTATATTTCTATATTCCCTGTGTAAGTCAAAAGAATAAATTTCTGAAAGTGAAGTCAGCCATCTTTACATTTATATAGCAAGGAAACAAGAGATCTCTTGATCTTTTGTCATATTACACCTTCACATTGGCCTGTTTTGCATGACACAGTAACCAAACTAGGACTAAGTGGCAAGGCTACAGTTTACGGTTAATGAAGAGGACGCTTAACTACAAATCTGGATTAAGATGACATGCTAAGCCAAACCGTGGCCCAATTTAGCGTGTAGAGAAGTAAAGAGAACTAGAGAGGAGCAAAACAGCTTCAAGGTCTGCACAGTCACACAATCCTGGTAAACCACAGTTTGACTGAACATGTCAGGCGAAGCAGGTATTGTTTCCATGCTGACAATGGCCTGGTTCACACATAAAACTAAGTAGTATTCCATGGTATACTAAACTATAGTTTAATTTGATCCTTCATACCCATCCCAGCTTCATACCCCAACCAAGGCTTATTAACCCTGAACAAACCACACCCATAAGCCATTGTTTGTTGCTGGTTTACTTTAATCTTGGCTTAGTATTATGTATGAACCAGGCCAATGTGTGTGCAGAATGATTGATTGATTGATCCCATTTCCTCTGGAACAAGAGATCGTCATGTATAAACCCTGACCTGGCCTCTAGCTAGTAATCCTCTAACTCTAAAAGTCAATTGGGCAAGGATGAAGAACGTGTGGCCCTCCAGATATTCCTGGACTACAGCTTCCATCATTGGCCATGCTGGCTGGGGTGACAGGAGTTAAGACAACAGCATCTGGAGGACCACAGCTTCGCTATCCCTGCAGCCTTTTAAAAAAGTCTTCAGGAAAGTTTATCCAAACTCCTAAGTGGTTTGTTCCATTTCAGAGCTTTTTTCTTTTAATCTACCATTTTGTATTTTAAACACCAGTCCTTCTATTATCAATGGATTACGCAGCCATCTTTTCTGAGAGCCTTTAAACATTTGAAATGAGGATATTCTCCTGTTAAACATATCTGTCTTCTGCTTTCCCCCATAGGATTTACTTTCTAGACACCATATCATAACTCTAGCTGTCATCTAAATCCTTTCCAACTTGTCAACATCTTTCTCAATATTGAACATAAATCTCTGCAGGAGAAAATTCCTACAGAGTTGTTAGTAACATTCCGACCTCATTGCCATGATGAAGTCAATTTTAAAACCAAAATAGAATCTGAGGCAGAACCATATAAACATGAAACCAACATCTTAGTGAGCAGAAAGATAAAATCAAGTTCTACAGAAAGGCGAATCAGTGGACTTTTTTAAAAAGCAGCGAGGCACATAGAAAAAGGAAGTTTCACATAGAATGTGGCAAAAGGTTAGATTCAGACTAACAGTACAATCATATACCTGTCTACTCAGATGTAAGTCTCATTGACATCAATAGATGTTTATAATCCGTAGTATACTAAATCCATGGTATACTAGCCCTGCCCACTGCTAGCATTTGGCCCCCCAAAGGTTGCCCATAAGCAAATGTGGCCCTTGGGGTGAAAAAAGGTTTGCCATCCTTGGCATAAATCCTCTCTCCACCTGTGATCCTGACCTCCTTGTACTGGCTATTTAAAAAAAAAATGAGCCACACAAGTCCAAAAATGTGAATTATGTCATGCCTAATTTGGCCCTTGGGTAAACAGAACAGCTGCCCATCCAGCTGCAGATCCCTTGAGCTCGATGAAGTTTTGCACTTTGTTAATCCAATCTATTGGTGTTTCATCTCTGTTCCAGAATCTGGATGTAAATCATTTAAAAGTTTAGTGAAGGTGATTTGAACACACATTTGCAGCATTCTAAAAAGCATTTGCTTTCAGGGGCGAGAATGTGTGTTCAGACATTTGCTCAACACTTTGAACAGGGGTGGAGAACCTTTTCAGCACAAGAGCCACATTCAGGGGCCACGTCCCAGTGGTGAGTGGGGATGGATGGCTCCGTCAGTTTCATTTCTATCAATTTTTCATTTTCCCAATCATAAATTTATTTATTTATTTATTTATTGTATTTATATACCGCCCCATAGCAGAAGCTCTCTGGGCGGTTTACAGTAACTAAATTACGTTCTTCCCATTTCTGCAGCAATTTAAAAAATCCTCATGAAAATTCATCAGCAGTGTGAATTTCTCCCAAATATACATTTTGATACAATTTTGCCTAATATATACATTTTTGCAAGGAAATTTTCACTTATATAAGCATTTTATGGACATTTTACCCTAGTGTATGCCGTTTTGTACTTGGCTGGAGAACTGCTTAGCAATCCTTGGAGATGTGTAAATTGAGAAGAATGACTATGTTTTGGGCTGCGTATTGTTCTGCAAAGTGCAAATTTGATAGGTTCATCTTTAAATGTGAACTTAATTGAATTTCTCCCACATCTCTAGTAGTGAGAGAGAGAAAGTAGAAGGACCAAAGGCAAAAAGGGGCTGGAGAAACAAACATGTCTCTTACTTTTGTACTGTGGCTACATTCCAGCCACAGAAATGTCAGAGTGTTCTACACACACATATACACTCCAACCACTGTACAGGCAAACAAGAGCTATTATCATGGCTCAAGAACACATTCCAGAGAGGGAAAAGCTTAGAGGATACAAAGAAGGGCCAGTGAAGGGGGTGGTCTGAGGAGAGTCCAGAGGGCCTATGGTTTCTCATCCCTGGTTTAGAGTGTAAGTATATGTGGACACATTCTATTTGAATGTGCCCTAAAAACAAGCAGTTCAGAATGCATCAGATGTGCGTCTAAACCACTTTCACCAAACTTAAAATGTTACATCTGTTTTCACCTTTAATGAGGCAACTTCTTGGGAATATAACAGAAATCCGAAAGGAAGAACAGATGGAATTGTGTCTGTTCTATTATACACCTAGGATATTGTGAGTGTTGCTGATAACAATGCAATCTCTGATTTAACATAATAAACTTCATTCTGAAGAGAGCACTCAATTCTGTTTTCTCAGAAGGGAGCATTTTATAATGTTTGAGAGGTATTTGCACATTTTCAAAAATGGTTTGCAAAAGAATGAAGCAGCAATGAGCAATCATGTATCTTAAAGAAAGCACTGTAATAGGGCAGCTATTATTTATTTATGCACCACATGGAGCCAAAATAGACTTCTAAGCAGTTTATAAAGTATAGAAATCAAGTTGCACAAGCCATTAAAATATAAATATCCATAACTAAAATACACAATGAAACAGTACCATTAAAACAATACGGCAATTAAAAACAGGAGACTCAGGTGGAGAAAGTGTGAGAATATCTGTGCAAACAGGTGCATCTTCAGAAGCCAGCTAATTGCCAGTACAGATGGGGCCTCTTCTATTTCACCAGGGAGTGTAATCCATAACACAAGTGCTACCAGTGAAGAAGCATCCCTGTGTGTTACCACATCAGGCTGTGGCAAAACTAACCAGATTCCATTTGCTGATCTTAATTCATTTGCTGAGCAGTGGTAGGAAAGTCAGTCATTCAGGAAACCTCAACCGGAGTTGTTAAGGATTTACAGTAGGGCCCCGCTCATACAGCAGGTTAAGTTCCGGACCCCTGCTGTAAAGCGGAACTCATTGAATAGAATGGTGCGCAATGCCCAAAAACTGCCGTAAAAGCAAAACAAGTGCCGTATAAGTGGGGCTTTAGTCTAATTGCGTCTAATTGAGACCGCTGTATTAGAGAATTGCTGTAAAGCAAAGCACCATAAAGTGGGGCCCTACTGTATATGTAACCAACAAGACGTTAAAACTGGCTCTGTGGCTAACAGATAGCCAGTGCAGGTCCTCAGCACTGGAGGATATATGTCCACTAAGGGAACCATTCACTACCAAGGCTACAGCATTGTGCACATAACTGTTCTATTGACATGGAATTTGTTTATGATTCCTAAAAAGACAAAACCAAGCTTTGAAATGAATTCCAGCCTGGAATATCAGAACAGAACCTTGCTTCATGTTGGAAATGATTGAAAATTATATTAAAATGATGAAAAGATCTGAGAATTCGGTCTTACGCACTTTTGCATTTTAAAATTATTTTTCTCATAATGGGGCCTTAGTATAGCTGTAGAAAAAACCACATTAATAATAGATTGGCAATAATTAGATGCTGTGTCATACTGTGCACATTTCCATAGACTTTTTGAAATACTCCAACAAATTTTTATATTTATATTTATATATATATATATATATATATATATATATATATATATATTCTCCTTTGCTTCCAGAGCCAGTGTTAATCTTTTGCAAGAAAATGTATTTGGAATGCCAGTGCCGATTAATAATTTTTTAAACCCTAAGGAATTGAGACTGTTGTGTCGTCCCCACTTCCCTGCATGATGAAAATTCCACAGACACTACTACAGAGAGTGATTTCTTTGTAATATCTGTAATACCTATGAGTGTCTCAGTTTTAGCCACCTCCGGCTAAAAGTTCCAGGCTCTCCTGTTCTGAATTTTTTTAAAGTGCCAGTTTCTAGTTGTTTCTCCTTTCTTCCTCCAAATTCTAACAGGTGTTACATTCTAAGAGTGGGTAGAGAGATTTCTGACCATCAAGGAACATATACAATGTTGTTCAATCCTAGTTATGCATACCAATGTCTACGCATGTACAATAACAACAACAATAGTTCTTGTTGTTGTTACATGCCCTTTACCTGCAAGTTCCAAGGTGGGTTACAATTGAAAATTCAGTATTAAAAACAGCTACAAATTACAGCCACAGGAATAGGGTGGGCTCTCTTCAAATTGTCAACTAAACATGCAGAGGGTGGTGCAGAGCTAGTGTGTGAGGTCTCACTCCTTCCTGTCTGCATCTTTATAGAGAAAGAGAGTGTAGTACAACGTTTAAAGTGTTGGACTTAACCCAGGGAGACCCAGGTTCAAATTCATGGTTAGCCATGATGCTCTCTGTGTTACCTTGGACCATTCCCCATTCCCCAGACATCTCACAGGATCAAAGGGGATGGAAAAAGTACACTGTCAGGAGCTCTTTGGAAGAAGTGTGAGATTAAAAATGCAATGAATAAAATATGAATATTTGCAGATATATTCCACATAGAGCAGGGGTAGCTAACCTTTTTTGGGCCCATGAATGCATCTGGAATTTTGAGAGCGTTTTGGGTACCAGACACAAAATGGCTGCTGGGGGGGGGGGACCTGGCATAACACAAAATGGGTGACACATCTAAAAGCACAGAAAAAGAAACAGCATCACATGCCCCCCCATCAGTCCCCATGGACAGAGAAAAGATTCCTGCATCAGCCAGCACTGCACTCACTCACTCACAGAGCGAAGCTCTTTGTATCTCTACTCTCTTCAGAAGAGAAGAGAGTGAAAGTGCCCAGTCCTGGCGTCCAATGGAATGTGGGCATCTTCAATGCAGGAGAGGCTGGGCCTGTGCAAACAGGAACTGAGTAGGAAGAACAAATAGCTTTCCATGCATTATGGATTTTTATATGGATATTTACTGAAAACTTTCATGGGTGCCATAGGAAGTACTGGTAGGCACACTGGCACCTGTGGGTGCTGTATTAATGAGCCCTGATCTAGAGCAGATAGTATTGCTTAGGCATGAGTCTGATATCAGAGGTAGGGATCCCCCAGTAAGGGTCCCAATTTGACTCACGAGGCAATTCCTGACAAACCATGCTCACCTGCCCTACACCTACATCAGATGCAGGGCAGATTCATACATGCCTTCAAAGGAACAATCAGGAGCTTAACATGAGCTCCCGGTTTTTCTTCAGTTGATGGGTGGTGGGAGCACACCTTACTCCAGGAGCAGGAAGTAGTTTATATGAAAACCACTGCTAAAATGGAGGGGAGGGCATTGTTGTAGCAACAGTCTTAACGTAAACTGTTCCTGCTGCTAGGAATTCACCTTCAAAGAGGTTTATTACCTGGTGTCATTGTGACATCAGGCAACTGACAGGTGGGCAGCAATGCCTACCTGCCAAAGTTGGCCTGTGAAAGGTAGGGCAGATATGGATTTGGTCAGCCAAGGAAAAAGGGTTCTCCACTCCTGGTCAGAGTAAGGTAACTGATTTTGGATGTCATCATAAATATGCAGCAATCGTCAGTTGTTTGCTTTCTTATTATTGTACTTATAATGTCAGGGAGAGGAACAGACACTTGTGGGATTTTCTGACTCAGGTACCAAAATAACCTGGCTAGACTTGGGTACTATGGATATTGAATTGGAGGGGTGGGGAGGCATAATTTGCTGCTGTGCCTATGCCAGCAAAATGGTTCTGTTCACACTCATGTAAGTGAAACCCTGCAAGGGAAAAACCACTGGGTGGATTAGATGAAGTGGGAAAATGGCAAGTGGCAAACTCATGGTTAAGCATCCACTGGGGTGGAAAGATCTATCAATTTCAGTTCTTTCCACTTTTCATTTTTCCAATCTTAAATTCAGTTCTCCACATTTCTGCAGCAATTTGCCATTTTTTTAAAAAAAAATCCTCATAAAAATTCTCCAGCATTTTAATGTGAATTTCGCCTAATAAACACATTTTTGTAGGCAGTTTTTACTAATGCACACATTTTTGCAAGCCATTTCTCATCATCATCATCATCTTCACCATATTATTATTATTATTATATTTAAAATGTGGTGTTGGAGGTGAGCTTTGCAGATACCATGGACCGTGAAAAAGACAAATTGGGTGTTAGAACAAATTAAACTAGAACCATCACTAGAAGCTAAAATGATGAAACTGAGCTTATCATACTTTGGACACATAATGAGAAGACATGATTCACTAGAAAAGACAATAATGCTAGGAAAAACAGAAGGGAGTAGAAAAAGAGGAAGGCCAAACAAGAGATGGATTGATTCCATAAAGGAAGCCACAGACCTGAACTTACAAGATCTGAACAGGGTGGTTCATGACAGATGCTCTTGGAGGTTGCTGATTCATAGGGTCGCCATAAGTCACAATCAACTTGAAGGCACATAACACACACAGACACACATTTATTATTATTATTATTATTATTATTATTATTATTATTATTATTATTAGTCACTTGATACCCAAAGACCCCCAAACGACTTACACAATATTAAAAAAACAAATAAAACACACTATAAAAACATAACAAGAAACAACAACAAAACAATAACAATACCAGCACCCCCATAGTCACAGGAAGGTTTGACAGCATATTAAAAACAAAACATCATCTCAATCTGTCAAATGCCTGGGAGAAACAGTACATGTTTACCTGGCGCCAAAAAGATTACAATGACAGTGCCTGGTGGACCTCACTGGGGAGCATATTCCATAGATGGAGAGCCACAACTGAAAAGGCCCTCTCCCTTGTCACCATCTTCCGAGCTTCCCTCAAAGGGGGGACCTGGAAAAGGGCATCAGAGGAAGATCTAAAGGTCCACACAGGTTCATATCGAGAGAGACATTCCAAAGATATTGGAGTCCTGACCCATAAAAATCTTTATAGGTCAAGACCAGCACTTCTCTCAAAAAAATTGCCCAGAGAGGGGACATTTGCTACTGGTCTAAAATTATTAGGATCTTCTGGGCCCAGGGAAGGCTTCTTCAGTAGTGGTCTGCTCCACGAGCTAGAGGGAGCCCCAGCTGATGAAGCGTCAAGGCGAGTTAAGCAGCAGAGCGAAAAGAGGGTAAGTAGCACCCATTTATTTCATTATTTAATTGAATTAAAACAGCTCAGAGCAATAAGTAATAAGGGCAGCCTAAGGTCACCCTGAGCTAGGAGCCAAATCCTGAAAGAACCTATATCTTAGGAGACAGATCCTAGGAGAAGGAAGCCTATAGAAAGCTAGTGTTCAACACCACCCTAGCAGGAAAGCTTCAGGGGACACTGTAAACAAGGCTAAATTCCAGTTGGAGAGAAGGGGAAAAAGGAAACTCCAACAATACATACAGGGAGAGAGTCAGCTCAGTCGTTGCTAAAAACTGCACCTTTAGCATTCCTTAAACACAACCACAAGCTCTGTTTCCCTAGGTTAAAGCGTCAAGGCCCCAGCTGACAAAGTGTCAAGGCGAGTTAAGCAGCAGAGCGAGTTTGGCAGCAGGGCAAGGAGGCCAGGGCCCCCCACTCTGCCCGTCTGTTCCCTGACCTCAACTAAACCTCAGTTTCCAACCCATTAACGTAATAAACCTTAAACAAAACTATGCAGGTAAGAAGCCAGCAGGGGTATGGGGGTTTTCCAGTGTTTTGCACTGCCTGAAGCATGTACGACTATCTGCCTGTTGGACAGAAGACGTGGGTGTGCTCTCAGTGCAATGAGCTCCTGGCTCTCCGGGAACTACTTCATTTCCTTGAGGCCAAGGTGGGTGACCTGGAAAAGCTGAGAGAGGGAGAGAGGTGTGTGGAGGAGGCCTTCAGGGACGTTATAGCTGTGTCCCACTCCAAGGATGATAGCTCTTCTGCTATCATGGAGAAGGATGGTCTCAGGGAAGGAGAGCATCCAGCTGAAGGAGAGGGAAATGATCCCTTAGAAGGGACCCATTCCTTGGGGGATGAGCAACTATCCTCTCGTGCAGAGGATATATCTCCGGGGGGTGGAGGGATCCTTGTAGTGGGTGATTCGATCATTAGGAACATAGACATTGGGGTGTGTGATGGGCGTGCAGACCGTAAGGTGATTTACCTGCCTGGTGCGAAGGTTGCGGATATCACCTGTCGTTTAGATAGTTTGGTAGAAAGTGCTGGGGAGGAGTCAGTGGTCATGGTGCACGTTGGCACCAATGACATGGGGAAATGCAGCCATGAGGTCCTGGAAGCAAAATTTAGGTTGCTAGGTAGGATGCTGAAAGCCAGGACCTCCAAGGTGGCTTTCTCTGAAATGCTACCGGTTCCACGTGCAGGACCAGACAGACAGGCACAGCTTTGCAGTCTCAATGCATGGATGAGACGATGGTGTCAGGTGGATGGGTTTGGATTTGTTAGGCACTGGGAACATTTTGGGGCAAGCCAGGCCTGTACAAAAGGGATGGGCTCCACTTGAACCAGAATGGAACCAAACTGCTGGCACTTAACATTAAAAAGGTGGCAGAGCAGCTTTTAAACTGACTGAGGGAGGAAACCCGACAGGAGCTGAGGAAGGTCTGGTTCGCAATAAACCTCCCCCCTGGGATAAAAACCAAAGAAATGATGAAATTTTAAAAGGGGTAGGCCTATAAGTAGGCATTGTGAAAGCAGGGGCACAGGATATCAATTCAGAAGGGCAAAATTACCACAGGCCAAACCACAAGTGCCAAAGACACTTGAAGAGAGACACTGTGTCTGTACACTAATGCTAGGAGCCTCCGAACCAAGATGGGAGAACTGGAGTGCTTGGTCTTAGAGAAGAGCATTGATATAGTGAGCATAACGGAGACCTGGTGAAATGGAGAAAACCAGTGGGATACGGTTATCCCTGGATATAAACTATATCGGAGGGACAGGGAAGGACGTATTGGTGGCAGAGTCGCTCTATACGTGAAAGAAGGCATTGAATCCAGCAAGCTCAAAACCCCAAAAAGAGGCGGACTGCTCCACAGAATCGTTGTGGGTGGTGATACCATGCCCCAGGAGGGATTTAATACTGGGAACGATCTATCGTCCCCCTGATCAAAATGCTCAGGGAGACCTGGAGATGAGATATGAAATTGAGGAAGCATCCAAACTAGGAAATGTGGTAGTAATGGGTGACTTCAACTACCCGGACATAGACTGGCCTTATATGTGTTCCAATCATGACAAAGAAGCAAAATTTGTAGATATTCTAAATGACTATTCCCTAGACCAGTTGGTCATGAACCGACCAGAGGGACGGCAACCCTGGACTTAATCCTCAGTGGGGACTGGGACCTGATGCGAGATGTAAGTGTTGTTGAACCAGTTGGGAGCAGTGACCATAGTGCTATTCAATTAAACATACATGTAACTGGCCAATTCCCAAGAAAATCCAACACGGTCACATTTGACTTCAAAAGAGGAAACTTCACAAAAATGAGGGGATTGGTAAAAAGAAAGCTGAAAAACAAAGTCCAGAGGGTCACATCACTCGAAAATGCTTGGAAGTTGTTTAAAAACACTATATTAGAAGCTCAACTGGAGTGCATACCGCAGATCAGAAAAGGTACTGCCAGGGCCAAGAAGATGCCAGCATGGTTAACAAGCAAAGTCAAGGAAGCTCTTAGAGGCAAAAAGTCTTCCTTCAGAAAATGGAAGTCTTGTCCGAATGAAGAAAATAAAAAAGAACACAAACTCTGGCAAAAGAAATGCAAGAAGACAATAAGGGATGCTAAAAAAGAATTTGAGGAGCACATTGCTAAGAACATAAAAACCAACAACAAAAAATTCTATAAATACATTCAAAGCAGGAGACCATCTAGGGGGGCGATTGGACCCTTGGATGATAAGGGAGTCAAAGGTGTACTAAAGAACGATAAGGAGATTGCAGAGAAGCTAAATGAATTCTTTGCATCTGTCTTCACAGTGGAAGATATAGGGCAGATCCCTGAACCTGAACTAACATTTGCAGGAAGGGATTCTGAGGAACTAAGACAAATAGTGGTAACGAGAGAGGAAGTTCTAGGCTTTATGGACAATATAAAAACTGACAAATCACCAGGCCCGGATGGCATCCACCCGAGAGTTCTCAAAGAACTCAAATGTGAAATTGCTGATCTGCTAACTAAAATATGTAACTTGTCCCTCGGGTCCTCCTCCGTGCCTGAGGACTGGAAAGTGGCAAATGTAATGCCAATCTTCAAAAAGGGATCCAGAGGGGATCCCGGAAATTACAGGCCAGTTAGCTTAACTTCTGTCCCTGGAAAACTGGTAGAAAGTATTATTCAAGCTAGATTAACTAAGCACATAGAAGAACAAGCCTTGCTGAAGCAGAGCCAGCATGGCTTCTGTAAGGGAAAGTCCTGTCTCAGTAACCTATCAGAATTCTTTGAGAGTGTCAACAAGCATATAGATAGAGGTGATCCAGTGGACATAGTATACTTAGACTTTCAAAAAGCGTTTGACAAGGTACCTCACCAAAGACTTCTGAGGAAGCTTAGAAGTCATGGAATAAGAGGAGAGGTCCTCTTGTGGATAAGGAATTGGTTAAGAAGCAGAAAGCGGAGAGTAGGAATAAACTGACAGTTCTCCCAATGGAGGGCTGTAAAAAGTGGAGTCCCTCAAGGATCGGTATTGGGACCTGTACTTTTCAACTTGTTCATTAATGACCTAGAATTAGGAGTGAGCAGTGAAGTGGCCAAGTTTGCTGCTGACACTAAATTGTTCAGGGTTGTTAAAACAAAAAGGGATTGCGAAGAGCTCCAAAAAGACCTCTCCCAACTGAGTGAATGGGCGGAAAAATGGCAAATGCAATTCAATATAAACAAGTGTAAAATTATGCATATTGGAGCAAAACATCTGAATTTCACATATACGCTCATGGGGTCTGAACTGGCGGTGACCGACCAGGAGAGAGACTTCGGGGTTGTAGTGGACAGCACGATGAAAATGTCGACCCAGTGTGCGGCAGCTGTGAAAAAGGCAAATTCCATGCTAGCAATAATTAGGAAAGGTATTGAAAATAAAACAGCCAATATCATAATGCCGTTGTATAAATCTATGGTGCGGCCGCATTTGGAATACTGTGTACAGTTCTGGCCGCCTCATCTCAAAAAGGATATTATAGAGTTGGAAAAGATTCAGAAGAGGGCAACCAGAATGATCAGGGGGATGGAGCGACTCCCTTACGAGGAGAGGTTGCAGCATTTGGGGCTTTTTAGTTGAGAGAAAAGGCGGGTCAGAGGAGACATGATAGAAGTGTATAAAATTATGCATGACATTGAGAAAGTGGATAGAGAAAAGTTTTTCTCCCTCTCTCATAAGACTAGAACTCGTGGACATTCAAAGAAGCTGAATGTTGGAAGATTCAGGACAGACAAAAGGAAGTACTTCTTTACTCAGCGCATAGTTAAACTATGGAATTTGCTCCCACAAGATGCAGTAATGGCCACCGGCTTGGATGGCTTTAAAAGAAGATTAGACAAATTCATGGAGGACAGGGCTATCAATGGCTACTAGTCATGATGGCTGTGCTCTGCCACCCTACTCAGAGGCAGCATGCTTCTGAAAACCAGTTGCCGGAAGCCTCAGGAGGGGAGAGTGTTCTTGCACTCGGGTCCTGCTTGCGGGCTTCCCCCAGGCACCTGGTTGGCCACTGTGAGAACAGGATGCTGGACTAGATGGGCCACTGGCCTGATCCAGCAGGCTCTTCTTATGTTCTTATGTCTTACAACCATCTCCTTTAGGCAGCCTGGGACCACTCCTTCTTGAAGAGAAGCATTAATTATCTCCCTGGCCGACCGAACTGTCTCCTCCCTGGTGGATTGTATCAGTCATGAATGGCATGGGTCCAAGACACAAGTGGTTACATGGACCCGATCAAATACCTTGTCCCCATCATCAGGCCGCAGCAACTGAAACTCATCCAACAACATCAGACAAAGTAGCGCTCCAGACATCTTACTTGGATCATCAGCATCAACAATGGTGCCCAAATCCCCGCAGATGGAAGTGATTTTATCCTCAAAATGCTTAGCAAACATGTCATATAATGCATTTTCACTCATATATTCATTTCATGCATTTTTGTAAACATTGCTTGGTCGGCAAACTGCATCACAAATTTGAATAGGTATGAATTTCGAAGGATGGCTGTGTTTTGATTCTCATACTGTTTCAGAAAGTGGAGATTTAAAATGCAAACTGAATCAAACTTAAAAGGCAAACAATCAAAATTCTCACCCATCCTTAGCACCTGCTGTCACTTCCTCCTTTCCAATCATCCCTACTAGAAGGATCTGTGCTAAAAAAAAAAGGCCATCAGATTACCACTAGAAGCCTTCATTTATGAAGCATTGTTTGGAACCCTCTGGGTCTCCTCAGCCCAGCATCAGTCTATGAGTTTCCTAATTTGTATAGAGTTGTCCAGCATAGGCTTGAAGTTGTAAATAGTGGCTAAGAGAGTGCACTGGGAAGAACCAGAACATTCCTGGTTTAAGTTTGAGCTGTGGGCACATGAGGTTAGGATACTCGATCTGGTATTCCTTAAATTATATTATGATAGCTTTAGAAATAAGATTGGCTAGACGTCAAATGTAATTAATGCATGGTTTTTTGTGTGTCAGGAGCTCTAATACCGAGGAAAAGCCAGCACTGTTATGGGTTGCCATTTAAAAATTTCCTGCAATGCCATAGAGCAACACTGTGCTATGCTCTTGGGGGTGTTGTGGGAAATTTTTAAATGGCAACTGAAAGGCATATGCTGCTACTGCCAGGTAACCTGTGGTTGCGGAGGAGTGGCTGGTTGTTGACATGAAGTGGTCACAAACAACACTTTGCTAAGGGCAAATGTGAAGCATCCCTGTTGGGCATGAGATTATCAAATGCATACATGTTCCCCACAAGGTGTTAAATATGAATATAGGAACAATACTTGAGAGATTCTGGACATCTGAGTATAACAGATGATGATAAAAGACAATGGGGCTTTGTTCTGAGAAGACACATCACCAAAACCTGCTATTAATTTTAAATTTAGATTCAGAATATTTTTCCTCTTCTCTTTTCTATTCCTTAAAATAAAAGAGAAAATGGTATGGAAAACTCTCTGCTTCAGTTTCTAAAATGCTAAATCAGAACACACACATTATCCTGACAGGCAAAGGAGTGCAATTTAATGATGACTCCTTGGAGAGAGACTGGTTAATGAGGAAGTGAACACAGTTACTTTTGTGCTACCTTACTCTGTGAGATCTTATAATTTTAGATCTCCCTTACTGGTGATTTGGAAGAGGATAGAATAACAATTGCATAAATAAAATAATAAATTGTTGATGTCCAGATGCTAATTTAACATCCTGCACGAAAACAGTTCATAATTGTTAGGTGAAAAATCTAATATTTCAACAGAAATGTTGTTTTAATTGTAATGTGCTTTAAATTTAATCCCATGTCCATTCCCCCCACACACACATTTAATTTCACCCCTTTGTCCTCTTAATTTCAAAGAAACTAATTTTCTACTTTCTACTAAAAATGCACTTTAGCTACCTAAAACAATTATTTATTTCCCTATCTAATTTTATACATGCCTTTTCATTTTCAGAATTCTAATTTAATCTCCTTAGCATAGCTGTTAGAAAGTTGAAGATAAAGATGGCTGAGAAAAATGAGGTTGTGTGTCTTCCTCAGAACCATATATTCAATATGAAACATGTGTTAGGAACATAGAACAGAACTAATAGGATGAAAAGATGAGAAATCAAGGAGATTTATGGTGGAGAAACATCTCCTTACAGTTCCTGAAGCCTACAAAGCCCCACTCCTCCAGTTTGGGGAGAAGAAGAGGGTCCCATAAGAGTCAATAAAGCTGTGCAACAATATGGAACCCCCATAAGATTCATAGCCATGCTAACACTGTGACTGTAATGGAAGGGTGGTTTATAACTTTTCTCATCAATTTTATTCATTCAGTTAAAGTATTTATAAGCCCCCTTTCAGGGCCATGACCTCACAAAGCAACAAACACATACAAAAAGATGCAGCAGAATTCATTACTATGAGAAAACTGTCCTGAATCATATATCATTTACACTCTTTAAAAAGGCAGTATTGAAGAGAGATGTTTTCAAGGTGTGCCTGTATACTGATAGGGGTCAAGCATAATTCAGTCAAAAGACAGTTCTATAATTGTGGAGGCACGACCAGGAATGCTATCTCTCTGATGCTCACCAGCCTGACTGATCTCACTGGTGGGTACAGAAGAATTGGCCAGCAAAGCAAAATAGACTAGTCAGAAATTTCTAAAATATAGTTTACGTCAAGTGCAGTAGGTCAGTTTACTGTAGAAGTCATTATCTTAAACCAACGCAATGGTCTAATGGTTAAAGGCCAAACTCTGGGTACAGGATCTGAAGCAATCCAATAGTCAAGCACCTTTTTATATTGTCACCAGGGCCAGCTCCAGGCATACGGGGGCCCTTGGGCATCAGCTTGCCCTGGCCCCCCGGTGGGTCGGTGGGTGTGCGCGTGTGCACCCCCCGCCCCCCACCATTGCCTTTAATGAAGATGGCGGCCACGGTTTCCCTAAGGGGAATGAAGCCTCCGCCACCATCTTTGTTGATGGCACATGTGCGTGCTATGCGCGCACATCTCTGCCATCAACTAAGATGGCGGCAGCGGCTTCAGTACCTTAGGGAAGCTGCGGCCGCCATCTTCATTAAGGGCAATGCTAAAAAGCCAGCTGACAGGTAAGTGGGGGGCATCGGGGGTGCAGATCACAGAAGGGGAGCGGAGGGCCCCTCAGGGGCTCGTGTAGCTCCGGGGCCCTCGGGCCAGTGCCCAACCTGGCCACCCTTTAGAACCGGCCCTGATTGTCACTCTTAGATGACAAATTGGATAATGTAATTTAAGATTCTGTGAAAAAAACCATGTATACACAGTTAAATCCTTAAGTTGCTGTTGTAACCTCCAAAAATAAATGCAGAAGAAGATGCATATCTTGAACTCTACATATCTGCAAAGTTGTAAATATTGCATAGACAAACCTGTATGTCGGGATTTTCTCGTACTAGTTTAATAGGCAATTTAAAACCCAGGTCAACAATTATATAAGTATACTGTCAACATCCAGCAAGTAAAGGCTACATAGCACATACACCTCTTTTTCGTCACTTGGACATGCTGAAGAATAGACTACCTCTAGGCATCTGCACAGTATTTCTAAGGGTCAAAATAGAGTTGATTTTAAATACTTTTAAAAAATCCTGTGGTTGGGACTGGATACATTAAAAAATAAAAAAGCAACCACAGAGCCTCCAATCTGGATTGGGATTGCTTGCAGAATTATCTTTTTCCTCCCTTGTGTAATTTTCCTAATGAGACTCCCTCACAACAAACAGGGCCAGCGCAAGGCAAGACTGGGCCCTTGGGCACCATCCTGCCCTGGGCTCACAGCACCCTCCCACATGTGCCACCTACCTCTCCTGCTGCAGTGAATGCTGGCCACACTGCATGCACATACCTACCATCAACCAAGATGGTGGCGGGGGCTTCCTTAAGGGACTGATGCCTCCACTGCCATCTTGGCTGATGGCACGCATGCGTGCCACATGCACACACATTAAGTTTTCTCCTAAAACTCATAAGCTCTGCCCAAATGCAGTTACTCTGAGCCTTAGTATAACTACCAAGGAGGAAAACTCAGCAAAGAAAGTTCCATACATTACAGCATCTTAGTACATTTGCCCATGTATGTGCACAGAAAATAGTAGATCTAGCTGAAAGGCAACACATGGAAATCTGCATTGATCGTTGTAATGCATCAGCAAGGGAAAGTACTCCAGACTGAAAATTCATTTTATTGTATAATCTTAGAAGGTTGTGTAATCTTAGAAGAGGGTGTGGCTGGGCAGAGGCATGGTGTAACTATCTTCTGAATTTGCCACTATGCTATTGGAACCAATGCACCTGTTAAGTATAGGGGTATTTACAAGTTACATTCAAAGAGTGCTGAATTTCTGTACCTGTGTACAAAAATACCTAAAAGATCATTTCACCCCTGATCACTGCACTCTGCAGCTGAGGGCCTTCATTTTATCAGGACTCCATTCCACACAATATAGGAACTGGGCCTTCAGTGTTGTGGCACCAACTCTTTGGAATTCCTTCCCATTAAATATTAATATTAATTTTAATTCTATCTTTTAGCTTTCAATGTATATCAGGTTGTTTAATTGTTTAATATGTATGCTTTTACTGTTTTTGTGATTCTATTGTATTTTATCCTATGTTGTGCACCGCTCTGAGAGCCTTCGGGCTGTGGGAGGTATAGAAATCGAATAAAATAAATAAATATAAACAGGTGCTATCTCTGTTGTCTCTTTTGCATCTACTGAAGAATTCCCTCTTCCAACAAGATTTTTAAGTATAGATAATTCCCAGTCTGCATTTATATTGGAATTGCTTTTAGAAGTTTTACTTATATTTATTTATTTATTTATTAAATTTTTATACCGCCCCATAGCCGAAGCTCTCTGGGTGGTTCACAACATCAAAATATCAACATACAATTTAAAACCACACATTAATCAATTTAAAACATGACTCATTAAATTTCCAAAAAAACCTATACTAAACTAAAATACTAAAATGCTAAATGCTACAATACTAAAATGCTAAAATGCTAGAATGCCTGGGAGAAGAGGTAGGTCTTAACCTGGCGCCGAAAAGACAACAATGTTGGTGCCAGGCGTACCTCATCAGGGAGATTGTTCCACAATTTGGGGGCCACCACTGAGAAGGCCCTTTTTCTTGTTACCATCCTCCGGGCTTCCCTCCGAGTGGGCACCCGGAGAAGGGCCTTCGATGTTGAGCGCAGTGTATGGGTAGGTTCATATCGGGAGAGGCGTTCCATCAAGTATCGTGGTCCCAGGCCGATACTTGTTTTATCATATGTGTTTTTGCTGCCCTGGGCTTCTTTGGAAGGAAGGGTTGGATATAAATTTAATAACTAAATAACTAAATAGTTGAGCTATACACTTGTACCACTATTCACATGTTCAGTTACTATACAATCTGTGTACGTAATAGCTGAGTGGTATAAATCAACAAGTGAACATGCTTTCACACAAACACTTGTACATGTGTATGGTCACCTTGTACCTCTGTTCAGTATAATGTGCAAACAAGCCTTATGAGACAAGCCTTTGGGGCAGAAAACTATGGTTTTAGTCAGGCTTGAGTCCCAGCATTTCTCATTTTGCAAATTAATTACTGCTGCTTCTGTAAACTATGTCTTCC
This sequence comes from Rhineura floridana, assembly GCF_030035675.1. Classification (NCBI taxonomy): domain Eukaryota; kingdom Metazoa; phylum Chordata; class Lepidosauria; order Squamata; family Rhineuridae; genus Rhineura; species Rhineura floridana. Next base: position 104,205,073 of record NC_084486.1, read on the forward strand.
ATCTCCTTCAATTTATGGTTATGAAGATTTTCAAGCCCCACAGATGGAAAGCTACAAAAGGGCAAACTATAATTATTATGAATGAAAAATTACATTGTCATCCTGCCTGCATCCCAATCTGTTTCAGTATGAAAGTGAACAAATGCTAGATTGTGAGTACGTATTTTCTTTCTAGCTCAGACAAAAGAGAAAGCATAATTTGTCTTAATTGCTATTTTATTTGAAATCTTTCAATTTTTTCAAATTGCTAAATTAAACTGAACTGAAAGCAAGGCTTACGGAAGGCGCCAAACCTAATGTTATGGATTATGTGAAATGCGTTTCTCCCCAGAATGAGAACATCATCAGCTCAGTAACTGTCAGTAAATGTAGCTTTTCTGTTAAGAAGTGATTGCTTTTCTTTCATGTTATGTCAGCATTTGCATTTGTGCTGATAGGAATGTGAGGCAACAACCTGTATGCCCTCCCGTGAATCATCTCCATGGGGAGGAACTTTGTCCAGTAATAATCTCAACCACATTTTGCAGTTCTGTGATCATTTGTTGTTGTTGTTATGTGCCTTCAAGTTAATTACAACTTATGGCGACCCTATGAATCAGTGACCTCCAGTAGTATCTGTCATGAACCACCCTGTTCAGATCTTGTAAGTTCAGGTCTGTGGCTTGCTTTATAGAATCAATCCATCTCTTGTTTGATCTTCCTCTTCTTCTACCCCTTTCTGTTTTTCCCAGCATTAATGTCTTTTCTAGTGAATCATGTCTTCTCATTATGTGTCCAAAATATGACAACCTCAGTTTCATCATTTTAGCTTCTAATGATAGTTCTGGTTTAATTTGTTCCAATACCCAATTATTTGTCTTTTTTTGTAGTCCATGATATGCGTATGCGCAAAGCTCTCCTCCAACACCACATTTCAAATGAGTTGATTTTTCTCTTATCCGCTTTTTTCACTGTCCAACTTTCACATCCATACATAGAGATCGGGAATACCATGGTCTTGAATGATCCTGACTTTCGTGTTCGGTGATACATCTTTGCATTTGAGGACCTTTTCTAGTTCTCTCATAGCTGCCCTCCCTAGTCCTAGCCTTCTTCTGATTTCTTGACTGTCTCCATTTTGGTTAATGACTGTGCAAAGATATTGATAATCCTTAACAAGTTCAATGTCAACTTTAAAGTTACATAAATCTGTTGTCATTACTTTAATCTTCTTGATATTCAGCTGTAGGCCTGCTTTTGTGCTTTCCTCTTTAAGTTTTATCAGCATTTGTTTCAAATCATTACTGGTTTCTGCTAATAGTATAGTATTGTCTGCATATCTTTATTGATATTTCTCCCTCCAATTTTCACACTTCCTTGATCTTGGTCCAATCCCGCTTTCCCTATGATATGTTCTGCATATAGATTAAACAAACAGGGTGATAAAATACACCCGTCTCACACCCTTTCCGACTGGGAACCAGTCAGTTTCTCCATATTCTGTCCTTACAGTAGCCTGTTGTCCAGAGTATAGGTTGCGCATGAGGACAATCAGATGCTGTGGCACCCCCATTTTTTTTAAAGCATTCCATAGTTTTTCATGATCTACACAATGAAACGCTTTGCTGTAATCTATAAAGCACAGGGTGATTTCCTTCTGAAATTTTTTGGTCTGTTCCATTATCCAATGTATGTTTGCAATATGATCTCTGGAACCTCCTCCTTTTCTAGAGCTACCAGTACTGCTAGTCGGAAGAGGAACTTGTAGACTATTGCAACCAGGAGTTTGACATAGCAGCTGACAATCCTCCTACTTGGGGAAGTCAGGTGATGCTAATAGGTCAGTCTGATCTGCAGAGGGATACAAGTGATGCACAGATCTGGGTAAATTGTCACTGATGAGCCTAATGACCTCTTCCTGTGCCTTCAGACCAGAGCTTGGAAGATTACTTTTAAAAAGGAATAAATTAGAATTACTGTTACATGGCCTCAAAAAGGAATAAATTACCATTGCAATTACAATTGTTCTGAAAGAAATTGATTACTTTACCATTACTCAAAAGTAATCACTATAATTACACTTAAGTTTCTTTAAAAAACCAACTAGAGTGCCTACAAGGTGCTGGCCTTGGATGCTGTACACCTAAGTCACCTAAAACAACATTAAAAATAAACACACACATACAGTGGCAGTAGAATAGTTCTTTTTATCCATAAGATAGCAATGATGGTCTCTCCGCTGGTAAGGGAGGTGGGGAGGGAGGTAGAGGCCACTACTCAGATCTTTGCACGTCAAATCAAGTGCAACCCCCCCAGCCAGCCACACACAGCCAGCAAGCATAATCTCTCTCACTTAACCATCTCCCAGACCCTGCCCTGCCACCAACTAAGGAATACCCACCCAAGCAAACGTTTTCCCCTGAGATGCAAAAAAGTTAAAACACTGCAAATGCAGCAAAGTAGCTATAGGGAGGGCAGTGTGCCAAGTGCAAACACAGTATTCACACACACACACACACACACTGTTACCTTTCACCTCCACAGTTCTTTATCTCCATTCTGCTGCTGCCTCCTTCTCCTTTATCCATGTTCTTGCCCTCTGGCTTCTTTCTCCCTCCACTCCATTCTTCACCATCATCCATTTTTGTAAACAATTGTTTTCTCCACTCTACACCTGTTTCATTCTCCCTCATTGCCTCCTACCCACCCACAGAGCATGAGGGAAAAGTAATGCTGCACAGAAGCCCAGTGTGAGGCACAGGATTTTCATCCACAAATCAGAGGAGCAGAAGACTTCCCCTGCTCCCCCCCAAGTAATGCCCAAAGGTAATGCTAGAAACATTACAATTACTCCTCAAAATTAATAAAATTGCTCCTCGTTCTATTACAATCACAATGTAAAGGAAACACCCACTCATTCTTCAAAAAAGTAATGAATTACAAGTAATTTGTTTGTTGTAACCAGTTACTTGCAAGCTCTGCTTCAGACTCCTAACTCCCAGGCAGTCTGTCTCTGGTCTATGGGCCCTCAACATGGCCTGCCTCTATGTGCCTGCCTCTCCTGTACTGCTTGGCCTGAGCAGCTGAAAACAGGTAAAGATGGAAGAACTATTAGTAAGTGAGGAGTTCTCTCAACAAGCAGCAACCCATTCTGGGGAGGATCCAGAGTTGTACATGCATTTTCCTGAACACACAAACACTTGGAAGTGTGGACTAGGGATTGGGGAGAAATTGAATTTTGTTGTCATTTTAATGGGGAACTAACTAGGGCCACATTCACACCAGACATTTATTCCATTATTATTCCACATTAAAAAGCCATGGCATTCCTCAAAGAACCCTGGGAAGTGTGGTTTGCAAAGAGTGCTGAGAATTGTTAGAAGACCCCTATTCCCCTCACAGAGCTCCAATTTCCAGAATGGTTTAACACTCAATCTCTCTTCCCAGAGAATTCTGGAATTGTAGCTCTCTTTGCAGGAAAACGGGAAGTGGGTGTCTCCTAGCAACTCTCAGCACCATTCACAAACTACACTTCCCAGGATTGTTTGGGAGAAGCCATGACTGTCTAAAAGTGAATGATAGTAGAATAAATTGGTCTATTTCACACATTTTGAATTAATATGCAAACCAAAACACAATTATCTACAAAATGTGCACTTCTCTGAACACAGTTCTCCGATAAACAATGTGTGCAAAGAAGATGCATATATATTAGGGAAAATTGCTTTAAAATGTATATATTTTTCAAAACTGTGTGCAAAAATGTGTATATTAGATTTTTTTTAAAAAAGAATTTGTTGCAGAAATATGGAGAACTGAAGTTAGGACTGGAAAAATGAGAAACTGAAAGGAACCAAAACTGGTAGATTCCTCCATCCCTAGTGTGGACTGAGGCAGAGCTGTGCCTACAAACTTCACTCTCAACGTCCTTGCATTACAATGCCCTTAGCACACTTACTATTTCTGTGTTCAGCGGGAAATGCCTGCAACTGACTTCTACTTGCATTTGCTTAAACTCAAGCAGAAAGCTTCACATGATAAGGTATCCTCCTTTATGCTTCCCCTTCCTATTATAGTGTAGGGTACAGCTGATGCCATCACGCAGACTGAAATTCAACAGGTACAACTTTTTCCTGGTATGGAGATGAAGAGATGGGGGAAATTAGGCTGGTCACATTGGTGCATATCAAACACCTGTTAAAAGCACAGACTCTGGTTGTTGAAGATTCACAGCCAGATCAGACATTACCCAGAATCTGGGAAAACAGATTCTGCTCTTCCCTCCTATCACACAGTCAGTGAGCTCCAGATGTTATATGGCATTAATGGAGTTCACCATGGATAAGATCCACAGAGGGCAGCATGTTACCAAATTCTTCCAAGCAACATAGGAAGTGGATTGGACTGTGAAAGACCAACCCAAATTGTGTTTACATCTTGACAAATTTGTAGGGCAGTACAATATCTCAGAGAGGGGGTCAGGTCTCCTGCTCCCCTGGTGCATTCACTATAGCTGCCCAATTTCCCTGCTTTTTAAAGTTTGACAGAAATATCTGTTGGCTATAGGTTTGTTCTTAAACTGCAAGGGTTTTTTGCCTATTAGTGAATCATTTATACATTCTCAGGATTTATACCCCACTGTGACCCCCTCCAGGACAACTTCTAATCATTTAAAGAAACCTATTAAAGTTAGTAGCCATCACAGCCAACATTCTTCAGACCTTGTAGGGGAAAAAATCATGTACCTTTCATGGTTTCTCACTCAATATGGGACTTGTAGAATTAAATGGCACAGTGCAAAATTGCCAGATCAAATATTTCTTTTACTCCTTTCTCCCAATGTAAACAGCAAGTGTTTACAGTGTGCACCAGCAATAAGCTCTTGAAGGAAATGATCTAAACTCAATAAATCCTTACATGAACATGACAGGGTGCGAAGAGTTTGCCTAAACTTTAAAAGCAAATTGGTTTGAGTAATGTCAACTAGAGAGCCAGTGTGGTGCAGTGGAGACAGTGTTGAACTACGACCTGGGAGACCAGGGTTCAAATCCCCACACAGCCATGAAGCTCACTGGGTGACCTTGGGCCAGTCACTGCCTCTTAGCCTCAGAGGAAGGCAATGGTAAACCACCTCTGAATACTGCTTACCATGAAAACCCTATTCATAGGGTCGCCATAAGTCAGAATCGACTTGAAGGCATTTCCATTTCCATTCCAATGTCAACTAGCCAAAACGACTTTAGCTGACAGTGGCACCATGCATTCTCTGTCCATCTCCCTTATACATTTGTGTGTGTGTGTGTGTGTGTGTGTGTTTGAGTGAGTGAGTGAGTGAGTGAGTGTGTGTATGCACACTAAAAAAAAATTCACAGACACCCAATAGACTTGCTGAAAGTGAAGACCTACAGCCTGTTTTTTTTAGTAAGACAGGCTGAGTGACTCAACATTCCAACAGGTAAGGCCCCATGTACATTATTACTATACAGCCACAAGAGTATACTATAGGCAGCATGGATTTTTCGCAATCCACAATGTTAAATTGAAAATACCCCCATGTGACTCTGATCTTTCCCATAAGCTCATTTGAAAACAAAACCTTACAAAACTTATAGTCCTGAACTTAGAAACGCTTGCTTAACAACCCTCTAAATTTTCATGGTGATACACAAAGCAGTCAGAGAATCGAGAGTTCAAAATGTAAAAAGAGACGAGAAAAAACTGAGACCCCTTTTGGACTTTTTTCTGTCAGAGTTCTCATAATCTGTTGAAATTCATTAAACATCAGCCATGTTCACAGAGTACCTGCAATACAATTACTGACTTTGCCCCATACTCTGACCTTCATCTTCTGCGGTTTAAAAGTTAAAAAAATGCCTGGCCGATTTTTAATTAATTTAAGGAATTTTGTCTTGAACTGAATGATAATGTCGGGCATTCTCAGTAAGAACCAACTGTCAGTGTTCTAAAAACCAGATTCACAGCTGCTTGGCTTCGCTTGCCTAATCAAGGGGCCACACCCACAGCAGCCATTGATTTCATGTGAGATAGTCATGGCTTCCCCAAAGAATCCTGGAAAGTGTAGTTTGTGAAGGGCACTGAGAGGAGACTCCTGTTCCCCTGACAGAGCCCCAGTGGCCAGAATGGTTTAACAGTCATAAGAACATAAGAAGAGCCTGCTGGATCAGGCCAGTGGCCCATCTAGTCCAGCATCCTGTTCTCACAGTGGCCAACCAGGTGCCTGGGGGAAGCCCGCAAGCAGGACCCGAGTGCAAGAACACTCTCCCCTCCTGAGGCTTAACAACCCTGAACAATTTAGTGTCGTCAGCAAACTTGGCCACTTCACTGCTCACTCCTAATTCTAGGTCATTAATGAACAAGTTGAAAAGTACAGGTCCCAATACCGAACCTTGAGGGACTCCACTTTCTACAGCCCTCCATTGGGAGAACTGTCCGTTTATTCCTACTCTCTGCTTTCTGCTTCTTAACCAATTCCTTATCCACAAGAGGACCTCTCCTCTTATTCTATGACTGCTAAGCTTCCTCAGAAGCCTTTGGTGAGGTACCTTGTCAAACGCTTTTTGAAAGTCTAAGTACACTATGTCCACTGGATCACCTCTATCTATATGCTTGTTGACACTCTCAAAGAATTCTAATAGGTTACTGAGACAGGACTTTCCCTTGCAGAAGCCATGCTGGCTCTGCTTCAGCAAGGCTTGTTCTTCTATGTGCTTAGTTAATCTAGCTTTAGTAATACTTTCTACCAGTTTTCCAGGGACAGAAGTTAAGCTAACTGGCCTGTAATTTCCGGGATCCCCTCTGGATCCCTTTTTGAAGATTGGCGTTACATTTGCCACTTTCCAGTCCTCAGGCACGGAGGAGGACCCGAGGGACAAGTTACATATTTTAGTTAGCAGATCAGCAATTTCACCTTTGAGAACTCTCGGGTGGATGCCATCCGGGCCCGGTGATTTGTCAGTTTTTATATTGTCCATTAAGCTTAGAACTTCCTCTCTCATTACCACTATTTGTCTCAGTTCCTCAGAATCCCTTCCTGCAAATGTTAGTTCAGGTTCAGGGATCTGCCCTATATCTTCCACTGTGAAGACAGATGCAAAGAATTCATTTAGCTTCTCTGCAATCTCCTTATCGTTCTTTAGTACACCTTTGACTCCCTTATCATCCAAGGGTCCAATCGCCCCCCTAGATGGTCTCCTGCTTTGAATGTATTTATAGAATTTTTTGTTGTTGGTTTTTATGTTCTTAGCAATGTGCTCCTCAAATTCTTTTTTAGCATCCCTTATTGTTTTCTTGCATTTCTTTTGCCAGAGTTTGTGTTCTTTTTTCATTTTCTTCATTCGGACAAGACTTCCATTTTCTGAAGGAAGACTTTTTGCCTCTAAGAGCTTCCTTGACTTTGCTCGTTAACCATGCTGGCATCTTCTTGGCCCTGGCGGTACCTTTTCTGATCTGCAGTATGCACTCCAGTTGAGCTTCTAATATAGTGTTTTTAAACAACTTCCAAGCATTTTCGAGTGATGTGACCCTCTGGACTTTGTTTTTCAGCTTTCTTTTTACCAATCCCCTCATTTTTGTGAAGTTTCCTCTTTTGAAGTCAAATGTGACCGTGTTGGATTTTCTTGGGAATTGGCCAGTTACATGTATGTTTAATTTAATAGCACTGTGGTCACTGCTCCCAATCGGTTCAACAATACTTACATCTCGCACCAGGTCCCGGTCCCCACTGAGGATTAAGTCCAGGGTTGCCGTCCCTCTGGTCGGTTCCATGACCAACTGATCTAGGGAATAGTCATTTAGAATATCTAGAAACTTTGCTTCTTTGTCATGACTGGAACACATATGCAGCCAGTCTATGTCCGGGTAGTTGAAGTCACCCATTACTACCACATTTCCTAGTTTGGATGCTTCCTCAATTTCATATCTCATCTCAAGGTTTCCCTGAGCATTTTGATCAGGGGGACGATAGATCGTTCCCAGTATTAAGTCCCTCCTGGGGCACGGTATCACCACCCACAACGATTCTGTGGAGGAGTCTGCCTCTTTTGGGGTTTCGAGCTTGCTGGATTCAATGCCTTCTTTCATGTATAGAGCGACTCCGCCACCAATACGTCCTTCCCTGTCCTTCCGATATAGTTTATATCCAGGGATAACCGTATCCCACTGGTTTTCTCCATTCCACCAGGTCTCCGTTATGCTCACTATATCAATGCTCTCCTCTAAGACCAAGCACTCCAATTCTCCCATCTTGGTTCGGAGGCTCCTAGCATTAGCGTACAGGCACTTGTAAGCAGTGTCACTCTTCAAGTGTCTTTGGCACTTGTGGTTTGGCCTGTGGTAATTTTGCTCTTCTGAATTTATATCCTGTGCCCCTGCTCTCACAATGCCTACTTCTAGGCCTACCCCTTTTAAAATTTCATCATTTCTTTGGTTTTTATCCCAGGGGGGAGGTTTATTCCGAACCGGACCTTTCTCAGCTCCTGTCGGGTTTCCCCCCTCAGTCAGTTTAAAAGCTGCTCTGCTACCTTTTTAATTTTAAGTGCCAGCAGTCTGGTTCCATTCTGGTTCAAGTGGAGCCCATCCCTTTTGTACAGGCCCGGCTTGTCCCAAAATGTTCCCCAGTGCCTAACAAATCCGAACCCTTCCACCCGACACCATCGTCTCATCCACGCATTGAGACTGCGAAGCTGGGCCTGTCTGGCTGGTCCTGCGCATGGAACTGGTAGCATTTCAGAGAAAGCCACCTTGGAGGTCCTGGCTTTCAGCATCCTACCTAGCAACCTAAATTTTGCTTCCAGGACCTCACGGCTGCATTTCCCCATGTCGTTGGTGCCAACGTGCACCAACAGTTCAGTTCAGTCAGCCACTCTGATTGAAGCTCTCTGAGTGGAACAGGGCCTCTCCTAGCAACTCTCAGCACCCTCCACTAACTACACTTCGCAGGATTCTTTGAGAGAAGCCACAACTGCCTAATGTGAAATAACAGGCTGGTGTGGATGTGGCCAGTGACAGTTTTAGTTTAAATTTGGGTGGGAGGCTACATGTGCCTGCTGTAGAATGAAAAGGTGGGGGGAAACCTGAAAAAGAATAATACTGTTCACAATGTTTTCCTATTGGAAAGGAAAGGGGCTTCCCCTCTGTCCAGTGCCCACCCACCCAATATACTCCCCCCTCCCCTTCCCTCACCTCCCCTTCCTGCCCTCCTCCCTCCCCTTCGTGCCCTCCTTCTACCCCAGTTCAGTTTCACCTATCCTAAGCATGATTGCACAGGAATAAATCCCACTGAACTCAAGGAAGGAGCGCCTCCAGCATCGACAGGGATGCTGCTCAACAAGATCGACCTCAGAGGGCCTTGTCTGGATCCCACCAGTCAAAATAACTAGGCTGGTGAGGACTCGAGAGAGGGCCTTCTCAATAGTGGCCCCCACCCTCTGGAACTCTCTCCCAGGTGATATACGCCATGCCCCGTCTATAATGAGCTTCCGCAGGACCCTGAAGACTTGGCTTTTTAGGCGGGCGTTTGAGATGGGCTAGTTTTTTACTGTTTTTAAATTTTAATTGTTTTATATACTGTTTTATCTTGTACGTCGCCCAGAGTGGCTGGACAACCAGCCAGATGGGCGACTAACAAATTTAATAATAAATAAATAAATAAATAAATAAATAAATAAATAAATAAAAAGCATGCAAATGATCAAACTTGCCCTCCCCTCCTCCTCCCTCTTGTCCTTTCCTGCTCCCTTTCTTCATCCCTCCCTTCCCCTCCCCATCCCCTTCCCATCCCCTCCTTCCCCTCCCCTCTGCCCTCCCCCTCCCGCTCCTCCTCCCCCATGGTCAGTTTTACTTGTCCTAGGACTACGACCTGGGAGACCAGGGTTCAAATCCCCACACAGCCATGAAGCGCGCTGGGTGACCTTGGGCTAGTCACTGCCTCTCAGCCTCAGAGGAAGGCGATGGTAAACCACCTCTGAATACCGATTCCCATGAAAACCTTATTCATAGGGTCACCATAAGTCGGAATCAACTTGAAGGCAGTCCATTTCATTTTCATTTGACTACCAACCAGCAAACACACTGTGATCAATATGAGAAGCTGCCATACACTGTGCCAGACCATTGGTCCATCTAGCTCAAAATTGTCTAGTGACTGCCAATGGCTCTCCAGGATTTTAGACAGGGATCTCTCCCAATCCTAACTGGTGATGCTGGGAACTGAAGCTGGGATGTTTTGTATGCAAAGCATGTGCTCTACTACTGATCTACATCAATCAAACTTTGCCCTCAAATCACAATCTCTCAAAAATTTAGATGTGATCAAATGCTGATGCAAGCAGAGGTCTCTACTGGGCAGAGTACAGAGTTATATAGAAATCAGGTACAGTACAGTACAAATTGTAGAAATCAGTTCAACAATTCCTTTATGCCAACCAGAATTTCAGAAAACGTTAGCTGTCTTCATGCATGAATTGTAGCAGACAGCTGCTTATGCATAAACTTTCTGAAGGAAGCAGGCAGTCCACACCAGCGCATGGACCTCTGGGTGGCAGGGCCAACAGTATACCCAACACTGAGGCTATTGCTATTTTTGTGTGGGATTCAATCACATAGCAAATTCAGGTTGTGAAATTACAGCTGATTGGGAGGTCTTGTGCAAAAAGCTCGCTTCCTCAAAAGACTGGACATATTGCAGTAAGGAAAGTGATAGGAAAATGCACTGGAAAGGGTGGGATACTTGCTCTGATGCAATGTCATCTAACTGCAAAGAGCTCAGAATGAATGCTCATTAAATAGCCAACATCATCTAATCTCCCACAAACATACGTGGATGAATGCTCAATAAACAGTTGTCTGGAAGTGGCCAAGGAGCAAAGCCAGCAGTACAGCCCCACTTCTGTGATGTGATTACACAGCCACAAGAGTGGCTGTATGCCACAGCCAATATGGATTTTTTGCATTCTGCAATGTTAAACTGAAAATACCCCCCATACCATTCTGCTGCTTCCCATAAGCTTATTTCAAAATAAAACCTTACAAAACTTGAAAGACCATCTTATTCCTTATATACCCAATTGATCACTGTGCTCTGTAGGTGAGAGCCTCCTGCAGATACCATCTTATCAGGAGATCCGTTCTGCAGAACATAGGAAACAGATCTTTAGTGTGGCGGCACCTACCCTGAGGAACTCCCTTCTCTTAAATATTGAACAGGCGTCATCTCTGTTATCTTTTCAGCGCCTATTGAAGACCATCCTCTTTCAATAAGTTGAGACCTTATCCCAGTCTGCCTCTGTGCTGGAATTGCTTTTTAACATGTTTCTAAATCTTTTTTTTTATTTTAAAAACCAATATGTTTTAAACCTTTTTTTAAAAAAAGATGTCTTAAAAGCTTTAAAAAAATGTTTTTAAAGATGTTTTGTTTTAATGTATTTTAAAGTCTGTTTTTATGACGTTTTAAAGTGTTTTAGTGCTTTTATTTGCCACCCCTAGGCTCCTGCTGGGAGGAAGGGTGGGATATAAATCAAATAATAAAAATAAATAAATAAAACTTATAGTCCTGAACTTAGAAATGCTTGCTTAACAATCCTCTAAATTTTCATGATGATACACAAAAGAGTCAGAGACAATCCAGAGTTCAAGTGTAAAACAAGATTAAAAAAATCTAGACCCCTGCTGGACTTTTTTCTGTCAGTGGTCTCATAATTTGTTGAAATAACTTAAAAGTCAGCCATGTTTACAGAGTACCTGTAATCATATTACTGACCTTGCCCTATACTCTGACCTTCAGCCTCTGCAGTTCAAAGATTTAAAAAAATGTATGACTGATTTTTAATTAATTTAAGAAATTTAACATTGGAGTCAAACATAAGTGCAGGCATGCTCAGTAAGAACCAACTCTCAGTGTTCTAAAAGCCAGACTAACAACTTAGCTAATCAGGTGGCCACACTGCACCAGACATATATTTCACTTCAGACAGTCATGGCTTCCCCCAAAGAATCCTAGAAAGTGTAGTTTGTGAAGGGTGCTGGGACTCTTATTCCTCTGACAGACGTCCAGTGGCCAGGGTGGTTTAACAGGCAGCCCCTGTTCTGGGGATTGTAGCTCTTTGAGGGGAATACTGAGTCTCGTAGCAACTCTCAGCACCCTTCTCCCCTCTCCCTCCCCCTCACTTCTCTCCATGTCCCCCTCCCCTCTCCCTGCCCATTCCCCAGGTCAGTTTCACCTATCCTAAACATGATTGTACAGGAGTAAATCCCACTGAACTCAAAAAGCATGAAAAAGATCAAACATGCCCTCCCCTCCTCCTTCCTTCCCTCCCCTCCCTCGTGCCCTTCCTGCTCCCTTTCTAATCCCCTCCCCCTCCTTCCCCCTCCTTTTCTTCTTGCCTGTCCTCCTCATCCCCCATGGTCAGTTTTACCCATCTTAAGCATGATTGCACAGGAGTAAATCCCACTGAACTCAATAAGCATGCAAATGATCAGACCTGCCTTTCCCCTCCCCCTCTCCTTCCCCTCCCCTCCTCTTTCTCCTCCCCTCCTCCTCCATTATTCCTCCCCTCCCTTCTTCCTTTTTCCTCCTTCCCTGTGGTCAGTTTCACTTATCCTAAGCATGATTGCATGGGGGTAAATCCCACTGAACTCAGTAAGCATGCAAATGATCAAACCTGCCCTCCTCTTCCCCTCCCCCTCCTCCCTGCTCCCTTCCTCTTCCTCCTTTCCCCAGTGGTCACTTTCACCTTCCTAACCATGATTGCAGGAGAGTAAATCCCATTGAACCCAATAAGCATGCAAATGGTGAATCCATTCTCAGCAAACTTGCATGGGATACCATTTCTTACCTCCCAGATTAAAAAGCAGAAAAATTCACTAACAGGCAAAAAAAAGTTGTAGTTTAAGAAAGTACCTATAGCCAACAGATATTTCTATCAAACTTTAAAAAGCAGGGAAATTGGGCAGCTATAGTGAATGTACTAGGGGAGCAGGACGCCTGACCTCCTCTCTGACATATTGTACTGCCCTACAAATGCAAACACAATTTGGGTTGGTCTTTCACAGTCCAATCCACTTCCTGTGTAGCTTGGAAGAATTTGATAACATGTGCCTTTGAGCATATGATGAGTAGTGTGACATCTGCAATCAGCCCAAATAACAGAATCAAGACATGTGATGTGCTGATCTTGTTTTAGCAGGGAGGAAGCAAAATATTAAGACAGTTGATAGAGTTCAGATAGTCACTTTAAATATGTATGATTTGACTTGCAATTTTAGTGAAGCATTTTCTTCTGCTTCTGTTTCTGTGAATATGTGGAATACAGCAACACTTTGCAAAATTTACACTAAAAAAAGTCCAAAAACAATTGTGGAATAATGATACTGACTATTCTGCAGAATAATCTCCAGTGGACATGAGAAGTGTCTCAGATTCCACAAGATAAAACAGTGGGAAGTGAAATATATTCTAGCAGATTTGCTCTATGTTTTTAATTGACCACACCCACCTTTCCTTAAGTGTGGTGGTTTAAGCATAGCTGGCTGAACACATGCATCTTCGGCAGGCCAAATTTGTTTTTTCCAACAGCTAGATTCATTGCTTAAGTAGCAACATACTGAATCAGTCTGATTTTACTTCAAACTGCAGTTTCAGATTCAACTGTTAATGCACCCAAAATAGAAATAGAACATAACCTCCAGTTTGAAACACAAAAGGCTATCTTCACCATCATATGACACTGAACAATAAAAAGGCTTTGAAATTAATAAAAAATAAATTTGACACAGATTTCTAGGATGAATAATGAGAGAAATATAATTTTCTAGGTTAGATTCTCTGTAGAAACATTAGTAACACAGGAAAGAAGCAAAGTAAGAATAACAACAACCAACCTACAAAAATGTAATTCTCCATCTTTGGAGATATAGTCCTGATTGCAGGTGTTGACACCACTCATCTTAGGCAGTTGAAGTGATGTGAAGGAGGTCTGACTGAAAAGCAGGAAGGAATCTCTTTGTCTCAAGGGTTGCACCAAGACATAGATTTCCTTCCCGATCTGTGGCCTGTTGTCCTGCGCTTCATTCCTTGAGAGCATGGCTACACATGTTGGAGCTCAGATTGCCATCTTGGGTCTCAAACACTGCTCTTAAATACACTTTCTCTCTTACAAATCAACAAGAAAAGGAGGGGTCTGGGTGTGAGGTGATCTCATGTGTGTGTATGTCTTGCTGACACTCTGAGAAAATTAGTACTGCTGTCTTATGCTGTCTTTGAACAATGGGATTGTTCTTCTGGGCATGAGGAAAATCTGCCAGAAACTGTGATAACATTTAATTTAGGGTCTTCATGTTCCTCCAAAAGTGCCAAAATATGGCCCTTGCTTCTTGTCCTCATTTCACAGTAGTTTGGAAGGCACAATGAGTAAAAAAACCTGGAGTGTGGGGTGGAAAATGTAGTCCAGAATACTCCAGAGCCTTGCCACCCCTTCAACTCCAAAGGAACCAATGTGGGGGTTAGCCCGAGCACTCGTAACACTATAGTTGCCCAATTTCCTTGCTTTTTAAAGTTTCATAGAAATATCTGTTGGCTATAGGTACGTTCTTAAACCACAAGGGTTTTTTGCCTATTAAGTGACTGTGATTCTCTGGTGAATGGAATGGAAGCTCATCCATTTTAGATCATCTACTGGGCATTCTGGGAAGAAGTAGGAAGTACTTTAGCTGTATGCCAATATGGCTTTGGAGAAAATAAAATGTGTAATGTTTTGCCAGCTGGTTAAAGTTTCAATGCTGTTTATTATTTCTGAGGATCTTGGGGGACAGGTGCAAGATGAGATAAACAGGAAATTTACATTTTCCACAATGACTATGTCATTGAGATAGACTGAATTGTACCTCAAAGACAAAATATAACAGCCAGATTAATCCAGAAGAATTATCGTCAAATCCAGTTTGATTATAGAAACACTTGTGAGGAGCTTAATCACTGTAATAATTAAGGAATCAGAAATGTAAGAAACAAATATACAAGCCAATCACATATGAAATATTAAAATATTAATAGGTAGGGACGGGGCCAGTCCCAAAGGGCGGCCAGGTCAGGCCCTGGCTGAGGCCCCTGGAGCCACAGAGGCCCCTGAGGGGCCTCTCAATAGAATGGGGGAGGAGTAGCGCTCTTTTTCCACAATCCACAGTTGCAGAAAGGGAGCTTCTTCCACCTGCCCGTCTCTCCTATCTTTTCAGGCTGTGCAGGCTGCGTGCGCAGGACTGCCATTAACCAAGATGGCAGCCGAGGTTTCCCTAAGGGGCTGAAGCCTCCGGCGCCATCTTGATTGATGGCATGTAGCAGCCTGTGCAGCTGCAAAAAACAGGAGAGATGGAGCCAGCAAATGGGCAGGTGGAAGAATCTCCCTCCCTGCAAGAGACAGGTAGGCACGTACGCGCATGCATTTGTGTGTGCGCGCATGCTGGGGCCCGGGGCCAGCTGGTGCCCAAGGGCCCCAACATGTCTGGAGCCTGCCCTGGATAGGGGGAAAATTCTGTGTAAGAGGTAGGTAGCAGAAGATACTGCATTTTCAGTGAGTTATCTGCTTTCTCTCTGTTTTATTCATTTGTTTAGGTACATAGTAAACTGCCTTGTACTAGATCAAGCTACCTGTTCATTTAGCCCAGGAGTGATAAGTGGTTCTTAGGGTTCTGGCAAAAGTCTCTCTCATCATACCTGCTGCCTGAGACTTTACAGACCCTTTTTGTGTGTTTTTTGTCCCATACCTCCTAGGAAGCCACTCATCAGGTCTACATAAGGATTCTAATACCTACAGATGATCTCTCCTAGATCATCTGCATACTATACCTCTCTTCTTTCCATTCTTCCTTAAACCCAATATTTTTCATACAGTTTTTAGCTGAAGGATGGGGAGCCTCTGGCCTTCCATATGTTATTGCACTACAGTTCTCATGATCCCTAAGCGTTGGCCATGCTGTTTGAGGTTGATGGGAGCTGGTTTCCCACATGATCTGGAGAGCTACAGGTCCCCCAACTGTGCTTTAGCTTATTGCTCTTCCCTAACCAAATGAAGCCTGAAGCATGTGTTCATATTTATCCCACTTATCCCATGTTACCTTAGCCTAGGGATGGGGAGCCTCAGGTCTAGGAGCCAAATGTGGCCCTCCAATCCTCTCTACATAGCCCTCAGGATTCCCCTAGGCCACACACCCTCCTGAGACCCACCTCTCACCAACCCTGCTTTTCAGCCTCCTTGAGTGCTTTTGACTGGCTAGAATATGTCCTTGAACTTTGATAATGCTTCTTGCTTGCCTGGATAGAAGATAAAGTAGGATGTGGAAGTGCGAAGAAAAACAAGCCTACTGTACAAAAAAATTGAATTCACATTTATTGTCCACTACTGGCATGTGGCCCTTGGAAGGTTGTCCAGAAAAGAATGAAGCTCTTGGGTTAATAAAAAGTATCCAACCCCTGCTGTAGCCCATGGATCTTGAACTTACCCACACTTAGGGGTCAGTTTTAACTCCAGCCTGAGTTAAATTCTAGGGCCTACTTTGCTTTGTATATATCCATCTCTGTCTCCCTCATTTTTTCTCTTTCAACGGTTCACTTTTATTTCTTCTTTCTCCCTCTCCACATCATTTTGGTTGCTCTCTCTCTCTTACACATACACCACATCTTTTTTCTCCTCTTTCTCCTCTATCGATCTTCCTGATTCTCTCTCTCTCTCTCTCCCCATCTTCCTTTCTCCCTCTTTTTTTCTTATTCTTACTTTCGGTCCCTACATGCACCCTTCTCTTTGTCTCCTTCTGACTTTCTCTGCCCACCTTTCTCCTTCAGCGGTTAATTACAACCCTCATGCCATGTACGGACTGGCAGTTCTGTTTTTTAAAAAAGCCCTACCCTGATTGCATAGCAGCTACAAGTGGAAAGGAGTATCTAATCCAGAGACAGACAGAACATCACTGCTTTGAGGCCTTGGAACAAGCACCACCACCACCACCACCACCACCATCTGACCCAGCTTCAGTTGCAGGAATGGAAGTCTTTACTTTTTCCATTGCACTTCTACCTAGCTTCCCTTTATCAGTTGGTAGGTCAAGTGTTCTAGCATTTCAGTTCATCTGGGTCACATTTCAAAAAGCATACTGAAGCTAAAGAACAAGAAAAAAGAAAAGCCAAGTTCACCAAACCAGAGGGCACGTTTTGCAGACAAACACCTGCTACTGCTCAAAAAATTACTTTTGAAGCTCTAAGGAATTTCAAAGCATTTAGGAGAGGGGTTTTCAAAGAAGAGGAGTGGGGAGCTCAAATTCCCCTGGGGTGTGCCTAAAGTAGTCCCTGGGATTGTAACCCATTTCATGTTGCCATATTAAAGACTAAGCTAGATTTGAAATATTTTGCTTTGCTCTGTTTGAATGTTTTCAGCAGACTGGTAATTAATTTTATTCAAAGCTTATCTCCACTCACCTTAAACTCACCAGAAGCCTTTTTTCTGTGGTGGTTTCATTACCTTAATTCTCTATAGCCTTATCAAGAAAACCTCAGTGATCATACTGTGGCCAGACAAGAAACAAAGTTTCTGATAGATATAAGAGGTAAAATAGAGGATTAACTGGAAAATCCTATACAAATATGTTGTCTTTTTGCTAATGCAAAACAGTGACTGAGCTACCTTCCATCACAACATTTTTATTATAGAAGCACCTTCTGTCATAAAGATTCCATTCACAAGACAGTGATTCAAAACTCTATTCATTGAATGCCACTGAAATGCAGCATAGCTGCAAGGGTAAACAAAAGCATTCATCAACAGAATGGCTGGGGGAATAGTAATGAGAAATGCCTGCACGCAAACTCATATGACACATCCCTGTTCTTAAAAGAAATCACATGGTTTGTGTCATATGTCACACTTTAAAAGTACCTTGATTTTTTTTATAAAAAAAATGATAGTCATATTGCTCTCTTACAGTAATTAGAGCATCCAGTTAGTGGCCCTGTTAGCTGAAGTACTACTTAGGGCTGTGAACAAGGAATCCCAAAAGCATCTTAGTTCATAGTCCTCCAAAGCCACCTGAAGGAGCTGGCAGGCTTCACCAGATCTAGGGATGGAAAAATTTGTCACTTTCAGTTCTCCCTGTTTCTCCTTTTTCCAATCTTAAATTCAGTTGCCCACATTTCTGCAGTAATTTGTCATTTTTGTGATTTCTATTCATTGATGCAGAGGCACAGAGTGGTAAGCGGCGGTAACGCAGCCGAAGCTCTGCTCACAGCCGGAGTTCGATTCCAACGGAAGGAGGAAGTCGAATCTCCGGTAAAAGGGGTTGAGGTCCACTCAGCCTTCCATCCATCCGTGGTTGGTAAAATGAGTACCTGGCATACGCTGGGGGGTAAAGAAAGGCCGGGGAAGGAACTGGCAATCCCACCCCATATATATGGTCTGCCTAGTAAACGCCGCAAGACGTCACCCTAAGAGTCGGAAACGACTCGCACTATATATGATAGCACTCTTCAAGTACTTGAAAGGTTGTCACACAGAGGAGGGCTGGGATCTCTTCTCGATCATGCCAGAGTGCAGGACATGGAATAATGGGCTCAAGTTACAGGAAGCCAGATTTCAATTGAACATCAGGAAAAACTTCCTAACTGTTAGAGCAGTACGACAATGGAACCAATTTCTTAGGGAGGTGGTGGGGTCTCCCAACATTGCAGGCATTCAAGAGGCAGTTGAACAGCCACCTTTCAGGTGTGCTTTAGGTTGGATTCCTGCACTGAGCAGGGGGCTGAACTCAATGGCCTTATGGCCCTTCCAACTCAACTATTCTATGATTCTCTAATTCTATGATTTGAATAAGTGCATCAGTTCTCATATTGTTTCAGAAATTGCAAATTTCATAGATTCAGCTTGTAATGCGAACTAAATTGGAATTCTCACCCATCCCTAACCAGATCCTATGCAACCTTTCCATTGCTTGTGCATGTGGTAAACAATGCGGAGGTCTGCATTTTGCATGTCAGAACTGTACATTATCCAGAGGAGGGATGAGCAACCTGTGGCCCTCCAGTTTTATTTATTTATATAGATAATTTGTATACCACTTTATATTGGGGGAAGGATCTCTAACATATCTTAGAACATCATAAATAAATTTCAAATACACTTTAAAAAAAAGAAAAGTTCCATATTATACAGCATCACAATTAACAACTAAATAGTGCATCCTCTTAAGCTTCAGATGTTGTTGCAGTCCAGCTCCCATGAACCCCAGCCAGCATGGCCAAGAGACAGGGATAATGGAAGCTATAGTCTAGCAACATCTGGAGGGCTGCATGTTTCCCATCCCTGATCTAAAGTTGTTTTTCACACACGAGGCATAAAGGAGATCTAGCTTTACTTGATTTGTAATGCAAATGTGCAAACTGACAACTGTTTGGAATGCTCATTGTCATTTCAAAATGCCTCTCTTCTGCTTTTTGCTTTTGTATTTACAGCAATCAACTTTAGCTTAGAAGGAACCAGTGTGGTGTTTTATTTAGTATGTGAATTTACTGGATAACATTGTGCTAGTCAATATCTCTCAGAATAACCTATTTCTCAGGATTATTGTGGGGATAAAATAGAGGAGAGATCATGCAAACGGACCTCAGCTTTTAGGGGATGGGCAGGATACAAATTTAATAATAAATAAATATAAATGCAAGGTTCACACAATCAGGGCCACTGTCAGCTATGCCTGGGCTCTTGGGCACCAGCCTGCCCTGGGCCTGCAGTACTGTAAGGCCGAACAGCCCCACCCAATACAGGCGCTATAACCCCTCAGTCACTTACCAGTTGTGTCATCGTGTCAGCACACATGCTCCGCACACTGTGCATGCAATGCCTGCCATCACCCAAGATGGTGGCAGAAATGTAAACCCCTTAGAGACATATGCTGCACTGACATGACAGGTAGGTGGGGTGGGCAGGCTTATTTAAGCCCTATGCCACTTGTATTGAGGGGTTCCTGGAAGTTCCTATGTGGTCCCACTTTGCAGTCTGAGGCAGCACTGGGTTGCTGAGTCCTGCAACCTGACACTGCTGTGGATCACTGAGCAGGAGCGTCAACCTCCCACTGCAAGCAGAGCCTGTCTGGGCTGCAGGAGCCCTCGGCCAGGACCCAATCTGGCTGCCTGCTGGTGCCAGGCTTGGAGGCAATTCTATGCAGACTTCATTGGGAATGTCCCATTGAATTCAGGGGGTCTTATTTCTTGAATAAGATGGATAGGATCAAGGTATATGGCTTTAACCGTCAACTATGGTATAATGCAATTGGTATCCATAAAATTACTCTGAAGTTTTGAGGTTCAGGGTTTGAGGGTTCAGCAAGGGTTGATCAGGCTTTTAACTATCCAAACTATAGGAAGCCAGTATAATTTACACCAGAGTAAATTATACCAGTATAAGTTGTCCTTATTCCAAACTCTTTTCAGAAGCAGAGCTACAGCTAGCTTAGCTGGCCTGAGCATGGCAGAGGGAAAATAAGTCTTTAAAATAGAGTTTGACTTGCACCACCCTTTTTGCCAGTGTAACCTCCACTGGGTTGCTAAATCATGTGACAGCTGAACGGAGTTCAGAATAAGGGTAAGTCTTCCCCTGCCATGCCCCTTCCATGCCCCCAGAATACCCCTTTTTCAGAACTCCAGGATGAGGGACTTCAGTCGGTGAAGCCCTGGCTGGTCCCAGGCTTAGCTGGCCTAGCAGGAGATCTGCCTATTCCAAACCACTATCCCAGCAGATCTTGGGTTTGGATTGCTCCCTAAGTGGCAGTATATCCTTCTGGAAGGTGAGCAGAAAGGGGCATGCTTTTCTTTTCCCCCACTCCCACGGGTAGAGGTGATTCATCAAGGACTCTGCGTATGTGAAAGAGAAGAAGAGACTGGTAGTCTTGAAACTGAGCCTGACACTCACTGTGAGAATCCAGCACTATGGCATGCAGGGGTGGGGGGAGATTCCCTTACAAGCCTAGTGGGCGAGCAGGAACTGTTATCAAATGCTCTGAACTTGTCATCTCACGCTTAGCCTATATATGTGTATAAATAAACTTGATATCACAGAAAACACTGTTGGTCTCCATTGACCTTCATTCTAAGAAAACCAAACCCAAATTCAATATGCCCTGAGATCTTTAAGACCTCTCACTACTTGGAGATGGGGCATGCATAATAATATATTAGAAAATATAGTTACTGTATAGGAGATTGAGGTTAAACTAGATGCGAAATTATATGCAAATAGCCAATAGGAGCTTTTCTCCCAATGAAAATAGTAGTTTCAGAAAAGTAGGTGTCTTCAGAGCCACAACATGAAAGGAAAGGGTCCCTGCCACACTCCCGGAACATTCGGTTTGGGGGACTTATGCCAGCTTAATTTATGCTGGTCTTGACCGAAGTCTGGCTGAGCTGGGAAGGGAGGGGGCTTGCTGGCTGAGTTGTGGCTGAGCCAGGATGAGGGACTTCTGCCAGTGTAGCCTGGCTGAGCTAGGACCCAGCTGGCTTAGCCAGAGGTCCACCATATCCAAACTCCCCTCATCCCTGCGTATAGGATTGTGCCCTTAATATCACATCCAGTTTGTCCCTGAAATACAGCTAAAAGGCTATCTTCCCCAAAGATTTATTTTAAAAACCAGTATTTTGTAAAAGTGGATGTCATAAAACTGAATTCTACTAATCTTGAACAGATTGCTAATTTTTTAAAAAAGGCATGAATGAAAGAAACAATTCTGCAAGGTGACTTTGGAAAAAGCTGAGCAAGCATGAAATTGCCATGCAGGGTACTTTATTATAATTCCATTTGATTACCCTATGGCAGAGAAACTGTCAACAGACTAGTGGGCAAGAAGAACTTTGAGTGAAAGGAAAATAATGATAGGGAAACATGCAATCACTTGGGAAATAAACCTTCTTCCAAAGCAATCACATACTTGTGGCAGCATAATGTGCCAAGAGTCATCCCCTTCCCTTTTAAGAGCAATCACAAGAGTTTCCCAGCGTGCCTGTTTCTTTTCAGAGTTTTTGTATGAATGGAGAGGCACATTCACTCACTCACTTACTCTCTCTCACACACACACACTCTTCCTCCCTCCCTATTTAGTTTACCAAGAAGTAAATTTCTGTTTCAGCATCTGATCTCTAAGTTGAGATTCATGTGCAATATCAACATACTGCAATAAACTCTCATTTCATGTGTGCTATTGCTACAAATGTTGAAGTTGGCCAAGGAGCCCACTCACTGAATGGTTCAACATATACTGGAAATGTTATGTTATCATTTATTTCTATGCCACCCTTTGGCCAAAAAGGATCCCAAAGTGGCTCACAAAGAATATGCACAAATACAAAATCCAAGTAAGGGAAAAAATACAAATTACAAAATTGTAAGACAATGAAAACGTAATGTTTAAAAAAGAAAACACACTTAAAAGCCAAATACATTCATCTTTCTGGCAAAGAGCAGTCCCAATAAATATTTATGTTATTTATTTATATTTATAAAAATATTTGTACTGCATACCACTATTTTGTTAAAAACATCAAAGTGGTTTACAAGTTAAAAACAACCACCACCATAAAGGTCAACTGTTGTGAAAAAAGCAACGGTTACAAAAAAAAAAATTCAGAAAGAGCAGGGGTGAGGGGGCATGGCAGGTAGAAAGGTTGCCCCTTGATGGTCCCAGCACAGTCTCACCCCTGCAGCAAATGTTTTTAGGTGTTATGACAGACTGGCCATATTGTTTGCCGGGCAAATTGTATATGAATGGTCCAGGATGGCCAAGGGCATGTCTCTGTATTGAAACCTAATTATTAGAGGATGGTTCTTTGATCTTTGAAAAGCCATCAGAGCCTGGGGAAGGTGACACATCCTTCTCATTCCTCCCCAAAACTAAGATCACATCCACATCATAAATTTAAAGCACTTTTATACCATTTTAACAGTCATAGCTTCCCCCAAACAATCCTGGGAACTGTAGTTTGTTCATCAAAGCCTACAGTTCCCAGTACCTTTAACAGACTACAGCTGCCTACTTCCAGAGTGTTGCTATTTTACAAGTGGGATTCATTCATCTATCAGCAAATTTGGGTGCATAATTAAAGTACGTTTGGCACTCTTGTGCTCTTGTGCAACAAACCGACTTCCAAATAACCCTCGTTTTGTGGTAAGGAAAATGATAGGGAAATGCACAGAATGTGTAGGATAACAATTGTTTGACACAATGTCATATCATCTCTCAGTGCAGAGAAATAAGCATGAATGCACAGTAAACCATGGATAACATATAATCCCCATCCAAACTTTGTGAAAACAAACCAGGATGAATACTCAATAAACAGGTCATCTGGAAGAGCCCTCTGTGTGTGGACAAAATTGTAGCTTTGGGAACAAGAGAAAGGGACACACTAGATGAGCTGAAGACACACAGTGGGCTGCATGGTGTAGATCTGAAGTGGAGCAGTGTTATGAGTATGTATATACTTGTATATTTGTAAAGGAACTAAATGTGTTGGGGCTCTGTCTTTGGGCCAAACAAGGCAAATCAGGGTTATTCCCCCCCTCTAGAATCATGATGCTAATGAAACAATCAAACACCAAACTGGATTCTAGGCTCCCACAAAGCCTTTTGTCATGTTCTTATTTCTGTCCTTTACCATATAGCTCTATACTGTCCTATATCTCTATACACACTATATATTTAAAACACATGACTTCCCCTGAAGGATCCCAAGAACTGTAGTTTACCCCTCACAGAGCTACAATTCCCAGCACCCTTAAACCTATGCTCCTTCAGGAGGAAGGGCAGGATATAAGTTCAATAAATAAATATAAATAAATAAACTTTCTGACAAGCTCCCAGGATTCTTTGGGGGAAGTTATGTGCTTTAAACATATAGTGTGTATGCTGCCTATGTTTCCCTAGGTCCATGGGCTTTGCAAGAAGCAAGGTTGTTGAAAATGTTGCCTGCAGAGCACCAAAGAGCTCTGGATTGGGTTTTGGTAACATACAGCAATGGAGCATTTTTTAAAAAAAAGCAAGACACATTCTGAGTAGTGCAGCTCCTGGAATTTCTCACCACTTGGTATTTGGATTGCAGTTTTCATTGGCTGGAATGCTCAGTTGTGTCAAAAATGAATGACTGTGCCCTGAGTTCTTTGGAGAGAGTGTATGTGCGATGCAATTAAAATAGATAAATAGATAGATGGAAATACAAATTGTTCAGATTGTTCAAAGGTGGACTGAAACATCTGAATATGCTGAAATGCACTTTGACCAGAGTCATAGGATCATATTGGAACACACAGAGAATTTGGATCAGTGGGTGGTTATGATAACAAAAGTTTAGATCATGGGAATTTGAATGCATTCATATTATGCCCAGATATAATAGGTCTTATTCCATTGTGGAAATCATAAATACCCACTGATACAGATGAGTTAGTATCTTGTCTCTTTAAATGGCATCCTTTTATTTTACCAATATAGCAGAATGTGTATATCTGTAAAACCATATGCTGACATGCTTACCTGCTACTGAGTGTCTAACTAAGAAAGGTCTTGAATACAAACTAAGATATTTAGAATGCAGTTGTCCTGAAACTGCAACCTGGAGATTACAATCCCTTCTCATGATAATATACAATCTATATATACTCTAATCATGTTGCTGAAATGTCAGTGAATATGTACAGGATGCAGAGTGCACAGAAGAATCTGTTCTGTGATAGAACAATAACTATGATTAACATATTGGCAGCATCACACTGTTGTTGTTTGCATATTCATGGTGAGCTGTTGATTTCAATTCATATGAACCTTTTCATTGTATGAAACAGCTAACAGGGGAGTATGCAAAGTGACAATTTTCCAAAAACGGATGATGAATCTGACTAGGAAAGAGAAACGCTTCCTGACTGGGCATTGTTGCTATTGTTGAAATGACTGGGGGGCACTGTGATCTGATTTTTTTTTTTTTTTGCAGGCAATTGAGAACTAAAGCACTCGTATCCTAAAAAGGTGTTAAATCCCATTTGATGGAACTTGCTTCCAAGTAAATAAGCTTATGATCCATATTTTATAGTGCTGCTACCATGGTTTCTCATTTAGAGTCTTGAAAAAGAATCCAAATTTGGGAGACAGGAGGGGCTGCAGAGAGGACAAATTGCTGAAAATGGCCTCTTTCCCCATTTCACTGATGGGTGCATTCTATCAGAGGTGGGCCATCAGTTTGATACCAACTGATACATTGGTATGGTTACTTTGAATAGTTCAGGGAAGAAAAAAAAATCAGAAAAAGAGTGTTTCCACAAAAAATTGATTTAAGGGTTTTGCTGACCTAAAACCTCTAATGCTTACTCGTGTATGATTTTACCACATAAGATTTCCATTTGTGTCCGTCCACACTATATTCTACTTAATGCTTTCAAGTTTGATCACGAGTAACATGCTTGAGCTTCTCTGACACAAATGGTAAATAAAGCAAAGTCAGTCTAACCTGCTTAGTCTGGACTCTGGAGTAGTCCCATCAAACTAGGTAGACCAGGACTAAGTGGTTTGAGGAAGACTAAATTTTAATCGTTTTCAGGACTACACTTAACAGTGGAGAGCAACACAGGAAGCAAAACCTCAGTCTAGATGAGGCATCATAATTTTCCTGATATTGTGGCTGATTTGGTGCCATCAGCTGTCACTATCTGGAAGTGCTTATCACATACAAATACTAATATGTTGAGGACTGTTGAGGGAAGAGTAACAGCATGATCACAATCTGCAGCTTCTCAGATATACAGACAAATGTGCTTATTATATTATAATGGATTGCCTGTCATTTTCACAATAAGGAGAACAAAGGACTGGCTCTCTAGCATACAGGATGGGCATGTGTGTGACATCCTCAGTTGTTATCTGAAACACTGCTTGCTTTTCCAGTGGAAATCATATGTAAGAGTTCCACCGTTTCCTTTTTCCTTTTTTGAGGGTGGTGGTGGTGGAAGGGTTTCTGTTTCTTTAATATCTGCACATTGCCCAGAAATTCAAGTGAATGAAGAAAGCTTTGCCATCAAGCTTCTTTCAATATCATTTTCAGTGGTTACGGGTGCCTTTTACCAGCTTCACTTGGTAAGACAGCTATGGCCATTTCTGGACTGAGATAGTCTGACCACTGTCCTTCATGCACTGATATCCTCCAGATTGGATTACTACAATGTGCTCTATGTGGAGCTGCCATTGAGGTGACCAGAAATTGCAGCTAGTGCAAAATGTGGTTTGACTGCTCACTGGGGCAGAAATAGCCATCACATGACATCACTACTGAAAGAATTGCACTGGCTAAGTTCAAGGACCTGGTGATGGTGTACAAAGCCTGACACAGCTTGGAGCAAGGGCATCTTAAAAGATAATCCCATCCCCTACCAAATCCAAATGATTACTGCTTTCTGCAGGACTGGGCATCCTGCAAATACCATCCTATCAGGAGATCTGTTTGGCACAATGTTGGAATCTGTCTGTTAATGTGTTGGTACCTAGCCTTTGGAACTCCCCTCCCCCATTATTTACCAGACAGGCGCCTTCTCTATTGGCCTTTTGGCACCTATTGAAGATATTCCTCTTTCAACAAGCTTTCTAAGTGGAATTGTTTTTATCCCAGTTGGTATCTGAATTAGATTTGAACTAATTTTATGTGTGAGTGAGTGCATTGTTGTTGAATTAAATTATTTTTTATATATAATTTTTTAAAACTTGTCTTTATCTAATTGTTCTATATATGTTTTTACTGCACTGTGAATCGTTTGCGATGCCTCATGGAAAGGTGATTCATAAATGAAATAAATAATAATACATTATTATTATTATTATTTTAACTGAGATAAGAATTTTTCTGTATAAGTAAAATAACATTCGTACAATGATAAAGAAACTTAAAATGAATAATGAAGAAAAGACAATAAAGGAGCTGCCTAGGCTACTGGCAAAAAGAACATCAGAGAAAGAGCCAAGGCACAAAAAGTTAAAGAACAAAATTTGTAATAGATCAAGGCAGATCAAAATGAAATAACCAAGTTATAAAAAAGAAACAAATATAACCTTGTGGATAAATTGCCATCCATGTCACCATAGACCTGATATAGTTCATTTTTTCTTCTTCTGTCAACTCAATAGGGGGATTCATGCAATGAAAAAATTTGTAACGGACATTGCAAGGCTATGCATCCTAGTTCCCCCACTGATGATGCATTCGGCAACCCAGCCCTATCTGAACACGAGAGGAGATCCTGCACCATTGTGCACTGATATGCAAATAGAGTCGCTTCACACTCTTGTTGAATGCAAAGACATGGCTGCTGTGCTGGTCATGTGGAGGACAAAGCTAGCCGTTGTGGCTCCACAATCTTTCACATGTTATTTCAGTGCTGGGGGGCGGAGAGTCATATGAACCCTACTAACGCAATCTAAGAATAAAAACCAAGTGGTAACCAATTATTCCCCTCCAGATGGATCTTTGACCAACTGATATGTTAGTGTATGCATCATAGGCATAGAAGCCTTGCCTCAAAAACAGCAAAAAACAAAACCCAGCAATGCTAAATGAATTGCCAATGTGGTGTAGTGGTTAGAGTATTGGACTAGGATGGAGGAGACCTGGGTTCAAATCCCACTGGGCCATGAGACTCACTGGGTGACCTTAGGCCAGTCACACTGCCTCTCAGCCTGACCTACCTCACAGAGTTGTTTTGACAATATCTTTGTCAATGGTCTGAAGGCACTTCTGAAGGGGAAAAAAATAAATATAACAATAAATTCTTACTCAGAAGTCAAGCCTATCAGCAAGTAAGAATCTATTGTTTTTATTATGTTAGGTTGTTTTTCCTTCAAAAGAGCTAATCTTTTATTTAAAGTATTTATTTTGCAGAATTCTAATATTATGTTTTAAATAAGATGACAGAGGAAGATTTTGTTGAAATGTGTTTCACCTATTAAAAATTTCTGACAGACTGATTATGTACAAATGCACAAATATTCATTTAATTGTAATAAAAAATTCTTTATTTGCTTATTATTATTTTATTTTATTTTATTTATTAGATTTATATCCCATCCTTCCTCACAGAAGGACCCCAGGATGGCAAAAAACAACAACACTAAAAGCACTTTAAAACATCTTAAAAACAAAGACTTTAAAACATATTAAAACAAAACATCTTTAAAAAACAACTGTAAACCATCTTAGAAAGCAATTCAAACACAAATGCAGACTGGAATAAGGTCTCTACTTAAAAAGTTTGTTGAAGGAGGAAGGTCTTCAGTAAGCACCAACAAGATAACAGAGATGCTGCCCATCTAATATTTAAGGGAATTCCATAGTGTCAGTGCCACAACACTAAAGGTCCTATGTTGTGTGGTATCTGCAGGAAGCTCTCACCTGCAGAGTGCAGTGATTGACTAGGTTTATAAGGGTTAAGATGATCTTTCAGGTATCCTGGTCCCAAGCTCCATAGGGCTTTGTACACCAAAATCAGAACCTTGAACTCAGCAGGAAATGGGCAGCCAGTGCAGTTCTCTCAGCAGTGGGATAACACGTTGGTAATACCCTGCCCCAGTGAGCAGTCATGCTTCTTCATTTTGCATCAGCTGCAGCTTCTGGATCAACCTCAAGGGCAGCCCCACATAGACCTGGACGTTACCAGTGCATGGCCAACAGTAGTCAAGCTATCTTGGTCCAGAAATGGTCAAAGCTGGTAAAAGGCATTCCTAGCCACTGAGGTCACCTGGACCTCTAGCGACAAATGGGCCTCTAGGAATGGGAGCAAATAACAAGGCAGAGATAGCCCTGCCCTCATCTTCCGTGCTAGCGTATTGCCTCCCCATAGCTATGCTTCTTTCTACTCATGATCACTGAAAATGGGGTGGCATCACCCATGTCCTTCCTTCTGAAGACTACTCTTAAACACATGATATAAACAACAACAGCCCACCAATTAAACCTATCAGAACAGTTATCCCAGCATGCCTCTGAGAGAATTGGGAACAGTATTACTAGGACTTCACCAGACCCACCCAGCATCTTTCACATAGGACACATCTACTCTCCCCCGTTTCACATCCAGGGAGGCTCAGCCTTCTGCCAGTTGCAGACTCTCTCTGAAGGCATCTGGTGACTTTCCCCTATCATTCAGTTCAGTGCTCAGCTCTCATCCTGTGCAGGAACCACACATGCGCCTTATACCCTCCCCACTACCAATCTCCTATAGATTGGTTGAAGAAAAAAAGGGGGGGTAGTGTCCTTGTGACTCCCTAAGGGGCTGCAAGGAACTATTCCCTTTGGTGTCAACCTTTCTGTGGCAACCCTGCCAGCGGCAGCCCTGCAGCCCAAGGGCTGCTGGGCTTTTATGCCCCCTAACCCAGCCCGGAGCTGATGCAAGAGGCTGCAAGACTGAATGAAGCCTTTTTCTGTATTCAGGGTCAGGCAGGGAGTCCTAGTTCGTACAGCACTTATCTGGGTCCTCAGCTGTCTCAAGAGACAGCAGTCCGAGGGATCAAGCAAACAAGCAGCCAAATGTTCAAGTACTCACTCCCAGGGCAGGTGTTCTGTAGGCCCCCAGTACTGCAGCTTGTTTTTTTATACATTTCTAAACACATTTTGATAGGAAGTATGGCCTACAAGGACAATAACAGATAATGAAATACAATCTCCGTTATTAGTGTTCACAAAAAGAGGTGCCCATGTTTTTCAAAATAACATCCATCCTGTTCAGACATTATTACAACTGGGGGTAAATAACTTATATGTGGCTGTGTGTATCACTTCCCCCCCCCCCAAAGGTCCTAGCTGACTCCACTTATCACCTTCATGTGTTCAGCGTGGTCTGAAGGGTCTTCCAACAGAGTTCAGCTGAATGTACTTAGAGGCCTCCCTATGACTGGTCAGCATTTCCAGCTGTGAGGAAGCTTCTACGCACATTCAGCCAAACACTGACAGACCTCTTCAGATCTTAAAACTGAATGCATAGAGGTCAAAAGGTTTAAGATAGGACCTCATAAGGTCTGTTGTATTGTTCTATGGTTCTATTCTTAATGTTTTAAATTGTCTTAGTATTTTAAGTGTATGTTTCATGGTTTTAATGTTACAAATAATTTAATACTATTTTAATTGTATATTTTTGTATGTTTTTTACCTATGTGTAGTTTTTATTTGTAAGCCGCCCTGAGTTCCAGTTTTGGAAAAAGGGTGGGGTAAAAATAAAGAGTAATAATAATAATAATAATAATAATAATAATAATAATAATAATAAAAACTGGAGCTAATGTGCACAGGGGGGACAGCCCCCAGCCCCCATGTGAGTTAATGAACCCCAGCTCTAATAAGACCTGAATTGGGTTGATGTTCACATGACATTGCATATCACCCATTCATTTTTCACTAATATCTAATTCCATGATGACAGAGAAGTTCACAGCTAGTATCACAGTTCCAATGGAATCTGGTGTCAAACTGTTCCCAGTGAGTGTTGCTTGAAGACAATTATGAATGGTTTTTGGAATCCAAAACGTGGTTTCTGTACCATAGAGAAGGAAGTCATTCATCAGCCATGATTAGAGCGTTGCATTTCCTTGCTCTTGGTTCTACCACCAAAATCATCTTACAGCTTGAAACTTGACTCACAACTATTATAGGCTGTATTTCATTTTAACAGCATTAATAAAAATAGCATAACTGTGATCTCTTGGATATAAGTCAGTGAGCTTCAGATTGTCAAAACAAATCAAATCCATTTGTTGTTATGTGTTTGCATGAAAGGGTTGTGCCACATCAGACGTCCAAGTAAAAGACTTAAAAAATAAAGTTGTATAACATTTAACATCATCACCAGCAATCAGTGGCCCTTTGAACTTCTATCTGTAGTTTTATCTCCAAACTTTCTATTTCTGTTCTATTTTCCTTTTGAGAGTTCTGTTTAATCATGTCTTTTTAAAAGGCAGAAGTCAAGGAAATTGACATTTAGTCTTGGGATAAACTATATTTTTTATGAACCTGACACAATATTCTTCCCAGTTTGCTCCTTTCTTCCATCATGGAGCCTAAGATGGCATCATGTGGGTCCTAGACAGTCACTCATCCAAAGCACTGACCAGTACTTGCTTAGCTGCATCAAAGTGGTGGCCTCATGCACCTCCAGGCCAAACATAGATTTAATGTAGTTGTTAACCACCCATTTGCCTTTGTGATACAAAACTACAGCACTCACACCCCTTCAAAGTGTTTCAAATAAGACTTACTCCTAAATAAGTATGCATCTAAACTGCAGTTTTCAAGTTTTTTGCCCGGCTTAAAGGTCATTATAGTGGATCACCCAGGTAGTGATCCTGGCATGCTAAACCTAAATATAAAGGTAAAGGTGTCCCTGCACTTGTAGTATGAGTCATTTCCGACTCTTAGGGTGACGTCTTGTGACATTTACTAGGCAGACCATATCTATGGGGTGGGATTGCCAGTTCCGTCCCCGGCCTTTCTTTACCCCCCAGCATATGCCGGGTACTCATTTTACCGACCACAGATGAATGGAAGGCTGAGTGGACCTCGACCCCTTTTACTGAAGATTCGACTTCCTCCTTTCGTTGGAATTGAACTCCGGCCATGAGCAGAGCTTCGGCTGCATTACCGCCGCTTAACACTCTGTGCCACAACTATAAATAGGTTTGGGGGTTTGTTTTAGCATCAGTATAATTTTCAATATACTTAATAAGAAACAAAATGTGCTAATAAAGTGGCAGAAGCGGCATAAGTGTATAAATTGTTGCTAAGAATTAATGAAATAGTTATTGCAATGCAGCTCCGCTTTCTCCCTTTGTATTATGGATGCTAGTACCTAAATAGTAGTGGAAGAATATCTCATAAAATGCTTTATAGTGCAAAAAGGACAGTAAAGAGAAGCCAAACATTTTATTTAAATCTCAGTGGGATTTTGGTTCATGAATCCAGCATATAGTACAACAAATCATAATGCTCACTTGGAAGTCTTTGTAACTGGGAAACTGTCCCTGCCTTCTAAATAATTGGTTGTGTGAGCTCTCGCATTACCCAGCATTTTTCAATAAATATAATCAAAACGCTATAGGTTTTTTTGTAAGTCTAATTGTAAATATAAATTCAGAGAAGGAATGCTTTTCGAAAGGGAACAAAAGATCTGACACAGTTGGTTTCAGGATGCTTTTATAGGTTTTCATTTTTACAGTGTTTATTATAGTTTCAATCAGCTTTTATTATTCAGGAGGTTATTAGGAAGTACAAATAGGCTTGGCAGTAAACTCAGTAGGATGGTTTTAAGACTGAAATAAACAAAGCTGGAATGTAATCTGAAAAAAATGACACATCTAACTTTTCCTCCTCCGTATGATCCTTTTGAGAGGAAGGGTGGGATAGATAGATAGATCAGACTGAGATTCCATATACTCTAGCATACTGTTTTCTACAGTGACTAGTCACATGCTTCCAGTAAACACAAGCAAGGCATTAATTCTGGTTGCCCTCCCCTAGTGGCATATTATCTCTGAAGAGGAAGACTCCACCTAGACATCATGGCTGATAGCTACTAAAATACTTGTCCTCTGTGAATAGTCTAGTTCCATTTTAAAGCCAATCAGGCAGTGGTGAGACCACTCCTGAAAAAGCCTTCCTTGGACCCAGACAATTTTAACAGCTACAGGCCAGTGGCGAATGTTCCATTCCTGGGCAAGGTCTTGGAACGGGTGGTTGCTGGCCAGCTCCAGGCGCTATTGGATGAAACTGATTATCTAGATCCATTTCAATCGGGTTTTAGGCCCGGTTTTGGCACCGAGACAGCCTTGGTCGCCCTGTACGATGACCTATGTCGGGAAAGAGACAGAGGGAGTGTAACTCTGTTGATTCTCCTTGATCTCTCAGCGGCTTTTGATACCATCGACCATGGTATCCTTCTGGAGAGGCTCGCGGAGTTGGGAGTTGGAGGTACTGCTTGGCAGTGGTTCCGCTCCTACTTGGCGGGTCGTCTCCAGAAGGTAGTGCTTGGGGAACATTGCTCGACACCGCGGGCTCTCCAATATGGGGTCCCGCAGGGGTCAGTTTTGTCCCCCCTGCTTTTTAATATCTACATGAAGCCGTTGGGAGAGGTCATCAGGAGTTTTGGAGTGCGTTGTCATCAGTATGCTGATGACACGCAGCTCTACTTCTCCTTTTCATCTTCTTCAGGTGAGGCTGTCGATTTGCTGAACCGTTGCCTGGCCGCGACAATGGACTGGATGAGAGTTAACAAACTGAAGCTCAATCCAGACAAGACTGAGATGCTGTTGGTGGACGGGTTCTCTGATCGGATGGTGGATATATACCCTGTCCTGGACGGGGTTACACTCCCCCTAAAGGACCGGGTTCGTAGTCTGGGAGTCTTTTTAGACTCTTCCCTCTCACTTGAGGCTCAAGTAGCCTCGGTGCTTAGGAATGCGTTTTACCAACTTCGGTTGGTAGCCCAGCTACGTCCCTATTTGAGTAAAGAGGACCTTACATCAGTGGTACATGCTCTGGTAACCTCACATTTGGATTACTGTAATGCGCTTTACGTAGGGCTACCTTTGAAGACAGTTCGGAAGCTACAACTAGTGCAAAATGCGGCGGCCAGATTGCTGACAAGGACCAAGCGGTCCAAGCATATAACACCTGTTCTGGCCAGCTTGCACTGGTTGCCAATATGTTTCCGGGCTAGATTCAAAGTGTTGGTATTAACCTATAAAGCCTTATACAGTGCGGGACCACGATACCTTGCGGAACGCCTCTTCCGATATGAACCGGCCCGTGCACTACGTTCTGCTACGAAGGCCCTCCTCCGGGTTCCAACTCACAGGGAGGCCCGGAGGGTGATGACAAGATCTAGGGCCTTCTCAGTGGTGGCCCCCGAACTATGGAACAGTCTCCCCGAGGAAGTATGCCTGGTGCCGACTCTGCTCTCCTTCCGGCGCCAGGTCAAAACCTTCCTATTCTCTGAAGCATTTTAAGTTACACTGATTTACTTTTAAAAATGTTTATTGTATTGGATTGTTGATTGTATTTTAGTATTATTTTGTTATTCATTGTATTTTTATGCTGTTTTATGTTCACCGCCCAGAGAGCTATTGCTAGTCGGGCGGTATATAAATTTAATAAATAATAATAATAATAATAATAAATTAAAGCAGGGGTGGGGAACCTGTAGGCCATCTATAGGCAAATATATAAGGTATAGCCAAAGGCCAATGTAGGAAGCATATTTGCTTTTAGCCTGAAGGTCTGTATCCCCTTCAGGGCCACAGAATTTCTTAGGTATTTCAGCTTGTGAGTGTTCCTGGCCAAGGGATGGGACAGAGGACTGTCAATGTAAACATCATTAGCAATGCAGGTGTCTAATCAGTTGCTTCTAGCAAAGTTTGAGGTGAGTGTGAGGTAAGCGCATAGCTTGCCAAGATGCCTTGGCTATCTGCATCATTAATTAGTAGCATGATGTAGCCTCTTCTAGCAATTAATGCTTATTTGAAGTTGCCTTGTTAATGCAAAGATCAATAGAATAAGATGCAATGACTTAATGTTTTACAATAATCAATCGCTTATGTAACCTCATCATTGAGCTGGTAAACATGAATGCTATAAAAGTGTCTTTTGTGCCCAGTATGAGTGTTCATACTGCCCCTCAACATCTGCCACCTTAAACACGCATCTCACTCAGCCCACTGGTAAAACCGGCACTGAGTTTGTTGCAGCAAAAACAACAAAAAGAGTCTTGTGGCATTTTAAAGACTAGTAAATGCATTATGGTGCAAGCTTTCATGGACTAGAGTCTACTTCACCTGTGTGGCAGCTGTCTAACTTGAAGATTCTTACTGAAAAGCATGGTATATTGACATGAGACCTCTTATATGTGTCAGGCCAATGAAGCCTGGCCCACTTTCTACTTAAGAGAGCTTGGGCCAAGCTAGGTGTGATATTACGTGCATTTGATGTGCAGGGTGGGCGTTGTTTTTTTAAGTAGAAAAAACAGTTGGAGGGGCACTGAACATAATTGGCATTGCAACAGGCAGAGGGGAATTTAACCCTTTTCTCCCTTGCAGTAATCATTAGGAAAATCCTTCCTCTGAAACTTGGGGGGGGGAGGGGGAGAGAAATCCCCAACTGGCAACAGAGGTTAATTTTCTCCTCCCTGCCTATAGTCCTGATTATTATCAGTATGACCCAGCAGATGCTATTTGCATTATATATAAAAAAAGCCTTGCATATTAACTGTAAACCCTCAATCAAGCCCAGGATCACCATGTTGGACCGGTAGGCAGGACTAGGACACATAACAGACCATGATGGCAAGGAAGCCCGTCCGATGGACTAGCCTGCTATTGGCCACTTTTTCTGCTTCCTGCTGCAGATATTGTGAGATGATATGGCTCAAAAGGAGTCCCTGTTGTGTTCATGGTACTGTTGGAGTGAAGAGTGAGACCTGACACTTCAACAGAAATATTCCCAGCAACTGATAGAACTATATCTGGAAATGTGTGTGGTGACACTTAAGCCTGTCTTCACAAACAGTTTTTATGTCTTGGCGGGGAGACTTTCAGGCTTATCAAATCCAGGCTATCAGACTCATCTTCCTCTGATAATAATGTGCTTCCCCACTGGGCAGGTGACGTGAATTAGGAAGAGAGGGTGGATAGAACAAGACAGACTTACATAATATGGAACATTATATTGTAGGATTCAGACTTTTGCAGCTGGCTGGAATATAATCTCCATACACTACTGTTATAATAATTATGGTAGTGAATCACGGAATCATTTGCAGTCACTTTCTGTGTATGATTTTCCTTTTCTTCATCGCCTTTCCCCTCCACTACCAAATGTTTTCATTTGGGTCAAAGATTTCATGATGGAAATGTCCTATTAGCATATAATCGTTTTCTTTCCCCCCCCCGCTCCACATTTCATTATACCATTGAGTTGAATCTGTGGAAAAAGGAGGGGGGCTCCATCATGGCTCAAATCTCTTTAGAAATGCTATGTAAATTCTGTCCCTGCTAATGTGTGATCGCCTCCGCTTGTATATTGTTGAGTGGGGAGGGGGTAGACAGGAGAGAAGTAATGGAGCTAGACACTTCCTTAATATAGTAACGCTACCAAACACCTTCCTTTTGTGAGGAAGACTGACTGATTGCCGTCTCAGCTGCTGGCCTTTTAAATTGTTAGGGCAGTGGTAGCCAACAGGGTGCCCTACAGATGTTTTGGACTACAACTTCCATAGTTCCTGACCATTGGCCGTGTTGCCCTAGGACTGATGGGAGGTGCAGCCCAAAACATCTGGAGGGCATCATGTTGGCTACCCACAGGGCTAGGAAATACCTCAAAGGGACTTGCCGCGCTTCCTACCCCCCTCCAACTAAGGAAGTTGTGATCTAGGCATTTGCATGTGAATAGAAACTGCAGTTTGACTGAGAAAACAACAGACACAGGGAACTGAGTTTGGGTTCTGTAGGCATCTTAGGATGCTGTCTCCTTGGAGATCTGAGGTGGGAGCAGCGGAATCTGGCTATCTGATGGAGTGTTTAAGCTGTACATTCATCTACGTTCAACCTGTATATTTGTAAACAAACAAATGTATTAAATGCCAATAAGCTTCCCGGGAGGAACCAAATCTGGGTCAGCGCTGCACCCCTGGAATTTGACAGGATTGGTGCTACCATCACAGAGTTTCTTCAGGTGGTAGATGCTAGGGTAGGGACCAGCAGTGAGATGCTGCAGGACCAGAGCTAGGAAGTAATTTGTTACAAAAAATGAATTACCTGTAATTTATTACTTTTTTGAGGAATGAGTGGGTAATCTGTCTATATTTTGATTGTAATAGAATGAAGAGTAATTTTATTACTTTTGAGGAGTAATTGTAATGTTTCCAGCATTACTTTGGGGCATTACTGGGGAGGGGAGCAAGGGAAGTCTTCTGCTCCTCTTATGCACTCTTTCCTTGTGCTCTGTTGGTGTTTAGGAGGCCACAAGGAAGAAGGTGGAGAGTGAGATGGGGGTGGAGTGGAGAAAATAATTGTTAAAAAAATGGACAGTGATGAAAAAGAATGGAGTGGAGGGAGAAAGAAGCTGGAGGGCAAGGACATGGATGAAGGAGGAGAAGGAGGCAGCAGCGGAATGGAAATAAAGAATTGTGGAGGTAAGAGACCACAATGTGTGTGTTAATATTGTGTTTCAACTTGGTGCACAAAGTGGCCTCTGCTGCCCTCCCTGGCTACTTTGCTGCATTTGCAGTGTTTTAACCTTTTGCACCCCAAAGGAAAATGTTTGCTTGGGTGGGTGTGCCTTAGTTGGTGGCAGGGCAGGGTCTGGGAGGTGGTTGAGTGAGAGAGATAATGCTTGTTGGCTGAGAGTGCATGTGGGGGGGAATTGCACTTGATGCATAAAGATCTGGGTGATGGCCTCTGTCTCCCTCCCCACCTCTCTTATCAGTGGAGAGACCACCACTGCTATCTCATGGATAAAAATAATTATTCTACTACCTTTCTCTCTGTGTGTATATACTTTTAATGTTGTTTCAGGCTACTTAGGTGTGCAGAAGCCAAGGACAGCACCTTCTAAGCACTCTAGTTAATTTTTAAAAAGTAACAACTGTAATGGTAATGATTACTTTTGAGTAACGGTAAAATAATCAATTCCTTTCAGAACCATTGTAATTGTAATTTAGTACTTTTTAAAAGTAATGTTCCAAGCTCTGTGCAGGACAGAGTTGTGTGTGTTATGTGATGTGCTCTGTGCTCCGTAAACTAGCCTGCTGCCTTCAGGTGTAGTGGAAGATGCTGCCAGTAAGATTGCCAGTTGAAGTAAGATTCACCTGTAAGTCTAGTCAGCTTTTGTCCATGGAATGGGAGGAGGCACCATCTTCACCTTCTTTGCAGGCAAGATAATGTCCTGGACCAACACTGCCTATTTGGAGAAGTGAGGTAAGTTTAATTGTGAGCTAAACAACATTTAATTGTGCAATCTTATGGATGGAAGTTAGCCCCACTAAGTGGGGCTTATACCCTGCTAAGTGTGCATAGGATTGCAACCAAATGATTCTGCCAATGGAAGAGATTCATAGCACATGAACACAGCATACCCACCTAACCTACACTGGCATAACAGCTTGTGACTACAGCTAGGTCTTCGCATTATAAGGATTGGGAGCACATTCGCAGTGATGCGAGATCCGAAGAGAATCTCTAGGTTTGTACCAACCAAATGGTTACAGGCAGGAAGCCAATGGCAGTAAAACACAACAGTTCCTGTTTGCCAAAGTATGTGATGAACATTTTCCCCTTATGTCTAGACTGAGAGTGTTTTCTGCTGACACACTAAATTAGAAAATGAGGTGACTATTACTAGAAGTTTGGATTGAAGTCAGTGGTACATTCAAGTACTTTTAAAGCCATGTGCTCAGCTGGAATCTGAGTGATAATATGAATATGAAAATTGGTTCATAAAACATGTCTAAAGAAATAAGATCAGACAATAATGAGATGTTTTAAAATGTAAATGAATTGCTTTAGGTTCCACAGGGTTTCGTAAAGCCCAAAAAGAATAATCAAGCTGAACTTTGGTAATAAATAAAAGTTATCCATAAACCTATTTTCTTTTATAAAATAATTGCTATGCCTCAGTAATTATTTGTCCCATTGCGGTACATCCTTTAGTGATTTCAGTTAGAAAAATCAGATGTATGCAAAAATAATGATTCAAGCCACTTAGATGTTTCATTGCTGGCCAATGCTTTTAGACTGCTACCGCTATTTTTCCCCTCAGGCTAGAGATGCCTTCTCACACAAATAGGGTGTAAGAATTTAAATTACTTGGATGCTAAAGAAATGGCACCTTCAAATGATTCATCGAGAACTGTAGAGACATGCAGTTCAATAAGCAATCTTCTTCAGATAGGGTAGATTCCAACAAGCCACCAGAAAAATCTTTGGCCCCCACTAGGGATGGAGGATAAATTTGATTCAGTTTGCAATTAAAGCTGAATCTATGAAATCTGTCCTTTCTGAAAAAATATGCAAACAGAAACAGCCATCCTTTGAAATTCACACTTATCCAAATTTTGCAGTGCAGTTATCCAACCAAGCAATGTTTACAAAAATGCATATATTAAAAGAAAGTGATTAATATATTAGTGAAAATAACATACAAAATGTGTTATATTAGAAGAAACTGCACACAAACATCCGTTGAAATTTGCACATATCCAAATTTTTGATGCAGATTTCCAACCAAAAATTATTTGCAAAAATTAATATATAAGGACAGTGGTTCCCAAACTTTTTTCCCCATGAACCACTTGAAAATTGCTGGTAGTCTTGGCATACTATTTATTTTTCTGCCAGTTGTAGCAATTGTAATGTGCTGCACTAGATGCTGTATGGTTTTTAATTGTATTTTTATTGCTGCTTTTATTTCTCATAATGTATTTTATTGTATTACAATTTGCATTTCATAGAATTCAAATCGTAATACAATCAAATACAATATAAGAAATAAAAGAAACAATAAAATACATTTATTTATTTATTTGATTTATATCCCGCCCTTCCTCCCGGCAGGAGCCGGGAATAAAAATAAATTCACTAAACTGCAAGGTTTTTTTGTTTTTTTTTGCCTATTAGTGAATTTCCCTGCTTTTTAATCCGGGAGGTAAGAAATGGGATCCTGTGCAAGTTTGCTGAGAATGAATTGATCATTTGCATGCTTACTGAATTCAGTGCGATTTACTCTCCTGCAATCATGCTTCGAATAGGTGAAACTGACCACGGGGGGGGAGGAAGTGCTGGAGTGGGGAGGGGAAGAGGAGGAGGGGAGAGAAGGTGGGAGGGGAGAGAAGGTGGGAGGGGTAGGAAGGGGGAGGGGAGGGCCAGGAGGGAGGAAATAGGAGGAAGGAAAGCAGGTTTGATCATCTGCATGCTTATTGAGTTCAATGGGATTTCCTCCTGTGCAATCTTGCTTAGGATAGGTGAAACTGACCATGGGGAAGGGAGGGAATGCTGGGTTTGGGAGGGGAGAAGAGGTAGAAGGATGGGAGAGGAAAGGGGTAGCAGGAGGGGAGAGGGGGAGCAGAGAGGGGGAGAGGGGATGAAATGGGAGGGCAAGTTTGATATTTGCATGCTTATTGAGTTCAATGGGATTTACTTCTGTACAATCATGCTTAGGATACATGAAACTGATCTGAGGAGTAGGGAGGGGAAGGGGGAGGGAGGAAGAGGGGGAGAAGGAAGGGAGGGAGGGTAGGGGTAGTGAGGAAGATGGAGAGGAGAGGGAAGGATGAGAAGTAGAAAGAGAGAGTAGGTGGGTGGGTACTGGGCAGAGGGAAAGCCCTTTTCCTTTCAAACAGGAAAACAGTATCACCAGAATTCTCTGGGAAATGGGGCTGCCTGTTAAACCACTCTGGCCACTGGAGCTCTGTCAGGGGAATAGGAGTGTCCTAACAACTCTCAGCAACCTTCATGAACTACACTTCCCAGGATTCTTTGGGGAAAGCCATGACTGTTTAAAGTGGAATAAATGACTGGTGTGTGTGTGGCCCTCTGATTGGCCAAGCCAAATGGTTTTTAGAACACTGACAGTCATTCTCTTACTGAACATGAATTGGTAAGAGTTGGTTCTTACTGAGCATGCCCATGCTTATCATAGACTCCAATGTTTTATTAAATTAATTAAAAATCAGCCATGCATTTTTAAAAACTTGTAAACTGCAGAAGATGAAAGTCAGAGGATGTGGCAAGGCCAGTAATATTATTATAGGTACTCAGTGAATGTGGCTGACTTTTAATTAATTACAACAGATTATGAGACCACTGATAGAAAAAAGACCAACAGGGGTCTGGATTATTTTACTCGTTTTAGATTTTGAACTTGATTCTCTCTGAGTGTTTTGTGTATTGCCATAAAAACTTAGAAAACTCAGCATAGGAAGCAGCAGAATGGCATGGGAGGTATTTTCAATTTAACATGGTGGACAATTCTAAGATGTTTAATCAAAACTAAGCACAAGTCTTAATAATTTAAACTGGATTTATTCCTTGGCAAGTGTGTTTATGATTGCAGTTTAAATCAGTTCACCATAAGGCACATAATCAATTCTGGCCCCACTTTAGAGAATGTTTTTCAGTATTGTAAGTTCAGTCTGCCTCAACATGTGCTCTCTGTCTGTTATATGAAACTGGTGATTATACCTGAGGAGGAGACTCAATGACCCAGAAGGCTCAGCCTTTGAAATGTTGATGGAGACCGATTGCAAGACCTGAATATTAACTAGGTATCTCACTAGGTATATGCATCAAGGAATGTTTGTTTGCTCTATATTAATGTCAGAATCTGAGGCTAGAATACCCAACAAGATCCCTTCCAGATGTTGTTAGATTATGAGCCAAGCTGACTAAGGCTAATGGAAGCTAGATTCCAGCAATAACTGGAGGGCACCAGGTTGTGGAAGGCTGGGAGCTGGCAAGTCAGTGGAAGAATGTCTGAGAAGTTCTTAAAGAGAACCATTCTCTTTAGGGACCAGTTCTCTTTAATGAGCAAGACTAAGGCTGCAATCCAATACATGTTTACTCAGAAGTAAACTCCACTGGATTCAATGGGACTTACTTCCAGGTAAGTGTGTACCGGACTGCAGCCTAAGATTGCTTTTAAATCGTATAAAGAAATACCCAGATGTTGCTATTCACATGCAAAGTGGTGTACCTTTTGGTGACATTTCTTTATTTATATATAAAACCCTACAAAACCTTCAGTCTTTTGTTTGAAAGCATTAGAGTCACACTGGCTTGTCAAGACTGTGATTTACACCTTGAGTCATCTCCTGAAAAGTCTGAGTAGAGCTCTGCTCAGCAATGAGGTTTTCTTTGCCACTCCTCTCAACTGTAGGGGATTCCCATTCCACAGAGTTCTTCCACTCTCAGATGGGGGGGTATGTTGGTGGAGGACATTGATGGAATTTGTGAGAGTGGCTGCTTTTGTGCAAGCAGACATATTTGCAGCTCCCACAAGAATATACATCCAAGGCCTTATTTTGTGTAAAGTGTCCTCATAAATAGTGGATTGTCTTTCTTATGCACCAAACAGCTTCTGTAATTGCTGCTTGCCTTACATTTCTTGGGCACTGTTGTATTTTAGTTTGCAGTATGTTTACATTCTCTTGGGGGCAATTAAAACTTCTCCACTTCAACTACTCAAGTGTTTCCTGGAGTCATTTTGGAGTAGCAGACTCTGAATAAATGGTAGTCTTGCACATCCCCATTAGGCACCGCTGGCTGTGCATCACTCATGTCACTGCAGGTGAATATAACCCCATGTAGCCTAAACATTAATGTTAGGCTGACCTCAGAAAAACTGACTTGCTCCCTTCACAGTCATATGAAAGTACAGTTATCAAACAGTTGGGCTCATCTGCACTATACATTTAAAGCAGTATTATAACCCTTTAAATAGTCAGGTTACTGCAACATCTGACACCTTCCTAGTATATAAATAGCTTTCGTTGAGTGTCAGCTGCTTGTCCCATTGATTCACCTTGAGGTGGTGGTCACATGCAGGAAATGTGACTTCAAAATCAGCAACTTTATTCTTTTCCCACCCCCTTTAGTCAGTTTACCATCTACCATGATAAAGAGTTCTTGAGAATAAAGAATTCTGAATGCTTGCACACTATTTTGTCATATTTTGGTTGGTCTCTGTTAAAGATATTGTCCTAATATGGATTTCAATTAACAGACCTATAACCCATTATTATTAATAATTAATTATTAATTAGATTTATATCCCACCCTTCCTCCCAGTAGAAGCCCAGCTCAGCAAAGCACTAAAAAAACTAAAACATCATAAAAACAAAACATCCTTAAAAACATTAAAACATCTTTAAAAATATCTTTTTTTATATACAAAAGTGCTTTAAAAACATATTAAAAAGCAATTCCGATGCAGACTGAAATAAGGTTTCTACTTAAAGGCATGTTGAAAGATGGAGGTCTTCAGTAGGAGTTGAAAAGATAACAGAGATGGTGCCTGTCTAATATTTAAGGGGAGGGAATTCCAAAGGGTAGGTGCCAGTACACTAAAGGTCTGTTTCCTATGTTGTGTGGAACTGACCTCCTGATAAGATGGTATCTGCAGGAGGCCCTCACATGCACAGCGTAGTGACCGACTGGGTATATAAGGGGTAAGATGGTCTTTTAGGTATCCTGGTCCCAAGCTGTATAGGACATTGAACTCCACAACCAGAACCTTGAACTTAGCCTGGCAGCTATTAGGTAGCCAATGCAATTGTTTTCAATTTTGTAGGGCAGTACAATATCTCAGAGCAGAGGTCAGGTCTCCTGTTCCCCTGGTGCATTCACTATAGCTGCCCAATTTCCCTGCTTTTTAAAGTTTGATAGACATATCTATTGGCTATAGGTACGTTCTTAAACTGCAAGGTTTTTGCCTATTAGTGAATAAATATCTTCTTGGCATACACAATAAACTTATATCTGTTGGATGTCAACATTACTTCAAATAAAGACAAACAAAATGAATCTTCTCAAAAAGCAAAAAATTGGCAGGATGCCATCAGCTAGAAAGAATCTCTAGTTGCTGATGAATTGTTTTTTTCTACAAAAAGATGCTTTTTCCATCAGCATCAAGTCCTGAGTCAATATATCTTCATCCCAATTTCTACAAAAGTCAATAATACTTTTAAAAGGGATTTTGTGGTTGTTGATTACACAGTTCACAGTAGCATATAACAGGGCCAAAGAAGCTTGCGCTCAAACCACAAGATGGCCAGAGAATGTACAAAATTCAGTTGATATAGGCATATTTCCCCAGACTGGTTGCAGACTAGGTATATTGACTTGGCAATCTGCATAATTCCTGCTTCACGAATGGATTGTGTGCACATTCTCCATGAGGCCTAGTGAATGTTCACAATGGCCAGTTATGCACATTAACCACTCAAGTTATTTCACTCTATCACACACACAACTCATGGCCTGGCATATTTTTTCCCCTTTTGGATGGCTATGGATCCTTCAGATGCATGCCTCCCACAGACTATTCACCCAGGCATGCCCCCCCTTTGCCTCGAACAGCATTTGAGCTTCAATATTAGTAAGACAAAGGCTTC
Source organism: Rhineura floridana (assembly GCF_030035675.1). Lineage (NCBI taxonomy): Eukaryota > Metazoa > Chordata > Lepidosauria > Squamata > Rhineuridae > Rhineura > Rhineura floridana. The sequence goes on from NC_084486.1 coordinate 104,249,268, forward strand.
AGATGAGGGTTGCTGGAAGTTCAGCAACACCAGGGGTTCTGCCATAGAGATGATGAGCTTAATGTAGCTTGCTCAGTGCTCTGTGCTGCATGGGAGTGATTTTAGCTGAGAGAAAGTGAGCTTTTACCTTGCTTTAAATCACTCAGACTTGGTTTCAAAATAAGAAAAGACCACTTTATTAATAGAAATACATGCTGGAAGGGAAAGATGCTACTTCTATCTAGTAACTAAGTTGGAAGCTGCAGTGACCATGCTTGGACATTGCTCCTCATGCTAGAGGAGATGAGACAAAGAGAACATGGCTCCTTCTCCTCTGGTGGTCTGCAGAGAAGAGAAAACAGGAAGATTAGAACAGCTCCCTGCGACATATCAGTTTACATGGAAGGAAGACAAACAGAAAAGGTGAGTACAGGTCAGTGGCAATCTAGCCAATTGTGAGGACTATTTTTATCTCTCTTCCCATGCAAATAGAACCAAATGAGAGCGGCTCTTGTCACACTTCTAACAAAAATGTGCTTTTGATATGCTTTAAATATATGACGTGTATGCAGCTTCATTGAGCTCCATATATATAGTCCAATACTCTAACCACTGTGTGTGTGATACAAACATCCATCCATTGTGACAACTGTACATTCAATCTTACCCTCTGTTTCCCATTCTTAATCCAGTGACCAATTCATTAGAGGGATCTCATCCCATGAGTGCTAAATTTGCTCAGTAGCCTTTGGTGAGAGATTTGATTTTTGGAAGTACATAATGGCTAGTGGATTTCACAAATGCATGTTTGCTGACACTTTCAAAGACTTCTCAAAGGTCTTGCTTTGCTGAAAGCATACTGATTCTTTCACAAGGCTTGCTGTTACATATGTTTTAATACTACCTTTAATAATGCTTTCCATCAATTTGCCTAGGACAAATGTTAAGTTAATGGGGTGTTCTGCACAAACACTGAACTGAACGCCATGCCTGACCATCTGCCTCTCTCGGCATACATAATCATATTTCCACTGTGACACCACTTGAAGAAGAAACAAGTGAACCAAACTTAATAACAGTATGGGCTTTTACATCACACAGATTGGGTGATGAGACTGAACTAGTGGATTCACCATGTAAAAAAAGAGGTACTCTTGAAAGTAAGAATCAAGGCTGGAATCTGCTCACATTGAAAATGGGTAATATGTTTATAGTTTAATTGCATTGTGTTGCCTGTTTAACAAAAAACAAAGAAGTCCATTTTGTTTTTTTAAAGGGAAGCTTTTGAAGAAGTGTGCATGTCATTCATAGCAGCCAGCAAATGTGATGAGATGTACAACAGAGACAATCTCAGTTAATTGCTGTGGGTGCACAAAAGCTTAGCCATCTGTGCTATTTGATAACTATCAGATAAAATAGTTGGCTGATTATTCAAATTGTTTTCAAATAATTCATTGCATTTCTACAAACAATACCCAAAGAGATGCCATCATTATTACTATGCAAATTTTGAATGGCACATCAGCCATAATTTTTTGTTATATATTTATAAAGAGACGCCTTCTGTCAATTCAAAGCAAAAATAAGCTGAACTTAAAAATAAATAGAGCCAAACAGACTGCTGCTTGGCTTCCTGAAACAAAACTGGGGAGAAATTTGTAGTGTTTTAAAATTCTGCTGTGGAATTATTGTACACAAACATTGGTGAGAAGGAGCCTCTGGAAAAGGGCTAGGGATGAAAGTGAGATTTTTAAAACCTGATCACTAGCTATCTTACTAGGGGAGTTCAGTTTGTTGGAGAACTGAAAGATGACCAGGCTTGACTTGAAAGAAGAGGGTGACTAGGAGTGATTGTGTCTGGACCATCTCTGAAAACCAGACATCTATCAGGACTTTAACAACAGGAAACTCTGCATGGACCATCAGGAAACCATCTGGACCACACACACCAACAGCAGACCATCTTAACTGGTCTCTCACCTGTGAGATGAGAAGCCCCTGTGCAACTAAACTCACCTGGTAATGGTTTGACCATGACAATGGAGGTGTAACTATTTTCTCTACCCCTGATCTATTTAATAATTCTGTAGCACAGAAAATCCCATTGTGAATATGACAAACTACTTGAATAAGACTTACAATTATATAAGACAGTTTCATAGTTGTAAGGGCTCCATGAAGTCCTAGGTTGTCTCATACAGGAAAACCCTGGCACAAACATTAAAGTTCCCCAGGACTAAAAGCCTGGCAGTTCTGAAAACCAGATTTGTGACAACTTTCATCAGCCCAGAAGCAACACTGTTATTACCACAATAAGCCACATTATATTGTGGATAAACCCTGTTGCCAAAACTGTGCCTCCTGCACAATCCAATACAAAAGTCCCAAACTACTCACAAATTAGAGAATATGAACAGATTTGCTGAATGGGGCTCACCCCTAGGACTGAAGTCCAAGGCATGTACTCATGTGTTGTACTCTCTGCATTTCACTGGACAGCCTTTTTGTTCCAGCCCACCTGACTTTAAAAACATCTTTCACAAAGATGAGAAATCACTTTAATGAATGGTTGGTACATTTTATTTTAGACTAAGTTATTGCCTAAACTGGCATTTTTACTTCAGTTATTCTTCTACTGACTGAACAACCTGACACATTCATGAGGAGGCACAGAAGAACATTTAGGTATGTCAATAGCCATGAAATGTGGCCTTTTGCCTCTGGTTTCCAAAGACCTCCACATTTATTCTGCTGAGAAACGTTTAGCATTGAGGAAGAAAAAGTTAAAAATATGGTATTACAAAAAAGGCTGTTTCTTTTATATAGAATGGACAGATTTCCCCGATAATAGAATTATTTTTGTGCTTGAACAAATTCACAATTTTGCCAGAATTTCTATCATTCACTCCACCATAAGCTAAGATAACGGGGGGGGGGAACCCTAGGCACTGGTTGTTGTTTTTTTTAAAAAAGCACAAAACAGCTTCTTTTCAAAGAAAATAATCCACTGCCTTTTTCACTTAGTTTTGTTCTCAGTACACATTTTTTTTACTGGCCACAGCAAAGGAAAATTGTGTCCAAAGAATATTGGGAAAACATTTAACTTTTTCTAGTTCTTCATTGTGTGAAAATGTACATTTACCTTTATTTGTTCATCTTCAGCAAAGAAGAGCAGAGCGTTTCTCTCCAACACCACCTCAAAATGTGAAAGATATCAGGTGAACATTTTAGTGGCATAATTTACATTAGTATATAACAAGTTAATTCTGAAGTGAGTCAACTGCAGGGCAATTTTCCGAAGCAGAAAAATGTCTTCCAAGAGACTCTTCGAACAGACAGCATATAAATTAGCAGGCAGCATAGTCCTCTTGAAAACAATGGCAAAGCACCGTTGATTTAATGGAAGAGGGACTGAAGCAAAACAGTGTAGAATTTTTGTATACGTCCTACTACAGAGCCAGAATGTTCTTGAGGCCACTGACTGGAAATAGATAGCATACATTGATGGAATGCACTGAAATCAGCCTGGATTGGCTCTTGACATGCCTCGCTGAGACCTCAAAAGTAATATATATTCCGGGCTTACTTCACAGCATGTGCCATTTGCCTGAATATGACTGGCAGTTACCTGTGACAGCATAGCTGGAATCAGTGCTCAGACTAACTGAAAACTACATCTGCCATAGCTTTAAAAGCACAGCAGATGGGAGTCAGGTGCTTTCTGGGATGCCTTGGGGAAATCTGTTTCTTAGGGCTGGGCACCATTAGGCAGCACAGGGTGGTGGCAGGCGATTTGGAATGCCATAAAAGGGAAGCAAGTTGTTATTCATCATTGTTGGATTTTATTGCCAGGGTGGGAGAGCGGTGCCCATGGGATCTTCTGATTCAGGTACCAAAATACCTTGGGTATTATCTACCTCGATGGTGGTAGGTATTTGCTGTTCTGTCTGGCAATATAGTGTCTTGGACCAGTCCTGCCAATTCCTTACTTGCACAATTGGTCCGACTTGGTATAAAGTAGTTTCCCCCCCCCAATGCTAGTCATTTTACACAGGATCAGCCCCCATGTTTTAGTGGACTTTGAATTTGTTAATATTTATTCATATTGCTGATTCGTTATGGGAGGCAGTTTTGAGAAGAGAACCATTATCAGCCAGTCATGCATCCTGAACTTGACCAAGGCCCCATCTACACTAAAGTGTTATGACACCGCTGTCATGGATTCCTCCAAAGAGTCCTGGGAACTGTAGTTTGCTAAGGGTACTGAGAGTTGTGAGGAGTCCACCTATATAGCTACAATTCTCATAGTGGTTCAACGGTCAATCCCTCTTTCCAGGAAACTCTGGGAATTGTAGCTCTGTGAGGGGAATAAGGGCCTCAACTATTTTCAGCACCCTTAATGTACTACAGTTACCAGAATTCTTTGGAGGAAGCCATGACTGTTTAAACTGTTATGAGACTGCTTTAAATCAATAGTGCAGATGGGGCCTTATATTATTGCTGTGTGCGTTTATCACTCCTTTTCCAACAAGCTTCCAGCAGATTAGATACGACTCTTAGAAGGTTTCTCATGAAAGCAGCTTTTAAGAGACAGACACACTTGGCTTCTGTAGAGAAAATGTATCAAACATATTCAGATTTTTGTCTAGGCCAGGGGACGTAGCTTATACACACCCTACTTGTGACTAAGTTCCTATCAAACATTTCAGGTTTGAGTATTTAACAATCTTGATAGGAAAGGGATTTAACACTGGGGGACATACTTGTTTGGATGAATACAGTATAGCTACAAAAGTGGTTATTTGCAAACATATCTTCCAGGACAATCTTTATACTTTTGTTTCTTACATTTCCAATAGGGTTGCCAGGTCAGAAGCATCCCAAACCTTGAGATTTTGAGGGTGGGCCCTATGTCATAGGGGTGTGCCTGTGTGATATCATGGGGCAGGTCCAAGTGATGTTGCGGGGTGGGCCCGAGTGATAAGCATGATATATTAAGCATCAACCACAGTTGCTTGGAGCATACAATTCAAACAAAAAAATTTCTCTGATTGGAAATTAAGATAGAAATCTTAGCTAAAAGATGGAGCCTCAGGAAACATTTAGTCTAGCCAACTTGCTTCTGGCCAGGGGCGTCACTACCGGGGTGCAGAGGGTGCGGCCCACACCCGGGTGTCACCATGAGGGGGGTGACACCCAGAGCTGCCCCGCCCCATGCCATTGCCCGGCAAGGCTGCTCCAACTCCTCCTCGAAGGCGGGTGGGCGAGACCGGGAGCAGCGTTGGCAGGGCGAGGGAGGCGCGCCGGCGTTCCCAGGCCTTTCTGGCTGGGTGCCCCTCCGGCGTGCACCCTCCCAGGGGCATGGACGGGATGGCTGGCCTTGAGTGTGCGTGCACGCATGTGTGCACGCAAGCCCAGCCACCTCGTCCATGCCCCTGGGAGGGCACGCACCGGAGGTCCGCACCCCCCCGCACTCCCGCTAGTGACGCCACTGCTTCTGGCAAAAAGGGTTTACATGCCCTCAGGCCGGTCCAGTCACCAGAAGGCTATTGTAGGAATAAAGGAGCCCAGTGTTATGGAGATGTTAGATGGAAGCACTCAGGAGTAAAGATGTATGCCCCCGAAGGCTGCAATTCTAAACACACTTACTAAGGGATTAAGCCCTATAGAAATCAATAGGACTTACTTCTCAGTAGATATGGTTTGGATTGTGTTTTTGGTAAACCTTGACCAGAGATCCTTTGCAAAGATATCTATATCCACGTAGGGTTGCCAACCCTCTGCCTGGAATGCCCTGCCCCTACATGTTAACATGGCTGCTCCAAATGTCTTTACAGGTTTGACCCTTCATTTCAGAAAGAGGTCTGAGAAATGAGTAAGAGTAAGAATGAATGAATAAATTTATTTGCGGTCGTAGACCAGTATACAATATCGAACATCATGTAAAACTGATTAAAATCATACATTTGCTAACTATAATCGGCTGTATAGGCAGTTGGGCTAATAATGTTCTTCGATAGATAATTGCCATGGCACAGAATTTTGCGACACTACATGTAATTTGAGGGTATTGATCCGATAAAAGGTAAGTGGTATAAAAAGAAAGGTCCCCGCCAGGAATCAAGTTGATGATTGGAGTTATATGCAAGAGGCGATCATGATAAAAAGGGCAAATTAAGAGTACATGGGTTACTGTTTCAATTTGTCCCATCCCACAGGGGCATAATCGCTTCGTACGGGGAACTACCCAATATCTGCCCTCTAAAAGAGCAGACGGGAGCACGTCAAACTTCGCCAATGTAAATGCTTTTCTGTATCTCACATTAGGTAGCGAGCTGAAGTAATGCGGGAGCGCAAAGCTCCTAGTGTGGGAAGAAGAATCATCCTTAAATGTTGTCGACGATTGATGTCTTTGTAGTTCTACGTCCATGATTCGTTGCGACATAGCCAGCCACGCTTTAGAGTAGCCCAGCGTGAAAATCGTGGGAGAAGAAAAGCCAAGATTTGCAAGTTTCTCAATCTAGGACTTATGCCATTTAGATCGGTAAGAGTCAGAAAGTATCAGTGGGGCCAAGCCCACGGGACAGAACCGCAATTTTAACCATAACCTTATTCTTAATTTCCAAATGCTTCTCCTTGATAAACGCTGTTTGTGCCTCTATATTATTGTGGCTGTTTATTATCACTTCCTGATTGGATGTGACCACATTATTAGCCACCGAAGGGGTATTAGAACTAAAGAACTTGGAGGTGTATCTGGATAATGTCCTTGCTGTAACCCGTGGTAGAGCCATCGGCTTCAGTGAAGCACTAGAGGTATTAGTCCTTGGGACCAAGTCCGGCGTCGATGGATTCGTCGCAGGGATTGAGCACCGGTTCAACCGATGTACTGAAGGAGCAGAAGGTGGAAGAGTAATCAAGGGATAGGGCCAAGCAGTGTTCTCAATATATGCGTCATAATTCCAAAACTACTCAGCACATGTTTATTTATAAGAAGGTTAGCTTTATCTGAGTTATTAAAAGTCAACAGTATCCGAGCGTTTATAGAATTAAAATGCAAATACTCTATATGATTAAAATCGGTAATAGTAAAAAGCCCTGGCATACTTGTTTGTAAAAGCTTCATAAGGTGAGCTTTGCGTGCTAGTTGAGTACGGTGAGTGTATGCCCTGGGACAGTTGGTTAAGACTAATTTTTCCAGAATGAGTTTTAAATTCCATCTAATCTCCTTCATCAGATTCCGCAGAAAGACCCGTGGTGCTAAAGAGCGTGAGACCTGCGGTTCAAAGGAGCAAAGTTGTGGTAGATTGTTCGGAGGGAGGAACACTGACGGGGGAGTCACTATTATAGCAGAGCACTCAGAATTAGCTTTAGCATTCTTTGGAGAATCTTCCTGTCTTGTAACCTTAAGCTCATGATTACTCCTTAATTTAAGTATCGAATCTAGAAGCTTAAATTTTTTTGTAAAATTCATTTTTCGGTCTCGATGAAACAAAGTTTTTAATATTTTTGCTCTTCATGGAGGTGATAAGTCTTTTGTTCGAGGAGCTTCTTTTGGTTTTTAATGTTATCTTCCTTCTTTGCCTCCTTGGCTTTGAAAGATGCACGGGACCAGTAAGTTGGCCACCGGATTTGGGTTCATTTATTTGTTGGGAGCCACAAGGGTGGTCAGCAGCTGGTTTGATTCAGTAAAAAGTTCTTTATGCAGGCTATGTCCCTGGAAAGTGTATGAAGCCAATTTTCCAATGTTTTAGTATCAATGCATTGTTGGTCGTCTGAGTGGATTAATATGTCGTCACTTGGTTTTGAATTTGAAGGAAAAAAGTAGTTGGAAATCTGCTGGCTGGGCATTTTCACATCCTCTTCACTGCTTCCAGGTGTGAATTAATTAATTGAGACTTTAGGTGTATGCTCAGTCAGACTCTCAGCCTGCTCTATCTCAAAGGTGAGATTGTAACAGGGGGGATCAGCTAAATCCAGTTGAAGAACTCCCTTCAAGTCCAGTGACCAGTCCAGGGGAGCTTTGTTACGGCTGGAAGTGGAAAGGTCAAACTCCTGAAGCCCCGGTTGCACCTTCGCGCTAATCCTTTCTCCTCCCTTTGGTGGAGCTGAATTCACTGCCTTTTCACAAGGGGGGGAAAAGTGGGTAATAGTTGACTGCTTTGACTGTTTTGCCGGTTTTACAAGAGAAGGTGGCTCACCCTCCAGGGGCATTCTAAGCTTCCTGTAGCTGTTCCTGGTATAAACCATATTGTGGTGCTGTCTCTTTAAGGTGATAGCCAAAGGTCAGTAATTAAAGCTACAATTTCTGTAGCAGTCCTGGAAAAAAACAGCACGGAATAACTCAGAATGGATGTTTCCCCAGCTTTTCCTCTGTCTTTAATGTCAGTTCAAGTAGTTAGGTGGTTAAAAGAAAAAAATGCTGACTTAGGCGTTGGACGGTGTGTATTAACAGACTCTACAGGCACTCTGGCTGCTCAGCTCAAATGATGCTGCCATCTAGCCGGGAGGCAACAAATAAATCCACTCTCCACTCTCAAGGTCGCTCAGATGACAAGGAGTTGATATCAGTGTTGCTGAGGATGGAAGTAGGCCAGAAATAAAGATTCAGTGACCCAGCTGCTGTTTACATGGCTATTTTAGGGAAGCAAATGCTGGAGCAGACGAGGCAACGTCTGTCCTATCAGGCCGCCATCTTCCCCTCAGAACCAAGCAGGGAGACTTGAGGGAGCCTCAACCAGTGTAGTAATGGCTAGAGGGAGATATCAAAGAGTAAGAAAATTCTCTATTCTTTTCTGTCTTCCCTGTGGGCTGCTATAAACTCAACTGACAGCCAACCAAATTCCAGTGAATAATAATTGACAGAGAGAAAACACACATGGTTTGATCTAACTTCATAGGCAGCAGCTTGGGAACAAAATAAATTACAGCCACATTGCCCAGTATAAGAATTCTCTTTTACCACTATCGGGCAAGAAACAAACTGTCATGCAAACAAGAAGGTACATCATTAGTGGGTTTAAGGGGGTTGAACAGAGTGCATGGAACCACTGTTGTTGCTTCTATGGATGAAAGTGAGTGAGGTTAAAGATAAATGAAAAGCAAATAGAAAAGAAAAACAAAAGACAGTGATGATTTCCTAAATGCAATACTGTACCAACCACAGGAAGATTCCTGTGAGTAAGGCAGGAAACTCAACATCCCATAACCAGTCAGGATTCATAACCAAAAACCAAAAATAAAAAAAATCCTGGCAGCCAGTTACCCAAGGTCACAGAAATCCCCATGCAGCAAAACCTGACCCCGGGGCTACAGTTAGTGCAGAATGCTGTGGCACATTTGCTGAGTCAATAAATAGGAGTGAGACCCTATATATTTATTTATTCAATTTATATCCCGCCCTTTCTCCAAATAGGAGCCCAGAGCCTCAAACAAAAACACTAAAACACTGCAAAACATCATAAAAACAGACTTTAAATATATTAAAATATAACCATTAAAAACATTAAAACAAAACATCTTTAAAAACATTTTGAAAATGCTTTAAAAACATTTTAAAAGGTTTTAAAATATATTAAAAAGCAATACCAACACAGATGCAGACAGGGATAAGATCTCTACTTAAAAGTCTTGTTGAAAGAGGAAGGTCTTCAGTAGGCGCTGAAAAGATAACAAAGATGGTGCCTGTCTAATATTTAAGGGGAGGGAATTCCAAAGGGTAGGTGCCACTACACGAAAGGTCTGTTTCCTATGTTGTGTGGAACAGACCTCCTGATAAGATGGTATCTGCAGGAGGCCCTCACATTCACAGCGTAGTGATCTACTGGGTATATAAGGGGTAAGATGGTCTTTTAGGTATCCTCGTACCAAGCTGTATAGGGCTTTGTACACCAAAACCAGAACCTTGAACTTAGCCTGGTAGCTATTAGGTAGCCATTGCAATTCTTTCAGCAGTGGACTAACTTACTGGTGATACCCTGCTCCAATGAACAGTCTCACCATCACATTTTGCACCAGCTGCAGCTTCCGGACCAACCTCAAGGGTAGCCCCACAAAAAGAGCATTATAGTAATCCAGCCTGGAGGTTACCAGTGCATAGGTAACAATGGTAAGGCTATCCCGGTCCAGAAACGCCCACAGCTGTCTTATCATCCAAAGCTGGTAAAAGGCAGTCCTAGCCACTGTGGTCACCTGGGCCTCTAGCGACAAAGATGGATGCAGGAGCACCCCCAGACTATGGGCTTGCTCTTTCAGGGGAGTACGACCCCATTCAAAGCAGGCAACTTACCAATTATCTGAACTCGGGAACCACCAACCCACAGAGTCTCTGTCTTGCTAGGATTGAGAGTCAGTTTATTGGCCCTCATCCAGCCCATCACCAAGTCCAGACAGCTATCCAGGGCTTGCACAGCCTCTCCCAGTTCAGATGTTACAGAGAAATAGAGCTGGGTATCGTCAGCGTACTGCTGACACCTCACCCCAGATCTCCTGATGACCGCTCCCAAGGGCTTCATATAGATATTAAACAGCATTGGAGACAAGATGGTACCCTGCGGCACCCCACAGGAAACTGCCAAACGTCAATCACCCAATGCTATTCTTTGAAAACAACCCTGGAGATAGGGTCAGAACCACTGTAAAACAGTGCCTCCAACACCCATCCCACCAAGTCGGCCCAGAAGGATACCATGGTCAATGGTATCAAAAGCCACTGAGAAATCAAGTAAGAGTAACAGGCTCGCACTCCCCATCTTTCTTCTGAAAAAGGTCATCCATGAGGGCAACCAAGGCCGATTCAGTCCCATAACCAGGCCTGAACCCAGACTAGAAGTAAAGATAATCTGTTTCATCTAAGAGTACTTGCAATTGCTGCACTACAACCCTCTTAATCACCTTCCCTAAGAAGGGGGTATTTGTGATCGGGCAGTAATTGTCGCAAACCAATTGGTCCAGGATGGGCTTTTTCAGGAACGATCAATTCACTACCTCTTTTAGGGTGGCTGGAACCACTCCTTCCCACAATAATGCATCGACCACACCCTGGATCCATTCCGTCAACCCCCCTCAGCAAGCTTAATAAGCCAAGAAGGGCAAAGGACGAGAGAACATCTTGCTGGCTGTATTGTCACAAGCCCCTTGTCCATGTCATCAGGGTACATCATCTGAAACCGTTCCCAAGAAGTTGAAGCAGACGTTGCACTGGATACTTCACTGGGGACTACAGTAGATGTGGATGAGGCATCAAGATTGTATAGAGGTGAGCAAATTTACCCTCAAAGTGCCTTGCAAACAATTCACAGTGGGCCTCCGAAAGGTCTAAAACTCCGTTTCCTGGAGTTGATGTCAACAGATCTCTGACAATACAGAAAAGCTTCACTGGACTGCTAACTTGAGGATGCAATGGTGGCAGAGAAGTGGGCCTTCTTTGCCATCCTCACCACCACACTGTAGGCACCGTTATGATGTATTACTTGTGCCTGATCAGCCTCACAGCACATCTTTAGCCAATTATGCTCTAGCCATCATCCAGCCTGTTTCATTTTTCCTAGCTCACTGGTGTACCAGGGTGCAAGCCAGGCTCCTCAATGCCAGAGAGGGTGCTCATGGGCAATCATGTCAACAACCTGACACACCTCGCTGTTCCACAGCATGACAAGGGCTTCAACAGGGTCACCTGCTCTATCTACTGGGAACTTCTCCAGGGCATGCAGGAATCCAGTGGATTCCGTTGGTCTCCGGAGGGGAACCATCTTAATCTGTCCATCACTCCTGCAGGGGAGGATCGGAGCCATAAGTCTAAACTTCATCAGGAAATGGTCTGACTATGACAATGGGGTGACATCCATCCCCCCATCTCCAGACCACCCCTTCCTCCATCTGGAGCAAAAGCCAAGTTGAGGGTGTGTTCTGCCCTATGTGTCAGGCTGGTGACAACTTGAGACAGCCCCCTGGTCATCATGGAGACCATGAAGTCCTGAGCCACAACACTATAGGTAGCCTCAGCATAGATGTTGAAATCACCCAAGCCTATTGTTCCGGGCTTCTCCAATACTACAGCCAAAACAGCCTCTACCAGCTAGGTCAGAAAAGCTGCCGGGCAGCAAGGTGGACTGTACACCAGCAGCAACCCTAGTTTACTGTCTCCTTGGCCCAACACCAGGTGCAGGCCCTCACAGCCAGCTCCAAGACTGGTTTCCTGGTGACAGAGATGGAAGTTCTGTAGACCATAGCAACTCCTCCTCCTCCCCATCCCTGCAGCCTGTGCTGGTGTTGCACAGAGTATCCAGGTGGGCAAAGCTGGGTCAGATCAGCTCCTTCCAGTTCACCCACCCAGGTCTAGGTAATGCACACCAAATCGGTACCTTTATGGATGAGTGTAGTCTTATTGTGGACCAGTCTGGCGTTAAACAACAGGCCAGTCTGCTTTGAAATCTGCACTGGTTGCTGATTCGCTACCAGGCCAAGTTCAAGGCATGCTTTTCATGTTACGGGTGCCACATGGTAGTTCTGCTCTTGTAAGAAATCAGTCCTTTAGTGTGGCAGCACCCACACTTTGCAACTCCCTGCCTATTGACATTAGGCAGGTGCCTTCATTCTACTCTTTTTGGCACCTGCTAAAACATTTTTGTTTAGGCAAGCCTACCCCACATGTCGAAGGTATTATGTTTTTATCTATTTTAACTCATTGTTGGTTCTATTATTTTGAATAAATTTAAATACCTGTCTTAAACTGTTTTGCCAATAATTGTGTGTTAATTCTTTCTGTAAACTGCTTTGAGATTTTTTAAAAAATTATTTTAGAATTGTTCTTTTCAATTCACTAATGAATGCACATCATAGTAGTAGAAGTCATGTGCTTTAAATGTATGGTGTGGATCTACTTAATGAACTTTGCCTGCATGTAAATTGTTTTAATTAATTTTTTTAAATGGAAATGAGCTATAAAGTTTACTGGGTGACCATGCGCTACTCACCATCTTTCAGCCTAATCTGCCCCTCAGGATGAAAACAGAGGGGAACCATGACCACCCCAAGGAAGAAGGGCACACTGAAAATGTAGAGGAAGTAATAGTGTGAAATCAGATACTTATCGGGACAGACCAAGGGATTTCAGAAGAAAATCACCCTGTGCTTTATAGATTACAGCAAAGCCTTTGACTTTGTAGATCATGAAAAACTATGGAATGCTTTAAAAGAAATGGGGGTGCCACAGCATCTGATTGTCGTGATGCACAACCTATACTCTGGACAAGAGGCTACTGTAAGGACAGAATATGGAGAAACCAATTGGTTCCCCATTGGAAAGGGTGTGAGACAGGGGTGTATTTTATCAACCTGTTTATTTAATCTGTACACAGAACATATCATACGGAAAACAGGATTGGACCAAGATGAAGGAGGTGTGAAAATTGGAGGGAGAAATATCAATAATTTAAGAGATGCAGACGATACCATACTACTAGCAGAAACCAGTAATGATTTGAAATGAATGCTGATGAAAGTTAAAGAAGAAAGCACAAAAGCAGAATTACAGCTGAATGTCAAGAAGACTAAAGTAATGACAACAGAAGATTTATGCAACTTTACAGTTGACAATGAGGACATTGAACTTGTCAAGGATTATCAATACCTTGGCACAATCATTAACCAAAATGGAGACAATAGTCAAGAAATCAGAAGAAGGCTAGGACTGGGGAGGGCAGCTGTGAGAGAACTAGAAAAGGTCCTCAAATGTAAAGATGTATCACTGAACACCAAAGTCAGGATCATTCAGACCATGGTATTTCCGATTTCTATGTATGGATGTGAAAGTTGGACAGTGAAAAAAGCAGGTAAGAGAAAAATCAACTCATTTGAAATGTGGTGTTGGAGAAGAGCTTTGCGTATACCATGGACTGCAAAAAAGACAAATAATTGGGTGTTAGAACAAATTAAACCAGAACTGTCACTAGAATCTAAAATGATGAAACTGAGGTTATCATACTTTGGACACATAATGAGAAGACACGATTCATTATGAAAGATAATAATGCTTGGAAAAACAGAAGGAAGTAGAAAAAGAGGAAGACCAAACAAGAGATGGATTGATTCAAGAAAGGAAGCCACAGACCTGAACTTACAAGATCTGAACAGGGTGGTTCATGACAGATGCTCTTGGAGGTCACTGATTCATAGGGTCACCGTAAGTCGTAGTTGACTTGGAGGCACATAACAGCAAGTATGAAGAAATATTTATATAAGCCTGACTATCAAATATGTTTATTATTTACACAACTTGTAAAGATATTTATAGTGCAATCCTATGTTTGTTTACTCAGAAGCAAGTCCCAGTGTATTCAGTGGGGTTTATTCCAACAGGGAACTTGCAGAGAACTGCAACCTCAAGTGATAAGGAACTTCATTCACCCAACCCAAAATTCAGAATCGTGCCACTTCAAGCTGTTTTGCAACTGTTTATACTTGTTTTTATGGTTATTGGATATTAAAGGGATTTATTTCTTATTGTGAGCTACCTTGATTTCCTGTCTGCAACCCGACCTCACAGAGTTGTTGGAAAGACTCCATACACACACACTGGTGATGTAAAAATACATACACTCTATATAGTTTATTGTCAAAACCAGTTGGTCATTGTGGAACGTTTTAAAAAAATCAGTATTAGTTTCCTAAATAATAAAAGCAGCGATACCATATAAGCCCTGCCTAATTGTTTTAAAAAGTAGGATTGGAGGGGGAAGAGATTTACAACACAAGCACAATTCTTTGCTATGTTCATTCAAAAGTCCCATCAATTTACAGCACAAACCTAACCACATCTACTCAAAAGTAAGGCCTATTGAGTTCAATGGGGTTTACTCTGGGTATGTGGGATTAGCAATGCAGCTTTACTCCCAGAAAAGCAAGTACTGGATTAAAGCTTCATATTGGGTTTTCAAAACAGTGCCGTCTTCAACAGCCCAGGAAAATTTAAACTTGTTTGACTTCTGCACACAAGAGAAAGACTGAAAGCAATGTGATTACTCAATTGATGAAATTTTCAGAAAAGCAGGAAAAAACAAGTTTTCTGACTTGCAAAGGCATCTAGTTACTGCCTTGTCAATCACAACCCTGACTTCACTTACTGGCTACAAACTTGAAAGGGTGGGATTAGAGCAGCCAACTACGAACTCATTTAACTTAAGTTGCGGGTGTGTGTGATGTTTTGGTGTATATTTCGGGAACCAGACCACCTAGACACTTTTTTTTTAAATGAAAGCTCAGTGTCCAGAGATTAAGTTGACTCACTCAGAGACCTGGAGAGCACCCCAAAAATCCAGAGCCTCCAGGCAAAAACCGGACACCTGGCAACCCTAATTTCCAATGAAACAAGTGCTGTCAGCAACAAATATGGATCATAAGGAAAGAAGCTCTGTCACACACACAATTGTCGCTAAAATTCTGCTTCGGTAATAGCCTTAGGCAAGGCACTGGACCATCTGAAATCCACTTGCTTGAAAATATGTTCCTTTCCAATTTGCTTCTCTCGAATAAACAAAGCAAAAATACATACAGCAGTTTTTATGGCACAATTTCACCATCTATTTCTCTCTCTTCGTTCAGATTATGTGTGATTTTAAGTTCCCTTTACCCAACACCAGCTAGTCTCTTTGAAACCACAGGAAATTAAGAAAAGTTCTGCTTGACCAGACCAAAGGCCTATCTAGTCCATTGTTCTGTTTCCCACAGTGGCCAACCAGATGACTTCTGGGAAGCCCAAAAGCAGGACATGATCACAATAGCATTCCCCCCTGCAACTGTTCTCCAGTAACTCAAGCATTTGGTCTCTGATATTGGAGGTAGTAAAGTATAATCATGACTAGTAACCACTGTAGCCTCTTGCATGAATCTCTCTAATCCTTTTAAAGCCATCTGCCGTGGTGGCAATCATAACAAATTGTGGCAGCGAATTCCATAGTTTAACTATCATGCACTGTTTGAAAGACTTCCTGCTGTCTATCCTGAATCTCCCAGCATTCAGCTTCATAGGATGACCCTGGATTCTAGTATTAAAGAGGAAGCAAAACTTCTTTCCACTTTCTCCACATCATGCCTAAAACTCTTCAGATGATCAAAGGTGTCACTAATCTAGCCCTTAAAGGTTAGAGGAAAATATTTACAGCTGTACTTCAAATATTAGGAGCTTAGACCTGACCAGTATTTTAAGGAACAGCATAATTCTTGCTCCTACTGCCTTTTTCTGACAATGCACATCTTTCTTTTGTGGTGCAGTTGCTATTGCAATCCTGCTGAATGTGTTCAGCTCCTACATAACATTGGTAGTGGACGGCCAAATCACACGGTAATCCCAGATGAAGCAGGCACTTCCCATGCAAGTGTGCCCCCTTCATCAAACCCAAAGATTATAAATTAAATGTTTGGATCATTCCATTATTAAAAACACCAGAGATCCTGAGATCTAAGAGCAGAAACTCTGTAGGTATGTGAAAAACCAGGCTGTAACAATGTGCCTGCTTGCACAATACAACTGCTTGCAAATGCCACCCTGAATGTAACCTGAGGAATTAGCAAGCAAGCAGTGAAAAGCCAGGAATACATTTTATTTTATAATTTCTTATAGCCATGTTATGTGCATGGTGAGTTAAGAACACAATTATTCTAGAAAGATTTTCACTGTGATCTTAACTGCATATACATGGAAGTAAGCTCAATTTTAGTTGGTCAGTCTGTGCGCTAGGTAATGCTTTGTAGATAGGGCATCTTGACTATATAGCAATGGATTTTACAAGACAAAACAATGATTGCTTTCAGACACATTGCCTAACCATGGCTTAGTGTTACAAGAATGAATAGGAATGAAAATCAGGCTTGCACACTCCCTCTTCTGCTTCATTCTAATGCAAGGGGAAGAGATCAGAAATTAATTCCTGGCTTGTGACAAATCCGATTGCTTTTGTCTGAGCATGCGAAACTGCAAATCATAGTTTGTCCCTAAACCAGATCAAATTGCATCTTGTGATCCTGATTTGTGGACAAGCTATGCAAACTGTAGTTTAACAGATTCTCAAAGCAGGACACTTCCAATCTTTTTTCCTTGCATGTGGATAGAGGGAATGCAAAAACTCATTCCTGCTCATTTTCATAACACCAGACCATAGTTTAATATCGGTATTACATTTGAATGGTGCCACCATGAAGCATCAGAATAGGTTATAGGTGCTTTAAAAATTAACAAGAAAATATGATTAAAAATGTCAGAGTTTACTTTGCATATTTTAATTCATGAATATCAACCCTTAAGAGAAAAATCAACTCCTTTGAAATGTGGTGTTGGAGGAGAGCTTTGCGCATATCACGGACTGCGAAAAAGACAAATAACTGGGTGTTAGAACAAATTAAACCAGAACTATCACTAGAAGCTAAAATGATGAAACTGAGGTTATCATGCTTTGGACACATAATGAGAAGACATGACTCACTGGAAAAGACAGTAATGCTGGGAAAAACAGAAGAGAGTATAAAAAGAGGAAGGCCAAACAACAGATGGGTTGATTCCATAGAAGAAGCCACAGACCTGAACCTACAAGATCTGAACAGGGTGGTTTAATAACAGATGCAATTGGAAGCGGCTGAAGAATTGGAAGTCATAGGGTCGCCATAAGTCGTAATCGACTTGAAGGCACATAACAACTGATTGCAGACTTTTACACGGCAATTGCACAAGTAACTGCATCAACATGCAATGTGGAGCATTGGGGTTAGTTGTACATTGGAATGTGTTCAAACCAATCCATACCTTTTATCAAATCCAAACACTTGGCTTAATGCAGTGACAATAATATGAAATTAAATTCATGGCCTATTAAAATATCAGAGGATTTAAAAGCATTACTGCTAGACACAGCACCCCCTTCCAGTTTCCAGAGGGACTGCAGCTGATGGTGAGGGGAGGTTGAACCCTTCCCTCCCCAATGGTGATTCCAATGAAAAGCCCCCCCCATGCCACTATTAACCAATTAATTGCAACAAGGTTAGGGGTAGGGAGAGTTCTATCAAGATCAGAGCTGGAAAGCAAGGATTAGACCTCAACTCCCCGTGTGTTGTAGTCTCGGTGGAAATCGGGGGGCCAACACCTGAGATTATTTTTTAAACCCCTGATGTGGCAGCAGACCATGTAATTGACATAACACGTAACTTGGCCTTAAAGCATGTGGTAACAATTTCATGTAGCAACCAACATAGCAGATAAGTGTGAACATAAGAAGAGCCTGCTGGATCAGGCCAGTGGCCCATCTAGTCCAGCATCCTGTTCTCACAGTGGCCAACTGTGCTTGGGAGTTCTTTTAGAACCATCCCTGTCACTTGAGGCTCAGTTAGCCTCGGTGGCACGGAGTGCTTTTTACCAACTTCGGTTGGTGGCCCAGCTACGCCCCTATCTGGATAGAGAGAATCTTGCTTCGGTTGTCCGTGCTCTGGCAACCTCAAAGCTAGATTACTGCAATGCGCTCTACGTGGGGCTGCCTTTGAAGACAGTCCGGAAACTGCAGCTTGTACAAAATGCAGCGGCCAGACTGATAACAGGGACTAGGCATTCCGATCATATAACACCGATCCTGGCTCACTTGCATTGGCTGCCTATATGTTTCCGGGCCAGGTTCAAAGTGCTGGTTTTAACCTATAAAGCCTTATATGGCGCGGGACCACAATACCTGATGGAACGCCTCCCCCGATATGAACCCACCTGTACACTGCGCTCTACATCGAAGACCCTCCTCCAGGTACCTACTCATAGGGAAGCTCGGAGGGTGACAACAAGAAAAAGGGCCTTCTCAGTGGTGGCCCCCGAATTATGGAACAATCTCCCTGAGGAGGTACGCCTGGCGCCAACATTACTATCGTTTCGGTACCAGGTTAAAACTTCCCTCTTTTCCCAGGCATTTTAGCATTTAGTATGTATTGAAAACTGTTTTGATTCTTCTAGATATAGAATTTTAAAGTTTTTTAAAAAGTTTTAAATTTGTTTATATGTGACCTATTGTATTTTTATGACTGAATGTTGTGCACCGCCCATAGAGCTTCGGCTATGGGGCGGTATAGAAATCTAATAAAATAAATAAATAAATAAACCAGGTGCCTGGGGGAAGCCCGCAAGCAGGACCTGAGTGCAAGAACACTCTCCCCTCCTGAGGATTCCGGCAACTGGTTTTCAGAAGCATGCTGCCTCTGACTAGGGTGGCAGAGCACAGCCATCACAGCTAGTAGCCATTGATAGCCCTGTCCTCCATGAATTTGTCTAATCTTCTTTTAAAGCCATCCAAGCTGGTGGCCATTACTGCATCATGTGGGAGCAAATTCCATAGTTTAACTATGCGCTGAGTAAAGAAGTACTTCCTTTTGTCTGTCCTGAATCTTCCAACATTCAGCTTCTTTGAATGTCCACGAGTTCTAGTATTATGAGAGAGGGAGAAGAACTTTTCTCTATCCACTTTCTCAATGCCATGCATAATTTTATACACTTCTATCATGTCTCCTCTGACCCGCCTTTTCTCTAAACTAAAAAGCCCCAAATGCTGCAACCTTTCCTCGTAAGGGAGTCGCTCCATCCCCTTGATCATTCTGGTTGCCCTCTTCTGAATCTTTTCCAACTCTAGAATATCCTTTCTGAGATGAGGCGACCAGAACTGTACACAGTATTCCAAATGCGGCCGCACCATAGATTTATACAACGGCATTATGATATCGGCTGTTTTATTTTCAATACCTTTCCTAATTATCGCTAGCATGGAATTTGCCTTTTTCACAGCTGCCCCACACTGGGTCGACATTTTCATTGTGCTGTCCACTACAACCCCGAGGTCTCTCTCCTGGTCGGTCACCGCCACTTCAGACCCCATGAGCGTATATGTGAAATTAAGATTTTTTGCTCCAATATGCATAATTTTACACTTGTTTCTATTGAATTGCATTTGCCATTTTTCTGCCCATTCACTCAGTCTGGTCTTTTTGGAGTTCTTCGCAATCCCTTTTTGTTTTAACAACCCTGAACAATTTAGTGTCATCAGCAAACTTGGCCACTTCACTGCTCACTCCTAATTCTAGGTCATTAATGAACAAGTTGAAAAGTACAGGTCCCAATACCGATCCTTGAGGGATTCCACTTTCTACAGCCCTCCATGGGGAGAACTGTCCGTTTATTCCTACTCTCTGCTTTCTGCTTCTTAACCAATTCCTTATCCACAAGAGGACCTCTCCTCTTATTCCATGACTGCTAAGCTTCCTCAGAAGTCTTTGGTGAGGTACCTTGTCAAACGCTTTTTGAAAGTCTAAGTACACTATGTCCACTGGATCACCTCTATCTATATGCTTGTTGACACTCTCAAAGAATTCGAATAGGTTACTGAGACAGGACTTTCCCTTGCAGAAGCCATGCTGGCTCTGCTTCAGCAAGGCTTGTTCTTCTATGTGCTTAGTTAATCTAGCTTGAATAATACTTTCTACCAGTTTTCCGGGGACAGAAGTTAAGCTAACTGGCCTGTAATTTCCGGGATCCCCTCTGGATCCCGTTTTGAATATTGGCGTTACATTTGCCACTTTCCAGTCCTCAGGCACGGAGGAGGACCCGAGGGACGAGTTACATATTTTAGTTAGCAGATCAGCAATTTCACATTTGAGTTCTTTGAGAACTCTCGGGTGGATGCCATCCGGGCCCGGTGATTTGTCAGTTTTTATATTGTCCATTAAGCCTAGAACTTCCTCTCTCGTTACCACTATTTGTCTTAGTTCCTCAGAATCCCTTCCTGCAAATGTTAGTTCAGGTTCAGGGATCTGCCCTATATCTTCCACTGTGAAGACAGATGCAAAGAATTCATTTAGCTTCTCTGCAATCTCCTTATCGTTCTTTAGTACACCTTTGACTCCCTTATCATCCAAGGGTCCAATCGCCTCCCTAGATGGTCTCCTGCTTTGAATATATTTATAGAATTTTTTGTTGTTGGTTTTTATGTTGCCTCTAAGAGCTTCCTTGACTTTGCTCGTTAACCATGCTGGCATCTTCTTGGCCCTGGCGGTACCTTTTCTGATCTGCGGTATGCACTCCAGTTGAACTTCTAATATAGTGTTTTTAAACAACTTCCAAGCATTTTCGAGTGATGTGATCCTCTGGACTTTGTTTTTCAGCTTTCTTTTTACCAATCCTGGTTGGCCACTGTGAGAACAGGATGCTGGACTAGATGGGCCACTGGCCTGATCCAGCAGGCTCTTCTTATGTTCTTATGTTCTTAATCCCCTAATTTTTGTGAAGTTTTCTCTTCTGAAGTCAAATGTGACCGTGTTGGATTTTCTAGGCAATTGGCCATTTACATGTATGTTTAATTTAATAGCACTATGGTCACTGCTCCCAATCGGTTCAACGACACATCTCGCACCAGGTCCCGGTCCCCACTGAGGATTAAGTCCAGGGTTGCCGTCCCTCTGGTCGGTTCCATGACCAACTGGTCTAGGGAATAGTCATTTAGAATATCCAGAAATTTTGCTTCTTCGTCATGACTGGAACACATATGCGAACATTCCCATCTGCAGTGCTAAATAGAGATCCTTAATCTGAATACAGGGATTGCGTAATTCCTTTACATAGTTTTCCTACAGCACCTGATAAGTCATAATTCAACAGAGAATCGTATTCTATTTGGACTGAATATATGAGCCTGGTCACTGAATCATTATTTTCCTTTCTTGAGTTAAAAATCCAATATTTTTACACATGTCCAATATTTTGTTAAAATTGGCACTTAAATTGTTAATCTATTCCTTGGAAGAAGATCAAGTTTTTAGACCACCCTTACAGTTTAACTAGTTGGCTGTCATCTTTAAGCCTACCTAACCTCCTTGGTAATCATAATAGATCATTTTTGTTGTGAGTAATTTAAGCCATAGTCTCAAACCTTCAAACATATCCAGTATCTATCTGTCTGGAAATCCCCTAAACAATTTATGAGTCATTCAATCACCAAAATGGCTTGGAAGTATTTCTACTAGGAAACAAATCCCTTACAACTTTTATTATTACACATTGTTAAACAGGCTTCCAAGAGGGAGACTGTAGGGAATGGTGGATTTGTGGTTTATGCCAATACCTGTGAAAACAGCTGAGTAAAACTGTCTTGAAAATTTACTTCCACTGGAACAAAACCTCACAACTGCCTTTACCAGACGATGAGTTTCTTTTAAACAATTTAATGATATTTTACTTGAACATCCATCAAAGCAATTCCCTTCAGCAAAGTAGACTAGTGTAAAGCTGTATTTAGTTAAGAATCATATAGCTTGTGAATTGGACAAGAATAACCCAGATTCCAAATTGGAAAGCACGTCCCATGAATCGACTATTCCATGTAGACGATTTTACCAGACAGGGTCTAGAAAAGAGGTTAAGGCAGTCGGCCAACAATATTAAGGTATCTATTTAAGTAACAAATGTACTATTCCTCCATGAAAATTGAACCCTTCCCCATAAAAAATGAATGACTGCACCAACTGCTATTGTAGAATATTTGCGATAATAAAAGATACACACAGGTTGCAAAACAGATGAACATGAGAGAATAGGCCTTCACTGGTGCCTTATAGCAGGAATGGAGATCCTCCATGTATTGCTGGACCACAACTCCTCCAACCATCACTGGCCCTGCATTCTGGGTATAATGGGGAGATGTAGTCCAAACAACATCTGAAGGGCCACAGGCTCCCCAACATTGTCTTAGAGGTACACAGAACACTACCATTTATTGATTCAGACCATTGGTCTGCCTAGCTCAGTATTGTACCAGGAGTTCCCAAACTATGGCCCACAAGTTTTATTCAGGTGGTCCACAGGGCATCTGTAAAAATACAATTAAAACAGTACAGCATCTAGTTTGGAATATAGAATTACAATACTTTGACTGCTAAAACTGATAGATGGCCCAAATAGTGCCCCAAGGGCAGAGTAGCAACGTCTCTTACCGTATATTGGTAAACTTAACCACCCATTGCCAGTTGAACAGAGTTCCACAGGGATTAATCTGATTTGATTACACACTTTGAAAAACAAGGAAGGCACTAGATGCTTCACTATTAAAATCTCATTAAGAGTTCTGTATAAATTCAGGCACTCTCCTTTGAAAGAAAAACTGACAAGCTGCAGCATCCACACCAAATTAAGAGGCAAGGGAACCATTAGTAATCTGTGTAAGTTGGCAGAAAGTGGTATGTTTGTTTTCATACAATTACACCGTACCTTTCTTTCTCATGGAACCCAAGGTGGTATACATGTGGTTCGCAGGTAGACTCCTATCCAGGCACTAACCAGATCCAGACCTTTTCAGCTTCAGCAAGCTGGTGGCCTCATGTGCCTTCAGACCACACCCTGGATAACACTCATATTTGCACAGATCTATACAGTCCACCAGTGGGGAACATCCAGTCACTGGGCCTAATTAAGCCCACCAGGCCATTTAGGCAAACCATAACCACCTTTCCCAGGCGCAGGAAATGTCAAAAATAATTTGGAATTCATTTTAAGCACTCCTGATTCTTTCTTTGCATCCCCAGCTGAACCTTCGATGACCTGACATCATAGGATGTCAGGGTATGACCCTGCCCACTAGTCAAAGCGGACTACAGAGAGCTGACCGCTAATGGATCCAGCTCGCTGGCCAGACTTAATTTCCTCCCCATCTAGTCCATTATCCTGCTTCCCACAAAAGCTAGCTTAGATGCTTCTGGGAAGCTCACAATCAGGACATTAGGGTAACATCCCTCTCACACTGTTTCTCCCCAACAGTTTGCATCCAGTAACACTGCCTCTGAACCCAATATTTCATTTAGCCATCATTATTAATAGCCATTGATAGATTTATTCCCCATTAATTCATCTAAATCCATCTAACCTAGTACAGGTGGTACATTTGATTAATTATGTGCCATGTGAAAATGCTGTGTCAAGTACTTCTGTTTGTCTGTTTTGAATCTGCTTCCAATCAGTATAAAAACAGACAACAAACTTGGTGGTTTTCTCCCTCCTTTAAAAGTAGCTGCTGGTCAGAAAAGAGATCAGGATCATGACATGTGGGGAGATGAGTTCTCCAAAGCTCTCTTTGGCATCATCTGCCAGTTACTGGAGTTCCTTTGCCCCCTCCAGTTGGAAAAACAAGGAGAGCCACTCTGAAGGCTCTGAAACATGCTTCATCTCGTTCTGCTCCCAATCCTTGCCATAAACCCAACTTTCCACTTGTTCCTTAACTTGCCTGTCAAGTGGTTGCAGCACACATGCAACAAGGGAGGTTTCTTTTGCTGACATCTCCCACTCCGCCCCCAACAAAACCCACTAAGTAGAAGGTCGAAAGCCAACATACAGCAAAGTAGTTTACAGGAGATATTTTTGGCCAGTATGCCATTACAAACGTAAAAAATTCCATACAAGGCTAACAGACTTGAATAAACACATTTTATTTTGAAGTTTTGAGCAGTCCAAACAAAAAGTTGTCAATATAATATAAATACAAAAGTAAAGCACATTGACAGCCAACTACATGGTATGCAGAGGACTACAGCAAACCTCAGGAGCATTAGAATATTGGAATATTGGTAAACAAAAATGGTTCCTAGGGCACCACATTATAATCACATATACAGGTTATGCAGACTTTTCAAAAAGAAACTGCAATTGAGCAAAACTTCAGGTCCTTGCAGAAACAGGTCAGTGTAATTTGTTTGGTTTCTAAAGTAGTACATTTACATAGGCACACATCAGCGTTCTGCTTGTTTCCAAAATTTAAAAGGAAGCTTGATAAAAAGAAAGCAGTCTTTGTAGTCACCATCGTTCTTAAGAATACTGGTATCGGAAAGAATACAACTTTCAAGAGCAGCGATTAAAGACAAACAGAAACAAATGTCAACAACTTAGATTTGAGGAATTGCATGGAGCTTAACATAAAAGTTTAATATAAGGCCAGGATCCAGACACACAATTCCACATGCCCAAACTGGTTTAAGCCCCCTATGTCACATGGGAAACCACTTTTCACACTAAGGAGAATTTCAAGAGCAGCTTGCAAAAACAAAAAATCCAACTGGGCATGTCTAAATTAGGGATCAGAGTCCTAGTCATAGATTAAAATCCCAGACGCTCACTTGTAAGAAAACCCTTTTATGAAAAAAAGAGACTTGAGCAACTAGTATTTTACAATCGTGTCCTAATAGTGTGTTAGCCGTTAACTGTTTAAACTGAAAACCTTTAGTCAAATCATTCACGTGTATCCAAGAACAAATCTTGCCTATAATTATTTTTTTAAAAAATGAGAAACCAAAGTTGACTTCGAAACATATCTTTAAATTCTAGGTGTGAAATACACATTTATTCCTTTGTTTAATGCTGTTTTGTGTTGAACTTTAAATACAAGAACAGTAATTCAGAAAGTACAGAACTACTTGTTGAATCTGCTATGGCTTGTTCCCATGGTACTATGGCACTAAACCAAGTACTTCTCAAGAGCAGAACACCTAAGGAAACAGATTGACACACCAAATATTTTAATAGTGTGTCTTTACTACATTGGCATATACTATACTGCCACCTTCTGGTCAGGTTTGCTATACACATACTACTTTATAGCAAGGTTTCAATTATAGTGTGTAAAGTGATGTATGAAGTAGTTCAAATATTGATTTTCCAAGGCATCACAGTTTAAATCTACTGTATCAAAGACATATTTTACTTAAGAAAATAGCCAAATCATAATTAAGAGGGGAACAATTTCTTCTTGAATTAAAATGTTAATTTCTGCTCTGTCCCAGCTCCCATCATTGACAATATTTGAATAATGTCTTGAACTACTATACAAGGAATGCTATGGTCAGTTTTGGGGAAACAGTTCAGAGGCATCAGTATTTTAAAAGCATATAATTGGTTAAATTATTGCTACTACCTAAAAAAAATTACCCTGTGAGTTGCTAGAAGCCAAATGCGAAGACTGAAAAGCCACAATAAAAGACTAATGAAGGTAAGCCACTCATTTATCTCCACCTGTTAAAGATAGGATCTCAATATCAGAGTATGAAATCTAGTGTATTTCTGAGACAGCTAAACCAAAAACCATCAGCTGTCTTAGATACCCTGACTTCAGTAGGGAGAAGAACTCTTATGGATTCAAATTTAGCTATGAGGATCATGGCATAAGTGAAATATAGTGGTGATGGTAGAGAAGTTTAGGAGGAATTGTTTACTTTATTACATACCCTAATTAAAATGCCCCATATTCAATACACGCAGTTCTTTCTAACTGAAATAATTGAAAACAAAGTTTCCTATTATCAGGCAATATCATGAACCTGGATAATTAAAAGTAAAGCTCCCAGTGACACCAAAACATCTCCATTAATTCCGGGAGATGGTAAGGTCACATACTGATAGTGATCAGTTTTGAATTGACAAGCAAAGAGTGTGGATTTGTGTACAGAAGGACCCCACTCATACAGCAGGTTAGGTTCCAGACCCCAGCCGAAAAGCTAAAAACGCCAAAAAGCGGATCAGCTGTGGTGCGGGGGTCTGGAACCTAAACTGCTGATCGCACTCTACAGCTGTTTTTCCCCTCCTCCGGCGACATCAGCTGGAGCATGGGGAGCTCCAGCCCCCCCTCCAGCTGATCATCCTGCTGGTGACGTATTAACGGAACACCAAGAAGCGGGGTTGATTTGGTATGACTGCTTATGATTTTAAAGTCCCATGCAGAAGGCAGGGTTGTGCTCTAAAACTGCTTCTGAAAGTGCCTATGGTTTGATAAGATTTTGTACCAGTTGCTTTAAAAAAAAATAGATTAGATTGTTCAGTACAAATTTGGTTCACTAAACCCATTTGGACAATTTACCACCACCAGAATCTCACCCACACTGACTTTGCAGTAATTGCACAACGGGGGGAAATCTTGCCTCCCTGAATCCACCCGAGTGTTGAAATTAAAAACCAACATACAAAATCTTTTTTTCCCCTAGAAGTAACTAAGGTTCATAACAAAACAATTTTACATTTCACAGTTTGGCCTTTATGTTATCCTGCCAAACATTTGATATTTCTTCATCCACTGATGTCAGCAGTAAAATCTACAAGAATTTAGGAGCAGGAAGGAACTACCTTAAAACAGAGGTAATTGGGTAACAGTTCCTTTAAATAGTATTTCACATTAATCCTTAAAGTACTGTAACATGACTACATTTGCCAAGTTTACTATAATGTGCATGTACTATAATGAGATTACTTACAACATTAAGGAAAGTAAGATGTCTTGTCTGCACCTTGCTGGAAAGAACTGGCAGAAGGTCACTGTGATTCACCAGTGGCCCTAACAAGGAGTACTGCACAATGTCTCCATACTAAAGGGTGCAAATATACAGTGAAACATTTTGGTCAGAGACTGGATGATACATATGAACCAAAAGAAACCACTCTTCAAACTGCACAGACATTAGACATCTCCAGCATTACTTTCAAGTACTCTAGCACAGTTTTCTTCAATGCTGGGACCCCAGATGTTGTTGGACTACAGCTCCCATGATCCCTTGACCAGTGTCTAAGGAAGATGGGAGTTGCAGTCCAAGAACATCTAGGGATCCAAAGTTGAAGAACAGTATCAGATCTGGCCCATGATATGCCCGTTTCTGCACAGTTCGTAGGGAAATAATTTTTATTTTAAGAGCTGTGCATGAACTGAATACCACAAATATTAAGGCACAGGCCTGCCAAGAGGAAGCACTTAAGTTCCATTGCCTCAAATGTGTGAGACTTAAGCACACTCAACACTTATCTGCTTTAGGTGCAATCCTAGATACACTTAACTGGGAGTAACTGCTACTGAACCCAATAGAAATTACTTCTAAGTAGAAATGCATTGGTCTGCACTGTTAAAGTACTCGACTTTGGCAGGGGTTGTGCTCTTCAACATTGAAGAAAGGGGAAAGCTACAAACCAGTGAAGTCACAGAAATACCCTAATATTTTTAGGACCAACCATTGCACTAAATTCACAAATCTTCTCCCCTGGAGTCATTACTAGTTATTCCAGTGAACTAGTATTTGGTTAGAAAGCTTACAGCCCAGTTAGGGTGGAAGTTCATTTAACACAGCTACACTTTAGTGACAGAAGGTATGTTAAAGGTAAAAATGTAGGATGTATTTATTGTTAGAACCAACAGGTTATTTGCATTATTATGAATGGGCTGCTTTGTTAAAAAAAAAAGACCATGTAGCTAGTATGACTATGTGCCTAGTATGAGTTATGCAAATACTTGCTCTTAAAATGTAATATAAGCCCGCTGCATAAGAGGCATTAAAAAGAAGATATTAGGAAAAACCACTTACATGGTTTTCTACAAAACGCTTCAGGGTGATGCAAGAAATAAAGCAAAGGGGATCTTAAACACAAGGTATTCAATTATCTTCTCTTTTCTCTGGTTCATTCCAAACCACAATCTTAGCACTTGATTATGACATGGCAAAAATACATGTTCTTGAAATCTAGTAGAGTACTACTTTAGTTACTACAGGTTTTAAGCTAGTACAAGAACAAGCTATAAATGAACATAGCTTGCTTATTATGCTAGCTTTAATGCCAAATAAGCACCTGATATCCTGCCCTTTACATATTGTTAATTGGTTTTCAGGGATTTAAAAGCAACACACTAAAAGTTCTTCCAACACACCAAGCCTGACATCTAGTTTCTCTTTGCTGATGGGCAGGTTTACTTTACTCAACAAGGCTGTGGTCCTTAATATATTTAGAGGGTTTTTTTTAAAGTCCAATGGGATTTATTTATGGCCACAAATTGTACAAAGCCCAAGATAGGAGAATTTAATTTCAGGTAGATCTTCTTAAGGTTCTTCTCTATTTCCATGATAGAAAATACTCAGGGCAATTAAATAATATGCCAGTGCAGCACTAGGAATTCCAAAGTGTAATATTAAAGCAACTAGAACTCTATACAAATCACAAACAAACCCAGAACAACCTGCCCCATCTCCAACTCTACAAATAAAGGTCACCTTTTTTTGTAGTGAGAAATCCAAGTTCCCTGCTAGATCCCCTGAGGTAGTAAAATGGGAAGCTTAGTGAGTCTTTCATTTTATTTCAAACTGCAAAAATGGAGTTTCAGACATAAGCAATTATGAATCTGCTTGAAATGGACACAGGCATACTCATCAAACTGGCTACTGTGCAGTAACAGAAATGAATTTTAAACCAGCAATGAACAAGAGTCAAAAATGAGATGTACACTTTCCAACAAGAACATATGTTATGTTATGTCCCTCTTTTCTCACAATCAGGTGTCTGATGCTCACTGCATAGCATTAAAAACGTTGACACAATAGGAGAAAATTGCAATGTTGAAATACAAGGAGTTTAAAGGCAACCCCTTGGGAGCAGCTTCAGATCATCGCATTGCAAAAGTGGCAGTATGAGGAGACAGCATGATTGCCTATCATCAGTCTTCCATTTTGTCCACAGCTGCATATTCTTGATAGATTTTACTCCTACCTATCACACTGAGAATTCATGGTCCACTGCAAGCTTTTGGTCATCCATCTTCTTAAAGATAGCTGTTGGCATTGCTATCCATTCAGTAAGTAGACTACCACTTCATATGTAGACATCATTATGGCTGTGTTTGGAATCTGTCTAATCAAATGTGTTGTTAGGCCACGGTATAGAGCACCATAGCCTTCTTCTCGCACAAGCAAAGACAGTGTCTGGAAAAAAGACCTGTACTTTGTTCCTTCTTCTCGTAGTCTTGTTCGTACAACTTCTGCATCAACAAAAGAGAAAATATTTTATTTTGATAATGGCTTTCCAAACACCACAAAAATAAAATGAATTTCTTGGAAGAATTACACCACTGCTTGCTTACTTCTAACATTATTTATTTCACACGTTTTAGGCCACATTTTTAGTCAAAATAGTACTCAAAAGCAAGATATAAGACAATAAACCAATATAAAACAAAAAAGGGGTATTAAAGAAATTAAAACCTAACAAAATTCTCAAAGCCAAAATCAGATAAATTAAATTAGATTTAAAAGTACTCGTTTACTTTTGTATTCATTTAAGGTTAGGCAGCAGAATATTACTTCAGAAACAGCAAAATATTTACCAGTATCACTTATGAAGATGCCCTACCCTGCATTTTAATCTACTTCAATCACATAAAGAGTATGGCTCCTTCTGATCTTGCACTCCAAAGAACATACAGGATCCAGCCCCTTTAGTGTCTAGAACTGCCAATCAACTGATCCAGAATCAGACTTACAAAGGTCCCTAAATTCTTATTTTAATAGATTGCTGTGATCAATCTGTAGCAGCTACATACAGTTTCTAAGTCATCTTCACAGGCAGTCCCTGCTTTAGGCATTTAGATATAGGAACCTGAGGACTGAGGAAAATGTACTTAAACCTTTACCGCTCTCCAGTAATAGACAAACTTTTGTCTTTATTTAATTTTAAAACATATTATAAACTGCTTCAAGAGCTTAGGTTAGTAGGCATGGTATCAAAATTTAAAACAAAGTGGAAGGAGATTACATAAACATGAATAAACCAAACCAAATCCTAATTAAGAAGGGGTGCAGTTGGTTCACCAGCCTCAGGTCTTTGCTACTTCCACCACCCACGTACCAAATAGCAAGCCAAATTTAAGGATTGTGAATCTGTCCCTTCGGGGGAGTCCAAACTAGTCCTGAAAAGGCAAATTCAACTCTTGCTATCTCTAGGTTGGCCTAAGTCTGATTTACAGTACTTTCATCTAAGGGGCCAAGTGAAATGTCCAGTTAGACAATCTTTAATTTGGTCCCTATATATCATATAATATTGAGGAATCTACAGAAAACTGTTATTTTTTAAGCCAAACAAAACCAACAGAGTTCTAAGTTTTTACTTACAGATTATGGGAAAAGACTTGCCCTATCTTTTTAAATAGATTTGGTTCTGATCCCCATAAACAAAGCCTTCCTTACCATGTGGATAGGCTATAGATGTGGCACAGGTTTTTGAAGTAGCCGCAGCCATCATCATGCCAACGAAGTCAGATGCTTCTTTGACAGATTCATCTTCCTCATCCATAGCAGAAGCAGACTTATATTCCAATAGTCTTCGCTTAATACTCTCATAAATAACGAAGTGAATAACAGTTTCTGATATGCCTGCATAGGATGCAGACATTCCTCGATAAAAACCTTTAATTCCATCAGTCTGATAGACCTTGCGCACACATTCAAAAGCACTCATCCGTTTCTCCCCACGATTCCTGAAAGAAAGGGGAGAGAATTCAACACCCAGAATGGGCTTATCATGCTTTGGTAGGTGCAGACAAGACACACCATATCTGTAAGTTTCCAAATGCTCATACTATTTCACTTCATTTTAGGGGTCTAATTGTAAGCTACAGATAAGGGCAGAAAGCATATGGCTTTCACAGGAACACATAATTAACATTTATAACTAGCCCAACTCTACTGAAATCTCTAGCTAAATTATTGCCAGGATTGCATTTGAATACTACAATACATCCAAACGAACAGAATTACTGTTTTCATTCAGTTTAGTTACCATCAGACATTCCCAGACTGTGGACAAATGAAAGAAACATCTTACAGAGACAGCTGCTATCCTACTTCAATTTCTTCTTGGAGCATTCTGTCCTCCTTTCTAGAGCACTGGGAAGGGCTATAGCTCAGTGGTAGGGCATCTGCCTTGCACGCAAAAGGTCTCAGATTCAATCCCTGGCATCTCCAAGTAGGACTGGGAGAGACTCTTTGTCTGAAATCCTAGAGAGCCACTGTTATACAGCTAGATGGACCAAATGTCTGATTCAGTGTAAAGCAGCTTGCTATGCAACATCAGAGGCTAGATGAAAGGAGAAGGATGAACACATGAAACCTCCTTAGAACAGGGGTGTTCACATGGTACACTCAATGAATATACAGTTTGTACACACAAGTAATTGAGATATACACTTGTACAGTTATTCATATGTTATATTCAACAAGTGTACAGTTTGTACACAACAGTTGATCTTTATAAATCAACAAGTGTACACTTTCACATGTATAGACAACTTGCACCTATGTTCAGCGTAACATGTGAACAAGCCTATTGTTAGCATAAGCAGAACATGTGGAGAGATAAAGGTGAAGGTTGACCCCACTCCTGACTTGTGTGTTAATAAGAGTTCCTGGACACTCCCACCATTCTGTTAGAGACAGAGGGCATGGCTCCTCTTCTCCTAACATGCTCATCCTACATGGTTTCCAACATTATATGGGTATTGTGTGGACAGTTAGTTCCTCTATCCAAGTACTGTTTATTTTAACTGACAGCAGCAATCCAAGGTTACCTGTGCATGGACAACAGTGGTCAGGCTATCTCCATCCAGAAATGGCTGCATCTATCTTACCAGCCAAAGCTGGTAAAAGGCACTCCGAGCCACTGAGGTCACCTGGGCTTCTAGTGACAAAGATGGATCCAGAAGCATCCCCATACTACAAGCCTACTCGTTCAGGGAGAGTACAACCTCGTTCAAGCCAGGCAATTGACTAACTATCTGAACTTGGGAACCACCCATCTATAGCACCTCTGTCTTGCCAAGATTTAGAGTCTTTGGCCCTCATTCAGCTCACCACTGAGTCCAGGCACTGCTCCAGTGCTTGCACAGCCTTTCCTGATTAGGATGTTACAAAGAAATAGAGCTGGGTATCAGGAGCATACTGATAACACGTCATCCCAAATCTCCTAATGACCACAATGGCTTCATATACATAATAAATAGCACTGAGGACAAGATTTACACTCTCCTAAAAGAATTCCTTACCTTGCATCAAGTTGTAACCGTGTCTTTATCAGCCAAATTGGATTGGTTGCTGTGATTGCAGTAAAACCTAAATAAATATTAAAAAAGAAAGATTAGCTTTGCCAACATAATGAAAAGCAGCAAAGCTAAAATATGAATCAAGGTACAAGTTGATGTAAACTGGCTTGTGCTATGCTAATTGTTAAAAACCAAAGTAGGCACCTGACATTGTTACAAGTACACAAAGCCAATACTATTTGCATGATTTTTTTTTTAAAAAAAACACTCTTTATTCTTAGCCATAAGAACACCTAGGACTCAATTTGTGCCAATTTAGTCATACAAGTCCCTTTTGACACCTTTCATCAGCAAGAGTGAGACTAGGCTAACAATTTAAATGCACTCTAAATAATACAATTGCAATGAAACTAAAGCATGTCAGAAGAGTGTTAAATGTTCTCTGAAAATTTAATTTATAAATCAGAACTACAAATCAGATCATAAAACACATTAACTGAGTAACTATTTAATGTCATACAGCTCAGAGAAACATTACTGTACATCAACACTTCAATACTTAATCATACAGTATAATTAAGTAGGATATTGTATTAATTATGCCAGTGAATTCTACTTGGTATTCAAAAATAAGAATTTTTGGTTGGCCCAGGAACAACATACAAAAATGAGTTGTTAAAGAATAGCAAGGATTCAAAATCTCAATGGGGCTAACAGCCAACAGCAAGACTGTTCTACCACTTCCTTCCACGACTACACTACACTACACTACTATACTATACTATAGAAATACAGTATGGGAGGGCAGTTTTCATAGCTGTACACTTACAATATAAAATACTTTATCAGGTAAAATATCTGCAGAAGGGAGATATGGAATTTGTGAGGCCCAAAGTACCCAATTTATTACTATTTACTCTTTTGGAATGGCGTGCAAATCATTCCTTTAACTACGCAAATTCTGCTCTCTTCTTGCAGAAAAGGGAAGTGAATATTCAGGAGCAGTTTGTCTGGTGCATGTCTCATGCACATTACAAGACAGAAAATGGAAACGTTTCCCAGTAAACTACACAAAAAGCAGTGTTTGCACAACAGTTTCTTCTGGACAACAATCTCTATTGGCATTCACATGGAAAAAACCTTGTACATAAATGGCTGAACGTGCCAAAGGATCTTAACTGTTTTAAGGTTTAGTTAATGTTGCAAAACTTGATCTTACTTCATTATCATAAATAGGCAGACTTTTAATTACTTGCAGTATTTAAACTGCTGCATCCAAGTGGTTCAAATTAATCAACAATGCAACTTTCACCCTCTCAAGGCTGCAACCTTCACTTTTAAGCTAGTTATAGCATCCATTTAAAGAAGTCTATTCAATTAAAACTAAATTAACTTTGAAATTTTCCTGCATCCAAGTATTTTCATTTGGGGCTTCTAAAGTAAATTTAAAAATTCTATAGCACAGCACCTATTTTTTCTGTTGCTCTGCTAGAATTTGCTGAATTTTCTGAATTTGACTGTAGCAGTGGTAGTAGTAATAATAGCGGTAGAAATGGTAATTTTGTTAGGAAATTCTTTTTTTCAAAAAAATTGGAAAATGTATTTTGACTGCAAATGGTATTAAATGAGATTAACTAAATGGGAATCTGTCTAATTAGTGTAAGTTCCTTTATGTTTTTGCATTCAAGTCCTTGTTCTAGTTACAGTCATAAACAGTTCTTATACTCAATCATTCTGTTCTACTTTTAACCATAGCAATATTGGACAGGTGCATGAATGTTTGGGGGTTGTTGGTGGTTTTTTGTGCTTGAAGATAGGGCAAATGTCTCCAGATCTGCTTTAAATATATTGGAGAATTTGTTTAGATGTTTTAACCAATGCTAATGCATACTGGATAGAATGCAGGACTCAAAAGGAACTGTGTCTCAGCAGACCTACACTGATCACTAAGAAGTGGTTTTATGAAGAGTTAACCATATTGTTGGTCTGCCAGCAATGTTTAATTCTTACATCACAATCATATATATGCTTACTCAGAAGTAAGCTCCAGTGAGATCAACGAGGCTTACTCCCAAGTAAGTGTGTAAAGGACTGCAGTCTTAATATATTTATAAATTGTAATCTAAAAGGAAATAGAAGCTGAGAGGAGACTGGGTATAAGATTCCAGGTATGCAACTTGAAGTCCTGGGTATAAATTCAAGTAAATATGCTTACACTTAGCATCTCTGGAACATATACAAACCTAAAAAAGGGAGCAACTGTTGTATATCCAGGACAATGGATATGTCTTGTTCCAATTTAGGGAAGAACAACGTACTCGAAGGAACTCAGAATGGCATTTAGTATGCAGCGCCTTATGTTTTTACTTTCAAGACTTAAGCAATATTAAATTTTATAACACTGCAATCCCACATTTAAAAGCAGCAAGGCGTTTGCACATAAGAACTGCTGGAGGGGAAGCTCAATGAAACAATAGCACATGTTACAAAAAGGCAGGCTATTATTTTGTCAGGTGTACAAATCCAGAAAAACGCTCTTAAAACTTTGCTAAATTTTAAAAGGCATTATGAGGATTCAACTACTGCTCATAGGAATGACTCGAGCTAATAGATGTACATATAGACAACTAGCACATATGCTTTGGGGCATGATGCACTTGCACTTGCATATTTATAGTGTTGGATCCAAACTTTCCTTGGCCAGAGGTTGTGCTCATGGAGGAAAGTGATGACGTTTTTGCCTATTCTTCCTTCTCCCTGAAAATCTGCCCCAGAGGACAGGTGACTCTCCAGAACAGTGTGCAGCTAATGCTGGGAGTTGAGGAATCAGCATGAATTACCTTCTCCTTCCTCCAGGAGCAGCCTCTATCAGATCAGACGTTTTTATATGAATGGAAGAAGCCCTTTAGTTTGGGGAAAGGCATAACTTTTTAGTAATTATCTTTTGAATACTGGAGCTCAATGTAAGGTAACATAGGCTGTTTAATTCTGAAAGCCTTTGACTGAAGGATCTATCAAAAAAGTTTTGAGATCAAAACAAAAATAAAACAGCTAAGATCCCAGGTACGTATCTGCATTGTTTGCAAGGGATAAAGTATTGATAAATGCATGCGCATACATGTAATGCCAACAAATATTTAAAAAGAAAGGAAAGGAAAGACCATGGTGACACATACAGTTAACTGTAGTATTATTTAAGGGCAGTTCTGAAATACTTTGCCTAAATAAAATAGAAATATATAAATTAAAAATAGGAATCCTGCATATTATCAATAAGGAATGTAATTTCACCAACTTGGCTAAACACACAACAGTAATCCAGAAAATGTTTTTCCACCTTTCCCCAAGCTGCACTGGAAGGAATAGCTGAGTGATGTATTAGAACAATGTATATAATTGGAATTCAAATAAAAGTATTCCCCTTACATTGCTTGTTTAAGAGTGGTTACAAACCCAAGGTGTGGTTCTTACGCTAGAGGCTGCAAGAGACGCTCAGTTCAGTACTCACGAGGTTTAAGTTAGTCCATATTTCTGCAGGAAGTGACCTGCGGATGGGGAGCATGAGATGACACGATCTCACTCTTTTCACGGGAGAAATGTACAGTAAATGCCTAAAATAGACACAGGCTTTTCTGTATCATAACAACAAGCAGTGACCTCATCAGACACATGTGACAAAACTGATCCCAATGGAAGGATTTGTGAATTAGTAAATGTGAGATCTAACTTTTTTAAAGTTTAGAACAATAAAAAAGGAAAAAAGTAGTACAGGCCACAGGTATTTAAAAAAAGATTTTGCAAAATGCACTGAGTACTGAAATTTCTGCCATCTGCAGCAGTTTAACCATTTAATAGCTTGTAATATACTTACCTATACTTATTTTAAAAAGCCCAAAGTGTTGTGTGTGTGGATGCATGTCAAATTAAAAATGCTAACCTTGTCACACTGGGCAGAAAAATACGTCTTAATGCCATATTGAAACAAGTTTAATTTAAAATTAGAACTGAATATCGTGTATCTATTTTTCCCATCTCTTTGCAGTTACAGAGCAAACGAATTGCAAGTGTTTCAGATGTATAAAGCAAGAGGAAGACAGACAAAATGAGAACATACCACATAATTCAAGAAGGCCGTTACTTTCCCTCCTTTGCTCAAAATGGATGAAGATATATAGTATAACTTGACAGAATGTTTTCTAATACAACTTTTCAACTCTGTCTATGAGTTGGTGCTATGCAAACATCAAATACCTTACTAGTGGAAAGTCTACAGGGCTACCAAATATTACAACGCACATTGACGTATAATCTCTTTATGCTTCATGTTGTAGTTGATGGAAGAGGAACGCTCCTCAGAACACAACAGCTTCCAACTGTATATAGTGTCCATCACCAAAACCAAAGAAAAAAGTCATTGCTCTTTAACCCAAAGTAGTCTTATTCCCCACTACCCTACCACAACACCTGCCTCAAAGTAAAAGCGAGACTGGAATGTCCAGCTTTCATACACTCAGACTGCATATTACACTAAATCGAAAGGTGTAGCTCTGTATGCACAATGGAGTGCATGCGGAGCTTTACACAGGGGCAATTCTATCCCTTCAGAGCCAGCTATCTGTTAAGAAGACAACTGGACATTTTTGAGGAGTTATGTTAATTTCCCTGTCAAGGATATTTTGCAGAGAATTAAATACCCCAAAGATTTCCTTACTGGCCTTGCTTAAATTCTTAGACTACATTTTGCTATTTCCATCCAGCAAAGCTGATGGAGATTAAAAATAAGGTATTTTATTGACGCAGAATTCTTTCTAAAGGTCACCAGGCAACATGTTGAGAGCAGAAAAGAATCAATGGAAGTTTGACTGTGTAAGGGTCTCCTGGATTGAATTCAAGACTCACCCTCCTCTCGCAATATATTCCAGAATTATCAGCAACATCCAGTAAGGGTTGCGAAAGGATGTCTGACAAAAATACATCTCTCATTGGATAGCAAAAGTTAAGATTAGGTACAAAATTGCAGGAATACCTTTAACTTTTCAAACTTTGCAAGATTGTGGGGTTTTTATTTAAAAAGAATGACCACCATATGGTTTCTAATAAATAAAGTTCTTCTTTAAAATAGTTAATAACAGAGCACAGCAGCATTTTTTACTTTATAGCTTTGAGGCTATTTTGGTGTGAAGTGACTCAAATGAAATGGGGTGTGTGTGCACATATACATTTGCTGGATTGTGTGTATATGCACATACAATACTGCTGGAGGAACTAACACAACTGACATGAAAGTAAAAAAAATCCTTTAAAAAGTTTCAATAAAGTAAATGTTTCGAGAAACCAGCACAGAAAAATGCTCATACTTCTCTTCCTTGGAGTTCAGTTTACTCTGAATTGTTCAAGTAACTCTGAATAGTGAACCAAAACAGACCTTGAGGGCACAATTGTTAATAGCTTAATTTAGTGCATTCAATGAACGTTTTAAGAAGCAATTGCAAAAGTGACAAGGTTAGCATTTTTCTCACAAACTATGTTAACGACCCTTTGTATTAGTTGCATGGCTATGAAGCCAATGCTATGAATCAGTATTATATGCATATTTAGCAGAAGTTTTAAAATGGAATCTACGGGATTTCTAGCATCCTAAAACTATGCTAGATCAAGAGGGGAAAAAATAGCTACCTTCAGAGCCAATCTGCACGGGACACTTCCACCAACCAACTGGTTTAGGTGCGCAACTGCAAAGCTAAATGTTAATGCCCTGTCAGTATAGCATGAGCACAAGAGCAGAAAAATTTCAAGTAGTAAGAACAAGGCCACAGAAATGCAAAAGAGGCAGCTTCACAGTTTAAAAGTAGAATAAAATATATACATGTCTCAAAATGACAACTAGGAAAATTTAAGTGTCTAAAGAAATAAAAATAAATTTAAATCTTTTAAATACAGGGTTTAAATAGCAAGAATTCAAATAACAATACAGGAATTATTACTGAATGGGCAAACTGAGACTGCATATAGGAAGCTTGCCAACAAATACATTTACATCTTTTTTGAATTGGGCAAAGATGCACATCTCTTATAAAAAACAGATAAACGACCTTTGAGCTAGTTCTAAACCACCATTTTTGTGCAATATGCATTGCATGAACTATAAAAATAATGTTAACATTACTAATCCAATTTCATATCTTCTGCTCTGCTCTTTTTCAAGAGAAATAATGTTTCTTTAGAAACTTTTCTGGAGGAAAAACCCCACAAATAACAGAATAGACTTTTACATCAA
The DNA here is from genome assembly GCF_030035675.1 of Rhineura floridana. NCBI lineage: Eukaryota > Metazoa > Chordata > Lepidosauria > Squamata > Rhineuridae > Rhineura > Rhineura floridana. The sequence continues at coordinate 104,288,406 of NC_084486.1, forward strand.
CAAAGTCTCTGAAGCAATTAATTTACTGAAGTGCAATTTCAAATGAATAGCCATCGCACTGTTATACCCCTCGTACCCCCCAACCCTTTCATTCCCCATGGATTCCTTCCACAGAGTGTAAAAAGACAATCTATATTAGAAGCACAGTTCCAAGCACGGCAAACAATCATCTTAAGAGCGCAGTTTCTTTTCTATTCATTTCTTAGATCTAATATTTTTAATTAAAAAAAAGAACATTGGCCACTTGGGGGGAAAATGCTAGGCCATGGGGTTGGTTGAATTATTGGGCCATTATAGCTTTCCTTGGTCAGAACCATGTGTGGGCTAGTCTAAAGCATCTAAAAGGGCTATACCCAAATTTCACAGTTGAAGCTATAAAACTATCAGGAAGTGTCAGAGTATTAAGCACTATTCTGCCCCTCCTCCAACCCATTCTTTTTGCTTGAAGATTAAAAAATTCCATAAACATGTCAAGGTTCTGTTATGCTAGAGCAAGTACACAAAAAGAACCTATATTTAAGTCACAAATTGAAATGTTCATTAAGTCCCAGTAACTTCAATGGGGCTTAGTCTCAGGTATGGCATTGCACCCACAGGCTCTAAACTCTGGAATAAAACTTATGAATTCAGTGGTACTTCTGAATAAAAATGCAAAGAATTGTACTGGATGGCATCTTTCTTTCACCTTTTCACCATAGTGTTTATTCTCTCCAAAATAGAAAAGTACATTTATTTGCTTTCTGTCTCTTTCTCAAAGGCAACAAACCGCTATTAACTAATATTGCGGCAAACTTTGAATATTTCCAGCATGGTTATAAATGGGGACCAAAACCTGCTGTTATATTATTACAGAAAAGTCAGAGCAGGTATCTTAACACAGGAAGGAGTTTTCAAAATAAAATAAAGGGGCAAGGAGAAGTTTCAGTACTGGCTTATTTCACATAAAGTTTGCTTAGCAAATTAGAAACTAAGAATATACATGACTTAGTTATCTGGAATTATAGCAAGCAAACTGGTCATATGCTTTGCCCTCTCACACTCCATAACTACCTGCTCAGGGCATTCATTCTCAAGCCATAAACTTTCATACATAGCATTTCAGATGAGAAGTCTGCAGAGCCATTTTCCCCATGAACTCTGAATCAATCATTTCCCTTATTTCTGCAGTTCCCCATTTACCACAGCCATTCAACCACCAAGAGGCTTTTCAGATAATTAAAGCACAAAGTTACAGAACCTTACCTGCCACTCCAGCTGAGGTCATGTGTACCTGGGTAGAGTCTGGCTCAAATATATTATTCAGCATTTCCTTGCAATTAGAGTAAGCAGCAAAATATATTGCTCTAAAAGCAAAATAAATTGAATATGATCAGTACAACATAGCTCCTTTTTCGACTAAGAACAATGATAGCTGTAGGGAAGCAGTCTCTTTCTCCATTTAAGCCCTAACTGATTATAACTCTTAGATTATTAAAACATGAATATAAATGCATTGTTCAATAAAAGAGAAGGAGGCAACCGCAATTCTTTTGAATGTTCTGCAGAAAGGCCCCAAGCCAGCCTCCTCAGAAAGCATTATCCTAAGAACTACTAGAACCTGCTGGTTAAAGGGAGGTGGTAATCATGGAGAACATTAATCACAAGACTATGACCACGTTGTTGTTTTTTGCTTAATTCAATTCATTTTTCTTTCCCTCACACCTGAAAAATGGCTGGATCTGAACTTTGACAAAAGTGGCTGCAGATGAGCTAAATTGCCATATTTCATCCACTTGCTGAATTCTTCAAGAGCTCCAAGGCAGGACAACATTGAGATGCTGCTGTATTATTTAAGTAATTTCAAAAACGTCAGATGGAACTTTACAAATGAAAATCAAATACAAAATACAATATAAATCCACATTTACAGCAGAATAGAAAAAGATTTTTAAACATAAAAGTAAATATATATTACAATTTCTACTTTAAAGCATCATTAGCAATTAGGCAAAATCATTGAGGTAGAAATCATACTCACTCCCCCCCTTCCTGGTAACATCTCCTAACACCTCCTTAGTACTCTTTCACATACAAATCCAAGCATTTCATCAACCATACCCGTAACACCGCTAATCCTCACTCAACCATTTGCTATAAAGCAAACATCTGGTCTACAAAAAATATCTGGCAGCATTAAGCATAATTTACAACCAGCTCATCCACCCACCTCTACAAATGCGAGCATAACCACTGTCTCATCTTTCACCCAGATAGGGACTCTATACCATTTCAGTTTCTCAAACGGAGTGATATTTAGCAACTTAAACACCACACAAAAACAGGCTGTGCAGTACAAAAAGCTATGCCTGTGAAACTTCTGCTTCCTCACATCTTAAAGGAACAGTTATATAGTACTTTGTATTAGTACTGCTTTTTCAGGAAGAAGCTAAAGCTGTGTAGAAGCCATAACCCTGGGGCTACTCAAGAATCTCTTAATATACACTATGTAGTTCAGAGGGCTGTGCTTATAGCTGCAAGTCAACAGAACCAATGCAGAGTTTCGGACATTCAAAAATATTATGAATCTCCCATTATCGTAACTTTTCTCCATCCAGGCACTGGAGACAAAGTAAGTTGACCAGGCAGCAGTGACATGTAGTAGGAACTCATAATATACTTGTAAATACAGATGGTGAATACAACTAAGTAATAAGGAGTTCTTTGATTCCTGAGCTAGGATCCAAAGAATCATCCTACAAATATTACATTCCCTTGTGTTTCTCATACTACAGTTCCTAAAGCTACATGTCAGAAAATTGTGGTGAGCTACAAAAGCTAGTTGTGATATGGCATTGAGGTCCATTTTTAAAAAAGGGACCCAAACTTGCCACAGGACATAACCAAGCATTTCCAAGACATACCTGTAGCAGTTCTTTGGATCCTGATCTAAAACAGCATTGCTTTACTTGATTTTCTTGTTCAGATGTTATTTAAATGCCTAACATGCAATAAAAATATTTAGTTTTTAAATCTTTAAAGCAGATACCAATCTGCTCTAGTCCAAAAAATCTTTTCTACAGGATTATAAAGTGTAACAATAAACTTTTTGTAATATTGATAAACATGCCACAAGGGGGCAGGAGAAAACTGTCTACAGTATAGTATTTATTATATACAGTATATTATTTTAACAGCTTTGTTTCTGCTTTGTGCTATTCTATTTCACTTTAGAACAAATTTAATGTACAAATAATAATTAAGTATAAAGCAAGGAATGCTTCTGCAATGCTCTAAAATTTAATTGATATGCATTACTTTTGACTGGTAGTAAAGTTTTGTAAGTTTTAACAAAAACATGCAATCAGCAGAGGTTACGATATGAACAACCTCTAAGTCTGCATGAATTACAACATTAAGTTAACATCATTAGCTCCGCAAACATGTGGCCTTTCACAAGGAAGTGATAAAGTAGTTGTTTTACGTGATGTAATTAGCAAAAATGAATCCAAAATCAGTGGTGTATGCTATGCATGTTATGAAACAAGCTTATTCAAACAGAGAGAAGCTGTTAAAGCTACTTAGCGAATGTTTAAATGAAACAAAAGTATTTGTTCATGGTTGATGACTGGAAAAAGCATAATATGTTCATTCATAAGCCTGAGAATACATAAGCAAATGGACAAGTCTGGCATTAAAAGTGGGTAAAGTCCACAGTCACAAAGTGGGGGGAGAAGGGTAAATTGTTTATTGGAAGCTAATCGATGAGACACCAAATACAAAAGAAAAACACAATTTTTTCTTCACCTTTCTCTTGCTTCAGCAGCTATGCAGATTTTGTTGCACTGAAATTATTATTTAGAATACCAGGCCCAGTTTATGCAATGCACCTTACTTTTACCTGCTTTCTTTAAAAGCAATCTACAGATTTCTACATCAAGAACAAGAAGCAATATTTTTCTTAGAATACTATCTTATAGAACCAAGTTCTACTAAAACCAGTCAGACTGATTTTTTACAAGCCAGATACAAAATACCTAGGATTACTATTATTAGTCCATTATTGTGATCTACACTTTGTTTTAAGAAATATAAAAATGGCCATTCTTCACTCACTTACCAGACATCTATAATTATTTGCCTACATGGCAACAGCTTATAGCAGTAAAAAAGCAAGTAATACATTGTGGGAATTTTTAGCAGAATAATATCCATAACAGCAATGAAACACAGTACTGAAATAGCATAGTGTTGCACACAGTGCAAAAACTGCCTGGAAGAATAATATCACATCTGAATAAATACATGGTGTCTGAAGGATTTCCCAAGAGACAAGTCAGAGTAGGCTACAAGCTGGACCTAGCAGAATGAATTATGTTTTTATTTTGTACAAAATGTGGTTGGGTAAAATTCAGAGGATAACAGATTATAGCATGTCTTAGCGTGAATCCAAAACTAGGCATGCAGCCATCGTGACTCATCCATTGAACAGCTGTTTCTTGGCATATGGCTCCATCACTTTTGACATTACAACCTAATGGGTTTCCCCATTGTTCATTGCATACACTTAGTGCCCTCTACAGAAAGAAAGAAATCCATTATCTGTTTTGTCCATCCTTCAGTTCTATTCAAATATTTTGTAGCGTATAAGATATGGTATCAGTTTTAGAGTACAATCCTAACTCCCCATTGTTGACAACTGAAGGGCATTAGGATGACAAGCAGGGTGCCCCTCTGCTGTCCTCCAGCAGCACAAAAGAGCACTTGTGATGAAGGGCTCTCCCGTGGCTGAGACCACAGTTGCACCTTAGTGGATGGAAAGCTAACACTGGTGTAGCAAAATGGAAAGCCCTAAAAATGAGATTTTCAGGGGGCAGGCACTAGTGGCTTTGAATCCAAAGCCCTGTGGATCCTCCAAGGGGCCCAATCCTCCAGCCCCTCAGCTACACCAGCACAGGCACAGCAAAAATGGAAGAAAGAACTACCTTCCTGCTTCTGGCCTATGTGAACTGACAGAACTTGGAATTTAACTGTGGATCTGCTGTTCCAGTCCTCTCAGCTACACATTAGGATTGCTTTGCCAGCGACTGTCCTTGGTAAAAATGGTAGCCACATTATTTAGGTTCTGGGGAAACAATACTACAAAGTTTAAATTGTCCTCAAGGGTTTTTTGTTTACTTTTGACAGAAGACAGTGGAAAAAAATCTTGCTAATATTTTTGTGAAAATTTGATTGGTCAAATAAAGGTATTCCTATAATAAAGACATTGGCCTACCCCAAACCTCTCAGTGTGGTATACGGCACTGAAGGTTGCTGGGCATGGTTGGCAGAGATGTAATATTATTGGAAATTATGAAGCCACAGAAAAAAACAGGATTATTTTTTAGGGGGGGGGCACACAGAATTTTTGGAGAAAATTGAAAAATATACAATACTTTTTATAAAGCATCCTGTCAGGATGCAGGATTGGGGCCCTGAAGTTTCAGACGATGCGGAGAGGGAGGGGGTTATTTGGACAGAGTCGTGTGAAGGAGAAGCAGAAGAGGGGGAGGGAATCTCAGAGATAGAACTGTCTGGGAGCGAGGACCTTGAATGTCCAACAGACACAGATTCTTACCGTGAGCTTCCCACACCTCCTCTCCCTCCGAGCTTGGAGGAGTTGGAGAAGGAGGGAGGGCAAGGAGGAATCCAACCCCCTCCTGATCCAGGAAAAAGCAAGGAGAAACAGCCAGATGGTTTAAGCATTGCCCCCCCCCCCGCTTTCCCCCATACCTGAGTCAGATTTCTCAGAAGGGGAGGGGGCGGTGGCACCCCCTTCACCACGTACAAGGAGACAGCAAAAGAGGCGGCAAAAGAAGGGGGAGAGGCGGGGTGTGGATGAGGGCACTTTGAGGCGGAGAGAATTCGCGCCCGTTTGCCCCCTTCTTAAGGGACAGGGGGAGTAGTGGTTCCTTGTTCTGTCAACTCTCTTCTATGTCGCAGGTTATGTTTAGTAGTTAAAGTTCATGAGACAGCGTAGTCTTTGTCTGGATATTACTTTAATAAAAACTGATTTGCTTTCATCAACTGGTCTGGTTCCTGAGCCTCAACCTGGACACGACACATCCTTTATAGATTGAAAGTTACTTGGTTACTTTAAGATGACAAAACATATTATGTATAATTTGGTTTGCCATTAATTTTTTTACATTGTTTGGTATGTTGAAAGTAGAGGGTTTTATTCAACCAAATCTTACTCAGAGTAGACCCACTGAAATTAATGAACCTATGTTAGTCATGCCCATTAACTTTAATGGGTAAACTCTGAGTAGGACTAACTTTCAATACCACCCACAGATTATCCTGAAAGTAATTATAAATCGCATTGGCTTTTTAAAACTTTGTTACAAATGGAACTACAAGCTGCTGAACTGTAAGGAACCCGATGTCTTTCATTTTGTCAATGAGGCAAAAAAAGGAGAAACTGTCAACATTTTAGTAAAAGGAAAAATATTGTGCATTCTGAAAATTATTTTTCTCCAGTCCTCCAGTGTCTCCTCCAGTCCTCCACAGTGTCAAACCGACATAAAGTGCTCATCTCCATAAAAAGAGCCAAGGCAAACCATGACTCAAGACCTGGGAATGCTACATGCTTCTCCTGATTTGTTATCATATTTATCATGGACTTCTAAAAACTGAAGGTTTGCCTGGATTGAAATTTCTATAAAAAATGGGGAGGAAACCGTTTCTTACTTTTTCTGTTTTTTTTCTCCCGGGCCTTCACATGTCTAGTGGTAGGGGAGACATTTGCAAGGGTGACCTTTCCCCAGCAAAATAATTGAGATTACTCCACAAAAACACCATAAAAACAAGCCCTGTGGCTTCAAAAGGAGGAAAAGGATTAAAAGATTCCTTTATCTGATAAAATAATTACTTTTGGAAAACTCCATATATGTCCTTATCCTAAATAAGCTATGACGACATTTGTTATTTTTACCTGGATGGAGCCACGCCTACCAAGTTAGGGCCTAGTCCCCGGAACAGTGAGCGAGGGCCTTCCTTCTGTAAAATCATCCTGTAAAAGAAGCACACATGTAATAAAATATATACTTAGGTAAACTGAAGTTTAGGCCTTGAATCAAATAAATGCTCAGAACATATGCTATCAAGTTCCATATGCAGAACACTCATTATTTTACACTCATTCAAATGTTATGGACCCAGGAGAGCACAACCCAGTAATAATTCTGTATGATAGTGCTCCATACAGAAGCTATGTTTTAAACTTACAGTGCCTATGCATGTGTTATCCATGTGTAAAGAACGCTCGAGTACAGACCAGAAGAGCCATGCTTTCAGCATTGCCCCTGCCATCAGGCTTTTCCTTTTTGAGAAAAAAAACTGAGCATTTGAATGCAGTTGTCCGCACAGAAAGGCCAACACACAAGTGACTCCTTGAATGCAGGGGTTCTGTATGATCAGGGCAAGTGATCGTGCAGGTGTACCAATTGTGTGAAGCCCCTACATGTGAAGCAATGGTTGTGTGTTGGTCTTCCAGTTCAGACAATTGAGTTTAATGCATGGTTGCAACAAGACAACCAGATGTCAGGGACAGGACTCAAAGTGCAACCCCACTCTAGTACGTACAACATGTGTGTAGGGCCGAGGATTTTCAAGAAGGTCTGTGTCAGTACTAGTGTAAAGCTACCAGCTACCATTTTTACCCCTTCCTCTCACCACTGTCTTCATTTCTGTAACTTTCTGTCTTTACAATGTACTGAAAGGGACAACCAACCTGTAACCTAGACAACCAAACAGGGAAGGAAGAGCTCATGGCATATTAGCCGAGCTATAATAAAGAATCCTAAATTTCTGCCAAATACAGTTAGTCCCAAAGAGGAACATCACCCATATATAAGTCTCCTACTGAGGCTGGGAATAAGAGAAACTGCGGACCATCAAAAGCACAGGCTGTAAGATCTGTGGCAGTCATGAGGTGTATTCCAACACAGTAACACTCAGGATAATCACTAGGCCTCATCAGAAAGCAACACTATGGGTCTAGCCACTGCAAAATATATTTCTATTTAGGGGCATCACAAGAGAAATCTGGGTGAGTGGCCCCACAGTACTGTGCTAAACATTCCTGGCTCCACACCCACTCCATAAAAACTCAAAGGACAGGGTGGGAGTGGGGTAATACCCACTTATAAAAAATGGTTTCTCAGTCTGCCCTTTTATAAATGAAAGTTTAGATATCTGAGTTTGTTTACATTTCTTATTTGAAAGTATATGGAACCTCTGCCAAAATAACTCAGAACTCCTCAATGTGACAATTTCCTGCTGCCATCTCAGAATGCCTTTAAAACCTCTTAGCGACTTGGTATAATAGGCTTAGGTACAAGATTGATACCTATTGATAACTATTAACTTTTTTTTATTTAACAGATATTTTGTACATAAGGGAATATTGATTATACAGCCACAAGAGTGGCTGTATACTATAGCCAGCGTGGATTTTTCACATTCCACAATGTTAAATTGAAAATACCCCCATGCTATTCTGATGCTTCCCATAAGCTCATTTCAAAGCAAAACCTTACAAAACTTATAGTCCTGAACTCAAAAAATGCTTGCTTAACAACCCTGTAAATTTTTATGGCGATAAACAAACAGTCAGAAAGAATCAAGAGTTCAAAGTCTAAAAAGAAAGAAAAAAAACCCAGACTCCTTTTTGACTTTTTTATATCGGAGTTCTCGTAATTTGTTGGAATTAATTAAAAATCAGGCATGCTCACAGACTACCTGTAATCCTGTTACTGACCTTGCCTCATACTCTGACCTTCATCTTCTGCAGTTTAAAAGTTAAAGAAAATGCCTAGCTGAATTTTTAATTAATTTAAGAAATTTTGCATTGAACTGAATGATGTCCGGCATGCTTAGTAAGAACCAACTGTCAGTGTTCTAAAAGCCAGACTCACAGCTGCTTGGTTTGCCTAATCAAGGGGCCACACCCACAGCAGACATTGATTTCAGGAGAGACAGGCATTCTTCTCTCAGAGAATCCTGGGAAGTGTAGTTTGTGAAGGGTGCTGCGAGGAGAATCCTATTCTGCTGACAGAGCTTCAGTGACCACGTGGTTTAACAGTCAGCTGCTCTGATTGAAGCTCTGTGAGGGGAACAGGGCATCTCCTAGCAACTCTCAGCACCCTTCACTAACTACACTTCCCAGGATTTTTTCAGAGAAGCCATGACTGTCCAAAGTGAAATAAAGGCCTGGTGTGGATGTGGCCAGGGACAGCTTTGGTTTAAACTTGGGTAGGAAGCAACATATGCCTGCTGTAGAATAAAAAGGTGGGGGAAATGCTGAAAAGCAATTATACTGTTCACAATGTTTTCCTTTCAGAAAGGAAATGGGCTTCCCCTCTGCCCAGTGCCGACTCACCCAATCTCCTACCCTCCCCCTGGTCAGTGTTGGACTACGACCTGGGAGGCCAGGGTTCGAATTCCCACACAGCCATGAAGCTCACTGGGTGACCTTGGGCCAGTCACTGCCTCTCAGCCTCAGAGGAAGACAATGGTAAACCACCTCTGAATACCATTTACCATGAAAACCCTATTCATAGGGTCACCATAAGTCGGGATTGACTTGAAGGCAGTCCATTTCCATTTCCAAACATGATTGCACAGAAATAAATCCCATTGAACACAAGAAGTATGCAACTGATCAAACTCACCCTCCCTTTTCCTCCCTCCTATCCCCTCCCTCTTGCCAATCCCCTCCCCTTCCAATCCTCTCCTTCCCTTCCACCTCCTCTCCCCATGGTCAGTTTTACCTTTCTTAAGTATGATTGCACAGGAGTAAATACCACTCAACTCAATAAGCATGCAAATGATCAAACCTGCCCTCCCCTGCTCCTTCCTTTGCCCCTCCTCCTCCAATCCTCTCAGAGAGGAGGTCAGGTCTCCTGCTCCCCTGGTGCATTCACTATAGCTGCCCAATTTCCCTGCTTTTTAAAGGTTGACAGAAATATCTGTGGGCTTTAGGTGAGTTCTTAAACCACAAGGTTTTTTGCCTGTTAGTGAATATTTACATTGTCTTATGTGCGCTGATGACAGTAGGATTCAAGACATCCTGCTGCTGACATCAGTCTCTGAAAGGCTTTTACCTCAAGCTAAATTACCTAACCCTTCACTATAGCTAACTTCACTCACATTCTGGTCCAACTAGTGGGTACAATCTGCCTCTGATCCCAAAGCTCCCCACAGTTGTATTTCTGGCTGCTTGGGCAGTTTGAATTTTAAAACACACTTGTATAACATTCCTCTACAAGACCTTTACACAGGACAGTCTCTTAGCCCAACACAGGCTTCCTTCTTCTGATCTTCACCAGCAAAGTTAACACACTGGGTATGAATAGCTTAATATTCAACCCACAGCTAGCCTTAGCTTTCTCTGGTCTTTGCCTTACATTTCCCTCATCAAATGACTTTCCCAAATAACCATAAATTAACTCCAATCCACTATTGTTTCTTCACGGACTAGAACCTCCAGCCAATCAGAATCTATTGCTCCCCTGACCAATCAAGAGTGAATTTACCTAATCCAGGATCCATCTATAAATACTAAAAGTGATAATCTCTCTCCCGTTTCAGAACCCTCCACCAAACAGCTACTACTAAGCAGGCCTGTCACACAGTAACACAAGGCCTCAAACCTTGACAGTTGCCCTCCATCATCAATGGAGGCAGCAGAATTTTTTTTCCAAAGCACGAAACATAAACAGATGGAATAGAACTGAACAAAGTGGCTGAGGGTTCTCTTTTAATTTAGAACAAATGCTTTTTAAAAGCCCTGTGCTCACTCATGAGAATCTTTATAGACAAGATCCCAGCCCGGCAGATCTTTCTGTCATGTAGTCACATGATCATTCCATCCCTGTCACACTGGGGCCTTGTCTACAAAGAGTTCTGTGGGGCTGGAAGTGGGGATTTCTCCTTTTCCTCTGTCCTTCCTTCACTCTCAGCCAATCACATCATCCATTTCTTCTTTCCTTCTCTCAAACCGCATGCTGCAGCCTTGTTCTTTAAGCAATTTCCTACTCCTGAGTGTGTCTATGCATTGCATATGTAGAGAGCTGCAGCTGTTAGCAGCTGTCCAACTACAGGGCACTGGTAAGGGGCCAGCTACAATACTGAGGCACATTGGTGGTCCCTGGCCTACCATATGAGAACAATGATCTAACTGTTCTTCAGTCCGCTTGCATTCAGGGAACTAGAAGTAAGGGTGTTCTTGGATGACAGTGCAACCTCAATTTTAACATATAGGAATCTGCTGGGACAGTGACTCCACACTCAGTGCTTTTTTGTTTTGGTACTCACCAATGAGGAGTACTGGCACCTCTTTTTTGCTGCACATACCACTTGTGCAGCAACCATTTTGTGCTGGCATCAACTGCACTTTTGTCAAGGTATGAATGCCAGCACCTCAACAACAAAACAAAAAAGTACTGTCCACACTGCTTGTCAAAATGTATCACCCAGAAAAAAGGCATAAAAAATATTCCATCCAAGATGGATGAGGGTACAGTTTCTACGTGGAATTTTCAAAGCAGCATCATTCCATGGGAAAAATCAAAGTGGTACAACTCTCTTATCTCAGCATCTTAACTTAAATGTCTTAAATGACAATCTGTGTGGAAACTGAGAAACTGTGTTCAAGTCATAATGCTGAGGCATGGGAAAAGTTCAGAGTGCCTTTCTAAATCCACAAAAAAAATCAGCAATAAGAAGTTATTTCTTGTTAAACCAACTAGCAGAACATAATGTGCAGTGCTGTATTTATAGTTTTATGAGTTCATCAAAACAAATTTTCTTGTAATTTTATATAGACTATTTTGCATAACAGAATACTAAGACAAAATAGTTGTGAAATGTAAAAAAAAAGCAACAAGGCATAATCAAAGGAGGGAGGCAGCAATCTTTTTTCTTTACTTGACAGAAGATTCTCCTCCAACATGTCTATTTGTTTTTACTTTTGATTATCTCTACATGTGATTAAGAGTCACAGATATTTTTGCTATATGTAACCCAATCATTAGCAGTATTGCTGGGGTGTGCCAGAAGAAGAATATGACTGTGGAACTACATGCTTTACTACAATTAGAGCATGTCTAATAATTGCTGGTTTTACTGTTTTTGTCATTTTATGGTTCCGATTATGGTTTTATTATTGTACCATTCTTTTACTTAATTAGCATCTGACTGAAAGAAGGGAGAAAATAAAAACATTAATGTAAAACTACAGATGCTGAGAACTGGACACATTAGAAAGTGCTTTTAAAGAAAAATCCTATTTCATGGGAAGTCAGCACAGAATCTGTTTAGAGCTGGAAAAGAAGAGCCATGCAACGCAAATATTAGGGATCCAGAAGTGGCACTTAATGAGCATCTTAGTTCTAACCCTTAAAACAAAGTATTTGAAGGACCATATTCAGGGCCAACTCAGGTGCCTTTAGGTTCCAAGTCAAACTTATCAGCTAATCAACATGTTGCAATACACACCACATTATGCTTATCAATTCAGATAAAGTGCCCAGTAATGACAAAACTGCTTTAAAGCATTTCTTGTTCAAACAAAGATACAGGATAATGACACAAAAATTGAGCAATCTACAAACAATGTCATAAGAGATACTCACTTGGAGCTGTTTTAACTGATCCCAGTGGTTTAAATATTCAATATTTATTTTTGCCAACTGCACTAGCATGAAAATCTTGTTCCCTCTCATTCTTTTATTCAAGTGCAAGAAATTCCAGTTTGATGTATGTGGTTTTAAAAAGGATTTGCTTGTAACCTTATGTTGTTTGTAATCAATATTTAGAGCTCTGAAGTATGCTGCGTTATCATTCAGGAATACAACTGTACATCTAACATACACTATGTTGAGAGTTATGTATGATTTTGCAATCTTAGCTATGGTGAATGGCACTGCACAACACCAACAACAGTACAGAAAGCAGTACTGTAAGAATATATTGTAGGAATTGTAGTTAATGCCATCTTTATGTTTAAAGCCATTTCCCAACCATTCCTCTTGCAATTGCCAAATGAATCACCATAAGCACCCAGTGGGGTATAGATCCCAACACTACAACTAGAAAGAGAAACACATGGAATACAGCAGCATTCCAGCCACCTCAGTGGTCCCTCCGTTCTCATTTCTATGAACACAAAGAAGTATTAAAGTGAGAACAATCTGAAAGGCTCAGGAATTAATAATAATAATAATAATAATAATAATAATAATAATAATAATAATAATAATAAATTGTATCCCGGTCTTCCTCCCAGCAGGAGCCCAGGGCGGCAAACAAGGCACTAAAAACACTTTAAAACATCATAAAAACAAATCTTAAAATACATTAAGAAAAAACAATGTTAAAAACATTTTAAAAACTTTTTAAAAAAGGGTTAAAAACATTATTAAAAAACATATTAAGCAATTCTGACGGACACAGACTGGGATAGCTCTCAACTTAAAAGCCTTGTTGAAAAAGAAAAGTCTTCAAAAGGCGCCAAAAAGATAGCAGAGATGGCACCTGCCTAACATTCAAAGGGAGGGAATTCCACAGGGTAGGTGCTGCCACACTAAAGGCCCGTTTCCCATATTGTACAGAATGAACCTCCTGATAAGATGGTATCTGCAAGAGGCCCTCACCTGCGACTGCAGTGATCAACTGGGTATGTAAGGGGTAAGACAGTCTTTCAGGTATCCTGGTCCTGAGCTGTATAGGGCTTTATACACCAAAACTAGAACCTTGAACTTGGCCCGGTAACAAATGGGCAGCCAGTGCAATTATTTCAGTAGCGGGGTGACATGTTGGCGATACCCTGCCCCAGTGAGCAGTCTCGCAGCCGCATTTTGCACCAGCTGCAGCTTCCAGACCAATCTCAAGGGCATCCCCACATACAGTGCATTACAGTAATCCAGCCTGGAGGTTACCAGTGCATGGACAACAGTGGTCAGGCTGTGATGCGTTGACCACACCCTGCATCCACTCAGTCAGACCCCCTCAGCAAGCTTTAATAAGCCAAGAAGGGGAAGGGTCGAGAAAACACGTTGCTGGCCGCATCATTGCAACCACCTTGTCCGCGTCATCAGGCTGCATCAACTGAAACGGTTCCCAAGAAATTGCAGCAGACGTTGCACTGGACACCTCATTGGGGACTACAGTATATGTATATGGGGCATCAAGACTGTTACGGAGGCGAGCAACTTTACCCGCAAAGTGCCTTGCAAGCAATTCACAGTGGGCCTCTGAAGGGTCTAAGACTCCATTTCCTGGAGTTGATGTCAACAGACCCCTGACAATATGGAAAAACTCCACTGGATGACACTTGAGGATGCGATGGAGGCAGAGAAGTGGGCCTTCTTCGCCGCCCTCACCGCCACACAATAGGCACAGTTATGATGTTTTACTTGTGCCCGATCAGCCTCAGAGCACGTCTTTCGCCACTTGCACTCTAGCCGTCGTCCAGCCTGTTTCATTGCCCTTAGCTCACTGGTGTACCAAGGTGCAAGCCGGGCTCCACAGTGCCAGAGAGGGCGCTCACGGGCAACCATGTCGAGGCCAACGTGCCTCGCTGTTCCACAGCATGACAAGGGCTTCAACAGGGTCACCTGGTCTATCTACTGGGAACTCCCCCAGGGCATTCAGGAATCCAGTGGATTCCATTAGTCTCCGGGGGTAGAACATCTTAATCTGTCCACCCTCCCTGCACGGAAGGATCGGAGCCATAAGTCTAAACTTCACCAGGAAATGATCTGACCATGACAATGGGGTGACATCCACCCCCCTATCTCCAGACCACCCCTTCCTTCATCTGGAGCAAAAACCAAGTTGAGGGTGTGCCCTGCCCTATGTGTTGGGCCAGTAACAACTTGAGACAGCTCCCTGGTCGTCATGGAGGCCATGAAGTCCTGAGCCAGAACACTAGAGGCAGCCTCTGCATGGACATTGAAATCACCCAGCACTATCGTTCTGGGCTGCTCCAATGCCACAGCCGAGATGACCTCCACCCGCTCGGTCAGAGAAGCTGCCGGGCAGCAGGGTGGATGGTACACCAGCAGCAACCCTAGCTTGCTGTCTCCTCGGCCCAACACCACATGCAGGCCCTCACAGCCAGCTCCAAGACATAGTGGTTTCCTGGTGACAGAGATGTAAACTCTGTTGACCACAGCAACTCCTCCCTCCCGTCCCTGCAGCCTGTGCTGGTGCTGCAGTGAGTATCCAGGTGGGCAAAGTTGGGTTAGATCAACTCCTCCAAGCTCACCCACCCAGGTCTCGGTAATACACACCAAATCGGCACCTTCACCCACAATCAAGTCATGGATGAGAGTGGTCTTATTAAGTACCAATCTGGCATTAAACAACAGCACACACAGGCCAGTGGGTACAGCAGATGAACAACAAGGAACCCATCCATGACAGGAGTGGCAGCAAGGAACAAGGCGCAGATAGCCTTGCCTTCGCCTTCTATGGTAATTCACCACCTCCCCATGGCTATATTTCCCTCTGCCCGTAATCACTGAAATTGAATGAATGAATTAGCAAGAAGTAAAAGCTTCTTTTGAACCTATTAAAACTTTCAAAAAGCAATAAAACTATAACAGAGAGACAGTACCGCCTCTAGGCACCGGGAAGCAGGGCAGTTGCCCCCAGTCCCGCGCTTTGGGGGGCCCCGTGCTTGGCGATCTGCGTATATAGAGTGAGTCCCAGTCACTTCAAGATGTAGTGGCGCTAAGCAATCAATGACAAGTTCAGGACTGATGATCCAGGGAGGGAGGGCTGGAAGATTCGGCCTCTTGCGTTAAATTCGGAGAGGCAGGAACAGGTCAGGCCGCTTTTGTGAGTTGCACAAAAGGGACATTTCCTGGAACCTGAGACTGAAGGCGAAATGAAAGTTTCAGTTTTCCAACCGTGCAGGATTTAGCAGGGCTTTGGTCTCTCTCTCTCCCCTCTTCTGGACAAGGCAGCGTCTCACGATTGCCCTTATTCAAAGCCCGGGGGGGGGGCTTACATCCTGCAAGGGAGCTAATTGGACAGCCTCAGCAAAATGCCTCCCATTAAGCCGTAAAACCAGCAGAGGAGGAGACGCACTGGTATTTGACAGCAGTGAACCTGCTCTGGAGCCTCTCACTTTTAAAAAGTATCTTGGACCACTGATGTGAAACTGACAAACCGGTCGGGAGGGTAAGATGGAATTGACAAAAGAACTGCAGGCATTACATCCCTATCGCTGGGCCACAGCTACACCTAAGGGACCTGAGGGGAAGATGCAGCACTGCAGAAGGAAACGTGCAAAAACCAAATGGAAACGCATTAGTTGTCTCTTTGGCGTTATTCACTCCCTGTCGGCTGCAGATCAGCCCAGCCAATAAACGCGTTGACATTTGAGTGCTAATGCATAAGCCGTCCTGTGGAGACCTCCTTGATAGGGTGAGGTGGCTGCCTGCCCCTAATCCCATACCTGCGCCATGGCTACTCAGCACTCTCTACATGCTCAGAGGCACTATGACACTTTAAAAATGTTGAGCATAAGACAGTACATCATGGATTTGTACAGCTGTGCTGAAATACAAACATGCTGCAGGTGGGAGAGGATGAGTTTTCCAAGGCAGGAAAAATGGTCTAATATGACAAGACATAGTCAGCAAAGATCGTATCTGCAAGTGAGCTCACAGCAACGTCTTACTAGCAAGATTTCCCCACCATTTGCATTTTTGCATTATACATGACAGACACAAATGAGCAGTGTGTTTTGGAATCATGTATGTATCTTTAAAAATCCACACTTGCATAATTTTCATTTTCTTAAAACTCCTAAGAACAGCTTCCTGGAAGACTGTTCCATTTAAATAAATGGAGCTAGCTTCTAAGTAAATGCATACAGACGCAAACATCCAACGGTGATCCTAAACCTGGATTTAGGCCATCTGAAAGCAGGTTTACTTCCTTAAAGGGACCACTTGTCACAAAGTTACTGCCTTCCCCCAAAATTAAATTTGTTGAAACGGAACTCCATTTACAGTATTAGTCTTAAAAGGCACATTTGGAAAGTTCAGTTGCATTAGAAGTTCTCTTTTCATTTACAATTCCACAAGCAAGTGCTGACTGACGTGCTGCTGACCCTTACCAAGTGAGTGCCAACCCCATGTTTGGCCTTATTTGGATAACGTGAGACAAACCCGGCTGGGAGTGTTCATTTGGCGCCTGGGCTTGGCCCCAGAGTTTGTTTTCAGTGCCTCACCTGAGCGCCAGGGATGTGAAAGGCTTGTTGGGAAGGTGAGCACGTGTAAGACAGATGTCAAAAGACCAGTGGAGAAATGGGTATGGAACAGGTTGACTAGAGGCCTATTCCCTGAAGTGAAGGTAATCATATTTGTATTTAATCGGTTGATAACCTCATATGTAAATTAAATATTATAATTACATATATTCGTAAATAAATTATATATAATATATAGAGAGAGAGAGAATGTGGGAGGGGGGCAACTATGCTTTTGCCCCGGGCCCGGCACATGCTAAGGGTGGGCCTGCAGAGGGGGACCAGCCCCATAGCAGCATGTGCTTTTAAAGCACTCTTGAGATCTTTAGAAAGGCAGCACAACTGCACAGACAATCCATCAGCCCATTCCCAGCATGGGAGGCTGGCTAGAGTTTTGCATTCTCATTAGGTACAGGAAGATGCTTAGGATGACATGCATTGTGGATCTTTCTCCTTAAAATGACAATAGAACAGTGGAGGCTGGTGGCTCCAATGTTAGTGAGGCAGTGAATCTGCTTCGGGGTTTAGACCAAATTTTCAAAGTGAACTCCTCAGACAACTCTGGTGCCACTGACATCAGAGCCACCAGTCTCCACCACAGTATAAGTTAGGCCATTATTACCAATCCATAACGTAGATGGGAGGAGGTTGCTGGTACTGACAATAATGACTGCCCAAGGCAGGACTTCCAAGTTCAGTACCACTTTTGGCAAAAAAACTAACCAGTAAAAGCTACTACTTTCTCAAAGTGGCTTCACCCAATGGAACTACACATTAGCCTCTGATTGCACTGTCTGAGAAATAATGACTAAACTCAAATTTAACCTATATATTCTTTATGGGTTTTCTGCTGACCGATTGCTCTGTGCTTTTGTATCAGAACAATGTTGTCCTTTTGTCCCAGATCTAAATTTGTAATTTTACCTACATAAACACTAAAAGAAACATAACTATACATAGTTCATATTGAAAGAGTCCAAAGTATTCAAATCCTGTAGACCCTATTATTGCGAGCCTCAATGATACTAAAAAAAGTCTTAAAAAGCATAAATTCTTCACATAGCGGTTGTTCCCTGTTCCCTCCTTAACACAAATCAGCAGTAATGTTCCATCCGTCAGGTAGCCAGAGGCCACTCCAGAGTTCTTCAAACAATTACAGTGAGCCACTGTTTTCATCTTATACATCAGCCTTCCCCAACTTGGTGCCCTCCAGGTGTTTTGTACAACACTGTGTTGGCCAGGCTGATTAGAGTTGTGGGCCAAAACATCTGGAGTGCACCAGGTTGGAGAAGGGGGGAATAAACCAGCCAGCATCGCCCTGCCAAGGGAGGAGGGGACACAGTGCAGCCCTCCTCACCATGATGTTCACTTCAGCCATCCATGTTCATATTATGCTCTAACTGGGCTGATGGGCAAGAGTGGAACACATGTCACACTAATAAGTGACATTTATCATTCAAAAATATTACAGAACTATTACTAGAGACCAACTGTATCACAAAATTGTGGAGCTATCTATGTTTTTTTTTAATTTCAAAGAGATTCTAAGAGTATAGTTTCCTTCAACTAGCACAAATTTGCTACAGCCAGAAGACAGCCTAATCTGTTTTAACAAAAAATATTTAAAGTTTCATATGCGGGAATGATATAGATTAATCTCAGATCTAGTTAACACTATTAACATCCAGAGATTCCAGAATAGCCAGTACACAAATAATCAGCAGCACAAGAGGAAACAAGAGATGGAAAGATCCTTTTTGTCCATGACAAGTGTGTCACAACACAGCGCTCAGCAACTTTTGTTTTTGGTAGCCATTAAGATAGATCAAGATGGAGAGGTTTGACAGGCAGCAGACATTCTTGTCCGCAAGAAAGTGAGGCACTCACTTTAAACAATGAAGAGGCCCTGGGGATACTCTAGTTACACGATTAACACTGGCACCATTCACAGTATTCAGTTGAACTTCAGAGATGTAGAGTGTAACAGAGGAAGACTGCAGCCGTGTTTTCACAACTTCTAGTGGACACGTCAGAACTGCTCCTACAGTGCCCCCACATCTGCAAAGAAGAAAAATAGAATGTGTAAGCCATCAAGGAATTAGAAGTGTCTATAAATAAAACAATTGTACAAGATAGCATAAAAGGAACTGCCAGGAACTGTGGCAAGATTCTTGGCAGAGGAACACTTCCAAACGATACCAAAGTTTAAATGCAATATTGTCTTAAGTGTTATCCTTTCCCAACCTTTGGGTCCCCAGATGTTGTTGGACTACAGCTCCCATCAGCCCCAGGAAGCATGGCCAATGGTCAGGAATGATGGGAATTGTAGTCTAGCAACATCTGGGACCTAAAGGTTGGGAAAGGCTAAATAGTCTCTGTAGGAAGTGGATGTATGTACATCATTTAACATATATAATCTCTTGCTATAAGAAATCACATAATTTAATGTCAAACTAAAGTTTTGACATCAGGAGTTTTTGTACTGTTGTGCCTGTACCTGAATGACGAACAATCTCAACCCCAAAATCTTATTAAAAATTCTCTGTTGTCAGCTCATTTCATCAGCACTCAATACTTAATTTCCATCATTAACTTAATCTTGTAAATATGGTTGTAGCTGATTACATTCTCTCAACCTTTAAGTTATACAAGGTACAGATTTAGACTTTTTACTTCAGTTGTTAAATTATTGCAGTGGATATGGACAGGTAAATAAAATGTTCCTGAACACATTCTATCCAGTTAAGAATAAAAGGAATTTCATTGCATATACAGTAAAAACAAACTGCTCTCTCTTGAAACAAACTGCATGAATGCAGAAAGACATGTTATTATATAAACGTTTTGCTTCTTGGACTAAGTAATGCCGGTATTCCAGTAACAAACTGCTACATGTACACTACATTCCCACATGAAAACCTGCCACAAAATAACTAAAAATAGAAAGGCAATGAAACACAACGGGCATCTTCAAATATTGTTCTACAAAAATAAAATGTACACACCTAATTTGAGGTGTATCCCACATTATTCTTACCTTTTCAAAAGCTCTAATCCTTGAGACCTTTGGTGCTAAATGAGCCACCAATATAACTACAGACCTCCACTTTTTTTGCTTGCCATTTTCATCAGGGTGAATGTTCTGCCAGTCTCTGGCAAGCAACTACCCTTCCTCCCAAACTTGAAGATGCAAAAATGATTGGGATAATCCCAGTAGCTGTGCAATGATCCTTGCCCCTTCCCCAGCTTCAAGCTTAAGAGGAAGGCTGGATATTATTTGGCAAATGTGCAGACAAGAATCCTTGAATAAGCAAGCACCTGCCTTTGTTTCCTGCCTTTTGACCACTGCTTGGTAAAGCCACTGCAAGCACCTTTGCCAAGCAGTGCAAGCAAAGCACACATGTCCCTCCTGAAAGAAAAGTGGAAAAGCTCCCTACCACAAGCAATTATGCTTGGAGAACCACTGCTACAGTGGACAATATCACGCTAGGGTGTCTCAAGGAGGCAGTAATAAGACCTCTTTTAAAGAAACCTTCTTTGGACCCAGATGTTTTGAACAACTACAGACCGGTGGCGAATGTCCCTTTTTTGGGCAAGGTTTTGGAGCGGGTGGTCACTGGCCAGCTCCAGGCACTTTTGGATGAAACCGATTATCTGGATCCGTTTCAATCCGGTTTTAGGTCCGGTTTTGGCACTGAAACAGCCTTGGTCGCCCTGTATGATGACCTTTGTCGGGAGAGGGACAGGGGGAGTGTGACCCTGTTGGTTCTCCTTGATCTCTCAGCGGCGTTTGATACCATCGACCATGGTATCCTTCTGGGGAGGCTCGCAGAGTTAGGAGTTGGGGGCACTGCTTGGCAGTGGCTCTGCTCCTACTTAGCGGATCGTTGCCAGAAGGTAGTGCTTGGGGAACATTGCTCGATTCCCTGGACTCTCCATTGTGGAGTCCCTCAGGGATCGGTTCTGTCCCCCATGCTTTTTAACATCTACATGCAGCCTCTGGCTGCGGTCATCAGGAGTTTTGGAGTG
The DNA here is from genome assembly GCF_030035675.1 of Rhineura floridana. Classification (NCBI taxonomy): domain Eukaryota; kingdom Metazoa; phylum Chordata; class Lepidosauria; order Squamata; family Rhineuridae; genus Rhineura; species Rhineura floridana. Next base: position 104,309,722 of record NC_084486.1, read on the forward strand.
CGTTGCCATCAGTACGCTGATGACACGCAACTCTACTTCTCCTTTTCACCTTCTTCAGGTGAGGCTGTTGATGTGCTGAACCGTTGCCTGACCGCGATAATGGACTGGATGAGAGCTAATAAACTGAAACTCAATCCAGACAAGACTGAGACACTGTTGGTGAGCTCTCTCTCTGCCCAGATGGCAGATGCTCATCCTGTTCTAGATGGGGTTACACTCCACTTGAAGGAACAGGTTCGGAGTTTGGGTGTCCTTTTTGATCCTTCCTTGTCGCTAGAGGCTCAAGTGGCCTTGGTGGCACGGAACGCGTTTTACCATCTTCGCTTAGTAGCCCAACTATGCCCCTATCTGGACAGTGATGATCTCGCCTCAGTTGTTCACGCTCTGGTAACTTCTAGATTGGATTACTGTAATGTGCTCTACGTAGGGCTGCCCTTGAAGACAGTTCGGAAACTTCAGCTAGTGCAAAACGCGGCAGCCAGGTTGCTGACGAGGACCAATCGGTCCGCGCATATAACACCTGTCCTGGCCCGCTTGCACTGGCTACCTATTTGTTTCCAAGCCAGATTCAAGGTGTTGGTTTTGACCTATAAAGCCTTACACGGTGTGGGACCGCAATACCTTGTGGAACGCCTCTCCCGCTATGAACCTACCCGTCCACTTCGTTCAGTATCTAAGGCCCTCCTCCGGGTACCAAATCATCAAGATGCCCGGAGGATTATTACTAGATCCAGGGCCTTTTCTGTAGTGGCCCCCGAATTGTGGAACAGCTTACAAGAGGAGATACGCCTGGCGCCTACGGTACTTTCTTTCAGGCACCAGGTTAAGACCTGGCTATGCTCCCAGGCATTTTAATGTTTAATGTTAACGTTTAATGTTTCATGTTTAATGTTCTAGTTTTAAAATCTTGCTGCTATTTGTTATTGATTTTATTGTAATATTGTATTTTAACCTTGTACACCGCCCAGAGAGCTATTAGCTACGGGCGGTTTATAAATTAAATGAAATAAATAAATATATAAATAAAAGGTTAACATGGTATAAATGTAGCTTTTGATGCTATATGATTGTACTGTCTCATGATTTGAGCATATCAGCAGAGCAGAAGATGCTATTGCCGATGATGCAGCCAACACTGCTTCCCATCAAAGCTACAATTTCTGATAAGGAACTAGGTTCATTTGGCACACAAGCACAGACGCATGCGTGCACATGCACAAGCACACGCACAATATATATATATATATATATATATAGACACACAGAGAGAAAAAGAGAGATAGACAGACAGACAGGGACATATTTACTCTCTAGCACACAATTTGTACTTCAGGTACTGGGAGTCCTGGTTATTCAGATTTATTTCATGTTTTCCCAAAATAAGATTCCATCCAAATCTGTACACAAAATCCAAGGGAGCTCAACAGAGCTCTTAAAGAAAACAAGAAATGTTATTTTTGTACAAATTAGTCAGCCTGCCAGGTGCATAAAATAGGACTAAAGTGTCTTAAACGAACATGGGTGACTCTGTTGCGAGATTCCCCCTCCCCCTGGCCTGTTTATTTACCAAGCTTGTTACCAAAAATAAGCAAGAGAAACTGCAAGTTATTTACCTTCATCAGTATGGATGGCTATTAATAGAAACAGGTAATTTCAATTCAATATGTACAGTATACAGTCACAAATGCTTTTTATCCTATGTTGAACTCTTAGAATGCAGTTTCAGTTTAAGATGTGTAATACCTGCCTGTTTCTTTTATCACATAACATTATGTTATGTTGCTGTATTAATAAAGCATTATTAATACAACATATGTTAATATTACTATTTGGGTTTGAACTACTTAACTTGATGTCCGGCACAGAGAAAGGTACAAACTGCACTTGCTGAACAAATACAGTATCTGAGCAACACCAAATGAAGAAAACAAACTGTTATCTTTCTCAAATCTTCATACCTTTTCTTGAGTTTATTCTAAGAGAACCTCGAACGCAAAGCAAATGAGCTTAACTTCCAGATTTCGAGTTCAGTTTGCAGAATTCAGTTAAAATATGAAGTGAAAATGTATTATGCATGTACGGAGAGCCATTAGCTATGCTTCTTGTTTCTTATTCTCTGCTTTACAGCACTTTCACAGAATCTGTGTGTGTGTGGGGGGGGGGGTATTCAATATACCAGCCAGGTTCTGTAGTCTAAATGGGACTGATATTTTAGAAATGTTAATTAGTATACAAAATGAGGGAGATGCTTTGGATAGTACACAGCAGCGGACAGCAACCTGCACTCCCACTTTTTGCATTTTCTATGTAAAGACAATACTGGCTCTCCCCTCCCTGTACTGCATGTTAACACCCAAAGCCGCTCTGAAATATATGAGCTTCCAAGGGTGGGGCTGTACTTGAGGACTGTTTGGAAGCTCTACGATGTGCAGAATGCAGCAATGAGACTGCTGGTAGGTATTTCTGGCCAGACACACACTCCACTGGTACTGAAAGATCTGTTCGGTTGGCAATCCGCTGAGCTCACATTGACTATAAGGTTCTAACGCTGACATATAAAGCCCTAAATTACTTTTGTCCATAGTATCTGAAGGAGCACCTCCTCTCACACAGACCTGCCCAGGTGTTACAATTTGGTTTCACTCACTTGTATGACTACTGAACACATACATGTTCTCCGACAACAAATGAGGAAAATACCATGCCCAATCCCCCACACTTATTTGAGACTAACTCAGTGCCAGTAGTGTAGTGGCAAATTCAGAAGTGTAGGGTCCCTTCGTGACAGTCACAGCCATGCCCCGTTTTGCTGTGGGATTGAGAATGAGATCCTTTTTAACATCTTGGCCCACAATAGCAAGCAACTCTAGAAGCCAATAAGTGTGCAAGGGAGGAGTGTTGGCTACTGAAAAGAGTCTTCTCCATGGCTGACTCACCTCCTTTCACTCTGATCCAATCAATAAGAAAGGGCAAGGAAGCATGTTAGAAGACTCTGCTCAGTGGATAACACACTCCCCTTTCATGTTGGAGACATAGGGACTCAGACCCCTTACTTGTTTGGAAGCAAAGACCCCTGAGACCCTAGACAACCATATTCCTGCTCAGTGGGATCTCCTTCCAAGTCCAAGGTTGTAGGATATGGGGCAAAGTATTTGTATTTCCACCCATCAACAACTAAATAAAATCTGAATACGTTGTCACTAAATGCCACTCATGGCCTTCTCTCTATGAGCTACCGAGCCAGCCAAAGACTTCAGCTATGAAAGGAGTACAGTAAGGCCTTGCTTCTCAGCATTCTGCTAATATGGCAGTTTTCAATTATATCAATGTTCATTATGTTTGGTGCTTGTTCTGCTTTTTTGGCGTTTTTCAGCATGACGTGCTCAGCAGCTGAGTCTGAGAAGGGCGTCGGGCGCCATTTTATTGTTGGTGATTCAGTCTGTTTACAGCATTTGTGCGCTCTGCGTCTCTCTATTCCGGCAATTTTCCAAACTTTTTAAAGGTATTATATTATATTATACTGCATATAATATTTTTGTGTCAATTACAATGGCATCTAAGTGTAGCACTAGTGATAAAAAAAAGGAGTCATAAGCCTCTTACCTTAAATGCCAAGTTAGAAATGATTAAACTAAGTGAGCAAGGTATGTCTATGGCTGAGATAGGCCATAAGCTAGGTTTGGCTCGCCAAATAGTTAATACAATTGTGAACGCTAAGGAGAAAGTGTTGAAGGAAATTAAAAGTGCTATACCAGTGAACACTAAAGTTATAAGAAAACATGATAGCCTTATTGCTGACATGGAAAATCTTTTACTGGTGTGGATTGAAGATCAAACCAGTCACAACGTGCCTTTAAGCCGAGCCATCATCCAGGGCAAGGCCCTAAGTCTCTTCAATGCTATGAAGGCTGAGAGAGGCAAGGAAGCTGCTGAGGATAAATTCAAGGTGGCAGAGGCTGGTTTAATAGGTTTAAGGAAAGAAGCCATCTCCACAACATCAAAGTGCAGGGTGAAGCAGCTAGTGCTGATTCAGTAGCTGCAGAAAGTTATCACGTGAGCTTTCTAAGATCATGGAAAATGATGGATATACTAAGCAGCAGATTTTCAACATGGAAGAAGATGCAGTCTATGACTTTTATTGCTAAAGAGGAGAAGTCAATACCTGGTTTCAAAGCTGCAAAAAACAGGCTAACTCTCTTGTTAGGGGCTAATGCAACTGGTGATTGCAAGTTAAAGCCTATGATGATTTATCACTCAGAAAATCCTAGGGCCCTAAAGAACTACGCAAAAGCTAGCCTCCCTGTTTATTATAAATCCAATTCAAAAGCTTGGATGACTGGCGATCTTTGCTCAAATTGGTTCACGGACTATTTTAAGCCTACAGTTGAGGCTTACAATGCAAGGAAAAGAAAATTCCTTTTAAGATTTTACTTCTTGCATACAATGCCCCTGGCCACCCTAGAGCTCTAATTGGTTTGTACAAGGAGATAAATGTTATTTTTCTACCTGCAAATACAACTTCATTGCTGCAGCCTATGGATCAAGGTGTAATTGCAGCGTTTAAATCCTATTACCTAAGAAGAACTTTTGCAAAGGCTATAAATGATAGGCACAGAGAAAATAAATTGAAAGCATTTTGGAAAGGCTTCACAATTTTGGGTGGCATAGAAACTATTAAGAGATGCATGGGAGGAAGTTAAAGAAACAACATTGAAAGGTGTTTGGAAGAAGCTAATTCCCACACTTATGGGCAATTTTGAAGGCTTTGAGAATCCAGTGGAGGAAGTTACTACAAATGTTGCAGAAATGGCAAGGGAATTAGAATTGGAAGTCGAGCATTAGGATGTGGCAGAATTGCTTGTCTCTCATGACGAGACCCTAACAGACAAAGATCTTCTTCTGATTGAAGAGCAAAGAAGGATGTTTTGCAAAGAGGAGTCCCATCCTGATGAGAGTCCTGCTGTCCCTAGAGAAATGACAACCAAGGAATTGGAAGAAGCTATCAACTGTAGAGAAATGGGGATGGCAGCTTTTGAGATAATTGATCCAAATTTTGAAATAAGTTCTAAAGTGAATGCAAGCCTTCTAAATGGTACTGCATGCTATAAAGAAATTCTAAGGGAATGGAGAGGGCAATTCGTGAGGCAAAGTTCATTGCTTTCCTACTTTAAGAAAGTACCATCGCAACCTTCGACAGCAACAGCTAGCCTTGAACAATCTTCAACGTCAACAGCAACACAAACCCCTGCAAGAGCTTCATCCAAGTCTCCATCATCAAAACCAGGGCTGTGGAGTTTGAGTCGTGGAGTCTGAGTCGGAAGCAATTTTGGGAGGAGTCAGAGTTGGTAGAAATGTACTGACTCCGACTTCCAAATAAATTTTGATTGACAAGAATCAATTTTGAGTGGAGTCGGAGTCAGACAGTAGAAAAATAGAGGAGTCGGAATTGAAAGGTTGGCATACCGACTCCACAGCCCTGATCAAAATGAATAAGATTCGTTGATGAGTCAGATGAAAATGTGCCAGCTCCAGGTGCAATGGCGAAGGCTCGCCATGAAATGGAGAGCTTGCTGGCCCCGCAGCCCTATAGGTTTGGAAAAGTTACTTTTTTAACTACAACTCCAGCTGGCTAGAGCTGATGGGAGTTGTATGTAGTTTTAAAAAGTAACTTTTCCAAGCTCTGCTGGTACTCTCAGGCTTGCTGGCTGCCGGCTTCAGGTTTCTGCTCAAGCACAACGTCATTGATCTCGACTTCCCAATGGACGATGCCAAGCACTTCTCTGTCCAGAGGCTGATCACCGAAGGCTCCTTCACCCCCTTCATAGCTGTTGCCACCAGAAAGAGCGACTCCCTCCTCACTCGGGCAGCCTTCGCCAAGCTGCTGGAGCTGGATGCGGTGATGCACGGTCCAAGGAAGCTCCTTCGCTGACCTTTGAGCATGAAGGAATAACACCTGCATCAGCCCCAACCCACTCCTCAGAGTCGTGTAAAGAGACCCAGCAAGGATAAAAGCACTGCAGCCAACACTCACTTTCCCGAACTTCCAAGGCCATATTTTCCTCAGCCCCTTCTTCAGTGGTGAGCATTTGGGCCCTGGGCATGAATCGGCACACTTCTTTCATGCAGCCAAAGTGATGTGCCTCACCTATTTCTTGCAGGATAATACTCATCACCAGTGCACCCCCTTATTGCTGACAACAAGGTAAGCAATGTGTGTACTGTATATTCATTTTACTTTCGTATCTTTTTTTAGGCCTAGCTTTATTGCGCATTTAATATATGGTAGTGTAAACATGTTATTAGGCTTTTATATGCATTCACAAGTGGGGAAAAAGGCTACGTTCCACTTTTCAGCAATTTTCGCTTTTCGGCGGGCGTCTGGAACCTAACCTGCTGTATGAGTGGGGCCCTACTGTATTCACCTTTTGGCTAGTCTACACAGATACAAAATACTAGTTGCCTTTCTAGATCAGACAAAAGATTCATCTAATCTGGAAGTATTTCTGAGAGTGACCAATGAAATGCTACCAGGAAACTCGCATCAAGACCAAGTAGGATATAATCACTCCTTGCTTGCTCCAGCACCTCATAAATAATGTTATGACCATGGGTCCATTTGTGGCTGGAGCTATACAAGTAACTCCTCCTTCTCAAGCAATCTGCCAAATCCTTTTAAAATGCTTTTAAAATCTACATCAAAGGCCAAGACATGCACTAGCATTGCATTTACAGACGTAGGACATGGAGGGGGGGGGGAAATAGTACAAGGAGGACAAAGCATGTTGATATTTGGATAGAAAAAGTGGTTCAGAACTGCATTCATTTAAAAAAAAGACAACGCAAGCGAAGTACTTGTTTTGGTACTATTTCTGTTTTATGTAACAAGCCATTTCCAGACAAATGGTGTTTTTTCTGAGAAGTTAGCAATGACCCTTAAAATAATCTGAGCCAACACCAATATTAAGCAACATTACATGTCCAATTTTCAGAAACTATCTCAGGTTTTTCATCAACCTCAAATGGCCCTGGAAGGAAAGTCATACTCTAACAAGAGTCTTATTGTGACAGTTAAAATAATAATGATAAATACAGCCATGCTAACAGACAGACCTAATGAAGGGTTGCAATGTTTTATTTTGAACACAAGTACTTATAAAAACTGCATATTGCAAGTGACATCTTAAGAGGCATTTGCCATTTTCTCATCTCACACCTAAATAACAATGCCTCTTCTAGGCCTGATGAAGCACATGTGCTATCTTTTAAAAAAATTATTACTACTTCATAACTGTTACACTATGCAAATTAGTTCAAATATAAACCATGACTTCTTTAATTGGATGGCAGTGCTATGAGAGCCACAACCTTTTGTGAACGGTTCAAAAGCAGATTCACGCTGTAATGTGCTATGCTGGAAATATAAGCCTTAGAATTGAATATATGCATTTGTGAGTTAATATTCATGTTTTGCTGTTGCAGACTTGCACATACATAGAAGGGAGGGCAGGTTCTGTTCACATCTGCGAAGAACTGAACTTTGTAGACCAGAGAACCCAATGCTCTCATCAGGGCTCTCTCTCTGCTCACTGCTTTTGACAGTGCATTTATACCATAGTGCTACAATAATGAAATATGGATGCCAGGCTCAGAACATTAACAGAAACTGCTTGCACCCAGTCTTACTTTTGGCCTTCAGCAACAGACCAGAGTAGCGGGCAGTAAGAAACTGATTAAAGCCAGGTGACAGTCAAGGTTCACAAGTCCACAAGTAAATATTAGCCATACAATCTGCTGAAAGCCCAGGAAAATGCCATCTTTGCACAGCAACTCAGGGAAAAGACTATTGTTACCAAGACCCAGCTTTTTAATAAACACCACTACCACAGTGACAGCATTTAAAAGTTTGAGGACTCCAACCCTCACAGCACAGCTTCCAATTTCTTGCATAGCCTTTATCTATCTGCTGCAGAAAAAAGGGTGATATCTATAGGACCCAACCCCACCTCAAATCTGCTGCAGAAGGTTCTCCAACTCTCTGAAATGTATTTTTAGGGAGGCTGCAGGGGGAAGGGTGAATCTAGTCTGTTAACTGTGTCTATGCCATTGGTAGATGGACACCAAATGATTTCACTCAAAGACTAAAGACATTACCTCAGGCCTGCCTTAGCATATATCTCTGCTCTGCCACCAATTTCCCTTCCCCAAAAAAGTGCGTTTAATGGTAATCTAAGGTTCTTAAACCTTAACTACGTAAGAATTCTCTTTTTAGACGGGGAAAAGCTTTTGACAGAGTCGAATGGTCTTGTTTGAAGTTATAAGTGGATTCAATATTGGAGCCACTTTCAAACAATGGATCCAACTGCTTTCTAGTCAACCAATAACACAAGTCTCTGTTGACAGGGAACTTTCAAACAGATGTCAGTTACAAAGATGACAGAACAAGGATGCCGGCTATTATCATTGTTATTTGCCTTGGCTATAGAGCTTTTGGCTATTTCTACTAGAGAAAATTTATGGAATTAGATGTGGAGCAAATCAATTAAATTTTTTATTATTAATAGATCTCCCAACATGTTGTAAGATATTTTTAAAAATAAAACAGTAATTCAGTTTCTGTATATAATATCAATGTTAAAAAAATCTGCGTGGATAGGAATAGAAATAGAAGAACAAAAAAAAGTAATATCTCAGTTGGAAATGCCATGATCACCTAAACATGTTAAATATTTAGGCATTTGGATAGCATCCACTCTGAAAAATGGAAATGAACGGCCTTCAAGTCGATCCTGACTTATGGCTACCCTATGAATAGGGATTTCATGGTAAGTGGTATTCAGAGGGGGTTTACCATTGCCTGCCTCTGAGGCTAGTCCTTCCCAGCTGGCTAGAAAGCCAGCCCCTTCCTTGTCTGCAACTGCCAGCTGGGGGGCAACTGGGTTCCTTGGGACTATGCAGCTTGGCCAAGGCTGCACAGATGGCAGGGCAGGTAATCCCTGAGCCACTCACTATGGGGGTGATCTTTAGCTGGCCCTTGACACCCAGGAGACACGAGCAGGGATTTGAACTCACAGACTCTGGACTCCCAGCCAGGCTCTCCTCCCCACTGTGCTAATCAAAATCAGTTTTGAAAAATTACTTGAAGAAACTGAACTAAAAATCAGATCATGGTCAACAATAATGATTTCATGGATGGGACAGATAGCAATAACAAAGTTGAATATATTATCTAAGTTACTTCTCCTGTTTTTGAATATACCCTAACAAACTCCAATTCTGAAAACATGGAGTAAAAGTGTAACAAATTTTGTATGGAACGAAAAAACCTCCATGGATAGCTGCTTTAGTCTTATATAGATCAATTAAACAGGGAGGAATGGGTCTTCTGAATATAATAGATTATTACTATGCACCAAAACCAGGGCTGTGGAGTAGGAGTTGTGGAGTTGGAAGCAATTTTGGGTGGAGTCGGAGTCAGTAGAAATGTACCAACTTCGACTTGAAAATAAAAACTTATTATAACAATATATGGTAACAGGGCTGTGGAGTCAGAATCGGAGTCGTGGACTCGGAAGCAATTTTGGGTGCAATCAGAGTTGGACAGTAGAAAAATAGAGGAGTTGGAGTCAAAGGTTTGGCGTACCACCTCCACGGCCCTGACCAAAATAAGCAGTCATTAAGGAATAGATGAGTCAATACTATAATCTGATAATCTAATACAAGCAGGAAATCCTAGAGAAATGTCTTGGGTATCAGTAGAGATGTAAAATTTCCAGAAATAATAAAAATCACTTACTGCTTAAGGTGAAAAACAAACATATTCAAAGCAAACTGGTCAATCTTCCTACTGCTGTAGAATCAAGGTTATCAGAGTAAGTACCCATACAAACTGTATTCATCAGTTTGAAATATATTATACAGCCACAAGAGTGGCTGTATACTATAGCCAGCATGGATTTTTTACATTCCGCAATGTTAAATGGAAAATATCCCCGCATGCCATTCTGAGGCTTCCCATAAGCTCATTTCAAAACAAAACCTTACAAAACTTATAGTCCTGAACTCAGAAACGTTTGCTTAACAACCCTGTCTATTTTCATGGCGATACACAAAACAGTCAGAGAGAATTGAAAGTTCAAAGCGTAAAAAGAGAGAGAAAAACCTCAGAGCCCTTTTGGACTTTTTTCTGCCAGAGTTCTCATAATCTGTTGAAATTCATTAAAAATCAGCCATGTTCACAGAGTACCTGTAATCCTAATACTGACCTTGCCCCATACTCTGACCTTCATCTACTGCAGTTTAAAAGTTTAAAAAATGTCTGGTTGATTTTTAATTAATTTAAGAAATTTTGGCTGGAAGCCTATTATAACGTGGGACATGCTCAGTAAGGACCAATTGTCAGTGTTCTAAAAGCCTCACAGCTGCTGGGCTTGGCTAATCAGAGGGCCACACCCACACCAGACTTGATTTCACTTGAGACAGTCATGGCTTCCCTCAAAGAATCCTGGGAACTGTAGTTTGTGAAGGGTGCTGAGAGGAGACTCCTATTCCCCTGAGAGAATGGTTAACAGTCAGCCACTCTGATTGAAGGTCTGTGAGAGGAACAGGGCGTCTCCTAGCAACTCTCAGCACCCTTCACTAACTACACTTCCCAGGATTCTTTGAGAGAAGCCATGATTGGCTTTGAGAGAAGCCATGATAAATTGTTTTAAATTGTTTTTAAAAGATGTGTTTTTAAATTTGTATATTTGTTTTTAATGTTTTTAGTTATTGTAAACCGCCCAGAGAGCTTCGGCTATGGGGTGGTATATAAATACACTAAATAAATAGATAAATAAATAATGATTGTCCAAAGTGTAATAGAGGCCTGGTGTGGATGTGGCCAGGGACAGCTTTGTTTTAAATTTGGGTGGGAGGTAGGGTTGCCAGGTTCAGGGCCTGAGACTGATCTTGTATCTTTAGGAGAAGAGATAGTCAGCCAAGTGCAGGTGTTCTTGCAACAATGTAATGGGAAAAACCACAAGGTAGAATTCTCCCTTCCCCCAGCACAACTTTGAAAGATACAGAAGACATCTTGGTTGGCAGGCCCAGCCTGGTCAGTTTTACCTATCCTAATCATGATTGCATAGGAGTATATCTGATTCAACACAATAATCATACAAATGATCAGACCTACCTTTTCTCTCCTTCCCCTTTCCTCTCCCTTTCTCCACCCCTCCCCTCTTCCTTCTTCCGCCTCCCCTGCCCACTCCATCCCTCCATCCCTCCTCCCCAGTCAGTTTTACCTATCCTAAGCATGATTGCACGGGAGTAAATCCCACTAAACTCAATAAACATGCAAATGACCACATCTGTCCCCCAACTCCCCTCCCCCTCCTGCCTGCTCCCATCCCAGTCCTCCCCTCTCCCTTTCCACCCCTCCCTCCTCCCCCTTCTCCCTTCCCCATCCCCTGTGGTGAGTTTCACCTATCCTAAGCATGATTGCCTGGTGTGTGTGTGTGTAAATCCCACTTAACTCAATAAGCATGCAAACGATCAATCCATTCTCAGCAAACTTGCGCAGGATCCCATTTCTTACCTCCCGGATTAAAAAGCAGGGAAATTCACTAATAAGCAAAAAACCTTGCAGTTTAAGAATGTACCTATAGCCAGAGATATTTCTATTAAACTTTAAAAAGCAGGGAAATTGAGCAGCTATAGTGAATGCACCAGGGGAGCAGGAGACCTGAACTCCTCTCTGAGATATTGGACTGCCCTATAAAGTTGTCAAAATGCAAACACCATTTGGGTTGGTCTTTCACAGTCCAATCCACTTGCTGTGAAGCTTGGAAGAATTTGGTAACATGTACCTCTGAGCATATGGTGAGTGGTGGCAACACCTGTAATCAGCCCAAATAACAGAAAGAAGATATGTCCTGTGCTGATCTTGTTTTAGCCGGGAGGAAGCAACATTATTAAGACAGTTGATATAGTTCAGATGGTCACTTTAAATATGTCTGATTTACTTTGCAATTTTAGTGAAGTTTCCTATAGGAAATCATTTTCTTTTGCTTTTGTTTCTATGAATATGTGAAGTACAGCAACACTTTGCAAAATTTATACTAAAAAAACTCCAAACATAATTGTGGAATAATGGCACTGACTTCTGCAAAATAGTCTCCAGTAAACCTCAGAAGTATCCCAATTTGCACAAGATAAGACAGTGGAGGGTGAAATATATTCTAGCAAAATTCTAGGTGTGCTCTATGTTTTTAATTGATCATGAACACCTTGCCTTAAATAAAGTGGTTTAAACATAGCAAGCTGAAAACATGCATCCTCTTTTTTCCAACAGCTAGAGTCATTGCTGAAGTAGCAACATATTGTGATCAGTCTGATTTTACATCAAACTTCAGATTCAACTGTTAATGCACCCAAAATAGAAATAGAACATAACCTCCAATATAAAACACAAAAGGCTGTCTTCACCATCATATGACAATGACCAATAAAAAGGCTTTGAAATTAATAAAAATACATTTGACACAGATTTCTAGGATGAATGAGGAGAAATTTTTTCTGGTTTAGATTCTCTGTAGAAACATTAGTAACACAGGAAAGAAGCAAAGTAAGAAGAACACCAACAAACATACAAAAATATAATTCTCCATCTTTGGAGATGGCAGGTGTTGCCACCACTCACCATATGCTCAGAGGCACATGTTACCAAATTCTTCTAAGCTACACAGCAAGTGGATTGGACTGTGAAAGACCAACCCAAATTGTGTTTGCATTTTGACAACTTTGTAGGGCAGTACAATATCTCAGAGAGGAATTCAGGTCTCCTGCTCCCCTGGTGCATTCACTATAGCTGCCCAATTTCCCTGCTTTTTAAAAGTTTAATAGAAATATCTTGGGCTATAGGTACATTCTTAAACCGCAAGGTTTTTGCTTATTAGTGAATCTAGTATATGTTTACTTATGTATTTATTTATTTTGGGGTTTTTTCTTATCTTATCTTACTTTAGATGTAAATTTTGATGTAACCCATTTACTTTGTATAATTGTTTATACTGCTGGAAGTATGTGCTTTTTACAATAAAAAACATTTTTTTAGAAGAAGATGCCTAAGATTTGACTTCACAAGAATGCACCTGCAGTAAGAAGTTTATATTGAATAGTTATATTCTGCAGAGGAAGAACAGGTAACAATGTCTCACTGTAATTTGATCACCACAATCAATTTATTAATGGTGCTTTTATAATATAACCCTGTATAAACCCACTTAATTTCAAAGCCAAGCTGCAAGTGTGTCAGTGACAATGCAGTATGGCTAGTGGTCAAGAGTGTCAGACCAGGTCCTGAGAGACCAGGGTTCAAATCCTCACTGAGCCAAGGAAGCTCACTGGGTTTAAGACAGTCACAATCTCTCAGCCTAACATTCCTCAAACAGTTGTCGGGAAAGATAAAATGTGGAGAGGAGACCATGTATGCTGCCTTGAGCTCCTTGGAGGAAAGGTGAGATATATACTAACAGATTATCACTTGTAGACTACGTTTTAGCACTGATAAATTACATTTCCAGGTGTATCTATGGGGAATAATTCTTAGATGATCAAGAGGCTGCTCTTCCCCGGTGCTGAAAGAAAAGGGGCAGGAGCTTCCCAGACTCATCAGGAAAAGGGAAGGGGTATGATGTCGCATGGGGGTCTGAGCTAGGAATCCTGTCCTACAACTGTTTTGGAAAAGCAGGAAGGAGTGAAAGCGACAGCAGGATTGACTGGGAACAGTGATGGAATGGCAGAAAGGCATTTCCAATAGGCCAGGTCTTTCTGAAAACATGCTAGGAAACAGATCTTTTCCCAAGAATGCGCTAAAGACGAACACCATCCAAACTGGATAGAGAGGACAGGTTGTCTATCTCTATTCAAGAGCAACAGAGTAGGAATACCTATTATAGTTGTGGAAGGGAGCAGAAGATTGCCGAGAGAGATTCCACAACATTCACGGACTGTTAAACCATTATAATAAATTTTAGTAGAAAGTAATGAATTCCTCAGGAATCTACTCATAAAGATGGTGGATTTAATGTAGGAATGGAAATCTCTGTGACCTTCGGGTGTTGGACTACAGCTCCCATCATCCCTGACCACTGACCACAATGGCTAGGGCTGATAGAAGCTGGAATCTAACAATATCTGGAGAGCTGCAGGCTCTGCCCCCAATTTAATGCTTTCCTTGTGCTCATCTTCTAAATTCAGAAGCATTATGGAACTGTTCAGACAGGGTGCAAGAGTATGTTCTGAAGGCACATGAGGCCACCACCTTGCTAAAACTAAGCAAGTCTGTGTCTTAAAAGATGACCACCTGAGAACCACGTATATACCACCCTGGGTTCCATGATGGAATAAAGGTGCAATAGCCATGTAAGAAAATACACACACACCTATTTTGTAGTAGAGCTTCCACATATGAATTTCAGCATATAGCAAGAGAATTTATGTTATATAATTATCTCTTGGTAAATAAGCTTTGGATAAAAGCTGAACTTTTGCAGAAATCAAATGCCACATGAGAACAGTGAGTGAGTCTACCAGACTCTCCATATGAGTGATAAGAAATGCTGAAAAAACAATGCTTCCCTTTGCTGCTACTGTTTTCATATTATTAACTTCCTCCTCTCTCATGTATAAAGTCAAGGTAAAAGAAATGGTAATGATCAATACAACTGAAATACTGCTGCTTTCTGTATTCTGCAGCCAAAATGAAATGGGAGAGAGAATCGTGTCACCAGAGAGCATTCCCAAGCAGCTATATAACAAAAATAGTTCAGATTGATGGCCCTGAGTTACTTTCACCATGTTCTGCATGTGACCATACGTATATTTTGCAGTTTGCCTGACCCAAGAATTGGGGATAAGCCTTCAGTTATTACTCCCAAAACATTTCAAGGTCTCTAACATACCTTCTGTAGAATATGAACTTTGACCAACTTCACGGGACCTTGAAGCAGACAACAAAGATTCCAGCCAACGCCACATTTCCAAAACAGACAGAGGAAAATTACTAGCTTCAGAGAAAAGCAGTGTGCTTCTGATCCCAATTAGCTACACAGCACTAGTTTTAATCCACATTGCAAAACTAAAATAAGAGATGCAAAGAAGTGACCATTCATGGAGGAGACAGAATGGGGAGAAATGTTGCTCTTTGATGGTCCTAACACAGCACAACAAAGATAGGAATAGTAAAGGCAATGACCATTCAGAAAAGGAAAATGAACATACCATCCTCTCTTATCAGAAAAAGGACAGGGACTACAAAGATGTTGCTCAGTAAAGTAGGGGAGATAAGATTGCTCTACTGCTACTGAAAGCTGCCTGCAAACAGTGAGATGACATACTTTCTCCCAACACAAACACTTTTCCAGGAGTTTTAAGATTATCAATTGAAGACTGACAGTTCTCACCATATACACATAAAAGTAGATATATTCATTCCTCTACCTTCAAGATTCACAACAGATTTTTTTTGCAAATTTGCACCCAAACTACCTTAAAAGTTACTTAAGAATACAGAAAGGTCTATCTTTGAAGGGACTTAAAGATTTGGTTTTCAGTGCACAATAAAACACAAAAGACTTTATTTGAAAAATAATGCCAGAAATGCATTTGCAACTTAATCTTTTTAAAAAAGGATCCGTAAAAGAAAGCCCTAATGTATTCAATGAGGCTTATTCCTACATATGCCTAGCGTTATGTATGCACACACAGCATTGCTGTCTAACAGCACAGTCCTATGTATGCTTACTTGGAAGTACATCACACTGAGTTCAATGGGGTTTATCCCAGCTGCATATAATGCTGGCCCATTTATGTGTTAAGCAGAAGACAACAACATTACAGTATGTTGCTTCCAAACTGCCTTGAAGCCAAACCAGAAGGAAGACCTTGATGTCAGGCAACGGTAGGTGGGTAGGCGTGCTTGATCCCTCCCTTTGCCATATCAAAATAAAAGTGATGACTTTTATATCACTGCTATACCGTAATTATCATTCCAACAAACGTGGGTGACAGAGCACCAATCAGTTTGGAAACAAAACAGGAACACCCCAAAACAAATAGTGGTTTCTACATACCCAGGCAATCAGTAGTGTAGTGGCAAATTCAGAAGTGCAGCGTCTCTTTATGTTAGTCAGAGCCATGCTCCCTCCCCCCACCACTTTTTTTGCTGCTGGATTGAGAATGAGATTCTTGTTAATGCCTTCTTCCATATCAACAAACACCCCTAGAAACCAATAGACATGAAAGGGGAGACTGTTAGCTACTGGGAAGAATCTTCTCATTAGCGGACATCTTCTTTTACCGACTGGCTTGCAGGATGCTGGAGACGCAGGGTCCCTGCTGGGACCCTGCTCCCAAAAAGTAAGGGGATCTAAGACCCCCTGAGACCCTGGGCAACTACATCCCTGCAGTCAACTTCCTAGGAACATAAAAGTACACATTTCCAAATTAAAATTAAAAGCCCCAAAGATAGTTTCATGAAATGGCAGGTGACCTTCCACAACCTAGATAACGTTGAGATCAGGTGAAGGAGAAGAGAATCTGATGGGTGGGGATTTAGAAGATGTTTCTTTTTTTTCTCAGATAAAAGTCTGTATCTATGTTCACATCAAAACGAAATAACGAAAATCTAAGATCAAAAATAAATCCAGTAAGATGCCGTTCTTCTCTCAGTATCATTACATCAATTCAGTTTTATCAATCTCATTCCTGGCAGGTACACTTACGTTATATCCATGTTTTACGCACACACCCCAACTAAATACGCCATACAGATTCTGCTTCCCACAGGCCTTTTGTTGCACAGAGGGAAAAATTATGAAGAAACAATTAAAGGGGAGGAGGGGAGAGAAGCGAAAAACACTACTAACTTCCACCTACCCTCCAGCAAACAGGTGCACACACGTGTCTTTTTGGTACATCGTTTCTCATTCTCGACCCCGGAAAACGGTTACAGGAGATGTTCAGTCTCTGCTTTGCATTTCTGGCTGGCCTAAACAGAGATAAGCACACAGGCCCACGGCTGCCATTTGCCTCAGGGAACACAATCTAGAAGAGGCGGGCCCGGCCCTGACACACTCGGAACTGCAGACGCCACAGGGCCCCTCCAAGAGTTTAGGATTATTACTGCCTCAGCCGCACCGAACTCTCCTTCTCGCCCAGCAGCAGAGAATACAGCAGCAAGCAGCTGCCAGAGAAACCGGCCAGCCCTTTTGCTTCCAAATATAAAACCAGGCCCCATATAAACAGACGCCGCCATTGGCTCGCGGAGATACGACGTCGCCAGCCGCAGCTTATCAGGCTTTGCGCACGTGATCGGATGCACTAAGCGAATCAAGCACATCAATGGAGCAGGCGAAGCAGGAGCACAGGCAATTGGTGGAAAGGCATATGCTATATCCCTCACCTGGGGAGGGGGGAATATGGGTTGTATTCAATTAAAGCCTACGCAGAGTAGATCCAATGAAATTAATGAACCTGTTAGTAATGTCTGTACTTCAATGGGTTTACCTAGAGTAGGGCTAGCATGGCATACCACCCTATGCTTCAAACCGATGCCCGTTTATTTGAAAGTAACGCCCACTGAACTCATCGGAAATTGCTTCCAGAAAAAGCTGCATGCTTGAACTATGTTTTGCAGCAGGGAAACGGGCCCCTTGGTGGAACAGCGTTATCTGCCTGGATTAAGGAGTTAGCTCTCCGCCTTTAGCTCTTGCCGCCAGCTCTTTACAACTCGACTATCTGTCCTCACTGCTCTGGGCAGGGAAAGGGGAAAGAAAGTGAACCTTGTTTAAAACATTAACAGCATTCGCCAGCGGAAATCACATGCCTCGGTTCCCTTCCCATATTACGCGCGATTTGCCACCCATATACTGAGCGGTGTGTGTCGGGCCGCGTGTGTTTTTTTATCCGTCCATA
This sequence comes from Rhineura floridana, assembly GCF_030035675.1. Taxonomy (NCBI): domain Eukaryota; kingdom Metazoa; phylum Chordata; class Lepidosauria; order Squamata; family Rhineuridae; genus Rhineura; species Rhineura floridana. The sequence continues at coordinate 104,327,677 of NC_084486.1, forward strand.
CAGGGGCCCAGTCGTGGAGATGACTCCCTAACCAAGAAGTTCCACTCAAGGCTGTTTGCAGCTGCTAGGCCTCCGATTTGATTTTTTAAAGTGACAAGGCTGAGTGTGGTTGTCCTGCTGCAGCAAGATTTATCACCTCCCTCTCCCATTTATTAGAAATGGGGCAACACATTTCTGGTGCTACTTTGTAATGCATTCTTAACAAGATATTTGCAATGTTTTCTAGCCATCTAGAAGGTCTTTACTAAGATTAGATCATATATACACTGATACACACTGCCCCTTGATTCTGTACTTGCTACTACTAAAAGATTAGCATTACTCCTCTCAACTGACAGTAGTAAACTCAAACTGTTTAGGTTTCCACCTAGATTTGATACGCAAAAGGTAATTCAAATGCATTAAGGGGTAGCTAATTAACAACAAACAATCTTGATCTTGAGAACCTCACCTACCAAGAAGAACAATTTGAAGCCCAGTTGGGGAGTGATGGAACAGATCAACTACATCCCAAGCCCTACCACTTCTGCCGATCAGGGCGGAAGGCAGGTAGATGGCAGAGTGAGCACAGGGTTTTTTTTACTGCATCAGCTTCAGGCTGGTATAGCTGAAGGCTCAGAAGATCAGGCCCCCTTGTGGGAGCCATGGGGGTTTGAATGCTACAGATCCAAAGCCTCTGGCACCCCATTCTAAAATGCTCCATTTGGGGACTTACAGCTGGTTACCACAAGTGGGAGAACCTACTAGTAACAGCTTTCCACCCACCAGGACAAAGGTGGAGCCTCCACTATGTCAGAGACACCCCCCACCTCCTTGCTACTCCTCCTTACCAGTGGAGAGTAACATAGGCACCATTCTACTCCCCACCCCCAAACTAGCAACATAGGAGTTAGGATTGCACTACTAGGCTACAACATTACAACTTGCCTGACAATAAGTCCCCCTGAATTCAGTATAGCTTATGTTTGAATAGCCACAGATAGCAAATATGTTACCTACTTTCTTGGCTGCAGTTCCTTCATATTCCCGATATGCTCTTTCGTCTCTTTGTTATCAATTAGCTAAACCCAAATGAATCTGGCAATCACTATAATGGAAATTCTTCAAGTAGATATGTCTGCATATGTATTTGTTCTCCAAGCAAATGGTGTCTTAGTTAACTGGAATCTGTCTTGACCCAACAGCAACATCTCATGAGGACAAAGTAACCTCACATTTCATTTTGTCAGCAATCCTGTAGCTTCAATGTTACGTACACTTACACCAACAATGAATCGAGAGGGATTTACTCCTTAATAAAAAGTTGGAGGATCTTGATATAGAAAAGTTATCTTTAGAATAGAACAGACAATAATTTGTGTGTGAGCACATAAGAGCAATCTTTTGGCAGAATTAAAAGCACAAGACAGTCTAGAAGAGAAGCAAACAGTCTAGACGAGAACCAAAGCTAGATCTGTATAAAAGTTGGATCTAGTCCAAGGATGGGAATCTTTCTCAGCCCAAGGGCCACATTCCTTTCTCGGCAACGTTCCAGAGGCCATATGTTACTGCTGGGAGAGACCAGAGGAAAAATGGGCAGAAGCCCCAGCACCTGATGTTCTGCATCTGATCAAGTCCATTGTTTTTAAGCTGAAAGCCACACAAGACAATCTGAAAGGCATTTGACATTTTCAGTGGCATGTATTGGAAAATGAGTTGTTTGTGCCCAAATAAGTGATTTCTGTACTACCGTGAAGTAATGGATCCTATTTATATACTTTGAATATTTATAGCCCCCTCTTCAGAGCTCCTGTGTGCAGTCCCAACCCCACTTATCTGGAAGTAAGCCCCATTAAATTCAATAGGACTTTCTTCTGAGTAGACATGGATGGTTAGGGTTGCCCTGTCAGAGACCTTTCTTAATGAGAAAGCCACACCACAAACCAACCACTCAAAACAAACAAACAAAAACAGAATCTGCTTGTATAGAGATGCAGTGTTTCCTTCCCTTCCTCCAAGACCAGCATACAACCCCAAAGCTAGTGCCACTGTCTTCCCAATGAGGGGGGGGAGGAACGAAGAGGCTTTCCTCCCAAAGGCAACAGAACAGAGATGCCGACCCTTTGTCCTTTTCCTGCAAGCCCCAAGTCAACTTCTTGTTACTGTTTACCCACCGTAGCCTAGGAAGAGCGCTGCTGGATCAGGCCAAAGGCCCACCTCGTCCCGCATCCTGTCCTCACAGTAACTGACTAGATGCTTGCAGGTGGGAAGCCTTTCCTTTGCAGCCCGATCCTGAGCCTGTTTATTCGGAAGTTGATCCTACTGCATTTCAAATGGGCCAGAGTTACAGCCTTAACACCTATCCGCGCCACCCGACTCAGCAGCAGCTCCTGCTAAAGACCGGGGGGAGCCATTTCCACGGGAGCTGCGGCAACCAACAGAGAAGCGGAAAGGAAGGTTTCTCCGGAGTCATGATCGTTCTCCGAGATATCCTGCCGCAACGAAAGCACGGCTGCTTTTCCCTCTAGGAGTTATCTTAGGCCAGCCACCTTTAATCCTTGACAGGCCTTGTGCAAGTTAATTAGGCTAACCCCTTGTCCCTTTCTCCTAAACGCTCCACAGGCGGGTCTCGCGTTACAAAGGGCTAAGCCGCACTCACACGTTCCTCGCGCGCCACCAAAGTCAGCTCTCGATTGCACCTACCCTCCAGCAAACAGATGCACCAGGGTGTCTCTCTGGCTCATTCTCTCTCATTCTTGTCCCCAGCAGACAGGCAGGAGACAGGCAGAGGAAAGGACAGGAGATTGTGTAGGGCACTTCCTTTCTCCGCTGTTGCTTAATGGCGTAGCAGCGCCTGGCTAGGCTCCGTCGCCGCCACCTACCGGGCAAGGAGCTAATCACAGTTCCAGAATCTGTATATGTTTTCACCTAACAGAGAACCAGCCCATTCACGTTAATATGTTCGAACGGGATTCAGCCCTCTGTAAATGCACATGGGATTTTGCAGCCTTAGTTCTAAAGCGGCTGGGGATGGGCGGATGCAGTGACGCATATCTGTCCCATTTCTTTGAATCTCATCCCATACCCTTCAGGGCAAAAGCTGTGGATGCGATGCTGCGCACACGAAGTTGCTTTATAAACACAACGTCTCGCCCGCAAAGCCCATCTTTATTTGGGGTACGCGTTGTGGGGGCAAAGCGCAGCAGCCCCGCCGCAGGACTCTGACACAGGGCCACTTCATTGACTTCCCCGAATTCCCTAAATTTTTTGGAATCCCGAACGATTGCCCAAAGCCACACACCCTCTCCCCCCGTCTTGCAAATACTCCTGTCAGTGTCCCTCTCTTCCCCCTGCGCCTGCTTTTTATTAACAACACCCTTTGAGCGCCGCAGCTTCTTCCTGACACCCGTCAGTCCAGCATTCGTGAGCTGGGAGGCAGCACAGCGCTCCTTCCTGTTCAAACTGCGGATGGCTGGCAGGGCGAGTTTTCCCGCTCCTCCTCCTTTCTATCCATTTCTCCCTCTCCTTCCTCCAGCCACAGTTCGACGCTGCGACGGCTGTGAAGAAGACAGCCGGCTCCGAAAACCTCTTACTGTTAGGAATTTGAAATATCACCCGGGGTTTTTTTTGTTTTTTTTTAAGACACTGCCAGCACCCCGCAGAGTGATTACACCTTCCCAACTCCGATCAGCACTTTTTCACGTGCGCTGAGGTCAACAGTGGTGCGCTTTATTTATTTATTTCGTTTCATTTCTAGACCGCCCATAGCTAGTAGCTCTCTGGGCGGTGTACAAAACTGGATTAAAATACAATAATATAATAAAGAAGTTAATGTGTATCACTTGATTTAGGCTGCCATCCTAACCCCACCCTGATGGGAGTCAGTGAAGCTCATCAATGAAGTTAAGGAAGTTTGGTGCAGATTTTGACAAAAAAGGAAATCAGTGATGCCACTTTGCACATTATCTCCCAGTTTGGCGGCAGTGGCGTCACTAGGGTTGGTGTCACTCAGTGCGGTAACTCATGGTGTCACCCCCATGGACCTCCTCCGGCACCAGACCATACAGAATCCTTAGTAATGTTTTTTGTACTAATGTTACTCGTAAATTGTAAGTCCCGTATATCACTGAATGTAATAGCACACACACACACAGAGCAAGCTGTGGGATCGTCACACAAACAACCTAGAACATTTTTTCCCTTTCACAAGGACATGCAAAAGATTGAACCCAGGACCTTCTGCATGCAAAGCACATGCTCAGCCTACCACTAAGATATAGGGTAGAAAAGCACTCATTGTTCTGCTGGCCTGGGGATAATTCTGAGGGGCAGTGGGAACCACAGATGTGATGGGAGGCAAGGAGAAGTGAGTGGGCCAAGAGTGCAGGTGCAATGCTGAGGTGCCGTCTCAGCAAAACTGACACCAGTCCTAGTGGGTAAGCCCCATTCAACAGGGTGGGATTTACTTCTGAGTAAACATGCACAGGATTGCAAGGTGGGGGACAGCAAATCCCCCCTCCCTCAACCCCAGCTTAGCCCTTCCCTACTTAAAGTTGACAATGAGGACACTGAACTTGTCAAGGATTATCAATACCTTGGCACAGTCATTAACCAAAATGGAGACAATAGTCAAGAAATTAGGCTAGGACTGGGGAGGGCAGCTATTGGAGAAATTGCCAAATCAAGGCAAAGGGTGACCACATTCTAAACGCAAAGGCCCCTCTCCAGAATCAGACACATGACAATCCAGCAGCACTAGAGTGCTACATGTCTAATGCTGAGCCCCCACCCCTCTTTTTTTAAAAAAAACTTTCTTAATCTCTCCACCTCTCTCACTTCTTAGTCTTCAGCCTGGACCTTTGCCCTCGCCAGATTTGGACATCCTATTTAAACTGGCCAAACAGGCATGCCATTAAAGTGGCAGAAGCCAGGCGGAAAGAGTCTCGCAGTTGGATTGGGGTAGAATTGGAGCAGTGGGGAGGGGGAGGGCACAAATCCCCCTCCCCTTGCATAATTGGAGAGTTCCACATCACTCCCTCATTAACAAAAATCGCTTCAATTTTTTAAAAACGTGTCTGTGTGTGTACAGAGGCAGACAGAATGGGTGATATTCAATGCTGGTCCTACTCAAAGTAGACCCACCAAAGTTAATCAATATGTCAGAGATGTAACTCAGCAGCAGAGCATCTGGTTTGCATGCAGAAGGCCCCGGGGTTCAACCCCCTACATCTCCAGGTTGGGCTGGGGGAAGGCCCCTATCTGAAACTCTGCAGAGCTGCTGCCAGTCAATGTAGACAGTGTGTGTGTGTGTGTGTGTGTGTGTGTGTGTGTGTGTGTGTGTGTGTGTGTGTGTGTGTGTGTGTGTGTGTGTGTGTGTGTGTGTGTGTGTGATCTTCTTAAATAATGACATCTGATTGTGTATAAAACATATTTGTGTTACATTTTGGGACACAATGTATTGAGTTCCATTCATGGTTACTGTAACAGAATATATCCTAATTATATTCACACACACAATTCACACTATCATTATTTGATGGGATATGTGAGCAAAAATAATATCACTGTTATCCAACAATCTGACATTGCCTGATGCATTCCTATCAAAATCGAACAACAAATCAATAAAGCCATTCAGCTAAAAATTAAGCAAATGCCTCCACACTTTCTTTCGACAAAGCAACTGTATGCATGCGTGTGTTATATATATTGTGACGGACAAAACAGAGGTTTTAATTTCTAGTGTGTGTGTATTGTACTTATATATCACTTTTGCATTTTATGCACCCTGCTCCCAGTAGAAGTGCAGGGTCCCTTCATGATAGTCACAACCACACATCCCCCCCTTCTTTTCTTTTGCTGCTGGGTTGAGAATGAGATCCTTGTTAATGCCTTCCCCCACAACAACAGATGTACCTAGGAGCCAATCAGCATGAAAGGGGAGAGTGTTAGCTACTGAAAAGAGTCTTCTCAGTTATTGATTCACCTCCTTTCACTCTGATTGGCTCCAATCAGCAGGAAAGGACAAGGAAGCAAGTTAGAAAACTTCTGTCTGTGGCTGGCATATTCCCTTTTTGTGCTGATTGCTTCATAGGGCACTGGAGACATAGGGACCCTGCTGGGACCCTGTTCCCAAAAATGTAAATGGTCTAAGAGCCCCTGGGACCCTGGATGTTCCCGATTTTCCCCTTCCCTTATGGCTGCCATATATGTACTATGCTTTACAGTTGTATCTAAGATTTTGTCTTTTATTATATATTTCTTCTTATTGTAATTGCTTTAATGTTTTTGTATGGCTTATATATGATGTTAAGTATTGGCACATATCATTTGTTGTTTTCTGTGCTATAACACCCCCCCCCGTCTCTTGATGAATGTGTGAGTGTGTATGTGTGTTGATAAGAGTAGGAGGGAGAAGGAAAAGGGTCTCCCCAAACAGGAGCATTGGGTTTTTTTGGGGGGGTGTATTGACGGGGGGCGCATAGCATCCAAGAGGGGCAGACAGACAGCCCTGGGGGGTGGGGTACGATGGGGTTGGCGTCTGTGCAGCAGCACAAGCGCTGCTGGGTGGGGGAAGGGAGAGCCACGCGGGCCCTTTAAGGGGGCGGGGTGGGGCTGGGATGAGGTGGGGCTGGGAGACTGAGCCGGTGCCGAGTTCTTGTGTGTGTGCGCGCTCAAGAGGTGAGGAGGCGAGCTCCTGCTCCCATTGTATGTGGTTCTGGGCAAGGAACAGCAATATATGTTTAAGAGAGACCACGTCGGTTCGGATCTCACGTGGTCCTACTCCTTTTGAGGCTCGGTGCTGGTGCCGGTTCGTGCAGAGTCGCCTCCCGTGCACTCTCCCCCTTGGTTCCCGATTCAGGAGCGGCGGAGGGGGGAGAGGAGACCCAAGGGTGCTGCTGGGGAGACCGATCCGGTTCTCGGGCTGGTTTGGTCCTCGGGATCCAGCCGGAAGGAGCCAGCCTGCGAGGTGGCAGGGCGGGCGCTGAGGGAAGAGGGCAGTCGCCATGCTCGCTCCTGATCTCTCTCTCTCTCTCCTCCTTGGCCGCGCCTGCCGCTTCTCGGCGGCATTGCCTAGGGCGGGGGAGGGGGCGCGGCAGCTCGCGGTGTCACCCCCGTCTCGTGGTGTCACCCGGTGCAGCCCGCACCCGCTGCACCGCCCTAGTGACACCCCTGTTTGGCGGTGCTTCTGGACTCAGGTTTGCATCTGGATGCTCAGGTGGTGGCTGCAGCCAGGAGTATCTTTGCCCACCTTAGGCTAGTGTGCCAACGCCATCAGTTCCTGATAAAGTCAGACATGGGCCATGGTGGCACTTGCCTTAGTTGCACCCAGGGTGCATTATTGCAATGTGCTGTATATGGGGCTACATTTGAAGAGTCTTAGGGAACTGCAATCGGTCCTAAATGCAGCAATGAAAATGCTGGTGGGTGATTACTTATGGCATCTTACTATACCTGCATTGGTTGCCAATTCGTTTCAAGACACAATTCAAAGTCGTGGTGATGACCTTTAACACCAAATGGTTTAAACTGAGGATACTGTAGACAGTGTTGATAAAAATCAATGATTTATTTTTAAAAAATAAAAAATTGGATTTCTTTAATTTAAATTGGATTTTTTTTATTTAACTTGGATTTCAAAGTTTTCTTAAAACAATTTGGAAATGGGAGATAACCTGCTCAGTCTTATTCTGTAGGAGGTGTATATGAAGTGCTCTCTCTCTCGCTCTCGCTCTCTCTCTCTCTAAGTGCAAAGATAGAGAAGGTCAATGAACAGAGAATTTAGGGAGATGGAGTAGATCTGAACAAGGAGAGGAGCCTGGATATAAATACAAGGAACTGGAGAGGAATAGAAAGTTAAACCAAAAGTGAACAGAACATATTCATGCAGAATTCGTGAGGAAACTTCTGCTGCATGTATCTTCCTCTGTAGAAGGGAAATACCTAACATGGTAGCAGCAGGACTTAAAAGAGACCTCATCTGGGAATAGTTTGTTTTTGTTCCTGCTGTGGGTAAAACAGGCATGCGTGCAGAGGCTAAATAGCGCAACAAAGAAATGCAAGGTCTGGTTGCAGGAAGGAAACAGCATTATTATGAGAAGTGTTCCTATTTTGAAGATAATGAAGAGAGTGTCTCTGAACATCCAGGATCTTCAGGTTAGTAAATATTCTTTTCGTCATTTTATTTTTCTTAACTGCCTTGGCCATAGCTTTTGAGTGGGATTCTCAACAAACTAACTAGAAGAATAAACAACCGTATTAATACAATTTAAAAGTCTGTTTGTGGTGGTGATTCTGGCACATCACGGCAAAAATATCATGATTAATTGAACAGTTGGAACTGGCTCATCTCCTGAATGAGTTCACAAGTTCATTCTGTTTTAGTACTAAAATAACCAAATTATAACCCCATTTTTGATGAAAATTAATCTGAAAACAATTCAGAATAATTGCTTAGTGTGCACCTACCTTCCAATAAACCTACATCTCTGAATATGTATTAAGGTTATACTGAACAATAATGTATTTCTACTAAAAATGATGATTAAATAGAATCTTTATTAGTGATTTAAACTGATTTAAATCATTAAATCATTACAGTTGAGGCCTTCAGAGAAGCAATTTAAATCAGATTGATATGAACCAGAGAAAGGACCTTCTCTGACTACACCTAAATTGTGGACCTCTTTGCACCAGGAGGCTTGGTTGGCCCCCTCCGTTACGGTTTTTTGCCATACGGCAAAAACTTTGTTTTTAGGCGCATGATTTTTGGTGGGGTTTTTTCCCAGACAGATATTTCAGTGTGTGTGTGTGTGTGGTCTATAGTGTTTTATGGTTGGATTTAATAGCCATCCTGCATGGTCTGTAAACACAGAAAGGTGGAATTTAATTTTTTCATATAAATAAATAAATGTCTAGAAGAAAAGGTGCTGCTTCTCTGCCTTTTTTAAAAAGTAATCCATAATGCGTGAATCTACTTTAATCTTTTGTGCTGCAGTGTATAAAACTGGGGCTTCCATAACAGATGGGACAGCATTAATTGGGGACACTTACAATGCATATGTAGAAGAAATGCGTCTTGTTGAAAGGATGCTACAGTTTCCTTCATCTTGAAAACACAAAGTCACCAGCACTGTGAATTGCACCCAGAAATGAGCCTGTGACACGATAGCATAAAAGAGGTGTGACATTGTGACTTCCCAGTTGTCACCCGTTTGGCAGTGAATTTGAATTGGTAGTGACCTGGCACTTCTAACATGAATGATTTTGCAGTATCATTTCAACAAACCTTTTAAGTTCATAGGCAAAAAGCTTTCCATTGTCAAAAGAGTGAGACCTGGCATGTATAACTACATATTGATCACACACCTTTCTGTCTGTCTGAAGAGATCATGGAGGTTTATATAATTAGATGAGGGCTAAAAAACTGAAATTTAATCTAAGACAACACAGAGGTACTCTTGGTCAGTAGGATTGCTGAGCCAGCATAAATAGGCCTTCAGCCTGTTTCAGATGGCATAGCATTTGAAACAAATTTTTCTCCTCCTTGGAGCCTTACTGCATGGACTGTAGCCGGAAGATCCAGAATTTCCCCAATGTGCCCAAGAAACACCCAATTTTCAGGAACACCATTGGCAGTACAACCATTATGGTGGAACTTTCCATTGCTGCATGGAGAGGGAGGGCTGTGGCACCTAACGGCACTATAGCTGCCCTTTCCAGGATTTGTTTATTATTGTTGTTGTTGTTGTTTACATTTGTATACTGCCCCATAGCCGAAGCTGTCTGGGTGGTTTACAACAATTAAAAACATTTAAAAGTTTAGGATCGCTCTCAAAGTCACTACTGTCTACATAAGAAATTGCCTTATGCTGAGTTGAATCATTGGTTCATCTAATTCAGTACTGTCTACATAGACTGGTAACAGCTCTCCAGGATTTCAGTCAGGAACTTTTCCTGGCCCTATCTGGAAATCTGGGTATTGAACCTGGGACCTTTTGCATGCAAAGCATATGCCTCTACCACTGAGCCATGGGGTGGGGTACAATTTGAAGAACTTTGTGTTTTTTAAAAAGGGACCTTGGGCCAGTCACTGCCTCTCAGCCTCATGAAAACCCTATTCATAGGGTCGCCATAAGTCGGAATCAAGTTGAAGGCAGTACATTTACATTTTTAATGTGAAAAACTCACTGCAAAGTGTTCAGAGATAGGAGAAGCAGCAGTGGGGAGAGGCAATTTTAAGCAAAGCAAAGAAAAAATCAAGTGCCCCTTCCCACCATTGCTTTCCTGATCAAACAGCTTTTCAGTGAAGAAGAAAAATAAAAAGCTGGGAATTTTTACATGCAGCTGTCCATATCATGTAGCTTGTCCTTAGTCTCTTAAACAAAAACCTTAAAGATTCCTGGTAAAAATTCACCCTGTGTCCTCTTAACAGAGCATTTAGACATAAGAACATAAGAAGAGCCTGCTGGATCAGGCCAGTGGCCCATCTAGTCCAGCATCCTGTTCTCACAGTGGCCAACCAGGTGCCTGGGGGAAGCCCGCAAGCAGGACCCGAGTGCAAGAACACTCTCCCCTCCTGAGGCTTCCGGCAACTGGTTTTCAGAAGCATGCTGCCTCTGACTAGGGTGGCAGAGCACAGCCACTTGGATATGATGCTACTACTGTTTCTCTATGTGAGCACAAGCAGCAACCAATTACAGGATTTTAAAGAGTCTGACTATATACACTGCATGTGCTTCTAATATCCCTAAACGAGTTTCAAATGTCCCAAGTGCAGCTACTGCTGAACAAAGTCAAACACTGTGCAGTATAATGTATCATGTAATACTCATTTCGTTTCCAATGAACTGTATTTCCACTAGATGAGAGGAAAAGTCATACTCTTGTTTTAGACTAGTATTCAGCTGAAATTCAGAATCCCGTTTAAGTAGTCAAACATGAATGAAAAGTGAGTGTTCACTTTGAAGGATTTCACCTTTTGTTTTATAATGCTCTTGGTCAATTTCCTTTGCTGTCAGTTGGTTCAGTGGCAGGCAAGATGCCATTAGAACAACAATGGAGTGAGCAGTGTTTAGTCCCCTTTTAGGCCATGCCCTGTTATACAAAACTCTCACTGGTATTTCACTTGCTTTGCAGAACAATCCAACCCCTATTTGCTCAGCCCAGCCAGCCTCCATCAGATTCCCACCAGCCACTGCTTGCAGCTTGAAACCAGTGGCGCTCCACTGTTCACCCTTCAAATGGGCAGGTGGGTGGAAGTTCCTCCAGCAGTTCCCTGCTGACAGCAGCCAGGCAAGCCCCACAAAAAGACTCTCACCTATGGATGGAGGAGGAATATGTAGAACTTTCATTCCAAAGCAGGCTCACCTGATTCAGTCCCAACAAATCATGACCTAGATCAGATCATGAAGCCACTTTAGAATCTGCAATCCTGCAGATCCCATTACAAGGAAGACTGAGGGCTCCAGCACTGCCTCTGTCAATGTTTTTTTTAAAACATATTTTGCTTTTACAAAGTTTCAGAAGACGTTATCCAGCCACCACACACTGTGAATAAAATAGAACAAGACACCCTGAGAGTGATGGGACTTGATGATGTTCTGTCGCTCTCAGAGGGATTGTGGGGGGGGGAGGGATCTATGGTTGCACCCATGTAAAAACTGTCTCACCACCAGAACTTGTGGTTATCTCTCCCTAACCACAAGTTGTAGCCTAGAACAAATTTTGGCTACTACAGCTCCATGAGTCACATAACTTAGCATGACACAGTAGTAAAAAGAACTGGGGAGGAGCAAAGCGGCTTCAAACTCCTCCTGGAGCCCACACATTTGTGTGGTCCTGGTTAGCCCTAGTTTGACTTACTCTGTTGTGTGAACCAGGCCATAGTGTAGTTAGCTTTGGTTCTTTATGAGTTCTGTTACACACATTGAGTTTCTTAACAGTGCAATCCTATACACGAGTGCTCAGAGGTCAGTTGAGTGAGTTCAATGGGACATACTCCCAAGTAAGTGGATATAGGGTTGCAGACTTAGACAGCTGCTCTCATTATTCAAGAGAGTGGAGAAGTGTTAGGTACATGCGGGTTCTGGATTGACTATCATTTCTTCAAAGACTTGTGATTTTTGGAAACTGTCTTCTGATATCCCAAGAGGAATAGTTACCGATAAACACCATGGGTTGTACCAATTAAATCACTGCACTTGTGGAACAACTTCCATGAATGCAATAGAACTTCCACTCCCCAGGTGTACTCCCTAAATCTGCTGTGGGATTTACCCCAACCCTCTGGATCAGATTTGGAGGTGGTGTACAGGGAGGAAAGGGAGGAGATGTTCTGTTGCACTCACAGAAGTTCCACAAGCACAATGATTTTGTTGGATACAACCCCATAAGCACAACAAAATGATATTAACAGGTGATAACAAACAAATCCATTGACTTTTGAACAAGAAGAACATTCAACAAGAGTTTCTTCCTAAAATAGGTGTTATGTTTTCCCTGCAATGAAGTCTATTTATTGACTGGCCTTCAAAAAAGAAGTCTTATATCCATTCAGCTATCCATTCAATTGTCTTTGGACTGGAATATAATAAAAATTCATTAATAGAGGATGGAACAGTTGCAGAGTCACCGCCACTGAGAAGTCACACTCCTCCCTCCATCAATTGTCACCTGCAGCAGTACCACAGGAGGGAAGAAAAGGGATATGGGACCACTCCATGGACACAGCTGAGAGATGAGCCACTTTTGATGCCTGCTTTCCTTGAGCTTCTTCACCCCAGGTGGTCCTTAGAAGAACTTTTAAGTAAGCACTTGTAACTGAGCTTGTTTTCTTCTTCCTCCCTCTCAATCCATTTTCCTTTGGTGTCATTTTTTTTTAGATTGTAAGCCTGAGTGCAGGAACTTTCTCTGCCCCCCTCCCCAGTGATCTGTAATCAACTCTGGTAACCATTTTTTGTCTGAAGAGCAGGACAATGAATGCTTTAAATAAATAAAGTGAAAATCTTTCTTCTCTAAAACCCAGGGTTGGATCTATCTGAGTATTTTTCTGTAGTCAGTAACGGTTAATGCCATCTGTATAGCCTTTGGCTCCTTGGATGCTGCAGCAATCAAGTCGACATGTTGTTAAGTTTTTGCTGCTAGAGGGAGAAATGCAGATCACGGCTTGCTAAAGAATGGAAATGTACTGATTACAGGCTGGATGGCAGCAACTGCAATTTCCAGCTCTCTTGTTTCAAGCGCTCACAGCAGGAGGAAAGATACAGTTTGCACTTTCCTCCCCCACTAGATAAATAAAAAATAGTAATCTATTGGTCTTTTAGGGAGCCAACAGGATATTCTCAGTGGTTGCAACCATATTATGGAACACCTTTCCTCACAAAGCTTGGGTGGCCACTTCTCTGGTTGTCTTCTCCCAGTTAGTGAAGACTTATTTAAAAAAATTCTAGAAGACTTTTTGTCTGCTGGGTAGACAATGTTTTGTCTGAAGATCATACTGGTGGGACTGCCTAGGGTGTCACTGCTTTATGATAATATTGTCTTGGCATTGGTACTCTGAAGGCTGGGTTACTGCAATGTGCTCTATGTGGACCTTCCCTTGGGCTTAACCCAGAAGCTGCAGCTCATGCAGAATGCCATACCTAGGTTGTTAACTGGGGCACCCAGTCAACACCATATAATTTCTTTGCTACCGGCTGTAGTTCAAGGTTTTGTTTTTAGCATTTAAAGACCTAAAAAATTGGGATCAGGATATTAAAGGGACCATCTCACCCTGGCAACTGTGCTCCTCAGATGGGGCACTGCTAAGACTATGGCATGCCCTAAAGTGTGGCTAGAAAAGGAAATCCAAGCCCGGCCAAGCAGGGTTTGAAGTTACCACTGATCAGCTGTTTGATCCTTTAAGGCAGGGGTCAGCTGAGCTATCACATGAAAATTCACTGAATCATTTGAGCCCTTCCAGAGAGGAAGGAGAATTTCACTATACTATGGCTCTATCTCAAAGTTCAGCCCTGCCCAGGCTTTGAACATGAGGTCTCCCCAGAGAAGACCAAGGGGAACATGACCCTTTAGCAGATATCTATACTGCCAGTAACTCAGAAGAATCAGTGGATCAAGACATCCCTGCCCCACGACTGGAGGTCCCAAGACCAGTTGCCTGGGCTCTGGCCAGCTCTCAGAGGCCCCCTTGTGACGCCCTTCCCTGGCTCTCCCTGTCAGGTTCCTACCTGCTCGTGGCTACTGCCTGTCACTAGGCACCACCAGGGACTCCACCAGTCCGGACTGTCCTTTTTTATGGTTTCTCTCTCCGCTCTAGCACAGACCTCACCAGATCCCTCTGCTAGGCAGCACCACCAGTCACATCCTATAACCAGTATTCCCAGAGACTCTGCCTGAGCCTCTCTCAATCAGGTTACCTCTGTGACTGTGTGCTTAAGCTGTCCCAATCCCTTTGATCTCTATAGAATGCATATAATTCTGGGTTGCTCTGGATACTTGTGGTGTTATATTCTTCCCTTCACCGCTGCCACCAATTGTTACAGTTTCTCTTCACCCTTGGTAAGTACCTTGCCCTCCCCTCTGGTCTGTATATTCCCCAGCCAAGGATCAGGCCTCCGGTAAACCAAAATAGTGTTTATTAAATATTAGAAATAACAAGATTACTTTATAAAGGCACATAAGCATATGGTTTCATCTATTTCTGTGATACTTGACTTATCATAAACTAGAACTCCCACTCTCCCCACATCCACCTCCAAACACCTCTCAAACACCTCTAAAACCCACCAACGTCCACCAAAACAACCCACTCACGTCCACCCAGATTCAACTGTCATCCTTCCATTTATACTCTCAGCCATCCAAACACTCAGCCAATCATCCAGCATTCTACTGCTCACTTACTCCCCCCTCCTCTTTCACTCCACTTACCACATATCTTCTATACAAACAGTACTTACCATATATACATTAATACAGGAACATCACACCCCTCCCCCCATTTCTCCTAAGGCGACAGGACCAGAGGTGTCAGTGGGTAAGACCTGCAGAGCTGCCAGTGAAATGCCTGGCTAGTTGTCCTTGGGAGGGTGAGAAAGCACATGGAAGCACCTGCCTGGATCAGAGCCTGGTTGGGAACCAGGAAAGAGATGGACCCTTCATCTCTTATATAAGCGCCCAGTCTGACCTATTTCATTGCTGAAGCAACAGCTCTCTTCCCAGCCTACTTTACCTGGAGGAAATTAACATGATCTCAGTAGATCTAACAACACAATGGAAAGGAGTGGAGATTTGGTAGATTCAAGTTAACCTCTTTGTTCAACCATGGAGCTCTCTGGATGGCTTTGAACATAAATCTAACTCTTAAGAGATAAGCTACATGTGGCATTAGTCATGTAGCTCTGCCTTAATGCAGGGGTTTTCTCTTTTTGACCAATAGCCAGTGCAGGGCCCCCAATCCAGATTGGGACTGTAGCTCAAGATATAGGCGGGCCTTAACCATTCCCCCCTCTGATCCTGATTGGGGGGCCCACATCTGTAGCTTGCATTGCCAAATGGTCCCATGCAAAGTTGCTTCCAAGTGAAGTGACCTCATTCAAGGTCACTTCAGAAAATGGACATCTCAGAGCAGTTTCCGTTACAAGTGATTTTTTGTTCTTCACGTTTGTTAACATTAAACATGGAAAGGGAAAATCAGAATCATGTGAACCATGGGGATGAAATTCCTGCATTTTATATTATAAGCCTTTAATAAGTTCCAATTACATTAAATTTTATCTTATGCAGGCTGTGTATCTTTTAAAACAAATAATCTATCAATAGAAATTTTCTTGTTTGTGCCATTTTCTGGTATACAACTCAAATGTCTCCCAGTCAGAGGGATCCTTTTTATTGGGATATGTCCTGCCTGGTCACATGGGCCTGGACAGAGGACATCCTTTAATCAATTTGGACATCCATTGACATTTTGACTATTAGCAATGACAACACAGTTTTTCTCCATAAATGAAAGTAACCAAGTACATAAGCATTTTGATATATAAAATGGTTCAGCTACCTGCTGAACAGAATGGATCTTGTATTCATTCATTCATCCAAGTATTTCACAAACTAATTCTAGGATATGTGGTAGATATTAGGGGTGTGTGCACTGACCACAAGATTTGGTTTGGACCTTGATTCAGTGCTTTGGGAAACAGCTGGATTCAGTCTGAAGTGCTTCAGATGCTGCCTGCTTCAGTTTGGGTCTGAATCTTGCTTCAGGAAAACAAAGCTTTGAGCCCACCCTATTCACTATTATGGAGAATAAACACACAGAACCTATAACTTTTTTTTTACAGAATTGGGTAGAATTTGCAGACATAGTAACTCCTCCTGATGGGATAAATTCTACCAAGACAAATAATTGCAGAGGGATTTTTACTGGATACTTTTAAAATTGATTTTTTTTAAAGGAAGTATAATTTGTTTATATTTTAATGAATTGGATGGCGTTTGCAGGCTTGTTAGCCCCTTCTGAGGGGGTGATGCCTACTAAATTTGAGAAATTTGAGAAGGATCACTGCATTGGTTTTGCAAGGGCAGCCTTTATAGGAGACATGCTACAGCAGACATGGGTCTTCATAAATATGTAGGAAAGAAGCCAGACCATAAATCATATGATCTTCAGTGTCTGTGTACTAATCCCTGGAGTATGGGAAACAGGATGAACTTTAACACTTAATACAGGAGGGTAAATACAACTCGAAAGGTATAACTGAAACTTGGTAGGATAACTCGCATGACTGGAATACAGTAATTGAAGGATATAACTTGTTCAAAAAGAACAGAAGGAATAGAAAGGGAGGCAGAGTCGCACTATATGTTAAAAAATATATATCCCTGCACAGAAATACAGGAGGATGACCTTGGTAGCCCCACCAAGAGTATCTGGATTAAAATTAATGCGGCAAGGAATAAAAGGAACATGGTGGTTGGAGTCTGCTATAAACCACTCAATCAAGGAGAAGACAAGGATGAAACTTTTGTAAAGCAAACTGTCAATGTTTCAAGGAGACCTGATGTAGTAGTAATGGTGGACTTTAATTACCCCAATATCTGTTGGGAGACAAATTCTGCCAAACATGGCCCCTCCAAGAAATTATGACTGTGTTGCCGATAACTTTCTCCTACAGAACATTGAGGAAGTAACTAGAGGATCAGCTATCCTTGACTTGATTGCAGTTGAGGGGTGAAATAAAACATAGAGACGTCAGCTTGGGTTGAACAAGGGCCACTTTATTTACATTATAGAACAAAACGCAATTTAAAGTGACCTGCAGAGGGAAACCTAGGTGCGGGAACTGTCTATAAGCAAGTAGCTTGCCATACAGCTCTCGGGCGACCAGTCCCTGCTGGGGCAAGGGCAAGCCCATCTGCTTACCCTTTACCCCAGCCACACCCTGCAGGTGAGTAGGGGGGCCTTCCCACATCATCCCCACCCAGGGCCGTATAACCCCTGGGTAGATGAGGATAAGTTGGCCCCAGAAGCAGCCCATATCCTGCCCTAGAGCCGTAAAGCCCTGAGAGACAGGCCTCTGGAACCGCCAATCACCTCCAAAGGTGCCTAAGGGGGCCACCTAGCTGTCCTTACCTATTTCCCTTCCCGCACCTTCCCACCACAAAAGGGGGACAAATCTCTATTTAGTCCCCCTTGACCCCACTGCCGAGAAACATCTCTCGCAGACACCCCTGCAGGTCGCCCAAAATAAGTCGTTACCTGCATGAGACAGGTGAACGCCATCGGCCCTGTACAGTTCACCCTTCCAGTGCTGAATGTGGGGATGCGGAATGGCCAACCCCCCCTGCCCAAGAAGAGCCCACCGAATTTGCCGGTTGACCTTCTTCCATGCATGATCAATTCCAGCTGGATCCCATATGCTGCGCCATGTCTGACCACATCAGACACACCAAAGGCCAATGCTGCCTTATCACTTGCATGTCCTTACATGCCTGTATGCTGAGGGCCTTGCCCTGCTTCACGCCGCGGTCATTACCACCGAGGTGGATGACCATTGCCTGCAGAAATATCTGCACCACACCTTGCTGGAACAGAGCGGGTAGGAGCCACTCCCCATGCATTCCTTGCCGGTCCAGCCACTGCACAACAGCCCCTCTACTGAGGCCCAACTGCGAGCCCATGCTCGAATTCGCTGCCCTCCAGGGTGCCCAGAAGACCATGCTGTGGCCGCATATTATGATGTGCATCTGCTCCATCCCTGTCCAGCAACCTGTCAAAACAATGAAGATTGTGAGGCCGCTACATTCCCTTGCCCTCTAAAAGTGGGGAATATAGCCCTTGTACGCATCAGAGGACCAAAGTCCCACGCCCTGTACCAGTGCCTGTGGGAAACTAAAACCTGCTGCTGTAAAAGCAGCCCCAATTCGAGATGAATAGGTTCCAACTGTAAGGTGTCGTACCCCAGCCCTTACAATGCTCGTTCGTGAGGCTGCCGCATCCCCCTGCCCTCTAAAAGGGGGGAATATAGCCATTATATGCATCAGAGGCCCAACGTCCCACATCCTGTACCAGTGCCGGGAGCAAACCAAAAACATGCTGCCATAGAAGCAGCTCCCATTTTAATTGCATAGGTTCCAGACTGGAAGGGGTCATACCCCAGCCCCTGCAATGCTTGTTTTGTTAACACCAAAACTGGTATTGTTGACCCAGACAGGCATATATGGCCTATAGCTAGGGGGTCCAGATTAGCCTGGGTGAATAAATATCCTTCGGCAGAGGTACACCTCTGGTCCGTTCTAGACCTTCCACGTTGAGCAATCATAACCCTCCCTCCCTGGAAACATCAAAACTGGAGGGCATGGCCTATAGCTAGGGGGTCCATATTAGCCTGGGTGAATAAATATCCTTCGGCAGTGGTACACCTCTGGTCCGTTCTAGACCTTCCACGTTGAGCAAGCATAACCCCCCCTCCCTGGAAACATCAAAACTGGAGGGCATGTTGAGAGAGGTCTCACGTAGAGCCAGCCGCCACCTCTTTTCTCCTGGAAGCCTCAAAACAGTGTATGAGCCACTGCCTGGAATAGCTTGGGTCTTCACTGAAGGAACAGACCGTTTCCCACTGGTCCACTACACCCATAAAATGTCCAGCGAGAAGGGTCGATGGGGATAGGGAAAAAACCGCCAGCCTGGCTAAGAAAGCTTACCTCTAAGTGTTCCCACTGCCATGCCCCTTCTCATGCCGTGCCGTCTATCAGGAATGTCAGCAGGTGAGTCACCGGAAAGGCCACTCTGGCATATAGCCCTTGCCGGCCCAGAATTCCTGAATACCTGTTTCTGGAAGCTGGCGAGCATGCTGGGGGCAATGTAACCCATTGAATCCAAGGGAATTCCAGCGCGCAGCTCACAGGATTAGCCCCCCTTCACACTGCCCCTGCTGCCCTATTCTGCATTCTGATAGCTGGTGATCATGCTAGGGCAATAGATAGGCTTATGGCCTTCTCTGACTCCCTGCATAAACTTCTCCCAGAACAACGGGACAGGCAAGGGCCATGAATTCTAGTGTTCCTAATTATAAGAGAGTTATGAGACCCGACCCCAGGCCATGAGCTCTTCTGTCCAAAAGTCGCTTCCAACCCCGGAAAAGAGTTAATGAAAGGTAACATTCATAGTTAAAACCCCTTCCTGAATCCAGGCTTGCAACCGCATGAAAGGGAACCACACGGCCAGGTCGGTGCATAAGGCAGCCATAACCCTGAATTCGTAGTATGGGTGTTCAAGCCCCATCATAGCATAATAACCCCATTAAAAGACCCCTAACATCAAGAGGGCCGAAAGGAAACACTTCATAGTCCCAATCCAGGATCTCATCTGGGACGGTTCAAGCTTGCCCCTGTGCAGCTTTCAGCCCTGGGCAAGAGTCAATCTTGTTACAGAAATGTGAACACCGGGGCAGGATCCTTCATACTATAAGCTGAAACCTCAGGTGCTAACATGCCTCCCACAAGCTGCCATACCTATGAACATCCACTCAGACAGATAGTGCCCCACTGCTTAGGAGCCCACTTGTCTCCTGACTGCCCCCTCACGGAAGGCTCTGAAGCACTCCATGCGTGCAGCTCACTGATCCTAGACTAACTAGTGTGGACCCCTCACTGCCTGCCCCTTTGAATAAGACTGGCGTGACCAAGTGTACTTCTGTACATTCTGACCACAGCTGTTATTGCCATGACTAAACGGGGTGAAGATTGTAGGCCATGAGGGCCAGCTGTGAGTTGGAGGCCATGAAGGCCAGCCAGGAGTTGGGGTATGAGACTGGGAAACAAAAGGCAAACCATAACATAACAAACCTCCCCTTAAACCGGGTAGCCTGCTAACCTAGTTCATAGTACCCGGAGTCTAACTGGGGAAGGGACACCTGTCCCTAAGCAGCCGGTGGCTCCTTCTTACCCTTTTGAAGGCCTCTTGCCTCCTATCTCCCTGTTGCACATATCCGTTGAACATGACCCAGCAGTGTGATGCTGCAGCAAAAAGGGCAAACGCGGTTTGGGGCTGCACAAACAGAGCTATAGCTTCCAGGTCGAGGGAAGCAATAGTCCCACTATATTCTGCATTAGTCAGGCCTCATCTGGGACACTGCGTTCAGTTCTGGGCGCCTCATTTTAAGAAAGATATAGACAAGTTAGAGCGGGTTCAGAAGAGGGCAACGAGGATGAAGAGAAGGCTGAGGGGTGACATGATTGCACTCTTTAAGTACCTGAAGGGTTGTCACATAGAGGAGGGTACAGATTTGTTCTCTGCTGCCCCAGAGGGTAGGGCTAGGTCTAATGGTTTTAAGTTGCAGGAGCGTAGATTCAGATTGGACAGTAGAAGGAACTTCTTGACAGTAAGGGCAGTTCAGCAATGGAACCGACTGCCTGGGGGGGGGTGGGATCCCCTTCGCTGGATGTCTTCAAGCAGAGGCTGGACAGCTATCTGCGGGAGATGCTCTAGCTGTGTATTTCCTGCTGTGAGCAGGGGGTTGGACTCGATGGCCTATAAGGCCCCTTCCCACTCTATGATTCTATGGTGCTAGCATCAACCCTTTTTTCGCAGGGATTGGCACTGTAAGGCAGCTGCTAAGATCTCACTGCCTCAGGTAAACTCACAGACACTACTTGGGAGCAGCAGCTCCTTGGAGTTACAAGCCCCATTGCGTGGGTGGGTGGTTGTCTGCTATGCCTCCCCCCCACTTTGTGCCATGCACAGCAACACCTCCTTCTCAGAAGTCCGGTGGCACAGGGCAATTGCTGCTCTCGCGCCTCAGAAAGTGAGTAGTGTTGCAAGGAGCAGTAGCCACTGCCTCCAGTGCCACGCCTGCCCTCTTGCTCTAGGCCTGGCTGTGTAACAGCAAGGATGAGGAGCACTGAACTGCCACGGAAGACAATGCAAATGAGGAGGAGGAGGTGGCAACTGATCTTGCCTCTTTCCCCCCCCCTCTAATTGGCATGGCAAAGAGAACTTGGAACAAAGGGGCATCTAGAGAGAAAGGAGGCAGGGGAAAAGAGTATAACCCCAGACAGCACATGCTGAGGACTAGGCCCTATGCTGCTGCCAGAGATCAGCCTCTGCCTGTTCACTTGTTTTCCCTTGTACGTTTTGTCTCAGGTTCTACAAATGCTAGAAACGTACTATTTTTATTTTTATTTTTTAAATGAAAGCTGGGAGCATTATTCACTCAGGAAGGAACAAGTGCCCCCTTGGCCTCTCCGTTGGGGACGCCCATGGCTCACGACCTATTTGCGAGCTTCCCATACAGGGCATTTGGTTGGCCATTTTGAGAACAGAGCCCTGGACTTGGTAGGCCTCTGGCCTGATCCAGCAGGGCTCCTGTTATACCCACTCTGTCGCCCTGGATGGCGCCTCTGCCACTCTCTACTTATGGCCGCCCATGGTGGCCCCTCCCCGCTCCTTGCCCCCACCGCCGCTGGGGGTGGGCATCTCCCCCCCGCTTTGGGGGCCTTTCCTTTCCCTTTTGGCCCCCCTTTGTCCTTTCTTGGGTGGCATATCTAGTTGATTTGGGTCTCCCTGGCCCAACCCTGTCTAGAGAGGGAGATTGGGACCCCGCTTACAAACGACGTGATTTCAAAACGTTGTGAAGGGGCCCGCCTGCTTATTCTATACCCCCTCCCGGCACCCAATTATCCAGGGGGGGAGCCTAATTGACTTGCACGCGGCAAGGGTTGATGGTTGGGGTCATGCACCACCTACCCCCGCGTTAATTAAAATTTAAATTTAAAAATTGCCGGCCAAAGGCCGTCTCACCTGTGGTCCTCGCCGCTGCTGGCTCCGATCCTGCGCTGCTGCCTCGTAGTGACTGCACTGCCGCTGCCGCCGCAGGGCCTCCCAAGGCCAGAAACCTCGCCCCGTAGGCCTTGGTGCCAGCCACCAAGCCTCGCTATGCGCCACCTCGCCGCCGCTGCCTCCCTGTCTCCCGATGAGGCTGGGGGGGGACTCGCCGCCGCACAGTCAGCCTGGCCTCAGAAAGCCTCCGGAGGCACACGTGCGCCGGCAAAGGAGCCGCGCCGCGCGGAAGCCGTCGAGCAGCAGAAGAGGAAGGTGGAAGGGGCGGCTGGACTCAAATAGTCCTATAGACCCCGCCCCTTACACTGCACGTCGCGCTGACATCACGGGCGCGACGTGCGACGTTGCCCCATTAACAGATGGGGACAGCGTCTTCACCCCCACCTGCAATCATGCCCCGCTCGTCAGCTGCGCGGCGAGCGGAGCTTCGTTTCTAACCAATAGAGATGACTTAGTGGATGAAGTGGCAGTTACGGGAACTCTGGGAGAAAGTGACCATGTTATACTTGAGTTCTTGATTTTAAAGGAAGCAAAAGCTGAGAGTAGCCCTACATGTACCCTGCATTTCAGAAAAGCAGATATTAAAAGAACAATGATAAGTAAGGTTCCATGGCAAGCAATCCTAATGAGAAAAGGAGTCCAAGATGGGTGGGAGTTTCTTAAAAATGACATTCTAAAGGCACAAGCAAACAATTTCAACAAGGAAAAAGGATGGAAGATAGCAGAAGAAGCCAATGTGGCTTCACAAAAAGAGGTAACCTGAAAATAAAAAACACATACAGGAAGTGGAAGAAAGGCTAGGCCACAAAGGAAGAGTACAAACAGGTAGCACAGAATTGCAGGGATGGCATTAGGAAGGCTAAAGCGGAGAATGAGCTGAGGTTAGCAAGAGGTGCTAAAAGCAAGAAAAAAGCTTTCTTCAGGTACATCCATAGTAAAAGACAGAGAAAACAAATGGTGGTACATCTACTCAATGAGGATGGTAAAATGATAACTGATGACAAAGAAAAGGCAGAAATGCTCAATTCCTACTTTGGCTCAGTCTTCTCTCCAAAAAGAGTCTATGACCCTCCTGGGAAATATGAAGTACAAATTGAAGGGGCAGGATTGCAGCTTGAGATTGATAGATAAATGGTCAAGGAATATCTGATTACTTTGAATGAGTTCAATTCTCCAGGGTCTGATGAACTGAATCTTAAGAGTATTGAAGGAACCGGCCAAAGAACTCGGAACCACTGTCAATTTTCTTTGTGAAATCATGGAGGATAGGTTAAGTGCTGGATGACAGGAGGAGGGCTCTTCAAAAAGGGCAAAAAGGAGGAACCTGGGACCTACAGACTAGTGAGCCTGACATCAATCCCTGAGAAAATTCTGGAGCAGATTATAAAGCGGTCAGTCTGTAAGGTCCTTGAAAACAATGCAGAGATTACTAGAAGTCGACATGGATTTGTCAAGAACAGATGTTGTCAGACAAATCTTATCTCATTTTTTGATTGGGTAACCTGCCTGGTAGATTATGAGAATGCTGTGGACATAATACATCACAACTTCAGCAAAGCTTTTGACAAAGTGCACCAGGCTATTCTGAGTAGCAAGCTAGCTAAATGTGGGCTGAATGGAACAACTATTGGGTGGGTCCACAATTGGCTCCAGAATCGTACTCAGAGTGCTTATCAATGGTTCCTTCTCAAACTGGGGGGACGTAACAAGTGGGGTACCACAGGGCTCAGTCCTAGTGCTCTTCAACATTTTTATTAATGACTTTGATGAGGAGGTGTAAGGAATGCTTATGAAATTTGCAGACAATAGAAAATTGGGAGGGATAGCTAATACCCTGGAGGACAGAAACAAAATTCAAAGTGATCTTGATAGGCTGGAGTATTGGACCGAAAACGATAGAATGAAATTTAACAGGGATAAGTGCAAGGTTCTACACGTAGGCAAAAGAAACCAATTGAACAGTTATAAGATGGGGGATACTTGGCTCAGCAATACTACATGTGAGAAGGATCTTGGAATTGTTGTTGATCACAAGCTGAATATGAGCCAACAGTGCAATGTGGCTGCAAAAGAGGCGAATGCTGTTTTAGGCTGCATTAACAGAAATATAGTTACCAAGTCATGTGAACTACTAGTTCTCCTCTATTCAGTACTGGTTAGGACTCATCTTGAGTACTGTGTCCAGTTTTGGACACAGCACTTTAAGAAGGATACAGACAAACTGATACAGTTTCAGTGGAGAGCAACAAGGATGATCGGGGATGGGAAGCAAAGCCCTATGAAGAGAAACTGAAAGAACTGGGCATGTTTAGCAATCACCAGAATTCTCTGGGAAGAGGGGCGGACTGTTAACCACTCTGGCCACTGGAGCTCCGTCAGACGAATAGGAGTCTTCTAACAACTCTCAGCACCTTTCACAAACTACACTTCCCAGGATTCTTTGGGGGAAGCCATGACTGTTTATAAAGTGGAATAACTATCTGGCGTGGCTTTGGCTCCCTGATTAGCCATGCCAAACAGCTGTTCTTCTGGCTTTTAGAATACTGACAGTTGATTTTTACTGAGCATGCCTGCGCTATCAGAGACTCTAATGTTAATTTTCTTAAATTATTAAAAACTAGCCATTCATTTTTAAACTTTTAAACTACAGAAGATGAAGGTCAGAGTATGGGCAAGGTCAGTAACAGGATTAGATGTACTCTGTAAACAATGCTGTTTTTTAATTAATTTCAACAAATTATGAGACCACTGACAGAAAAAAGTCCAACAGGGATCTGGATTTCGTTACTCTTGTTTTAGACTTTGAACTCTGGTTTCTCTCATGAAAGCATGTTAAGCAAGTGTTTCAGAGTTCAGGACCATAACTTTTGTAAAATTTGGTTTTGAAATGAGCTTATGGGAAGCAGCAGAATGGCATGGGTGTATTTTTAATTTTTTATATAAATTACATAAATAAGATAATTAACAGAATAATAAAAATTACTGATCACTGGCTCTTCATGATTTCAACTTTTAGGCTTGAGCCATGCCTAGCCTGGACCTTGTGATTTGTCTCTGATGTGGCTGAGAATTTCAAAACCACAGTTACAGATTATGATAACACCTATTGCTCAAAAGAAGGTGGGTGAATCAAGTGATCAATTGGATTATTTTTCCATCTGGCCTTATAAAGCTTCTGATTCTGTGCTGACTCCTGAGTTGGAGCAATCTATTGCTCAGGGATAGATTGAGTAGCTTTCAGTTTGTTCGTGCCTGCTTACTTGCTTACCCCCTTGATAGCCAAGGTGCAGAGCAGAAATGGATCCTGCCTGGCTGCTACCTTAGTGTCTCCAGAATACCAGCCTGGATGTTGATTTGCGAAAAGATAACAGGCATTAGATGCAATTGCCCACGCTCCCAGTTAAAGTCCAGTAACACCCACAAAACAGTACTGAAGTCTGTATAACTTATGGCACTGTTCTTGAACCTTGTGTCCCCAAGGACTACAACTCCCCTCATCCCCAGCCAGCTTAACCACTGCTCAAGGGATCATGGGAGTTGTAGTGCAAGAACATTTGGGGACCCACAATTGAAGAACACTGCCTATGAAGTTGAACCTGTCTGTTATTTTGATGGGCAGAGAGTCAGTGAAGGTGAAGACCTCTCCCCTTCTGTGGGTATGTGTTCTTAGAAGATGGATCAGGTATGTTACCTGACTATATTTTTTCTTTACTTTAGTGCTATGTGAAGGTGACATTGGCTTCATTTTTACCCTGCCTCAAGTCATCATTGTATTAATGTAACCCACTAATTCAAATCAAATCTTTTGGGCTAAATGTAGGTAATAGATGGTTTCAGTTTCTACACTTTCTGCAGTGCCTAGCTGAAGACAGAAAATGTGAAAATACCATTTACCAAGCAATTTATACAGAAGTCAATTCAGGGTGTGGGGAGTGGGGGAATCTGAAGAAATATGATTGTTTGTACATAGGAGACAATTGCATCCATTAACTCTCAGAATGGTTTATTGTTGTACAGAAATTACTATTGCACATATTGATTGTATGTGTGTTATAAACCGTTTTAATGGAAACTGTTAAAAGAATTTATTGAATAAACAGTTTTATGGGATGAGGGCTGTGATGCGTCCTTCCCTGGCTCTCCCTGTCAGGTTCCTACCTGCTCGTGGTTACTGCCTGTCTCTAGGCACCACCAGGGACTCCACCAGTCCGGACCGCTCTCTCTTATGGTTTCTCTCCCCGCTCTAGCACAGATCTCAACAGATCCCCCTGCTAGGCAACCACCAGTAACGTCCCAATACTAGTATTCCCAGAGACTCTGAATACTGGTATTGTTATTCTCTTCACCGCTGCCACCATTTGTTACAGTTCCCCTTCAGCCTTGGTCATTACCTTACCCTCCCTTCTGGTCTGTGAAACCCCAGCCAAGGATCAGGCCTTTGGTAAACCAAATTAAGTATTTATTACAGATAACAAAGCTAACAAGATTAACAAGATTTCTTCTTAAGGCACATAAGCATATGGTTTTACTCAATACTAATCCGAACTCCACCTCCCTCCTGGTAAACAACTCTCTAAACCCCACCAAGCAACCCACTCGTTCTCTTCTCCCCCCCCCCCGATTCCACTCTCACTCTTCCTTTTATACATTCAGCCATTTTAAACACTCAGCCAATCATCTCACATTCTACTGCCCATTCACTCCCCCTCCTCTTTCACTCCACTTACCATGTATCTTCTAAAACAACAACACTTACCATATATACATTAATATAGGAACATCACAAGGGCCAACATAATAAGGGAAGGTCTCATGCATGACACAAAGTAATCTATTGCATGCATCAACGGTATTCAAGAAGATGTCCTTTTGCTCCTTGAAGTGTCTCCCTGAAAAGATTGGGAGAGATGCAACATTTACCTGCCCCTCCATTCCAATTTGCAGATGAGTCTTCTCATCTGAGGAAATAGTGTGTTTTGTCACCAGCCATTTTAGTGCATTCCTGGAGCTGTGTGGGTTTCATTGTGTCCACATGCTTCACGTGCACATGACAATCCAAATTTAGACAGTGATAATAATAACCTTATAGTGGTATGATGGTTCTGGATTAAAATTTCACTTGCTTAGAGAGAAGCTGGCAGGAAGTATTTCACTGGCTGGTTAGCTAGTATCTTTGGAATTCATATTTCTCACATTCTTCTGTGACCTTATCCACATTCCTTTTTCAGGCACAGGTCCTGAGAGAAGGGAAACACTGTATATTATTTTGCCTCTACTACAGTCCTATTTAATCTAGGATCCTCATGAAGTATTGCAGGTAAAAGAATAGTAATCACCACCCACTGCCCATTAGATATGGCTCCTGTGTAGTATTCAGAGACTCCTTTTGTTCTAAACAGAAACATGACTTGAAGTCAAAAGGACATATTAGCATCAGCACTGATGCTACCTTTCTACCGTGACCCATCTTTTGCATAATCACAGCATATTTTCAATGCTTCTTGTAATAAAACCCATGTCTCAATCAGATGGAGTTGTGCTCTCTCTGAAGGAATAGGTACACAGTTTAGGGGTGCACTTGTAAACTTCATGGTCCATGGATGCCCAGGTGGCTCCCATGCCAAAGAGCACCGACCACTAGCTTCAGCTGGTGTGTCAACTGCACCCTTTCCTGGATACGGATAGCTTGGCCACTGTGACACATGCACTGGTAACCTATGTTAGGCTACTGAAGTGTAATGGATTCTATATGGGACTTCCATTACAGCTGGTCTGGAAACTGCAGCTGGGGCAGAATGCCATGGCTCACTGATGAGGAGTGATGCTCAACAGGTACATATCACACCTCTGCTAAGAGACCTACACTGGCTGCCTCTTAGCCCCCACTCCAGTTCAAAGGTATTGTTATATACAGATAAAGCCCTGAACAATTCTGGACCAACTTGCCCTCCATTGCCTGATAAGGAATGGAACCTGGTTAGCATTGCCACCTTGTAGCACAGAGGTGGGCTTTTTCACTGATGGCACTAGTATTGTGGAATGCACCCCTTGCTGAAACATGAGAGGCCCCATCTGTATTGGCATTCCGCTGGCTTTTGCAGATCCACCTATTTATGTAGGTATTCCCTTAGTCCCTTTGACTTGCGTCTCCTGTTTTAATTACTATGCTTTTTAAATAGGATTGTTTTATTGTATATTTTAATTATTGATGTTTATATTTTAATGCTTATGTAATTGGTTTTTACACTTGTAAACTGCTTTAAAGCCTATTTTGGCATTAAGCAGTCTGTCTATGCATGGACATACATAAAATCAGGAAAATGAGAAAAGGCAGCTTCTTTTACTTTCAAACCAGCGCTGAATAGGATTGTGGGGAAAATAGTTGGTTCAAGCAAAGCTTCATTTGATTTGAGTCTTAACTATTTGGGCCTGTGCACAAAGAAATAATTTTGGTAATGATTTTTCATTTGAAATGATAGAATCTCAATGAGAAAACCAATCAGATACTCTGAACTTCATTTCAATGTTTTCTGACTTTGTAAGGCTAATCCAGTGGTAACAATACAGCGGTGACATCCCTAAGGGCATCACTATTTTTGTTTAAAAAGACAATCAGCTAGCAATGGTACAGAAGTCTGCCCTCTGGTGGTTAAGAAATATCATTAAAATATTCTTGAAAACATTGTGTAAGATAATCATTAGGGGAACAAACGGGAGAGTAGATTATTTCTTCCTTTGAATTAGAATAATACATTCTCTATATTCAATGTAATAATATAAATGCCCAAGAGTTACCATGAAAAATGCTCAATTTTCTTTTCTTTTAGTAAAGTCATGTTTCCTGTATGGAAACTGTATGATATCTCAAGGTAAGCCCCTTCTGCACTAAACATTTAAAGCAGTAACATACCACTTTAAACAGTCATGGCCTCTCTCAAAGAATCCTGGGAACTGTAGTTTGTTAAGGCTGCTGAGAATGGTTATTCCCCTCTCAGAGCTACAGTTTCCGGAATGGTTTAACTGTCAATCCCGCTTCTCAGGGAACTCTGGAACTGGTACCTCTGTCAGGGAATTAGGGGTCTCTTAACCACTGAGCACATTTTAGTGCAGATGTCACTTGCATCACTAAATGCAAAAATAAATGCATTTTTCTACGGAGTTTTGACAATTATACACATTTTTGCAAGCAATTTCCCTAATATATGCATTTTTGTAAACGAAGTTTGGTTGGAGAACTGCATTGTAAAACTTGAATATGTGCAAATGTTAAAGGATGGCTGTGTTTTGCTACTTGCATTGTTTCAAAAAGTGTGAATTTGATAATTTGCCTTCAAATGCAAACTGAACTGAATTTTCCCCCCAAGTTGCTGCCAGTTGGATGTAAACCTGAGATTCCTGTGTACCTCAGGTCTCCTGCAGATGACCTGTGTATTGAGTACTCATCCTCATTTGCTTTCATAAAGCTGACACAGAGATTAGATGATACCTGGTCTTTACTGAACACTCATTCTGATCTGTACGTATGGAATCCACTTGCTGCAGCTGGTCTCACTGCATTTTGGTGGATTGACAGAAGGTTCCTTTCAATCCATTTTGGTGGATTGACAGAAGGTTCCTTTCCGGAACTTCCCAGGAGGATCCCTACGCCTGTGCAGCCTCTGAGACGAGCTCCGTCTTGGATGAAACTTATTCAGTTTAAATTCAGTCAGAAGGCTCTTTTCTGACTGGGAATAATTTCTTCCGGTTAAAGAAGAAACGTGAGATTTCCCACATAGCTTTGTTTTGATTCTTGGAGTCTGGAATTCGTCAGAATTGTCTGTCTTCCAGTAGCTCAGACAGAGCGAGGATTTTTATGCTAGCTCAGCTGGATAAGTGACCCGTTTTTTTTTATACGGATTAACAGGCAAACATCCTCCTGTCTACATTCATCATTTTCTTATCTATATAGCTAAAGAGATTTGTCAAAGTAACAGCAATTGAGATAACCTAGGTGAGGTAAGACTTTCCTTTTTTTATTCACGGAACTAAGGGGGAAGAAAATATAAATAGCTTATCTCTTTTTTTTATTGCAAAAAGCTGACATGGAAAATAGCATTTTAAAGATTACAACGGACGAGAGATTTCTGATTGGGAGAGATAAGAAATCTTTTTGATGTATGGCTGGGATTATTTTTCCTGATCTACTTTTTTTTTTATGAATCTGCTCATTCTGTCTGCTACTAGCTATTTCGAAGCTGTGAACTAAAGCTGTTCTTACACTTCCGGGCAGATAAGAGATAAGGGCTGTCTAGCGTGTGACGTTAGTTTGTTGGAAAGATTAACTCCTTTGTAACTGGTTAAAGAAATAAGCTGCTCTTTGTTTGGGACATTGAAAATTGAAGGAGTTTTGTTCCTTTGGCTTTAAGAATGACAATTAAGAAGATCATGGATGTACAAGAAGGGACTTTATCTCTAGACATGTTTCAGAAAATAATGAACGGGATTAACTCAATAAAACAAGAACTGAGAAATAATAGACAAGCGTGGAGAATTGAATTTCACGAAATGAGACAGGAGCTGAAAGAAACTCAGGATTCTATGAGAAAGGAGAATAAAGATAGATCTGGAAAACAAAAAAAGGATGAAAGAGAAATTAAAGGCAAGGTTCAAACTATGGAGATTGGCTTAATTATGGACATGAAAAAAGATTTGGATTTCCTGGCTCTGATGGATCCTGGAGACAAATATTATAGTTTGGAATTCAGCGCTGTCCCTGAAGGAATTGAAGAGATTGGAGATAAAGATATTATCGGTTCAAAAAAATTCCTGGACTGGAAGGATTTGATGGAATTTGAAATGGAGAAAGTTAACAGAATTAATCCCTGTTTTGTGTCAATGGAAAAATCTTCAAGAGATGTACTAGTGTATCATGTGGAAAAGAGGAACAGAGATGCGGCTTTGCAGCAATACTTCCGTGATATGTTCGGAATTCATGGCAAGAAAATATCTGTGATGGAGGAAATTCCTATCAGACTTTTATTATATGACTATGACAGCAAGATTTTTGGATGCGTGGAGATGGAAGATGGAAGATGGACCTAATACGGATAAAGACAGAAGAGTGATTTGAAATTACTGGACTTAGTAGACTTGATGAGTTGGATTAATTGACATGTTTATTTAGGGGGGAAAATTGATTGATATATATCTCAAGGATTGGAAACTTCTCTTTGACTTTTTGTGGAAGATTTAAATGATATGATGTTAATGAGATTTGAAACCAATTAAGATAACCACTGGAGGAAGGTGATTTTATAATCTATTAAGAGATAGGTTTGTTATATATTATAGATTTATAGCTGAACTATGACAAATCGGAAGTCAATATTTTTATATATTTTTTTCTCTTCTTTTCTTTTTTTTATTGTATTAGTTATTGATTTGTGTTTTTTTTGTATTGTTTTGGTTTTGAAAATTTGAATAAAAATTAATTGAAAAAAAAAAAAGACAGAAGGTTCCTTTCCATTTTAGGTTTTTCCCTTCTCTATTCCACTTTTACCATTTTTCCCCCTTTTGAACAAATATCCATATTGCAATCACTACTTCTGAGAAAGAAAAACACTTCTCTCTCAGTAGTGGTCAGTGCCACCCACCCAGTCCTCCCAACCATTGCTTCCTCCTCCCCTCTAAATAATATTCCCCACTACCCAGCTGTTGGAGAAAACAAGATACTGCCTGCCTGTGCCTGATCAGTTTCACATTAGCTTTGTCCACATCTGTGTGTGTGTGTGTGAGAGAGAGAGGGGGTGGTGGCTAATACTACAGAGATTAAAAGGGAAGTCTAGAAAATTTCCTTAACATGGGTAAGACTCTCTAGGCTTGCATTTTAAACTCTTTGGTATTAACCCTTTAAAACCCTCCCCACTCATGATATTTGCTGATCTGGCAATCTGTGTGTGTGTGTGTGTGTGTGTGTGTGTGTGTGTGTGAGTGAGTGAGTGTGTGTGTGTGTGTGTGTGTGTGTGAGAGAGAGAGAGAGATGCAAGCCTAGAGAGTCTTACCCATGTTAAGGAAATTTTCTAGACTTCCCTTTTAATCTCTGTAGTATTAACCCTCTAAATGCTATACTTCCAGCATTTTTAAATCACCACTCCCACTTGGAGCTAATCCAGTGTTGGGGAAAGCTGCTGACGTTTGGTGCAAAGTGATTCACTCCACAAAGGTATCTTCTTCTTCTTCTTCTTCTTCTTCTGATTATTATTACTATTATTACTATTATTTCATTTGTATTCCACCTTTTCCCAGGGAGCTTAAAGTGGCATACATGGTACTCTCCTTCCTCATTTAATCCCCACAACAACCCTGTGAGATAGGTTAAGCTGAGAGGCAGTGACTGACCCAAGGTCACCCAGTGAACTTCATGGCTGAGTGGGGATTCGAACCCTTGTCTCCCAATTCCTAGTCCAACACTCTAACCCAGCCTTTTCCAACCAGTGTGCCTCCAGATGTTGTTGGACCATGTGACGGTCCTTCCCTGGCTCTTCCTGTCAGGTTACTACCTGCTCGTGGCTACTGCCTGTCACTAGGCACCACCAGGGACTCCACCAGTCCGGACCGTCCTTTTTTATGGTTTCTCTCCCCGCTCTAGCACAGATCTCAACAGATCCCCCTGCTAGGCAGCACCACCTGTCACGTCCTATAACCAGTATTCCCAGAGACTCTGCCTGAGTCTCTCTATCAGGTTACCTCTGTGACTGAGTGCTTAAGCTGTCCCAATCCCTTTGTATCAATGCAGATAATTCTGGTTTGCTCTGAATACTTGTGGTGTTATTCTTCCCTTCCCCACTGCCACCATTTGTCACTCTTCAGCCTTGGTATTTACCTTACCCTCCCTTCTGGTCTGTGAAACCCCAGCCAAGGATCAGGCCTTTGGTAAACCAAATATATTTATTAAATAACAAAGATAACAAGATTACTTTAAAAGGCACTTAAGCATATGGTTTCATCTATTCCTGAGGTACTGGTCTTAGTATTAATCCGAACTCCACACTCTCCTCTCATAAACCCACCAAACAACCCTCTAATGTCCACACTCCACCTCACATCCACCTTCCACCTCACATCCACCCAGATTTACCTGACATCCTT
Source organism: Rhineura floridana (assembly GCF_030035675.1). Lineage (NCBI taxonomy): Eukaryota > Metazoa > Chordata > Lepidosauria > Squamata > Rhineuridae > Rhineura > Rhineura floridana. The sequence continues at coordinate 104,361,122 of NC_084486.1, forward strand.
CCATTTATACTGTCAGCCATTTTAAACATTCAGCCAATCATCCAGCATTCTACTGCCCATTCACTCCCCCCTCCTCTTTCATTCCACTTACCATGTATCTCCTATACAAACAGCACTTACCATATATACACTAATAGAGGAACATCACAGACCACAACTCCCATCAGCCTCAGCCAGCATTGCCAATGGTCAGGAAGATGGGAGTTGTGGTCCAACAACACCTGGAGGCACACTGGTTGGGAAAGGCTGCTCTAACCACTACATCACACAGGTAGATAATATTGCAAAGTACTTGAAAATTCAGTGCTAAGTCTGAATTCAGTGGAACTTCATCCCATCCCAGGAAGAGAGATTATACAGCAATGACCATTCAACCTGCAGTCATCCTGATTTGCTTGCAGGCAAATGTACAAATCTTTCCTATCTGAGCATTTAGCAAAAAGTGCTCTGGAAACGGCACAGAGGAAAGCATAGCAGTCCCCCCCCCCAATAATCTATATTTGTGATCTGTATTTCAGTCTATTTTGTATTTTATGTATTGGGCTCTACACCACATATCTTACACTGAGGAGAGATCATCAGGAGGGCCTCATCTTCTGATCTTAATGCGTAGGCAGGATGATATAGAAGGAGGCATTACTGCAAATATTTGGGTCCCAAACCACATTGTGATACATGTGTTGGGGTCGTGTCCCTGCCATGAGTTCATAGGTGTTCGCTGTATGTGAGTGGCATATGAATGTTGTTGCTGGCACTATCCCTAAGTAGTGGGCTATGACAGTGTTTCTATGGATTCTAGGGTGTATCTGTTGCTTTTTATGCCATTCCCGCTTCTCCCAGGATGAAGACATACAGCAGGAATAGCCAATAGCAGTCATGCCCTCCAGATGTTGTTGGACCTCAGCTCCCATCAGCCCAGGTGGCATGACCAATGATCAGGGATGATGGAAGTTGTAATCCAATTACACATGGAGGACACCATGTTCGCTACCCCGACATATAGGATACACTGGCAGTTCCACTGTTATAGCAGCAGCAGTGAAATAAGTTTATAGGATTGCTCTGACCAATTCTTATTATTTGTAGTCCACATATTTCTGACAGCTAAGGAATGTTTGGTTGAGGCAGGAGTTTTGAATAGTGTAGTTATAGCTTACCTGTAAAATGTGATCCATGGTAAGGAAGTTGCTACTGCAACTGTAGCATGGCAAAGAGTGCCATTGACCTAACAGATGAGAGACCGACCAGATTTTTTTTCTAGCTACAACTAAAATGCATTTTTTAAAAAGACATCCATCGTACTTGGATATGAGGAAAGGAACTAGAGGGGAAGAGCCTCCTTTGCATATGTGACACTTTTATCTGGTTCTTCCATACTGAGAGATCTTAAAGCTGTCGCCTTTATTCCCAGCATTGATCCCTCAAATTGCAAACCTGCAAATTTAAGCCAGCTGCTGAAGCTCCTTGGAGTGGATACACACCTGAAGCTCTGTTGGCTTTCTTCTTTCTACTTATTTATTTAAGTCTAGATTATTTCTTTTGTAATATTGAATTTATTTTCTGTTTGCTAAATTGTTTTTGTCTTGTTTGAATTTATTGCTATTTTTTGTAAACTGACTTCTTTCTCCTACCCCAGTGCTTTTATTTTGAGTGCTTGTTGTAAGCTGCTTTGGGCACAGGTCACTGTGGAAAGGTGGCATATAAATAAACCCAATCAGTCAGTCAGTCAGTCAATCAAACTCCAGTAGTGGGTGCCAACAGAAATGGAGCTGAAACAGGAATACTGAGGGAAAAGGGAAGTAGTAGAATGACTGGGAAAACCTTACAGAAAGTTCGCAGAAGTACAAAAAAAGTTTTTAAAAGAATTATGGCGGAAGTCCTCCCCCCCCTGCAAAAAAAGCAATCCAATGATGACTTGAGCATGCTCAGTAGCCGTAGCGTGTCAGAAGGAAAAGAAAAATGGGAGGAATGGAATGTGCTGCTCGGTGGGGGGGGAGGGGGAATGACTGACTGGTACCTTGCATAGGAGAATTCCAGGAGGAGCAGATGCACCAAACATCTTCTTGTAGGTCACACTGGTTCATTGCAATACCAAGGGTTATTGAGGAAGGCATAAGCTTAGAAAGGGTTAACCTAAATCTCATATGCTGTTTGGTTACTCGCTTGTTCACATATGTTTGGCTGAACGATATTTTAGACTCTGCATATAACGGTCTGATGTGGGGGGGAGGGGAAATAGATTACCATCTGCTCTTTAGATGGTAAAGTGTACTACTTGACATTTCCAGATGTGGTAAGCCAACCCTGTTGAATTTGGGGAGTCTCCTGTTCATTCTGCTGAGTGAAGTCTGGAATTTCTGCTCTAAAGTCTTGACCTGATGGCGCCACTGATGTACTCAGGTGCCAGCTGATAGCAAAGATGCCAATACCAGCAGCCACCTTCTTAATTGTCAAAAGTGCTTGTCCACAATACATTTTTCTGTGGCTGTGGAAGTGTGTTATGAGAATTAATAGTTTCTTCTAGAATACTGGTACAGTCATTAGGATGTTATTTTGGCAGAGACATTCCTGATGGATTCACTGCTATTTTTAATTTGATGTAACCGCTGAAATTGTAATGGTATTGACCCATAGCTATTTTCAGTCTTGGTCTTATATAGCTGTTTCTGTCTAGACTGGATCAGAGTGCTTCACAGAGACCACAGCACAAAAGTGCTTCAGTTTTAAGACAAAGTAGGCCTCTCTTAGCGTGCCAATCATAAACCTGAGTTTATATTTAACAGTTAATCAGAACTTATATTTGCATATGCTTCTTTCCAATTGTTTCATTCACATAGTCTGATTCAGCATTTTGGGAGTTTGATTTCTTTAGCCAATTTTAACAAGAATTTTGTTTATTAATCTTTCAGGAATCAGCAAAGTTCTCATATTTGAAATTGAGATCCTTGAATCAGAGGTGTATTATCCTGCAATGAATGCAACTTTTTATTCATTCTCTCTCGGTCTCTCTCTCTCTCTCTCATAACACTAGAACCCAGAGTCATCCAATGAAGCTGAATGTTGTAAAATTCAGGACAGATAAAAGGAGGTATTTCTTTATGGAAAATGGAAATGGACTGCCTTCAAGTCGATCCCAACTTATGGCTACCCTATGAATAGGGTTTTCATGGTAAGCGGTATTGCAGAGGGGGTTTACCATTGCCTCCCTCTGAGGCTAGTCCTCCCCAGCTGGCTAGGGCCTGCTCAGCTTGCCACAGCTGCACAAGCCAGCCCCTTCCTTGTCCGCAACTGCCAGCTGGGGGGCAACTGGGCTCCTTGGGACTATGCAGCTTGCCCACGGCTGCACAGGTGGCAGGGCATGTAACCCCTGAGCCACTCACTGTGGGGTGATCTTTAGCTGGCCCTTGACACCCAGGAGACACGAGCAGGGATTTGAACTCACAGACTCTGGACTCCCAGCCAGGCTCTCCTCCCCACTGTGCTATACCAGCTGTGTGATTTCTTTATACATCACTATGGAATCATTCACACAAGATGAAGTGGTGGCCACCATCTGGAATTGCTTTAAAAGAGGGTTAGACAAATTCATGGAAGATAAGGCTTTGTTCTGTCTCTGCTGTCAAAGGCAGAATGTCTCTGAATGCTAGTTGCTGATAATCAGAAATGAGGGAAGTGCTGTTGTACTCAGATCCTGATGGTGGCATCTATGAGAACAAGATGCTGGACAAGTGGACCTTTGGTCTGATCCAACACAGGTCTTCTTATGTTCTTAACGGTCTTCATCGTTAAAATGTCAGAATTTAAGTAGTGTTGTGATAACTGACCATATTGCCAATTGCAGCAGATTTGTTTAATATCATAAGAAATTCCACAGTATGATGAAATGCCACCTCTGCCCTCCCTGTCTCTAAACACACTGCCATTCTGATACTTTTTGCAGACAAGCTTAATGCCACTGGATCACTGCTTACCAGATGGCATACCAGGGGACTGCAGATATTGCTGTTCCCAGGCATGATTCATATGTTGCCTTGGCAATGTAGCAGTTGCCAAAAATCTTTCTTCTTCTTGGTTGGAGTTCCATATGTTAACATATCTCAGAAGTGAGAACATATGCAAGCATCCATTTCATAAGGTTCCTGTCCACACAGCATTGCACCTGCTCCTGAAGCCACTAGCATGAGATGTTAAGATGGGTTCTGGCCACTGTATGTGATTGGAGCTCACATGTATTGTGACTGCTCTTTTCAGTTCATACCATAACAGCAAAGTAATGTATTAGAGAGACCTCAGTCAATAGGTCAGAAATGCTTGGAGTTAGAGCAGGGGTGGAGAAGCTTTTTGGCCCAGTGGGCCAGATCCTTATTGCCCTCACCCCTGTGGGCCAACTTTGATAGGTAGGTAAGACAATCCACCTGCTAATCACCTGGTCAGAATGATATTGCCTGTCAAAGTCCCTTGCCTTGAGTGACATAGGAAGCTGCCTTATGCTGAGTCAGACCATTGGTCACCCAGTACAATACTGTCAACACTGGTTGGCAGTGACTTTCCAGGGTTTTGGGTAAGATATATTCCCAGCCCTACCTGGAGATGCCAGGGATAGAATTTGGGACTTTCCACATACAAAGCAGATGCTTTACCTCTGAGCTATGACCCTTCCCCATCATATCCAGGCTGTAGTTTGGAAAAAGATTCTGGAATACCAAGTGACTGTTTTAAAGGCAAAAACTTCCAGGAAAAGAGGGACAGTGTGAAGCCGTACTTTGAGAGAGCCTTCAAAAGAATCTACCCTTTTCCATCTTGTCAACAAGCCAGCCACTGCCACAAGTTGACACAGTTTTTGTATTTGGAGTGTCATACTGGATAGAGATACCATCTTTTCATTAACAAGATTCAGATGTAGAGTCTGACCTGAGAAAGGGATGGTGCTATAGAAATTTAGCAAGACCTTTACACAGAGAAAAAATGTTGCCAACTAAAGGTTTGCTGTGCCATCTAAGGTCCCGTTTCTTGTATCTATAGCAGCAGCTCAGTCAGCAGACATCAGCAGGTGATAATGCTTATCCATGTCATTAAAACCTTGAGCTGCTGGTTTCTGTAGAAAAAGTTTCTGGTAAGGGAACAACAGCAGCCGGACAGGTGCTTTTTTTTTTTTTTTTTTTTGACAACCTTAAAGGAAAGGCTTTCTTGAATTCAGAAAAGTAGAAGAGCACTTGGCTGGGATTCCAGTATTTCATGTAGCTATTTGAAGAGACCTTGCCTCATACATGCATGCAAGCATGCACACACATACATATCTCTTGTGAAAGATTGCTAAGAGAACAATGCACACTAATGGCCAGTTTACAGAACAGCATTTGTTGCAAACTAAGGGTACATTCTTCCATAACCAAGGGCTCCTCCAAGTGACCTGCAACATTCATCCTGATTTGCTTGCATAAAGTTTACACAGGGGTTAGACTATGCCTGGTTATTGAGCATTTGTTCTGATTTGTTTTACAGGGCACTTATACAACTATTGGAGAGCCAGTATGGTGTAGTGGTTAAGGTGCTGGACCATGACCTGGAAGACCTGGGTTTGAATCCCCACATAGCCATGAAGCTCACTGGGTGACCTGGGGCCAGTCACTGCCTCGCAGCCTCATGAAAACCCTATTCATGGGTCGCCATAAGTCGGAATCGACTTGATGGCAGTACATTTACATTTTTTATACAGCTATTAGCATTAATCCTGATTTGCTTGCAAATACCATTAATAATTTGTTCATCCCACACCTTTCAGTGCATTTCCCTGTCACTTTCCTAACCTAGAAAAAGTCTGGGTTTTTTTTAGTGGATTTGTTGTGTTAGGGCTACAGAGAGCTTTAATCCTTTGTAACTGTGCAAACCTAAATTTCTGTTATGCACTTGAATCCCTCCTGCAAAATAGTCTGCAGGCACCCAGAGATTTCATATAGTTTTCTCCATCACAAAGATGGAGAATTTCCAGAATTTCAGAATTTCCTAAACTTGTCAAGATGGTCTAAACATCCATCTCAGAATGGATTTCTGAGGCTTCTACAAGTAAAGGGGACCTCTGTCAATACTATTCTTTGCTGCCAGAGGGAGCTTGTGTTCCTTTAGTAAATGTGTGACCGAATGAGTGTGTATTTAATCTCCTCCTTTCCTCTTTGGAATTGAATTTAGAGGAAAGAGAAAAGTAAAATGGAAAGTGCTACTTGGGGATTTGTAAAATAAAAACAAACAAAAATAGGAGTCCTTTTCATCAGTACTGACTTTGGTTAAAGGAATCAGTATTCCTAGGATTGTCTGAAACTGATCTTCAGTGGCTCTTCACTGTTACTCCTGCCCAAAGGTGGGTCACTCCAGAAGCACTGACATATCTACTTCCAGGTTTGGTTTGGTTTTTTAAAGGGGGAAGAGAGAGAAAAAGAGAGAGAAAAGAGGGTATAGGATAAAGGGGGACCATTACAGGGGAGAGATATAAGACAATAGTGGACATCAGGCTAAAAAAAAAGTTAGAAGAGAGTAGAGATGGATATATTCAATTCTATTTGCATTTTCTGAATGAATATGCAAACCAAAATGCAGTTATCCTTCAAATCCGTACTTCTCTGAATTTTGTATTGTAGTTGTCCAACTAAATAATTTGTACAAAAATGCATATATTCTGGGAATATGTGCATTAGTGTGCATAAAATGCATATATTTGTGATAATAACATACATAAATGCATTATATTTGAGGAAATTGCTTTCAGAACTATGTGTATGTGTCACAACTGCATACAAAAATGTGTATAAGAATAAATTAGCATTAAAATGCTAATGAATTTTCATCAGGACTTTTTTAAAAGCAGACTGCTGTGGAAATGTGGAGAAATGAATTTAAGATTTCTTGCAGCAGGCTGTGGCTGTCATTGGCACAGATTTTTTTTTTACAAAAAGCAGCTCTGAATTTTATGTTGTTATCTTTATAATTGTCTTTCCTCTAAGTTGATGCATTCTTAACAGCTGTCTAGGTGATAATGATTGCAATTTACATCTATTAACCTCCCTCCAATTTTTTGTTTGTTTTGTTAATTATCAGAAATGGCCATTAACATTCATGTTAATTTTTTTTTCTTAGTCTGACTCTATAATTCTTCTGTTCCTCAAATAATTTTTAGGTTACATAATCATTTCGGTCATTATTCATTATTGAATTGCAGAATAAAATGTAGTTTTCTCAATCTACCAATTGATGTTTCATTGCAATGCTATCTTTTTTTCATCTTCATCTATGAAGGACTACGTAAATGTTTCTTCTAAGTAGCAACAACATCACGGATACCGCACACAGCACAGCTGACGCTCTGTGTGGGTGGTCTGTGGAGGACCTTAAATAATGCTTTTTTGGAGAGGGTGTGAATTGCACTGACTTAGATGCTGTTTTACACACATACATGAAAAAAATTGACTGCTTCTCCTTACTATATGAATTGGTCAGGTCTGCCCATTATGCCGTTTATGGAAATAATTATGTTTTGCTGTAATGCAGTGAAGGACACTACTTTTTGAATGCAAAAGGAGGGATCCACTTCATTCACTACTTAGCATATTTGTTTAACTTTGGCTTTCTCTTAAAATATAAATAAGCCCCTGAGTGCTGCTACCAGAGGGGGATGACAATGCTTATTTGTACTGCAGTGCATGGTGCATCTGCCATTGGCATTGCTCATCCCATTGCTATATGGCATAAACATGCCCACATTGTCATCATCAGAAGGAATCCTGTAGGCTGCTACCAGGGCAGAAATCCTCTAGGCTACTATTCCACCCTTCCTCCGGCCACTTTTTAATTGTTAAGCAAAACTGGCCTCTCAGTGTTACTCCTCCCCTCCCCTGGCCCTGCTACTCTGACTGTGACTTCTCTCTGCCACCTTTTCCAGTGTTGTGCCTTTTGTGAAGCAACTCACCACTAGTCAGAGCTTGGAAGTAACTAGTTACAAGTAACGAATTACTTGTAACTTTTTACTTTTTTTAGTAACGAATGGCTAACTTCATTACATTTTGCTGGTAATAGAACAAGTAGTAACTTCATTACTTTTGAGAAGTAATTGTAATAATAATAATAATAATAAAAAAATTTTATTTTTACGCCGCCTATCTGGCTGAGTGAACGGCCACTCTAGGAGGCGCACATAAACCAAAATAAAATACAGCATATAAATACAATATAAATACGACATATAAATACAGTCTTCAACTAATCAACCCACCCACATCTGTACGTTATATACTAAAATTTGCTAGGGATCCTGTATGCCCGCTGAAATAGCCACGTTTTTAATCCTTGGTGAAAGCCTACCAAGGAGGGGGCATGGCGAAGATCGTATGGGAGAGAGTTCCAGAGGGTGGGGGCCACAATCGAGAATGCCCTCTCTCTAGTCTGCACCAGCCTGGTTGTTTTCACTGGCGGGACCGAGAGAAGGTCTTGTGAGGCTGATCTTGTAAGGTGGCACATTTGGTGATGCTGGAGGCGCTCCTTTAGATAAACTGGACCGAAACCGTGTAGGGCTTTAAAGGTTAACACCAACACCTTGAATTGGGCTCGGTAGACAACTGGTAACCAGTGTAGGTCTTCTAACACTGGAGTGATGTGATCCCGGCGGCGACCATTCTTAATCAGCCGTGCTGCCGCATTTTGTACCAGTTGTAATTTCCGAACCGTCTTCATGGGTAGCCCAACGTGGAGCGCATTACAGTAGTCTAAGCGAGAGGAGACCAGGGCATGCACTACTCGTGGGAGCAGATGAACCGGAAGATAGGGTCGCAGCCTCTGTATCAGGTGTAACTGATACCAAGCTGCCCAGCTCACTGCTAACACCTGAGCCTCCATGGACAGCTTGGAGTCAAGAACGACCCCGAGGCTGCGGACCTGGTCCTTTAGGGGCAATCTTACCCCATTCAACACCAGGTCAATATCTCCCAATCTTCTCTTGTCTCCCACAAGCAGTATCTCGGTCTTGTCGGGGTTCAGTTTCAGCCTGTTTCCTCCCATCCATTCACTTACGGGCTCCAGGCACTTGGAAATGGTATCCACAGCCAACTCCGGTGAGGACTTAAATGAGAGATAGAGCTGAGTGTCATCCGCATATTGGTGGCACTGCAACCCAAATCTCCTGATGATAGCTCCCAGCGGCTTTACATAGATGTTAAATAGCATGGGAGAGAGGATAGAGCCCTGTGGCACACCACAATTAAGAGGCCAAGGGTCCGAAACCTCCTCTCCCAATGCTACCCGTTGGTGCCTGTCAGAGAGATAGGAACGGAACCACCGTAGAACAGTGCCTCCAATTCCCATTCCCTCCAGGCGGCCCAGGAGGATACCGTGGTCGACGGTATCAAAAGCCGCTGAGAGATCAAGGAGGACAAGGAATGAGCATTCACCCCTATCCAACGCCCTCCTCAAATCATCCACCAGAGCGACCAAGACTGTTTCAGTTCCATGACCAGTCCTGAATCCCGATTGGAATGGATCTAAGTAATCTGCTTCCTCCAAGTGTGTCTGTAACTGTTTGGCCACCACACGTTCGATCACCTTGCCCGAAAATGGTAGATTGGAGACTGGGTGAAAGTTATTCAAATCTTGGGGATCCAAGGAGGGCTTTTTCAAGATGGGCTTTATTATCGCCTCCTTGAGGGCAGATGGCAATGCACCCTCTTCCAAGGAAGCATTTACCACCGCCTTGATCCCATCGCTCAGTCTCTCTCTGCAGCTCACAATGAGCCATGTAGGGCAAGGGTCAAACAAACAGGTGGTCAGTCTCACAGTAGAGAGCACCTTGTCCACTTCCTCAGAGGGAAGAGGCTGAAACCGATCCCATCGGACCGGATAGCAACTGGCCGTCTCTGGCCTACTTCCTGTGTCCACGGCGTACGGAATTGAGCTCTTCAGACAATCGATTTTATCAGCAAAATGTTTTGCAAATGCATCACAGGAGGCTTTAGAGTGCTCCATGGGGTCCTGAGCAACTGGACCGACCAGGCTACGGACCACCTGGAACAACCTCCTGGGACAACATTCTGCGGATGCAATAACATTTCCAGCATTACTTTGGGGCATTACTTGGGGGGGAGCAGGGGAAGTCTTCTGCTCCTCTGATTTGTAAATAAAAATCATGTGCTTCAAACTGGGCTTCTGTGCAGCGTCGCTCTTCCCTCATGCTCTATGGGCGCTTAGGAGGGAGGTGGTGGAGAGCGAGACAGGGTGGAGAAAACAATTGTTTAAAAATGGACAGGAGTGGAGGGAGAAAAAAGCCGGAGGGCAAGGAGGCAACATCTCTTTGAGCATCCTGTTCTTTTGAGACATAACAGAAATATACTGTAAAAGCAGCATTTCAAGTGTAAAATTTGATTTCAAGTGAATTATATGTATATAATGTGAATTTATATATATATGGCAATGGTAAACCTCCTCTGAATACCTCTTATCATGAAAACCCTATGAATACAACAACAACAACAAACAGATTCATAGGGTCGCCATAAGTCAGAATCAACCTAAAAGCATGTAACAACAAATATGTGTCTTGGGGTATAATCATTGCTGGGGTGTGGTGGGGAGGTATGAGATTCTGTTATGACATTCTGTTAATCTTACAGATCAAAACATTTATTCTCTCTCTGTGTGTGATTATTTTTAATGTATTTTAGGCTACTTAGATGTGCAGCAGCCAAGGCCAGCAGCTTGTAGGCAATTTTTTTAAAGTAACTAAAATGTAATTGTAGCAATTACTTTTGAGTAAAAGAAAACTAATCAGTTACTTTCAGAGCAATTGTAATTGTAACAGTAATTACTACTTTTTGGGCCATGTAATTGTAACTGTAATTTATTACTTTTTAAAAGTAATCTTCCAAGCTCTGCTACTAGTAGTCATAAATTATATAATAAGGAATAAAATGTCCACTCCTCCCATGTTAAAACTTTGAAATTAATTACATTTGAAAATGTCTAACTGTATTATTTATTTATTTATTTATTGCATTTGTATACCGCCCCATAGCTGAAGCTCTCTGGGTGGTTTACAACAATTAAAAACATTAAAAACAAATATACAAATTTAAAAACACATGCTAAAATGCCTGAGAGAAGAGGAAAGTCTTGATCTGGCACCGAAAAGATAACTGTGTTGGTTTCAGGTGCACCTCGTCAGGGAGATCATTCCATAATTTGGGGGCCACTACTGAGAAGGCCCTCTCCCTTGTTGCCAGCCTCACAGCTTCCCTTGGAGTAGGCACCTGGAGGAGAGCCTTCAATGTTGAGCGTAGTGTACAGGTGGGTTCATGTCAGGAGAGGTCTTTCATCAGGTATTGTGGACCTAAGCCATGTAAGGCTTTATAGGTTAAAACCAGCAGCTTGAATTGAGCTCAGAAACATACAAGCAGCCAATGCAAGCGGGCCAGAATCGGTTTTATATGTTCGAACCGTCTGGTCCCTGTTACCAATCTGGCCGCTGCATTTTGCACAAGTTGCAGTTTCCAAACCACCTTCAAAGGCAGCCCCATGTAGAGTGCATTGCAGTAATCTAACTTGGAGGTTACCAGAGCATGGACAACTGAAGCCAGGTTATCCCTGTTCAGATAGGGACGTAGCTGGGCCATCAACCAAAGTTGGTAGAATGCACTCCGTGCCACCGAGGCTACCTGAGCCTCAAGTGACAGAGATGGTTCTAGGAGAACCCCTAAGCGACGAACCTGCTCCTTCAGGGGGAGTGCAACCCCATCCAGGACAGGTTGGACATCCACCATCCGATCAGAAGAAGAACCACCCACTAGCAGCATCTCAGTCTTGTCTGGATTGAGCCTCAGTTTATTAGCCCTCATCCAGTCTATTGTCGCAGCTAGGCACTGGTTCAGCACATTGACAGCCTCACCTGAAGAAGATGAAAAGGAGAAATAGAGTTGCGTGTCATCAGCATACTGATGGCAACACACTCCAAAGCTCTGGATGACCGCACCCAACGGTTACATGTAAATGTTGAACAGCATGGGGGACAGAACTGTGGAACCCCATACTGGAGAGTCCAGGGTGCCAAGCAATGTTCCCCAAGCACCACCTTCTGGAGCTGACCCGCCAAGTAGGAGCGGAATCACCGCCATGCAGTCCCTCCCACTCCCAACTCAGCCAGTCTTCCCAGAAGGATACCATGGTCAATGGTATCGAAAGCCACTGGAGAATCAACAAAGTCACACTCCCCCTGTCTCTCTCCCGACAGAGGTCATCATACAGGGCGACCAAGGCTGTTTCCATGCCAAAACCAGGCCTGAAACCCGACTGAAATGGATCCAGATAATCGGTTTCATCCAAGAGTGTCTGGAGCTGGCCTGCCACCACTCATTCAACGACTTTACCTAGGAATGGAACATTTGCTACCGGCCTATAGTTATTAAGATTTTCTGGGTCCAGGGAGGGTCTCTTCAGGAGTGGTCTCATTACTGCCTCTTTCAGGCAGCTAGGGACCACCCCCTCCCGCAGAGAGGCATTAATCACTTCCCTGGCCCAGCCGACTGTTCCATCCCTGCTAGCTTTTATTAGCCAAGAAGGGCAAGGCTCCAGCACAGAAGTGGTTGCATGAACCTGTCCAAGCACCTTGTCAATGTCCTCAAGCTGTACCAACTGAAACTCATCCAAGAAATCAGGACAAGGCTGTGGTCTGGATACCCCACTTGATTCACCTGCTATAACACTGGATTCTATGTCCTGGTGGATGCTAAATATTTTATCCTGGAAGTTCCTGTAGGCAGGAAGGAACTCAGAATCCAGACAGTAGACCTGATTTGGCTAGAAATATAGTGTACAATATTTCTACCTGTCAACTGCAGCAGCTTGACTCTCATCTCAAAGCACCTTTTTAATAATTACAAATTTTAAAACATTAATTAAAAATGACTAAATTACAGCAGCTTGAACTTGATTATTAGTCTGAATAAAGTCTAGGAAGGGACAGTGACCCAGACTTAAGGTCCATGCATGCATGTGTATGTGAAAGTACTGTGGGTTGGTCCTTCAACATTGTCGTCATTACAAAATTGACACTGGGTAGCTGACAACGCAAACATCAATGCAGCAAGCAGGCAGGAGAAGAAGAAAAACCCTAATCCCCAGTTTTTAACATTCATTGGATTAAAAAAAATATTTATGAACTGGTGTGATATACAAGGCATGGCTTTTCATTTTCAGATTTTTCATCATCATCACATACACATTCAACAACTCGTCCTTTTTTTTCTTTCTCCCTCCCATTACACTGTAGTACAGAGCAGCCAGACTTGGACAGGATCCCACAATCCCCATCCAGGCTTTTGAATCTGTACTGAGGTGTGTGTGTGTGTGTGTGTCTGTGTGTGTGTGTGAGAGAGAGAGAGACTAATTGTGTTGCATCACATGACTGATTGTGACATTGTTGCTTGCTTGTGTGTGAAAGTGAGTGACTTATACATCCCCTCCCTGTTCTCCTCTCCTCCTCAGCCATGCTGATCAAATATGGCATGTTAAGCAGTGTCACATAAGTGGCTAATGCATAGATTCCTTTAGGATCTTGTAAGGAAACAAATAAATAAAAAATAAGATAGTAATGGTGCTGCTGCAGTGCTGACAACGTAATTCAAGAGGTCACACAAGCATGATATTTGCAGGGTTAAAAATTATTATTTAAATACACACTTTTAATTAAAAAAACAAGTGGAAATATAAAATAACAGTGACAAAATCATAGCAGTAGCAACATTACTTTCTGCTTTTAAAACACAATTTTAAACCCTCACCATTTCAATTATATGCTGTAAATACATAGAAAAAATAAAATGCAATTTCAATTATTGGTAGAAAGTATTAGTTATTTTAATTTTTTTAAAGAAAGATTAAAATTTAGCAGGAAAAAAGAAGTCAAAATAAGCAGTGGTGGTCACCTGAACATTAAACATCAAAAGTACTGCAAAACAACGAGAATAGCGAATTGGAGGGGGGGGAATCATTAAGCAGCACATCAGGTAGCCTGAGGCAAGAGATAGACTCAATGGGTGATTATCTGCCTAACTGATGTGTAAATAGGGGGAAAACATCATAAGCATTTTAGTTTAAATTTACATTATTTTTTCACTAAAAAAATAAGCAGATTGGATCTGCAAGTACGCAAGCAAATTGGAACAAAAAAAGGGCAGATCGGGAATGAAAGACAAGACTGTTGGAATCCAAGCGGATCAGAACTAGGCAGTGAATTCCATTCCTAATAGGAGCACCAATAACACAAAATTTACAGGGATGAGCTCCGTTTGTGGAATGCTCTCCCCAGGGAAGTGTGCCTGGCCCCTTCATGGTCACCTTTTAGGCACCATTTGCCAGCTCTTATTTACTTAGAGGGCTGGCCTTCCTTCCCAGGGGCTGGCCTCCCATGCAACCAATCAGAATGATGCATGAGTTATTGTTGAATGACTTGTACAGGAAGCACTGTATATGGACTTTTCGGTCTGGCACTGCCCAGTAGCATGAATAATTGCTTGGCAGGCAGCCCATCAAGATAAGCACCCACAGAACAGAGATAAAAGGCTTGCCCATATTTGGGTTTCCTGTGCACATTCCTTATATGGCCTTCCTATCCAACACTGCCCAGTAATTTCCCCTCCACCTGACAGTGTCTATGAACTGGAACCTCCAGCTCCTCCCAGTCAATTATAATTACACTGCCTTTAGCCATTCCCATATTATGACATCATCCATTCTTATACAGAATTAACTCTTTACACAATCCATATTTAAGGCTTTTACCAACTGCCAAGACATATGCCTATATCATATAAAAGCATACTATTAATCAGTTTCAATCCCTTATTAAGGCTCCAGGTAGGGCATTAAAGGGATAAATTACTGGATTCCACCTATTTCATTTGACAATACAATCTATCGATAAACCTGTCTTCATAAATTTGTCTAATCCCCCTTTAAAACTCCTCTCTGCTAGTGGCCATTACCACATCTTGCGGCAGTAAATTGCATACAATCAGAGCTTGGAAGTAATCAGTTACTTGTAATTCATTACTTTTTTGAGGAACGAGTGGGTAAATCCTTTACATTTTGATTGTAATAGAACTAGGAGTAATTTTATTACTTTTGTGGAGTAATTGTAATGTTTCCATCATTACGTTTGGGCATTACTTGGGGGGGCGAAGCAGGGAAGGTCTTCTGCTCCTCTGATTTGTGGATGAAAATCATGTGCCTCAAACTGGGCTTCTGTGCAGCGTCGCTCTTCCCTCATGCTCTGTGGGTGGGTAGGAGGTGACGAGGGAGGGAGTGGAGAGTGAGACGGGGTGGAGTGAAGAAAACAATTGTTTGAAAAAATGGATGGTGGTGGTGAAGAATGGAGTGGAGGGAAAAAGGAGCCAGAGGGCAAGAACATGAATAAAGGAGAAGGGGGCAACAGCAGAGTGGACATAAAAAACTGTGGAAGTGAAAGATGACTCTCTCTCTCTCTCTCTCTCTCTCTCTGTGTGTGTGTGTGAACACTATGTTTGCACTTGGGACACAAAGTGGCCTCCACCACCCTCTCTGGCTACTGTGCTGCATTTGCAGTATTATAACCTTTCTGCATCCCAGGGGAAAATGTTTGCTTGGGTGAGTATCCCTTAGTTGGTGGCAGGGCAGGGTCCAGGAGGTGGTTAAGTGAGAGAGATTATGCTTGCTGGCTGAGGGCGGGGGAGAAGTTGCACTTGGTTTGACATGCAAATATCTGAGTAGTGGCCTCTGCCTCCCTCCCCACTCCCTTACCAGCAGAGAGACCACCATTGCTATCTTATGGATAAAAAGAATTATTCTACTACCTCTGTATATGTGTGTTTATTTTTAATGTTGTTTTACGCTACTTAGATGTGCAGCAGCCAAGGCCAGCACCTTGTAGACGTTTTTTAAAAGAAGTAACTGAAATGTAATTGTAGTGATTACTTTTTCTCAAAAGCTACTTTCAGAGCAATTGTAATTGTAACAGTAATTACTACTTTTTGGGCCATGTAATTGTAACGGTAATTTATTACTTTTTAAAAGTAATCTTCCAAGCTCTGCATACAATAATTATCCATTGTGTGGTGATCGTGGTGATTGTTATTTAAAATCTGTCCTGAATATCCTGCCAATAATTTCATACAAGAAACACATTCAGGAGCAAAATATACCTATGAGACGTATGAGCATTGAAATGTTTTTTTTATGCTCATCCTTGTGGCAGGAAACTCCAGTCCACCTAAAAAATAAAGTTCTCCCAGGTGGAGAAAAGGTACAGAGACTCAGTTGTTCAGAGAAAGCAATACTTGCACGTTTATTGTCTGCTGCAGCAGGATCACACTTACTCAACCCACCACAGGATCAGTAGGTGAAGAGTGCGATGATGACATTAAAAGGTGGCTTATACTTATACAGAAAAGTAATCAAGTTAAGCAAGAAGTTTGGGGGGTCCTTCACATTCCAGGATCAGCTTGACTGGATTAAGCAGGAAGTTCCTTATCACCGAGTCAGCTTTTCTTTTATAACCCTCATTTCCTTGAGACAGTTCCCTTAAAACATTTACCTTGGGGCATCTCCTGATAACTTTTTCTCAGGAATACTTGATGGAAGGGGGAGTACTTAGTTATCTTCCACAATACCCACTTCGTTGAGTGGTGAGAAGTTTCTTTAAAATAAACCCACTCACTTTAAGAGGTGGTATGCATTTTTCAGAAACCCAGATAGCATTAGAATTCTTTAAATGTGATGTTTTTCTCAGGAAGCATTGTAAGATAAATATTTTCTTCCAGGAAACTATAAAAAGGATGAATCAGCCAGCTGCAGACCATTTAGTACACTAACAGCCATCTCCAGGTGGAAATCACAGTTTATAGAACTGGTTTATATATATATATATATATAAATCCCATTACATTTAGAATTTCCAGCTTTTGCTGGTAGTTCTCTTATGCCTTTTAACAGCTGCAAGGAAAGGAACAAATCAGCCGGTAGATGGAAAAATGAGGAAAGCATTATCACTGGCTAAATTTCCTTACGTCATGTAGATGTTAAAAGCATAGGAGCGTTGCCAGAAAAACAAGCTGGCAAGCCTAATATTTTAATATGACATTGTAACCTGTTCTAGCTATCTATTAATTATTTATTACATTTATATCCCACCCTTCCTCTCAGAAAGAGCCCAGGGCTACAAGCAACATCCTCAGAACTGCAGAAGGCTTACGACATGCTGAACCAAGGCAAGAGGCAAGGCTAACATAGCTAGGAACTAGAGCAATCGGACAGAGGGTGGAGTAACAACACCAAACTAGGGTAAATGAGCTGGAAGCAGATGTGGTTCAAAATACTAGCAGCCTAGGTCTAATGTATACACCTCCTGTGTTGTGGGAACTGCTTCAGCATAGCAGTTCTCACACCACTCCACAATGTAGGACCCCCGATTGGGGGGTGAGGACAGCTTCAGGCAAGACACTCTCAGTAGGCTCTTTAAATCTGGAAGAGACAGGGTATGAAATCCTACAGTGCCATGGGATAGTAAAGCAAAGCTGATGCCGTCAGCAGTTAGATAGGATCCACAAAGTGCTGGTTGCCTCAGAATGATTGCCTTCTTGTTGTGGGGTACCTAGCTGGTACATCAGGCTATTGGCCTTCAGCTAGCCCTGCCCCAGTCTGCTCAGGTTTCCAAGATACATGCCTGACCTCAGGCCTGACTCTTAGTAGTCCCACCTGAAGAGACCACGTTTACACACAAACAAAAGGCATATGGCATGGGAAACTGTTGATTTTTTTTTCCTAAAAGAAGGTTTCAGGATCCACTGTATTATGGGCCATATTAAAAAACCTAAAGCACGTTCAGGTTGGAAAGATGTTTGACTGCTGAGAGCACTGATTCAGTTCCATCTATCCCTGCAAGACACTTAAGCACTGGGCTGATCACCACTAATCCACCTAGCAGACTGGGTGGGTTATCAAGATCTGTATAGGTGGCAAGTTCACCTATATGGGCTGCTAACAAGTTATACAAAGCAAGGGGCTGCTAACTGTTATACAAAGCTCTCAAAACATCATATTGCTTAGATTCTCACTTAAACAAATAGTATATTCCCACTCATTTTCTGCTTTCAAGGATCAATATCTTTAGCCCAGGAGTTGTGTCTGAGAGATAATATGACGCACTGAAAGTGCTGACAAGCAATTCTGCTTATCAAGTCAAACTTTGAACCTAGATCATCCATCTGTAAATATTTTGAATGTTGATCATGAGGTCACTGAGGTTCTTTATACACTACTGCAGGGACATGAAGTTATCTTATACCAAGTCAGATCAGTGTGACATCTAACTCTATATTGGGTAGTAGAGTTACTAGAGCATCACAGTCAATAGCTCTCCAGGATCTCAGGCAGAGATCTTTCCCACCATGCTATTTGAGATCATTTAACTAGAATGCTAGATCATTGAACTAGGGACCTTCTACATGTACTGAGCAATGGCTACTTTAGATTACTGTTATGGGATTGAGGGATAAAGTAGATGATTTCTTTGTGTCCCTTTCAAGATTGTAATCTTGTATCTGAAGTTGGGATATGCAAGCAGGAAACCTGCTCTACTGGTCAGGCTAGTTTCTTTTGTTAAATTAGCCTGTGAGTTAATGGATTTATGGAAAGGCCAATCTGCATATCCAAAGGGAGCTTTTGGAATTCTTTCAGGTGAGGGGCCCTTCCCTCCCCATCCTGGAGCCAAGGAGAGGCTTGTGTTTCTAGTCTAGTCTGGAGAAGCTGGGAACTGGGGAGACACACAGAGAGGCCTGCTCCCTGCACCATGGCTTCAGTATGCCTCCTATAAGCCTGATGGAAAAGTAAGATCTATTGGACTGCTAATGCTTTGAACCCCTCTATCTTAAGGTCAGGTTGGAATGTGTGTAAATAAAAACCATATTTGGTTTGATTTTATACTACTATGGCAGATGCATTCATTATTATTCTCCCAATTAAAATGTTATCACAAACTTTTGGGTCCCCTGTATACTGCAATCTTATGTATACATGTTTGGGAGTAAATTAATTTGGGATTTACTTTGGAGTAAAGATGAATAGGATCAATCTGTGCATTTTAGCAAATGGGTAGCAGTGCTTTATTGTGAACAGAATGCTTTGGATTGTAGGTTACTTTCAAAAGCATTGGTGTCATATGTCTCCAGTTCTGCTTTGATCCTTTGAATGTAAGCATGCACAACATCAATCAATGCAGTAAGCATAGTGGAACAGAACATGTTTTGCAACTGTTTGTCAGAAGCGGATAACCTTGTTTCTGATCTCTGAAGAAGGTACAATAGATCTTACTTCATACCATTACTGGTTGCCAGATGGCAATTCTCCCTAAAGAAACAGACTATGCAAATCATATGTTCCTGCATATTTTCTCTGGTTCGTTATATATAAGCAGAATGTTTCTTTTAGGCAGACATGAGTATTAGAGCCAGAATTTCCGGTAACAGTTTTCTCTTCAGAAATTGATTTCATTTTCCAGTTGAATGAAATCTGGAACTTGTTTAAATTCCTTTGTTTTAGATCTTGTTCAGGTAAGAACAGTGAGGTATGAGGTATTTACTGTAATTTTTCACTTGTCCTAATCTCCCACAAATCTGGGAAAGGGATTAAAGGGGTGCACATATACTCTGAAGCTGGATGAACAAAGGGGGAAGGCAGGTGTTAAATACAGTAAATTGTGCCATTTCCTTGTCATTCTTTGAGTGGCTGACTGGGTAAGAGAGTGAGAGAGCCGAGCAGAAAATATAACTTTTGCGATGGGTACATACATAGACTGTTTCACCATCAGTGGTTCCAATTTGTTATCAGGCCATGTTCAAGGTATTACTATTGGCATATAAAACCCTAACAGGACCAGTTTATTTAAGGAATACCCTGCCCCATACAACCACTTTGATCTGCAGAACTTGCACTTTTACAAGTGCCACATAATGTTTGTTCTGCATCTATGAGGATCACTCTTTTATTGTAGCAGCACTTTTGCTTTGGAACTCCTTGCCAATTGACATTAGGCAGGCATCTGTATTCTTTTAGATGCCTGCTGGAACCTTTAAAAAAATTTCAGCAATCATTGTTGTTATTGTTATGTGCCTTCAAGTTGATTATGACTTATGGCAACCCTATGAATCAGCGACCTCCAAGAGCATCTGTCATGAACCACCTTGTTCAGATCTTGTAAGTTCAGCTCTGTGACTTCCTTTATGGAATCAATCCATCTCTTGTTTGGCCTTCCTCTTTTTCTACTCCCTTCTGTTTTCCCCAGCATTATTGTCTTTTCTAGTGAATCATGTCTTCTCATGATTTGTCCAAAGTATGATAATCTCAGTTTCATCATTTTAGCTTCTAGTGACAGTTCTGGTTTAATTTGTTCTAACACCCAATTATTTGTCTTTTTCACAGTCCATGG
Source organism: Rhineura floridana (assembly GCF_030035675.1). Lineage (NCBI taxonomy): Eukaryota > Metazoa > Chordata > Lepidosauria > Squamata > Rhineuridae > Rhineura > Rhineura floridana. The sequence continues at coordinate 104,381,607 of NC_084486.1, forward strand.
TATGCACAAGCTCTCCTCCAACACCACATTTCAAACGAGTTGATTTTTCTCTTACCCCCTTTTTTTGCTGTCCAACTTTCACATCCATACATAGAAATCGGGAATACCATCGTCTGAATGATCCTGACTTAAGTGTTCAGTGATACATCTTTGCATTTGAGGACCTTTTCTAGTTCTCTCAAAGCTGCCCTCCCCAGTCCTAGCCTTCTTCTGATTTTTTGACTATTGTCAGCTTGTAGCAACTCTCTTGGTATGCCGTCTGTTCCTGGTGATTTGTTTCTTCCAAATATTCTAAGAGCACCTTTCACCTCACATTCTAAAATTTCTGGTTCTTCATCATATGGTTCCCCCGTGAATAAATCTGTCATCCTTGCATCTCTTTATAGAGTTCTTCAGTATATTGCTTCCATCTTCCTTTTATTTCATCTTGGTAAGTCAGTGTGTTCCCCTATTCATTTCTCTAATCTTTTGGAAGAGGGCTCTTGTTCTTCACTTTTTGTTGTCCTCTTCTATTTCTATACAATAACTATTATTTATTTATTTATTTATTTCGTTTCATTTCTAGACCGCCCATAGCTAGTAGCTCTCTGGGCGGTGTACAAAACTGGATTAAAATACAATAATATAATAAAATCAATAACACATAGCAGCAAGTTAACTAACAAAATTAAACGTAAAAACATTAAAATGCCTGGGAGTATAGCCAGGTCTTAAACTGGCGCCTAAAAGAAAGTACCGTAGGCGCCAGGCGTATCTCCTCAGGTAAGCTGTTCCAGAGTTCGGGGGCCACCACAGAAAAGGCCCTAGATCTAACAACAGTCCTCTGGGCTTCCTGATGAGTTGGTACCCGGAGGAGGGCCTTAGATACTGAATGAAGTGAACGGGTATTTGAACGGGAATTTGGAAGGGGCGAGGAGCGCATATAGGCTCTTGCTCTGAGAAGCTCTGGTGTTTAACTGGGCTCTGAGGTTCCCTTTGCCCCAGAGTGGCTAACCAGCTAGAAGGGTGGTGGCAGTGACTACCTTGCAGGGTTGGTGTGAGCGTTCACAACCTTGGCAAACCGGGATTTGCTGGGATCAATTGCCCAAAGCTGGGAATTAACTCCTGGGACAGTGAGAGTAGACGGGGAAGGCTTCCGGCTTTCACTACAGAAGCCAGATGCAAAACACCACCCTGCCTTTGCCACCCAACCAATCACTCCTGGTTGGGAGCTGTAGTCTAACAACATTTGGAAGGTTCCAGGGTTCCCAGCCATGCCTTAGTGCATGTGGCTGTCACTGGAGTTGGACCACTGTGTGGTGAACTATATTGCTGCTGCTGTGAACATGTGCCATCGACCCTTTCGTTCCCTCTCCCCTAAAAATGTTGTCCTTTTAAAAAATAATTGGGCCTAAAATTTATTTAGATCATATGCATCTTAGTTGACAAGAAGTTAAGAACAGAGCAAAAGAACAACAGATGAAATTAACCAGAAACTGACTTTCATTCTATAGCCGTTATATTATGTTGCTGCACAGACTCCTACAGAATTGTAGAGTATATTTTTTTTAGAACTGTGCACTTCCATTAATAAGATATTTTCCCTTAAGACCCATATTTGTTCTTGTGCCATTATAAAGCTCAGCAGATAGGTGATTTTCTGCATTGGAATGTCCTTGAATAAGCCTGTCCTATACACTTAGAAAGTTTCCTTTCCTACAGGAGAGTTCCTTGATTATATATCATCCAAACTTTGCTTGCCTGCTGACATTGAACTAATACCAGCTCTTTTTTGAATTAGACATTTATTCTGTATTTTTGACCCCCTTAGAGTAAATTGTACCGGGCTGGGAATGGCTAGCATGAGTTATCTTTTATTCATTAGGATGCTAAATGTTATTGAAATATATGCTTAATTATTCCCCATTGAATAATACCTGTTGAAAACAGGGGTGTTCATGAACAAGTGTTTTGCATTTTGCTATGTCCTGCTGCTAGCATAGTTAATAATACATGTAATAAACATCATAAACTATTATTGCAGAAATAATAGAAATGATTAACATTCAATTTAGGAAAATGTTGGTTCTATCTTTCAGGGACCACAAAGAGTTGTCTCTGAATAATTCAGCTAGGTAAATGCTATATGGTACTCAAGAGGTGAAATGCCAAAGTTTTCTATTTGTTTGGAAAGAGAATCAGACTGATTACAATATGTTGCTACTTCAGCAATGACTGTAGCAGTTGGAAAAAAGAGGATGCATGTTTTCAGCCTCCTATCTTTAAACCACTTCATTTAAGGCAAGGTGGGCACAGTCAATTAAAAACATAGAGAACACCTAGAATTTTGCTAGAATATATTTCACCTTCCACTGTTTTATCTTATGCAATTTGAGACATTCCTGATGTCCACCGGAGACTATTTGGCAGAATAGTCAGTGCCATTATTCCCCAATTATCTTTGGAGATCTTTTCATGTAAATTTTGCAAAGTGTTGCTGTAGTTCACATATTCACAGAAATAGAAACAAAAGAAAATGATTCTTATAGGAAACTTCACTAAAATTTCAAAGTAAACCAGACATATTTAAAGTGACCATCTGAACTATATTAACTGTCTTAATAATGTTGCTTCCTCTCTGCTAAAACAAGATCAGCACATGTCTTGTTTCTGTTATTTGGGCTGATTGCAGGTGTTGCCACCACTCACCATGTGCTCAGAGGCACGTTATCAAATTCTACCAAGCTACACAGGAAGTGCATTGGACTGTGAAAGACCAACCCAAATGTGTTTACATTTTGACAAATTTGTAGGGCAGTCCAATATCTCAGAGAGGAGGTCAGTTCTACTGCTCCCCTGGTGCCCAATTTCCCTGTTTTTAAAAGTTTGATAGAAACATTTGTGGGCTATAGGTATGCTCTTAAACTGTGAGGTTTTTTTTGCCTATTAGTGAATTTCTCTGATTTTTAATCCGGGAGGTAAGAAATGGGATCCTGTGCAAGTTTGCTGAGAATGGATTGATCATTTGCATGCTTATTGAGTTCAGTGAGATTTACTCCCCTGCAATCATACTTAGGATAGGTGAAACTGACCACAGAGGATGGGGAGGGGAGGAGGAGGAGGAGGAGGAGGGAGGGCAGAAAGGGCAGAGTGGAGAAAAGGGATGGGAGCAGGCAGTAAGGGGAGGGGAGGAGAAGGACAGGTTTCATTTGCATGTTTATTGAGTTCAGTGCAATCATGCTTAGGGTAGGTAAAACTGACCAGGGGGAGGAAGGGAGGGCTGGATTGGGCAGGGGAGGAGGAAGAAGGAAGCGGGGAGGAGAGGAGGAAGGAATAGGAGAGGGGAAGGAGGGGAAGGCAGGTCATCATTTGTATGCTTATTGAGTTCAATGGGATTTACTCCTATGCAATCATGGTTAGGATAGGTAAAATTGAGCATGGAGGAGGAGGAGGGGAAGGAGGGGGAAGGAGTGGATTGGAGGGGGGCAAAGGAAGTGGGAAGGGAGGGCAGCTTTGATCATTGCATGCTTATAGAGTTCAATGGTATTTTCCTCTGTGCAATCATGCTTAAGATAGGTAAAACTGACCATGGAGATGAGGAAGGGGAGGGGGAAGGGGAAGGAGGGGATTGGAAGGAGATGGGGAGGGAGGGGCAAAGGAAGGGGGAGGGAAGGGGCAAGAGAGAGGGGATAGGAGGGAGGAGAAGGGAGGGTGGGTTTCATCATTTGCATACTTTTTGAGTTTAGTGGGATTTATTTCTGTGCAATCATGTTTGAAAATGGAAATTGACTGCCTTCAAGTTGATCCCGACGTATGGCAACCCTGTGAATAGGATTTTCATGGTAACCGGTATTCAGAGGTGGTTTTACCATTGCCTTCCTCTGAGGCTGAGAGGCAGTGACTGGCCCAAGGTCACCCAGTGAGCTTCATGGCTGTGTGGAGATTCGAACACTGACCTATGGGAGGGGAGGAGGAGGGGAGGAGATTGGGTGGGTGGGCACTGGGCAGAGGGGAAACCCCTTTTCTTTCCAAAAGGAAAACATTGTGAACAGTATAATTGCTTTTTAGCGTTTACCCCACCGTTTTATTGTACAGCAGGCACATGTAGCCTCCCACCCAAAGTTAAACCAAAGCTGTCCCTGGCCACATCCACACCAGGCCTTTATTTCACGTTGGACAGTCATGGCTTCTCTCAAAGAATCCTGGGAAGTGTAGTTAGTGAAGGGTGCTCAGAGTTGTTCCCCTCACAGACCTTCAATCAGAGTGGCTGACTATTAAACCAGTCTGGCCACTGGACCTCTGTCAGTGGAACAGGAGTCTCCCCTCAGCACCCTTCAGAAACTACACTTCCCAGGATTCTTTGGGGGATACCATGACTGTCTCACATGAAATCACAGTCTGATGTGGGTGTGGCCCCCTGATTAGCCAAGCGAAGCAACTGTGAATCTGGCTTTTAGAACACTGACAGTTGGTTCATACTGAGCATGCTCAACACTATTACTTTTTCAAGGCAAAGTTTCTTAAATTCATTAAAAGTCAGCCAGACATTTTTTAAACTTTTAAACTGCAGCAGATGATGGTCGGAGTATGGGGCAAGGTCAGTAATAGGATTCCAGGTAGTCTGTGAACATGGCTGATATTTAATGAATTTCAGCAGATTATGAGAACTCTGACAGAAAAAAGTCCAAAAGAGCTTTGGGTTTTCCCTCTTCTTTTTTTAGACTTTGAACTCTATTCTCTCTTACTGTTTTGTGTATCATCATGAAAATTTAGAGGGTTGTTAAGCAAGTGTTTCTGAGTTCAGAACTATAAGTTTTGTAAGGTTTTGTTTTGAAATGAGCTTATGGGAAGCATCAGAATGGCATGGGGGGTATGTTCAATTTAACATTGCGGAATCCAAAAAATCCATGCTGGCTTTAGTACACAGCCACTCTCATGACTGTATAATTCTACCTACCAAACATGGGCATTTCATTTTAACCTGATGAAACAAGGCCAGCATTCTGTTCTCACAGTGGGCAATCAGATGCCTATGGAAAGCCTGTAAGCAGGAGATGAATGCAACAACACTCTCCCCACTTGTTTTCTCCCCAGTTGTTTTCTAGCAACTGGTAGTCAGAGGCATGCCACCTTTGATACTGAAGGTAGCATATAGAGCATCATTGCTTCCATGAATTTGTCTAATCTCCTTTTAAAGCCATCCATGTTGGTGGACATCGCTACATATGGGAGCAAATTCCCATAATTTAACTCAGCACTGTGTAAAGAAGTATTTCCTTTTATCTGTCTTGAATCTTCCAACATTCACCTTCATCGGATGATCCTGAGATCTAGTATTTTGTGTGAGAGAGAAACTCTCTCTATACTTTCCCCACACTATTCATAATTTTATATCATGTCCTTTCTGACCAAAAATCTCCAAAAGTCGTGACTTTTCTCCTCCAAAAAGCGGGTCACAATCAAAAGGTTATAAACAAAAGATACAACAGCACAACATCAAAATCCCATAATTAGAAATCGCATGTGATTTAGACATTTTAAAAATCTAAAAATTAAAAATATAAAGAACAGAACAGTATTAAAAAAGACATAAACATTGTAAGAGCCAGCCAGATTATTGAAATGTCAGATGCAATATCACTGGAAGGGGTGGGATTATAGAAACAATGCCTTTTCTTGAAAGTTGTGATACCCTCTGTAGGCTTCAGAAATGTTGCCTTATGGAAGAAACAAGATCACAGAGAAAAACATTCCATGGAAATATTGCCTTAGAGAGATTTATGCCCCCAACTCACAGAAGGAAGAGCTTTTGATGGCATCTAAATATTTACTTTTACCAAAGTTTGGGGATTTCATGAGTACAATAGTCTTAATTTACACAAGGCTTTTATTGTGCCAAAAGAATTTATGAAGAATGATTTAGGGCCCGCAGCAAAAAGGAAGCATTTAAAGCACAGTTTATTCTACATGGTATCATTAGATGACTTGTTATGTTGAAAGGAAGACAAAAGATGTTGGACTTGTCTCTTTGATTTCCCCTTTGAAGTAAAGGCATAATCAAGAGGGATTTTAAGATTCACTTGGTGTTTGAAGCTCCATAGTGTTTAATTTTCTTATATGTGCTCATAAATATAACCCAGCACCTGAACTCGGCAAGAAAGAATTGTCCTAAGGTCTCTCTCTCTCGATTAGCACTGACTGATACAAAAAGAATAATAATAAAAAAGAGATGCTGGAAATACTGAGGAAAACAAAGCCTTGGGGCTAACTATACTCTTGTGCAGTTTTCACAGTGACACCCTTTCAAAAGTATGTCAATATTTCAGAGATCTCATCTCGAAAGCTATTAAGAAGTGGGCTGACCCTCGTAAGCAAATATACCTCTGTGGTCTGAGTACTTTGACCCCCCTGTGACGCCCTTCCCTGGCTCTCCCTGTCAGGTTCCTACCTGCTCGTGGCTACTGCCTGTCACTAGGCACCACCAGGGACTCCACCAGTCCGGACTGTCCTTTTTTATGGTTTCTCTCCCCGCTCTAGCACAGATCTCAACAGATCCCCCTGCTAGGCAGCACCACCAGTCACGTCCTATAACCAGTATTCCCAGAGACTCTGCCTGAGTCTCTCTATCAGGTTACCTCTGTGACTGAGTGCTTAAGCTGTCCCAATCCCTTTGTATCAATGCAGATAATTCTGGTTTGCTCTGAATACTTGTGGTGTTATTCTTCCCTTCCCCACTGCCACCATTTGTCACTCTTCAGCCTTGGTATTTACCTTACCCTCCCTTCTGGTCTGTGAAACCCCAGCCAAGGATCAGGCCTTTGGTAAACCAAAAGTATTTATTAAATAACAAAGATAACAAGATTTCTTTAAAAGGCACTTAAGCATATGGTTTCATCTATTCCTGAGGTACTGGTCTTAGCATTAATCCGAACTCCACACTCTCCTCACATCCACCAACTCTCCACACAATCTCCTCTCTTAAACCCACCAAAACAACCCACTAACATTCACCATCCACCTCACATCCACCCAGATTTACCTGACATCCTTCCATTTATACTGTCAGCCATTTTAAACATTCAGCCAATCATCCAGCATTCTACTGCCCATTCACTCCCCCCTCCTCTTTCACTCCACTTACCATGTATCTTCTATTCAAACAGCACTTACCATATATACACTAATACAGGAACATCACATTTCCCCCCCTTAAAATAATGGCAAAGTATTATTCCTGTTCCAGGATTCATACGTCGCGTTAATAAGTAAAACAAGTCTCTATGGGGAAAATGTCTTTCTTTGTTCCTCCGTCTGGTCACGTCACTTCAGTCCCAGCCACCTGCCTTGACAGTCCATCGGCCAATACATTGTCCTTGCCTTTGATGAACTGGAAGTCCACTTGATAGTCTTGTAGGCCCCAGGACCACCTCTGCAGCATAGTATTATGGTTTTTCATAGTCTGTAACCATAACAAGGCCCGATGATCCGTTGTTACCGTGAATCTTCGTCCCCACACGTATGGGCGCAACTTGTTCAGTCCCCACACGATCGCTAGGCACTCCTTTTGAACCGACGAATAGTTTTTCTCCCTCTGCGTCAGCTTGCGACTCAGATACGCCACTGGATGTCTGGTGCCTTCTCTCTCCTGCAGCAAGACGACTCCCAGCGCAAGGTCCGACGCATCTGTAGCCACGATGAATGGTTGCTCATAGTCTGGTGCTATTAATATAGGTCCTTGGCATAAGGCTTGCTTCAAAAGATCAAAAGCCTTCTGACATTCATTCGTCCATACCACACGCTCAGAACACTTTTTCTTTGTCAATTCATGCAAGGGGGTTGCGATTTCCCCAAAATTTTTCACAAACTTCCTATAAAAACCAGCCACACCTAGAAATGCCCTAACTTGTTTTTTGGTTAAGGGGATAGGCCATGCTTGTATTGCCTCCACCTTGCTCCATAAGGGGGTGATTTTCCCACTCCCCACCTTATGTCCTAAATAGTTTACTTCACTCCATCATCACTTTATTGCAGGCCTTAGGCCATCGCAACGTGCATACAAAGTTAAAACATCAGCGGAGCAATAACAACACAATTAAAATTTGCAATGAAAAATAAAACCCAAATAGGACATTAAAACCAATAAGCCTTAAGCAGACTGTAAATCCATTGTAGTTAAGAATTTAGCCCTCAGGTTTTGAGCAGCGAAGGCAAATCTAGCCACATAATAAGAAATCCTATAATCATTATCTCCTAAAACAAACGGGATAAAATGATCATCCAAGCCAGGCCCTTGGCGGTTTATTAAGATATTAAGGAACACAGATCTGGGATGGGAGTAGATGGGGCAATCAAATAAATAATGAGATAGATTTTCCACATTCCCAGTTTGGCATATACATAAGCGTTGTTCATATGAGGTATGTTGATAACGCCCTTCTAACCATGCAGTTGTCATAGTTTGAAATCTCAATGCAGTAAATGAATATCTTAATTTTACCAGGAATTGATATGTTAAATAATTTGCCAGTTTATGATCAAATTTAAATGAACTGTACCATCTAGAAAACTTCGAGTTTAAAATTGACAAGCCATCCAGCCACACGCAGTGATTCACTATATGGTCATGTATATTATACCTATAAATCTCAGAAATTGTATGTATGGGAATATGATATTGTGAAAGGATCAACCGAAATTTGGAGGACCAGTAGTTACTTACTACTGCCACGTCAAAACAAGATCTCACCAATATCCTTAAAGAGGAGTTTGCTAAGATAGCCCAGTAGCGTAATAAAGATTTGTGTATATAAGCGCTAACTGGGAGTAAACCAGTTTCGGCTCTTAAAAGCGCAGATGGGGTACCCGGCGGAAGATTTAAAAGACGTCTAATGAAATTATTTTGGATAGCATCTAACACAGAAAAGGAAGGTACTGACCAACCCCAAATATGTAATCTGGGTCAAAATCTTATTTTGAAAAATTTTTAGAGCTGGGGCCACCATATGCCCCCCTTCCGTCCTGTAAAATTTTAGTAAGGAACCTATCGCTTTAGCGGCCGACAATTTAATGGCCGACAAATGAGTTTTCCAAGCTAAGGTGTCTTGAAAGTTAATTCCAAGATACTTAAATGATCTACATTGGTCTATTGGATGGTTCCCAATAGACCATTTATGCTTTTGATATCTCTTGCCGAAAACCATTATTTTTGTTTTCCTATAATTGATTTGCAGGCCTTCGTTGTTACAATAGCAGTCTAACTTTGACAATAGCCTTCTCAAACCTATAGGAGTAAGAGAAAGGAGGATCATATCATCTGCATATAAAAGAGTGGTGATCTTTCTATTACCTGCAGAGGGTGGAAAAAATTTTAAACCCTCCATTTCATGTACTATATCATTCAGATATAGATTAAATAGAGTAGGCGCCAGCAGGCAGCCTTGTCTAACACCTTTCCCCACTGCTATTGGGTCAGTCAGGTTGTTACCCACTCTAATTTTAAGGGTGTTATTAGAATATAATTCTTTGATTAGATATAGTAGACGTTTGTTGATATTAGTACCCAACAGCTTGGCCCATAAATGATCTCTATCAACAGAGTCAAACGCCGCCGCAAGATCAACAAAAGCGGCGTATAGATGTTTTGTAGGGCCAGCCACCGATTGTCTTGCAAGGAAATAAAGAGTGGCACAATGATCCAATGTGCTCTGTCCTTTGCGGAACCCCACCTGTTCCGGAGCGATAATCTGGTTTTCCACTTCCCATTCTTCCAATTTTTGTAGAAGGAACTTACTATATAACTTTGCCCCTATGTCTAGTAAACTAATAGGACGAAAGTTGTTCGGATCCTCCTTCTTACCTTTTTTGTGAATAGGTATAACTATGCTCTGTTTCCATCCATCTGGCATTATACCTGTGTTGTTGATCTTTGTAAAAAGTTTAGCCAGGATGGGTGCCCACCAATCTGGGAATTCTATAAAGAGTTCAGAGGGGGCCATATCTTCCCCCGGCGCCTTACCCTTTTTTAATGAAGAAATAAGTGTTCTAACATGGGCTGGGGTAACCGGGGGCCAATTAGTGGAAACAGGCTCATAGTAAACTGGATAAGCAATACTAGGTTTGACTGGGGCAGCATATAGCTTACCAAAATGTTCCTTCCACTTTAAAGGGGTAATATTATTAGATGCAAAATGTCTGTAGACACCAGATCCGGCAGCAACCAGCTCCCAGAAAAGGCGATCGTTGCCATCCAGCCAAGCTTGATAAAGTCGCTGCCACTGTAAACTAGCATACATTTCTTTTTTATGCCTAATTAATGATTTGTATGAAGAGCGCAGCTTGCTAAGTTGGTGATGTTTAAAGGAAGTAGGATCCCGTATTAAATTACGAGTGAATTTAATTAATTGGCGCTTAGCTATTTTACACTCTTGATCAAACCAGCTTTTGCCCCTGGACTGTGTTGTGCCAGGGCGATTTTTCTTAATTAGCATTGGTTTAAGTATAGATATAATTTGTTCATAAGCTATGACAACATCTATTTTCGATTCCAAAACTGCCTGCCTAACTTCGGAAATGGTAGATGACTCAAAAAATTGACAAATAAGGGAATGTAAATTTATAGACCAGCGTACTCTGCAGTCTGCGATCTGAAGATCATCCGAGATTGGTAGTATCGGTAAGATCAGTGGATGCAAAAGATTTAAAATCGTTAACAGGGGGAAATGGTCGCTTTCAATTCTATCCAATACAAAAAACCCATCCACCCTCGTGAGTAATGTACCAGACACCAGCATATAATCTACTACGCTGGCTCCCCGGCCGGAAAAATAAGTGAAAGCACCGTTAGATTTATCTATCTGAAAGCCATGTAAACATATTAGCTGATGGGCAGAGATTAATTCCATTAACCTCAACCCTTGTTTGTTTGACGTTCTGTCTCGGGAAGTCCTAAGTTCTAAAGGGTATGACGTGACTGGGCCATGATTTAATAAGAATTCATTCATGCTACCAGAGCCCATCCGAGCGTTAAAATCCCCACAGATAATCATTCCATGTTCAGGATATTGGCATTCCACACGAACAAGGAATTCAGATAATTGGTCCCAAATATTATTTAAGGTTAAAGTCCTGGCTTTATGAGGAGGAAAGTAAACATTTATAACTTACAACTTTCCCATTCACACGGTATAGCATAGATCTGATTGGGGCATGATCTCCAGTATCAATGGAATGTATAACTATACTGGTTCGGCCAGGTTTGTTGCTAAAGAGATTCCTATAGGTTTTCAAAACTCTCAGAATCTCTTCTTTTACTTCCTCCTTCACCTCCTCTGACCATTCCACTTGATCTACCCCTCCTTTGTCTTTGCTTTCCTGTACCAAATCCGGAAGTTCAGGCCCACTTCCCTCAGGGAATAAGGTAACTTGCAACACCTTTGCATCCCTGGTATGGTAAGGCTTTAACATATTTACATGAACCACTTTGTTTTTGTTTAATTGGTCTGTGGTAATTACATACGTCACTGTGTCAAGCTTATCTCTGATGGTATATGGTCCTTCCCAGTTAGCCTGTAATTTGTCATGTTTCCTGGGTATGAACGCCATAACCATATCTCCCACATCATACACACGTTCCCTGGCTGTTCTGTCATACCAGTAACTTTGCTTCTCCTGAGCTTGACTCAAATTCTTTTTCACTACTTCCATCATTGATGTTAATTTATTGTGGAATTCCAATACAAAATCTACTACAGATGTTTTGTACTCTCCCAGAGTTCCTTCCCATGAATTTTTTAACAGTTCCAAAGGTCCCCTCACTTTTCTAGTGAACATGAGTTCAAAGGGTGAGAAGCCTGTTGACTCCTGAGGGACTTCTCTGTATGCAAATAAGAAGCTTCCCAACTGTTCATCCCAGTCTTGTGGGTGATCTTGAACATAGCTTCTTATCATGCCCTTCAAAACGCCATTGAATCTCTCAGTTAGCCCATTAGTGGCGGGATGGTAAGTAGTGGTCTTTAGATGTTTTAGACCACAACATTTCCACATACATTGCATCACTTCTCCCATGAATACACTGCCTTGATCTGTCAGCACTTCATGAGGGAAACCCAGCCTCATAAAGATTTTTAACAAAGCCTCTGCCACTACAGGGGCTTTTACAGATCTTAGTGCTTCTGCGTCTGGGTACCTGGTGGTAAAATCCACCACCACCACTAGATATTTCTTGCCATGCCTTGTGGGTTTGGAAAAAGGGCCCACCAAATCTATTCCCACTCTATAAAAGGGTTGTCCAATTATAGGAAGGGGCTTTAAGGGTGCCTTAGTCTTTACTCCACTTTTTCCCACCTTTTGGCATATACCACAAGATAGACCATGTTGTTTTACATCTTTGGAGATGTTTGACCAATAATAGTGTGCAGCCAGTCTCCTCTTGGTCTTTTTTATTCCCAGATGTCCTGCACATGGGACATTGTGGGCTACCTCTAGCAATCTGGTTCTGTATTTGCTAGGTACTATCAATTGCTTCACTGGTTCACATTCATCCTTTCTCTCAGCGGGCATCCACAGTCTATATAAAATCCCATTCTCACACACAACTTGATTCCTCAGTTTGTCAGTGAAAGGAATCTGTTGGGTCAAGGCTTGCTCCTTTATTTGATTCAAACTGGTATCCTTATTCAGTTCTTCTCTGAAATGCTCTGTCTCTTCCCCAGAGACCAGTTGATACAGTTTGTCTCCTTCAGCAGGCCTGCCAAGGGTTGCTATGGGGACCTGAGGCTCGCAAACAGATTCCACCCTGTTTCCTTCAGCCCCCCTTAACATGGCTTCTGTTTCTCTGCCAAGTTGCTGTCTGGTCACCACATATATTTTCCCTTGTGCCCCCATAACATCTCTTCCCAGTATCACTGGTTCTTGTTGTTGGGCATTAATGCCTACTTTATATCTGCCCTCTCGGCCTCTCCACGCCATTTTCACCAGGGCCACAGGCAAGCTTTCTGGTTGACCCCTCACTCCTTGGATATTCACCGTTTCCTGAGGTAATATTTCTTCAGATTTTATTAAATCTGGCCTCAGTAACGTCTGAGCGGCACCAGTGTCAAGCAATGCCCAATAATTTGCCCCTTGTACACTCACTTCCTCTCTCAGACTTGAATCAAGGTCTGTTACTTCTGTCCAGTTTATCTGGCAGAACTGAACCTTTTTTGTGGTTAGTTCTTTTGATTCTATCTTTACTGCCCTTGTCTGAGCAGGATTACTAATGGGGTTGGCAACCTCACATTGAAAACGTAGGTGCCCCGGTCTACCACATTTGTAGCATAATTTCTCCTCACTTTTAGGGCACACAGATCCACTCTGGGGTGTCCTGTGCCCTTCAGATTTTACTGGAGGGCTCACTCGCTGTGGCACCACATCCTTTCTGCCACCATTATATGGTCTGGGTTTAAACTCTCTTGATGTTTTCCCCACCCAGCCAGTTCTATTGGAGGCAAAGTGATCCGCCATCTCTGCGGCCTCCTGCACCGATGTAGGGGAACGGTCTTTGACCAGGAGCCTTATTTCTGGTGGTAACTGATGGTATAATTGATCCAGTATCATGAGGCTTTTCACCTCTTCCACTGACTGAGCTTTGGCACAACTCATCCACTTTCCAAATATATCCATCAACTTTGCTCCCAGTTCAACAAAAGACCTCCCTGCTTGGATCTGACAGTTTCGGAATAACTTTCTAAAATAGTCAGGTCCCAGTCTGAACCTTTTGTATACTGCCTCTTTAAACTCAGCATAGGTGACGGGCTTGTCTGAGGGGAAATATTGGTATACCTCTGCCAATTCCCCTTTGATCAGGTTTGATAAATACTGCATGTATTTATCTTCAGGTAGCCCCCACAACTGAGCTGCCTTTTCAAAGGTGCTGAGGTAAATTTGAGGATCTTGACCAGGCTCATAGACAGCAAAGTCCTTTGGAGTAATTTTTATTTTTGTTTCATTTCTGTCCTTTCTTGTTTCATCAGAATGAAACTTCTCTCTTTCAAATTTTAACTTTTCTACCTGTAATTCAGCATCCACTCTCATTCTCTCAAATTCCAACTCCCGCTGCTTTTCCTTCTCTGCACCTTCCATCCTCAACTTCTAACTCTCGCTGTTAATCTTTCCCATCAGCTTCCATCCTCAATCTCTCAGTTTCCATCCTCAACTTCTCAGTTTCTATCTCTCGCTGTTTATCTTTTTCCTCAGCCTCAAAGACCCGCTGCTTTTCTTTCTCATCAGCCTCCCTCCTCAATCTCTCAGTTTCCAACTCATGCTCCCATCTTAACTTCTCTCTCAAGTACTCTATATAAGCGGGATTGCTTGAGTATCCTTCTGGGGTCTCTTCTCTGACAGGTTGTTTTTGCTGGGCAGTTGCAAATCCTATAAGTGCTACCCTCAATTCATCTACCCCTTTACCCTCGTGAGGTAAATTGAATGTTATGCACTTCTCCACCAGCTCCTCTCTTTTCATTTTTATATATTCAGCCATGGTGTTTGAGTTCACTCACTCTTTGCCACACACTCTTTGCCAGTCACTCTCACAAGTAATTTGGTTTTGTTATTTCTGTTTGCCACACCACTGTTATGGATTCTCTAGTATTCGTACCACCGCTACAGCCAACACCTGTGATGTATTCTCCTTTGTCACCACGTGTCTTTGGGACTCTCTTTGGTTCGTATCCCACCGCTACTGCCACCACATGTGACGCCCTTCCCTGGCTCTCCCTGTCAGGTTCCTACCTGCTCGTGGTTACTGCCTGTCACTAGGCACCACCAGGGACTCCACCAGTCCGGACTGTCCTTTTTTATGGTTTCTCTCCCCGCTCTAGCACAGATCTCAACAGATCCCCCTGCTAGGCAGCACCACCAGTCACGTCCTATAACCAGTATTCCCAGAGACTCTGCCTGAGTCTCTCTATCAGGTTACCTCTGTGACTGCGTGCTTAAGCTGTCCCAATCCCTTTGTATCAATGCTGATAATTCTGGTTTGCTCTGAATACTTCAGGTGTTATATTTCCCTTCCCCGCTGCCACCATATGTCACTCTTCAGCCTTGGTATTTACCTTACCCTCCCTTCTGGTCTGTGAAACCCCAGCCAAGGATCAGGCCTTTGGTAAACCAAAAGTATTTATTAAATAACAAAGATAACAAAGATTACTTTATAAAGGCACTTAAGCATATGGTTTCATCTATCCCTGAGGTACTGGTCTTAGTATTAATCCAAACTCCACACTCTCCTCACATCCACCAACTCTCCACACAATCTCCTCTCTTAAACCCACCAAAACAACCCACTAACATTCACCATCTACCTCACATCCACCCAGATTTACCTGACATCCTTCCATTTATACTGTCAGCCATTTTAAAAATTCAGCCAATCATCCAGCATTCTACTGCCCATTCACTCCCCCTCCTCTTTCACTCCACTTACCATGTATCTTCTATTCAAACAGCACTTACCATATATACACTAATACAGAAACATCACACACCCCTCCCAAATCTGAATAGATTTTCTTCAGATGAGTAAACTCTTGGACATACAGATCAATCTGCTGGACTTCATTGTTTTTTAAAAGGTTATTTTAAGTCCTAAACCACCTCCACCTCATTATGATGTTAAGTAATGAATGCCTTTTGCATCTGCATAGTTATTGACTATAGGATCCGATGACAGCATATAAATTGGTATGCCATATGGACTGCTAGAATAAGAAGAGCTATGCCGTGTGCCCAATTTTAGCAGTTTTGTTTTTTTGCAATCATGAAGAGACAGTTCAAGAAATGTAATTGTGATTTTCTGTGGTGTAGGTTTTCTACAATGGTTCTAAATGGGTAATGCAAACCTTACTATGGCTCTTGTTCTAATAGTTATGCAGTGCTAGCAGCTGAGCAAATCTTGCAAGGAAAAACATTAAATAGTTTGAGCTGTGAAGCTCCACTTCACTTTAAATACAAACTCTATGGGAATTCTAGAGTAATCCTTGTTATCAATCAGTTCTATATCATTTGATCTTAGGTACTTTTTCTTGTTGGCATTAGAAAATAATTGCTCTTTTAGATACAATAAAATAGCTGTAATGTTCAGTATTGGCCATGTTTTTTGGCTTTCCATCAAACTATTCTTTCTGTTCCCGATATAAACAATAAATTGAAATACTAAGGCTTCCATAATGGATTTTTTAAAAAAACAACAACAACACTCTTGCCTTTACTGTTGCAGAAATGGGTGCATTGTCTGAAAACAGATCAGTATCAGATTTTTTAAAACCTCAGATGACAAAAAGGAAACTAAGTTCCTCAGGTGGCAATACTGTATCTAGTTACCTGGGAGTAAGCTCCATTGAGCTCAGTGAGACTTACTTCTGAGTAATTGCACTGTCAGTTGCTTTACTACTGGATGTTTCTTTAAATTTAAATTTTGCCAATGTTCTGTTTCATCATAACACTCTCAAAGTGCAATTTATGCCCACATATTTGCCAATGGTGTATCCTCGGGCAAAATTCAGAAAGAGAGATAGTCTACAGGATATAGAACTCTTGCAAACTAGAGAATATGTAGATTTTTCTTTTTTAAAAAACTTTGATCAGGCTCAAGAATCAATGAGAATACTATAGAAAGAGGGAATGTGAGCTAACAGACTATGAAAATAGGGGGAATAAAAGATCTTCAGGCAATAATAGGCGTATATTTATCTAAAGAACAAAGTGATGCTTCTATTGATCTGACAGCTTACATTTCGATCTTAGGTTTGAACTATCTAGTATGCATTTCATTTCACCAAGGTTTAGGCACTTGGCAACGTCAGCTGTGCAGCAAAATCTCAGTTGTTTTGGTGTCACCACAAGAGTATCTGTAGGGTAGGGATGGAGGGGAAATTGGATTCAGTTCACATTTAAAGCCAAACTGATCAAAATTCCACTTTCCAAAACAACATGAGAACTGAAACTCAGCCATCCATTGAAATTCACACATCTGAATTTTGTGATGCAGTTCTCCCACTAAACAATGTTTGCCAAAATGCATGTATTAGGAGAAAGTGTGCATAAAAAGTAATATATCAGTGAAAATAATACACAAAAATGCATTATATTAGGAGAAACTGCTTGCCAAAATATTGTTAGGGGTTTGGGGTTGAGATAGATGATATCTATTAGTCCCCTTTCAGGCTCTGATTTGGAATCCTGAGCCTGGGGGTAAGAAACCCACTCTGCTGGTCAGATGAGTTTCTTGTGTTAATCTAATAGAGTGGCCAGGTGGGGTAATGGGTCTATCAGGCGCCCAACAACTGGTGAATGGGCCAGGGAAATCCTTTTGTCATTGACATTCTTTAGGGGAGCCTCCCCTCCCCTTCTGGGGCCTAGGAGAGGCTTGTGTTTTTATTTGTGTCTGAGAAAGGCTGGGAACTGGAGGCAGGCAGAGAGATTTGCTCTCTGCACCACGGCTTTAGGATGCCTCCTGTCAGTGCCGGTGCCAGGCTATTTTGCACCCTAGGCAAGGCTAACTACCTGCACCTCCCAAAAAAATTGCTAACTTCAATTTTCAAAAACATATGTCTTGTACAAAAAATGAAAAGCACAAAACTTGAAACTGCTAAATTTATTTTAAATTGCAAGAATAAGTAATACAACAATCTTTGATTATCTTTCTCAAATACAAAAGAAAATGTTTTAGCACACAAATCATTTTGAATAATCTTGTGAATTGTAATGTTAAAATTTAAGTCTCTTAAAAGATTCAATTTCAGGCACATCAAAATATAACTTTGTGTGCCCTTTCCTTTGCAAATTTTGTCACCAATTCCTTCAGGTCAAGTACTGATGCTTGGGCATGTTCAATTGATATAGCTGCCAAGCCAACTAGTCTCTTTTGCAACATTGTTGAGCATATGTAAGTTTTTATAAGTTTGAGCTTTGAGAAACTGCCTTCACCACTTGCCACTGACACTGGAAGTGTGAGAAGGATCATTAGAGCAACAGAAACATTAGGCACATTATCCAGGAGTTTTTGTTGTAGTATGAAGAGAAGTACTCCTTGTGGTGGCATAGACTTTGGAAGTCTTCAAGCTATTGCTATAAGTTCACAGCACAGATCTTCAGCATCAATATCTTTGTTTCCATTGTGCATCAATGATTTTTCCAAATTCTTGCACATCTTCAGTAGATGTTTTGGTGATACTGCATATATCATACAGGAAGCCAAATAGGGAATTATATTGTTGTAGCTGTTGGAATCTCTCTTCAGCAGATTGTATGGCCATGTCTAAGACAGCATAGTAGAAACCTACTTTGAATTTCTGCTTTGGATCTTGCAGTGCCTCTTCTTGGGCCTCATACTCAAACTGCTGTTTCTTTCTCCTTTTTCTAACCTGTTCTATCTCAAGGTTTGGTAGTATTTTTAGCTCCTTTGCAATCTCAGTAGCATCTATCAAAACTTGTTGAAAACCTTCATCACACCTGCAGCCCACAAGGTAATTCTTGGTCACTTGCAATTGGCTTGTAGCTGAATTTAAATCAGCTTCCTTATTTTGTAGTAGCTTGCTTGTAAGATTGACTTCAAAAAGGATGTTGTACCATGTACCAAGGGATGGCACAAACTTGAACTTACAAGTTGCATCAGCAAGGGCCTTAGCTTCAATTCGAGAAGTATTTCCAGATAAACCTTTTAGGCTTGTGTCATCCAAGATCTCTATTAAAGCATCATATATACTACCAAGATGATATCTCAGTGGTTTCAAAGCATCGATCCGACTCTCCCATCTTGTTTCACTCAATGGCTTAACAGTTATGCCTAAGTCTAATACATGGCTAGTTAGAATTTGTCAACGCTGAGTCAATGCAGAGAAATAATTATAGATCTGTTGAACCAAACTGAAGAAACTAGTTGCTTCCACACAACACTTAGCAGTATCATTGACTACCAAATTTAAAGAGTGTGCATTGCAGGGCACAAAAAAAGGCACACGGGTTTATGTCCAGGACTCTCTTTTGTACGCCATTTTCTTTGCCTTTCATGTTATTCCCATTATCATAACCTTGACCATGCAGATTGTCAATTGGTAATCCCATTTGCTCAAGCTGTCCAAGAAGAGTTTCTGTCATAAAGGCACCTGTAGTCTCCTTTAGTGGAACAAATCCCAAGAAATGTTCTCTTATGATAACCTCAGGCTCAGACATCTCATTAACTGATGGTTTGATTACATCAACATAATGTACAATCATTGTCATTTGTTCAATATGACTAACATCAGGTGTGCAGTCCAGAATAATTGAGTAGTATAATGGGGAATTTTATATATCCACATTTATAAACATAGATATTAGAAAATATGTTTTAAAATCAAAAGGAACCAAGCAAAAATCCAGAGGCCCTAGAATCAGGCTTGTGGATAAAGAAGCAGGCAGCTGTCACAGAGATGTTCTGTTTCTTTGCCAAGACCCGGCTGATGCATGACTGACAGAATATTAATTACCCTATTGTTTGGAATCAAGGAGCGTTTAAATGTGAGAAAAGCTGTGATTGATGTAATAAGTAGGAAGTGCCAATATTTGATTCTTGGGTAAAGTTATAATGCCACCTAGAGGAAAAATCTGTAATAATTATTAAATGTTTAATGAAAAGCAATAGTGAGATTTTATAATGATTTTAAAACAACTCAGTATTTACAACTTTATAAGTGTGTTTTCATTTAGAAAAAAGGTGGTGGTTTCATTAAGAAAAAGGTGTGGCCTGCCTCCTCTATATATTTCTGAGGCTGAAAGATACTAGTTAGCCAGAGTCACCCAGTTTTCCTTTGTCTTTGTGGTTTCACAATGTAGCTCAGGGGTTTAAACAAAATCCACTGAGTTGTGTATTTCATAAGTAAAGAAATGGGATTTCTGAGAAAGTATAAGAACATATAAGACCCCTATAGCTATTAAAATCCTGTGATGCTCATGAGATTTCAGTTACCCTGAATTGAGGTAAAACCCAAGCAGGTCTACCTGGTCAGCCTGACCCATTAGAAACAATGCAACAATGGAATGTACCAAGTATGCTTGAAAGCATATCCACAATAGTAACTGTTCCAACTAGAACCAAAATTCATTAGTCTTGAAAAGACAGTAGGACAATGGAGACATTAATGATATGGACAGAATCTTGGAATCACCACTGGAGTTAGCTAATAATTTCTGATTGGTTGGAACGATTGTAGAGAGGAGGAACTGTGATGTTGGGTGGGCATGAACTCATGAGATTGGTGAAATCATTGTCACATGCTGTAACTGTACTCTATAAAAGGGCTTGCACACAGTGCCTCGGTGCAGTCTCCTGGATGTTTCTGGGGGCCTGACCCTACATGTGCATATGCATACGCTTGTAAAGAATAAAGGCCTACCTTTTGCTTCAAGCCTGTGTCCTCAAATTATTTTTAAGGACCCCCAACAAAAGATCCCAATGGAGAAAGAATTCTCCAACAGTATTTGGCTGAGTTTGCATGTGCTAAAATTTTCTGCTTTATAGCACCTGCTAGAAGCTGTATAAATTCATTTTGGATATCTTTTCCTAGGTAGTGAACCATTATTTCTTGATCTTTAACTCTGCACAAACGTTCATTCGTGATAGGATCAAAAAGGGCTAGATATTCTACAAACTTCAAAAAAATTCCATTGCTAGCACTGTACAACTTTTCAGTTGTAGCATGAAATGCCAAGTTTTGTATGCCAAGAACTATGACCAAAGCAATCAAGCGTTCCAAGATTTGTCGCCAATATTATTCTTCTTGCCTAATTTTCTGCTGGTTAATATCATCAATTGTTTTTCCTTTAGATAAGCGCAATTCAAGTTCTCTCCAGGTCTGATAGTTTTCTAAATGGTCAGTATTCCTAAAATTGCACAAACGCTGTTACTCACTTGAGTATAAAAAGGATAAATAAAAAAAAGAAAATAGAAATTTTTCATAAGACTTTATAATTAATTATATTCCATAGCACTGTTGTGGTATTTATCTTAAAATAAAAAATATAAATTATCAGTTCCATTTTTACAAGGATTAAAAAAAACTAATCTGTATAAAACTGTGCCCCTCAAAGGTCAGTACTGCGTGTTGACGTGTGTGCGTTGTTCCGTGAAACAGCATACATTACGTTGGAGTTAAGTTGAGCAAGAAACTTCTTCAGAGCATTAGAGCATGTTAAGAGTCTTTATTAAGACATTATGGCCAAAGGCTTAAGAGTAAATACATGTTGAGTTTCTTCAGTCACCCCCCTTCTGGTACATCTCTCTCCAAAGGTAAACACAGAAGAGAACCTCTCCGTTCAGAGGCAATACACAGAAGACACAGCTTAACACAGATAGCTGCTAGAACTTTTCCCAGTCTATCGCGATGATTACCATAGCAACGGCCTTGGCAGTCCGTTCCCAGACTGGGCAAAGACATAACTCCCCCTAGTTACAGTTTTTCAGACTTGATGGAAAACAGACTCAGTGACAGTGCGGTTCAATGGTCAACACTGCGCCCCTCTGAGGTCTGTGCCCTAGGTGGCTGCCTAGTTGGCCTAATGATAGCACCCGCCCTGCCTCCTGTAACCCTGATGAAAAAGCTGGATATTGGACTGCTGATGCCTTGGACCCCTCCATCCTAAGCTTAGGTTGGAATGTGTGTAAATAAATAAATCATATTTCATAAAGCCACCACAGTCTCAGCTGACCTTCTTCCCAAGGAAACCAAACCCAGGGCAAGCACAGGAACCCCTGGAAATCTCACCGCTCGAAGACTGGGGTGGCGTGCAACAATATGTACATTAGTCAAAACTGCATACAAAATGTGCATAACAGGAGAAATTCTCACTAAAATGCTGGAGAATTTTCATGAGGATTTTTTTTGTTAATCTCAAATTGCTGCAGAAAGGTGGAGAACCAAATTTAAGACTGGAAAAATGAGAAACTGAGAGAAACAAAATTGACAGATCCTTCCATCCTTATTGCAGTGTGGTGCCAATGAAAAGAATAGTTGATCACATCATCCTAGTGGGATGCTTTGAGCAGGGCTAGCGCCAGGCATGCTCTGGTGCACACACACGTACACACATGCACCACCTAACAGTCTCTCCTGTCTTTTGCAGCTGCACACACTGTGCGCGCAGGGGTGCCATTAACCAAGATGGCAGCTGAGGTTTCCCTAAGGGGCTGAAGCTTCTGCTGCCATCTTCGTTGATGGCACGCATGGTGCTACATATCCTTCCCATTTGAAAGATATCACTGCCAGAACTCAACCAAGATGGTGGCACGGGCATCAACACCTTAGGGAAACTTCAGCCACCATCTTGGTTAATGGTAGCCCTGCACGCGCAGTCGCAAAAGGAAGGAAAGACAGGTAGGTGGAGCTGGCGAATGGGCGGGTGGCTTTCAAGTGCCCTCCTTGCGATCTGTGATGTTCCTGTATGTGAATGTAATGTAAATATGGTAAGTGCAGGTTTATTATAGGAAATATGGTAAGTGGAGTGAGTGAGAAGGGGGAGTACATGGGCTGTAGAATGCTGGATGATGATTGGCTGTGTGTTTGAATGGCTGAAGGTATAAATGAGAGGATGACAGTTGAGTAGGGGAGAAAGTTGTGGAGGAGGTAGGTTGGTTGAAAGTGGTGGGTGTTGAAGGTTGTCGTAGAGAGAAGGTGGCTGTTGAGAGATTGGATTAGGAGTTCTGAGGCATATATTAAGAATTAAGAACATAAGAGAATCATATATGAAACCATGCGCTTGTCAACAAAATCTATAAGTAATCTTGTTATTCCTGGTGTTAGCAATAAATATTTTCTTGGTTTACTTAAAGCCTGATTCCTTAGCTGGAGTGTACAGACGGGGGGGGGGAAGGCAGGGTAACCAAGACTGAAGAAGAAATTGTATCTAATGGTGGCAGCGATAAAGGAGGAGATATTGTATCAACATTCAGTACCACAGATCTGTGAGCTTCATAGGCAAGAGGCTTCAGGGGGGTTGGGAATTACCTAAACACACAGACACAAGGTATCAAAATAGCCAGGAAGAGACTAAGGCACAGTCTAGAGGCTATACTGGATACACAGAGTGTTGGGTAGTGTGGCCTAGCAGGGGGATCTTTTGAGATCTGTGCTAGAGCGGAGAGAGGTAAAAATAAACACGACAATCCTGACTGCTGGTAGCCATGAGTGAGAGCGTCACAGGTGTTGCCAGGTGAAAGACGTCACACAATCCATGGCAGCTATCTGCAGATCGTGGAAGGGGAGCGCTACTTCTCCCCCACCCTATCGAGGGGCCCTCAGCCAGGGCCCGACCTGGCTGCCCTTTGGCGCTGGCCCTGGCTTTGAGTATGGGCAGTATAATAGTAAGTATTGAACTGCATCCCCAAGCACAATGCCAGAAGGACTTTTAGTTTATGGACCTATATCAGCTTGGTCAGTCAGAGGACAAAACAAACAATCCACAGGTCGAGGACATCCGAAAAACAACCAAACTTTAGTATCCCATTGGTTGTCTTTTTAATTGTTTTTTCAACCATATAACGTAGAGATATAACTTAATCTGCAATCCTATGCACATTTACCTGCCAGTCTGGGCTTCTTTGGGAGAAAGGGTATGATATAAACTGAATAAATAAATAAAATAATCAGATTCATAGGGACTTCCATCCAAGTAGACAAGTATCTAAGACTGCACTGTCAGATATAGAACTTGAGCCCTAACTTAGATGTAAACAGCAAATGTGCATATCAGCATGGAAAATATTCCTTGTTCAATCCCTGGCAACGCCAGGTAGGGCTGAGAATATTTCCTGTCTGAAACTCTGGAAAGCTACTGCCATTCAGTCTAGACAATAATGAGCTAGACTGGCCTCTGCAAATCCTTCTCATTTGGAATACCAAAATTCAAGAATTTGGAAAATACGGAGTTTCTAGATTAGCTTTTTGAGGGGGGTGGGTAAGGAATAAGGGAAGAAGAAAAGATCCAGTTGGACTTTGTTCTCTCTTCAGGGAGGGGACAGGAAAAAGGACTTGGGGTAAAAGCTGGTGCCACCACTGACTGCAAGCAGGCAGATCTGATGAGGTTTAAATTTATTTATTTTCTAAACCGGGGTGGGTGACAAGCACTATTAGTGTATAGGTGAAATTAGGATTTTTGTCCCAATGTACATCACTTTACACTTGCTAACATTGAACCAGATTTGCCATTTTAATCCTAATTCACGCAGTTTTGAGAGAGTTCTTCATGACCCCTTTTAGTTTTAAACACCCTGAACAACTGAGTGTCATCAGCAGTAAACTTGGCCACCTCAGTGATCACTTCTAACTCTAGGTCATTTGTGAACAAATTTAAAAGCAAGACTGGGGAGTGGACAGCACTGGGTTATGTATGCCAATGGCTGGATTTGATAAAAGACAGTTTCATATCCTTCCCATTTGAAATATATCACTGCCAGAACTCAAGAATACGGAAAACACTTTGAAAAGGACATCTGGGATTTCTAGTATAGCTTTTTTTGAGCAGGGGGGGGCATGAACAAAAGCATTCTGCAGACTTGGGTTCAAAAAACTTTGACAAAAAGCAGAGAGCACATATCCAATCATTAGCTCACTCACAAATTTGATGCAGTAGCATCAAAAATTGTTGGGGTTTTCTTATAAATATTTTTATTTATTTTAAAGTGTCAACATGGCAAACAAACTTAGGTAAAAACAAAAAAATAAGTCACAGTGAAACATTGTGCAGAGTATGCTTTGTTTTGTGGGGTTGTTTGTTTACTTGCATAATGCTTACTACATTATACTTACTAAGAAAGTGCAAAGCCTCCTGCTCCAGGCTGAAGATCAAAGGGCTTCCTTCAGAGCAGGGCTGGAAGGAAGGGAAGATATGTAGCCCGCAGTGAGCAACCAATTCAGCTCCATGCAGAGAGAACACTGTCTGTTTTTAGCAGGCATTAGAAGGCATGCACACAACAGAGAAATAAGTGGTTTGCCGTGAAGCCCCAATTCAGTGGGAATGACTCAGCTCCCTTGAACAGTAAGGAGGATGGTAAAGAATTGAGAAGCCCAGAAAGCAAGCAGTGTGTTGGGCAGGCAGGAGATGCTTTTTTACTGATGGGGAGGTGGAGAGTGGCAGTGGCAGCAGGGGCGGTATAGTGTCGGGCCGGCTTAGAACAGTGGGCCCCTGTTAGGTTGTGGGCCCTCAGCCAGTGCCCTACTTGGGGTCAAGGCTGAAGAGCAATTATGATATAGCAGGTATTTATAAGAGGTCTATTCATGAGTAGGCAGTCCCTGAAACTCCTATACTACCAGCAGCTGAGGTTAGGATGTGGTCTAGGAGGCTACAGTATACAAGGTCTCCTTGAGGTTTGTAGTTACTGGAAAAAGTATAGGTTTCTGGCTCCTTGTACCTGAGTCTAATGCCATTGCCTTGCTAAACTCCCTGTGATATTGACCTTAGACTGTTTTCTGGCTTTGCTTCTGGATCACATTTTGGACCCAGATTGATTCCCCATGCTGGACCTTGGCTTCTTGAGACTTTCCTGCACCCTGAACCCCACTTTCTTGGATTTTTTTGCTAAAGTCCTTTGTCTCCTGAGACTGAGACTCTAGCCCCTGAGGCACCTCTTGGAGTGTGACAGTCAGGGCCAGCACCAGGGGGAGGCCAGATTGGGCCCCGACTGAGGGCCCCTGGGGGCCCCTCTTAGGGTGGGATGGTAGTGCTCCTGTTCTGCAATCTGCAGCAGCGTAAGCTCCCAACCCTGCCACGGATTGCAGAGTGGGAGCTCCCAGGCACCTTCCCCCCAATATAGTTAATGTGGGCCACACATGCCTCACCTACCTCTACTGCACCTGTACATGACATGTGCGCTGCACAGGCATGCCTGCCATCAACCAAGATGGCGTTAGAGACTTCCCTAAGGGGCTGATGCCCCCACTGCCATCTTGGTTGATAGCAGGAGTGCTTGCGCAGTGTACACATGCCTGCCATCAACCAGTGGCGTCACGAGGGTTGGTGTCACCCGGTGCGGTAACTCATGGTGTCACCTCCATGGACCTCCTCCCATACCAGACCATACAGAATCCTTAGTAATGTTTTTTGTACTAATGTTACTCGTAAATCGTAATATCACTGAATAGTAGTGACATAAACAACTAGCAAAATTAAAATTACACCTTTAAATTACAATATCATACGCACAGCCTAAATGTATTTACATTTATACATAGTCTCATGTGGTTAAAGTGAAAATTCGGTAAGAAAACAATAGAATTTGAAGTAAAAACATTTAAGAACTACATCAAAATTATGTTCATCTTAACATTAAACTTTACTGTTACATGAGATACATTAATGGATTAGGTTTGCATAATCAATAACGGCCCAAATAATGTAGAAGTTGTAGACAAATGCATATGGAAATATCCGCATAAATGAAATAATACCAAAAAAATAAACAGGAACAAATACACAAACATTTCAGCACTTAGTGAACATCTCGACTAAATCAGAACTTTCCTTTCCTGGCCTTCAAAGCTGCGAACTTGTGAATCACTTCATTGAAATCAATGCCTTTCGCCAACTCACTTTTAATGGATAATATCGCAAGATCAGAAATCCTTGACTGTCCCATGGTAGATCGCAAATAGTTCTTTATAAGTTTCAGCTTTGAAAAGCTCCTCTCACATGAAGCCACAGACACACAAATTGTCAGAAATAATTGAAAGGCTTGTGGAGGGTCTTCAGTAGGCGCCGAAAAGATAACAGATGGTGCCTGTCTAATATTTAAGGTAAGGGGAGGGAATTCCAAAGGGGAGGTGCCACTACACTAAAGGTCCATTATACTGCATCCTGCCCAGAGGAGCCAATGGCCAGCCTAGGTGGAGCTGGTCTGTAAGGTTCTTCATTGAGAAGCTGCGGTGACACAGATCACCGCATAGGGCAATGGTCAGCACAGTTCCTCCCAGAAGGTCACAGACCATAGTTTGAGAATCTCTGGATTAAATTTGTTAAAAACATTTTGATTGACTGAAAAAGTGCCCCTGATTAATCAATTTATTGATTGATTGATTTAGAACATTTATATACCGCTTAATAATTAAGTAGACCACAGCATGCAAATGGAAACCTGAAGTATAGTGCTGTTTTCCTTGGGCAAAAGATGGAGAGAACAAAGAGTTAAAAGTGGTGTTGTGGGGCAGGGAAGGAAAATCTCCCGAAGGTCCCTTTCAGCATCTGAGGGCTTCTTCATGCAGTCCAATGCAAAGGGGGCATCCAGACTCCGCAGTCCCCATTGCAGGAATCTCCACGAACCTCCTAGTGAGGGAATTTGGGAGGAGGGGAGGTCGATCAGAACTCCTCTCCCACCTTTGCATGGATGGTCAGGTTCGTTTGGGAACCTGAAGTGTCGGAAGTCTTAGCAAGAGGCCAAATCTCCCATCTAGGTGTGCAATGGAGGTTTCTTCTTTGGATCCTGCATTGAGAGCGCCGTGGGAGAGATGAGGGTTCCTGCAGCTCCCAGCATCCTTAACGAATTGCAGTCCCTGGGTTTTTTTCCCCCCAACGATGGGGGGGATGCGCTTTAAAGGCATGCTGTGTACGAACCAGAGACCAAAGAAGCGTTGAGCCAGAGCTGCCCCACTCCCCAAATTGGACATAGTAGAGTCTACTATGGCTTTAAAAAAAAATCATGTGGGATGTGGTAAATGGTGAATGTGGCCTTGCCAGCAGGAGGGGGCCAAACGAGCGCAATGTCCCTTTTCCATCTCGCGGAAGTGCCTGCGCTTTAACTTACCTAGGCGCAGTGGCGTCGGCAGCAGCAGCTTGTGCAGGCTTCCTTCTCTGAGTCCTTTGATGATCCCTCTGGCGACCCAAATTGCGAAAGCGCCGCCGGTTTCTAGCCGCAATTACTCAAGTCTCTCTCGAGGAAGAAAGGAAAGGAAGGCTCGGTGGGCATCGCAGGACTCTGCAGTGCGTGGGACTGAGAGCCAACAGCGTGGTGAGCGAGCCGCCGCACCACACCTTCCACGTGTTAGCGCGGGGCGGGAGCAGGGCAGCTCTCCGCCTGTTAGCTTCCTGCTCTTCCCCGCCCCGCGCCTTCCATCGCTGCGTGGGCTTCCTGCTCTTTCCTTGCGTGCCGCGGCCGCAGCTATCGCCTTCCTCGTGTCAGCACAGGCAGGGCAGATCTCCGCCTGCCTGCCCCGCTTCCCGGCGGTGCCTGGGGGGGGTGGCTCTGGGTGTCACCCCTGTCTCATGGTGTCACCTGGTGCAGCATGCACGTGCCGCACCACCCTTGTGACGCCCCTGCCATCAACTAAGATGGTGGCAGAGGCTTTCCTAAGGGGCTGATGCCCCCGCTGCCATCTTGGTTGAGCATGGTCAGGCATGAGTGCATAGTGCACACGTCATTTACAGGATTGATAGAGGTAGTTGGGATGCACAGGGGAGTTTAACTGCCCAACATGGCCTGCATGGAGGCATTGCACTCCAGTGCTGAGGGCCCAGGGCAGGCTGGTGCTGGCCCTGGTGACAGTTTATAACAATGCAGTTACATCCATTATTAGATGAGTCTGGGATTTTCAAATGCATTTCCTGCAAATGCATATAACTTGATCTCTTGACCAATTGGACATACAGTACTTGGTCTGTAAATAATAAACAGCAGAATTAGTAAAAAGAAAAGAAAAAAGGAGTGTTTGTTCAACTAATGGTGGCCATAGGTTCCTATTATATCTGAAAGAGGATTTTGTGACATTACTGTGCCTATTATTGTATTGCTTGTGTATAGGGGCTGCTCTTTTAACCCCACCCCAGCATCCTGCCTTTCAACTGTTGTGAGTTATGTGTGGTTGTGTGTAAAGAAAGCCCAAAGTGTGAGTAGGGCTCTTTGTGAATGGGACACCTGATAGTGTGGGTGTCCACAATTGCCACAACACATGAGTGCCAATCTAGCCACTGAAGAAGACTTTATATTGAAACATGCTTTACAAAATTATGTAAAGAACACTCATTTTTAATTGGCATTTGGCCCATAAACCAAATGTAGGTGTGCATTTCTTAATATTTGTATGCAATATATATTTTATCTTATGAAATATTAAAAAATATTTTCATGTTTGTAAGCAATTGAGTATTTTACCTTAATTCTTATTTCATAACAGTAACCTTATTAATGGCTGGTATTAAAGCTCCAAGTTCTATGATGTACTGTTCATGTACTTTTCTTTTTAAACAAATTATTGTTAATTTGTGTTTTTTATCTTCCTTTTCTGACCTGTCCTGGAAGCTTTGCTGAAGAATGGAATACCATTCTTTTAAAGAAATATGGGGAAAAAATGAAAGACTGAGAAGCCACTTCACAAAAAGTGCTAATTCATAAAAAATAGAAAGTTAATGCATGACAAAACAACTACGGCAGCCATACTGGTATATTTTCAACCTTTTGAAGATAACATGAAAATAAAATGTGGAATTGTGGGGCTAGAGGGAAAGGAGTTGAATAAAATGGTTGAAGCAATTTTTTAAAGACCTCTTTAAGGTTTCCTGGAGCTGTGTCTTCTCACTTTAATGAATGTCAATGAGCAGAGGCAAATAGCTCCATTTTCCTCACACTGGGGGCAGCTGCTTTCAACCTGTAGTAATGTTTGGTGCTAGGATACAGATCTAAATTTAATCTTTCCTCAGGACAGAAGTGCAGGGGGAGATTGCAAATTAACTTGAAGGTGTTTGACAGCCCTGTGAACTTGTGAATAAAACATTTGGAATGGTGGGTAAACATCTTTTGACTCTCCATCAGTTTGCTAAACCAGGGGCGGCAGACTCTGTGCAATCTGGAGAATTCCCATGTGTGTTTCAGTGCAGAAGGAAAGGAGACCCTTCTATGGATCCCTGCAAACAGGCTAATTCCTCTTCAGGCTAATGTATATCCAATTCCCATACCAATTAAATGGAACTTTGCAGCATCACATTTAATGCAGAGAGATAATTCCTCATTTAATCACTGCGTCAGATGAAGCTGCAGCATTCACTTTACAACCTGTCTCTTTTAAGCAACTAGGAACTAAAGCTGAGCTTATGGAGAGGTGCATTTCATAAACATTTCCTTCATTCTCAAAATATATCTGTCCTTCTTAGTAATCTTGCAGGAGGGGAGCTGGAAATTGCTCCTTCACTGCCTCCACATCATTTGCTCTGTGATCCCCTGGTGCTTAGCCTACAACAAATTGAATTATGCAAGATATCTGTTAGTATTAAGGATGTACAAATCAGTTTGAGTTTCTCTCAGCTTCTTTTTCCAAACCTAGGTTTATTTCTCCACATATCCACATGAGTTTGCAATTTTTTTTAAAAAAAGGTCCTCATGAAAATTCATCAGCATTTTAGTGTGAGTTTCTCCTCATATAAACATGTTTGTATGCACTTTTGCCTAATAGACAGATTCTTGCAAAGCAATTTCCCCTACTATAATGCATTTTAATGTTATTTTCACAGATATATTTATGCATACTTCTGTACACATTACTTGCCTGGAGAACTGCATGGCAAAAATCGGAGAAGTGAAAAATTTGAGGGATGGCTGTTCTGTTTGTGTATTGTTTGGGAAAGGGCAAATTAGGTAGCTTGTCTTCAAATGCAAATTGAAGCAAATTTCTCTCCCATCCCTAGCTGAGGACTGTGACGTCCTTCCCTGGTTCTCCCTGTCAGGTTCCCACCTGCTTGTGGCTACTGCCTTTCACTAGGCACCACCAGGGATACTACCAGTCCGGACCGTTCTTTATATGGTTCTCACTCCGCTCTAGCACAGATCTCACTAGATCCCCCTGCTAGGCAGCACCACCAGTCACGTCCTATAACCAATACTCCCAGAGACTTTGCCTGAGTCTCTAGCTGGTTACTTTTGTGACTGCGTGCTTATGCTGTTCCCAACCCCCTTGTATCTTTATAGATAATGCATACAACTCTGGGTTGCTCTGGATACTTGAATTGTTATTATTCCTCCCTTCACCGCTGCCACCATTAGATACTGTTTCTCTTCAGCCTTGGTAATTACCTTGCCCTCCCTTCTGGTATGTATATCCCCCAGCCAAGGATCAGGCCTTTGGTAAACCAAATAAGTATTTATTAAATATCAGAAATAACAAGATTAGTTTTAGAATGTTTCACAAGTGTATGGTTTCATCTATTCCTGTTTTGTACTTGACTTATTATTAATCAGAACTCCAACTCCCTCTTTCTCCACACTCCTGACCTCCACCCTCAAACACCTCTTTCTCCACACTCCCAACATCCACCCTCAAACACCTTCTTCTCCACCCTACTAACATCCACCTCGATTCAACTGTCATTCTTCCATTTATACTCCCAGCCATTCAAACGCTCAGCCAATCATCCGGCATTCTACTGCTCATGTACTCCCCCCTCCTCTTTCACTCCACTTACCATATGTCTTCTATATAAACAGCACTTACCATATTTACACTATAAGCAAGAACATCACAAGGACCAACACATTTCAGCCTCTAATCTGATGCATTAAGAACACTGCAACAGAATTTAAGCGTCCTCCTTGGATATTTGAAAGAGACAGTGCAAAAGGGAACTCCCCGTGCAGACCTGCAAAGGTCCAGAGTGCAAAAGGGCGAGGAAGCCACATTAGCGGTTGTGAGCCTTGCACAAAGCTAGTGAACCCACCTGCAGAGAATCAGGATATCAGGAGCATTTCTACTGCAAAGGGAATTTCTCAGAGCATTGCCTCCAATTTGATGGATTCCTGTCACTGGGGAGCAATCTATGGTATATTCCTTTATTTTGTAAATTGCTTAGAGGTTTTTTACAATCAAGCATCATAAATTTTAATAAATAAAATAAATTATTCCTTTTATCCTTCCTGTATGTCTTGTCCTTCTAGATTGTGAACTACTGGGAATGCACTGTTTTATATATATATTCCATTTCTACATGGTGATAATGATTTTTCTTTATCAAGCACCTCTAAGTAACACTTGTTTCTAGTGAACTGCTAAATGTATGAAGCTGCCTTATATTGCATCAGATCATTGCTTTTGTCCAGCCCAGAGCTTGGAAGTAACGAATTACGTGTAATTAATTACTTTTTGAGGAACGAGTGGGTAATTCCTTTACATTTTGACTGTAATAGAACTAGGAGTAATTTTATTATTTTTGTGGAGTAATTGTAATGTTTCCAGCATTACCTTTGGGCATTACTGAGGGGGGGGAAGCAGGGGAAGTCTTCTGCTCCTCTGATTTGTGGATGAAAATCATGTGCCTCAAACTGGACTTCTGTGCAGTCTCGCTCTTCCCTCAAGCTCTGTGGGTGGGTAGGAGGCCACAAGGGAAGAGGTGGAGAGTGAGATGGGGTGGAGTGGAGAAAACAATTGTTTAAAAAAATGGATGGTGGTGGTGAATGGAGAGGAGGGAAAAAGGAGCCAGAGGGCAAGAACATGGATAAAGGAGGAGGAGGAAGCAGCAGCAGAATAGAGATAAATAACTGTGGAGGTGAAAGAAGACAACATGTGTGTGTGTGCGTGTGCGCACGCGCGTGCGTGTGTGTGTGTGCGTGCGCGTGCGTGCGCGCACAAAGTGGTCTCCACCATCCTCTCTGGCTACTGTGCTGCATTTGCAGTATTTTAACTTTTTTGTATCTCGGGGAAATGTTTGCTTGGGTGAGTGTCCCTTAGTTGGTGGCAGGGCAGGGTCCGGGAGGTGGTTAAGTGAGAGAGATTATGCTTGCTGGCTGAATGCGGCGGCTTGACGTGCAAAGATCTGAGTAGTGGCCTCTGCCTCCCTCCCTACTTCCCTTACCAGCAGAGAGACCACCATTGCCATCTTATGGATAAAAAGAATTATTCTACTACCTCTTTATGTGTATGATTATTGTTAATGTTTTTTTAGGCTACTTAGATGTGCAGTAGCCAAGGCCAGCACCTTGTAGGTGTTTTTTAAAAAAAGTAACTGAAGTGTAATTGTAATTATTACTTTTGAGAAAAAGCAAACGAATCAGTTACTTTCAGAGCAATTGTAATTGCAACGGTAATCACTACTTTTTTGGGCCATGTAATTGTAACTGTATTTTTTTACTTTTTAAAAGTAGTCTTCCAAGCTCTGGTCTAGCTAGTATTGGCTGCTGACAGTGACTCCCCAGAATTTCAGGCAGAGTGCTGTTGTAGCCAAGATATCAAAGAACCATTTCACTGGAGATGTCAGGGATTGAATTTGGGACTTTATAGAAGCAACACTCACACTTTATTAGGGAGCTAAGGCATCTCTCTAAACCAGGTGTGGGGAACCTTTGGCCCTCCAGAGTTGCTGAACTACAACTCCTGTCATCCCAGGCCATTGCCCATGTTTGCTGGGGCTGATGGGAGTTGTAGTGTAGCAACATATGGAAGGCCAAAGGTTCCCCACACCTGCTCTAAACTGCTCATTTATTTTAGTGTAACTCCTCCCCCTCCCCAAGCTTCAGGACAAATAATAATTGAAAAAAGCATATAAAATACCATGAAAAAACCCATGAAAACAAAAGCTTAATATTCACTCAGACTAAAATACAATCCACCACATATCTTCCTGCGTAAATAAACTAGCTACTGGGGAACCCACACCCTACTCCTCAAATCACCCTGTTGGAGTTTTAGCAGTTGGAATACTTTAACACCCCAAAAACATGACTGGTAATCCAGGCCACTTCTTCTTAGTCTACATCACAAGGATTAAGTCTGAAATTGTCATTTTAAATTGATGTTGTGCTCAAGGAAGTCTAGGAAAAAGCCACGAAGGTGCCTGTTCTGTACTGTTAGATTGGTCTAAAAAGTGTTAGGAATGTGGAATTTTGGAGATTATCAATTCTCCTGGACTTAACTGTTTAGTTGCTATCCCTGCTTTGCCTTCAACTTGTGTAGCTGTTAAAGCTGAAGAGCAAAGTGACAAGGTAATTTGATGCTGTCATGGGAGGCAGCAAAAGTGAGTCACAGGGATACATATACTTTCATTATTGAGGTAAGAGACAGCTAAGGACTGTATATATCTTGTAACCCAAATCAACACACCTTTCTAGGTCAGGTTCAGGCCAAGTGGCTTTGGTACCAGTTTTACCACTGCTTCACCAAGTAAATAAGCCATAATTATTGTTTTATTTATGTATTTTATTTTGAGTAAAACACACATATACATTCACACAAACTATTTGGGATTAAAACAGCAGGATCCTGAGCAACCTTAACCAGAAGCACGTTACAAGGTAGTCACGACTACCAAATGAATGAATATAATGTATTTATTTCATTTATTATTAAAAAGCTGAAGGTTGCATACATAGTTCTCCTCATTTTACCTTCACAACATCTCTATGAGGGAGGTTAGGCTGAGAGAGAGGGTGGCTGGTCCAAGGTCACCCAGTTAGCTTCCATGGCTCAGTGGGGATTTGAAACCTAGTCTCCCAGATTCTAGTCCAACACTAACAACTATACCACACTTGTTCTTTGGTTGTAAAACTGCAGTTTCAAAAGAAGGCAAAATGTTACCTGCATGCTCTGGTATGTCAAAATACTTAATGTTAAATACAGATCAAGCAAAAATATCAAGCAGAATACTGGTTTTTGCTAAGAAGCCAGTGGAAAGGTGGTCAGTCTTTGTCATTGTGTCAAGATGCTGATAGATGACATCAACCAGAAATAACATACTGTCTGAAAAAGTTGAATAACCAACCTGTCTCTATATCCAACTGCCACTGATACCAATGAGAGCCTGTGGCTTGTAGGGGTGCAGATTAATTCCAGATAGGCAATTAATAGATGTGCACAGGTATGAATGGCTCCTCTGCCCTGGGGCATTCTTACTTGTCTCCAAGCAAGCCACAGCTCATGCATATTTGGGGAGAACAAACACTTTTTTAGGCTTTTCATAGATCAAAGAATTAGATTGCCATTTCTGGGACCCAAACTATACTAAAAATAGAAACATTATCCTATTAAAAATGAGAACACCCAGAAACATTAATGCTGCTGTAACTGGCAGTGAGTAAAATCCATGAGGTGACAGTGTTTCATCTCTGTACCCTGGAA
This sequence comes from Rhineura floridana, assembly GCF_030035675.1. Classification (NCBI taxonomy): domain Eukaryota; kingdom Metazoa; phylum Chordata; class Lepidosauria; order Squamata; family Rhineuridae; genus Rhineura; species Rhineura floridana. Next base: position 104,416,673 of record NC_084486.1, read on the forward strand.
TCCTTCCAAAGTACCGAGAAACTCCCTGTAGTGCTAGCTAATGACAGGATAATTTAGCTTGCATTTGCTCATGTAATTCTCATCTTTTGCCTTGAATAAATTATACAACCACAAGAGTGGTTGTATGCAATAGCCAGTATGGATTTTTCACATTCTGCCATATTAAATTGAAAATACCCCCATGCCATCTGCTGCTAAGCTCATTTCAAAACAAAATCTTATAAAACTTATAGTCCTGAACTCAGAAATGCTTGCAACCCTCTAAGTTTTCATAGTGATACACAAAACACTCGGAGAGAATCCAGAGTTCAAAGTCTAAAATGAGTAAAATAATCCAGACCCACATCGACTTTTTTCTGTCAATGGTCTCATAATTTGTTGAAATTAATTAAAAATCAGCCATGTGCACAGAATACCTGTAATCCTATTACTGATCTTGCCCCATACTCTGACCTTCATCTTCTGTAGTTTAAAAGTTCAAAAAAATGCCCCACTGATTTTTAATTAATTTAAGAAAATTCACATTGGAGTCTATGATAGTGCAGGCATGCTCAGTAAGAACCAACTCTCAATGGTCTGAAAGCCAGATTCACAGCTGTTTGGCTTGGCTAGTTAGGGGGCCACACCGACACCAGACATTGATTCCACTTTAAACAGTCATTGTCCTGCCCAGAGCTGAAGGACCCAGACCGAGATGAGGTATTGTCTTTCTCTCTTTTTATTAAAGTTATAGTTACATCCAAAGTGGTGCGATTCATTCACTTGTCTACTCTAACTCACTGCTGATCCAAACTATGCTAACTAACCAGCGCAGTTTTGTCAGAGTAAGACGCGATGAACCGATGGTAGTAGTTAGAAAACCCCAGGAACCACTGGAGATGCTTCTTCATTTTGGGAGGCTGCCATGTGAGAATGCTGTGGACCTTGCCCAGGTCCATCTTGGCTCCTGTGGGAGAAATGCATTATCCCCAAAAATCCAACATGGTTAGGTCAAAAATGCACTTTTCCAGCTTGGCATAGAGGCGATGTTGTCTGAGGCATTGCAACACTGCCTGCATGTGCTCCTTGTGTTGAGCTGGGGAGTCCAAATAAATGAGGATATCTTCCAAATACATGATCATGAAGTGGTCTAGTCTCTAAATATATCATTCATAAAACTCTGAAAGATTCCAGGACTATTAGATAGCCCAAATGGCATGACCAGGTACTTGAACTGCCCATATCAAGTGTTGAATGCAGTCTTTCATTCATCCCCCTCTTTGGTTCACACAAGATTGAAAGCCCCCCTCAAATCCAACTCTGTATAGATCTTGCCCGACTGCAGTTGCTCCAGCATCTCTCTGATGAGCGGCAAGGGGTAGCTGCTGGGGATGGTGATCTTGTTCAATTCTCGATAATCATTGCACGGACGTAGCTCCCCACTCTTCTTCGTAACAAATAGCAAAGGTGCCCCGGCTGGTGACTGAGACGGTTCAATGAAACCCCTTTTAAATTGGTCTCCAGAAACTCCCTTAGCGCCGCCAACTCCAGTTCAGACAAGGAGTAAATCAGTCCTGAAGTGATGCACACCCCTGGCATCAGGTCTATGGCAAAGTCATAGGGGCAGTGGGGGGGCAACTGATTAGCTTCTTTCTTGTGAAAGACATCCCGGTACTCTGCATATTTTTCAGATAGAATGACTCCCTCCTCCAACACAGTTCCAGCCAAGACGGCGGAGGGAGCCTCTTTCTGTGGCTGGCAGTACTGATGGAAATAATTCAAAGTAAATACTACCACTGCTTCATCCCAAGAAATAGTGGGGCTGTGCTGAACCAAACAGGGCATTCCCAACAGCACTGGAAAATGGGGCAGGATGGCCATGTAGAATGACAGGCTTTCCATGTGTCCTGGAATTTCCATTCTTAGCATCTCCATCGCCTTGGTAACAGTTCCTGACTTTAAGGACCGCCCATCAATGGTTTCGATGGACAAGGGCTTCTCTAGTGTCTGGGTTTGCACTCATGCTCCTTAGCAAAGTCCCAGTCCATAAAACTTGAGGAAGCTCCCGAATCAATAATGGCGTGGACCTAGAAACTTTGTCCTGAAGGCAGACCAACCGAATTGGCAGGTGGAGGGCTGGCTTCGACGAAAGGGGCTGATGGTGAGGCTGCTGCTCTTGCTCCGTTCTGAATTCTTTGGCTTCTATGAGAGGTGGGATTTGGAGTTTTCCTGCATGGGAGCTCGCTCTCCCTTGGAGGGGCACCCCCAGGCTAGATGCCCTGCCCTCCCACAGTACAAACATAGCCCCTCCCTCCTGCGCTTCTCCTCCTCTGATAGGCATGGCCTCATCCCTCCAATTTGCATGGGCACCACCCCTGACAAAGTTGAAGTTCCCATGCTAGGAGTGAAATGGGTATGGGAGAGTGGCATGGGAGCCTGGGAACGCAGGACTTCTGCCTTGTGCTCCAAGCGATGACCTTCAAGCCGGCTGTCTGCAGACATAACTGGATCAACTCTGCGAGGCTGCCAGGCAGGGAGGTGCGTGCCTGTTCATCCAGGAAGCAGGAAGCTGGTTGGCTGGGAAGCATTTGAAGTGCCAGGCAGGGATTCCTGTGGGGGCGTGGTTGGCACACATGAGGGGTCCCTTCCCAACGGCAGGGGGCTCACAGGCGGAGCAGGAACTGCCTTGATGGGGGGGTGGCCGATGGAGTCTGCGGGCTGACTGCGCTCTTTCTTCCTTCAACTCTCCCAGGGACCTCGTCCTCATCTGACTCCTCTCCCTCTCCCTGAGCAAACTCCTGGTGCGCCTGGGGTGCAATACAAGGAAGGGGTTGGCTTGTGCAGCTGCAGCAAGCTGAGCAGGCCCTAGCCAGCTGGAGAGGACTAGCCTCAGAGGAAGGCAATGGTAAACCTCCTCTGAATACCTCTTACCAGGAAACCAGGAATACAACCAAAAAAAGGATTCATGGTGTTGCCATAAGTTGGAATCGACTTGAATGCATACAACAACAAACCCTTAACAAACTACAGTTCCCAGTATTGTTTGGAGAAAGACATGACTGTACAAGTGGTATAATAATGCTTGACATGTCTGGTGTGGATGTGACCTATGTTCTATAAAATACGATGTGTGTGATCATCCCATATTACCTAGTTAACCTCTGTGTATACCTTCTAGTGATATATTAGTAAATCTTATGGCAGCAGCGATATTCACATCTGACCTTCGTGCTCAATACTTGCAAGGATGTATACCATATGTAAGTGTCATTGTAAAATAAATCCCAATTCACATGTGTTTGGAATCATGAAATCCAGGGCAAATCCAGATCACTTGATGTATGGGGAGAAGTCTCCCTCACTTTGCGTAGGCTGAACGAGATGCTGCACTTCTCCTTAAGCACTTAATTGTATTTTTGGGGGGGGGGCTGTTACAAAGGTCATGTTAAAATGGTTCTTCTTGTTAAGGGATCTGGGTGAGGGGATATAGGGCATACCAGACAAGACTGTTAAGTGGGTCTTGTATTTTAATGTGCAGATTTTTAAAAATGGCCCAGGAGAAGGGGAACTGATAATTAATAGGGCTGAAACAGGTATTTATCATTTTCTTCCTTGCTGTGTCCCTGAGGAAAATACCTGCTCTTAAGGTGCTATTTGCTTTGGAAGGAAATACTCCACTGATGCCAACAGGGGGTCTCCCCCCTGCCCACCTGCTTCTGCAAATATTTTTTTGCTCACGACTGGTTATTTGTATACTGAGTTTTCAATTAAAATGCATATTATTGTTTTAAGTATTTCTGATTATAGCTTGGGATAGGGTAGGGAATTCATGTAATTCCCATAACTATACACCACATGGCAATTTCTCTGGAGCATACTGCAGTTTTACAACCTCCAGGTTATAACCTTGGAAAAAATTGAATAATAATATGTAGAGAGCAGCTTTGTTGGTGAAAAGAATATTGGCAAGCGTTGCCAGATTAAGACATTCATCTCTCTTTCCTTATTTTTTGTATTTAGTTATGAACAGAAGGGAGAACTGTAGATTTGCCTTGTTGCAAATCCCTTGAAGCTAAATGTGTACAGGGGGCTGTCAGGCTGGATAAAGATAATTTATTTAGATGCAGATTTTTCGAGTGACATGGAAGCAATAGCAATGAAACTTAAAATGGAAGGCGACGGTCTGAATAGCACTGAAATATTAAGCCACCTGCATTTGAATCAGCCATGTGTAATTATTACTCTCTTGACTCATCCCCAGTATACAGAGCTGGCAGCGTTCAAAACAAGATGAGGGAAGCAATGGAATCATTTCTTTTTGCTGTTATTAAATGGAACATAGTAAGTATAGCCACATAAATCCTTCTATATTAAAACTGTGAATAGCAGCACTTTATTAAGTCACCACTCAAGTCAGAAGAAACCCCGGGAATAGTGCTTTGCTTCTTCCTAGTGAATAGTAAGTATGGTTTTGTGAGTACAAAGGACGATGGGAAATTCAATCAAGAAACAAATTCTCCTTTCTCTGGGGTCAAGCAAACGGTATTATGTGGGATATACTGAGTCTGGTTTAGAGGCAGACGTACTGGAAGGTTGGTTTTTTTTCTGTTTCAACACTGACATTTTCTCAGTAAAATAGATGTGTAAGATGCTTTCTTAAAGGATGGGACCATTTCCAACTAAACAGAATATTTGTATTCCTCCATATCTTACAACACTCTTGTGTGTTCTTACAAAGGCTTTTACTTATCTTGTAAAAGCTGACAACATTCTTGGCTGTAAGATTATAAATACTCCATTGCAAGTACTCTTGGATGAAACAGATTATCTTGACCCATTCCAGTCTGTGTTCAGGCCTGGTTATGGGACTGAATTGGCCTTGGTCACCCTGATGGATGACCTTTATTGGGAGAAGGACAGGGGGAGTGCGACCCTGTTACTCTTACTTGATCTCTCAGCAGCTTTTGATACCATTGACCATGATATCCTTCTGAGTCGACATGGTGGGATGGGTATTGGAGGCACTGTTTTACAGTGGTTCTGATCCTATCTCCAAGGTTGTTTTTAGAGAATAGCATTGGGTGGTTATCTTTTGGCCCCCTGGCAGTTGTGCTGTGGGGTGCTACACGGTACCATCTTGTCCCCCATGCTGTTTAACATCTATATGAAGCCTTTGGGACTTGTCATCAGGAGATTTGGGGTGAGATGTCAGCAGCACACTGATGATACCCAGCTCTATTTCTCTGTAGCATCTGAATCAGGAGAGGCCATGCAAGCCCTGGACAGCTGCCTGGTCTTGGTGGTGGGCTGGATGAAGGCCAATAAACTGACTCTGAATCCTAGCAAGACGGAGGCGGTCTGGGTTGGTGGTTCCCGAGTTCAGATAATTGGTCAGTTACCTGCTTTGGATGGGGTTTTACTCCCTCTGAAAGAGCAGGTCCGTAGTCTGGGGGTGCTCCTGGATCCCTCTTTGTCACTAGAGGCCCAGGTGACCTCAGTGGCTAGGAGTGCCTTTTACCAGCTTCGGCTGGTAAGACAGCTGCAGCCGTTTCTGGACTGGGATAGCCTGACCAGTGTTGTTCATGCACTGGTAACCTCCAGGCTGGATTACTGTAATGTGCTCTATTTGGGTCTGCCCTTGAGGTTGGTCCGGAAGCTGCAGTTGGTGCAAAATGTGGCAGTGAGACTGCTCACTGGGGCAGGGTATCGCCAATATGTCACCCTGCTGCTAAAAGAATTGCACTGGGTGCCCATTTGCTACCGGGCGAAGTCGAAGGTCTAGTTTTGGTGTACAAAGCCCTATACAGCTTGGGACCAGGATACCTGAAAGACTGTCTTATCCCTTATATATCCAGTTAATCACTGCACTCTGCAGGTGAGGGCCTCCTGCAGATACCACCTTATCAGGAGGTCCATTCTGAACAACATAGGAAATGGACTTTTAGTGTGGTGGCACCTACCTTGTGGAATTCCATACCCTTAAATATTAGACAGGTGCCATCTCTGTTATCTTTTCAGCACTATTGAAGACTTTCCTTTTTCAACAAGCCTTTTAAGTTGAGACCTTATTCCAGTCTGCGTCTGAGCTGGAATTGCTTTTTAATATGTTTTTAAACCTTTTTTAAAAAAACAATATGTTTTTAACCTTTTTAAAAGATGTCTTGAAAGCTTTTTTTAAAAAATGTTTTTAAACATGTTTTGTTTTAATGTATTTTAAAGTCTGTTTTATGATGTTTTAAAGTGTTTTTAGTGCTTTGGTTTGCCGCCCTGGGATCCTGCTGGGAGGAAGGGCAGGATATAAATCAAATAATAAATAAATAATAAATAAATAAGATGTCAGGAATTAAGAGCTCTTCAGACTCCATAGGCTAGTGGAATAAGGATGACTTCCCACATGAGAGGCATGATTTAAAACTTAGGTAAGCACGTGAAGATCTGTGAGTGCTAGGGCTTTTTTATTCTCTTCTGTGTGTCAGAAATATTGTGTGTATGATTTGCACAAAGGGAGTAGGGATAGGGGAGAATCTTGATTCAGTTTGCATTAAAGCTGAGCCTACCTAATTCACACTGTTTGATACAATACAAGAACCAAAACACAGCCTCCCTTGGAAATTCACACTTCTCCCAGTTTTGCACTTCTCCAGCCCAGGAATGTGTACAAAAATGCATACACTAAAGTGGGCATAAAATGCATATTTTAGTGAAAATAACATTTAAATGCATTCTTTTAGGGGGAATGCTTTGCAAATATGGGTCTATTAGGCAAGCATTCATACAACGTGCATATTAGGAGAAATTCAAACTAAAATGCTGGTAAATGTTCATTAGGACTTTTGAAAAAAAACTGATGTGGAAATGTGGAAAACTGAACTTGAGGTTGGAAAAATGAAAAACAGGGAAAACTAGATTCACCCGTTTCTAACAGGGAGCAATTCCTAATTCACATTATCATTCCATAGGAATATGCCTGCCAGAGTGCTCTTTTTTTGCATAGGTTTCAAGATGTAGGACTGGAGTGCTCTCACAAGACAGCCCCATATCTGTTGATGCTTACTGAAATCCACATCCTATGGCAAAAGGACAGGCCATACCACAGTGGTAGAGCACATCATTTGTACACAAAAGGTTGTGGGTTCAGTCACCAATGTCTCCGGGTAGAGCTGGGAAGGGCACCTGCCTCAAATGCTGGAAAGCCGCTACCAGTCAGTGTCAATGGTACTGAGATAGATTGACCAATGTTCTGACTAAGTATAAGGCTATGTTGCTATATTTCTATGTTTCTCACCCCCTGACTCCCCTACCCCCAATTTTAGCCAAACCATGCTCTTCTGCAGCCTTCTCAGAAGAGTAGTTTAAGCAGGTCAAGTCAAAAGGTAAAGGGTACGGGCTCCTTCTGTCCTCTCATAATTCAAGTACTGATGTCCTAAAACATTGCAGGAAGAGCAGGCCCATGCCTTATATTCCTACACCATACAGAAAAGGCACATGTCCCAGAAAGATGAAACCATGCAACAGCCTCATCCAATAGCCTCATCATTGTACAGCTGAAGATGTTAGATCAGCAGCTTTCCATGAAAGAGGACCTGTTTTGCATGGTCAGCAACTCACAGGAGAAACAGTGCATGCGTCCTTAAAGTAAGACAACCACTAAAATAGTTTGCAAAACAAATAATGGAACACATGATTGTATTATGAGAGTATATTACAATAAATCTTATTCCTTGATTGTTGCATATGTTGATGAGGCTAATCTTATAATAGCATTTTGAGAAAGTTAATGCTGATGGGCAAAGGAAGATGATGCAGCGTTGGGAGGTATGCAGACTTTGTTTTGGCTACATACCTAACAGATAAACTGGGCACAATCCAACTTGAATATGTATCAATGGGCTGGAGGAGGGCACCTGCATAAACTTAGTGTTAAAACATGTATGTGCATAAGGGAAATTGAACTTACACTTAATGATGTGACAAGTTATCCGGGTGAGTCAGAGCGATTACCAAGTCTCCTTCTGCCACCAAAATTCACAGTGCAACAGCAAACAGTGCACAAACATGATGTAGAGTTTCAGTACAGATGTCGCACTATTGCAGGATGTTGATGAAAGGCCAAGGTTGGATGCATAAAAAGATGTGATGGAAGAGGAACAGAGAAGTAGCCAGCTGTCCTATCCATCATTCCACTACTTAAATTAATCAGTGTGACATGCTTATGCTCTAAGTGGAGACTTACAGTGTCTTAGGTTTGGACAGAATGTTGCAGTGAAGCCTGTTTCAAAATAAATGTCCCGCTTGTGATGCATCCTTCCCTGGCTCTCCCTGTCAGGTTCCTACCTGCTCGTGGTTACTGCCTGTCTCTAGGCACCACCAGGGACTCCACCAGTCCGGACCGCTCTCTCTTATGATTTCTCTCCCCGCTCTAGCACAGATCTCAACAGATCCCCCTGCTAGGCAACCACCAGTAACGTCCCAATACTAGTATTCCCAGAGACTCTGAATACTGGTATTGTTATTCTCCTCACCGCTGCCACCATTTGTTACAGTTCCCCTTCAGCCTTGGTCATTACCTTACCCTCCCTTCTGGTCTGTGAAACCCCAGCCAAGGATCAGGCCTTTGGTAAACCACATTAAGTATTTATTACAGATAACAAAGCTAACAAGATTAACAAGATTTCTTCTTAAGGCACATAAGCATATGGTTTTACTCAATACTAATCCGAACTCCACCTCCCTCCTGGTAAACAACTCTCTAAACCCCACCAAGCAATCCACTCTTTCTCTTCTCCCCCCAGATTCCACAATTCACCACCTCACATTCCCCCAGATTTACCTGTCATCCTTTCATTTATACTGTCAGCCATTTTAAACATTCAGCCAATCCTCAAGCATTCTATTGCCCATTCACTCCCCCTCCTCTTTCACTACTTACCATGTATACTCTAAACAACCAGCACTTACCATATATACACTAATATATAGGAACATCACACCGCTCGTGCACAGTTTCCAAGCACAACATCAAAGCAGAGGTGGGTACTCCTTATCAGGACTTAAATGAAAAGGCATATGTATTATTTTAAGTAGATGAGGGTTTGCCTTCTTTCCACACCATATGGTATAAACAAAAGATGCATTGCAATTTCTTCTGACTATGATAGATTAGGTAACAGCAGCTACATGCACGTACTTGTGTGATGTGCAAGAAAAAGTACTCTATGAAAATATAGGAAATATAGGTAGGTTCAGTCGAGCAGCTAGGATGACAGCATTTGTGTGGGCTTTTAATATTTGACACCTAACCTATGGATTCATTGTGGGATGGTATGAATCTATTAAGGTTAAAAATGCCAAATAAAAATGAAGTTGAGCATAAGTGACTGTCTTTGTTTACGGATTACAAAATGAGAGCTGGAGGACCAGACATGGTGGCTGATGGAGATATATGCCCTAGGAGGAGGCAGAAGAAAAGAAAAAAGAGAGCAGATGTCTCCTTTTGTGAAGGTTTTTAATTTACAGAAAATCTCTTATGACTTGGATGCATTAACTCTACATGCACACAAATTGTCAAATTGCATGGATAACCTGTGCTGGGGGGTATTTCCAACCCCCCTTTTTTATTTGAGGCCTGCATTTTTTTTTTAAAAAAAGACTGCTTCATTTTTATATTACACACACATGCACAATTCTTTTCATACAACATCCAGAACAATTAATCAACATCATAATTGCAACTGCAAAATAGCTTAATTAATATTATTCCCTCATATCCTGCTCTCTCTGATGCCCAGTCAGTGAAGATTCTGGGACAGGACAGTGCTTTCTGCCTGTCTTGTTTGCAAGGTTTAATGCAGGGATGGAAAACCTGTGGCCCTGACGATGCAGTTGGACTCCAGCTCCCACCAGCCTCAGCCAGCATAGCCAATTGCGATGGTCAGGGAGTATGGGAGTTGGAATCTAGCAACCCCTGGAGGGCCACAGATTCCCCACCTCTACCTTAATGCTTTAAAGGCAACCAAAATGATCAAGGAGATGGAGCAACGTCCTCATGATGATTGGTTATCACATTTGGGGCTTTTTAGTTTAGAGAAAAGTCGAGTAAGTGGCAGGCATGATAGATGAGTTTAGGATTATGCATGGAGTGGAAAAAGTGAACAGAGAGACGTTTTTCTCCCTCTCTCATAATACTAGAACTCACGGACATCCAGTGAAGCTGAATGTTGGAAGATTCAGGACAGACAAAAGACAGTACTTCTTCACACAGCACATAGTTAAACTATGGAATTCTCTCCCACAAGAGCTAGTGATGGTCACCAACGTTGATGGCTTTAAAAGAGGATTAGACAAATTCATGGAGGATAAGGCTATCTAGCCACAATGGCTTGTGTTCTACCACCACTGTCAAAGGCAGTATACCTTTGAGTACCAGTTGTTTGGAATTACAAGTGAAGAGAGTGGTATTGCACTCAGTTCCTGCTTGCAGGCTTCCCATAGACATCTGGTTGGCCACTGTGAGAACAGGATGCTGGATTAGATGGGCCATTAGCCTTATCCAACTTGGCAATGTTCTTGTTCTTATGGTATCGGGCAATGGTGATGCTTCAGGGATTCCACTGTAAAAGGCCACCCTGAGCTTCTAGTAGGAAGAGTATGCTACAGATAAACGAAATCAAAGCCAGACAGAAATAACTCAGTAATGCTTTGCCCAGATGTCTTTCATGGCATTTGATATTCTATAATAACATGCAGAACCTTTGTATCTACAAACAAAAGAAACAAGGGGGAATGTTCCATGTCTATATTATATTCCATGCACATTGTGCCATAAAATGATGCAGCCTGTCCTAATTATGAAAGGACAATATTCTTGTCTGATTGTAGATTGGTTCTTTAAGTACTTGGATATGTTGAAAGAGAGAGAAAATGACAAGGCATTCAAGTCTGTAATTACCAAACTTAGAGCAGGGTTTGCTAGAAATGAGATACTATCAGAAATAGGTAGTGACCTCTTCCTAGAGGAGGACTGAGGATTTTACAAAGCATTTGGGAAACCTGTCTGAAACATTTGCAGGGAAGCACAATCAAATGCTAAGGTTGAAACGCAGAATTTAAACCTAAAAATTATGATGCAAAAACAACAACTAAAACAAAGACAAAATAACCCCACCACAGGCTCTTTATTAGTTTTAAGAGATAGTTTTCAAAATGGCATGCTAAATCTCTCTCCTTAATTGCTATTTTACATAGCAACAACTTGTTATTCATTCTACATATATTTCAATTTTAGCAGAACAACTACATTCCAGTTTCTACATTGGCAGCTTGATCCAGCCCAACAAGCAGAAGTAAAACAACAAGGACAACCATCCCCATTATTGCATCACTAGGCTGTAAAAAGCCACACCGAAAAAAACAACACCCACAAATGTTAAAGGCACAAGGGCCTTGTATGACATGAAACAGTTGTATCTTCATTGCTAATACACACCAGACACTCCTAAAGAGTGGATAGTCTTTTCCCATATGTACCTTCCTGGACCATGAGAAATACATTGGGACCCTTTTCTGACTGCTATGGGCCAGAGAAAGCACTTACTAGACAAACGTTTGTAAATGTTTAAAATGTTTTAAAATGAATCCAATGAGGTTCTGAGACAGTACCGCCCTATTCTACATACAGAAGCTGACGGGACGGGCAGATGAATTTTGCATCAACATGTGAGAGGACAATATCTTCCTCTGCCCCTGAGGGCATGTTAGCTTAGAGGGTGCATGGTAAACATCTCTGTCTTCTAACTGCCTCATGGTATGGCTGGTGCTGTGTAGACAAAGGTGATCCAGTAGACTATATATTTCAAAGAAACATTTTACATGGTTTATCATCAAAGGCTTCTGAATAAACTTAACATCCCTGGGTGAGAAGAGGACAGGTCCTCTTATGAATTAGTAATTGGTTAAAGAAAGGAAGCAGAGGGTTCTATGAAAACAGAGAGAAATAAGCAGTGGAGTTCACAAAGATTTGTACTGGGCAGATAAATTCATAAATGATCTGGAGTGAAGTGAGCAGGGAGGAAGTTTGCAGATGACACTGAGTTATTCAAATGGTGAAATCCAAAGTGGACTATGAAGAACAGAGAGATCTCTCTAATCTGTGTGAATGGGCAACAAAATGACAAATGAAGTTTAATGTTCGTAAGTGTAATGGGATTGCAGCAAAAAATCCTAACATTGCAGTCTTATTCATGCCTGCTCAGAAGTCCCATTGAGCGCAGCCTACCTCCAGCAGCCTTTCTTATACACTAAGGAGACTGAATTGGCTGCAACTAACCAGGAAAGAGATACTGGGGTCATGGTGGACAACTCACTGTAATATCAGCGTATAGCAATAATGAGAAAATATACACTCAGTGTTAAAATTATTAGGAACAGTGCTTACTTTGGTAAAAAAATATGTGGTGCCAGTACCCAAACCTTGATAAAAGTGCCTTGGGTACCAGCACAAAATGGTTGACATGAGCCGCAAAAAAGAGGGGCTGGTGCCAGTGAGTACCATTACAAAAAAGAAAGACCTGATTAGGAATGATATTTAAAATAAGACTGTCTGTATCACAATACTTTTATATAAATCTATGGCATTGCTACACTTAGAATAATGTGAGGAGCTTTGGTCACCACTTTCAAAAACTGACACCAAAGTAGTTACAGAAAACAGCAACTAAGGGTGCAATCCTATGTACTCTTACTTCTATAAGAATATAAGAGCCCTGCTCAATCAGACCAAAGGCCATCTAGACCAACATCCTATTCTCACAGTGGGCAAACAGATGCCTATGGGAAGCCCACAAGCAGGGCCTGAGCACCACAGTATTCTCACACTTGCAATTCCCAGCAATGGCATTCAGAGGCATATTGCCTCCAACAATGGAGGTATTATATAGCTATGGTCAGTACCTATCAATAGTCTTATCCTCCATGCATTTGTCTAGTCCTCTTTTAAAGCCACCTAACTTAGTGGCCATCACTACATCTTGTGGGAGAGAATTCCATACAGTACTTTAACTATGTGATGTGAAAAGAGTTGCCTCTTGTTGTCTGTCCTGAATATTCCAACACTAAGCTTCATTGGATGTCCCCAGGTTCTAATATTTGGAGACAGGGAAAAACATGCTAGGATAGAGCTGCACAATGATGTGGGGTTAGAACACCTTCTTTATGAGTAAGAGCCAAAGTGTATGGGGCCTCTGAGTTTCTGAAAAAGGATGACAAGGTATGGAACATACTTGAGATTTGTACAGTAAGATATTACAGAATATTTTTGTTTTAATTCTCTTGTAATACTAAAATTTGGTGTCATTCAATGAAATTGTTTGGCAGTAGATTCAGAATGGAGAATGATAACTATGATTTCATAACAAAATTTAATTTTTTAAAAGTAGATATCCTCATTTTAGATAAGTCTGTGAACAAGTAAATAGAATCGCCATACTGGGATATCTGTGTGTATCAGATGCTGGAGATGGAGCATATGATGGAGCCCTTCATTCCCTGCTTGTAGGCTTCCAAAAGAAAGCTGGACATTATTGGAAACAAAAGAGGGGCCCTTGGATCTTCTCTTGTTCATCCACTCGTTTGTAATGGAGTTACTAGTACTCATTAACTGGCTACAGCATTATTCTAATAAATACTGAAAGAAATACTATGAACATTCAGTTTGGGCTCTCAGTACTATGTTAATACTTACCAGGGCTGGTCCTGCCATTAGGCAGAGTGAACTGACTGCCTTGGGCAGTTGATTTTGGGTATTGTGAAATTGATAGCTATTCAGTTTATTACTTTTGGGTTTTTTACTCTCAAGGAGAGGCACTTGTGGAAATTTCTTTCTCAGGTGTCCATTAATTTGGCTACTGATGGGAACCATATGTCTCAATTTGGATCAGGCAGCACCATTTCTTAGGCAGCAAAATGCCTTGAGCTAGCTCTGTTATTATCAGTGTAGCACATTTAAAATGCAGCTTCTTCTGCAGTGGCACTCCATCTTTGCAATGCCCTCATCTTATGGGTACACTTAATACCAATGTTGTTGTCATTTCAGCACCAGGTTAAGACTTACTTATTTGCTCAGACATTTTAAGTCTTGCACATGGATTATTGTTTAATCGGTTCTATTGTTTTAAGTTGCTTTATTGTTTGATCTGTATTTTGGTATGCATTATTTATGCTTTGGTGGGTCATCAATAATTTAAATAAATAAATAGTTCTCCTGTTTAAACACCCAGAAGCCTGCAGAAATTTCATGCAAAGGAAAAAGAAGACCCTGTAGAGAAGGGAATTTCAGCAGCTTGCCATCCAGGAAGAAATTCTGTTGAAATTACTTCTTCTGTATAACTGTTAGAGATACTGGGGGCCTGCCTGGCCTTTATGTCTAATCTTGAAAAGTTCAATGCAGGTTGCAAAATCACACCCAAAGAGGTTACAGTTGATGTCAGATTGGGAGGTTCAAGTGTCAGCACTGATACGAGATAATAGATCTGAAGGCAGCAACAAGGCAGGAAGCAAACAGGGATGCAAGACAGTGTGAGAAAGGTTAAAATGTAAGTGTATTGCCTTCAAGTCGATTCAGACTTATGGTGATGAGGCTGAGAGCCAGTGACTGGCCCAAGGTCACCCAGTGCTCTTCATGGCTGTGTGGGGATTTGAACCCTGGTCTCCCAGGTCATAGTCCAACACCTTAACCACTACACCACACTGGCTCTTATGAGAAAGGTTACACAGCAGTTTTTATGTGACCGTCTGGGAATATAAGAGGCAAAAGCAGATTTTAGGAGTATTTGTGGAATACAGAGAAGAAATGTATTTGGTGGTTGGGAGTACATAGGATGGCATCTCAGAAGTGCAGAGTATTGAACAGTTTTGCATGAGCTCGTATTTTTCACACCTTATTTATCTGGCAGTTATAAAATACTACTTTTAGAGAAGAACCTATATTGTCAGTTTAAGGTTGTTCGCATTTCCATTTTCCTTTGTTTTGTTTTTGGTTCAGCACATTAGCAGTGTAGTGGTTGTACATAACAGTAGAGCATGTATGTTCCCACCCTCGTTGCAAAGTAGGTAGGACGGTACATTCCCATCCGTACCATCAGTGCTGATGGGAATTAAATTTGGTAGACTGTATCTGTGAAAGCACATCTATATCCTCTCCTGTACACTCACTTCTTCATCTAGGTCTTGGGTCATTAACTCAGCACCCACAAGAATCCATCTCCCATTCCTCATTACCATTAGGCTTGAAAAAAGCCTGTTGTTTCCAACACAAGTTTAACTGTTTAGATGGGATGTGTTAATGATCTCTCTGGAGATTATAGCTGGGAAGAGAGGGTTACCTCTTGTCCCCCTAGCTACACTCTCCAGAAAGATCACACACACCATTAGGCTTGAAAAAAAAGTGAACACTTTTTACAAGCCCTATTACCGGCAGTTTGTAGGGCCAATGAGTGTGCATGCCATGCCATGCATGCATGGGGCTGCAATGTGTGCATGGATGCAGGCTGTGCATGGTGCCCACAACAGTTTCTTTGGTTTGCAAGTGTACCCAGAGGCCCAAAAG
The DNA here is from genome assembly GCF_030035675.1 of Rhineura floridana. Classification (NCBI taxonomy): domain Eukaryota; kingdom Metazoa; phylum Chordata; class Lepidosauria; order Squamata; family Rhineuridae; genus Rhineura; species Rhineura floridana. The sequence goes on from NC_084486.1 coordinate 104,432,253, forward strand.
GTTGACAACCCCTGATCTAGGGGCATGAGTTACATGTGGAACACTGATTATTGGATGAAGGCATCTAGTCAGAAGAATCTGCATGCATAGCTTCTTGTTAAATGTGACAGGTTCTGCTCCAGCCATGTCTTGATACAGATCTATCTTCCCTGATGGATTGAGATTACCGTCTGTCAAGAATGCATGGGCAAATTTAAGATTTACACAGATTTTAGCAAGACTCCAAATAACCCTTTTCTTTAATTATTACTGCACTAATTCATCTGCCAATTTTTTAAATGGATTGCTGTTTGCTTTCCATCAAATCACTTGGCAAATTTGCAAAAACAAACTCTTGTACTGTCTGCAGTAATACTGCAATATGTTCCCCTCCTTGTTGCCTTTGGTGATACAAAAAAGTTTGTTCAGAATGCACAAGGAGAGCTTGCTTTGCTTCTATGCATTACCTTCTAAACTTAGATTACTCAACCATTATGCAAATGAAATGAAATGTAGTGAAAGTATGGATTCAGACTTTGATATTTTACACTTTTATATGAAAGTAATCTTAAAATTCCCATTACATGAATACTTAAAGAACTATCCTATACTGCTAGTTGAGGGGAACACAGGATTTGGTAGAAACCCTAGTAGGCCAGCAGAATGTGAGATATGCCGCCAGCACAAAATATATATTAATGGAATTGCCCAGCTTCAGGGATTGTGGAAGCTATAGGAAGAAGGGTGAAAAAGGCTATTAGCTGTCATGACCACTGTATCCTGCAGTGATCTGGACAGAAAGTTGGAGTCTGCAGGCTGACTGCTGAAGACAGGGATAGCATTGCACCTGAGGCTGTTGGACAGGAACTCCCAGACCACCAGGGTCTATAGGGTGAGAGCCTGGACCTCATAGGCACCTTCTCCTGAGTCTGAAGAACCAGATGCCTCCCACTGCACATCACCAGGTCAGCAGTGCAGGGAGTGCATCGTGAGGGAGGCTATGGAATGGAGAGCCTGTGAACAGGCCAGGGGGATGGCCCTCTAAGGCTGTCAAGGAGGTGGAGCCTGGAGGAGGTGGCCTGGAGACAGAGGTACAAATGGGCTCAGGCTACTCCCAATATTTGTTGGAGCAAGTTGCTCACTCAGAGCCGTCTACGGTTCTCCAGCCATCTCTCTTTCTCTGTTGTATTCAGCATCAGATAAGAACATGACATTAGCAGGTGCTCAGCCATGTCTCGGGATGGGGTTTGCTGCCTAGTTGCAATCTGATTGTATTCTGATAGTCCGTCATTGAATCCTGATCCGCCTTTATTTTGTTCCTGCATGCTTTTGCACTTGCCGATTCAATCTGCTGGTGTATTTTTTTGGTGGTGAAAAAAATTATGTTAGTTTTAACATAAATGCTTATGCAAATTCATGGAAGTGAATCGTTAATAGTGATTGAAGTTACAAAGATAATTATGTAAAATTGGGGGGGAAATTCAGGGGAAAAAAGCTGTGCTGATTACAACTGTGGCCCGTCACCAGAAATCAGCGTTGGTCCGAAAAGACAGTGGACTGTCAGATTCAGTCAAAATCCAGTACTAAGATTTAGTGGATATTCTCCCCCATCCCTAGCCATGACAGAGCTATAGGGCCAACTCCAGTTGGCCCACCTCTACCATGCTATGCCTCCCTGTCACCTGGCTCTTGTCTGTATGCTGTTAGTTACAGAACACAACAGGCAGGCAGATCAGCATATGGAGTGCTAGGATACTCCTGGTGCCTATAATCCTGATCGAAGCCCAATTTTTCATGCTTTCAATCACATCAGAACTAGCCCATGATGAGCTCAGGTTCCTTCATCCTTGCCTGGACCCTCTCCCAAGTCTCTGCCTTGGGGGCTGTAGGTGTGGGCTGCAGACCACCACTTTGAGGAGCTTTTGTGGCCTCCAGGCTCCACAGCACTTAATGGCTTCCTGCTCCTATTATTGCCAGTCATGTTCTAGGTCTATCTGGGTCTATGATGTCATTAGGAGAAGCTGGCAATGGGATGGTTCAGTTGGTCACACTCCTCCCTCAAGTCACTCTATAACCATCTGATGGCTGTCCCCACCCTGGCGACATCCCAAGTACATGTGTACGTCTGAACACTGATATGTGTCCACCCCACATGAGAACCTCAACATACCCTTACGTAAGTAGTGAAACTTTTTGCATGGAGTCAAAAACACCCATTGTTCTAAATGTGTGCATACTTTATTTATTTATTTTATTTATTATTTAATTTGTATCCCGCTCTTCCTCCCAGCAGGAGCCCAGGGTGGCAAACAAAGCGCTAAAAACACTTCAAAACATCATAAAAACAGATCTTAAAACACATTTAAACAAAACAGCGTTAAAAACATTAAAAAAACAACTTTAAAAAGGGTTAAAAACATTATTAAAAAAACATATTAAGCAATTCTAACACAGACGCAGACTGGGATAGGTCTCAACCTAAAAGGCTTGTTGAAAGAGGAAAGTCTTCAAAAGGCGCAGAAAAGATAGCAGAGATGGCGCCTTCCTAATATTACCCAAGTGTTTTTGCCTGGCTGGAAAGTGTCTTTAAACTCTGAAAATGCCTCTTAATAGCTGGGATGGTGTCTACACAGGGGTGTATGTGTGTGTGTCTTGGGAAACTGGCCTACTGTACAAAGTTTACATTTACATTTGTTGCTCATCTCACTTGTCTGTGGCCCTGCCCACCACTGGCATGTGGCTCCCAGACGGTTGTTCAGATGGGAACGTGGCTCTCTGGCTGAAAAATGGTCCCCAATCCTGGTGTATAGGATTGTTCTGTTAACGACCTGAAAGTACTGTATATTTCCCAAAGAGTACCATGTAGGCAGCACTTCTGTTTTCCCTGGATCACCAAAATGTCCTAGGAAGATATGAGGCTGCAGTGGGGGGAAAAGTTTTCACACATCTCTTATGCTTCGAATAGTGATACTCAATGAATTTAATAATTCAAGAAAATTAGTGTGTTTGCATGTGTTTGTGCTTGTTACAAAGGCAGTAGTATTATTTACCAGAACAAAGGAATTTTGTTAATGAAACCGAACTGACTTAATGAGGCAGAACAGACTGGGAGTTTCGCAGTGTCAGTCCCATAAATGTAGTCTATAATTATCTGCATGTATATAAAAAAAAATAAAACAAGTCTTAACCTGAGCAAAGCAAACAAAATGCCATACTGTATGGAATGCTACTTCAAGTAATAGTCTAGTAAAAGAAATGTCTCATACACGGGAGTTGATACAACTATATATGAGCCTACAGTGCAAGAGCTTAGTCAAGTCATGCACTTCTTGACAGGTGAGTAAACACATGACCAGGCAGGATTCCAGCTGAGGTGCTTAAATGTGGAAACGCTGACCTGTTATTGTATCTCCATGGCTGTCTATTGTACTTTGGAGGAAAGAAGAGGTCAAGTATGACATACATGAGGCTAAAATTATCATGGTGCTAACATAGATGTTTTCTGTTTAAAAATGAAGACTGCGTGGATTCTAAATACTGAGGGTGAAAGTTCTCTTCTTAATGCTTCAGAAAAAGCATATGGCAGAGTGATCTCGAGGAGATGTGCAATTCTAATGCACCCTGAGGGAAAGCGACGTTTTAGAATAGGAAGACCCACAGTGGATGGTGATGATAACTGACCTGCCCTTCACCCTGAGGTTCCAGAGCAGGTTGCAACAGTTTTAAATACATAATGAAAAGCAAGTTAAAACCACATCATCACAAAAATCAAAATGGGTCCTAAAAATATACATCTCAAGTGTCAAAGCCCAGGATAAAGAGGTGCGTCTTCAGCATTTGCCAAAAACTGTACAGTGAAGTTGCCAGACACACTTCTGTGGAAAGTTCCACACCTTAGGGCCACCACAGAAAATGCTCTCTCCCGGGCCACCCCTCTGAGCTTCTGAGGACAGCAGGCCCCCTTTTACTGATCTCAGAACCTGAGAGTGTCTGTAGGGAAGTTATTCGGGATCTAAATAATATAGGGTTTTAAACACTAACATGAGCACCTTGAATTGGGCCTGGAAATTAATTGGCAACCAATGCAGCTGTTTTAGAACAGGGGTTGGATGATATCTAAATGGAATCTGAGTCAGTAATCTGGCTGCTGCATTTTCGACCAGTTGAAGTTTACTAGTCATTCTCAAGTGAAGCCCCATATAGAGTGCATGGATATTCTATGCTGCAATAGAAATGCAATCTTTTCCTTTCTTTGTGCTTGCCACTTTTCCTTGTGTTTGTAGGACATTCACTAATAGGCAAAAAACCTTGCGGTTTCAGAATGTACCTATAGCCAACAGTTATTTCTATCAAACTTTTAAAAGCAGGGAAATGTAGTGAATGCACCAGGGGAGCAGGGGATCTGACCTCCTCTCTGAGATATTTGACTGCCCTACAAATTTGTAAAAATGCAAACACAATTTGGGTTGGTTTTCACAGTCCAATCCACTTCCTGTGTAGCTTGGAAGAATTTGGTAACATGTGCCTCCGAGCATATGGTGAGTGGTGCTTAGGGCAGGTAAAACTGCTGCCCTGGGCTGCTACTGGGAGGAAGGGCAAGATATAAATCTAGTAAATAAATAAATAGATCTGAGGGAGGGGCAGGGAAGGGGGAGGAGGGGAAAGGGAGAAGGAAAGTAAGAGTAGAGGTAGGAAGGAAAGAGGAGAGGAGAGGGAGGGGAAGGAGATTGGGTGGCCGGGCACTGGGCAGAGGGAAAGTCCCTTTCCTTTCCAAAGGGAAAACAATGTGAACACTATCATTGTTTCTCAGGGTTTCCCCCACCATTTTATTCTACAGCAGGCATATGTAGCCTCCTACCCAAATTTAAACCAAAGCTGTCCCTGGCTGCATCCACACCAGACCTTTATTTCACTTTAGACAGCCATGGCTTCTCCAAAGAATCCTGGGAAGTGCAGTATGTGAAGGCTGCTGAGAGTTGCTAGGAGACGCCCTGTTCCCCTCACAGAGATACAATCCTGAGAAGAGAGGCTAACCATTAAACCACTCTTGCCACTGGAACTCTGCCAGGGGAATAGAAGTCTCCTATCAACTCTCAGCACCCTCCACAAACTGCACTTCCCAGGATTCTTTGGGGAAGCCATGACTGTCTGAAGTGAAATAAAGGTCTGGCATGGGTGTGGCCCCGATTAGCCAATCTAAACAGCTGGGAGTCTGGCTTTTAGAACCCTGACAGTTGGTTCTTACTAAGCATGCCCATGCTTATAATTGACTTCAATGTTAAATTTCTTAAATTAATTAAAAATCAGCCAGGCATTTTTTAAACTTTTAAACTGCAGAAGATGAAGGTCAGAATATGGGGCAAGGTCAGTAATAGGATTACAGGTACTTTGTGAACATGGCTGATTTTTAATTAATTTCAACAAATTATGAGAACTCTGACAGAAAAAAGTCCAGAAGGGGTCTGGATCCCCCCCCCCCCGTTTTACACTTTGAACTCTCGATTCTCTCTGACTGTTGTATCACCATGAAAACTTAGAGGGTTGTTAAGCAAGTGTTTCTGAGTTCAGGACTATACGTTTTGTAAGGTTTTGTTTTGAAATGTGCTTGTGGGAAGAAGCAGAATGGCATGGGGGGGTATTTTCAATTTAACATGGCGGAATGCAAAAATTCCATGCTGGCTATAGTATACAGCCACTCTTGTGGCTGTATAATAATAAAACATCAGAAGAATCTCCTTATGAGAGATCCTTGGAAATATCCATTTTCCCCCAAAGCTTCTTGGTTTTGGCTTTTACACACACACAAAAATCTGTCTTCTCTTTTGTGTTGAACCTCGCTGAATCAGCAACTAGCAAGCTGGCACATGAGCAGTATGGGTGGTATTCACTAATTCATCCTGTCAGTGCAAGGATTTTCTTTGCACAATGGAACTTCCATCCCTTTCCTTCCCTCATGCATGTCCCACACCCTGCCAAATCTGTTGTAGATAACCCCTAGAACAGATTGGGGGCATGAGGGGAGGACATGGGGAGAACTTTCTATTGTGGCAGAATAAATGCTTCCACTGATGAACATTCCCCTTAATGCTGCACTGGACTATGCCTTACGAGCTCCCAAACTGGCAGCTGTTCTGAAACATAAATAATGCACCTGGATTCCAACAAGTTTCCAGAAGATAGTACCAGACTCTTAAGAATTGCTTTCTCTTCCCCCTTTGTCCTAATTCAGACTAATTTCTTCTTGATTCAGGTTTCTTTGTTCTCTCCTATACACCTGCTGAGCAAACCAGTTTAACAGCCTCTTTTGACCCTGCAGACAAATGTGACTGGTCATCCAAATGGCTGAGGATATCTGCTTCCTTAATCAGCATTCCCTGTTAGTAACCATATCATACCAAAGTTAAATGGAGCCTTTGAAGAAATATAATACATTATACAATGAAAATATGAAATATACTTCCCTGCATACCTTAATGTGGTGAGGGGGTTTGAGAGTGTTGAAGAAGCTGAGAGCAATGCCATCAGGAGTCTAGACCAAGAGGCTAGACTCCTAGCAGGGGCACCCAAAGCGGAATGGTCAAAGCTGAGAAAACAGACTAAGATGCATCCAAACTCAGAGGAAGGCAATGGTAAACCACCTCTGAATACCTCTTACCATGAAAACACTATGAACATAGTATCCAAAATGCAACATGAGACAGTGCTGGACGATGAGACCCCCAGGTCAGAAGGCACTCACCAAACTACTGGGGAAGAACAAAGTACTAGTAGAGCTGTGACTAATGACACCACTGGGCCAAAAACAAAAGGAAGCTCAGAGGCTGATGCACACAGATGCAAAAGGAGAGTCCGGAGCTATACACACAATAGGGACATGGAATGTGAGAAGCATGAACCAGGGAAAGTTAGAAATTGGCAAGCAAGAAATGGAACATATCAACATTACAATACTAGTCATGAGTGAATTAAAATGGACGGGAATGGGGCATTTTCAGTCAGGGAACTACAAAATATTTTATGCAGGAAATGAGAAATTAAGAAGAAATGGGGTTGCTTTAATAGTGAGAAGTGATGTAGCAAAAACAATTAAGAGCTATAATGCAAGGGCTGAGTGAGTTATATCAATGAGATTTAACGAGAAACCTATTAACATAACCATCATCCAAGTCTACACTCCAAAGGCAAACACAGAAGAAGAGGAATTGGAGAGATTTTACGCAGACGTACAGGAAGAAATTGATCACACACCAAAGCAACATGTGCTGATAATTATGGGGGACTGGAATGCAGAAGTAGGGAACACAGAAGAACTAGTAATTGTGGGGAAATGGGGCTTAGGAGATAGAAATTAAGCAGGAGAAAGACTTATCAAATTCTGTGAAGCCAATGATTTGTTTCTGGCAAACACATTTTTTGAGCAACCAAAAGATGTCTGTACACAAGGACATCACCAAATGGTCAATATAGGGATCAAATTGATTATATAATTGGTAGCAGAAAATGGAGAAGTTCCATACTTTCTGCAAAAGCAAGACCAGGAACAGCCTGTGGTACAGATCATGAACTGGTAATATTGAAAATCAGAGTAAAGCTAAAGAAGACCAACAAAGCAATCATAATGCCAAAATACAATTTAAATAACATCCCAGAAGAATATAAAGGTCAAATAAGGAACAGATTTGAGGCTTTAAACATAGTTGACAGAGAACCAGAAGAACTATCGAGTGAAGTCAGAGACATTATCAGGGAAAAATGCACAAAGACAATACCTCTAGTTAAAAAGTAAGACCTCAATGGATGACTAATGACACTCTTAAAATGGTTAAAGAAAGAAGGAAAGCTATACCAAAATGAGATAGAAACACGATCAGAATCCTAAATGCAACAATGCAGTGACTAGTACATAGCGACAAAGAGAACTATTACAATAATTGTATAGAAATAGAAGAAGACAACAAAAAGGGTAGAACAAGAGCCCTATTCCAAAATATTAGAGGAATGAAAGGGAAATTTAAACCAAGAGTAGGGATGTTGAACAATCAACAGGGGAACACACTGACTGACCGAGATGAACTAAAAGGAAGATGGAAGCAATACACCGAAGAACTCTATAAAAGAGATGCAAGGATGACAGATTCATTCATGAACTGTATGGTGAAGAACCAGAAATTTTAGAATGTGAGGTGAAAGCTGCTCTTAAAATATTTGGAAGAAACAAATCACCAGAAACAGATGGCATACCAATAGAGTTGCTACAAGCTACGGAGACTGAATCTGTCCAAATTTTGACTAAAATTTGTTAAGAAATATGGAAAACTAAACAATGGCTCACAGACTGGAAGTGTGCAATATATATCCCAATTCCAAAGAAAGGGGATCCCAGGGAATGCATTAATTATCTAATTATTGCCTGACTATCCTATGCAAGTAAAGTAATGCTCAAGATTCTACAACAAAGGCTCTGACCATATATGGAGTGAGAAATGCCAAATGTCCAAGCTGGATTTAGAAAGGGAAGAGGTACCAGAGATCATATCGCAAACATATGTTGGATAATGGAACAGACCAAGGAATTTCAGAAGAAAATCACCCTGTGCTTTATACATTACAGCAGAGCCTTTGACTGTGGATCATGAAAAACTATGGAATGCTTTAAAAGAAATGGGGGTGCCACAGCATCTGATTGTCCTGATGCGCAACCTATACTCTGGAAAATAGGCTACTGTAAGGACAGAATATGGAGAAACCGATTGGTTACCCATTGGAAAGGGTGTATTTTATCACCCTGTTTTTTAATCTATACGCAGAACATATCATACAGAAAGCGGGATTGGACCAAGATGAAGGAAGTGTGAAAATTGAAGGGAGAAATATCAATAATTTAAGATTTTCCTACAATACCATACTACTAGCAGATCATCACCTTGTAGTGGTGAGTGGTCTTGCGTGTTCCAATGAACCCTATGAGCGATGCCATTGGGAGTCATGTACTCCCAGCAGGTCACCCATGGGGGTAAGGTCAAGGGAGAGGAACCAGACAAAGAATGATCCAAGAATGTCCTCAACGGCAGAACAGGTGAAGGATAACAATGTATATGTTACAACAGCTGTGAAGGTGGATGAATGCTGCAGCAGATAAAAGACTTCCAATTGTCGTGGTGTCCATGCCATTGGATCAAAGCCTTTTTCTGTCAATATTGTGTGTTGATCGCCATGCACCGATCTCCCCACATAAAACAAATTCATGCACAGGTGTCTTCCAACCAAAACAAAACAAAAGCCCCATGGCGATCAGCAAATGGTGACGGGGGCAGGAATGTGAAACCCGGAAGCCCCTAGTCATGGACCGGCACATGGGCAGTGGATACAGACTCAGTCATCCTGGCTCAAGGACCGAGGCAGTTGAGTAGTTCGGCAGCTGTATCGACTGAGCAGTCCTATTCAGGATCCACTCTGCTCATTGTATGGAGAGGGGGCTAGAAAAGGTGCTCTAAACATAGTCTGCCTCATCTGTCTACCTGACTGGATCACCTTGTCCAGTGGGTCACCACTTTGCTAAGTCGCAAAAGACAATTCAATTTTGGAACATGGAATATACGGACATTGCTGGACAATACAGATAGTGAACGTCCTGAATGCAGGACTGCCATCATCGCGAGGGAGTTGAGATGTTTTAAAACATCATGGAAGCACCCTCGGTTGAAGCACTGGCATCTCCTGGATTATATAATTGTCCTTGCCAGAGATCGTTGTGATGTACTCCTCACTAGGGCCATGATGAGTGCTGATGACTGCTGGACAGATCACTGATTAATTCAATCCACTATGGCAATTAATATTGTTCCTCAACGTAGGCTCCTAGGAAGAAAACCAAGGCATAAAATGAACATCCATGCCCTTCAAGATCCTATTAAGTGAGCCTGCTTTCAAACAACTCTCAAGAAACATCTACCGACGGAACTCCCTGAAAATGTCGAGGAACACTGGATTAAACTGAAGACATCCATTATTGCATCATGTGAACAAACTATTGGATACCAAACTAAGAAACATCAGGATTGGTTTGATGAGAATGATAGTGAGATTGAACATATCATCGACAAGAAAAGGAAAGCCTTCCAGATATGGCAGAAAGACATTAGCTGTGCTGCTAAGAAAAACATGTATGCCAGTGCAAAGGCTGAGGCCCAAAGAAGAACTAGAGAACTTAAGAATGCCTGGTGGATAAAGAAAGCTCAAGAAATCCAGCACTTTGCAGATGCTCACGATGCACGGGGCTTTTTTAATGCCACAAAGGCCATCTATGGACCAACAAATTACGGTACAAATCCCTTACATTCAATAGATGGTAGCAAACTTCTTAAGGATAAAGAGTCTATTGCACTGCGTTGGAAAGAGCATTACCACGACCTCCTCAATCGTAACTCTATCGTGGCTAATGAGGTCTTCTTTCAAATTCCACAACAACAAACTAGAGCCGAGCTTGCGGTATCCCCTAATTTGGATGAAGTCAGTAAAGCCATCAATCAAATGAAGAACAACAAAGCTAGTGGACCTGATGGGATTCCTGCTGAAGTCTTTAAAGAAGGTGGGCCTGAATTTACACAACAATTTCATAAGCTCATTGAAAAAATCTGGACGAGGGAGGAGATCCCAGAAGACTTTAGGGACACCATAATTATCACCCTTTTTAAGAAGGGTGATAGAACAGATTGTGGGAACTATCGAGGTATTTGTCTTCTTGCTACTGCAGGTAAAATCCTTGCAAGGATCCTTGCAAATCGCCTCCTGCCGATCTCAGAGGATGTCCTCCCCGAATCTCAAAATGGTTTCCGCCCTTCCAGGGGACAGTGGACATGATCTTCACTGCATGACAGCTTCAAGAAAAATGCCGGAAGCAGAATCAACGTTTATATATGGCGTTTATTGATCTGACTAAGGCCTTTGACACTGTGAATCGAACCGCTCTCTGGATCATCCTTCTGAAAACTGGATGCCCTGATAAATTTGTGAATATTTTGTGACTCCTTCATGACAACATGACAGCAACAATTTTGGACAACAATGGCTTTCACAGCGATCCATTCAGAGTTGGATCAGGCGTAAAACAGGGATGCATCATTGTTCCTACCTTATTTTCTATCTTCATTGCTATGATTCTACACCTTATTGAGGGGAAACTTCCTGCTGGTGGGGAAATCATCTATCGAACAGATGGAAAGCTTTTTAAACTTAGTAGGCTGAAAGCAAAAAGTAAGGTAATCTCAACCAATTTCATAGAACTTCAATATGCCGATGATAATGTAGTCTCCGCACATTCAGAGGAAGATCTTCAAACTATCTTAAATGTCCTTGCAGAAGCATATCGAAAGCTTGGGCTCTCACTTAATATTAAAAAAAACCAAAGTGCTTCATCAACAAGTGTGAACTAGTCCCTCTGTAGCACCATCGATCCAGCTTAATGGTGTGACGTTGGAGAACATTGATCACTTCCCCTAACTTGGCAGCTGTAAAAGCTGACATCGATGTTGAAATTCAACATCATCTGAGCTCTGCCAGTGCTGCATTCTCCTGAATGAAGCGTAGAGTGTTTGAGGATTGGGATATTCGCAGGGAGACCAAAATTCTTATTTAGAAAGCCATTGTACTATCGACCTTACTGTATGCCTGTGAAACATGCACCATTTATAAACACCACTCCCAACTTCTTGAAAGATTCCACCAACGCTGCCTCCAGAAAATTCTGCAAATTACTTGGGAAGACAGACAGACTAATGTTAGCGTTTTAGAAGAAGCAAAGACTACCAGTGTTGAAACAATGATCCTTCAACATCAACTTCGCTGGACTGGCCATGTTGTTTGAATGCCTAATCATCATCTTCTAAAGCAGCTACTTTCCTCCCAACTTAAGGATGGAAAACGGAACATCGGTGGACAGTAAAAGTGGTTTAAAGATGTTCTTAAAGCAAATCTAAAAAAATGTAACATGAACATCGACAACTGGGAAGTCTTGGCCCATGAACGTCCCAAATGGAGGACAGCTATTATCAAAGGTGCTGTGGACTCTGAAGAAGCATGAATACAGGGTGAATGGGACAAATGAGCTAAGCAGAAGGCACGTCAAACAAATCCTCATCACGACCATCTTCCATCTGGAAACCTATGTCCTCACTGTGGGAGGCTGTGTGGATCCGGAATTGGCCTCCACAGTCACTTACGGACCCACTGTTAAAGACCTTATCTTGGAAGACAATCTTACCTGGCCACGAGTGATCGCCAATGAATGACTAGCAGAAAAGAGTAATGATTTGAAACGAATGCTGATGAAAGTTAAAGAGGAAAGCACAAAAGCAGGACTTCAGCTGAACGTCAAAAAGCCTAAAGTAATGATAACAGAAGGTTTATGTAACTTTAAAGTTGGCAATGAGGACATTGAACTTGTCAAGGATTATCAATAACTTGGCATAGTCATTAACCAAAATGGAGACAATAGTCAAGAAATCAGAAGAAGGCTAGGACTGGGGAGGGCAGTTATGAGAGAACTAGAAAAGGTCCTTAAATGCAAAGATGAACACTAAAGATCATTCAAACCATGGTATTCCCGATCCCTGTGTATGGATGGATGTGAAAGTTGGACAGTGAAAAAAGCAGGTAAGGGAAAAATAAACTCATTTGAAATGTGGTGTTGGAGGAGAGCTTTGCGCAAACCATGGACTGAGGAAAAGACAACTAATTGGGTGTTAGAACAAATTAAACCAGAACTGTCACTAGAAGCTAAAATGATGAAACTGAGGTTATCATATTTGGACACATAATGAGATGACATGATTCACTAGAAAAGACAATAATGCTGGGGAAAACAGCTGGGAGTAGAAAAAGAGGAAGGCCAAACAAGAGATGGATTGATTCCATAAAGGAAGCCACAGACCTTTATTCTTGCCCATTATTTAACATCGTTGACCATTCCCAAATTCAGAATAGCTTTTATGCTGGCCAAGCTTAATATTCCTTTGGCTCTCTTAGAGGGCAGATTTAAAAAAAATCCCTATGGTAAGAGGTTATGCCCATGTGATGAGGGGGCAATAGAATCGGTGGGTCATGTACTGCTATATTGCTCATTCTATCGGGAGCTTTGAACTGTGTTAATTGTTCCAATCTTAAAAAACATTCCAGGCAGAAACTAATCTTTTTATGTTGATCTCCTATCTGACCAAACCCCACAGATATCAGCAAAGGTTGCCAGTTTCTGTGCAGCTGCTATGCATTGCAGAAGAACTTTGTTAAACCAATAGCTAATTTGATGACGAGGATCCGATTTTAATGAGATCTTATGCTAAGTGTGCTGTGTTGTACTGAATTATCTCTGTTTTTATCTTGTACACTTTTTATGCTGGTCTACGACTGTGATAATAAATGAATTGAATTGAAGCCACAGACCTGAACTTACAAGATCTGAACAGGGTGATTCATGACAGATGCTCTTGGAGGTCACTGATTCATAGGGTAGCCGTAAGTTGTAATCGACTTGAAGGCATATAACAACAACAAAGTTTTAAAAAATGGCGAATAAGGGCAGACATTATAGTGGTGTATAACAACATTATTCATTGTATAGAGAAAGTGGATAGGGAGTCCCCCCCCATTTGATTCAGACAAAACGGAAGTACTTCTTCACACAGTATATAATTACACTAAGGCATTCTAGGAGTGGCTCCTCCTGAGGGACAGACCAAGCTGCGACAGCCTCCAGGCAGCAATGTTGCTGCCACTTATTAGGAGGGGCGAGGAGAAGGCTGCCAGTGTGCCTGTGCAACTACCATCTGACCCCTTCCTCTCCCAGTAAGTGGCAGTGATCCTGCTGTCAGGGCTCTACTGTTACAGCTCCACCCCACCAGGCAGAGGTACTGTAGAATTTGCTCCCTTGAGATGTAGTGATGGCGACCAACTTGCATAGCTTTAAAAGAGGTTTAGACAAATTCACAGAGGCTATCCATGGCTACCTACTATGATATGACGGCTATGTTCTGTATCCATAATCAGAATGTCAGTCACTGGGGATCAGAACATGGCAGAGTGCTGTTGCTCAGGTCCTGCTTGTGGCTTTTCAAAGGCATCTGGTAGGTTACTGTAAGACTGGACTAGATGGGCCTTAGGTCTGATCCAGCAGGGATCTTCTTATGTCAGATAGCCCCGTTTTTCAGTGTAGGTTATTTGAATTTGAGCAAAGTAGAGACAGACTTCATGGTGATGAAAGAATAGGAAGTAACACCCTTGTCAGTATGAGCCTTTTCGCTTATTTCTTTTTTTCTTCTCCCTTAGCACAACTCCGCTCTTTTTTTTGCTTCCTTAGTAAAGAACAACCTAGTCAAAGCTTGTAGCGCGCCAAGTACTGCGGTGGAAGATAATGCCATCCCTTGCTGTGACGCGTGAAACGCCGGGAACCTTAGGTTTGGGAGCCGTGTGCCCGTGCGGAGCCGTCAGCGCGTGACACCCTCTCCTCGTCAGTAAGCGTACGAGTAGAGAGAGAGAAAGGATTCTCAGACCGCAAGCGCGCGCCGTCCTTGCGAGTTGAGCGGACGGGCAGCAGGTGGCGCTGCCGCGGGGCCCCTTTCGGGCGACCAATGGAAGAAAAGAGGCGGCGGAGCTTAGACCGAGAGAAAGCGAGTCAGAGCCACAGATGGCTCAAGTTGGTTCGCGCGCACACGCGAAGAGAAAAAGAGTGTGAGGTGGAGACGGAACGGAAGAGCGCCTGACTGAGGCTGTTGAGCTGGCTGGGCGGCGCTGGTAGCGGCCAGTTTCCAGCTTGGCTACCTGGGCAGGGAAGGAACCCACGGCGGGGCAGGTAGGAGCTGAAGCCACTGATACGTGGTATCCCCCCCGTCTCTCTCTGAAGCCCCTGGAGAGAGGGAGGGCGGCGGTCTGTTTGCCCGCCGGTCGTCCCCTTTCCACCAGATTTCTCCTGAGGTTTCCTTCGCGCCGGCCTTTCCCTTCTACCATTTCCCCGCTCCAGCAGTGAGGCGGGACAGCGCTTCTGTCGCTACCCTCCCTCCTTCCAACACATACATACTGTCGCTCCGCGTTGGCTGTGGCGTGGCGGGAGCGCCTTCTCTTTTTTTCCCACGCTGCTGGAGACAACCTCCTCATTTCTCTCGTACCTGGCCAAGCCACTTTCACACTCACCGTTCCTGCATGACGCTGGCTGCTCATTGCTCCGAAATTGATCTCTCTCTCTCTCTCTCTCTCTCTGTATGTTTTAAATAATCCCATCCCCTCGCTTTCTAAGCAAGAGCTCCTAATTTTCTCTTCGCAATTTCTTATCCACTTCTTAGCATACATTCCCCGTTTCCCTCTCCCTCTAAAATCTCTCCCTCTTCTCTCTTTTAGGATCTTTTTCTACAGGTTTGGCAGGTGCGGGGGCAGAGACAGCTATAGCAACGCTTCTCTGCCCTTGCGCTTCAGATACCATTTTTATGTATTTTCTGCACACTCAGACACCTACAGTAAGGGTCCAGGGGCAGCTCAGGTTTGAAAAGCATCTTATTTTTCTGCAGTCCATCTACCCTGTCTTGCCCTAATCCATCTTAACCTACATTACAAGATTTCATGTTGTGAAAATCTCAGCTTTCCTTCTCCCCCCTTCCTCATTTCTAGTTTTGAGCTCTTCAGTTATCCCTGGTGTCAATACTTTAGGCAGCCGTTTCTGTAATGTAATTAGAGATGTTTACTATAATTTGGCTCTGGAAGATGTTTTCATTTTCAGTTCAGTTGCCCTTTCCAATGACAGTGATGATTGTATGTGTTTCTTGGAATGGTATCATGATCGATTTGCTGAGGGTGGGCTTCAAACTTGGGGACCAGTATCTGAATGACAAACTATAAGCCACAGAGAGACACTACTTCCATAGCTCAGCTTAGCACTGCAGTATGTTTGTTTTTATTTTTTTACCATCGCAGACTATTTGCTTCTTACACCTGAGTTTTGTTCCTTGTTCTCCTGAGCTAGCAGTGCGATGAGCAGTTCCTCTGACCATCTGGTGGACATGTTTTGTGTAAAAAGAGGAAGGCGACTTCGAGTGGAGAGTTTGAAGGCTGATCAGGATTGCTGTTGCCCATACCCTTTTGTTAGTCTGATGTGAGATATAATAGCTGAAAATAATATTGGGGCAATTTTGTGATTTAATGTACTTTTCTCTTACCTGGGAACACAGCAACTACAGAATGAAGTTTTCCCACATCCTTTATCAACACACACAGCTATATCTAGCATAATTTTTCTTTGCCAGGAGGTGCTGTATCCATCAATTAAAGCTTCCACTATTCTTTTTTAAAATCTAAGTCCCGAGATTCACTTATGTCATGATGCTATCCATTACCAATTATACCTCTGATGTACCAAGTAGGCCTGCAAAATTTCCTGCAAGTGTTTTTTTTTTAAAGTTAAGTTCTTCCAGTTCATTTGAAATAAAGTTATGTAGTTCAGCTCTGTTGATCTCTTTTAGAAAAGAGACTAAATGGAGACTATGTGCTTTTATTGAGCCAGGGACCTACTTTAGTCTAAAGCTTTGCTTCATCTTTCAAAATATTTATTAGCCTTCTGTGCAAGAAATCGATGGGCTAAGTAGATGTAGCAATGAAGGACTGTCAAAAAAAAGGGGGGGAATATTGATAAAAATTATTGTGCTGATAGTATGAATAGAATACAATATTTAACACACTCTGCCAAGCAGTAGTTCTGAGCGCAATTCTACATGGTGATGCTGACGAGTCTGGCAGAGTTCTAGAATCTGCCACTTCAGATTACAGGGTGCATGTGTTCTATTTTGAATATACCCCATATAGGATAGTAAGCTAATCCTAAGGATGGGAGAGAAATTCAATTCATTTTGCATTTAAAGGTGAACCTACCAAATTTGTGCTTTTCATGCACTGAAACACAGCTATCCTTAAACATTTGCACTTCTCTGAATTTTGCTATGCAGTTCTCTAGCCAATTAATGTGTACAGAAATGCAAATACTAAAGTGCATACAATGCATATATTGGTGAAAATATATATTATATGCATTATATTAGGGAAACTGCTTTGCAGAAATGTGCATATTAGGCAAAATTGCATACATAAATATGTTAGAAATTTGCACAAAAATTTGACAAATTTTCATGAGAATTTTTTAAAATTGCAAATTGCTGCAGAAATGTGAAGAACTAAATTTAAGATTAGAAAAATAAGGAACTGAGAGAACCAAAAGGAACAGATCCCATCCCTAGCTAGCACATCTGGGAGACGACTGTGGTAAGCTTCTTTCCATGATATGTTATATTCCTTTGTCCAGGGAGTTCTTAATACGGGGTGGCGTTCAACAGTATAGCAGAATGAGGTAGTTGAATGGACTGCAGCACTTAAAAGTTCAGTGTAAATAGAAAACCAGGAGAATATGGAAAGGTCTAGGCTTGGACCATTTTGCCTGATGTGCTAATTTTGTTTGTATGAAATTGTATTTTTAAAAAATATGAGAGAGCATTAACCATTATTAACTTTTAGGCACTAGACACAGATGCTCCTGTTCATCCAGGCATTTGGCTTTTAATTGGGGCAATTGTTGATATTCTAGGCTGTATTGCTGTTTTAGTAGGGTAGGGAATGATTTGTCTTTTTTACATTATGGCAGGATGAGTGCTTTTTGTCAGTGTTCTTATTTTTTTGTATTTTAAATTTTGTATTATGTAAGCTTTTATAATTGTAAGTTGCTTTTAGACATTTTATGTAGTAAGCCATGAGTACATTAAATAAATAATCATAATCATAATCATGATGGTATCATTCCATCTGCAGTCAGAATTGGTACAATCATTTCTGCCACCTAAGGTCCCATATCATTCTGCTCCATGTGTAAACCCAGACACATAAAAAGTTCTAATACTGATGTCTTGTTTTGTCATTTATGAAAGGTGGATTAGAGCAGATGGAATTTGTGGTAAGATGTCCAGCAAAGTCTTTTTAAATGTAATCGTATTTCAAAGCAGGTGACTGAAACATCAGCTCCTATGTGTCTTTTTTCATCTAAGTGGTTTAATGCTGTCTTCTGATTATATTATGTATATTGTGATAAAATTCTTTAATGCAGAGCATTATACAGACATTATCCAAATTCTTTGTTTCTGGAATCCTAGACTAATTCAGTGTGTGAAAGGATCTGGCAGTTTTACTATGTTGAAAAAATAATTGCACTGGAGCAACAGCAAGTAGAAATTCAACTGCAGTCATAAACATAGTGACTAGGGTGTCCCTTCAACTCCATGGGCTCAGCTTTATGTAAAGATATTTAGGATGACATTGCATAGTGGTTGTTACAATATCTATTCTAACTATGCTGTTTTGTAAAATCTGAAAGTATTTGTCCCAGTAATTTTTGGTATCTTGTTACATGTTCTAAATTTAAGTGTATGTTAGTGTGAACTACTATACCATTTTTTATATATTAAATTTATATGCATCCCTCCCAAAGAGAGCCCAGGGTGGCAATAATCATTTTTTTCTGAACGGATTATTCTCACAGGATTGGTCTTTAGTTTCTACGTGATTAAAGTCCTTTTTAAAAATTGATTTAGTTTCAAGTTGTTTAGTACACTTAAGTATATACTTAAGTCCAAATACCAGTTGCTGGAAACCGCAGGAGGGGAGAGTGATCTTAAATAGTATAGTATTCCACTAAAATAAGAATAATCTTCCTAGACACTTAACATCTGCACCCTTCTTTTCCTCTCCATTTTAAACTTTAAATCCCGAGTCATTCATTTTCAGTTTGTCTTAGTCCTACTTTTTATTATTTTTAATTGCATTTATTTATAACTTCTCAACATAAAGCTGTTGGAGATGTTTGTGTAGTATAAGGTGTTTTACAGACATGTTTGAATAAGGCTGCCTACAATTATTTTATTACTTAGATTTATATCCCTCGCCTTATCACTCTAGTTATTCCAAAGTACCAACAATGCAAAAGTATAACAGGTTAAAATATAACTATTTACAAAAAAACTACAAAATAAAACAGCAGTTATCAAGACCTTCCACAATAAAATTTACTGCAGCAAATACTAAACTAAAGTCTTCCACGGCAACATTACAATTGCAGATACATCAAACAGTATGCCCCATCAGTCTCCACTAAAAGCTTGGGAGAATAAAAATGTTCTTAGTTAACATTGAAAGATGGCTAAAGACAATGCCAACTGCATGTCAGAAGAGAGTGAGTTCCGTAGCTGTGTCTTTTTGTGTTTTGGCAGTGGGGGGTAGAAATCCCTTTCCGGCGACAAGTAAAGACTGTTTTATTTCAACGGGCATTTGGGATAGAGAATGGCCAGGATTAAGTGTCATAGGATGGGTGACTACATTATGATCTTATTATTTTAAATTATCTGCTGTTCTTAAACGTACGTTTTATAGTTTTTAATTTTTCTCATAGTTTAATTCTATTTTTAATTGTATACATTTCTATTTTTTAATGGTGTGTTATCTTTTAGCTGTAAGCCGCTCTGAGTCCTATTGGAAAAAGGGCGGGGTAGAAATAAAGTTTATTATTATTATTATTTATTACAAAAGCACCTGGGTAAATAACACTGCCTGATACTTCCCACAGACAGCTGCCTTGATGATACTAATATTTTTTATTTTATTGAACAAAATGCATACACCACGTGATTGTAATAATAAAACCTCTGAAGTGGTTTACAAAAATAGTAAAATTATCAATAAAATTAAAACATAATTAAAACACTTAAAAGATTATTAAAATTAACAGTAAGCTAAAAAAGATTAAAACAAATCAATACCTATGTATATAGATAGGCTTGCCTAAACAAAAATGTTTTAAGCAGGTTTTAAGCAGGTGCTGAAAAGAGTACAGCAAAGGCACCTGCTTGATGTTGGTAGGCAGGGAGTTCCAAAGCATAGGTGCTGCCACACTAGAATATTGATTTCTTACAAATGAGGAACAAATATTATGTGGCATCCATAGCAGCGCCAGTTTCACAGATTGAAGTGGTCAAGTGAGCACATAAGGGGCAAGGTGATCCTGCAAGAAAATTGGTCCCTAATTTTTTAATACTACTTGATGTAAATGGCTTTGGGATCTGTTATGCCTGTGTAGGACAACTGTATGATCTTCATAATTGTTGATGTGCAAGTAGTCATTGTGGCCAATTACATCAGTTATTCTTATAGAAACAAAAAAATCATGCTTTTTATATCTTGCAGTGGTGTAATTAGGTTGTCTCATTTGAATCATAATATGTATCTCTTATCCACACTGTAAATTCAATGTGTTGTGTGTTGCTCTTAAACTGCAAAATATTCCTTGGTAAGATAAGCTGATTGATATCTCCAGTAAGTCAGATGATAACTTTAAAAAAAGCATTTTTTAATCTTAAAAGTATGTAAAAAGTTTGCAATAAAAAATTTAAGTACAGGATATGGATAATCTTGATTTCTGAGGTTAAGCATTTTAAACCACATTGTAGTATATTTACAGTTGTGGGATTACTACTGGATCCAAGTTCAGAGTGGTTACCAGAGGTTTGAGGATTCAGGAGGTACCATTCAGGATTGCATCAGCATCATCCACTATGCCCATATCTGGATATATTGTACTCCTCTTTTGTGCCTGCTTACTATGCAAGCTCTTAAATGATCAGTTTCAAATTAAAAATATTCATGGTTCTATCAGCCAAACAACATGACATGGATACTTTCCATTTTATGAAATTATTTTTTGTCCAGGATCTCCCAGACCCTCCTTGAAAGTTCTGGACACTAAGTCTTCAGTTATTTAATTTAATTAAATGTATAAGGCTCCTCATGGAATAAACTGTAGGCATTCTACAAGATAAGGAATAAAATGTAGCAATCAAACTATACTGCAATAAACCATAATAATCTTGAGACTACCAGCATAAAAACCCAAATACAAAACCAGCAGAATAAAAAAATATATAACACAGAAATACACTTATCAAAAACATAAACTACAAACCACGAAACATACTTCAGATACTTAAAAAGACCTTGCAAAACAGAAGTCATAACCAGAAGACAACATGGGTGCTAACCTAAGAACATTCCATAAGTTGGGAGCTGCCACAGAAAAAGCCCCCTCTCTTAAGATTCAGTCTTAATATCCTTCCGTACATGTGGCAAGCCAAATGGAAGCATCTCTTATCTCTAAACAGATATAATCCTACAGTTCAAAAGGCATGTGGAGATCTTTTACTAACAGCTTTAGATTGTCTTTAGTTTATAGGAAGACTGATTGACTTGCAAATTAATGTGCTCGCCATGACAACTAGTTAGAATTTATTTTTCATAGTTATATTCCATCTTGTAGTTCATGGTCTCAGTGGCTAAGAAATATTGCAAAAAAGACGTTCCAGGCAATAAATCTAGGGGAAAAACCTTTGCAGTTCCCAGAAGTGCTCAAACCATCCATATTCTTTAATCAACTCTCATTGTGCACTCTCCTGAGAAAAATCACGTAATTAGTTAAATCAGAAAGCTTATAACAACTATAGGATTTGGAATCTTTTGCACTGAATCTGCACTCAAAGTAGAGTCTGTCGAAGAATGTGAGAAATTTATTTTGCAAAGTGCTGACTGTGCATTTTTTCAGTGGGTCATAGGTTCTTTCCCCCCCCCCAGTTCTGTCTGGTATGTTATAAAGGTTATTTAGTCTATATGGACTGTCTTAACAGGCCCACCACCCATATTGGAACTAGCTGTGACAGTGTCCACAGTCACATGTAAATGAGCTGTATGTAATAGTAGTTACTATTACACCCACAGAGCACCATTCACCTTTTTTGTACAGAACACTAAATCCAGTGCATGTTATGCCATGTGTAGTACATAGTACACATTGATAACTCCAGGATTGTCATGGCAGTCATGAAGTCCTGAACCACCCCCAACAAGAAGGTCTTGGTGTGCATGTTTAAGTTTGCCAGAACTAACATATTTGACTACCTCCAACAACCAATATGCCGATGATACACTGATATCTTTCAGCTTCAGAACTTTCCTGCAATGTCCAGTATTGTATTAGGGCATGTTTCTTCGATGGATGCTTCATCGTTGCCTGAAACTTAATATGGCGAAGACAGAGCTGCTTATCTTTCCTCCCAAGCCCTCGTCCCAGTATACATTTTCTATTACTGTTAATAATGCCCCTCTCCATCCTATGGAGGAAGCATGCAGTCTTGGTTTAGCTTTTTACACCTCTCTCTTTTGTTCCTCATATTGAACTGTAGAAAAGTCATGTTTTTTCCTTTATAATACTGCCAGAATCAGACCTTTCTTGTCCATTTCTTCTGCAAAGACTCTTGATCATGCTTGAGACATTTCTCGCCTTAACTATTGCAATCTCCTTTTGACTGGTCTGCCACTAACTTGTATTTGTCTGCTGGTTTCTATTCAACGTTCTGCTGCTAAGGTCATTTATTTGGCCTGTTTCGATCATGTCCCTCCATTCCATTGGCTCCCTATTTATTTTAGGATTCAGTATAAGCTTCTTCTAACTTTTAAGGCCTTACAAGATCTGGCTCCCCCTTACCTCTCAGCTGTTATTTCTTAGTATAGTCCTGCTTGGGAGCCCAATCTAGTGGCCATGCTGGCTGGGGCTGATGGGAGTTGTAGTTCAAAAAAGTAACTTTTCCAAGCTCTGGAAACACTGAATTGATGAATAAACATTGTTTCTTACCTGTCCCAGGTTTTTTTATTATCTACCTTGGTTTTGTCCTGGACAAAATGACGGTCCTGGAACCGTCTCTTAGAGCACTTGCAATACTGTTCTTAAATCTCAGCTAAAAACCTTTTTCCCCAAAACCTTTGGAATCTTGATTTAGGTTTTACCTTTATAATTCTGCATATCCATCATCTTGTACCTTAGATGCCTGTCTTGTTTGTTACCGGTTTTAGTCCCTTTCCTTCCCTTCCCCTATGTTCACTTTTTATTTTTAGTTAGATTGTATGCCTTTATGGTAGGGAATTTTTTAATTCATATATTTTTTCTGTACAGTGCCATGTGCTTTGATGGTGATATAGCAATAAACAACATCAACAATAATAACTTGGACAGGGAAACTGTTATCAGTTGGGTGGCTGGTAGAATTTCATTGTGGTATTGGAGCTAAAGCCAGGTCATCTGTTTCACAGGATACTTGATGATGAAGACTGAATTGTTTTGTATCACTAAAAGGCTGCTGCCACTGATCCTAGGCTGATGCTGATGAGTGAACACAGCTGGACATATCTAGCTAAAAGCACTTTCCCAGACCGCTTGGCTGGGACAACATTTTAATCTGGGAGCAAGTTCTGGATGACCAAAATGCAACTGCTGGATAGGCTTTATAAAGCAGCAGCCACGAAGTTAGCAAACACCTGACTAGATTATAGGAGTGTGGGTAGTGTCTGTCTTACTGTAATTGACTGTATTTAAACTGCTCTGGGGGCCTTTTGGGATGAAGAGCAAGGTACAAATGCTATAAATAATAACCAGTTGCTTCCCAAGGAAACTTTGCCAGTAAGTATGGAGAAAAGTTACTAATGAAATATCTGGATATATCACTGGCTAGAGCAGCCTTTCCCAACCAGTGTGTCTCCAGATGTTGTTGGACCACAATTCCCATCTTTCCTGACCATTGGCAATGCTGGCTGAGGCTGATGCCAGTTGTGGTCCAACAACATCTGGAGGCACACTGGTTGGGAAAGGCTGGGCTAGAGAGATCTCCACATGGCAGCAACTGACCACTTGCAGTCTTGTTATGTGGAGAGAATGGCTTCTCTTAATAAAGTGACAAAGTCATTTTTTGTGACTTGCATGTGCTTAAATATGCTTTTATTTGAAGAGAGGGACACCGAGCTGTTACATTTATAGCAAAATTTAAAGATATGAAAGAGCACTGTGTCCTAAATTCAGAAATCTGATTTTAGGATACAGTAGACAATTAATGAGAGACATAGGAAGGGAAGACTTTACTTGAGCAATACTGTCTTAATGACAATTGGAAGCTGCAGGTTTTGAAAAGTATGGGATTTTTTTTTTAAAAAAGGCTGCACTTTGCCATCCTGCCCCCATAACTACCAATATGGCATTGCTTAAATTGGTCGAGATAGTGGCTCCCTGAATGAGCAGTAGAAGTGATCATATGGTGGTTGGCCCCAAATGCTGGAGGGAAGTGGGGGGGAAGAATTGTATCTCGAGCAGTTTAGATCGGATTTCTTTCAGATATTTGTTTCTGCAAGCTGAATGAAATCTGATTAGTTAGTATAAGCATATGATGTGCCTGCATGAGCATTGTCAGTATTTGTCCAATTCTGAAAACAATAGTTGCAATATGGTAGCATCACTTGCTTAACTTGATATGTAATAATGGCCTATGTTGCCAGGTCACATTTCTTGTAATGTATTGTAGTCTGTGAAAGATTTCTGCTTGTGCCTTATCAGCACGGTGGGCCAACAATGAAATTAGTGATTTTTACATATGAAGGTAAGTGTGTGTCCTGTTACAATTAAGAAGAGCCTGCTGGATCAAGCCAGTAGCCCATCTAGTCTGGCATTCTGTTCTCATAGTGGCCGACCAGTTGTCCATGGAAAGCCCACAAGCAGGAACTGAGTGCAAGAGCACTCTCCCCTTCTGTGGTTTCTAGCAACTGGTTTTTGGAAGCATACTGCCTCCGACTATGGAGGCAGAGCATAGCCATCATGGCTAGTAGACACTGATAGCCTTATCCCGCATGAATTTATCTAATCCTCATTAAAGCCATCCACATTGGTGGCTATCACCGCCTCTTGTGGGAACAAATTCCTTAGTTCCTACTATGCACTGTGTGGAAAAGTACTTTCTTTTGTCTGTCCTGAATTTTCTAACATTCAGTTTCATTGGATGTCCACAAGTTCTAGTGTTATGAGAGAGGGAGAAAAACTTTCCCTCTCCACATTCTACATGCCATGCAAAATTTTATGTACTTCTGTGGTATTTCCTCTTACTCGCTTTTTCTCTAAACCAAAAAGCCCCAAATGCTGAAAACTTTCCTCATAGGGAAGTTGCTCCATCCCCGTGATCATTTTGTTTGCCCTTTTCTGAACATTTTCCAGCTCTACAATAACTTTTTTGAGGTGAGACAACCAGAACTGTACGTAGTATTCCAAACGAAGCCACCCATAGATATGTGTAATCAGCAATTTTATTTTCAGTACCTTTCCTAATGATCCCTAACATAGAATTTGCTTTTTTCACAGCCACCGCACACTGGGTCTACATCTTCATTGAGCCATCCACCATGACCTAAATGTCTCGTTCCTGCTCAGTCACTGACAGTTCAGGCCCCATGAGTGTATATGTGAAATTAACATGATTTTGCCCCAATATGCATAATTTTACACTTGTTTACATTGAATTGCATTTGCCGATTTACCACCTATTCACTTGGGTTGGAGAGGTCCGTTTAGACCTTTTCAATCCCTTTTTGTTTTAACAACCCTGAACAATTTAGAATCATCAGCAAACCTGGCCACCTCACTGCTTACCTCTAACTCTAGCTCATTTATGAACAAGCTAAAAAGCACAGTTCTCAATACTGATCATTGGGGGACTCCACTTTCTAAATCCCTCTGAGAGAACTGTTTATTTTATTCCTATGCTCTGTTTTCTGTTTCCTAGCCAGTTCCTGATCCACCAGAGGGCCTCTCTTCTTATTCCACTGCTGCTAAGCTTACTCAGAAGTCTTTGGTGAGGTACCTTGTTGAAAGCTTTTTGAAAGCCTAAGTACACAATGTCCACTGGATCACCTCTATCAATATGCTTGTTGACACTCTCCAAGAACACTAATAGGTTAGTGTGACAGGACTTACCCTTGTAGAAGCCATGCTAGCTCTGCTTCAGCAAGGCTCGCTCTTCTATATGCTTGGTTATTTTATCTTTAACAATACTTTCTACCAGTTTTCTAACCGGCTGGTAATTTTCGGGATTCCCCCTGGATCCCAATTTATAGATTAGTGTTATATTGGCTACTTTTCAGTCCTTAGTTATGGAGGCAGATCTGAAGGATAAGTTACATATTTTTGTTTGAATCTCACATTTGAGTTCTTTGAGAATTCTCAGGTGGATGTCATCTGGACCCGGTGATTTGTCAGTTTTTATTTTGTCTATTGAGCCTAGAAATTCATCTCTCGTCATCACTATTTGTCTTAGTTCGTCAGACTCCCTTCCTGTAAAAGTTGGTTCAGACATAGAAATCAAGGGCATAATCATTTAGGGTATCTACAAATGTTATCTGTTTCTCATGACTGGAACACATATGTACCCAGTCTATGTCAGAGTAGTTGAAGTCACCCATTACTACAACATTGCTTGGTTTGAAGACTTCCTTGATTTCATGTTTCATCTCAAGATCTCCTTGAGCATATCAGGGGTATGATAGAACGTCCACAATACTAAATTACTCTTGGGTCCCAGTACCACCACCCACAACAATTCTGTGGAGGAGTCTGCCTCTTGAGTTTCCTAGCTTGCTGGATTCAGTGCACTCTTTCACATGTAGAGCAACATCACCTCCAGTATATCCTTCCCTGTCCTTCCAATGTAGTTTATATTGTGGGATTACAGTGTTCCACTGGTTTTCCCCCTTTGATCCTAATGATCGAATCATCCACTATTCTCTTATCCCTATTCTCTTATCTCCCCTTTCACCAGGTTCATTTATGCTTACTATATCAATGCCGTCATCTACAACCAAGCCCTCCAGTTCTCATTGTCTTGAATGGTAGACCATTGCTTAGGCAATGTATGAGCAAGAAAAACAACTTGCTAGTGATCTGAAGTTGCATTATGGGTGGAAAATCCTCTGATCATTACAGCATGTAGTGTGCAAATTATTGGGGAAGCATATTATAATTACTTGAAAGTCAATTTATATTATCTCTTCTAGCCATTTATTAGGTATGATAGGAGAACTTTAGTTTGTATTAAATAACTTTTCATAAAAATATATCCAAAGACTCCTAAAAGCTTTGTAACTTGATTATACTGAATTATTTGAGTTTTAATATATGAAATTGTAGTATGGAAAAATAGGCCCATGCTGTATCTTCACCGTAAATATCCTAAAATTGTCATATTGACTTAAATGGCAAAGCATGGAAAGTCTGATTTACAGCTTTAATTCAAGAGATCTTCTATAATATACAACCATTTCTATAGGTTGATGTCTTCTGCAATAATGTAATTTCTTGGCCTTTATTGTAATAACCTAAAAATGTACAGAATCATTTGAATCTTTTAAAAGGAGTTGTTTGGACAGGTTTTTAATGGGCTTTGCATAAAAGTAGCTTTCTCCGTGTAGTACCTTGGAGGACAGCTATGATAAAAATGTCCTCCTTAACTTATGCCAGTAAACAAACACTGCCAGGTCTTACTCAATATCCTCTGTGATACTTCATTCTTTCCCCCTCATGGATGAAAAGCAGAGAAAGGCTTGCTGAAAGAGGAAGGTTTGCAGTAGGCGCCAAAATGATAATAGAGATGGCAACTGTCTAATATTCAAGGGGAAGGAATTCCAAAGGGTAGGTGCCACTATACTAAAGGTCTGCTTCCTATGTTGTTCAGAACGGACCTCCTGATAAGATTGTATCTGCAGCAGGCCCTAACCTGCAGATCGCCGTGATCGACTGGGTATATAAGAGGTAAGATGGTCTCTCAGGTATCCTGGTCCTAAGCTGTATAGGGCTTTGTACACTAAAACCAGAACCTTGAACTTAGCCTGGTAGCTAATACTCATTCAGCAACAGGGTGCCATGTTGGTGATACCCTGCCCCAGTGAGCAGTCTCACTGCTGCATTTTGTACCAGCTGCAGCTTCTGGACCAACCTCAAGGGCAGCCCCACATAGAGTGCATTACAGTAATTCAGCCTGGAGGTTACCAGTGCATGGACAACAGAGGTCAGGCTGTTCTGGTCCTGAAACTGCTGCAACTATCAGCTGAAGCTGGTAAAAGGCACTCCTAGCCACTGAAGTCACCTGGGCCTCTAGTGACAAAGATGTATCAAGGATCACCCCCAGACTATGGACCTGCTCTTCCAGAGGGAGTAGGACCCCATCGAGAGCAAGCAATTGACCAATTATTTGAACTCGGGAACCACCATTGCACAGCAGCTCTGTCTCGCTGGGATTTAGACTCTGTTTATTGGCCCTCATCCAGCCCACTACTAAGTCCAGACACTGGTCCAGGGCTCCCAATTTAGATGTTACAGAGAAATAGAGCTGGGTATCATCAGCGTACTGCTGACACCTTGCCCCAAATCTCCTGATGACCTCTCCCAAGGGTTTCATATAGATATTAAACAGCATTGGAGACAAGATAGTACCCTGCACATCCCCCAGCACAACTGCCAGGAGGCTAAAAGACAATCATACAATGCTATTCTCTGAACATGACCCTGAAGATAGGATCAGAACCACTATAAAACAGTGCCTCCAATATCCATCTCACCAAGTCATCTCAGAAGGATACCATGATCAATGGTAACAAAAGCCTCTGAGAGATCAAGTAAGAATAACATGGTTGCACTCTCCTTGTCCTTCTCCCAATAAAGGTTATCCATATGGGCGCCCAAGACCAATTCAGTCCCATAATGAGGCCTGAACCCAGATTGGAATGGGTCAAGATCAATTGACCCAAGAGAACTTGCAGTTGCTACACCGCAACTCTCTCAATTACCTTCCCCAAAAGGGGATATTTGCAACAGGGTGATAGTTGTCACAAACCCATTGCCACAAATGGGTCCAAGGTGGGCTTTTTCAGGAGTAGTTGGATCACTGCCTCTTTTAGGGTGGCTGAGAACACTCCTTCATGCAAAGATGCATTGACCCCACCCTGGATCCATTCAGTCCTACTCCCTCGGCCAGCTTTAATAAGCCAAGAAAGGCAAGGGTCAAGAGGACACATTGCTGACTGCATTGTCACAAGCACCTTGGACAACATCATCGGGCTGCATCAATTGAAATTGTTCCCAGGAAGTTACAGCAGACGTTGCAATGGACATCTCATTGGGGACTACTGTATATGTGGATGGAGCATCAAGATTGCTATGGAGGTGAGCAACTTTACCCTCAAAGTGCCTTGCAAACAATTCACAGTGGGCTTCTGAAGGGTCCAAAATTCCATTTCCTGGAGTTGATGTTAACAAACCCCTGACAATATAAAAAAGCTCCACTGGATGGCTATTTGAAGATGCAACAGAGGTAGAGAAGTGGGCCTTCTTTGCTGCCCTCACCGCCACACAGCATGCATGGTTATGATGTTTTACTCGTGTCCAGTCAGCCTCACAGCATGTCTTTTGCCACTTGCACTCTAGCTGTCTGTTCCAGCCTGTTTCTTTGCCCTTAGTTCACTGGTGTACCAAGCTGCAAACGGGGCTCTATAATGCCGGAGAGGGTGCTCAGGGGCATCCATGTTAAGAGCCTGATGTGTCTTATTATTCCATAGCATGACAAGGGCATCAACAGGGTCTCCTAGTCTATCTGTCCTGGCCAAGCCCTTTGGAATCAGACTCGTTAATTTTTCTCCAGTATGTTTAATGAAAAAAGTTAGTTTAGAGCACTTCACAGATCAGCTTATATGTCACACAGATTCTGCATCTACACAGCATACTAGGCATGACTACTCAAAGCTAAGATGTTGTCACAGCCATTAGACACACCCGCATACAACTCTTTAGTAGGTTCAGGAGGGCTCTTTCTACTTACGTGAGGAAGGTGTCCCAGAAGGGAATGCAAACACTCCCCCTAGTTGGAAAAGGGGGGGCAGCTGAACCTGCCCTAACAGGTGTCTGTGTCTTGGGCAGCAGCAGTACCTCACAGAGATCTGCTTCCTCTGGAGAAGGTCACGCAGTGGCTTAGGTGAAGGGAGGGTGGAGGGGAGGAAAATCAGGTGACTCTTGATCAGCTAGCAGTCCATCCATTGTTCCATTAGTTTTTGGGGGCAGACCATCTTAATCTGTCCACCACTCCTGCAGGCGAGGATCAAAGCCGTAAGTCTAAACCTCACCAGGAAGAGGTGTGACCATGACAGTGGGGTGACAATCACCCCCCCATCTCCAGACCACTCCTTCCTCCATCTGGAGCAAAAACCAAGTCCAGGGTGTGCCCTGCCCTATGTGTCGGACCCCATGGTTGTTATGGAGGCCATGAAGTCTTGTGACGGAAAACAGTGCATGGACACTGAAAACACCCAGGACTATTGTTCTGGGCTTCTCCAACACCATAGACGAGATGGCCACCGCCAGCTCAGTCCGAGAAACTTATGGGTAGCAGGGTGGATGGCACACCAGCAGCAACTCAAGTTTAATGTCTCCTTGGCCCGACACCAGGTGCTGGCCCTCACATCCAGTTCCAAGACAGAATGGTTCTTGGTGACAGAGATGGAAATGTTATGGTCTACAGGAACCCCTCTCCCCCATCCCTACAGCCTGTGCTTGTGTTTCAAATATCCAAGTGAATACACTTGGCAATACACACCAAACAGAACCCTCATACGTGATCAAATAATGAATGAGTGTGGTCTTATTGTGTACCAATCTGATGTTAAACAGCACACACAGGCCAGTGGGCACAGCAGATGAGCAGCCAGCAGACCGTCCATGGGAGGGGTGGGAGAGAGGACCAAGGGATTGACAGCCTTGCTCTCATTTTCCATGGTAGCTCATCGCCTCCACATGGCTATACATTCCTCTATGCATGATCACTGAAATTGGGGTGGCATCATGCATGTCCCTCCTTTACAAGACTCCTCCTAAACACATGATATAGACAACAGGAGCCCACCAAAAAAACCTACCCAAACCAATTAACCCAGTATGTCTCTGAGAGAAATGGGAACAACCAGAGCCACCTGATACCTTTCGCACATCTACTCCTACAGCTAGGAAGCGCCAGCCTTCTGCCAGTTGCAGATTCTTACTCTGAAGGTATCTGGTGACTTTCTCCTGTCATACAGTTCACTGCACAGGCTCTCACCCTGTGCAGGAACCACACATATGCCTTACACCACACTATCAGTCTTCTCTGGATTCTGTTTTTTTTAAACAAAATGGAAGGAGATAGTACCCTCTCCCTTGGGACTCCTTATGGAGCTCCCCAACGCCCCCCTTTGGTGGCAACCCTGCTGGCTGCAGACCCACCGACCAGTGTCGGCCAGGCTTTTATGCCCCCTGATCTAGCCAGGAGCTGATACAGGAGGCTGAAAGACTGCATGCAGCCTCTCTCTGGATTCAGGGTCAGGCAGGAGGTCCCAGTCTTTACAGCACTTACAAGGGACCTCAGCTGTCTTGAGACAGCAACCCAGAGGAGCAAGCAAGCATCCAGATGCTCAAGTACTCACTCCCAGGGCAGGTCTTCTCCAGTGCCCCCAGTGCTGCAGCTGTGTATTTATTAATGCAACTTTACACAGCCCTTTATTACAAAAGCGTCACAGAGGTTTGTAAAATGTCATAGGTATTATGGAAAACAGTTACAATTAAGAATCTAATATTATTTATTGAATTTATATCCCACCTCCCCTCCCTCCCCAAAAGAAGCCCAAGGTGACAAACATAAAAACCAAACTTTAACAAAGGGGAGGAAAAAGCATTTTAAAGCATTCTGAAATCACAAAACATTTTAAATGCATGTACAATTGAAAATATTCTCAATAATAATAATAATAATAAATTTAATTTTTGTGTCGCCTATCTGGCCGAAACCACTCTAGGCGACGTACAACATTAAAATTCAACAATACAATATAGATACATAATAAAATACAGTGCAGTCAACAATAACCATTTTAAAAAGCGGCAGTACAGGGCCATCAATAGACAATTTTAAAACAATATAAAGAAATTAGCCCACCCCGGGGACCCCAAAGGCCTGTCCCAAAGAGCCATGTTTTTAAGGCTCGGCGAAATGTATCCAGGGAAGGGGCATGGCGAAGATCGAACGGGAGGGAGTTCCAGAGAGTGGGGGCCGCCACTGAGAATGCCCTCTCTCTAGTCCCCACCAACCTAGCTGTTTTCGTTGGTGGGACGGAGAGAAGGCCCTGTGTGGCTGATCTGGTCGGGCGGCTTAGTTGGTGGTACTGGAGGTGCTCCTTCAGGTAAACTGGGCCGAGACCGTATAGGGATTTAAAGGTTAAGACCAACACCTTGAATTGGGCCCGGAAAACAACTGGAAGCCAATGTAGATGAAATAACACCGGCGTGATGTGATCACGGCGGCGGCTGTTTGTAAGCAGGCGTGCCACTGCATTCTGCACCAGTTGTAGTTTCCGGACCGTTTTCAAGGGTAACCCCACGTAGAGTGCATTGCAGTAGTCTAATCGAGAGGTGACCAGGGCATGTACCACCTGTGGGAGCTGATGAATAGGAAGGTAGGGTTGCAACCTCCGTATGAGGTATAGTTGATACCAAGCTGCCCGGCTCACTGCTGAAATCTGAGCCTCCATGGACAGCTTGGAATCAAGAACAACCCCGAGGCTGCGGACCTGATCCTTCAGGGGTAATTTTACCCCATTAAGATTCAGGTCAGCAACACTCAACCTTCCCCTGTCACCCACAAGTAGCACCTCAGTCTTATCAGGATTGAGCTTCAGCCTGTTTCTTCCCATCCATTCTTCCACCAGTGATCTTCGAGTTGCCAGGAGCAGTCCTCTTCAACCATCAAATACCTGGGTAAACAGGAATGTTTTCTAATTCTTTCTGAAAGTCAAAATTGATGGAGACAGACACACCTCAGTGGGGAAGGCATTCCACAGATGGGGAGCCACCACTGAGAAGGCCCAGCACTAACTGGGAAGCGCTCAGTAGGGGCAGTGCTCAGTAGTGGCCCCACCAACAAGGCCTCACCTGCTGATTGTAGGGTCCAAAATGGTTGATACTAAGGGAGGCGCGCTTACAGATACTTGAGCCCCAAGTCATTTAGGGCTTTGTATGCTAATACTAACATTTTGAATTAAGCCCAGTAGCTCACTAGCAGCCAGCGCAGTGTTTTTAGGACGGTCGACATATGATTCCATTGAGCTGCCCCACTTACCAGCCTAGCAGCCATATTCTACACATATTCTACACAAGCCTCCAGACCATCTTCCGGGGCAGCCCCACATACAGCACATTATAAAACCATAATAAACAACAGTAACAGCAGTTTAATACCTCCTAAAACCTTGAATAGCCTAACTTTCATTCATCCAGTGCCTTGGAGGACAGGTATCCCGTTAGAGTTGGGACATTCAATGTCTCCAGTAGAAAAGAGTTGCACAGCTGGGACACCATAATGTTGGAGGCAGTAGCCCTTGAATGCCATCTGCTGGAAATTGCAGGTGGGAAGAGTGGATTGGACTGTGAAAACCAACCCAAATTGTGTTTGCATTTTGACAAATTTGTAGGGCAGTCCAATATCTCAAAGAGGAGGTCAGGTCTCCTGCTCCCCCGGTGCATTCAGTATAGCCGCCCAATTTCCCTGCTTTTTAAAGTTTGATGGAAATATCTGTGAGCTATAGGTATGTTGTTGAACTGCAAGGTTTTTGCCTATTAGTGAATTGGTCTTTGGATATGCACTGTTGTTCATGATTGTGTTGTATGTTCAGGCAGCAAGGTCTGTCTGTAGCAGGAAGGAAAAATAAAAACTGTTGGGAAAAAAGGAGCTAGGGACCATGAGGTCAGCTTGTAGACTCAGTCCCAAGATGGAGATTGCAGGATGAGTACGTTCCTCCAAGGTGCTACAGATAATTGGGCTACACTCCTAGATTTCTGGGATAAAGAATTAATGGCTGCTTTTCCCATTGTTATATATAGAGCCTGGCTTGTAACCCAGATCTGAACTACACCTTAAATCAAGTACGCAGGTTCCCAGGCAGGCAGAGAGCAGATGTAAAGAGAAGTATGGCAGTTGGTATCATGGCAAAGCTAGTAGTTAACTTTGGATGGTATTTTCGGCAAAGCAATAATTGCTTCTTTACCCTAGAATCCTAGGTGTGTAACTTTCCTCTTTCAACAAGTCTTTTAGGTTGAGACCTATCCCAGTCTGTGTCTGTGTTAGAATTGCTTAATATGTTTTCTAATAATGTTTTTCACCCTTTTAAAAATTTGTTTTTTTAATGTTTTTAACGCTGTTTTGTTTTGATGTATTTTAAAATCTGTTTTTATGATGTTTTAAAGTGTTTTTAGTGCTTTGCTGCCCTGGGCTCCTGCTGGGAGGAAGGGCGGGATACAAATTAAATAATAAATAACATGGTATCCAAATTCCTCCCAGGTGCTACACTCAGCCTGCAATTTCTGTCTTGGAACTGAGTCTACAAGCTGACCTAATGGATGCAATTAGTAGCTTAATTTTTCTGGGTTTTTTTTTCTTCCTAATCCCAGCATCCCATTTTGTGTAATATTTCTTCTGATGAAGAATTATAGAAAATGCAAAAGCTTACAACATTCTTGTGAATTTTTGATTGTCCTTATGAAGATATTGCCTCGTGGGCTTTTAGAGGTTTTCCAACATGGCTAGCTTTGCTCTTTATACTGTTATAAGTAAATATTGTTTCATACCTACTGTCTATACCTATTCAGATTCTTTGATAGCTACTTAACTGATACTTCCCTTCCTGGGGCAGTTATGCAATAATTTTCATATTAAACTGTAGCAAAGCATTTGGTTGGTGGCATCATATCTCATGCAGTAGTTGGAGGAATAGGTATGATGGGAATGTCATTCCCTGCTAAACATATTGGTTTAGGAAATGCTTTCTGGAGTTGCCTTGACAACTGATTGCAAGGACAATTGTATATTATTACCGTGAGTGAAAGCTGTAGCTTTTATCAACCTGTATGTGACTTTTCTGGTATTCCTACAGTGCCCAAAAGAATAGCACAATAGAAAGCTAAGGCTGAAACTGGGAGGAGGAGGAAATAACATAATAGAACAAATTTCTAGGAAATACGTATTCTGAGGTCAAGTCATGTAGGCTTGCCACCCATTCCCTTTTCACTGTGTCCAGAACATGTATTTTAAAGATTTTTTAAAAAATAAACACCTTCACCTCATCATTTTCTCTGCCTCTATAATTTGCGATGCTCCTACATAGTACCTTGATATGTGATTGCTTGTGTTAAATTATTCCCAAAGGCCATTAATTAGTTGATGACCTATATTGGAGAGTTTTTTGGTCCCCTGACAGTTAAGCTGTCAAGTGCCAGAGGGCACTATTTGTACCAAATGCTATTTAATATCTATATGGAACTGTTGGGTGTGTGATTAGGAGATTTGGGGCAAGGTGCTGTCAGTAAGATGACACTCAGTTCTATTTCTCCATAACATCTGAATCAGAAGAAGGAAGAAGAAATAATACACAAAGAACTTTGTTGCCCCCGCGTCCTTCTGTTTGCCATTTTTGGGATCCTCTGGGAAGCTTGTGAGACTTTGGGGGCAATTTCTGTGTGTTGGACTGTGACGTCCTTCCCTGGTTCTCCCTGTCAGGTTCCCACCTGCTTGTGGCTACTGCCTTTCACTAGGCACCACCAGGGATACCACCAGTCCGGACCGTTCTTTATATGGTTTCTCACTCCGCTCTAGCACAGATCTCACTAGATCCCCCTGCTAGGCAGCACCACCAGTCACGTCCTATAACCAATACTCCCAGAGACTTTGCCTGAGTCTCTCTCTAGCTGGTTACTTTTGTGACTGCGTGCTTATGCTGTTCCCAACCCCCTTGTATCTTTATAGATAATGCATACAACTCTGGGTTGCTCTGGATACTTGAATTGTTATTATTCCTCCCTTCACCGCTGCCACCATTAGATACTGTTTCTCTTCAGCCTTGGTAATTACCTTGCCCTCCCTTCTGGTATGTATATCCCCCAGCCAAGGATCAGGCCTTTGGTAAACCAAATAAGTATTTATTAAATATCAGAAATAACAAGATTAGTTTTAGAATGTTTCACAAGCGTATGGTTTTATCTATTCCTGTTTTGTACTTGACTTATTATTAATCAGAACTCCAACTCCCTCTTTCTTCACACTCCCAACATCCACCACCAAACACCTTCTTCTCCACCCTACTAACATCCACCTCGATTCAACTGTCATTCTTCCATTTATACTCCCAGCCATTCAAATGCTCAGCCAATCATCCGGCATTCTACTGCTCATGTACTCCCCCCTCCTCTTTCACTCCACTTACCATATGTCTTCTATATAAACAGCACTTACCATAGTTACCAGCACTTACCCTGATGCAAGAATGCTCACTTATCATGAATCAGCTCCTGCAAATTAAAGAAAAGGCTCAAAGCATCAAGTTGCTTTCAACCTCTGATTGCAAACTTCCCAGAGACAGCTTGCTGCCCACTTCCGACAGTGCAATTTGTAGTTCAAAATCAAGCGAAAGTTATGATTAAAGAGTTAATACAAACTATCAACTGTCTTTTTTCTTTATTACATTTCTATCCCATCTTTCCCCAGTGTTTGGGGCTCCATCAACAACTTATTTTCCATAAGTGAAATAAAAAAGAGTATTTTTGCACTGACTTTGTGTGACAAAGAGTGACTAACTTTTTTTGGCCCAAGCACCACATTCACCCTTGGCCTACTCTCTGGAGACTGCATGCCACTGGCCCTTATGGCTAACCCATACTTCCACGCTATTTTTTTACCTATTTTCCTTAGGTCTCCAGTTGCTTTGAGCTGTCTTGGCATTGAATTATACAAATAGTGTGAAAGTTACAACTGCATACCAGCAGTCTAAAACACAGCTAAAGCCTTTAAATGCTTCCTAGATACAAACTGGAAGTGTCATAGAGAACTTTTTTAGTCAAAGGCCACTGGCATTATTGGCTCTCTAAATCTATTTAGTTTGGGGGAGGAATAATTCTCAGTGGTATAATGAAACAGTAGTATCATGAGTTTCCCCCAATGGCTTATATAGTGAAGGTGAACGGAGATGGTAGGAGAACTGAAATGAAGGCTTTATAGTAAAAAGCAAACAAATTGTCCTTTACACTTGCACAAGGTATATGCCATCTATTTGACCCCATTCTCCTCCCCCATCATGCCCACACGAAGATTCCACGTTCAGGAATAGCTTTTCAGGAGGTATAAGAGAATACAGCAGCAAGGGTCAGTTGTAATTATGCTGATGTAGAGCAAATGCTGTTCTTTGAGCTTGTGTGCAAGAAAATGCAAGATTCAGAATCTTAGATGTGACAATGTAGGGTAAAAGGCTGTGTTGAGCATAATTCCATGATCATAGGCATGACTGACAAGTATATTTGGTGGATGATGAATAAGACAAGAAGGGCTTGCAGAGGAGAAGATTAGAAGCTCTGTATTTGCAAGAATCCAATTACTAAATAATCCTTTCAAGCTATTACATAATCCTCACTGCTGCCTTTTCGTTTTATTAAAAAATGGCTGTTATTCAGTCATTTAAAGAAAAATTGCAGTTTTATGTCCTTTCACATCTGTATATTTTTTCTTGTATGTTTTGATTTGAACTGTCTCCAGTAAATAGGATTTTTTTTGTATTAACATAAAATACTGGTGTAATATTGATTCTAGAGAGATGCTCATAACTGATTGCATAACTGAGAATCATTTTCCAAGCTAAATATAATACATTTATGTAGAACTCCAGTAATCTACAGTGAATTATGTAATTCTGTGTAAACTTCAGCAGAGAACTAGATTTGGTTTTTATGTCAAAGATAAACTGTTCTAGTGTGTGTATCTTGCAAGGCCTGTTGAAGAATATAATGGCCGGTTCACACATAATGCTAAGCCAAACTCATTTGTGTAGAACTTTCTGGATCATTACTGTACAGAGATTAGAGCTGCTTTTATTTGCCAGAACAGACTATGAAGTATAGCCTTTCTTTGTCAAAGATTTTCACTTGCCAACTGAAGTCCATGACTGTCAGTGATATGCTATTTTAATTTAACTTTAAAAACAACAACACCAGTAAGTAGGGTGAACATATTGTGGAGATAGGAAAAAGGGGGCAGGGAGTATGTCCTCAAAACAACATGCAATTGTATAAGAGCCCTAATTATGCGCGCATTAAATGTTTTAAGTTACATGGAAAATTCCTGCCTTCATGGCCGGTACATTATAAAAAGTTTTCCTTGGCAAGTCAAGTGTAAACTTCTGAGAGGGTTTAAAAGCTTTCATTTGACATGACAAACATGAGTTTTGTTTGATAGGTATGCAAATCTTACACTTGCACTGGGCTGTGGGAAAGAGAGACTGGGAGGAAAACTAGGCAGTGAAACTGGCTGGAACTTGACTGGGAGCTGCAGCAAGAAAAATAATTGGCCACTAAGTATGAGGTAGAAGGCATGTGCATACTTGAGGATAAGTTAGGTTCTTTGGCTAAGGGATAAAGGAAGAGCATTGGGATGTTGCCTTAAGTGAGTACATTTGTAGTTCCTCACAAGGATGTTGGTTCTATGGGCCTGTGGTGAGGGGTGTGGACAAGAACCTTGAGACACTGAAGCTTTATTCAGGTCTTTCCATGAAAGTAACATCATGTGGAAAGAGGCCAGGTCCACATGTGTTGGTCCCACTCTGATGTTATGTACCTTGACAACTCCACCCCTGCACTGTCCATACCTGGGGGTGAAGCCTGATTATACAAAGTAACCACTCACAGGATCAGCCTATATGAATTCAGCAGGCTTTAGACTTTTACTCAACACCTGGACAGTAGTGTATCCAGTCCTGCTATCTTTCCATGTTGTTCACATGGTGGGCAAAACATCTGAATAGGGCTACAGATTGCACCCCTTGATGTGTTTGGAACACAAACAGCTGGCTTTTCTGAACACTATCTTAATATTTTGCAATGAAAATTGGATTGGTATAAAATAATCTCAAGGACACTTGATCCTACTACTTTGTCTGCTTGTTAACTCCAACTTTGTGTCACAATAGAACTTCCTGCTCTTTTCCTCCCCTGCAAATCTAGAGGGTTGGAGGACCCTCTAGAGCAGATTTTTGGGGGTGTGAGAGGAAGGGAAAGTCCTGTTGCATGAGCACAACTCCGTTCTGTAATATAGCTGTATATATCTTAAAAGTAGTTAATATGGTGCAGTATGCTTATTCATAGAAGTTTCATAGCTGTATTGCTATGAGTATCATTTCAGGTAAATCTGGGGAAGCATCCATAGGATTTTTTTCTTTCAGCTGTTTTGACATCAGAAAAGGATTTATGCAGTGAATCCTGAAAGGATGTGGAGACTTGTTTGCTCCAAGATTGCTGTAGCCTTACTGGGGCATATCTATGTGAGAAGGAGCAATTTGCTATCTCAGTACTGTCTTGGAAACTGCATCACTGGAAGAAAATGGTTCTTCTACCTTTCCAGTAATTGGACCATATTTAGTTACATTGTATATCTGGTCCACCATTCACGTATTTAATTTTCTTCCTTGCAGTAGTGATTCTTTTCATTTACTGTTCCACTTACTCATATTGTGGCAGTCTGCATCATTTTGATCTCTCATACCAGATAAGCACAGTAATTTCATGGAGGCAGACTTTGAAGAGTGCTATTGATTAATATGGAGACAAGCCATTTTAATCAATTCATTTAAGCCGTCACAGTGATTCAGTGTATTAATGTTTATTTTCTGTGTGAGACAGGAGGCTGCTGTTCTAAAGTAGCAGAATAATGGGCTGCTCCTGATTCCCTCATGGACGTGGCCAAATACTGTTTTTGTATAGTGGTTTAAGTGAAAACTGCTGAACATGTAGTTTGCCCTAATTACTTGGGGGCTCTCTGCATCTCTGTGTTAGACAATCTAGGAGGGCACTGGCATGGTGCCCCTTGATAAGCCAAATTACATGGCCAGCAGCTTTCTGACATTGCCATTGCTATGTGCAATACTGCATTACTGAAAAGATTTTTGGTAGTCTATAATACTACCAGAACTACCACTGGAAGCTAAAATGATGAAACTGAGGTTATCATACTTTGGACACATCATGAGAAGACATGATTCACTAGAAAAGACAATAATGCTTGGGAAAACAGAAGGATGTAGAAAAAGAGGAATGTCAAACAAGAGATGGATTGATTCCAGAAAGGAAGCCACAGACCTGAAGTTACAAGATCTGAACAGGGTGGCTCACGACAGATGCTATTGGAAGTCGCTGATTCATAGGGTTGCCATAAGTCATAATCGACTTGAAGGCACATAACAACAATAACATAATATGTAACCTAGGCTGTAAACTCAAGGGTGCTTCATCATATTATACAGCCACGAGAGTCGCTGTATACTATAGTCAGCGGGGATTTTTCACATTCCGCAATGTTAAATGGAAAATATCCCCCTATGCCATTCTGAAGCTTCCCATAAGCTCATTTCAAAACAGAACCTTACAAAACTTATAGTTCTGAACTAAGAAACGCTTGCTTAACAACCCTGTCAATTTTCATGGCGATGCACAAAACAGTCAGAGAGAATCGAAAGTTCAAAGTCTAAAAAGAGGAAAAAAAACTCAGCCCTTTTGGACTTTTTCCTGCGAGTTCCCATAATCTGTTGAAATTCATTAAACATCAGCCATGTTCACAGAGTACCTGTAATCCTAATACTGACCTTGCCCCATACTCTGACCTTCATCTACTGCAGTTTAAAAGTTTAAAAAATGTCTGGTTGATTTTTAATTAATTTAAGAAATTTTGGCTGGAAGCCTATTATAACGCGGGGCATGCTCAGTAAGGACCAACTGTCAGTGTTCTAAAAGCCTCACAGCTGCTGGACTTGGCTAATCAGAGAGCCACACACACACCAAACTTGATTTCACTTGAGACAGTCATGGCTTCCCTCAAAGAATCCTGGGAAGTGTAGTTTGTGAAGGGTGCTGAGAGGAGACTCCTATTCCCCTGAGAGAATGGTTTAACAGTCAGCCACTCTGATTAAAGGTCTGTGAGAGAAACAGGGCGTCTCCTAGCAACTCTCAGCACTCTTCACTAACTAACCGCTGCCTGGCCGCGATAATGGACTGGATGAGAGCGAACAAACTAAAACTCAATCCTGACAAGACTGAGATGCTGTTAGTTGGAGGGCCCTCTGCTCAGATGGTTGATGTCAGACCTGCCCTAGATGGGGTTACACTCCCCCTAAAGGAACAGGTCCCTAGTTTGGGGATCTTATTAGATCCGCTTCTGTCACTTGAGGCTCAGGTAGCCTCGGTGGCACCTAATGCGTTTTACCAGCTTCGGCTGGTAGCCCAACTACGACCCTATCTGGACAGGGAGAACCTTGCCTCAGTTATTCATGCTCTGGTAACCTCTAGATTGGATTACTGTAATGCTCTCTACGTAGGGTTACCTTTGAAAACGATTCGGAAACTTCAGCTAGTGCAGAATGCTGCGGCCAGAGTTCTTACTGGGATGAAGAAATTCGACCACATAACACCTATTCTGGCCCAACTGCACTGGCTTCCAATATGTTTCCGGGCCAGATTCAAAGTGTTGGTCCTTACCTATAAAGCCCTTAACGGCACTGGACCGCAATATCTGATGGAACGCCTCTCTCGCTATGTTCCTACCCGTTCACTCCGCTCGACGTCTAAGGCCCTTCTCCGGGTCCCAACCCATACAGAGGCCCGGAGAGAACAGTAACAAGATCTAGGGCCTTTTCGGTGGTGGCCCCCGAATTATGGAATGCCCTCCCAGATGAGATACGCCTGGCGCCTTCCCTGTCATCTTTCCGGCGCCAGGTAAAAACCCACCTCTTCACCCAGGCATTTTAATGTATTTTATGCTTTTAATCTTACTTATTTTATTTCTAGTTTTCTTTTACTTTGTTTATATAATGTTTTATATTGTTTGCGCAATACACACTTGCTGTATTTTAAATATTGTGGTTTTATCATGTTGTACACCGCCCTGGGAGCTGCTAGCTATAGGGCGGTTTAGAAATGCAACTAAATAAATAAATAAATAATACACTTCCCAGGATTCTTTGAGAGAAGCCATGATTGGCTTTGAGAGAAGCCATGATAAATTGTTTTAAATTGTTTTTAAAAGATGTGTTTTTAAATTTGTATATTTGTTTTTAATGTTTTTAGTTATTGTAAACCGCCCAGAGAGCTTCGGCTATGGGGCGGTATATAAATACACGAAATAAATAGATAAATAAATAATGATTGTCCAAAGTGTAATAGAGGCCTGGTGTGGATGTGGCCAGGGACAGCTTTGTTTTAAATTTGGGTGGGAGGTAGGGTTGCCAGGTTCAGGGCCTGAGACTGATCCTGTATCTTTAGGAGAAGAGAAAGTCAGCCAAGTGCAGGTGTTCTTGCAACATTGTAATGGGAAAAACCACAAGGTAGAATTCTCCCTTCCCCCAGCACAACTTTGAAAGATACGGAAGACGTCTTGGTTGGCAGGCCCAGCCTGGTCAGTTTTACCTATTCTAATCATGATTGCATAGGAGTATATCCGATTCAACTCAATAATCATACAAATGATCAAACCTGCCTTTTCACTCCTTCCCCTTTCCTCTCCCTTTCTCCTTCCTTCTTCCACCTTCCCTGCCCACTCCAGCCCATCGTCCCTCCCCTCCAGTCAGTTTTACCTATCCTAAGCATGATTGCACGGGAGTAAATCCCACTGAACTCAATAAACATGCAAATGACCACATCTGTCCTTCTTCTACCCTCCTCCTCCTGCCTGCTCCCATCCCAGTCCTCCCCTCTGCCTTTCCATCCCTCCCACCTCCCCCTCCTCCCTTCCTCATCCCCTGTGGTCAGTTTCACCTATCCTAAGCATGATTGCCTGGT
Source organism: Rhineura floridana (assembly GCF_030035675.1). Classification (NCBI taxonomy): domain Eukaryota; kingdom Metazoa; phylum Chordata; class Lepidosauria; order Squamata; family Rhineuridae; genus Rhineura; species Rhineura floridana. The sequence continues at coordinate 104,475,085 of NC_084486.1, forward strand.
GTGTGTGTAAATCCCACTTAACTCGATAAGCATGCAAATGATCAATCCATTCTCAGCAAACTTGCACAGGATCCCATTTCTTACCTCCCGGATTAAAAAGCAAAAAAGGCTATCTTCACCATCATATGACATTGACCAATAAAAAGGCGTTGAAATTAATAAAAATAAATTTGACACAGATTTCTAGGATGAATAATGAGGGAAATAAAATTTTCTAGTTTAGATTCTCTGTAGAAACATTAGTAACACAGGAAAGAAGCAAAGTAAGAAGAACACCAACATACAAAAATATAATTCTCCATCTTTGGAGATGGCAGGTGTTGCCACCACTCACCATATGCTCAGAGGCACATGTTACCAAATTCTTCCAAGCTACACAGCAAGTGGATTGGACTGTGAAAGACCAACCCAAATTGTGTTTGCATTTTGACAACTTTGTAGGGCAGTACAATATCTCAGAGAGGAGTTCAGGTCTCCTGCTCCCCTGGTGCATTCACTATAGCTGCCCAATTTCCCTGCTTTTTAAAGTTTGGTAGAAATATATGTTGGCTATAGGTACATTCTTAAACTGCAAGGTTTTTTGCCTATTAGTGAATTTGTTTTAATTAAGCGGCATGTATAATGGCAACTTGGAAGCTCACTATAAAAAGAATGCTGCAGTAAGAAGGCAATGACAGGGTTTGAGGAGGGTGTGTGTTAGGCTTTCTATTGCTCCCAATAGTAGTATTTTGTTTACAACATCTCTGTCACCTTATTATACTATCTTCAAAGGTGAGACCAACCTTTACTCTCTGTTCTCCTCCCATAATGACTCCACAACTCCACCCTTTTTCTCCCATTTTGTTGTACTTGCATGATCAAATCTTAGTAGTAATTTATCTCTGTTGGGCAGATGTAACTTCAGGATAGCATAGCCTTGTTAAAATGTTAATAATTTGCTAACTAAAATAAATGCAAGTCACAGGGAGATTCAGGGTATGAGCTTTTAGTTTGAAATGCTTTGGGAGATGTTTTGGCATTTCTGTTATGCCAGAGTCTTGCACGTATGGGCTTGTTTCATTAAATGACTTTGTTTTGTAGTTCTCATGTTTGTTTTAGAACCATAGAATGTAGCTGAAGGACCAATACAAAAAACTTGGAAATGTTGTGGAAATAGAAAACAAAACCAAAACATTTTATTAATTTCTTCTTCTTCAAACAATTAGTGAAATTATGTTAGTTATAGGGATATTACAGAGTAATCTAACCCTCCCCACCATGCTGGACTGGGGTGTTGGATTGAGCGTTGGAAGACATCTCGGAAACTTCAACTGGTCCAAAATGAAGTGGCCAGGTTACTGGCTGGGGTTCCTTTTAGAACTCATATATATAACTGCTATTCTAAAACAGTTGCATTGTTTGCCAGTTCATTTCCAGGCCCAATTCAAATGACTTAGGCCCCAAATATCTCAGACTGCCTCCTTCCCTACAGATCCTCTTGGGTGTTATGATCAGCAGAGGGGGACTTTGTGGTAGTTCTGCCAACTCTGAAGTTTAGGGGATGGTGGCCTGGGAGAGGACTTTCTCTCTGGCAGCCCCTGTGGAATTCCCTCCCTACAGAGGTGTGTCTGGCACTGGCACTGTCCTATACAGTTTTCAGTGAATGCTAAAAACACACCTCTTTATCCTGGCCTTCAGATGTTTGTTTTTAGAACCCACCCTATTCTTCTGATTGAAATATGTTTTAATTCTTTTTAATATTGTAATTTAGATTTTGTAACCCATTCAGGGACCTGTTGGTGAAGGGTGGGCAATAAATAAATAAAGTAAGCAAGTAAGTAGAGGTATCATTCTGCCCACCACTGCTGATGGCAGTTATCACTCCATCATTATTCAATTATCTCCTGTTGCTGTGGCCAAACTGGAGCTGGTTCATTGATGTGGTCCTAATTGGGCCTGATGATATCACACAACAGTAGTGGGGCTGGCTCAGTATCCTGGGCAGGCTCATTTGACCTTTCCCTTTCCATCTCTGGAATGCCTCGTTTCGGAGGATTCTGCTAGTGGACTTCCACCAACATATAAAAGGGAAGCTCTGCACCACCATCATGTTGTTGGTGACAGCTGAAGAGAGGCTGGCAGAGCTGGGCAGAGGGACACTGTGACCCAGTTCAAGACCCTCATCTTCAACATGGTCTGTTAATCTATTAAGTCTCTTGATTTTAATGGATCTATTCTGAATATGACTGCTCTGAATAGTTGAATATCACCCAGGGTTTTTATAACTACCTCGTACAAAAACAAGATTTGGAAATACTTGTATTTGTTGTATGGCTTTTGAAATTTTTAGTATGTTAGTCCTCAATTAAATATAAAGTGGTTTTTTTAAAAAAAATCTGAAATGAACTTGGTGATTTTAATATTTTATTGTTGTATTTATATGCTACCTTTCCTCAAAGGAGCTCAAGGTGGTGTACATGGTTCTTTTCCCACTCCTCATTTTATCCTCTCAACAACTTATTGAGGTAGGTTAGGCTGAGAGACAGTGACTGGCCCAAGGTCACCCATTGAACTTCATGACTGAGTGAGGATTTGAGCCCTGGTCTCTCAGGTCCTAGTCTAACATTCTTTATTTTTTTCAATTAATTTTTATTCAAATTTTCAAAACCAAAACAATACAAAAAGAAAAAACACAAATCAATAACTAATACAATAAAAAAAGAAAAAAAATATTGACTTCCGATTTGTCGTAGTTCAGCTATAAGTCTATAATATATAACAAGCCTGTCTCTTAATAGATTATAAAATCACCTTCCTCCAGCGGTTATCTTAGTTGGTATCAAATCTCATTAACATCATATCATTTTATTCTTCCACAAAAAGTCAAAGAGAAGTTTCCAATCCTTGAGATACATGTCCATCAATTTTTTTCTAGATAAACATGTCAATTAATCCAACTCATCAAGTCTACTAAGTCCAGTAATTTCAAATCGCTCTTCTTCCATTATCCGTGTTGGTTCCGTCTTCCATCTTTACGCACCCAATAATCTTGCTGTCATAATCATATAATAAGAGTCTGATAGGAATTTCCTTTATCACAGATATTTCCTTGCCATCAATTCCGAATGTATCACTGAAGTATTGTTGCAAAGCCGCATCTCTGTTCCTCTTTTTTACAGAATACACTAGCACATCTCTTGAAGGTTTTTCCATTGACACAAAACAGGGATTAATTCTGTTAACTTTCTCCATTTCAAGTTCCATCAAATCCTTCCAGTCCAGGAATTTTTTCGAACCGATAATATCTTTATCTCCAATCTCTTCCTCAATTCCTTCAGGGACAGCGCTGAGTTCCAAACCGTAATATTTGTCTCCAGGATCCATCACAGCCAGGAAATCCAAATCTTTTCCCAAGTCCATATTTAATCCAATCTCCATAGTTTGAACCTTGCCTTTAATTTTTCTTTCATCCTTTTTTGGTTTTCCAGATCTATCTTTATTCTTCTTTCTCATAGAATCCTGAATTTCTTTCAGCTCCTGTCTCATTTCGTCAAATTCAATTCTCAACGCTTGTCTATTATTTCTCAGTTCTTGTTTTATTGACTTAATCCCATTCATTATTTTCTGAAACATATCTAAAGATAAAGTCCCTTCTTGTACATCCATGATCTTCTTAATTGTCATTCTTAAAACCAAAGGAACAAAACTCCTTCAATTTTCAATGTCCCAAGCAAAGAGCAGTTTATTTCTTTATCCAGTTACAAAGGAGTTAATCTTTCAAACCAACTGACGTCACACTCTAGACAGCACAGATTTCCTTATCTCTTATATGCCCAGAAGTGCAAAAACAGCTTTAGTTCACAGCATCCAAATAACTAGTAGCAGAAAGAATGAGCAGATTTGTCAAAAAAAAAAAAGTAGACCAGAAAAAATAGTCCCAGACATATATTACACAAAAGTCTCTTCCAATCAGAAACCCCTCATCCGTTGTAATTTTTATAATGCTGATTTCCATGCCAGCTTTTTGCAATAAAAAAAAAAAGATAGGCTATTTTTATTTTCTTCCCCCTTAGTTCCGTGAGTAAAAGAGAAGGTTTTGACTCACCCAGGTTTTCTTAATTGCTGGTTCTTTGACAAATCTCTTTAGCTGTATAGATAACAAAATAATGAGCGTAGACAGGAGAATGCTTGCCTGTTAGTCCATTTTTCTTTGAAGAAAAAAAAATGGCTCACTTATTCAGCTGAGCTAGCTAGAAATCCTAGCTCCGTCCGAGCTGCTGGAAGACCTTCTTTCACAGACAATTCTAATGAATTCCAGTCTCCAACAAACACAACAAAGCTGTGTGGGAAATCTCACGTTTCTTCCTTATCCGGAAGAAATTATCCCCAGTCAAAAAAAACCCTTCTGACGGGATTTAAAACTGAAAAAGTTTCATCCAAGACGGGAGCCCGTCTCAGAGGCAGCACAGGCGGAGGGATCCTCCTGGGAAGTCAGGTCCTAGTCTAACATTCTAACCAAATATATATTCCTCAAGGGTCCAAAGGGCCTATGACAGCTTATGGTGTGGGGAACCATAAGCTTATGGGGAATATGGTAGCTTGGCAACTTTCTCTAAACTCATGTCCTTCTAAAGACTGATGGACACAAAGGCAATAATATATGAATGGCTGAACACATTTGGAATTTGCTTCAGTGGAAAAATTAATGTTTTTTGTTTTGTTTTTAAAATGAAGGAAGGTTAAAAGAAGACAACAGGATGACTTTATGGTACATTGGAAACCATTTATTAAATATTGCAAAGGGAACTCATTGCTTCGTCAAACAAATCATAGCCTCTTATCATTCCAAGGTATCTATTAAGAATGGAATTTAACATATAGAAATATAATTACAATGCATTAGCTTAATTCAGTAATCAGTAAAAGTAGTAATAAAGTGATTATTAATAGTATTAGGTAGCAAAGGATAGTAAGGTAGGCTCTGGTGAATGTTTTGCTTATTACAGTTGTATTGGCAATTCTTTGTATATTTACAAAATTTGTATTGTTACTTTTTAAATGTTTTCATTTTGCAGAAATCTGACTCTAATAATAAAAAATAAAATCATGTCCCTCTTTGTAATCTTAGGGCTTTGATATTTCTCAGAAGAGTGAGTGATATATTGAAGGCTATCTCTAATGAATGTTTTATATTTGTCTTGACAGAAAGTATCTGACTATGGAGGTGAAATCATGAAGCAGCAGCAGACAGAATAATAATGTTTTTCCGAAATCGTTTTCTGTTCTTGTTGGCCTTGGCAGCCTTATTAGCCTTTCTGAGCCTTAGCCTACAATTCTGTGAGTATATCTTGTTCACATTAGGTGAAAAATATAAAGTCCACTGTGTTGCCTTGCAGATATCACTATGGCTTCTGTTAAATTTGGCCTACTTTCTGTTTACTCCCAATGTTCCTTTGTAGGCTAAGTATTAGGTTCTAGCTCATAGGAATACATACATACATAGAAAGTTGATGGCAAGGTGTGTGTAAGACATGGGAAATGAATGCTAGCACCTTTTCACTTCTGGAATGTGCTGCATCCACAAGTTCTGCACAGATTCTAATCAAAGTAGTGCTGACTATGAGATGACTTGGTGTGCACGTTTCTCAAAAGTTCCCAATGTGCAAACCAGCACTCCTGGGTTGTTTATCTCAAAGCAAGCTACAAGCAGTACCCAAGGTTTTTCTTTTGTTATTGCTTGTGGTTTATTTGGGGGAAAGAAACCACAAACACTAGTTTGCATTTTACACAAAGCCAGCCGCTGATTTGTTTTCTGTCTGGAATGGCAGGAGCAAGGAAGGGAACTTTTGAGAAGTGTGCACCAGTATGTTGTTCATTCGTATTAAATCACGGGTGGGGAACCTTTTTGGATGCACAGACCAGATCTATTATCAGGATCTGCTTCACGGGCCAAATTTGACAGGTGGGTGGGGTTGCCTACCTGTCAATCACTTGACGTTACAAATGATATCAGGGCTTTTTTCCTGTGGAATCCCCGAAGTTGGGACTTCAAAGCATGTAGCAAGCAGCAAGGCACTGCTAAAAGCAAGGAAAAGCCCCTTGCTTTTAGCAGCACCTTGTTGCCTGCTATTTGCTTTGAAAGTACTGCTAAGCTGAGCAAGTTTGGGTGCACAAGAGAGTTTGCTGCATGAACCTCTCTTGTGCACCCGGACCAAGCAGGATCACCCTCCTTTCGCATCAGCTGATGGGGGGGAGGACAATTCTGCTTAGCGTTGGGTTCAGGTTGCAAGACAGATCTCTGTAGGGACCCCGTTGTGCATCCAGAGCAAGCAGAACCACCCCCCAATGTGCAGGAAGGGCAATCCAGCTTAGTCTTGGTTCCTGCTTTGCACAGCACTTGAAATGCTCCTGACAACCAACTGATTGTCGAGTGCTTTGGAATCTGTGCAAGAGCGCTTTGGCCAAGCCACACCCTTACCTGTATGATGTGAGGTGTAGGGCAGGTTGGCATGGCTTGTCCAAAATGACCTCGTGGGCCAAATAGGGAAGCCTGGCAGGTCATGATTGGTTCCCCATCCTTGTATTATACTGTAGTTAATTTTGTGCATGTGAATTGGGCCAATTGAAGGGAAAAGTGATCAGCTTGTTTGCATGCGTAACAATGTGAAATTGGAACTGTGGTTCCTAGACCACCACCCCTTCTTTCTTTCTTTCTTTCTTTCTTTCTTTCTTTCTTTCTTTCTTTCTTTCTTTCTTTCTTTCTTTCTTCACCCATATCTATGTGCTATCAAACACTTAAATAATATTTTAATATATTTTAAAACTAGATTTTCTATAAATAGAAATGCATTAAATATGACTCTTTAGAAGACTTGAATAATTGAGTGAAACATAAAATGTCACGATTCTCAAATACAAAAGCTTGGTAACAAGCTGGAGACAAAGTAGAAAATGTATATTCTTCTTATATTGGAATCTAAATGTGGATATATATATATATCTCCCACCCTTCCTCCCAACAGGAGCCCAGAGTGGCAACCAAAAGCACTAAAAACGCTTTAAAACATCATAAAAACAGACTTTAAAATACATTAAAATAAAACACCTTTAAAAACATTTTTTAAAAAGCTTTCAAGACATCTTAAAAAAAAGGTTTAAAAACATATTAAAAACCAATTCCAACACAGACGCAGAGTGGGATAAGATCTCAACTTAAAAGGCTTGTTGAAAGAGGAAGGTCTTCAATAGGTGCCGAAAAGATAACAGAGATGGCTCTTGTCTAATATTTAAGGGGAGGGAATACCACAGGGTAGGTGTTGCCACACTAAAGGTCTGTTTCCTATGTTGTCTGGAAGGGACCTCCTGATAAGATGGTATCTGCAGGAGGCCCTCACCTGCAGAGTGTAGTGATCGACTGGGTATATAAGGGATAAGACTGTCTTTCAGGTATCCTGGCCCCAAGCTGTATAGGGCTGAGAGATCAAGTAAGAGTAATGGTTTTACTCCCTCTGTCCTTCTCCTGATAAAGGCCATCCATCAGGGCGACCAAGGCTGATTCAGTCCCATAACCAGGGCTGAACCCAGACTGGAATGGGTCAGAATAATCTGTTTCATCCAAGAGTACTTGCAATTGCTGCACCACAGTCCTCTCAATCACCTTTCCTAAGAAGGGGGTATTTGCAACCATTCAGTAATTGTTGCAGACCAATGGGTCTAGGGTGGGCTTTTTCAGGAGCAGTTGGGTCACCACCTCTTTCAGGGCGGCTGGAACCACTCCCTCATGCAATGATGCATTGACCACACCCTGGATCCACTCAGCAAGCTTTAATAAGCCAAGAAGGGCAAGGGTCGAGAGGACACGTTACTAGCCACATCATCGCAAGCACTTTATCTACGTCATCAGGCTGCATCAACTGAAACCATTCCCAAGAAGTTGCAGCAGACGTTGCACTCATTGGGGACTACAGTAGATATGGATGAGGCATCAAGACTGCTACAGAGTTGAGCAACTTTACTCTCAAACTGCCTTGCAAACCGTTCACAGTGGGACTCCAAAGGGTCTAAAACTCCATTTCCTGAAGCTGATGTCAAAACACCCCTGACAATACGGAAAAACTCCACTGGACGGCTACTTGGGAATGTGATGGAGGCAAAGAAGTGGGCCTTTTTCACTGCCCTCACCACCACGCTGTAGGCACGGTTACGATGTTTTACTCATACCCGATCAGCCACATAGCTCATCTTTCGCCACTTGGGCTCTTGCCGTCATCCAGCCTCTTTCATTGCCCTTAACTCATTAGTGTACCACGTACAAACGGGGTTCCACCATGCTGGAGAGGGTCCTTGGGGGCAACCGTGTCAGCAGCCCGATGCGCCTCGCTGTTCTACAGTGTGACAAGGGCTTCAACAGGGTCACATGCTCTATCTATTTGGAACTCCCCCAGGGCATTCAGGAATCCAGTGGATTCCGTTAGTCTCCGGGGACGGACCATCTTAATTTGTCCACCACTCCTGCAGGGAAGGATTGGAGCCATAAGTCTAAACTTCACTAGGATGTGGTCTGACTATGACAGTGGGTGACATCTAACCCCCCCATCTCCACACACACCCTTCCTCCATCTGGAGCAAAAACCAAGTCAAGGGTGTGTCCTGTCCTATGCGTCCGGCCAGTGACAACTTGAGACAATCTCATGGTCGTCATGGAGGCCATGAAGTCTTGTGCCGGAACACTAGAGGCAGCCTCAGTGTGGACACTGAAATCACCCAGCACTATCGTTCTGGGCTCCTCCAATAGCACAGCCTCTGTCAGCTCAGTCAGAGAAGCTGCCAGGCAGCAGGGTGGACAGTACACAAGCAGCAACCCTAGTTTACTGTCTCCTTGGCCCGACACCAGGTGCAGGCCCTCACAGCCAGCTCCAAGACAGAGTGGTTTCCTGGTGACAGAGATGTAAGTTCTGTAGACGGCAGCAACTCCTCCCCCCCCCGTCCCTGCAGCCTGTGCCAGTGTTGCACCGAGTATCCAGGTGGGCAAAGCTGGGTCAGATCAACTCATCCCAGCTCAGCCACCCAGGTCTCGGTAATGCACACCAAATTGGCACCTTCATCCATGATCAAATCATGGATGAGTATGGTCTTATTGTGTACCGATCTGGCGTTAAAGAACAACACACACAGGCCAGTAGGCACAGCAGATGAGCAATGAGGAGCCCATCCATGAGGGGAGTGGCAGCAAGGAACAAGGCATAGATAGCCTTGCCCTTGTATTCTATGGTAATTCACCACCTCCCCATAGCTATACTTCCCTCTACCCATGATCACCGAAATTGGGGTGGCATCACCCATGTCCCTTCTTACTAAGACTCTCCTAAACATCTGATATGGACCCAACAAGAGCACACCAACAAAACCTACCTGACCCTATTATCCCAGTAGGCCTCTGCCAGAATTAGGAACAGCAAGTCCCACTCAATATTTTTCACACAGGGCACATCTACTCCCCCTCTATCTCACACCCAAGGAGGGCCAGCCTTCTGCCAGTTACAGACTCTCACTCTGAAGGCATCTGATAATACATCCAACATAGGCTCTTTTCACCGGCTTGGCATACTGCAGATATTTGTATTACATAGTTTCCAAGAGTGAGTTGCTCCTTTGCTGGTTTTGGCTTACTAGATATCTGCATATGTGGCTGTGGAGCAACTCATCTCAAAATTTACCCATGACTAATTGAAACAGTGGTGAATGTTTCTAGCTCAGTGTTAAATGCCCTTGTTCTTTAGATTGCTGTAAATAACTGTAGAGGAAAGGAGATTTACTTTTAAACCCTCTTCTGTGTAATCTGTGAACCAGCCTTCACGTGTTCAGACACAATGTCTTTTTGTCAGGGACTCTTACCTGATCCTTACTTGGCATATTTGGCTAAATAAATAGCAGTTTCTGCTGACTGGCTGCAATCATTTTCTGTACAGGCTTTGCCTTTTGTACTTCAGAATCTGGTGGTTTGACCATCTGGTAAGATAGGTTTTAGGAACTTGGGAAGCCTTATACTGAGTTCGGCCATTGATACTTCTAGTTCAATATTTTCTGCCAGGCTCTCCTGGGTTTCATATGGGGGTATTTTCCCGCCTTTCATGAAGATGTCAAGGACTGTTTCACTGAGCTTCCCCTTGCCCCCCCCCTTTGCTAACCCTGTTGGATATGCATTTGTCAATTTGAAGCAAATATTTTCTTTTCTAAGCTGTGCAGTGTGGAGGAAAATGCTGTCAAGATTAAGTTTTTCAGGTTCCATAGATAAATCTAGTGCTAAAGTGCTTTGATGAAACGAGCATGTTTTAAAAATACACAAGTTTAAAAATACTTTCTAAGCATACTTACGCAAATTGATATTTGTATCTGATTATAAAATAAATATCTCATTGTACTAGGAGTTGATCTATTTGAACCTGGATATAATGTAAGTAAATATGTTGGGGTTGTGGTAGATTGGTAGAATCTAGCCTACTTGTTTCAGCAAGAAGGGCTAAGTGCCTTCAGGCCAGGGGAGTTACCAGAAGGCCACTGCAGGGACAAAGGAGCCTAGTGTTGTGGAGATGTTAGATGGGAGCTTTGGGGAGTAAAGATGGATGCTCCTGAAGGCTGCAATTCTAAACACACTTACTAAGGTCATCTCCAGCCAAGTTCCAGTTACCTAGGCATGATGAAGTTATTTATGAAATAGCAGCTAGATGAAGCCTACTGTGAAGTGCAGCCCGTACCTTCCATGATTCCACTCTCACTCTTCCTTTTGTGATTGTGATTCTCAGCAGAAGGACGTGACTGGAGAGGTCCTACAATTTCAAATCATTTCTTGGCATTTTGGCTATATACCATCCCACTCCTTAGTGGATATAAATCATCTGACTGAGGAACATTATCGTAGAGAATGTGAGTTATGAACTTTCACCTCAATCATACTCTGTTTTGAGGAAATTGAAAAACGCTGTCGAGCGGCATTGAAGATCAGATAGCAGCCGGGGAGTGGCGTATTATCTGTTGGCCAGGCAAAACAAGCCAGTGCAGCTGCTTAGAGCTGAGGCCATTATTGCGAGTAACAGGAAGCAATAAAAAGCAATTTAAAAACATCATAGGAATTAACCCTGACTATAACTATGCCATCAAATCTTTTAATTACTGCTGCTAAGGATGGTCCTCACGAGAAAAATGTACAAGGATGGGGTTAGCACGCAAGAAAATGAAAATAAATTCAAATCTCCAGAGAAACTCCCACAGTCGATAGACGGGTTTTGTAAACAAAACATACGAGGCTTACAAACGAAAACTTTGAAACAACTTAAAATAACCCAATTTTGCATTCATAAGAACTCTATACAGGAACCCCCATCTGCCTCATCCCCCCTTTGGACTACTCCGGATTCAAAAAATTTAAAAGACCCACAGCCTTTAACTAGCCCCGACGCAGTTTGCTCAAAATTTCAGCCTAGGACTTCCTTTCATACTTTCTCGGATTGGTCACTTGATTCTAAGGTATTACATCAGCTCCAGGACCCTCCTCTATCTACCACCCCAAATTTAGCGATCGAGCTAGCACAAGCTGATATGCTATTTACCAAAGATAATAAACTAACTTCGGTGAGCCCGTCTACTCTGAAGAAGAGGCCTTCAGTCTTAACAGATTATCTTCCTGAAGACCCAAATCCTGTCCAGGATACCGACCCCTTGGAAATGTTTTCCACAATCCCCGAAATTCCCTTTTTTCTTTTCCACCTGACATCATTTGCGGATCAACTAGGGATGATAAAAAACTTTCTCGCAGAGACAAACAGCCTGTTAAGAACTTTAACAGAAGAATTTTTAAAAACCCCTCTTCTGGCCAACTCCACTTTTACTGAGGACAAATTCCCTCCGAAAGCCACCTCAACAATATCAAAAGAAGAAAAGCCTCACAAACATAACTCGAAGAAAAAGTATTTTAAAAAACCGCAAAAAACAATTAAATCGAAAAATATAAAAAATGTGAAGCGCCTTAAATATCGGAAGATGAATTTCCATAGACTGTTTAAACTACTCGAGGAATTACTTGCTTTAGAACGATCTAAAGGAATTTCAAATCGGACTGACCTGTCCCAAGAAGCAGGAGCACATATTTTAACATCTCAAGTCCCTGTGCAGCAGGCAACTTCCCAAGCTCCACTTCCAGTTCCTGATGTTTTTTCTTCTTCTCATCGATCCTCAGTTGACCCTCTCATTGAGGAAAAGCTAGATGCTCATACACACTGGAAACTTCGACTTAGCCCCAAGACTTTAGTCTTGTCTCAAGTACCATATCACCTTTCATCTAATCGACATGACAATCACAACCCCTTCAATATCAAGACATATATTCATCATTTTTTGCAGACTCAAAATTTACATCTGTTTAATTTAAATGACATAATGAAAGCTGAAATTTTATCAAAAGTGCAGCCTGGCATGTCAATCCTACTCACTTTTAAAACTAGTAATACTGTGATCTCGCTTTTGAACAATAGACGTCGCTTTAGCAATCTGGGCATTGGACTGCATAGACATTTCATTAATGTTGCCAGCCCTCACCCTTTAATTTTGAAACGCACTTCTATGAATCAACAACCAGTCTTGACAGACCATTTAGCTGCATTGCCATCTAAACCTATCATTCCAGCTGACACCCCCAGATATACTGCTTCTATCTTAGATCCCCAGAACATTCCCCCAGCTACAAGACAAAAAAAGACGGCCAATGAAAGATCATCACTAAATTCTGACCACTACCAATTTCAATCTCCAAATTTTCTGGAAGACAAAGTTGATGGCTTAACATCTAAATTCTCCAGTTTCTCTGATAATGCTCAAAACGACATCATCGACAACCTTCAAAACCTCTTGGTAACTTTACAGAATAAACAATCTTTGCCTCATTTTGAGACCGACACTGCTGATATACCCTTGAAAATTTCCCCTAACTCCTCGCCCTTGACCCTCGAACTAACAATAGAAAGACGTACTAATTCTATACATCCATCATGCTGAATCACTGAGCCAGGACCATATGAATCAAATGGATCCTCCCTAATATCCTCCGATCTCAAAAAGGCGCGGCCCAACACTAGTGTGATTAGATCTATACCCACTGTGCTAGGTAAAGGGAGACACAATCGTCAAAACAGTTCTTGACTTCAAATTAGCTCTCGTCGATCTCGCTGCTTAGCCACGCTAACTCGAGTGCATTTAAAAAAGGAAATATGCTACTGTGAAAATAAACTAACACATTCAGACTACTCAGTTTTATTTTTTAATGCGAGATCAGTTAACAACAAGACTGCCATTATCTATGACCTTATTAAAGATGAACATGCTGATCTCGTATGCATAACTGAAACCTGGCTGGAAGATGCAGGGGGTGTTAATCTAAATTGCCTCTGCCCCCCAGGATATTCCACCTTCCATCAATCTAGATTAGATAATCGTGGAGGGGGTGTAGCCATTATTCACCGCAAAGCTATCTCTCTATCTAGGCTATCATCTCAGTACCATCCTGGTTTCGAATCTCTCGGTTTAAAATTTAATCACCAGAATCCCACTGTAATCCTATTAATTTATCGTTCACCTCACTATTCAACTACCTCCCTATCTGAACTACTTGACCTAATTTCAGGATTGATGCTGGAATCCCTGAATCTTCTAGTGTTAGGAGATTTCAACATCCATGCAGAATCTTTCTCCTTAAGATCAACAAAGGACTTCATGACTTCGATGTCAACTCTGGGGTTCCAACAATTAGTACGGACCCCAACTCACACAGCTGGCCACACCCTTGACCTTATTTTTCAGCCAGTTTCAGATACGAACAACTTTCAAATTGATGATATTGTCACTTCCTCATTGTTTTGGTCTGACCACTACCTGATCCAATTTAAGTTATCATTTATGCCTTCTCCAGCTAAGGCGCCGCCTTCTATCAAATTATATCGCCCCAGAAGATTATTAGACCAAGATGTATTCTTATCCAGACTCAAAGACTACCCCGATGTCCATTTGGGAGAACCAATTGACATTCTTACCAACATCTGGAATAATAGGTTGTCTGAAACAATAGATACAATTGCCCCTCTCCGTCCATTGAAAATGGCCAGACCTAAACCTGCTCCCTGGTTCTCAATAGAACTGTTAAAAATGAAGCGTGTTTATCGGCAATTAGAGCATCGTTGTCAAAAGACAAAGGATCCACTTGATCGGGTTGCTGTCAAAAAATTCGTTAAAACTTATACCTCAGCTAGACATGCAGCCCAAAGATCCTTTTACTCAACGGAAATTGCTTTAGCGAATAATCAACCAAAAGAACTTTATCGCATAGTGAATAATCTCCTGCATCTGCCACAATCCGCTTCGCATACAATTCATTCTCAGGCTCGCTGCCAAGAATTTGCAACATTCTTTGAGGCTAAAATTGATCAGATTCGTTCTATCTTAGATCATACCACCACGACAGACGAAAATAATACTACATCTGAAGCTCATGACTCCTCTCTTTTTTCTACCTTTCAATTTGTTTTCCCTGAAGACATCTCCCAATCTCTGAAGGGTATGAATCCCACTACTTGCCCACTCGATCCATGCCCTTCCTGGCTCATAAAAATATCTAGAGCTGAATTAGCTAACTGGCTCAGTGTAATTGTCAACTCCTCCCTCCAACAAGGCTATTTACCTGAATGTCTGAAGGTAGCTGTTATTACCCCATTATTAAAAAAACCTTCTCTTGATTCCGCACTGTTAAATAATTTCCGTCCAGTATCCAATCTGCCTTTTTTGAGCAAAGTCATCAAAAGAGCTGTAGCCACTCAATTACAAACATTTCTAGACTCCACCTGTGGCTTCGATCCCTTTCAATCTGGCTTTAGGCCGAATCACGGAACTGAGACAGCTTTAGTTGCTCTAATGGACGATCTTCGGCTAGAACTAGATAAGGGTAATTTATCCCTGCTAGTTCTATTAGATCTATCTGCCGCTTTTGATACTATCGATCATGACATCCTTTTAGATCGCCTATATCAAATAGGATTTAGAAGTATAGTTTTACAGTGGCTCTGCTCCTTCTTAGAGGGCAGGACTCAGAGAGTTGCCCTTGGGGATTATCATTCCACACCCTGGCCTCTACGGTTTGGCGTCCCACAAGGCTCTGTCCTGTCCCCAATGTTTAACATTTATCTGAGACCTTTAGGTAAGATTATTCAGGAATTTATTTGGAATTCATTATCACCAATATGCGGATGATACTCAGCTGTATTGCTCTTTTCCACCGAATGCAAAAGATGCTGTCTATCCCCTTAATCAATGTCTTGTGGCAGTGCAAAACTGGATGAACAGGAACAAACTAAAGTTCAATCCAGAAAAAACAGAGGTCATTCTCATCGGAAAAAGTCCTCCACAAGAATTAGGCAATTTACCTTCACTAGATGGAGTTCTCCTTCCCCTAAAGACTCAAGTCCGTAGCTTGGGCATAATTTTGGATTCAGCTCTGACCTTAGAACCCCAGATTACGGCTGTTTCTAGAACGGCTTTTGCTAAATTAAAACTCGTTTGTCAACTTCGACCGTTTCTGGGAACGTCTGATTTAAGAAAAGTTACTCAAGCACTAGTGACCTCGCGATTAGACTATTGTAATTCCCTATACATCGGACTACCTGCAAAATCGCTCCGACCTCTTAAATTAGTTCAAAGAGCAGCAGCAAGAATGATCACTAGAACCAGTCCGTGGGTCCACACTACGCCCCTTCTTTATCATCTACATTGGCTCCCCATCGAATTCCGGCACCAGTTCAAGATTCTGGTTCAAACATTTAAAGCCCGACACAGATTAGCACCGATATATCTGACTAATCGTCTTTCTGAATTCCAGTCTTCCCGTCCTATCAGATCGACCACCGAATCTACTCTGATTGTTCCATCAACATTTACCATCCGACATACGGCTATCAGAAATAAGACTTTCTCGGTTGCCGCTCCCTCCTTATGGAACCAGCTTCCGCCCGAGATACGACTTTCCACTTCTATCATCAATTTCCGGCGCCGGATAAAAACATTTTTATTTTACCAAGCTTTTAACGTCTGATTGAAAATGTTGTAGAAAATTGTTTTAGTAGATATACTTTCATATTTTTTAATTGCGTTATTTAGTATTTTGTATTGGACTATGCCTTACTGTTCTCCGCTCTGAATTCTAAATTTTTTGAACTAGAGCGGAATATAAATCCATTAAATAAATAAATAAATAATAAAATAGATTGGCTGGTTCTCCTGCTGAGGATGTGGCCTCTTCTTATCTTTTAGTCTTCAAAAAGTAGTGGGTGAGGATCACTGCTGATCCTTAAGAGATCCCCATCCGTTGCTGCCTTTTACTGACCTTGGAATACAACTTTATTCCATTTAGACCTTCAACCCAAGGATAACACATGGAGAGCCAATGTCTGACTGGGACCTGAGAGATCAGGGTTGAAATCCCTGCTTGGCCATGAAGCTCACTGGGTGACCTTAGGCCAGTCACTATCTCTCAGCCTAACCTATCTTGCAGGTTGTTGTGAGGGTAAAATTGTGAGGTGAGGTATGCCACCTTGAGCTCCTTTGAGGAAAGGTGGAATATAAATGTAATAATAAAAATAAATAACATGGATTGTGGTCTTCCTCACTCTTACTAACATTTCTCTATCCCAAGTATGTGGTGCTCCCTGCTATAGAATTGACATTGTACTTTTTTAATTTGAAATATTTGTAGGCCATTTTACTATTAAACAATATAAAAAATGGTTTGCAGCCAATAAAAGCAATAATTAATAAAACAGCATGAGAAGGACAACTGATACCTAAAAGATTTGGAAAACTTAGACAGAGCAGATCAGTAAAACTTGGATAAAATAAAATTACCGTATATTCCGGCGTATAAGACGACTTTTTAACCCAGGAAAATCTTCACAAAAGTTGGGGGTCATCTTATACGCCGGAATATAGTATTTCTCCTGCTTGCAGCCTGGCCCGGTGTCCCCTCCCCTGAGGGGAATCCCCATTGATCCTCCGTCCCCGCCATCTCCTGCGCGGCCTCCTGCGCCACAAAATGGCAGCCGGGGTGGGGAGCAGCAGCAGCAGCAGCCTCCCCGCGTCCTCTGTGGCAGCCTCGCCTGCACCGCCTCCCGCCGCTGCTGCTGCTCCTCCGCCCGCGGCTGCTCAGGCGAGCGACGGGGCGGCGGCGGCGGCGGCTGCTCCTCCTCGGGCGGCCAACGGCGGGCCGCTTTCGCTGCTCTCGTTGCCGCAGGCCGTGCCGGCACCTCCGCTGACACACAACCACCGGGCGGCGGCAGCAGCAGCAGCAGCCTCCCTGCGTCCTTCTCCTCCGTGGCGGCCTCACCTGCGCCGCCGCTGCTGCTGCACCTCCGCCCACGGCTGCTCAGGCGAGTGACGGGGCTGCGGCGGCGGCGGCGGCTCCTCCTCGGGCGGCCAACGGCGGGCTGCTTTCGCTGCTCTCGCTGCCGCAGGCCGCGCCGGCACCTCCACTAACGCACAACCACCGGGCGGCGGCAGCAGCAGCAGCAGCGGGAGGTGGCGGAGGCGGGAACCCGCTGCTGACAGCTGCCCCTGCGGCCTCCTCCTCAGCGCCCTCTGCCGCCGCCGCCGCCTCCAGCCTGCTGGCGCCGCGGGAGCCGGCCTACAACTGGCAGGGGACGAAGCTGACGGTGCAGGAGCGCTTCGCCTTCCTCTTCAAGAACGAGGTGCTCAGCGACATCCACTTCTTGGTGGGCAAAGGTCGGTGCGGGCTATGGGGCGAGGGGGCGCTGGCCACGCAGGGAAGAAAGGGGAGAGGGACGCTGGCTTTTTAAACGGGGATCAGGGTCTTTCTTGCGGCTGGGGGCGGGTTGCTGTGGGGGCAAGTGGGTTGAAGAGTTGTGGCTGTGGTTGGGGGGCTGTTATTCCGGCGTATAAGATGACTTTTTAACCCAGGAAAATCTTCTCAAAAGTTGGGGGTCGTCTTATACGCCCAGTCGTCTTATGCGCCGGAATATACGGTAACAGTAGAAACCATAAATACAACTGAAAGCACCTGTGAAAAGAAATTTCTTGACCTTTTCTTTAAAAGACAGACATAAATATTGGTGCTTTCCTTACCTGTTTGGGAAGTGTGTCCCACAGTTGCAGTGCCACCATTGAAAAGGCCCTCATCCCTCTAATGCTGCTCTTTAAATCCATTAATTCCAGAGACATAAAATGGTAATAGATCCATCTCAATAGGAAAATGTCATCTTTAGGCTGGATTGTTTCTTTGTAATTGATCTAGAACAGGCATATCTATGTGACAATTTCACTTGTCCACTATGTAGACCTGGATAGAAAAAAATGCATGAGCCCATGTGGAACCCCCAGTTTGCCAAACTCGGCAATTGGATAGCATAATGTCAGAACTGCAACACTGTTGACTCTTTACAGCAACTGCACAAACTGTACCACTACAATCATACATGCTTATCATACTTGCATTCAATCTGAAATTGCCCCATTGGAATGAATTCTAAATCTCATTATTTTGGCTTTAACTCAATTGAGAATTGGACAGAATGATTTTACAATAACAAACATTTATATAAGTTCACAGTATAAAAAAACTTACAGAGTAATTTGAATTACGTCATCTCAAAAATAATTACTTCCTAAATTTGCGAGGTCTAATGTTTTAAAGAAAGGATTTGGAGCCATATGTATTCTTTCTGACAAAGTGTATGTTGATAAACTGAAATCAACTGAGCCATAAAATATTTCTAAATATTTGATAAAACTGAGTTTAAAGCTGGAAAGAATAACTTTTTCTCTATGTCAGTTTGCCACAGTGACACTTAACTCTCTCTGTGACAGGTACTGCACAAATGCTTGTATGTGAGACCTTGTACACACTTCACTTGTGTCTGCTTGTCAGTGGTATACTAACTAAAAATAATTTCACAAACACAGAATAGCTTTTTTGGGGGAAGGGTTCTAACTTGCCATTTCTTTTTTATGCTGCAGTAGAACATATAATCTTGTGTAAAGGAATGTGTGGGTTATTTAAGGGATGTTTGGATTAAAACTTACCTTTTAAATTATTACTTAGTATTTAAGAATTGATATGCTATCTTCAATATAAATATATCCCTCTTGATGCCACAATTTGTGTGTTTCTCATCTATGTAAATAATGAAGGATTTCGTTTCTAGCAGTCAGTGAGAGAAGTATGCAGGGAGATCTGTGCATTCTTCAAGGATTTACTTTAAATTTTCAAGCTCTTTGTGACATCAGTTTTTCTCAAACCAGTTCCTTGAATGGGCCAGAAAAACAGATTTCAGGAAGGACAGTTTAAAGGCTGGTATAAATATACTTGTAGAAATATCTATTACCTCAGCAAAGTGGTTAGTGTTGGACTGTGACCTGGGAGACCAGGATTCAAACCCCCACTGCACCATGAAGCTTACTGGGTGACCTTGAGCCAGTCATAGTCTCTCAGCCTAACCTACCTCACATGGTTGTTGTGAGGATAAATCTGAGAAGGGGAGAACTGTGTAAGCCACCTTGAGCTCCTTGGAGGAAAGGTGTGCTGACTAATAATAATAATAATAATAATAATAATAATAATAATAATAATAATAATTATAGGCTACCAATTTGAACAGAAGTTCAGTGGAAGGGTTGTCTCAAGCAGCCATTGGGTTGTCCTTAAGTCATAAGTAAGAATGTAAATAAAAGAAAAAGTGTGTTGGTAAAGCAGATTATTGTGTCAATAAAGCAGACTATTAGATGGAGCAACAAGCCTGTTTGCTCAAGCGGCCTTCTGTTCACACAGCCCCATATTCATCTCATTACATTTTATGTAATAGTTCCATGCTATTATATATTAATTCTGAAAAACTTTCTTTATTGTGAATAGAGAGATGGAGAGCTAATTTTCTGTGTTCAAAATCATCCGTATATTTATGGATATATTATGAATCAGCATGACACATATGTTTTGTCCCTAATGAACTTCAAAATTTTGTCCACCAAAATCAGTATTTCATATCGTCTGCTTGAAATTATAAAAATGCAGGCAAAGCAATGAGTAAATTGAAAGAAGTTTAGTTATTTTTTCTATGTGATGGGCAAAAGGTATCATGCTAACTGCAGCATGTCAGGATTTCCCCCCCACTAGTGCTTATCAAGGATTATCAATACCTCGGCACAGTCATTAACCAAAATGGAGACAATAGTCAAGAAATCAAAAGAAGACTAGGACTGGGGAGGGCAGCTGTGAGAGAACTAGAAAAGGTCCTCAAATGCAAAGATACATCACTGAACACTAAAGTCAGGATCATTCAGACCATGGTATTCCCAATCTCTGTGTATGGATGTGAAAGTTGGACAGTGAAAAAAGCAGATAAGAGAAAAATCAACTCATTTGAAATGTGGTGTTGGAGGATACCATGGACTGCAAAAAAGACAAATAATTGGGTGTTAGAACAAATTAAAGCAGAACTATCACTAGAAGCTAAAATGATGAAACTGAGGTTATCATACTTTGGACACATCATGAGAAGACATGATTCACTAGAAAAGACAATAATGCTGGGAAAAACAGAAGGGAGTAGATAGAAAAAGAGGAAGGCCAAAGAAGAGATGGATTGATTCCATAAAGGAAGCCACAGACCTGAACTTAGAAGATCTGAACAGGGTGGTTCATGACAGATGCTCTTGGAGGTCTCTGATTCATAGGGTCGCCATAAGTCACAGTCGACTTGGAGGCACATAACAACAACAGTGCTTTTTGACTGTTTGATGTTTGCATTGGCAGAAGGCCTGTTGCTTTATGTTTAGCATGCACCTTGATACTGCATATTGAATTCCTTCAGCACCATCCCTCAGCTGCTGACTTCTGTTTGTTTTGCTTGTCCACTTCAGTCCTACACTTGTGGTGGCGAAGTTCATTTGGGAGGGTCTGAATTCATTCTTCTTGCATATTTTTATTCATATTTCATATTTTGCTTGGAGCTAAGAGTTGCTGAAGATCTTGTTTCCGGTTAACTCTGTTTTCAGGATCTCTTGACAGAGCTACCTGTTCTTTAACTAGTTTAGTGTCCTTTGGTATGACAGGTATTTATTTTCCCATACTATTGAACATACATGAGAGAAAACAAAGGGTCTGAGGGTTGAAGCTGTGGTGAAGTTATTTAAATGATGTATTGCAAATGCTACAAATTACAGCTCCACTTTAACAATTTGTGACCATGGTTGGGTTCTTGCAAAGATTTCCAGTAAGTAGACATATGAAAGCAGTTCAAAATGAATCATTCACAGACCGTGCTCAAAGATGACCTCTGAGCTGCAGCTGTCTATGAATTCAGCTCATGAGATAGTCTGCAAGCAAATTGTATTGATTAACATTGTAGCTCAATATTTTCAGCTGAATGTGCCTTGGATCGCCATTTATAATTGAAATATATGTGCTCCAGGATTTATAGATGCACATATTATGTCAGAACTGCTTTAAGGTAATGGGGAGGGGGAAATGGGAGATTTTTTAAAAAAAAATTAAACATTTTTATTTTTGGCAGTACACATCAATATCTAAGGGTTTGTTGATGGCTGAAGGTACTATTACTGTATAAATTATTTCTCTGAGTGCAGAAATACGCATTGCCTCAGCAAATGCATATTTCTTATATGTTAAGTCTATCTTTGGCAACTTTGTGCCCTTCCAAAACATCTGTAGGGGCACCAGGTTGGTAGCTGGCAAAGGCTAGGTTAAGCACTCTCTTCCTACCTAATAATTTTCTCCAGCTGATGTCTGCTCTTCATTAATATTAGGAGGAAAGAGAAGACTGGGTTTTCTGTATTTGAAATGTAATGTACAGTTCTGTCACAAAACAGGCATAGAATCAGAAGGCCATCTTAAAAACATAGTGGCATGTTTTTGTTTTGTGTTTGTTTTTGTTTTGTGTTTGTTTTTGTTTTTGTTTTGTGTTTTAGAGCAGTGCTTCATGGATGCCCCAGCATGGTGGCTGTCATTTTTATCACAAGACTGTTTTGTTCTTTTATAAACTGTTTTGTTCTTTGATAAACTTTTATCAGATCTTGTCATGCTTTTCCTCCAGCCCTGTGGTAACCGGATGTGCTTACATTCGTAGAGCAGCTTTTATTTATTCTCTTGACTCCTATGCTAATCTGCCTGATGCTAAGCACACAAACTCTTAATTTGTTGCAGTGATTTGGGTCCATATATACTTTTTCTGTATTCGTCTTTATTAACTTTCCCTCCTCCAGTTCCTACTCTGTTTTCCTTTTGCTTGTCTGTTATCAGTTTGTTGTCTGTCATGTTGGTTTGTATTACTATCAAGTGCTGGAGTTAGCAACAGGTCATCTTATAAACCTTTTCAATTGTAGATGATGATATTTGTGCTTTGAAAATAATTATACAGCCACAAGAGTGGCTGTATATTATAGCCAGCATGGATTTTTCGCATTCAGCAATGTTAAATTGAAAATACCCCCCATGCCATTCCGCTGCTTCCCACAAGCACATTTCAAAACAAAACATTACAAAACCTATAGTCCTGAACTCAGAAACGCTTGCTTAACAACCCTCTTAACAACCATGGAGATTCACAAAATAGTCAGAGAGAATTGAGCGTTCAAAGTGTAAAACGAGAAAAAAAATCCAGACATCCTGTTGGACTCTGTCAGTGGTCTCAAAATTTGTTGAAATTAATTAAAAATCAGCCATGTTCACAGAGTACCTGTAATCCTATTACTGACCTGCCCCATACTCTGACCTTGATCTTCTGCAATTTAAAAGTTTAAAAAATGCCTGGCTGATATTCAATTAATTTAAGAAATTTAACATTGAACTCTCTTATAATGTCAGGCATGCTCAGTAAGAGCCAACTGTCTGTTCTAAAAGGCAGACTCACAGCTGCTTGGCATGCCTAATCAGGTGGCCACACCCACGCCAGACCGTTATCTCACTTTAGAAAGTCATGGCTTCCCCCAAAGAATCCTGGGAAGTGTAGTCTGTGAAGGGTTCTGAGAGTAGTTAGGAGACTCCTATTCAACTGACAGAGCTCCAGTGGCCAGAGTGGTTTAACAGTCAGTCCCTCTTCTGGGGATTGTAGCTCTGTGAGGGGAATAGGGCCTATCCTAGCAACTTTCAGCACCCTTCACAAACTACACTTCCCATGATTCTTTGGGGGAAGCCATGGCTGTAGAAAGTAAAATAAAAGTCTGGTTTGAATGTGGTCAGGGACAGCTTTGGTTTAAATTTGGGTGGAGACTACATGTGTCTACTGTAGAATAAAAAGGTGGGAGAAACCCTGAAAAACAATATTGTTCACAATGTTTTCCTTTTGGAAAGGAAAGGGGTTTCCCTCTCCCCACTGCCTGCCCACCCAATCTCCTCCCCTTCCCCCCCTCCCTGCCCATTCTCCAAGTCAGTTTCACCCATCCTAAGCATGATTGTACAGGAGTAAATCCCACTGAATTTGAAAAGCATGCAAATGATCAAATCTGCCCTCCCCTTCTGCTCTCTCCTATCCCCTCCTGCTCTCTCCTATCCCCTCCCTTTTGCCCTTTCCCTCCCCCTTCCCTTCACCCCTCCCCCTCCTCCATGATCAGTTTTACCTATTCTAAGCATGATTGTATGGGAATAAATCCCATTGAATTCAAAAAGCATGCAAATGATCAGACCTACCTTCCCCTCCCCTCCTTCCCATCTCATCTCCCTTCCTTCTTTCTCCCTTCCCCTCTTCCTCCTCCCCTGCCCAGAGTCACATGTTACTAAATTCTTCCAAGCTGCTCAGGAAGTGGATTGGACTGTGAAAGACCAACCCAAATTGTGTTTGCATTTTTGTAGGGCAGTTTCTGACTCTTAGGGTGACATCTTGCGACGTTTACTGGGCAGGCCGTATATATGGGGGATTGCCAGTTCCTTCCCCGGCCTTTCTTTACCCCCCCCCCTCCAGCATATGCCGGATACTCATTTTACCGACCACGGATGGATGGAAGGCTGAGTGGACCTCGACCCCTTTTACCGGAGATTTGACTTCCTCCTTCCGTTGGAATCGAACTCCTGCTGTGAGCAGAGCTTCGGCTGCATTACTGCCGCTTACCACTCTGTGCCACGGAGGGTTCTATAGCAATCACTATAGTTGCCCAATTTCCCTGCTTTTTAAAGTTTGATAGAAATATCTGTTGGCTATAGTTACATTCTTAAACTGCAAGGTTTTTTTGCCTATGAGTGAATAGGTTTTTTTTAATTTCACAAGTTCAGATTTTGACTCCTCAATAAAAAGGAAAGTTTATTTTTAATTCTGAACTATGACACATCTGTCTTGGTCAAGTTACTAATAAATGTAGGAGCTCCAATGTGCAGACATGTATACTAAAAATGTCCCAATGCTTCAGAGTAGTGGCTTCCAAACTCCCCTGCCCCCACATGGAGCACTTGAAAATTGCTAATTGTCTTGGCAGGCCACTTAATGATTTTTCTGTCTGTTGTAGCAATCGTAATGCACTGTGCTAGATGCTGTATGATTTTTATTGTATTTTTATTGCTTCTTTTATTATATTGTATTTTATTGTGCAGTATTACAATTTGCATTCCATAGAATAAACAGTCTAAGGCAGCTTTTGTGTGGCAGAACTGGCTCTAGAAATGAGCATCATCTTGGTTCCTTTTTTGTTTTTTGTGTTTGAGTTAAATACAATATAAGAAATAAAAGAAGCAATTTAAAATACAATTAAAATCAATAAGAATATTTAATGCAAACATGCCATGGACCACCTAAATGAAGCTTGCAGACCACTGGTGGTCTGTGGACCACAGTTTGGGAACCTCTGCTGTAGAGAGTTAGGAAGCGTATGCTTCCTGGGAGCTCTGTTTATATGCCTCAGAATATTCACAGATACTTGGATTGTTGGAAGTATATTGTAACAGCTATTGAAGTACTGTAGATCTCAAAGGTTTCCATGAACTCTCAGTTTAGGAATGTAAGAAGGCTATTCAGAAACTTCGTTAAATGAAAGACAGGAGAAAAGAAAATTGCTGAGGCTCTACACTTCATAATGAAAAGTTAGTCTTTTTTATGCAGTAGCCTTTACTATATATAATGCAACAGTTTAGGCTAAAATTGTGTATTTGCCCAAAAAGGGACTTGTAATCATGTCTGGTAAAGACAAGACCTATCTGTCCTGCCACAAAAGCTCACATGCTTGATTTGAATGCTCTTTCAGGAAGCATCTTGCAGTACTGAAAAATTACATATGGTGAGAGGCATTCATGCAGAAAAAAATAGTTTGAGAAAACATCTACATCACATTTGCTGGTTAAAGATACTTTGTTTCTGTTTGAACTTGTTGAAAATAAATATAAGCTTAATTCAGACATTAACAGTTACCAGAGCCATGGCTTAGAGGACTAGGAATGTACAATGATGGGCTTGCATGCTCTTTCCATCTTCCCTCATCTGTCTCTTGTTTGTGTAACGGTTTGCTGTGACATGTGAATTTAACAAAGTGTGTTTGGTGCTAACCATAATTTGCCCCAAAACTATTTCTCAAAAGCATGTTTTGAATGCTTTGTCAGTATAGCCCTTTCAAGGGTGAATAGAAGATATGGTGTCCCCCCCCCCCGTGTGTGTGTGTGTGTTCATGCTTGTGTGATGAAAATATCTAGACTGTGCAGGGGGTTTTCTGCAGACATTTTCCCAATTAAGTGCTATGTAGTTTGAAGTAAATTATTCCATCCTCTGTTGATTTCATAATACATGCTTTCATTTGTTTGTGTTACTTTTTTAATTTTACTAAATCATCAGGGTTTTTTTAATATTAAGGACTATCAGGTCTTATAGGGGCTTATAATTTAATGTTCATTCATTTCACTTCAAGTCGTTTCTAGCTTTTATTTACACATCCCCTAAGATATACCATTCACAGACATACTCTTGGGTGTGTAGTTATGCACACATGCTTGCATAGGCACATACTTTTCAATAGCTTCTACATGCAAGATGGAAATAGTATCTGTAGTAATCATATTTTGCATATTTGTTTTATCTATTCATTTTCCATTATACAAAGACTGTCCTACACACAGTAAATTTTGTTTTGTTTTTCCTTTCATGTTTTAGCTATCAGATTCCTTCCTAGTCTTAATGTTTTTTTTATTTTAACTACTAGGCTATGACAAAAAACCAACCTTTCCCCCTGCCTTCCATAACACCTCTCTGGACAAAGATGTACCCAGGCCTTTGGAAGCCTAGCCTACCTTACAAGGTGAGGTTGTGCTGGAGCCTATTTGTCACAGCAGCCAGTCCTATAGTTGCACTCTCCCAGCATCTGCTACACAAGCTCTAACACTGATGTGTGTAATGTAGTTGCAGTCATGTACACGCACTGTAACACTCATGCAGAATTGCTGTAGGTATTAGCGCTGACATACCAACATGAACAGTGACTCTGCTACTACTTATTAAAAGGGGTTTTTTTTGCTATGGCATCCTCACACTAGCCAAACAAGGGAGGCATTAACAAGGCCGGAAGATGATACCAGTGTTAAGATGAAATCATCCTACCCAATCCCTCTCCATACATACAACATATGGGAGCAGGAGGAAGATATGGCAGTGCCTTTCCTGGTGCAAACCCAATGCAAATCAGTATGTGGGAGGCAGGAACTGACATCTATGAGTTAAATCCACAGGCAACATTGAAATGTATGAAATGTACTGCCTTCAAGTCGATTCCGACTTATGGCGACCCTATGAATAGGGTTTTCATGGTAAGTGGTATTCAGAGGGGGTTTACCATTGCATTCCTCTGAGGCTGAGAGGCAGTGACTGGCCCAAGGTCACCCAGTGAGCTTCATGGCTGTGTGGGGATTCGAACCCTGGTCTCCCAGGTCCTAGTCCAACACCTTAACCACTACACCAGACAGCTTGAGAAATACCTTCCATTAACCAAGCAAACAACCATGGCCAGACAGGAAGGAGGAAGCGTATTCTGCATGCAGCACCGTTAGGAAGACACTTGGAGGGATTAGTGATAAGGACTATCACTGAAAGACCACTGCAGTTAGAATTGGAAGATTTGGATTTTATTTTCACCAGAAGTAAACGTTGGCGTGACCTCATGAAGAATTTGGCAATCTAAAGCAAGTATTTTTCTTTTAAAAAATATGGCAGTAGTTTTTAATTGACTGTATTTCATCTAGATTAGGAATAATAAAACTGCAGCACCTCATTGTGTCACTTAGAAGTAGCTGCCTTGTAGAGAAAAGAAGGCACCCCAATACGTTTTGCCAGAGTGAAGTGTGGAGCTCATATGTATTAGGTCCTAGACCACAGATGACCCTGGTAGTGAGTAGAACATCCTGCTAAGTGGATAATGTGTGCACTCACCTAGTACTGACACTACAAGTGTCTATACTTCTGAGTTGGGGAGGAGGGTGATGTATTTGCATAGTACCGTATATTCCGGCGTATAAGACGACTGGGTGTATAAGACGACCCCCAACTTTTCCAGTTAAAATATAGAGTTTGGGATATACTCGCCGTATAAGACTACCCCTGCTTATGACATGCAGGTACTTAGCAGGAAAACTGTCACTTATAAACTTATAAATATTAATATTTGGATTGTCCAGTTGTTTTGTTTTTGTGCCTAGGAATTACCACCAAAAACTGGGGAAAGATGTGAGAAATCTTTTTTTTAAAAGCAACATTAAATGCCTAGACTCTAGTTTCCAACACTATGGAGTATTTATTGATTGATTAAGAGAATTTATATCCTGCCCTTTTGCTGTTAAAAACAGAGCTCAGCACAGCTTACAAATATAGTAAAAACAATAAAAATACACAATCAGAGAAAAACAAGCCAAAATGTTAGGAAAAGGAGTCTTTCACACCACATGCTCAGTTCTAAATACTGTTGCAGCAAGTTTTACAAGTTCCTCCAGTATTCCACTGGTGCAGGCACTCACACATTCAAGGTACTGTATGTTTCTTAGGTTTTATAAAAGCAGAGCTTTGCTTAACTCAAAATTTCTTCTCCCTTTGATAACCACATCTACACAGGTTCCACCTCCATACTCAAAATGAAACTGAGCCTGGAAGTGTACAACAACCCCACACATACCTTGCTAATTTGATTATCAATGCCAGGATGTCTGTCTTATCGACTACTCTCCTGCTCCCCCCCCCCCCACACATCATGAAAGACCCAGTCCTGGGCTCAGAAAGAAAATAAATATCTGGTCCTCTTCAAAGTATTGATAAGCCTCTTGTTTTAATTGAAATAATAATTATAAATTCTTGTTCTTATCACTAATGGGAGTTAATTATCTTGCATATGCTGCTGTTGCTTCTATGGCTGTAACGGAGTGAGGTTAAAGATAAGTGAAATGCAAATAGGAAAAAAAATACAGAAGGCAATAACACTTTCCTAAATGTAATACCATACCAACCACAACAAGATTCCTATAAGGCAAAAAACTAAGCATCTCACAACCAGTCAGGATTCCTAACCAAAAACCAAAAATATGATAAATGAAGAAATATTTATATAAGCATAACTATCAAATATATTATTATTTACACAAACTGTAAAGATATTTATAGTGCAATCCTAAATTTATTTATTCAGAAGCAAGTCCCAGCGTATTCAATGGGGCTTACTCAAACAGGGACAGAAATGCAACCTCAAGTGATAAGCAACTTCATTCACACAACCCAAAATTCCGAATCATGCCACTTTACACTGTTTTGCAACTGTTTATACTTGTTTTTATGGTTATTGGATTTTAAATGGCTTTATTTCTTGTTGTGAGCTGCCTTGGTTTCCAACCCTACCTCACAGGGGTGTTGGAAAGACTCCATACACACACGCACACACTGCAGATGTATAAATACATACAGCCCATATAATAGTTTATTGTCAAACCAATTGGTCATTGCAGAAAAATCAGTATTAGTTTTTTTAAAAATCAGTATTAGTTTCCTACAGAATAAAAACTGCAATACCTAAGTAAGCCCTGCCTACTTGCTTTAAAATAGGACTGGGGGGGGGCAGAAAGAGAACACAAACACAATTCTTTTTTACATTCACTCCAAAGTCCCATTGATTTTCAGCACATTCATAATCATGTCTACTCAAAAGTAATTCCTACTGAATTCAATAGGATTTACTCTGGACATATGGGATTAGCACTGTTTTTACCCCCAAAAGCAACTATTGGGAAGGTTTTCAGAACACTGCCCAGGATCTGACTCCTACACACAACAGGGGGAAAAACTGAAATGTATATACCTACCCAAATTTATGAGATTTTCAGATAAACAGGAGGGGAAACCACCATTTTCTGGCCTCGCAATGAGGTTTTGCAGACACTGCCACCAAACAAACACTTCACTGATTGGCTGAAATCCTGAACGGGCGGGGTTAAAGCTACGAAGTGCTATACAGTAGTTTAAAAAAAGATTTAACCGGGGGGGGGTGCCTGACGTTTTTATATATATCTCGAGAACCGCACCACCTAGAAACTTAATTTGTTTTTTAAATGAAAGCTGAGAATCCGGGCCACCTAAGGGGCTAGCCGGGCGCCGGGTGGCATGCTTAGAATCCAGGTAAACCCGGCTATCCGGGCAATATGGCAACCCTAATAAGATGACACCCGGCGTATAAGACGACCCCCGACTTTGGAGAAGATTTTCCAGGGTTAAAAAGTCATCTTATACGCCGGAATATACGGTATGTTATAGGGCTATTAAGGATGTAAGCATATGAGGTTGGATGAAAAAGGGAAGGGGTTTTGAAGAATATAATGTGGGTCCCATTCAAGAGTGGTATGAGGTGATAACTAGTAATTCTTTTAATTGACTTCTCTTAATGCATTGCATGATTATTTATTTATTTATTTAGTCATTAGATTTATATACTACCCTTCCCCCAGAAGGAACCTAGGGCAGCAAACAAAAGCACTAAAAACACTCTAAAACATCATAAACACAGCCTTTAAAATATATTAAAACGAAACATCCTTAAAAGCATACTAAAACAAAACATCATTACAAACAACTTTTTTTAAAAAAAAGCTTTATAAACATCTTTTATAAAAAAGCTTTATAAACATCTTTTATTTAAAAAAAAGCTTTAAAACATATTAAAAAGCAATTCCAACACAGATGCAGACTGGGATAAAGTCTCTACTTAAAAGGCTGTTGAAAGAGGAAGGTCTACAGTAGGCGCCAAAAAGGTAACAGAGATGGCAACTGTCTAATATTCAAGGTGAAGAAATTTCAAAGGGTAGGCTCCACTACACTAAAAGTCCATTTCCAGTGTTGTGCAGAATGGACCTCCTGATAAGATGGCCCTCACCTGAAGAGCGCAGTGATCAGCTAGGTATATAAGGGGTAACTTAACCTGATAGCTAATGGGTAGCCAGTGCAATTCATTCTGCAGCAGAGTGACATGTTGGCGAAACCCTGTCCTAGTGAGCAATCACACTGCTGCATTTTGCATCAGCTGCAGCTTCCAGACCAACCTCAAGGGCAGCCCCACATAGAGCGCATTACAGTAATCCAGCCTGGAGGTTAACAGTGGAAAACAGTGGTCAGGTTATCCTGGTCCAGAAGCGGCTGCAGCTGTCTTATCAGCTGAAGCTGGTAAAAGGCACTCCTAGCCACTGAGATCACCTGGGCCTCTAGCAACAAAGATGGATCCAGGAGCACCCCCAGACTACGGACCTGCTCTTTCAGAGGGAGTACGACCCCATCCAAAGCAGGCAATTGACCAATTATCTGAACTTGGGAACCACCAACCACAGCATCTCTGTCTTGCTAGGATTCAGAGTCAGTTTATTCGCCCTCATCCAGCCCACCACCTAGTCTAGGCAGTGGTCCAGAGCTTGTATGACCTCTCCCAATTCATATGTTACAGAAAAATAGAGCTGGATATTGTCAGTGTACTGCTGACACTTTGCCCCAAATCTACTGATGACCCCTCCCAAGGGCTTCATATAGATGTTAAACAGCATAGGGGACAAGATGGTACCTAGCAGCACCCAACAGCTCAACTGCCAGTGGCCCAAAAGACAATTACCCAATGCTATTCTCTGAAAATGACCCTGGAGATAGGTTTGGGATCACTGTAAAACAGTACCTCCAATATCCATCTCACCATATCGGCCCAGAAGGAGACCACGGTGAATGGTATCAAAAGCCGCCAAGAGATCAGGTAAGAATAACAGGGTTGCATTCCCCCTGTCCTTCTCCTGATAGAGGTCATCCATCAGGGCAACGAAGGCTGATTCAGTCCCATAACCAGGCCTGAACCCAGACTGGGAATGGGTCAAGATAATCTGTTTCACCCAAGAGTACTTGCAATTGCTGCACCACAACCCTCTCAATCACCTTCCCTAAAAAGGGGGTATTTGTGACTGGGTGGTAGTTGTCACAAACCAATGGGTCCAGGGTGGGCTTTTTCAGGAGCGGTTGGATCACTGCCTCTTTCAGGGCGGCTGGAACCACTCCCTCACGCAATAATGCATTGACCACACCCTGGATCCACTCGGTCAAACCCACTTGGCAAGCTTTAATAAGCCACGAAGGGCAAGGGTTGAGAGGACATGTTGCTGGCTGCATCATCGCAAACACCTTGTCTACATCATCAGGCCGCATCAACTGAAACCGATCTTAAGAAGGTGCAGCAGACTTCACACTGAACACCTCACTGGGGACTACAGTAGATGTGGATGGAACATCAAGGTTGCTACGGAAGCGAGCAACTTTACCCTCAAAGTGCCTTGCATACAATTCGCAAAGGGTCTAAAACTCCATTTCCTGGAGTTGATGTCAACAGACCCCCAACAATACAGAAAAGCTCCACTGGACGGCTACTTCAGGATGCAGTGGTGGCAGAGAAGTGGGCCTTGTTTGCCGCCCTCACCACCATACAGCAGGCACAGTTATGATGTTTGACTCATGTCCGATCAGCCTCACAGCACGTCTTTTGCTACTTGCGCTGTAGCCGTCATCCAGCCTGTTTCATTGCCCTTAACTCCCTGGTGTACCAAGGTGCAAACCTGGCTCCACAATGCTGGAGAGGGACCTCAGAGGCTACCATGTCAAGAACCCTACACACCTCACTATTCCACACCGTGACAAGGGCTTCAACAAGGTCACCTGGTGTATCTACTAGGAACTCCCTCAGGGCATTTAAGAATCCTGTGGATTCCATTAGTCTCTGGGGGCGGATCATTTTAATCTGTCCACCACCCCTGCAATGGAGGATTGGAGCCGTAAGTCTAAACCTCATCAGGAAGTGGTCTGACAATGACAACGGGGTAACATCCACATCCCATATCTCCAGACCACTCCATCTGGAGCAAAAATGAAGTTGAGGGTATGCCTTGCCCTATGCATCAGGCCACTGACAACTTGAGACAGCCCCATGGTCATTATGGAGGCCATGAAGTCCCGAGCTGGAACACTAGAGGCAGCCTCAGCGTGGAGAATCCTTACTGTAAAAGCAGGGTTGAAAGGAGGGAGAGAGTTTTTAGAGAGAAATCCTATTGAAGAGCAAACCCCCACAAAAAGAGGTATTCTGGGCACTCATTGTGTTTTCTTTATACCATCAAGGGGAAGCAACTATTGTTGAAAAACAGTAGATAACCTTATTTAGCAGTTTCACAAAAAGGAAACCTACTTACTAAACTCTGTATTATTACTTTTGTGTTTCTATTTTACTAATGGTTATTGAAAGGGTAAAACAGCAACCGGGCCCAGGGCTTGTACTAGATAAATGCCTCTTCTCCAGAGATCTAACTGCCTGAGAGGCAGCCACCAAAGGGTTAATGACCAGTGAGGGTTTTGTCATGTGCACCCTTACCACCTGGAATCTATTGAGGCCTGTATGTTCACTTTGTTACAGTCTCTATTTGGAGAAAACATTGTCCAGATACCCTGCATGCAAAGTGTCTTGGATAAAAGTCCATCCCTACTAAAAAAAATTAATCTGTTCATGCAAGGAGGTAGTAAAATCAGTCTATCCTTGCATTCCTGGTGGCATTGTAGGCTCCCAAGCATAGTTGGAAGTCTCCATTGTGTCGTTTAAGAACAAGCAGCTCGGAGCAGCTGGGAGACTAATCACGGGCACCTGGCTTAGGGAGTCTTATAAAAGGCAGCTCATGGCTGCATAAGACTGCTGACTACAACGTCGGTTGTGATCCCTCATGTGTAACGCCGTTGCTAGCCTCTAGACCTTCGGACTGGACCCTGGCTTTCTGAACTTTGCTTCCCTACCTGGACAACGCTCTTGGACACTACTACTGGTTAGTTTGTCAAGCCTTTCTTCTGCCAGCCGGCCTCCGTTATCTGCCTGGCTTTGACTGATTTATTGCCCAGCTAACAGCCGGCTGCTTCGTTACTGCCCAGCCCCCAGCCCTCAAGCTGACACTGAGATTTGACCTTTGTCTGGTCTTTCTGAGATGTTAGAGAACTCATGGGAAGAGTTTGCTGTTTAGTCAATATATTTTCTTTTGTACTTGCATTTGAACTTCCAATGCTGGGTAAGCAAAAATGATTTGCTGCAATTTCACTACTGTCATACCTTGACATTTTGCTTTGCTAGACTCATAATGGGAATAACCATCAAGTGAAGCTGTTAAATTGTGGTGACCTTGGGCCAGTCACTGTCTCTCAGCCTAACCTACCTCACAGGTTTGTTGTGGGGATTAAATGAGGAGGGGGAGAACCATGTGCACCACTTTGAGCTCCTTGGAGAAAAGGTGGGCTATAAATGCAATAATAAATAAAATTTTTGCTGTTTGCACTAGAGCATTTCCAGTAAAACAAAACTCATTTGGAATTTGTATTGAAGCCATAAATGAAGAACAGCTATTGCATAATAAGATTATCATTCACCCCAAAGAATCCTTTTTCAGTATTTGCTTTTATTTTAGAAAATGTAACTAAAATCCAGTTTTCTGTTACTGCATTTTAAATAAACAGTAAAGGATTTCAGAAGTCATAAATTGTTGGTGTATGCTGCAGTGTATCTGTCTCTCATGTTCTCTAAATGTGTAATGATAGCTCCAGTGTTACGTATTAAAATAATGTATGTTGAAAATCAATTATACTGTTCTGTCTTATCCCTGTGTAATCTGCCTTATTGGTACACATGGATATTGTTAATGCCTTTCAGACAGAAAATTAAAATGATAGAATCTTGCTATGACTAGTGATAACTTATCTTTAGAGCCCTGGGCAAATGTTTATAGAGATAATTAAAGAAAATGGATGGAAAGTGGCTCAGTGCTTCCTGTGTTGTACCTTAAGCATAAGACATATTTGTGAGATGAAGATTGTGATTCCTTTCTGTCTATATTTTCCTTAACATATATTAATATGAAAGATAAAGAATATAATTTCTACTCCCATTTTTTTTGTGTGGGAGGGAATGTGTTGTAAAATGCTGATGTATACAGTTGCACCGGGATAAAAATTCCACTTTGGTATTATTTGCTCTCTCTCTCTTCTGTCTCCTTAACCAGCAGGAAGTTTCTAAAATTTCATAGGCTGTGGTGAGATGTATGGAAGCTACCAGTACTTTTCCTCCATCCCACATTTGTTCCAGCCTCTTCTCCTTGCCCTGTGTCATTGGGCTATGTCCACCCCACTGTATTGTTCATCTTCCCTTGCTTCCACTAATCCTATCATGGCATTCTCCCCCCCCCCAAGCTAACGAGGAAGAGACATAGAGAAATGGCCAGGTGCCTAAAGAGGCATGTAGTGCCACCCCAGAATTCTGCTTTTCAAGGTAATGCCAATCCACTCATTATTTGCTTTTCTATCTACCCAACTGATCTCTGCTGCTCAGTTCTCTCAAGACCAAATGATACAGTGTGCTTAGCTAGTGACTAGGGATGGCTTTTTAAAAAACAACTAGGTGAGGATTAATTTTTACTGGGGCCATAGCATGCAGGGAGGATGAATTCTCCCCTCCCAAGCAATGATTGCAGTAAAAATCAGGAGCACATTGCTGCAATTGGCCTTAAGAAAAAAAGCTCCCATTGACACCAACAGGAGCCTTCCCCCCCATGTGAATTGCAGTTCCGGGGCTGATTTTCATTGGGATTGTAGCTGAGGAGGGAAGGGTTCAACCTTTCTTCCTCATGCAGTGTGGTCCTGATGAAAATTGGGAGTCCTTAAGCCTAGGTTTTTTAAAAACGCAAAACAAACCCATAATTGCCGAGTACAAAAATAGAGTAATGTCTGGTTTGATTTACAGTGAGGGAGACTGGATGCTATGAGAAATGATTTTGTGAGGTGTGGAAGGAGGGTAGGAGAAAGATGGAAGGAGGTTATTTAGCCCACCCAGGGCAGTTCTAATTTATGAGGTGAGGGTAGGAAACCACCGAATGCCCTCCATCCAAGTCCGTGCTGCACATTCTGAGTATGACATTTCTAAGAATGACAGGAGAACACGTTCAAACTTTGATTACTTATTTTTATATATCTTGTTGGCCAGTTATGTAGGATAGCAACTTACATGCCCCACATTTGAGCAAGTTACTGTGCCTTTTCTGTTGTGATAGAGGAGAGACATAGGGTATTAAATACTAGTATTAGAGTAGCCCCATTAAAGTAATAGGCATGACTAACTTAGGTTCATTCATTTAAATTGGTCTATTCTGAGTAGGACTTAGTTGAATACAATACATAATTTGATATGGAGTATTTTATGAGCCCTCCCATACACAGGACTCATTTGCACATAACCCTAAGCAAATCTTGGCTAAGTGTGGATGTGTGAGCATTCTGGTGCAGAGAGAAAACTGCAGCTGCTTCACTATGCCCCTGGTCTTACTGCTGTCACATTACCCAAAGTTAAACCATGGTTTGGCTTAACATTACATGTGAACTAGGACTCATGGTTTATCTTGCTCTAAATCAGTGATTCTCAAATGTTGCGCCCAGGCACACTGGTGCGCCCTAAGAGGTGGCTAGGTGTGCCTCAAATATTATGAAAGTATATTTTAAATATGAGAAGAAACCCATTTGTATAGGGTAAGCAATAGTTTTCTATAGTTTATTTCTATTCATAGTTTAAAATATATTAATATGTTTTTAATTATGTACACGAAGTGTGCCAGAAAATTTTTATGTTTTGCAGTGCGCCTCGAACCAAAAAAATTGAGAACCACTGCTCTAAATAAGCCAAGAGCTGTGGCCAAAGATTTTTCTCAGCATGCCATCTCTCCCCTCCTCTCTCTGTGTGGTATGTGTATTTCCATCATCCAGGGCATGGAGCTTAAGAGCCCTACACAGTTTAGGCTATTCCCATGCCTAGCAGAAGGTGGAGGCATAGCTCAGTATATGCAGTGTATGCTTTGTATGCAGCAGGTCCCAGGTTCAGTTCCTGGCATCTCCATTTAAACAGGGCTGGGGAACTTTTTCCAGTTAGTGGGCCAGGTCCTGAATTCACCTCATCTCCAGTGGGCCACTTTGACAAGTGGGTGGGGCTGTCACATGTCAATCATCTGATGTCACCATGACACCAGGTGAGCTATTTTTCCTTTGTAGCCTGGCTTGAGTTCACGGCACACTGCGAAGGAAGATCTGATCACATGACCTGATTGGTGCTGACTTCAAGCCCTGGTTTAGGCAGGAGTCAGCTGCGCTATGGAGTTGCCCATCAGGAACTCTGTACCACAGCTAATCCCAATGGGCTTGAAGTCAGTGCTGATCAGGTGATCGGTAGTGACAGCAAAGCACTGTTGCCAAGGAGCAATCAGGAGCACAGAGGAACAGCCAAGTCTACCTGCCCCACACCTGGTGTCACATATGATGTCAGGTGTGGGGCAGGTGGGTATGGATTTGGGGAAACTGCCTCACAGGCCATATTGGGACTCATGCTAGGAAATGTGGTAGTAATGGGTGACTTCAACTACCCGGACATAGACTGGCCGCATATGTGTTCCAGTCATGACAAAGAAGCAAAGTTTCTAGATATTCTAAATGACTATTCCCTAGACCAGTTGGTCATGGAACCGACCAGAGGGACGGCAACCCTGGACTTAATCCTCAGTGGGGACCGGGACCTGGTGCGAGATGTGTTGTTGAACCGATTGGGAGCAGTGACCACAGTGCTATTAAACATACATGTAAATGGCCAATTGCCAAGAAAATCCAACATGTTCACATTTGACTTCAAAAGAGGAAACTTCACAAAAATGAGGGGATTGGTAAAAAGAAAGCTGAAAAACAAAGTCCAGAGGGTCACATCACTCGAAAATGCTTGGAAGTTGTTTAAAAACACTATATTAGAAGCTCAACTGGAGTGCATACCGCAGATCAGAAAAGGTACCGCCAGGGCCAAGAAGATGCGAGCATGGTTAATGAGCAAAGTCAAGGAAGCTTTTAGAGGCAAAAAGTCTTCCTTCAGAAAATGGAAGTCTTGTCCGAATGAAGAAAATAAAAAAGAACACAAACTCTGGCAAAAGAAATGCAAGAAGACAATAAGGGATGCTGAAAAAGAATTTGAGGAGCACATTGCTAAGAACATAAAAACCAACAACAAAAAATTCTATAAATACATTCAAAGCAGGAGACCATCTAGAGAGGCGATTGGACCCTTGGATGATAAGGGAGTCAAAGGTGTACTAAAGAACGATAAGGAGATTGCAGAGAAGCTAAATGAATTCTTTGCATCTGTCTTCACAGTGGAAGATATAGGGCAGATCCCTGAACCTGAACTAACATTTGCAGGAAGGGATTCTGAGGTACTGAGACAAATAGTGGTAACGAGAGAGGAAGTTCTAGGCTTAATGGACAATATAAAAACTGACAAATCACCGGGCCCGGATGGCATCCACCCGAGAGTTCTCAAAGAACTCAAATGTGAAATTGCTGATCTGCTAACTAAAATATGTAACTTGTCCCTCGGGTCCTCCTCCGTGCCTGAGGACTGGAAAGTGGCAAATGTAACACCAATCTTCAAAAAGGGATCCAGAGGGGATCCCGGAAATTACAGGCCAGTTAGCTTAACTTCTGTCCCTGGAAAACTGGTAGAAAGTATGATTCAAGCTAGATTAACTAAGCACATAGAAGAACAAGCCTTGCTGAAGCAGAGCCAGCATGGCTTCTGCAAGGGAAAGTCCTGTCTCAGTAACCTATTAGAATTCTTTGAGAGTGTCAACAAGCATATAGATAGAGGTGATCCAGTGGATATAGTGTACTTAGACTTTCAAAAAGCGTTTGACAAGGTACCTCACCAAAGACTTCTGAGGAAGCTTAGCAGTCATGGAATAAGAGGAGAGGTCCTCTTGTGGATAAGGAATTGGTTAAGAAGCAGAAAGCAGAGAGTAGGAATAAATGGACAGTTCTCCCAATGGAGGGCTGTAGAAAGTGGAGTCCCTCAAGGATCGGTATTGGGACCTGTACTTTTCAACTTGTTCATTAATGACCTAGAATTAGACCTAGAATTAGGAGTGAGCAGTGAAGTGGCCAAGTTATCTGATGACACTAAATTGTTCAGGGTTGTTAAAACAAAAAGGAATTGTGAAGAGCTCCAAAAAGATCTCTCCAAACTGAGTGAATGGGCGGAAAAATGGCAAATGCAATTCAATATAAACAAGTGTAAAATTATGCATATTGGAGCAAAAAATCTGAATTTCACATATACGCTCATGGGGTCTGAACTGGCGGTGACCGACCAGGAGAGAGACCTCGGGGTTGTAGTGGACAGCACGATGAAAATGTCGACCCAGTGTGCGGCAGCTGTGAAGAAGGCAAATTCCATGCTAGCAATAATTAGGAAAGGTATTGAAAATAAAACAGCCGATATCATAATGCCGTTGTATAAATCTATGGTGAGGCTGCATTTGGAATACTGTGTACAGTTCTGGTCGCCTCATCTCAAAAAGAATATTATAGAGTTGGAAAAGGTTCAGAAGAGGGCAACCAGAATGATCAAGGGGATGGAGCGACTCCCTTACGAGGAAAGGTTACAGCATTTGAGGCTTTTTAGTTTAGAGAAAAGGCGGGTCAGAGGAGACATGATAGAAGTGTATAAAATTATGCATGGCATTGAGAAAGTGGATAGAGAAAAGTTCTTCTCCCTCTCTCATAAGACTCGAACTCGTGGACATTCAAAGAAGCTGAATGTTGGAAGATTCAGGACAGACAAAAGGAAGTACTTCTTTACTCAGCGCATAGTTAAACTATGGAATTTGCTCCCACAAGATGCAGTAATGGCCACCAGCTTGGATGGCTTTAAAAGAAGATTAGACAAATTCATGGAGGACAGGGCTATCAATGGCTACTAGCCATGATGGCTGTGCTGTGCCACCCTAGTCAGAGGCAGCATGCTTCTGAAAACCAGTTGCCGGAAGCCTCAGGAGGGGAGAGTGTTCTTGCACTTGGGTCCTGCTTGCGGGCTTCCCCCAGGCACCTGGTTGGCCACTGTGAGAACAGGATGCTGGACTAGATGGGCCACTGGCCTGATCCAGCAGGCTCTTCTTATGTTCTTATGTTCTTATGCTAGTCCTAATTAGGCCTATAGACTGAAGGTTCCTCACTCCTGTTTTAAAAGGATCTCTGACTGCATGGCTCGGAAAGATTCTTGCCTAAGGTTTTGGAGAGCATCTGCCAGCCAGAATAAATCATGAGAAGTTGAATGATTTCAACTAAAATACAGAGAGCTTTCTAAAACTGTCTTGAACTAAGAATACTTTAGTATTAGCATTGTATTAATAATAGTCTGTCAACAATTGAAGTATGAGTTACTTAAAGCTTGGATTGTAAAGCTTGCTTTCAAACTTCAAAAGTTGTTGATGATTTCATTTTTAATATAACTGTGTTTCCATGTTTTCCCAACATATGGGAATATGTTGACTTTACTACTGCACAGCTCTTGTTGGACTGCCTTCAAGTCGATCGCGACTTATGGCGACTCTATGAATAGGGTTTTCATGATAAGCAGCATTCAGAGGGGGTTTATCATTGCCTCCCTCTGAGACTGAGAGGCAGTGACTGGCCCAAGGTCACCCAGTGAGTTTCATGGGGATTCGAACCCTGGTCTCCCAGGTCATAGTCCAGCACCTTAACCACTACAGTAGGGCCCCACTCATACGGTGGGTTACGTTCCGGACCCCCTCTGTAAAGCGAAAACCACTGTAAAGCGGAACTCATTCAATAGAATGGTCTGCGATGCCCAAAAACCACCGTAAAAGCGGAACAAGCGCCGTATGAGTGGGGCTTTAGTCTAATTGCGTCTAATTGAGACCGCCTTATTAGCAAAGCGCCTTAAAGCGAAGTGCTGTAAAGCGGGGCCCTACTGTACACCACATTGGCTCTTACATTGTCACAATATAGTGATAATTGTAACTAATGCTGTAAACTGAAAGGCCTCTATTTAAAGCTCTTGGAGCAAATTTGTTGTCTGAAAGCATTGGCTTGGTGAAAATGCTTGTTCAGTCTGCTGTTGAGTGTGTAAGTATAGGCATTTGTTTAGTAGTGTCTTTACTTTGAAATCTTTATCTCATAGCTTCTTAAAAATGTAAACACAATAAACAATCTCATTCTCAGTTTGCTTTGTATATTTGTGCAAAGTTGCATTATTTCTAGTTTCATTTGTTTCTGTAAATCCTTTTATTTCCACGTTCTGCAAGGAGAGTTGGAGGATCTAACTAGTAAGCATGTCTCTGTATGCGCATGGGGTTCCATTTATGTTATCCATGCAAGGTTATATTGAGCACAAAATACATAATAGAGACCAATCATTTGGAGCATATGACACATTTTTAAATGACTTTTTAACCGATTTTCAAACAATTTTTGTTTGAAAATTCTTGAATATTCAGTTTCTGGTTTATCCTCGTTTTATGTTACCTGATAGGAAAGGGATATGCTAGACCAGTGGTTCCCAACCTTTATGAGCACGGGACCCCCTTTATAAGCTGAAAAAAATTCATGACCCCCTCCCCCCAGGGAGGCAGGCTGGCTGCCAGGAAGGAAGGGGGAAAGCAGCCTTTCTGTGCAGGCTTGCCTCTTTTTGCTTCACAAGAAGCCCTCTCCTCTCATTCTAAGTAAGGCTGTTGCCAGTAGCGGCAGTGCAAGGAGACGGGAATCAGTGATAGTAGACCTCTCTTCTTCCTGGTAGCTCCACCCTCAGCCTCTTTTGGCATTTGCCATGTATTTTGTGGGCAGATGCCTGCCCTTAGTGCGCCTGAAAGACACTCTGGCGCTTCAGCAAAAGGCCTCCCCTCTCGTTTGGAGCAAGGGGGAGGTGTCATCTGCAGCGCCAGTGGGAAGCAGACAGTGTCGAGGGAGTGAAGACTTCTTTAAAAAATAATAATAAATAATTCATTTCTTTACTGTTCACAGCCCCTCTGGATTACTTCGCAGGCCCCCTGGGGTCCTGGCCCCCAGGTTGGGAACCACTGTGCTAGACAATGTAGCATATTAAAAATAGAGCAAATCTAGGAATATAGAGTTGGGAAGAATTAGGAAAGGAGATGGGAAATGTAGGTTAAGGAGTATGACTGGGATAGCTCACAAGTTTTTACACGTCTGCTAACATTCAGTCCCTTTCTTCATATAGTGAAGTGGAAGAAAACCCTTTTCTCCAGGAGAGTTGTATTTAGAGTGGGAGTGGCCTTTGCCCACCACAGCATGGAAGTGCAATTTGGCATGTGGGGTTAAGAGGGGATTTAACCATTTGCTCCCTACTATGTTCCTGATTTGGATTGGGTCCCCTGCATCTTCAATTTGTATTGCCAAACAAGGATCCATTGACATGAATAGATCCCTTTTTTGGTAATGTAAGTTGCAGGTGCTGGCATTAACCCTGACATTGTGGCAGAGTAGCATTATGTCACTAAACCTTTGCTCTCCACTATGGCCCCAATCTGGAGTAGGGCCTCTGTGCTTGCATTTGCATTGCCAACAAAGGATCTGTACTGGCCCCCTCAGGCCTGTAATTTCCTGCCTTCCTACTCCCTAAAGAGCCAGCACAGGAGGAGGGAACAGGGCCAAGGAGGAGAAGAGACCCTACGTGACAGATGGGAAATCTGCAAGGGCTACAGCTGACCCAGGGACTGGAGGTTCCCCACCCTTGTATAGGGGATCATTCAGACTGTGAGTTCTTTGGTCACAAAAATGCACTTCTTTCTCCTCCTTATATATTGTAATTCCTATGAATATGGCAGGATATAAAGCCAAACGGAAAAGAAGATTTTCCAGAAATGTGTTACACTACAGCACATGATTCAACAGTGGGGTTTTGTTCTGTATTGTGTGTGCATATACAGATTTAGTATACTGATCAAGGATTGTCATCAAGTAAATTATTCTATTTCCTGGCTGGTTAAATTCTTGCTACTGATGTTCTGGATCTTTTGAATACCTAAGCTAAAACATTTTTGAGGAGTATGGGTAACACTTTTTAAAAGTCTCTGCCATTTCATTCCAATAGTTCTGAATTCTCTCATAGTTCCCTTTTGCATATGCCGCAGGTGGGGAACCTTTTTGACAGATCCCCAGGACGGATCCTTCTATCCTTTATCCCTACCTCTTATAATGGGACAAATGTGACTGATGGACATGGCCTTTCATTTGTCAATCACATGATGTCATTATAATGCTACATATTTGACAAGCAGGTTGTCCTGCACACTTGCTAAAGTCGCTTGTGGGAGTGCTGCTGAAGAAATCTCGAGAAAGAAGTCTGCAGTTTAAAATGTAGGCTTTCTTCTCTAGCTTCCTGGCAGCAGTGGGGGAGGGGGGGAACAAATAGGAGAAAGAAATGGGAGAAAGAATTATCTGCATTCTCCACTTCATGCACCTTGCTGCTGCTGTGGGAAGCAAGGGAAGGCCTAGATTTTAAATTTCAGCCTTTCCTCTCTCACTTACCCCAGCAGCATCAGTGATAGCAGAGGAAGGAAGCTGAGAATTATTCTCCCTTTCATCCCACCACCCTTTGCCTCTGCTGATGCTGGGATAAGCGCACTGAGAGGGAGAAATGTTTTCCATTGAATGGAAACAGCTTTGCCCTCCTTGAGCAAGGCACACTCGTTCTGCCCATCAGGTGATGGGCAGTTGGAAGCACGCCCTGTTCTAGTAAAAGAGCATAAGACATGTTTGTGGGATGAAGACTGTGACTTCTTTCTGTCTGTGTTTTCCTTAACAGATCTTAATACGAAGGATAAGAATATAATTTCTACTTCCATTTTTTTTTTGGGGGGGGGGATGTGTTGTAAAATGCTGATGTCTATTCAGTTGCACCTGGATAAAAATTCCACTTTGATATTATCTGCTCTCTTCTTTCTCCTTAAGCAGCAGGAAGTTTGTAAAATTTCATCGGCTGAAACACTTGATCTCTTGTATGACATCATGTGTAGGATGGGTGGGGATGGCTTCCCAAAAATGGCTTCATGGGCTGAATTGGGAGGCCTGGCAGGCTGCATTTAGTCCGTGGGCTAGAGGTTCGCCACCCCTGCTGGTATATGCGTATCAACAGTCGGTCTTGCGTTCTACCACCATGTGCCTTTTATATCAATATTAAATTTATTTAACAGGGATAGGATACTAACTCAACCATAAAAATAACAGAAAGTCTTTGTACTCCTTAAAGAATGACAAATTTATTATAGCATAAGAGTTTGTGTCATCTGCTGCATGAGGTGTTATCCTAAGTTGGCAGGTTTATATACACATGTAAGCAGTGATGTCAGAGGAAAATAACATGGAAAAAGTACAGACTGTTACAATTATGTTAAAGCTTATATATGTGTAAAATTGTTATAGTGGCCATTCACAAAGTAGTATATTCATAAAGAACATTCTGACATTAGGAATAATCAGTGCTATAACCAATTTACAGTAATTTAAGCTAAACCATAATTGTCAGTGTCTGTACTTTTTCCATTTTTTCCCCTTTGCCTGTCTGCTTACATTCCATCTTGCCTCTACAGCGATGTGTATATATGTCTGCGAACTTAGGATAACACTGCATGCAGCTGACGAAGTAAACTCTAGTCCACAAACGCTTATGCCATAATAAAATTGCTAGACTTTAAGGCACAACAAAACTCTGCTGTTTTTACTGTTGAGTTTGTGTTCTGTTGCAGCACAGACAACAAATTGGTCTACCGTTCTGAAAACTTTTACAATTCAGCAGTGTTTGCTGTTCTTTTTTTGTAATTGTAAATATTTCCCATACCTTCATGGCAGAGAGCAAGAGATCAAACGTAATCTCCCG
This sequence comes from Rhineura floridana, assembly GCF_030035675.1. NCBI lineage: Eukaryota > Metazoa > Chordata > Lepidosauria > Squamata > Rhineuridae > Rhineura > Rhineura floridana. Next base: position 104,519,374 of record NC_084486.1, read on the forward strand.
GAAACCATTTATGGCGAACTTGTCGGAATATACAGAAAAACTGAGATTTCATCTGAATACAGACTAAACAGAAATGTCTCCAGAGAGGAACTTTGCATAAATTAATCTCTTAACCCTTACACACCATTTTCTTGTTGTTGACAGTATCAATCTGCGATAGTGGTCTTAACAGATCCTTTTGAAGTCCTAGCTTGGAAATATAACTGATTTCAAAATTAATCCAGTTTTACATTTATTATTATTATTATTGAATTACTTCCATGAAGCATCCTGAAGTGATTTACAATACAACATATATAAAATAATTACATATATTAAAAAAACAATTGCATGTATAAAACAAAAACAAAAATTATAATTATAAAAACATTTTAAAACAACAGCATAAGATATAAAATCAGTTCAAATCCAACATAGATGCCAACTGGGATAAAGCTTTTAGAAGACTTGTTGAAAGGGAAAGGTCTTTAGCAGGTGCTGAAAAGACAATAGAGAAGGCACCTGTCTGATACGCAATGGGAAGGTGTTCCAAAGGGTAGATGTCACTATGTTAAAGACCAGATTCTGACGTTGTGTGGAATGGACCTCTTGATAAGATGATATTTTCAGGATGCTTTCTCTTGCAGAACACAGTGATCTGTTGGGTAGGTAGAGGATGAGGCAATATTTTAAGTCCAAACCTGTATAAGTCTTTTTACACCAATACCAGCACCGTAAACCTAGCTTGGTAGCTAATTGGAAGTTAGTGCAGTTCTTCTAGCATACATTTTAGTGGTATCACATTCTAAAAAGACAGCCTAACTCAAAAGTTGTTGGTACATTTGGCCCCACAATGTTAACCTAAATGCCTCTTTAGGCTGTCAGGAATCTCTGAAGTAGAAAATAGAAAAGATGTGTGAGGTCTATACTGAACTTATAACAGCTGAGAAAACCAACATGTCTAGGTAGAACACTAGGTTGAAAGGAAATGAGGGAAGGAGTCAAAGGTACAATAACAGGGTTTTTTTCTTCAGAAGTATATCATAAACAAGAATCAATGTTAACCAGTTTCCACTATGAGAGTGTTAACTCCTGTGTTGTGATAAAGGCAACTTGGAGCAGAATTAACTCCCGGTAATAAAATTTATTCCCAGAGCCCAACAAACCCCTGCAGTGCTTTGAAGTGTGTTTGTGTGGACTTCCGGGAAGGGTGACTTAGCCTGTGCCTGCTTTTGAGACGGGCTCCTGCCTCAAAAGAAGCTTATTCAGATATATCAGTCAGTTTTTTTTTTTTTTTGACTGATTAAACTTCTCCCGGGTAGGGAGAAACGAAGAGATTAACCTCAAAGCCTATTTTTGTTGGGACGACCAGATCTCATTAATTTATGGGACGAGGTCCAGCCGACGAAGGTGGGACGGATTTTCAACAACAAGCTCTATCTGATAAAGCGAACGTTCATCTTATCTTCTAAGAGAGAACGCACTAACAGGCAAGCACCCTTCTTTCTATATTTTTCTTTTACTTGACTTAAATTGTTGCTGTTTAAAAGAGATTTGCCAGATTGATCGGTTTTTGACATCTCACTGGGGAGCCATAACTTCTCTCTGCTACTCACTAATTAATAGCTTATCTCTGTTTTTGTTGCAAAAAGCTGTCCTGGATTTGCATTCTAAAGATATACACAGAAGAGGGATTTCTATTCCAGATTTTTATTTTGAAGAATATTATATTGTCTGAGACTACTCTCTTTTTGGTCTATTTTATTTTGACGAATCTGTTTCCTGACGACCGCCATTAATTGTTTCGATCCTGGGAACTGCATTTTGTTTACTTAAGCATGGAGAGATAAGGCTGTCTGCTCTGTTTATACTGTGATGTCACCAAGTTTGGAGTATTAACCCAATTGTTGCTGAAATAAGAAGTGGTTTTCCTATATTTTTCTTTTAAAATGGCAATTAAGAAAGTGGCTGAGAATCTGGAAATAACTATGTTTCAGAAAATAATGGATGAGATTGAGATAACGAAACAAAACCTGCGACAGGGTTGTAAGGAGCTGAAAATTGAATTGAGTAAAATGAAGCAGGAGATTAAAGATATAGGGGTCCCTGTGAGAGAGGTGACCCTGGAAGGGGTCCCTGTGAGAGAGGAGACCCCGGAGATTGGAACAAACGTGGAACAGGAAAAAGATTTGGAGTCTATGGACTTTAGAAACAAAATCTATTGTTTGGAGACACAGGAGATTAAAGACATAGGGGTCCTTGTGAGAGAGGAGACCCTGGAGACTGGAACAGGGGTCCCTGTGAGAGAGGAGACCCTGGAGACTGGAACAGGGGTCCCTGTGAGAGAGGAGATCCCGGAGATTGGAACAAACGTGGAACAGGAACAAGATTTGGAGTCTATGGACTTTAGAAATAAAATCTATTGTTTGGAACTCAATGTTATCTCTGAAGAAATTAATGAAGATTCTAGAGATAAAGTTATCAATGGCATGGATAATCTTCTGGACTGGAATGATGTGATGGAGCCCAATATAGAGAAAATCTATGGAATTAACTGCAGCCATGTGACAATGGAAAAACTTTCAAGAGATGACCCAGTGTATTTTGAAAAAAAGAACAGAGATATGATTTTACAGCAGTATTTCAGCAACCTATTCAGAATGGATGGCAAGAAAATATTTGGGATAGAGGTAATTCCCATCAGACTCTTACTATATGACTATGGCTTTGACAGCAAGATTATTATGGAATACTGATAATGGAAGATTGGATACTGAAATTACTGGACTTAACAAGACTACTGAAGATGGAAGATGGAAAATGGAACTAATAGGGATAATAGAACAATGGCTACTGAAATTACTGAACCTAACAGATTCTGATGTGATGGATTAATTGAAATGTTTATTTTGACTATGGTTATGACAATAAGATTATCATAATTAGTAATGAGATGGATTAATCGATATGCTTATCTGGAAAAAAAAATTGATAGATATATTTCTTAAAGAATTGAAACCTCTCTTTGACTTTTTGTGGAAAGAATAAAGTAATGTTTATGAGATTTGATGATTAAGTAAGATAACTACTGGAGGAAAGTGATTTTATAATATGACTTAAGAGACAGGATTGTTATATATTATAGACTTATAACTGATTTGATCTTTGACAAATGGGAAGTCAATATTTTACTCTTTATTTTTTATTTTTGTTTTTTTTTCTTTTTTTCTTTTTGTTTAACTATTTTTGATTTTGTTTTTTGTCTTTGAATGTTTTATGATTTCGTCTTGTATGTTTTATGAAAATCTGAATAAAAATTATTGAAAAAAAAAAATGAAGTGTGTTTGTGTGTGTGTTTGTATTGCACATAGAGGAATGTACAGGGGGAAAGTAGTAAAAACAGAAAAAATATTCCAGTGCTCTTGAAGTGGTATAACCTTTGGCTATATACAAAATAAATGAATCAATATAACCATAAAAATATATATCTTATAATAAAGGCAGAGTACTTAAATATTTTCCCTCTCCTGATTTGAGCAGTTGCTGGGATATAATGGATCCCAGGTAAGTTAGGGATTTAGTAGTTCCATTTTCTCACTCATTTGAGTAAGGATAACCTTGATAGTTTAGTAAGCTAAATGTAGATTTTAAAAAAATTGAAAAGGGAAGCAAGATGAAACACTACAGGTCTACTTCCAGCGGATCTGGTGGTTATCTTGTTTCTTTGGCAATAAGAAAACAAGTATTTCAAGAAGATAGGGAAATTAGAGGCAAGAAGGCTTCCTTCAAAATGTAGAAGTCTTGTCTGAATGAAGAGAATAAAACGGAACAGAAATTCTGGCAAAGGAAATGTAAGAAGAAATAAGGGATGCTAAAAGAAGAATTTGAGAAGAACATTGATAAAAACATAAACCAACAACACAACACTCTTTAAATACATTCAAAGCAGGAGACCGTCTAGGGAGGCAGTTGGATCCTTGGATGACAAGGGAGTCAAAGGTATGCTAAAGCAGGAGAAGGAGATTGCAGAGAAGCTACATGAATTCTTTGTATCTGTCTTCACAGTGGAAGATACAGGGCAGATCCCTGTACCTAAACTAACTTTTGCAGGAAGGGAGTCTGAGAAACTGAGGCTAATAGTGGTAACGAGAGATGAAGTTCTAGGCTTAATATGCAAAAGTAAAAGCTTACAAATCACCGGGTCTGGATGGCATCCACCGAGTAGTTCTCAAATGTGAGATTGCTGGTGTTGTAATAAAGATATGTAACTTATCCCTCAGGTCTGCCTCCATAACTGAGGACTGGAAGGTGGCCAGTGTAACACCAATCATTAGAAAGGGATCCAGGGGAATCCTGGAAAGTACAGGCTGGTCAGCTTAATGTCTGTCCTGGGAATAGGTAGAAAGTGTTGTTAAAGATAAAATAACCAAGCATATAGAAGAGTGCGCCTTGCTGAAGGAGAACCAGCATAGCTTCTGCAAGGGTAAGTCCTGTGTCACTAACCTATTAGAGTTCTTTGAGAGTGTCAACAAGTATATTGACGGGTGTACTTGGACTTTCAAAATGCTTATGACAAGGTACCTTATCAAAGACTCCTGAGTAAGCTTAGTAATCATGGAATAAAAGGAGGTGTCTTTTTGTGAATCAGGAACTGGCTAGAAAACAGAGAATAAGAATAAATGGATAGTTCTCTCAATGGAGGGGTGTAGAAAGTGGAGGCTCCAAGTGTTAGTATTGGGACCTGTGCTTTTTAACTTGTTCATAAACAAGCTAGAGTTAGAGGTGAGCAGTGATGTGGCCAAGATTGTTGATGATACTAAATTGTTCAGGATTCTTAAAACAAAAAGGGGTTGTGAAGAGCTCTATAACAACCTCCCCAAACTGAGTAAATGGGAAGTAAAATAACAAATGTAATTCAATGTAAACAAATGTAAAGTCATGTGTATTAGAGCAGAAAAATCTTAATTTCATATATATGCTCATGAGGACTGAACCGACTGACCAGGAATGAGACCTTGGGGTTATGGTGGATAACTTGATGAAGATGTTAACCCTATGTGTGGCAGCTGTGAAAAAGGCAAAATCCATGTTAGGGATAATTAGGAAAGGTATTGAAAATAAAACAGCCAATATCACAATGCCATTATATAAATCTATGGTGTGGCTGCATTTGGAATACTATGTATAGTTCTGGTTGCCTTGCCTCAAAAAGGATATTATAGAGCTGGAAAAGATTCAAAAATGGCAACCAAAATGATCAAGGTGATGGAGTGACTCCCCTATGAGAAAAGGTTGCAGCATTTGGGGTTTTTTAGTTTACAGAAAAGGAGAGTCAGAGGTGACATGATAGAAGCCAATAAAATTATGCATGGCATGGAGAATGTGGAATTTATTTTCTCCCTCTCTCATAACACTAGAACTCATGGACACCCAAGGAAGATGAATATTGGAAGATTCAGGACAAAGTACTTTTCACACATAAATGGAAACAGAATGACTCTCCATCATGGAGGGAGTGGTTGACAAGGGTTTGAGATCTAGTGTATATTTATTTATTTATTATTTTGTTTATATCCCACCTTTCCTTCCAGCAGGAGCCCAGGGCAGCAAACATAAGTGCTAAAAACACAGCAAAACATCATGAAAACAGACCTTAAAATACCCCAAAACAAAACAACTTTAAAAACATTTTTTAAAAAAGCTTTTAAAACATCCTTTAAAAAAGGGTTAAAAACATTTAAAAAAAAAAAAACATTAAAAAGCAATTTTAATATTCTCAAACTCACAAATATCATTAGAACTAGAAAAGGTAGAGGAGGGATTAGAAGCATTAATGAAAATGATTGATATGGTCTATATTTGCTGTTGAAACAACTAAGTACAGGATAAAAAAAACAATTTATTATATTGAGTGTAATGTATTTGGTGCAATGTAATGTATTTTTGAAGCTTCTGATGCTTTCGTTAGGGATTTCTTTATTTTTAGGTTAATATCAGTGGGATTTTGAAACATAATATTAAATAGTATTTGCTAATTTTGTGTTAAACTTTTATAAGATCTTGTATGACTTCTGAATGTATATACTTTGTGTTTTGATAGCATAAAGAGCAACTATGTAGCTGATGGACACTTCTGTTTTTCACTATTCTAATGTGTTTATATTGCTGAAGTATTCAAATAAGGTTTTTTTCTTTTAATCTTTGTAATGATAGCATTTAATAGAATTTAGACTTTATACAACTTTTGAAACAATGTAGGGATGGGAAGGAAAACATCTATCAATAGTCCATATAATCTTAGCCTCATTTACCTAGGAAGAATCCCCTCTGAATTCAGTAGGACTTGCTTCCAAGTAGACAAATGGTTAGGATTGTGCTATAAGAAAACTCACATTCCTTCAGAGCACCTGTTTGTGTTCAGAACTCACCGCAGCCTATAACTAGAATTATGCTGCAGTCCCAGCTATGTCTACTCAGAAGTAAGTGTTGGCGTGTGTGCGTTGCTGTGTGAAACAGCATACATTACGTTGGAGTTAAGTTGAGCAAGAAACTTCTTCAGAGCATGTTAAGAGTCTTTATTGAAAGACATTAAGGCCAGAGGCTTAAGAGTAAATACATGTAGAGATTCTTCAGTCACCCCCCTTCTGGTACATCACTCTCCATAGATAAAACACAAAAGACAGCCTCTCAGCTCAGAGGCATAATTCAGAAGACGACAACACACAGACTCTGTTAGAACTTTCCCAGTCGCTATCAGATGGCTACCATAGCAACGGCCCTGGCCGTCCGTTCCCAGACAGGGCATAGACATAACTCCCCCTTAACCACAGTTACGTCTTCACACTTGCAGGCTTCATGGAAAACTACTAGAGACAGTAATGCCTACTGGTCACCAGCCCAAAAGCCTCCCTTTTTTCCATTAAGACTGCAAAATACACAGGAAATACATCTCCATAATACATAGTCATACAGTCATACATTTCTACAATACCTCTTGCAATACATTTCAGTACATTGCATTTTCAGTTCAGTACAGTTCAAACTTACATCTCAGTACAGTTCAAAACTTTATTCACTCAAACTTTGGTTCAACACATGTCAAATAAAGTGTCTCAGGATCCATGTCTACAACTTTATTCATTCCAGGACTTGTTATTAATCCCACAGTAAATCTGTCAGGCAGTTTGCCTAAATTCGCTCTCGTGGAGCGTCTTAAAGGAACCAGAGCCTCGGCTCTCTCTGCCCCCCCATTTGTGCTTGTGCTTGGCACAACCTGCGCAGGAGCTTCCATTTCCTCAGCTTTTCGTTTCTTTGATCTGCGTTTTCCAGAAATGAGCTCATTCAAAGCATCTCTGAGAGGTATTTGTGTACCTTCCACTTTAACGTCAACATCTGGCTTAAATTTCTGTGATTGTGTTCGTGTTTGTGTTTGTGTGTCATTTGTTCCTGTAAGAAGGACTGTCTCCCTTTGATCCCAAGGCTTTTCTGAGACTTTAATGCTTCTGCTCAGAATTAACTGCTGTGTTTCTGGACACCAAACTCTGTAATATGCATTCTGAAATCCCAAAACAAAACCTTGCTGTGCTCTGGGTGCAAGCTTGCCCCTCCTTTTTCCCTGTGGAATGTGGATCCAGCACCTTGCCCCGAATTTTTGAATGTGTTGTATTCTAGGCTTTCTGCCAGTAAGTTTCTCATAAGGAGACATTCCAATAGCACTGTGTAACACCCTGTTGTGAATGTAATTCGCATAAAGAATTGCTTCTGCCCAGAAAGAATTCCCTAAACTGCAATCCATCAGCATGGCTCTCATTGCTTCCCCAAGCACCCTATTTTTTCTCTCAGCAGTTCCATTGGAAAACGGGCTGTGTGGAGCAGTGACATTCTGGTTTATTCCCTTACTCTCCAGAAAGTCACTCAATGCTTTACTCGTAAATTCCCCACCTTGATCTGAGTGAATCGCTTTCACAGTGACGTCATGTTGAGTTTCGATTCTCTTAATGAACAGTTTCAGCTTCTGCTCAGCTTCACTTTTATGCTTTAACAGAAAAACATGACAAAATCTTGAAAAATCATCTACCAGTACCATGAAGAATTTCGCACCTCCTCGTGAAGCATTTATTGGCCCTGCTAAATCAACATGTACTAGTTGTGGTTCTCTCAGCCTCCCGGTTTATTGGTGCAATAGTCATTTTAGCTTGATTACAAGAATCACAATCCATTAACTGTCCACAATCTTTTAAACGCATGTCTTCACTGTGCAAATGGGTTTTTCTTATCGTGTCAAGGTTTGCATGCCCCAGCCTTTGATGCCATTCATGGATGCAGTCCTGATGTACCTGTGCCTCAGCGTTTAACACAGCACACCCTGCTTGACTGCTCTTTATTACAAACTGTGAATCATTAAGGCTTCCCTGCATGCACACTTCATCTCCCCTCATTATAAAACATTGGTCTTTGTGGAACAAAATTGAATAATTACAACTCACCAGTTTGCTAACTGATAAAATATTATGAGCCAATTCCGGAACAAACAAACAGTCTGACATTATGCCAAGCTTGTCAAATTTCACCAGACCTTTAGCTTTTACGGATTTCCGTGATCCATCAGCAAGTAAAACAAAGTCTTTCACTTCTTCTGAAACGTAAAACAAACGTCTGTCTTTAATTAATATATGGCTTGCTCCGCTGTCGACAATAGAGTTAATTTGTTCCAAGTCTTTAGACTTCTGTTTACAAACAAAGTTCACACTGCCCTGCTTCAAGCCTCCGTCCCTGGAGTTTCGCTTGATTGCACAATCTTTACGGAGATGCCCACGGGCCCCACAGGCAAAACAAGACTTCAGCCGCTGCTGCTCCTGCTTGTTTTCCTGTCTGCTTTCGGCAGCCTGCTCCGGTTCGGCACATTTCTCCTCCTTGCTTCTGACAGCCTCCACCGGCTGGGCTCTCTGCGCCTCCTGCCTCCGCTGCCATTCCTGGGACAAATCCTGCAACCCGTCCCACATCTGTTTAGCCGACGGCTCATCTCTCACACACATCAGTTGAGAATCCGATAGAGCCAAGATTATAAACGCCTGCGCCCTCTGGTCTCGACGCTTCCAGGCCGTGGTCAGTACCGCCGGAGTGGGTCCATCTATTGTGTCCCATAAATCCTCTTTTATCAGCAAAGCCCGCATCCTCGGCTTCCAGCTGCCATAATTCTTTTCATTAAGTCGTTCCATTGGCAAGCCTCCCCCAGACAGGTTTACAGCCATGTTGCTCACCTCCGTCTGGTTCAATCAATCAAGCTGCCCTCTCTGGAACTCCGTCTGCCGTTCAGACCAGCAACTTACTCCGGTGTAATGCGCTGTGGAGCGTAACCATCCTCTGCTACCACTGTTGGCGTGTGTGCGTTGTTGTGTGAAACAGCATACATTACGTTGGAGTTAAGTTGAGCAAGAAACTTCTTCAGAGCATGTTAAGAGTCTTTATTGAAAGACATTAAGGCCAGAGGCTTAAGAGTAAATACATGTAGAGATTCTTCAGTCACCCCCCTTCTGGTACATCACTCTCCATAGATAAAACACAAAAGACAGCCTCTCAGCTCAGAGGCATAATTCAGAAGACGACAACACACAGACTCTGTTAGAACTTTCCCAGTCGCTATCAGATGGCTACCATAGCAACGGCCCTGGCCGTCCGTTCCCAGACAGGGCATAGACATAACTCCCCCTTAACCACAGTTACGTCTTCATACTTGCAGGCTTCATGGAAAACTACTAGAGACAGTAATGCCTACTGGTCACCAGCCCAACAGTAAGTCCCATTAAATTCAGTGGGTCTTACTCCAAGGTAAGTTTTAGGATTGCAGCCTTAGTTGCCAGCCTTGAAGTTGTATGATATATTGATTATTCTCATACAATCAACATAAAAGATGTTCAAGATGATAGCAGTCCTTAAATTGGCATAGCGTACGGTTATATTTTCTGTAGTACTTTCTCAGATCTGCCTTGTGTTTGAATTGGCGCTATTGGCATTATACACATTCAGCTCTCTCATCCATATGAACCTTATCTGTCTCTTCCAGACTGTGGTTTTGTATATCTGCCAGTGGGTTTTCTTAATTAACCATTCCTTTTCTCCTCTCCTTATTTAGCATATATATGTGCTTCTGTGCTAATCAGTCTCTTACTTATGTTCTATTTTGTTTTTTGGGTCCCTGTGTGTATGCTAATGACAACTACCTTCCAGATTTTGGAGACCATAAAATCCCTTCTTTAGGGGGGAGGGATAATGAACTATATGAGTACTTCTTATTATGCATTTTTCTCTTTCAAGATGATGAAAAATTGCCACGCAACTTGAAAAAATATTTGCTCTGTGACCTACTTCCCACATCAGTGAAAAAGTTTAAATAGTTTGGTTGCATGGAACTGAAAGAACCATCTGTATTTAAGACTTCCATTCAGAAATAATTCCAAGCTAAAATGACCATGTTCATTGCATACACTTTTTGTCCTGTTTGGGGTTCTAAAGGAAAAAGAAAATGGGAAATGGATTTCCTTTCTTTTATTCTGATTTTAGGTAAATGGTTTAAAATTAATGATTTTGCTACAGCCCCTTTTTCTGTGCTTTTTTGGTAATGCTTGTATTTGCTATTCTGGTTACTATGCTTCAAACAAAAAAAAATATCTTAATATTTTGCAGCCCATTGAAAATATATGTGATATTTAAATGCAACAGTTTCTAATATTGATTTGGTTTATTGCATGAGGATATTATTCTAATCACTGTAGAATATATATGTATATTCTGTCTATTAACATATGAACATTTTACTATTAAAAGCATTTGAATTTTTGTATAACTTTCTAGAACATTCGGTGTATTGGTAGCACCTTTTTAATTACTGTGTTAATTACTGTTGTAAGACTATGGTGTAGGGTGGGGAAAGATACCAGATAGGCAGAGATGCCAGATAAGTTTTAAGATATATGATAAATTGGACTTGCATCACAGAAAGCGGCTGCCTTAATTAGTCTATAATGGTGAGTAAAATGTTTCTGAGATGGGATATAGCTAGTGTCTCCTCTTTTTTGCTAGTTCCTAACCCTTGTTGTATAACACACTTAGGGAATGCTTAGTGGAGTAGAGACATTCTGGAAAAGACATGGTTTTTTCCGCCTGAAATGAACTCTTTTCTGTTTGAGCTTATGGGGGGGATTCTGAGCAAATAGAAGCTGGAATTAAGGAGAACTGCACTTCTTTTTTATGTAGGGCTAAAATATTTTGAAACAATCACTGTACAAAACCTAGCAAATTTAATGTCACTTATTTATTGTGTACTTAATTAATCTTATGGTTTTAATATAAGTAGAGACCCTTTCTTAAGACTTGCTCTGTTCAGCATGGCACTCTGATTAAAAATATTGAGAAATTATATTATTATTATTATTTATTAAATTTATATACCACCCGACTAGCAATAGCTCTCTGGGCGGTGAACATAAAATAGCATAAAAATACAATGAATAACAAAATAATACTAAAATACAATCAACAATCCAATACAATAAACATTTTAAAAATTAAATCAGAAATTTAATTTAAAATTACTAGAAATTATTGCTTGAATATACATAAAAACAATTAAATAGATCTTCATCTGGGATCTGTTCTGTAGTTCATTAATTTTTATATTTTGGGTCAAATTATATAGCATTAACATAATACAGCAGTATCAGAATGCCATAAATATTGCTTTTTTGTATTTTTTTAGTACACTTGATCCCTGTTAACCCGGTTAAAGAAGATCTTGGCTCCAAGAATCGAAAGAGAATAATGCCTGATCCACTGACAGAGACACCTGCCATAGATCCCATTTTTGAAGCCCAGTTTTATTGTAACATTCCCAGTGTACCTGAACGCAGCATGGAAGGTAAACTTACCATAGTGTCTACTGTTGTATGTCTATGTAATTAGCAGTGTTTTAATTTTAAATTCAAGCTTTCACAATACAGAGTACTGTTAGAAAACTACCAGGGAGAAGCAAGCTGCTGTAGTAATTAAAATCAAAATACAAGCTCAAAAAACCTCACAGCCTAGTTACTCTTAGCTACTAACAACTTCCTCAAATACAGTCAGTCCTACTGGATCAGACCAAGGGTATATCTAATCATGCATTGTGTTTCCAACAGTGTCTGCCCAGATGTTTTGGGAAACCCAGAAGCAGAACATAAATGCAATGTGCCCTGCAAACCAACAATGAAAGCTGTACTGCCTCTGAATCTACACTTGAGAGGAACCTTCCTCAACCTGGTGCCCTCCAGATGTTGCTGGACCAGAACTCTCATTTTCCCTGACTGTTGGCGATGCTGGATAGGGCTGATGGAAGTTGTAGTCAAAAATGTTTGGAGGCAACTGGTTGGAGAAGGCTACATTAAAGGTTCTAGTTAGCTATAATGGATCATAGATCGATCATCAGCTATGTTCCCTGAATTAGAAACTGGAATTAAGGATTCCTTTTTATATACAGCTGAAGTAGTTCGAAACAAGAAATGCACAGCAGACCTAAATAGCTGTCTAGTTAAAGTAATCTCAGCTAATAGTCATCACTGTATCTTATGGCAATATATTTGAAACATTGTTTATGTATTATGTGAAGTACTTCCTTTTATTTGTCCTGGACGTACCATTTGATTGGGTGACACTGACTTCTAGTATTAGATGAGATGGAAAGAAAAAAATTGTTTATTTAGAAAATTTATAAACTGCTTGCTCAAAAAAATTATCCAAAAGCTATACAAGTCCAATTATATATAAAACATGACTAAAATGTACAATCCAGTCAAAAATAAATGAAAACAAAGTTTAAATTAAAAACAAAGATAAAATCAGTACAACTTTTAAAACAAATGTAACTAAATCATGTATCTGGATAGGCTTGCTGAAACAGGAAAGTTTTCAGCAGTTGTCTTAAAATAGGGTAGTGAATCTGCTTGCCTAATGTCAATAGGCAGGGAGTTCCAAAACACAGGTCCAAAACACACTAAAGGAATGACTTCTCACAGATGCAGAACAAATATTATGTGGCACTTGTAGAAGTGCAACCTCTGCAGATGGAAGTGATCAAATAGGCGTGTATGGGATAAGGAGATCCCTTAATTCATGGGTTATCAATGTGTGCATGTGGCTGCCAGTGTCCAGTACTTCCTATGGTGCCCACACAAGATCTCAGTAAATATCCATTTTGTGTTTTGTGATGCCCCCACACCAGCCATTTTGTGTTATGGCATGCCCCACAGGGTCCTTTTTCTGATATGCCACATCCCCATGGTATCCATTTTGTGACTGGTACCCATGGTGTGCTCTCAAAATTCCAAATGATCCTACTGGCCCAGAGAGGCTGGCAACCCCTGTCTTAAGTAAACTGGCACCAAGATGTTAAGGGATTTGTGTACCAGTACTAACACCTTGAACTTGGCCCAGTAACAAACTGGCAGCCAGTGCAGAACTTTGAGCAGAGTTGTGATATGCTGACAAACTCTCACTTGTGTCAGAAGTGACAAAGATAGATTTAGGATTTCTGGAAAGGAATGGAAAATAAAACTGATCATGATGTCGACATACAGCCCTGAGGTGCAGCCATACTTGTGCCTGCAGTGACAATGATGGATCAAGGAGCACCCCCCCCAACTATGTTTCTGCTTCTTAAGAGGGAGTGCAATCCCACCCAGAGCAGGTAAACTACCTGAGTTCTTGACCAAAGAACTATTCACCCATACTGCCTCCATCGTCTCAGAATTCAGCTTTTTGGCTCTCATCAAGTCCACCAGTATGTCCAGGCATCAGTCCAAGGTCTTAGTGACCACACTTGATTCAGATATAACAAAGAAATAGAGCTCGGTTTTATTTGCATACTGATGACATCACACTCTAAATCTCCTAATGACTACTCCCAATGGCTTCATATAGAATTAAGTAGCATTGGGGACAAGATGGAACTCTGTGGAACCCCATACCACAATTATCAGGGAAGGAGGTCCAGTCACCCAAGGCTACTCTTTGAAACCAACTGTGTAGGTAGGAGTGAAGCTACAGCACAGTGCCTACAACCCACAGAGACAGTCCAGGATGATGCTATGGTAAATGATATCAAAAGCTGCTGAGAGATTTTTGAATAATTGTCTATCTTTAGATACCAGAATATTTTATTTATTTATTTATTATTTGATTTATATCCTGCCCTTCCTCCCAGTAGGAGCCCAGGGCAGCAAACAAAAGCACTAAAAACATGTTAAAACATCATAAAAGCAGACATTAAAATACATTAAAACAAAACAACTTTAAAAACATTTTTTTAAAGCTTTGAAGACTTTTTTTTTTAAAAAAAGGTTAAAAAACATATTGTTTAAAAAAAAGGTTTAAAAGCATATTAAAAAGCAATTCCAACACAGAAGCAGACTGGGATAAGGTCTCAACTGAAAAGGCTTGTTGAAAGAGGAAGGTACTTAAGTAATATACTTAAGTAACATTATTTAAAGGTGTGGTACCAAAAGATAGAGATTCCTGTTTCATAAAGATATTAGCTGCAAGATTAAGGCTGCAATCATATACCCATCTATCTAAGAGGACGCTCCATTAAACTCAGTGGCATTTAGTTTTGAGTATGCATGTACAGGATTGCACTGTAATTTGCACAAAAATATTGGGAAAGAAATAAAATTCTCATTTAAGGGAATGGGACATTAAACTCTGGCATCTTGCAAAATTCAATAGAACTAGCTTGTGTATGTATTTGAGACAAGAAAGATGGAGTGAGAAGGAATTTGAAGGATGAGAGCCTTTTAAGACTGGTTTAGAATTCTAAATAGAATGTTATAACTGATAACCCCTTTCCCATTGTATGATTTTTTTTCTTGTTCTTTTCTTCTTTCTATTCACAGTTTATAGCATATTAGAATAAAACATCTTTGTTGCTATTGGATGTTTGGTTTTTCTGTGTTTGTGTTCAGTTTATTTTTTTGGCTTGTCAATTAAAAATCTGTTTATACATTTCCCCCTAATATTATAAATATTTTTTTTAAAAAAAGGAAAAAAGGCAATTACAGAAAACATGATAGATGTTTATAAAGTTATGGTGAAGAGAAGGTGCATAAAGAGGGCTCTCATCTTTTTTTTACTTTTCTCATCAATGAAATTGATTAACAGGAGATTCATGACAGACAAAAAGGAAGGTGTGGTAATGGGGGTCTAAGCTTAGATGATTTAAAAGTGGATTGGTCAAAGTCTTAAGAGTATAGGTCTGCCCATGGCTACTATTGAACTTCCAGGTTCAGAGGCAATATGAATATCAGTTATTGAGTTCCAGTTGCTGGGGAGGGGAGTGTGAGGCTATTGTCTTCCTGCCCTGCTGGCCGGGGGGGGGGGAATAGAATGCTGGACTAGATGGACTTCTTATGTTGCACAAGCTGTAGTTTACCACTACATCTGTCTGAACTGGTAAACTGTGATTTGCTCTTGCTGTCCAACCCACATTTGCGAACCACATCACTGAGCCCAAGGCACAATGGTTTGGAGGCTCAGGAATTTTGTGAGAATCTACTTAGTATCACATTCATTTTCAGTGCAGAATGCTGCAGAAATTTCAATAAGACAATTTTACTGGCCTCTAAAACAATCGCCTATTACTCTCATCATCAGTATCCTATTTTCTCTGTCCTGATTTGAGAGATGTTTGTTAAACATTCCCTTTTAGAATATGCTTGCAGCTTTGTGGAATGGCAAATAATAAAACCTCATGTTTTAGATGCTCAATTTGTCTTTGTCATACTCTTAAGAAAACAGGACAGGGAAGTGAAGGAAGTTTTAAACTACATCAATATTTATTTGTGGCAAAGAACCCAATCCAGTGCACTTAAACCATGTGATACCTGTTAACATTAATTGATTGTTTGGGTCTGTCAATCCATGTAGAGTAAAACTGGCATACATGTCAGAGCAAAGTGTGTAATCCAGCATTAATAAAATCAGAGTTGATAGGGTCCTTTATTGCCTGTATTGTATGTGACTGTATGTCTAGTTGCACTGTAAACTTCTTAGGGTGAATTTTAGAGTGCTAAAACTAATTATTATAAATCAGTTTAAATTTTTCTTTTATAGGTCATGCACCTCACTATTTTAAACTGATTTCTGTTCATGTGTTAATTCGCCATGGAGACCGATATCCTCTTTATGCCATTCCCAAAACAAAAAGGCCGGACATTGACTGTACGTTAGTGCCTAACAGGTAAAGTTTTTGGATTTTGCCATTTCTTTCCAGACATTATTTGTTCTATGGAATGTGAATGCCCAAATATAGTTCATGGGCATTCTGTATTGGATTTCTATATGCTGAAGTATAGACATATGTACATTCATTAAAAGGAGTCTTTTAAACTTCACACAAAATGCCAATTATTTTCTGCTTGCTCCTCTTTCCATCTGTTGTATAGTGATTGCTAGAATTTCCAGGAGCGGTCAAGGCACAGATAAACAATAGAGTGTTATTTTATTTACTGAATTTGTGTAGCTGCTCATCAACTGCACAAAGAATAGTATGTTATATTAAAATATAACTATTAAAATATAACAAAGATGAAAAAAGCAGTATTAAAAGCTTTCCTTTCTCAACCAAAGGAAAAATAAAACCAATTAGCAGCTCAGATTATAAAATAAGGGCAGCTCAAATACTAAGAGCCCACACAGCTTGCTTTGTTGTATGTTTGTTTTAAAATGCAAACTGTTTAGAAGGCCTGGGTGAATAAAAAGTCTTCAAAAAGAAGGCATCAGGTGAGCTTCTCTGGAAACTGTTCCACAGCCAGAGTGCCACCCCTGAGAAGGTTCTGTCCCTAGTAGCCATTGGCCTCAGTTTGCTTCATGCGGACACATGGAACAAGGCCTCTGAAGATTATTTTAAAGTTCCAGTAGGTATATTCGGAAGATGAGGATCTGTTAGTTAACCTGGTCCAAAGCAATGAGGTGTTTTTAAAGGTTAAAATCGGCACTTTAAATTGGACACAGAAACAGGCTACAAGACAGTACAGCTGATAAAGCACCCATAATATGATAGAAACACTCAGTCCCAATTTATCTTGCAAACTTTTTTGGACCAGTTGTTTTGGACCTTTGTTAAAGGCAGCCTAAGTGCAACACATTGCAATAGGCTAAACGGAGATTACCAAAGCATGGGTAACAGTGACCCAAGTTATCTCTATTCAAGTGTAGTTACAATTGGTTTATCAGTTGGAGCTGATAAAAAGATATTTTGAGCCACAGAGGCCACATGGACCTTTAATGATAATGCTGGATCAGTAAGTATCTCCAGACTGTGAACCTTATCCTTCAGGATGAATGCAACTCCTTTCAGAACAGGTTGAACAACACTCATCTGGGTGGACAAACCATATATCAAGAGTATCTCTGTCTTCTCTATTGAGTCTCAGTTTATTCACCCTAATCCAGATGATTACAGCACACAAGCACTGGTCATCCACAGCCCTCCTGCACTTGATGGAAACAAAAAAGATAGCTGGGTGTCATTCATGTACTGGTGACACGTTAGTCCAAACATTGAGATTATTTCTCCCAGCAGTGTCATGTAGATGTTAAAACAGCATAGGAGAACGAAAAAAATCCTGTGGGACAACTGTCAAGGGGTCGAGCAATGGTCCTCTAACAGCACTTTGTGGAACTGAACCTCCAAGTAGGTGCAGAATCATTACCAGGCAGTGTCTCCCATACTTTAAGTCCCCGATACTTTAAGTTTGATTGAAGTGGATCCAGAAGATCAGTTTCATCCCTGAGTGACTGGAGCCGGCTGTCCACTCTTCTCTCAAGCACCTTATCCAGGAAGGGAATTTTGGGCACCAGTCTCATCATGACATCTTCTGGATCCAGGTTAGGTTTCTTCAGGAGTGGCAAGATACCCTTCTTTCAAAGAAGACGAGACTGCTCCGTCTCTCAAGAAGGCACATACAACCTCCTGGACTGCGTCAAACATTTCCTTCCCTGTTAAATTTAATAAGTCATGAACGGCCACACAAGTGGTAAGCTGGATTTAACCAAGCACCATATCTGTATTCTCAGGTTCCAATAACTGAAAGTCATCTAACAAGACTGAACCAGATAGTCCGTCTTCTAGCTTACTTCATTGCCATCAGCTCAGGTGCAGACCAGGGAGCTACATGGGCTCCACTGAGTGGAAGGGTGCACTTGTGTCAGCTGTCAGGGAGCAACTAGGGTTTTGACAGGAGCACCAGCTGTACCAGCTTTATTCTGCCCCCCATATTCTGGAAACCACTGCTCACAAGAAAAATAGAACCCCCTGCCTGCTCTCCAGTCATTCCCATCCCTGTTCTTGTAGAGTCACTTCCATTCCTATATAGTGGGTACAACAACATGTGGTAAATGTGGTAAAATAAGCAAGACACCAGAGTATTTTGTGTCGAGGAGAACCACAGCATCTCCCCGCTTCCTTATTCATCCCATCATACACTTTTTTGATTCAGATAGTTTGGTATATTCAGTTTGTCAGTTGTCTTCCTGTAATGTTACCCATAGTGGCTGTCTCAATTTGAAGACAGCAGTATTTCCCCCAGTTTTTGAATACTCAGTTTGTGTGCTCCTTCAACAATAGTGAGAGCCATCTGAAATGCAACATTGAGTGTGGATTGAGTATTGGATGGTAGCAGTTAGTGCTGCTTAATAACACAGAGGTGTTAAAATAAATGACACATTTTTGTTATAAACTTCTATCGGTGTCACAGTTGGAGTCAACACACCATACATTTAACCCCCCCTCCGAATCCTGGGAACTTTAGTTTACCTCTCATAGAGCTATAGTTCCCAGCACCCATAACAAACTACAGTTCTTAGGATTCTTTGCAGGGGGATGTGCTTTAAACATATGGTGTGTATGCAGCCAAGTTTCCTAACTCATACAGTTGTGTCAAGATAGCCAGCTGGAAAACAGAAGTTCATTTTTGAAGCTGCAAAAAGGGACAGAACTAAATGGCTCAGAACAAGGGCTTAAAGATTAACTAGAATTGTTAAAGGAGGGAAAGTGAAATTCTGTAAAGATGATACTTAAGACCAAACCTAGTTTAAACTTCCTGTGGTGAATGTATGTAATTATGTAAAGGTCAGATATTAGACATGATCCAGTCATGCAAGCATCCATTATCTGTATATGATTACAGCTGGAGGAGGAGGGGAGAAACAGGACAGCCGACAGCATATTGTGGTAAATATAGTGTTTCACAAACAAAATGTTAGAATGCTGAGGCAGGGCATGTATATTAAATGCTTCTAGGCTGAACCTACTCAGTGTTACCAAATTGTGCTGACTACAGTAAGCAATTAAATTCTACAATAGAATAAGCAATAAGTAATTTGCTAATTGCAGTGATAGCATTTTTAATGAACTTACTCTAGGGAATGAAACATTAATTGAGGAGAGATAATTCAAAGCCATTTGGAAATCTTACAGGGCTTACAAATTTAAGCTCTAAAATGTCTGGTATTTTACAGTTGGCAAATACATCTGCTGGTGGTGGTGGTATTAACTTTTTTTTTAAAAAAAAAACAACCTTATAAAGTCTAAAAAACTGTGTGTAAGGGAAAAAACAGTAACTCACACTGTAGAAAATCCCTACATTGCATTCGGAAGGTCAATTTTTTATATGTTCAGGGAAACTAAGCAAAAATTAGTTCAGATCTCCTTATTTTGTTGATATCTCCAATCAATTGATAATCAACCATGGCATTTTAAAAAAGAGAATGTTGTGATATGTGTAACTCCTGGTATGTTAAACTTTCATTCATTCCAGAAGTACCTTGTACATGAATGAGGGGACCTTTGAAGTTTTTATGCAAGGGACAGTCCATTTACTTCAGTGTTGTTGTCTCTTCCCAGTGAATAGAGAAGTGTGGTGGAATTTCATGTTCTTATCCAAGAGCCTGAAAAAGTTTTCTTTTTTAAAACCCTACATAACCTTTTTTACAAACCCTAAAAACCAGCAACTCTGTACACAGTGGACCCATTCATTTATTTAAATATTTCTAATCTGCACTTTCATAAGAATATATCAAGGTAGTATACAACAAATAAAAGAAAATCAGCAAAAACAACCATAAAAATGCCAATAAATACAGACTGGTTCAAAACAGAAAATTCAAATTGCAAAGGCGTGTCTAAACAATATACTTTTCAAAACATGTCTGAAACAAGAGAGTTCTTGCTGAACCTCTACTGGTAGGGAATTCCACAGGAGGGCCTGTCACACTTAAAGGCTTGGTCCCTGGTGAAGGCCAACTGAACCTCAGGGGTGTGGGGAACAACCAGAAGTGCTCCATCAGAGGATCTCAGGGGTCGAGGTGGAGCATAAGTAATCAGAGAGTCCTTAAGGTACTTTGGGCCTAAGGTGTTTAGGGATTTACCTTGAACCTGGTCCGGTAGCAAATCAGCGACCAGCGCAGCTCTCTAAGCAGTAGATGACATGTTGCCAGTAATCTAGCATTGCCCGTAATTCCAGCATTCAGGCTTAGTTTATTGACCCTCATCCAGTCCACCATTGCATCCAGACCCTGGCCCAGGGCATGCACAGCCTCTCCTGACTCAGATGTAATGGAGAAATAGAGTTGGGTATTGTCAGTGTACTGATGATACCTTGGTCCAAAACTCCTAATTGCTACTCCCAGCAGCTTCATATAAGTGTTGAATAGCATTGGGGACAGAACAGTGCCCTGCAGCACCCCATAACATAAACACAGGGGATCAAAAAGCACTCTCCAGTTATGATCAAGGGAGCCACCACAACCCAGTGCCACTGGTACCCATCCCACATAGTTGGTCTGGAAGGGTACCATTGTCAGTGGTATAGAAAGCTGTTGAGAGATCAGGCAGAAGGAGTAGGGTTGCACTCCCCCTGTCCTTTTCTCTATAAAGGTAGTCTCTTAGGGCAACCAAGGCTGATTGAGCCCCAAATCCAGGCCTGAACCCTGACTGGCATGGATCCAGATAAACAGTCTGGATTATCTACAGTTGTTCTGTCACAACCTTTTCAATTACCTACTTCAGAAAGGGAGTATTTGTAACTGCCTAATGATTGTTACAATCTATTGGGTTCAGGGCTGGCTTTTTCAGTAGTGACCACACCACTGATTCGTTTAAGGTGGCAGCAGCTTGGATTAATAACATATGGAATTTTAATCAGCTTCAGTTTGTCTGCATCCTGTCTTCTGAATTGAATTCCACTGAGGCATAATCTTTTTATTTTCTATAAATATGTAAAATAGTAATATACCTGCCAACATAAGATACCACTTCATTTCATCTGATGAAATGGACTCTAGTCCATAAAAGCTTATGTCATAATAAACTGGTTAGTCTTTAAGATGTTACAAACCTTTTTGTTGTTTTTTGCTGCAGCAGACTAGCACAGGTATTTCTCTGGAAGTTACTGGGTAAGCATCCAGGTTGCAAATTGCTCCTGCCACACATAGGACGTCCTCTTTGGCAAGCCGTGCATCCCAGTTCGATAGTTCAGCACTGTCTGTGTATAATGGCTGCATGCATAGTTTTCTTCCTTTTCCCTTAAAAGGGCTTATCTAAGCCTAGAGGAGAGAGAGAGATGAAATGTGTGACATCTTGGAAAGGGGATGAGGGGATCAGCAGCTGTGCAGGAAAATCCAGTAAGATATATCCCTAAATAATTGCAGGACTATTTTAGGAGCTCTTTAGTTGGAGTTGCAGTTGCAGTGCAGCAAAGACAGTTGTTAATAATGACATAGTGACTTCTAGGAAAGTACATTTGTTAGTAGTGAGAATTAAAACAATAGAACAGCCACTACTGGCAGCTTTTTAGGTTTAATTATTTTCTCATTAGAATTTGTATTTGTTAAAGCTGTTTGGACTTTGTCTTATGATAAGTATCCCATTTGTATTCAGTCCCATTCTCTGTTTCATTTAGTATTCCTCAGATGGAGTTCATTAATTATGCAGATTAAGCTACAGCCCTGTGGACTTCTAATGGGTATGCAGGATAGCTTAGGGGGTCCTGCCTAGGCTTTGTGAATTAAAGAAGTGTGCATATGAATAGTGTAGAATGAATGTAAGAAAATAGACAGAAGTCCCTAAAGATTTTGCCTGTCAAATTTCAATTAACATTTTCAAATCAAGGTAGATTTCCATAGAGAAAACTTGTTTTTGTAATTGTTCACCAGAATAATCAACTCTCTGTTGCATTCTTTGTGTGTGTCTGTGTGTGTTTAGAATTTAGGTATATAATACTTTGGCTTTGTGTCAGTTTCAAACATGACATATAAGATGCTGATTAAAATCTGTCCAGAATGCCATAATCTAGTTATATAAGAGATAGTATTGAAATGGGCAAAAAGAAAAGAAGTTATACCAGTTAAAAGAGGCAAACACAAATCCTTTCATCTGGTACTTTATGTGGCAAAATAATAATAACCACAACTACCACAGCCAATCACATTTTTGTTTTGAAACTTGGTCAGCTAGGACATCTGTTACTATAAGTTTTAATTCCATGAGTGTGATTCAGAGGTGCTCACATAGAGTATGCACATTGTTCTAGCATCTTCTTTTTTCTTTTTGTCTACAGTGTTTCCACCATCCCCCACCTTGAGAACAGTTTGAGATCCATAAGGCAGAAACTACCCTTGGCATGTATATGTTTCCCCATTAATCTGTTGATCATCAGCTTTTGTGTCAGGGGCGATTAACATGGGAGGTATACCTTTTGTACTGAATAGACATTTCAGAATATGCTGTGACTGGTGGAACATCCTGTTGGAGGTTCTTCTGCTGTTTTGTATCAATTTCTAACACTAGAATTCTCTAAATGAAAAACAATTAGTAAAAATATGGGGTAGAGTCCAGCTGGTGTCCTAGCACTCATGGAAGAACCTTTGAGCCACTTGAGCAGTCTGCTTAACAGAAAAGGGGGAGACAATATATTTGCCAACTAGTTTTTTGCCTTGTGGCCCCAGAAAAAGCAGCTCCAGAGACTTGGGGGATGCTCCAGAACAGGCTAGAAGGTGGCGTCAAGGACTGTGGTGGAAGGGGAATTGGCAAAAATTGCTTCCCTTCCTCTTCCATTAGTGGGCTGGATCAAAAGCCCTCCCATGTGTGCCCTTTGATTCTCTGCTAGATCAAAAGTCCTTCTATGTGTGCAAGGGCACAAATGGGATTCTGGTCATGTCCTATCATCTTACAAAGGTTACAGTTACAGCCTTTTCAGCAACATACTTTAACATGCTAACAGTTTGTTCTTCGATTGTTACATTTTATGTTGAACTGTGAACTCATTAAGTTAACCCTTGTCACATCAACAAGTCACAGTGTTATGAAAAAAAGGGCCAAGTTGCATAACTAAGTTCTTCCATTTTTATTCTTCCCATGATTTTATGGAAAGTTAATTTTTAAAAATCTCTCTGGAGGCTTAATCTTTCAAACCACACAGAGTGATTTCTTTTGTACTGCTCAACCCCAGCAATCTTCACAGTGTTGCCTGGATACTCCATCTCATGCGGCATCTGTAAATTGGCCAATTGAACAGCAAGACTGCTAATCCGAATTTTGTTTAAAATCAAAAACATGGGAAAAGTAATTGGCCTTTCAGCTACCTTGTTATGTCTCTCTCCCACCCTTCACCTTCGATCCCTTCTCTTGTAAATAGTAATGCACAGTGCAACTAGCAGCATACTTGTACACGGGGGCTTTCCTGAAAGGTACAAACATAATGCTTCTAGAGCAGCCTTTCCCAACCAGTGTGCCTCCAGATGTTGTTGGACCACAACTCCCATCTTTCCTGACCATTGGCAATGCTGGCTGAGGCTGATGGGAGTTGTGGTCCAGCAACATCTGGAGGCACACTGGTTGGGAAAGGCTGTTCTAGAGGATAGGTTTTTGGGGATAAATTTGTCTCTGTGCTTGCATTTTTGACTCTGCATTATTTGACTGGCAGTATTGTAGTGTTGCATACAATCATAGATACACCCCCCCCATTTGAGTTAGTGATATGAGTACATGCATATTTGTTGTGTGTAGTAGCGTTTGACAAAGCTTTTTAAAAAGCACCTCACCAAAGACTTCTGAGTCACCTTAGCAGTCAAGGAATCAAAGAGGTCCTCTTGTGAATTAGTAAATGGTTAATAAACAGGAAGCAGATATTAGGAATAAATGGACAGTTCTAATGGAGGGATGTAAAAGGTGGAGTCTCCGAAGGAGCAACTCCCCTGTGAGGAAATGTTGCAGCATTTGGGGGAGTTTTGTTTAGGGAAAAGGCGAGTGAGAGGGTGACATGATAAAAGTATATAAAATATATATGGTGTGGAGAATGTGGATAGTGAAAAGTTTTTCTCCTTCTCTTACAACACTAGAATTTGTGGACATCCAATGAAGCTGAATGTCGGAAGTTTTAGGGCAGACCAAAGAATGCATTCTTCACACAATGCATGGTTGAACTATGGAATTTGCACCCCAAGAAGTAATGATGGCCTCCAGCTTATATAGCTTTAAAAGAGGATTAGACAAATTCATGTAAGAAATGGCTATCACTGGCTGCTAGCCATGATGGCTGTGCTCTGCCTCCATAGTCAGAGGCAGTATGCTTCTGAATACCAGTTGCTGAAAACTGCAAGTGGGGGGAGAGCTCTTGCACTCAGGTCCTGCTTGCTGGCTTCCCATAGGCATCGGGTTGGCCACTGTGAGAACAGATGGTGAACTAGATGGGCCTTTGGCCTGATCCAGCACACACACTCTGACACACACCCTATAGACTTTTTTTGTAAGTAAAATCAGATTCAGTATTTATGAGTAGGTAAAGATTTACCCCTAATCAAAATTACTTCTCCATTCAAAATTACAGCCTGGATTCTGCATTCACAATAGCTTGAACACTGCTGTGGTATTTTCATTCAAACACTATTAACAATGCACTATAGACCTATTTCCTGGTTCTTTGACATCTAGAACATTTCCTAGAACAGAAGTAAAATGGTTTCTGTCATCCTTGCGAATGTTTGTGAGTAGTAATGGATTGCATCCAAGTTCCAGTCCTGCCAGCATGAGGATATTTTTTTTCAAACAAAGGAAATTAGAGTTTAAATAATTGTATCATGCTTAAGATTCTTTGTCCCATTTAAAAGGAAAGATAAAAGGGAAACTGAAAGCGAGACAAAGATAGACACTTTGGGGGGGGAAGTATGAGTGACCAAAGTGGCATAACTCAGTTGATGCCTTTCTTCCGAGATTCTTGATGGAGAACAAGTAGTGTTGGGTCGTCTTCCAGTTCACTGGCAGCACTACAACTACATGCTCAAACTTATGTTCTCATTCATCCTAATGGATGCTCTTTCATCCAAATGAAATCCTTCAGTCAATGTCTGCATACTGTCTTGCCACACATATGTACAAAGAAACCTATGAATGAGGATCTCAAGAACATGTGGGTGTAAATACTCAGTGCAAATATTAAACTAATATTCCTGACATCATCTAAAGATGGCTTTGATTGTTCTTCTGAATGGGCAAGTCAGGCCATATTGTCCGATTTTGTTAATTTTGTATCTAAACTTATACGTATACTAACTCTGTTTTTGAAAAACCTGCACATGCTTTGTTCTAACTACAATATTTTCCTAAGCCATCATGCAGCTTCATGTGGGGATGGGCACTGCTGCAGAGCAGCAAACTAAGCAGTGGCATGAGGGAAGCAAAAACGGCTGTCGGGGGGTGGAGAACTGAGCGAGCAGGGGGCTGGGTGTTGGGCAAGTGAGTTGAGTGGGCAGCTGTGGGGTGAGCGAGCGAGGTGAGCGGGCAGGTATGGAACAAGCACACCTGCCTGGTGAATGCCCTAGCTGGGGAGGTGACCTAGGCACGCTATGCATTGGCACTGCTTGTTGAGGGGGAATCAGCAGTGTGGAACAGCAGCCGGGGCAGCAATGCAGTGCAGGAACAGGTGAGGAGCATTAGCGGGCCTATGGCAGCTGGCTTGCACCAGTGCCTGGAGGCACTGGGGGGAATTGCGAGGGGAGGTTGGCAAGGGGAGTACATTTGCTGATCTTTGTGTGTGCATGCACCTCTGTGTTTGCATGTGCAGGGAGTGTTTGGGGTGTGGTGATTTGGGGGTGGGGGTTTGGCAAGTGAAGCAAGCATTGAGGCAGAGCCCCCCTAGCATTCACATATTTTAGAGGGATAACTTCACTTCTATCATGATCACTTATTCTGCCATTAACATTACTAATTAGTTATGAAAATGTTTGTTAGAGAGGTTTTTTTCTTAGCAATAAATTCTGAAGCTATTTAGTGTAGGGTTACAATATGCATTAATTTTCCTGAATCTTCTGCCTCTTAGTGTTCTAGAGAGACAATGAGGATAGTGCAGATGAACTTCCTTGGTTTTTGCAAGTTTTGGCTGAATTTTATGAATCATTTCATTAAGAGCCAAATCTTTTCCTCGTACCTTAGATCTTATTGGCAGTTACCACTTCTGATAATAATTAGCATTACTTCTGGTAACAATTAATATTTCCTTTTTTCTTGTTTGATAGTAAATGTAGTATTTGCTTTGTGGTTAATGAACATGAAGCTTGACAGAATTACCGCTTACTATATATGAATTTGTTAGTTATGCGCACATATATAAACACAACTGTATGTGTGTGCCCTCTGTATGTGCCCTCTGCTTTGGAGCCAGAGTGATATGGCTTTGTTTTGGCCTAGCTAATGATTTAATAGGATAATAACCATCAACAAACAATGTGATGACACAATAAGAAATTAACCTGTACTTGCACATGTTCCCCAGAATCACTTTAGCTATTGGGTTTGGAAAGAAGAGAAGTAATGTGTTAAAATGAAGGATGCTTTTTGTTGATTAAATTACAATAATATAGCTCTCTGTTAAGTCCCAGCATTGCAATTCTGTGAACGTTTTTTTGGGAGTAAGCTCCATTTAACATACCAGGACATTTCTAAGTAAACATGCATAGTTCTGCATTGTAAATGTACATCCAGGTTTCTGGTATACTAGAAAGGTATTAATGTCGTGGCTTTGCATATGAAGGCTGGAAGTGAGCTCTCTATACTAGGGTTATTCTAAAAAGTAGACTTTGAGGTACAGCTCAGCAAAAAAAATGATTTTGACTCCTCCCTTGGATATCAGTGGAATTAGGGTGCAGTTAAATGTATAAGGCGTCAATCATATAAATTCTTCCTTTTGAGTAAGCTCCATTCAGCTCGGTGGTCCTTAATTTGAGTACACGTAAGACTGGCCTATGTTGCATTGCTTTTTTTAGACGATCTAGGTGCCAGATATCTCAATTGTCTTGTATTTTCGTGGCTATTTCAGCTTCCCTCTTTCTTTTCCTTCCTGAAATGGAATTCTACATACTAATCCAACCCTATCTGGAAATTTGGTCAGTTTAAAGCTGTCAGTACATCTTCTGTCACTGGAACCAATATAGTAACCATAAACTGTTATAAACTTCTTATAGCAAGTTGTTAAATGTATAAATATTGCTGGGACATGTGGTCCAAGTTCTTATAGTTTGAAAGGATGAATGATTTTTCAACAATTCTCACTGAAGTCCACTGTTGCTCTTCTGTTTTCCTACCAAGATCTAATAGGCCTCTAAAACTTTTGTTTCTATATACTCTGTACTTTTTGCTTTGTGAATTCTCCTAAAAATTGTTCCCTTGCATTTAAGGAATTGAATGCTCTTATAGAGGTGATCATTCTGAAGTGTAATATGTTTTTATTGAAGTGGCAGTATGGCACCCCCTTGTGGTTTAAGTTACTTTTAAAAGTCCAGAACAATGTAGTTGGCTTTTAATTGGCCAGCTTCTTTGGAGTGCTTGTTCAAGTTTTCAAATTTCAGAATGACTGCAGACAAAAATTATAGCCATTTCGGAGCCATGATATTCTTTGTTTGACTGATGCAAAATTTATTTATGGAAGATAAAGAACAGAACTTACGTTAATTTTTGTTTTTTACAAAACTGTATTGTCTAATGCCCAAATAAAAACATATTTTATTTTAAAACGTGATAAAGATTAAAATGGAAATGGACTGCCTTCAAGTAGCTTCCGACTTATGGCGACCCTGTGAATAGGGTTTGCATGGTAAGCGGTATTCAGAGGTGGTTTACCTTTGCCTTCCTCTGAGTCTGAGAGGCAGTGACTGGCCCAGGGTCACCCAGTGAGCTGCATGGCTGTGTGGGGATTCAAACCCTGGTCTCCCAGGTCATAGTCAAACACTTTAACCACTACACCACACTGGCTCTCTGATAAAGATTGTTTTTTATTAAAATGCCTTAAAAAAAAAGAAACCTACAATTGTGCTAATGAATTAATAGGTACTTCCACATTAGGTTGTTAAGGAAAATGTAATAGATCACTATTGTAATTTAAAAAATTATTAGTAGGAAAGTCCAGTCAAAACAAAGTTTATATTATGTTGACAAGGAAAAGAAATGCAATTACTCTGCACCATGAAATATAAACATTGCAAATTTGTATGGGTTGAATCAGATGTTTGCAACTTGCCAAACAGAGCTGCTGTCTTCCTCCCTTACGAGGAAAGGTTGCAGCATTTGGGGCTTTTTAGTTTAGAGAAAAGGCGGGTCAGAGGAGACATGATAGAAGTGTATAAAATTATGCATGGCATTGAGAAAGTGGATAGAGAAAAGTTCTTCTCCCTCTCTCATAAGACTAGAACTCGTGGACATTCAAAGAAGCTGAATGTTGGAAGATTCAGGACAGACAAAAGGAAGTACTTCTTTACTCAGCGCATAGTTAAACTATGGAATTTGCTCCCACAAGATGCAGTAATGGCCACCAGCTTGGATGGCTTTAAAAGAAGATTAGACAAATTCATGGAGGACAGGGCTATCAATGGCTACTAGCCATGATGTCTGTGCTCTGCCACCCTAGTCAGAGGCAGTATGCTTCTGAAAACCAGTTGCCGGAAGCCTCAGGAGGGGAGAGTGTTCTTGCACTCGGGTCCTGCTTGCGGGCTTCCCCCAGGCACCTGGTAGGCCACTGTGAGAACAGGATGCTGGACTAGATGGGCCACTGGCCTGATCCAGCAGGCTCTTCTTATGTTCTTATGTGGTATGTCGGCAGATACAGGCACTTATTTGCATTGGTCCTAGATTTGTATAATTCATCTTGACCAAGAATAGTATGTGCAGATGCAGCATAATGCCATTTCTTCTACTAGTAGATCTCTTTGATTAAAATTAAACTTGTTTTTCTTTAGAGCTCAATAAGTTGAAGCTACACCATTCAGTTTGACTCTTAATATAATTGGTATACTCTTGTAAGAAAAAGTTTCATTCTGGGAGTTAGTAATTGAAGAGGTAACATGGCTCTGGCCAAGAAAGGAAATGCTGAAAGATTGGTTGCCCATAGACGTATAACTGTATAATTTAATTAGATTTCACAGTTATTTGGATGTAAGAACTGTTGATTGTGGTAGTATAATTGTCAATCAGAGTTTGGAAAGTTGTGAAACATTGGAAATAAGTAAATGGATAGACAGTAAAAACAACCTAGACCAGCCTTTCCCAACCAGTATGCCTCCAGATGTTGTTGGACCACAACTCCCATCTTTCCTGACCATTGGCAATGCTGGCTGAGGCTGATGGGAGTTATGGTCCAACAACATCTGGAGGCACACTGGTTGGGAAAGGCTGACCTAGACTGTTACATAAATTTATAACTATGGCTTGAATTCAAAGATCCCATGAGCAGAAAATACTTCTGCTTGCACAGGTAGGGAGTGGAAGAAGATACCAGCTCTTCCATCTGCAGTCCTTTGCTCCCCAAACCTGCTCTGGATGATTCCCTGGCACCAGGTTAAAGGGAGTACAGGAGACTGCAGATGGACATAGGAATTGTTGCCCACCTTGTACATGAGCAGAAGAGCATTCCACTCTTGAAGTGGGATCTTATGGTGCAAACCAGTAAACGTAACTGTTTTAAAATATACACCCCCAAACTCCATCCTTCTTCCAAGTAATCCAATGAAATTGTTGGTGTCTTTCCCCTTATATCTGAAAGTCATGTCAGAAAGATTGAGATCAGTCCAGATTCTGGTAACTGATTTGCACTGTGACTACATGTAATCTTTTTAGCAGGGAGTAGATGACTATTCAGCTTCATAAAGTGCCATGTGCATTTATGATCCTTCTCTAGGATGCACATCTTAATGTGGTGAGGGGGTTTGAGAGTGTTGAAGAAACTGAGAGCAATGCCATCAAGAGTTTAGACCAAGGAACCATATGATGAAGAACCACATGATGTAGAACCAGAAATTTTAGAATGTGAGGCAAAAGCTGCTCTTAAAATACTGGGAAGAAACAAATCACCAGGAACAGATGGCATACCAATAGAGTTGCTACAAGCTACTGAGACTGAACCTGTCCAAATTTTGACAAACATTTGTCAGCAAATATGGAAAACTAAACAATGGCCTATGACTGGAAGTGTTCAATATATATCCCAATTCCAAAGAAAGGAGATCCCGGGGAATGCAGTAATTATTGAACTATTGCCTTAATATCTCATGCAAGTAAAATAATTCTCAAGATTCTACAACAAAGGCTGTTACCATATATGGAGCAAGAAATGCCAGACGTCCAAGCTGCATTTAGAAAAGGAAGAGGTACCAGATATCTTATTGTAAACATATGTTGAATAATGGAATGGACCAAGGGATTTCAGAAGGAAAACACCCTGTGCTTTATAGATTACAGCAAAACCTTTGTTTGAATAGTTTGATAAACTATGGAATGCTTTAAAAGAAATGGGGGTGCCACAGCATCTGATTGTCCTGATGTGTCACCTATATTCTGGACAAGAGGCTACTGTAAGGACAGAATATGGAGAAACCGATTGGTTCCCCATCAGAAAGGGTGTGAGACGATCTCTATGTATTGATGTGAAAGTTGGACAATGAAAAAAGTGAATAAGAGAAAAATCAACTCATTTGAAATGTGATGTTAGAGGAAGCTTTGCAGATATCATGGACCGTGAAAAAGACAAATAATTGGGTTTTGTTTTTGTTGTTGTTATGTGCCTTCAAGTCAACTACGACTTATGGCGACTCTATGAATCAGCGACCTCCAAGAGCATCTGTCGTGAACCACCCTGTTCAGATCTTGTAAGTTCAGGTCTGTGGCTCCCTTTATGCAATCAATCCTTCTCTTGTTGGATTAAACCAGAACTATCACTAGAAGCTAAAATGATGAAACTGAGGTTATCATACTTTGGACACATCATGAGAAGACATGATTCACTAGAAAAGACAATAATACTGGGAAAAACAGAAGGGAGTAGAGAAAGAGGAAGGCCAAACAAGAGATGGATTGATTCCATAAAGGAAGCCACAGACCTGAACTTACAAGATCTGAACAGGGTGGTTCATGACAGATGCTCTTGGAGGTCTCTGATTCATAGGGTCGCCATGAGTCGTAATCAGCTTTAAGGCATATAACAACAACAAGCAGCATTTATGATATTAATCAAGATGTTCAGGCCTCAGTGGTAAGAACACACGTCTGTTAGATGGGAAAGCAGCATGAAATCTACTAATGAAAACTGATCCAACTGCTTGCACCGCTTGGTGTATTTTTCTAATTTTCGCTCTAGCAACCTGCTCTCCTGTGATTTGTTGATGAACAGGCTGTTTAAAATGTAGTTTGCAGTTTAGCAGGGGGCTGTTGGTGTGAAAATGAAAATAAATACCCAACTATGTTTCACTCTGTTTTTTCTTGTAGAGCTCTGAAGGGTAGCCAGTGTATTTAAATGGCTATCCTGTGCCAGGTTTTGGCTTACATACTTAACTGGTGTTCAGATACATCCAGATTTATGTATATTATTATTAGTAACTATCTTGAGGTTCAAAGCACAATGTATATATTATAACATCAAATATCCCAGTGTGTGTCTGTGGGTATTGGATTTGAATTGATTGTATGTATGTGCTCCTGCTTTAAATTGTGTGTGTGTTTGTGTGTGTGTTCTAGGGGCTGTGCCCCTGCTCGCTTCACTCACTAACCCCACCCACCTCCACTCTTTGCCAAACTCCCCCCACCCCTCACCAACCCCCATTCCTCCCATGGTAACCCCTTAGACCTTCCCCTTTTACCTCATGCAACTACTAAGCCCCCCTTTCATATTCCCAGCCCCTATATGAAGTTTCTTCTTCCTTCTATTCTGTAGTCCTTTGCACCCCCTCCTGTCCCATATCCTCCTTATTTATCCATATGCCCCCTCTTTCTCCTCCCCAGCACTGCAAATGCTTCCTTTAAGCTCTGCCACATTCTCCTGCTGCCTAGCGAATTCCTTCTCTCTAGCTTTCTTCCCCCATTCCAATTACCAGAGGCATAAAACTGTCACACACAGAGAGCCATCTTCCCCCAAGCCAAGGTCTTCCGTTAAGCCCTTCATTATTTACAACAGACAGAACCCCTCCCCAAGAGCTTCCTTCCTCCATCCCATATCCTCCCTCATTTCTCCAAATGCCTCCCCAGCATTGCAAATGCCCCCTTTACCCTCCCCATCTCTGCCACTTCAACCTGCTCCTCTCCCCAATTCCTCCTCCTCCTCTCCAGCCTCAGGTTCAACAGCTGCTTTGCAGCTGTCATGGCTTCATCATCAGCCTCCTCCTTCTTTTGGTGCCCAAGCAAACTGCAGCATGACACTTACAAAAATATTGCATAGTTAGATAGATATATAAATTGCTTTTATGTAAGCAATTGTTTTAACTGCATTTAGATATGTAACTGTTTTATATTTCTTTTTATTTTGTAAATCGTTTCAGGATGTCTCATGGGAAGCGATTTATAAATGAAATAATTATATTAAATAAGAATATGGAAATTGGGCCTGACTTGCATACAGCAATCTTAATAGTGATGTAGACAAAGCATGGGTCTCCTGCTCTCCTTTCTCTCAGACCTTGTGTATTTATGCCTTTTCTGACTTTTTCATGGGATGAACGCAGGGCACCATATAAACTGTTGTTCATCGCAGTTATTTCCCACCTCTGTTTTAACAAGAAATTGGGAAATTTCCTACTGCCAACACACACACTGGCGGTATGATGATTTTCTGTTGTCTGAGGAAAATAAGTTTATTTTACAGAGGTAATTGTCCTGAGGTAATTGACAGTGTCCTGATAGCAAAATCGTTGAGCTGAAAGAGTGCCACCTGGATGATAACAGTACAACTTCTTTGGAGGTTTTCTTGTGTATTTTTAGTTTCCTCTTCCCCCACTTACATACTGTTTTTCAGGCATTAATGCCCATCTGCATGGCTGCATATTTCATTTCTTTAAGAGCAGATTTTTCCCCCAGCAGGAGGTATGCCTTCATCACAAAATTATGTGAACTGACATAATTAGAGCACTTTAATCTTTACAGCTTTTTCATGCACTTAGAGCTTTTGTGTTGGATTTATCCCTTTTAGAAAGCCTTCCCATCCTCAGCTTGAAGCTTTTATTAGCCATATGTCTAAAGGATCAGAAACCCCAATGGATGGCACTCTGAGCAGCATGCCACGTTACCCTAGCCATTCACTGTGTGAAATGGGAGAGCTTACACAGACTGGTAAGTATGTACACCTGTTTTATTTCCATGTCCAACAGAAATCAGTATGTCAAGGGGCTCCTTGGTTCTCTCTTAATTGGAACTTCTGAGGTGCTTGCTAACAGAGCAGTCCAACTCGGGAAGCTGGCGTAAGTGGTGCTGGAGCAAGAGAAGCTGGCATAAAGGCCCGCCGCGTCCAGTTGCTGTTCAGGAGCCTCTGGTTTGGCTTAACACTGGCTCAGCTGGGAGCTGCATACAGGAACCAGAAAATAAAAGCCTGCTGTCCTAAATACCCTTACCAGGAAGTAAGCCCTTTCCATTTTCTATTGTATTTATTTTCTTGGGTCGACCTTTTTCCTAGTGCAACTTTTGCCTGAATTGGACCTGCGGGAGTGCTCCGAACGTGAGTTGGATGTGGCCTAAGTACCCTCAACTTGGCCCTTCCCCTGTCATGACCTCAGAACACCACTTTTTCAGGTCTTACGCTGGCTTAGGCTGGTTTCACGTAAACTGCTCTCGGCTGAGCCAGGCTGAGGGACTTATGCTGGCATAGCCCAGCTGAGGTGGGACCCAGCCAGCTCAGCTGGAGATCCGCCTTATCCAGCTCCACTGAGCCTGCCGTAAATGCCCTAAGTGTTTAAAAATGATTTTTCTAGGGGAAATGTTGGTGCTTTCTAAAGGATAACATTGGTGTATAGCAATATCCCGATTACTTTTTTTAAAACAGAAAATTCTTATTATTTTCCCCTTTGCCTATATAACCATTTAAGACTTGTGCAGCTGCCATTTAAAAAAGGTTAACGCTTTCATATTCTTATCATGATCTCTTCACCCCATACCTTTCCCATGAATAGATTGCATCCCATGATTCCACGAGCAGAAGGGAGTTTTTGCAGCCAATCTTTCTTTTTTTTCCTCCTTGTTCAGCCACATGTACCCCAAAAAACCTTTGGGTGGAAAGGTGGCATATACATTTAATAATAAATAAAAATAAAATAAATAAAACCATTTCCAGAGAGTCAGGACTGAACATTGGGAGCTGTGTTGCATGGGCTGCAGTCAAAGGGAGGAATTTCCTGAAACTTGTCAGAGGGATCTTGTGCCACTGGAGCAAAATCAATCTGCTCAATTTCAGGTGATTCCACCCTTACACTACAGCCCATGTGGCACAGCTACAACTGTTCAGCAAACCCTGATCCTCTGGAGATGATTTTTGAATGGGAGTTTCAGAGGGGAAGGAAGGGAAGAGAAGGATTGGTTGCATGAGCTGCCTTCCATCCAGGCAACCACTGAATGCAAAACAATTTCTCTGACAATATAGTGTTCTCAAGATAGGACCTTTGAAATGAATAAGAGTCTTATGGCACGAACTGTCAGTTACTAATCTTGCCTCACCCAGCACATTTTACAGTTAAAAAAAAGTAACATTGAAAGATCCAGTATGACTCTCTTGTGTAACATGCTGTTTTGGCCCTTATTTTTGCTCAGTTGGTAGCCAGAACATGTGGTTTCCATCTATAATTTTAATTTGCAATCACTGTGAGTGATATCCATCGTTATGTGAGTGGACTTCTCTCTCTCCACTGCCTTGCAGCCCCTGTGTACCCCTAAAGGCTGCTTTGGGTTGAGGGACCTTCTGAAGCAGATTTGGAGGGGTGCATGTGGGAGGCTACAGGGAGGAGATAGGAAGGGGAAGCCTCATTGTGCAAGTGAGTATTTGTTGTGCAATCAGGTGGGCATTATTGGATGTCACCCTAAGATTGCTTCATAGAAGCTAAACTGAACTGTCATATCTGATAGCTGATAACTTTGGAGAAACATGGTCACTTTATTTTTCATAACTTATATTGACTTTGCCATTTAACAACCCTCCAAGTATTATCCATGCCTAAGCTTTTATCATAAACCATTATTGAAACAGTTTTTCCATTTTGCTACTGTACAGAGCGGCATGCAACAGTAACTTCTAATTTGGGGTTTTTTAATATATGCTTGACAATATGTTCCTATCTGTGTTGTCCTTCATTATACAAAGTTGAGCCAGAATTGATTTTTTTTAATATCTAACTGTCTTGAACTCTGTTCTATTGTAGAAGAATACTTACCTTCCTTTCTTTTCTGAAGGAATTGTACAGCACTTGAGAAATGGACAACTACTGCGGGATATTTATATGAAGAAGCATAACTTGATACCAAGTGACTGGACAAGTAAACATTTGTATTTGGAGACAACTGGAAAGAGTCGAACACTACAGAGTGGGCTGGCATTACTATATTCCTTCCTGCCAGAATATGATTGGAAGAAAATTAACTTTAGGCACCAGTGGAGCACAATTTTTTGTTCTGGAAATTGTGATTGCCCAATAAGGAACCATTACCTAGAGGAGGAACAACGTCGTCAGTATAGCCTACGGGTGAAAAACATACATTTGGAGAAAACATATGCAGATATGGCAAAAATAGTTGGCATACCCACAAGGCAGTTAAGGGCCTCTAATCCTATAGATTCTATGCTGTGCCATTTTTGCCATAATATCAGCTTTCCATGTACTAAGAATGGTTGCATTAACATCGAGCAATTTAAAGTAATCAAGACCCATCAACTTGAAGATGAAAAAGACAGACAGGAGAAGAAATATTACTACTTGTATGCACTACTGGCCACTCATCCCATCCTTAACCAGACAGTTAATCGTATGCAGCGGATTGCTGAAGGCAAGAAAGAAGAACTATTTGCCCTGTACTCTGCTCATGATGTCACCTTGTCTCCCGTTCTTAGTGCCTTAGGCATTAATGAGGCCAGGTTTCCAAGATTTGCAGCTAGACTAGTCTTTGAGCTATGGAAAGATGGAAAGAAATATAAAGAACACTTTATCCGCATTCTTTATAATGGTGTTGATGTCACATTCCAGACTTCATTCTGCCGAGATTATAACAAACTTTATAGTAAGCTGATGTGCCCTTTAGAGAAATTTGTTGGTTTTGTTAAACAAGACATGTTTTCACCTTTTAATAGCACCAATTACTATGATGCATGTCACAGGAAATCATTCTAAACAAAGGAGGAATAAAATGTTACATTTTGTATTGTCAAAAAGTCTGTCTTTAAGGAAGCTTGACATTGTCAAATCCTAGTGTGCCTAAGTGCAAATGAATATAACTTGAATATAATTTTTCCAAAACACATTCTAGATTGATTTAAAATGCCATAAATGCATAATGTCTGTCAGTCTAATCAGAGCAGGAACTATGTTCTTTGTGCTCCAACTTAATTTGACTCTTAGCTGCTGTAAAATGGATATTGCTTGAAGAACTGAATGAGTGTATTCTGGTTCCTTGTTCCACTGTAAAGGTTGTCACAGTAAAGTAAACATGAACAGTTCCAATTCTTGTCATAATAGAAAGTATTCTTCGTTACACAAATCCATTCTTATGACTCAGCTATAGCAGGAATCCTTTTTTTTTGAGCAAAAGTGTATTATAAGCA
This sequence comes from Rhineura floridana, assembly GCF_030035675.1. NCBI lineage: Eukaryota > Metazoa > Chordata > Lepidosauria > Squamata > Rhineuridae > Rhineura > Rhineura floridana. The sequence goes on from NC_084486.1 coordinate 104,556,480, forward strand.
TACTTTTTTAAAAGGGTGCATGGATTCACATGGTTCTGGAACACTTCACCTTTAGCTACTATACTTCATACATAATGTAGATGGTGTGAAGATTGCTACTGTATGGTGGAAGCTGCAATGTTTCACATGGCTTCTCAGGTTGATCGCTACATTGCATGCATGACTTCCTAGGAGGCACTAACATTGTCAGAAATACCTTTTAAATAATCGGTACAGGCAATCCACATAGAAAACCATTTACAAAAACATTAGTCTCCTTGTGGAGCCCCCAGCATGTGGACATTTTGTTTTGTTTTATTAGGAACCATGTTACCATATCATATGCAAAGCAACCCTTAAGCTATATGGAAAGAAAAGTTCCGTTCTTTGCACGTTTAGCACTTTATGTGTACTTCAAACACAAAGTACAAGTTGTGTCAGATGCTAGAAAAGGATTCCTAAGTAAATATGAGGGAGTTGTACAGAAAATGAAAACTTAAAATCAGACTTCTAATACACTGCTTTAGGATCTATTTATATTGTTCAAACCATTTGTACTGTGATAAGAAGCAATGTGTTTAGCAGTTTGTTGTAATGGCTGCATGTAGCCAAAAGAGAACTTGACTTAATGCTTAATTTTGTAATCCATTTAGTACTTTTATAGGCTAGGAAGACATTTTATAAGCCCAGTCTTGTTTTTTTATTGTACGGTGATTGTACTATAGTGTACTAAATGTTTTTTTACCTTCTTTATAAAGGGATGGCAAAAGCCGTTTTCCAACATTTTTCCTTTGAACATAGTACATCGATTTAGAAATCTACTATAAATAATTTTACTGGATAAACTAATAATGCATATTAACTCAGTTTTTAGATGTTTTCCTTATATGGGATTTTTAGACACCTTGGAAAAGCATTTTGTTACTATTGTAATGCTACGTTTTGTAATGTCAGAGTTTTTAACACATCCTGAAACCATAATTTAGTGTGTTTTGTATTGAAATGGTAGTAGCAATTAAAAGGAGCTGTAATTTCAGCCCCCTTTTAAAAACGATGCATTTGAATGTTTCTGTAAATAAAGTTTTGAAGTATTCTTTGGTGGTGGTGCATAAAAGCCAATATTTCTATAGGTGGTGTTCAAAATAGAGCTTGTAAAATTGATACTTGCTTAACTGATTATGTAAAATGTTTGTTGCCACAATCATTATTGAAATTTAATTGATTTTTAAGTAGAGATGCTGAGTGCATTGCAAGAATATTAAAAGCTTGATATTTTATCACAGTAGGTCTACAGTGTACCAGTTTGTACTGAAGAAAGTTTTAGAGTAGCCACAGATTTCTACAGGACTATAATGAGATTGCTTTGTGGAAAGAGGCTTAGGGGACTCCAGAAAATATGTAGCTGCCCAAAATCTTCAAGCTCCAAATATAAATCTAGGTTACCATAGTATTTGCATTAGGGTTATTCATTGTTCCCATGCAAAGCCCGAAGTTTTATTCAGTACACATTCAGATGGTTATGTCTGGAATAAACTAGTCAGACTTTAAGAGCAGGATCAATCATGGACAAATGAGAAAAGCAGCCCCCAAAAGCAGGGAGAATTCTGTGCCTTGGCTCTGAGTTTTGCACCTAGATGCAAAGAAAGAAGAAGAATAACTCAAGACTAAATCATAAGAAGTAGGGACAAAGCCTAACAATATCTCACGTGCAAAATGTGATAACTTTGACGTGCAATAATAAAATGGAGTACATGCTTTTCAAAAGCCTAATGCTCTGGCCTTGAAGGATAGATTTTATTACTAACTTTGCATAGGTACAATGCTACATTACTACCACTCAGACAAACAAATATTGTTGCCTCTTATAAACCACAGTGTAGGAAGAAAACTTATTCAGAAAGAGATTAGGCTGTATATGTAGAATGTCTGGGGAGGGGCTGTAGTTCAGTTGTAGAGCACATGTTTTGTTTGCAAAGGGTCCCAAATTAATCCTTAGTGTTTCCAGGTAGGGCTGGGGAAGTCTCGTGCCTCAAACCTTGGAGAGCTGCTTGGGCTGCTGCTTGTCCGTGTTGACAATACTGATGAACAATGGTCTGACAGTCTAAAAGAGGTTTCCAATGTAGCCCGTGCAGCCATAGAATCATAGAGTTAGAAGGGACCTCAAAGGTTTCTAATCACATCTTGCTGTCAGTTTGCTGGAAATACTTCTATAATGAGTTTCCGCCGGGCTGTGAAGACCTGGCTCTTCAGGCAGGCTTTTGGCGTGGGCAAGATTTTATTATTCTTGTTTCCAGATTTTTAATGCTTATTGTAATTGTATGTTTATTTTGTACGTCGCCCTGAGTGGCTGGATAGCCAGCCAGATGGGCGACTAAGAAATTCAATAAATAATAATAACAATAATAATAATAATACTTTGTTGCATCATCCCTGAAAACCAGTGTCTGCTTTAAAAACATTTAATGAAAGAGAGTTTAGCACCATCTGAGGTGGTCTGTTACACATTTGAGCATCTGCAACCATCAAGTGCTTTCTACTGTTAAGTTGAAATCTACATTCGCATTTTGACCTAGTGGTTGTGATCTGACCTTGTGGAGCAGCAGAGAATAAATGTGCTCCATCATCAAATATTTCCATATGACTTTTCATATCATATTTTAATTGTCTCGTCTCCAGGCCCCTCACCATCTTTGTCGTCCTCCAGGTGATGTCTGACTGCAGCAGAAAATGATGCCATTGCTTCCTATGATCTGGACACTATGCTTTTGTATTGCACTGCACTGCTGACTCATGTTTAGTTTGTCTGCTAAACCCCTAGATCAGGGGTTTTCAACTTTTGGGGGCCCAGAGGCATACCTGCAAACTGAAGAAATTGTTATGGCCATCTCATGCACCCACAACCAAGCACAAACTGCAACCTGTCCTATTGACAAATCAATAGAATGCCTCTCTCAAGCCTAATATCAGCAGGGGAAACCCCTATGGGCACCAAGAAAGACCTCTATGCTTGGGTGTGTATGGTGCCTGAAACTGTTCCTCTGATATGCAGATATGCCTATGAAGTTTGGCATCCCCAAGTTATATACTGCTTATCATACTACAAGCCATGCATTCAGTGTTACAGGCCCAAGTCTATGGAACCACCTTGCTGAATTTCATGCACATGACTAAGACTTTCTTGTTTCAGTCCTTTTAAAGGTAGTCTGTTTTATGATGAATTTTTATTTTCTTTGATTTTTATGTACACTACTTAGAAATGCTAATTATTTAGGGGTATATTGTTGACCATTATACCGTACTGTCACTGAGTGTTTTTCCATCAAGTCTGAAAGTATGGAAAGTTACAAGAAGTGTAAATGTCTTAAATGTATAAATAAAATACGATACTTGATTTCAGGACAGTTTACACCAACATGAGTATACCGAGGCTGTCAATGGCTACTAGTCATGATGACTGTATACTGTACATCACCTCTAGGACCAGAGGCAGCACGCTTCTGCAGATCAGCCGCTGGGGGAGAACAATGGGAGAAGACTATTGCTCTCATGACCTGGTTGTAGGCTTTCCGTAGGCATCTGGTTGGCCACTGTGGAAAACAGGATGTTGGACTAGGTAGGCATCATCTGATCCAGGAGGCCTCAAGTTCTTGTTGGGCAGCATTTTTGAACGACCAATGGATAGATATAAGAATATATTCCAGTTAGGGGATATATGATTTGTATGCCTACATCTATATTTAAATATATAGTTGGGGGGGGGAGAGACTGAAAGAATTACAGTATACACATATGACATTGGCATGTTATAGTCCACTGATACATTGTCACTAGTTGGCAACAGTTCCATTCTTCCTTCATATGTTTTCAGAGACAGATACTGGCTATGGGGACAAAAGCTGGGAAAATATGTGCTTTCCTTCTTAAATAGTTTCTTTTAGTTCTCTTTTGCTTCACTTCTACTTTTACTTTTCAGATCTACTTTGTAGAATACATGTCAATCCTCAGCAAGATTTTAAACTGCAACACCACGCCCTGGCAATAGTGACATTTTTCCTTGCTTTTCTAAACTGCAAAGGAAAAGCTTAGACTCCCCTCTAGTGGCCAAACACAATAAAACAATTATTTGGAAAGTAATCGTAGTTAAAAGCCATGTGCCTAAAAGAAAACAAGCAATCTACAGATTTTTCTAAAGAAGCAGATTCTCCATATTCTGACTAGAAAGTCCACTTTAGAACAATATTACCCCCAAAAACCCTTAAAATGTCATATGCATGCATTAAAAAAATGTAAAAGTACTGCCTTCAAGTCGATTCCGACTTATGGTGACCCTATGAATAGGGTTTTCATGAGGCTGAGAGGCAGTGACCGGCCCAAGGTCACCCAGTGAGCTTCATGGCTATGTGGGGATTTGAACCCTGGTCTCCCAGGTTGGGGTCCAATACCTTAACCACTACACCACACTGGCTTTAAATATGTTTATTATATGCATAGTATTATGTAAGCATAAATGCAGGAGACCTCAAAACTGTAGGAGACTGTTGTAAAGATTTTATTTAAACTTATATACCACTTGATTGTAATAAAACCTCTTAGCAGTTTACAAGAAATATTAAAATATCAATAAAACAGTTAAAACAAGTAATTAAAAATGTTTGAAAGATAATTAAAATTAACAGACTAAAAAGAGATTAAAACACATCATGTATGTGTCTGGATAGGCTTGTCTAAACAAAATGTTTTAAGCAAGTACTGAAAAGAGTACAGCAAAGGCACTTGCTTGATACCAATACACAGGGAGTTCCAAAGTGTTAATGTGTAAGATTGATTTCTTACAAGTGCAGAACAAGTATTGGCACTGTAACTGTGGCAATTTCACTGGATCAGATTCTGGACCGTTGTGCATTGCCCCAAGTTGTAAGATTTCCTAACTCCCACTCCCCTGCCAAAAAACAACAACACAGACACTGCAACTGCAGACAGAGAGAGTAACTTTTTGGAGCACTGAGTGCTGTAAGTGAAACAATAAACCCCACTGCTGGCTAAAGGCTTGTCCTCTTGTTGCCACACATCTTGTATGATAGAGACAGGGATGAGGAAATCTGACAGTTTTGGTTTCTCTCAAAACTAGGGGCAAGTTGTTGTGAAAGAGTTGCATGGCTGGGGGGGGAGTCTCTAAGCTGGATCAGCTGATAAGCAAAGAGGTGGGCTTTTCTATTTCTCTCCTGAAGTACCAGTTTAGGCTGCCATCTTCAGTGGAGTAGCAGGATTTGCAGTTGCAGCACCTCCTTGCCTGTCCCAGAGGCCTTGGGTGCTTCTAATAGTTTCAGTACAGTTTCCAAAAGCTTTGCCTTATTCAGCAGAAACTTGTTTTGGGGGGCATATTGGCTCTCCTTCACTTCTGTCAAAAGCATATTAAATCTACTAATGCATGTTGGTGTTGTGGTGAGACGGGCAGCACTGCAATATATGATCTGATTTTGCCCTGTAGTGGCCCTGTTTTGAGCAGAAGTCTTTACTCGCATTCACATGTCCTAGGATTGTCTCTAAAATTTTCAGTTGTGCATGCCACTCTTCATTACATACTCCAGTCCTGGAATTTGATGGAAGAGTACCATAGGTGGAACCTGTGTGCTCTATTAGTGGATACGCAACTGGAAGGACTGAACAGCTCCCCAGTTCCTCGCTGGTCAGAAGACTTTTCTTCCCTTGCAAGCATGTGAAAGAGCTACTAATACTCAGAGGCACAAAGAACAGACACTCTGAGACCTGGGAGTCCTAGCCATCCCTGTCACCCTCGATGAGGTGGAAATTAACTTCTGGAGAGTTCTTTTTTACTTATGGAAACTCCTCATGTGATCCAGAACCTTGATATTTCAGAGTTCTAAATAATGTCGGAATTGCACATGAGTAGAGCAGGCTCGCAGCTCTGTGTGTGGGTGTGTATAAATACAGATAATGATCATCATACGTTTTATATAATTAGTATAAAAATTAGAAGAGATCAGTAATAACACAGGATAATACAGAAATGTATATATTTCTATAACTTATATCCATAACTTCAAACAGGGCAACTAAGAAGAGGAGTAAGAAACAAAAAGTACAGTTTTAAATAAATAAATAAATAAATACTAACAGCATACAAACTATTCCAGCAATGGCCAGTTTAGATAATAAAGTCAAACCACTCTAAGTTAAAAAGGGCTTACATCAGCAGTTTTTAAAAGTGTGGGGAAAACATTTGTTTGCTTGCTTGATGCATAAATGATAGTCATGGAGGTCTCTGGAGACCCCCTTGGGCAGGGCTGTCCAAAGATGAGAAGCCACCACAGAAAACGCTCGCTTTTTGATTCACCACCCACTCCATTTCAAACAAATAGATGTGACACCCATAGAATGGGCTCAAATGAAATTAATAACTTAATGGAACTAATATTAATAAAGGTTCACTAATACCAGATTTAATCAAAGTGTTGAAAGATAAGAGATGAAACTGAAATTTTGATTTTTACAATTATGATATCCCCATTCTTTAATCTGAAAATAAGAATAAAGCTCCAAGTTGTTTAGGCTTTGTAAACTAGTACTAAAACCATAAATCTAGCCGAGTAGCATGTAGACTGCCGCTGCAGTTCCTGCAGCACAGATGTTATGTTCTTGGAAAGTTACTCGGCAATGGAGCTATCAGGTTTTTCTGTTTGTGTTCATATTGTTTCCTGCAGTACGGGCAGGACAAACAACTAATCACCATCATGAGAACCAGGGCACTCCTATATAGCTGAACCACATGGAAGTGCAGGTTCACACAAACGCTGGCTTCACTTGAGCCAGGCCATTTGCCTGGTGGGCATTTTCTTGCAGCATTTCAAGGCACAGATCAGAGCAACTGCCAAATGCTTAACAGTTGCATCAGTTGTGCTTGGAAGGGTATAATGTAAACGGTTGCATTTCTCAATTTCCTCTGCCCGACGATTGTAAAGGCCAAAAGAATGTTGATGAACAATTACTTTGTCACAGGTGAAATGGCTATTAAGGAATTGCAGGAAATGTATATTCACATATAGTATTGTATTATTTATTGTAAACCGCCCAGAGAGCTTCAGCTACGGGGAGGTATATAAATTCAATCAATCAATCAATCAATCAATCAATATGGGGAACGGGCCTCTTAAGAAAATTCATGTGATTGTCAATAATGGTCCTTGGGCATCGAGTCACATGGCATGCAAAGCTAGCTCTGCCATGAGATTTAGTTGGCATAAAAGTACCAAAAAACGAAGAACAATGAGCTGCGTGCCTTATAACATCTGTCACACTAAATGTTTGCAACTAAACAAATGTATTAAAGTCAAAAGTCTCCTTAAGGATAATTTGCAAACATGAAAAGTGAATAAACTAATTTGATAAACAGACTACTTTGAATAGCTGTCCTTGATGTAAAATGTGTGAATCATTTGTTTTTCTCTGCTGCACCCATGGAACAGTGTTGGGGGTGGGGGTTGAAATAATTGAAGGTATAAAGCAAACAAGGCTTGACATGTTCTTATTGTTCTGTGCTAAGACCAGTTATTATGCAGAAACCCTAACATAAACAATTCCCCAGACCAATGGAAATAAAAAAATAGGCCAGTACTAAAAGGCTTCTAGGTGCACTCAGATGTGTAAGTGGCAAACCTTTCAATATGGATAACAAATCTTATGTATACAGAAGCTCTGTACATAGAACTATCCCCTCTATTGAAATGAATAGCATCTGTCCTTGATTAACTTCAAGGGAAACATGCTGTCTTAACTGTCATGTCCACAGGAAACATGAGAGTAAAATCTTCAGAATGGAAAACCCTACACCAGAAACCAGTAAGGTCATTCCTATGCATTTCCACAAGTTTCTTTGGATAAGTCATGTCAAATACATATCAAACACAACTAATTTGGACAATACATAGAAACAGTCCTTTAAATACCTTGTATTTTAAGGAATAATAAAAGGAATGGAAAAAAGAATACTTTTGGAGAAGTTAGAGTTCTCTTTTATCTAAAATGATGACACAGGCACATACTTAAGAAACCTGAGTAATTTACAGAAATGGCTGTCCGTGGATCTTTATTATTTTATTTATTTGTTTGTTTCATTTTTAAACCGCCCATAGCGAATAGCTCTCTGGGCGGTGTACAAAAGATTAAAATACAAAATATCATAATAAAATCAACCAAATAATAATAAACACAACAAGGAACAACAGAAGTATAAAAGTAAACACATTAAAATGCCTGAGAGCATAGCCAGGTCTTAACCTGGTGCCGAAAAGATAGAAGCGTAGGCGCCAGGCGTATTTCTTCAGGGAGGCTATTCCACAATTCGGGGGCCACTACAGAAAAGGCCCTAGATCGAGTAACTGTCCTCCAGGCTTCCTGATGTGTTGGTACCCGGAGGAGGGCCTTAGCTGCTGAGCGAAGTGACCGGGTAGGTTCATAGTGGGAGAGGCGTTCCACAAGATATTGCGGTCCCACGCCGTGTAAGGCTTTATAGGTCATAACCAGCACCTTGAATCTGGCTCGGAAACAAATAGGTAGCCAGTGCAGATGAGCCAGAACAGGTGTTATATGTGCTGACCGGCTGGTCCTCGTCAGCAGTCTAGCTGCTGCATTTTGCACTAGCTGAAGTTTCCGAACTGTCTTCAAGGGCAGCCCTACGTAGAGCGCATTACAGTAATCCAGCCTAGAAGTTACCAGAGCATGAACAACTGAGGCGAGGTCATCCCTGTCAAGATAGGGGCGTAGCTGGGCTACCAACCGAAGATGGTAGAACGCATTCCTTGCCACCGAGGCCACTTGCGCCTCAAGAGACAGGGAAGGATCGAAAAGCACCCCCAGACTACGAACCTGTTCCTTCAAGGGGAGTGTAACCCCATCTAGAACAGGGTAAACATCCACCATCTGAACAGGGAAGGCACTCACCAACAGTGTCTCAGTCTTGTCTGGATTGAGTCTCAGTTTATTAGCTCTCATCCAGTCCATTATCGCAGTCAGGCAGTGGTTCAGCACATCCACAGACTCACCTGTAGAGGATGAAAAGGAGAAATAGAGCTGCGTGTCATCAGCATACTGGTGGCAACGCACTCCAAAACTCCTGATGACGGCACCCAGAGGCTGCATGTAGATGTTAAAAAGCATGGGGGACAAAACCGACCCCTGAGGGACTCCACAATGGAGAGTCCAAGGTGTTGAGCAATGTTCCCCAAGTACTACCTTCTGGCGACGATCCGCCAAGTAGGAGCGGAACCACTGCCAGGCAATGCCTCCAACTCCCAACTCCGCGAGTCTCCCCAGAAGGATACCATGGTCGATGGTATCAAACGCCGCTGAGAGATCAAGGAGAATCAACAGAGTCACACTCCCTCTGTCCCTCTCCCAACAAAGGTCATCGTACAGGGCGACCAAGGCTGTTTCAGTGCCAAAACCAGGCCTAAAACCGGATTGAAACGGATCCAGATAATCGGTCTCATCCAAGAGCGCCTGGAGCTGACCGGCAACCACCCGCTCCAGAACCTTGCCCAAAAAGGGGACATTCGCCACCGGTCTATAGTTCAGGTTATCTGGGTCTAAGGAAGGTTTCTTTAAAAGAGGTCTTACTACTGCCTCCTTGAGGCTACTAGGGACTACTCCCTCACTCAAGGAGGCATTTATCACTTCCTTAGCCCAGCCGGTGGTACCAGTCCTACTAGCCTTCACTAGCCAAGATGGACAAGGATCTAGCACAGACGTGGTCGCCTGCACCATTCCAAGCACCTTGTCCACTTTCTCAAGCTGCACCAACTGAAACTCATCCAATAACGAAGGACAAGACCGTGTTCTGGACACTTCAGTGGATTCATCTGTCATAACATCAGAGTCTAGGTCCCTACGGATGCATGCGATTTTATTTTGGAAGTGCCCTGCAATGTCGTTACAGCGAGCTTCAGATGTTTCAATGGTATCTTGAGGACCTGAATGTAAAAGTCCTCTTACAACCCTGAAAAGCTCTGCTGGGCGGCAAAGAGATGTCCTAATAGAAGCAGCGAAGTAAGACTTCTTCGCCGCCCTTACTGCTTTTATATACGACTTAGTGGAGGCACTTACCAAAGCATAGTTGCATCCGTCTGGAGTTCGTCTCCATCTGCACTCCAGCCTCCTTCTCTCTTGCTTCATCGCTCTCAGCTCCGGGGTATACCACGGAGCTGTATGAGCTCTGCAACGAAGAGGGCGCGCGGGAGCGATCGTGTCAATAGCCCGGGTCATCTCCGTATTCCACAGTTCGACCAAGGCCTCGACAGGAGCTCCAGTACTATCAGCCGGAAAAGCTCCCAGAGCCCTCTGAAAACCAATAGGATCCATGAGTCTCCGGGAGCGGACCAACTTAATAGGTCCTCCACCCTTGCAGAGGGAAAGAGTCGTCGTGAGTCTAAAACTCAACAGGCGATGATCTGTCCATGACAATGGGGTAGATGAAAAACACCCCACCTCCAGATCACCATCTCCATGACCAGTGGCGAAGATCAAATCAAGAGTGTGACCCGACACATGCGTTGGGCCAGTAACAAATTGAGACAGCCCCATGGTTGTCATGGAGGCCATGAAGTCCTGAGCCGCCCCAGATAAGATAGCCTCGGCATGAACGTTGAAGTCCCCCAACACCACAAGTTTGGGGGACCTCAACAACACCTCCGAGACCATCTCTGTCAGCTCAGCTAGGGAAGCTGTTGGGCAGCAAGGTGGACGGTACACCAACAGGATTCCCAGTCTGTCTCCCTGGCCCAGCACAAGGTGGAGGCACTCTAGACCAGTCGCCGTCTGGACAGGATGCCTGGTGAGCGAGAAGGTACTCCTATAGACCACAGCGACCCCGCCTCCCCGGCCCTCAGATCTACCATAGTGCTGCACCGAATACCCAGGTGGGCAAAGCTGAGAGAGGGCAACTCCTCCCTGCTCACCCACCCAGGTCTCAGTTATACATGCCAGGTCGGCACCCTCATCCACAATTAAATCGTGGACAAGGGAGGTTTTATTATATACCGACCTGGCATTCAAAAGCAGCACCTGGAGATCTAAGGGCAGGCTGATAGAACAACCAGCAGTTCTGTGGCCATGAGGAGAACCGGAACAAGGCACAGACACAACTTGTCTGGGGCGAGTTCCCCTTACCTGGCACGTTCTCCTCCTAACGCCATACCTCCCATTACCCGTCACTACACTAATTGGGCCCCCCGAAAGCCCCCCCGTTAAGTGCAGAGTATGCTCTCCCAGGCACATTTTTAAAACACTTAAACACAAACAATATATTCACGCAACAATAAATAAAATAAAAATACACATAAATACATACAAACACATCCACACAATCTCATTCATACACGCAACAACAAAACAAACAAACAATTAAAAACACCCACAGAACAGCAAAAGCAGCCAATCTTCTCCGGTGCCTTCTCTCCACCACGGTCGTTTCCGAGCTGGCTCTCACGGCGCTCTCACCGCCACTCACTGCCGGCTCTCCAGGGCCTCTCCGCGGTTCTCACGTCGCCCCCAAGCCATGGCTTCCCCCAAACCAGGTGCAGGGAACATTTCACCCTCCAGATGTTGCTGAAGTATAACTCCCATCAGCCCCAAGAAGCATGGCCAATGACCAGGGATGACGGGAGTTATAGTTCAGCAACATCTGGAGGGCCACATTTCCCCATGCCTGCCCCAAATAATCCTGGGAACTGTAGTTTGCTAAGGGTGCTGGGAATTGTAGCTATGTGGGGAATAAACTACAGTTCCCAGGATTCTTTGGGAAAGAAATGTGTTTTAAATATATGGTGTATGCACAGCCTGAAGAGCATGTTGCTTTAAGCATAGAGTTTCATCAACAGATGGATAACAAACGCTCATGTCTCCATCTCTGGCTTTTATTTTTTCTTGTGTTGCTGGAGAGTCAGGACTGTCTGTTCTTATATAGACCTAAAGCAGGCCATTTCTGTTTATTCTTTAGGAGTGTACAAACATATTTCATGCACTGCAAAGAGGTTGGGGTTATACCTATCATTCCTGTCACTGACTGATGTGCCCACTAGCTCACCAATTTAGTGGGGAGGTCAGTTGTGCATTGCTAAAAAAAGGGAGGATTTGCATCACCTCCTCCCCCTCAAAAAGGTACCAATTTGCATGTGCTAATTTATATGTATATGTGCAAATTTAGAAATTATTATGATTTAAATATAAATTCACTAATAGGCAAAAAACCTTGTGGTTTAAGAATGTACCTATAGCCAACATATATTTCTATCAAACTTTAAAAAGCAGGGAAATTGGGCAGCTATAGTGAATGCACCAGGGGAGCAGGAAACCTGACCTCCTCTCTGAAATATTGCACTGCCCTACAAATTTGTCAGAATGCAAACAGAATTTGGATTGGTCTTTCACAGTCCAATCCACTTGCTGTGTAGCTTGGAAGAATTTGGTAACATGTGCCTCTATTTATTTCACTTTAGAGAGTCATGGCTTCTCCCAAAGGATCTTGGGAAGTGTAGTTAGTGAAGGGTCCTGAGATTTGCTAGGAGATACCCTGTTCCCCTCACAGAACTTCAGTCAGAGCAGCTGACTGTCAAACCACTCTGGCCACTGGAGCTCTGTCAGGGGAATAGGACTCTCCTCTTAGCACCTTTCACAAACTACACTTCCCAGGATTCTTTGGGGGAAGTCATGACTGTCTAAAGTGAAATAAAGGTCTGGTGTGGGTGTGGCCCCCTGATTAGGCAAGCCAAGCAGCTGTGAGTCTGGCTTTTAGAACACCGACAGTTGGTTCTTACTGAGTCTTATCGAGTTCGATGCTAAATTTCTTAAATTAATTAAAAATGAGCCATGCATTTTTTAAAGCTTTTAAACTGCAGAAGGTAAAGGTCAGAGTATGGTGCAAGGTCAGTAATAGGATTAAAGGTACTCTGTGAACATGGATGATTATTAATTAATTTCAACAAATTTTGAGACTACTGACAGAAAAAAGTCCAAAAGAGGTCTGGGTTTTTTTCTTTCTCTTTTTACATTTTGAACTCTTGATTCTCTCTGTTTTGTGTATCGTCATGAAAATTTAGAGGGTTGTTAAAGCAAGCGTTTCTGAGTTCAGGACTATACGTTTTGTAAGGTTTTGTTTTGAAATGAGATTATGGGAAGCATCAGAATGGCATGGAGGTATTTTCAATTTAACATTGCAGAATGTGAAAAATCCATGCTGACTATAGTATACGGCCACTCTTGTGGCTGTATAATACAATACATCATGATACATCACCAGGCGACTTATGACTGCTGGCCAGGTGCTGTTCATGGGTAACTTCAAGGCCCCTGATCTTCCCTTTTATAGTTCCTTCTCTTTAAACCAGACTTGCGAAGAGACACACTTATGTTGTGAGTTTCAGTGTGTCTCTACCTCTCGTTTATGAAAACGGGCACACAATGCTAGTCAAACTGCACCCCTTTTTACTTTAAAACCCTGTTCAGATCAGCTTGAGTGGATTCTTAAAAATTCAGCTTCAAGCAGATTTCGCAAGTGATTGGTAGATGAACCCATTTATCTTCCAAGTATGGGCAATGGAAACACTTTGCTGCAGGCTCAGACAGAGACAATGATTGGCCCAACACTTTGCTGTGGGCGGTCCTGAAAGGCCTGAAGTCAGAAGTGAAGGGAAGGGTGGCCAGCAGAGGCCGCAGTCGCTTCAAAAAGCAGCCAGAAAAACCATTCTTGCTGCTTTCAAAATGCCTAGTGCGCCTACAGCCTTGGATTTTACAGCCATCAAATAGAGCAGGGATTCCCAAACTGTGGGCTGTGAACCACCAGTGTTCCACAAGCTTCATTCAGGTGGTCCACAAGCTTCAGTCACGTAGTCTGATGCATGCCCATAGATATGTGATTGGAGACACCACATCCATTGCATCAAGTATTCATATTGATTTTTAATTATATTTATTGCTTCTTTTATTTCTTATATTGCATTTTATTGTATTGCAATTTGAATTCTATATCTAGCACAGCACATCACAATTGCTACAACAGGTAAGAAAAATTGTTAAGTGGACTGCCAAGATCCTCAACAATTTTCAAGCAGTTCTGGGGGTGGTGGGAGGGAGTAGTTGGGAACCACTGAAACTTCAACTTCAAATAGAAAGATAAAATATTGTCTTACTCCTTATATACCTAGTTGATGACTACGCTCTGCAGGTGAGGGCCTCCTGCAGAAACCATTTTATCAGGAGGTCCGCTCCGCACAACAAAGGAAGTGGACCTTTAATATTGGATGGGAGTCCAGAGTCTGTGAGTTCAAATCCCCACTTGTGTCTTCTGGGTGTAAGGGGCCAGCTAAAGATCACCCCCACAGTGAGTGGCTCAGGGGTTATGTGCCCTGCCACCTGTGTAGCCATGGACAAGCTGCATAGTCCCAAGGAGCTCAGTTGTTCCCCAGCTGGCAGTTGCAGACAAGGAAGGGGCTGGCTTGTGCAGCTGTGGCAAGCTGAGCAGGCCCTAGCCAGCTGGGGAGGATTAGCCTCAGAGGGAGGCAATGGTAAACCCCCTCTGAATACCACTTACCATGAAAACCCTATTCATAGGGTCGCCATAAGTCAGGATCGACTTGAAGGCCGTCCATTTCATTTTCTCCCTTTGGAATTTTCTCCCCTTAAATATTAGACAGGCACTGTCTCTTGTCTTTTCGGCACCTACTGAAGACTTTCCTCTTTCAACAAGCCGTTTAAGCAGAGACCTTATCTGAGCCTGCATCTGTGTTGGAATTGTTTTTTAAGATGTATTTAAAGCTGTTTTTTTTTTAAAGAAAGTTTTAAAAGGTATGTTGTTTTAATACGTTTTAAAGTCTTTTGTTTTTAAGATGTTTTAGAATGTTTTTAGTGTTTATGTTTGCCACTTTGGGCTTCTTCTGGAAGGAAGGGTGAGATATAAATTCAATTAATAAATAATATAATAATAATAATAATAGAGGAGGACCTCTCCTCTGTAAAGGAGGACACATGGCCACTGTACAATGTACATGCGTAGCACTCCTTAACTAGTCAGGTGGGTGCAGCCCTGCGTCCTCTCTCAAATCGTGTGTGGTCCATTTCATCACTCATTACTGAAGTTCTCCCATCTCTACCTTATCTTTGAAATGTATTTGATGGTTTCCTGTAAGATGCACCAGAATCAATCATTTCTTAAGAAGCTAACATTTCAACTTGACAATACAAGAAAATTGGGGAGGGTGGGGGAGAAAGAAAGAAGGAAGGAGTTGTTTCCAGTGCTGCACAAGAGTGCAGACACCCCCTTGGTCACCACTTCTTTAAAAAATAAAATGAAGTCTTGGGGTGTCTTTTGATGGTTGCTTGGTTTTGGGGGGGTATGTCAGCTTTTTTTGGTCTGTGTTAAATTTGTCTTGGGATGTGTGTAGGTATTTTGGGATGGGGGCAGTTCTGAACTTTGTCAGTTTTTCTTCTGTGAAATAGGTATGATGTGGTGCCCATGACAGTTTCTTAGATTTCCAAATGTTTCCCCTGGGCCCAGTAAGGTTGGGGACCCCTGCCCTAGTAACATCCTGACTAGATTTCTGTTATTCCCCTCATGTGGGAATACTTTTAAAACAGTCAGGAATTTAATGAGTGCGAAATCTCAGTGGTGGCCCCCAAATTATGGAATGACCTATGTGACGAGGTGCGCCTGGCACCAACACTGTTATCTTTTCGGCGCCAGGTCAAGACTTTCCTCTTCTCCCAGGCATTTTAGCATGTGTTTTTAAATTGCTTTTTAAAAATGTATATTTGTTTTTAATGTTTTTAATTGTTGTAAACTGCCCAGAGAGCTTCGGCTATGGGGTGGTATACAATGCAATAAATAAATAAATAAAATGCTGCTGGCAGACTCTTTTCATGATTGGACCATAATATCTCCCATCATATTTTATCTGTGCTGGCTGCCTATTTGTTTCTGGGCTCAATGGAATGTGCTGTTATTGACCTTTAAGGCTCTAAATGGTTTTGGACAAGGTTACCTCGGAAACTACCAGCTCCCAGATGAATCTACCTAATCTTTGAGGCTGACTTAGAACTCTACTTCCTATGTCATCCATACATGATATTATGACTGGATGAGACCCTCTTGGCAGTAGCATCACAATTGAGGAACTCCTCTCCCAGTGGATACTCATCACACTCCCAGTCTTCCTACAGACTTATTTAAATTAGATCTGTTTTATGATGTCTTAGTGCCACTCCCTCTAGAACAGTGGTTCTTTGTTTTGCCCCCATGGACCACCTGAATATTGCTGAGGGTCTTGGAGGACCTCTTAATGATTATTCTGCCTGTTATAGCAATTGTAATGCACTGTCATAGGAGCTGTATGATTTTAACTGTATTTTTACAGACGTACCACGGACCACCTGAATGAAGCTCACAGACCACTGGTGGTCTGCAGACCACAGTTTGGGAACCACTGCTCTAGATGCTTTAAGAACATGGGGTTTGCTCACCATTGTATATTAGTCTACGACAGGGAACCTGTGGCCCTCCAGCTGCTGTTGAACTATAATTCTCATCATCCCTGACAATTGCCCATGCTGAATGAAGCAAATGGGAATTGGAGTCCAAAAATACCAGGAGGGCCACAGGTTCCCTTTCCCTGGTCTGCAACCTGGTAGTGATTATTGGCCTGCTAGGTATTTAGCACCATGAAATATTCCTAGATAAAAGGAGAGCATTCTCAACGGCTTTGTTAAATGTTTTGCCATAAGCAGTTATAGAAGGCCAATTTACTGGGCTGTCTTGGCACCTAAGAGTTTGCCCTGCAAAGCGGCTCAGTTGAAACAGTAGCCCATGTTCTGTTATACTATAATGTTGATAGGGATATAAGATCCCATCTTCCCAGTATTATTTCTACAGTTGTGGAACTCAAATGAATTTTATGGCAGCATTCAGACATGGGGTTTATTGTGTTAGTTTTCCTGATTATAATGGTGGCACTTCTGTCCTGATTTCTAATGTTTTTACACTGCAGTAATGTTGCATTATGGAACTGTGGCTTTTTGACTGATATACCACTATATTGCACTAAATTTCATTCACACCAGTGGACATGGTGTGCCACAACAATCAATGTCATTGGACATGTTACTACTCCCCCACCCTTTCCACACATGCACACTTCAGTTCCCTCATGAAAATGGCAAGAAAGAACTGTATACCAGTACACCACCCAAATGTCTTTGCTTTACTGCTGCAATTTCTGGGTTAATGGAGTTGCAAATGGATTTTTTCCTGAAAGCAATTAACATGGAAATGAGTGCTAAACTTCCGCTATAACCCGATAGATTTCCAGAAGTGGCTTTGACATCGTGTGAAAGATCAAATAAAATGCAGAAATTAGGCATGGAAACATTGGGGAAAATGAAATAAACTGCTGCCTGAACGTAGCCTGTGTCTCAGTTTTAATGTCAGACTCCAACCTTAAGATAGCAGAAAATATTGCCAACTTCCTTGCTGTAGCTATTAAAACTAGGTAACGGTTATAAAAGGGGAAATTAGTTCTGAGTCAAAGTTAGCTGTAGTTTTAATTAATGGCAGCGGTATCACTGCTGCTTATGGGGGAGGGGGAGACGGTAGGAAGACTGGCACTGTGTAGGAGCTCCTCCAGGTGTGCTCACACAGGGCTATTCTATAATTCTATGATTCTAGGGCTGACATCTCTGCACCTGGCCCTTCCACTTCCCCTTCCTGGTACATGACTGCAATGCCACGAGGTTCCACCCCACTACTGGCAGTAGTTGATAACTGGTTGCCTTCATAACCCTTGATAACTCTACACGGCCTTTGATGTTTATGGTATGTAAACCAAATAAACATAACTTGATCCAGTTTGATTTGATGGCTGAAGGAAGCTGTTCCTGGCAACCTGGAGATCCCTGGATGAAATGTTTTTAACGGTAATTGTTTTTAAGGGTTTTAACTGCTTTTAGAATGCCTTTTTTGTTGTTAAATTGTTTGTTGATTATGTTTGCTGCTCTGGTCTCTTTTGGGAGGAAAGCAGGATATAAACTGAATTGATAATAAATAAATAAAATAAAAAGAAATTTATTATTGTTGTATTATCTATTGTTATTTTAATAAATGCTTCCTTTTGTTGTAACATCTCTTATTGTAAGCTGCCTTGATTAATATATTAATAGAAAAGTATGATATAAATATTAAATAAGCTGAACTATAAACTGTTTCTTTTTTCATTTAATGTTGCTTTCAACAACACTGAGATACACAGAAATAGCTGTATGTAAAAGCCATATGTATCTTAACAATCAAGATTTTTGAAATACAGTCTGAGGGTCATAGTTCACCCAAGTCCTCCTCAGAGTAGACATTAAGACACATTAAATTAAATTAAGACACATGTTAGTCATTTCTATTTACTTGGCCTAGTATTGAATACCAGCCTATTTTTCCTCAGTTTAGCAAAAATAAACAAATAAATAGAGTAGCCTCAAAAAGCTGTGATGCCTTTGACAGTTTACCAGCAAGGCAGGTGTTTGTTTTTCACAAGAGTGTAAACTCTTCAGCATTTCTGAAATGGAGGCCAGCTCGATGCAAATTTTTCATCTGTCAAAAGCAAGGCCCAGAATCTGGCAGCCTTGAGGTTTCTCTCCAGCTTTAGTATCCTCAGGAGGATGCATTGCAGCATTTCTTCCATGGGTTCCTGCCAGAAATCTCTTTAGGGAGAAAAAATAGAGGCTGGTTGAACCTGCTATGTTTCATTATTTTCTCTCCTTTTCCCAAAGAGGTTGAGAGAGATTTCCTATTAAGCCGGTGACAGGTTGTGTGTGTTAAATTGCATGCTAGAGGTGCCATTCAGACATGAAATTTAGTTGTTCTTGATACATTCATGTTTGATCGAAACACACATTTTTCTGAAGTGATCTATTGAGAACCTTAAGGGGTAGTGATTTGTTTAGAATCATAGAATAGTAGAGTTGGAAGAGGCCTTTAAGGCCATCAAGGCCAACCCCCTGCTCAATGCAGGAATCCAAATCAAAGCATTCCCAACAGATGGCTGTCCAGCTGCCTCTTGAATGCCTCCAGTATTGGAAAGCCCACTACCTCTCTAGGTAATTGATTCAATTGTCGTATGGCTCTAACAGTTAGGAAGTTTTTCCTGATGTCCAGTCGAAATCTGGCTTCCTGAAACTTGAGCCCATTATTCCGTGTCCTGCACTCTGGGACAATTTAAAAGGATCCCAGCCCTCCTCTATGTGACAACCTTTCATGTACTTGAAGAGTGCTATCATATCTCCCCTCAGTCTTCTCTTCTCCAGGCTAAACATGCCCAGTTCTTTCAGTCTCTCCCCATAGGGCTTTGTTTCCAGTCCCCTGATCATCTTTGTTGCCCTCCTCTGAACCTGTTCCAGTTTGTGTGCATCGTTCTTGAAGTGCGGAGACGAGAACTGGATGCAGTATTCAAGATGAGGCCTAACCAGTGCTGAATAGAGGGGAACAAATTCTTCACGTGATTTGGAAACTATACTTCTGTTAATGCAGCCTAATATATCATTTGCCTTTTTTGCAGCTACATCACACTGTTGGCTCATATTCAGCTTGTGATCAACGATAATTCCAAGATCCTTCTCACATTTCGTATTGCTGAGCCAAGTATCCCCCATCTTATAACTGTGCATTTGGTTTCTTTTTCCTAAGTGTAGAACTTAGGACATTTATCCCTGTTGAATTTCATTCTGTTGTTTTTAGCCCAATGCTCCAGCCTATCAAGGTCCCTTTGAATTTTGTTTCTGTCTTCCACAGCATTAGCTGTGCCCCTCAATTTTTTATCATCTGCAAATTTGATAAGCATGCTCTGTACCTCCTCATCCAAGTCGTTAATAAAAATGTTGAAGAGCACTGGGCCCAGGACCGAGCCCTGTGGTACCCCACTCGTTACTTCCGCCCAGTTTGAGAAGGAACCATTGATAAGCACTCTTTGAGCACAATTCTGGAGTACGATTATTCATTTTTAAAGGAAAGGAAAGAGGGGGAAAGGATTTGTACCCAGGAGGCCAACTTCAAAACAGCCCTTAGGTGCTTGTTCACATTCTGAAACAAGCTTAAATTGAATTCTCCTTTAAGTTATTGTTACCACCTCCCTGAGAGACCTTCCTGGACATAGTCCTGTTCAGGAGCTATGCAAAGGCTTCAGATTATGGAAAACTCTATGGTCAAAAGGTATACATTGTGTTTATTGGAGGAAAACTATTCTAAGCTGAGAAATGAAAATCTAACTCTGTACCAGAGCTCTCTTTTCTAGACTGACTCACAGACAGCATCCCTGGCTGTTTAGGTAGCAAATGAGGCCTGTACTATACAAATGGGTTTTGACTGAACCACTTCAGGGTCAACCTCAATATGGTATGGGGTTTATGTAACTGGAGACCCCGTTGTCTTTTTCTTATCTAAAAAGCAATAGTCTAGTTCAGTATTGACCAGCAATGGCTCTCCAGGGCAGGAGACTTTCCCAGCCCTGCCTGGAAGTGACAGTGATTGAATCTGGGACTTTTTGTATGCAAGCTATGGCCCTTCACAATGAGCTATGGCCCACGTTTCTGCAGCAATTTTTTTTTTAAATCCTCATGAAAATTCTTTAGCATTCTAGTGTGAATTTCTCCTAATAACCACGTTTGTGTGCAGTTTTGACTAATGTACACATTTTTTCAGGCAATTTCTCCTAATATATTTTTATGTTATTTTCACAAATATATTCATTTTTATGCACATTTCTCCTAATATAGACATTTTTGTCAACATTGGTTGGAGAACTACATTAGAAAATTCAGATAAGTGCAAATTCTAAAGGATGGCCGTGTTCTGGTTCTCCTATTGTTTCAGAAGCTTGCGTTGGATAAATTTGGCTTTAAATGTGAGCCAAATAAAATTCCATCCCCAACTAAAACCAATTGTCTGTATATACAGCTGCTATAAACAGGGCACAATTCTAAAGAGAAAGTAGCTGTCCTCACTCCTAACAGAAAAGCAGACTCAGGACTTGAAGACTGGGTTTTGCATGAAGTTTTATTCCAGCAGTCTGTAAAGGAACACTGCATCAAAACATGCCAGGCATATCAGGATATGGAACAGGTACAAACTAGACATGGAAGCTGCAATTGAGAGTTGTTGTAACAACCTCATCATGCCCAGACAATCTAAATGAAAGAGAGATGGGTGGCCGCTTTTCTTGCCCAAACTAACTCTAGCACTTTCTAGCCTTTGCAGCAAGGCAGGGGCTCCTTTTAGGAGCAGAGGAGAATTTATCTAACAAAAGAAAAAAATCTTTTCTATGTGACCTTGGAAAGATTGTCAGCTCTCCTGAGAGAGAATCTGTCTTACCACTCCGGCCTGGTCCATTACAGTCTGCTTGCTCAACGATTAAGTCTGGGATGGATGCCAGTGAAGACTCTTCACCGACCAATACATGCATGGGGGAGGGGTTTCAGGGCAATTCTCAGCAATTCCATTAGCAGGCCCAGAGGCTGCTGGAAGCATTTCCGCCATGAGTTCTTCATTCCCTTCATCAACATAAGCAAATATCTCCACCCTCCCAATGCTGCCAAACATTATCCATGGGGCCCATGCCAGTAGGTATCACCAAGTTTAAAGAGAAGGTAGCTATCTCCAAGCTCAAGGCCAATCAAATGAAAATAAAAGATGACTTTAACTTCTTGTTACCGTAAAGATTCCTGAAGCTATACAGATAAGTGGTATGTTGGAAAACCTGAAGTTGATAAAAATAAAAAATGGAATGCCTTCTGTCAGGCAGACACAGTATAATGACCTTTAAACGCCTCCTAAACATTTACATGTTTACCCAAGCTGTTCTGGACTCCGGTTCGTCAGTTTTGTTTTGTACTCTGCTCAGTTTTATTTGTGATATATAGTTATGTTTTGTTTTCATCTAGGTTTTAGAAAAATTTGTTTATATGAATGTTGTTTGTATTTTTCTTGTTTTTATGTAAACCACTTTATTATATTTGTTGTTGTTATGTGCCTTCAAGTCGATTATGACTTATGGCGATGCTATGAATCAGCAACCTTCAAGAGCATCTGTCATGAACCACCCTGTTCAGATCTTGTAAGTTCAGGTCTGTGGCTTCCTTCATGGAATCAGTCCATCTCTTGTTTGGTCTTCCTCTTTTTCTGCTCCCTTCTGTTTTCCCCAACATTATTGTCTTTTCTAGTGAATCATGTCTTCTCATTATGCATCCAAAGTAAGATAACCTCAGTTTCATCATTTTAGCTTCTAGTGATAGTTCTGGCTTCATTTGTTCTAGCACACAATTATTTGTCTTTTTCAAAGTCCGTGGTATGCGCAAAGCTCTCCTCCAACACCACAATGAATTGATTTTTCTCTTATTCATTTTTTTCATTGTCCAACTTTCACATGCATGCATAGAGATTGGGAATACCATGGTCTGAATAATCCTGACTTTAGTGTTCAGTGATATATCTTTGCATTTGAGGACCTTTTCTAGTTCTCTCATAGCTGCCCTCCCCAGTCCTAGCCTTCTTCTGATTTCTTGACTATTGTTTCCATTTTGGTTAATGTCTATGCCAAGGTATTGATAATCCTTGACAAGTTCAATGTCTTCATTGTCAACTTTAAAGTTACATAAATCTTCTGTTGTCATTACTTTAGTCTTCTTGACGTTCAGGTGTAGTCCTGCTTTTGTGCTTTCCTGTTCAACTTTCATCAGCATTCGTTTCGAGTCATTACTGGTTTCTGCTAGGAGTATGGTATCGTCTGCATATCTTCAGTTATTGCTATTTCTCCCTCCAATTTTCATACCTCCATCTTGGTCCAATCCCGCTTTCCTTATGATATGTTCTGCATATGGATAAAACAAATAGGGTGATAAAGTACACCCCTGTCTCACATCCTTTCCGATCGGTTTCTCCATATTCTGTCCTTACAGTATAATAAGTAACTTATTATATTAAGTTGCATAAAATTATAAATAAAATAAATACAGTAGGGCCCTGGTTTGCGGTGCTCCGCTTTGCAGCATTGGATCGATACGGCGGTTGTCAATTGCAGAAAGGCCCCACTCCTATGGTGCTTGTTCCACTTTTACGGCGTTTTTTGCGCGTCGGGTGCCATTTTAGACAATGTTAGTCAATGCGTTCCGCTTTACGGCGGATTTTGCTTTACGGTGGCGGTCCGGAACGGAACCTGCCGTATGAGTGGGTTCCTACTGTAAATAAAAATAGCATAATAAGACAAAATCCAAATCTGCAGCAGGGAGGCAAATAGCTACCCTGGCCTACCTTCCTCCCAGGGCTCGTTCAAGACATTTTGCTGCCTGAGAAGTACAAAATGACATCTGTCATTCCATGTACAGAAATTGACCAGATTTGCACATGAATCTTATTTCAACACTGGAATGTTGGAAGATGGGATAGTATCTTCTAGTGCACCTGAAAACCATCACCTACCTTGGGAGAAAGGGCAGACCACATACAGAGCTCTGTCCACCAACACCTTGCCATTGCTCAGCATCTCCTGGCTATGGTTGTTGCCTCCACCTAATGATAGAGTCGGCCCGACTTTCACCTGCATTGCCACTCAGATCCTGTCATAAGATGGTATGATAGAAGGGCCCCTGAGTTCTTCACACACTACTTATTTTTGTAAGAAAATGCATTAGATTAGATGAGATCATAAAATATTTATAATCTTCTGTTAAAATAATACTCAAAGTGGGTTTGGGGTTTTTGTTCAAATAGTGTGTGAAATATCAACTTTGTTGCATTGCAGATACACCCTTTGGCAATGGATGCATGCAACAGTTATGCAATAATAGATCCATCTATGCATGCATTCTTAGATAACAAGCACTGAATCCCAAAATTAAATCCCCCCTGTCAATTGGACTCTAAAAGGCACAAGGCTGTGCTTGTTGGAAGCAAATACGACCCCCAGGCAACTATGCAGGGTTTTTTTTATATATTTTTTATTTTTTTTATTTTTTTCATTAGTTTCAGTGGGTCTGTTTTAAGTAGGACTTAGCTGAATACATCCCATTCTCTCAATGAGTGATTTCAACAAGATTGCAAAGAACTGTCTCCTTCAGCCATCAAATGTTCTGGGTAAATTTTTAATTTCCTCCTGAAAGTCAGTAATGAGGGAGACAGACACATCACTTAGGGAAGGACATTCCACAAATGGGGAACTGCCACTGAAAAGACCCTGTCACTGAGACAAACCAACTGGGCACCACCACCAAGGTTTCATCTGCTGACCGTAGAGTCCAAGATGGTTGATACTGGGGAGGCACTCCTGTGTCCCAAGCCATTTAGGGCTTTTTATGCTGGTAATACCTTGAATTGGGCCTGGTAGCTCACTGGCAGCCAGTGCAGTGCTCTCAGCACCAGTGACACATGGTCTCATTAGGCTTCCTCGCTTTCCAACCTAGCAGCCACATTCTACACTAGCTGCAGCCTCTGGGCCATCTTCAAGGGCAGCCTCACATACAGTGCATTTCAGTAGTTCAGGTGGGAAGGATGGACAACTGAGGCCAGGCTATCCCAATCCAGCAATTACCATCGTTGGTGAATGAGCCTAAGATGGGCATAATCACTCATAGCCACAGATGCCACTTGAGACTCTAGTGACAAGTAGGAATCCTGGTGTAGTCCCAGACCTCAAACCTGTTCCTTTCAGGGGGAGTGCAACCCTTCACAGGACAGGTCATACACATAATTCCTGGACACAGAAAGCTAACCATATTGGGAGTTGAATCTTTTTCCAACCTTGGTGACAGGAGAGCATCCTACATCATACTTGAGATCTATAGGCCAGGCTAGGCAGTGCAGGGTAGGTTGTGTTGTTGGCTTCCCTGTCTTTTGCCCTGTCAGTCCCAATGGGCACCAGCCACCACTGTCTAAAAGTATGCTGTCCCCATGTTGTTGCAAGGCATGCAGTTGTGTTAACTAAAATGGAGAACTCTCTCTCCCCACGTGTAAGACAAATGGATATGGTGCCATTTTAGAAGAGTCTGTCTGCCTTTGCACATATACGGGCATTATCTAAAAATAAAGGAAACTCCTACACACAAACTTCATGTGCAAATTTATGGTGAGTTAATCAATTAATCAATCTATTAATTGATTAAAATTCATACTATTCATCAGCTAAAATTTCTTTAATTGGATAAAAGCCCTGCTTCTTGCAAATATGAAGAAATACAGAAATTATAACCCATTAACGCACCCCTTCCCCCAGCTACAGCTTGATGAATTTGCACAGATGGCACAACATTGCAAGTGTAGCTCATTATTAAAAATTGCCACAAGAGGATGCCCTTAAAACACACACACACAATGAACAAAGACTTCATTTTCTGATACATCTGGGGAAGAAAACCAGGGACAGGAACTCTTATATGAACATAGTCCTGGCAACATCTCTCTATTAAACTGGCACCAACTGTAGCCCTCTTCAGATGTTATTAAATGGGAAGTGTGCAGAAGATGCGGGCCTGTGCACCCTGCCCTTGCTTGTTTTTAGCAGCAAGGTCTGAAGTGGGCTTGTAAAGCCTCATCTGAACTATAAATGTAAAGTAGTATTATACTCCTTTAAATGGCTTCCCCCAAAGAATCCTGGGAAATGTAGTTTGTGAAAGATGCTGAGAGTTGTGAGGAGACCCCCCCATTTCCCTCACAGAGTGACAATTTTCAGAGTTCCCTGGTTTATTCTTAAACCACTTTGAGAATTGTAACTCTTTCTTCATAAAGAGGCTCATATTAAGCACACATTTACCAGCTCTGTTGCAGTTACTTTTCTGGATCTTGGAGCTATGAAAATGTAATTGCCAATGAAACACAACTGCGTTTTGTGAATAATTTAACAGAAGCAAAAAGGACACAAATTATGTCACACAGTCCCAGTCACACTTACCTAGTAACTCTACTGAACACAATGGGATTTGCTTCTGAATGTCATGTGCATAATTTCACTGCATATATGTTGCTGGGGATATTAAGGATGAGAGAACTCTATTCCTACTCAGGTGTTCATATTTTGGATTATATCAGCATACAAAGGAGAAAGTGGAAATGACCATGCTAGCTGTGCCCCACCATCCTCTATATGTGTAGTGTCCCTACCCAATGTAGACCCCTAGAAAATCAAGGCTCCACATTGCACAGGGACCCTCCAATTGGTGGAGGGCGATAAGGATGGTGTAGGAGTGCAGAGCTAGTATGCTCATTTCAACTCTCCCACCTCACATTTTGATTTAACCCAGAAGGCAAAAGTCTGCATAGGGTTAATTTGTGCTGGTGATTTAATTGTATGAGCACCCAAACCTATAATTCTAGATTAGAACTTCTCCATTTGGTATAGACCTTTAATTTTTAATTTTTTGCTTATCAGTTGTCCTGATTTTCTTTAGTTCCATTTCAATTCAATTTCATTTCATTTGGGGAGGGAAAAGCTCCTTCCCTTTCTTCCAGGCACAGATCCATCATCTAAAATACATTGCAGGATTATAGGAAATTTGCATGGAATCATTACAAATTGCATCTTGAAAAGTACAACTGGGAGGAGCACCATGCCAAATGTAATGTATTCAAGGGGAGTCGGGGGCAAGATGGCATCCTGAGTACTAGTCTCTTTCAGGCTCCGTGGTTTGTTTTTAAGTTTTAATCTTTTAATGGTTAAACTGTTTTAACGTCTTAATTCTCCTTTGTGTGTATTGCGAGATGGATGATTTATGTGCTCTCTGCTTTCCTGTTTGTGACTTCAAAGCATTTTAAGGCTTAATTTTCCCAAGCCGATATCAGCTGTGTGGGAGACACTGCTATTGCCTGCTACAGCTTTCAGTGTTTAAAATAAGTTTTGAACATCTCTGACGGGCTTCTTGCATACGAGCAGCAGACTTCATATGAACTTTTTTGCCACAGCCTTCTGCAAATTTTTGCCAAGATTTGTCTTTGGGTCTTTTTGTCTGTTCATTTGTTTGTGTTGACTGAGGAAAAGCCTACTGATATAAAGCCATTAGGTGGAAGACACAGGATAGTCAGCTCGGAGTAGTACTGGGACCCTGGTTACTACTGCCTTCACCCTGATATCCATAGACATACTGGCTGCCATCCTTGTGTAAGATTCAGAGTGTCAGAAGTCACAGTGTTAACATCATCTCAAGGAAGAAATGCGCACGCTGAGGAGGGAGTAAGTGCTGGGAGGACCCACCAACACTGACAGTTTGGTTTACTCTGTTTCTGGGAAATGGTAGCCTTGACTCCCTTTGGGAGCAGCTCCAGGATAAAAGGAGAGAGAGTGGCAGCAGACACAGCAAGTGGAAGCGGGCCTTTGGGTCTCTGGGTCACCACCCCATAACTGCTGATTACAGCTGAGGAGGAAGAATACACTAGGAGGCTCTTCCAACATTGAACAGCTCTCTCAATCATATTTGTGGTACCTCTTCACTTCCTCTGGGAGCGCCCTGAAACTGAGAAGAGAGCAGAGAGAGAGTGGCAGTAACC